>NC_089140.1:113945171-116345171 GCF_009819655.1 Sylvia atricapilla | reverse complement strand
GTGAGACAATGAGTAATCCAAGCTGACGGGCCAGTGACCTGCTGACCCTTAGATAAAGAGCTCATTATTGATGCTGTTAACACAGGCAAAAGAGTGCCCAAATCTTCTTAAGTATTTCCACTAGATGGACAGTTTGTCGGGGAGCAAGACATCTTGATTGACATCTCTTGGTGAGTGAAAAGGCCGCACTGGCCAAGTGCCACTTTTATTTCTGTCATGTGACACTTAAGGCATATTTTACCAATTTTTCTTTGCTATGTTTTGCTCAAATGCCCCATTAAGTATTTAGTAAAAGAAATACCATAATGCTGCTAATTATTTTGGAGTCAAATGGAATAAGACAACTGCAGAGTTTACATTTGATGTGAGCTTACTACAGCCTGATATGGCTGTTTTGGAGCATGGGAAAAATAATGACAGGGGAAAAACAGTGGAAGTGTTCTCTTTCAGTATTTCTCTTGTAAGAATTCTGAGTAGAGCCCTCCATATCACTTTCTCTCTGAAAACTTAGTGACATATTTTGGTAATGTAGAGATGGCTTTTGCTGATGTTGTAGGACCTCATCAACGTACCTGAAGATTGCGGTGAGGGACCCTCTGGTCAGTTATCAAGATTACAACTATTCTTTGAGGAGGAGACTCCATTGCTGTGGAGAATTCCAGGCAAACTGCTCTGCAGGGGCTAGGGGCAAGTCTTCTCAATTCTTCTCTAAGTTGTGACAGCACTGAATATTGAACCAACACTGAACACGAAACAGCAAGTGAAGCAACTGAGGAAAAGGGAAAAGAAAAAGAGCAGAAACACAGTGTTGGGTGCTTCAGACTGTGACAGTTAGATCGTTGCCAAGAGTGAAAAAATGTTAAAAAGCTTATATAATAGACATTTACAACTAATATTGTCACTGGATTTCCCAAATGTAGGCTGTGTTCCTTTCAGGCAAGCACATTCAGTTTCTACCTTATTTTTGCCCTCAGTGAATCATAAATACTGACTCAGAGAGACAGGAAGTGCTTGATAGCTATTTCTCTTCTGCATTTGGAATAAAGCAGACACACATTTCTGTCCCTCAGGATGTGCTGGATAAAGGACATGTCTGTGACAAACAAGGATAAGAAATCTGCTAAAGAAGCCCAGATAATATGAATTAAAGAGGAAGTTGGTGAGGATCTTCCTGAGCACACTAACGGTTAAGCAACTTGAAGAATGTAGCGTTACAAAAGATGGAAGGATTATTGGTCAAATCGTCCTACCTGAAAGGGGTTTGAAGACTTAAGCATCTATAATCTGGGGTTAGCCTAACATTACCAGTATGGAAAATAAGGAATTTCATCTGAAGCAATGCACAGCAGAATTTAATTTAAAAACCCTTAAACAACTCCTCCCACCCAAAACCACCCCAACCCTAAACCTTTGAAAAGACCACAGCATAAAAACTTAGAAGTTTTCTCTTTTTTTCTAATGAAAACAAAACAAAATAAAACAAAAAGACCTTCAGTGGTTGATAAAGACTCCATGATGACTATCTCAGGGCATGGATTCAATGCCGTATTGCATCTTCGCTAAACCTTTACACCCTGAGAATGAGTTGCTCTCTTATGATATGATGCATTGCTACTCTCCACTTCTCCAGGAGACATCTCTTTGAATGGATCTGCTCTTCCTGTCTGACCTTGAGGAAAGTACAGTGATGAATAAAAACAATAACAATGTTTAGCAATAACAAATGCCTTTCTATTTTATCCAGGAAAGGAGATGAAAAATTAAGGTACAGCTATGCAGGTTATTGCAAAAGGCTGCTGCTCAGCTCAGCTCAAGTATCTTTCTACATTGGCAGCATTTGGCTTGCACTTATGTGTATTTGAACCTCTTACCTGTGTTTATCTAACAAACCTTTTGTTCATGTATCAACAGAGCTAGAATCTTGCCTCAGGATTATCTTACTTTATTGCTGTAGTGCCTGGTACAGCAGATAAAGCTTCTTACAAATAATAGATTCACATAAATGAAACAGGTTATTTAAGTCTCCAAAATGGAGATGAGAAGTCAGCTGTAGATTTTAAGAATTCTTAAGAAGCAGTGATGGCTTTGAAAATTGGGTGGTCACTCTGCAGGCACTGTCTTATTTTGGAAGTCTGAATGGAGGAAATGTGAGATTTCAGATGGGCACTGCTCAGCAGTGTGTCCTCACAATTCACATTAAGAAACAGTGGCTGAATTCTGCATTTCTCAAATATCTGGGGAATCATTTAACATATACCCTTTAAGGCCTCTTAAAATCCAATGTAATGAGGGACAAGCATTGATGGGCTGATACAGCCTCTAGATGTATTCCTGGAAGAACCTGCTTCTGTATTAAAAAAATGTGAGGAAGATTTGACAGTGTATTCACAAAGAGAGCAGTGGGTTCTGAAATTAGAGGCAATAAGCTTTCAGCTCAGAAATCTCCTGTGAGGTACTTTAAAAACAGCTACAGCATCAGGTAGGATGATGTCCTCTGATCAAATGAACTGTAGTACATGAACACAGAAAAAACTGGATCAGATGAGCAGCCTGCTCCAGGCTGCTTCCCTCTGCTACAAAAATATGTGCTTCATCCCAGGACTTTCCTGGCATTGTCTGCCACAAAAGGCTTTCCTTTGTTAAGGACAGAAAAGACCACACGATAATGTGCCACTCCCCACCTGATGATGCCTGCCCAACATCCTTATCCACAGCAGCCAAAGAGCAGCTGCATCTGCCTGTGTCTGCAGTGTGTCATTGTTGAAAGGATTTGAGATGGATGTGTTGGCAAATGCTGGGTTGGCTAAACCCAGCTGTAGGCATGATGTAATCCTTGATGTGAATTCAGAATTTTCAGACAAATACACCTTAGCAGGTGTGAAACCATGATGCAAAGGTGTGCACACTAGCTACAAAAATAAACACAATGATTAAATGAAACCATCTCACTCTGTCTTAAATACATGAAAATCAAACCTAAGGAGTTGTGACTGATTCCACAAGTTAAGTCTCAGGAAGCAGACTAGAAACTTCTATCTTACAATATACATATAAACATGTTAGAACTCTACTAACTCGTCTAGGCCTATTCTTTCCATTTTCTTCCATGTTAAGTGTCATCAGTAAATTCCAGCATGAGCCGCTTGCTGCCACTTCAATTAATACCAAACTGACTGTAATAGTC
This sequence comes from Sylvia atricapilla, assembly GCF_009819655.1. Lineage (NCBI taxonomy): Eukaryota > Metazoa > Chordata > Aves > Passeriformes > Sylviidae > Sylvia > Sylvia atricapilla. Next base: position 116,341,987 of record NC_089140.1, on the reverse strand, counting down.
ACAGCTATATCTTCACCCAGTTATAGCCATTTCAAAATAGTGAAATAACCAGCCAGCATGGCATGTTCTACGCTGCGAGTTCAATATGGCATAAACTTGCACAACCCCCAGCAGAGCACTGAGCAGGGTTGTGTATCACAGTGCACGCAGAGCCAGGCATCAGCTGAGACACTAAAAGCAATGGACACATTAAAGCTGAGATAAAGTACAACTCTTAGAATGCTGCTTGTCACTCCTCAGTCACTGTAAATGTAAGCAAACAGAAAATACTGTCAATCTTTCAACTTCTACAGGGAGGAACGTGCTGGCACGATGTGCTAAAATACCCTTGCACTGGGCTGTTTTCAACACAGTGTATTATTACTGGTGTCCTTATAGCCAGGGACAGGTGGAAAAAGAAGATATTTACCACAGGCTGCTCCAAAGAACTGCCTAATTGCTTTTAACAGCAGGGAGCACCCTGTTTCCTGGTTTTCAGAGTGGATGCTATGGACAGTGTTCTACAGGAGAATGCACAAACCCTTAGGTCACCTGGTACCCAAGGTACAAGAACTGGATATAGAAATGGAGTTTAAAAACAACTTTTCTTTACATTCTTTAATCTGCTTATGTTGAGAGACATCAGTTTTTTTCTTATCTATAAGACTTCTTTACTAGAACTTATTTCTTGCAAGCATTAATCCAAATTGATTTCATTATGGGACCTCTTTGGGATAATGGAAATAATTTCAAAACAAAACAGACACAAGGGAATGAGAAAAGAGGAACCTGAATCCTTCAGGTCGATGCCTTTCTGTATTGTTCCAGTTTTACACTGGATCACAAATCTGTGGGGAATGGCTATTGAAAGGTGAGGACATCTCTTTCATTTTCTCATACTGGTTATTTGCAGAATCTTTATGTTAAATGAGAAAAGGTGACATATTATTTTATGTTATCACACCAAAATTTATCTTTCATTATAGAAATTATTCTCTCATTAATTATTGGGGAAATATCACTTTTATGGTGAGGTTATTAGAAACAGTAATTGGAGTATGCTTCATGTCATAAATTTAGTACATTGCAAATGAGCAGTCATCTATATTAACATTTAAAAGAATCATTCCTACTTAGTAATAACACCAGAGGTGCAGGACAGGTTCAGTGAATTGGTGGAGAAGTGGGAAGAGTTGATACTTGAAGCAAAGGCTACTTACTCAGTCAATAATCCCCAGGAAGAACACTGTGCCGAGATTTGAAAATGTATGAGAAGGGTTTCACTTTTGGGTGAGTGAGGCTTGCATCTTGAAGACATTGAAGAACAGATGCATGCTGTCACATCAAGATGTAGTCAATTTTTCCTGTTTTTAAATTTGTGTGCTATTGGTTAAAGCTGGCTGGATACTAGCTGATGTTTAAAGCACCTACATTCTAAGTTCAAAGATTTCCATCGTTTTGGAAAGCAGAATATATGTTTGCTTGTAGCTTACAAAGCACTGGAATGAGAATCAGTAATGAGTTTTGATCCAGAGCTAATTTGTGACACCCCGTACGTCAGTTCTGTGAGTTCACTGCTAAACATCTGCAGAACGAGGATCAATAAATGCAGAAAGAGAATTTTAACAAATATTGGCCATTATGTTAATTAGTAAAGACAGTTAAAAAGGATTTTGCAATCTGTAGAAAATTAAATATAAAGTAAATTGCCAGATAGGATGAAAACAGAGAAATTCAGTTTCAATTAATACAGTTAGTTCAACTAATAGTGTTCTGTCAAAGCTCTGTGGAAATCAGTGGCACTTTTTAGAACAGTATCATATGAATACAGATTTATAGTGAATATCGTAATCCCCTGATGACTTTTGTCTCAAAAAGATCCTAGCAAATGCAGAAAAGGTCTCTGGCTGGATAATGTGAAGGTTAAAGCTGTGAGGAGGACTAAGCATAAATTAAAAGGGAAAGGTACAACTGAGAGAGGCAATATCCTGAGTGTATGAAGCAACAAAACATGAAAACCAGTCTTTTGAAAATGGTTTAGCCTATAGATCATGACAAGGAAAGGAAATATCCACAATGAAATGTAACAGACATAAAAGAGTACAAGTAGTGCATTTTCTACCATTTACAATTAATCTGTGTGGATTGTTGTCACAGGACTCCACTGAAGGAAAACAGCATCGTAAATTCCTGAAAAGAGAAGCATCTGCAGCTCAGCCTGAGCTGACCATGGAATGAGAACTACGAATCCTCTTGTGTTGTAGTATCAAGCCAGGGGCCAACTGAGTCACAGAGAAAAGTTCTTTTGTCGCCCAATAGAGAAGGGAGCAGAAGTGCTACGGTAGGGCAGATGTTACAAAATAAAAATTACAGATCTGTAATGGCATCACAGCCTTTGTCACTGGTTTTACACATCTGGATGATAGGATTTGGTATTTACTGAGAAATGTAGTATTGAAATGCCAGCATGCATGCTATGCCTTTTTAGTGCAAGTGATTCATATTCCTCTAAATCACTAAAACTGTGAGAATATATTAAGTTTTTTATTGATCACAGGAAGTGAAATGGCACTGAGGATTTTGAATTTAGCTATGTATCGTAAATTACATTGAGTTTTTATCTTTTAATGCAAAAGCAAAAACTATTTTAAAACAGATTGTTGGTTAGTGGCTAAAACCAAAATGAGGTCTTGGTTATTGTAAATTATATTCTCAGCTCTGAGTCAGAACTCTTGTGTGAATTCAGACAAGTTATTTAACTTCTATGCATTTAAACTTCCTCATACCTGAAAAATGGATCTGCCAAATGAAGATGCTGCTGAATCATTAAGTGCATTCTCTGTTCCAGACATGAAATTTTTATGGAAATGCAAAGTGTTATTACTGAGCTTTGTTTTGAAGCTGACAAATGAGTCAGATTCCTCTAGCTGTCACCCCACATAAAATAAATGTAATTATATAGTAACATCATAGCTAGGGACATTTATCTGAGAGAAATTCTAAAATTGCAGTCTGGTATCCCAGATACAGCTTGGCATACCTACCCAGGTGCATAGTGGGAATTATGGTAGACTGTTCCCTTAAGATCTATGCTTTTTTGGGGTTTGTTCTACCTGTCTCTCTCTCAACCTCTCTCTCCCTCTCAGGTCATCTCCAAACAGTTCCCAGGTCACTGGGCTAGTCACAATTTTCACACTGAAAAAGCACCAGAACAAAGTAATTCCCCTGCATTGCATGGAGCAGTGCCATGGATGCCAGGTGGAACTCAAGCCAGGAACTGCATTCCTGTGATATCTTCCCTTTCCTATCAATAGTCAATGCAGTTGCTTAATAGTGAGGGATATTATGTGAGTACTGCTGATTTTATTAGTGTACATCACAAAAAGGTGTCCTGCAACTTGTCTGCTCCCAATTACAAAAAATGGAATTGAAATAATAATCCTCCTGAGTTTGGCAGATTTGATTACACCTTGCTGCCACGCCTTTTGGATCCATGCTGGCTCCTTCTCCTTATAGGAAAATCTTTGCCTGCATCCTCACAGGTGCTAGATGATGCTGGAGGGGCATTTGAGCAACCAGGGGGAGACACACAAGGCTTGGTACTACAGCTGGGAGCCTACTTACTTCTATCTGCCCAAGCATGCTGCAGGCAAATGGATGGGATGAAGGTTGTATGCAAGAGATAATCAGAATAAATGCTCCCAGCAATAGCACCATGAGGAACAGACTGTGTAGAAAGTACAAAGACAGAGACAATTTATATTCATGGTGACTAGATGCCTGCAAATGAAGATCATTGTGCTGTTCTCTATGAGCAATGCAGCCTCTGGTGTCCTGGATCAGGCCTAGGAGAAAAGATCTTTTCTCCAATGGATGGAAGAAATAATAAAAATGCACTGAAATCCTCACAGTTACAAGAACTGCTTCCTGTTTGTGTGAATGTTGTGATCCAAGGAGTACTGTTTCGTTATTGCTATGCTCCTCTTTTCACATCTGCACAAATAAACCAATCACCCTTCTTGAGCATCAGTGAAAATCCTGGGAATTGTAGATGCCCTACTCCAATTTGTGAAAGAAATATAAAATGTGAGCATCAATTCTAAAATTTTGGTTTTGGTATCATGTGCAAGCTCCAGGGTTGAAGACCATGGAATTGCATCCAGCAGAAGAGTGTTATAACAGGAACTAATGCACAACTGCCTTGTTCTACATGGTTCAACCTCAGCCTGAAGAGTGCTGCCACTGGGGGAAATAGCTCAGATTCTCATTAAACATTTGCTCAGATGCTGAGAGAGCTGGAAATGTTGTTGATGATATGAAGTGGAGAGCAGAATAGATTCCCTCATCTATTTCCCACAGCTGATAAACAGTAATGCCCTTCAGTCTCTCCCCAGCTGGCCCAGCTTCAGATGAGTAGCACGGTAATGAAAGCCTCCACATCCTATTAGCAGTTCTCAGGCTGTCCGTGGGTCATTGGAGAAGTGCCTGCTCCAAGCTGAGATGGATGGCTTCCTCTGTAATGAAAACAGAGTGAGGAGCAGGACTGCACCAGGAAGACTTGCTTCTACCTCACCCCTGTGCAGCAGGAATGATACTTGCAGGGGGGAGTTTTGGCAAGTGTCTGGTACCTTTGTTTCATGTAACAAAGGAAAGACAAATGGTAACACATTCATAATTCTAACACCAGTTTTGACATAATAGGACAAAATGGTGCCTGAGGATTCCTGTGTATCAAGCAGATGGGCCATCCATTATTTTCCCTCAGGTCAGGGGTCATCCTAAAACGAGAGTCAGCAATCATTTTGGAGGGTATAACAAAACCATTTTTTTTGCTTGCTTCTTAATCTCAGAAAGCACTACTGTCCTCTACTTTTGTCCACATACATTATCATTTTTGTCTATTATCTACATCCCCAGAGACCTAATAGTCTTTTCTTCAGTGTGGCTTGATCTGGAGCAGCTGTAAGCTTTGCTGCAGGCAGTGTCTGACAACTGCTTGCCTCTTGGTCAGTGTCAGTTCCCTGGGGGAGGCCAGACATTCATTTCATTATTAAAGCATGGAAAAAATCCTATATTCATTTAGATCCAGAATGAATACGTAATATTTGGAACAAAGGGCCCATGTTCCAGTCCAGCTGGCAGTGCTTTTACCATTGCCATTCTTCAAGGCTAGCTCCTGCTTAAAGCATGCATTAAGGTCATTTATTTAAAAATAATGGAATGTGCTGCAGAAGCCCTTTTTTCCTCTGTCATTCTAAATTTCACCTTCCAACATCTCTCATTGATCCTCAAGCACTAAGAGCTTGTGTGGAACAGCACTTCTGTGAAAATAAAGATTGTTCAATTACAATACTTGGGAGAAGAAAGCAATAGTTAAGAACAAGCCCAATGGTGTTTTGTTGTGGGACTTGTTTGTTTTTTTTCCAAAACCAGGTCTGAGTCTCATTTTATCATATGTGATCTCATTCAGGGCTTAGGTGAGTGCAAATTTTGTCTATAAATGACCTCCTCCATTACGAGGGTAAAAATAGATGTTGACAAAAGGATTTATTGTTAGCTTACCCCAGGACACAGTAGTACTTCACATGATTAGCCAAGGTAAGACAGTGAGCTTCAAAACTGTTCATGTGCTTCTGTTGCAGCTGTCCAGCACATGTGTTTATGTTCCCTTCAGTTTGAGACATGGAAGAAATGGGCTCTGAACCAGCTAGCTCCTCTTGATTTCAAGAAGCTAATGCTGAAAATGTGCAGCATGGTAGAGGATTAGGATGAAATCTTGACCTTACTGATATTAATGGACACAATAATTTACATCAACAGGACAAGAAGAATCTCTGTGGTAAAACACAACTAATATTTTAGCTCGATTTCCTTCTTAGGGGCCTCCAAGGTGAGTGGGATCATCCTCCAAAGACTAGGCAGAAAGGCAACCAAAACTGAAGTGAAAGCAGTTCAAAGGTAAAATCAAACATCTGTGCATCATTTAATATCAACTTTCAAAAATTTAGGCTGAGATTTATCTGAGGCAGTGGAAGCAACTAAATGCTGAGCATGAATTCGGAATTACCATGTTTAGAGGGTGATTTATCCAGTCACTCATCATTACTTTAGATGGTGGGATTATCCTTATTATAATTTATGTTGAAATGAAACCATACCTGAGACTTTTTTTTTTTTTTTTTAATTGAATAATGTTAGACTGACTTTTGAATTCAGTTCCTTCAGCTTTTTACAGGTTTTCACCCCTTGTGAAATAAGACAATGCTATTACAGGAAGCTAGGAAGTTTTGTTTTACACTGCTATTTTTTGTATAATTTTTTGGTAACAAAAGGAGGGAAAAAATCCAATGAAAATATTTACTGATATCTTCCTTAAAATTTGTATTTGAGAAGTATCACATACATTTTGTGTAACAAATATTTTTTCTCCACTTTCAGACATGTAAGAACATTGTCATACGTAGAACCAACAGCAAATTTTTTACCTCACAAAGGCAATTTCCAAATCCTTCTGAAAACATTTTGCACACAGACACCTCAAGCTGTAAGCTGGTGATAACTATTTGGAGGGATTGAGACCAAGCTTGCTATCTCTTCATCATTTACATCTGTTTTCCCTCAATGCACATACTTCATTCTAATTACTGTTAATAGGAACTAGTTGTGCAGTCTGAGGAAATCTGAATTAGTTGCTGTTTATTCAGCAGAGATGAAGATGTTTGTGACTAAATAAAACCCTGCCATTCTGCATGCCTAGCACAGCATTAATTGGGCCACCACCTTGACAATATTGAAAGGGCACGGAGTAGTGGGAGCAATTTTGTCTTTATTTGTACAGTTTGTATGAAGGTCAAGAAGACTTGCAGCTGCTTTACTCTGGGAGACATATGAAGGCTTCCTTCTTGCTTCTGTCTTTCCCTTCCCTTTCATCTCCTACTTTCAACAGCAAAACATGGAAAACATACCCAAACCGAGCAAACCAGGAAAGGAAAGTTGAAAAGAAATCTTTCAGTCGCCTTAGATTCTATGCATTATGATGCCCTGGGGGAAATAAAGCTCATTCCCAAAGAACACCAGCCCTGAAGACAGGTGGTGTTATGCATGTTTCTGCCAGCTCAGAGTTCAGACACACAGAGCTCAGTACAGTGAGAGCGTGTGCTGGCAGAGCTATAGTGGCTGGCGGGGTGGGCTGCTGAAGCAATAGGCTGTAAACTGGTATCCCATTCTAAGTCAGTCACATATCTATGTCCTAATTTAAAATGATATAAACCTCATTTGGATATTTGTTTTAATCTCACCCTAGCTTTTTTTTTTTTTTTTTTTTTTTTTTTTTTTTTTTTTTTTTTTTTTTTTTTTTTTTTTTTTTTATCTTGAACACCTCCTGTAGCAACTTAGGCTTTGTTCATCAGCTCCATGCAAAACCTCCTGAAAACCTTCTGTCTTACTGCCAGCTCTGAGGACTGTCCTGAAGACTACACTTCACACCAAGCCCCTTACAAGGCACAATGCCCTGGAAGAAATGACTGTTACAGACTTTCCTTGATCCTGACTAGAGGCACCCACTTAAATTGGCCGGAGATGTATAAGTTTGGGTATACCAGAAAAAAAAAAAAAAAGAGTCAGATCTGAGGCTCAAGCTGTTTCCATGACAACTTGTACTGTTTAATTGCATTTTCCCTGCCACATGTGGCTTTGGCCCATGAGACCTGTGATCTCCATCCAGCACTGAAATGCTTCACAAGGTGACACACACCATGGGATACTACACATTTATATACAGATAAAGATTCCCTGCAGTTTTCCTGTTTTACTTTTGGGATGGAAGAAACCACATAATTATGAGCTGTGCTCTTACTTTCAGGGTCAGAAAAAGTCTCCTGGAACTGTTCAGCTTAATATGGACCTCGTCTGGGGAAGGGAATGGGAAATCCAGTGAACAAAGAGTCATAGAATGATTTGGGTTGGAAGGGACTTCAGGGAACATCTACTTCCAACCCGCTTCAATAAGGAGGGATGACACCCACTAGACCAGGTTGCTTAAAGCCTCATCCTACCTGGCCAAGTTACTACTCTCTAGTCAGCTATGCATTTCACAAGGGGAACTGAAGAGATAATGTCTTGAGTCTGGCCAAGACAGGGTTAATTTTTTCAGTAGTCAGGAGGGAGCATGGCTAGATTCTGGAGGTTATTCTGTACCACCTCACGTCATTTTCCAGGGGCAGGACTCTCCTCTGGGTCAGGGTAGGGCAGTGGAGGAAGAAGTTGGGTATTGTCGAGGGTGGAAACTCACATGCAAATCATTCATTTCCTGTACCCTCTGTCATTCTTGCAATCACTGTTCATTTTCTTATCTCATTGCTGTTTCCAGTAAATTGTTCCTATCTTAATCAAAGATCTTTACGTCTTATGCCTCCATTGCTCCTCTCTATCCCACTACAAGGGAGGGGATTGGGAAGGAAGGAGTGAGCGAGCAGAACATGGTTAGTCTTAGTGAGGAACATTAAATTGGGGAATACCATTCCTCAACTACTCCAGTTATTTAGTCTTCTTTCCATCTACTTTCTAGCAGCCCAAAGTCACCTGCAGTTTACTTATAACCAGCAATCTTTCCACCATCTTCAGTTCTCTGCTGGCTCTAAGAGTTCAGTAGGACCCAGTCTGTGGCCAGGTCTAGGCTGTCTTTATTTGTTTCTGGAAGATTTAAAACATGGTATTTTGCTTGAGGCAACATTAGCAAAGGGATTTGTTTTAATATTTTATCTGGAATAAAACAAACCAAAGCATCACTTTGAAATGTAGAATTCATCACAAGAAAGTCTAAATCAACTGCTTGGTTTATTAGAGATCTTTTTTTATTAGAGGAGTGTTTTTTTCAAACACCATAATGTCAGATTTTTCAGTTGCATACATCCATTGCATGCAAATGTTCAAACAAAAGTATTTCTTGCAAAATGAAAATATGGATCTCTGGGCTCCATAGTGAATAGATATGAGAATATAATGTGATATGATCACATTTACTCTAATGATGCATAGCCACATTATGTGCATTACTATAATCAGGTAACTGGATCTTTTAACCTAAATTTGGCTGGAATCTTATTGTTCTTATTTTGTTTCCCTTCAGAGTGAATAAACTGCATGATTTAGGCTATAGTTCCTGGAAAAGAAGCAAATACACAGTGTGTCTGCAATTCAAATTTTGACATCCATGTATACTCCCTGGAGCTGGCATCTGCTACAAGAAACACCATGGAGAAAAGGGCAAAAGTAGGTGTTGAAATGTCATTATTCTGTAATTGTTTTTGTAGTACCTGACCAAATTTTTCAAGTAGCCAGTGACCTTATGGAAAAATACTGTAATTCAGAGGAGGCACTACATGCTGTGTTTGGTCAAAACTGCTTACCTTTAGTGAAACAAAACACTTCCAATGTCCAGGTGACTGTGGACATCAGGGGGCCAGCCCTACCTCTCAATCAGAACAAAATGCATAGGAGATTCTTACCCGTTCCTCTGTCCTGGTTTTCATGTGAATAAGTGCCCAGCAAAATGATCTGGAAGGAATTGGAGGTACAAACTCCACCCAGGACTATGGTCACTTAGAAAAGGCCAGAGAGAGCATGCAGTCCCAGCACTTCAACTAGATGCAAACTTTCAATTCATCCAGAAAGTCAGGATCCCTATTTCTGCATGAGTTCAGAGTTTGGGGTTTTTATTCCTGTGCAAGCACATTTTCTAAGTAGAAATAGCCACACATACAGTAATACCTATGACCGTTAAGGCATATATATGTGATGTCTAATATATATGACCATATTACTTAAGGTCATATATATTAGACAGGACCTGCAATTACTGAGTTACCCTTTAAAGAAGTAGGAGCTAAAGACAAGCCAAAGAGAGATCCAATCAGCATATAGGCCTCACCTGTTTTCTATGTTCATGCTCTGCCTTTTGTCACAAAGATGAGAAATTTCTGCTTGTTCTACTGCCACCAGCTGCCAATCCCCTGAGCTGCTAAAGGCCAACCCACCTGCTCCATGTTCCTTCTCACCAGCTAGCAGTACAAAACACCACTAGGAAAATGATGTTTTCATGCTGCAGAAACCAGCAAACCAGAAGTAAAGCAAGGAACAGCTGCTGCCTCGAGAAGCCTCAGCCTGAGCTCCAGGCTGAGCACTCATCCTAGCCACAGGCTGCAGAGCAAAGCAGGAGCAACAAAAGTGAATTGCTCAAGGGAGTGCAAAAGTTTGAACATGAGGCAAATGAAGCATGAAAAACGAAGCAGTGAACCAAACAATTATTCACCACTACAAGAAAATCCATTAAAGAAAAACAAAGCCATCTACAATAGCGCAGCTGAGGGAGGTAGAGATGAAGCATGGAAAACAATCCCCCTGAAAAGCCATCTTGAAATTCTTGGAGTAAGGAAGAAAAGTAGGAGAAGAACAGAGAGGAGAAAAGGAATGGGGGATGGTAAAATATCAAAATGCAAATTAGTAAGCTTCATCAGAGAACTCATTCCAAGACATGCAAGGAAAAGACTAAACAAGAGCTACTGCCTCTCTGGGCATTGTGCCACCTCACCACGTGCAAGGAAAGAATCTCAGAAAACTGAGGCAGAATAAAAAATGATCATGGAAATGGTAGGTGAATGGTGAAAAAAGGGGGTTTTCCCCTATAATCATATTCAAGATATTGTACATTCATCATTATTGCGTAGTTCTCTGAGGGTTTCATTAACAATAAATGTAACTGAAGCCAGTTTACTGTGGTAATCTGTTACTAAGTAAAATTTTGAACATACTAATATTATCAAGTGCTTTTTTCTTCAAGAAAGCTGCTGCTAAGTGAATGGCAGCAGCAGCACTGAAGATAGTTAGGAGCACATCCCCTTTTTCAGAACTCTCTCCTGTTGAGCCACACTGACAGATAGTCTTACAGACTTTTTCCCCCCCCCAATGACACTCACATATGAAAAGAAGCTTGGGGCAATACATTCACCATTCTATATACCATAAATCAGGATATAAAACTCAGGGAAGTGTACATAGTGACACCAAAAACATCTATGTAGCATGTTCTGAGATGTCCCATTGTTCAGAACAAAAAGGCAAAGGAAGCAAGCTGTGTATAATCCTTGGATATTTAGAGTACCAGTCTAGAACACAAAAATCATTTATTATTTATTATGCATAAGCATGAGTTTGCTTCAAATGCCAAGAGGTCTACACTGTCTGCCCATTATATTTATTGAATCCTTTTGATTTCCAAACACATTAATCATAATTTGAAATTTTACTGTCTGAGTAGGAAAAGAGAATATTTTCTGAGTCCCAAATGGCAGCTAAAGCACAATGAAGTGGATCCAGGAGCTGAGGCTTTTTCTATAACTTTGGATAGCATTGGGTTACCCCACTTGCATAAAATGGCAACACTAAACAGCATATAAACTACTGTATTGGAACCTGGATGTTTATCCCTAATGAAGAACAATGCTAGAAGGGTGACAGCAGAGATCCCCTCTGCTTGCAGCATGCTATATCTAAAAAGTGAAAGGGCAGGCTTTAAGGATAACACGGGAGATTTAGAGGTAAAAGTTAGGATTTGAATTCATTTTCCTGAAGAAACATTCCATTTTCCAAATTTTGGGAAAAACCAGATTGCATAAATAGCACCAGGTTAGGCTGTTTGCAAGGGTTAAATACTATTAGTTGCTATGAATATTAGCCTAAGATTAACACACAGGAAGGCATAATCTATATCTGGGGTCAGCTACCAGTTAAAAAATAATTTACATTTTGATTTGAACATAAGTCTTCACCATCTCCCTACAAGCAGAGGCAACATATCTTATTTAAAACACTAAAATACATCTAAGAAAATAGATTAGAGAGATCTGAAATGCATGAAGCACTCAGACATTTTGACATCTTTCTAAGAATAAAGATTTTAACTTTTGCCGTTATTAATTTAATTCTACTCAGACTGATTCTCTTTTTCTTTTGTTCTCTTTAGATGTCACTCACGCTGCTTCTATTCAGGATGCTTCTTCTGCAAGCCCTATCAGCTTCTTTCCCTGATACACTGCCAGTGTTCATTTTTCTCATGTTAGGAAACATGGTCAGTGTTGCTGGCCACAGGCAAATTCTGTAACTTATCTATGCAGAACACTTTTTTTAGGATTCATTGTCATATTTGGCTCCAGATTCCTAACATAGTTACTGAAGCATCCCCAGAGCAGAAAAGAGCACAAAACCTGCCATGGTGGATGAAACACATGGTCCATCTAGCACAGCATCCTGTTTAAAACAGAGAAAAACCTGTCTGCTTCCAAGGAAGTGTCTGTGTAAACCATGTCCTCAGAAGAGTCTTCAGAGGAGCCTTTGACCAACTGAATGCATCCTCATTCAAGCATGTCTTAACCTGCATGCAAGAGACTTCACTCCTCATCCTTTCTGTGATGTTAATTCAAATATTTCTTAGAATCATAAAGTTATGAAAAAGCCTGAGAAAAACCAAATCAAAGCTGGTTTAGGATGCTGTGAGCATGTGTTATTTGTCAGCATACCCTGCAGGTGACCCCAGTGGGCTCCAATCATTCAGTTGCCCTGTGAAGAATAAGCCTGCTTTTTCTTCTCTGTAATTACATCAGAAGTAGGAAAAAACCCAGACTACCTGAGTTAAGAACATGAGGGTTTAGAGCTGCTACTGATTAAACCATTTTTCTCCTAGACTGTAGAAAGTGAACAAACTCCATCAAGGTTGAAAATAGCTGGTGATATCAGACAGGCTTCAGCCCAGACTGAGCAAAGCTGCTGTGTTCAAGTTGCTGCTGGTGCTCTCCTAACAGGCATGGTCATTGCAATTAAGTCAGATTCTGCCTTAAAACCCAGACTGCTAATGCACATACAATGCTTTTTAATCCTTTTATAATGCTTAATGTTTTTTTGCTAAGTCTTTTCAATATTCTTTATTTTATAAGGGAAAAGGAGTATAAACTACTTGAGGGTACAAGTCATGAAGAACACTGGAAAACTGCTTTACAATGGCACGTTCTTCTTTTCCTTATTCTCTGTACTAAAAAATTATGTTGACACTGATAATTATATCTGGCTGTGAAGATTTAGCTATGTCTTACAGCTAACAGCAATTTTTAGAATTTAGCTTACTGGGGAAACATGAATAGTCACATATAGTCAAGGTTTCAGTTACTCTTACATTTGCATACAGGTCTTCTCTCTTTATTCTATCTGTAGATGCTCTTACCTGATGACACTTCCTATTACCTTCAACAAATGTAGATATTTGTAGTAGATACAATGCTTACTCAACACATTTAGGTCCTAAAATTAATGTATGTGTATGATATTGATCATGAACTATTGTTTAGTTTTCCCGCTGTTTCAAGAAGACAGAAGTCAAACTACTTGCTATTTTTAAGTTAAAAATCAATTCACTTGACTAAAGTCCAGCATATCTGCATTATTATTGATTTCCTTCAAGACACTGCCCCATGGACTATTTAGGAACAAGGCTCAATATTTATTTCAATAGTATTTCATTGGTTGATTTTTACTGAACTGGTTGAATAAAGTTAAATTCTCTCCTATGTTTTGAGACACAGTGTCTTAGTCACCTTTGTCTCTAAACGTTGAGTTGAATAACATGTATCACAAAAAGGAGCCCATGACACGAATCATCAGTATAAAGCCTTTTGAAACATTTACAGCAGTGGCATTTGTTTTTAGAAATTATAATGTAAGAAAACCCACTACATATAAGTGAATTGCAAGGTTGTACAGAATTCCCTGAGCCGAGTGTCTGCGCCCATAAAAACAACATCTGCTAGAAGAGGAAATCCAAAACCTATAGCAGAAGCAACCCAAATTGTGGGCAGCTCAAGGTTAATAGAACAGAGCTTGCTCTGCCCTTCTCTGACAAGGCCAGGTGAGAGACACTTTGATCGGGAAACCAAGCAGCCAGTGCAGTGTGCTGCCGAGGGCTCTGCCTGCTCTTGGTTGCACAGGTGTGTCCTCGTGTGTGACTAGAGAGCCCCAAGATTTGCTTGGCCTTTGGCTTTTTAATATTTGCTTGATTAAGGATGCAAAGGGTCCTGTATATCCTTATTACCATCTCCTAAATCCAGAGCTGGGCACAGAAGTGCCCATGCTGATGCCTGCTGTGTTGCATCAGCATTTACAGCAAATGAAGCGTGAAAGGAGGTGATTGTGGAAAGGACACAGAGGTATTTGGAGGATCACCAAAGCACAGATGTCACTGAACTGGGATAGGCTTCAGATCTGTGCTAGAGATCAAAGAAAATGAGTATAGGGTGCTTAGTGCTTTCCCATATAATATTGATCTATTTTCTACTGTTTCTTGCAAAGAAATGATTCCCTTAGATTCAAGACCCTCACATTCAGGCCATTACAGGCACAGAGGGGGTCCAGAAAGGAAAACCAGGCAGTTGTCCCCTACACCACTCATATAATCTTGGCAGTGCAACTTCCAAGTCATCCTTTTCTCATTGAAAAAGGAGATTCAGCATAGATCCCCATGGACTCCTATGTCTTAAGAAGGAAATTGCCTCTTTGTCTCCTCCTCCCAAGACAGGCACCTCTTTCATTTCAGTTCAGCAGGTGAAGCCTGCAGAGCTCTCCCTTGGAGTATTGCTACAGCAAAGCAAATCTTTATCCCTTAGTACAGCTCCTGCCTTACCCTGTTCTGTCAAAGGACCACTAAGTTAAGGAAAAGAACATACTCCCTAGTGGCATTCAGAACCTGTTAGTGTGTACCTAAGGGTCACTGAATTTTCTTAAACTGACTAAAAACTTTAAAAAGCTGTGAAGGGGATTTCCCTTTCTTTTTCTTTCCCTCTCTTTTTCAGATAAAAGCTTTCTTCCTCTTTCTTTCCAGGGGTCTGGAAGAAAGATCACAACAACAGTGTTTTGTGTTCAAAACATCAAGAATTTTCATATGGCTCCCTTTGCAATGCACTAAATGTACAAAGTCTCAGCACATAAAACCTCGTGCTGTTATCAAATGCATTAGTTACTGAAAACAATTGAAAGAGACTGAGGTTTTTCTTCAGAATTGAGAGAAAACTGATTATGTAAGAGGATTAACTAAGGTGTAAATTTAAAAAAAACCCTGAAACAAACTAAAGTGAGTTTGAAGAAGAACAACAATTCATAGAATATTTTAGGTTGGAAAAGACCTGTAAGATCATAAGGTTCAACTATTGACAATGAAGACATCTCTAAAAATGCATCCTTCTTGATGAGAAACTAAGTAACCCTCAGAAACTTAATTCAAGATAGGTTGTCACTGAAGGGCAAATCAGAAGGATTAAAATCAGGAGCTAAAAATGTCCAGCTAATTCCTTAACAAAATAAAATCAACAGCTTAAGTTATAAAAAACCAGAAAGATGAAGTCTTGGCACTAGCTGTACCATGCAAATTGATAAAAAAGTCCTAACATTTGGAAATACCAGTGAAAGCACACAAACACAGCTCCCTCAAAATCTCGTGAATCTATGGAAAATGATAGAAACATTAGGTCTGATGCCTGATTTCCTAGAGCCATAGATGAGTGTAAAGGCAAACTTCCTTCTGCCATCTCCTTGAGAAAACTGATGAATGTAGAGGAGGGTAGATGGGATAGAGAACATGAACTGTTCTCTGTCCTCTTTTCAGTAAATTAAGCATGTTCAGGTTTGGCTTGTTTTAATTGTTTTCAGGTTATGCTGA
Source organism: Sylvia atricapilla (assembly GCF_009819655.1). Lineage (NCBI taxonomy): Eukaryota > Metazoa > Chordata > Aves > Passeriformes > Sylviidae > Sylvia > Sylvia atricapilla. Next base: position 116,326,254 of record NC_089140.1, on the reverse strand, counting down.
AGCTGATGGTATCTATTGTGCCTGAAGATGTATTTAATATTTTATAAACAACAATTTGATTGAAAACCCGAGTTCATCCCCACAGTGGGGACTGACTAGTGGCAGGGACTCTCAGTTAACTATGGTCAGAGGCAAACAGGCCAGGCCATCCCTTCTGCAGCTGGTGCTATGGTCTGTCACCATGAGTCTGACCTCGCACTTGTCTTTCTTAGAGGAACACGGAGCTGAAAGTTTTCTCTGTCTAGGTTTGTCATTTGAAGCACTGCCAAATCTGAGGCAGCAGAATCTAATCTTTGAAAAGTGACCTTATTCCACTCCTGTAGTTCAAAGGGTTTAAAATTAAAGCTCTCCATTTGGATCACCTTTACTCCAAAGTAATTTTCATTTTTCTCTGGAGTTCAATGCCCTTAATAATTCAGTCTAGCTAGCCACCCCCCAAAAAACCACAGTTTTACCTTTAGTCCCTTCTATTGCCTTTCTTAGCAAAAGCCATCTAACTAAAAAGTTCTGATGGGTTCTCAATCCTGAATTTTCAGAAGTATTCCAATATGTAGCTAGCCATTATTTCAGTGCCATTCTGGTACTTAAACTATTTTATTATTCTTTAATATTTCTTCAGTTGGTCATTGTCTTGTTTCCTATATATGGCTAAGCTGATTTGCAAAAGATAGAAATATTACCTGTAATACCTCTACACCCATAGTTCCTGTAACCTGTAAATCTCCAGACCAATAGATCCATGAATCAAATCTAAATAATTTTCTAATTTTTATTCTAAATATCCTGAAAGATTCTCATTTTTTTTCCCTGAATGTACCTATCCTGAATAAAATATAAAAAAATTTAACATTCCATTAGTATTTGTTGCTTGCTAACTCCTGAGAACTGCCAGAGCACCACACCTAGAGTCTTAGTGTAAAGACCCTAGGTAAGGTGCTTTGGCAGTTCTTGGTAAAGCAGAGATGGCAAATACAATTCTCAATCCTGCTATTTACTGGAATTAATTTGTTCACCAAAATCAACCTGCATTATTTTAACTAACCTCCAACAGACTTTGAAGGGCAGGCAGGACAGAGAGAGGGCATTTGCCATTTTCTTCCCAGATATCTAACCACTCACAACAGTGTGAGCTCAGTGCCTAAATCCTGTGACATTGTAACATCAGGGGCATGGATGCTTTCACCAAATGTGCCATCATGCCTGGTCTCTGCATTCACAGCCATTCTCTATCCTAATCCTTGAGGACCTGGGGGATGGAAGCATGGCAGCTCTGTATTGAGCCCCTCGTGTCTTCTGCTGGGTTGACAGGACAAGGGTGGCTGGGTGAGGATGCCTTTTGTCCACCATGGCTCTGCGGGTGGGACACTGCAGTGACTGGCTGGCAGTTTACAGCAGGAGCTTCTGGGGTGTCCGACTCTATTTCACTCATACAGATGAAGTAGTTGAGATCCCAGGGAACATGTTTTAAATTTGAAACCGCAGGTCTTTCCAGAAAGAAAATACCTTGGCAGTTCTAGTCTGAGAACAGTTTTCAATTTTCTGGTATTATCCTGCTTCCCTGTGATAAAACTGCCTCCCAGTCACCTTCACTTGTGACTTTTTCGAAGTTCACCTTTCAGCCCTGCTTGATATCATAATACCATTAGTGCTAATGAGCTCTCCAGCAAACATTGCATTGTTGCCCCCTTACTTACTTACTTTGGGAAGAATAAAGGACAAAGATGCTATGGCTATTAACTCAGAGCCTGCATTCACTTACGTTTTTACTTTAACTATCTCTATTCACTGTAAATTCCTTTCACACTCTGTGGTGTCAAGAACACATTATCAGCTTTTCACTGATCTCAGCTCCTCAGGTGCCTATCACTGCATGTGTTGTAAAATCAGCATCTGTGTATGCATGTGGCCAGGCCTAGCAGATGCTTTTAGAGGATAAGGTGTGATATATATTCTATATGTGAAATCAGATTAAGCCCCAAATCCATCAAACATTCTATTTTAAACAAAGGAAATTATTCCATTTGATGCAAACATATTTCTTTATTAACAGTTTCATAGCATGCCCCTAAGCTCCAAATTCTCTGGATATGGGATTGCAAGTCATTCGTTCATTCTAAGAGAAACCCTCATTCATTTTGTATTATGCCTGCTATATATAATACTATGCTACAACGCAAAACTGCTACTTGCCTGCAGCTTTCCAGCTGTCAGGGAAAAAGAGCCTGGCAGGGCAGTCTGTCCTGGACTGGCCACCACGGGATCTTGCATTAGTGTCAGACTTTGCAGAGGACACTCCCTAACTTTCTGATCTCTGGTCAGATCTGAAGAAGAACAGTCAAACAGCAATATTTGGCAAAGATCCTATGGAAGGCAGTGGAGTGCCCCTCCACAAAAGCACTACCAATATTCCTTGTCTCCACCGCTTCTAGAGAGAGTGTCTCCAAAGAAGAATTAGGGCCCCCAAAATTCCTAGCCTAAGTGGAAAGCAAAAAACAATCTCTGTAAAACAGGCAGATGGTAAAGGGAGATAATAATGATTGGTGTCACCAGCAGCAGTTGCAGCTCAGCAGCCTTGTTTGCTGTGGGGCCATCAGTGTGGGGGTGAGCCCCCAGAAGGAGCCCTCAACTCCCTGCAGGTCAGGCTCTGTGCCTCCTGAAACTGAGCCCCAGCTACAGCCCCCACAAGATAGGACCTGGAATATTGTTCTCCCTAGCCCTTGACCTCCCCGGATACTTATAGATCAGTGACTCTTGTTGCAGAGTTTCTGTAACCTCCGGCAGGATTCAACAGTGGGGGGCTGTGAACCCTAACTTGGCAAGAAGGGAACACAAAGGAGCTGTATTTGGGGATAGGAGTGCACTGGTAGTTTCAAGAACATGGAAGAGCTGAGCAGAAAATCAATACATCTAAATGGGGAAAGGAAAACTTGAAGATAGAGGAGTAACTCCCCAGCCTCTGTGCAGATATGACAGACTGGAAAGCAGGACTGAAGGTAAAGCCTAAAAGAATTACTAGTTGGAGCTCTGTCAAGATTGTCCCCTTAGGCTTTTCCTGGGTCTTTATATACCACAGAATGTCATCAACAAAGGAAAGGACAAAACACTTCAAGATATATTTTGCTATCTATAGCCTTCCTTTCTTATCTTCTCAAGCTGCACAGGAAAAGTGAACTGTTATATCTTAATAGGATTTAGGCTATAAGATTTCAAGTCATCTGTTCTGTCTCTAATTCATACTGAACGGCCAGTTCCTGACAATGCTGTAGGTAAGACTTTCACAAATCCTCAGCACTGGCCTAACTCCTCTCTTGTTCAATTAATTGGAAAGATCTGTGCTCAGAAAAAGGACTGGTGCAAGCTGCTTGTTTCAGGGACCAATACAAACCCTGATATGAAGGGCAGGTCACCCTGTCTCTGCTTCAGCCACTTTCTTTCTCAAACAGGTCTGACATACACAGACACAGCATGCAGAGCCACATCTGATCCTTCAGGGTATAGCTAAACACACAACTGGCACAATTGTTCTGGCATAGGTAGCTCCACTGTGTTTTCTATGCATGTTTACTGCAAGATACCTCAGAAAAAGCTGGGAAGTTGATCTGGGTGCTTCAGGAGAAGACAGGAACCCTGGGAACTAATCAGATGCAATCCAATTTGCCACAGGCAGCAGGGCTTCCAACAGAGGTGTGATTGCTGCTGTCAGGATAAATTCCAGACCCACTAGTGGGTGAACTCACCAGTGTTCACTGCTGCCATAGCTGACAACCATTTTTCTGCTGCTGAAATGACCTGTTTGTCCCTGGGGTCCAGTGGGATCAGTCAGAAGTCCTCACAGACTCTGGTGGGCTTGTTCAGCCCATTTCCTCAGAAACAAAAGAAGGAAGACATTTAATGTGTTCTCCTTCTATTGTCCAGGTTCTATCCTTATGTCACATTTGGTTTAGAAACAATTTCACAGGCAAATCTTGCCATCCCCAGGAGCTGCCCTGCCTATGGATGTTATCAGAGTGTGACTGCAGCACCAAGCCATTCACAAGACATTGCTTCCGAGGCAGAGCAAGTGAAAGATGCGGTCCTGGGGCCACTGAAAGGGGTTTAAAATTCCAAAAGAAAGCTCAAGATAGGTCAATTTGAATTACTGTGGCTGAACGTTGAATTTTTATTCACAGATATTTTCTTCTCTTGTAGTTGTTCAATTTTCCTGAGCAATTTCTGTTTGCATGAGAGCTTAGAGTGAAGCCAGAATTTGATAGTGTTCTCTTACTCTGGCTATTACTGATCTGCCCAGGGGCATGGATACACACAAGCATTGGCAAGCAAAAATTCCTCACTTCTGCCCACAGACACCAAGCTATGTATGAAAACCTGCTGGTTTTGAGATTGAATTTCCTGCACAACAAAAAGGAATGCAAGGGCTGGTCTGTTTGCAGATCTGCAGATCAGAGGCACTAACACTGTTAAGCTTGTGGTGGGATGTGAATATATCCTTGAGTGCAAGGCTCCGCAGCCAGAGCTCTACCAGGAGGAAATGAACCCAAAGAATCCAGCTGTTCACAACTGGAGAGAAATGTGCAGAGTGCAATAAAATTACCTAGAAATGGAACATTTTGTCAAAAATCTTCCAAAGCCATCTGATAGATCCAAGTTTCAACCACTTGTCTGGTTTTGGTGTTCTTGTTACTTCCAGTCATGGGTAAATACTCTGGATTTAAGGCTTGGGGTCCATTAGCACAGGCTCTGGTCCATCCCCCCTTTGAGAAATTCCCTAGGAGATCCAAGGTCTTCTTCTGTTTATGGTACCTAGAGAGTTAACAATCTACTCATTAAAGAGAAGAAACCATTTATAAAAAAATGGCTCATATGTGAGCCATTATGACCTTTTTCAGAGACCTACTTCCCTGCATAAATATGACACATCACCAATCAGATGGAAGCAAATTGGATAGGGGAATTCTTTCACCTTGTGTTTTCTAAAATATGCCATTGCTTTTTATGACAGTTTCCTTATTATTTACCTTTCCAGGCATGTTCTTTCATCATGAAATCCCTTAAGGACTGCTAGGAAAAAGAAATAGCCCTTTTAGCCTATCTTCCAAGGGCAGTGAAACTTAAAAGGCCCTGCTATCTGCCTGTCCTTTGCCCTTCCAAAGAGTACAGAAATTGTTGACTTAGTTTCAAGCCAACTTAAAAAAAAAAAAGGCAGAATTCTCAAATATATTTATATTCCCACAAACCTTGCGAAAGCAGCTAAGAAAAGGCAAGACAGACAGATTAGTACATCAATTTCAGTGATGGAAAAGTTGCAATTTGTATCACTAACTATTAAGGGCAGACTCAAAACAGAGCCAGATGTATGGGAAAAGCTTCATTAAGAGCTAACACTGTCTCTCAGAGGATAATTTAATTATACAAGCCCCTTGTTTACACAGGCTTAGTTTAATATCAACTAAACTTGAAGGTAATCCTGAGAATTATTCTGCCTGTCCATGATGGGTCCTGGTACAAGGCTCTACACTGATATTTTATGTGGGAAAATTGGGTGACGTGGGAAACATAATTGACCTGAAGTGGGAGGGAATTCTTGGTGGTCTTCAATCAGTCAGGACTTGAGCAAGAAAGGACAGAAGAAAAGGGTTCCACACCACTACACTTGTGTTTCCTAAGTCACCCCACAGCCCCTCTGGACTATGGCAGCTATAAAGTTCCCAATCACATCCAAGAGGCACCACTGAGGCTGAACTCATTCCAGCACACTGGGCAGCCACAGCAATCAGCAGATCTGGGCATGCACATTGCTGTAGTCCTAAAGGTAAACCCACCCCACATAGTGTGGCCCCAGCAGAAAACAATAGCCACAAAAGCTGTCCATTGTGGCCCTAGCCACTCTCCTGCTACAGTGGTCCAGGAGGATTGTGCATACCCACCCACCCCTGCCCTGGGTGGTCATCTGCTTTGACTGGCTGAGGAATTCCTCTGGGGGATCTTGCAGAGCTCTAGGCAGTGACATAGAGAGCCACTGCCCATTCACTGAAGAGCCTTGTAGCTGCTATAATGGATTCCATTACTTCACCTGCCCCTAACACCCGCACACCCCCCCTCCCACAGCCCTTTCTTGAAGCACTGTGAGTCAGCAATGCCTTCCTGACCCAGCTGAGATGAAGCAGAGCAAGTGACCTTGGATATGCTGATAGCAGCAGGAAAAAGAATCACCCACGTCATAGCTCAAGGGCATCCAGATCCTGTGTGTGACTCAAATGCAGAAATCAGGCAGATTAAAATGATATCTTTCTTAAAGTGCATTTGGGAACTTTGTCCCCTTCTGTAGCTTTTGACTGCTTTTTGTACTTTCTTTTAAGGTCCGGTTCTTGCTTACACCCATTGAATCGTCCTTGTTTTCACACTGAGTGATTCTGATATAGTTGTATTCTACACTGCTCGTGCTCCAGCTTCACTTTTCTCCACCTAGCAAAAGATGCTGTGATTTTATTCACACTCTCTGACTTTGGGTGCATTCATCAGACATCTGTTCAAAAACGTTTTGCAAGTTCCTAAATCATGACACTTTTCTTGTACAGTCCTTGGTGGTGTCTGGAGAGCAGCATCTCTAATGCTGCTAAAGGACAGCCATCTAGCTGCCTTTTTCAGATCTGATGTCTGAAAAATTCCTCTCAGTTGCCTAGCATCTATGTTTCTGCCAAAGACATTTACTGCTGCTAGACAAAGAGAACCACCTAATTTAGAAGGTGGCAAACAGATCCAACAAAAGAGCTGAGTACTGTGGTGAGTAGAACTGCTGTGCCAAAAGCTTAGGTGCTCATCTCAGGTGCAGAATGTACAGAGCTGAGTTAATTACACACCCAGAAATCTTGGAAAATAAGTGTGAGAGGATTCAGTGCTAAATCATCTAACTTATACCCGAGCCAGAGCAGCTACAAGGTAATAGTCATGCTTGCAGACTGAGGCTGATAGGAATTCTCAGCTCCTAGAGAGGACAAAGGAAGAGCCAGAGCTGATGAAAGTCTTTTTGCCCAAGTAGTTTAGAGGATAATGGGCTAGCCAGGTACTGGGATATCATGGGTCAAAGAACACTTATTTTTAACTCCCTCTTTTACCTCCAGATATCTGATGTCTCTTTTCTTCTAAGCAGAGGGTCTCATCACCAGACAATATAACACATCTGTGAATGTGACTGTCTTTCTGTTGAAGTCCTATAAATCTGAACAGCACAAATAAACAACCTTTGTGCTGGAACTGGATCCAGTGGAAATATTCCACAGTCTAGAGGTCAGAGCTGGGAAGGAGAAGTTCTAGATGTGCAGCCCTGCTCCAGTGAATATTAACACATTGTACACAAAATACACCACTGTTGCCAAGAAGAAAGGAGAAATAGACACTGTCTGGGCAGACTACATCCTGCCAATTTGACTGAGTATCTATGGGAATTGGGCAGGGAGTGATTTGAGATGATCAAGTTCAAGTCTCCTCAGATATAGGTGGGATTTAGGCACTCTGACCTTTTCAGGCTAAGCAACAAAATCCTTACCAGCTGCTGAGAGAGATGGGTTTTACTGCTTTTATGCATTATTTACTACCCTGCAACTATTTAAGGTTATTCACGGTGCCAAAATGTTCCTAGGCTTTTTCCACAGTTCAGCATTGCGCAGAAACATTTTCCACTTAGATTCTGTCATATTCCAATACTGAGGAATCTATTCAGTTCCCCGAACACTTTCTCTGGTACATCAGCTATTGCCTATTGCCAACCAATAGGCACTTGTAAAAATAACATTAATAACAAAAATATTATTAAAAATAATAGCAATTTAACACAGTCCATTCAAATTTTCATCTAGAGAAATGAGTCACATAATCCACACCAAATATTTACTAGTGAATTTCTTTAATCTTTAATGGTAAATTTCGGAGAGATTTGTAAATTAGCATACCAAAAATAATTCATTGTCACTCATTAGTAATCACAGGGAAATTTCAAGAATTTCTACTCATGAGATGCAAAACAACCAGTGGATGTAAACCAGCAGAATGGGTGTAGACCTCTAACCGGATTAAAGTGATTAAAAACAGGAAAAGGAGGAATTTGCAATGACTGTTTTAATCACTGGGCAAGGTGTCCCCTTGATAAAACCACTATGGTTCTTAAAATGTGAATCCTCTTCTTCCTGGGTTTGCTGTGGCAAAAAAAGGTAGCAAGATCACCCCTGTTCCTCCTGAGAAAAACCAAGAGAAAAAAGTCATGTGTGTACTGAACTGGAGGCAATAAAGGAGCTCTGAGTGAAGGTAGCTTGTAAGTGCTCTTTTTGGGCAGATGCAACCCTGTGGTCTGCGGAAAATTTTTTTGTGTATGTGTTAAAGTAAGAGGCTGAAAGAACAGCAATCCTCTTCCTGGGAACATGTCCAGGGCAAATGTTATCATTTCAGTTAAAGCAAAAATAGCACCTGCAGCAGCACAATAAAACATTAATATCTCCATTGTATTTGACAGATCACATTCTAATATGCCCTGACTGAGGTGTTGGTCCAGGCAGCAGCCCAGCTGCATATTCCAGGCAGCAAAGCTGAAGGAGATAGGAGATTTATCAGCTTAGGTGTTATTTAGAGCTGTTGGAAGTCATTAGTCCTCTCCACAGGGTAAGAGCAGAAGTGACATCCCGCACCTAACACATCAGTGGGATGACACAGCAAATCCTCTCTCACTACACATGGGCAGTTTATAGGGGTTTTTGCTTGTCAAACAGAGCTGATCACTACACCAGAGGAGTCTCATGATTGAGAATAGTTATTCAGCAAGAAGAAGGCCTGGTTTCCTACTGCAGTTTTTGAAATACAAGTGATAAAGTCATACAAGCAATGTGTCCCTATTACCCAGAGACATCATGGGAGTGATGTTTTCAAAACATGTTTTTTCATAGCAGTGTTTGGAAGCAAAAACATGGTGAAGAAACACACCCAGTAATGACAAGATTATCCCCTACAGAAGCCATGTAACCCCTCCTTGAGGAACTAGAGAAGAACATCTGAGGGAAAGTCCCTGAGTCTTTACAATACACCAGATACAAAAGCATAAAGCACAAAGGAGAATAAAAAATGGGCATACACTGGTGGTCAGCCAGTGCAGGGGACTTGGGATATGGGAAAGAGTTACTCATGTCTCATGAAGCGACTTTAACACTTTCCCATACTTTCTACCTATGATGAACACCTGCGTCCTGGAGTCAGCCCTAGCTTCTAAAGATGTGGGAAGTTGTAAAATTGCAAAACTTTGTTCCAAAACATTTGGCCTTAATTCCCATTAACTTCAGTGCAGACAGCAGTACAAAAAGTCCAGATTTGGAAGTGCAGCACAAGGTGAGTAAATAGTATCTGTAACGTTTTATAAACTCAAGCATTAAGACACCAGACTGGAAGGCCTCTTTCCAACTGACCTTCATAATCCACATGAATCTTTCCACACGCACCTGGATATTGCAGTTTCCTTTTTGATCTTTTGTAGTAAGAATTTGTACACACTATGAATGTGTGCTTTTAGAGGCCAAGGCTTGCCCCAGTAACTATGCAGGCAGCTACAAAGATTTTCAGAGGAATACATCCTGGACTAGGACTGGGGTAGATGTCCCTTCACTACTTTCTTTTAAGAAGCTGTCTATTTGATAAATCAGTTTTCCTGAATGATGAACATGACCTGTTACATGAATCTTTAGCCATACTGGGAATTTTCCTCTTTTAATTCTCATATGGTGCCATATTTGCTGGTAGTGCCTTTTTTGTCTCAAATATCAAGTTACCACCTGCTTGCCATTTCTTCCTCTTTGGATTTTGTGATTTTGAAAGAAGTAATTTTAAAACTGTTCAGGCTACAAAAATAATTTTAGCAATTGCTTTTCTCCTTTTTATGATACAATGTAGCATTCTTTTTTAAAATGGCATCAGAAGTCTAGTCTTGATTTGTCTCTGGACGTATACTGAGCCCTGATAATAAGGCATGATCCTGGATGACTTGTGTATCAGAGGAGTTTGCTGATGCGGAGGTTGCTGTTGTTTTCCTCACTGTCTTTCTTCACGGATGGCAAGCCTTGCATCTCACCTTGCTAGGGCCCACTGAGTTGGCTGCTGGTGCTGTTCTCCTCTTGGACTGTCAGCCAGGGGACAGCTTGATAACTACCTTGTGTTTCAGCCTCATGGAGAGCTCAGACTCTCAGGGACAAGAGGTTAATTGGAACAGATGTTATTTCAGAAATTGCATGATGCCCAGAAATCACATCTTTGCCTGCCTAAGCCTTTTCAGTGGTGTTGGACTGCGCGATCTCTCTTGTTTCTTTCACACTGGGCTCCTTTTCATCTTTTGAATCACTCCAAACAATGACAATCTTTACAAATACAAGACCTCCTCTTTATATCAGGCATTCTTCCCTCTAGGGATGCAAGCAATCTGAGCTGAAGCAAGATGTAATTAAGGCCATTTTTAAAAGCTGTGTGTTTCCCCCTTCATAGCTTTAGCAAAAGTTGTGTCTAATTTATACTTTGGTGGTGTGTTTGTGCTCTCTGCTGGTTTTGACCTCTTCCTTTGAAATATGCTTGCGTAGTTTCAAAGAGGTTTCAGATTTACTTTATGTTTTCCCAAAAGGATTGATGTAAAAACTTTTTGACTTTAGACCATTCTGCTTCTCTCAGAGTGGGAAACAAATAGAGACTTCCTTATATCTTTCAAAATTTCCTCTTTGCTCATTTGAAAGAATGCAGCAGAAACACCTTTGAGATTACATGCACAATTATGTCCCAGTACTGCTTCTGTTAGTGGGAAAGAGAAAAAAAAATGTTAAGGGATTCCCCTCCTCCCAGTGAATCAGGTCCCTGAGCTCATTATTATGAACAGCAGATAGAGAGGTAAGAGATGGAAACTAAATCTGAAATCATAAACTCATTAACAGACGTGTATGGCCATCTCCCACATGGCCATGAATGTGGGCCATCAGGTATTTCTGAATAACTGTTGAGGTCTGAAGTGTGCCATAGGGAAAACAAACATTTTTTTCACTGAATAATCCTTCTCAGCAGCTTCATGGTAAGGTTGAAGTTATGCAAAACAGTAGGTGTAAGCAAAGGAATAGAGCTGAGGAATATTGGTGGCCTGTCCCTCTTAGGAAAAGGCTCAGGTCTTGGCCAAATAATCCATTACTGGCAGTAAGGGGCTATTACTGCAGAGCATGATTTGTGGGACCTCTTCCTTGCCTGTGGGCATTAATTGATCTTTGGGTTTAAATGCTGCTGGGAAGTCAAAGCCAAGGTATAACCTGGATAATACCAGAGGAATTTCCTCTGTTGTTTGCCACAAACTTCCAGCCAGTATGAGAACGTACCTTGTCATCACGCCTCTTTCGTCTGTTCCGCAGGTGCCTGTATCACATGATGGCTTATATCCAAGCAGGTGCAAAAGTTAGTGGGAGATCTTCTTGACCCTGTGATAGGGATGGCGTGGGGGTAATCAGTAAATGTTTAAAATAAGTTACATGTGTCTCATTGGGACAGAGATAGCAAGTGATAGGTTTTAGTGTTACTGCCTTAATACAAACCCTGAATTACTCTGCTGATTGCAATAAAAATAAGAACCAGAACTTCACAAAGCCCCTTCATCTAGTGATCTGATCTTCATATTTTCTTGGAAACCTGCTGGACATGGACAATTCCTCAGTTTTCTGGGAAACCTTGAGACTTTTTCCAAGGATCATATGCAGTCATCACTTCAATAAGTTTCCATTCATACACCTAGAAATAGAATCTAGACATTAATAATAATGTGTCATCCAATAAGAATGCTCACAGACTGAAATGGAAATAAAAGGTACACAATATCTTGTTATTCCTACTAATAGCAGTGGGTAGGTTGTTTTTTCTTATGGTCCTTCCTAATCTGTGAGAGGAGTGACCTACACGTCCTCCCAAGACTTGAGAGTTTAACACTGTTATTATGATAGACTAGTTTCCATTGCACTTTATAACTCTGGGGTTCAGAAAGACTAACTGAAATCTACCAAGTGAGGTGAGAAAGAACTGAAGCCTCTTCTGATAATATAAATCCAACCAAGAGCCATAAAATAGGATCACAAAAAAAAAAAAAAATCTTTAATCTTGTACTGTCACATATTGTCTATCTCTTTCTGAACACTGGTCTCAGTTAGCAGTGAAAGTGATTTTCCTTTTATTGTTGATGTTCTAAGAAAATTTAAATAGCAATCCCAAATTCCCCGGTAGGACTCATTCATAAATTCTTATTAATGTGCAACATTCTTTATTTCTGCTCAACAAGGTGAAGTAATCTGTGGTGGCAAGATAGAAAAGGAAAAGAAAAAGAGAAAGAATAATACACTTGTGGGAGAATAGTCAAATATAGAAGATATTTGTGCATAAGCACACATATCTTCAATATATATATTTTTATTATCTAGACAAGATATCAAAATCCAGTCTGATATAAAATCCAACAGCAAAAGGCAGATACATCCTTGTCAAAACTAGCAATGCCCAAGTTATGCTCTTATGTTACCAAAAAAAAAAAAAAAAAAAAGTCTATATTTGGCAAGGTCAGTGATATTTGGGATATACAGGGGAAAGAAAAGAAAGAAGTTATTTGTTAAAAATTCTTGTCCACATTCATTGGAAATCTCTTGGAAGATAAGTAAATTATAAACACTATCAAGAGATCTGATGCAGCATTGAGCCTGACAGCTGTTACTGAAAGCAATTTGCTGTGCTGCAGGCATCGATACATCAATATTATGGCTTAAACTTCTTCAAAAGTTTTATTGTGTAAAATATCAGATGAAGAAGAGGCTTCCTGTAGTCATTTAAAGGGAAAGCCTGGAGGGATTTTAAATGCAGTCAAATAGAATAAATGTACTACAAAATTTTGGAGTTAAAAGAAACTGTGTCATTAACTATATAGTTCAGCATTGCTTTTTACAAATGTGGTCAACACTCAAGTAACAATATTTTTAAATACTCTGCTTCTGCTTGAGAGTTGTATTTGTGGATATGATAACACTGGAAAACCATTGCATTAGGAGACAGAAAGAAAAGCTACTTCCATGGCCTGCAGATGCTGAAGCACCTGTGTTGACAAGTATTCTTGTAAGTGACCACTCATGTCTTGGTGTCTCTTCATTCTGGATTATGTTCCTGTAGGCCATGAGTTGATGCTGTTGTTATTGTCATTGTTATTCATCACTACTATTATTCCAGTTATTACAAAGAAAGCCTTGGTGAGTTCTGGGAACCTGTCTTTCTCAAAAAACCCCAAATGTAGCTGTGTCCTCATTCCACAAGCCAGAGCTTAGGACTTCAATCACCTTCACCATCATCAGCAGCCTGGCCCATAGAAGGCCATGAGGTCATAGGGGCTTTCTAAAGAGAGAAACATGGAAGGAAGGAAGGAAGGAAGGAAGGAAGGAAGGAAGGAAGGAAGGAAGGAAGGAAGGAAGGAAGGAAGGAAGGAAGGAAGGAAGGAAGGAAGGAAGGAAGGAAGGAAGGAAGGAAGGAAGGAAGGAAGGAAGGAAGGAAGGAAGGAAGGAAGGAAGGAAGGAAGGAAGGAAGGAAGGAAGGAAGGAAGGACTGAAAAAAACTGTTCTTTTGTTCTGGGCAACAAGAGTTCATCTTGTGCCCTATCCGCATGGCAAGATTACAGGGTAGAATTGGAAAATTCCATCATCAGCTACCTCTGACAGAGATAACCAAGAGTATTTAACAGCTAACTGTTTAGATTGAGAGACTTGTAACTAAACAATTACATACTTTTTGTTCATATGTTATTCTAGCTAAAGATTTGAAATATTAATTTTTCCCCCAGCCCAGGTTGCTCACTGCCAGGCTGTGTTCCTATGATGCTAAGTGATGTGTAAGATTTACCTTTCCTCAATATTAAAAAAAATCATGAGGTAGCATCTCTTTAGTGTAATGTGTGGTGGCATCTCTCTGTGGTAATATGATTTATTATACCCACTCTGCATTTCACAGAATGATACATGTGGGCAAGTATCTTTAATGAAAAGTGATGCCTGGAAAAACGTTTCCCCAGAATAAAGAGCATGAAAAGCCACTGCTGACGACTCCACGTCTATGGTGATGCATGCATTCCTCCAACACCCAGCGAAGCATGGAGTTACATTTTCCTGATGTAAATTGAATTAAGATTCAGTGTTTTTCAAAGATTCAGTGATATTTTATAACCATTTTCCACATATGGAATTAGAAACCTGAAGAGAGAGTAGCTGGTTATCAGATCATCGGTGGTGCATCCATTTGTTTATACGTGTCTAGGGGAGAGAGATCAAAGGGTGTTGTCATGACACAAGTTATTTGAGGATGCCAAGTTTTATTGCTGGTTCCTGCAAAACCTTACCTAAAGGCTTTGAAGTGGTGCTTTTGTTTCTCAGTACATGAGGGCAGTTTTCTGTACAGGAGTGGTGGTTATTAATTTTTTTTTAATATTTTTGATTTTAAAAAGAATGCAATCTTCCAAATTTGTACTGAATTTCAGTGCAAAATTACCATGTGATGGAGGGATTGGGAATGCATCCCAATCCTGCATTTTATCTTCAGGAGCCATGGGCCCAGCCCACCCATAGTTTACTGTGATATAACCATTCCTGCTGAATTTCCCACTAATATGTGAAACCAGCTTCCCTCTGTGTAAAGTGAAATATACTCTGGTGTTTGCCTGTGTAAGCCACAGCAGAAACAAATGTCTGTTTATCAGGGTTTAAGAGGTGGATAGTTCAGCCCTGACAGACTGCAACTACAAGTGGTGAGACTCAAGCATCAAAACTCCAGTAGACCCATAAGAAGTTTGTCGCTTTTTAGAGAAATATATTTTTGACTGTATGTTGATTTCCTCTTCCAAGCGTGGGAAATTCCTCCACTGGAGTCTCTTTTCTACAATGCAGTGTATGTGCTCAACAAACATGAATTTAATTAAATAGAATGAAGAAGGAGAGATTTTTTTTTTTACCCCAATACACTATTTCTTCCATTTACAATATATTTCCCCATCTGCTTTTGTCTAGGATCATGCTGATCCACCTGTTACAGGCATTCATTTCAGCTCTGAAGCCCTATTGCTGACACAATCAAGGCCTTCCAGAGGTTTGAACATCAGCTTCTATATGCTCTTGCTTTTCTCTAACATAAATGGAGTTGAATTTCTTCAACATAAAATTGAAGCCTGAAAATCTTTTATTTTTACTGAAATTATATGATAAAACTAATACCAAATTCCTTTAACTGACAACATTCTATTAAGCAATGCTTACAATTTAGTAAGATATAATAGTCTTGAGCCTCATCCACATTTTTACCTTAAAAATATTTCAAAGACCACCTGACATCCAATTACAGTAATCTGTAACTTATTGCTGTTTGAAGGAACAATCATACGCTTTGTTTACAAAGATCTTACTTATAATCTTCCTAGAATGCAAAAACAAACATTAGGTAAGTAAAAGGCTGGGTCTTTTTCCCCTACATACATGAACATGGGGCAAAATTTCTTTGCTGAATTGAAGCAACAGATTTTATTTTCTTTCTCTAGAGAGGTTCCCAACCTCAATATCATTTATCACTGCATCATTGTACTCGACATATGGAGAAAACATTAAGGTTATTTGGAATTGAATGTATGTTTAGTGTTTGTGCAAGGTTGTTACAGTGGTTTTTTGTCTATGTAGGGCTATCAGCTGCATATTCCATTGCATTTACTTTTCAGTACCATAAAATAGATTTTCCTTTCCTCTGGTATTTTCCTGGTTTCCGATCAGAATTCTCACAGTAAAGGTAATGTACCAGGTTTATCCTGATCATTAAATGAATATATAGAGGGTGATTTCTGCTGTAGGGGAATTTTATTCATCTTATGGGAAAGGTAATACATATAATATTAATATATGAATGCAATGCAGTATCTAAAGATATATACCCCCAGGAGGCAATTTATCTGAAGAGCTGTTTTTCTGGTGTTCATTCATTTGTGTGAAGATGGTATTCCCAGACTGAAAATGAAGCAAATGAAGGGACTTCCCTGGTGCAAAGTGATGGATGATGATTTTGTTGCTACTGTCAAGAGATGCATTAGACTAGGCTTCTCATTCTGAAAATGCTAGATGAAAAGGGATTAATTTCATGACCATTTGGGAGACTGAATTTCCATTCTTAATTATAAAATAATGCCCTATTATAATTTTCTCTGAGGTACCTTGATGATTGAAGCTGAGTTACTTGACTCAGGGACACAAAGAGATTCCAGAAGACCCAGAGGTAAAACTTGAGGCACATGATTTACATAGCAGCATGTACCACACTATGAAAATCCAAGCTGCCTTCACAATAGGAACCCAAGGAGACTGTCTTTCTGGCCCTCACCCTCCCTGCCTGTTCTGGTAAGAATGGATTTTTGAAAAAAGATCTGCATGTTGGGAATTAAAAAGTGAGTGCCATGATCCAAAAATATAATTCACATGAGAAACTATGGAATAAAACTTGCCATGTATTTTCTTGATGTTTGACCCTGTACTTTTCCAAGACTGAGACATGTTTTAGTATGAATACTTTTATATACAGCATCACCATTTTTTTTCTACCCAAGACAAGCAGTTTGTGTTGCTAATCTGTTAACCCTTTGCTCAGAAAGCAGGCTGAACTTCTCTGAAATCAGAAAAAGTGTAGATGGAGGGGCTCAACTGACCAATTACAGTATCACTTTTGATACACTAAGACATCACCTATGGCCTCCATTTGCAGCCCTAGCAGGTTGCAGATCCCTGGGTCCAATGGCCTCACTGCCAGGACTCTGAAGATTTAAAAATACATGAGACATGCCCATCTGAGCACAACTGAGCCTGGTTCTCACAGGGATGGGTTTGATTGATGGATTTGGGGGTGTGTTCAGGGGAAAAAGAGAAAGTTCAGCTTTTTGGCATTGTCATTTCATGTCACTGCGTTGGCATCACCAGAAACACACACAGCCTCTGTGATATTCCCTGGTGAGAAATGATGGTGAGATCTAAGGCTGTGCCTCATGAATATGTCCTGACTGACAGCTACTTTGAGGTTTTGAGGTTTGAGGGGTTTTTGTTGGCATTAGTTTGTGTAACAAGAGTGCCCAAGTGGTAAGTGGCAGTTGTGTTGGTTTTAGCAGGAGTAAATTATAATGACTTATCACACTGTGTTTCTCTCTAGTGTAATACGATGTGGTGCAAGGATTACCCAATATAAACGGATGTTCAGTTCTGAATTTTCATGAAACAAATGGATATGGCTACACTTGCCTGAAAGCCAGTGATGGATGAGGTCAGGTTTCACTAATGTTCCCTGATGCATGGTGCTACATTTCTTTAATATAAACTAATCCATGTCAAGCAGTATCCTTGACTCCATTTGATATATGGGATTGGGTTTTTCTTTTTTGGACATAATGGGAATACACAGACACCTTTTTTAGTTGCGCAGTCACAAATGATGCTGTGTTTCCCTGTAGCTCAGAGCTACTCATTTTTATGCCTTTCTAGGTATGAAAGAGTTGCAGGGGTTTTGTATTGCAATAAACCCCAGCTACATAACATTAATAGTTATCAGAACAATATGAGGTTGCCTCAGTATTTATATAAGTAACAGCAGTTCACAGGCAACATTTTCTGCCAAATATGCCAGTCCTGTGCAGACCTAAAAAAATAGAGGGGGGAGTAATTTTATTAACAATTTTTCTGGTGTTTTTTTTTTTTGTTTGTTTGTTTTTGATATCCAAAAATGTCATATTTCTTCTTAGGGTAGGAGGGAGCCCTAGTATTATCTAACAGCTCTTCTCATTAGCCCTTGGTCTTAATCATCATCTCTGTCATTTAAGAAGTTTTACATTATTAAACAAGTACTGATTCTGTTTATGTCACAGAAAAAACACACCTCACATTACTGATTTTAGACAAAAAGAAAGCTAATGCTAATAAGCTGCATTACATTTTCCTGTCTCAAACTTAAATGGCTTCTTCAAAATGCAGTGTTCTTTGTTCAACTCCTATCAGGGAATTGAGGCCTTACCACATCAATCGGTATTAGAAAAATCCTGCTCCAAGTGTTTCTTTCCACACAAAAGAACAAGTGATGCATTTTACACACACAAGGGCATTGTAACTCACTTTCAGCTGTTGTGACCTCTACTCTCTGGGTCTGCCAACAATTACCTTGAATAATGGAATTTTTGTCAGAAAACTGAGTAAGAATGGTAAATGTTTGTTAGTCCAAAACCACTTCTGTGCCTGGGTAATACCCAGGTTCTTACTGTTGTTGGAGTTTGTTATGGATTTAGCCTACAGTAAAAGCTTTTGTATAAATTTTTGTGGTGACAACTGCCCCATATGATGGTCTGACCCAGCCCTCTGACTATGTTGCTGTGGAAGTCCTTTTCCCATAGGACTTCCACTCAAACTTCTCTATGGATGCTTGGGGACATCCAAAGAGGACAGACTTTACAAATATCTTTACGTTTCTGCTTCTAGATATTTTTTTCCACTGGGTGTTTTAGGCTAACCAATATTGAAAACAACAGCAGATAGTCTTCCATTTCATGTTAGTCCAAACAAATACTTCGAGTTAAAAAATGGTTCACAAAGTGGAGCCCCACATCCATTTTGCAGCTACCTCAACCTTATAAGAAATTATATCTCTACAGATGCTGGTAAATTCTGTTTCCTGGGGACTCAAGGGAGGAAGATGCCCATAGTGTGCAATATGGTGGATACCAGAGTTATCTAAGCTTGTGCCATATAAGCACAAGTTCTGGAATAGCAAGCAATTTAGTCGTGTAGCTATTACATGCCTAAATAATATGCTGTGGGCTGGTTAACTTCAGATGAGGTGGAAAACACAGTTAAAATAGCTCTACTGCTTCCAGGCCCATGTCATACCTCTTTCCAGTGTTGCATCATGCCATGCTGGTTTGGCAGCAGGTACACCTGCCCCAGGTGCCTTTGCACAGAATTCTTGCTGCATATATTTCTCTTTCCTGTCTTTACATGGGACACCAGTGATGATACTCATCACTTTAATGTTACTCAGTTCTATAGTTATGTGTACTGGGACAAAATACAATTTCACTTGGATATTCAGTTCCTCAGAAAACCCCAGGCTTATACGACATACATTGCTAGTGTAAATATTGGATATTTACAGCCTCTTTGGATCTGGAAAAGAATACACATCATCTTAAGCAAAGCACTCAATCAGTTGCAGCTCTTTTCAGCCACGAAGTCACTATCATGATATCACTGGCACTGCTTTAAGCTTTGCATCATTATGGTTATTAATTATTTCTTAACTCAATAACTGCAAGTTCAAACAACTCTGCTACAACCAAAGTTCTCTTTCAAGCACTGCTCCACTTCAGAAGGACGTGAAACAAGCCCTGTCTATGTTTCTGTATCTGACCTCCCTTTTTTATTGGGCATTTTGGCATTTGCCATCATTTGGTCTGTAAGGAACCCAAGTTCCAGCACTGTTCCCCAGAGAGACAGGTGTGATGTATCACCTTACATTAAGGAAATCCAGTTTCCTTCACTAGCTTTGAATCAAGTAATCCAGATGTAAAATGACTCATGGAACTGAGCTTTCCTGGAAGAAACAGCTCAGTGAAGGAGTGTTTTACTGATTAAGTCTGATGAATGATGTTCTGGCTCTTATGTCTACAGTGTTCTGTGAGAACCGGTTTTGCAAAAGAAAAAGATGCAGCAGGATAGGTATCTTAACACAGTGCCAAATGAGATTTCTTTTATTTTATATGAATTGTAGAGGAAATTTTACTGCTGTGAAAGAATTCAGGTGGTAGTTTTTTCTCATCTAAAGTGCTATGCCAAGCCACCCTCTTGAATTTGGAAAGCACATAGGAGATGTGAATAAAGAAAACACCGGTATCAGCTACTGTTTCGTCCCAGAACGGAGGAGGGAGTGTGCCGTTCACGCACTTGGCAGGAGGTAAGTTCAATTCTTAGCGGGAAGGGCCGCGCCGCCGGCCCTGCAGCATCCCGAGAGAGCAGCAGCATCCCGAGAGCAGCAGCAGCATCCCGAGAGCAGCAGCAGCATCCCGAGAGCAGCAGCAGCATCCCGGCGGCGGCTGCTCCATTCTCCCGGCTGTGCTGACCTCTGCTGGTACTTTTCCGAGGAGCGACGTTTCCAATTCTCCCTCATTTTCCAACCTCCCGCACTATGTTGACGCAGCGATGTTTTTCTTTCTCGAATCAGTCCAGGTTTTTCTAAAATGTTTGTTCCACCACGCGAAGAAGCGATAGACTCACTTTCTGTTGATGGCGTCCTCTGAGGTGCAGAAGCATAGCTTCAGATTCCGCTCTTCTTCATTGCTCTGCTCCTCGTTCTTGGACCATAAGCAAACTTCCTGCTCTCCTTTTCCCAAAAAGCCATCATCCCACGTGCTCTGTGACACGCACAGTCAGGGAAACAGGACTTGAGCTCTGTTGTGAGCCAGGCCCTCCCTCCTAACACTCACTTCCATTCCTATTCAAAGTACACTAATTTACCCTTATTTTTAATTTTGAGAGCTATGCTTGCTGTATTTGATCAATGATTTGGTCATCTGTGTCAACTGCTGTATTATCACATCCTTTAGATTTTTCCAGTTAGTCCAGTATAACAGTATAACTTTCAACAAGGGCATGTAACTGTAGGACAACGGGGAATGAATAGATTTAAAATGAAAGGTGCTTTAGATTGAGTCTTAGGAAGAAATTCTTAACTTGGAGGGTGGTGAGACATTGGAACTGGTTCCACAGAGAAGCTGTGGCTGCCCCATCTCTGAAAGTGGTCAAGGCCAGTTTGAATGGTGCTTTGAGCAACTTGGTCAAGAGAAAGGAGTCCCTGCACATGCCAGGGGTTTTGAAACTAGTTAATCTTCAAGGTCCCTTCCAACCCAAACCATTCAATGGTTCTATGAAAACCCTTCCTGCTCTTAATAGAGTGGCCTTATTCAATTGACTGGGCTTTATGATAAAACCGGCCTTTCCTTTCATGCAATACTTCAAATGTTCAAAATAACAAGATTTTTTCCAGGCCAGTGGTTCCTCTTTGGCAAAAACAAAACAAAACAAAACCAGAAAAACACCACCACCAAAAAAAAAAAAAAAAAAAAAAAAAAAAAAAAAAAAAAAAAAAGGAAAAAAAAAAACAACCAACCAACAACCAACACAACCAAAAAAACCCTCTGTACAGACACATTCAGAATATCAGGCATTCTCCATGCTCCATTCTCAGTGTCATTCATGCCATTTTTTTTCTCCAAATACACAAAGAACTGCCTTTAAATATCTGCAAAACCACTCCTGATGTTTCACTGTGAATTCTGGAGATGTAAGATTCAGGTGAAGCCTGATGAAGGACTGCAGGCTAAACCCCAGAAGAATTTCGACATCTCTACATGAACCTAGTTCTGAGTGTGTTTTGTCTCATGTCTCTCTTCTAAGTAAGGCACCTTGACTATTTCAGGAGGTATGACTCAGTGCTTTGGCCACAGATTCTGTAGGTGCCTCCTGTGAAGTCCTGGGAAACTGAAATCCTCATGTCCCTTCAGCATTCAATGATCTCTGCACCTTTGCTGCCAGAGTCATCTAGAGGTGCAAGAAGAATTGAGGATTCATGCAGGACAAAGCAGTCTCTTTTAATCTAGTAGTTACCCATTAGGCAATGCTTACTTTTTCTTTAAAATTAATTTAGTGCTTCAGGATTTGACCTCCAATTAACATGACTGTCCTTTGATGTTGCCTTTGAGTGTTCTGTTTTATTTTTGATATACTCTTTGGATATTCTCCTTTCTTCACAAGGAAACATGGATGATTATCAGCTTTCTCCAAAAAAAGAAAATGCCATAATTTTTTTCGTTTTGGTCACTAATGATAGCATAAAAGTAGAATTGCAATCCAAACACTAATAATTGTCAAAACATTGGCAAAATGTTCTGTTCCCAACTTATAACCTTGTTTGTCTTTTAACTGTAAAATTTCTTTCCTTTCAGTTTTTCAGAAAGAATGATCTTTCTCCCCATCCCTTGGTTTACGTGACCATCCCTTCATTCATTTGTCACCTGAGCAAGAAGAAGGCTGAATCAATTAATCAGAGGCCTGCAGAGCAACACTGAGCAAGGAAATGGTTGGTTAAACCTTGCTTTCAATGTAGAATTGAGTCTTAGAAATTCCAAAGTAGGTGTTTTCTTTTTACAAAAACAATCTTGAGACTGAAAAGCAATTTTTTTTCTTTCAATTTTCTTCTGGCACCTCCTTTATTCTGGATCTGTAGAGCTGCAATAAAAACTGTGTCTGCAACCTCACTTTTGGGGCTTGCCTGTTTAAAGTGATACTGCCGTGGGCTTCTGCCTTTGTAATTGCAATTTAATGGAAGGGTAAGTTTAGGGCAAGAAAGAAGAAAACTTCTAAAGTGTTAATTAATGGCTATGTAAATAACATATCCTTGTCACAGCTGTGTCCTAATGGTTCCTTATAATGGTTTAGAGTGTACAGTAGCAAGGTCCAGAGCTGGAAAATGGTTGCAGGCCAGCTCCTTACTGCATTATCAGTTGGAGACTTTACTAGATCTTGAGAAAATTTATCTGCAAAGAGTAATTTAAACTAATGAGGACATTGCTGCCAGAGAGTGCTGGATGACTAAGGACAATATTGACACCTGGGAGGATGTGGAAGAGAAATAGAATGAATCCTCTTTCAGCCTAAGGCTAGAGGAGAGAACCTTCAGGCAAGAGACAAGATGGAAAGCTTCTTCAAAAAATGGCTCACAACTTTGATCCCTACACTAAACTCAGTGCTTGAGGACTAGAATTGTACACACAAAAAAAAGAGACCAGAAAGCAACTGAGAGGAATACTTTGAGCAGTCCTGCCCCAGAAGGGTTTCCAAATGGATAATTCTCAATACCTTCCTAAAAACGTCATTGCACTTAAAAATCTCCTTCCTATATTATGCACTTGATCTCAAGGGCTTATATTTAAAATGTAGAGATTCTCAATTTCTTTATAGTCTGAATGCAGGAAATTACTCCAGCTGATGCTGAAATGCAAAGTTATGCTATTAAAATTTCATGTATCTGTTATTCTACTTAAAGAATAATTTTGTCTACTCAATTTAATGGTATCTGATTCCAATTTTCTTTTGTATAGTCATCAGGAGCTAAATACTCTGTGTACCTGAATGCATTGACCCTAATCACAGAGGACTGAATATAGAAATTGATCAAAATAACTCACTCTAAAGCTGTGTGTAAATATTATTTCTGCATTTTTGAATGGGTCAAGCTTATATTTAGCCAGTGATGCTCATCAACAAGCCACGATACAGTAAAATCAAGAATGATCTTTACGCTCATTTGCTTTCTGAAATTAAAGAGGAAATTATTTTTCATGGCTCAGTAAAGGTAGTAATAATCACTGGCAGGTTTATAACAATGCACAGAGAAGGTGTTTGCTGGTGGTTGATTTTCAAATGCAGAACCACAAGCAAATGAAATCAAATTAATTTGGAAAGCATCTTGAGGAGTGGTTACCTATTGTTCTGCCTCAAGGCTGGATCAAGCACTCAGCCGTTTCTGACACATGTCCAACTTACCTGTTTGTATAAGACTTTCAGTGATGCTGACTTCACAACCAGGAAACCTATTCTTAGGCTTCAGCAAAATAAGAATTTCCCTGAAATCTAACCTGAAGCTTCCTTACTATATTAAGACACTCTACTTCTCCCTAACCACCCTTTGAGATGAAGAACAGATTTTTCTTTTCTTTTTTGCACGAATTTTTTATATTTTCAAAGCTGTTATAATGTCTTGTCTTTTTTGTTTCCCACTTCTCATCACCTTCTCTTCTTTAGGTTATCATTTTCACGTCACCTTGTCCTCCATGTCTCACAGACTTCTGACCATTCTTGTCACTCTTCTCTAAGATTTCTCCAGTTAGCCCAGATCTCCCTTGGAGTGTGATACTTGAGTCTGGACACAGAGCTCCAGCTGAGGTCTTAGTACAAATGAAAATCATAGGCCCTACATCCTGCAGATTTGTCTCTAGTTTTCCATGTGTACTTGTCTTTTCTGGGGCAACACACCAGTGCTGAATCCCAGTCATCACACAAACCTCTGGCACTTTTCTAGAGAAGTGATTCTTAACCAATCAAGGTTAAGTTACCTAATCTTGGTCTGTACGTCTTTTAAATTACCTCAGTCTAAATGCAGTATTTTACACTTCTTTTTCTATTGTTTTTATTGACCTTATCTCAGTCTACAACCTCCCCATGAGAGAAAGAGGAGGGGCAGGCACTGATCTCTTCTCTGTGGTGCAGAGTGACAGGACCCAAGGGAATGGCCTGAAGTTGTGTCAGGGGAGGTTTAGGTTGGATATTTAAAAAAAGGTTCTCCACCCAGAGGGTGGCTGCACACTAGAACAGGCTCCCCAAGGAACTGGTCACATCACCAGCCTGCCAGAGCTCAAGAAGAGTTTGGACAGTGCTCTCAGGCACATGGTGTGACTCTTGGGGATGGTGCTGTGCAGGGCCAGGAGTTGGACTCGATGATCCTTCCAGGTCCCTTTCAACTCAGCTTATTCTTTGATTCTGTGTATCTGTTTTCACCTCTTTTTTCCAAACTGCTAAGTTTTGCAGTAATTTTCTTTCTTCCCCAGGTGCTTCTCATCATAACATTGTCTGAAATTATGATATAATAATCATATAATAGTAAATTATACCGGACCATTGCAGAATTAAACACTATATATCCATCCCTGCATTTTGCCAGGGAATTGCTCACCAAACAAAGGAATTTGTAAATACTGTGATTTCTGGGCAATGTTGTATCTGCTTTATATGACTTACATGTAAATCTTACTTTCTTAAAATGGTATGAGAATCAATGTCAAAAACTTTGCTAAAATCACCATATATGGCTGTTCTCACTTATCTGTAAGACCTGGTGTCCTATAGCAAAGCAAATGAGATGGGTTTGATATGATTACCTAATGGCTAGTGTGGGTAATTGTGGACTGTTCATTTTTCCTTTTTATGTTCCAAGCACTAATAAATATCTTCTTTGTTCCAGTAAGGAAGTCAGCCTTAGCCAAATGGATACCTTCTTTCGTTATCTGAAGCTGCGTGCTGTGGTGCTACAGCATCACAGCTGCATCTTCACAAACCCTCAAGGAGTTGTAGTCGAGATGTCCCCTGAGTGGGTTCTGTAGGTATGCAGCTCACAGGCCTCTGGTTTGAAAACACAGAGTTTCTGCCACTCAGGTAGAGTGGCTCTTTATCCACTCTGCTCTAGTGTTGCTCAGTCATCTGTATACAGCAACAGGGCAGAAATTATGTGTTATGTATTTTCAAAATCTCAGTCATAAAAGTTTCATGTATTACTAGTAAGGCTGCAGATTCTCTTCCACCTAAAAAACAATGAAAGATACATCACATCAGTGTGATCAGAGCCATCAACACCTGGAATGATGTAAGGATGATGTTGTCTAACACCTACTTGTGCCCCTGAAGCCTCCCTTGGGCACTTCTTTCACCTGGAGCAGAACACAGCAGGGGAGCTGCCAGCCAAGGTCTCTTTGCTCTGCGTGGAGGTTACTTGTACCTGCAGGACACAGCAGCTGGTGGGGGACATGCTGTGCTTCCTCCTGGTCCCACCCTGAGGAGAAGCTGAGGAGAAATGCGGGACCTAGCTGCCTATGCACCCTCTGCACCAGCTCCAGTGTGGGCTCCTCTTCATGGGGTCACAGCTCCTGCCAGGAACCTGCTCCAGAATGGACTTCCCACAGGATCACAGCCTCCTTCAAGCATATCCACCCACTCTGGCTTGGGGTCCTCCACAGGCTGCAGGTGGAAATCTGCTCCAGCTTGGACCATGGGCTGCAGGGGTACATCGCACCTCAAAATACTATTCACCTTGGACTTCAGGGGAGTGTCTGCTCCAGTGCTTGAAGCACCTCTTCCTTCTTCTTCTTCACTGACCCTAGGGCTCTGCAGAGCTCTTTGACATTTCCTCACTCCGCTCTCTGGCTTCTGATGCACACCAGGTTTTTTCTGCCATTTTTAAATACATTACCCCAGAGACCCTTCCACCATTGCTCGTGGGCTTGACCTGGACCAGTGATGGGTCCATCTTGGATCCAGCTGGTATTGGCTCAGTGAGATATGGGGGAAGCATCCAGCAGTGTGGAGGTGGGCGACCAGCTGGCATACAGCAGCTTCTCATGGAAGCCACCCCTTAAATGCCCCTCCGGCCCCCCGAGCCTTGCCAAGCAAACCTAATATGAATGAAAGGGTTATAGCTCATTTCCACATTTCTATTATTGTCTGTATGTGCTGGGTGAAGACTTCCCAGATGTTGTCCTTAACAGAGACACGAGCTATACTTTGAAAGTCTGAATGCTATATGGAAATACTGCCTCTATCAGCATGTCAACATTTTTTGGTAGTTTGACCATGGAGAAATCTGATCATGTATGCATTAATTCTTATGACCAAAAAAAGCTTTATTTGTAACACAAGTTTCAAGGAAAAATTACCAAATTCTTTGGTTATAAATGTATTTCTTCTCTAAAAAAATCAGATTGTTGAGATATGTTAGTGATCCAGTCTTTGTCTGGAAATCAAAATTATTCATGTTTGACTAAACTTTAAATGATAAGGGCTAAATATAGGTTTCTCATTCCCTTTGAGACCATATTGCCCTTAATATCTTTAAGAATTTAGACCTCTGCCTGATTATCCTTTATCTGAGACAGTTCAAGGAAATAGTATTACCTTTAAAGTCTGTGAACAATTTGGAATACACTGAAATTAATAACAAAAGCCTTTGGTGAGGGCAGAGCTATAATCATGCTAATAGTGAAACTAAAACAATGTGAGAGAAGAGACAGATCATTGGTTTAATTTATCTGTCTGATGTTTTAGTGATATCATAGCATTATATTCAGAAGAGCTGGCATCCAACACTGAATGACAACACTGGTCATTTGGTGTCATTTGGTTTATTTACAGTAAGCCAACAGGAAGAAGTCGCTCCATTATGAAGTGACTTCCAGTCTCTTTTTCATATCACCTAAAACATGTTTTTCCTTTCAGTATTTTATGTCTAGAAGCAATCATAAATCAAATCTGAGAATTAAAAAAAAAAAAAAGGCTTTACAATTTCGGCGGAGAAGATTAAATGTTTTTGATGGTGGAGGGAGAAATATTAAAAGCTGCTGAAATAGTTGCTGATATACATGCAACTTCAGACCACAGGGCAGAGACCAGGCTTTGGAGTGGCCCCTGCCTCACCGCTGTGTGCTCAGAGTCAGTTCAAAGTGCTCATCTATTCATCTCGGTTCTTCCCATATCCTGGGGAGACACGCAGGAATGTCCTGAAGCCAATTCCTTTGAGAGTGCCTGGCTGCCACCTCAACCAGGAGCTCAGGTGGCAGGTATGAAATCCCACCACCTCCATTTGGCCTAGACTGTGGCTTCTTATCTGCCTGCAGCCCAGGGTGAATGAGGAGGGAAGGCTCAGCCCCCAGCCTTGTCCCTGCAGGTTCAAGCGAGGGTTGACCCCAGAGGACGGAGAACTCAGACCTTTCCCATGAGGGGCTGGTAAACAAACCCAGGACACACCTCCCTTCCACAAGGGCTATGGAGCCCAGCACAGATCAGTGCCCTTCCTTGCCCACACCACGTGGGAGGAGATGCTGGTCAGGTAATAAAAACCAGACCATTTTGCTCTGTGGCCGTCTCAGTTTTTGCAAAGTTGTTGGCAGTGCTGCAATATGCCAAAGAATTTGTCACTGAGCTCTGCATACTTGAGAGCTGGGTTCATTCCTGCCCCGTGGGAATCTTAAGGAAGGCGACCTTAAATGCCTGAAATACCAGCTCGGCTCAGGCACCATCTGGAAACAATGAGCTGGTAGAAGCCAAGGTGCTGATGCACCGAATTAACACAGGTCCCAGGTGCTGACATGTTACTTCCTGCTCTCCCCTAGCCTTGTTGTGTCCCACACATGGATTTTGTGGGTTTGGGCAGTGGGGGCACTGCAGTCTCAGGGGCTAAGGGCTGCTGTGCTGGTGTGTTCAGTGCAGCTGGGGCTGGGCGACAAGTGGTCAAGATTCAAAAAGGATGTTGTTTCCCTTCTCTGCAACAAATCAATAAATTTCGCCTGGAATTTTTTCAATTTGTAGGTCCTTTTCAGCATATCTCTTACTCTCATCATTTTTCTTAACTTCATTTTTCTCAGACTATGTTTTCTTTTTAGTCACCCCTTTGTTTCATTCAAATGTAAGATTTTCTCATTATTTTTGCTTTCCATTTGTTTATTTTATTCCATTTCATTTCCCTCCTATCTTTTCTCTGGTTTCATCTTGGTTTTCCCCTCCTCCTTTCCATCACCATATTTACATTTCTCTTTCAAGGCCCACTTTCTATAGCCCTCTTCACATAATCCCTGGATACACACTCCAACCCCCATATCAATCCTTTCTCTTTTTCTACTTATAACCTTTTGTCCTTTTACTGTTTTTTTTCCCTTCCAATGCACATTTTCTCTCCCTTCTCATATCCAGATGTTTTTCCCTCTCTATCTCCAGCTGTGTGAATAAATGACTTTTTTGTTTGTTTCAAGGAAGTTAGGTCAATCCTGAATAAAATTACTCGTATTTTCAGGAAACCAAAACAACGCAAGTGAGCATTTTGAGTGAATGTTTCAAAAGGAAGAAACTGAAAAATTGTTGAGTTTGAACTTTGAGAAATTTATAGTAAATCATAGCTGAAGTAAATTCGTAAATATCACAGTAATTAAAAAAAAAAAAAAAAGGCAAAAGCATTTAAGCTTTGAGGATGGAGGTGAGGGCAGGGCAAGTAATTTGCCATTTCCTTTTTGAAAGGAGTAAAAGGAAGATTTCTGCCCAAAATAAGTCAGATAGCTCCCGCTATACCTTCAAAGGGTTCTTGTTTTGATCAAAACAAATGTTTTGGGAGCAAAAAAAATCCGTCTGACTAAATTATTCTGCCCTAATTTCCATTTCTTTCTCTTCCTCTTTCCAGACTGGCTAGGTGCAAATAGAAGGGAGGCACAGTGCACTTTTTAACTGATATTTGGATTTTACTTTAAAGAAAAAGAGTTGATCTATTCCCAAGCAAGGACCATCAGCTGTACTTTCGTGTGTTTCCCAGTCTTACTTTCCTGGGACAGCAACTAAAAATAGATCCCTGTTGGCTTAAGAATCTTGAATCACATCAAAAGCACAGAAGCTTCTTACTATTGACAACACTTTCTTAGAAGGGGGGGGGAAATATGTTTCTTGTCGATATTCTGCCCTTCAGTAGACAGCATTAGTCTCAGATGAAGGCTGCAAAGTGAAAAACAGCAGCTGAGGACAGCCAGGCTCTGCCCCGAGACATGCAATATGATTTCTAGCGATTTGGATAGGAGTCACATCTGGGTACCTGGGAGAAGAACTCGGCCCAGACATGGCCCTGAATGCCATGTGTTTTCTATCCATTGTGCCTAGATCACAATCAGCAAAAAGATTTTGTGGGAGAGGAGGAAAAGAAGAGGAAACTGCCAATGAGAGGATATTCTTCACTCATAAATCCCAGTGCTTTGAAACACAGATTAGACCCCTGCTTTCTTTTTAACCATCCCCTGCCTAGAGTCACTCAATCCTGAAATTTGCTGAACTGTTCAGCTCATGTCTGCCCTGAAGTAATGAATTGGCAGGCCTATTTCTAACAGTGATTAATGAAGCTTTTCAGAGGCAACCCATTATTTGATCCGAAGTTAAAACAGTGGTTCATCATTAATCACTACACAACATAGGCTCACAGATTCATAATTCTCAGCAAGCCCATTTCATTAAGGGCCCTCTCTTTCTTTTGTTAACCCAGGGCTCCCCTGTCCCCCCCATCCCTCATGGATGCCTTCCTGGCACTCCACTTCCAGATTTGTTTGAAGAAAAATCCACATGCTCTCAGAGATATTTTTCAGTCTCTACAGCCTCTCAAAACTACAGCATTTTCCTTTCGATTTTAAGAATTCCTCTTCCCATAGAAAAATGTATCCAATTATCAAATATGAGCCAACATTGGCACCCAGTGGCTGAACAGATTAATCACAGATACATATTCCCCTGAGCCCACCTTTTCCATTCTTCAAGACAGGTTTTCCCCTGGGATGTATGTGGCACTCTTATATGCAGCCCTCCAGCTCTAGGCCCTCTAGACATGGCTCTGGACTGCTTATGCTAAGTGAGGAAAATGCAGGTTGTGGCTGGTTCTCCCATCCAAGTCACTCCACAGAAGTCCCAAGGTGGGACCAACATCACCAAAGTGCCTGAGGTGAGGAGCCCTTCACTGGGCCCCAGGAGGTTACAGTGCCCATACGACATCATTTGCCTCCCAGCAGATGTCCTGGATCTGCTCCTGCAGGCATCACCTGCTTGGAGAAGGGCTGAAGCTCTTTGTTAGCCCTGCTCCCCAACAGACCCTCAAGACACTCATAATGGTACGAGTGGGCAAAGTCATAGTGAGCTTTTTATTTCTAAAGGTTTTCCTGAACTTCCCAGTGACCTGCCCTGGGGTAACGTGGTGGGTTGACTTTGGCTGGATGCCAGATATTCACATGCCACTCTTATCACCCCCTTCTCAGCTGGGGAGGGCAGGGTGGGTAGAAAATAAGATAGAGAAAAGCACTTGAGTCAAGATAAAGACAGCTGAATAAAGCAAAAGCAAAGCTATGCACAGAAGCAAAGGAAACAAAAGTTTTATTCTCTACTTCCTACCAGGAGGTGATGCCCAGACAGTTCCCAGGAAGTAGGGCTTCCAGTTACTCTGGAAGACAAATATCTTCTACATGTCTTGAAATTCTGTGGTCAGTGACCAGATATTTTCTGCTTCCTGCCTGAATTGTTTCGCTCCTCCCTCTAATTTCTTTGTTGAAGGGTCACCTTCTTGATCAAACTTTTCCCTTCTTCCTCCTCCCTTACTAACAGATGATATGGGCCTGTTGCTTTCCTTATCCACAGTTTCTTTTTTACTGCTGGAGCCATGACTGTAGTGTTTGGGTGTCTGTCTCAACCACAGTCCTCTGAGAGTACTGAACTGTGGCTCTATAGGCACAGGCCAAGCACAAGGACACTGATGGAAAATGGTTTTCACTGAGGTAGGCAAAGCACTCTTCTGTCAGGTGGCACACCAGTTTGTCAGGGTCATTTTGTGTTCAGGCTTCAAGTCCCAGGTTATGGGACATGACAGACAATCTAGGGACCTGCCCAAATCCTTTCACACACCTTGCCACCCAGGAATCTGTTTTGTCCAGACCCATTTCAGTCTCTCCTGAACTAAAAGCTCTCTTCTCTGACACCAGGACAGCACCAGATTCCACAGACTACATACTGTTCTACAGGGTTAATTACCAGTATTAAAGAGCTCACAAGGGTGAACAAGAACCTCAGGAATCTCATAATAAAACCATCCACATCAACCCTGGGCAGGAGGAGGGAGATGTATTCCCTCACCATCTCCACAAGACAGCTCCCGCAGCACAGCAAGGCCATCAATGCCAAGGCAGAGCACAGAGCTGTTGCTTGTGCTAACATGTTCCCAAGCTCAGCAAAATAGAGATAAGCAGTGCAGTCAACAAACTCCATGGCCTGTG
Organism: Sylvia atricapilla; assembly: GCF_009819655.1. Classification (NCBI taxonomy): domain Eukaryota; kingdom Metazoa; phylum Chordata; class Aves; order Passeriformes; family Sylviidae; genus Sylvia; species Sylvia atricapilla. The sequence goes on along the minus strand of NC_089140.1, from coordinate 116,294,522 downwards.
CAGGTGTTTGCCACTTCATAAGTACTACAGCTGTAGCACAGCTAATAAAAAACTGTCACTGTCTCATGTCTCTCACTGAGCACCGAAAAGGACTGTGATGGGTAGCCTTGGCTGGATGCCAGGTGCCTACCCAGCCACTCTACCACTCTCTCCTCAGGAGCACAGGGCAGGGGAGAAAATGAGATGAAAACAAAACCCTTGTGGGTCAAGATAAAGGAAGTTTAATAAAAGCAAAAACAAAGGTCATGTGTGGAAACAAAGGGAAACAAAAGATTTATTCTCTAGTGCCCATCAGCAGATGATGTCCAGCTACTTCCTGGGAAGCAGGACTTCAGTACACAGAATGGGTGCTCCAGAAGACAAACACTGCAATAAAAAATACCCTTCCCTCCTCCATCTTCTTAGCTTTTGGAGAGCAATCAGCTTATGGTATGAACATCCCTTCAGTCAGTTTGGATCAGCTGTTCTGGCTGTGTCCCATCCCAAGATCTTGCCCTTCCCCAGCCTACTGGTGAGAGTGGAGTCTTGAAGAGACAGCCTTGGTGCTCTGTGAGTGCTGCTCAGCAGCAGCCAAAACAGTGGTGTGTTATCAGCACCTCCCTAGCCATCATTGCAAAGCACAGCTCTGTGAGGGCTGCTGGGGGGAGAATCAGCTTCTGCTCAGCCAGACCCACAGAGAGAGGCCATGACAGAAAAGCTGGATGGTGGCTGACATGTAAAGGGACCATCCCGAGCCACTGCTGTTGCAGGTGGTGCCTGGGAAGCGCTGACTCTCTCTTACAGACATTCATTGGCAGTACTTTGTCACCAAGAGCACCTAATCCTTGGCCCTAGCCATGCTGCAAGTGCAGAAACATCAGCAAAGGGGGCCCCAATGCTTTCAAAATCAGAAGGTGAAGAGCAGAAAGGAAATTTCCAGTAAGTTTGCAAAAGCATTTATTTCTGTAAAAGCTGAAAGATTTAATTAAAAACAGAAAACTAGTTCACTGAATTAATGTAAAAAATGTTGAGGCATGATATCAAAATGCTTTAATACCTACAGGATATACAGGTGATATTCAAAAATTCAGTAGAATAATACAGTAAGGTAATTTAGACATAACATGTAATTAATATATATCAATTTCAAATAAATCCTTTCTCTGTCTTTTAGAAATGGACAACTTGGATTCCTTGGCTCCATGGAAGGAACAGCTGTGAAATATTCCTTTAGTCCTTTTAGCCAGAACCAACTTCTGCAGTCATTGAATTGAAAATGCTTCATCAGCTTTAATCATAACGCCTCTAATCAGATGTAAAAATTAAGGCACAGAGGAGCAAACAGCTTTTGGTTCAAGTCAACACAGAAATCTGTTTGAAGTATAATCAGCTGCTTTCCCTACAGAACACTGTTCCTTCCAGCACTTACTATGACCGTGTCCATACAACTGTAGTGTTAATTAATGAGAAGCTATATTCAGGTTTTAAAACAGTGCTTTATGGTACCCTAGCCCATCTGAGAATCCTTCTTTTCATTCCTACCCTGTTACATTTACCTCCAACCCATTAAGCAATACTACAGATGGAAGAGAGCAAGATGCTAGTGCCCTCCAGTGCAAATGCAGATATTGCAAGGGATTGAACACCCCATCTGAACACAGATGTTCATTGGTTTACAGAATCAAATGCACCAGGACATCAAAAGGAAAAAAATTATTCAATTTAAAAGATCCTAATGTAGTATTAAAACTACCTCAAACACAATACACCGTTGTAAAGAACTTACCACAAATAAAATAAAAGTTTTCTATGAAGAAAAGACACATTCATTCTCCTTTCAGTCTGAGAAACTTACTTTCCAGCAAGGACTTTCTGTACTGCAACAGAGAACAGCAGAAACAAGAAAGATATGTCCTAAACCTGCTCCACGGTCACACTGATCATAATCCGTTTTTTAAAGAAAATAACTCACATGAGATAAAACATTCTGCCTGACAGTGACCTTGCAGCTTTCCTGGAGCTGTGAATTGGTAATGGTTTGACCTCAGAGGACCGTGGTCCAGCGTCCCACCAGAGCAGAAGCGCTCTCACCGGGTGAGCTCCGAGTTGCGGACTGGGGCTGGCCCTGCAGGAATCCCAGGAATGCGCTGGTTATGGCTGCTCGGTGGGGTGCTGTTGTCTGTGCATAACCTCCTGTCTCTCCGAACCATCATTCCTCCCAGGACAGCCATGTGTGCTGTGTCACTTGGGTGACTTGGAGTCAGACATGCGGGAAAGGGCTGCGGGCAGCGCTTAGGCACTGTGTGTATGTCTGTCTGTGGGCATGCCCTTAAGGAAACACTGCTGCTCTGCCAAAGCGCCCCCAAACACCAGAACTTTGCCTTGAAACACCAAAAAGTTTTATGACCACAGGCTCACCTCAGCCCACCCCTGCCCAGACTGCTTTTTAGTGCGCTGCTACACGTCCCTCCACACCCCTCCGGCCCTCAGCCGCCGGCTCAGCCTTTGAGAGCCCCACCTTCATGGCAGTCAGGGTGTTAATGTGAGATTGGCAGCCACTCGCCCGGGAAATTGGACTCCGAACCACGGAAAGTTCCCAAACTCACCCATATTTATTTTTTTTATTGCTGGTGATTCGGTACAGAGCCTGCTCAGCCCTGTGGGCTGACACGTCAGCCACACCTCAAGGACACAGCTCTGCGGCTCAGCTTTGCCTGTATGTGTTTGAAAGAGGTTCTTTCCTTTATGCTCCACAAGCTTACAGAAGGCAGGGGGAAGATTCCCTTCCCCTCCCCCACCCCATCCCTTTATTTTCACAGGCTTTGCTCATAAACGGATTGGGAGTACTCGGTGGGAATATATTCTCTGTAAATAGTTTCTTCTGCCTGCCTCCTCTGTGCAGCCAGGAATGAAGCCAGAAAAAGACTGTTCAAAAGAAGCTCGTCTCTTCAGCACTAGGAGTGAAGGTATTCAGCTGGGCTGAGCAGATCTCAGTCCTGTCCCCTTGGCATTTATGCAATCTATGTTAGATAATGAAGTAAAATCAGACATGATCTGAAGACCACCTACCAGGCTGCCACCCACCCTCCTCATCCATCCATTACTGATGTATGGGCCTGAGCTTTCCTGCTGTTCCCGGCTGGCCCAGCCCCGCAGGACCGGGCGGCAGCAGCGGGAGCAAAGCCACAGCCCAGGTGGGGTTTTGCTCCCCAGCGGAGCCTTCCCCCGGCATCTCCCGTGGCACAAAACCTGGCTGCACCTAATTTGTGGCCCTGCTACAAGACTCCGTAGGCACACAAAGAAGCTGGGACAACTTGAGAAGTTCCCCCGTGCCCACGGCCAGGTGTGCTACCGCCGTGTCACTGGTCCTGCAGCAGAGAGTGCACGATGCTGGCCGAGCTGCCCCGCTTTGCCAGGGCGACGACCCTTCGGAAGGCATCAGGGAGGCGGCTGCGAAGGGCAAATCAAGCCCCTTTGTTTTAACCAGCTCTGACAGAGAGTCAGGGGCAGGGAGCAGCTTTCCGCGGCTTCCTTGCAGGTTTCTTTCCTTTAGGTGGCGGTATGCGTTTGCAGCTCCCCGCAGCACCGCCTGCGCTCCCAGCCCTGCGCCCGGCATCCTCGCCCGGTGCTCAACCAGCGCTGGGTTAATTTTCCAGAAAATCCTGCGCAAGCAATTAAAATGTTAATGTTGTGAGGGAAATGCCTCTGTTGAAGTAAACTCATTCGAGAGTCGGTTGTGCTCGGTGGAAGGGGAACAGTCTATTGATTTTGAACAAGGTCGTATCTCATCAGACTTGCCACCTGGATTATTTTTGTTTGCGCTGATCAGCTACAAAGTCCTTGATTTCCCAGCGAGTTTGAAACCACCTTAATGAAGCAGAAATTTAAGGGGGGTATGTTTTCCCTCCCAAGACTTTTCTTTATTACAGAAATGTGCTCCCTCACCTGTTTATCTCTGACCACCTGCTCACCTCTGTGTTTGTTAACCTTATTTCACTAAGGCAGCAATAACTGATGCAAAAATCTCAGTCCTGGCAGCTGCCAAATGAATTCACACCTTACACTGGGATTTGTGTTGCAGCCAGCCAGCAGTGCCTTCCATCAGTAGGATGAGAATGCCTCAAAGTGGAATTATCTTAGGAACCTATAAATTCAGCAGCAACATTCATGTGGGCATAGGGTAGTTCTGCATTGTACTGTATTTATAGTTGAAAGGACTACAGAAGGATAGTTGTCCACTTTTTTTACAGCGGTTCCCTCTGATGGAGGCTGCATGTGAATAACCCCATTAAGACAAGGTATGCTCTTTGAGAGCATGCTGGTATTTCATTATGTGCAAGAGACACCTGGGACAGGAAGCAGAAGCACCTAAAGTCTCATTTCATTTGCAGATTCCTTATGGTCTCTGCCCAGAGCTTGTAGTCTTTCCTCCCCAGGCCAAAGGTCTTACAATGCTCTCTTTTCATGAATGTGGTCACACTGGAAAAGGTGGATGTACTTTTTCATCGTATCTAAAATAGGTTATGCTTTTTCTAGTGATATGGGCTATGACTCTCTAACCCAAATGCTAGGGTATTTGCATGCTTAATTCACAAGTCTAATTGCCATAATTGCACATGCTCATTAGGCAATTTTGTGTGCAAATGCTGAGTTAGGCACATAACTAGGCATAGTCTTTGCAGTGTGGTTTGGTTCAATACTTGTGGAAAATTTGTGAACAAATTAGACATGCAATTGAATGCACATTTTCTATGCTAAGAAGTTGGGCAGGGCCTGGCACCGAGCAGACTGCAGTCTAAATCAATGAGCAGAAAGTACTACTCTTGTGAATTCTGGTGTAAGACTCAGTCCTTCATCCAGAGAAAAAAAATCAGACCTGAGCTGTCCTTCACATTATACGAAGATCCACACCGTCTTTTCAGGCTGAGCTGGAATACTGGAAAGCAAAACAAATTTAACATTCATCTAAGAAAACAAAACAAACCAAAATAAAACAAAATAACACCACAAACCCATCAACAACAATTGTGAAGCTCTAATTTTATGATCTGACTGCTGAGGACGGGTAGATACAGAGGCTCCCTGTCAGAAGGAAGACAAAGCCAGCCTGTCTCTTCCTATATTCCCATAGAAGACACAACAGTGAGTAACCCAAGTAGCTCAGTGTTAGCAATAAAAGATACTAGCACAGCTTTAAACCGGCACAGCTGATTTGAGTTAGAGCCCGCCTGTGCAAGCATGACTATAAGAAAGGCCAACTTTCATGGTCTAATGTTTGTAATTTCTCTCTCTCAGTAAAGATATATGTTCTTTTAAGAAAACACTACAGAGAAAAATCCCCCAAAAGTAAGAATTCAAGGCACTGAAAGATTGAGTTATGGTTTGTTTAATCCTTCGATTTTATCCTTCCCAAGCCAGTCTGCAAACTCTCTTGCTCTGAATTTATGACAAGCAGGACTAAAGGGACTGTCTATAGATTAACATTGACATTTCCTTTGTGCATTAATCCTTTGAATCTCATTTACCATACATTTCTGCTGAACGACATAAAAATGATCATTTTTTTATTACTGAGTAGATTATGATGAGGGGCATTTTCACCACCATTCAGAAAAATATTGAATAGGAGTCAGAGCTGTTGTTTTACCTTTGCCTGCACAGTGGCAATGTGAGATCCCTGTGAGGGACTGTTTTCTGGAGGACAACGAGGTCCAGCTCCATTCTGCATATTCCCATGAGCCAAAAGGACAGGATGCCACAAGGTCAGGGAATGATCTTAGCAATGAGCCCTTCTGATGGAGACACTCAAAGCTGCGACATGCTCAGCTTTGCCACAGAGGGAGTCCTCCCTTCCCAGGACAGAGGCTGCAGCTCCATCATCTCACATGGTTCCTTGCCCAAAGTTTTTTGATAGAAAGTACATTTGCTAGCTGTAGGTACATACCATAGCACTTATCCACCCACCATGAGGCTTCCTTACCACCAAGAGTGTAGCCTGACACATGCAGTTTCAGAGCAAATAAAGGTTGTGGTTGTCCTGTTTCCTGTGAACTGCAGATTTGTGTTCAATGTTCTTAGCTTTAAAAGTGTGAAGAACCTGAAGGTGACATGTATTAGAATACATATATCATGTATACAGATAAAGAATCATAGAATGGTTTGTGTTGGAAGATCATCTAATTCTAACCCCCTGCTATGGGCAGGGACATGTTCTACTCTTCCTGGTTGCTTGAAGCCCCATTCAGCCTGGCCTTGACACTTCCAGGGTGAGGCATCCACAACTTCTCTGGGAAAACTGTTCAGTGCCTCACCCACATAACAGAAAATAATTTCTTTCTAGTATCCAACCTAAACCTACCCACCAGTGGCTTTCTTTTTAAAGCCATTGCCCCTTGTTCTATCACTTATGAAAAGTCCCTCTCCAGGTCTCTTGTCCCTTTAGGTACTGGAAGATGCTCCAAGGTCTCCCTGGAGCATTCTCTTCTCCAGGCTGAACAACCCCATCTCTCAGCCTGTCTTCCTATGAGAGGTGCTCCAGCCCTCTGACCTTCTTTGCCCTCCTCTGGACTTGCTCCAGAAAGGTTCATGTCCTTAGATTTTCAAGTTGAGGGCCCCAGAGCTGGGTTGCAGGTGAGGTCTCCTGAGAGTGGACTGGAAAGGCAGAATCGCCTCCCTCAAGCTGCACATTTCTTTGATGCAGCCCAGGATATGATCGACTTTCTGGGATATAGATAGATATACATATAGATATAGATACATAGATACAGAAGTAGACTAACTTAGAGAGTTTAGCCCACAGCACTCCTGTCATCCCCACCTCCCGTTCTGCTCCACAAGAAAGGATATTTTGAACTCATACAAGTTCAGAGAAGAGATATACTGGCATGAATAAGCCATGGTGTAGGGCTGGAAACTAAAGCAGGGAGACTGAGGGATGCAGGACTGTTGAAGTTGTCTTTGTCACCAAAATTACATAAAACTGAGGGAGAGGAGAGAGGAGAGGAGAGGAGAGGAGAGGAGAGGAGAGGAGAGGAGAGGAGAGGAGAGGAGAGGAGAGGAGAGGAGAGGAGAGGAGAGGAGAGGAGAGGAGAGGAGAGGAGAGGAGAGGAGAGGAGAGGAGAGGAGAGGAGAGGAGAGGAGAGGAGAGGAGAGGAGAGGAGAGGAGAGGAGAGGAGAGGAGGAGGAGAGGAGAGGAGAGGAGAGGAGAGGAGAGGAGAGGAGAGGAGAGGAGAGGAGAGGAGAGGAGAGGAGAGGAGAGGAGAGGAGAGGAGAGGAGAGGAGAGGAGAGGAGAGGAGAGGAGAGGAGAGGAGAGGAGAGGAGAGGAGAGGAGGACTGCAGTCATCACATGAGCAAACACAATGAAGCTCTATTCACCCAGAGCCAAGCAGACCCTTATGGTGCTGTCCTTGAACATTTTGTCCTGCAGCATCTTTAAACAGACACAGTTACTGTGATATTATGTGCAACTGACTGGGAACCTCCTTGTGTTCAAAGTTTTAAAGGTAGCATAGAAAAATACATACAAAAATGTTGTAGCTGTCTGAGAGAGGGAAGGAGGGACAGAAGGAAAGAAGGGTGAGGGAAGGGAGAAAATGCATTGTATAATATTGCATGTGCCCAAGATGCTAGCAAACATTAACATTAGGCTTTCATGGTTTATGAATATAAAATGCGTAATTAAACAAAAATGGTAGAACATATAGAAGTTAATATTGTATAGTAAATGAATGTGAACAGGAGAAAAAACACCCAAATGAAAATTCAGGAGCTATATACCCCATCCTGCTTTATAGCACATACAGCAGAGTAAGCCTAGGAAATATTCCTTAGGCTATAAAATTACACAAAGGACTAGAGTGTCCCATTTTTCTTTTTAATTTAAAGAAAATAGCCAGAGCCATTGAAGAGAGGGAATTGACCTCTATGAGTCTCTCACTTTCTCAGAGACATTTCTGGTCAATCAAACCCGTACATCATTCCTGGAAGAATGACCACAGCATCCACACTTCTGGCCTCTACCCTGGAAGCCATTGCTTATATTTCCATTATCCCACTGTATGTTAAACCTGCCCAAAACCTTCATCAATGGTAAAAGGTCAGAAGTCTCCCAAACTTAGATATTGGCATATAATCTTCAATAACTTAGATACAGAAATTTCAAAATCTATATTCCTGAGCGATGGAACGTGTCATCCGCCTTTATGCTTCTTTTCAAGGGGTTACAGGCAGTTTGGACTGTGCAGCTTTACAATCCATCCATTTTAAAACAATTAAAATAATATAGAGTTGATTTTATTATTTTTTTAAGCACCACAACTTGCAAGGGTGCTGAGCGTGAATGGCTCCTTCCCATATAAGATAGCATGCAATACCCTCCTGGGGTGGGGACCACAGCCACTGAGCATCCCTGCTTTGAAGGCATGCCCCACTTTCCTGACACTGTGAAAGGGAAGAGACAATGGGCTCGTGTGTGGGAGCAAGGAAACACTGCAAAGCCAAAAGCTGAGCCCAAGCTGCTCACAGATGTGACTATGCCCAAGATGATCAGGGAAACATTTCCTAGTGCTGGCTGTGCCTCAGGTTATAAATAATTTCCATTTTCCTTTGCTAAGGGTTTTTTGGGTTTTTGGTGGTTTTATTTTTTTCCCTTTCTCATGGGGAAGATAAGCTCCCCCGTGAGGGTGGCACAGCTCAATAAAGAAAAAGCCTCCCTCCAAATCCTCTGGGATCCTGAGTGTGCTAAAGGGCTGCACTTAGCCTCAGCTCTCAGAGCAACAAGGGTGCTTCAGAGCCAAGGCTGTGCCTAGCTGGGGGGGGGAGGCAATTATCCACCAGGAAATGTGATGGGGGAGACACCACACACAGGCGCAGAGAGTGACAATGTGCGGCTGATCTCCAGAAGTGTGGAATACTTGTGAGGCAGCAGCGAACACCTCCAGCACTCCATAGCAGGAGCTAAGAGCACCCAGACCTTAGGAGAGTTGCTAAGCCTCCCCAGAATCTGTGTCGGGGTTTTTACCTGTGGTCAGAGCCTCGGTTACCCTGAAATCCCTTTACACCTAATTAAGATAAATCACAGGGAAATATACAAAGATGCATAATTTACCATCTCTTCGACTGATTTAAGTGTATCCCCACAGGGAACTACACCCATTTAACTAAAATCCAGTTAGAAATCAATTTAGTTACATTAGTGCATTTTCGGTATGGAATAGCCCTTAATTTGAATGGGAATAAAGACCCACTATGGGCCGATTGATTCTGTTAGGTGAAGGAAAAGCTTTTATACTCAATATAGCTACAAACAAAATCTATTTCACAATGCTACAGGATATTACATGTAGGAAACATGAGGATCTGTGGGTATAGGCTTTGGCTTTTTTCACACAGCTCTGAACATCCTCATTCCTCCTGTGGTTTCAGGCATTCCCACACAGACTTATCCCAGAAAACCCTGGAAAAAGGGGGCAGTTTACCTTCCAAGAACCACGAGGGCTTACTTTCAGTGGCAGAATGTGTGAGGGATCAGAAAGGTCTTTCCAATTTAATGTGTGAGCTCAGGAGACACAGGAGAGAGGAACAGCCTGCCCTCCAGGAGCATTCAGGGGGAAAATGACGCACACTGGCAGGGAAAGAAGTCAGGATAAGAAATCCCATCTCAGCTTGCTGTGTGCAGGGACAAGGACTGAGCATAGCATTACAGGTTGAAGGGAGGGAGCAGATCTGTTTGCATCCAGCAGGACCTGGCAGGGAGCAGGTGTCATGTGTAGAACAGCTTGAGCAGCACACGTCCCCAGAAGGAGGGTTGAAATGTCCCTTCAGGCGGCTCACTTTCCTCCAAGGCACAGAGGAGGCTGATGGGTGCACTGGGGGAGCCTGGGAACACCACCTGGAACACTGAGGGCCTGTTTGCAGCCACCTCTGGCTAACACAGCTCTGGCTATGTCTGCTGTCCAAAGCAGACCTCACTGCTCTGGCATCCCATGGGGTTCCCATTTGACCCCATTGCCTTCCTACGTCTCTGCGTGCGAGGGAGAGATCAGGCAAAAGAGAGAGAACAATAACTGGGGGGGGTTCAGCAACAGTGGTCTGCTCATCCCAACTGCTAAATTTTCACAACTGTAATTTCTTAGACCTCTGAAGATAGCTTGCTAATCTTGCCTCTACTGTCTGCCTCTTGACCTTCAGAAACGGTCCTGGGAACAATGTTATCAAAGATACATGAAGTAAGACTCTAGGTGGCACTTCAGGCTGTATAACTGTGACCTTGTCTATTGAGACATGCAGCATTTAAATCATAGGTTTAATCAGGTAATCCTTAGGCAATCAGGGTGATCAGTGTGTTAGCACTGTGTAGTCCCTGCAGCAATTTCCAGTATACATTTCCAGTGTACCCAGAACTATAGTTCAATTCCACTTCACTGGCAGAAATCAAAAAAAATCTCAGTCAAGAAAACCAAACTGCTCACTGGAATAAATCAGATACAGTCCCATGGAGCTCTTGCAAGACCACAAGTTTGTCACCTATGCAGGAGCAAGAAACCCAAATATATCTGTAAGCCTCAAATACCAGAGATGAATGCTACGGTAAAACCACAGGCAACTCAGCAAAACACTGCACCACTCCAACACCTGCTGAAGAGGTACACAGGCTGTATATTTTATTTCTGTTCAAATGCTTTTTCTATTTGCTGCCCATTTAATCAGAACAGAGCTAGCAGTATTTACTTTCCTCCTCAGTCTAAGCCCCAGTGACTAGTCAGTGGGTGCCTTGGACATGTGCTTACTTGACAATTTACTAAGAATGAAGAAACAGAGCAGAAGTGAAGCATGCTCCAGCATGTTTTTTGGAATTGGGGCCCAAATACCAATGCATTTCTCAGTGGACATCTGAAGGTGCTTTCCACACCACAATTATCTAATGGCAAAGCTGCCAAAAAAGGATTCTGCCTTTTCTCACCCACAGCTATTTGTAACTCTCCCTCCTCCTTCCCATTTATCACTCCTAAGTGTGCTGATACCCTTTAAACTAAATCAGTGAAATAGCTGGTATTAGCAAAACCAGAAAAACCCTTCTGGTCTGTTTTAGATGACACCAGAAATAGCTGCCTTAATGAAACTGTAATGTAACTGGCAGAGGGTAGGAAACTGCAGTTAGGGAAAGGAGCAGAGAGGAAATGCATCGGGAAGGACAAGGACCTCTTCCAATTGTTTTCTTCCTACAGAAGCACTAATGGTGATTAGCAGCCAGCTGTCTATATTAACTGGAAAAAAAAATTTCTCTGCTCTTTCCTGGCTTCCCTTCACTGGATCTGTGTTAGACTAACTCACAATTTAGCATCATGAAATCCCATAGAGTGACTGGAAAAGAGCACAGAAGACATGCACCCTCTATGCATGGGGTATTTTTCTGCTGCAGCACATCTCCAAGCCCTCCAAATCAACACAAGCTTTTCCTTGCCACCCTTCCCATGCCTCATGCAATGCCCCCAGGAGTGTTCATGTACCTGGGAGGAGAAAGACTGGTCCTTTTGCCTCTGGGCTTCACCTGCAAGCAGCAAAGCTGAGGCAGCTGCTCCAGGAAAATTATAACACCTTCTCCCACTGGGCCAATCCTTCCCCGTTGGCTGCTGAACAGGCAGCAGGCAGTTGGCAGCTGCAGAGAAAAGCAAAAACAAAAAGACACAGAATCTCAGCCAACTTGTTCAGGATTTATAAAATGAGGGTCAAGTTTTGCCAAACTTCTTTCACATTGAAACTAGCGGACCCAATTCAGAGTGGTTCCCACAATGAGCTTTCCTCTATTCTCTGCTAGGGGGAAGGAGAACTATAACACATAACCCATCAAAGCTGACACCTCCATGCACAGGGTAGATATTCTCAGGTACACAGAAGTATACAGAGTAGAGGCAGAACAAAAGCAATGATGTATTCATTTTTTATCAAGGTCTCTCCATCTCCATCTGAGTCCAGCTTGCCAATAGCTGCAGAAGCATTGAATAGCCATAGTACTGGGCAAAGTGTGTTCACCTTTCAGGAGAGGGAACATCAATCACCCTTGCCCTCCCCACCTTAGCCTCTCTGTTTCAGCAGCTCCAGAACATTTCACCACTATTTTATTGCTCATTACCCTCATTTTATTGCTCTCACAGTCTAACCACAGTTTACCCCCAAGAATATAGTGAAGGCCTACTTCACCCTTTGAGCAAAATTACGAGCAAGCTCCATGGCAGTCCCAATAGGAATTTTGGTCTCTAATTCCCAGCGAGGGTCAGGGGGGCTGATGTTGAGTAACACTGATGCATTCTCTATGTGACTTGCTTGTGGTCCTGAAGATCATGTGCACTTGCTCACAGTGAAATCTCGTCACTCTGGAGTCCCTTGGCCAGGTTTCTTCCAGAGAACAGGAGCCTGAGGGGATACAATGTCACTGGTGTCACTCTGCCCACATGGGAAGCAAGGCAGCCAGGGCAACCAAAATGACACTGACTAAAGGATGGAGCACAACAGGTTCACAGGACAGGCTCCAAGGTCACCCCTAGCATCCTGACTACCTTGCCAAGGCCACCAAAGGAGGACCACACCCATGCCCTGTTGATGAGACAGCCTGGCACTGCACAGTGTGCCCAAAGAGAGCAGGGCGATGTCATTCTAGTGAAGAGGGGAGAAACACAGACTAAAAGTGGCAGGTACAAGATAGTACTTGCAGGACCGAATCCTGCTTCACAGAGCTTGGTTGGTGCAATATCCTGCTCCTACCTTTAATACCTACAGAACATCTCTTCCTTTAAATCTCTTATTGCTATTGTCTCTTTGAGCCTGAGTGAGAAACTCAACCTACAGTTTTTCATGCTTGCTTTTATATTTATAGAAGGTGTAACCTAAAAATTGTGGGGTTTTGTCCTCTGGGCCAGCTCTGGACAGTCATGTCATAATGAGGAACACCATAAATGTCAGTTTGCCTTAGAAGACACTCATCAGGGATTTAGGTTCACCATCCGCAAACAGTATTATCTCCAGTGCCATAATCAGCCTGAAGGAGGAATGGATTCCTAGGACCTTTGGCATTTCGAGTGAAGTAAAGTTACACAATTAAACTCCAGTTAGGAAATATCCATAACTTACCAACAGGGGAGAGCAGTTAAGAGCATTACCAGCTGTCAGCACCTGGGAAACTAAATTAAATGGCCAGAGCACTGAGATATGAAAACTGAAGGAAAAATCACATGTGCCTGCTTTCTTTACGGCTGCAGTGTCATAGGTCATATGTTGTGCTAACCTGTAAAAAATAATAGGAACTTGGAGATAAAATATAGCTTCAAATGTGGACTGGGGCACGGCATAGAAGAAGTTAAGCAAGGACAAGCAGCTTACTGGTATTCTGAAGTATAAAATCAGTGTCCCAGAGACTCTTAGCAGCTTCATAAACCAAACCAGCTGTTGCAAATAACATGGTTAGATTTTTTAAAGACATCCATTTCCTTGGCTGTAAATACAAATATAATTTCTTTAAACTAAAACTGCTCTCCCATGTAATTTTTTTGGTTTTTTTTTAAAAATTGAATTAGCAACATATATAATGACAGCCTTCCAGAGATATGTGATGCTTATACAGAGATTCCTAAAAAATTTGCTATCACTCTTATAAATTTATTATTCCCTTCCTGAATATCAAATTATCTGAGCAACATAAGGCAAAACAGAAAATGAAGAAGCAATAACTAAAGTAATTTGGGTGGGCCTTATATGTGAGAAACTGTGGCCTCGTACACAGGAAAGGGGATCTCTTAACCCAGGTTTGTGAAATGGGGATAAGCAGTAGCAATAGTGACTTGTTCAACCTGTATTGGTGGAGAAAGAGGATGAAAGCATTGAAGCATCTCCTGACTAAGAGGCTGAGGAGCCATAACCACCTCCACCCTTCCTTGCAATGGAGCTATTTGCATTCCCCAGCAGCAGCAGCAGATATGGGGCACTAACTATCTCATGTTTAGAGACGGTTGTGTCATCACTGTGTGGTAACAGCAGCCTGATTTGGAGGGTCAGAGCAGGACAGAGACTTGGCATCATCCAACAGGAGAGGCTGAAAAGAGTGCAGGAGCAGGTTTGGGGAAGGACAGGGGTAGCAGGGAAAAGGCCTGAAAGCTGGAGTCAAGCCTAGTGTGGTCAAGCCTGGCTTGAGGCAGGAAATGTTCACACATCTCAGAAAGCTTTACAAGCACTGCTAATGAAATAGCAACCCCCAAAACACTTTTGATCCTATTCATTTTTCAAAGGTATCCATCTGAACAGCAGCTCCTGTCTCTGGGTGCTCCTGTGGAGTGATGGGTAGAGCACGCCTACGGCCCGAGAGCAGCACACTGATGCTCTCAGCCAGCACTTGCCAGCCACAAGTACCAGCCTGTCTAATGAGGCCCTCCATCACTCCCTTCCCTGCTGGCTGCACACTGTGGGTGGCACTGGCATGGACGCCTTCACCAAAACGCTTGCTTCATATCAGGGAGGTGCACCCATTTGTAACTCCACTCCCCTGGCTCTGCAGGTGCCTCTGGCCGCATGCCATGTTGGGGAGGAGGAAAAGACAATGGCTGTGATTGAGCCTTCAAGGGAATGGTGACTCACCCCATCCAGAGGCTGCAAGAAACATCCAGAAGTCTCTCTCAGTGATTTGCTGCAGATGGGGAAATGTAGGTGACAGGCGCAGTAGCTCCCCAGCCATGAAAAAGCTCCCCAGCTTTGAAACCAAGCCATGGCCTCGCACAACACTGCTAAAACAAACACAGCAATTAAAAACCTCTGCACAATGAGTCTGGTTCTGCAAACAGACAAATGGGTGGCAGAGTGGTGGCAATGACAAGCGTTGCCTGGTAATCCATTTTCTCTGAGCTACATAATGGTCATTTCTATAAAGAAGCAGTAGAGGAAAGAGAGGGAAGCACAGGAAATCCATTACTGCCGTGAAGGGAAGGAAACAGGAGAGGACTCTGGACCCAAATCTGTGTCCTCCTGGATTCATGACCTCCTGCCCCGGTAAGATATTAGAAACCAATACCAGGGGTGGAGCAGCAGTAACTGCATCAGTGACTCATTCCCTTGGGAAAAGGAGAGCCACCCAGACAACTGGCACAGCATTTCGCTGCGTGCGTGGCCTCGGAGAGCTCACCCATCATGTAAGCAGCTGGCACACTTCCTGCAATGAACAAAAAATCCAGACCATTTAGCCTGGTTACCTGAGTGTTATCCCTATTATTGTCTGATAGAAATGGAAACAGAGTCATCCTGATGAGACTTGTGATCCAAAAAATAGCATGTAGTATTACATGAGATATCCAGGAAATGGAAGTCCAGGTGGAAAAATATTAGGAATTGCTCTTTGAGTTGTTTAAAAATCACAGTTGACCTTATTATTCAGTGTTCAAGCAGGAGAGAGAACTCTGAGACAGGATAACATTCAGGCTTTCTCCTTCCCCTGCCTTTCCTGCTGCCCCCATACATGATTCTGGTCATGTGCCACGTTCTCACAGTTCCCACACAATCTCACCCTTGTGCTCCCAACTCGGGGATGAGGAAGCTGTTTATCACACAGCATTCCGTTTGTCACATTCGTTTTAGACGACCATAATACCCAGTTGCAAGTCGCACATTTTGCATCGGCAAATATTGCAGCAGTTCTTCTCCAGATGGGGGAATGAAGGCTTAGAGGGGTAAAAAGACTTTCCTTTGGCCCCCTAGTTTGTCACTGATCTCCCAATTTCCAGTGAAAAATTAAACATCACTCCTTAGGCTTGCTTTTAGATTTAGCTTGCCAATATATTCCTCCAAGGCCCATACATGAGAATCGTGCCTAACACCTGCATCTATAAATATATTTTTCTTGCTGGGAGAAGGCAAGGTGGGAGGGGGACTTATGCCTTGGTACTGCAGTTGATCACTGAAAAATCTGTATGCTTTCAGTATTTGTCTAATCAGATTTCAGTAGAATGTACATAGAACTGAATCCAATCTGTCTATTTGTAAAACTTGACAAATTTTTGGCATCAGCAATAGAGAAGCCCATCTTCTACCATCTTTCCCAAACTGGGAATTTTGCTGCCTGATCAGTGCAGCTTTCCTTCCTGTGCCTCACATGTCTCAAAGAAAAAGTTGTGCCTGCAATTGCATCTCTAAACACCAGTGGGGAAGGTCTTTGTCATGGTAGGTTATATCCTTCCTCCACATCTTTTCTTTCTCTGATCCTTTTTCCAGTACTGCTAGTCATAGGCAATGCCATAGAGATGCATCTTGACACTGAGTGTTATAGGGGCTGATACTTGAGACAGAGTTCCTCCAGAGTTCAAGGCTGGTTTGCGATGTGTTTTGTTTTCTCCTTGAACCTTCTTAAAGCCACAGCTGGGAATTTTAATAGCTTTCCCAGCTGTCTATCCAAGACGGGGAAAGACCCAACGTGACTAAAGACCTGGTATGAATGCTTCACTCTAAGGAAAAATAAAAACACCTTCCTGAAAGTAGACGTGTATTTTGGATTTGAAACTACACAGCTGCCAAGATGAGCTACTGTTTAGTTTTGGTGGCATCTAGTAGTTCAGTGTGTCCTCCATCTGACCCACATCAAAACTGGTCAATTAAAGAGGGCTGCTGCAGAAGGACCTCCCAGTTCTGGTCCAGGCTCATGGGAATACAGCCCATTCTCACCACCCATACCACCACTTCCTATTTCCCCAAGCCTCACAAGTGCTCATGAGCCCTGGCTGGCAGATTTAGCCAGTGCTTCACAGCTCCTGCTTTTACACTGAATATCAACATGCTCTAAGTGTCCAGGGTCTGATGCTACAGTCTGCTTCAATATTATTATTATTGTGGATATGACAATTATTAGTATTTTACCATGAGTTTATTTTCTTGGTTTATCATAGCAAACAAACAAGAGTGTGATCTATGGCAGTTTCCATTTCAGTGTCTCTGCCGCTCTACTGCAGAATGCCATCATCCACACCTCTGATCCCTGAGAGTCCTGTTAGCGCATCTTGTTGGCAGCAGAAGTATTCTTCCACTGTCGGTTTGATCCAAAACAGCATATTCCACCATCTGCAACTACCTGCTGGTGTCCAAGACGTAGTGAGGTGGTTGCTTTCATTATCCAATGGCATTCGCCAATATTTATCTCTGGCACCAAGCGCTGAGGCTATTTTTGCTTCTGCCAAGGCAGGTTAACGTGTCTTTCGTTACAGGCACTTGGTAATGAGCAGTTTGTTGTACTCAGAAGAGGTCGCCAGGCTTAGGCAAACACAGCATTTGCCGTGTGGAGGGTGGCCCCCAGGGCAGCACCTGCAGGGGGTGTGACACCTGCAACACTGACACCGCCTCTCTCTGTTCAGTGTAGTGCCTGCTGCTGCTCCCCCTTCACCCTTAGTGCAGTCATTACACCGGTGCCATCCTCCCCAAATCACTGTCTCTGCTTCAAGGTGAAATATGTCATCCCAATCGTTTGAAAATATCTTGATAATCTTTCAACAGTCCAGTCTCTGCTCTGACTCTTCATGGGCCAGCTTTTCTGCTTTGGCTGTGTGGGCACAGACTATCCCACCTCAACTCATATTCAAGTTATTTGTTGTTAATATTTTTTTCTCTCTGGTATCTTACTCTGGAGAGTATTTATTTCCTTTTTATTTGTTTTCTTCCACAATTTCTTCCCCCCTTCCGCCTCCAAAACACAAGCTGAAGAAGCATTCTGTCTATGCTGTGATTGTGAATTGGTGTGCACTTGCGCTCTATATAGCCACATCTCTCCCAACACCAGGATGAGCTATTCAAGAACCCTCATATCAGCTACTGTTTCTTTCAAGCATATCACAAATTTCTTTTTTTTAATAAATTACCTGTTAACAAAAGAATCCGCCAGTTTCTTTGGGGGCAGTATTCTGATCTATGTATGACTTCAATTCAGTTATACTCTTTGAGGAGATTCTTTATTTATGTTTTATTTACCAAAGAGGAAACGTTACAATCTGTTGTGATTTCTTCTAGATCTTATATGACTCCAGCTGATGTGCCTGAAAGTCACTGCAGTATGTCCATGACTGGTACTAGAGTAGTTGTTATTGGTTTAGTTTCTCTCCCTTTTTATCTCATTTTCCCACTGTCCAGAAAGAATCTAGTTGATAAATTTGTTCCTTTTCATACCTATCCTCTCGAATATTGGAATCTTGGATAATGTTCTTGGTCTTTCTTTTCTCCTTTCTATCCCTTTTCCTTGTAAACAAGCATGATCACAGCTGTCATTTGACTGCCTGGGTAGGGGAATCAGACCACCTCTGAAATCATGCTCTCCATGAAGAGGCCTAACAAGCAAAAATGACCTGGAAGAAAGAAAATGGAAGAACCATGGACTGCTGCCAGCAGCTCTGCTGAGGACCCAGCCTGCTTGCCAGCAACTCAAAAGCTGCTCATCATTGTAGGTGACTAAACCTAGGGCACAGTTTCAATGTCTGCCAAAATCCACAGTGGGCCAGAAGATAGCACACAGTGACTGCTGGACTTATCTTCCAGTTCTGATGACTGGCCAGTCCCCAATCGTGTGCCTCAGTTTCCTGTTTCAGGACTGGGTAGAGCTGTTCAGTTTTGTTACAAAAAACAGAACACCCTTTATGTATGCCAGGAAATTAGCAAACACAGCAGCGGGAAGGGATCAATAGAACAGATCGTAATGATGAAAGAACTAAACTAAATGTATCTTCCTTCAAATGCCTCATGCACAGCCAAGGCTGGCAGAAAGCATTGAAAAAAAAATCTCCTTCCCATAAAAAGTACAAAGTATCCAAATTATTTGCATTTTATCAGTAAGTGCAAATAAATGAGAGAGAAGCAGGTCCAGTTTCTGTACTGTAACCCTTGCCTCCTGACTTTCCCTACAGGAAAGTGTAAAGCTCTTCTACAGGGATAGTTTACAGGAACAACACTGAACCCCAGAGCCTAGCCTGAATTCCTTCTTGGGAATGGGCAACTGCCTCCCCTTCCTTGCCAGTCACCATGTCCTTTATTGGACTTAGTCTCAAGTGCGTGCAGATCCCTATTTACCAAGCTACTTCCCAGCTGTGTATAAACATACTTTGATGAATTAATGCACAGGACTGTAACAATATAGAAAGGAAAATAACCCAAAATATATTTAGCAGTCTAAACAGATTGTACTGTGCAACATGCACTTCTGGCTCTACAGAGAGATATCTGTTTCTATCTCCAGCTGTTTAAAAACTAACCTTGTTTACTGCATTGATGCCTCAAGTTTTAGCTTTCATATTTTCCAGATTCTATACTGCCCTAGTGTGTAACTCTGAACTTCATATAAAGTATTAGCAGGTTCTCTTCACAGTTTAGTTAGACAAAACAATCCTTTTCCAGCCTGAGGACCAAGGACACCATTGCAGCTTCAGGTCTAAAAAGTGTAAACAACAGCAGCTTGAGGAGAGCAATCTGGGAGGATGGGGCTTCATAACCGGAAGCTGTAAGTAGACCACTAACCCCAATATATAAATGGACCAAAACTTATAAAAATGTGAAACCTCATGACCAGTCATCCATCTTGGGTCCATTTTGGGTCCATCTTGGGTAGAGCCACAGTTGGGCTCTTGTACTGCCCAAGGTGCACCCTTTGAAGGCCTTTCTAATAAACACCTTATTCCTTTAACACTGTCTAGCCTCTGTTCCAGGTGGCCTCTCTAGGCATCAGCATTCAAATTTGCTCCTTTCACCTCTGTGCCTGTACATGAGAAGCAGCAGGACCACAGAGCACCCTGCTGCATTCACAGGTCACACAAGACCACATCTGACCTTGATGTGGTCAGCACACTGGTGACCAGTGCACACTTATGACCAGAGCTGGCTCCAAATGTGGCTGTGCTGGCTTCACACCACACAGGTATGGATCCAAGATCTGGCCAGATCCAAGGAGAACAGATCATGGATCAAAACCTTTTTCCAAGGTACTGTACAAGCACTGGAAAGAAACAGGACCTTGAGCTTAAAGAATAGATAAGTCATGTAAAACAAAAATGCTAAAGAGATTTCAGAAATGTTAATGTTCCCTCGATATTTCCACGTGCTGTTTTATAAATTAAAACCTTTAACAAGCATTTAATCAAAAAAGGTACCTTGGGCAGATGAGCCACAGAATAGGCAAAGGATAGTAAGAAGAATGAGTATTTTATCTTCCAGAGAGGAGGTTCTTCTTTTGACCACAGAACAAGATCAAACTGGTGTAATCACAGAATATAAACTCTAGGCTAAAAAGCAGATCTAGTGTGCCTAGAAAGAGGACAGTCATTTAAGTACACCCAATTACTGTGTTCGTAATAAAGTAGCTTTATTTAAGATGATAAAAAGACAGGCAATGGCCCAAGGCATGTTTTCTCTGAAACTCAATCCATGCTCATATTCAAACTTACAGGTGGAATGATCCCCTTGCTTCTATGTAGTGAATTAATTTTGGACAACAATTAGCCCACACAGGCTCACTGCTATTGCATTTTCTTGTAATTTTGAGACATTCAGTATTGGGATTACTTTATTTCTCTTAAGTCCATATGACTTCTTTCATTCACTAGATGTTTCGCTTCAGCTGTTTTATTCAGTCATTAACCTTTTCAGTAAATTCTTTGAAAATCAGTTCCTTACAGTATTTTTGATTTGTTTCCTGGAAGTTTTCTGGTAGATCCCAGTTTATGCCAGGAGTTAGCACAGACAAGCAGAGCTGCATCCAGAAAAATCTATTTTCAGAAGCAGGAAAAAAAATATTTGTAGATAAGCAGAAAAACTTATTTTGTTTTTTATTTTTATTTTTGCAGGACAGAGCAGAAGAAGAGTAAAATTCAAGTGCAGACACTCACAATGACATACACATTTGTGAGAACCAAGATTCTGGGGATACCTATTAGAATATTTATTCTTATGAATACTTCAAAAACTAAAATCTTCTTGATATATTCCTTCTCTCCCACTCTCAGGAAGAGTTACTGTCACTTTCTTTGGAACGTTTATATTGGACTCCACATTTCCAAAACAAAGCCTTTGGCCTCAATTGTCCAGTCACCTACACATGTGCATTGGTCACAAGAAACTCAGCAGGATTATGCACCTGTAAAAAGCTAATTTTAGCTATTTATTTATGCAGCTGTCTTCAGGTTAATAGAAACTATTTCTTCCCAAAGAAAGAAATGCTACTGATGGACATTCTACCTCCATCTTCTTGTGAGAGAAATGTCTGTGTTTCCTCAAACACGTGGCTTTTACATAGCAGAGGTTGACTTACTAGAAAAGATTGTGTACTCTCATCCAATGATGCAGGCCACGTTTAAAGAAAATATACTTACTGAGAGAGAAAAAATAATGTGCTGCTACCATTGTCATCTGTGAAAATTTTTGCCTTTACCTCTTGTCCAGTTTTGGATTTAGTTGCTAATTCCCTTAACAGGCTTTCCCAAATCCTGAGTAGTTTAAACTATTACTTAATATGTTCTTTGCTAGAAGGATTTTCTGCCTGTGTCTATGTACATTATAATATGTATGCACATACACATAATATTATTATTCCCTTAGTGGCAATTAAGCAGCATAATCCACCTCAAAGATATTTACAACAATTTAAACTACCCTGAATCAAGGAGTTTAGAGGATTAGAGATGAGATTCAAGCAGTTACTGAAAGGATAAATTTTGCAATTCCTGTGCACTGCAGCACTGTTTGACTCTAAGGCTAGAGAATTGAGGGTTTGGAAGTGACTGAAGCACAGAAAGAAATGAATCACAAGTTGAATATGAATCAAGAGCCCAGAACAGTTTGTTTGTTGAGAACTTTTAACTTTCATGTTTAGAGGTGGGTAGACAGCTGGCTCCTTGACCAAGTTTGTTCAACTTCCTTGCAATCTCCTTTCTTTGGTATTTTGAGGACAGTCGGTGAGTGTGTATGTGCTCCCACACCATCTCCAGCACCCTGCACATCTGCGTTGTGAGCAGGCACAATGGGTCTGGCTTAAACTGAAAGCTCTGGAATCTTCAGTAACATATGGCATGCTCTGGGATAGAGGGCACAAACTAGCACTGAATATTCAAGCCACACTGGATTTATCAAAGGAAAAAAGTACCCAAAGATAAAAATTTGGCTTTTCTGAAGAAGGATTGAACTCATACAGAGTGAACAGCCCTGCTGTTTGACTTTTCAATGTCTATGTAGTGAATCAGCACACCAGGATTTTTTATGTGCACACTCTGACTTGTATTCATATCAACATATTTATGCTTTTCACTCTCAGACTCCTCAGCTGAATAAGTGTTTGGCTGAAAGTGTCTGAAGAAAAGCTCACTCAATGTGTTTATCTCTTGTACAATCTGTGGGGCCAATTCCTCCTGTCTACCTTGTCAATGGAATAAGAGTAAACTCTCTGAAGCAGCCTCTCTTCTGTATGTAACACCTGGGATAATGTCTATTTTCCCTCTCCCTCTCCCAGCGAGAAGCTACCACTAAAAAGTGACAAACAGGGGAAAATTATTGGTGCCACCTGGTGAACTAAATATACCTTCCACATAATTCCCCAATAAATTCCTTGTATTACTCTCAGAGGGCTTTTTTTCCCCAAAAAATTATTTTTTCATGAGTAATATCTTATATACAAAAATGCATCAACCCTTCCTGTCACACCCCGGGTGTCAGCTCCTATTATCCATGCCAGAGGAGAGCAGCAGAGTCAGAGCAGGAAGTGAAGTTCTCTGAGGTGTGAACTTTCCAGGTTGCCAGTCTCCCAGCTGTGACTTTGCCCAGCAGTCCAAGGGAAGCCTTGCAGCACTCTGTGGAGTAGCCCCCAAAGGATGTGGTCCTGCTCCCTTCCCCACACAAGGCTCTGGCAAACCTGGGAGCAGCAAAAATCCTACCCTCTGCACAGTCAGTTTTGCACTGCTAATGAGAGCATGCAGCAGCTTCTTTCTGAATGGACGTTCCCTTCCCTTTCTAAGAAACATCTTCTAACATATCTGTGTTTGCTGCTTACTAGAGAGAAGGGAGGAATAGGAAAATGTGTGTGGAAGAAATGAGGATGGAGAGGCCAAGCACAAGGAAGCTCTGTATCACGAGTGTCATGTCATGTGTTTGTATCACCTTCACTTCCTGGAGATCCACACTTGGTCATGGAAGGCACAAGCTCCCTGTGGTCTTCAAATGGCAACAGGAAATTCTTGTTACAGCTCCTTCTTGTGACTGTGGCTACCTCACTTAAGAAAGAGAATCATTAAGGGGAACAATGTATTTGCAAAGCTTGTAGAAGTTTTAACTGTGTTTGTGGTGGTTTTCCTCTTAAAAAATATAAATTATTTCAAACTGCCTTTAAGTGCCTGCAGCAGTACCATGAGACAGTGAAATGCCCCATTCACATACCAGAAGGAGAAACAAACTTTTGGATATGGCAGTTGATTTCATCCCTGAAGTGCTCAGAAGCTTATTGCATTTACTGGGAAGTGGGGTCAGAAATTACAAAAATTATAATAAATAGCTTGCTGTAGCCCATCTACAGATTTCACCTGCTGACATGGTTTAGTGGGCAGACACTAATACCACCCTCGGGAGGAAGAAGGAAACCAGGGCTGGGACAGGAAGAGGTTAGGCAAGATTTAAGTGAGTGTACAGGAAGCAATAAAGGTTGTGGAGATTTAGTTGGGTTCTGGCGAGTGTTTGATTGAATCCTTGGTTAGGCAACAAACTTGACAACATTCTCTTTTTTTGCTGTAGGAACAACTGTTCACTTGTCTAAATCCTGCCCTCAGCACTGATATATATCAGCCTTCAATTTACTCTCACTTCCATTCGAATCACAGTATGAATCAAGCATATCGCCCCTGCTACTATGCAGATGGTGTGCAGAAAAGACTACACTGTTTGTTTTAAGGATTTTTAATTTATTTTTTTTTAAATTTTAATTAGGCCTAATTTGTTCTTCCATTTCCTGCCTAGGGTGAATTTAACACAGGTGGTGTCTTCCAGGGAAGGGCAGGGGATTTGGGTGAAACCTCCAAGCTGCCTGAACACGCCGTGATCTTGGCTGCCAGGCTGAGCCTGCGTTTCATGAGCCCAAGTTTGGCAGAGAGTGATGCCAATGGGACCAGCCCTGGGAAGGGCTCTGGGAGCTCAGCCCCAGCCACCAGCAGGGGAGCCTGGCCAGCCGTGTCTCAGCAGCCCGAGCCAGCCTCAGGTGCCAGAGTAGATCAGATCAGAGGTCCAGCTCGCCTGAAATCCTGCCTCTTCTGCTCGCCAGGAACACATGCAGAAGAACCCCCCTGCAAAGGACAAATGCCCATCCAAAAAAATGTTCAGCAGCCCAGCTTCGCCGTAAGAGGGAAGTACTCACTGTCACAAGCCCTGGAGCAGAGATGTGAGTTATTAAAATAATATTACATTAAATTATGAGTTCACAGATTAACTTTTACCCTGGATAGTTTAACTGCAGATGTAGGCAGTATTGATTGCAATGTCTAACATTTGTTAATCCTGCTGAGCTTTTTACCTCAGTATTTTCTCAAGGCCATGGCAGAGACACTGTCTTAAAAAAGCATTTGCTGGTTTAGATTTAATAATCCTGTTGCTTTTATTTCTGAATCTCTCTCTGATATTTATTACAAAAGAGGGTACACAGGAGTGACCACATGACCCCTTGGTACCATCTGTTATTTTATATACTGCAGTGACATCCCTTCCTTGCCACCTTCCACTACTCAATCGCCCATATCTTCATCTCTAAGTGTTTCCATACCTCTTCATCACAGGTTTTGTTACTCTTCTCTGGATGTAAAAATATGTCAGCCATATAATCTTTTATGAGGTGAAGCTACCCTTACCTAAAAACAGCATTCTAGCTGAGGACATGCCATTGATCTTTCCATAAAAAGGCATTGTAATTCTCCCAGCGCTATCCTTTATGCCTCCCTTAATAGGAGGATAACCTGATTCTGGGAACCTATTCCCAGGGAGCAGCTAGCTGGAAAGAGGTTCAGGTTCTCTGAGTTTTGGCCAGAACTTTTTTACGATGCGGCAGAGCCCAAAGCTAGGTCTATCAGCAAGGTCACCTTTGCCATGCACACGTGTAAGGTTCTGTCCCACTGTCTCCACCCTGCTCCGAATTTTGGTTGCCAGGCGCGGCCTTTGTTTGCCTGCCCAAAATAAAGTGCTGAGCACCATTGTTGGCTGGGCATTGTCCCCTGTGCTGAGGAGATGGCTGCAGTGCAGGAACAAGCAATAGCAGCAGTTCCAGGGGGCCCGGGGCAAAGGTGGAGGTCACGACCTCTTGTGTATCATTAGGCAATTAGCCAGGGCCCTCTCTAACCTCTCAAAACACAAGGCCCTGGGCAAACTGTCCTCCCATAGCCAACCATGGCTGACCCTCTCTATCCATAGCCACACTGAGAGTGTTTTGACACCCTCTCAGATACTCTTCTGTTCTGCATATGAACAACACTATTATATGCTTTTCTATCTGCAGCTTGCAAAGTTGCCAGATTTTGAGAGACTGGAAGACGACCTTATTCAAAGAATTTCATAGAACTGGCATTCTCAGAGCTGCCATAGAAACAGGCTGGGTATTTATAGGTTTTGTCCAAGGTGCTGTCCCATCTCAGGATCCTGCTGTCTGTATCTAAAATGAAATGTTTTTGCCCAAAGGGGTTTAGCAAACAGTGGCCAGAACCATGTGTGAAATGAGAAGATACAGAAGGGAAAGATTTAAGGATTTAGACATAACTGAACCTAGCCAACTCAGCTAAGCAGACCCCATTGAGGTAATTCCTGACTCCCTTGAAAATCTACCCAGATTTGGTCATCATAAAATAGGCAAATCTCGAATGCCTTTTTCTCATTTTAATTCTCTTTGCATTTGCAACCTCAGTCCAAGAAGTTATGTGCCCAGGTACATCTGGTATGTTTCTGACTGTACATTTCATGGCTAGATGGTCGGAATATGCCATTTCTGAGACAGTGGGGCTTTCTTCTAGTGTAATTGACACCAATGTCCTTTGCAAGAGACAGTGAAAACAAAGGAAAGGGACGATAAAAGGAAAGATGAAGGAAGAAAGGAAGGAAAGAGGAGTCAGTTAACAGAAGAGGAGAAATCAGAACACCAGATATATGCTACATGCATAGCATTTTATTAGATTACCCTGTAAGCAAAGGTGCAATTTTTTTGTATGGCAGTACAGGCCCTTCCCTCTCAAGGCTATGGCAAGAGAGAGAAAAGATGGTCTTGTTGTTAAGGTAGTGACACAGAATTCAGGAGATCTGGCTCCCATTCCTGGCTCTGACACAAACCTTGTGTAAATCACTTAATCTCTCTGTGCCTCTGTTTCCCATCTGTGAAACAGAGATAACACATCCTTTTTCTCACCCCAGTCTGTCTTGTCTATTTAGATTATCTGCTTTTCTGGGCAGGGAAAGCTTCTTACTGCACGGGCTTGGGTTTTCAGTTTGTTTGTCCTCAGCGCTTTTTGCTGGATCTTTTAAGACCAGAGGGAACCAGAGTGATCATCTGGTCATAACCTTATATGAGACAAGTCCTGGGAGCTCCCAGAATTAATTCCTGTTTCAGGAGCTGAGATTGACAAAAGAACAGACTTCAGGAGAAATATATATGTATATATGTATGTGTCTCCGTGTGTGTGTGTGTGTATAACATAAAAAAAAAAGACAAAATGCCTAAATTCAATGTAGTCTTTTATAAACAAATATCAGGAAGCTTTACTGATAAAAAACCTAATGCTTTATTACTTAGTTAGTTTTGTCTAGACTCTTTTCCCACTACTAGAATGATTCTTTCACCAGTGACTGTTATCTGTGCTGAACTCAAGAGCTCTCTCTCTAATCAATGTGTATGTATTTATGGTGGGACTAATTTCCCCTAACTTTTACTATGCCTATGCAACCCAAACTAGCTCTCCCAGTGGTGGAAGAGCCTGAACACAGGAATTCATGCCAAAGGTCTTGGATAACTCTCTCGAAATAGTATAAAATGACCTCTGAAGGGGTCTGTATTGTCTTTCTTGTGCATGGACCTTGGATAAACTTATTATCCCTATTTGCATCCTCAGGATAATTCTGGAGCAGTTATATGGTGTTCCCCACTCGTCTTGGCATAGCATTTCTTTGCAGAATTTATACTTGAGATTCATTGCCCTTCATTATCAGAGCACAATTGTGACTATAACTCAACTTCAGCTGTGATTTTTGCTCCTGTTAATGTGTATTCAACCCCTCCTTCCTCCATCACCACCATACACCAATAATTGGTGACATCCAGTAGATAGGTAGATTTGAAATATTTTCAAAACAGAAAAGGATTCTATTTCGAATTTTTCTAACCTGGACAAGCTTTAACCACAAAGTAACTGAATAAAATACCTTTTTCTGTGGTCATATGTTAAAGAAAGCCTGCATCTGTTTTTGCATTTTTTGCACAGACTGATCCTTGAAGTGTGCCATAAGCACACTCCTTGGATCAAGCTCTGTATGGGAAACAGACAGACAAATGTATAGTTATGACATTGGTACTGAACTGCTCAACCTTGTCAGGATTGAGGTGTCTTCTGGGAGTGCACAAAAGCAGAACCTCAGTTGCCTTGGAAACTTCTCCAGCTGAAAACCAAGGAGATTAAGGCAGTTCCGGGCAGCCACCAAGCTGAGCTTGCAGGATTGCCATTTTAGATTCAGATGCCTAAACTCCTCCTAACTTCTCTCTTAAACCACAGCTTGCAGAGACAGCCTCTATTTGAATAATCAAAATGTCAAGCCACACAAACACATTACAGGAGACTAAATCTCTTACATATAAAAACTGGGAATTAAATCACCCCATTTGAAATCTGATTTTAAATTATATCAAGATAGTTTGACAAGAACCATCCTGATTGCCTTTCATTATATCACCTTTTTTTTAATTCCTTATTACTCAAGGTCCCTATCAGCCATTCCATTATTTTGCCTGGGATCGAAGGCAAGATGACAGGCCTATAATTACTTGGGTCACTGCATTTACCTTTTTTAAATATTGGTACAACATTAGCTTTCTTGTAGTCCTCTGGAACATCCCCAGTGCTCTATGGCTTGTTAAAAATCAAAATTAATGGTCTGTAGTGCTCCTAGATTATCGATCTTAAAATCTTGGATGTAAATTATCCAGACCTACTAATTTTAATGTATCTTACTTTAATATCTGCTGTTTAACACATTCCCTTAGTTACTGCTAGAAGGAAAAGCATTTCATCATCATTCTGTCCCGAATCATCTGGCTTTTCCCCAAATACTGAACAGAAATATTGATTGAACACCTCTGTCCTTTCTGCATAATTATCGAGAATTCTACCACCTAATAAATGATTAATACCATATCTAGGACAGGTTTTGTACCTGAAATCCTGTAAAACTTCCTTTTGTTCTGTTTAAGTATTTCTACTTATCTTGGTTATTTTCACTACTAAATTTTCTGGTGCTTGGTATACCCCCCCCTTTCTCATTTTCTTGTTTACACGTTTACTCCCCTAGTTTAGGGACTCATAGCAGTTTTTTGTTTTATGAAACTGACCCTCTGGAAGGCAACATGGATGTGTTTGTGTCCATTAAACTGAAAGGAGGATAAAGGACCTGTCTTTGCCTTTCTTCATCAAAACTCTTTTGAAACTTGGCTTCAGACACAAGCCTATTGTATCCAAGTCTGCATTTCCTTGCCTTCTTGGAATGAGCCATCATTTTGTTAAGTGAATGGATCAGTTTTTAGTCCATGACACAAAACTTCAGCTGATTAATGCTATTGAAGAATTTTCTGACATTTTTGGAAGAAATGAAGTGAAACTGGGCTTCTCTTAAAACTTCAAGCACATACTGCTGACATACGTAGTAATGTTTTGGAACCAACAGCAGCAGAGCCTCCTTCTCTTTCCACTGAGGAGGCTCATACTCTCTTCTTGCAAAATCTCAGGATTCTTCTTCTAAGTGAGCAATGGACCTCCAACAACTTCCTACAACGTGGGGCATGTGCCATGCAGATGAGCAGCTTTGATCCTATGCAATAATGAGCAGCAATGCTTATGTAGACACACCTTATTTTTTTAATCACTTCACAGGAAAATAAAATAGATGACTTTTTTCCTCAATCCAGTATTTGAGACAAAATGAGCATTAAAATTAGTAGTGAGTTAGGAGGAAAAGGGAATTTTCTAGCAGGAGGTAGCAAATTTTGTGTTGGACTTTGGGTAGATCCCTTAATGTCATTACTATGTAAGTACCCTAATAACCTTTACCTCCAGCATATATGGACCAGACAATATACTGGAACCAAACTGTGTTGCTCCTGTCAAGTCA
This sequence comes from Sylvia atricapilla, assembly GCF_009819655.1. Classification (NCBI taxonomy): domain Eukaryota; kingdom Metazoa; phylum Chordata; class Aves; order Passeriformes; family Sylviidae; genus Sylvia; species Sylvia atricapilla. Next base: position 116,265,166 of record NC_089140.1, on the reverse strand, counting down.
CCATTCACATCACTGAGATGCAGCACTAATTATTTTCATTAAATCAGACTGATATTTTGCATAATAGGCTCCCTGAAGGACTGGGGTTGCTCTATGCTTCCATGGAAAGAAACCATCACTTGGTCTCACTGGTACCTGCAGTGCTGATGAAGGGTGTTATTCCTTTCTCATCATTAGAGCTACAAAAGCTGAGGTGCAATGTATGAGACTATATCCTGCTAGCAAGAAAAGTGAGAATTTAAGTGACAAGGTTCCAATAACTGCTGAAAGGATGCAGAAATAAAAAGGAAATAGCACTAATTCAGAGAAGTTCAGAGTAATACAGAAAGCTCCGCTCTTGGACTATCCAGATGCATGAAGAAGTATGGGAATTTCCACAGTGTGTCTGATAATCACCACCTTCCACACTGCAAAAGCAAGTCCTAGAGCAAGCTTCCTGTGGAGATGAAAATGGCTGTTGTGTAAGTAGCTGCAACTAATAAATTCAAAGCAAGGCAATACCGTTTGTAATAAAATAAAATATCAAAACTAATTTCCACTTCTAGAGTAGCATTAGGAACAACAACTAAGCTGCAGAAGCTCTTTGGAGCTCACAACTGTACAAACAAAACTTCAACCCCACCGAACTTACAGAGAGTGTTCATTTATAAACTTATGAAAAGAGCAGAACCAAGTTCTGCCGACAATACTTTGTTGTTTAAAATGGCAAATACATGGAAGGAAGAACAAGTCTGATGTTCCAGAGAGATGTTGGGGCATGCCCACTTGTATCAAGATGCAAAACTAGGGCCTTATCAGAAAACTCTTCAAGGCAGACACATTTCTTACTTAACTATTTTTAAAACATGCCAGCATATTGAAGTTGCAGTCATTTCTGAAAATGAATGAAGAATATGTTAAAGCACAAATTAACCAAATAAAAACTAGGAATCACAGCTTCCTAATGTGTAGGAAACCTTGTTTATGGGCAAGTGCTGGAAGGAAAAGGTTGGTAGCTTGCCTAATTTTAGAGCTGAGGGGCCTACGGATGCTGACGGTTGTACATCTGCTTTGTTCATCTTCTGATGGACAGGAATCAACTCCAGTCCAGGAGCTCTGTAGGCACAAGTCCAAGGTAATAATCTCAAAGTGGCACAGCTGTGGTTCTTGATCAGTTCAAGTGTATTTTGCACTCGTGATCAGCAACAAGACCCTACAGCCAAGGGGACTTCCGAGTAATCTGAGTTCCCAGCTGTGGCAAGAACCAGATCATCAAAGGATGATAAAGTCAATATTGCTTGGTTGCCTTGGGAACCAGACAAATGCCCAGACCTGTTCCCTTTGGTTACAGAGTAGGGTGATTGTTTCTGCTTTTCTGTGAAGCATTCCCGGAGCTTCTGCTCCATGAGCTTATGTGGGATGTGTCTTGCAGGTTTTGGAGAGATGAGCATTTCAGGGCTAGGCTTGTGCAATCAAAACTTTAGTTACAAACTTGCAGTAAGCATGCTAAGAAGAAGGATAGAGTTGTTTGGGTCTGGCACCACAAGAATGTAGCTGCTTCAGTGCTGGCCCACATGTGGTGAGTGGGTGCAGAAGAGGTGGGATTGCCTGCACCCATCAGGGCAGATGAAGTTGGATGACTCAAAAGCAGACATCAGATTAGAGCCCCCTACATCTGACTCACAGAAGTATCCTTTAATCACCAGCCACTTCTCAGAAAATGTGCCTGAATAAAAATACTCAAAATGTAGTCTTAGAACGGGAAAAAAAAAAAAAAAAAGACAGAAGAATCTACTCTAAGAGAAACCTCGGTGCTCACCTGCAGAACCCTACCAAAGTTCAAAAAAAATCCCAGGTTTAAACAGCTCCAGCAGCATCTGAGTAAAGGTAGACCAATAACCCCTTCTCCAAGTCCAAACAAGATTTGCATAAGTTCACTGTCTTCACTTATTTCTCATTCATCTGAAAACTACTTCTACTAAATTATCCAAAACAGAAAAACACAATACATGCACAAAAAGAAAGGGTCCAAAAATTCAGTCCAACAGCTGTTGTAACCACTTAAACATTTCAACAGTGTTTATAAATGTATGCCAAACTGGAATTATTTCTCTCATAATATTATGATTAGTATAGTAAAGAACTCCAGTTTCAAAAATAATTGTGTAGTATCACTCAAAAAGGAATATTATGCAAAGAATATTTGCCCTAATATTTTGGTCCAAAGATTTCAGTAATGACAGTAGAAATCCAAACATTGGCATTAGTCTAATTTCTCTGATGTTATCTAACTGAGAGATACCATAACATTCCTCGGTCACAAATCATCATCAAAGCACTTTAGAAATTACAATATTGTGGCTTGCTCTTTCTCTTTCCACATTAAATTCTTCACAGACTTGAAGTGTAAAGGTGTGTAAAACAAGAAGCAACTCTTTAAAATTTCTATTGACACCTAAAATAAGAACATCTAAGTAAGACTGCTACAGTACCTTGACATATGCTATTAAAGGGGGGGGGGGGGGACGACGACGACCCTAAATAAAGTGGAAAGCAAGGGAAAATATTCTCTCAAGAAAAAAAATGTTATATCTCAATAGTTCCAACAGAGAATAACAAATACAGATTTAGTAAGACTGAGAAGAAGTTTAATTATATTGGCTGTGGAATATAAGGATGAGAAGCAGAATACATACCTCAAGACATCAGAAACCCAAGAATTTGCTGCCCACTGCTCAAAAGGTGATCTCCAGCTCACAAAACACTACCCTAGGTAGTTTCTGCAGGATGACATTTCTGACATTTAAGGAAACATCTTCCAAATATAAAGCAGTAGGTGACAGAAGGAAAAAATTATTTGAGCCTTCATCAGAAAATCAACAAAATGCAGACCCAGAAGATCCGTTGAATTTCTAAATATTTTCTAACCTCACTAATTCCTCCTCCGTCTCAAAGGCAAAAGATTACCAACACTCAAGCTGAACAAGAATGATCTAAGTGATATTCAACAGGGATTCAGCATACTCTCTCCTTGAGTATGATTTATGGCTGGTCATCTTTGCTTTAATGCCCTAGAAGTCTCTCCTACATAATATGTGTTATCAAGATTGAGTAAATTACAAAAGAAGCATCATGCATAATTCTAATTCTCTTCTCACAACAGGATGTTTATTTCCTGTTTCAAGATAGTAAAAAGGATTTTCAGTTATCATATTACAGCAATTTACAAAAAATGCCTGTAGGCAGGAAGTTCATGAAGAGTGAAACTGGCTCATAACTAGGTTAGCACATGTGAATGGACTCAGAAATGTAAATTTATCTTGTAAAAAAAAAAAAAAAAAAAAGGAACATCAGCAGATACACCCAGGTATTAAATGAACCAAAGGTCAGTGTGGCAAGATTACTGCCTGGAACAAGAGGTCCCTGGTTGGGGATGGAACATCCAGGCACCCATTGTGAAACTAATTACAGTAAAGCTAAACCAATCTTTTAAATAAATAACTCTTTGTGTCCTAAGGAATAAAAGAGAAAAGAACTCATCTTTCAGTCTCTGACTTTTCATCAGCCCCTTTGGGCAGAACTGGATCCTCACTCTGACCTCCTGCAGATGCCCATGCACACGCCTTAGGCTGTCTGAGAGCAGGTTTTGGCCTCTGGTGGACTTCAACCAAAGTTATGTGCATGCAGAGAAAATTCAGACTTGCAGAGAGGCTGGAAACTTAGAGAAAACATAAGCCCCAGGAAAAATTGAGTGGTCTGAAAACATTGCATGTAGTCTTCAGAAGATGTAACCTGAAGACTTGTTCTTTGAAGGTGAGATGGCCTCCAGGGAAACGTCCTGGATAAATAAATAAATAGCCTTCCCTTAGGAAGGTTCAATGTGGAGGTGCTCGAAGCATGCCATGCCTGCCCAAAACTTGGCAATGACCTCAAAGAGAGGCATAAAAATCCTAAACTCCTTTGGTGCTTGGAAAGCCAGAGCCAACATCACCTTCTTTGTTGTCCCTTTCGTTCCCACCTCCATCCCAGCATGTCCCTAGAAGGTAGGTGAAATGCTGAAAGCCATTTTCCAGGGCTGCTGCAGTACCAGGTAGGGTGTCCCTCTGGACTTCTGTGATGTGCATGGGTGGTGTAAGCAGCCACCTGCAGTCCGGCCTCCTCCCTTACTAGGTTCTGCCCTGGACAAAGCAGCACTCCCTCACTGATAGCAGAGATAAAGAAAATTATAATCAGGAAATGAAATTCCTCAAGCTTCAAGTGCATGTGCAAAAGAATCATCAGTCAGCTGTGTGACAGAAGGATAGATGCTCTGCTCCTCTGAAGGCATACATGTAATTTAAAGGTGCAACATCACAAATACCATTAATTAGAAGAGCAGCCATTCTCTGAACTTCAAGCTCCTATTTCTCTTAACTTTATGAAACTCACTTGGCATGTGGCCTACAGATAAAGGTACTTGCCATTCTGATGATTACACCAGGCTGTCAACATTTCCACAGAGTTCTCCAGGAACACATGCCTGGGAAACTACAGGGGAGTGTTTAGCAGGTATGAGCAAAACCTCACAGATAATTTGGTAGAACCAGGGAGGTATCCATCTTGCAATAGGATAAAATTAAATACAGGGTAAATGTCACTAAAACAATCTCTTCCTTTTTAGAAGTTGATCCTCAGCTGTTATCAGCTGAGAGAGAATTGCACCATTTTGCAAAGAGCAACCTCAGACCCAGCTGGGTATCTGACTGGCAACATATTAAGTACAAGTCAGAGAATTGGAAATAAATTCCTCTCACTGAAAGTGGTGTAAACCTGGAGTAATACCACTGATTTCAGCTGAGTAACACAGATTGTCGCTACTGTGCTTTAAAGAACTTGGTATTTGATCTCATTCTTTTTCATGAATTCACCTTATAAGCCCATCAGGCATAGTCAGTTCTTTTGTCTTTGCTATGCTGCTATTGCTGTAATTAATCTTTTTCCAACCACCCCATTGGCAATTTCCCTAATGCACACATCCTCCCTCTCCCTCCCTCCCTCTCCATCTCTTTCTCCTCCAATTCCTCTCTGCTGTGCACTTCCTCCCTAACCAGCCTTTTGGGAACAAATCATCTTTTCTCTTAGCCTGTGAGCCAGATTGTCTTTAAACTCTTCTTATCAAGGTACAAAAGTCTTTTACTCAGATGTATCTGTGCCCTGAATATGGGCTTGGTTATTGAAACGGTGATATAAATTAAACCTTCATATTAACATTATACTAATATAGCTACTTGGCAGTGTGTGTGGAAGTAAAATCTTGTTAATACACTTTAAGTTCTAACCAGAGGGGAACATGTAATTATTTTAAATAATCTCTATTTTTTTCTGTCTAAAAAAACTTAAAGAACATTTTAAAGAACATTTTGAGTCACATGAATCACTAGAAATAATTTTTAGTATATTTTTAGCTATCAAATTGAAGCTTATTTCAAAGCAAAATATTTTCAAGCAAATAAAATCAAGATAGGTTTTGTCTAAAAAAATCTGAGATGAAAAAGTAATTTTCTAAAATATACTGTGATGAAAATTCTCACAAGTGAATCAAAATCAGCATCTGAAATGTTATTTTCGTTAACCCCAACGGGCAGATTCATTTGGAAAAACATCTTTCAAATATTCTGCTCAGGGGGGAAAACAGTCCTTCAACTTTCATTTGCTTTTATTATCTGCTGTAGGCAAAGCAAGGTCTGGGGGCTTTTGCCCGGACTGGTGAGCCAGTGAATTCCTGCGAGGGAAGTGAGTGTGGCCAGGCAGCACCTGCTCACCAGTGCCTTGTGCTCTCACAGGTGATGGAGTCTGGGGGACTTGCCTGCCTCTTGTCGTTGCTCATTGAACCTTTTGTTTCTGTTAACTGTTGCCCTCCCTATTTGACAATGGCATCGATGTCTGTGTTTGTACAACCCACCCAGTTTCACAATCTACTGATTATGTGAGTCTTCACCAAAATAAAAAGGTAGGAAATTTAAATGAAAAATTTTAATAAATAATAATAATAATAATAATAATAATAATAATAATAATAATAGTAGTGTATAGACAGATTGATATGTATACTACAGCACTTTCCCAAATTGCTTTTTTCCCTTACCAAACCACTTTGCTGCCTCTGTGATGACAAGTGAATTCTCTAATTGCCTCTATCAGGCCTGTGAACCATGTAAATCCTCCTCTTCCTGAAGGAAGCCTCCCCATCCCTTCTTGATCCCTGTGTCATGCCATGCACTGTACACCCTAGCAGTACAAATAACATAGAGACACTGGGGTGGAAGTGTACAGGCAGCACACCTCACCCACACAGGTCCACTCTCCCCGGACACTGAGGTGACTGCAACCACTTTATCCCAGATGCATTTTCATCCAGGTCCATCTTTAGAAGCCAACACAAAATGTGGCCACTTGAACAGCAGGAAAGCAGACATTCCACTGCTGTTCGTGTTACTGTGGGATAACACTGATCCTCATGACCAGAAAGGTTAACTCCTGAAGATTTTTACACCCTGCTTTTTGTAACAGTCACATCCAATATGGATGTTGGTGGTTGTCCAAAGACTGGATAATGGACAAGTAGTATTTTCTTAATTTTCAATTCTCACTCACAGATGCAGACAATGAACATATTTCTGCCACTGATGTTCCCAGCACAATTTTTATTTCTTCAGGGGTAAGCATGATTTTGGTGGAAAAACCAGCAATAGTAGAGCTCTTCCATTGCCCCACCACTGACATCTGGTATGACAATGATAATCCAGACAGAAACAGATTTGAAATAGTGTGGCATACATTGCAGACGATGATGGAAATTTACTCAGGACTTCCTGAGGGTGTCAGGTCTGAACTCCTTGCACAATTTCTTGGAGCTCCTGGCCCTCCTGGATCCATAGGACAGGCCTTTTTGAGATATTTTGTCCTTGTGCTTCTGTTTTGCTGTCAGCGACTGGTGCAAAAGGATTCTGAAACCTTCATGGATGCATTTAGAGGCCCCAGGTGGTCTGTATGGTCCCTTGACCAGCGTGTGAGATCACCCTCTGAACATCACCAGAAAGTTCTATACCTTGTCTCATGCTATCTTCCCATTCCCAGCCTCACACCAGCTCTGGTCTCGTAATCCTTGGGTCCGCTGAAGGCAGTGATGGGATGAGGTTTTCTTCCTGTAGCGTCAGCCCTGTCTGCATTTGCTCAGCAGTTCCACACAGAGGAACAGGCAGTCACTATTAAAGCCAAAGTATGAAAGAGGTCAAAGTTCTGCTTCAGCTTTCCAGAAGTCAAAGTACTGTGACAGTACGACCATCACTAAACGGTATAACTTGAGAGAAGTATAGCAGAATGGGCACATGCAAACAAGCTTGAATGTCCAGACCCAGGTAAACCCTGTGGCAAAGGGTCAGTGATGCTTTTCCTGCCTTTTATTTGCCTCTTCTCTGCTTTCCAGGTTTCACTTGTTTACTGACTGTGCACCTCTCTTTAAATTAATTTCTGCCCAGTGTTGACTTGTTACACTGAATGGATTTTTTTCTGAGCCTGTTAGGGAGTTGCAGAGTCTGCCTTTATTCAGATTGTTCAACAGTCTTATCCATAACCTCTTCCTAACAGGTGTTCAACACATCCCAACAGGATACATTTATCCTGAAGCTTGCTTACTGCTTTAAACAAAACCTCATATTCTCTGTGCCTTCCCTTTCTCCTTCCTTTGATCCATCCTTTTTTAAGCTTTGTTTGTGCTATTAATAACCGAGAGTTCAGCGCTGTCAGCACATTCAACACAGCAGAGAACAAAGGGCAGAAAACAGCCCCACCCAAAATGAGTTTACAGCCTAATGAAGGCAAACAAAACCCTCCACTTGGCTGGCTGCACAGGGTGGCAGGCTGAATGGGAACTCCTGGGCTGGGCTGGGGCAGGGGGGAGGAGGGGGGTGTCCTTCAAAAACCACATTTTTAAGTGGACAAGAGCCTGCTTATTCACAAAAGAAAAGAGTTTAAGGGGAAAGTTCCTGAAAGTGAAAATGAAAGCCTGATGAAGCAATTTTTGGGCGAAGGGACGCCAGACAGATGGAGATAGGGAGAGATGGGTGGGAGCAGAATGTAAGTGAGGAGAGATATGCAGCCTAAAGAGCTAATCAGTAAGAGGGCAAAGGCACCCAGACACCCTGCGAAGACACACTCATAAAGAACCAGGGACAGATGGAGCCAGAGCTGTGCAGAGCCTTTGAAGGAGCAGATAAGCAGGTTGAATTTAATGGGGGAATGTGAGAGGTTGTAACTGAAGAGCTGAGGACACAGAGGATCATTAAGATTTTGCAAGGAGTATTGAGCACTGCATGAGGAGCTTGGAAAATCTCCTGTATTTGAAGGTTTTAAGGACAAGTTAGATAAACATCTGTTGGGAATGCTCTAGATGTGGCTGATCCTGCCCTGGAGCAAGCGATGAGTCCGATGACCTTTTGAGCTCCCTTCCCTTTTCTGTGTGGGTGTGGTAAGCCAGGAAGATAATTTGCCAGATGGTAAATACATTTTTGCCCAGATTGCAGCTGAACAGGGACTACTGGATTTGAGGGACGAGGGGGTCCCCTGCTGTACCACTGTGCAAAGGTATCGTGTGAAAGCTGGAAAGGAAGAGAAAGAATTAGGTTAGTGCACAGTCTTTTCTGTAGAGCGTCAGCCAAGTGTATCGATGAGAGAGAATGAAAGAAAAGGGGAGATGAAAAATGGGTCAAAGATTGCAAGTGTAAATTCAGTTGTGTTCGATATGATGAAATTGTTCCTATGAAAACTATTGTATCATTGAATGCCACTATGTATTCACTCACAAGGCCATAAGTATGTCTTTCCCAGACTAGCTATAATAGAGATCCTCATGTCTCTACTCTAAACAGACAATGCCAAGGGGGTCAGCAGAAGCAAGGAGAAGCACTCTACTCCAGCTAGTCTGCAGGTGAAGTAGGAAGGAAAGAAGAGTCAGCAGCAAAACAAAGGAATTGGGTATTAGAACACACACACATGGGAGACACTGAGATGGCAGCAAGACAGGGTTTAAAGTAGGGAACGAAAACATATGCTTTTGTAATAGGAAACCCCTCTTTATTGGCCAGACCAACTGTACTAAAGTGAGCTGAATGAAACTTTTGGTTTAAACAACAATTCAGAGTTGCAGAGAAAATATTTTCTACATTCTTAAATGGCTCTGAGAGGAGCTTAAATACTACATTCAAAATGAGGAGGGAATCGAGGCAGTGGGAAGGCATGGAGGCACTGTAGTTTTACTTTATTAACCTTACCTAGATTCCCATGCTTCTTGTATTATTTAGAAAAGATTAGTAAAATTTTAGACTTGATAGCAAAATCAATGTGTGTGTCCATATGCAGAAAAATTTTTAGATTGTGCCCTTGAAGAAAGAAAATGCAAACCAGATGAAAACTGATATTCCTGTAGTGGGATACAAAGAGACATAACAACTACTGAGAACTGGACAGAGAAAATACCAGAGCTAGACTATTAGACTGAGGATTCCCTCCCTATTAGACTGAGGATTCCCTCCTGGTGTCAGGCATGAGGGTTTGCTTCTGAAACACAAGGCAAATGCTCAGAGTCAGGAGCAGGGATTAGCCCAGGGCTTAGTTCCAGTAAGATAAGGCCTTTGGGCCTCCAGAGTCTGGGCACTATCATAAACATCTGGTGGGAGTCCTGTTGTGTCACTCTTGCAATTCACACTGGTAATGGAGAAGGAAGGAAAATAAAGAATTAGAATATAGTTGATATAAAGCTCAGTTTGAGTTGATGAGTAGATCATAGCAGTGTCAGAGGAAGACTAGAAACAGAATGGGCAGGCAGTGGGTCAAGGACGAGAAGACAGCTGTGAGAGCTATCAGCAAGGACAGGGGAATGGGTTGCCAAGGGATTGCCAGGCAATGAAAAAAAGAACAGGCTGCAGATAGAGGGAAAATAACAAAGAATCACTGAGCAATTAGTCATAAAGGAAAGGCTGAGGAGGAGGGAAGCACACTCAAAGATATCTGAGGTGAAAATAATCAATGAGAAATTGATTATTTGAGTTATCATTGGTGACTTAGTAGTCACAGACTGGGCAAGATGAAAATAGCAAGAAGTCATGGCAGCAGCCAGAAAAGGTCATATTGACCTTGCCCAACCTCTTGTTAGTTGATGAAGGTGCCTCATTTTAGTCCCATAACAAAGTAATGGATGGAAGATTCAACAGAAGTCATGTGCAGCTTCACAAGGTTTGAAGTCAAAGGTAGATATAAATTGTTGAGGAAGAAAAAGTCTAGATTAGATTTTAAAAGAAGAGATGAGAAGTGGGTCAGATGACAGAAGGAAAAGAAATTTAAATGTTGGGAAAGTAAACTGTCTGTGACCTGGAAGATAGGGATGAACTCAACACTTTCAGGTCTTTGTTCATGGTTATGTATGCTATCTGTTAGCATTTCTAAAACTTCACTGGGAAGCAGTGGCAGCATTTAGAGGCTGCTGAACTAATGACAAGAGAACTCTAAGCTATCAAGAGAACTCAGGGCTATTGCAACTGAAAAGAGGCTCCTGGCTCAACCAGCCAGACCTCAACCACTGGCCAGACCTCTGCTGCTAAAGAACAAGTACCATTTAGGTGCCCAGCTTCCACATCCCATCTGCATAGCTTCAATAAAGTGTCAAAAGTCCATACAGAGTGGCTTTGAAACAGCATCAAAATTATGTCTCTTCTCTGTATATTTTATTACAGAGGAACCAAGGATCACAGCTTTCTGACAGTGACTCACCACCCGCACCTGGATGTTATTTCAGTAGTTCTTCCACCTCCATTTTGCCCAGCAGTAGGTATAATACAGTGCTAATCTCAGTGAAAACCAGTAGGAATCCTCATCCAGAGCTAAAAAATCACAGATCATACTTTTCCATGCAGCAAAAGGAAATAATACTATCTTCGGGGGGCTCTGTGTGTGTGTATGTGTATGAGTATATATGTAGATATATATGCATGAATCATAAGTGATCTATCATCATTAATTCATTAGATATTCATTGTAATTACCCTGCTTGTGATGAATTAATTTGTCATTAATTTAGATGTCACATGTACAGTACTTTTTCAAGGATTGCCATATGATTCAACCTTAATTAATCTACCTCTAAAGCAAAATGCTAACAATCAATTCACATTACTGGGATGCTTAGGCTGTCAGCAGGAGCATGTTTATTATGATTATTATTATTTATGGACACAAGGAAGAAGACATTACAATATTTACAATCATCTATACATTCCATAGAGTAGGATATTTTAGTCCCAGCATAGCTATATATCTGCATGGCCTTCCTTAGCCAATTTGTCTAATCGATTTGTGAATGTCCTTATCTTTAAAGATGTCACCTTGTATTTACAATCATTGGCAGGTCATTATCCATAAAGATACCTCAACTAATTTTTTTCTTCAGCAACGAGTTCTATTACTTTGCCACTGTACACCAGAATCTCTTTTCACTCCCTTATGGTCCTTTTTGGGGGTGGAAAAATTTATAAGGATGTATCAAAGGTTTAAAAACAATCCAGGAGATATTTGTATTCCAGAATGGGTCTTATGTAAATAATGAAGTGACACTCAATTTAGAGAAGACTTTATTACTAAAGAAGGAAATCTCATTTCAATCACATCTTGCTTCAGTTGAACTCCAGTTTTCTCAGTGCTATAGTAAGAACACCAAGTGCAAACATTGATTACAGTAAGATATACAGAAGCATCAAATAAGAACAAGCTATATTTCCGTTTAAATGCGCCTTGTCTTTCACCATAAGAAAGCACAAAAGCTATCATACTGGAAGCACTTTTAGAATAGACAAGAATTATGAGGTCTAGTTAAATAAATATGAATAACTAAAACCAAAGTGAAGCTGCAATACGTAAAGAACGTACTGCAGGAAACAATGAGATACGGTATTTCTGCTTTGTATAGACTTCCATATTATTCTTACAATGATTTTGGATGCATCATTATTCCTTGTAGCCCTCTTGGTTCTTCAATTTCCAAATCCTGGGAACAGTATACTTATGCCTGCTGAGTTCTTTTTCCTAAGTTTTGTTTCCATTTTCCTCTGATGCAATGTTGCATTTTGTGTAAAGGCAGTGAATAGCTTATTGTAAAATAGAGGATTAATATTAATGCACACTCTTAACAGCTTTTATCAGGAATACAGTGTGAGCCTCCTTGAAAGATTTTTTTGTCCTTTTCTTGGGGTATGACAGTATGATGTATATGATCTATCATGCTCATTTCCTTCACGCATTCTTAGCCCTACTGGAGCAGCCTGAGAGTGATGGTAATCTTATGAAAACTCAAAATGATTTGTTTATTACTGAAGGTTTATTTAAGGCTGTCACCATGACCTATATCCATTAGTAACCTCAAGAATTCTTAAAGGGACACCGGTCCCATTACCTGCTCTTTTCAGCTGTACTCCATGATAGCAGAAAGCTAAGGCTGTTGCTTCTAAGAGCTTTTGATAAATTATATTGCTATCCTTCCCTCCCCATCAACCTTCTATGTTCTATAGATGTCTTGCCTGGAAAAATGTTTAATCCCTCCCATATCACTCAAGCAGCACATATAAGGGCATTGAAAAAGGGAAATGAGGTAGCAACATCCATGTATTCCAGTGTATTGGCTTTCAGCAATTTGACTCCACAGGTGAATTGTTTTGAATAAAAAAGAGCAGGAGTCCAGATTCACTCAGAGGACACAATGACCTAGCTCAGCAGCAAGGTCCACTACCTACATGGCCTTCATATTTACAAGTTTACACCCCAGCTCCCTTACAGATGAGCCACCTAAGGTAGCCCCTTTCTGCCAAGAGGGCTGTGCAGCCACTAGAAAAGCCCCCGTCCTGCCTCCCTAAGTTGGTCTGCCAGGCCCAGAGTATGGTCACAAGAGGGCTTTGTGCAGCAAAGGTGGAATAGAAAATGCCAGAGCTCCTCACCATTTTTAGGCTTCATATTTAATATCTTAATTGTCACACAGAAAAGAATAAATAGTTTCTCACATTGTGTTGAAGAATTACATCCCATTTCCCCAGATGAAGCCCTAAGTTATGATCCCTTGCCACTGCAGTCAGTCCTGTCAAAGACATTACACTTTGCATTTCACTTACATTCAGATGACAGCCAGGACTACATCCTGACTAGCTGCTACATGATCCTTCTGGCATACCTTTAGGCTGAATGATTGTTCCAGTTCATGACATCTGAGGTGAAAGTGAGGCAACAGCTTCAGGTTTTGGCAGAAAAGGCAGGCACTAACCCCAGAGAGGACCTGCGGCCATGAGTTCTGGGTAGTGAGGAGTGGCCACCCCCTACGTGAGCATAGTCAGGAACTATTTAGGATCTTCACTAAGGATGGTCATAGATGTGGCTGTCTTATACTACAGCTATATTATATGTAACTGTATTCCAACAAAGTGATGTGGCTGCCCCCTGCCCTGTGCTGAGTATTTACACTGTTCTGGGAGTAAAATCTTGTGTTTAGGCTCTCTTCAGCCTGAGAGACACTAAACCCATGTCCCAGGTAAAAAACCCTGTCTACCAAACTGTGATAAGCCAGTATATCCCAAGCCTGCAGCACAGGAACAGTTAGGTGTTCTCCTAGCATTCAGACTCAGTGTTACAGAATTCAAGAAACTCCAGTTATATATACACAGGATCAGAGGATGACTCAGTAAGGGACCTCAGGAAGACTCTCATCCCAGCTTTGACATCAGAATAAGCTGGACATGGCCTTGTCCATTCTGGTTTTGAGACCCTCTAAAGATGGAAATTACAGCCTCTGAGTGACCACTGCTTGACTCTCATAATGGGGAAAAAGTTTTTCTTATACCCACCTGACACTCCTTTATGTCACCTCTTGACCTGTCATGTACCTCTGTGGAGAACCCGGATTTGTCTCCTCAATAACATCCTCACAGTTTCTGGCAGGCTTCTAGGAAAGACAGAGTTTCACTCCTTATCTCCTGACTCAGGCCACAGCAGTCAGGGTCCTCTGAAATAATCGTAGATCCGTCAGTCTGTGTCATTAGGTAGGGGCTCCAGACCACCACCTTAGTGTGCACAGTGATCCAACTGCGAAAGAAAGAAAGAGCAGAAAACTGGAAAGTGCTGTCACACCAGGTATGCCATGGTGTAGTGTTTATTATGCCCTTCTAATCCTCAATCCTCATAAAACTGATGAGAACTTTCTTGCCATGCCCTTGTGGTAGGGAATTATGTAAAAGATGGGCACCAGCAAAGATAGTCATAGTCACAGTCTTTGGCACACCTAGCTCTTCATGACTGTCCATAAATGACTCCTAAGTGGAATGCACAGACCCATCTACCCTAATAGAAGGGTGATCATCTACACAGAGCAAACACTTCTGAGCACATGGGGAAATCAGAAACATCCAGGTTAAGATTAGGCAAAATCTAATGGCATTTTCCACAGATTCACACCTATAGCTTCCTGTTCAGCATGTTGTGTTCTGTATTTCCTATTCTCAGGCATCTAATCCTTCTGCACTAGATAAGCAAGTCTGTCATCTCACCTGGGCTATGATTTCCCCAAATGATAGGACATAAAAGAGCAAAGGCTTACTGTACTAGTTCACCTTGAGAATGTAGTTCAAAGTTACAGGGTTTACCTTCATAGTCCACACTATCTCAATTAGCACATATGCTCCTCCTGCCTGGCTAAATCAACTTATTCCCCTCAGAGATGTCATCTCTTGTCTTTTCTATCTGAAATCTCACAGTTTATTTTACCTTATCCACGGACCTGGCTATGTTGCGCTCTGTATAAATCTGTTGAGGAATTAAAGAAATGCTATTAAGCTGTATTTAATGTTCTAGCATGGAAGAAAACAAAACCCTTCTTCTTCTGTCTTCTTTCCTGTAGAAGAAGAGAAAAATCTGCTGCCCTCTTGGAATCTGATTTCACACAGTGCAACTCTTTACCCTTGAGTCCTGGTATAAGACTTGAGATCACATGCTTGAATCATCCCTTAGCTTGGTTTGTGAACTTGTATGTCTCATACAAGACAGGCATGAACAGGCTGCGACACAAAGTTAATCTCCAGAGTCAAGAGGCTGGATCCTTTGAAGTCTCTAGGCTGCAAAGCTGTACATAAGGAAAGTATACACAATGTAACTCTTCACAGAGGCAGTGCGGGGTTACAGCTGGACTTGATAATCTTAAAGGTCTCTTCTAACCTTGATTCTGTGATTCTGTAAATGTCATCCATGCATCCAACTCAAAACATGGCTCTGCATCCAAGTGGCAGAGCTCACTTGGCCAAAGCATGCACTACGAAGATACTCATATCCTAGAATTAATTTTAGCTGATCAGCTGGCAAAAAATTACAAACCCAGTAACTGGAAGGATCAAGGTGCCTGACTCTCATTTCCTTAAGAGTTAGGAATGCCCACAACATGACTTAAGGACCAAGCTTCCAAGTATGGGCATGGAGGACCCTGGATACAGGTGATCAGCAAAGTAAATCACATTGGTTTAGGGCTACAGGCCTGTGACAACACTCTGGAGTCATGCAGAACTATATTGTGTCTGCAACAGCTGGGCCAAAGAATTTCATACACAATTACAAGCTTTATCCAGACCTTTATCCAGACCAAATTTTTTTGCATCGGTCTATAAAATGGAGTTGTTGCAAAATTCAAGGTGATAATTAAAACAAAATCTTTTAAAGAACATTTTTATATAAGAAAGAAAAAGAAATTTTCTTGTGTTAAGACAAAACTTAACACAGGTTTATGTAATGACTGTGCTCATAAGGTGCATTAAAGAGTACATAATCAAAACTAGTACCGACAAATGTTAAATGTGACAATGATATCAATAAATAATGAGCAGAGGAGTTACTTTCAAAGAAATTACTATTTTAGTCACACCAAATTCAGGACACCAGCATACAAAGACAAAAATAAGGACTCCTCTATGCTGTGTCTTCAAAATCTCCATTCTTTCTGATTATAAGGGTTGATAGTCCATATGGTGAGAAATGATTTTTAAAGTTTGCAGATTTCACCCTTCAACTGTTGGGAAACATGTTTTCTTTAGCAGCAAGGCAAATTGAGGCATCATTTGAAATTCTTACTGGGTAAGGAAACTTAGACTCACTTTTAGTGATAAGAAAGCAGCCCTTCTTTGGGACACTACAATTCCAATCACAGCAAATGGCCCGCAAGGACCATCTGTTGCTCTGTTGAAATGCCTGAATAAGAGGGTGAAATAAGAGGAGATAGCTGATAAATTAGACCTCTCCTGAAACATCTCTGTGCATAAATGTTACATCTAAAATAGCTTCATGCTGTCAAAGGAGGATAAGCAACTCTTCTGGTATGGCTTGGTGAAGCATGGGTGGAAACTTCCAATGGAGTGCTGTGTTTCAAAGAATATTTAAAGTCCAGATAGGTTGTTAGGAATGCTGCACAGAGCTGTGTGCCTTTGGACTACCTTTCTATAAGCTGTGACTTAGCTTGGCTGCAAATAAATTGCTTGCTTAGATGAAGAAATCACAGTGTGAAATCGTATGCCTGGTGCTATGCAGGAGGTCAGAGCAGATGAACACAACAGCCCTTCTGGCCTAACAATCTATGGAGTCTACCAAATCTTGCAGGAGGTAGTCTCTACGCAGACAAGAAACATAAAAAAATCACTGACATAGTTACAGTAACAGTATATGAAAAATGGGGAATCTAAAACAGCGTGAATCAGTCAGAGGTCATTTTTTTATTTACTGAACCATGTATACATGTGTAGGTGGCAGAGGTAAATTAAACTGATCCTTAAATTCAATCACCTACCAGTTTTGTCCCAACTATAGAGATTGTTCCATCTAATTCCTGTCTATTTATATATTTTGGAACAAAACTCAAAATAAACAGCAGCGTTGGTGGGTACCATCGCAGAAAAGGCCTTTCCAAACCACCAGCGTTTGCCTCTAAACATTAACTGGCTTGCTCACAACTGAAAGGCACACAAGAAAGATTGGCACCTGCTAATGAAAGTATTGCTTCCCGGCTATGTTGGGTAAACATCAGTTTGATTAAATCATTTTGGGTTTAATAAAGAAGAACGGCTTAGGGTTAGGAGAAACACCGCAGAAGTGGCTGGATCCCCATCAGGTGCAGGGGATATGAATACCCATATCAATGTTTGTGTGTGTGTGGACTCCGTAGTGCATGGTTTTGTCTCCGTGCCCTCGGCAGCGCCGGGGCCGGGCCGGGGGATGCGGGGCGCTGGTGCCGGCACAGCGGAGGGTCCGGAGCGGGGCCAGGGGGGTTCCCCCGCCCTGAGCCCGAACCCCAACCCCGCTGGTCCGGGCAGAAAGCGGGGCGGCAGCCGGCAGATGGAGCACAAGGCCAGAAACCGGGCTGGGGAACGCTCTGGGGCGGGAGGGGGAGCTGCAAAACTGCCCGGTCCTTTGATTCATAAAATACATAAATCCTCCGGGATGAATAATAACAGGAAAAGCAGTGACTGTGCGCTTCCCACGAGGAGAAAATACTCAAAAGTCCCAGCAGCCACCCGGTGACTGCCTGTCCTTAGACTGGAATTCATGTTTGGACGGCAGTTCCGAGGGGTGATTGCCGAGATTCGCGCACCTTCTCCGTGTTCCTGTATCTGTTTCACTCGCCTTCGTGGAAAAGTGTGTTCCCACCACCACCCTGCAAATTAACAGCATGGAACTCCGTGACTGCTGCTTGGCGTTGTAAAAACCTACCGTGCGCTGTCAATGTAGCAGCTTATAAAGTCCATGAAGTCGAATAGTTCTGTTTTTCAAACGAACATTAAAAAAAAAAAAAAAAAAAAAAAAAAAAAAGGCATTTTCAGAAGCCATTAAGAAAAAAAAAAGTTTTAGATAAATGCCCCACAGGCAGAGAAAAAGCCCTGAATTTCAAGGTCCTATAACTCTCGCAGAAGCTTCATCATCATTGTCACAGCTGACGTACAACATTGATTTTTGTGTTATTATCCAGACCAGCCAGGACATAATGTGTGAACATCTACCACCTATTTTTCCACTGGCTTTTATTTCTAATGTGCCCCAGACTCTGAGCAAATGTGAATCCGAGCCCCTTAGTTCAGTCAAATTTATTATCCTTAAGGGAGGGGGACCGAAATCACAATTGTAAGTGCTCCCTCCACTCACACACGCATGCACGCACACACACACTAGATGTGCTGTCTGTGCACCACTCCCCTATTGTTTTCACTGTAACTGATTTTGGCACCAGCTCTTTAGCACTTTGGAAGGGCCTTCATTAGCACTGGGACACTGTCCAAAAGGAATCCAGAAAAATCAACACATGGCTGCTCTTGTTCTCATGATAAATGACAGCTTTGGCTGAAAAACAACAACAGTAAGGAAGCAAAACAAAACCCAAAAAGCAACAAGGGTAGCCATAATGTGAATAGGAGAAGTCAGACATGACTAACTCAGCCTGGATGAGGGAACGGGCTTGGCTGGGAGGGGGCAGGGGAATTCCTCCCTCGGTACTGTATTAAAAAAGTGGTTTGGCCTTTACGCTGACACGGGGGGCTCGTTCTCCGAGGGGAGCGGAAAAACACTGCCAGACCAGACCACACCACTTCGGTGACATGAAGTAAAGGGCACCAGCACAGGGCACCGTGCAAAATAAAATGTCTGCCATCCTCATGAGGAGGAAGAGGGACCCATGTCCCTTGTGTAAAGCAGAGCTTGCAAATGCAGAGAATGTATTAGGCTGCCGTATTAACCCGTTTATTCCCCAATGGCTGTGTTTACACTCAAATCCTGAAGTGCTTACTCAGGCAAAACTCCCAGTTGACCTAGTCCTGAAGGCTTTAATCAGGAAGTATGCCCAATGACTTCAATGGGAGCTTTGTCTCAATAACTATTCAGGATATGGCCCATAGGGATCTTGAAACTAGAACTAATTGAATTTTTTGCACGACATGCCTTTTCACTTGAAAAGAACCCTCTTTATCCAAAAACAAATCTTCACAAAATGCATCAGTCATTTTTCTTTATTATTGAAAATTTTCTATCATATTTTACCATAATGCTTTCAAACTTCTTACATTGTACAGTTAAAAAAAAAATTAAAAGCTGCGGAAAAAACAAATCCTTATGGACATCTTTACTTTTTAGATAAGAAAAAAAAAAGAGATGAGCGAGGAGGTTTGAAACAATGTTGGTGAAAACTGTGGAAAACACCTAGAGAATGTCACAAGAAAAAGTAAAGTCCTTTTTTAAAGCAAAGAAAATTGGCTTAGTAAGTTTATTTTTGTTGCTATTGTTAAAAATTCATTTCTTGCATTTTGATTTCTTACATTAAGAACTACGATACACTACTAGCGAATACACAGGTTTGAAAATGTAGTTATCTTAAATCACCACAGACAATTTTTAAACTCATTTTGTAGACTTCAAAAACGAAACAAATATCAGCCCTGGTCTGTGAAGTTTTCCATACATTTAAGCATAGAAGCTACAGGGAGTCCTTCAAGTTGTACAAAATTCAACAAATATTTCAGAACAGACTGACATTCAGAACAGAAGACAGATGTGGAAAGAAGCACCATAAAGAAAATTTTGAGGCAAAGATCCACAAATAGGTGAAAAGATGTACAAACTCACTCTAACTGTGACAAAATTCTCCTGGACTGCCAAAAAAGTAGGTTTTATGCCTTTATTTTAAAGTCTGAGAATAGCCTGCTTTTCCAAAAATGTATTTCAGGGTCTGGAGTCCAATCCAAGAAAGTTTTAAAATACATTTCAATCTTACCTTTTCAAATGAGAACATCTATTGAATTTCATGGGGAAAATAAACAGAAGAAGAACCAGTTTAAAATCTGCTGTATATAAATCATAGTAACATATCCAAAAATCCTCCTTGAGCCCTGCACACCACATATCTCATCCCAACTTGGCACATATCAGATGGCCGATCAACAGCGACCCATGAGAATACACACAAGACCCTCACACATCAGCTGCATTACAACTTGTTCATTACCACGCACAGCATCCCACATTGATCATGAATATATATCATTAGGAAACAGGCTGTACATTGATGAGAAGGAGTCTGGAAATTGTCCTGCTTGAAATTCACATGAGAAGTACATGTCCCATAGATGCTTAGGCTGTTGACTTAATATGGTTAAAAGCTAAGCAAGTATTATATTGGAACTTGCACCTGGACCTCTATCCATTCAAAAATATTTAGAGACAAGTCCTATTGACTGATTTTTATTTTGCTACAGAGTGAAAGGCCTGGTGAGATCTGCTGAATGATCCCCTCTGGTCTCTGAATTTAAATCAAGCACGGGTCAGGCATTTGTTCTGAAAAAACATGAAACAGCACACCTCAGTGTTTTCAGATGAGCTTCATGTAAAGCTAGATCTTTGCAGAGCTACAATTCAAACAAAAATTCAGGGACACTAGTAGACTTGAGTTTATGCTTTCCCATATCTCCCTTGTGAAGCTAAATCACTGGGAACAGTCAGTTGAGTGACTCCTAAATTCCCCTTCACACCCACCCAATTAAACTTTTATCATATGGGTTGATCCCGTGATATAAAACGCAAGTGTGTCTTAATGCAATTTGAAGTCACAGGCAGCCTTCTGGGAGCAGGGCAGATGCCTGATGTACCTTAAGCTGATGTATTGGATGCTGTTTTTTCCTGCTTTATGCCATTAGTACACTTGTTCACCATCTCCCCTACCACATTGCCATCAGGGAGATCTAAGCTTGGCAGCAGCCTGGGATCCCTGCCTCTAAGCTGAAAGAGGTTGAGCTATTTGCAGAAATAATGCTTTCCAGACGTACTAAACAGCACTCATCTTTCCAGATGGAGGGGCATTAGTGTTGCTTCCAGCCATCTCTTCACCTTCTGGTGTACTTGCCACTCCTCCTGTATGCACCACGAGCCTTATGCTTCAAATACCTCTCCTGCATGCTGAGAGAAACTCTGCGAGCTGCCTGCACCTTGCAGCCCTTGGAGCCAGCTGGAGGAGGCATATAGCCCATCCCATTTTAGCATGGGACTCCTGTCAGATGGGAAATGGGACAGGAGGGAAATGGGGGGTGCTGAAAGGAGCCAGAAGTTCAAGGGCCCTTTTTTTTCTCCCATGATCTGTATTCCTACTTAAAGGATTTAAAAAGGAGAGGATTTGGCAGGTAGACGATCTGCTGAAGAGAAGCATTGATAGCAGCCAAGCTAAAGGGGAGGAGAGAGAGAGAGAGAGAGAGAGAAAGTCAGTGATGAAGAGGTAAACGGCCCCACTGCTAAACTAAAGCTTTTAATGGTCCCACAAGACCTGCAGACTGTCTGGTCCAACAACTAAGAGCTAAGAGCCAAGCCTTGAACATGCAGATCTTGGATCTGTGGCACACCAGGCTACATCAACCCTGACGAGGTCATCTGGATCACATGAATGCTTCAAGTCAAACAGCTGAAAAAAAAAATTATTTTTTCTTTCTTTTTTTTTCCTTTTTTTGTTCTTCATGTGAATCCCCAATGGAAGAAATCCACCGAACAAGCATGTTGATTTTGGCAAAGGCACACACAGTCACTCTGTTCTAAAGATGAGCTGACACGTGCAGATTCACAGATTAGCCATTTCTAAAGGTTAATTAAATATTGCCATTGTTTTCCAAGCTATTAATGTATGTTATTCTATTTTTCTCTGTTAAAGAACATCTGGGTTTTGGAGTTAAAAAATATGTAACCCTTCGTCCCCCTTTGAAAAAGGTCTTAAAAAACACACACAGAGTGTCTCCTTTAAAAATATGGCATGACTGTCTTCAGAGTCACATTACAAAGTTGAGGAAAAAAAACCTTTGAAAAAACATTAGGAAAAATGTTCTTCCATAGATCAAAACATTTGATGTGCATTCCCATCTACCGAGCGTGTCTCAGAACCAGCTCACACAGTAAATGAGCTGTAGAAGAGGCTCCTGGTATTAGTCAGCCCTTCATTATTTGCTGAAGTTATGCAAAGTGATTACATTCAGATATGTTTCTGCTCCATCCTTTGGTGCCAGGATGTAAGACAGCCAGTTTTGTTTATGATGCTGGCACTGCTAGGCAAATTAAGTGGATCTGCACAGCTTTCCTTATCCCTGTCCTGTGTCCCTCCTCAGCAGCTTGTGAACAGACTTGAGGTGAGAGAAAGAATGAGTAGGATTATGAGAATAGAGATATACAAACACTGATTTGGTAGAGTGTTCTTGGCAGGGACATAAATATCTACAAAAAAGATTCAAGTCAGTCCTACCCTAGTGATCAAGCTTGGCAGCAGAAGCAAAGGAAAGCTAAGCTTTGCTTGCAGCTTTACTCTACTGTTCCTGTGATGCCCAAGACAAACCAGCTTCATTCCTTGCACCAAAACTCCTTCATTATGTCTCCATGCCACCACATCTCCATATGGCAGTCTGAACAACCAACATGATAACATTTGCTTCCTCTTTGCACAGATAATTATAACTGCTTAAGATGCACATAAAAAAGGGAATTCCGTCTAGTACCTTCTCTGCCTCCATTTACCTCTCTGTCAAACTGACAGTCACGTGCAGGTAATTCACGATTGTGTCAGAAAGTTCAAGCTATTAATGCAAAAAGGTGCTTGAAAATTCTTAGTTGTAAGAAGCACAGAAATATAAAATATTGTTCTAAGAATGAGAATGTGATTTTTCATATTCTGTGGCTATTTCTCATCAACCAAGCTCTGAGCTTCAACTTACGCTATCTGTACTAATCATAGCCCCTTGTAAATCCTGAAGAGATTAACCCTCCTTGTTCCTGATTCTGGCCCCAACTCTGTTCAGGTCCCAGTTGCCAGCTAGGGTATAGTTTTGCCAACTTATGAATGAACTAAACCTGCTGATGATACAAGTCAAAGACCAGTGATGGTCCAACTCACATTCTTCTGCATGACCTTATCTTTGCAGCCAAGCTGTAGTAGTACCTGATGCCGTTTTTCACCCCCTTTCTAGGATGCTAAACTGTAGTGGACAACTTCCCCTGTTACCCTGGCCAAACTAGCAAGAGATGAAGGAAACTCTGCACTGTTTTCTGCATCCCTCTATAAGGCATCAAGGGCTAGAAAAGTAAGGGCATAGAACTCATGGTGGGAGGTAAGCCTGGCTCGAAGCAAGACCAACCAGCATTTGCCATGTGCCTGCCATATCCTGTTCTGCCATGGACTCGGCTACCTGTACTCTACACCACCACGTACAGCTGGTTTCCCTACTGCTCAGTGCATTATTTGACATTTCTGCTGGGATCACAACAGTCAGATGAAATGAGAATAACTCTGTTATTTATTTCTTTCGTGCTCTTCTTGGAAGGATTGACAATTCCTTCTAACAAGCATTTCACTAGTCGACAAAAGTTATCCATATTGCAGTGCCTCTTCTGACCTGCAAGTTAGCAAACAATAAATCTTAATTACACTTAAATGCTAGAAATTTGCAATGAATGGGGCCACATTAGTCAGTTGTGAATTGGTCCTGACTCCTGCCTCTGCTTTGGCTGGAGATGCAGCTGCAGGAATACATAAATTAGTTTTTTATTTGTTTGTGCCAGTACAATCAGTTGTAGTTGTTTCTTAAGAGCATTTCCAGTATTAGTGGGCTTACTGGCATTCATCCTATTAGCATCTCTGATGCAGGTGCCATCTGGAAAGTTTTATTTTAAAAGACTTTTATTATTGTACTTAGGTTAATAAGAAAGCATTACTTTTAAATATCGCGGCAGTTTTCCAGAGCGCAGCTCAGTCTCATGACATCTGCTCAGTGGGTACTTGTTACCTTTGGGTTTATTGAAAGAAACCCTCTGAATAACCTTTTTGTTAGCAATCTGCTTTATAGGCCCTGCAATGGAATAGTGCTGGAGTGCAAATGGAGTTGCTAGCAGAGGGGATTTTCTATGCTGTAACAAGTTCTTTGGTATTCCAGCATTATGTGTCATAATGTTCAATAAAATCACACAGACCTCCTCCCTACTTCCCTCTTTGTGAGATTCTGCCATTTCTGTTCAAGAACAGGAATTCAGTTGACAGCCCAGCCGTGCTCCATGGTTGCTGTGAGGTTCCCTCTCTGGAAACGGGGGTCTGGGGAAGATTTTACCACAGCAGCACAGGCAAATCTATCACGTACTGTTTTAAACACTGCAACAAGGCAAAACTTAAGTGACTGCTCCTATTGCTTGGGAGCATTGACAAATCACACAGAATGAGCAATGGCTCATTCTTAATAAATGAAAAGAATCACTCACTCCACTTTCAAATTTCACCCATTCCGATATTTATCCTTCAACGGGAAAATGATTCAGTGGAAATCCTGTTGATGAACAAAAGAGTTTCATTTATACTGAGCAAAGCGGGTGCCATTGCCAGAAAAAAACCCTCATACCCTTCATGAAATTCACGTCTTTTAGTAGCTGACAGAGTATGGCTGGCAACCCAAACTAGCTATTCAGCAACTCCCATTAACGAAACCAGAGCAGAAACATTTTTTACAAAAGCATCAGCTGAAGTTTGGGATCCTGTTTGGAGACATCATTCTCAATATACAAAGCCAAATTTTGCAGAGTAAAGAGCAAGGAAGTTGCAAACATAAACAAAAGTGAAGGAATTGAAATGGTCTTTTCCTATGAGACAGTGGTGTAAGAACTAAGTGTCACTCTGAAGACTTAGTCAGGGCCAAACCTTCTGATTGGGTTGATTCTGATGTGGCTCCACAGAAATCAAAAGAGCAAAAGTGCAGAGGCTGAGCTGATTCACAATCCCTAAGTGTTTTTTCTACAAATCAACATATTTTTTATTCTGGCAGAAGGCCTAGATCTTTTTAAAAACAGTTGAGTAAAAATTAAAGAAATAATATTCTCAGAAGCTGTTTCAGGTCTTCTGTAAGCACTAGAAAAACACAGTCATTCTTGCTGAATGAAATGGAAACTCCAGATTTGTGAGTGTTCCTAGCATACAGACTGCAAAATCAAACACAACCTTAGGAGGCTTTTAAAGGTGCACCATCTATACAAAAATAGCAAATAGTACAGGAGTCACCAAAATGTTGGGCAGAGCACCAAAATAACCAGGTTCTGCTTCAGCTTCAAAGAACACAGACTGAAATCATAAAAATTGTGTTTGAGAGTGGCAGTGGATAGTTTTCTAGCATTTAGGTTAGTTTCTAAAGCTGAGTTAATCTTGGAAGAAAAAACGTGATCAGTCAGCTAACACCAGTGTGACACTGTCATTCTTGTATAGGTTTTTTTTTTTTTTTCTTCTGGTGCTATAGCTGACTTTATGAATAGTTTACAAGATAAAAGTTTATAGACAAAATCTAGAAGACAGAATTGAGATCAGCTTTGTGGTTTAGATGATAGCTGCTAGAAAGATGGATTTCAAAGTGAGGTAGCAAACAAGTGATATAAAAAATATTCCAGGAGATATTTTAGAAGTCTTGGGAACATTAATTCTGGATGCAAAGCCAAAATGTTCTCTCTAGCCACTGGGCAAGTGTTGGGAAACTTGCTCTTACAGGCAAGAGCACTCAGAAAAGGCCAAGAATAACTAAAAAAGCAGGTGGAATATGCAAATCAGTTCAAACCAAAATGAACAAAGGCAGATTGTTTTAAACAGAGAGAAATACCTTTGGCAGCAAGGTCATATCAGTTAATTTTGTACTGCCTTTGAACACATTTCCTCCCATCCCATGTTTTTCCACATTGTGTCAGGATCCCTACAGATGTAGGGATCTGTGTCTCCAAGTGCTACTCAGCCAAGCAACAGCAGTGTCATCAGGTGCAGTGACTCTGGGTCTGCACAGAGTATCTGGCTGCAGCACTGGGAGATCAGGTCCAGGCAGTCCAGGAGCTGGATCAGAGGCTGATGACCATCTGTACTAAGTCTGTCAGCCAAAACTATCTTGGCCAGTACAGAGCTGAAGAATGATCATGTCTTTGTCTCTTTTTGATCTTTCAGATTACCCTGGGAATCAGGGAAGCTACTGGAAAAGCACAACACAGGGCTCAGAAGGAGAAAAACAATCCCATAAAAATCCTGGACCTGAGCCTCCTTGGAGCAGAAGATCTTATTCTTGAAAGTAAGCAAATCTGTTTTGGAGCCTTCCCACTGTTGCCTCAATATATAAAAGTTAGTATTTACTACATATGGATTGCCTCTTCAAGAGGACTGCAATTTTTTCAGGCTCTTGGAGATAAAGGACCATTTGGATTCTCCCAGAAGATATCATCCAGGTCTGATTGTGAAGCCTTCACGAAGATGATCTCTCATAATATAAATCAGTCACGATGCTGTGAAGTGTCATCCTGCTGAGGTTTGAAATGAGAATGCTCTTCAGGCCACTTCTCTAACTCCCACCTCCAGGAAATTTGTATCTAATTTCATAACATAGTTCCTGGGCCAAAGTTCTCTGACTACAAAGGTTGTAAAAAAAAGTAGTGGCAAAATGTTAGTGATGCAACTGTGATTAAAGTCCTTATCAAGGAAAAGCTTTCCCATGTACTTTTTATGTTCAAGCCACCAAACCAGTTCTGCAACAAGATGTGGCACTGAGAGTTTCCTGTCTACCCGATGTCTTATCTGAGAAAAGACTGACTTGACTCAGAGCTAATGAGGCTGCAGTCTAAATCCATAAGGCAAATTCACATATATTAGGCTGGCATGAGATCTAATAATAGGGTGTTGGAATAATTTTGATACTCACAGGAATAGAAGCCCTTGCAATAAAGGAAATATGCCAACAAGGAACTAAGATTTTACTGATCTGGAGTTAGTCATTAGCCCCATAGGCTGAGAAAGAATTACCAACAACTAATAGGGTGCAGAGAGATGTGCACATTTATGTGCTCTGAATGCCATGCATTCTTAGATAGGTACTCGCCACTGCTGAGAATTTTATAAAGATATTTTTGTTTATGAGGGGGGCAAATAGCAGGGGGTTTTGCATATAATTGCTTGACCTGCCTCCAATCTACTCTGCTCTTTCTTTTTTCTTGTCTCTCAGTCAAGAACTGACAAATCAGGCACTCAGTACGAAGAGCAGAAGGGATAGTCTCCAGTTTTCGTTTCAATGCCACCAATAGTCATCAAAGGTGAGGAAACTGAGTGAGAACCACAAACAGCTACCCTTTCTTTATTCTTGACTAACTGCAGAGACACATACAACCCAGGGCTGCTGCTGTTCAGTAAAGTCTACACTGGAGTATAGACACAGTAAGTGAGATCCACTCTCCTACCTGAAAAACAGCAGCATGCTTACAGCTGCTCCTCAGGCTTCTTGGGGGAGGAGAGGTGAGAGAAGTGAGAGGGACAAGTTCTGACCTGCTCCAGGAACAGGGGCTGGAGGCAGTTCACAGGGACACTGACAAGGCAAGGTAGAAAGAGAGAAGGAACAAATGAATGCATTTCCAAATGCAGAGCAGCTTCTGCCAAAAACAAATCCATTAGCAACATCCTTTGAAGAAAATGTGTAGGTAAGAACCATTAACCACTCCTAGGAGATAAAGAATTGGCATTGAATATTTACTCTACGTAGAAATGTGTTCCTATATACCTGACATGGTAAAGCAAGCCTAGGACTCCAGCTCACTTATTATCCCTCAGTGTCATTCCCTCTTTTCCTATGCTCACCCAGCTGTGGGGAAAAGAAAAAACAAAACAAAACAAAACACACCCACAAAAAAACCCACCCCAACCCAAACACTTCTATTAATGGAAAACGTCTTTACTTCAGAGGAATCAAGAGATGTGCACTGTCCCTGAACTAAGCTCCAAGGGATTGAAGAATAAAGGTAATTTCCAACTATTTCCAGCTGTCCAACACCCATCTAAATTTCTTTCAGTCTGGATGTCACAGTAGTGATACCACTCTGTCTCTCACCCTGGCACCACTTCTGAGCTGTTCTCTGTGTATTAACAGTGGTTTCTAATACAGGATTAAATGCTAATGATCTCACCTAGAGTGTGCCAGTACTACCTAACTCTACCAGAAATGCATTCAAAGTTACAGGCTCTGACTGCAGATCCCAGTGATCCTAGTGAGTGATTTTGAGTGCCAGCCTGAGTTCCCACCATATTTTCAGACTGTAAGTCTGTAGGCATGTGTGTGTGCATGACTGGAGCATGTCCTCCAAAGGATGCTGAGATTCAAATATCAGGTAGGCATTTGGTCTCAGACTGTCCACAAGATGGCTACAAAGAGAGCAGGTGGATAGGGTACAGCATGGGCCATATTTATGGAACCACATATATCTATTTTTCACAGTCCTCTGAAACTGCCTAGTCCAAAGGAAGATCCATCAGTGTTCATCTCAAAGTATGTAGTTAGCACTAAGTTTATTTTAGCTCTTCATCTGCAAATCTGCTACAGCACACCACATAAAACACCTTTCTTCCTTTGCAGCTTTTTTCCCCTAGGCTGACCTCGAGATGTGTAGATAGGGGAAACGGTGGCAGAGGAACAACGCTGCGCTTATCCGCTTCCTGCTGCTGACAGGCCTGCGTGGCTTTACCTAAGGCTTGACCCCTATCTCTCCTGCACAGCTGCCCCAGCAGATGCTGTGCCCATCGTGGAGATGTGCTACTCATCAAGATAAAAGGAATAAGAATCTATCTCAAAGCACTTAGGTATGATTAAATAAAGGAGGCCATTTCCTGTGCTGCTAATCTGGTGCCTTTCAAAATCACTAACTTCACTTTTTTTTTAAAGTTACCATCTTTTAATTCTCCTGGGTCTCCTCTATAGTTCTCCTCCTCCTTCCTGGGAAGGGGTGATCCACTTCATGATACAAGACTGGCTCACAGGGCTGATTAAACTGAACTCTGCGCAACACAAACAGCAATTTTTCATGTACAAAATGAAAGAATTGTACTGCTCTCTCTTTTGAGTTTTGCCTGGGTCAGGATACCCAATTAACCTGCAGGCTCTTGTACTGGCAGCTACCTGCTCTTCACTTTGAAATCAAGTCACTCTCCTGTTTTGGGAGCTCTGCTGCTCTGGAAGTCTTCCTGTTCTTTAATATGACAGAACAAAGCTGAAGAATCTACTGTAAAAAAGTGAAAAAAACAGACTCATTCAATATGGCCTCTTACTTTTTGTTTGAGTATTGCAGTCTAAAGTTCAATAACATCTTAACTGCTTGGCCACTAAGAGACAAGGTATTTTAGGACTCTAATATCTGATGAGTATGTACAAAGTCAAGTAAACCTCTAGGTTGTATCTTCCCTTGTACAAACAAGATACCTCCATACATGTCTGGTTTGTTTGTGGGGTTTTTGGGGGTGTGTGTGTGTGTGATTCACAGAAACTCAGTCAGATTACAGACCTTGCAGGGTTTTCTTCATCAAACACCAGATACTACATACAATTTCCCATGGAAAGCTCTAATGTTTGGTAGTCCTTTTTCCTTTTTTTAATAAAACACCTCAGAATTTGCATATTTATCAGCATGTGAGCATGTGAGAGCGAAGCAGTGATTGTGACTAAGCTGACTGTCATCTGCAGTAGCCATACCAAATGTGAGGAAGGACTGCACAGGCAGTGAAGCCCAATCTGTTCCAGGCATAATACAACCCCAAAGCTACCACCATGGGGCTTGACACTTGAAGTGCAACAGACGTCTGAGTGCAGTGAAGGCATCCCTTGCCTTTGCTTTGGAGGGCTGATCTGTGCATGTGTCTGCTGAGCAAAGACATAGGCAAAAAAGGGTTGGCTGTATCTGACAAAGTGTCAGATGCAGGGAGCATGTGCTGCACAGAGCACAATCCATATCTCCATCTCAGCCTAGATGGGTATGTGACTGCCATAACTTGTTCAGAGCCCATCTTTACTGAGCCCTACTTAGGGTCACCACTAGTATGTGGGTAGTTACAATCTACAGAAACCATATGCAACTGATACTTGTCTGCTGCAAAGTTTAGCACAGAGCACAGTTATTTACACATTGAGCCTGACTTTCCCTTATCTTATGCCATAAACAGCCTTTTACATTTGTGCAAAAGAACTATAAACTACCACCAAGTCAGCATGGTAATAAAAGGTGCAAGAAAATGGAGATTGAGATTGCTGGCTCACAGAGAACCTATGTCTTTCAACATGATTTTCTTTTCTATAAATACAGACTTTTAGCCACAGATAATTAATGGTTTGAAGCTGGAAACTTGGGAAACAAAGGCACAGCCAAATCAGTGTTCTGTTCTCTTCCTCAGTCAGACTCTATTCAGTGTGATTTCAAAATACATGCAGTGCTTTGGAGTGGACATTTTTGCCCCAACTTTTGAATTCACACAGATTATAAGGTTATGCCTACCTTGAAATGCACTTGTATGTGTGAGAATGTCCTGCACTGGCTGCATGGAAGCTGATTGCTAAATCTCCCAGGAACCGTAGCTTTTCTGTAGCCCAGAGCTTCTCATCATTAGAATTCCCCAGGTTTCCACCTCCTTCCTCTACAGCCATCTGTCCTATCCACACTCCAGCTGCAGTCAGACATCCCTCACCACTTACACCTGATCTTTTGACTCTACACACCTGAAACAATTCTTGCTCAATCTATCAAGCAATACACATTTAGACAATCAGGGAAGCCTTTCCAAAAGCCATGAACAAATTGCCCACTTTAAAATCACCACTCCCCTTCCATGATACCCCAGCCAGTGTTAAAATGGAAGGGAAGATTTATTTGAGGAAGAAAATTCCAGTGCATTTCAATACCACAGTGCATCCTGATGTAATAGTGTTTGTAGAAGTTTGTGCTTTTCTGATGGTTGTTTTTCTAAAGCTTGATGTTTGCTGTTGGATATTCTCATGGAATCATAGAATCATTAAGGTTGGAAAAGACTTTTAAGTTCATAAGTCTTACCTTTGACCGAATAGCACCACGTCAACTAAACTAAAGCACCAAGTGTCATGTCCAGTCATTTCTTGAACACTTCCAGGGATTCCACCACCTCCCTGAGAAGCTTGTTCCAACACTTAATCACTGTTTTGACAGGCAAAGCTAGCAGATCAGAGTTTAACATGCAAAGGAAGGTGGTGTCTATGCAGAAGATCACTGCCAGAAAGGGAGATGAGCACTGAGGATTGCTCACATAGCCATCACAGAGTGTTTCAAATTGTCACTGAATAGTGGTGGGATGTAAGACTGGAAAAAGAAGCTGTTGTGCTTTGAGCCTACCTTGTCTCAAAGCCTAAGGACCTTATAACACGGGTGGGGTTTTGTTGTTGTTGTTGTTGTTTTGGGGAGTTTTTTGTTGTTTTGGGGTTTTTTTTTCCTCCTGTTTCCACCTTTATTTTCCATGTTGAAATGCATTCTAGAATATTTTCAGTATTTTGCCCACAAAACATTTGAGAAAAAAAAACCATCAAACTTCTTTTTTAATGCAATTCTCTTTAAACCTTTCCAAAAATCAGTCTTTGGTTAGTTTATAGGTCAGTTAGGCTAAAATGAGCTATTCTATATCAGCAAGAAATCTGTTACAGGACAGATGCCAGCATGATTACAAGAGATGAGTAAACCTCAAAAGGCCTAAGATCTGGTTGGGTTTCCATGAAGTCAAACCTCTGGGGATCATTTTTTCCTGCTGGAGAATGTGGTTTTGGAAACAACAAGAGCAGGGAGTATTGTTTTTAATGCTATTTTCTGCTCCTGGTTTTAGGCCAAGTTTGAGAATACAGAGGTGTTCAATTACTTTAATGAACAAATAATGCAGTTTTTCAGCCTGGAGATAGATTTGGTGGTTGTGGTTTGTTTTCCATACTCAATTTTAATTTTATCATTGAATAAGGTGGCCTACCTCTAGAAGTCTTTTGCATTGTAGCCATATCAGAGCATGCCAGATTGAGAAAATCTGACTCTTATACTAATTTGGTCACTGCCCCAGCAGCCACAGAAACACAGAAACTTTCTATTAATAATTTTTTTCCTCTCTATTAATAGAGGGTTTTTTGCTTTTTTCACTGAAGGACAGTGTCTGTTCTTAGTTCCTGTTAAACTGCCATCAACTTCCATGGAGAAACCCCAGCTTTACATTGGTTGTCATTAAGTGTTATTACAGCACCAAGTTCTTAGCAATAGCTTAATTAAAATTAATTTTGCTGATGCTACTTCTCTTCTTTGTTTTTCACCCAAGTAAAACAAATCATAAAGGAGATTTCTTTACTGGTCAGCCTGGAGACCCTGCATCTGCCTCTCAGGTCTTTCGTCTCTGCACCTTTCTTGTGCCCAGTCTTCCCTCATCAGTCCCTCTCACACACATTGTTTTGTAGTAACGGGGTCAGTAGGAAACATAGAGTTCAGCACTATAGAAGTGGAAACAGAAAGCAGCCATGGGCAATTAACCAGGGCTGTGACTGCTTATGTTTGGTTCCTGCTTCCATTTCTGTTTCCATGGAAATGGACATCAGATCATTGGAAATAAAGTAAATTTTCTACTTCTCCTCACCTTCATATCAGCCGAGCTATACAATCCAAATAAATCTAAACTTATCTAATTAAATATGAATTTAGAAATATTTTCATTTCATTGAAATAAATTGACAAAAGCAGCATTGCTTTTGAAATACTCAGATGCTGTTGGCTGTCCTTTGGGAAAGGAGTAGGTAAGTTTGCCCACCCCCTTTTGCTTTGTAAGGTATGGAAACATGCAAGCATCCATCTTACCCCTTGCTCTGTGCTCCTGCCTGCCCATTAATATTGTGCTGAACAGTACTCATCACTTGCCCATTAGGGGTCATTTAAGCATAAATGACCCCCCTTACAGAGTCTGTGTGGGTTAAAGACCTCTTCTTTGTCTGGCTGCTAAAGCTTTGAGGTTCATTTGTATTGCAGAGCAGCTGCATAAAAAAGGTTCAAGCCCACCTTTAAAGGTCATATGGTCTCAGAGGAGGAGCTTTGACCTAGCCCAGGTGAAAAGCTCAGGGTTTGGGAACAAAGAAAAAAAGTGAGTTTTAAGCTTTCACATTCCTGTGAATTACTCAGAAAGATAAGACATGTGTCTTTTGTAAACAAACATATTGGAGACTGAGCACTTCATTTCTCCTCTAGAGGTGAAGATGATCTGCAAATCTGCCGCACCTGTAAAGAAGTAATAATAATTTTCAGTTTGGCTTCTGACGGGGAAATCTGGAGGGCTGACTTCAACATGTCCCATGTCACAAGTCCATATTCTTCAGAAGTAGCAATTGCCTTTGCTGCTCAGACAATGAAGGCATACTTTTGCCTTCATGCTTTTCATACTTAATACATGCTTCGTACTTTTTCCTCAAAGCAGCTCTCTAATTCTGTTAAACCAAATGAACTTCCTGACCCAAGAGTACAAAATAACAACTCTGCTTGAATTGGCATCACACGTTGCAATTTGCAGTGATTGGAAGTATAAATATCATTACTGTATTAATGCAAACTCAATGGCAATAAATTACTTGTTTTCTAATGAGGTTCTTTTTACGGCAGGAAGTGGGGAAAGCTGGCTTTCCCAGCATCTACCAAGGTGTTAATTTCTGAAGTCCAGTAACAAGAACAGTAAGAAAGCAAGCAATCAAAGTGGATCTATATAGGATGGTAGATTTAAACTGTTTAATTACTGTAGCTGTAGCTGGTTGTTGCTAATGGATGGATCACAAAAGCGTCACTCCTGCAGAAATCAGTCATGCGAGGGAGATCAGGAATTACAGATACTTCACCAATGTGAGGGATTTGGTCTGGTCCTTTAAAGTGATTCCCTCCAGTGACAAAAGCCTCATGCCTGATACGAATGCAGAGTATGTGACAAATTTAAAGAGAAACAGCCTGCAACCTAATCATAGTCGGTCCTAAAATACACTTTTTAAAATGGCTCATATCAAACTGTTCAGTCATGTAGATTTTTTAAAATTTAAATCCACCTCTGTCAGATGAACAAAGTATAGAAGCAGCTTTGTCAGATGCTAGCATGTCTTGGGGAAGTGAAGAAAGCCAGAAAAAGGGTACCTAAATGTGGTCAACAGTATGAGGTTCGATTTTTCCTCTCTAACCAGAAGGCAAGCTTCAAAATCTTTTTCTGCTATAATCCCAATGATTATGGTTGCCATCATGAACACGAACACAATCTCCTAGACTGAGCTATCTGTATGAGTTTCTTGCCCCCAAAGGCACTGCGCATGCATTTAAAACGTAAGACAAACACACAGGCCATTAAAACTGGTATGATCACCCCCAAAACAACATGGATTGGGATCTAACTTCACACCACTGGAGTCACTCATAAAGCACGGGAAAATTAAAGCATTACAGAGTGTACAGAGAAGCCTATTAAGTATTACTTCGGTTTGCACAGAAAGGCAGGGAGCAAGGTGCAAAATATTTAAGGGGCAGTTTAAAAGAAAAAAATAGCTGGAATTGTAGGTTGTGGTCTAGTTTACAGTAGGTTTCCACTGACAAGACTTTCTAGGAATGATGCAATACATGCTGATGAATAAGTAGGTACAGGCCATATTTAGTCAACAACTCTCATAAAGTTATTCAAGACAAATCATATTTTTCTGACAAAATTGCATCTATACTTTAGCTTTTTCTTCAATAGTTTGAAGAGATGATAATGCCCTCAATTGCTGTTATGATCAAGCCCCTAGGTTTAGATCTTGTCTAATTGTCATTTTGTAGATTAGATCCCCAGAGACCCTTCTGCTATTGGTTTTGTTCATAACTTAGGAGACTTTTCTCCAAGTAGTAAGAAAGATTTAAAGTAAATGTCTCTTAAAGGATAATAAATACCTGGAGAAGAATGAGGAAATACATTAAAGCTGAATCACTATTGTGTCACACCAATTTTCCCCTTCTACTCTTGAAATTCCATTGAAATCAATGAAGTTACAGTTACTTAAAGCTGTAGGACTACATGAGTGAACTAGGTACATCACACTGCAATAAATGACTAGAACTTGCTGGCAGACTTGCTTGGAATCAAATATGTCCCCTTAAATTTCACTCTATTTTCACAATCTTGTAGCAGCAAAGCAAAACAAGAAGTTCACTGTGCAGTCAAAACAAAATCTTTTTTCTCTAGTGTAAGTATTTAGCCAATACAGTATCACAGAAACATTGATTTCTGTTCCCAGCCTAAGAATCCTCCTGATAGTTTCATATAGAACCAAAGACCCAGCACAATCTCTTCTTTTATGGCTAAGAAAATGCTAGGAGAATCGTTATCCCTGGGAAAGATTTCTCTGATGGACGAGGAAGGACTGTTCATTAGTGTCATGAATGATGCTGCCTCTTTTTTATGCAACTTGCATTCACTGATGCTGGCACTGTCAGAGCCTCCAACTGTGTGCACAATTCAGTTCATCGAACAAGGCAGCATCCTTTCCAGATACACTCAACGTGCGGTATTATGGTTGGGAAATTCATTCCACAGAGGAAAAACATGAATTATTTCAATTCCCAGGGAAAAAAAAAAAAAAAAGAGAAAAAAAAAAAAAAAAGGCACAGTCTGTGCCTTCTTTTTCCATGCTATTAGAGAGATTATCAGGAAAAAATAAACAGAGCAGTTGCTCAAGGTCCCACACAAACAAAAACAAGGACTGCAGGCCATTCCATACACAGTGCTGAGCCATTGCTTTATTTACTTGTAAGATGTAAAATAACACATTTTTCAATTATTATTTTTCAATAATTATTCTGGGCTGAGAGAGCAATTTTGCAAAATTTTAAGCATGAAAATCAGCCCCAAATGTTCACAGATTTAAGTACGCTCTGTTTTCAGCTCCTCTGGTTCAGCCATTTCGTTTTGGTGTATTTAGTGTGGCAGTGACACGTCAACTTGTCTGCAGGGAACGGCTGCCTATCACTGATGCTGAACATAGGTAGAGGCCAGTCCCACGCTCCTGAGTCACCTGCAGAGCTCAAGGTGCATGAACAAATTACATCTGGTCCCTAAGCATCAAGGACCAGATCCAAAAAACAGAGCTACAACACGTGTCTCTGTGTGTGCCTTGGTGCCTGCCATACGAGAGAGCCTGGAGCTAACGGCAGGGAAGCAGATACATCTACTCTGAGAAGCAGAGAGCCCTGCAGAGATAATAGCTCACATCCCAGAAGCTGGGTAGGTGCTTTACATCAGTAATGCTGACACAGGGCAAAAAGCCCAGTTTTCTCCTTAGGGATGAGACGGTACCCTCCCAGCATGGTGCCTGGTTCTTATTTGGCCAGGATTCTGCTGTTCAGGACAGGCAGGGCTTGGGGAACGGCTGGTTTCTGTACCCCCTTCACCCTCACCTCCTCCAGAAGACAGGGAATATGTACAGCTGGGGCACAGAATGTTTGAAATAGCAGCATTTGGCCCTGATCCACAGAGCTACATGCCTTCACTTTAGAAGTGTTGGACTGAACAAGGAGCCATCATATCTTACCTCCAGGAAAACCCCGAGGCTGTGGAATAGGAGTACAGCTGAAGTCCCTCTTCTCTGCAGAGTTTAGTTGTTTTACTCTGTATTTTCTCATTTTGAGAATGAGAAAGACCTTCACTCTGTCTTTCCTTCAGAAAGATGTCTCTTTCCTGCAGAACTGAGGAGTGCTACAGAGGGTGTTCAGAAAAAATAAAAATCATGTCTCTGAAATCTTCCATCTTTTGCAACAATTGAATAGTCCCACCCAAAGTGTTTTGTTCCCTCTTCTGCCTGATAAGATTTGCTTCTCTGTATGGAGAACTGTCAGTCTCTCTATTGGTAAGGCATTCAAGGGAAAAGCCACCTTTCTCTTCTTTACAAAGTAGCCATGCTGCATAGGAGATATATATATATATATAGATATATATATATATATATACATATATTTGTTAGATACAGTAGACAAAACATGAGAAGGAAAAAGAAAAACAACCCTTTGGCCTAATGGCCAAAGAAGGATCAGATCTGGCAGAGCACATCAGGCAGATATGAAGTGTCCTAGTGAGACTGAGCCCTGCAACAAGATAAGTGGATGAACGCACTGTTCATCGTTTCTAATCTGACTAAATGTCACGTAAGTACCCTGCTGCACAGCCTGGTCAAGGCAGAAGCAATGGTTAGGCATGCTCCAAAATGGTATTAGATGCCTTAGGAACTTTAATGGCAAAGTCTGAAGGACTTGCATGGTCCAAGTGCCTCTAAGGCCATACGGGATCTGAACATGATTTTCAGGGAGCTTAACACTCCAGTCCCTAGCTTCATTGCAGTTAGTTTTATCATGCCTAATTTTCCTCCTTTGTCTGATGCAAGATGGTGCTACACCTGGGATGCAGAGTTTTTACAAGGCACATTCCCCAGCCTTTTCTCACAGGGAGTCCTACTGAAAAGAGGAGGAATCTCTGATAAACCACTTGAGAACCACCTGATAAGGACTTCTTTGGGTCCTTTGAGACAGCTGCCAGCTTTAAAAAACAAACAAACAATCCAATTAAAATGCATGGAAGCAACAGAGTGGACTGGAATGTGGAGCATTAATTTTTCCATTATCAGCCATCAAGGTAAAGGGAAGGAAGGGAATAAATTATATGCCTGAAACATTTGTATGGAAACTTTTCCAAGCTAGATAAAAATTCAATTATTTATTACTTCAGGAAATACTTTAACATCAAGCAGTGACCCCTGGCTGGTGTCAATGCTTCCCCAAAAGGATTGCCATTCAGAAAGCTTTATGATTACCACATAAAGTTTAATCAGTGCATTAAAAATAAATTAAAGATTTGCTAATTGTAATGTAATTAGCTTAATATAATTACATTGCTCAGTGACTGAGAGTTTATTGTTATTGTGAGATCTTTTCTCATTTGAAGGGCCTGAAGTTAAGTGGCATGGTATTGACAACCATTTCTTCCCTTAATATTCAGTTTCAGGGATGGGCTGAATTTTTTACCTGAATCTTGCAATTTATCACAATCAGTATCATCACAAATTACAGAAAGCATCCAGTTACATGATAACTTCTAAATGAAGTGTCTGTAACCAGGGCAGTAGCAGCCTCGGCTGTTAATTTGTCATATTTCATAGCCAGCCTGACACCCTGTCCAATTTGCTTGTAAGCTTTATCACAAAGACAGCTATAAGAGCTGCCTCTGACTCTGAGCAGGATGGGGGAGATGGGCAGAAATTCAGCAGCAGCAGCTTGGCTTTTCAGGTTCCCTGTTTTTGCTTACAATCTGGATGCAAAATAAACACCCCTGTCTCCTGATGATGATTGTTTCCTCTATTAAAGATCTCTCCCTTCTTTTCTCCCCCCCTTCCTCATTAAGACAACCAAATTTTTTCTTTAAGACTCCCCACTGACCATAATTTGATGGTTATCGTAATTTATTAGCAGTTTGAGGAGTTATAAGAAATAAGAGGGATAACAGTACTCAGAAAGCATCATTACCTATCTTACACATGCTTTCAATTTCAATCCAAAGCATGTCCTCCTCTCAAAATGACCTGCAAGTTTTTCCTTTTGGGCAGAAGTTGTTCAGCACTGTAAAAATGGCCATGAATATCCCTTCAGGATATTGGTCTCTCTTCTCCTGTTATCTTCCAGATGCTCTGAGGCCCTCAATCAATTTGCATTGATTTAAGCAACATCATTCAATACATATTATCAGTCCGATCTGAAGGGAATTGTGTGAAGAGCAGGTCTTCTTTTCTGTTCCTGACATGCCAAACACAACACAAGATGCTACAAAACACACACAAAAAAAATGGTTTCTAACAGACCAACAGGTGTTAGAAGATGCATGGACTTACAAAATGCAAGAGACCACATTTTCATTTTCTTTAAAGTCAGGCTGGCCAACTTGGAGTGCAGAGCAAATGTTAGCTTGGATGAATTTTGTTGATAGTATTGGATCCAGGAACAATTTTTAAGATTCTGGTCTGAGTGCCTGCAACACCAACCACTTCATACAATATCAGGGTACAACCAATACCAGCCTGACATCCTTGGGTTTTTCTGCATAATGAAAAATATGCCTCTCCTTGAGGCAGGAGATATTACTCTCCTTTCTACACTTGCTCCATTAGGTGAGCCCCAACACCTGCCCTTCTCATCCTGTTGCTGGCTGCCCAGTCGTGCTGTTGGGCTGTGGACTCCACCAGAATATTTAGCAGACAGGCTCTGCAGAGCTCACCTCTCCTGCCTCTAAGTGGTTTTGCAGATCTGTCCTCTATTACACCAGCAACCAAGAGAGAATGAGTAGGAAATTAGCAGAGAGCATTCCAGTCTTTAGAGCTGAGCCTCCAGAGGGGCTATAAAACCTCTCATGCTGTCGGGGATAAACAGAGAGCTTGTGTTGCCTGCAGTTAAAAGGAGGAATTTGAGAATGGGGATTGCCCAAGGACACAGAGGCTAAAAGGAGGCAGAAGAATGAGAGAACAGAGAAGAATCAAACTAGGTGGGAATCAGTCAAGAAAGGCCACAACTGTAGAAAAGGCAGAAAGAAGATAAAAATTTAGAGACATTTTCAAGTTTGAAGGAGCTTATTTGAACCAAGTGACCATATGTCAGTCTCCTGAGGTTTTGCCTTTCATGTTGAACTGCAAGCCCACTGATTCTGTAGGACGCAGTCTTCAGCACACGGCTACCACTGTGAGTGAGTCATTTGGTACGGTTCCTGTGGCAAGAATCCCAAATGTGTCAGGCCTGGACTAAAAAGCAAGATGGAGAACGAATACACCTGAAGGCACATTTGGCACTTTAATTCTGAGCAGATATCACTTCTAATTATAGCCAGCCTTATGCCAGCTTACTACCGTTCAAGCGCTTGTGGCTTCGCACATCGAGTGCCAGATTTAATCCATTCAAGGTAAAGCGCAAGAGAACCAATTGCATTTTGCATGCCTTCTACCTGAGTGATTTGCTTTGTTATTCCCAATTTGCAGTTTGACTCGAAGATTTGCACCCCTCTGGTTAGTTCTGGTTGGCTTCTCTGCAGCCACAGGGGTATATTTTTCAGCTGAGTGAAGCCCAGCTGGCAGGCTCAATTTGCCCCACCAATGAGTCATATCTTTCTCTAATTTCACCTGCATGAGAGAATTGCAGCTTCCTCTCCCAATTCCTTGAGTTCAAATTTCTTCCTGCAAAAAGAATGTTCAAGCCCACCCCAGCACACAGAGCTAGCCATAACTCTGCTTGCCTGGAGGACAGTGGCAAAGCTGAAGAGACACCCACTAGTGAATGTTACTTTAAGAGTAAGTTTAGTTAGGGGGAAGCCTTTCCCACTCTGATCCTGTATCAGATTTTCATATAATATGGTGCCTAGCGCTTCACAAGGACCAATGATCAGCACTCCACAAGGACATGTTGTTTTCCTGCATGATTTAGGGCTCGGAGCAGAGGGAAGGTTTAATACAATCATGCATCAGTTTTCTTTCCAAACGGCACTGTGAAACACAGAACAGAAGGAGGATTGCCTCTTCACCCCATAAATCCACTTAAGCTTGGATTATGAGCCATATTCACCCAATTTTTGCTGGGAGCTTAAGGCAGAACCATGCTTCTGCTTCTCTGAGGGATGTTGGGAAGCTGGGGTGGGATTCAGGAGGCTCCAAACTTCCCGAAGTGCAATGGCCACATTCTTCAATGTGTGGGGGTCAAACAGCATAAGTGTGAGACCAGCCACACTCTAGGTCTGTGTATGGAAATGGATGAAGTACACAAAGAGCAGGCAGAATGGTTTGTTTTAATAACTAGTAGCTTTCAGAGCATAAGGTTTTTAGCATCCCTGCCACATTGAGTTGACAAAGAAATAAAAGGGAACACTTCCCCACACACAAATCTATATTGATCCAAATATGGATCTTGTTTCAGTTTAGTGAACAACTAGCACTGATGCTGTCAAACAGACCCATCTGGAATTATTTCAGAAACTCCATTTTCCACCCTTATGCACAGAGAGAGAGAAATGGAGAAAGGAGAGAAAAGAAAGGAAACAGAAGAAGAGAAAACAGAAAGAAGAAAAGAAAGAAGGAAGGGACGGGAAGGGACGGGAAGGGACGGGAAGGGAAGGGAAGGGAAGGGAAGGGAAGGGAAGGGAAGGGAAGGGAAGGGAAGGGAAGGGAAGGGAAGGGAAGGGAAGGGAAGGGAAGGGAAGGGAAGGGAAGGGAAGGGAAGGGAAGGGAAGGGAAGGGAAGGGAAGGGAAGGGAAGGGAAGGGAAGGGGAGAAATAAAAGGAAAAAGAAATAAAACGCGACCAGTGGCAGGCTGTGTGAAACCTCTGCACACATCCCCTGCTCTGAGCAATGTCTTTCCCTTACTCATCCCTAATGAGCTGGTTCAGTTGCGCAAAGTAGTTCCTAATTACCTCTCTCCTGGTTTTTCTTTCCCTCCTGAGAATGGCCTTTCCAAGAACTTACTTCACATGCACACACCTGGTACTGTGAGATAGGGAGCCTCACCATGGATACCAGCCCCCCATTCCCAGCCCGACCCACGCTCCTGGGATTCAAGCAACTATCTCCAGGATGCTGTAAACTCCAGATGTGCCTTACCTACTGCCTGGAGACACTGCGTGCAAATGCTGCTCACAACTGTTATTCTGCACTCACACACACACACACACATACACAAGAACTGGCTACGCAGATCAAGCTCTGAGAAATGAAATAAAGCAAAATGGTAATCGTAATCTTCCCTTTAATATCCTACCCCGTGCCAGATAAGAGCAGCTGTGCTCACACAATGTGTCCAACTGGACATGATAAATTGCCTGAGAGAAAAGAAAAATACACACAGACACACAAATATATATGTGCATACACATATGCTCTAAGGAATTTAAAATATCTTTGTTCACAGAAGTGGTGGTCTCCAGCTCACAGCTTCCTCGATTAAGAAAAGGGTTCATTAGAAATAAAAATGGCCTGCCAGGGTTGGAATCGTACACAAAATCTTAGAGTAAATATCTGCATGGGTAGTCTGAAGGGTTAACCTTACCAATGCACAAATACTGACTGGCTCTCCTCCTGTTACAGTGTAAATGCTGATTGGAAGGAAGAGATCATTCTAGGTCAGTATGTCCTTTACATTGTGAATAGCTTGACAGGGACTAATAAACTCCTCTGCCTATGGCACTAATAATTTATTATATATTCCTGGGTATCACATGCAATTTTTTATTTATACATGTATAATTGGTTGGTTTGATTTTAAAGAGGTGAAGCAGGACAATCTGGGTCAAGAAACATGCTTAAACCAGAGGATGCCAAAGGCTCCACTCTCCTAGTCTTAACCTGTGGTGGAGAATAACACCCTGGCTGCAGCTCCCTGCACTGGCACCAGGACTTTACATGGCAGCCGGGCATCCTCAGGAGCGGGCTGCGGGTCAGCAGAGCGGACTTCTTACAGAGATCCAAGGCGTGCAGGCACGGCTACCCGCTCACGCTGCAAAGCAATCCCAGCTGATTTGAGGAATTCTTCGTGAATTGACATGATTGTAAAACTACCAGATTTCAAGCTGCTTTCATGACTGGCCACTGCTCCGCAGCCTGCTGCCGAGGGAGCCGTGTCCCAGAGCAGCCTGCCTCGCTCCTGCCTCCACGGCGCTGCATTTCACACCGATGAGGTAATTCCACTGCAGATGAGGTAACCCTGCGAGTTGCCCACCAGCTAGAAGAGGTTACCATATGATTCCTCGTGTAAACAGGCGGCGCGGTCCCCGCGGACGAGAGCTGACAGCTGCGCTCTGCCGCCGCCGCGCCGGTGGCCAGGCGGGCCCCGGGGAGCCGCGGCCTGCGGGCCCTCCGGCCTCAGCGCGGGCCGCGCCTGCCACAGCCCGCACCAGCGCGCCGCGCCACGGGGCACCCCGCTCCGCCCGCGCTCCTGCAGCCACCTTAGCCGCTCACATGGCCCTTTGTCTTCCCGCATCGGCGTTTCTGAACGCTGCGTGCCTTCTCACGGCTGGTGAGGTGGCGCGTCTCTTCGGAACGACTTCCTCCTGCGGCTGCAGGTGTTAGGCCTGGGGGAAACCCCTCCTTCCCTCGCTCAGGAGGTGCAGGGGAGAGGAGGGGCAGGGGTGCTGCAGGGCAGCAGTGTGGGGGGCTGCCCGGGCAATCCCCAATGGTTTGGTGTGCAAAAGCGCTGCCATGTTGTGTGAGTGCACTTTGCACAGGTGCTGTTCCTAGAAAGTCCCCTAATTTGCAAGCAGCACGAAAGTTAACTTTGTGGTTAGGCAGTGAGGATGGCTGCAACCCTCTTCCGCCTACAAGTGTAGGTGTCAAAGGACCTGCAGGCCTCTGCTCACCACACCGGCAAATAGCTAAAGCCAAAGCCCCCAAACCGAACACCTTGTCTTCAGAGTCTGTATTCATTGCCATTTACAGTCCTTTACTAGCCAAGGAACCCGACTAGCTCTTCTGTGTTAAGTATTCCCAGTGCTGATTCCTACCTGGGAATGCTGGGCAAAGCAGACCTGCGTGATGAATGCGTGAGGAGAAGGAGAAATTCACAACAAAAAGAGAGCAGAACATAGGTTTGTCAACTCCTTAAGCTCAGAGTGCATCTGCACCCTGCTCAGTGCCAGGAGTTCTCAAAGCCTCCTTGTGACTGACAGGGCAGCTGTGATCAAATCATACCTCAGGTCTCAGTAATTACCTGTTTCTCCATGGACTCAACCACAAAAATTGTGTTTGAGAAGTTTATTTTAACAAACTTCTTCTCAGCAGTGGCAATCACTGATCTGGAAATCTGTTCTGGGCGGACCTTGACCCAAACTGCATGTGACAAGAGACCCAGAAGGACCCTGAGGACTAACATGTCATTATATGCAGGAAAGCAGCTAGGATGAATATCTCCTGTTCCATTCCCAGGTTATAAACCTCAGGTCCCCTGGTCTGTCCAGTCTGGAGGAGGTCTAACCAAGCACTCCTGGTAAGTAAAGCATGCCTGGACCAAGCACACAAAGGAAGCTGTTTCCCTCCACTCTGGGGGGTGAGGATCAAGGAGCTCCTGGCAAGAGGGAAAAGCTTTCTATCAGCCTCCGGTTGAGTTGATTTTGCCAAAAATGGGGCTACTATGTGCAAGCCCTGGAGGAAGTCATGTCTTTCTTTCCCCTGCCTCCCAGAGGAGCTCCTTTACAAGGAACAGGTCAAAATGAATTACCGTTATAATTGGAGTATATGAAGGGACACAAATCCATTACTGCTGGAGCTGAGCTCTCCTCACTTTGCAAGGCTGAGATCAGGAATCTTCCCTCTACTCTCTGCTCACAAGATGCCAGAGGGATGGACAGATCTCTTGAAGTCCACCCAAAAGGGATTCAAAAAAGCTAGGGGAGAAGTGGGGCCACATTATATTCCCATCCCTCCCAGCCTGGAGAGCCAGCAGGCTCTGCAACAGGAAACCTGTACTGCAGCCCCAAGGAACTGTGCAGTGGGACATGTGCTGGACTCTAGACACCACAGCTAGATTTGTAAAAGATGAGGCTAACTCTATAAGCTCTCGCAGTTGCTGTCATGCATAATGAGATACAGTCAATCATTTCTTTGCCTCGTGCTGTAGCTGGATCATCTGCTACAGATGATTTTCCCCTTTTGTAGGGAAAAGCAAGGTACATCAGGTTCTACATGTCCCTCTCTCAGACTGGGTCCCAGCCACTGTTCAGTGGAACACCAAGCCTGGCAGAGTCACCACTTCCCTCTGCTATAAAGGCACCTGTGAACAGCAGACGACAGGGGCCTAGGGCGTGCCTGTCATGACAGACCCCAGCCCCTTGTCTGAATGCCACCCACACCTTTCAGATGTGCACTGGTTTAAAAGGCAACACGTGGCTATGTCAAGGTAGTCTGAGTGGCTTGAGTTCTCCCTGACCAGTGTGACCCCTGCTTACAGTGTAAATGTTGCCATCCAAGC
This sequence comes from Sylvia atricapilla, assembly GCF_009819655.1. Taxonomy (NCBI): domain Eukaryota; kingdom Metazoa; phylum Chordata; class Aves; order Passeriformes; family Sylviidae; genus Sylvia; species Sylvia atricapilla. The sequence goes on along the minus strand of NC_089140.1, from coordinate 116,220,253 downwards.
TTGTCATCTCCCCCACAGTTCAGGAGACCAGCAAGCATCCTGTGGCACAGGCATCTCAGAAATGGTCACAGCCCAGGATGAATGGCCCTACAAAGGTGCCATAATGGGTCTCTAAGGTCGTTAGCTTGGACTCATCCCCAGGGGAAGCCATGTTCCATCAGACCAGATCCACCCTTTGAACTTACTCGGCAGCCAGCTTTACACCCCCAGCACTGCCCATGAGGTCATCAGCCCCAGAGCAGATCCCACACCTCTGCTGCCCTGCCTCGGGACACAGCTTCCCCCCGAAGGCCTGAATACAGGTGCTGTAAGGCAGGCAGGGCATTAATTATGGCAGAAACTGATGGGGAATCAGCAGGAAAAGGGTTAAGAGAGCCAGGGCTTGTTGCTATCCAGGAACCCAGGCTACCTCACCTCCCAGGATAACCATCAGCCAGACCTTTCTCAAGCCTTTTTTGGCAGGCTGTGTTGTCAGAAAACCACCTGTTACTTGGGAGAGATTCAAATGCATAATGAATTAAAAAAGCATATTGTGTGTTACTATCTAGCCCCCAGACAGATGTGTTATTTAAGTGTGGGTATGATCTGTGCTGTTAATTTTAAACAACATATGATCAAAGATCATGTCTGGCTTTGTGCTTTGCTTCCTTTTAGGTTCTGGCTTGTGTGTCCATGCCAGACAGTTGTGGTTTCTGTCATATAGCAGGAAAAGCTTATTTTACATGCTGCCTAAATTTATATTTTATTGCACATTAAAGCAGCCCATCAGAATTAAGTTATCACATTGTTTATAATGGTAAGTGAATCGTGGCTGTGGAAAAGAGACTACCACACAAAGGGATTTTTTAGAAACATCTACTCCCTGCACTCAGGACTTTCAGCCATTTTAAAGACAGCAGCAGAGTGAAGAGCAAGACTGAAATATATAAACCACATCACTGCTCCTATGGGAAGGCTGGAAACTGTTGGAAATGGCAGTACTGCCAACCAATCAGTCCAGAAGCACCAGTCAGGCTCTTGGCAGACAGGGAGACATGCTTAACAGATCATGAGATTTTTTAAAAAAATAATACAGTTGAGGTTCTTTTATTTGCTTCTCAGCCTGAGCCTTCAGGCTTTGCTGCCCAGCTAGAATAGCTTGACATCTGCCCTAGACGAATAGCTGAGTAAATAAACTGACCAAAATAAGGAAGAGCAGCCCTGTGCGATTGTTCAGCTCCACCTCAGAGGCAAGGAATGTTTGAAGATGTCAGGTAAAGCAACAGGAGCTATGGCACACTCAGAGTGGTAAATTTCTTGGTGGATGCCTAACTACACTGCTTTCCAGCAAACCCACACAATTTAGGGCAGATGTAAAGCACAGCAAAAAAAAAAGTCATTCTTGCTGACCAAGAATTACTGTGCAGGATAGGAGCTTCATCACCAGCATTTGAGGACACAGAGATAATATCAGTTCAGACTTTCCGGGTAAATATATGAAGCAAGATTCATCATAAGAGAACTGAAAGTGAGAGTACTGGTTTAACATCAGTAGACAGGGAGCCAGACCCAACCCTCATCTGCACCAAGATAAATGCAGCTTGCTGCCATGGCAAGCATAGAGGCAGTGAGCAGCTGCTGCCAGTTGCCCACCTCAGAAATGTGTTGAGGTTCCAGCCCTCCTTTCACTAACAGAAGGGAAGTAAAGCTTCTGCCAGGCTGCAGACAGCTGCCAGGCTTTGACCACCCTGCTGGGGAGGCAATAATCCTCTGACACACAAGTTACTCAGGTTCATTACAGGAATCAGTCATCTCTTCTGCCCAGGTGTGCTGGGAGTGCTGCTCTGACTAAGGGCTGGGGGCTTTCTGCCCCTTCTCTACCTGAGCCAGGGATTTTGGCCCAGATTTCCTTCCCAGCCTTTTCATCTGCTAAGAAACTGCTCTTTCTTTGTTGCAGGGTTTTCTGCTCTGCCCACTTCAGGTGCAGAGGAGGCCTCATGGTCCCACAACACCAATGTGCTCCCAATCCCACACAGATTGAACAGGGCTAGCCATTGGCTGCTACTATCCCTGTGAGAGGCAGGCCAGCCCTCAATATCAGCTGCCACAAAAATAAATAAAGCAAAAAGACATGAACTCTCCCCTTCCAAGGCTGTAATAAGTGTGGCTCCAGCCAGGCAGCCAGCCTGCCTTCAGCTGCTATGCTACTGCTCACCAGCCACTTGGAAGAGATACCACCCATCCTCCCCACTGGTGAAAAAACACTTCCCTAAAACCTCTCCATGGAGCGGACCCAGAGAGGGGCTATCTGTGGCACATCTGTAAAGGCTGTCCCCATCTCTGGGAGCCAGGCTGAAGTGCTGTGCGAAGGCACAGAGGTGGAGCAGTGAGCACAGGTTAAAGGAATTGCACTCTGCTGCTTTAACATTGAATAATCCTGCTCTGGGGCTGCTACTGTTAGAAGACCCTCATCCACACACAGAGTACTGAACAGGAGAGTATAAGGGGTAAGAAGGGATTGTTTGAGAGATGATACCAGAGCTGGGGAGAGGATTTTAAAGAGCACAAACTCATTTCATATGGCTGAGTGCTGGCGACACTAGGAGAAATTCAATGGATTATGTTGCACCAGAGGTCAGAATATAATTGTCCCTTCTGGCCTTTAAAACCTGTGAATGTATAGAGATTCCTCAGGAATTTGATTCCTGGGGTTTATTTATTTATTTTCTTACCAGCTGCCAGACACAGCATGCTCCTAGACAAATAAGGAGGTGGTAGCTATGGGGTGAGTATATCAGTAGTGCTAATCTCTTGTGAGGCTTCCAGGTAGAATATCTATCTGCCTCAGAGGAGACAAGGTTAAGGGATATAAGACAGTTTCATCTTAAAATACTAAGAACCACATTGCTATTTCAGAAATGACTAGATGCTAGAGAGAACTAAACAACTTAGAGCGCAAATATTCTCCTAGATATTGTTTTAAACAGAACTGTCCCAGTCCCCATATTAAATAGTTCTTTGTTGTCCTTGCAAAGGGCCAAAGAGCTAAAGATAGCTCCACTTATTTCTGCTTCTCTTTGTCCCTTAGCTCTAGAGATTTGCAACTTCTGTATTATTACTTCATCATTTTAATTGTGCAAGAATCTTTTCACAGAATTAATTAGAATAAAATAATACTAACAGAAAAATAAACAGTTATTAGTATCTAGGTAGCACCATTTTTAGAGCAGGTACTTTGTGAAAGACCATTAGTCAACACTTCTGTCTGCACATGCTCATGCTGGGCAGCCTCATTCTGCAAACCGTGGACACACCCTGTGACCTGCACTCACACCAAAGAGCGTCTTGAGACATGTACTAAGGAAAGGACAAAAGAAAAGTAAGTAAAGGGAGGCAGTTCCAGCTCTGAAACAGGAAGAGAAAGCCAAGAAAGTTTAAGGAGACTTATAGCCACTGTTGCCTTCTCCACCACCCCGGAGGTACAGGACCTCTCTTTAGAATCTACTCTATAACTGATATCCACACAGGGAAGCAACTTGGAAACAGCTGACCCTCTGATACTATGCAAAGACATTCAGCAGACCAATTTACCAGTGTCATTCATTTGCACCTTTCAACTTAATGATACCTTACAGGGAAGAAAAATTCAAATTAAAAATTGAAGCTATTAATATATCTTTGGAAATGGTAAAGGAACAAGATTAAAACCAATAGCAGGCCACTAATCTTGGCATAATTCTGATTTTGTACCCTTTATATCACTGTAATACCTTGTTCAAATTCCAGCATAAATAGGATATTTCTATGAGGGTGTTAGTGCTCCTGCTGCGTCAAAAGCCATATTATATTTTACAAGTCCTGGAGCTGAGAATCCTCACTCCCAAAACAGACCTCCTCACCAGATGATATTAACACAGCTGACAAAATAACATTACATTGAGAAATACATCTGTAGAAAGTAAAATAGAAAAGCAGAAGAACTTTTCTCCTACACCTTTTGGACGGGTTCAAGGGGCTTGCAAGGTAAGTAGATTACATTTTACAACTTTCTAACAGAGATACTGTATATTGCAAAGTAACTATGTCCTCTTGCTTCTCCTACTTTTGCCGTCCTGGTGACTGACTGCGGACAGGCGGATTCACATATACATAACAAGCATCAGTCAAGAGCAGGCAGCAGGAGGAAACTGCTCCCAACCACCTCACCTCATCTTTAAATTTCTCCCTGCCCTCCATTATTATCTGTCTGCCTGTCTCTGTGAATACCTGTTTCCCTGGAAGGGAGGAGGGGACCCAAACAAGCCCTGAAGCAATCCCAAATTTCCTTGGTAGGGGGGAAAGAAAAAATCTATTCGCTGGAGATCAAACCTTCAGTGAATCATTTTCCACTGCTCTGACATGTCAAATACTCCAGTGATTCACCAGTTATGGAGCTCTGATTCACCTGCAATAAACAGGGCTGATTGCTTCCCAGAAGCACTGGGGTTTGCATCATTCTCAAACAGCTCCACTTCCTCCACACAGCTTCTCACATCCCTGCCACACACCAAAGCCACAGCAACAGCCAGGGCAGTAACAAGGAGCAAGAAATCCAGACTAGTGGCTTTAGATCAAGGGGCCAAGAGGAAAGACAATCTTGGATAAATGAACAGCACGAGGAGTTAGGAGGGCCTGTGGATCTTCCCTTGTTCCTGTTTAAGTGTGAAAATGGGAAGGACAGAAAAGAAGGGACAAGAGGAGTTTGGTATTTATTTGTGGCTCTCATTGGATTCATCTCCCTGCCAGCACAGGACACAGTTTCTCCAAGAGGGAGCACCAGAAATAGAACTGAGTTACATGTAATGAGCTTTTTGGTGGCATGTTCATTAAGCTTGTAGAAAGGGTAAAGAAATGCAGGAAGCTAAGTCCTGGAAAGGCTCCAACTCGACCTCTTTGACTCATTAAAGGAGGGAGTAAAATGAACCATGCCCTAGGGCAATCGTAAAAGGATAAGCAGGAAAGGGTCGATTCATTAAGGACTGGGGGACCCCGGGTGATCCCTGGCTGGGCAGTGTGGGGACAGGGCCACGGGACGGCAGGGGCATGATGGAGCCCAGCACTAGGGATGTCCACTCACCCTTGGCATGCTGGAGGAGCCACTGGTGCTTTGTTCTGGCTCAGTCCCAAAATGCAGCAGTGCAGGGATCTCAGAAAGCCCTTGCTCCCCACAGTTGCCATGAGTTCCCCATCCACCACCATCAACAGCTTTGCTGCCTCCATCTCTGGCTTGGACTGGCCTTCCTGCCTGCCAAAGGGAGGGGGAAGGGGGGAAAAGTCATGCAGGCCCTCCCGAGCCTTGCAGGGGTAGGGGGAGGGAGGAGGAGGCAAACTCAATTGAGCAGCTTTGCGGGGGGCCCCAGATTTTCTCAAACCAGTCACGCCAGCTGCAGCCCAGCCATGATGAGAAAGGAGAGGAGACAGTGCGGCAACGGCTCCTACGACCCCGAGGGAGGAGGAGGAGGCGGCCCAGGCTGCTAAACTGACACCAGGCAAAAGTTGGCCACGTTTTCCCCCAGCCACGGAGGAATAGCGCAGGCAAGTCAGATGTGACCGTGCTACAGGAGCCAGGAGAAAATAAAAACAAGTGACAGCTGACTCTTGAGGACTTTTGTAGGGGGTGAAGGGGGGAGAGAGGGCGAGGAGGGAGGGAGAGACCTACAAATACTGGGGGAAGGGCAGAGCGCAGCCCAGGAGCCTTCTGCAGCAGCAGATGGAGAGGGAAGCTACCGCTGATTCCTGCAGAGTCAGGGAAGGAGAGAGACAGCATTGCACCGAGGTGATCACATGAATAGGGAATGAAGGCGCAGAACAAAGAAGGGGTTTTGGGGAGAGGGAGTGGGAATTCTTTAGAGGACCCCCAGAGCTGGGGCATCCCAGTGCGATGCCCTGGGGTGCTGCGGTGGGGGCAAACCTGCAGGGGAGCTTGGGGAGAGCTGAGGCTGCTGGAGGACAGTCAGTGCGAGCGGAGCGATAGAGAAGACATTTGTGCAGTTACTGCGGGGTGAAGCTCACTAATACCTGACGGAAGCGCTAATTCCTCGGATCAAGATGCAAGCACATGGTGGAAAGTCTAAATTCCCTTGCTGTGGGCTCCTCTAACCTGCTACAGGATGAAGCCGCAAAGGCTGTGAATAAGTGCTGCCTGTCTTTCTGCTGGTCCTGAGGTCCCCGATGTGCCGGCGATGATTGTTATGACAGTCATTCTCGATGTGATTGGCACCTCCTGGCTAGATCAAGGTCACTGTTAGAACACATTTTTTCATTAAAATGGCCGGGAGCCTGTCAATGACCACAGGCCATGGCTAATTAAGGGAGGACCCAACGCCCCCGCAGGAGTCGGCAATCAGGGCTGATGCTGAGCCACCCACCCTAAGGGAGCCGGCAGAGGGATCCTGCCCCCAGCGCCCTTGCATGCAGGGAGGACATACCCACCCCCGGCATGCCGGGCCACCCATCATCCTCACTGCTGCCGCATCAGAGCAACAGCATCAGCTCCTGTCACACAGCTCACGGGAGCGTCCTGGGCACCTGCAGATGGCCCTTGTGTTCAGCTAGGTTATAGATCCTAGAAAGGCGAAGGATGGATGCCAGCAGTGCAATCGGGTGCCCATTTGAGGGACAAAGACTCATAAGCAAGCTTTAGATTTGAAGAAAATCCCTTTACAAAAATGCCTCATTATGACCACAGTGTAATAATAACTAATTCCTGGGACAGTATGAGGTTGTCTCTGTGCAGACCTTAGCAAACTTGACATGATCTTCTTAGGAAACAGCATGATGGGAATGGGTTCATGCTTCTGGGATAGATTTTCAGCTCAAATTCCAACACAGGTGGGATGCAAGACACTGACCAAAGAATTTTTTGGTGTCAAACATTATGGTGAAGCCATACACTGCCAGAGATTAAACTCATAATCTGGATAGTACCTCCCCGTGCTCTTAGTTTGGCTAAACAGCTTATTTTAAAAAAGTCGGTTTCTTCTCCAATTAAAAAAGAGAGCTATTTCTTGAAAATTGAAAGAAACTGTTTTATTCCAAAGGCTGCCTTGTCTCTCAAGTCTGTGTCACAGCACTTCTGTCCAGATTCTTTCCTAGGGCTCTCTTATTTATTTTCCCACCACTGAACAATAGTGGAAGAGTTCTTCATCATGGAAAAATGGGCCTCTGGTTTGCCTCTAGACTGCCACAAATATCATCCATTTACTTTTGCTATCAAGACAATGTCTCCAAGCCATGCTGCCTTGTGCTCTCATTGTCAAATTCCTCCCAGTTCAACACCGTTTGTACCTTACAGACAGGTTGTGCTAATCTCAAAAGAGCTATGTGAGCCTCTTGCAATGCAGTTCCACACAAGTTTGTTTGCTGATGAGCTTTCCCCCTATTTTGGTGAAATATTTCCACCTTGTGTCCATCTCAGAATGAAAAGACATTTTGGAATTATTGTGGCATCCAGGTGTGCCTTCCTTGTTTTGTGTCTGTGGAGGCCATGCCCAGCTTCCATCTAGAGATGGAAGAGAACCAGTTATTGGAATTTGGCAACAAATAGGTTATAGAATAGGAACAAGGGGAATGGCTTTAAACTGACAGAGGGCAGGTTTAGTTTAGATATTAAGAAAAAATTCTTCCCTGTAAGGGTGGTAAAACACTGGACCAGGGTGTCCAGAGAAGTTGTGAATGCCCCATCCCTGGAAGTGTTCAAGGCAAAGTTGGACGGAGCTTTGAGCAACCTTGTCTAGTGGAAGGCTCTTGTCAGGGGCAATCAAACTAGGCAATCTTAAGTCCCTTCCAAACCAAATCATTCTATAATTCTATATGAAGCCTATTCTATGTGATTCTGTGGCATCACACGTTTCTGACCCGCTGAGTATGGGAAAGAAGTTTGACTTCCTGAGCACTATCTGATATACCCTCAACAGGTTCCTGATAGAGAAGGAGAGGGAAGCTCAATCCCCTCCCCCTGCCCCCAATAAACAAATGCTTTTTCAGCCTTCCCTTCAATTTCTTCCAGCTACTCTGGTTTACATATTAGACCCTGCGCCTGAAGATAGTTTGTAGAATATCCAGTTTAGGCCTGGCCTTATTGCTTGGCACAAGGTTAATAATGACAATAGTGATGCTTAATTTTGATTCTGATTATGGGTGAATGGCAAAAGACACAGAAGGGGCTTACTCCCCTGGTCAGGAGATTTGTTTTCCAACACAACTTTTAAAAAGTGTGTTTTAAAGAATTTTTTAATTGCTTTAAAAAGAAGGTAAGCCATGTGTAATTCAGTTGGAATCTCAGTCTGATCTGTAGCTGCCTAATCCAGGCCAGGACTTCAAGAAACCCATTACAGTGACACTAGGCACCTACTGTGAGAGTCAGTCTGGGAGCTAGACAGCTAGGAAAAACTACAGCTTTGGTCTGTGTCCAGCAGCCTAAATAAAAAGTTTCCTTTCCATGCTCTACATTCATCACAAAAGAGCACTAACTATCTCTTTTATATAGTAAATATGCACTGCCACAGAAACATATCACATTAGAGCCACACTGGTAAAAGCTCAAGCACAGGATGTTAAAAATGAGGTATTATAATTATGTTATCTCAGATGAATTTCTCCTTTTTAATGACACATGGTATTCATGCAGAAATGTCAATCCCAAGCGTACAAAGAGTGTTTGTTGCTTTCTCCTCTCCCTCATAAAGCATCATAGAGTTGGCTTTAGGAAAAAATATTTTTATATGAATGTGTATGTTCATGTACATAAGTGTGTGTATAGAATTGTGATTGTTTATTTACTTTTCATTGTCCATTTGCACTTTGATGATCCTTTATGTTCTTTTCACAAAGGTGTTGATGCTAAACTGGAGATTTTTCTGTTATTCATGAGACTCCAGAAGCTTGGGCTTAAGTAAAGTATCAAATGTTATGAGTTCATGATGAGCTACCAGACCTGCCAACATTAGTAACATTTTACAAGATAAATTATATATACTAAGCCAGCAAAGAAAGAAATATCTTGAGAACACAACTCACCTGAAATGCCTCTGTGTTACCATTACTAGGAATTGAACAGCTGCACCTTCTGACTTCAGTATTAACAGTGTTTTTCTAATAGTTTGCTATGCACTCAATCTTTGTGATGCTGTTTTAAAAAGAGAGAAAATCGAGCACTGAAGTTCAGCAGTCTCAGAGGGGAATACAGTGGGGAGTAGCAAATTTTGAGCAGTGCTAATTCCCATGCTGCTAATTGGACAGAGGCCATTTCCTGCACACTAAAGTCAAACAGGACAGTAGCATATGGGCTTTCAGAGAGAGAGTTAGTTCTTTGCAATGGAAAAGAAAACACACACTAAAAATAACGCCCTAGAAGCCCCACAGACTATTGGTGATTGTAGAGAAATTACAGACAAATCACAAACTTAAAAGCTATATGCACAGATGCTGCTAGTATTGCTTCTGGGAGAGCTGTGCCTTTGAAAAGATGGTACTTGTTCCTTGGGGATATGCCATTTTCAGTGCCCAGTATTCTCCCTTTGCCCTACTGTTGAAGGAATAGGGTTTGTTTTCTTTATTAATTTTTAATTATTTTCACTTTATCTGCATTTCTTAGAGGTTTCAATGGCAGGATGAGATCTTCATTGGTAAGCTTTCCTGAGAGAAGTCAGTATGGTTAATGAGCTGGAGGGCTGCAAGCTCCGTAGTGTTGCAGAGGGGACAAACCTGCCCTCCAAGGCTGAAAATCTTAGGACTTCATGTCAATCAGCCACAATCTTTTATTCAGCTGTGTCATATTCAGCCAAGCAAAACAATTATCATCAATGGAAACCGTATCAGGACAAGTATCAAACATTACCTCTCTTCTTTAAACATGTTAAATCCACGCACAAAAGACTTGAAATATTATTTTGCGGCAGGCATAAGGAGGTGACTCTTCAAGGATGTAACAGAGCTGGGATCCTTGGGATGAGAGGGATGCTCTAGGAGGAGATGTTGACTGGCTCATTTCCCTGTATCTTCCTGCAAAGAAACTGGTGTAGGTAGGGTCAAAAACAGGGCACTAACAGAGCATCGTTCTGATCCATTGTGGCAAGGATGGTGATGGTCCAAAAGAGTTTTCTTCTATTAGCTGTTAATCAAAGATGCCTCTTTTACTTCATTTGACAATTTATTCTGTCTACAGCAGTCTCTCCTACACAACACCCTGCCAAGAACAGATGCACAGGTGTTGTGCACGGACAGAGCATGGAAAATTTCAGCTGTGAGAGTGAGTGGTTTAAAAAGCCAATGACCACAGAACCGAGGGACACAATGGCTCTCATGATGGAGCCAGTCACAACGGGCAGCACAAGCAGCAGCATCCCTATAAGACGAGTGTACCTGCTGCATCTCCATCCAGCTTCTGCCTGCAGCCACAGCTGCCGGCTGACCGCCTGGTTTAGCTGCTGCTGGGACTCCCTCAGTGGCTGTCACACCTGCGCTGCCCTCCCTTGGAAAGCTGCCAGAGGAGAGAGCAGACAAAGGACGAGCAGCACAGCTGGAGCTGCTGGAAGCTGCACGCTACCCGGGTTGGTTGAGCGCTCGCCCAGCACCCCTCTTCCGTAGGAAGCCTCTTTCCTGCCGCTGAGTTCGGCTCTTCAAGCTCCCTTGTGCTTTTCCCTTGCCGTCGTTTTTAAGGCATTACTACAGAATTCCTTTGTGCTTTTTCAGTATTATTATCGCTGTTTCTCACTGGTTTCACCACTGCAGACACTACATCTTCATTGCTGACTGTGCCCACAAAGCCCACTTAGGTGGCCTGCCTTGGTGCCCGTGCTTGTTTCAATGGCCCAGGACAGCAGGGCCCTGCTGGAGCACATGGGCACCAGGGCAGCAGAGAAGGGGTTAATAAAGGGTTTAATACCAGGAGGCCAGACAGCAAAGCCCAGGTTAGGGCCAGCTGCACCCCTCCCCCCGGCCTTCATCCTGCTGCAGGAGCCCTGGCAGGGATGCAGCGCTCAAGTGCTTCTTTCCCCACTTCCCTCCTGCCCCACTTGTGTGATGTAAAACAATCCTTTTGTTTCCTCTTTAAGACATTAGCCTCAGGGGCCATTACAGGAAAAAAAAAAAAAAAAAAAAAGGTAGCTGGGGCTCTTTTATCTGAAGGAATCCATTAGGAGCAGGGGTCTTTTCCTCCCTGCATGCCCAGGGAGCAGCTCCTGCCTTTCACTGCTCCAGGGGCATCTCGTTACTCCATGGTCACCTCCTCCCTGCCCCATGGCCATCTCCTCCCTGTTCCAGGGACATCACATCACTGCTCCAAGGATATCTCCTCACTGCACCATGGCCTCCTCCTTGCAGCTCATGGCCAGGTTCTCATCCCAATCCAAAAATGGGTCAAATAGTGTCACTATGCAGAAAGCATGAGTCTGTTGTTCAGAGCCCTCTAAACTGAAAGGAGAAGGAGGACGTGTTTTTAAATACACCCCAGTGTAACAGATTGGCTTTCTCTTTGCTGACATTTTGAGTAACCAAGGGGGTTTTGGTGTTCTGGCACGTCTTTGTGGCTACAGAAAGCAGAAACTAATTCTTGCTCTGTTTATTCTTGCACCAAAAACAGCAGGCCCTGTGCATTTGCAAGATTCCAGTAACTGAGGCTTTAAATAAAACCCCTGATATTATGACACTCTTAATAAACTTGAAACCACTTAAATAATAATAAAGGGGGAAAAAAGACAGATAAACTAATTAGGTATGGGGAGGAGGTTTGTTTTTTTGGTTTTTTTTTTTTTTTTTGTTTTGTTTTCTGGTTTGGTTTGTTTTTTGTTTTTTTTTTTTTTTTTTTTTTTTTTTTTGAGCATACCCTTTGCACTTCCCCAAATCAGGAATCACAGAACAAACATTTGTGCTGCACAGTGCATGCCACCGGGACCCACAAGGACCTACCTTAGGCTAATATAAATTGCCTGAGTTCCAGGAAGGCATTAGCAACAGATAGGAGCCTGCTGCAACCTCACCGGAGACCAAGCAGCCGTGGTCAGCCCAGAGCCAAACCAAGCCCGCCAGCCCAACTGGGTGTATTTACCCAGGCTTGGTGTTAACTGCTAATACCATTATGTGGCTTTACCGCAGATAGGAGCTGGCTTGCACGGCAGTGATTCAGAAAACAAGCAGGGAGAGGACACCGAAATAATCCTAGCTAAATAGAGTGTTCAGCACAAAAGATGCAGATTAGGGTAAAAAAGCTGCCAGCGTGCCTCGCTCCTGTTTAAGTTGTGAGATACTGGATGCATTTGAAAGCCCTTACTCAGCACCTGCCTGTATCCATGCAAGGGGAAGCACCTCTGGAAGCCTACCCCATAGGCACAGTCATGATGGGCACCACCGAATAGTTAAAAATAGAGAGAATAAATGAGAGCAGCTGCCAGGCCTGTAGTGGTAGTATGCGTGTGAGCAGAAATACATGTGAGCCCTCAGCCAGAGCTGGTGTGAGCAGGAGCATTACCATGTCTCCTTGTCAAAGTCATTGGGGAGAGAAATGCCAGTGGGCTGACAGCAGGAGATCACCTCCCTGGGCCCTGCCCTGTCCTGCCCTGCACTGCTCTGCCTTATGGTGGCTTTAGGAGGGAGGTGGAGGGTGAGGGAAGGAAGGAAGTACAGGCTTCCCTCTCCAATTTGGTTGCTTCAGAAAATATGGGGTGGTGGGGAAAGCCATAGGGGGATTCACACTTTGCTCTTCAAAAATCAGTGGTTGTGCATGCCTTGAATCCACATGCTCAGGCTCAAAAATATTTCAAGTTCACCCAATAAGCCCAGAGAATAAAAAAAAAAAAAAAAAGTAGGAGGACTCCTGCCTGGGAGAACACATGAGAAGGCCAGTATCTCTGCTGCTGCCCATTCTGACAGGTCTCCCTCTGCTGTCTCATAAACGTCCTCCCCACTCGCCATATGTCACACATACCCTCCCTGCACTCACAATTATGCTGGGCCTCAGCACAGCCAGGAGACACCATCACTTTCCCATCAGTTCAGCGCTGTTGTTGGAGGCCGGGGAGATGAGTGACCCCAAGCTAGTTTTGTCACAGCCAGGGGAGAGTGGGAACAGGGTTGAGTCCAGTTGTTGAGGCAAGACAAGCAGAAACACAAAAGTAGCAGGAACAGCACTGGTGTGAAAAATATTTAAACATGTATGATACAGTAGAAGTGACCTCTTTTGCTGTGATCCTACTTCAGCACAGGCTAGTGCCACAAAAACAAGTGAAGATATGTGTTCTGCTGGTAGGACAGCACATGAGCACTGACCTAAGCAGCTCCTCTGGTAGTGCTTGGGCACCAGGATCCACAGCTCAGGTCTGGTGTCCCAACCAGAGTGCAAACTCATCAGCAAAGTGTCTATGCCAATTTAAGCAAATTTACACAGGGAGGGGGTCCTACAGCAGGTGTATATTTTGTACTAGGGTTTTGTGCCAAGGAATAAGATGCAGGAAGGGGGAGGCAGGTGCCTCATACACACTCCACCTGCAGCAACAGCCTGGTGGAAAGTGGGCAACAGTGAGCATGCAGGCTGCAGAACAGACCCTGAGCATGTCCCATGATGCCTGCAAAGACGTGTTAATAGCACCCTGATCTCCAAGACTGAGCATAGCCCTGCGGATTTCCTTCAAGGAAAGAAAGTGACTAACATGCCCATAGCTGCCCATTAACATGACATACTGGCTGCACACTTCTCAGGGCTGTGCTGCCAGCCCCTCAGCACTTCAGGGTGCCATGGCTGAGCATGACTCCACGACTGCCATGAAGTGGGTGTCTGCTGGCATGGCAGAAACTCATCGATCAATCACAAAGCTACATCTGGTGCTGGAGGTAGCATAGGTGTCTTGCTCATCCTAGGCTGGTGTTCCCAGCAGGGCTGGTGAGCAAACAGAGGTTTATTGCCTCCAGTCAGGGAGCATGGCTGCTCAGGCCTGCCCAGCATTGTGCTCAGCCATGTAGGTATGTGCTCCTCGAACCATGCACGTCAGGCTGATAAGAGCCAGGGAGAACTGCAAGGGATTCTGAAGAGAGTTAATATAAATAAAACAGGTAATCTTTAGGAGAATGGCAAACAAGGCTTGTCTTTCTCTACCTGAAGAATTACTGCTGACACCGAGAAACTGCCCTAACAAAGAGCTCCCATAAGACAGTGGAGGGATGTGATGGAAACCCCACCATTTGAGATGTGATTGACTGGACAAAACATTGAAAATATGACGGCTCCGAAGCTGCCAGAAAAATACATCAGAGCTGATCTCATCTATGACAAGTGTATTATGTACTTATGGATGGATCTATACAATACCCCACATCTGACCCGGGGTCACAGGCATAAAACAGTGGGAGTCACTATAAACACACTTATAATTATTTGGGAAATTCTTCTCTTCCTTCTATTCATTAAAGAATACTATTTTGTTTCTCTTTCCACTACTTTACTCACAAAGAATTTGAACCTCAGCAGATTAGGGTTTGCAGAACTTTGTGGGGTTTGGAAAAGACTTTTAAAAAAAGCCACTTACTGGAGAAATCTGCTCTGCCAAGATGTGGAGAAAATGTACTCCTTATCCTTGGGAATTGCTTCTATATCTCATTGGTGTGCAAACAATAAACAACACTAAGGGTGATGTTTCTGACAGTCCTTGCAGCCTCATGAGCAGGATTTATGTTGGGTGCCTGTTACACATTGCTGTCACAGTCCTGTTGCTTCATGAGCAGTTATACTCGATCTTGGGAAAGTGCACCTGGCATTTTTGCCAAACTCTGCTCTGTGCAGAGGCCATATGAAGATGATGCTGTGTGAAAGGATAGAGAACTTTTTTTCATTTGCTCCCTGCCCCAGTTACAAGCATTTTTGGGGCAGAGGCCAGACATACTGGGAAAAAGGGCTCAGACAGTCCAGTTAGCCTAGCTGGTGGGCTGGCACACCTCGTCAAATAGAAAATAACTCACACCCAGAATTAGTTCAACCCAGCGTGTTTTAACCTGTTTGGGTGTCAGCTCTGGAGTCTGACCTTGGGTACTCCCAGCCCTCATGAGAACATTGTGCTCTTCCTGCATTGGTGCCCTTGGGTGCAAGCGCCCAGGGCTGAGGTGGCCTGGGAGAGGCAGGTGGGCTTTCCTCAGCCCTTTCTTGGCCACTTCACCCTTGCACTCACAGAGGCAGGAAGGTTGTTGCCAGTCCAATCTCCAGGCACTGCAGCAGCTGGGGCTGGACTGCCTCGACATAGACTTTGTGTTATTCATTTCTCCTCCACTGGGAAATGGCTCTCTGAGGCCTTCGACATCTGCTGCGGCTTGCCCAGGCTGCAATGCTGGCATGGGTTATTGGATTATTTGAGCTGGCATGGGTTCAAGAAGGGACTGCAATATTTTATTGTGCCAGTGCTAGTTTTCTGAAACCTACCCCAGAGGCTAGGAGGATGGATGGATAGGGAAGACGTAGGTGGACGTGGTTCTTCATATTTCTGTACCATGAGGGGGGCTCCTATTCCTAGAAGTATTGCAGCTGAAGCACCAGTCTCCAATGGGAAGGGCATTTTGCTTGCACTTGGCAAGTGTCTGTGTGAGGGGAACACATCACTCTGAAAGGAGGAGAGGATGTTTTCCTTGGCTTGGCTGGGGAGGGCTGGAGGCAGGACTGGGGAGAAATCCTCCTGACAGGCAGACAAGTAGGCAAGGGAGGGAGATAGGAAAGCCAGGAAAGTTCAAACAGGAAGGCAACATCAACAGACAAGCAGCGTAACAGAGGTCACCTGTTGGAAAAGCTCCAGGAAATTTCCCACATATTCAGGGAGGCAAGAATGTGTTGAGTCAAAGTTTACGAGGAAATGAATCTGGTGAGCTGAGTGGGAAGTGCCTGCCTCCATCTTACCCTCAAAAATACTTTGGATAGTGTCTCACA
The DNA here is from genome assembly GCF_009819655.1 of Sylvia atricapilla. NCBI lineage: Eukaryota > Metazoa > Chordata > Aves > Passeriformes > Sylviidae > Sylvia > Sylvia atricapilla. The sequence continues at coordinate 116,204,337 of NC_089140.1, read as the reverse complement.
GCTACTGCCCTGAAAGGCCAAGAAACTTATTGTAAATTGCAGTATGATCCTCAGGACAGCAGTGCTCTCAGCCAGGAGTGATTTGTCAGCCGGTGGACAGGGAAGGGTGGTAACAGGAGCCAAGGCCTCCTCCCTAATTCAAGAAGGGAGATTTTTCCCAGCAGGATCTTGATAAGCCCAGCAAACAACCCAAGAGCACACCACTGAGGCTATCTCAGTCTTCAGTCTCCCATCCCACTCTCACACACCTTGGGGACAGAGCCCTCAACTTTTGTGGGTATTTTCTCAGCCTTGACCAGGTAAAACCTGGGGGACACGTGAAATGGACCTGTACAGTCCATTGCTGGGAGGAAAGTGGCTGCATCCATGGGGCAGAGAAGGAGGGCTGGGGCTATAACAGCTTACCCCATGAACACCACTGTGAACACCACACCAGAGGATCAAGGTCTCCATTAGATGGTTTCCCAAGGCTTTACAGGTCAGCTGTAGAACCGTGTGCTGGGACAAAAGTTGGCAGCATGGGAACAGAGTTGTGGCATCATTTTTCCTCCGCAGATTTGCTTCAGCCATTTCTCAGCCCGCCCCCTGCTCAAGAACTGAGCTGGAGTGAATGCATTTGACCACTGCATGGCCAAAAAAACCTACATGTTCAAGGAGAAGTAGAGATCCAGTGCAGGATCGGCATTACCGAGCTGTCTTGTGCCTCTGGGATTGCTCAGTGCTGAAAGAAGACAATAAATAACAGTGACTGATGGCGATAGCAGCATGCCCTGTGCAGAGGGCTCTGTGGAGGATGCCAGCGGGATCTGCAGGCAGGATGGTGGCTTCGGGTGCCCAGGTGGTGCCCAGCCCCACACTCTGTGGGCAGGCACTACCGCCTCCCACAGAAGCAAATGAATGCCTCCCCTCCCTCCCTCCCTCCCTGCTTCCCACCCGCTCCTCGCACCACCTCAGTGGCCACCAGGGAGGGAGCCCGGGGGGCGCCCGGTGGCGCAGGGACACAGGTGTCTGTCACCTGCTCCCAGCACCATCTGGGGTAGAGGAGGATGGAGCCAGCAGCCTGGTCTCTCTCATCCCCTTCTCCTGCCTGACTGGGGGAGGGTCTGACCCTGCAAGAGGAAAAGTCTGTTTCTAAAAAACCGCAGCCATTTGCAAGGCGCAGTGGGTGAAGTATTTGAAATTGCTTGAAATCGTTTTTTAAAATAAGAAAGAAGGAAAGGAAGCAGAGTTGTGCTGTTCCAGGTGGAAAGCAACAGGACAGCAGCCCCAGGTTCAGCAAACTGCGCTGGCAGGAGGTGGACCAACCTGCTAAGGCTGCATGGTGACATCACCCCTGTCCTCTCTGACATTCCCTGGGCTGCAGGGCCCTCAGCACCCCTAAAGCTGTGTCACTTCAGACAGTGCCCCAGCATAGAGGAAAGCAGGGCTTCCTGTCCTTGTAATCCACAGTGGGCTTTGGAAACCAGCACCTCACTGGCACCTCCCCTGGCCTCCTGCTTCTCCCTGTCCGACTTCAGCTCCTTTCCCTTGAAATCTAGTTAAGGGAGGCCTGGGCTTCTCCTTTTGCACAGATGAGGTGGAGGGTGCTGCGGGGGAGGGGTTGCTATAATTGGATCACTCACTGTGTGACTAATCACAGTGCTGGTAACCACAGTGACTGTGGTTTTAACCTTACTTGGTCATTCCCAAGCCACCGGATGACCCAGCCATCTGCAGCAGGGCAGGCAGCCGTGGCGTGGGGCTGGGGCACACACCCCACACCCTCACTGCCAGCCTGGGTGTGGGTGGGGCAGGGGCCGTGGGACATCAGCACTAGTCCTTTTGCCATCCCTGTGCTGGTGGCCTTCTGGACAGGTGTGGGGAGGTTGGGAGCGTGGCCACAGAGCAGGCAGGACCAGGAGCTTGTGGTGGGGACAGCCAAAACATCCAACTCCAGGTCTGAAATAGGGGTGTTCCCCAGAGGAAGGGCTCAGGCTTGGCTCAGGGACAAACCCATATCTGTGCACCTCTGTGTCTGCGTATGACTGGTGACATCCGTGCTTGCTGCAGAGGTGGCATCTGACTGCCCTCAACTTGCCCTGGTGCATCTATTTCTGGCAAGGGAGAAACAGACAGATTATGGATGGTAGATCAGATTAAGTTTTGATTCTTATTCATTTGAGTAAGAACAATCCTTAAAAGCCATTATTAACCTCTTTACCTTTAATTACCCAGCCAATTGCTGGGCATCCTGGCAGTTCTGCTTTTACCAGGCGACCCGGTGAACCTGAATTCGGATAGGGGCAGCACTGCGTGGGCTGCCACTGTTTGTTGGGAAGCAGAGTTACAGCGAGGTGTGTCAGGGCACTCGCCTTTCTCTGTAACAAATACAGGGAAGCAAGGTGAGGCCAGGGCACCCCAGCCTGCCCCGTGCAAACACAGCCACATGGGAGAGCCAGGCAGCTGCTGCCACTGTCGCTCCTTTTGAGCCCCGTGTTCAGTTTCTCCAAAGGAGGACGGAAGGAAGCAACAAATGGGAAGGAAACGGGCCTGCTTGTGAAATCCAAAACCGGATCGGTAAGAAAAACATCATAAATTATGGATCCCCTGGAGCCGCCGGCAGCCTGTCACTGTGCATGATCTGTCTCCATTGTACTTTTCTGTGTGGGTGAAACTGTTGTAAACTAACACAGGGCGAGCTTTTTCTGCCGAGGATCGCTGCCCACTGCTGGAAGAGCCCTCTGCCTTCCAGCACAAACAGGCCATTGCAAACCAAATGTTTCGTGTAACCGATAGCGGCCCCAGCGGATAGGCAAGCCCTTGAAGAGGGTGAAGGGGAATGAGGCTTTCAGCTGATCCTGCTCACTGGAGCTTAGCACCGGTGGACGCGCCAGCTGCAAGGACGGGGACGAGCAGCCTGGGCCAGCACAAGGCTGCCCATTGTTCCCCAATACGCTGCTGGAAAAGACAACCGGATTAGGGGAGACGAGTGGCAGCGCTGCAGTGCAGGACACCCGTGCTGGGGAGCCGGGCTGTGTCCCGACCCTCGGCCCCGGCTCCCAGGGGCGGCATGGGGCACATGGGGAGCATCCAGCGTATGGTCCTGCCAGAGCAGCAGGGGTTATGGGTTTGGAGAGGGGGATGTTCAGCCCCCCAGCTGCACCAGCCTGTCTCGGATACCAGATGCAAGCGGGCAGGGGGAGGAGGGGAACGGGAGCAGAGAACGAACTCAAGGTCAGATAGCGAGGGGAGGGGAAGGAAGAGGAGGTGGCGGGGAGGGGAGGAAGGGTGTCCCCCACGCGGGTGGAGAATTGCTCTTTATCCACCCTCCTTCCCCCCTTTCCACACGGCAACCACAGAGGCAGCCTCTCATCAGGATATTTATGAACACACGCACAAATGGGAGGCTGAGGGGAGGCAAAAAAAAACCCAACAAAACAACCAACAAAACAACACCAACAACCACCCAACCCTGTTTTGCTCATTCTCTTTCTTCAAAGAGCAGATGTGCTGTGGCCTGCAAACCGAGAAGGACACTCCCTTGCTGTTAGCTAATTTAGGCTGACATGTTAGGGTTTTGTGGTTCGAAACAAGAAGTTTAGTAATCAGCCACTAACATTAACCAACACCTCTCACACAACCGCCCGCACTGGGCTCAAGCATCCTTATACGTAATGGGGAGACAAAAAAAAATTCTTTTTTTTTTCCTTTTGCATAAGACAGTACTGCGGTGCTGCCAGCAAGTCCCTGGCCACAGGAGCTGATCCAGCAGCCTGCTCTCATGGAAACCCAAAGAGCAGCCGTGGCAAGGAAAAGGCTGTTGCATTGCCCTGGTGCTCACCAAATACATGTCACCCCCACGGATTCAAAGAAATAAGTGTTTCTAGCCGGTTTATATAATGTTAAGGGGTCTCGTCTCTCCTTTTAAGCCACTTTCCTGCTTATTTTCTCTATTTCTGGCTGTGGTTCAACAGCCCATCAGAAGGTGGGCTAGTCTCTCATTGAAGATTCAAATGTGCTTCTCTGCCAAATTGACCTGCTGTTATCCCCCCTTTCAGCTACTGTAACCAACACTGCACAAACAATGAATTATGAGATTAGAGTTACAGAAAAATGGCCTCATTCTGCAGATGTTGTGTCTGGAACCGGCTGCTGCGAACTCGTGTTTGTTGTGTCATCTTCCTCGCTTCACTCCCCTTCTCCTCCTCCTCGCTGTCCCATCTTCACCAGGTGATGGTGTGTGCCAGGCACCCTGTTATGCAAAGGGTTAATTAGCATCTTCCAACTCTGATACACCCGCCCAACCCAAAAAAAAAAAAAAAAAAAAAAAAGGGAAATGAGTGAGAGAGAAAAACATCATTGATAAAAGAATAGCCATTGTACAGACAGACAAGCAAATAATTGAACTGGAATTTGAAAAGCCACAGCAGAATTATTTTAAGAGATATTGATTGGAGTTTCACGTGGGAGCTGCATGGTGGGGACAGCACAATGCGGGGAGGCTGGAGAGGGCACACAGGGTTCCTTTGTTGTATGGGTGTGTTTTGGGAGAGGCGGGGTGTGTATGTGTGCGTGCGTGTCTGTGTGTGTATATGACTGCACCCATTTCTGTGGGGGTGTCACACTCGTGTCTGTGGGGGTGTCACCCCTGTGTGCTGGAGCTGGCACACTGCCGTCTGTGGTTTGGCATCACAGCACCCAGTACCTGTGGACTGGAAGCCCCATACCACAGCAGCATCAGAATACAGCCCTGCAGCCTCCAAAGTACGTTTGCTACCTGAGGAGCTTTAGAGTGCTCTGGTTGCTTGTCCGAGGGTGACGTTATGATGCCTGTTTCCTCCCAAATTTGCCCTAAACCAGGACAAATACATTTATAAAAAACCCCTTGCCATCAAAATGACTGGAGATTTTGGGATCCCCCCCCCCGGATGCAAATTTTTCGGGTTAAAAAGTGGTGCTTTTAAAGGACATTTGGGAACAAGAAAATGTAACAAAATAAAACAAACACCTTAAACTCCCGGTGCTGCTGAGAGTTTTGCTGTTGACTACAGCTGAGAAAGGAATTTGCCCAGGAAGCCAGTGACTGATGTGGATTGAGCCTGGCAGATACACTTCATCATTCTTCCTTTTCCCACAATGCAAGGATTACACAGCTCAATAATTATATCTTATGTGCAATTTTTAATGCACATTAGGGAGTGATGAATGGAAATAAAAGCTTCCTGCATGCTGAAGGACCAATGTTATGTTCTTGGTTAGTAGTGGGACAGCTTGTTTCAAAGTCAGTTGGAACTATTTGCCAATTTCATCATATTTTTGGGGAATAGCTGTGACAAACAAAAATTCACCAGTATTTAATTTGGAGTTTTCAAATTAAAGTATCTATAGTTTTCAAAATTAAAAAAAACCTCAATTCTGTGTTTTAAAATTATGTTTCACTTTGGAAAATATTTCTGTTTAAGGAATTTACAAGGCAAAACAAAATGAAATAGTCGTCTTTGGAGTAAAATTAATATTTACTTATTTTCTGTGTTGCTGAGCATTTTTTTTCTAGTTCAGTGAAACCTGTTGTTGTTGCTAAATTTATGTAAGACAGACCGATGGGTGCCCCAGCCCACCTGGCTCTCTCCCCCAAAGCAGAAGGAGGTGTCATTGCAGGGGAAGGTAATCATCCACATGGTGACAATAACTCTGAGTTCATCAGGATGCAACCATGTATCCCAGTGAAATCACAGGTCAGGCACCATGGAAGTGGGATGAGCGCAGTACTGGCCAGGAGAGGGAGGAGGGCCACTGAACCTCTCCCTCCTCCACTGCTCACTACTCAGCCTGGGTGTCCCAGCCTGCACGGAACAACCCCTCTGCCTCTCCAGAAAGAGCCCGGAGGTCATCTTGCACCAGGAAGCTGGGAGCTTCTGCACTGAAGAGCAGATGGCTCCTTGCCCTAGAGTGGGGCAGTCCCATGTCCTCCAGAGAAGACGCAAGTGTCTCTCTGATTGCCTGGGGTTGCATCCATCCTTCCGCTGCCCCCCACAGGCAGCCTCTCCGGCGCGCTGTGGTGCTGCCTGTGCCTTTTTAGTAACTGGGACTGCCGCGGCACTCCAGAGGATGAGAAAGCACAAGACGGGGACAGGAAAGCGGCTGTGAGGAGAAGCCCCATGGAGATGCTGCATCTGCTCCATCTCTTTCTTTTTCTGCTGGTATTTTAATCTCTCAGCTAAAACGAACAGCAAGTTGTAGGATTTGACTTGATCTTTTGTGTTTTCTGCAGATTTCTCAGCCTATCATCATATCCTGTTGTGCTCCAGGCAATGTGTACTTCTGGGCTTTGTTTGACACCAGGCTGCACAGGCTGGAGCTAGAGGTAGGCTCCAGTACATTAAAAATAAGTAGTGATCCTTGAGGAGAAACACACTTTTCTGAGAAGCTGCAGTCCTATTAGGCAGCAGGTTCAAGATCCTCTTCTCCCTGATCTCTGTCTCTGTGTCTCTGGTCTCAACTTCTCAACAGCATCAGTTCTTTTTCTACCCAATGCTTTTGCCCATTGTTTTTATTTCCGTTTTTTTAAGGCAAACTCATATTGACATTCTCATCCCAGTCCTGTGCTGGTAAGACAGGTTATAAGCATCAGCATCACTATTAGCAAATTCAACTAATAATATGACAAAGCAACATTTGATAAACACAGTTATTAAGACCCAACAGTGACAGAAAAGGACATTAGATTCCAGCAGCCTGAGGTCCTTATGCCCTCTTTAGTTCCTTTGTCTGTATTTACAGCAAATATTTTCTCCTGTGCCATTGGGAGGTTTTGTATCCTCCAGTCCATTTGCCCTGGACATTTCAGTAGAGCTTAAGCTTATGTATTTCAGTGGACTTTGAAATGATGCTCAGAGGCAGCCCAGGAGGAAAGGATGGGGAGAAAAAAAAATAGAAAGGTGCTCAGGAGCTGAATATGTTCACAGTTGTATGGTAGGTACTCCCCAGCCCATTAATCTGGTACTGCCATGTCTACACAGAAAGAATTACTTCCGTTTTCTTGGAATTTGGATTGTTCCACAGGGATTTATGAGTTTGTGCTATGGCTGAATAAAATCTATTTGGTTTCATTTGGAATATTCAGGTCAAATGGTTGCATTTGGTTAAACCTCTTTGTAAGAATCAAAAAAGAGGCTGGATTTCTGGTTGCATTCCTGCTTTTTCCCCTCCCCCACCCTTTCGAACAACAAGTCGCTCATGAGGAAAGCTCGAGCAAGAAAACCTAGAATTAATTTGAGAAAGTTGCAGGGAACGATAAAAAGGTCTAGTAATGGAAATTGCATTAACTTGAGTGCTCAAATCCACTATTAGTCGCAATCCTCATGCTAAGAAGCCACCATTTGGTGCTACGATGCTCTCAGCAATACCCACTGATAGGTCAGAGGGGTCACTCCCAGCAAGGGCACCGTTGTGGTCACAAGTATTTTGCCTGGACGGTGCCAGGACTGCCATGCCATCACCTCGGCTCCATCTGCTTTGTGCTGTAGCCGTTTTCCTTCGCTCAGGTAATATATGAGCATTCAGGCACCTGGCAGCATCCATTGCTTGATTTTAATCTATTTTTTTTTTTTAATTTGCATTTGAGTTACAGCTTTAACCTTTGCGGCAGCACCTTTTTTAACCCTTGTCAGGATCACCCCATGGCTCACACGTGGCATCTCTGCTATTTGGTATTCTCTTTGTTGCTCCCCATATGCATTTTAATCTCTCACTGCTCATGTTGTCCTTATATAGATGCCATACCAAACTCCTCCCCATCAACTACAGCAGTGAACACCTGTTCTCACATCATTAACTTTATGTGCTTAAATTCTTCAAGAATATCACTCCTGTCCTGTAGCACTGCTGCGTGTTGAACCCTGATGGATAATCTGTAAAATCTGCAAAATAGCTTCGAGAATGTAATATGAAGGATTCTCCATCCAGATTCACTTGCTGCTTCCCAAATATCCCATTTTAATTTGTAATATATATGCTTGTCTGTTTAAGTTTATTAAGCATCTGGGGTTAAAAAAGAAAAAAAAAAATCCAGTTTATCCATCTATTATTCTTCCAGCTCAACTGGTGGTAAATCAACAGCCTTAATAAAGTGTTGCATTTTCCAAATGAACAAAAACCACTTCAGGACTCCTGGAGGACAGCACAAGAGTCTTTCTAAATCTCCACACAGCCAGCATCGACTTCATCACCTTCAAGGTTCCAATTTTTTTTTTTTTTTTTTTTTTTTTTTTAACTTGGGTGGCAATTCTCACAGGAACACCTTGATGTGCAGCCGGGTGCTTGCTGTCCCTCATCCGACATATCTGCTTCCCGTCAGCTGCAGTATCACAGATCCTGGGGCCAGCCTCCTCCCTCCCTCTCTCCCTCCTCTTTGCTGAGCCTTCCCCAGGAGGTGCCGAGTGGGCTCTCCCCACGTGATGGGAGCAGCTGCACTCCTGCTCAGAACCCCCCTCGCTCCCCCTGTGTTGCAGCTGCAGCCCATCCTGCCTACAAAGGACGAGGAGCTAACTTTTTGTGGCATATGCTGTTACAGTCGGCTTTGCTGCATCTTTTGTCTGGATTTGTTGTCTTCAAAATAGCTGAAGCCCCTTTGCTTTCTCAGCATTCACTGAGCCTGAGCATTCAGCCAGTATTTTGTATTTAGTATTTTGTCTTTGTAAGCACTCGTGGCTGCTGTGAATGCGGGCAAGGGTTGTTAGATCTGGGACATCCTGGCACCCTCTTCCCTGCTCTCACATCGCAAACTGGTGCTTCCTGCTTAGAGAACTGACCTCAGTCAGCCACCTGCTTGACATTAGTCCATCCCATCCCCAGGCCATCACCAGGGGCTTGCACCTTCGCCTTTGCTGTGCTGGGGTCCCTGTTCAGTCCTCTAGAACTACGTGATGATTAGTGACCTGGGACCCTTCCCAGCATCTCCCTGAGCTTTGCCTTTGCAGTGTGGCAAAGACTCCAAGGTTTGCAAGAGCAAGGCTTTTCCCTCTCCTGTCTGCAATGCTCCCCGAAAGGTTTAGGAAGACTCGCTCCAGAATTATTTAGGAATGACAGATGTGCCTTCTTCACAGCCCGACGTGCAGGGAGGTTTGCCCATGATGTAAAGGTCACCTTTACAAAGAGGGCTGGTGCTGGAAGCCCTCTGGCAGTTCAGCAATGACTCCTAGGATTTTGGGCATGTGGGTGTCATGGCACTCACCAAAGACCTGCAAGCAGCTTGCCACCTGGGTTGTGCACACGGAGAGTTTTGGAAAACTTCCACAGCCGCAAAACTCACCGTGGCTTCTGGTGAGAGTATCTACAAATATGCTCCCAAATTCTCTATGCTCTGAAGTATTTTTTAGAGTACATAGAAAAATATTGTCCTTTTCTAAACTTCTGCAGTATTCCAAAATGCAACTCTTGCTTTTCTCAGATCTGTCTTTAAAGCCAGAGGGGGTGGGAAGGCTTCCTTACACCCACAGACAAATGTGGCTCATGCGTAGGAAAAGAGAGACTTTACAAAATAACACCAAAACACCTCATGTGGTGTTGTCACATATGAGAATACAAACACAGCTTTGGTGCAAAACTGTTTTATGCCAGGGAGTCTGGAAGTAGCTGGTGTAGATAAATGAGTTTCAGAGGCGGTTAAGTATGTGCATATTAGGTGAGAAGTCTTATGCTCAGGAGAGCCTTACGGCACTGTGTTACACACGTTAGCAGCTGCAAAAGTCACAAATGTGCATTTAAAAACAGGAATTGGCGGAAATTATTTTTTTTTCTTCAGCATGCATGGAGAAAATGAAACGTTTTTCACACGAACTTTTCGTGATGCCTCGTTTATTCTGCATACTCTGTGCATAATACCACTCTTATTAACCTCTGCCTCCCTCACTCACCCATCAAGTACAATAAAATGGCTCCTCTGATGTCCTTGGTCTGCAGGGAGTTTCCAGAAATGGCATCTGTGCTGACATTGAAATAATCTGCAGTCTGAGGCAAGTATGCAAGTTATTGACGAGTCTGCCTGGCAGTGGCGGTCAGCTCTGTGAACTGCTCTGTTCTTGTTTACTTAAAATCCTTTTCCTTCCTCTCTTTATTTGAGAACACAGTATGGCATGCCACAATGCTATCTCATAGCAGTCCCACACACAGAAGAGCTGGCCAGGGACCGTGGCCTGATATTCGCAGTGTCACAGAGGATTCATTGCTCTCTGCTTCTCCAGCAGAAGCTGTGGGCTTTCACTGCCTCTGAAAATCCGGTTTCTGCTCTTGGTCTCCTGGCATCAGTCCCACAGCAGGGTCACAGTGAGAGCAGATTATACCCACCACATGACAGGAGTCAATTCCTACTGACTCCAGGTAGCCGGCGCTGCCACCGTTTCAATCAGAACACTGGTAATTAAAAATTGGTCAAGATCCAGCCACTTCCACCTGATACATTGGGCAAAAGCGTCTGCATGAGATGGACGAAGGGGTCTCGAGGCACAGATGGCTTTTCACAGGTCCCGCACAGCCTCCACGGGGAGCTGGAGCCCTGTGAAGGCTGTGCACAGCTCATCCTGTCTCTTCCAGCAGCCTGCAGGGCAGGAATGAACCCAAAAAAATGCACACCGGGGACTGCACCACAGTGGGACACAGTGTGAACTAGAGCAGAGCAGGACACAAGCAGGCACGTAGGCAGCAGCAAAAAGTCATGGGGCTGAATTTGGCCATCCTTCAGTTGATACAGACCACAGGAAGTACAGCTCTATCTCATAGCAACTCCCTGCACTTTTCAGTACAACAATAAACATGTATTTATACAAAGACATCAGCATGAGACTTTTCTCTGATAGCACTTGTAGCCTGCTATGGCTGAGAAATACAGAGCATAAAGTTAAACCCCCAGAAACATCATTAGTAAGCCATAGTATCTGGCCTCTCAGCACACCCCTGACTGCTCCCCAGTTATCCTTTACAGAAAGAGGTACAAAGCAAAACAGGGAGCCACTGTTGCCCAGGCTCCATACAGCCACTTCCAGCCTGTCAAAAATCACAGCTCAGTCACAGCATATTGAGATAAACCTGGCCCTCCAGCTCTGAGCCTTTGATCTTCAGCTGGTTTGCAAAGAGAAAAAGAAGAAAAAGGTTAATCACGAACAGCTGATGGAGAAGTCACCGGTCAGATAGAAAAATGGCAGATTCCTCCATAACCTCCCAGAACAGGAGCTATCACCAGAAAGCAGTTGCCTCCCTATTACAGGAAATGGCTGCATGGCAGGTTTTTCCAGAGAGAAGAGCAGATTAAACTAGTTTTCCATTTAACTTGAGCATTGACTCATTAGGGATACCAAGGAAGGATATTCCTTGGTAGGAGCTCACAGCTCTAGTTGGTGTTTGTAACATGTGCTGCGTGATTTTTCCAGCTAAGCTGCAATTTCAGTTTCTACCCTGAGGGTTACACCCAGAGAAGATAAAAGGGATGCTGAAAGGTCTCTAAGTACCCAAAATTACTGGACGTCTATGTTTCCCCTGGACCTCTTCCCCTTTTTGCATAGGCTCATATATTTTTGGGTAGATGCAGAAGCCTGTCCTTTGCTGCTCCTTCCATTAGCTCTTGGCTCAGGCAGCCTGGCCAAACCTGTGCTGGGTGGCATGCCAGTGCCAGTGCCAGTGCCAGTTTCATGGTCTTCTTTACCATGAAACCTTTCACCAGTGCCTGTGCCAGTTTCATGGTCTTCTTTACCATGAAACCTTTCACCAGTGCCTGTGCCTTTTGGGGAGATGGTGACAACTGGAGCTGAGTGGCCTCACAGAAAAGGTGAGGGTCGCCCTCGTTCCCAACAGGGTGCCCCACTGCTGGCATTGGCCGGTCCTTTGCCCCATGAGACCTGGGGTGGTTGCACAGGACACTCACCAAGGAGGTTTTGGTACCACTGCCTCATTTCTCACCCAGGCTACCCAGTCAGTAATGCAGGCTGAGGCTATCATGCTGGAAAGGGGGCAAAGCTTGTCTCTGCTCACTCCAGTGCTCACTAAAAATCCTGCAATGAGGAGAAAACCTGGACTTTGCACCAGGCTCGTGCCTTTCCCCGTTCCATCCCAGTTTGCCGCTGAGATAGGCAGCACTGGGTGAAACAAAGAGGGAGCAAGAGCAGCTGCGGGAAGGTTTCCAGAGAATAAATATTTCTATTATTTCCCAGCCTGACTGGAAGCATTCATGGGCTGTGAGGAGATGGTTACTCCCTCCACTGCCTCACTTATCTCAGCCGCTCTAGGTGGTGGTTGCAGCAAATGGCACGCTTGCGAGATAACAGAGGCTTTAAAGGGCTGCTGCCTCGCAGGGAAAAGGAGATGCTGACTCAGCTGCTGGAAAAATCAAGCAAAATATGGAAAAGGCACAAAAGTTTGTTCACAGCCTGAAGAGGAGAAAATAAGGGAGGGATTCTGAGAATAGGAAGACGCTGAATTCAGGGTGCATCCGCTGGCGAGGGGAGGGGGGAGGCCGGGCCAGCCAACAATGGAGCAAAACAAAACAACACAAAGGCAGGAAATGCAGAAGTTCAGGTTCACACCAAAGTTCAGGTTCACACAGTGTAGCTAGGTCAGCTGCCCCACGCACGGCACAAGCACAGCCTCTCCTGTGGCCACTGCACCCCACAACATGGCTGTGCCCACCTGGGGTTTTGGGGGTCTGTCCCCACTCAATTAGGTGTTGTTGTTTCTGGTTTTGTTCTAAATAAACATGTAACACCTAGAAAGAGGACCGTGGAGCTAAGCTGGTGCTGTGAACGGCACAGCATACAAAGTGCCTACACAAAGATGGTTTCATAGCACACTGGAGAAGCAGAGTATTTTATTCAAAGACAAAAAATATTAAAAAGTCAAAACAGTGGATGTCCCCTGTGACTTCTGCTTTCTGAAGATTTGTTAACTCAGTAGACAAGTTTTGCAGTCCAGCTACTTTAGCTTTGATGAAATAACCAGACTATTGTAAAAAGTGAAATCTGCAGTATTGTGCGTATTTGATGCTTGTATTTCTATAAGCATTTAGGGAGATACATTAAGTACCAAAGCAGGGGCATATCAACAGTTAATTTTGACTCACTACTGATTGTGTGTGGGGGGGTTGCTATAATGTTCATAGTAAATAATATTTACAGAGCCCTCTTAACCAGAGAGTCTTCACAGTTTTATTTCCATTGCAGAAACCAGCATCTCTGGATACTGAACAAGGCAGCAGAGAAATGACTGCAGGCATAAGGGACAAAACCACATGGAGCTCGACTTGGTTAGCAGGTGTAGTTAGAATTAAAGATAAAATGGTTGATGTAGACTTCCAAACAAAACATGTATGGGAACCGAACTCATCTGCGTGGCTGAGGGCTGAACTGTGAACTGTCCTTGGCCTTCAACACAGTGACAGTGGCTCCCAGGGCCACGCTTTGTGAAACCTCCCCAGTCAGCAGAGAGGAAAGGACGCTGGACGCCCTCAGCCCACCGGCAACCTCCCTTGCAGAGTGGCATCACCCTTTGCTGCCGGAGGGGCGGGTTACAGCTCCCGGAGACTGAGCAGGGAAGGGCTGGTTTCCATCCTGGGGCTTCTCTCTGTCCTTTTGGAGATGCTGTTGCCAGTTTTTGGGGCCGCATGCAGCTCGCAGCTGAGCCCCCCCGCCCGGCTTTGCTGCTGCCAGAGCAGCTGAGCTCATTAGCATGTAAAGGAAACGAAACTGCAGCTCCGCTCTGCTTTGGGTGCAAACCAGGGAGCCCGCAGGACGCACACAGATCCCCGCGCGGCTCAGACCCCGTGGAAAAGCAGGCGGCTGTAACCATTTCTGGCGGGGCGGCACCATTTGCCGAAGAGACCCTGGCAGTGGAGAGATGCTTTGCTCCCATTTGGCGTGGGCGCTGCCGCGGGAAGAGGGAGGGGAGAGCCCCGTGAGGGGACCCTCGCACCGGAGCCGAGAGCCGAACTCCTCTGGGCAGCCGGGGGTCTTGTCCAGGGTCGGTAAATCTCCACGTAAATGTATGGCACTACATAAAAGTTTAAAAAGAAGGAAGAGGCTTCTGTTCTGTAAGGAAAGGAAGTGGTGGGGAAAGGAGTAGAAGCAGGCTTAATTTGTGCAGTAGCCTGGAAAGAGTCCATAGGGAGTTTAAAAAGCAATTGTATTTTGGATCCTGAAATTAAGCAGCAAGCCACTGGCTGTTTGGCTGAGGGTGAAGTGGTCAAATGTCATGACATGTGAGGGAAAACAGCAGCTTTCCATCCCCTGTGGGAGTGCTGGAGTGAGGGGTTTGGATGGGGAGAGAGAGTTACTGCACCGGAGGAATTAAAAAAAAAACCAAAACAACACCACAAACCCCCCCCCCCCAACCCAAACCAACCAACCAACCAACCAACCAACCAAAAAAAACCCAAACCCCCACACACACACACATACACAAAAAAAAAAAAAAAAAAAAAAAAAAAAAAAAAAAAAAAAAAAAAAAAAACCAACAAAAACAACAACAACAAAGAGGACAGGAAAACATGGATGGAAAATTCAGCAAAAGGCCCAAGCCTGCCACAGCAGCAACACACACAGAGGCTGTAGTGTGGCTGGAGAAAGGAAGAGGATGTATGGGCCAGAGGGGGAAGGGTGAGGGGGAAGGAGGGCTGGGGATTATAAACCACTGTCAGCTTAATTTCATTTCCCAGGAAAATAAAAAAACTATTTGTAGGCACACAGATGAGAACAAGGAGATGAGATTCAGCCAAGACAGGTTTGTTAAGAACATATTGCATCAAATCAAATTAATTTCACTGTGTGGTAAAGTAATAGGCTTTGCGGATATACTTGAGGTTAGCAAGGCTTTCGACAGAGTCTTCCAAACATCCTCCTAAGCAAACTGGGGAAGCACCCTCTAACTCGAACTCCTGCAACATGATGGAAAATCAAATTGGAAACTCTATGATTTAGTTTATAGCTAAAAGCAGATTCTTTGAGGTCTCTCCCCAGACCTGGTACAAGCAGCATTCAGCAAGGAACAGAGATCATGCCTTCATGGAGATGCTCAAATATTTTCAGAAAATATATTATAATATATTAAAAATATTTTTAAATCTATTTGAACAAATATTTTAAAAATATATTCAAAAATATTTTGAACAGCAATGTTCAAATTTGAAAAAAGTCTTCATTCAAAATAATGCAGTGGAGAGGCATCCATGCAATTTGGTGGAAGCAGAACCAGGCTGGAATCAGGCATAAATAAGACTTGGAGGTGGGACCAGCCAGGGGACCACTGAGAGGACATTCTGGGAAACAGGATCACAAGCTGGACACAAAATGACAGGACATCATGGCAAAAGAGGAGAGCTGGTTAACGGGAGGTGTGAATGGGAAGAACTGAAACCCCACATAAAGCAACCTGGCTGCATGAACTGTCCCAGCCCAAACAGGAGGCCAGTGCCAGGACGTGGTTTAAGACTGACCAAGGGAGCAGTCTTGGAAGGGACAACCTGTAGAGAGAGAGACTGGGCCAGCTCTGGATCATTCCAAAGACAAAAGACTGAGGGGAAACAGAGCTGATTCCCAAGCTAGAAAATGTCTTTGCCAAGGAAAAGGGATTGTTTGGTTCTCCATGTTCAGAGAGAACAGGAGCAACACAAACAACAAAAACCACGGCAAGGAGAGTAAGGTAAAATGCAAGGGAAGCACAGCATGGTTTGTGGGATCTCTGTCTCTCAAGGTCTTTAAGAGCAGGTTAAGTGAATATGAACAGAAGAGCATGAAGAGTGGTTGGCCCTCTTTTAGGACATTGGGTTGGTTAAACTTCCAAAGGCCCCTGCCAGGCCAGTGCACTTTGACACAGTAGTGAAAATAAAAATGGTTCAGCACAAGCCCTTCAATAATAACTCCTGGTATGCAGTCTAATAGCTTAATAGGACTGTTTAGGTTATTTTGTTAGGACTTGGATGCTGTAAGACCAGAATCCATAGTCAGGATTGCTTTTGCTACTGCCTTCAATTTGGCCAGATTTTCACCCTGGGATTCCAGCTCCCTCCACCATCTCCTGCAACTCTCAATAACATGTTCATATCACCCATTTTTATTGGCTTTTTCTCTACTTCCTGGTCAGTTGCTCTGTGAAACGCCTAAGAGAGCCTGGTCTTTTAAAGTCACACGCAAACACATAAGGGCTCAAACAGATTTTCCTGCACCCTTGCCCCATCCAGGTTAACATATCTTATTATCTTTATGTTTTGCTTTGCTGACATTTATGAATGCCAATGCTTAGTTAAAGAAAAATTTATTGGACTAAGAAAGCATGATATGGTGATGTTCATTACTGATATAACTTCTCCTTTCATTCATCATAGCCATAATTAATTTTCTAGCATGGATATAGGCTGAGATTTAAAGCCATCCTTGTGAAATGAATTAGCTCCTTTTCTCATCTTATTTGGAGTTCCTTATTGTGAATATACTCCAAGTGTAATAGAGAAGCAATTTATGAGAATGAAATCTCATCTGTGTCCTATTCCTTGCCCTCTCTCTGGTGATTTTATTATGCTGGGGTGGCTCTTGTCATTTGCTTAAAGGCTGGGCTGCATTTGTTATTATAAGTTCAACAGGTTGTTTAGCATACATTAATGCACAGCAGGGAGCAGAGACAGACCTTGGATGCCTAACATCAACCAGTCAAAGCATGCAGTTGGGGTCTGTGGGTGAGAGGTGTTGCTTCACACAACATTCAGCACCAAGGAAATCCTTAGTGAAGGCCCACAGTGGCCCAAGACTCAAATCCCCCTAAGCCACAGATCAGCCCTAGAGGAAGAGGTGGACACAGCAACTTGTGGGCATGAAGTTTGACCTGACCCTGGCACCAGCACACCTCTGTCACGTCCCATTGGGTGTGTTAACACAGCTGAAAATGCAAAGATGGGATGATCAGCTGTTTCCATCCAAAGAGAAGTCTGCTATTAGTGCATCTGGGAAGATTTAAAGGCATCTCTCTGAAATGAATTAGCTCCATTCCTTGTCTTATTTGGAGTTCTCTGTTGTGAATATAATCACAGCAGTGTGTGGGGAAGGTGCCGACTTCCCAAGGATGAGCACTCAGTTTCAAGGGAGCTCAGGAAACCTGAATGGAAGAAGCAAAGGTTTTTGCAAAGCAGTGCACTGCCGTGGCAATTCTCTGAGGCCCTGCTGAGAGACTCTGGTGTTTGCAAAGCAGTACAGCTCCCCAGGCCTCAGCAGAAGAGCTGTGTCAGAAAGCTCCAGTTCCCTTGGTAAACCAAGGGGTAAATATTCAGCAACTTTAAAAAGGCCCATGGCATCAAATGGTGTCTTCAAGCCTTTAAACAACAAAAAGCATCTTGCATAGAAGAGCAGATCCTGGCAATCACAGTTACAAGGGTCCTCTTGCAGGATAATGTGTGGATGTAACTGGCTCCAGGGAGGAAACAACCATGGTCACCAGCAATGCCCCTGCCAGTGGCTGGAGCTGCTGCACAGGGTGATGTGTTGTGACTGCCATGCTGAATTGAAAATATAAATTAGCCTCGGTAACTTTTCAAATGTTTTTTACCTTTGGAAAGTGGCTGCATTTGATTTTCCAGAAAATTGGCATATAGCTGATTAAAACTGCACATATCATCCTAACATCATATCCTCACTACTGAACTTCTAACCTGACATAAATACATTGCATATAACCTGTTTCTCTTGATTATTAACCTTGAACATGGCAACCTATAAATCATCGGTGAAACAGCTGGTGCTCAGCATTGCCCCAAAGGTGTATGATTACGATCATTTTATATATATCTTGCTATGCAGACATGAAAAATTCATTGAAGAGCTTGGTATTGTAAGACTTATTGTAATGAATTTTCTTTAAAACATAGATCATACTTTAAATAGGTGTCTGCTCATTATAGTGTAGCCATTTATATCTCCTTGAATTACTGGTGTGGTGCTTGGCTGATTTCTAAAATTTAAATGTAATGCCTAAACAAATTCAGAGTGGTCAGTTTGCCTGTACTTCATTATGACATTTTCATTTTTAGTTTTATTCCTTTATTTCTATCAGGCTAAGGACTCACACCTGCAGAAATATTGAGAGGATTACAGATTTTTTTCCCTGCAATACTTGGTGTTACATCCATCACTACTGGGATTTAAGTAGCTGCCATTGGCACTTTAGCTTTGGGGGTGGTAGCAGTAGATTCAGCTGAGGTCTGGTGCCAGCAAGCACATGAATCGTACAATTGTAAGTCAGTAATAGAACCAAAGGGAATAAACAAAACATAAAACAGGCTATAAAGCCAGAACCTGAAAATAAACTTTTAAAAGCCACGAAATCTGATGGCCAGAACCTCAATGAACATGGGGAGGTAGTTCAGAGGTCATCCAGTGACATTTTGGTTTTCGGGATGGCATCCTCACCTTTTCTATCCTCCCAACAGCCATGTGCATAAACACAGCCTGTGTCAGCTAAAAATGTGCTCAGTGATTTAAAGCTACCCAGCACCCATCTAGTGAGCACTGAGAAGCCTGTGCCACATGTTCCCATCCTACACAGATTTTACAGAGAGGCTCTAACTGTTTGTGTCTGAACTTGAGTGGTTGTTGGCAGGTGACGGGAATCATGAGAGAGGCCCTGCATTTTGCTACTGATTCATACCATCAATTTATCATCTTGCAGATGAAACCATTCTTCTCCACGAGGTTATGAGAGGATTTTGTCACCTCTGGCTCCCCTCTCTCATGCAGCTGCTCTGCCAGAAATGCTGCCTAGGATGGGATGGTAAGAGAGCCAATTTGTGCCAGCCCTTCCCATGCATTTTGCTCAAGACAACAGTGTCAACGAGGGAGGCTTTCCCTGCCCGTGCTGTAGCCTCCATTAACAAAATTCACCAATACTTGCAGAGCTCCACCAAGGACTACATCGGCCACAGACCCCTTCAGTCTTCATCTTGCACCCCAGGGGCACCACTGCCACCTTGGACCTGGCAGAGAAACCACAGTATTCCCACAGAAATCTCTACGTTCCTCCCTGAACTCCTGGTTCTGATTTTGCCTGTGACAATTTTTGTTTGCTGCAAGCAGGAGACACAAAGACATTTGCGTGCAACCTTATTGCACATTGGTCATCAAAGAGATCTGTGCAGATTTAATTTGCTTTTGCCTGCTCACAACATATTTTCCCTTACCTCTCAGAAAGAGTGAAGACAAGCATAAAAACCAATTCCACAATTGCTCGCAGATTTCTGTAGTGCAAGCAGTAAAGGCTCAGCAAGAAAACCTGATACCACTGCACGCAAATGTTGCTTGGGTCACCAGAGGCATGAAGCCTAAGAAGAGATCTAAAAAGCCACCTCTCCATGAGGAATAAGCGAAGCACATGGCAGAGAAGCATAATTTGTTCCAATTTAGTTAAGATTCTCTTGGCACATGAACTCACAACTGCTTTAGGAAGGCTTCATTAAATGGTGTGCAAGGAAGCCCACTCATCCTTTAACTTGTATACAATGAAATCCACTGATAGAGACAGTTTTGCAAATCCCATTCAAAATCCAGGTTAAAAGCAGCCACCTCTAAAATGGTTGTGGTGAAATGCTGCACACATTGAAGTGCTGTTACTGCATGGTGTGATCCCTACTAGCCATCAACAGCAGAGAAGCCCGATCCAAAATCATTAGAGGCTGCTACATAGAAAGGGTGCCAAGAAGAGCTGACAAACACGAGGTACTTAGCAGCATGTACTGAAAACAGGCTGAGAGATATTTTGGAGCTTGCTTCTCATGGTTTCTAGAAAATTGCTGTTTTCCTTCAGATTAAACATAAGTATATACAGTAGGCAAGAAATTATGGCAGTTCTTCACATGGCAAGGGAAACTAATAGGGCAGTGAAAAGCTTGTTCAATTCAAACACTGAGCGTTAAAATCAGCAGACACCTTTTTCTTTCTCTGAATGCTCCTTTTCAGGGCAGTTGTATAGAGCCAGTGACAGGTTCTCCTTAGTACTTGGAAAGCTAGACTTTGGGCCTTTTTAAAACTACTAATTTCTGCTAGAATATCAGAGGACACTGGAAGCATCATCTTACCACTTGCTATCTGACAGAAAGTGGACAAGGATGGAAAATCCAGGAATATTATCTTCTCTCTGTCTGTGTCTGATGTATCCACAAGCTTCCTTACTGAGGCAGCTGTAAGCAAAGCCAAGGAAGCACTAAGGGATGGCTTTTCAGCACACCTGCATGAAAGGGAGAAAGAGAAGCTGTTATCTTTGAATATACTAAAGCTTTAGCAATCTACCCCTCCAGCAGAGCAATGTGTGCAGTAGAAGCCTTTTGAGGGGAACACGAAGGTGTAATGATGCAAATCTTGCCTCTTAAAACTGGTGCCTGAACTTGCAACTTTGCTAACTGTATTAGTCAGATGAAGCAGCTGCACCGTCATATTCAGGGATGACTAAAGGAGTATTAAAGAAACATGAACTACCACCATCCTGAAGAAGTCAGTGCACTGATTTATGTTCCCATTTCTGTGATGTACTATGCAGTCAGAAGAAAAAGCAGCCCCAAGGTCAAGTGGTAGCAACTTGTGCAGTGAAAGCAATAGCCATGGCCCTGCCTTGACAGTGGCAACTCAGTGGGACAATGAGAAGCAAGACCCACAGCTTGGCATGCAGTTTTCTGTGGAAGTGGGAGACAGAGCTGGCAGATTTGGTACCTTGCAGCAGGGTAGCAGGTTTGCCATTGTCCATTGATTGAGGGGGGCCGTACTACGACAGCCCAAGATGTAATGAAGATTGTCATGTTCAAGGATGAGCCGGAGTTCTACCCAGGCAGTCCTAATCAGGGTGGTTTGAGTGCGGCGTGATTGTTGCTAACATTAGCCTCACAACATCTCTGTGAAGAAGGCAAGTGTCATTCTCCATTCGGAAGATTGGAAACCGCAATTAAAGCAACCGCCTCAGGGAAGCAGACAGAATTAGAAATTGAATCTGGAGTCCTGGTCTGCTGATTCGCCCACGGGTTCACCTTTCAAACTTGGGAGAGGGCAAGGTAAAACAGTCGGAGGGCACCTTTTACCTGCAGCCCTAGAGACGCTCCCTCAGACTCCAGCAATAGCTCCAGCCTAATCAAACAGGCACAAAAGAGCAAACGCTGCTTGCAAAACAAAGCGCATACCCCACTGGTCACTAGAGTGCTACAAGCTGGAATCAATGTGATGATTGTGACAGCTGAGAACAAATTCAGCTATGTTTGACAACTTCCAGAAAATATTGGCAGAGGACAGGGAGTCTGCACTGCCCAGCAGCACCTTTGTGAATTGATTAGCCATATAGCAGATGGCAAGCCTGCTGCAGACTGAGACAGCAGAAGATGGCCAGTCTGGTTGAGAAGAACTTGAAGACGACTGGGAAGAAAAAGCATGTCCTTACAGTGACAGCCCACAATGATATTTCAGAAATGTCACATGCATGGCAGATGAGGAACAGGACTGATTTTTAACATTTTCTTCAGCTATTTATTACCAGCACCTGTCTGGCTTATAAAGCAAAATTATACAGCTTTGTTTAAACCCTTCACTTTCACCTCTTTCCGTCACAAAAAATCCTTAATATTAAAAAATCTTTTTTTTTCTTTTGAAATATTCTTCTAGAATCAACTGATATGTTTGAGAGAACTTCTTTCTACACTTTCTCTCAAAGCAGGCATGCCTTGAAAGTTTCATTTTAGGAAAATATATTCTGGACAAAGAGCAAAGACTCTGCTCTCCTCCTCCTGCCACATATTTTTGGGAGGGGTTTGGCATGTGTTTGGGGAAAATTCATATTTTCTAATGGTTTTAGGAAATGCCTTAGGCTATTCAGAGTCTGCACAGCTGCTCATCAGTAGCCAGCCATGGCTGAAAGAGCAGAAACTATGGGTCAGAAAAATATGCCATCTTTGTCTGGTGCAGAACAATGCTGCTGCAGTGAAATACAATGGCCGTCTCTTATTTTCCACTAGCCCTTAGAAGGGGGCGGGGGGGGGGGGGGGGGAAGACGAGGGGAAAAAAAAAGGGAAGGATCACGGAGTTTCCTTGCAGGGCCTCTGAGCAGAGGGAGGGAACATCAGCTCTGCACTCACAGATATGTAAATCGTTCTCCAGGCCCAACAATAGCAGAAACCCTGTGGGAGGAGGAGACCGATGGCACTGCTGCTCCCAACTCCTTTGCCTGCAAAGCCCACAGGTTCCTGGCACTTCCCGAGAACTGGAAGGCCAATGCATCATCCGAGAAGAGGAGAGCTGTAAAAGCTGTGGTATCAGAGTTGACTGTTCTCTGCCCATGGAGCTGTGCATCATCACTGGACATTTTAGGGCTTACAATTTGCCTGCCATTCAGTTCATGGGTGCAGCAGCCCAGAAGATTGATGAATCCATGGTTAATGTCTAATACTGCCCCTTAGGTTAATAAGGACCACATGTAAAAAGCTGGAACTGAAAGAAGAAAACTTTCTGTGGCATGACCCTAGTTAACAGTATTTGCATCAACATACTCCAAGCAAACTTTCTAAATAGAGGGACAGGGTTTTTGTTTCTAATGCAACTACAATTACCAGGATTTAATGAAGTCTCTGACTTCCAGCTATCACTAACATCTAAATTTCTTCAGCAAGGACTGAGGGAGGACAAATAACAGAGTGGAAACTACCTGCTATGCTACTGCAACAGAAATAGCTCAAATGATTAAGTTTTGATGGTTTTACCAGTGCTGACAGCAACCAAAAACAAAAACATCCAGTGACATGGACTTATTCCCTTCTAGAAAACATGTATTTTGCACTATATTTCCTTATACTAATAAGTGTTTGCTCTTTTGCACCGAACCTATTATCTAAAACTGCAAGCAGACTGAGCTGGGACTTTGACCCTGCATTCCAAGGGAGGTTTTCATAAGTCCCATCAAAGCTTGATTATAGCAACTGTCAATCATATAATTGAATTTCTTTCACATATTCTCCTCAGAACAGCTGACTCAAGCTAGTGATTAGACTAGACCCCTCAAACATCACCTGTCTATGTAAGAAGCCGTCTCCAGGTCTCTTCTCCAAGGCATCACTTGAAGCCAAAGGGGTACAACAGGTTATTTGCATAGTACAGAAGCAAGAGCTATAGCCACCACTCTTTCCCACAGAGGAGTCAGGAACGTTCATGGGCTGGCATCTTTCAGGTGCCCAGAAAACAGTGTGGAGGCAATAGGTCTGAGAGCCCTCACATATCTTGACACTTCCTGATCCCCAGCCCTGATGTTAAGGATTCAGAGGTAGGTGAAATGCACGGTGCCGATGCAACAGAAGTCTAAAAATCCCCAAGCAGTTTTGTTCACAAAAGTCAATGAGAAGCTTAATATGAAAAACACATTTGAATACCTCTCCCTCCCCTCAATCTTTAGTCCTTCTCAAATGAGGAAGTGCTCAATGGCAAAGATCCTCAATAGAAGGATTCAATTCCAATAAGCAATACACTTTGATATCTGACATCAATACAAAACAAGAGACTGAAGCTAACTGAAAAAAACTGGGACTAGTTTAGGAATTTGTCCCCCATTTCATCAGCAACAATTTTCAAGACTCACACTTGAACTGGTTCTCCTTTACAGTCCCATTATTAAAAATCGCTTCTGTAGTAGTGTGAGCAGACTTGTAGTTCAGTTCTTTCCCTTGGCAGGATTGCACACCATGCACACAGAACAGACTGTGTTAGCATGCAGGCCACTGCTGTACTTTGACACAGGTACTTTCGTTTTGAAAGCAACACAGAACATAATTTATAT
Source organism: Sylvia atricapilla (assembly GCF_009819655.1). Taxonomy (NCBI): domain Eukaryota; kingdom Metazoa; phylum Chordata; class Aves; order Passeriformes; family Sylviidae; genus Sylvia; species Sylvia atricapilla. The sequence continues at coordinate 116,180,544 of NC_089140.1, read as the reverse complement.
TCCTTGATAACCCCATTCACATTTCCATGGCCATTAGGAAGTCCACAAAAAATAGTTGGTGGCAAACAAAAGGGTCCTCATCGTGAGAGACAAAAAGGATGCTCCAAATGTGAATCAAGTGCAGAATAGTTTCTGATCTATGCATCTTACTCACGTAAGCTTTTATTCATTTAGACACACTTTTAAAACTCCGTAAGAATCTTTGCAATAATTAACATGTAAAAACTCTGTCAAATCAAAGAAAAACCTTCATATTTTCATGTAATACATTTCTCGGACATTAGATGGCAATCCCCCCACTTCATTTTTCATACCAGGGGCCCATATCCCTTCCAAAAATCAAATGTCACCACCTTTCCAACAGGTGAGGGGTCTGTCTTATAGGAAGCAAGGCTGTTGGGAAAGCAGAGAGCATGGAGGCTCTCCAATTCTCAAGGCATTTGTTCTGTTGCAGCAGTTCTCCATTTTTGCCTTTTTTTTTTTTTTTTCTGAGTAGGAAAGGCAGATGAGTAATGCCATCATGGAAGATGCTTGTATTAGGGGTAAGGTTCACTCATTTGTCACTTGGATACCCTACATCATGAGCTGGATGTCTCCATGTCAAAAACCTATAGGCACAAATATAAGTTACCAAAACCTCCCCACTTTGACAGAGGAAAAAGAGACTTAGTATGGCATTGAACAATATAATTTCTAGTCCTGCCAATTAAAAAGGGTTCTCCCAAGGGGTATCATTAGTCTGTGTAAATCTTCTCTGGAAATTATAAAACTGAACTGAAAAAACCCCTGCTATTCAGTACCATGTGTGGAATACACACAATGGGAAGCACCTACACACTCTTATAGTGGGAATTTTATAGGTAGAAAAAAAATAAGACAAGCCATTTAATAACAACTTAAAAAACAGCTCAAATTAATTCAACAGAGTATGTAACACACCTGCCCAGGTTAATGTGCCTTTGCTTTCAGCCTCTCACTTTTTGCCATGGTCTACATGTGATGTTTTAGAAAGAGGCAGGAATAACACACCTCATCAACCATTCAGTGATGTCCATGCAGGGGGAATCCTTCCTGACCTTCATTAACTCCCTATGATCTATTTAAGTGGCAGTACAAGACATCCTGACATCTATTCATTTCAACAGTGCGTCCCTGTGATTCATTCACACAAAAATCACTTCCTAAGCCTTCATTTCTCATCTACTTTCATCATTCACGAAATATTCTTTTCAAGCCAAGTTCACCCCTTTTCATATATCCCCCTGGGGACCAAATTTTGGCCTTGCAATACTTGCCCGTTTGAGCTCTTCTGCAAATTCACAGTGTACATGAGAGTGAGGTTTGCAGCTCTCCAGCATTCCAAAAGCACAGACAGCATTAGTCCTAAAGACAGGGGTCCACCCACAGCTGGCTACTGAAATAGCTAATTTTTCATGTACTCCAGTGAAAATCTAACCTTTTATCCTCACTCTGGAGCTCGTTGTGTATGTGTGTGTCAAGGTGACAACACCATGAAAACAGAAGTTCTCAAATGGTACATTATCTCGAATATCAAAAGGTCACAAAAGGGTACAAATCGGTAGCTCTCCAGAAGAGACACTGGTTTTTATAAAAAGTGGGTCAGTTTTAGTTTCATGTAGGTTGTTTGACACAGTGGTTTCTGGCATCACAAGCTCTGGTCTACAGGATACCACAGAGCCTTTGTATCCCTTGCTGTCACTACAGCATTGTGTTTTTCTACCCATTAACCAAGGATAAATGACCTAGATATTGTGCCTATTAAAGCCTCATTTTTCTTTTGCCCTTTTGTTCTTTAGTGTACCACATTATCACATGCTGAACACATTTAAAGTATTCTCAGTCTCTCATGCCCCTTTGAAGGAGTAAAGTAGGGATTTTAGCGTGCATTTCTGTAGAGTTACTTAGAGTGGAAAATATGAAGGCAATTCAAGGTTTCTCTTCCTGCCTAGTCCCCTGAAGACGATCAGTTCAGCATTTACAGCCACTAATCTATAAAGAATATAGCAGGAAAATGCTATAAAAAAGCCACAAATACAAATACAGAAAGTGAACACCAGTTTTGATGTCCCTAAACACTACATTCTATAATTACATCTCTGCATATCATGGGTCACTTTTATTAAAAGCATCATTACTACAGTTGGCAGCAATTTACATCTTATCTTACATGATAGCAGTTTCCAAAGAAAAAAAAAAATAAAAAGACATCACAACAAAGAAAAACAATACATTTACAAAGTCATGTCTGTAAACTTCAAGGCTAGTTTAGAGTTGAGGTAATGCTGTTTAGCTTTGTGGCTAAAGTAACAAAGTCCTTTAATTTAAAAAAGGTACCTGATTTTTTTCTTTTTGTTTATACCAGTGCATTACAAGATCACGAGACGATTAAACTGTAGCTTTATCCTGTAAGAACCTTCTCCCCGGGTTAATTTCCAAAAGGTACTCTTCACATTCAACAGCTGCCTTATTATTGCTGCGTCTCAAGACAGAGACATTCACACTATCATGAAGATTGTCAGAGAGAGAGTGTGTGTGTGGGTGTGTGCGCGCATGTGAGCGGGTGAACTCCCATACAGTCAAAATGAAGCGCGAGTACGATATGTATGGTAAATTTCATCTTGACCTTCACAGCAAAAAAAAAAAAAAAAAAAAAAAAAGGAAAAAAATAAGGAAAAAAATTTAAAAATTAAATATATAACTTCATCCTTCCTTTAAGCAGCACTTCCTTCTATTAGTGCCACTTGATTACAAATTGCTGCTTAATCCATAATACCAATGGTACCAAAAGAAAAAAAAAGCAGAGCATTATGTCAATTTCCTTAAAAAGACATGATCACCTCTCAAATTTCATCTCTCCTAGGGATAATAAATAATGCACTGCACAATACTTAATGACCAAGATACCTTTTGACACATCTGTATAACATGACTTGAACTTTTTTTTGCTACACTATGTTACAGAACAGCTTATAAAAACTAAGTATGGACATTAACTGTGAGTGTAAACAGTAGGACTACCACTTGTCAAAAGTTTAAAACACTTTAACTGTAACTGGTACTGGTTATTCATCATTTTCATTGTTTTCTATTTCTTCCCCCCCATCAAGTGAGTCTAATTCTTCACCCTGTGCTATTTCATCTTCTAAAACGGAGGAATCTGCAGTTTTATCAAGGCTCTCCTCTGCATCACTGCCTTCGAGATTTTCTTCATCTTTAAAGGCAGCTCCTTCAGTTTTCTCAGTAGCCTTCTCTTCATTGGAGCCCACCGCGTTCTGAAGTCCTGCTAGTGCTGGGAAACCGGGCAGAGTCAATCCTCCCAGTCCTGGAGGTAGAAACATAGATGGATAGAAGAGGCCAGGAGCCATGGTAGACAGCAGGAAAGGATTGAAGGCCAGAGGGTTTGTGGGCAATCCAGTGTTGGTGGTGGTGGTAGTGGTGGCAGTGGCGGTAGTCGCCGCAGTAGCAGCACTGACAGATCCATTCGCAGAGTCAGTAGCAGAAACAGTGTCTGTGCTTTTCTCAGAGTCTTTGTTCTCCTCTTCATTCTCGTTTTTCTTCTCTTCAGCTTTTGAAGCGCCATCCTCAGTCTCTCCTTGACCGGAAGCAGTAGTGGCATTTCCAGTAGTAGCCGTTATCGGGTTATTCAACAATCCGCTTAGTCCAAACATATTGGGCAGTCCTGCCATCCCTGGCAACATCAGAGGCAACATGGCAGCCGGGTTTTTAGTGTCCCCCCCAGCAGCAGCAGCTGTTGCTAGCCCTGGTGGAAAGCCCATGAGGCCTGCGAGCTGGAGAGACTGCAGGTTCTGTAGGTTCTGGAGGCTTGTGAGGTCCATTCCAGCAAACAGACTGTTCATTAGTAGTGGGTTGATTCCCGAAGTTGATGCTACAGCAGCAGCTGCTGCAGCTGCTTTGGCAATTTCACTTTTTGGCCTTCTTCCTCTTCTGCTTGCTCCTTCCTCCCTCACAACAGGTCCAGTGAGAAGACGGTCAAACATGGACTCTGGAACAAAACCCTAAGAAGGGAAGGTGAAAAAAACAAGCTTTATCCTCGACTGGCTTTTTTAGCTTACAGCAGTTAACTCCCGATGATAGAAGAAACAGAAGGGATTTCAGCATACTCCAAAAGTGGTTTGTTTTTTTCACCCTGGCAAATGGTGACTAGCTTAGAACTACAGTGAACGGCACTAAAACAAGCAAAGAAAGCTGAAGAAATAAAGATCACAGGTTTTTTTTAATATTTAAACACAAGAGTAAAATAATACATGCAGAAAACTCTGTAACTTCATTAAAATCCCCACCCTGATATGCTGCAGTTGCGAGTTTATGTCTTCATAATTCATACTGAATTTCAGAATAGTAATATTCTATTAAATTGAGTATTTCCAGAATTATACTCTTTATTTTCAAACAAATGTTGTAAAATAAAAGGCAGAATGCCTATTCCTTTGATGCTGCCTGTTTACTGAGACAACAAAGTGTATTTCTGTTATGAATACGACAAATATTTTCTTAGTAGTTCCTCATATACAAATACCTGTGCTTTTTAAGGATTGTTACTTATAAGAAGAAATAATGCAAAACAAATGCTGAAGGCTGCCTTAACTGTAGCTGATTTGTTGAGTGCATTTCAATCCAATTCTGCAAGCAGCCTCCTATCACCACTCCTCCCCCAAGCTGGGCAACTCCTACACAGACATCACAATTTTCTCAAAACCAGATATGAGATAAACACTTAATAATCAATTTACACAGCCTTCAACTTTTCTGTGCTAGAACGTACAGTGACGCATGGAAAGAGAGTTTCACTTACAGACTGTTTAACAATGTCAGTCCAATCTGGAGCAACAGCAAACTCAGGATTTTCTTCCAGCCATCTTGGCAAGTCCTTCATTGGAGGGGCCATAGCTCCACCCATCTAATGCAAAAGACAAGGTTATGACTTTAACAAAAACCCAGCAACAAAACCAAACAACTACTTACATGGACATTTTTTATCTACACACTTTAATCTCTGAAGGACGGCAACAAAGACATACAGTTCACTGTGGAAAACTACACGGAAACCACGGAGCTAGTGATACCTCAATTGACAAAATCATGTTTTAAAAAAACAGTAAAGTGCTGCAGCTTAAGCAGGTCTGGTAATAAATTTTGTATCTAAGGACAAAATGTGCTATATAGGTTCAAAAAGTGAGAGTTATTCACTCATGTGATTAATACAAATGTATCAGAAGAGCAAAGAACGAATTAAAGGAACCAGGTGGCACAGTCCAGTAAGAAAAACTGCTGGCACCAAATTATTAAACTTTTGAAGGGAATGCTTGGAGTAGAAAACTTGCTTTTCACATGCAAAGACATTATTAAAGACCTCAACTGAAGTAACTTAATTTTTACCTTCTTTCCATTTCGTTTATTTACAACAGGTACCCTTTCTTCTCCTGTCAAGGTGTTTATATCCAGTTTATTAGGGTTTCGACATCTGTGTCGTTTTTGTTTCGGCTTCTGAAATGGGGAAAACAGCACATCTGCACTCTTCTGGAAAGAAGAGAAATTTATTGCTTTTTAGCTTTTCATTTCTTGACAAAAAATCACCAATCACGGAACCCCCTCCTCACATCAATTTTAAGACAGGATTCATTACTTTACTCTCAGATTACGTAAGAAAAATTATTTTTGTATCAGATGAAGAAATTCTGCAGAATTTGTCAAACTCGTTATACACAAATATTAAGACAGGAAAAGCAAATCAAATGCCCCAATGTCACTTGGGTATGGATAAATTAAGAATAGTGGAAAAAGAGAAAACTTCTATTGAAAAGACAGCTACAAAATCGAATGTGCACAATGTGAGAAAAAATTCAGTCTGGCATCCATAAAACTAACTTCTGTATTAATACAATTGAACAACACTTTTAGAATCCCATACTTACTGGTACATAACTTGGCATATCTACAGTGTAAGTAGGATGCAACTTAAGCCATTCAACTAGATCCTTGTTTTTTGGGGCATCTTCTCCCACCAGCCTGGTCCCATCCTCTAGATTGATTACAGGGATGCGAGTGTCTGGGTCTAATTGACCAGGAGATGGAATGTTCCTTGCTGGTAGGGCTTCCATATCTTCTTCAAAAGCTTTGGTCACTTCCGCATCCTCCTGAAAACAATCACATCTGTGTTAGTCTTCCCTTCACAGGAACAGCTGGAGAAATAATTTCAGGGACAGACTGAAGTAAAATGTTCAAGATTTTGCATGCACAAGACTTAATGAGGTTTAAATACTCATACTACATAAAGTAGTATCATTGCATCAGGGAATTTTTAAAATCTAGCCTCCTTGATGCTAGAACAAAAAAAAGAACATAGCACTAAAGGCAAAGCAGGATTTTTGCCTTCCCAGTAAACATTCAAGATTCTTCAAGACCCTCGCTTTCCAATACATCAATAAAGACATACTTAAGCCTGAAAACATATATTAATAGAAATACATTTTGTATATATTTTGTATATATTTTATATATCCTTACTTTTAGAAAAAAAGTAAGTAATTTTGAAAGTACAAGCCACCTAAAACTCAGCTACAATTTGCTGGAGTAAAATATCAATGTACACATTTCTTTTTGGTTCAGAAAGAATTAACAGCTCTAAAGAGAGAAAAACCTGGTTGGGCAAAAATCGTATGTTTCTATTAGACAGAGTATAATAAGACTTAAAACACATTCAGGAAGTACCACAGGCAGAAGAACAAAAATCGAGACAAAAGGAAAAGAGCTGTGGTCTTACTACAGTCAACGATGTCCGTTTGTTGCTCATAAATAACAGATCAAGCCCTTCTACATTTTTCCTTCTTCCTCTCCTCCTCTTCATGGGTGGTTCTCCATCTATTAAAGAGCCATTTAGTAGATGCCTTGTGGGTGTGCGTGAAAGACCTGCTTGCAGCAGCTCCATTTGAGTTTTAAAGGCATCAGACACGGGTGTGGAAACATTAGGCAAGATAAACTTTGAAGTAACAGATGAAAAATTTGAGGTAGAACTTGTTGCCTCTCGTGAGGCCTTTGATAAATCTACAACCTTTTCTTGTCCATTTTCTGAGACCACCTGAGACTCACGTAACTGGGCAACCATTTCCATAAGATTTCTCCTCTTGGCAGCTCTCTCAGCCTCAATTTCAATCTTTCTTCGTCTCCTCCTCCTCTGACGTGGAACTGATAAATTGAGTGCATCTTCCTAATAAAAAAAATGAGCATTTCCAAACATTAGCAAAGCTCTGTTTGCTATGCTGAGTTTAAAGTAAAACTCCAGATGTATAATTCTGAAAACAAAGCCTTTATTTTATTCAAAAAAACACTTTTATGTTTTTCCTATTTTATTCATTCTAGTTTATTTTCTATTATGCAAGAGAAGCCCGGCAAGATAAAATGCTCTAAGTAAAAAAGAGAATGCTGCAGCCATACCTTTGACAACTGAGGAGAAGCAGTGAGATCTTCACTGCCACTGACGCTGGCTTGACCAACCATGGAGAGCTCTGCAAAGCTCCTTTTCTGTAGAGGGCTGTCCACAGCTGTTGGAGTGTACCCAGGTATGAGACCCTGGAAATCAAACATCTGGCGCCTATTTACTGGCCACTTCCCTTTCAGCACTGCTTCACAGATGTTGTCTAATCGGTTGATCATTACTCGGTCCTGCATAAAGGAAAAGTATGTAATGAACCTTCAGTGTAAACGTCACCTTTTAAACTCAAATAAGTCTCATGACACAGTCCAGTTTCCAGAGCTTAAGGAAGACATTCAGAAACAACCACCCCTGCATGTTAGGAATAAACTGATCACCTTATAAGAAGCTAACAAAATTTTGTAGAATAAAACTTTTAATAGGATTTAAAAGCTGCATTTATATTGTGAGGGGAAGGAGAAAAGACAGACCAAGTTTTCTGTATGACAATGCACCAACTGAAAAATTTAGTAGAAACTCGCTGTTATTATACAAAACTTCAGTAGTTAGCAACATCAACAGTTAAGGAAGGGAAAATAAACACATCTGCAATCAGTATCTTAAAGCAGCAGTTCTCAAGATCCAAGAAGCTGGATCTGTAATTCTGTCCTAGGAAGTGGATCCTCATTAGCGTCACTATTAATAAAGTTCAACATTATGAAATGGGCACCAACCTAGGGACATCTAATGAATGTCAATTTTCATTCCACGCCCATTATCACTTCAAATTGCACTGAAGCGTGTATACTAAAAATCTCTAATTATGTTTATTAGTCTACTTATGCTGAACCTATACAGATGAAAGATTTTCTGTTCTACTATCACTACTATGACTAGAACAAGATTTTAGCCCATGTTTCCAAAGTACTTGCTTTGAAAGCAGAGAAGATGAGCATTATATGATTTTTTTGTATTTCAGTATTCAAGCACATTCTACACTAGTCTGCCTGAAGTAGTAGCAACTTTGGAACTCCAAGAAATACTGCTGGTTAGGGAATATGAACATCAGTTAGCTTCCTGAACAGCAAAACAGTGCAAAAGCCACTAGCAAATCTCAGCAGCTGCAACAGACTGCTTGCTTTCCCCAGAAATAAGCCTATTAAGAGCAAGGTCCTCTTGCCCTGCTACCCCCTTCCCCCTCCCTGCCCCAACCAGATGGCCCTGTTATGGTGATTAGTAAGCTTAAGACTATTACTACTTTATTTTTCTCTCTCCCCTTACTGCAAAGCAGAGTACTAAATTAAGTATGGATTTATTACAAGGTTACAGTTTTGTATTTTTAAAAACATTTTATATTAGATAATTTTCAGTGTTGTTACCCAAATAAGATACAGCTTTATCCTATCTAAAACTGCTGCTTATGTTTGCAGGATACCTTAATACAATTACATCTGCCAACATTACATAATGGCTTAGATCATGTAGGTCACCAAAACTGTTCCCTACAATCTCCTCACCCCAAAATAAAAAGGTGATCTTTGAAAGTCTCTGCTCTCAATTCTGCAGATGGCTCTGCAGGGAAAATTCCTAATTCAAAACTGTACAGTGATGTAAGAGGTGGGACTCTGCTGACAAAAAGTTATGGGACCCTATGAACAACTCATGTTTGCCAGCAGTTCACTGTTTTACTAAAAGACCCTATTTTACAAAAAGAGAGAGCAATTTCTTTCATTTCCACTACTAGGTTGTATAAGCTTGAAGAAAAAGTGGCATTCCACAAATCATTCACAGAAAAAGGTCTCACCCACTGGAAGTGCAGTATCACACAAAGCTCACTGTTACTTTGCAAGCACATTTCCCATATTTTACTTAAATTAAAAGAGACACATGTCTTTCTACCCCTAACCAACCTTAGGCCAGAATGAGAAGGCAAATGTTCTCTCATGAAGCAGCTGAACCACAGAGGGATCCCCGTCTTCCATGTAGAATCCATCACGAGTTTCATCCCTTGCGGTACTCATAGAGGCATTGCTTTCTTCATCAAAATTCTTACCCTGAGAAACTGCTCCTGCTGAATAACAACCATGACCAGGCATTAACATCTAGTGTCTACCCACCTAGATAGGCTAAGGCAACCAGGCTTGACACAACATTTCTAACTCGGGCTTTTCAGTGATTACTACAGCAGAGCCCCAGCCTTCCACATTTGGCACAGAGATCATGCTTATCGGCTCAGGGAGCTATCCTGGAAATCATCTCTTGTGGGAGAATACCCCACTGATGCTGGATGCTTCTTATGAAAGCTTATTTAGCCACCTGATATGTGGAAGGGCAGAAGAACTGCTACACGTAGCCCATCCCATACTCCATAATGGCACCCTGTGTGCCACTTACCAGCTGGCATGAGCTTCAACAGCTGTGGGGCTTGTGCTAAGCACAGAGAACTGATCTGACCAATGTATTACCTTCAGGTTGGGAGGATTCTTCTGATTTATCATCATCTTCCAGTTTCTCCTCTTCATCTTCTTCTGAACCTTTCTCAGAAATAGATTTTGGATCTACATCTGTACTCATTTCTATGTCTTTCAATTCACATTTAACAGAGCCAGGCTCAGCCTCAGCATCACAGTCTGGTTTAGTGTCCTTATCTGTAGTATCTGTCTCCTCTTTGATTTCAGACTTTTCTTTGGCTGCTGGATTTTCAGAACCTTCCGCTTTAGACTCTGTTTGTTCTGTAGTCTTTTCTTCTTGTACTGGTGTGGATGGGACAATCGGGGGTGTTTGACTGCAGCCAGCACCCAGAGGGTTTACAGAAGAGACAGTATTTGCATTTCCTGTCCCTCTGTTTTGAGCAAAGTTTTTGTGAGCCTCAAGAAAAGAGAGTTCGGGATCATTTAGAATGTGATAATCTGTCCTACTGACTCCATGTTTAGCAGCACCAATCAGTAAGTCTTTATCATGTTTACCACACTCCCACCACTCTGGCAGGTCCAGACTTGGCTGGCAAAGCTTTAGCCTCTCCCCCAGCTGCGGGTGATGGAGAACCTGTTCCCGGATCTTGCGCAGCAGCTCGATGCGATATAAAGTTCTAGAAGCACGCTCTTCTGTGATGGGCTCAATCAGCGTGGAAAGATCCGGCGGTTCTGCAAGGACACCAAGTTGGTCTGTTTAACATGGATTGAATGCACATCCATTTCAAAATCATTACAGCTGGGCATGAAGTTTCAACAGTCCTACTGTCACATGATATTCATGCTGATTTCCAGAGTCAATTAAAACTTACCATCATCTGGTTTGACTGGCATTCGGCACACTCGTCTACACATATTCACAAAGCCATTAAAATACTTTTCCAAGCTTTCATCGGACTTTTTGTCAAGCCTGGCAAATGCTCTGAATTGATTCCACTCAAACTGATGCTTTACAGGATCAAATATAACTCCAAAAGTAGACACCACACGATAAAAATCAGCTTCTTCTCTTCTTGTCCATCTAGTCAAGGAAGAAGCAAGAGAAGTGAGGCCACCAGATAGATAAGACTCCAAACACATTTAGAAGCCCCAAAGCCCCCTTAAGTTTATTCTTTCAAAACAAAAGAGTGGTATGGGTCACACACAAGCTCAAGTAAGATTCAAAGGAAGATATCACCAGGAAACTCACTTTTGCCGTTTCTCAGTTATTATAGCTTCCCTTTCTGCTTCCAGTGCCCTCACTTCTTCTCGAGGCCGACGTCTCCTGCGGTCAGTCTTCATTAGTGCCTCTTGCCTCATTTGTTGCCTTTTATAGCTGCGTTGATAGGCAGTAATGAGGCGACGCAGACGGGTAGTCAGGGTTGAAGTGTTGGGCCAGTAGAGTTGCCCTAACTCAGCGTTGCTTTCACTGTGCTTGTCTAGAGGACAGAGAAGTATTTGCACTGCAAAACCAACACTAAACATTTCGAAGTTTCTATGGCTATAACTGCTTTATCAGATAAGAATACATGCCTGTAATACTGGTGCATAATGAATCAGAAACAGGATAACTATTGGTAAGAGATAAAAAATGGAATCAAACCATCCAACTCTAAGAACTCAGAAATGCTTGTGAAGCATTTAAAGATAACCATCAAGCACTCTGATTTGATGTTATAAATGCAAACATATTATGAACACTGTAAGTATTTAAATTCATGCAATGCATCTTTAAATACATTACTAAGGAGATCATTCTGCCTCTGAGGAAACACCTATGCTTATCATTTCCCACTTTATTATTTTCACTTAAACTTGGCAATTTTCCTCCATACTGAGGAAACAACGTATTTGTAACTTCCAAGATTATCTCGGCAAAACCATCAACGGCTGCATTATGAAACATCCGGTCTTTATCATCACGGTTTCTACCATGTAATTAGAAATCCAGAGAGCCATAATGTGGATTATTCCAAGAGAGTATGTAATTGTTTTGAAGAATGTGAAGCATGAAGAGATTTGGCAGCAAAAAGCTTTCTGTGGTATTGTCCCAAAACGTCTCCTATCCCCTCATGTGGTAATGTAAACAGTCCACCTTTCACTAAACGATCCCTTTTTGCCTTTTAAATTTTTTTGCTATAGTCTTACTTGGGTGTAATTCTATGGACTCCTCTTTGTCTTCTGGAGGTGAGTTTGCGAATTCCTTGGAGAGAAGACAGAAGTTATTTTAGTTTTCAGTTTTGACCATATGTCATAATTTGAGAAGAAAAATATGTCATCTCTCAAACACAGCAGCAAACAATCTTTGTAAGGTGTGTTTATCTGATAGTTTTCAAGCTTAGAAAACACACATTAAAATAAATATGGAGAATTTATTATAATTATACATATTTGTAGTTATAGAAAATTGGGAGTTCTTACATCAATTTCATCCTTGAAAGGAGTTCTGGTTGGCTTATACTCTGGATCTTCATCCTCTCTGTCAAAATCACCCCTATAAATATTAAAAAAAAATATTTTCAAGAAAAATACTGGCTTTGAGTGGGGGCTGATATTCTGGACAAAAGCAAAAAAGCTACAAAAGCCATCACTGTGATGTACCAAGTTACACATTTGTATTTCATGCTCAACTGTGTAAACAAATCTACGTACTTTGTACATCATATGATCGCTTCATATCCTCAGGCAACATATAAGTATAATATGACATATGAACCCATGCCAACATATACAATGCTGATAAAGTTTATTAATTTTTTCATGTCCTCCTTACCCATCACCGCCATCTGCTAACATGTCTGTCCCTCTCTGTTCAGCAGCTATGGCCTTTGCATCAGGCATGCCAACCCGTTCCAGAAAGCACAGTGCTGGATCAGCTCTCATAGAATTGTACTTCTCATAACCTGCGTGCAGAGTGAGAGACAAATGCTTTTTTAAAAGCAGTGACCAGCTGTGAATAGAACAGGTCTAGGCAGTAGAAGTACAATTTTCTGGATTCATCAATTTATTTTTAAATAAAACAAAAGAGCTGCCATCATGCTGGAAACATTTAATTCATGTTAAAAAATTGTCCATGTTGGTAAATTCCAACAGCACAGAAACATCTTCCTATCAATAACATTAACACATATAAGACAGTGAAGAAAGGATCAAATTTCACGTCATTATAAAGTAAAGTAAAAATCACAAGTGGAAAACCTTTAAGTTTCCTATATGACTTTCACAGTGGTTCTCAACATTCAATATTCGTCAGTGGAAACACACAGACGCAAATGGAAGTGCACAGACAGACACAGACACACACACACAGACACACACACATGTATTTTCAATAGCTCCAGCCCTGCTGGAACCCTCAATACAGGCTGCAAAAATGCTGCATACATGGGTTATACGTAAGGCCAACGAACCTGTCTTATTAGGTTTAGGATGATGCATGTCAGTAAGATGACACTGTTCCCTCTATGGTTTTCAAACTGCTGTTTGCTTTTTTACTGCCCAAGTTGACTAGATGGAAAATGGCAGATCCCAACAGTGCACTGCAGGAAAATGATTTTTAGACTAGACTTGCCTCAGCTGAGCCCACAACACAGAGCTGCTGTACATAGGCAGAACAGCACAATTCAATTAGGATTTGTACTACAACACACTGCTCCTAACTGCTGTAGAGCCTCAAGCCAAACTGTAATCATGAAAGGTTTTATAAGCCATCATTCTCCCCTTTAGTCAGGCTGGGCTGCTGAGAATACCTCTGCGACCTCCAGAGAATTGGGATTATAATCAGGAATCGCTCACTGTATATATCATGCCAGCTCTGCATCCCCAGCCTTTCAAAGTTAACAAGGCTGCATCCCACTCAAGGGAGCCGGGAGTTCTCAACACTGACATTTGTGAAATATTGCTTGGAACAAAGCCCAGGAGGCACTTGTACAGATTAATAGCAGAGGTTAAGCCCACCGTCCACTTTGACACTGGTTGGCAGAGTTAGCAAGTGAAGCAGTGCTGGAAGCAAAGTTTATGGAGATCTATCTTACTATTTGGCTATTATTTAAACAAATATGGCTTTGTTTTATTTACAGCCAAGAAAGTAATGTTTTCTTCTCAAATGTTCTGCAAACATTTAAAAACAGCATCTGATATTTACAGCTCATATTAGGTTTTTAATGCAGGCAGGAAAAAAGGGAGATACAAGCCAACAGTTCTTTGGAACAATACTTGTTAATATTATGACTGAACAGTCCTACACACTGAAAGCTTTACAACTGAGTTTTGTTGAGAGTGAGAAACCACTTACCGTGTTTAAATACTCCAATTAAAAGGGATTTATCTGCTTCTTTATCCCACCAATCTGCAGGAACTTCGGCATGGAATGGCTCAGGTATCCATATATCTACTTCACTGTGAAGATAGCATTATATACATTCTCAAATGTATTACTGGACACAGATTAAAACAAAACAAAACAAAACAAAACAAAACACAAAATCCTAAAAAACCCAAGTGGTTTATGTTGTTCTGTAAATATAAATTTTGAGCTGGAAAACCCAATACAGAAACTGAAATACCTTAAAAAATAATTAGGATGGTTAAACAAACAAACAACAAAAATAATTCATCAACAACAACAAAAAAATCACAACAAAGACACCTCCCCTCAACATTAGGCTATTTTGGGAGTCAAATGGTTATCTAAATATGATTCATTTAAGGTCTTAGTATTTTTTTAATTTTTTAAATTGAATAGAATAATCCCTCAATATTAGCAGAACTGCAAATCCACTTCTGTCATTTCCCACATCGTTTCCCCCCCTCCACGAAAATTACCCGCTGCGCTTGATAAAATAATAAGGCTGCTTGAGAACAGGCATGTAAGAGATAAAGTGTGACCACCTTTAAATGCTGCATTATTATAGTACGTGTACTTCACAAAAGCCAGAGTCATAAAGCAAAAAATAAACCTGCACTTGCACTAACCTTGAGTCAGCACCCTCTAAGATCTTGTCTGCTTGGTCCCCTATAACTTCTTGTCGTAGATAGTAGAGCATGCGGACACGCAGCAGGACCCTGGAGAGGAAGGCAGAGGGGGGAAAAAGTTCTTAACTTCAGGACTGTTTGCCAACAGTGGCTTTTGGCAGCTGCTGCTGTTCATCCATCATCCTGCCAAGGCTGATTAGCCATGCTGTATGGTAGGCTTGAAGCGTGACAGATGGTGGCACATAATCACCTCTGTGTGGTGCTTTCTGCTGGCTTCCAACAGGCCTGCCTGGCAACTGCTTACACTGCACAGAGAGGGACCCAGCTCAGCCCGGCCCCAGCGCATTTCATTTAGTTCTACCTAGTGCAGCTTGTGAAGTTTAGACACGTACTCTACCACTGCCTCTGAAGTATTGAAGCAAGTTTGTAAACAACTGAGCAGATGGCTTTCAGTAACTGTTCTGCTTCATTATCTCATAAAATTTCCTCAGCTGCTGCCTTAATACCATTTTTGGAAGCACATCAGAAGTTGTAGAAATAAACGAGATATAAAATCTGGTTTTACTACCTTACAATAAACCCTCAATATGGAATGTCAGGTTTTTCAGATTATACAACTTTTTGCTTCTGAGAATGGGGGGGAAAAATAATCCCCCATTTCCCTTGGGAGATATTAACTATTTTTACTCTTTATAGTTCAAACTGCTATTAAATTTTACCTATGCACAACCTAACTGTGACAAGGAAGTAAAAAATCTTTGCTGCCAAGTTTATTTTTCCCCATTTTTGCAATACTGCAGTCGTTTTTGGAAGCACTGTCAGGTGTTGTGGTCACACTAGAAGCTGGCAGGAGAGAGAAAGGCAGAGTGGCTTTTCAAGGAGACTAGAAAAGAGGTCATTTCTGTAGAAAAAGTATCTACCTGAAAATAATCCTGCTCTCCTATGTTTACCCAATTCAGGGCACCCCCTGCTGCCTAGTTCATGAAGTAAAACCAGTATCAGCTAAAATGGAGATTAGTAAGCCTGCCCTCTCTTTGTACCCAAATCCATCACAGCAACTGTTGAATTGCTGCTGCTCCTGGAACAGCAAGGGTGACCAGGGAAGCAGTAATCTGATCACCCACTTGCATGAAAAATTTAGACCACCACCAGTTTTGAGAGCTCCTTGTTAGAGATCAGATGCAACTGGAGCAATACCCGGTTTCACACGTGTTATTCAATCAAACCTCGGAAGAGCAGGGATTTCAATGAAGGTCATGTCTGCAATTCAAAACATGTCAGACATGCTTCTTTCTGTATGCACAGTAACTGGGACCAGTAAGATGTCCCTGCTCCCTGTGTGGCTATGTAAATAAGCTGTTGAGGGTCTCTATCATCTTAGTATTAAGCAATAACAGCTGTTACATCAAGCCAAAGAGGAGAAGCACGAAATAAAACCCAAGATAAACCAAAAACCAGAGGCTCTTTGCACCTTTCCAAAGTCCTATGCATTAAACCAGCATACATGGTACTTAAGGAAAGGACACCAATTCTTAAATAGCCAACTTCAACTGGTACCTTTTGAAGGAAATTACTCAGTTTATTAACTGGCTCCACCTCTGTTTGATTTTACCTGTGCTAAAAACATGTGGCTTCTACAATTCATTTAGTCCTGGTGAATCTGGGAAGTGAAGGAAAAAGATAGCAACTGAAAACATTCTTGCATATTTACCAGTCTTCCCATTCCTTGTAAATGTTCTATTGTATTATTAAAGAAGCAGTATTTAAAAAATTAATTTAAGTCAGCTCTGCAAACTGATATAGCAAGTAAAGAAGACATGCTACCTGAGAGATTAAAATAATGTTACAGGAAAGAATTGTATTACTTTAAGATCAAGTGAAATGTAATAACAAACCCGAGTAACAGTTCAGAAAAATCAGAAAGCAGTTTATTTGGAAGGGCACTCACTAATATAATTCTCTGAGTATCTGTTGTCATCAGCTAAGAATTAAGTTTAGTTAGCATCTGGAAATGAGCTAATAAACCCCTTAAATGCCTTTCCTCCTTCACATCACACCCCCTATTGACAGCCCATAGGTACTTTTCAAATCAATAATATCTTTCCACTAAACAGTATTAATGAGACACAATACATATCCAAACCACAAAAGTAATAATGACCTTTCAGTAACACTGCATTATAACCGTACAATACATATGCAATGAAGAGTAGAAATTTAAAAACAAAACCAAATATCCCAAAATCCCAAAAGCAATCAACCACATCCCCAGCTCTAAACCAAGGTATTTTTGGGACAAGGTTCAGTGTCTATCAGGAGAAAATAATATGCAAAACTGAGATGGCATCAAAGAAAACTGACACAAAAATAAGATATTACAAAACAAAAGCCAGGAAATATGTAAGAAAGGCTCTTAAGAGATATCAATGAAACAATAAAACATTATATACAATCACCTTTATCCCCAAGAGATTTTGGTTTTGGTAACATGATTAGAATTTCAAAAATCATATTAGGACAAATCAATTCAAGTAAAAAAGTTTGGTGACAAATTTCATCTCAAAGGCGAAAGAATAAATATTCTGTATGTTTATTGTATATCATATTATTGCCTATTTTTATATATAATTTATCTATCATATATATATATTCTCCAAGGAAAGCAAGAGAGGAAGGGAGAGAAAGAATGAAGAGAAGAGAGACGCCCACAATACAGGTGAACTACTACATGACACTCCCGAAACTAAGAACTGGATATATGAGTTTAACATATATGGAACAGAACTTTAAATACCAGCCTGAAGGATGGTACAAGAAGGTAAGAAACAAACAGCTTTTGTTTAAAGATAGCAAATTGTCAAGTGAAATTGACTTAATGTAGGAATGTAGTCTTTATTTTCTATGGTAAAAAAAATAACCTTATCTGATTCCATTCTTATTTAGTAAATAGAGAATAATTTTCTTCAGAACTGTGCTCATCTGTCATAAGGAGCTTACAGAAGTATCCAGATATCTTTTAAGATGATTATCCCCAAATTAAAAAGTAATAATGGCCTTTACATCCTATTAAGTGGCCCTGTGTTCTATTAAATATACCCAAATGAAGTTGTGGACTTTCCAAAAGCATGTAGATAAAAAAAACCCAAACCTCTAAATGAAACATTTATTAGTACTTACTTATTACAGTGATGTTTGAGATGTTTCCTATAGCTGTCTTCTTGAAATAATACATCTGGATTACAGGTTGTGAGCCAATCAGCATCTTGCAGCATTGGCTGTGAACTCTGGGCTTTTACTTTCTTCCCTTTCCTCCCTCTGGGCACTGGTGCAGACAGACCTAGAAAACCCCCCAGTATTTCTTACACAATCTGAATAGAAAAGTTCTCACCCCAAACAACATTACAAACATACATTTTAAAGCCAAGTATTCATTACTTTGTGGGCAACAGAACCACCAAAAACTGAACAGCAACATAACTCAGTACAGAAAATTGCAAGTAACAAAGTCAACCAAAACTTTCATGCAAATTTAGGTGTGAAGATTTCAAAAAATTCAGAGTGCTAGCCAGAAAATGGTGTTACATAAATATTTCTTGTAAAAACTCTCATGAATCTAAATGGCCGTAAGGAAACAAGCTTTCTGATTTATGGCAATTTAAAAGAGATTAAATCCAGCAGTAGGTGCCAGTAAAAAATTATGCTGGAATATTTGTTTAAAACTGATTTAAAGGAAGGAGCACTGCTTTCTACAAAGTGTCTGAAGGAGACTTCCCCTTTAAGCACAGACCAAGTCAAAGCCCACCTTACTCATAAAATCTGACAAGATCCTACGACATGTCAGAATGGCTATAGTTTAAACCAAATACATCGCACAACTGAAGCAATTCTTTCCTATTTACTAGCATCATCATTTGATTGTGGTAGACATACCGGAATGATTAACCAAAGCTCGAGTTTGCCCATCTGCAGTTGGAGTGATCAGATCCCAGATGAAACTTTTGATATTTTCATCCCCTTTGTAGTGATTAAGACAATACACCAGGATAGTCCGGCAGATGGTTTCCACATCTTGCTCTGTTAGCTGACGTTTATAGCGCCCATGTGAGAGGATGTCAGTCCACCGACCCCAGCTAAAAGAAAAATATATTCAATACAACAGCCAGGGTACTGGTATTTTAATTTGTGACTTTCAATTTAACTCCTGGTATCAAGCAACTTGGGACCTCCTGTGTTAGCACTAATGCATTTTGCATTTGCAGGTTACGTCAGGGAATCCAACTGCCAGCACCAAAGAGTTAAGAATGTTTATTTTACAGAACAGGCAATAAGTTCACTGCTCGTAAAGCTGCAATTGAACTATGGTCAAATTAATAAAGTACATATGTTTAACTCTAAAGGTCCCAGTAAGCTACAAATAGGAAACAACCAATTCCTACAATAATGGGATTCGAGGAACCATTCCTATTTTGATCCAGAAACCTATTACTAGTAATTGTTGTACACTAATTTCTAAGAAAAAACAGTCATTCTGAAGGCCACCATATGAGAGGTGAAAAGTCAAATATAGCTACCGGCTTGCAAAAAGATAAAATTCAAATTAACATACTCAATGGGAAAATATCAAGTATCAAATATCTGAATTTAAGTGGTGACAAAGTCTAGATTGACTGTTGATTTCAAAACCATTTTGTCCTCTACAAAAACACTATCACTCACTTCAACACTTAGAAAAGAGAGGCTAAAACTCATTAACTCAAGAATTCTTTACACTGAGAAACCAGAAACAAATATTCTGTCATCACAAAAGCACTTATCTTACCAGTGAGCTCATAGCCATCTGTGAGACACTCAGATACTTTAAACTAAGTAACACATATAAGCACAATTTATATACATAGCAACCAAAAAAAAACCCAAAAACACCCAGTATATATAAGCATCATACAGTATGATAGTATGTGAATGTGTCCAAGAGAAGAATGAGTTATTTACTATATATAATTTATTTTCAGATCTTTAGCCACAATTAATATATTTCATTTGCATATCTTACCCGTAAACCAACAAGTTCTTCTCCACCCTGAAACATTCACTTCTTGCATAACCTTGTGATTTGTCCTGAGGCCTACGGGGCTTTGTGCTAGGCTTTTCTTCAGAATCGCTTTCCAGGTCTGAAAACTCCATCAGTTCATCCTCTTTGACTGCACTGTAGAGTCTGGTTTGCTTCCTTACTCTTGGTGTATCAATAACTAGGTTGTTCTAAAATGAAACGGAAAATGTATAAATTTAGGAAGGGGGGTGTGGGGGGTGTGGAAATCTTTGATTTAATTGTGCTAGAAAAAGTCATAAAGCTCTTACCCTTCCATTTAGAGCATCGATATCCAGCTCAGCTTTCTTTGCCCACTTCTGCCAGAAATTAGGGTCATCCAAAGAAATGTCTGTCCTGTTCCCAGATGCAACAAAACTAGCCTAGTGAAAGTAAAAACATGTGGATTGATTTCCTAACTGAATGCTATGAAGAACGCCTGTTTTTCACTAATAAATACAATACTTAGGAAGAGGTAGTGTCAAAAAAGAAAAAAGACAAGCACACTGAAAAAATAAATTGACACAGAAGGCAATTTAATATACTGCCATCTATTCTGGTCACATTTTATTAATTTTCCCCTGAATGTCAATACATACTTTGGCAAATGTTGAGCCTTTTCCTTCAGATTCAATAGTAATTGTGTGTGTTCGTCTTAAAAGAATCTGATCAATATCCTCTTCACAAAACTTAGACCCTTCATCTTCCTCATCCATCAGAGCACCATATGCCCCCTTTCGAAGAAGATCTTCTATTTCTTTTTTAGACAGCTGTTGCACCTGTAACACATAAGAGGGGTTGCAGTTTTGGGTTTTTTTGACATCGGCCAACGTGTTCATCTGACAGCTCAATCAGATGGATTGTACTTCTATTTGGCATTTTAAGAACTGAAACTCTACGATAATGTGGTGGTGGGTGAATTAAACATTCATGCTGAAATCACCTTTTAAAGAAGAATACAAACAACAACATTCTCCGGGTGAAGTTATGTGAGTGGTTTAAACGACTTAATAATTCATTCTCACTGAATCTCTTTAGCTTTGACGACTGCTAAGCTCCTCCTGGGAGCAGACTTAATTTACTAACCCAACAAAAAAGCTAAAGCAAAAAAAAAGTCCCAAAGCAAAAAGGCTACACCAGCAAAAGCTAACTAGAAGAACTCCATAAATTGCCAGGATCAACATAATGCAAAGGGTGGAGTGATGAGAATGGATCAGGATTGAGGGAACATGATTCCACCTGCCCCCTTTTGGCAATATGAGAGCCATTAGATAGGCTGAGCCAGTTCATGTAGCCAATGCCCTTATTTAACCTGACTTAAAGCTATCAGCCACACTCCATCTGAAAACCACTGTTCTCCAGCTAAAACACAAACAGGCAAGCAAGGTATAGCATGTTCATAGCATTTGTTGATGATGTACCTCGAAAAACTAATCCTTACCCCATTTGTGGCATTTTCTCTTCCACTCATAGATTGTAGCACAGCCTTATCAAGGCCCAGCTTCAAGCTAGCTTTGTCAAACATTTCCCTTTCATAAGAATTCCTTGTTATCAACCTGTAAATTTTCACTGATTTGCTCTGCCCTATTCTGTGACATCGTGCTTGAGCCTGAAGAAACAAAGACAGATATTCAGTTATAGGTTACAAATGGAAGAAAAAAGAATTTGAAAAAATCAATACAGAGAACCTACTTTAAAAGTGTTCGGATTTTTTAAATATAAATAACATTGTTTATGCTTTCAAGAGAGCAACAACAGATAATTTCTCTTGTAGGTGAAGAAAATTTCACAATAAAAAAGCAAAGAAAAATTTTCAATTAAATCATCTCTCATGATATTACCTGGAGGTCATTTTGGGGGTTCCAGTCTGAATCAAAAATGATGCAGGTATCAGCAGCAGTAAGATTAATGCCCAAACCTCCTGCTCTCGTACACAGCAGGAAAACAAACCTATCAGAATCAGGTCTTGAAAACCTGTCAATAGCTGCTTGACGCAAGTTGCCTCTCACTCGACCATCAATTCGTTCGTATGGGTACCTGAAAAATAGTTGCATTATAGGGATTGCTTTACTGCAATGGCATTGCTTCTTCAGAAGAATATGCAATCAAAAACACCAAAGACAAATATGCTACTACGGGGTTAGAAGAACAACAAAAAAAGAGACTAACTAACTTCATCAATAAAGACATACTACTTTGTCTCTTTCCTTGGTAAATAGACTTTCACTCCAAGGAATTCAATAAAAATTTAGGCCGAAACTAAAAACTCTACAGCCACCAAAAACATTAACTGAGAGGTAAACTGAGAGGTTTAAAGCTCTCCATATGAGGTCATTTTCTATTCACTCAAAAGAAAAGGCTCAGTACTTGCAACCTACAAGTTTGCTCTTTCCTTTAGTCAGATCACTATAGAAAATGCTTGTTTTATTTTCCCTTTCAATACAGATTACTCACAGGTTAAATGCAGTGGTCACCGAGGAAGGCACAGTTTATTTATAATTGTATTACATTGTTGCTCTCACCGTCTTTGAATGAGGTAGTCTTCCAGTATGTCCAAGCAGCGCACCATCTGGGAAAAGATAAGCACCCTGTGGCCACCAGCCTTCAGTTTTGGCAGCAGCTTGTCAATCAGTACGAGCTTGCCAGCAGCCTGGATCATTGCCTGGAGCTGAAAATCTGGAGAGTCGGCATTGTGTGTTTCTTTAAACTCTTCCAAAATTTTCTCTTCAGCACCTGCAAAGATTGGACAGCAATACATGAACACTGCAAAGGGTTTTATTAATAAACAATGAGCTCGCCTTCAATACCCTATAGAAACTGCAGGAATGTTTCAAGCTCTATGTGAATAAACATTTATAAAAAAAATAAACATTTATAAAACATATTAAGCTTAAATTTGAAGCAAACATATACACAAATACAGCATAAATAAAAAATAACTCTGAGAATCCGTCCTTTTTTCCTCTTTTGAGCAACATTAAACTATTTCCTAAATAAATTCATAGAACTATTGACACACACAATTCAATGAAAAAAATATTAAAAAATATGAAAAAAAATTAAACTTATTTCAACTGATAAAATGAAATATTTTCCCTTCTAAAAATGTCACATGAAAGAAAACAGTATCTTGTCTTAAAGGAAAATACAAGGGACACAAATCACATTTAATGCTGTGCCTCTAAAATCACCGTTAAACATCCACATGACCTGAACATGCTCCTTTCATTATTGATTATAAAATCAAAATCTAAACAAAAAAACTAACTGGGGGGGAAGCAGCTATGAAATTATTATTTTATTTTCTATTTAGTATTTTCTCACTGAAGTTTTTTTTGTTCAGTTTGATGAAGCTATCCAATGTATTTATTCTTTCCAGCATTAGCCAAAAGTTCTCTCTTGCCAGTCACTTTGCCTATGAATGATATGCACAGCAGCAACTCTTTCCTTGTTCTGCTCACTATTGGAAGACTACGGACCAAGTTCAAGCTTTCTCTACAGCCTCTCCTATACTTTTATTCCATTTTTAAGTCACTTCTACTAAGTGGGCAATTACAAGAACTATCAGATTGCCATTCTTGGCATGTAAAAGGTTAGGAATCTTTGTTCTAAGTTTATTTCACCTCCAAATAAGCCCTTTTTTTGAGCCATCTTTTTCTCCCCCTTTGCTCCGCCCCCCCCCCCCCCAACACAATGTAGTTTATAAAGTATTTCTAGTTTGTCTAATATTCAGCTTCAACACTGCTTTTGAATAGCACAGGGAAAGATGGAAGGGCTGGGGGAGGGGGAAGAACAGCTTACTGCCAGGCTTCTGCTGAGCATCTCTCTCTGAAATCCCAGCTCTAAGTAGATGCCTGTAAACAAACAGGGAAAGGCCCCCTCCCTGTGCGATTGCTGGTTCAGTGCCTGCTGTAACGCGGTGCCTGAACCAGATTCACCCGGGGCAGGCTGCCTGACAGCTCCATGCTGCTCCACACACTCGTGCTGCTCACTCTTACACAACCTGATGGACTCAAGATGGGACTGTGTTTCAAGGTAGTTTTATATCCCTAGATTTTCCTCATCCAGATTCCCTGCTCCCAGCACTCCTCATCCTAACCGTTTGCACATAAGAAAAGTAAGCCCATATGAAATGAGTGTAAGCAGACACTCAAAGTTCCATTCAATCATATCAGCACCTATCTCTGTAAAACAGGCAGAATTTTGGGCAGTAAATCTCTGATTCTGTATGAACTTTAACAATTCCAGGATACAGCAGGCTGTCAAACATTTCATATCCAGTAATTTCAGTTACCTTTCTAGGTTACAGCAATTATTTCTGACTCAACTGTGATATCCAGATTGAAGTTTCACTACTGTGAAGCAACCCAATATGCAAGAACAGCATCTGCAAAAGCAAACCACACCACAACAAACCCACAATGTGGTGTAATGAATGGTGAACTTACAGTATCAGAGCTTGGTCTTAGCACCATAACTCCAAAAATCTGTTCTCTTAATAACTCTGTCCTAGCTAAATCCTGCAGAAGACTATATATATATATATTTTTTTTTTAAGTTCCTACTTCAATTGCAATTACGTCATGTCCATTGATCAGCCTGTTACCCAAAAGTTACTTAATGCAGTACTTGCTGGTCTGTAAAACTACTTCCTATTCTAGCTGATTTTTAGCAGGGGATGAAAGGACGGTGTTTGAATGTGCGGTTGGTCAACCAGGGAAACCTCCACTTCTACTCTTCATTAGGAGAGGCTTCCAGGGCGCAAGAGGGCACAACAAACAGAGTAAGGAGCCTTTCTGGTGTTCAGCACTAAGATGTGTAAGTATAGAGGCATTCCCCACTGCTGGTTCTTGGAGACAGAGAGAGGAATGATGTATAAATACTTGAGAATGGTTGCTATGGAGAAAACAAGGAGTCCAGCCCTGAGAAAAATGAGAGACAATGCTTTACTCAAGTTGGCTGGAGAATACCCAACATGCAGTAACTACCTCTAGAAGTCTACTCCCAGTCTCGGCAGACCACAGAACTCATCTATCTATCAAGAAAGAAACAAAAATCCCACTTTACATTCAACTCCTACCATACAATTTCCATCATATAGCCTCAACTGAAGGTTATATAGAAAACTTTCTTGTGACTCTCACACAAAACAAAACACGTTTAAATGTTCAAATACATGTGCGCTACTGCTTGCTCACAAATCCCACAAACTGGGAAGAAAATAAGGATTCAGAGACACTTTTATAAAAGCAGTTAAACTTAGAAAACAGAGCTTGTTACTGCAAGAAATTATTCACCAGGAGAATACTATGCAACCGTAAGTACTCAACTGCAAAAACTCTTAGCAGAAATAAAATAAACTTGTGCCATTACACTAACTACAGAGTTGTTAAATATCAATCAACAAAATAAAACCTCAGGCTCAGAAGACTATAGCATGTAGGAGTATTTTCTGTCCTAGAACTACAAAGGATGTATTTGTTTAGTACCATCTCCATGCTAACACATCAGGATTTCTTTTTCTCCTCAAATCTGAAGGCTCAACCCACCTGCCACATTGCTGAATGATACCAAGCAAGTCCCAAGGTTCAAAGCATCACAAAAATGTTAGAAAGGCAAATGTATTCAAGAGACAAACCCACTTCCCCTTACTAAGATTAAGATACAGTCATCAAAAAATATTTGAGGTTTTCTAAATTAACACTTGAACTTTATCAGTCTCTAATTTATATTAAGCAATACAAGAGTTCTGAGGAAAAAAAAATCACTGCTGTAGGCAACACTGCAAGCACTGCTCGTAAACTCTATTTGACAAAACAAAGTAGCAGCAAAATACTCAGGTTTTTTTCTTTCAACAAACATGATATAAGGAAAAATAATAGCAAGGTTAAAAACTAGGCGAAAGCCAATAAGCATCAATTCAGACACCCATAACCTGAACAGCCTAAACTATTCTGATAAATTCACTTAGACAATGGATTAACTTAAGCCAAAAAATCAAGTAAAAAACCTCAACGAACCTTGCACCAGACTCACAAAGCTACTGTATATCATATGAGTTTAGAAACTGAACAGCTGCCAGCATGGACGAATTGAACTACTTTGGAGTAAGTCTATATCATGTCTTTGGAATAATTACTTGTGCATGAAATATAATTAGATGTAATTTCATGAATCAGTTTAAGCATTTCCCCCCACCTTTAAACAAAAAGTGTCAAGGAAAAGAACTTAAGTACTGCAATATGGAAGCCATACAATAAAACCCCTGAAATCACATATGGCTCTGGAACAAAACAGTCTTTCATCATGAAGCCCATAACAAGCATAAACCAACCATAAATCATATCTAGTAAGAAAGAGAGTTGGGAAACAAGAAACTAGCAGAATGCAAGCCTGTAAGGAGGCTTGTGTTACATCCTCAAAGGGAAGAAATGACCAGCACATACAAGTTTAGCATACTTCAGACAGTTAGAGCTGGCTGGTTCATCACAGGGCTGGTCACTGGAACAGCCTCCCCAGGAAAGTGGTCCTGGCAACCTGAGAGTTCAAGGACCATCTGGTCCTTAAGTCACATGATTTAGTTTTAGGCAGTTCTGTGAAGAGGAGAGAGTTGGACTCAATAATCCCTATGGGTTGCCTTCAACTTAAGATATTTTATGATTCCATACTACTTGTCAAAAATAATCCTGATCTAAAACCAATACCATCAGATAGAAAAGTCACTAAAGTCTAATATGACATTCAACCTAATCTTTCTCTTACTGGTCAAATTAAGAAAACTAACTGACAACATGTGGCCATAAAAGCAGGCTTGATCACAATTTATTACCCTGCAACTTTTATTCAGAAATTTTAAGTTACTACCTTATGATGTTCAACAACAAGAAAGAAAGTAGCAGCTAACTATAAGTGAAGAGAAACTATCATATTCATGCCAGCATCCAACCACCTGCATGATAACTGAAGTCTTGGTTTGTCACAACAGAAAGGAAAACTTTATAATACCAACATTAACTCAGTCAGGATTAAGTCTGTCAGGAAGCTTTGGAACAAAACAGCACAGGAAAAACCAGCTGCAACAGCAGCGGTGCCCTGGCTAGCAGATTTCCACACCTATGAGAATCTGAAAGGTTATCTCACTTTTCTACTAAAATGAATAAATAAAAAGACACACTAAAATACAACTTATAGCTAGTAAACATTTTTACAACCATTTTTCAAATGACGAGAAAAGTAGGCAGCCTACCATTAATAAGGTATGGATGATTGCAGCATTTCCTTAGTTCCATCATAGTGTTTAAAAGATTAGGTACATTTGCCTGACCTCCACCCTTGGAAAGAAATGTGAAATTCTTTTCAAGAATAGCACGATAGTATTTCTTCTGAATATTTGTCAGCTCAACTTCAATGATGGTTTCCTCTTTGGGGGCCAGGTTCTTTTCCACATCCTCCTTGAGACGTCTCAGCATCATCGGCTTCAAAATAGCTTGCAGTTTTTGCACCTGGAAAGCAGATGTTTAATAAAATCACTGAATTAAAACTGCTAGAAATCAAATACTCATTTTGCAATTTCCTTAATTCTAAAAACTTTGTTTTCTACCTCAAATGCCAAGTGGAGCACATTGTAAAAAATCTTTCCTCAGTGACTCAGCAGCAAGTTCTCCTTGTTAACTCAGTGACACACACACACACACAATTTTTGGTGTCTAGCCCTTCTGTTTAGTGATTTCTGTTATTAAATAGACCTCACTCAGAACTATCCTTCTAGACAAGGACAGTACTGCACACAAATCATGAAGAGCTAACCCCTTGTTAAATAAGCAAATTTGACACTTTTAAGATGACTTTTGCAGTTCACTTCTAATTACTAATCAGTATTTAATGCTGTTTTCCCACTTTAAGTACCTGCTTCTAATTATTTTCTTACTTCCCTAGTTCTGATATCCACTGAAGTAGAAAATGATTTAGGACTGGTCTAAAACTGGAAACACTGTATTTCTGTTAAATTTTATGACATTGATAATTTTTAGTGTCCCCAGGTTTTGTGGCCTATTCTTTAAGACACACCCTAAAGGGCGGGAGGGGCAAAGAAGAAACTGTCTTTTTTATTAAAAAAAAAAAAAAAAAAAAAAAAAAGGCTAAGTTTTTGCAAACTCCCTTACACAAAAAGCTCAAATGTATTCCATATTAAAAAAACCCAAAACACCTGGCATTTAGGCTGTGTCTCAGAGTACAAACCATCTCAGTGCTGAAGAGCTAATAATTCACCCTGAAATTGGTCATCATCTCCTGATGCAGAGCGGCACAGCAGAAATATGAACAAAAGGCACTTTCTCCTGAATTTACATAATTCCCTTAGTAATAAAGCAACTTCAGAACAAAAAAAAAAAAAAAAAACAAAAACAAACCACGCAATTAGCACAGAGGGATGAACAATTGAGGAAATACATGGAATACAACTGCAAGGAATGGAGAGGAGACCACAAGTCATTAACACATAACCTGTCCCACCACTTGAAAGACAAACCCAACTTCAAAACATCTGAGTGTCAACAGATAAAGAAGTTCTCCTGAACTTGTTGAACCAAGCAATCCAGGCTCTAATTCTGATCATAGCCAATGGCATTATTTTAATAATTCCACGTATGGCATCAAAAGTCTCCAGTCATTTTGAGCCAGCCATACACAGGATATGTTGAAAGTTACGATATATTAGCTCCAGTTCAAACATTTCCTTAACAGGACTACACCTTCTGCATCAGAGCTGGCTCACTTTCAGTCAGTTCAGTGTCCATTTTGACTGACATGTAATACCATGCACAACCTATGGAAACATATCCTATTTTGCCAGGAGACCAGGGGCTATAGGAAAAACTATTTTGTAAGTTAGACTGTAACGTGTGGAAGAGTTGTTCTCAAAGAAAGACAACAAATTCAAGCAGTCAAAAGTTAAGAGAGACCAAAGATTGAATTTTCAGACAAAGCCAACAAAGTTACACACAAAAATGCACGCAGTTGTAATCACAGGAAGCAAAGGGCCAAATTAAGGTGCCATGGTTCAGTTAACTCCTAATATTAAGGCAGTTTGGTCGTTTAAAACGTTTTGATACCTACAAAGAAACATTTTACATTTCAGATATAAAATACGCTGCACCTAGGGTCTTTCATTTTGTATTGATTTTTGCATTTCTTCTCTTGGACAGCTCAAGAAATCTATTTCTGGAAAAAAAAAACCCTCCCTCCATTTGGTTAGCTCTTGCTAAACTGAGTTTCAAGTATGTTCCTGTTTGCACTTAAGTCACTGGGAAAACTCTCAGATGTAAATTCCACAGAAGTTACAGGGACAATCCCTTCACTCTGATGCTTAAGGAAGAATGTCAACTGACAAGTTAATTCTCGTAGAAGTACTTTTATCCAGAAACCATTATGATACACTCCACCCCTATTTTTAAACACTATATTTTAATAAAGGGATTTTTTTCCTGTTTCTGCAAGACCAATGGACAAAGGACTAAAAAAAAAACCAAAAACAAACCCAGAAAAACAAAACCATAAGAACAGTGATAAGGCAGAATTACTTCTGGCCAAAAGCAAAAAACCCTCAAAAAAAAAAAAAAAAAAAAAAAAAAAAGGAATAAACCCACCATGGTGTTCCAGGAAGCACATAGGTATTATTTGAAAAAAAAAACCAAATAATGAAGTTCAGATACAATAAAAGGGGTGAATTCACAATATCTAAATAGAAAACTAAGTGTGAAAGTTTACCTGCTCTTCAGTTTTAAGATCCCCAAATTCTTGCATGAATGTGGTTTCTGATGGAAAGCGACCTGGTTCCAAGAAGTGAAGCAAGCTAAACAGCTCTTCTACTGTATTTTGCAAAGGGGTTCCAGTAAGCAGCACTTTATGCTCCTGAAAGGTTAAGAAACAGTTGCCTAGGAATCCATCATTAAAATCTCCAATGGAAAAACACACAAAATTGTTTTGCCTTGTCACTGTCTGTCTGTCCCACCCTTGCTTCCTCTCCCCTCCCCCAGCTACTTACATAAAACTCTTCTCAAGACATTTCTCACTGGTACTCTGGTGTTCCTTCAGTGATAGTCCAGAAAAACACTTCACTACTTAAGGAGCTTCAAAAGTCCTCCAAGATACAAGACCAGATTTTACTGGTCCACAGTGTCCCGTCCCTTTCACAAGTACAATGAACTTCAAACAGCAAAATAACAGTTAAACCTATCCCATCATTTCCAGTAAAAACTCATTGATTTACCACACCTCTGACTGACCTCAGTGCACTGATCTCCTCAGGCCAGGAGATCAACACAGGATCTAACAAGAATCCTGAGTTCTACCTTCATACTACATGCTAAAGAGCACCAGAGTGGCAGAGACGAAAGTAGCACATTGCTTTAGAGAAGGAGCCCAGACAGGTTCAGCAACAAGCCCAGAGACAAACATAAAATTAACAGTGTAATAAGAACTAATGTGAAAAGTCCCATATTTCTATCTGTAGCCTGTAAGACTGTAAGCTCTGCTTTCCTCTAACAGCAACCATAATAAGAAAAACAAAAGGTACATAGCATTTTTACAAATTGAATTACAATTATTAGCTTAGCATGACTGCATTATTCTGCCCCAAATGAAGTAAGTATTGCGTTTTTTAAATGGTAAATATCTTCACATTAACTTATTTTTCACTGTGAGTTTAATAACCCTATTTTGTACACATAACATAATACATATTTGTACAGGCATCAGAAACAACTCACTTGCCCTTCCTTAGTCACTAAGAAAGAACATTCTTATGGCCACACAACAAATAAATATTAGAGCTGATATTAATGCAGAGCAGTTGAACTCTCATGGCCAAATTTGGCCACCTGACCGCATTATACTTTTAAATGAATGTCTATGCGAAGAAGTGACTATGGATTAAGTCACATGAAGAGAGAGTAAGGAAAGAATAAATTTATTTTTATTGTCTTAGGAGAATCCACATAATTCTATGTCTAAATCAATGAAAAAATCCTTATTAAATATCAGCACTCTAAAACTGAAGGTATGCATATGTTTCCAGTATATATGCATATACTTCCTCATCTGAGTTTTCTTATTCTTCTTAACACTTGATTATTTACTTGAGAAAAAACTCTTATTTTACTTTTTGATTAAACCATAAATCAGAAGTAATAAAAATACAGAAGACTCAAGCATAGGAGATGTTCACACTGACCAGGTCCATCATCTTGAGTCCTTCCAAAAGCTTACAGTTCCTGTTTTTCAGCCTGTGGGCCTCATCAATGACCACGCAACGCCATGGAATGTTACGCAGCTCTGGGCAGTCAGTCAAGATCATTTCAAATGTTGTGATAATGGCATGGAACTTGTAGGACCCCTTTATCACACGACCCTAAAAAGAATAGCAAATGTTCAAGTAAACACCCTGGCAAAGAAAGGAAGCAATTTGTTTCACCTTCAAATTTAATTTTTTTAAAAATACAAAACAGTACAATGGACAAGACATTTAAAGCAAATGAAGTCATTATTGCTGACTAAATGGAGAAATACAATTCTGTAAGTTTGCTACTCGATTCATGATAGCTGTTTTTAATCCTGTAAATAGGCCCACAATCACTGTACATTGATTACCAAGAAGTTATGCAAATATTTTAGTTGTAATTCATATGGATGATACTAATGCCTTGAGGCATTAATGTACTTCTGCAATATCAAAATAAAGTTTTCAGACTTCACCATGAGAATTCTCCTTTAACTTCCAAACTGAAAGTACATGAAGGTCCTCCTGAACAATCCAAATACAGCAAAAATGCATTAAGGTTTCCTTTTTATGACTATTTCAATATTGTGCTGACTGTTATCAGTTTGTTTTTTTCCCTGGTAGATGCTCGGGGTTCAAAACACCTACAGTTCATAGAATAGCTTCAGTTGGAAGGGACCGTGAAGACCATCTAGTTCCAACACCCCTGCCATGAGCAGGAATCCTTCCATTAGACCAGGTCCCTCAAAGTTCTGTTCCATCAGGCCTTGAACACTTCCAGGGATGGGGATTCTAGAACAACTCTAGTGAACAGCTTTGACAGAAGCAAATATCCAGACCTTTAAATGGAGAACGTGTATCTCTGCATACAATTTAATAATATTTTTTTAAATCAGCAGGACAATTAACTTGATGTCTGACACCATATTCACTGGTTCATTAGTTCAGTCTTATTTTCAGCATTGATATAAAGACTGTTTAAAAAAAAAAACTTGAACAAACTTTATTCAGGACCATGAAATGAGCATCTTTCTGACATTATGCTGTGCTTCTTCCCAATGCTGTTCAAAGACTAATATAATTTGGTACCTCCAGTGTCTGTGCAGGAAAACTGTCTCTGTAAGGATGAGCATTACACAAGTTCAAAACCATTTCACATTTTCAAAGGACTCTGTCATGGGTTGTATATTGAATACATTTCAAAAGAAACACATATTTTACAGTAAGGTGACCATTTCTTCCTTTAGACCTGTGCAAGACTGAATCCTTTTATAAGTGACCTGCATATAATCCTCTCCAAACCGTGGGGATCAGAACTAGCTACAGACTCAATGAAATGATTTAAAACCTGAGATCCTGAACTCAGCATTAAGTCTGCCTACTCAAATCAAGAACATTTCAGAGAGAGTAATGACCTACTCAACAATGCTTTCTCGTGGCATAATTCAGAAATATTTATCTTGTTAGGGGCAAAAAAAGCTGTTACTTAACAAACAGCAGATGAAGATACACTAAGTGAGCAGCTTCGAAAGCCAGCAAACCGAAATGCTGTAACCTTTTCACGAGCCAAGTAAATTTCCATCACAAACCAAGTCAGCTCTTTTCCAAGACTCTGTCATTAGCTGTAATTGGCACATACTGTTTTTGTAATCTTAAAGCAGAACTCCTTCTCAGAGGTGGGACAATACCGAAAAGCACATGATTTATTTGATATTCCAACCAGGGCAGGGCGCCTAGGGAAGACCTTTATTGACAGTTATATTGTTTAAGAACACCAGAACAGGCTTCTCTACGTGAACCTCACAGCAGAACGTCTCTGATAACACCATGTCCTTACTGTTGAAGTCACACCACTGCAGAAACTTATTCTGTTATTTAACTCTCTATCATTTCACAACAACTTGACTCTGGTAACTGGGGCTGACTCTGAAAAATCACACTACTGCAAATGGGGTAGGTGCTTCTTTATGCATGTTCTCTGTTGCTATTGTCCTTCAAAAGCCACTCACACTTTCTCAATGTTCAATTGTCTTTTTGAGAAACAGCTCAGACCCAAGAGGCCTCTTTTCTTATTAAGACCTAAAAAGCCTAAGATGCCTGATGTTGATGTGTCTGGCAAGGGAACTAGAAATGATGCTGCTAAATCATGTCTCCTTTTGCTCCCTTTTTGTCGCCCGTCGTATACTCAGTGATGGTACTTTGGAGAATGCCAGAGTGAACACTACATGAGGACCCTTTTTTCCAGAACATGAAGAGATTTTTTTCCCTGTAATTCAGTTTCTACCATGCGTTTCACAGCTGACATTCTTACAAAGAATGGAACACAGAAGGTGATTTTATGACACATCTAAGCTAGCTGCCACCAAAAGGATGAGTTCTCTCCATTTCTCCGTTATCCCTAAATGTAGCAATTGTCTGATTCTCCTCTTAAGACAGTTCATGGAGCAAAGCCAGTAGAAAATTATTCATTTTTCTGGGCCATGAGTGCTCTGTCATTACTCACTACGGGGTCAAATGACTGCCACACTCATGGCAAGAATTTAGTTAGGAGTATGGCAAGGGGGGAAAAAAACTTTCTGCTACATCTTGCTGTAGATCCTTTTAGTTACCTTTAGATCAATGAAACGACATTTCTAAAATAACTACGAATCTGCACAGTAAGTGGGATTTTTCAGATGACATTCCTTCAGGTTTCACACTAAGCAACTGCTAAGGGGAAGAACATGCTGAGAACAAGCACCACTCAAATACCAAACAAATATGATTTTTAACACAGGATACAATTCAGCAGAGAGAGCATTATTATAAACCCAAATTTTTAAATTCTATAAAATATCAATATCTGCTAAGAAATTATTTTAAAATCAAGAAAACTGATTTAAACCCCACTTCATTTCTGTATTATACATCTAGGTAAGAAGCTGAGGAGAAATGTGAGAATTATCAAAAAGAATACTAGAGATTAATAGAATGGCCTGGATTGGGATCTTAAAGATCATCTAGTTCCAACACTCCTGCTGTGGACTGAGACATACACAACTTCTCTGGGCCACTACACATCAATAATGCAACTGTTACTCAAATAAACCTTCAACAAACATAGAGATGATTTTAATTTGAAAGTTTTTTAGATAAATTGCTGAAAAAAGTTATTTTCTAGACCACACAGTCATAACTTCTAACTAATATAAATGACAATGTGTTTCTCTACTATATTTAAGTACGTAGTTCTATTTCTGTTTGCCCTAATGGCATGTCAAGTTGTACCACAGTCATCACCTTCAAAACAGCTCTTAACCAGTTTTTTACCCCTAAAAGCATATTTTCTATCTTGTAATTTCTCTCATAGCTTTGCCTTAAGACTGGTTTTTCAACACACTTTGAGGAAATGAAGTGAGAACTGGACCACTCATCACACCACTGACAAAGAGGAGAATGCTGTAACTTCTCTCATCTTTAACATAAAGATTTGTTCCCTCCAATACACTTGCACTACATTAGCCCTTTTAACCACTGTGTCACAGCAAGACCTCATGTTTAACTGGTCATGTGCCATGACAAAAAAGCATTTGCTTTAGTCTTACAGCCTTCCCAGAGCTGCGCTCTCCTATGGTAAGAATCATCCTCATTCCTTGTCCTAGACAGCCCAATGTTTAGCTCTTCTGAGTGCTGCTAAATTGGATCGAATTTATTAAGACAGCTTACTCTGTATCCATGAACTGTCTCAATCATTTGCCACTCTCCACATCTTTATATCATTTGAAAACTTCCTCAGTAATAATTTTATGTTTTTTTTCAGGTCATATTTCTAAGTCATACAACTCATGGACATGAACCAATCCCTGAAGAACTATGCTGGAAATGCAAATCATTTCTTATTAACAATTACATCAAGAAATATCAGCTAGCCAGTTTTAAATCCACTTAATGTGCGCCATATTGATTTTATATCCTTCTAGTTTATTAATCAAAATGTCCAGTGGTGTAAAATGAAATGCTTTAAAGAAAATATAAATGTATGATTTCACCACTATCACTTTTTAAAGCTCAGTTGAAAATAGTACTCCACAGGTTGAAGTTCTACTATTTTTCTCTCTTATGTAAGGCAGATTTTATTGTTCTGCAACAACATTCAATGTATGCACATTTTATTTTCCCTCAATTCTGTTTACTCTAGGAAACGTCTTGCACTTAGAGTAGGGATTTGCTGCTCTCCTTAGTTTCTGTTTTCCAAATAATTTTTTGTTTTTACTCCTAGTCTTTCCTGCTTCCCTTCACTCACAACTCTTCAACCTAAGCACAGTAACACAGTTTCAAAATATATCTGACTTACAAAATTTGATAAAGAAGCATTGACAAGTTTAATTTCTGCAAGCAGGTTTTTCCTGGGATGGTAGGCAAAAATTGATTTTTAAGCTCAGTTCCACTGAACGGAATTTCTCCATCAAAAATCTCTTCTGCCAGCTCCCCTCAGAAATGCAAAATAACAAAATCCGTGCATGAAGGAATGAAACCCTAAACAAAAATTGCACCACCTCTTGGTGCCCCTTTACTCCCAGAAACTGGCCACTGTTAAAAGCATTCTTAATACATGTATCTGTATTTCTAACTGAAACCTAACATACCAGTACTGAAAAACGAACTGACACTTAAATTAATAAACAACCATAAAGCATATTAAAAAAAAAAAAAAAAAAAAAAAAAAAAGAGAGAGAGAGAGAAAAAGAAGTCATGAAGAGCTTTTACCTGTGGATCTTTGAAATACATTTCATACAACTGAATGGTCCGCCGACTTGCTTGACTCCCATGATACACAACCACATTCAACTCTGTCCAGGTGCGGAACTCCCTTTCCCAGTTGGGAATTGTGGACAACGGTGCAATAACCAAGAAAGGACCATGGATTCCTTTCAAATATATCTCATAGAGAAACGTAATGGACTGGATAGTCTTTCCCAACCCCATTTCATCTGCTAAAATGCAGTTTCGTCTGAAAACAAGAATAAAATCAGGCTGAATTATTTATTCCCAACTCAAAACATAGAAAATCAGTAAGGCAATGACCTGACTAAACCAGATATTTCTAGAATAAAAAGACATCATAACCTTTTTTATAATTTTAAATTAATTTTATGTTTTTTGACACAGTCAGCATGGATATGTACCCATCTATGTACCTCTCAAGTTCACAAGAGGGAGGAAGGGGCAGCAGGGGCATGCGTGAACGTAAAGCACTTGTCACAGGAATCTATCTGAAATATTCATGTTCCACCCCAAATTACTTAGTAAATGATTCTTGCAGCAAAAAATGAGCCATGTAAATGATTCTAAAATCTCACTTTAGCAGGCTACTTTAAAAAGGCTGCTAATTCAAATAAACTATAAAAGCTTTTCCAAAGCAGGATTCAGCAGAAAGCAATGTTTTACGTACGTGTTGTACCAATTGAAAAGAAGCCAGTTTACTCCCTCCAACTGGTATTCCCTGAGTTTGTTATTGTTTTTATACTCCCTGGAACTCTCCGATTTCTTCCAATCATCGGCAGGAGGTCGCTCCTGTTTCAAATACAGCAAATCCCATTAGTGGTTTCTAAAAGACCACATTACTTTACTATTTTCAAATAAAATCCTCTATTTAGAGCCGATTCTTACCACACGCTCCATTTCTGGCTCCCTAGACATCAGTTTCTCAAATTCTTCGATCTTGGCTTGGTCGATGTCTTGCTTGAGCTCCCAAGTGCTGTCCTCGTAAGGAAGCGAACACCACTTCACCAGATAATGTGTTACGGGCTTTGTTAAGACAAAAATTACATTACATCACAAAACAGAAAGAGTAAAAGTGTATCCATTCTTACAGGAGGTCTGCAGGCTAGATGAAATTCAAAAAGCTTGATCAGACCTGAATGTCTGACTCAGCTAGAAGGATAAGCAGACAGTAGGCTGACACCTTCACAAGCTAGCCAAGTAAGATGAGAACCTCGAGAACGCACGCTTACGACCAAAATGAGCATAACACATTTGAAATCACTAGGTTTGACTAAAATTTAGAAGGAAAACAATATTCATACTTCAACCCTTACAATTTTATGCTTTACTATGTATTTAAAAATCGACTGTGTTGTCTTATCAGTGTCATCAGAAACTTCACACCAGACAAATGGACCATCACCATTCACTGACAGTGCAACATAGAAACAGTGACACTGCCAGTGAAGCTTCCTATTCTCCCAGGACCAAAAAGGAATCTCCTGGAAGATAAACAATCTTTTTTGCAGAACAAGTCATTAAAAATGAAGAAACAGTGAGTTCACGACTTCTCCTGTAACAGGTAGTCTAAACAATGTCTAAACTACTATGACATTTAGCTAAGATGCTGTCTTGCAATTTTCAGTTAAATTCTGCATTACATGCATGGACATCACATTTCTACAGTATTAAATATAACTTCTTTGTTGTTTTTGCTTTTTGTTGGTTATTTTGTGTGCTCTTTTAAATTATAGGTATATTTAAGTTATATATAACTTAAAAGAAGTTAGGAGTTCTTACTTAATCCCATTTATTTTAGATAAAACTGCTACATTAGCCAATGTTTTTTCAAACATATTGCTATTTTCTACACACATATACCATCGTAGTTTCTCTAAGTGTTTAATATATCCTAATTAATATATTTCTAAACAATAAAGTCTGAACACAATGTCTATATGACTAGAGATGCACTAAAAGTTTTGTTTACCTCTCCATTATCATCTGTGCTACGTGAAAAATCCATGATTCGATCAACTTCCACATAATCTGGATTAAAAAGCTCATCATCAATCTGTTTAAGGAAAGAGGCAAAAATATAAAATATATCTCTATTAGCCCTTCCTGAGAGGAAAAATGATTATATATTTCACCAGGCAATAATATTTTGGGTCATGGTGACACAGAATTTATATTTGGCAAACTTCGACATGTTAATTGAAATGCTACAATTCAGCAAGATCATTCCCCGTGAGGGAATCAGACTTCTCAGACTTTGTTAACTGGGCCTCTTAATTACTGTGTGAAACCTTTTACTGTGAGAGAATGTTTAAGAATATTTTAAATGAAGTGTGAAATTACAATTCACTAATGAGCAATCGAAAAGGCTTATGGCATGCAATGCATTTAGCATCCTTGAAAACTACAGCTTGCAATAAAGAAATTAAGAGCCTTGTACACTAAGTGCCTTTGGATTATTTTAACTACAGGAGCTGTCTAACTGCTTTACAGACAAGATTTAAAAATTATTATTTAAAAAGCAGAGAAAACACAATGCATGCATACACAGTTTCTCCAAAAATCACAAATTGTCAGGTTTATTCTTATGCCTTATATAACTTAGAGGACTCTCTTCCATACTAAAGCACTGCATTTCATTTTATAGTTTTAAGATCCACTCCAACAGAAGAGACAGC
Source organism: Sylvia atricapilla (assembly GCF_009819655.1). Classification (NCBI taxonomy): domain Eukaryota; kingdom Metazoa; phylum Chordata; class Aves; order Passeriformes; family Sylviidae; genus Sylvia; species Sylvia atricapilla. The sequence continues at coordinate 116,141,870 of NC_089140.1, read as the reverse complement.
CAAAAGGACTAAAGACTGTATATTTTAAAAGCTTTTTCTAGAACAATGACAAATTCCAAGTATTTACAATAACTTGAGATAAAAAAAAAGAAAATGGAAACAATTCCAGGTATCTTTACTTAGAAGAGATGGAAGATTTCAATTTGCAACAGGTTCTTATTTCAGCTTGAATGATATAGTAAAAAAGTTCATAAATAAATAAACACAGTAGCTCATGAACACAATTTTTTTTTCTTAAAAGACAGCATTTTTCTAAAAGGTAATCTTTCAGAGACACAAATCAGCAGATCTGGTCTTTTATTGACAGGACCCCTGCCACATTACTGCTTATGGCTCTAAGTGAAATTAAATTGATGATAAAAAGCTTAGAATCCCTAGTGGGCAGCAGTCCATAACATAGAAAAATGGCATGCATTTCTTCTGGCATAATCAGCCCCTGAGAAAAAAACATGGTACTGATTCAGTCAGGCTTACAGGGCTAATAACTAGCCACTCACTGCAAGGAAGATGACCAACCAAAACTATAGGAAAAAGTATACAGTCAGGAGAGATCACTTGACTTCCATAAACTTGCAAGACTTGCATCCAGAATGCTTTATGTTTTATACCAGAGCAAGTGCTACTGATATATCACAGAGTTATTCAAAATGTTCTGCTTCTATACAGAACAAGAATTCCTAAGAATATTCCTTGAACACCCAAAAGAAACAAACAAAAAAAATCATACTTCAGAAAGGAATTTATTCTGGCCCTGTTTTGCCTTAAACCGCTTAATCTTCTGCTGAATTCTCTTGTCTTTGTCCAGCTCTTCCACAGATGCCCACTGACAGTGAAGGTAAGAACTAGAAGATGAAACAGAAAAATCTCACTCAAAATGCTGCTTCCATTGCACTCCTTATGTATTCCACTGGTATATGTAGATCTTTCCAGCACAGCATAATGCAATGCTTGGAAAACTTGACACTATCTTCTTTACCATACAGGTTATTAACCAACCATCTTTACTCAAAGTAATTATACTTACTAATAGAGAAACTTGCCAGGAAATAGAAACAACTCCCATCAAAATTTGAATACATACCCTCTATACTTACTTTGGCATAAAGCTAGGATGATTTTTATTTGGCATACTTAAAACATAATTACTACAGAAGACATGATAAATTCACTATTGAGCATCATATTCAAGCAAAGAATAGGAGTTTCATAAGTTAATGAAAAGATGTAAATATTTTAAGTACTACCGTCCTATATAATTTTTTTTGTGAGAACAGCATTGTAACTTAAAATCGCTTGTGAGTCTTTTAAGACTGACAGAGAGAAAAGAAAACCCCTTGTAAATGCAGTTCCGCGGTAGCAACACAGAAGGAACAATATCTCTGCCAAAGTGACTTGTCCCACTCCATAAATTAAATCTGTCAAAAGTTCTAGGGCTAAGACACAACAGCACAAAAATTATGACTGTGTAGTAGAACTAAACAAAGCACAATTAAGCATTACACATTAAACAATACAGTGCAAAGGACACAAAAATGACAGCATATTTAAAGTGAAGTCAACTGCGTGCAGTCAGCTGTCATAAGCTCCCTCTAAAGCAGATTTCTGTCTCTCTGACAGAAAATTCGGTAAAAATACACAAGGTGTCCTACGGGAAAAGTGCGCTTGTCGAGCTATGAAGTGTTTTATTTTAAGTACTGATTGCATTGCAGTTTCAGAGTCCAGAAGTGAAACAACATGCTGCTCTCACCACGATTACATTGCTCTCATGGAGGGGTAACGATCTACTGGAATATTGAAAGCCATCTCGTTTGTTATCTTAGACATTTTGTTCAAATAAATCTTGTTTTTGAAACAGCATCAAGGGTTATTTTTGAGCAGTTTGCACACACTTACTCTACAGCTGCAGTTAGACCTACACAGCACAGGTGTGTGCTGGTGAGCCGGCATGCATAATGAGCCCTAAAGTATTTAACAGCAGAGAAATTTTCCCTATGGATTTAATTTTGGACAGAACACAACACAGCACTGTCAAACTCTGTACCACCAATGCAAGGTACTCCCCCGATTATTTGTCACTATTTTGGATTAAACATTAGATTTGTTTAAAGTTCGATAATAATTTGTATCACTTACAAAACCAGTTTCAAAAGCTATTTGGAAGTTACGTGAACTTAAGGACAGCAATCAAACCTGTAACTTTACTTACAAGTTTTTGTACTTTACATAGAATTCCTCTACTTCTACTTCCTCTCCGTTCTCCATCTAGAAGAAAAGAAATGTTGAAACATGAATTAAATCTCTAAACAGCCCAATTTAGTAAACAATTTAAAAACTATCTGAGATATAGTCTATGATCCCCACACAGAGACACAAGTGGAGGTGCAGGAAAAGGTTTGTGGGGGAGGACATGGGTGAGGAGTTTCCTCCAGCTGCTTACCCAAGTTCATACTGCACTGCTTACTACAACTTCCAAGACATGAATCATTTGAACTCCTCCCTAACCACATGCAGCTTCATTCACAACCTCACCCCAAATCTGGCTTTCTGCCAAACCCACAGTGTTAAGTAGAAGCCAAGTGTACCATTTTCTCAGGCAGCAGCCAATTAGCAACTGCACTCCTGAATGCCATATGTATTATTTTTGGCTGGCTCATGGCAACTTTACATTGTGGGTTTTGTAATGTTTTAAAAAAAGAGTTTTAAAGGGGGTTTATTCCTCCATATAGTTAATAACTCCAAACAAAAAGCCATATAAAACTAAACCTTATACCTCTGCTAGAATTGTAGTGCATCAGTGTTCATGGCTTTAGTTTTACTCAATGGTGCAATTAAATTCACTCAGGCAAGATGTCTCACATACAGAGCAGCCAAATTAAATTAACACCCAAAAAACTACATTTAAAGCAAGGTTAAAGTTGTGACATAAACCAGCAAAACCAAGGGCATTCAGTGCTAAGGGTTGAGCTACCCTTAACTCACCCCTGGTGCCAAAGTATTGCATAACATATGGCATGTAATACTTTGTTGAATTACTCCTTAACCCAGCCATAGGACAAACTAAGGACAGTGCACCAGGCACACATTTAGAATTCAGTTTGTGTCACAACATTAACGGTTTGGTTTTACTAATGAACTTTAGGAAAATTTTAAACAGAGCAGCATTTTCTGGTTCATACATTTCATCCAGGGACATCGTGTGTAATAAATACTGTATGAACAGCATTAAACAGGAAAAAGTGTTGATTGCTGTATAAATCAATATTTTTTGGGTTTTTTTATATATATATTTAAAGATATATACACACACACACACACACGAGGGACTACTCTGAAATTAGAATTGTCATCTTCAGTTGCTGGCTAGATTTTACCTCCACAGCAGTGCAATTAAAGAACAACAGTAGCAGCTGCATTAAACTGTGTTCTAGCACAGTGAAGTTCATGCATTCCCAGTCCCTGATTCACACAGTATTCCTTTGCCTCCTGACTAGGAAGGGAGTTTCAGTTTAGCATTTATATCATTCCAGTACAGTCTGTTTGTATTCCTTCCTAGAAAGAGAAGCAACACCAGATTCCACCTAAAGAAATGGAAGATTACTAGTGCTACTTCTTGATCTTCTTCAATCTTCCATTGAAGAGGATAAGCTCTCCAAGCCATCGTCTAAACCCAAACACAGGGAAGAAGCTTCTCTGACACTTACAAAGACACTGTCAAAGGAAGCAATCTGAAGACCATCAGGATCTTTTTTAAACAAAAAATCTAGAAGATTCTTTCTCAAGCTGATATTAATATTTAGAGATCAAAACTGCATTGAGTAAAGAAGCAGGAGATCACATTATTTGAACCTATTCACTGCCCTGAGGCAAAATTAGTCTTTAAGAAGTCAACCCTAATTTTAAGACATTAACTTCTTTTATTATCTAAAATGTATTGCAGCCGAGTCTCTTTGATTAGTGTTAAACTAGAATCCTTTGAGATCTAGCAGTATTACAGTGACAACATCATTAAACACCTTTACACAGAGGTTTCATATTAACCAACTTCACTCCCCTCAGCAGCATTTCAGTCAAACATATTTTCTGTCAGCTGCCAACTTAATAACAATAATTTACAATGCAGATCTAGATAAATTCGGTAACTCTCATGAGTAAACCACACTTTTGTATTGTCTGATAGGTAATGACTGGTCTATGCTATTAGGTGTTCTATGAGAGCACATCAAAGATTCACCTGAACAAAAAGCACTTAAAAAAATTAAAATTTTAGTCTGGTATTCAGCATTCATGCCCTCCTTTGGAAATTTAATCAAATTAAAACTGTCAGCACTGAAGCAGAGGTTAACAATACATCACTTAAGGGTATATGAGACAGCAGGTTATGCCTCTGATGTCACTGTACACTCCTCACTACCTGTACATTTACATTAACCAGGTAAAAAAGTGAGATAGAACATTTATGCAAAATTTTCCCCAAACTGATTACACAGACATCCTAAAATAACATATGGCAGATTTGAGCAATGCAGGACACTTCAAATTATCACTTCCAGGTGTGACCAGCATCCGATTCACAGTCTCTGCAGATAATTAAGAAATAAATGACCTCTTCATTCAAGGAAATACTTAAAAGAACAAAATCTTGCATGCCATTGCCACAGAGGTGATGCAGTAACACCGCTAATGCAAAAGTTAGTTGTGTAAGCCACTCAGGTGTAGAGACAAAATCTTGGGGGGAAAAGGCCAAAAAACCAACCAACCAACAAAAACCTAAGAAAAAAACAAACCATGAAAAAAACCCGAATCACCACAACTATTAACTACCAGAAAAAGAGCAGACAGAACACATTAATAACAGATGCAAAGCAACACAAAAAAACCAACCACTTCAATTGATACACAGCACTAAACTGCAGACTGATCAGTTTGAGAAAGAGATTTAGGTATTGTACACATTTCAGTTAGTTCTAATTTTTACACATGCTAGTAGGCAAAAAGTCATTCACATGTGTAGCATGCAGATACAAGATTGTACAAACTCCCTGTATTTCAATAATATGTGCTATTTCACAGTCAGGTCTAGCTATTCCTTTTCAAAGCATCCAAACTCTTCAGATTTGGAAAGAGAGTGTTACATGTATACTTAAATGCTTCTGTAGGAAGAAAAGAGTATTCCAGGGAATTCAACATTCCACATTAAGAGCAACTGTGAAAAACACTGTCTTTTTTACTTCAAACAGGAACTCAGTTCTACCTTTTACTCTGTAGGTTTCAAAGATGGCTGCAGGTACAGTGCTGCATACTATCTGGTAACTCCAGAACCAGACTAAGGCTATTTCTCAGAAAACCAGCATGATTTTATGATAAGAATACTGCTCCAAAAGCGTAATCATTATCTAATGTCCTTTACTTGAATGCCACATCTTTGTTACAACCTAATCCACTGAAAGGTTTCCTAGTGAAGCCTCTCCTCATGTTTATTTTATGCACTGGTCCTGATCGCTGCAATTTTACTTTGATTAGTAATCTAACAACCAGGGTTTTGATGACGTTAGTAAGAGTGTAAAAGACCTTTAATAAAAGCACAGTTGGATACTTCAGATGTTAAATATTAACATCCTGAAATCCATTTTTTTTTTTTTTTTTAGATTTGGAGAAGAGGGATGGGGAGAAGAGCAGGGAAAGAAGAGACACCCCTCAAACCTGCAAATACAATCCATAAAAAACATTAAAGAAAAAGCTCAAAATAGAGCTTGCTTCCAGCAGAGCTTGCAATCAAAGACATGTAGGCAGCAGACCAACCACTTCCCACAAACTGCAGCAAAATACACACTCCCCATGAGTAATCACACCTTTGTTTGCAGGGGAGAGGAAGAAGGGAAGAATAATTGGTGAAAAACAGCTTCCCATGTAAAGACATTTATGAAAGGACCACATTCTCCTCTCCTGCCTAGTAGACCACCAGGACAAGTAAATACTCACTTTACATCGCCTCAAGTTTGTCTGAAAAATAAGCCTATGCTTTGAAACACAAAATACAGCTCTAGACTTAAAAATAAACCAAACAGGAAAAAAGCTCCAAAAGGCCTTAGAAGCTTATGCTGTGTAAGACGCATAAACAGGTCAGATTGAATCACAGGCACTCCTGACATTAAATGAATGTAGGTTTACAAAACTGTTAATGATGTTAGGACAGTAGTAATAAAATTGAACACACACATCCCGCCCAGGAAAACCAAACAAAAACCCAAAAACAAACCCCAAACCACCACAACATTTTTTAAAAAAATCCATTAATTAAGGCAAATTTCCTTTCTCCAATTTGAAAATTAACACTGAGGCAAAGATGAACTGCTGGTTAACAAAGATCAACATGATGATGTATCTGTCTAAGTCAGACAGTTTTCTGTCCAACTATAGCACAAGTCAGAGAATTAGCTCCACAAAAGAGTCTATAAATATACTCATGCCCTTTTTTGAGTAAGTTCTTTTCTACTTCCTTCTCAGAGTTCTAATACTTTGGAAGTGCAAAGGCCAATCAAGTTGTGAAACAGATTAGAAAAATCTGTAAGCAAAATAAGAACTTAACTAGGAACCAGGGCAGAATTGTAAGGGAAACCACACTGAACTTGAGTGCTTCTTCCACCATCTTAGCATAGTGACAAGGAAGATATTCATCACCTGTGTATGCATCATACTTAGTCACATGCAAATTTGTTTCAGCTGCTAAGCACGACTGCCATCAAAAGATGCAAAAATTACAGGCAAGGGGTTTTGTTTATTAGAAAAGGCAGAAATTCAGGGTACAGGAAAGCTCTCTCATTCCTCAAACTCCTATGACCATCATTCTCAAGAACACCACAGATTTCACCCAGGCATGTGTATATTTTCAAAAATTAAAATTTTCATCACAAAAAAAGCAAGAAACGAATAGAAGATTAAACAATCTGTTTTGTGTATGTCTATTGAAAAACATGTTGCATACCATCTCAATACACTTTCAGGGAACCTTCTCTATTCAACAGAACAGTATTTTAATTGTGAATATCCAAGAACTTGGTAAAGGCTTCAGCAGAAATATGCTTAGCCTATTTAAAAAATACGGGAGGAAGGGGATTTGTTTTACCTTTTTCTTGACTAAACGGCTACTCATGATTTTCTCCACAATGGGACCTTCAGCATCAGCGGATTCCTACATCATAAATAGCATACAAGAGTTATGGGAGTGCATCTTGGTTAAAGACTTCCTTAATCAGAAAAACTTAAGAATAATTTTTTCTAACAGAAGCTTAATACCAAGAGGACATTGTCCCCCTAACATGAGAACTTTGAGGACTCAAAGATACTTAATACCATAATAAAGGATTGAAGGATACTTGTTTAAGCCCACTTTTAAGTCCTAGTGCAACTCCAGCTCTCTCAGTTAAGAAGGTTGACATGCACAGATAAACAGATGTAACAACATGAGCAGTTCCCCTGTCCTAAAATAATACATGCTTTCAGCACCATAAAGTCTAAACAGCAGATGATGTTCAGAAGCTCTAGTTGGCTGTGCAGATGTCCACATGATCTCTCTCAAAACTGCCTGCAATTCTCTATTATATTAATTCACCATTACAACGGGAGGCAAACCATCCCAATTCTCCTTCTGATAAGACACAATTAACAATGGTGATCACATACAATATTTCACAAGGCTTAACAAACTGCCAAATGAAATACCAAAGAACATGTATATATTATCCAATAGGTCATCAGTTAAATGAAGTAGTTCTTTGAAAAAGCACTACAAAACAATGAGATTGTTACAACAGTCATTCCTGCAGTATTACCCCTCATCTTATTCAAACTATTTTATCCATCATTTACATTGCACAGAGAATAAAGTGTACCCTGCTGGGTACTACAAGGCAGTAATTTCATAAAGGAGTTCTTATGGTGCCTAGCAGCAGGGGACAAGCTTGAGTGGTTTATTAAAGTCACAAAAGCCAGACCACTGAATTCTGAAGTACATTCTAGATTCCTAGCAGTACAGTTTAGGTTTCTTTTAGCTAGAGACCACTAATTTCATAGAACTCAGCTTGAACTTTCAAGCTGTATATCATCAGCTTGCAAACAAAGCCATGAGTTGATATATTCTTTAAGAAGGTAAAAACTAATCCCTTCTGGGACACTCTTATCAATCATGTATGAATATCATTCAGGAAAAGGGCCCATATTTGATCTCTGAATGCTGCAGTTACGGCCACCTTTCCAGTCTGTTCATATCTGACCTGTTGCTCTGACTGAGAAGTATTTGAAGGAGAGTCTCTTCCAGCAGCATCAGCATCATCAGCCTCCTCATCTGAAATCTTGAACTCCAGGTCTTCAGTATAACGCTTCCTCTTCACCTGCCTGCTGGAGCGTCGTTTCTGTACACAAAGCATTAATGTTTTTCATGAGAAACGAAACTGATGAGAAGCAGAATAACTGAGAAATTTTCTGTGTTTTACTGTTAAATAGTGCGCAGTACATGCTGTAATTTCTACAATACCTTGGTAGAAGTAGTGGACTCATGACACTACTATTCTGAATTCCTGCCTATTAGCCATTCTTAAATTCTTTAAGCAAAAAACAACAAAACCCTAAAATGAAACAGAAAAACAACAACAAACAAAAACTGACTTCATGCTTTTTCCAAGGTGGAAAGTGAAGGGGGAGGGGCATTTTTTTCATTTTTTTTAAATATTACTAAAACAACATTAAAAAATTAGGAAGCCTATCTCAGAAAGTAATTAAAACCCATGAAACTGCACCTCTCCATTCACATCTGTAACAAACTTTGACAGATGGCCAATGCAGGAGCCAAACACCACCTTTCCACAGCATGGCCCACTGTGTTGCTAAGCAGTGACAACACACTTTCTTCCTCTCCCCATCCGCCCAGTTATACCGGGATTATCTTGTAGGGGAAACACAATGAAATACGATTTCCTCACTTCACTGACCCAGCACTGCTCAGAAAGGCATCCTGCAGCACAGCATGGGAAAAGACCCCAAACTAATAGAGGAGAATAGTAAACTTGAACCACCCTAAACTGAAAACATGATTTCTGTGCTCCCATACCCTCACCACCAAGATAAGAGAAAGGTTCGGCAAAACTGCACAAAACAACCTGTAAAATATGCATTGTAAAAAACTGCTTGCATTTGACAGAATTTGCAACTTGATGCTTAGTGCTGGATATTGTTTTTTAACACAATAAAATTCAACTTCCCAGATAGTCTGCATCAGCTTATATATTTGAAAAGCTGTAAGCATATGTTGTTGAAGGAAACTGTCAACTGAGCATCAAATATCTTAATGGAGTAATGTATATATTAAAATGATATTGAAGATCAACTGTTAAAAAAAAATCTTAATGTCTCGATACACTACTTATTATATATTTTACACTATTTATTTATACATATTTCTCAGCTACGACACATCTTCACTGATATATGCAAACACTTACGTAGCTTGTTTAACAGACTTACACACCTGAGTCTCTCAATATACACAGACAAAGTCAGATACTTACTTTTAGATAGCTAATCATACTTCTGAAAGCATAAATACCTGGTGTACTTTACAAAATTATTTAACTGTAAATGAAAATGTTGAGCAAAGGTTAAGCTGACATCACCCTTTTAAACAACAGTGATGTGGCTTCTACCTTTAATACAGCAACTTATGGGGGTTTCCACAAAACAGTATTTTTATACTTCGAAATAGATAACATTCAACAAATTTGCATCTTGATTTACATGATCACTGATGGGAAAATTGCAATTTTCTTCTGACTGTGTAGGTAAGTCTAACCATAAATTTTGGTGCCAAAAATCTCTTCTTCCATTTCCGTAACAGAAAGAATACTTAAAACATAATGGTAGCCTTTATTTGATATTTTTTTTTACTTGATGAATTTCCTGTTTCCTCTTAAATTCATATGTGGTTTTGTAACTGTTTGTTATGCACTGCTGACAGAAAAGTACACACATATTTGTCTGCATCAGATTATCTTTAACTCATTAACTGATCTACAGATAGGAAGGTAACAGGTTTGATAATGGAATATAAAAAATCTGTATGATAACACACAAAGGCAAGCATTCCTTCTCTTTAAAGAAAACAATGCATCGCTGTGCATCGCTACATAATATCTCTTCAGAAGGCTCAGGATTGACACTAAGAATGCAACTGTGTTTTAGACAACTGAGTAGTAACATCCATGTCCGTTGAGAAATGCGTAACAAGTTTATTAACTGTAGATGTCCTAGCAAACACGATTGGAACTCTTTCCTAAGTTCATGCAAAGAAGAGCAAGTGCAGTATAGCGTGCACAGTACAAGAAAGTACTAAGAAACAAAAAGTTTCCTGAAATACTTTGTTACATTTAATTAAGAAGCGATGCAAGTGCCCTAGTACTTCTATTTACTAAAAAAACCAAACATAATGTTTATCACCCAATTGTGTTTGACAAAGAGGTTTTTGTTCCACTAGACTGAAAACAAGCAAACCAAGTAGAAATGTTGAATTGTAAACAGAATATAATCACCTACAAATTAACCTAAAAAACCCATCCGAAGCCCTGAAGTTTCTTCATCTTTTGCCAGTGCCATTGATCAGGCTGGCAGAGATTTGCAGCACAGAACAGGAAACTTAATTCCTCAAATGTTTTAATATCTTCGTGGTTTAATTCAACTTCTCAAATTCAGAATACACAGTCTGAAGGAGTCAGCAAGAACACACTCTTCTGCTGCTTCTTTTGTTTTTAACTAGAATATACTAAATCACTCACATTTCATTATTCACTACATTATTCTTGAAAATAGTGGGAAGAAGGCCATGCTTTTGTAGGACAACTTGTTTACCAAAGTCTTCACCAGCCTACTTTGACCATTCCCAGCTGATCATTGGTCTAAACATCTCTCATAACCAAAAGCAGCCCATCCACAACCTGACGCACAATGGACAAATGCAGTGGATTTCATGTATACTGGTATGACTATATAGGAGTCTCATACTTTTCCCAACACAGTTTGTCCCCACCTCTTCATGAGGAGATTCTTATTTTTAATACCAGAAGCAAGCCAGGAGCTGACCGCTTCTTAACGTGTCAAGTGACAGAGCGCACAAAACTCATCATATATGCTACTCTATTTCCAGATTTGCTTTATGTGAAATAGTCTGGACAGAAGGTGATAAGTGTGCAGTGGTCAAGAAGAAATTAATCAGTGCGAGCCCATAACTGGTAGTCTTGCAAAAAAAGCCCTTCACCCACTAAGGCAGTGTAGCTACAAGTGCCTGACATGCATGTTCCCAACACTCTGCTTTGCCACGTCTCATTCTTGATTTCAGAAGGTTTGCAAAGCCAATGCAAGAATAAACACCGAGCTTATAAGCAAGACCTTGTAATAGTGCATTAAGTCTACAGAAAAGAACATTCAGCATCATAACTGCAACAGTAATCAGAGAGAATGTGTGAAAACTCAGCATACTTGCAAGTAACATACACATACTTGCAAGCAACAAGACCGTAAAGCAAAATTACAATGAAAAATACTTGTTTTTGTAATATATTCACCATGGTGATTTTCATTTCTCACCTTCTTTGTAAACAACATAGAAAATATCCAAATACCTATACCTCAGGAAAAAAGACTTTGAGAATTACTGTTTTATGCTTCTAAGTTGTCAAAGCCTACAAAGAACTTCAAGAATAGCATTACCTGAACCCCTGGATCATCTTCATCTTCAGGATGAGGTGATGGTGGTGGAGTTTTTTCCAAATCTGAGTTTTCAGAACCTTCCTTTCCCTTGTTAACCTTCTTCTTCGCACTGGCTTCTGAATCTTGCTTTTTGCTACTGAAACAGAGGAATTTTAATCAGTCTTTGTAGAAAAATATAAGCAAGAGGTGCTTAAATAAACAGTTGATCCATGAGATGTTTGTTTTGAGTGACTTCATTATTTTCAACAGCCTCTCTTTAAGAATTTCAAGGTAACTGCAAAATCAATGATGCATGGGCCATCACTACACATGCCAGAACAACAGAAACTTCGCTTCTTTCCTTCAAGACCTTAGACAGCGACACTCAATGTATACTCAACAAGATACTAAAAATGAGATGGGAAAGGAAGAGCTGCTCTCTTCAGAACTTGCACTTTCTGAAAGAGGTGTTTGGACAACCTGACACACGAGAACAGAAAAAGGATTGCGCATGTGCTTGTCTCGTATTAGCTGTGCAGCCCAGGTAAGTAGAACCAGAGGAAGCACAACCAAAACAAAGGACTGAATTCACCTTCTTCTACAATCCCTGCTATTTCCAAGAAGGAAATGCACTTTAGTGTCAGGCCTGAGGGGCATTCATACAGCCTCAATGCATGCAACTGCAGCTTGTACAGGGGGGAAAAACACCCAGCTAGAATCTCAGCATCTACACAATACTAGAAAGTTATATCCACTGACAATAATGTTTTGAGGTTTGTTCCTTCCCTTCCTCCCCCATGGAAATGTTCATCACCTGAAGAGCTGGGACTACATCTCTCCAGCTGCACCCAGAGGCTTGGGAATGGATGAAGATGTATGTATCAAAATACATCTTTAAATACACCATCACCAAATCACAAACTGAGATGATCTGCAGCATGGCAGGGGTGAAAATTTTAAATGGCAACAAAAATTGATGGTAGAAGTTGGTATTTTAAAGGACATTTAGCCTTTGAGTCTGAGGCAGGCTTTTACTAGTTTTTTGTGGTCAGCTCCCTGCAGCCCACTACCAATGTGAGGGGCTGGCTAGGGGAAGTTGCTGTGACAGCTGACAGCAGAGCAGAGCTGTGTGCTGGTACCCAATACACAGCAAGCACAGGTCACCAAGCACTGTATCAGACACTTTTATATGGCTTTTGCATTCTCATCACTTTAATTTTATACTTGGGAAACTGCCTGGGTTTTTTTTTTTTTTTTTCTTCAAGATCCTCACATTTGTAGTATCTCATTTAAATATCAGCTTTAAGTTTGTTAGATGTGATCAGCACATTAGCCCACCAAAAGTGTATTTTAGAGCTGTAATTTAAAGTTTTCCAATATAGTCACTTGTCTCTTCAGGACTGCAACAACTTGGCTACAGCGTTATTTTCTCTTTGCAGCCTGTGCTTAAACTAACACTGATTTCTAAGTTTAAAAAAGAAAAAAAACCCAAAAAAACCAGCCAACCAACCAACACCACACAAAAAACATTTACACATGAAAGACTGTGAGTTTTGAACATGGACTTGTATTATTGTAAAATTGTCTTGACTCAGCCCTAGTGAAGCCGTATCTGGAGTACTGTGTCCAGTTCTGGACTCCCTAGAGAAACAAAGACAAGGAGCTAGTGGATAGGATACAGAAGAGGGGCACAGTGATGACTGGGGTCTGGAGCATCTCTCTTATGAGGAGAGACTGCAGGAGCTGGGCCTATTTAAAGAGAAGACTGAGACTAGATGATCTACAGAGGTCACTTCCATTCCTAAAAATTCTGTCATTCATTAATGTATACAAGCATCTCAATAGCAGGTGTTAAGAGGATGGTGCCAGACTCTTTCCAGTGGTGCCAGTGACAGAATAAGGAGTGATGGTCATAAACAAAAACAGGAGTTCCACCTCAACATGAGGAAGCACTTCCTTACAGTGAGGGAGGCAGAGCACTGGAACAGCTGCCCAGGGAGGCTGTGGAGTCTCCCTCTCTAGAGACATTCAAAATCCACCTGGACACCCTCCTGTGTCACCTGCTCCGGGTGACCCTGTCTTAGCAGGTGGGTTGGATGAGATGATCTCCAGAGGTGCCTTCCAAGCCTGTGATCCTGTGAAATTAACAGGATTCGACACAGCTCGAAAAAAGCACACCTTAACATGTGACAATTAAAAAAAAAAAAATTAAAAACGAAAGGGGAGGGTGGGGGGAAGAGTTCGACGAGGCGGAAGGAGCGCGGGCACAGCGGGGGCAGAGTTTGGCAGGGCGGGAGGAGCGCGGGCAGAGGGCGAGCCCCGAGAGGCGGCGGGGCCGGGCAGCGCTCGTCCCTCCCTCCCTTCCTCCCTCGCTCGGTGCCCGGCGGGCTCCCCTCCCTCCCCGCCGGCGCTTGTTTCCGCTCTGGCTGCCACCAATGGCACAAAAAGCCGCAGCTGAAGCGGGGCCCCCTTCGCCTTTTCATCCGCACGCCGAGAGCGCTGGCGTCGCCCCGGCAACCCGCGGCCACGTGACCAGCACCTGCTCCGCTGGCCGGCGGCCACCGCGCGCTGCCATCTGCTTCCCTCAATCAGCGCCCGCCCGCTCCCGGCACCTGCGCGGCCGCGGCACGGGAACCCCCGCCGCACACACACACAGCACACCGGCTTTCATCGAATCACCGCCAAACCGCTTCCACAAACACCGCCGAAAAACTAAACACCAAACGGCAACAAAACAAAACAAACACAAAAACGCCGCTTCGCGCGCTTCTCCGGCTCGTTTAAATGGAAGGTGAAGATCGCCGCCAGGTGAAGCGCGCTGACGGCCCGGCGCTTTTCCCCCCTGACCCCCGTAAATCGGAGCGGGGCGCGCAATTAAAGCTCAGCCGCCGTGCCGTGCCCCCGGTGCACGGCCGCCTGTGAATAACAGGCTTAAAGCCGGGAAGAATAGCGTGGGCCAGGCGGGATAAAACACCAGCCTGATGAAAGGCCGGGCAGCGCTAACGAGGGCCCGCCGACCCGCCGACCGCGCTGCGCTCCCGGCCGGCCGGGCGCAGACAAAGAGCCCGGCGCTGCGGGCAGGTCCGCCCCGACACGGGCTCCTTTCTGGCCTCTGAGAGACCTTTCTCTCTCCGAGCCACGACTACTTCATGACCTATATCCACCCCCGAGCCGTGCGCCTCGGTGTACACAGGCAATCTCGGCAACGGAGACGCGGTCGAAGCGATTCGGACTCGGTTTCAGATCACTTCCCTTTCTAGACCAGTTATAAACACACACGTGGAAAGAGCCACCAACTTGGGGAGAACAAAGCCCGTGTGCAGCTCCACCGGGAATTTTAAGTTCTAAATTCAGCAACAGAATTGCTCTTTCTAAATGCATAGCTACAACTTCTTTGAAGGAAAGAGAGGAAAAAAAAAAAAAAAAAAAAAAAAGGTGAAGTAGAAATAGAAGAACAGCACCAGCACCACCCCTGTAAACGCGGGGACACAGTGCTTCCCAGTGCATCACACACGCAGGAGGTTCATCTGGCCACTGAGAACATCAGCTTCCTTGCATTGTCAGCAACTGTTCTTCATCTTCCCACAGAGCCAGTGTGATTTGTTCCTGACAATTAAATGTACCCACTTTTGACTCAGCCTTTGCACTTTCCAGCAGATCCAGGAACAGCATTTGCCTGGAACAGAATTGCCTTTTCACACGAAGAACAGGCAGGTACTTAGAGATTGTTCCCAGACACTCTGCCATTAGGTCTCCCTGTCAGTGCTCAACACTGGGGGCACATCATTAATACTTTCCAAGTCTGGCAACAAGGAAAGTAAACTGTAACACACATATTTTGACAACTATCTCTCATATTTGTTTTTACACATGCATGAATACAAAATTTAGCTAAGGCCCACTAGAGTAACAAGGTAAGTGCCCAGTCCCAAAACAAGAACTATAAATCTAGGACAAACTGGAGCCGTATTTACCACACAAAATTTTGAAATATTAAAAAACTGTCAGTTAAACTCGTCCCTCAATTCAAGTGATATAAATACAGACATTTCAGATTAGATGTTTTACAATCTTGCTGTCTAATATCACTTTCTGATTTCATCCTCTTACCCGAGGACTGCTCACCATATTGACCAAAGGGGATGAGTAGGAAGACAACCTGCAGAAGGTCAAACAAGCAAACAACATGAAGAAAAAGAGGTTGAATAGGAAAACAGTAACTAGGAAAACTGAAAAGAGAGCTTGATTTACAGTTTAGAAAGACTTCCAAACTCGACAAAGTGTTTTGTGTCAGCTCAGCAGCCACCAAGAGAGGTAGATGAGGCTCCAGAAACTTATAGGGGCAAACCATCTGACTCAAAAATGACCCCAAAATCATGACACGCTTTGCAGGATTAAGAAGGGAATTAGCCCATATGTTTACTCTGTGTGACTACTTCACCTGATCTGGGTAACTGATACATCTGTTTATTAGTATAATTTATGACAACTATCATGACTTGGATGATGGTTTTTTCTATAATTCTGTGATCTAAAGTAAGTCAGATGCATTACTGATTTTTATTTTACCATTTGGGAACTTTGTCCTGTAACAGATACATTATTAGAACCTAGCTTAGACAAACTTTACATATTCACTGTGGAGCATAAAAAACACTGAAAAAATAATCGAACCTTCTCAAAATGTCAGAGATGTGAGACTTATACTTCACTGCCTTATCCAAGGAAAACAATTATTTTTTAAAGCTCCTAGTGTAATCAAAACAACTTCTTTAGAAATCTGTTTTTACGTATCACAAAAGTAGGAAAAACAAGAGACAAGGTTTTTTCCAGCCTGAAAAGTCAGCCAAATTAGTAAAAAGCTTTGGTAATAGTGAAGCCTACAAGGCCAACCCTGCAGCACAAGCAAAGGTAAATATCAGGCAGCTGGGCTGGTTCAGAAGGGAGATGAGGACAGGTGTGAACAGGAACAGCCTCAGCAGACACATGCATAGAAATCTCGCATGATTTCCTGTTCTCTCCCAAAGGCAGCCCCTTCCTGCCCTGCTCAGGATGATCTGACCTTGGGAGTGGAAGCTACCACCACTGCCTCGGGCCCTCTCTTCCTGTCCTCCATCTCCCCAGGGTGCTGTGTCCTGCTGTCCGCCCCGCTCCCCCACACAGCAGCCTCTTCCCACTTCCGCGGCCAGGAGCCATCCCCTTTCCGATACAACAAACAGCCGAACCGTGCGCCAAAAAAGCTCTTCTCCACCTCCCTCTAAAAACCTTCATTATGCTCGTGTTTTGCATTCCCCTTGTAAGCAACAACCCACTCATCCTACACCGTGTCCCAGGCTGCTGCTCAGAGCATGGGGAATACGAAGTTTTCCCTGCCACAGGGAGGGGAGGAAGCAGATATGAGCACCCCTGGCAAAGGCCAGCACACTGCTGTGAGGAGATGGGACGAGGCTAGAGCTCCTGCAAATAGCTGCCATTTGGCCCTTGCAAATAGTTGCTGTTCCTGCCACCATAATCGGTGGCCACTCTCTAGGGTTTCATAGGAAGTGGCAGGAGAGATATCAGCTGTGCTGCAGCGTGATCTTCTCAAACAGGTGGCCCTCATCTCCTCCAGGGACAGGCACAGGAGGAAGAGACATCTGAGCCATGACTTTGCAATTCAGTAGGATTACTTGCCTTTCCCTGTCCCTCTACTTTTGGAAAAATCTGCCTGCTTGCATGTGCCTGAAGCTGGCTTCGTAACGTTTAGAGCCCACATAATACTACTCAGCACCCGCCCAATTTCATGAAAACCCTTCACTTGTGATCCTAGGTTAACCTACATTTTGCTTTCAAACTTCACCAGTTTGGTCCACAAGAGATTTGTTTTCCCAATGTTATTTTTTTAGGCAGCACTGTATTTGTCATTCAGTATTGGTAGGATTGGGCTAATATCTATTAAAAATGTAATACTCCGATATTAATGTGTGATTTTTCTTTCACTATGCAGCGTAACCTACTAGAAGCTTATTTGGGCTTTTTCATTCTTTTTGAGATCCCATGACACAAATCAAAACACCATTAAATTAATCAGGTTCTTCCACTTTCCTGTCTGAATTGCCCCTCACATGAAGGTGCATTTCAGTGAGGCAGGCTGCTCATTTTGTCACAACTTGCACCAAAGATAACAGAGATGTGAAGGATAAAGTTTCTGGGGTTTTGTTTTTATTTATTACATAAAAGGATTATACTTTTAGTTGAAATTGGAACTATAATAATAGGGTTATAAGCTATATTAAACTAACAAATGGTTAAGATAATTAAACATCAGATATTTTCATACATGTGTATGCTTTAGTACAGCCTGTGTCAAACTTAACTACTAAGGACCCATTATGCTCTATCCAGAAACTATTGCACTTCAAAAAATACCTATTTACCTTAATTTTACATGATTGCAAAACTCTTCTATTGAAGCTGATCATCATACTCAGGAATGAGGACCATTAGTTACATACAGCATTTTTAGATTTCTAAACCACACTACTGCTTTCAATGCTTAGAAGCAAAATACCAAGGAATATAAGCAGTAGCAGTAAAGACATGCCAGATACTAACTTTATCAAAATATTTTACTTCTACATAATCATCCATAATCTGTATTAACTTGCATTAATCTCATTCATCTCAGCTACTGTAATATTTCCTTTCCGGAGTTAGTGCTGCTGAAATACTGTGGCTTATATGATTAAACATTTGGACTGTTGATTTATTTAAAAACTTGATTCAGTGATCTGTCACTGGACAGGTTCCCCAGTCTCTGATGTTGCCAAAGTAAGCAAATTTCTTTCACTGGTTTAAAATTCTTTGCCAGCATAGCATCCCCACACAGTCTCTGGGTTCTTAAAAGAAGCTTGATACTGAGGCTGACAAGACCACAAAATGAGAAAAACCTTGTTTTCAAGAAAGCATTTGGTAACAAGAGACATTGGGTAACAAGCCCATTACGGCAAAAATAGGACTTTCTCCACACCCCTGGAGTAAGCATAAGAGACACGGAATGCTCTTGCTGTTGCTCCAAACGTGTTTCTCTCACAAGTAAAACAACAGGGCTAAGTACGTACTAGAATACTGTAAGTCACCTAGCCAGCCAGGGACAAGGGCCATGGCATGGGAAAAAAGATAAAGACTCTCCTACAAACACAATCAAGAAAGCAGTGTTCTGTTCCTCCAGAGGAAATGCTGCTCCTTTAATCTGCATAGCATGTCCCAAGATTTAGAGAAGATGCACATAAAGGTATTAGGATTGAGTGGACAGGACAGACCAACTCTGAGCTCTGATGTCCTGACCATCAGCCATGGGTGTTTTTGAGGCAGACTCCTTCTAACCATGGTTTATTAAACAAAGCTTCAGTGTAGTCAATTGAGAAGTCCTGCCCAGCTGCCTGATATTTACCTTTGCTTGTGCTGCAGGGTTGGCCTTGTAGGCTTCACTATTACCAAAGCTTTTTAGTAATTTAGCTGACTTTTCAGGCTGGAAAAAAACCTTGTCTCTTGTTTTTCCTACTTCTGTGATACATAAAAACAGATTTCTAAAAGGTTTTTTACTTTTTGGCAGCAAAAATCTGGGAAATGCTCAATAATATTTATTATGTAACCTGGTCAGCCTTTAAACCTGTGAGCCTAGGGAACTGGATCCTCTCTTTAGAGGAAAAGCTGAGGAAGCTGTGCCTGTTTAGCCTGGAGATGACTAGGAAGAGATCTTATCAATGCATACAAGTATCTTAGGGATGGATGTGGAGTCAAATGGGGCCAGACACGGCTCAGAGATGCCCACTGACAGGACAGTGGGTACAAACTGAAACACAGGAAGTTCCATCTGTCTAAAAAGAAAAACTTTACCTTGAGGGTGACAGAGCACTGAACAGGCTACCCACAGGGGCTGTGAAGTCTCCTTCCCCAGAGGTAGTAAAAACCTGCCTGGATGGACCCCATGCAACCTGCTGTAAGTGAGCCTGCTTTAGCAAGGGGGTTGAACTACATGATCTCCAGGGACCCCTTTCAACCCCAACCATTTTGTGATTCTATGAAAAGGCTATTTTAGCTAATACAGTACTTCCATTTCAAAAAGTCATACTGGGTGATATATAACTTAAGAGATTTTCTAAGTTGTGAATTGCTGCTGTGTATGTAAACCAAATCCTTAGGACAGCCTGGTACACAGCCAAAGTAAATGCTGCAATAGGGACAGGCTGATCAACTGTAAATTACTGATCAGTTAATATAACCTGTACAAAACAACACTTCATTTTACAAGCCAGTGTTTATAACTTCTTCATGAAACATCATCTCTGCTAGTATAGAAACTTTTCTGTCTTGCTAAAGCAACAAGTAACACCTTACTGTCCATCCTCATTTAGCTATAGAGCTGCATCAAACCTAACCAATAAATAGGCAGTCTTGTAAAATATATGCAAAGCTTTATTGCATTAAGTGCAATTTTTAAACCCTAATACAAATGGATTTTGCAAACTGATTTGCATTAACCAAGTCTGGCTGTGCTTCCATCTGGAAGTTATATTTTCTAACTCTAGCCACATCTTGAAAAACAGATTCAGATGTTTGGAACAAATTCAGAACAGTTGTAAGAAATTCTAGGTACAAATGAAAAAAAAATATTGAGCTTTAATGTCTTTGTGGTCTCAGTTTTCTTCCAAGTAGGCATTTATAACCACGGTGTTTAGGGACTTGAAGGACAAGGCAAGTTTCTGGGTTATTACCTATGACATTTTTACTCATGTGTAACGGCAGTTTATTCTTTCTCGTACTACTCTGTAATATTTTAAGCCTATCCTGATAAAGGTACACGATGCTGAATGGCAAGTTAAAAAACCCAGTTAAGAAACATGGTTGAACCCTCTGGTCCATCCACGAAGATTTTCTGCTAGGAAAATTGTCTTTATGTGAAACAGGAAAATGAATATCATCCCTATGGTGAGGACACATCAATATCCATATAAAAAATGCCTTTTTAACAGCAGAGCTTAGAGCCCATGAATTGTGTTAGTATGAAACAGTGTCTATAAGGGTTGTACAGTATACAACAACATGAAGAACTTAAGTTCTTTATTTACAGAAAAACATCATCAACCCATTTTACTCTGAGCCTTCATCTCTGAAAACCTGCTTTAATGTGGAAGCAGTTTAATTTCTCAAAACAAAAACCACACATACAAGGGACAGACGAGCATTAGAGGAAAGTTAGTTTGGAAATCTAACACATCCAGAAACTTTTCTGCCTTGAAATGAAAAACTAACCTTCTGCCTTTCCAGCTTGCTTAAAATAACCATGAAGCCATAAACAGGAAAGTCAAACAAGAGAAATGTGCCCAAGCTTCTCAAAAACATGATGTTGTAGATGGTAGAAGGCAAACGACAAAACAAGATTTCCTCTCCACCCACGCCATTTAGCACAGATGCCCTAGAAATCCCACAAACACACTGTTTTTCTCTCATTGCATATACAAGTTTCCTGACTTACCTAGCCTTTTTGCTGGTCTTGGGTTTTGGCGTGGTATTTTTTGCTTTCTTTTCCTTTGGCTCTTTAGGGGTCTTAGGGACTTTGGGGGTCTTGGGTTCCTTCTTTTCCTTGGGTTCTTTAGGATCCTTCGGTTCTTTTTTTGCCTTAGGCTTTTTCTTTTTCTTTTTGTCTTCTTGGGAGCAATCCACTGAGTTTCTGCTTAGATTCTGGCTGTCAAGCCCCCCAGGAAAGTCTTCCTTACCAAAACCTTTACTGGGACCTTCTGCAGCAATGTGATTGTTTTTCTTTTTCTTTTTCTTTTGCTGTGGCTGCGGCTCAATTGACGGCAGATAATCATCACTTTTCACTAGCTGGGTATTCGGTCCACTAACCTGAGTCATATCCGGCACTGGTTTCTCTAAAAAGGGTTCCGACGGAGAATGCTGAGAGAGATAAATAGAAATAAAAAATTGTAGATCTGCAACTTTGATTTCTAAAACTTTGCTCTTTTGGAGCATGAGGTAATAGAGGGAGAAAATATTAAGCACAAGATTAACCTATTAACAAGAGTCAGCATATCTGAAAGACTATGCAGTAAAACAGTTAAAGAGCAAAGCTTTTTGCAGTCAGAACAGTAGCAAAATGACCAGAGATTCTTGATATATCAAGAATAAAATTATTCTAAAGGTTGTATAAAGTGGAAATACAGAAAATATTTAGTCTTCAACACATCGATGCAAAATAAAAGCAATTGTTTCAGACATTTCAAAATAGTTGTTAGTAGAATGATTAACTTATTAAAAATTATTCATCTGTACTGGAATTTCGTCCTCTGGGAAGAAAATTGTTAAAGTTTGTTTCTAGATATTTGAAGGAGAATAAAAGTATATTCACAGACTATATTGATAAAAAAATTAATTAAGTCAATTTACATTGGTTCATCTGTGACAGGAGGTATTTTCATTAGCAAGTGAAGGATTAAGCCATGTGAAAATGTAATACGAGGTTACGTTTTATGTCCAAGATGCACTGCTTCCAGCTTGTACTCGAAACAGATTTGTTCCTGCTCCAGATTGGACAGAGAACTATGGTAAGTGCTTATGAACCTGCATAAACATCTTATTTCAAAGTCTCTATTGCATATCAGGTTTACACCAAACTTACAAACTACAGGAAAACCTATATGTAGTTACACAAATGTTAAATGCCTAGACTAAAATATATTGGATATATTGACAACTACTTTCACCTAATGGTTCTGTTCTACACAAAGATCCATGAGTCTGCAGTCAAAAGATAACTAAGCTCTACCATTACTTTGCACCAGATCAAAGCTCTGACCTGCTTCTCCCTTCCTGCCCATGGTTATAAATGCAGGACGACAGTGCTTTTCTAGAAGAAAAGTAACAGCATGACACTGTACTGATGCCCTTCTTGCACCTACATATATGATCAGATCATTTTACCCACCCTCTTTCTCCCTCTGTTTCATCTCCTAATCTGTTCCCTAAAAATTAAGTCAGCATGATTCTAGGTGGACGAGTTCTCCATTAATTGTGGTGTCAAAGGACAGCCATTTGAGACGTTTGATCTGTTGAATTGTGGAGAAGAAAAGTTTATAACAAATAAGAATTTTGCTTCTACAGAAAGCAGTGCCAGTGTAACTGTAATATTCTTTGCATTTCCTTGTCTCCACTTTTTTTTTTCTCAAATGGCACTTACTGAGAAGTGGCAAGCGGGCAAATGAATGACTGCAAAACCGATCCCTGAGCAGAAGGAGAACTGATGGGCATACACTGATATATCTACTTCAGCCACCTAGATCCAAATAGAAATGCTCTTAAGATTTAGGAAACAATATTCTTGATTATATTACATAAGAAAGTGAATGCATGTATAGATTTCCAATTATATAAATATAATTTTCTCAATGTAAACAAACTGAACCAGTGCAGTCTTAACTACTTCTGCCATTTGTTCACAGTAACATAAACCCACCGTGCACTGAACCCACTCACATACTCAGAAGCAAAAGGAGCAATGCTTTCAGGAAGACAAGATTTTTTTCTGCTGTCTGGGAGAGGTCTGAATAATACATACTACAGTTCTCCACAGAAGAGACAGAACAAGAGGAAAGACCTGAGTGGCAGCATGATGGTCAGGGTCTCTTGGCTTAACCCAGATCTTCTCAGTGTGATTTCTTCATGTTCCTGTCCTACACATGTTTATTAAGATCTTTTTTTTGTGCAACAGGGTCTAAGTTGCAATGGAAATCCAGCTCTAATGAAAACCCAATGCACTCATTGCATGAGCACTGCATCAGTCAGCCCCATCTCAAGACCATCTCATGGTTAGGCATCGTGAAGTGTGAATCAACACCTGTTAGAGAAATCTGTAGTCACCACTGGCACGTACAGCTCCATGCTGGAAAGTTCACAAAAACTGGCTATCTGTATAGAAAACACTACCCCAGAAAGTAGTCAGTGGTAACAATGAGTTCTGCAGTCCAATTACACGTTACATAAAATGGAGATCTTTTAAAATGTTCTGATTGATTTTGAATTTGGCTGACTGAATTAAGTGTCTCAGATTTGTTATATGACACAGAATAAAACTGTCTTCTCTGTACCTCAGACTGCTATGTGCTACTACTAATCATTATTTTTAGGTAGGAAAACGCAGGAATATTATGAAGATAATCTGTAAATACTCCTTATCCCTGCATTTTCAGAACAGTACTTTTAACCTGTATTTTTGCAAGATAATCAATATATTTCTGCATTAACTGCTATTTTGTATCTCATGCATCCCTCATTTCGCAGAAATTTCAAGTGCAAGTTTCTCCAATTTTTTCACTGAGCTGTCCCCTACCATCCTCAATCCTGTTTTAAAACACTGTTCACCTGCTATATTTAACATAAGAACTCCAGAGTTTTCTTTCCATTATTTGTAGGTTTCATTTTGATCAAGTACCTTGAATTTGGCACTGCATTATTAGTTTGCCATATTAAGAGACACTTTTACAATTACCTAGAAGTTTATGTATAAGGCACAACTTTCTAGAACAGGTCAGAATCAGTAGTTTTATTTTTCTTCCTCTAATGCATATGAAATAACCAAGCCAACAAATATTAAAAAGCACAAGAAATCCAATAGTGCCAGTACTGTACATTTAATTTTACAAAATTTTCAACACTGCAACTTCATTAGTGGCATGACCATCACTGAAATCAATATTATATTTTATAAATGCTTCAGTATTCAAAATAAATGAATCCTTGCTGCCTTTGTAAGATTTGTGGGTTGTTTTTGTTTAAGTCTGAACAACAACTTTCAGCAAAGTCATAAGCAAATCTGAACACAAAGTTTTCCAAATCTCCACAACAGCAGCGTCAGCCCTTCATGACTTGACATTTGCAGTTTTAATGTAAGGTCTGGCCAGAAGGTAAGGCTCTGAGAATGGCAACGATTGCTGCCACAGTGTAGTACCCTGTGAAATTTCAGATTTTTACTTTTCAGAAACCTTATCCACAAGAGTCATTCTCATGCTCTGAAACGACTAGAGACTATACATTAGACTAAAACAAATACTAAAAAACCCCAGACTTACTGCCTTTTATTTAAAGGATCAAGTTATGTGCATTCCCAAGCATAATAATACTATGATTTTGGTTCATATAATTCAGAACCACTGGAATATTGAAGCTAGAAAAAGACAATTCTGCCCTAATTAGGCTTTGTAGGTTGTATTTGCTATTACTTGAAAATGTATTACTTTTCCCACATGCCACTACCCTTGCAGTTTGGCACATTCTGTAATTCACTTATACATGATTTTCTAAATTGTAGCATTCTTTCAAAGATATAGCTGTGAATACTTTTATTTTTCTAGGAAGTCTGTGGCTATACTTCTGCAATATGCTAAAACCGTTTATCCCTAACTGACAACCCCACATTGCTCCCTAGTGTGAAGCTGTGTAGGAGCAGCACAAATCCACTGAGAAGAGACTGGAAGCAGCTTGAAAGATACATTTTCTTACCCCAAACCAGTCTGCTCTTTCTTAAGTAGGGAGAAAAGGAAGAACAACAGGCTTTCACTATAAATATTAGATTAAGCCTACCACAGGGAATTATTTCAAATAGTTCGACTTCTTTAAATCTAGAAAAGATTAGCTCTAGTTACAAGGTCACAATTTCTAATGCAAGAACCCCGTTTTCCATTTATAGAATTTAAAAAATATGTATATTACAAGTTTTTATCAAAAGATTGAAAAAAATTATCTGCATACTTCACAGAAATTGCTTCTCCTGCTGCTTTTAGTAGTAACAAAGCCATAATTTAGTATGTTTTTACAGAATTTAATCTTCCATGGGAAAGAAACCAGTGGAGATTAAACACAAATAGGTATTCATCCTATTTGATATTGCAGCATAATTATTTTTTGTATTATTCGAAATAAGGTGAAAAAGGTGCTCAAAAATATTGTTGTGTTTACTAGACCCACATCTCTTTAAATCTTTTAGAGAAAAGCTGTTTTTGTAAACATTTAACAAAGAACAGATGGCCTGTTTTAATCATGTGAAAAAACCTGGAGCTCACATTAATACTCCTACCAGCGACTACTGGGGCTAGCCACCTCCCTAACCAGCAGCATGGCACAGTCTTCAGTAATTCCATTTAATTTGACAATAGACATTTTCTCATCAGTTCCCACTGCTCGATGGTCAATCAGTGCTATTAACATGCAATATCACAATGCAGGACACTCCTAAAGGTCGCAGCTTATTAGAGAAAAACAAGAGATTCTTCAAGAGCTCTGAAGTGTTAAAACAATTTGTGGCACAACAGGCTACACAGCATTGTCAGAAAGAGCCAACAACATGCAAGGAAATAAAAAATGAAAACACTATTAGAGAAATAGAATTGTATGTTTCTAGACTGCAAAATTTCTGGCAATCAAACCTATTTTTGAGCTTCCAAACAGTTATCACCAAGACTTGAAAAATTAAAACCAAGTTGCCTGTATTTCACAGCTGCTTACACTTCTAGAGTGTAGGCTCATTCTCCCCAGCCCAAAAAGCACAGAGAGCTGTCTCAAACCAGGCCTGTCATGTGAAGTAGCAAATGGACGAGATGTAGGATTAATCCAATGAGGGTGAGTGGCAGGGAGGGAGGTTAAGGAGGAGAGTCTTTCTATTGCTTGAACAAGGACTGAACCACAATCTGTGGTTGAAGCTGAATGTCACTTCTCTAACAGAGCAGCAACTTGAGCCAATATTGAGCTTCATCAAGTATGAAGCAAGAGCAGCAAAGTATGCAATGTGACTCAGCTAACTTCATGAAATTTAAACATCAGCACCAAACAACAAACAATTAAAAAAACCCAGACTTTTTATCAGGACTACACTTTCACTTCCCTGGTCTTTTCCATATTTCAATAAAGATTTGCAACAACAACAACACCACTTCATTTAAATTTTCTTGAACGTTGGTTTACTAAGTTGTCTAACAGTAAAGCAAGTGCTCAGTCCCCAGTGACTTCAAAACACAAACCTCTCTGGTGTGATCTCAATACAATGGATAATTTCACTTTAGGTAAATCATTGCAGAATATTCTCAACTGCAGGTCTGTTTAATTATCACCTTCACTATGGGGAAGTTAAAACAGCAACTTGTGCAAATTCTTTAAAAACACAAGACAGATTACAGCATGCTTCCAGCAGCAGCTCTACCTAGTGCCACAGAGATCACTCATTTTGAAGTTGTATCTTTCCTGATGGGACAGCCCAAAACGTGTTAAAAGCCATCACATAACCAAATTGCTCCCTTGATTCTTCCTTTCAAAGGTTAATGACAGGATTCATCCTCCTTCTGGATTATTTAGAAAAAACTACTCATCTTGACTAATCTGGAAAGTCTCCACATCATGTCTCTATACACTGCTTGGTCCTGCTTTTCTCAGCTTGACTCAGGAATACTTTCAGCATTAGGCTCTCTCAGTGCCCCCGCAGTGTGTCACCCTTTCTAGACCTCCATAAGTACTTTCCTGACATTGTCCATATGCAGAGCTCACATATCAGTAAAAACTCCAGAGTAAAGTGGGATCAACACCACCTCCAAAACTCCAGCCAAAAGCCACTACCTACATTCAGCAAAAGCTGTACAGTATTTTTTCTAAAGTAGGTGAAGTTCAGAAACATCCTCAAGACTACATTCACACCTGTAATCGTTTCAAAAATACATTTTACCAACCAGTGTCTTCGCCTTTATTGTGAATGATGATCCTTTCCCTCTTCTGTGAAACTACTACCTTGAAGATGCGTATGTTTCTTTTACTGTACTATATGAAAATACTTAATATTAAGCTTAAAATATTTTTGGGAATATGATTTTGTTTAGAAACAACTGGTACCTCAGTAATTCAGAAACCCTCCTAGGAAAACTGTAGTTCCAAAGTGACAACTGGGATTTATAAACCAACAAGCACTATCACTGACCTCTGCAATATAGGGAAAGACATCATACCACATAAGAATGAAAGTCTGTTTTGCAAATAGGTTTGAAAGGAATCTAAATTTCTTGACATACCTCTTCAGAATACAGATGAAAGTGTATAGAAAACAAGCTTTATTATTACCTTTCTAGCAAGACAAAACTACTGTGCATGAAAAAAGTTAATGTTTTATCAAAGTGCTGCTGCAATACAGTTTTATTTCTTAATCAAGTCTTAAGAGAAAACAGAATAATCCAAGACTATTCTAAGTCATCCCGCTCTATTACTGCTCCTGGAAACCTGTTAAAAACTGTACAATTACAATTACAAAACAAGTTATCACTTGCTGATCCAAAGTTTTTTTAAAAACTCTGAATCAGAAAAACCCTTTTTTTGATGCCAACAGCAACCTAACAGTGGAATGGAAGTGATTAAAAACAATCTTAGTGCCCTCTGCTACCAGTGTAAAACTACTATAATTTATGATTTGGTGCAGCTGAAAATACCACCCAATTACAGTATTTGGAGGAATAAAAACATGCTATGCAAAATACAGAGTTTCTTAATTGAGTCTCAGCACAGCTACAGCAATAGAGTTATTTATTTACTGGTCATGTACTCTATGAAGAAACACAGATTAGAAATATGAATGATACTAATGTGGCCATCCAAAAAGCAAACATCCCATTATAATTTTATAGTAATCATATATAGTGTTTTGTGCTCACAGAAAACATGTGAGACGTTACTAAGCCTATGGAATATCAGCCAGTGCATCAAGCACTCCTTGGAGTGCTAACAGTTTGTTCACAGTTCAAGAAACAACTAACTTGTCCCGTAAGAGAGCTGTCCATTGATCAGAATTGATCAGAATCAGTGTTGATCAGGCAATCTCAGACAACTGCCACTCCCACAGTAATGAAGCATGCATGCTCCAAATTGGCTCTACATGTAAGACACTGCAACAGCTACCACAAGGATTGTATGTAACTGGTGATGTGATGGCCAACAAGACAAGCATTTTATTAGTACTTTTTTTGCTAGAGATCACTTTGCCACACAGACTGAATTAGCAGTGTAAAGTTACCTCTAATGCAAGCAGGGCAGGTCCTAAATATTACACAACAGCCTAACTCTCTACTCTCCATCATCGCTACATTGACTGGTTGAGGACTCATGATTTTGGCAAGTTTTTACTAGCCCTAGCTGCAGAAACACACATAAAGGGTGGGACAATTAGTTTTACAATTTAGACAATTAGACTTACTGAATTCTACTGGCAAAAGCTTATTGTTCATGTTGACAGCTTGTCCACCTCAAGCCTGCCCTCAGTAAAAGGAAACTTCACTTTGTGTGTGCTCCACTATTGAGCAGAAGACATGCCAGCATGTGCCAACATGTTTTACCACAGAAGGTGTTGGCAGTCAGACTTGAGGACCTTAAAGGTCTTTTCCAACCTTAACAGTTCTTTAATTCTACCATGTAATATCTATATTTAAAAATGTGTGTATTCTCTTTGTGAAATTATGTCTGTGAAGTTATTCCCAGGCACAGCTATCAAGATACCTAATGCTTGCTAAAGAATTCCTTGGATTGGAGAATATCCAGGAGATTTATCAACAGTCCTTTCCAACCCCTCTAAGACAAGGCAATGGCTGCTCATCACCAGGCAAGATAGGGAACTCACACAATAAAGTAAGAATGTGTCAGGATGTAAGAGTCTCCAGAGAATCTAGTACAATACTTCAACTTCTCTAGTAAAGGGGGAATTATTGGGGAGGAAACATCTGCACATACTCAACCAAAACAGTAATAATTAAACTGCTATTATGAAATAAATTAGCATTATAAAAGACTAACCTAACATTTTAGCATACATACAGGCTGAAGTTTTGCTCTTGGGCTTGCCTCCATGTTCCTCACACCCCCTATGCTCCACTGTGAAAGCAAAGCAGCTCCTCCAAAACAGTTAAAAGCAAAAACACCCTCCTTCTCTTGGGCACAGCCATGCTTTGAAATCCAAGGTCCTGAGGGGAGAGACAAAACTAAACTGCCCTGTACATGCAGCCTCCTCCCTCCACCAGCAGAATTCTTGCCATTCAGCTACTGAACATCAAATGCATGGAGATCCATCCCCTCGGAAGGGTAACCTGTTGCTACATCACATTGTATTGCTACCACCATAGTTTATGCTGCTCTAAATCATAGTTGGTACCAAATCATAGGTACCAACTATGATTTCCACTAATCATCCTGTTCCCTACCCAGAAAATGAATATGCAACAAAACAGTCCTGGCTGACTTGGTATATTAGGGCCTGCCCACAGTAATAAAAGTGATAAATGTTCTCCAAAACTATGCTTTTTCTACAGAAGCTGCTCAGAGAACCATTTTCAGAGGGACCTTAAATAGATCATATCTTCACATATCAATAATCCTTCTGTTATCAAGCTTAAATCACAATGACATTCAGCAAATGGCACCAGGTTTATGACTACAGAGAAAATCAAAGACAAGCACATGTGGTACAAGCACTGGTTCCTTTGACCACCGACAACTGAAAAAGTTCCATCTGTGCTTTCACTGCTGCAAGTAATAGTAGCAGTAATAGCATTACACACCACAACAGCAAGAGCATTTCTATTCTGGTACTTTTTCCCCCACCTCTTCTAAAACCCAAGAGTTACAGGAAAACTTATTTAACAGGCTATAAATGTAAAAAATATAGGGTGGTGAGTAATAAGATACTATATTGTATGTTTACTTGATAAATACATATATTGAAAAACTAAAAATGCAAAGTTTATGTGTTAAGTCAGAAGTAATACTTCTTTTTTTGATTTGCCAAACCTCTAATAAAGTATTCTTTATCTGAATTCAGAAAAAGTACAGTTTTTCTTCTTGTAATTTATAATAAAAATGTTTACTTTAGTCTAAGGAAGAGAGAACAACTATAGAGAGAAGGGTGGTATGTTTGGGGTAGGTTTTTTCATTAGATTAAGCTGAAGACTTGCAGGCCAGGAAACAGTTTTCTCCTGCCTGCTCTGCAGCACTTAAGGCTCAAGTAAATACAAATGACAGAAATGTTCACCTGTCTGATGAACATCCTGTGAGCTCCAATCCATTATTTGTAAGGACAATACTAATGCTTTTTAACAATGAATCACAGAATCTCAGCATATCCTGGGCTGGAAGAGATCCACAAGGATCACCAAAGTCCTGGCCCTGCACAGGACACTCCAAGAGTCACATCATGTCCCTGAAAACATCCAATCCTTCTCTGTCAGACTTGGGGCTGTGACCTCTTCTCCAGGGAGCCTGTTCCAGTGCTCAACCATCTCTGGAGAAAAAAAAAACCTTTTTCCTACTATCCAAACCAAACCTTCCCTGACACATATCATTCCCTCATGTCCTCCCACCAGCCACCAGGGAGAAGAGGATTGGTGAGTGTCCTTCCCTACACTTCCTTTCATGAGGAAGTGATAGACTGCAAAAGGACCAAGCTGCAACAGACTCTAAGGAAATCCACTAGGAGCAGATGGGCACCATGTGCCTACAACTGCATATTGCCCCAATCTAGTTACTTGGCACCACTACATGCCTCTACTATTTTTTCATAACATGCCTGTGTCAGAAAGTCCCCAAACTCAACCCTCAGGGTGCCCTGCTTGCACCCTGCTTGTGTATGCACACCTTAGTGGCCTTTCTTCTGGGCTTGTCTTCCAGTCTTGGGAAGCTTTAGAAAGACATCAGTCACAGCCAGTCCTTTCAGCCTTCCTGATGTAATCCACGCTCTGTTTTGCTATTCTTATCTGCTCTAGGGCAACCTCTTACCCCTCTTCTGAGGGCACTCTAATGCAAGGGTCCTCAACAGGACTAGCCCACCTCTGAGAAAGCCATCTCTCAGAGAAAGCCTAGGGATCACAGCTGCCCAATAAACCCTCTCTTACAGACATGACTGAGTTGCTCTTTAGCAACTGAAGAGAGCAACATCAAACACTCATGAAACACTAAGATACAGCAACCACCAGTAAAATGCTTTCAAATGTATTTTTAGGCTATTACATTTATTAGCATATGATGTTTGTTCAAATACAGTAAGAATAGATATAACTTCTCTATCACTTTCCTAATCCCTTCCCTATATACCTAGGAAAACGAAAGCCCAGCATTTTTGTTTTAAAGGTTTCCTACCATCAGCTTCTTGTTAAGCATCCATGTTTACGAAGCTGCACATATAAAAACTATACCAATCATAATTTAGTGACAAACATGCATCAGATCACAAGGCTGGTGAAAAGAGGATGCAAATCATAGAGAGTCTTTACTAAGAACTTTATCACTTCCCCTATCTGCACGCTCTCATCAAAGAACGAACAAGTTTTCCCCAAAGGTATAAATATGTATATCATGTTCTTATAGTTCAAGGAAAGGGCAATGGTCTCAGATGTTAAAGATTTCAACAGATGTGAAAAGAACTAGAACCCTTGCGTTTTTACTCCTGTCCTTTGAAAGGAGGTCCCACTGAAGTCCCAAGATACTTCCACAAAACCATCCATAAGTACTTTATTAAATCGTAGAGCACTCTGAATTTTCTGTGGTTTGCAGCAAAGTATTTTTATAACTTCACCAAGATATCTGGCAGTAAGGAGTGTACCAGACTGAGAAAAATTAGCTGAAAGCATTAGAAGAAACACTACCAGCACAGATAATACACTTTGGTTTCAGTTAGGAGCTGATAAATGTTCACTTCAACAGTATTTTATCTGGATGACTGGAAGAGACCCACTAGGCAAATAATACTCTTTCATCCCTTGCCATCTTTCCCCCCTGCAAGGTGAAGAAGGCACAGTATCCACAAGCAAAAGATGAAGTCCTTTTAATTCATTACTTGTGCTGGTGTCCTTTTATTTAAACTACCACTTGTACTCAAGTCTTTTCTGCTAGATATTTAAAAAAACCACACAGAATTCTCTGATCACATGGACTCCTAATACTGTAAAATACTATGGTACCAACAAAGAAAAAAAGGTAAACCACTCTAAACCAATTTTATTATTATTATTATTTAATGATTCTAATCTTTACATTTCCTAATGTCTTCTGATTCAAAAAACCTCATCTCAGAATTTTCTCCCAAAAGACCACATCTGATAGAGGTTTTCTGATACCAGGAGATTATATCCACAATATCTCAATCAAGCTGTCTCTACTGTTAATGTCTACTCCAAATCTCAAACTGTTTAACTGCTACTGTTTCAATATCATAGTAAAGGTGAGCACACTGAATACTAGGAGATTAATAATTTAAAACAGTAACTTTATGTTTTGACGTTCTAAATGCTATTTCCTTAATTACAAAGAAATACCACATCATGTGAGAAACATAAACTCTAAAATTCCCCTGCCACCACCATTTTTACTTCTATTAGATGTCCCAAATAAATTCAAATTACTTTTCCAACCCATTTTCATCCAATATTAAATTGTTCTTGTCCAGCAGAAATTCAAAACCTTTCTTCAGGCACTGACCAATGAGTCAGCTTGCACGTAAAACAGCAAACATATAATGTTGTCTTGAAAAGATTAAAGTTCATTGTAACCCTAAGAAAACACACTGTAAATTATAAGCTTATTTTTTAAATTACAGTCTAAATTATTTAAATATTTCAAATATTAGAAAAGAAAGAATAATCATTGTTACTAAAGAAATTTTACACCCTATTGTTTAACTTTCTACAAGAATATCTCTAACCTATGGTGTGACTCTTCCCTAGTTACTCTACAACTGCTGCCTCATGCAGTTCACAGGATGGATGAGACTTCTAGATTAAAACAGATCTAAAATACTATGACATTATCCTGATGACAAGACTCATGTTACCTTGAAAACTCGAGTACCGAAAAAGGAAAGACTATAAGGAGTGATGAACATAAGGAAAGATAAGTTATTTCTTCCTACCAGCCTCAACTCATTGTGATAAATTTCCCCCCCTCCCTCCCCAAGATGGGCTTTTGTTTTGTTCGGTTTTGTTTGGGTTATTTTTTCCATTTCTTTTAAATTACATACTAATTTCTTCCTAAGAGGGGTTTCCAGCAAAGGACTTGCCGTGGACCTTCTCAGAAACTGCTCAGCGGTGACTGCAAGAAAGCACCTACCTGGATAACTACTGGCTTCAGCTTCAGGGCAATACAGCCCATCATAGCACACACAAAGAAGCCCCAAATCCCATTACTTTCACTCTTCCCTCAGGCAACTCCCTACCCCTCTGCCCTGGTTTACTCATGTCAAATGGAGAATACACACTATAGGAGACTTTAGATGACGGATAAATTAGTGGTTGGTGAAGTTTTTTGGTATTATGATTAAGACTGCCATTTAAAAAGTTCATTTAGCTGTTTTTACAAAGCTGTTTTTTACTGTTTGTAGGAAGAGTGTGCCTGCTTCAAGGGATTCAGCAATATTCACTACCAGGTTTAATGGATAATATACAGTCAACATATTATCAGGCCATATCTCAAATAACAAAACTAAAGTAATTAAATAGCTACTTCAATCACAGAAGGTCTTCTGTGAGTAGAAGAAAAAGGACAGAGAAAACATGGTTGCATACACAGATTACATCCTATTATATAGGCATGAGGAGGAATACGTAGTGTCAGTCCTACTTCAGATCTTTTTCAACTATAACTTTGCAGCTTGCCATCTTCCCATAAACACAACCACTTAAATTTTGTGTTCTAAGTAACATAGTTTAACATTTTCTGTCACTTACTTAGTTCTTTTTTGATACTTACTTTCAAAAAGTATATATAAATGTTGCAACCAAACCTTGCCAACAGCAGATATAAGGCAGACTCTGCAGATGGTAACAAACGATTGCAGTTTTCCAATGCCCTCATCACATCCCTTTTTCAGAGCCACTAAAGCTTACAACATAAATACTGAGCTGGAGCTCCAAGTGTCCCATATTAAGTATGTGGGAAAACAACTAAAGAAGAGTTAAAAGCTGCTGTTGTTCCTAATATGCATGCATTTACTAAAATACATATATGCATTCAAACATTTAACTTTCAGTGTTTGTTTCTGATGATGTCAGACTACCTTCCCAAACTACACCTGTCTCCGTGTCCACTTTCCAATATCTTACAAAAAAATCAACGCAATCAAAAACCTGTCAAATCAACCCCAAAAACCAGCCTGCAGCAGGGAAAAAAAAAAAAAACCAACTACATGAAGCCAGTGCTCCCCTGGTTATATGCTCAAGAATTAATTTCTCCCATCCTGTCATGTAGAAGATACCCAGTCTTCAAGTTAAATAACTTCTATAAAGATAAAACACAATGCAAAGACAGGTTTTTCCTTTTCTCTCTTCTGTGTCTAAATAGAAAAGGAAAATAACCTGGAAAGTAATGATTCGTGCAATAGCTTTCCTACATTTTGTTTTCAGTACACTCCTAAATAATTTAGCAGTAATTCTAAAAAAGTCTGATTAACTAGCCTTTAAACACCTACGGTTGATCAAGCCACAGAATCAGAGAGCAAAAAGTACAATATATCTTCAGCAGTGATGCATTTTATACCAGTGACACCTATATATTACGAGAGAAAAACTACTAAAGATTTAATGGTGCCAATTAAAGAAGCCAAGAGTTTGCATGGCTCAATGGCTGAGTCATAGACCTTTTCCCATAATAGGTTCCATTATAGTCCTGAGCTCAAGCTGTGGGAAGAGGATTACAGATGAGTAAGAGGAATTAGTATTTTTAAATGTTATTGCCAAGGAAGGTGTCCTTTAAGCATTACACAGCTGAATGTCTCTCCTAGCAGTAGAGCAGCTTGTGCTTACTCACAGTTCTAGTTTTAAGTGAGATTCTCAGAATTGTGGACACCTTGCTTCCAAACACTAACAGAGAAATTAAGCCTATCAGTGTAGAGTCCTCTCTCTAAATTTAATCAGTATTTCATATGCATTTCCAAACTTGAAATATTTCAGTACTTGTAATTTTTGTGCCATCCTATTATCCCTGGTTTTTTAAAATTTATATATACTTACATAAAACAAGGTAAGACTGTGTAGCCAAAGACCAAAGCAGTTTGTACTTAAACCACAGGATGTCTGTAAACAACTGATGTGATGTACAATGAGGAAAAGAAAATTAAAATGTTCAAGTGCCTCTTAAGATTGCTTCGAGTAAACTTAGGGAAGTATTTGTGCCAGAGTACAACACTGCACAAAATTCTGATCATCCACATCAACAATTACATCTCAGACACGAGCACAGATTATCTTGAAGGAGAAGTCCAAATGGAATTTAACTTACTTTAGATAGATTGCTATTTATCAAAACACTGACAGATCCTAATACAGGAAATGAAAATAATTAAGATGGGCAAAATTGACACCAGAGCAAATTCGGCATGAAACTGGCATCTAATAAATTTAGGACAGTCAGATGCCTGTTTGAACATTCAAACTGATCTGATTTGGGTAAGAATTTCAAAAAACAGGAATACTGGAAGCAAAAGCCAAGTGCTCTTTAAGCTTGATGAGGTTTACAAAGCAGTTCATAAGATGGCACATGTGACAGCTGGAAGCTCAACTCAATGGCCCAGACAATCTTTACAAGTACTTTGCTTCTAATGACTGGGAACAGTAAAAATCAACTGCAAAATCTTGTTTACATTTTTAAAAAAATGCATTTTAACAAATTCAGTTTGGAATATGATGAACATCGAACATATTAGTTCAGAAAAGTGTTAAATATGCTTAGAAAAAATATTTATGTTTCATTTGCTAGGGGAATAAAGCATCTATTAAGTAGACTACTAGGGCTGGTAAAACAAGTTCCTGGTCACAGAAAGTCTAGCTTCAAACCTGAAAAAAGGTTGGCTACCCAAAAAGCTTTTATAACTACACTGGCCAAAATAGTCAGAAAGAACCCTGTAGTATTACCTGTTTCATAAGCCTGACTTCACACACATCTTTAAGTCATTACAGCTATAAATGTGATTGCTCAGATACCCCAAAGAAGGCCTTTGTG
The DNA here is from genome assembly GCF_009819655.1 of Sylvia atricapilla. NCBI lineage: Eukaryota > Metazoa > Chordata > Aves > Passeriformes > Sylviidae > Sylvia > Sylvia atricapilla. Next base: position 116,105,105 of record NC_089140.1, on the reverse strand, counting down.
ATTTCAAATGTCTGGTTTTATAATTTTTTTTTCCTTTGGTAAGTAATTGTCTTTGTGTCATGACAGTCATATAAAATGCAAAATATAAAATAGAAAGGGCTACTTATTAAATAAAGATGCCACAGCTCCAGTGTTCTTTTGCAGTAACTTTTCTATTCCCTGGTTTGGACAGTTTTCCCCAAACACTGAAGAAGTCCTTTTTATTTTCAAGTAGTCTAGACAATAGACTTGAGAAAAGCAGAAGTAGGCAATTTATTAAATTACTGATCATCCATCATTTGTTCATTCACACAGTTAAATCATTTAAGTATTGGTGATATACTTGTAAGGAGTGGGTTAATGCAGGAGAGAGTCAGTATCCAGTTGCTGGGCCTGTGTCTCAACCTGCCAACAAGAATTTTGCAACTAAAAAGACTCCCTAGAGAATTTCTCCTCTTCCTAATGCTGTGTTGGAAAACTTGTTCTTCCTCAAGATCTTCCTACACACATCTCTAATACAAGAGATCAGAATCAATGAGAATAAATGAAGGTAGAACAAATTCTTCCCTCAGAAAAAGAGGAATCTTTTCCATAGAAATTAGCCCATAGCTCCCAGCCCAGAAGTCCATGGCCTGCTTTGAGGGCTCTCCAGACCAGTTAATCAATAATGTAAAATCTCTTCTTCTATCCCCACCCATTGGGGCAATTGAGTGGTTTATAGAACTGTTTTGTTTTAGGATGAGTTTAATACAAACTGATGTAGAGATGCTTAGAAGAGACAGAGGGGAGTTTTTATCTTTTACACCTACTAGTAAGCCTTACACAGCTGATCACTGGAAAAGCAAGATAACCCGCAGGTCACATTTGAACTACTTACAACCCAAGTTTTCTTGGATACTTATTTTCTCCCCCACAATGTTTTCTGTGATTCACTTATGAATACAAGCTTCTACCTCTTCAGCAGCTACAACTCACAGAACACAAGTTAAAAGGAAAATACACTGATCAAGATTTAAGTAATTCTGCATTTTAACTTGCAAGAAACAAACTGGTGGTTTTCCAGCATTGAAGCAGGGCAGGCATTTTCACATGCACTGCTTGTATGCTTTTTATGTACCAGTCCCCACAGTTCTGCATGAGAATTTTTGCACCAAGCAGACATGGAGGAGCTTGCCCAGGATGGTGGGGGTGGAAGATGGAGGAGGTTTGTGGTCACCTCCATAACCCCAGGAGTGTTCTGCATAGTTCCACCCTTGGAAATGGAAACAGTGACCGTGTTTGTGTGACCCACCAACAAATTCCCACTGATTCAGGTTACACAAAGGTTATCTGATGGAAGAAGTTAACAGATATGGAGGGTACATATCACAGGCTAAAGCCATCTTTTTCTAGGTGGCTTACTAATACTGACCTGTCAAATTTGGGTAACTGTGGTTTCACACTGACACTTCCCACTACAAATTTTACAGTCCCCCAGAAAAGGCTCAGCTATGTCCAGTTCCCATCAAATCCAAAGCCAAATACAACACATAAAAAATATAGCATTGGTCTTTCCATGGCCTTTCCAAAAGAGGTGGCACTATACTATCCATAACTTTCAGGTGAGGTGTGGATACACCATCAGAAGCTAACAGAGAACTCCCTCCTGGAGAGAGAATAGAATGGCTTGGGTCAGGAAAGACTTTAAAGGCAATCTAGTCCAATCCCCCTGCAATAAAAGCAGGGACATCTTCAACTCAATCAGGCTGCTCATCCAACCTGACATTGAATGTTTCCAGGGATAGGGCATCTACCACATCTCTGGGGAACCAGTGACATTGCTTCATCACCCTTAGCATAAAAAAAAAGCCTTTCTTATACCTAATCTAGACCAGTCCTCTTTCCGTTTAAAATCATTGCCACTTGTCCTGTCTAGACAAGACCTGCTAAAATGTCTGTACTCATCTTTATTTTAAGTCCCTCCTTAGGTACTGAAGGCTGCAATAACATCTCTCCAGAGCCTTCTCTTCTCCATGCTGAACAACCCAAATTCTCTCAGCCTTTCCTCGTGGGAGAGGAATCCTAGACCTCTGATGATCTTCATGTTCTTCTCTGAATTCACTCCAGGAGATCTATGTCTCCCCTGTGCTGAGGACCCCAGCTGAGGATGCTGCACTCCAGCTGGGGTCTCACAAGAGCAGAGGAGAACTAAAAGAATCACGTCCTTTGAGCTGCTGGCCACACTGCTTTTAGTGCAGCCCAGGTTACAATCGGTTTTCTGTGCTGCCAGCACATTTTGGCAGGTCATGTGCAGTCTTTTATCCACCAGCACCTCCAAGTCCTTCTTGTCAGGGTTGCTTTCAGTCCCTTCAACCCCTAGTCCGTAAATGATACCCTGATGTAACAGCTTGCACTTGGATTTGCTGAACTTCATGAGATTCACACAGACCCATTCCTCTGGCTTGTCCAGCTCTCTCTGGATGGCATCCTGGACCTCATGTACATCAACCTCAACATCCAGCCTGGTGTCATCTACAAACTTGCTGAGGGTGCACTTGATCTCCAAAGTCATTGATGAAGACATTGAGCAGTACTGGTCACATTTCTGGGACAGGCAGTCCCTACACTTTGCTTTACACTGATATGCAACCACCATCATTTCAGACACCAGCCTGAGCAGATCCCATCAGAAGTGAGGTTTATGTTACACCATAGAATTTTGTTCTGTCAAATTTCCCTCTTCCCCCCTTTTTGTTTTTCTGTTGTCAAGGTCTGCAAGCTTCTAGTAGTGGACATGTAATTCTCCTAATAAACTTCCCACATGCATATTGTTGCTTATCATATAAACCTGCTCCCCTTAATCAACTTTCCCAGGCCACATAAAAGTAGCCTGCAAGGGTCTTCAGAGGTATAACCATGGTTTGGAAACACCAGCCTAAAGATATCTTAATAGATACACAAGTGATGCAAAACCAGAAGTGATCATCAGCAAGCAACTCTATTTTTCTTTTGGGGTGGGAGCAGTTCACCATATGGCCTTTTCATTGCACTATTTTGTTAACTTCAATATGACAAAGTGGTCATATGATCTTGAAATCACAGACTTGCTAAAATTCCACTGATGATATATTTGCTGCTAAGATCCATTTATGTCAAAGAGCCCAAGATACTTCTCAGATTCTGTAATCACAGCAACAAATGAGAATAGCCTTTGAATATGTTATGTCACAGGTAAGCCTTTCCCCAACTCCTGTAGTAACTGAACTAAACTAATAATTAAATCAGAATGTGTCATTAGAACTGGAGGGGAGGATGGAAAAAAACCCCCAAAAAAACCACAACAAAAAACTCCAAACAACAAGAGCCCCCCAAACAAATACACAAAATCAAACAAACAAACCCCAAAAAAACCCCAAAACAAAACAAAAACTTCACCAAAAATCCCACACTTCATTTTCTGTGGACAAATACCTACCTCATTTAGCAGTACCAACTGAGGTAACTCTTAATTTAGATTCTTCAACCAGTTTGATTAACATTGTTTTATGAAACACCTTATCTTTAGCATTCCTGCTCTAGACATTCTTTACACAACCTAAAGTAAAATGTAAAAATCCCTATAGGTGGATCTTAAATGAGACACACCTACAGCAATACCAGGGCTAGATTTGGGGTTATATTGTAATGTTATATTACAGCTGGAGAGCTGTGTCTAAAGCAACACTTTTAACTTACCCCTGACTGCCATCACAGTTTCTGAGTTACATTTTTAGGTGTTGCTGTACATGGAGTAGCAGGGAACTACAGAAACTCACTGCTGCTGCAGAGCACCACAAGCACACCCAACCAGAACACTGACAACGCTGACACCAACCAACCAACCTGTGTCAGTCAGCAAAAATTCCCCCAATCCCAGTCTAATACCATAGGTACAGTGTTATTTGGTTTTCAACGAGTTTTCCTGAAGTATTTCAAAGGAGGCTTGCAGAGAAGAAACACAACCAAGCAATCTTCCAGTATTGCAGGCGTGTCTATCTCTGATAACGCTTGCCTCAGCAGACATCTGCAAGATCCCATTAACAGATACAAATAGCAACCATAATGCATAAAGTTCTAGACCAGTTTTAATGACTGCGTATTTCATACACAGTTGTACAAGTAAAATGTGATGTCAACTTTTTAGGGTAAGGTGTCACTTTAAATTCAAACATGCACTGTGTGTTATAAAGCCTCCCACTATATTTAGCGACGATTGGCTGGTACAGAAAGATTTCTTCCAAAAATAAAATTCAGGACTTCATATCATCCAGTGCTCACATGTAAGGAAAATTACAGTATTATCACACTTATCAGAGTCTTGCAGGGCCAAAAAAGATATGAAATACCAGAATGCAAGTGGATGGAGGGCCATCTGGAGAGAAAGGAGATGTAAAAACAGAGTGGAAAAAACAAGAGTTCATATTGATCACTAGACTTAGAAAGTTTGTCATGAAGCTTGTTATGAGTCCTCTCTTCCCTTCCAGGAAAATTACATCAAAACATCTGTGGAACCATAAACTTTTCAGTCACTGCAGTCATGCTATTTTGTTTGTAGAAGCTACAGAGACATAACAGATTACAATTTAACTAGCACAATTAATATGGACTAATTTTTTCTGATTCAACCAATTAAATTGTTCAGTCCATTGTAAGAAAAGCCTGTTGTAAGTGGGTATACATTCCTTTTGGGAACTCTTGTATAGAATGAAAATTTCCTCTATGACTAAAATAACAAGAGTTTACATTTAAGAAAATATAAGCAAATTAGTATTTTAATATAAATATTTAAAAAGTGAAAATTGAAGCCTAAATAAATGTTTGGCACTCCCTGCAATGTAACAGTAATATATCAAAAGCAAATTTGGGTTTGCATACTGAGGAAAAAGTGTTGCATTCATGAAGACAAATATTAGCAATTTTCCAAAATTAAAATGCTAATAATATGCCACAGAAACCTGCCAAGATTCAGAAATCATGACTGGCAAGTTAGGATTGTGGACTTTCAGTACTTAAAGGGGGCCTTTAAAAAAAGAGCTTTTTACACAGGTAGATACGGACAGGGGAACAGGGAATTGTTTTAACTGAAACAGAGGATTTAGATTAGATGTTAAGAAGAAATTATTTCCTCAGGATGGTACAGAGGCACTAAACAGGTTGCAGAAGAACTTTGGAATGCCCCACCCATAGAAACGTTCAAGGCCAGGTTGGATGGGGACCTGAGGAACCTGATCTAGTGGGTGGCATCCACCCAGTGTCAATCCACTACAGCATCCCTGCCTGTGGTGGGGTGGTGGGAACTAGATCCTCTTTAAGACCACTTCCAATGCAAGTCATTCTATCAAGCCTGTGATTTCTTAACATTTAACTTCTACAGCAACAACTCATGCAATACGAACCCATTCTCAGAAGTTCTTAATACTTGTGCTTGCTCAGCATAATACAAGCGCTGCTGTTTCCTAAGCTTGGCTAACACAGTAAAACTGCTGAGGAGGAGTACAGGAAAGAGTTGCATCCCAGTCCTGGGAACTAAGGAATAACAAAAGCAAAGGAACAAAGATTCTCCCAGCCCAACAGTGAAAAATCAGAGAGCTCCACTTTTTTTCTTCCACATCTTGTATAACTGCACTGCTCTCACGTTAACCTCTACAAATTCCTACACAAGAAGTGGGATTTTCTGCTTTGAACTGTTAAAACTGGTTGTCTCAGACTACTTGAGCTGCACTCTTAAGCAAGAGCAATACTGGAAGGAATGACAGAAAGCAAGGAGGTGGCACATTTTAGAGTAACAGATACCAAATAACTTAAATTGGGGGTTTTATGAATTTTAGTTTTGAATAAATAAGAAAATTAATGGCCATCATCTCTATGTTCCTCTTCTTAAGCAGAGGCAACACTACTGTTTGCTACACCAACCTTGCCAGGAACAGAGAAAATTCTAACTAAGCAGGTAATGTATAAAGTACAGTAAAACCAAAAAGAATTATTTATAAACTTTGGAAAGAGCAAACCCACACTCAGATCACTTAGTCATCCTGTCTCTCAGCTCCATTTCCTCATAAAGAGGACTAAAAAAAATTAATCTGAGTTTTATTTCTAACTTGCCATGATTTTAAACAAATCTCTATGCTAAGGGGAAAAAAAAAGAAAAAAAAATCCCATTTAGTACTCAAAGAAGACAATTCATTAACTGACACTGGAAGCATCCTCAATATGACACACAATTAATGAAATTGTGCCAAGTTCCTTGGTGGAAAGGGGATGTTCTTTCACCTCTTCAATAACAAAGTAATTGCAAATACTTTGGTTGGAAAACAGCCCCACTTTTCTAAAAAAGAAAACACTCCTGAAACCAAATCAGTCATTAATATTTGTGTGGAGTAAGAGAGAAGTTGAAAGAAGTTGGAATGTGGCCTGTTTGTCACTAATTCAATAAAAAGAAAGCTTTTGAAGACTTTTAATGGAGGTTTTAATTTATCAAAATTTGAGGGAGGACTCAAGGGTTAGTTACTGAGGGCAGGTACTACAAAAACACAAGGTGTATAAGGGTATTAAAGGGCCTGAAAGCTCACTGCCAAAGGAAGAGGCAGTGCCCATTCTGCCCCAGCAAGTATTCCCACTCCTACAGCACCAATTTGGGTCATCTTGCGGTCACACAATGGAGAGCTGCCAGGAACATGACCTGGCCAGATAAGCCCAGATAAATTCAACAAATGATCAGGCAGGTTGATGTAAGAAAGCAGCAAAGGTTCTGTATCCCAGACCACAGCCACCTTCATCTGCCTTTTTTTTTTTTTTTAAGCAGATTAGATATTGGGAGTTACTGAGTTCACACAGCTATGTTGGGAAGCTGTCAGTGGGCTGTTTGCCCACAGCAGGGTGACACAAAGGTACACCCTGAAGCAGTGTGAAGAGCAGTAACAGGCACCACTGTACCAAATGACTGCCTCTGGCAAGGGCTCAAGAGGCAGGTGACTCAAGCAGAGAGAGGTGGAATGACTCCCTAAACTTTTCTGTCCCCATTGTGTTGGCCATTTCCTCTCTGTTGCCATTGTTCAGCACTGCTCTGTCAGATCAGCTCAGCCTTTGCCTGCCCCTTCCCTGATCACTGCTTCCTACTGTGCTCCCACCAGCTCCCAAGAAGCAGCTTCACCATCTTTAAACCACACTGGCAAACTTGAGAATATTTTAAAAAATATATATGTACAAATAGATGCTTTAACCACTCAAGGGTGTCAAACTTTGCTCTTTAGCTACCAAACTCTACAAGTCTCTTGAGAAGTCTATAAATATTTAGAGATAGCATCTCTAAAAAAAAATAAAAAAAAATAAGTGTTTTGTTTTGTTTTTTTTCCCCAAATCCAGACTACACTATCACCAGTATCATAATATAATTAAAAGAACTGAAATCCGAAAATTCAAAAGGGAAAAACACTGACTTACTGAACTGAGGGAGAAAACAACTTCTACAGACAAAAGTTAAAAATTAAACTTCAAAGTGATGGTGTCCCATCACAGTGGGAATTGACACTCCACAGGTTCAATTTGCTCCACAGAGGAAAAAAAGCAAGAACACTTATGCAAGTTTGTGACACTTGCATTCAAGATACAAGCAAGGGCAGGATACCTTAAAATAAATGGATGCCAAAAATTCCATGAGAAACAGAAGGACAGAATCCCAGGAGAAGGATCCATAGCAAAAAGGAAGGAAATTATTTCTTCACCTGCAACTTCTTGCTTATTAAGATTGCCACTGTATTTAATGAAACGTTAAAAAAAATTTAAAGAATTCAAGCATTTTCCTTTCATTTACCCTGATTTTTCATCCTTGTCTCTGTAAGTCAATGGTGAAACAGATATGAGGGTTTTTATTAGACTATCAGCTTTCAGTAACAAAAAAAAAAAGCTTCTCTGAAGCAACGGACTTAAATTTGTTCAAATAAATATAAAGTAGGACAACATCTTCAACCATGGGAAAATAAAATAGCAGTCATGTCCTACTGGAAGTGACCATCAGCAGTAGATAAAAACACAATACTGAAGTACTAAATAAGCAGCATAAATTTAGAAATTTTTCTAGTTAGGTGATCCCTCAGAAAATGCTAATGATTTCAGGAAACAATACACTCAGGTCACCAACATCTCACAGAAACTTTCAAAATACCCACACTGAAGAACAAGTTGGGTAACTCTTAAACCTACAAATCACTATGCTGATACAGACTTGTGTTTTCATGCTAATGCGACAAACTGGCTTTACCCAAAACTTCAGAGCAGTTAATTTAATGGCACAAACTATTTTCATCACAGTGAAATCGTGACACCTGAGGGAAGAAGTATTCTTGAAGCAGCTTGTCCCTCCTCAACAGTAAAAAAGACCAAAAAGTTCATAGCAAAACCACCTCAAAACTACAAATCTTTGGCCCAAAGGCCTATTCACTGAAAAATCACTGCAAGTACTTTATTTACAAAAGCACACACAGCCTTTGCAAGGGTGAGGAAGAAATAAGCCTTTAGATATGTTAATATTAACTGTTAGACTGGAATGTAACTGAGGAGTTTTAGAGTATGAACTTTTGTTGGACACAGCATTTCATAATAATTATTATATCCTTTGAGATATAATAATTATATCCTTTGAGTTCCTGCATGGGAACTCACTCACAGATGGATCAAGTTATCAGTGTAACAGAAAATTCTACTCCACAGGGGTGAAATAACTTCAACACTTCAGACCAAAGGTAGATTTTATGGGTTGTTTTTCTTTTTGTTGGAAGATTATAGTTAATTACATTGCTCAAATATAAGAATTCTTCAGAACCCCAAAGAAATAGAGCAGAAGCCTATAAACTTTTAAGAAAATAACACTGCCATCAACCTTTACTTTAATATGAATACTATGGATTTTCTCCCCTTCTTCTCTCTCATTACTATCCACAACTTCTTATTTTCCTATATTTTCTCCATATATATTATATAAATGCACACACACTCATGCTTATCTATTCATAAAAATAATATACAATTGTAGTTCATTAAAGTTCACTGTAAGTGGGTTCTTAATTCCATTTAGTCTGGCAGCTTCAAAAATCTTGCCAACATACACTGGTTTGCTGGTCTGTGAACACTTGAAAAAGGAAACTAGAATTTCTAGGGGCAGGCAGCCACGAGACTTTGCTGAACATGCATACACCGTACCCCAAAAGACCAGCTAGCAATCATGTGAAATAGCCTCTGCATCAAAACAGAAAGTACCCAATAGTGTTTCTAGGTTGCCCTTCTTTTTTTTTTTTTTTTTTTTTTTAATAAATTGGATTTGTTCTACTTATCAACAGGAAAATAATCAAAAAGTTAAACACTTGAGGGATTAAAAAGCCAGCAGCTCTCTCTGGAGATGTGGGAAATTGCTCATGAATATTATTTATGGGAATAATCCTAACTATTCAAAGTGGCATAATTTGCTACTATGTAAACTCACAGGAAACACTGAAAGAAATTCATGTGAAGACAGTAAGGAGTCAATCTCTTCTTACTACTCTAAGGCATTAAAACAAACACAGGCAAAAAAATCAACTTCATTTTAGTATTCCAGCAGAAACTGACTTAACCTCTACTTTCTGCCAGGTTAGAATACTGCATCAAACCAGTACAGCTGATTATAGTTTTCATTAATGTCCTTTTCCATTCAGGTATATCCAAGCACAAATTAAATCGAGGCAGCAACACAGAGTTTGAAACTGCAGGAAGGGCCTGTGAACGGGGTGACCCAGCTGGTGACTCAGCAGGACTTTCCCTGCCTCCTCCCCTGCAAGGGAGGGCAGGAAATTTCAAAAGAATGTGTTCATACCAAACACAGCTATGAGTTACGATTTAGAGCAAAGTCACATGCCCACAGATAATAAGGCCAGCAGAATAAACCTGGTAGTGAACCGGTAATACACACAAAATTAGTTCCTTCTCCACCAGAACCTGGACACTGCAACCCAGAATCCTTCAACACTGTTGGTGCCCATTGTTGAGCTCTCCCATTTAGTCAGGCATGGAGGCTATACCATACCTGTTTGTCATTTAAATACTCCTGTGTTTGACTATAAATAACGTCGCTCGCATTTGTGGAACATGATTAATGAACACGACTCGAAACTTCAGCCCACACAGTAGCTGTGGGTAAATAAGTTGTGTGTAACAACACACCCAGGACAGACTATTCTTGGCAAAAAAACCTCCTACACTTCCTCTATCACTAATAAAATGCTCTGAAAATAATGATATATAAGAACAACTGCATAGCATTAGGCCTCCTAAGGCCCGTCTAACCTGGTATCACCTCTGATAAAGTGTGCGGAAGAGGACAAGAACCAGACATGGACACAGGAGATGCAACCCAGTACCAAATTCTCAGTCACTTATGTATGGCACAGATCTGCTGAGCCAAATGTGGTGCCTTTATGTTATCAAATGATGATGCATTTTTCTGCGCAACATCTCAGAGATCAGCATCTTAATGTGCAGTTCTGAACTCACCACCTGACAACTTGCTGAATACCTAAAAAGAATTCAAGGAGACAAAACCAGGTGACATTCATCCTCTTCATGCACTTGTATCGCCCACAATTGAAGAGTGATCTCTCCATCTCTCTCCTTCCTACCTCCACTAAAACACTCCCCCCCCTACTCTGTGCTTTTTCAACCGCTGCTGTATTTTCTGAGGCTTGAGGAAGAGACAAAGAACTTCACAGCCCTTGCCTCACAGGTTTGTTCTCAGCTACTTTCATTACAATTGCTACTGATTTATTTCTTTACCTGTTATAGCTCATTTTCAGACAGCCGTATAACACCAAGACCTGCTCCTAAGAAGATGTTTTTGCCTGCCCTTTCACTGCCCAAGCACCACAGAAACATAAAATCATTTAGGTTGGAAATGACTTTAAGATGATCAAGTCCAACTGTAAACCCAGCACTGTCAGGTCCACCACTAAAGCATGTTCCTAAGCATGTCCCTAGGCACCACATCTATATATCTTTAAATACCTTCACAGATGGCAACTTTATACCTTCCCTGGACAGCCTGCTTCAATGCTTGATAGCCCTTTATGCGATGAAAATTTTCCTAATATCCAGTCTAAACTTCTCCTGGCCATGTCTTGACTCACACAACTTAATGGCCAAGCAACTGACTCCCCTATTATATTTTTAATTATTTTATTTCATTCTTATTAGGTTCTTCACCACATCTGCATTTGGTACTTTGCTTTGGGTATATTGCTTTTTATTGCAACAGCAGCAGCAAATTTTGCCATCTGACTTTTCAGTGTTCTCTGTATCATTTACGAGTATTTTGGAGAACACAAGCTCACACGCCCAACACAGATGCCTCCACTGTGAAAACAGGCAAGCTACTCCTGCTCTCTGCTTTGCCCCTTGGTGGATTGCTCTGCTACAGCAGAACCAGCCTTCCCACCTCAAGGCTCTTCCAAAAACCTTTGGTGAAGAGTGCTTCAAAGGAGGGCCTGACAAACCAAACACGCTGACCGAACATCCCAACACTGCAGTGCTTCTTATGGATCTATGAAACTCCACTGAAGCCAGCATCTCGCTGCTAACATGTCCTAATAACCATGTCTAGTTTTCAGCTATTAATCAAAACCAGATGAATTGTCAATCACCAGCTTCATCTCACAGCCAAAATAATTTGCATTTTCCACACAAAAAAAGAAATAACAAGCCTTGGAATCAACACAGCAATTTCTTTCAACTTAAAAGCAAAAGAACTTCACTTTCCTTCCAACATATCTAAAAAACAAAACAGTAATTTGGTTAACCACAAGTATTACAGCCTTCCCATGATAAGGCTAGCTTCAAATCACTGAAAAATAATTACCAAGATGACTTCTGTTGATTTTAAAGTACATAGTGATTTCCATTTTCACTGACTATATTCATCTTATTGATTCATTTTATACAAATAAAAACAAACCAGTCATTTAAATAACTGCTCTTCACTAAACAGTTTTCTGCCTACTGACATGAAAGGAAAACCATGACACAGGAGAACTACAACTCTGTATTCAGGCATAAGAGCAGGGGTTCCACACATCTGCATTTTTCCCCAGGGAGTGGGGAGGGGTTTTTTGTTGATTTGAACAATACTCATTTCATCCAAACAGGTTTCAAGGGGGAAACGCCTGCCTGTTAAGAGTTTCATTACTACAGTCAGGGTTCAAACTTATTACTTAAAGGGAAGGTACGTTAAAAGTGACTTTTACCAGATAAAAACTTAACCGAAATAAGCTAACAGAGAAGTTACTTGGCTTGCTACAACTGTCTGAATTACTGATTTTAATCAAATAACTGGAGTTATCATGTGGTTTTCCTCTAATTATTTCGTTTCAGCACTTACCTTTCTTCAAGCTATTCATTTGCAGTTCAGCACTGTGTAATGGGTTGGATAGCTCATTTAAGGTTTGAGCTGTCTGTGTTTAACCTCTTCACTGATTAAAGGGAAACAAACATTCCAAGAACATTTAACAAACTTGTGCATTTTACAAGTAAACTTCCTTCTCCCAAACCACCTTCTAATGCCAAAAATACGCTTACTGGATGGTCAGATGAACATGAGGGATTAATGCTGGTGAAGAACACCATTGCTTTAGGGTACAGTCCACCTCAAGTATTTCCTCCCACATCCTCACCATCCTAGTGAGACTGATTTTTGTTCCTTTACTGTCTTAAAAGCCTTAGTTACTATTTCCACAATTTTCTTTCCAGTTTTTATCTGCTAGATGCTTCAGCTCTCATCTTCTGAGTAAAAAACGTGTCTTGTACTTCTTTTTCTCATTCCGACCCTTTCTGTACCGACCTCTCTATGCTGTCATTACCTCCTTCCCAAATACCTTCTCATTCTCATTTTCTCCTATAGTCTTGAGTTCTCTCCTTTTTATCCTGCTTACCCACGCAGTTGGTAACAAGAGACATTGGCAAGAGCTGCTCTGTCAGACAGGAACACACAGCTCCACGTGCATGCAAGAGCCAAAAAAAAAGTTCTCCAAACAAAGTCTGTGTGGAGATGCAGAGAGAGGGCCAACACAGGCATATAAAATTTCCAACCAACTTTGAGGTAAGGCAGGGAAGAGAAAGATGGTCTTGAAGATACACTTTTGCCTCTTCAAGAGAGATTCCTCTTCTCTCAGACAGTGCACTTTTCCCTTCACCAGCTTACTCCCTGATCTCCCTCACAGGGTTCTCCCCCTCCTCCTCTCTTGCACGGGGAATGTGGAAGCCCATCCCAGCTGCTGAGCCGCTCCGTGCACCACTCCTTGTCAGCTGCCTCTCCACAGCGCATAGATGTGATTCCCAGGGTCGGCTCACGCTGCGCGGAGCAGCGAGCAGGAGCAGCCGGCAGGCAGCAGTGCAGGGGACAGCCGAGCAGCTGCTCTGCGCACGGGCCCACGACACTGCCCGGGACAGCTGTTTTCATGATTTATTAAACGTATTGGAACATCGTGTCATTACGACTGCATTCCAACAATTGTCTCCAAATATTTATGGGCAGAGCTACTTGGCGTTAATTACTGACTGATTGGAAATGAAATAAAATTAGTAAACCTTTGAAATCTTGACCACTAATTCATCTGGTACCAAAACCTGTTGAACTCTAACTGACTGAGTCAAAGGCAAACAATGGCAAATGTGGAGATTGCAAAAAGCACTTTTTCAGCTGAAGCTTAACCTACTAGCAGGTAGCCAAACGTGTTAAGCTACAGAGGATCAAGATGCTTTACCAATTTTAGCTTTTAATTGAAAAATTATATGGAAGCAATATATGGCAATCAAAACCTGGCAGACCAGAGCCTCAGTAAAATAAAATTTGTATTCTACTTAACATTTCACCAGAGCCTCGGAAGGTTTAATTTCAGACTGATTCACATTGTTGTCTTCTCCTTGCACAAACTGTTTCCCCATCACTTCTCAGTTTCACTACTTAGTGCTAAAGAAGTTCAAGCCAGAAATTTTTTTCATGTGTAACAATTTCAGCTTTAATTTAAAACCACAGAACATACCCTTAGGATTAAAAAAAAAAAACAACAAAAAAAACACCTTAGTTTGGCCAAAACAAGTACATTATAACACACAGTTCTTTCTCCAAGTTGCAAATACAAAAATTTAATAGTTTAAATGACAATTCTCACACGTACTTTCCATCTTCTCCCCAAAGGAATCAACATGAAAAAAAAAAAAATGTATTCAGCTTGTCCTGTTGTTGTATCACATTTTGGTTTATCCAAAATGTTATTGTACAAAAATTACCATAAGGACATTAGAAAGATACCTGAACCTCATTTTACCTTTAGCCTCTGTACACCAAAAAAGCCACGTAACCAATAACAAATAAGGGAGTTGAACAGAGGGAACTGTTTTGAAACCAAAGTTCTTGAGTATCCTGGAAAGCATTTACAGTCATTTAAAACATTTTCTACTAATTGGAAGTAGCTTACCTGAAGGACAGGCACTTTTTGTGGCGTGTTTTGTGGTGACTGGTGAAGCTGTGCCCAAGGCTGATGATGAGGATGTGGGGGTGGTGAAGACTGATGATGTATCCCTGGATGAGGCTGCATGGGAGGACAGGTTGGCATTTGCTGTTGAAAAGACTGCTGTTGACTAGGAAGCTGCTGGCCAGATATTAGTCGCTCTTGTATTGCTTGTGGATCTGCAAGGCCAACACCTGGACAACCATTTGGTCTCATGTGCCCACCCATCTCCCGTGGTGCTGAAGACATACCCATAAATGGACGATTCTGTTGCATGTTTCTGGGGCCCATATTCCTTTGTCCAATTCCCATGGCACCAGGGGGCTGGTGTGACGGCTGAGGATGGGGTATATTTGGGTAACTGCCAACTTCCATTGGTATTCCAGCACTACCAGGTCTAACCTGTGGAGGAGGTGTACCTGCTGGATTACTCATTGCTTTCATAGGTGACATGGGAGGTGGAGAGGCATAAGTTCCCTGAGGCTGTGAAGGGTGCATAGTTTGCGTGTTCATTTGGTTAAGTGAGCCACTAGGGTGGATGGGCTGCTGGTGCATTAGTCCTTGACCACTGTTTGATGGAAATCCGACAGCATTTGGGTATCTTGGTACAGACTGATTCATTGGAGTGTTATTTGTAAGGCCTAAATTCTGATTCATCCCTGTATTATTAACTAATCCCTGATTAAGGTTACTGTAAGGATATCGAGAATACTGCCCTGAGTTGTTTATAGTAGGTGAGGGTACCGTCTGGCTCCGAGAACTAAAATTAAGTGTTTGCGGCCTAACAGCACCCTGCTGGGGAGGATTAGGGGAGAATCTGGGACTGTGGGCTACTGATTCCCCATGGAGAGCAGTAGGGGGATGGTGGTGAAATTGCTGGACTGAGTGTCGCAAAGAAGGTGCCATACTGGGATTCTGCTGGGGCACATGAGACAAGTGGCCAGGTCCTGAGGTGGCAATGAAAGGGTTTCCCTGATTGAGGCCTTCTTGGCCTTGAGAAAACTGGTTCATCCTCTGCTGCTGTGGCTGACCGTGCTGCTGCATTGAAAAATCACCACGAGCCATGTAGTTTCCCATCTGCTGCATGTGCTGAGGATGGCCCTGCCCAGGGGGTCCGGAGGGCGCCTGTGGCGGCTGCGTCGGTTGCGGCTGCTGCTGCTGCTGTTGCTGCTGGTACGGTGCTCTTATCTGGTCTGGCACTTGAACTGCCCGTGGTCCCCACATGGAGCCACTGTCTACAAAGGGTTGCCCGTGTCTTTCGTTCTGCATGCCGGGGTAGACTCCCATCTGACCACCAGCACCGCTGCTGTGAGGAACCTGAGGAACTGGAGGGTTGTGATACTGCGAATGAGGAGATGCTATACCATTCCCAGGGGCATTGCTTATCATCCTGTTCGGCTGATCCATCAGGTGCATTTTCTGCTGTTCGTACTGATTATAGTGATCAAAATGGGTCAACTTGGCTTGGTTTTGATTTGCAGGAGGATGATGAAGAGATGACTGTAAAGGGGGAAATCCTTGATCCATGGGCATTTGCTGACCCATAGGATTCACTGTATTTTCAGGATATCCACATTCTCCAAGACCTTCCAACCCTTCACTGAAAATATTCCCATCTTCTCCAAACAGACTCATCATTCCTGGATCTGCCATCTTTTTTCAGCACACAGCTCCTTGGAGCTACAACCAGAACGTTAGTCTGTGCTTCACCTCAGTGAGGTGTTTTGT
Organism: Sylvia atricapilla; assembly: GCF_009819655.1. NCBI lineage: Eukaryota > Metazoa > Chordata > Aves > Passeriformes > Sylviidae > Sylvia > Sylvia atricapilla. Next base: position 116,088,855 of record NC_089140.1, on the reverse strand, counting down.
CCTCAAAGCCTTTAATCCTCAACTAATCTCCTTCATGTCATTCCATATTTCCTTAATTCTTTTGGACCACGCAGTGTCAGGCAAAGTCTGGTTACTGCTCCTAGAAAAAGAAGGGGATGGGGGAGACAGAGAAGAAGATATTGAAATAAGTAATGTCAGGCAACATAAAGAAAACATACTTGACTGGTTTTTAAATTGCTAGCTAGTTTCAGCCCCCTGAAATACATCTTAAAAATCTATTTCACATTACGAAGGATTCATTAGCTTTATCCAAAGCTTTATTATGATAGAGAGTTAGGAAGCAAGCAAAACACTAGCCTTAACCTTAAATTAATCCATTCACTAGACTTCCTAGTGCTCCTTTCTTGGGTGGAACAGAACAAAAGAACACAACACGCAGCAGCAGCAGCTGCCACAGCAGGTAGGCAGATGTATGAATATAGCCGAGCAGCCCATCTGCTGAACTAAAGCCCTGAAAATGTTCTAGTTACCAACAGCCTGTCCTTAACCTTATTCCCTTGAGCTGTGTAATCAGATGAGCAAGCAGAAGCACCAGGTCCTACGATGAACTAAAGTTAGTTATAGGCACAACAGATTTTTCAAATGGTGGTGACCCACTAAATACAGACCAAACTCCAAGACTTAGCCTTTAGAAGGGATTTTTTTTAACCCAGAGTATCTTATTCTAATGAATTTGTAAACGAAAAGACGCAGTGCTTCTTCCCACTTCAGCGAAACTGTGTGTCCGGTTTGTGTAAGAAAATCAAATTTAAAAGCTTCATTGTATGATAGGGTGGATTTCTCAATCCTTACCCTAATTTCCTTTATGATGGTAACACAAAATAATATCATTGGAGTTCATTACTCATCTCCAGGTTATTATGCTACTACTGCAACTACAGCACTTTGGAAGACCACACTGATGTTTTGTTGTCTCCAAACTTGAACACTCATTCAAGAGAATTAGTGATGGGAAAACGACTTAACATAAAGCTAACATTTGGACTTTGGGAATAAAAAGCAAAAAGCAACAACACAGTAAGAGAGCAGATTCAGAAAAGTTCTCATTCAGGTTTTCCACAGGGAAGACTGGTCTATTCCAAATTGTGTTCCCCACCCTCTTTCCACAAGAACTCCAAAGATTTGTTTGGATCCATTTTTTAGGAACAAAGGTAGTCTAATGCTATTTTATCTATTCTTTCTAAAATCAGAATATTAAACACTGGGTCTTACATGCAAAATACACTTTAAAACAATAGCCAAGGGAGCCCATACACTTAGCAAGTAAAACTATTTTTGTATCTTGGTTGTAATTCAGTGGTGACTCTACTTGCAGATACCAACTGCCCTTAACCAGGAATCAAAGTAAAGAAGATTTACAAGTTTATGTTTTCACATCTTGCATTCTGTTATGGAGGAGAGATGCTTTCAGTTGCTTTGGACACAAAATGCCAGACCGGACTCTTTGACTGAATGTGATTTGTCCCAGACAAGTTTTAGGGAGAAAATATCAGCACATGTATTACCCTTCCTGTAGCCACTGTCAAGAGGACCTTCTACAGTATGAAGCAGAGGGCAAGAGGAAAGGCACAAGCATTTATCACTCCTCTTAAAATAGCATTTGAATGTCACCTTTAAAACCACACTCTTAAATCTCTTTAGTGCTTGGCTGGGATATTAACACTTCCTAAATCACTTGGAGGTAAACTCCTATGAGCCATCTTCCTATCTCTAATATCTATTTGGTTTTATTTCATTTCCATTATTAGGCAGAAGCCATCTGTAATATTTACCACCTCATTCAGTTTATTAGAGCACACCATAAGGAAGTTTCAACAAGGTGAAAAGGAACCTCCTTCACCAAAAAGAAGCTTTTGCTGTTAGACTGCTCCAGAGCAGACCGCAGTCATGGTGAAGGATCCCTGATTGCTCAAGAACTTCTGGCACTGTAACTACTGATGCTCACTGCCACTGGGAGCTGTTAAAGCTGGACATCAGTGTGCACTGAGGGTCTCCATCTAACAGAACAGTCTCTTTGCCTGGAAATGCTAAAAAGCAGAGCACACAGATACTGTTACCTCCCAACCACTGATGTACTCTGGGCAATATCAAACTGGAGCTGAGTAGATCTCACCCATCACAAACAGAAACAGCCACACAGTTACCAACATGTAAGAATTTCCACTCATTTTATTATATAAATCATGCCTGCTAAAAGAACCATTTTTTAAGACAAGCAGGCTCCGCTCTCCTGAAGCACTAATGAAAGTTTATAACAAGCTAACAGAGCCTTCTTCTCTCCAGAAACAAGGTTACAAGCATCAAGCACGCATTTGAATCTGCTTTGTTTACTGTTTTTCAGCTGACAAGCTTCCAATAAAATTCAGGCCAGTCAGCCACTGATAACAGTCAACATCAGCTCACAGTAGCTTGGATCTGCTACTATACCCAGAGAATCAAATTAAAATAGGGTAAGGGTTTTGTTTTACTAAACGCACATTATTTCTGTTCTGCTCACACCATCCTAATTTGCAGGTTTAGGCTAAGAACTGTCCCTTACAATGCAGGAGATGTGCTAGAAACCTATGACTGGCCTGGCTTCCTGAGCATTCACTCTTTCAAAAGAAAAGTAACCTTTAAGTTTATGATGCAGTTTGTAAACAAACAAATCCATCATCTAAATTAAGAGCAAAAACACTCTTTGCCATTACATGATTTTAGATCTGCATTTTTATCTGAGGCATGAATCAACTTCATGTTTGAGCTCTAGATCCTTAAGTCAACTATGTCTGAAAAATAGCATAAGGTCCATGGTGAAGATATCTAAAATTTTAGGAGTATTTCTCCAGCCTCAAATTTAACGACCACAGCCCTTAACAGTCAGTTGTGCTCTTGCCAAATCTTATTCTACTTTCCCCAATAAAAGTCACACCTCTGATGTGATATATAGCTAACAGCAGCTGTTGAAGCATGAAAGACAGTAGCAGCTACAGCCTGATCAAAATAAATTAACCAATGTTTTGATAAGGAAACAGTCAATACTGGAATTACTCACTAACCTCTCAACCTTCTATTCTAATAGGGTAGACATCTAGGTAGTTCAGCAAGTCACAAGAGTCACAGCTTTATTTTATGTTGCAACTATGTCTGTTTCTTTCAAAACAAAAGAAAGCCAACACACGAATAAAAGTAGAACCTGTATCAAGCAATAATTCTAGTTAAAAGACCCACTCAGCACCACTGTTTACTTCCCCATAAATGCAGACATTTGCAAACAGCAAGACTAACCATGATAAACTCAGCTTACAGTAAATTTTTTTTTTTCAATTAAACGGTTAAAAATAAGAGATGGTACATCTTCTCCTCGTTCCTGCAACTTAAAACCAACATACACAGAAGCAGTGACTTTTTCTTGGGTACAAAGGGAAGAGTAGCTGAACCCTTAGAAAGCCGGATAGTTGAAACAAAGTATGAATGCGTGAAAAGACAGTGAATTTTTTTTATTGCCATCTTAAACTATACAGGTTCTGCTATAAAATTCTATCACTTTTCTGTTCCTGAACATGAAACATGGCTCCAAGAAGACTGACCTAAGGAGTCAATGAATATATTTCGTTAAGGCTGCCTAGACAGCCTGTTTCTGTTCAAAGCAGTGGTGTGATCCCAACCTCCAGGACACAGTCAATTGCTTAACAACCCTGTTGTCTCAACAGACAAAGCTTACATTTACTCCAGTTTGCAACATTCCAGTCTTAAACAGCTAGATCTCAAATTTAAGTAGTAGTTAACCATTGTCCAGCTTAATATTCCAAAGCTGCATGCACTCAGTTGTCCTCAGCAGCTTCCCACTTTTTTAAGTTGAACTAAACTGGTTGCTACATACACATAACTTATCTAGGGCTGCAGGCACTAAAAACCTGAACTTCATTAGTTTTGCTCCCAAAGCAGCAGATGCAAGCAGTCAAGACCAGGAAGCAGCAAGGGCAGCACAGACACACCCATGCCCTCCACACCATCCTCACATTCTGCCGAACAAAAGAACATTCTGTAAATCAACAGGTTCCTTGATTCAGCTATCAACCCTTCTATAGAAGAAATTCAGCAGCACTTGGCCATGCAGCAAAAAACCTGAATAAACAGAAGGTGAGAAGGCAACTAATGCTGACTGCTCCACACTCAAAATGACATGTGTCATGTAGAGCTATATTTTTACAGCTATTAGTTGATACCTCTGACAAAACTCTGAAGTACTTGACAGACACAAACAAACCAGCTACTCACATAATGGAAGTATGCCCTTACGTACAATGCAATAAACACCACAAATACCGTACTATTTTGAAGAACTAGGCTAAAAAAAAAGACCTCTCGTGCTAAAAAACAATACCATGCCAAAGGTCATTTTGAGACCAGAGCCTCAAAATGTAGGATTAAACATTAGGCTACTAAATCTGCATTTAAACATTGCACATTTAAACTGCTTTTCAAAACTGCTAAGCTCCTGCTGGCTGCTAGGGGTAGTAATTTAAGCATTTGCCGCATGGAAGGACATGACATAAATGACAGCAGTGAAAGTCACATTCTTATTTTACTCACAAAGTTGAAGGAAAACATTCACCAAAAACTTCATAAACACATGTAACACCATGACAACATCGAAAAAGTCACGACAAGACTTTCAAATTGGGCAAGATGGCTGGTGAGGCTTCTACATTTCACCTCACTCACCTACTGAGCACAGAGCAGTGCTGATGCCAGGACAGTTATGCAAGTGCCTGACCATGTCCGTGGGAAGCATGCCTCACCTCCTGCGTGCTTAATGCTTGCTTTTCATTGCTGTCACAGACACCACACATGGTACGTTCCTCCTGCATATAGATTAGCCAAAATATAAGACCAGACCTGTAAAGTGATTGCAACATCATTTCTGACTGCAGCGTCCAAAGAAACTCGGTTTCCTGAATGCCTGAAGACCTTTTTTTTTTTTTTTTTTTTTTAATTCACTTAGAATGCTTTCCTACTATACACTTCACACAGCACAGCTGTGTTAAAAATTAAGTCCGTATAGTTCAGACATCAAAGGATGGCAGGAATCTCGTTCCCCCTCGTCCCAGGAAAGGAAGACAGGACTTGCAGAGATGAAAAGAATGACCTGATGCACTTCAGGAACATTCTGACTTAGTGGGAAGCATCAGCAAATATGACTTAAGCATTTCTGAAAAGTTTAGTTTCACCTTTATCTTAGTAAAATTCAGTTAGTTCTTCACAGAAATACATCCTTACAAGAATTTGCAATAGAAACTTAAAAGCTGTCAATGTCTCTTGTTAAATTAAGAGGAGGGGGGGAAGAAATCCTTAGGTGTCTTTCCTCAAAGGTCACAGGTTTTGCCAACGTGCAATCAGCTAAAATGCCATGAATGATATTCAGTAACATTTTTTTTTGCCAAGAAATCCATGAAATCCTACATTTCTCATAAAATCGCTCCACAAAAGCCAGACTGGATTTTATTTCCTTAACATATGATGTACGCTGGCAAAAAACAGGCTTTCACTGAGGCAACTGAGGGCACTACAGCCTTCGAATATTTGGCAGCTTGCGGCTGTCAAGCAGCTGATGCAGGAATGACCAGCCCAGAGTTCAGCCTGTGCCACACATTTGGAAACAATATCCTTCGTCATTCAAGTTCACAGGAGCTCTGATAGGAGACCACAACAGCGTCACTTAGGAGGACTCTGATGCAAACCCACTGAGCCTCACTGTTACATCACACAAAGGCATTCACCATAACAGTTGAGCTACAAACTCTTTGCCCTAACATGGGAACACTGCTAATTTTAAGTCAGCACCTATAATATTACAGAAGAAGCCTCAGCATATCCTTTTTCTCCTGATCAGAAGAAAAAGAGGAAAGTTTAGAGCCATTTATTAGAGCACATACTTGGAGGCCTTTAATGAGATAACCAGAGGAATAAACATTAAAAAAAAAAGAACACATTTAAGTACATTACAAACATGAGGTGAGAGAAGAGGGAACAAGCCTAATCTAGAAATATTTCAGTTTTAGTGTTATGTAACCTGGAATTTTAAGAGGCCTTTTTCACTGCAGGACCACCTTCTCTCCCAACACAAGTTTAAAACACAGATGTGAGGTGGTTTATCTAAAAATAGCGCCAGATAAGTAAGAGAAACAATTGCCGTCACAAAAATATTTCAAGAATACTCTCCAAAACATTTGACAGAGGTGTTAACCTTGCAAATAACTCCATTAAGGGGAGCAGTAACATGCTTAACGTGACCCCTTAATTGAGATTTGACCATGACAAGGCAGCAGTATAGCAAATAAAAAAAAAATAAAAATTTTTTTTAAAAATGTAAAAAATTTAAAAAACCCACAAACAACCAAAAAAAATAAAAATAAAAAAACCAACACCCCACAACAACACACCACGAAAACCCAAACGCGGACAATCGTACGGGCTACACGGCTGCCTTGTTTCGGCGGGCTGGGGACATTCAGCTGAGCGCTCGCCGCTCCGCGGCTGTGCGATGGCCAGGCGAGCACAAAGCCCTGGCAGGGCCAGCGGGGCGGGGGAGTCAGGGAGAACACTTATATTGTCGCCATCAGTCACCCAGAAATCTCCTCGCAATTACATTCCCTTCTCAAGCTGACACTAAACCGGCCCGGGCGTTCAAGAGGTGGGGCCAGCGGCGACCCCGCTGGGGCGCTGAAAAAACACCCCGCGCAACCGATGGCTCCGGGCTTTTTGTGCACCTACTGCAGTTGTCACTGATTAACCAACTGATCTGGCAATTTCCTACATTCTTTTGCATTTAAAAAGGATCTGAGAGGCCCGGGAGTCATCCCCTTGCATATCCCCGGGGCGGCGGGAGGCTGCGCCCCGTCCTGCTGGGCCAGGGCGCGGAGGGGCCCCGCCGCCCTCCTCCCCCAGCCCGGGCCTGCAGCTGAAAATAATTTATCTGCTCGCTCCGCCGGGCTCCCGGCATATGCGATTGGGAGGCAAACGTATCCATCACGGGTAAACTTGAGCACAAAGACAGGCTGAGTGTCACAGGATACAAAAGGGCAGAGGTCGGCGCGGCGAGCGGGAGGGTTTGCGCAGGGCAGGGCAGGGCGGCATGGCGGCCGCACGGCAGCGCCGGGCCCGCACGGCCCCCCAGGTAAACAAAGCCCGAGCCACCAGAACCGGGAAAAACCCGCTGGAAACAACGAAATCACCCGAGCGGCGACGGAGCTTTAAGTAACGCGGCGCCTTTCGCCGAAAGCAGCTCGTGGTGTTTACACGCAGAAAGTTGGGAACTGTAAAAATTCATGAGGTGGAGACTCAAATGTTTCCCAGAGTTTCTGAACATGTGATTTTCACCGAAATGTATTTTTTTAATCACGGGCAGGTTTTAAGACTTAATCGTATCCCAAAAGGCTATTTCCAGCTATAGAATTATGAGCGCTTTAAAGTAGCCAGACCCTGTGTTTTACTTTACCTGTTACGAGGCCAATACAATCATGTTTCATTCATAGTTTATGAAGTCTGAAAAACCACTTGATGAAATTACAGTCTACCGATACCACACATGGTATATTTGTCCACGTATATTTTATAATCATTTCAATTTATGACTTGTACTTAAGAGTCATTTTCCTGTACATGTGTTCTTCATAAATAGTGGTAGATCGCAGTCTGCGCTCATAGGGGAACCACATATCCACACTCATTTCTGTGAAGATAAATACACCCTGTGCACCCAAAGTGAAAAGCCAGTTTCCACATGACTAAAGAGAACACACTTCAGGACCGAGGAACAAAATGGTAGGTCTCCCTTATACTCTTTTCATATGGCAAGATGAATTGTCCTACATCTGAACTTAAGCTCTCACTCAGCTTCCAGTATTGATGATCCCTTTTGCCTCATACACTTAAGCATACCGTCTTGACCCTTTCAGCAAAGGAAAAAAAATATGACATACTACACCAGGAAAGGATGACAATTTTTTTTTTTTTTTTTAAGAAAAAGATAACATCAGCATTTCCTAATGTATTTTAAATGAAATCACAGAGTGACTGGCTTGGGTTGGAAGGGACCTTAGAGAACATCCAAAGACACAAACATTGAATTTTATAAATTTCAAGTTTTCTACTTCTTTTTACTAGATTTTAACTTAGTCACAACAAAGACCTGCAGCATCAAACTAATTATGTATTTTATCACATGCTGTGGACTATCTAAAAGAAAAGTTAAATTATTTCACTAACTTAAAACTGGCCACAAAGAAAAAGGCTTGGCGAGGGAAGGTGTGAAGACAGACAGTACACTGCAGGACAGAATGCAGTACATGGAGTAAATAGATTTTAGAAACCTTCATTTAGTGCCTGGACCACCAGGTGGGTCCAGTAATATCCCACAGAATACAGCTGGGATACAGGACAGACACCTAAATGATCTTCTACAACTATTATTAATTGGACTACTTAAATTTGAGGGGTTTGTTTAACAAAATTATTATATGCACCTTGAACATTCTATAATTTTTACTGGAGAAGAATATGCCAAAAAAAGAGCGTATTTATGCTTGGTCAGAGCCTTGTGCAGGCTCTTGCACATACAAATGAAGTCTGATTTTTTTGTTGTTTTGTTTGGGTTTTTTTTAAACATAACACCTGTCTCACCATGATCCATAAGTACTTACTCAAACCACAACATAAACAGCTATACCAAGCTGTTCTCCCCAATGGACAATGCCAAGGGAAAAGTGTGTGGGAGCTCTCAGCAGCTTCTAGTGCATAAGACTAAGATACTTAAGAGTAAGCTCAAGTTCACTCAGACATGGAAAAGGCATGCCTAGACAGCATAAACAATAGTGCCAGAAATTTAAAAATTGCACTGGGGACTGTCAGATGAGTTCAACCCTTGTCAGTCCTCATGTGCAGTGTGGCCCTTCTGTCCAAGCAGGACTGAGCTCAATGTTTTTCCTCCATAAAAGCAGGTTCAAAGGGAAGACAACCAAATTTTCTTGTGCAAAACTTTAATGGGACATCAGTTTTTCCTTCACACGGAAGAAAACCAACTGGGGTGTTTTCGAGCATCTCGTTTAATCGGTTTGCAGTTCTAAAATTACTCCAGGATAGTTAAAGTTCATATGAACAAGAAGAGCCTTCCAGGGGAAAATTTGTCATGTAAAATTCTAGAACTATGCAATTTCACTCTCTTCTCATCAAGATTTTGAAGAACTTGAAAGTAGCTGTCTTTTGAGGTGCAAACTGCTGACCCAGAACCCAGAGCCACACTCATTCAAACTACTACAACCAACAGGAGCAGCAGACATTCACCTACCACATCTTTTTACACCCAACAGGAAAGTTCTTGAGCTACCTTCCTCACAAGATCTGCAGAGATAAATGATGAACATACAAGAGTAGTGCTGCATTCATGCATTAGATATGAAAGGAAATTTTTACTCATCTAGAACTGAACTTAGAAACCAGTTCCACTTCATGGTACGCTCCACCTTCTCTGAAAAAGCGAGGTTAAACTTAATTTTCTAATAGAAGGCACTATCTTCACTGTTCCTAATGATTCACAGCCTATTTAAATTACCTGTTAAGCTTATCAATTTTACTGTAGCCTCTGCAGAGCCTTAGAACTTTCTGCACCCTTTTCAGTTAAAATAAACTTGAAAAAACCCTAAAGGCCCCCCAAATCCAAACTAACAAACCCAAAACAAAATTTTCCACTCCCCTCAACAAGCCTAAAAATTTATTTGTACACACAAAAAACTGTGAGGTTAAAATCTACGGTAGAGGGTCAGGGGGGTTTTGTGTGTTTTGTGTGGGGTTTTTTTGTTGCTGCTTTTGTTGTGTTTTTTGAAGTAGGAAAGGTAAGAAAATTAAAGGAGTGGGCAGGCTGCCTAAAAGATTAGAGTATTATTTTACAAGCACAAGAAATAGGAAAGCTTATTTTGATAATTTTGCAAGAGTTTGATTGCAAACTTTGCTTGACTAGCAATTTCTTTCATGTTTGTAAGTATCTGGAAAATGGCACATTAAAAAACACCATGCAAAACCATTTAAGTAGCAAGGATCCCAGAACAAGAGAATTGAGGACTCTTAATCCAGTACTATATGAAGATGCCTACCATACAGATTTGTGTAAACAGCCAAGTTTAGAGCTATTTCACCTACTATTCAGAATCCAGTTCTCAGAACAAGACCTACAATGACTAGTGAATTATCTATGCAACAGCGCAACATAGATACACTACTAGGAAAATCTTTTTCCAACCAAGAGCCAAAAATCTGCTAGTTAAAGGTGAATAAACTCTAATATCTAGAAGTGTATGCCTTTGTTTATCAACTATGTGGTGAGGACAGTTAGGTACAAAGAACTCTGAATTTCCAGTGCTAAACATTTCCAAAGTTACATTATCTCTTTAAAAAAACCCAAAAAAAAAAAAAAAAAAAAAAAAGAGCTTTATCCACAATAAGATAAGATAGCCACCAAAAGACTGAATGATTTCACTATGTTTAAGCATTAGTAAATGGCATTATTAAAGCACAGACTTAGATCACCTGAACCCAAAAATAAAGTGCATAGCTGAGGAAAAAGCATGGATAAGGATCTGCTAGAGATCAATTGATGTAGAAGTCATAGGAATTAGTGGCAGATTAAATACTTACACTGTATTAGCAAATATTATTTGGATCTACAGTTGAGACTCAGGTAACTGTTTAATTAATTATGTCTGCAAAGCAATAAAATCTAACTCCTTGTCCCTCCAATTACATGTACTATATAAAACTAGTCATGAAAGTAGAAGTACATAAAATTACTTCAAAGGGAGGATGAACTGCCTGCTGTCACTACATGATGAGCTTTCCTGACCAACATTTTAGAGTACCTTTTAAATTATCGTATTTGATCACAAAACATCATCCAAAAATCCAAAACACATAAAAGCATGATTCTTCCTTTCCTATCCTGCTCAGCACCTGAAATCCATATACCCGTGTCTTCAGCCAACAGTTATCCCAAAGTTTAGTCTTGAAATAGAAGCAAGAGAGATCACCTCAGAGAAGTCCATGTTATGTCCTCCAGTGAGACTGCAGCTTCAAAGCAAAGCAAAGCAAGCAAAGCAAAGCACAGCACACCTCAGTAACAGCCAGTCATCAGAATCAGGCTCCTCTGGACACTGTATACCAGTGTGCCAAGCTTGGACAGGGATGAATTGTTCAGGAAGAAAATGCTATTTGAGAAACTTCAGTGCTTACCACTAACAAGTAAATGAAGACTTTATAGACTGATCTTCTACCACCTAGTATTTACATGAACTGTTAAGGAGGCTCTTTTGCCTGCATTTCCCTCAAAACCCAGGTCTTATTTCCCAGTGCAGTGGAACCAACACCAACTCACCTATCATGTCTCCACAGCACTCAATACATTCTGGGCAGCTCAAAAACTAAAAGTGAAGAGTCAAGTAAAAGGTACTGGAGCCAGCTTCATTGAGATGTCTACAATGCAGTAGCAATAGCAACAGCTGTCAACCAGATTTGCTCATCAGGATTGTCAGGAGTCCCAGCCTCCTTCTGAGCATCCAGGTAAGCCAGCTGCCACCTTCCCTTTCATATGCACTCCTCACTAGTCAGCCATTCCTCTCACAGCAGCCTTGGGTTGCACAACAGCCTGCACTATGATCATATGCAAAAGATGTTGCTACCAACAACTAGAAGTATTTATTTAAAATTAAGACTTCTTTGGTGTGTCTTACTTTTTTTTTCCCCTCTGGGAAGGCTGTATTTGTGTTTGATTTGTGGCTACTTACAGATTAACTTTCTAGGGGCAGGCTAAGTGAAGGTTTTATTGAACAAATTGCAAGCTTGGCAATATTGACAGTCTCTTATCAAAAACCAGAGTAGCTATACTTATATGCAAAACCACAAATGGCATCAGGCATTTTTCTGATTATTTAATACCTACATTTTTAGGCACCTGCATTTTTAAGTGCACTGGTTAGATATTAGTAACACTAAATGCTAAATGGTGTATGTATTCTAGTACCTCTTTCTGATGCCTCCATATAAAATAGATTCTTTAGAATGAATGGAAGATGCTATGAAACAAGAATTACTGTGTATTTATAACCTTTTCAGTAATCAGTTATTGAAGCATTAGGTAAAAAGAAAAGCCATCAAGAAAACCCAAACAAAACCACTTCAACATCTGTGTGCTTAAAAGGAAAAATTCCCCTATTCTTTAGGGATCTCAAGATTGTAAACAGCATCGCATACAGGAAGGATTATTACATTTTTCACAACATCAAGATGCTCTACGAAGAAACAGGTGAAATCACTTTTTCTGTCTGCAATAAACATATAACTCAATTTAGTTCAGTCAGCTCCACAGTATTAGCCTGGTCCACAAATAGCCCTTGTTGATAATCTGAGAATTTGAGATTGTTGCTATGGCCATGACATGCTACTTTACCTGAGGATCAACAGTTAATTTTTCATGTCCCACACCTATGCCCTATGTCTTCTTCACAACAAGGACAAAACTGAGCTCTCTTTCACACCACCTAAAACACTGAGTGAGGTAACAGCATTAAAGCGGGAGTAGATTTACAGTAAGGTCCAGAAGAGCACTAAAAAAGCCTTTTTCTGCAGAGTTGGAGCCAACTAAAACAAGTTTAAAATAGAGTTTCATTTGAGAGGCAAGGGGAAAGTATACATCAACAAAGCAGTGATGCAAGGAACATCTACAAGATAGAAATCTGTGGAGGACCTCTATTTCAAACCTGTGATGGCAATATAGTCAAATCATTTATACTTTGTTGGAAAAGCGGTGTCCATCTTATTTCACCAGAGACATGCTGCCTTTTAAGGTAACTGATACACATTAAATGGTGCTATAGAACATACTGAAATCTTTTTATAGTTTTGAGAACTAGATTGAAGATTTCAGCATTTATCACAAACTTCACATTCCACAGGAGCCAGAGACCACCCAGCCAGTTTCCCTACTTTTCTGACTTAGGCATCTGCAGTTTTGAATGAATTAAACCCCAGATAACTACTAAAACATCCATTTAAATTAATTTCCTATTTCTGCTGCACCAGACTGTAGCTACTTTATCTGAGAGCCTTGTAGCTAGACATAGCAAATAACAAAACTCCTCAGACCATCTGTAGACACTCACTCCACTGTTTGTTGTTCCCAAACTTCAAAAATCACAAGCTGGATTCCCCTTGACCCTGATCTTGTGTCTTTCCTAGTAATGCTCCAAGTAATGCTCCTTGCAGAATGCAAGGTGGGGAAGCTTTCCAAATGTTTTCCAAAACATTGCAGAGCCTCTTTTCCTGACTTCTCCATACACACTCTTACTGTTCAGCTGAACTCCCGAACTATTAACATGGTAATTGCTCCACGACTGAGCGCAGCTGAGAGGCTGAGTCGTGCAAATCAATGAAAACACTCCTTCTCACCAAGTCCTCCCCTTCTTGGTCAGTGTTTCATCTGCTCCATGTTTTTCAAGATGGCAACACATGAGCACGAAGCTTCTCTTCTCACTCTGCATGGAACAATGTGTGGCAGCTGCAGTTGCATAGAAAACCATCCAGAAGTATATTACACTTCTGTTAATGCAATACATCTATTATCCCAAAAGGCAAACAGTTGCTCCTATCAGCAACTCTGTAATATTTTATTTCTTCAGTATCAGTTTCTGCCAACATCAAGCTAATAAATGCATGATCCCTAGTTAGAAATCAGTGGTTAAGTTACATATACTGTATTAGCCAGGATGTGGGGGCAGAGGGGGGCTAATTTGAGAAATACATAGAAACCTTGCTTTCAGGAGAATGAGAATTAGCACTTTTAATGTGCTCTGGGATTTCAAGTTGAATGTCTGAACCACTTTAAAAAATCACTTTACAGTAATTTCCAACTGGTTGCCTAACACCCATCTCCTAAGTGACTATCATGAAAACATAACCATAACACTAGCAAAGAATTAATATTAAAACCCTTCAGCGAGATCACAGAAGTCCTCAAGAAACAGCCCAAGTTGTCAGAGCACACTTTTCCCACACACTGAGTAGTAGTCAGGTTCTGAAAATAAAAGCTGTGTTCAATTACTAAAGTGGGTGCTAGGTACACTTCTCATTTACACATATAATTTTAAAATCAAAATCAATTTGACGGTGTCTAAACAGATTTTAAAAGCCAAGAACAACTTCTTCCAAAAAGAAGATAATGCAGCAGTTAGGGATGCTACACTCACCCACCAGGACAACTTGACTAGCAAGGGACTGCTCTGTGACAGTTCCATACACTTTGGCAGGGATAATTAGTGAAAGTTTTGTAGGGTTTCTGTGTACCAGCAAGTCAGAAGTGGCTAAAATTCTTCACTTACGAAATGGATATTTTGTTGTTCATGTATTTTGTTTTACAGAAATAGTTAGTTGCAGGCCTGCATTGCCACTCACTCTCTTGCTGATGTTGGTAACTCACCAGTATCACTTGAGAGAGCAACAGCCCAGCGATCTGTGAAAGGCATAATCTAAGCGACTGCAAAATGGAAGTGCTAAAGACAAGGGCAGCCTAAAATAGCAGCCTGAGGATGGGCAGCAGGCATCTGCCTGCCAAAAGCAAAACACCTCACAGGGTAAAGTTCCCCAGCTCCTGGGCCAAGAGAGTGATGGCCACTCCAAGGTTTCTTAACACCTCCCTTGGCTCCCTGCTACTTCTCACTAGTTGCGTATTTTTGTCTTCACAAATAAAGCTTCAGCTATTTCTCTTGTCTGTGTGCTGCAAGTTAACATCTACCAGTGCTGGACATTTCTGAGCCCAGCAGACAGAAGCACAGTGACCCCCTCCCAGGGCAGGAGGCAGCTGCCATGTCAGGCAGGTCTACAACATCACATACCAACTAAGATGAGCAAACAAATTTGCTACAAAGAAATGAAAATGCACCTAACAAAGTTTTTTCAGAATATTAGATGTGCATGTGTTGCATGCCAGGTTTCTGAGAAAAAAGGAAAATAAGCATGCAAGCCATTCTCTCCAAAACCACAACCCCTTAATTCCCCAGGTCAGCACAGTGTCTGGTCCTTCAACATTGCACTCGGCTCAGCAGATGAGGAAACAGTCGCACCAGAAGGCCCTGTAACAGATGGAAACCAGAGCAGCTGGAGAGCAGGGAAATGTCTGTGCGGGTGAGGGGGTGGGGGTAGAAAGCCCATCCCCACTCCCGAGCTTTAAAGCTGCATGCAGCCATCACGCCCTACTGCAAACTCAGCCCACGGATCTGCTGGGGAGAAAGCTGAAGGAAGCAGTATGTGGCCGGATGATTTAGTGCTTCCCAGACTTCCCATCAGGAGAGCAATACTGAGCCATGCAACACAGGCCTGCAAGCACTGGGTGTGAGCCCCTCAGGAGTAAAGGAGATAGTGGAAAAGAGCAAGCTGAGCATTTGCCTTCTTCATGGAAAGCACAGCAGATGAAGAACTGCCAGTGGGAGAAAGCCTAGAACTGGAGCAGTAAGGAAGGAAACAAAATTACGTATGCATACTGGAGAACTTAGTAGGGAAACAGTGATATCAAAACCTGTCAAGGTTTGAAGGATTTTTTTTTTTCTTTCTTTTTTTAAGTAAGAGGTATTACCAGAATGGCACAGAGATACATTTTTATAGAGGAAAAAACCATGGTAAATGCGGAAGAATGAGAACTGAAGAAAAATCCCCTGCCATATGGTACAATTATTCCACTACAGTTTAGATTCACAGCTTTACAACACCTGCACAGCTAATAACCATATTAAGTCATATATGATGTCACCAGTTACTTCCTTTTTTTCCTCAACTTATTAGGGAAATACATCTAACAGGGGTTTCTATACTTTTGGAAAGACAAATGACTGTCCATGATTAAGATGCCCATCCCCTGACACAGTTTGGAAAGCAGCCTACCTTCAGGTCCCAGATGAGGCAAAAGGGACCACGCCTTGTGAGGAAAACCCAGCCATTAAGCAGGGATAGTTTATTATAAACAAGATGAGTGAGGTGGGCTTTTTTCCTTCTTTCTTTGTTTCCTTTAATTTTGGTTGGAACTACCTTCTGCAATCCTTTTGGTTCCCCAAGTCAGGAGACAAGAAACTAAACTGATCAACTTGTAAGACGGAAGTCCTGATATTAGAGCAGGAGATTACAGCGTTAACCCAGATAACGCAAACAAGGTCAGTCAACACTTGTAAAAGGCACACAGAAATACTCCATTATATATATACACGTATATAAAACTGCTCGTTACCTGGCCTGCCACGTAGAATTAGACTTTGGACATTGATTTTCAGCAGCTGTGAGCAACTGCAAAATTGACAGGGCAGTGGAAAGTTTTCATTATGATTTTTCCTCCTTAGTTATTCCTCATCCAAACCACAAGCATGATGTTTTTGTTCTACTATTACCCCACACACTCCAAGAAAATGTTCAGGTGCAGTCTGGCACCAGAGGTAAGCTGATCTATCCATTAGTTGCCATCAGAGGATCATCACCACAAGGGTAGCTGAACAGCAATGACAGCACAAGGGAAGAAGCAAGAGTGGTACGGCTGATTTCAAGCATCACAACCCATTGGATCAGCTTATTACTACACCATGCATTCAAACTGCCTTCAGGCCACAGCCAGGTGGTTCAACAACTTAAACTGAAAAGCACAGCAGTAAAACAAGCCAGATATTTGCTGTACAGAAAGATATGAGAAAGCGGTGTTTGCTGATATGACTTGCAGAAAAAAAAGAATTTCAATTTGGTCAAATATGTGAAAAAACATTTTTCATCCAACTGATGAAACACACAAATCAACACCAAAGACTACACAAAGCAAGGAAAACCTTGCAGTTACCTCTAGCTACTCCTGCTGTCTGGAAGACTGCTGACTTAAGAGTTATTTCCTACCAGTGTACAACTCAAGTTAAGGATGTGCAAATATTCTGGGATCTGGCATTAGAATTTCTTTTAGACAAAAAATGTTATATCTCATCGTGATTTACAAAAATAAAGGCCATTTGTGAATACTAAGGATATTTGTCAAGAGACAAATAGTTAACAATTAGTTAAGACATTCTAAAAGCAATTAATCCACGGGTGCTCAGAGGACAGCCTCCAGCAGTTCAAGCCAAGCACACACACAGTCCCTCAATGAATGGCTGTGATGGATAAACACGCTACTTAAAGGAAGAATATTTCATTGACATCCATTCAACACCTAAGAAAGCTTCTGGACAGAGAGGTAAAACTTTCTTGGATTTTTCATTACACTTCTCTTGCTCACATTGTACTTGTCTGCAGTCTTTCCTAAATCTCCATACTAGAAGTCCATTAGCATAAGATTGGATTTTATGTATTTGGGGGGGGTGTTGTTAAAATATATTCACCACAAGAATTTTTAAATATATCCCACTATTTGAAACACTTTTGTTCCAAGAGCTGACCATTACAGACTATTTTCTAGATATGGCAGGACAAATTCCTTCCTGTCTGAGAGTTTCCATGGTAATAAAAGTCCCCTTTAAACACATTCACGGTGGTTTGGGCAGGCCAAACAGGCAGCCTTTGTACTGAAAAGCTCCCTCTTTGTACTCCTCTGTGCTGATCCTGCACAAACTACCGTAAAAGTGTATTTTAGTGGAGGCAGAGTAAAACTAAGGCTCACATCAGTTTCACACGACAACTGTTTATTCCACAGCACAGATACAATCCTCTGGAAGATTCCCTTCCCAAAAATTTTGAGTGGTTGGAGAGAGCAATCTGCAGGACAGTCTAGGGCATATTTCTAACAGACTTAACCCCAGGAACTTTGCCATTTCCACTATTAATAGAGATGAACTGAAATGACCACCCTCTTTCTCCCATCCCCCCCTCCCCACCATGTAGTCTCACTGGTATTTGGAGATGGCGTATTTACACCAGCGCTTGCATCTCTAGTTAAACCACGTACTGGTCTCATTTGACACCTCCACATCTGCACAGAGATCTGTCTTGGAAAGGAACAGGGAGAATGACCTAATGTGGCTCAGAATGTTTTGAGGAATATATGGAAAGAAAAGAAAAAAAACCATTTTTCTATTGTTTAACAGAGCACCTCTCTTTAAATTTTTCTCTGTTCACATTTGTACTTCAGCACCTTTGAGTACTACCAAAAATTTCAGCACTGTCTTGTTACAGGTGAAGCTTTTTCTTATTAGGAGTTTACATTTTGGTAAATCTCACAGTAGTAGGAATTTAAAAATATTTTTTTTTTCCTGCTACCATTACAGGAGACCTTCTACAGATGCCAGATCCACTCCACAGACAACAATTCTCTTAGAGAACAAAGTCATTAAGCGAAAACATGCAACTTGAATTCGCTAAGAAGGATTTCACAGCCATCCCTTAGATTTTTCTTTTTATTAATTTTCAAAAATTGGCATGGAGATCATTTTAGATAAAAGGTCTCTATATCCTGGTCAAGTTTGTTCCCTAGAGTTTTCAACATTGCAGACATTAAAAACTCCTAAGTGAAGCTCAGGTCCCAAGCCACTTTCCTTGCTTTTAATAAGGGAGAGGAAATTTAAGCATCTAATTTCCACAGTGAGCTTTTCTCCAGTGCTACCATTAAAATTTGTGTCCTTTTTTCCTGCCTCATCTAGTGGAAATTTCAATATAACACAGTCAGTGTAGCACAGAACTCTCTTATCCTGGCTTTTGAGAAAATGTATGAAGAAAGAAGAAAGAACAGCAGGAACAGCTACAAGAAACCAACATAATGCTTCATTATCTCTCATCTCCACAGTTTCAAACACCCTTCGAACACACACGTGCACATCCACTTTCTCAGCTCCCACCCCTGCCAGGTAGTTCATGCCCTGCTGGGTGCTACTGCTCCAGAGAAGTCTGATCTTGACTGTGCACTCTCTTTGCTTCCCAAAAACTGAAGCAGTTTGTATGGGAAGCATTATCCAGATGAGTGAAAAAAAATCAGTCTTGAGATCACTTTCACATGCATAAGAATAAAAATACCTGATCTTTGTCAGATCCAATTTAGAGGCATTTAGAGTTCCTTTCTGGCAATAGAGGAAACAGCCTTAAAATTACATCAGATTTAAAATTCTGAGAGGCAATGCAGTAACATTTAAGGCAAGCAGACAGAATAGGTGGTGTGAGAAAGTCATGCTATGCAGAACTATACCCAAGCTACAGCTGTAACTTTCTGGAGAAGCTTTTTGGTGGGCAACTTTTAAGAACAAGATCAGACCAGACATAGGAAAACCAGGTGACAGCAAAGTATTCATGAACTGCTTCTCAAAATAACAGGTCTAGTAGCTCACTGACTACTGGCAACTGAAAAATTATGAGTTTAGCTTCAGCAAAGCTAACAGCATTTATTTTTTTTCCAATAGAAAGTTTAACTTGGGAAAAGACACTGAACAGAATTTGTTTTGGTTGCCAGCAAAACCTGGTCTATCGCTTTCCTTGAAACTAGTCCAATTTAAACAAACATCAATGTAACATCCCATATTTCTCATGCTAGAAAGTCTTACTAGGAAGACTTTTCACAAACACATGGTATTGATCAGTTATCATCAACAACAAAAAAATTCATATGCAGTCCTTAAGGATCATTTGTAGTAAATCCATCTACTTCAGCAATCTAGCCATAAATCTATCTCCATAAACAGACACAACACATTAGATGATTTTCACTGTAGGCTGTAATATTTCTGAGTATGTTTAAATTGCTCTCAAATTATGCTTTATCAAGCCATCATGCTGATTGTAAGATAAGTGAATATAATCAAAAAAGGTAAACACTAGCCTCTATTTCTTGTGCACCCTCTTCTTAAAATCAGAGTCATTGTACAACGAAGATTTCATTACCACCCTGTTCTGACAGAAACCAATATTAATTATTATTTGAATTAACCTTTGAGCCATAGTTTTCATCAGTACTCAGTAAAGACACAGACAATTTCTAATTACATTCTACTCTCATTATAAGTCACTAGGCTGTAAAGCTGCATCTGACAGGACTGCTACACTTGGCCTTGAAATGCTTTGGACTTCACTATAAATCTTTCAGAAAAATCCAAGAACTCATTGAATACAAGAGCTATCACCCAGGATGCTCCTCCAACAATTTAGAAGCTGTTTTAAAGGGATAGCAAGTGTGATATGACTGAATTGCAAGACTATTCCTGAAGCAAAATAAATTAGCAGTCTCTTTATCATTCAGCATCACTACATTGATGATCTTTTACTAAAAGTTAGATACAGTGGATTCACTCAGTCTATCAAGTGCAATTATACAGTGATCATCAACTAACTCATAATTATAGTCAACAAATAGTATAAGAAAATTAAAAATTTATAGACCGAGAGATATCTGATTCCTAAGCTTACAGCAGGTATCTACAACATAAGCCATATTTATAACAGACCAGAGAGAAAGGTTTGATCTGCTAAAGAGTTATTAGTTCTCTAGCAGGAAATATGGATTTTAAGGGCCATAAATGAAGAATAACTTGTAATTAATACACAAAAATTTGTGCAAGAGGGGAATGTTTCTTTTGTAATTTTTTAGCTTTACCTCACATACTCACTTTGCTGCAGTCAGTTAACTAGCCAGGAAAAAAATGAAATATACACATGGATTTAGGGAAAGTGAATGCTATTCTGGAGAACAGGTTTCTACCCTCAACTATGCCAAATCTCTTGAACGAACAAATTAAACTTCTAACAGAGTGATTTCTGGCTCTGTAACCCGAGCCTCACTTTTGCAACTTCACAAAGCTCACATCTATGACTAACTCCAAATGTCCAATCTCTAAGCAAAAGACAGTTTTATTTGAAGGAATACCAGAGGCTGGGATCTATCAGGTTTCAAAACCAGAACTTGACTTAGCTGCTGACTCAAGACATATTTCAAGATAACAGAAGCATATTTCAAGATACCATTTTTAACCTTCCACTGTTGAAAATACCTGTATCTTAAAACAGAAGCTTCAGTATGTAATCAGTCTAATTCCAGTGAATGACATTTCATGTTAAAGAAACCTTGACTTGGACTCAGTTTCGCAACACGAATTACTTTAAATTTTGTTCATCTCAAAAACACTCCCCCAAAAAAGATCCCAGCCAATGATCTTTCCTTCACAGATCACTTTTATGTATGCTGTAAATTACACAGAAGATGAAATTCCACAAACATTTTAAAGAGAAATTACAAGACACAAGAGAAACAAATATGAAGTTTGCAGGTTTTAACATGGAAAACGCAAGCTCTGCCATGTATTTAAAAATATAATGGATTCCATTAGGTAATGCACAGCAACTTTGTAATCTCACAGGGTAATAATGTTCCATGACTATAAGAATAGCTAGATTAAATCAAATTTATCACAAGACAGAACATGGTAAGAGAATTTGGATCTCTTTAATTTTTGGAAATAGCTAGAGATGATGGATGGGACTCCAATCTATAAAAATGCAGTGTTTGTAGGCACTAGTGTCAACAGTGTTACCAATTCTAAACATGCCTCCATTAATCCTGTCCACATATTCTGAAACTATCCAGGCCCTTCACCTTAAGGCCCCAACTTGCTTACCCACTCAAATTTACCATACTGGTTTGTTGCCTTTTTCTTTTCCTTGCAGTTACATGTTTTTCAGAAGTTACTCCAACATACAATTTCTCTGTATTACATTAGAATCTACCTGAATATTCAGATAATCATTCTTCTTTTACGGCCAATACATTAAACACCCAGATTATTCTTCTACTTCTCTGTGAAAGACATTTAACTGGCGGTTTGACTATTTCTTTTCTAGACATACATGGGCAAAAGGAGACTAGAGAAAAGAAAAATCATCATTCTTTACCATACAGAAACTGTACTTACACAGAAACAGATCATTTAATTCCTATTTCTTATCCTTATCTATCTCAGTACTAAGAACATGTGGCCATATGATGGGCAAATAATCACATGGAGAAGGTGGAAAGTAGGCATCAGAACCACGGTTGGATTGTCTGTCTTTATGAATATTTTAAGTACTTTTCACATAAAATTTCCAAGAGTTTGCTACTGTTGTTAAACTTAAGGGTAGACCAGAAGGAAAGATATATATCTGAGCCTTTGAAAAAGCAAGGAAAACTGTCAAAGAGTCAGTTTTGATTTTATCCTAAAACATACCCTACATTGTGACTCTATTCTGCTAAGGCATAACTCTTTCACAGATCACAGAATCATAGACTAGTCTGGGTTGAAAGGGACCTTAAAGACCATTTCGTTCCAGTCCTCTAAAACAAAGCACGTGATTTCATCTCCTGCCACTCATCAACACATACACCCTTTTGATTAAAGTTCAGATAATACTAACAAGATCATTAAATCGTCAACAGCAAACTTACTTGAAAAATGTATTTGGTGAAGAGAAAGGTGGCATTTTAAAAGCCCCCAAAAGATATTACCTTATTGCTGGGGGTGGAAGGAAGACAAGTGATATATGCCTTTGAGAAGGATCAAAGAAAAAGGGGCAAAAACCCTAAAATCCATAGCTTTGTTCATGCAAGTGATTAAGACCTTCTTCCCCTTCCCAGTGCCACTTTCAAAATCCTGTATGTGGGGGAGGACAGGGGATAAGGAGGTTAAGAGAGAAAACATCAGCATTACAGCACCTTGTTTTGCTTATCAGCTATTCATAGACCATGACAAAATCCCCAACTGTGCTCATGCCATTTTTTCACATCAAATTTGCTAGTGAGATTTTTCAACAAGCCCATAAGCAATGCATTCTAATAAATCAGCCTATAAAAGCACCTATTCCATTTAAAATTCAGTGCTAAATGACTGATAGCTTGTGGTCTTCCAATAGCAGAGATACATCCTACTATTACACAGCTATACAGCTTTTAAACAAATTCTAGATTTCCCCTCTCTTCTTCATTAAAGTTACTTAGGAGGCAAAATTCAAAATGCATTAGTTAGGAAAGAGATACAAAAATGAATGGCAAGAGCAGCCAGTCACTAAACACCACCTAAGAGAATATACCATGCCAGAACATGCTGCTTTTAATTGTGTCTAGGCTGGATTAGTTTCAACTCTTGTTACTTCAAATTCTGTTACCAACCTTTTCTTTGCAAACAGAAAACCACTTCTCCACCTTCTTTGAGGTGCTTTGGTTGTATTAGTTGAACTAAGAAATGACCACATCCTAAAATTCCTGTAAGCTCTTTCTTTAAACAAACCCTGTATTTCTGCGTAGTTCCTTTTCCTGTTACCCTCAACAAATTTACCTGCCCATTGATTGCAATTTAACTTTTAAGTAGAAAACAAAACAACTGATGAGTTTATTTTGTACATATGGCATGCTATCTAGAAGCTGTAGTAGGTTTCAGGAGAAAGCTTAAATATTAACTTAGCAAAGCAGGATCATGACTCCTCAACAACTGAAATAGGCAAAAGCCTTTCATGACACCTGCATTCCTGTTAATGAAAAACTTCATTGTAAGATCTCTTTTTAAATTCTCTTAATTTCTTCATCTTAGGAATTCACACTTGGTACCCTTCAGAGCATCTATTTTGAAAATGTAACTACTGCTTCTATCTAAAAGCCATTTGCCTACTTTCAAGACCATGAGATCTTAAATATTTCACGATCTTAATACAGCCAACATTTTTTCCATTACTTTAGTATAAAATTCCTCAAATTTCAGTTGCTTATGCTAAATGCTAAAGTACTGTGTGAGTGCATGTTACAGACTACTTTCAAAGAGCAAGTAACTTTCAGGAGAGCCTCTTCCCTAACACAAGTCACCAAATGAAACACAGAAATAACAGTCATGCCCATGACTTCAGATTTACAGAGTTATGTCTTTCTAAGTCATTCCCAGCTAAGCAAAGCAACATAATTCTCAAAAAATCCTGCAGTACGAAGTGGTTACTATTTGTGCAAAAGTTCTTCTAAATATGGTGCTCACACATCTACACATGAAGACATGAATAAACTCTTACTGTTCCACCACTGCTTCAAGCACCAAAGGTTTTTATACAGAGTGGTACTGTAGCATGTCACACATTATGATAAAACAGAGAGACCTCAGTACTAAACAATTAAATAATATACTACAGTACAGTTTTTCACACAGAGAGCCAAGAAAAAGAAAAGTAATAGTTATGGCTCCCATGATAACTGCAGCTTGATTGTAATACTGTTTTATACTGTATATTTGAACAAACACATCAATTTACAATTGATGGCGAATTATAACTGAAGGACACAGTCACATACTTTGTCTTACTCCTAAATAAATCAGTGACATTCAAAATAAATTTCCATCCCACTTGTGCAACTTGGTAAGGTGACCAGTTTGCTGGCAAGAAGAAATCACAGTATAAAAGCATTTAAACTGTATGTATCAAACTATTTATATGAAGTTACACTGAAGCACACAGGGCAACACTGCCATATTTTAACTAGAACATGGACTATTTAAACATCCATGAAATTATATTACCATTCAGATTTGTTCCTGTCGTATTTGACTTAACTTTGTCATGATTCATGGCCACTGCTAATGAAATCCATTAAATGTATTTAAGTTTAGCATTCCTAAAACAGGAATAAACAACAAAAATACATCGTTGGAATGCTTACTTTCAAAGAAAAAAAGCATTAAAATGAGGAAGCTTGGTAAGAGAAACAAAATCAGTTAGACAAAACATTTACAGAAAACAGACAAAAAATACTATATTGAAAACGCAGAGACACAAGGAAAAACAATGCATCACGGTTAAACCTCAAGCTGGGGAAGCTATCAGTAAGAACATTTCTCAAGAAGAAGGGAATAAATTGGACCAAAGGAACTAGCAAGTAAAATTGCAAACAAAGATATGTTCCTAGAAGGGCAAAGTCAGAAAAGGTCCTTTCACAAATGCCAGGTATACAAAGCCTGCTAGAGAATTCACTGGACTAACACATATAACCAAGGTATGAAAGAATTATTCCAAGAAAATAAAAATTACAAGTTTTCTGCATCTGCTGTCATTGGAGAAGCTAAGGCAAGCTTTCATCTTTTTTGGAACCTAAATCTTCAGAGGCAGTTTTGGTCAATCCAAAGCAAACAGCAGCAAGTCACCAATGCATTCACCAAGAGCTGGATGGCGTTCACCAAGAGCTGTGAGGAGCTGAAGGATAAAATAGCCTATCTGTCCTCTATGCCTCATAATATCTCAGGTTCCAATACTGCCTTGTTGCCAACTGTGCATCAGTTTTGAAAGTTGGTCATACCTTTAGCCTGCCCAGAACTACAGACCAGCAAGGCTAATGTCCCAGTAGGGCAAGTAAGTTGAACACAGAAGAAACACGGGCACATACCAAAGTAGACTACAGAAGTGACACTGATACTTTCCCACAACAAAGTCCTGTCTTACCAATACAGAAGATTTCACTGGAGCAATTGAGAAGTGGCCAAAGTCTGAGCTAACCTGGATGACCAAAACACATGCCAGCTGCTAAAGAAATGTCCCCCAGCTATGGTTCCTAAAGAAACTAAGCTACAACAGCAAAGGAGGGAAGATCGTCACATGGATGAAAGTAACCAGTTCTAACTAGGAAATGAACATTAGGAAACATGACCCAACCCCATTCCAGACCTGTACTAACAGCACACACATAGAAGATCTAGAAACAGGTGAACCTTGAAGTAAGTTTGCTAATAGAATTAACAAGTTCGTTTTGCTAAAAATTAAAATCAACTACGCAGGAAGGAGCAGACCTTCATCACACCCACTGAAGGTGTAATAAACTGCAGATGAGATGCAGTGGAAGGAAACAGATAATGCACATAAGAAGATACAACCTGACTGTTTTACATACATTTTACTGAGCCCTGACATGATCTGGGAGCTAGAATAAATAATCTAGGAAAACAAGATTTGTCAGAAGAGTAAACAGAACACTAAGCATGTTTAAGTAAAAGAGATGAAAAAAACCCCACTGAATTGTAGAAGAAATAGGATACACAAGTCTATGAGGTGCTTATACTTTGCTGCAGTGACCGAGTTTGCTCTTCTCACCTCCACTTCAAAATTAAAATTACTGATGGACCAGAGAGAGGTGACAGACATTTGAATACACTTCTGAATCTCCAGCCTCAAGAAGGGCCAACCAGGGAGAGAATAAAAAGTTTACAAAATCAAGAGCGGCATGGAACAGGTACGCAGTGAACCATTGTTCTCCTTCTCTTTTAACAAGGAAACTAGAGAACATCAAACAAAACTAGCAGCTGGTAGGTTCAAAATAAAACAAATAGAAGGAAGCAGCTCTTCATACAGTGTGTACTTAAGCTGCAGAACTCATTGCCACAGTCCCGATGGAAGCCAAGAATTTACACAGACCAAGAGAAGACTAGATGAATTCATGCAAGAGAAATTCATTAAGCATTACCTATCACTTTTTCTGAGACATTTCTGAGCAGCAGAGCTGTGGAGGCTAAGGGGCTTGCTCTGTTTCTGGATAGCCTCCACCTTGGTCGCTATGAAATAGGATTCAGACCTCTGGTAGTAAAAAAGAAAGATGATATTCGCAACATGATTTTAATAGGTGTTGACAACTATGCTACTTCAATAATACACCGTTTCCAGTATAGCATTTCACCCTCCTTTCATGAAGATACTGTATTTCAGTCCATGTTGCCAGTACTTCAAAAATGTAAGTGAGATTACAACACTTTAGAGGATCACAACATGAGACAAGGACACCCAAAACTGTATCTGACTCTGCTAAAATTCTACCAATCCTGTATAAAAGATTATCCCTACTTCAACAACAGAAAATTCAGAGAGAGTTTCTGATCTGGTTCTAACCCCTTAAAGGAGAAAAAAAAAAAAAAAAAGAAACAGAAACACTGATAATACTAAATACTATAGCACATACAGTACATCTCTGGATGTACTCAGTACCTACAGTGGGTTTTAAGTTCATTTTTTTACCAACTCAAGAAAGTGTGGTTTTAATAACTCAAATCAAAGTTTGTTATACACTGAAATGTTAGGAATACTATAGTTTTATTAAAACAATCTTTTCATGTTTGAAGGAAAAACACTTAAAAACATCACCAAATGGTAAAAAAATTAAAATCTTTATAATTTTCCTGATTTAAACAGCAGCTGTAAAAGATAATATCAGCTCAACGCACTGGCCTGAAGCTTTACAACTGTTATAAAAAGGTACTTAAAATAACTACAACATATTTAGGTTAAGCACTTAAAGGAATTACTAGAAGACTGAATTCAATCCTTGGTTCTAATCCACAAGTCATTGTGCAACGTCTTAGCTGCTGAAAACAAACCCTCTCTTTTACCTATAAAGTGAGGACCATGCCCATCCCCTGAACTGGGGTACAGAATTTTCCCTCTGCAAATTCAGAGCATCAGCAGTTGCTTTTGTAAGCCGTGGAAGAAGCCAGTCTCTCTGCAACTTCCTACCCACCCGTGCTTTCTCCAGCCCATGGAAGGTGCTGCTGCCATTCTGTGCTGAGCACAGCCCCAGCTTAAAGGTAGCAGCATATTCCCAATGTGGAACAGACCTGCTAGCCCTCTGTTCAGAAACAAAGCAGAACATGCCAGTGGTTTATTTTCAAGGACTCTAAATGATCAAAGTTTTCACAGGTGCAGTAAAACTCACCATAGCACAGATCACACCCAACAGATAATGGGTTTGGCTCCAGTTTAGTTTAGTCAGGTTAAATACCTGACTTGATATGGAAGAAAAACCTGACAGAAAATGTGAGTCAAAATAGCTACTAGCACAGAGTAGAGAGTACACTCTCTGGACTCTTCCTACTGCTGAGCCAAAACTCAACATATTATGGCAGACCATTTGGCAGAGTTTGTTCAAGAAACTGTATAGGACAGGGAGGAAGCTTATGGCCCCTAAACTCAATACACAAAATACAACTGTTTAGAATTTATGCCTTAGAAAAAATATTTAAAGAAAGAGGACAAATCATGAAATAGCAGGCTGTTCAGACACAGACTAAAACTAAAACATTTAAAACAGATTTCTTTTTTTTTAAGTGCTGAATGTCAGACCAACTCTCCTTTTAAGGACGACATCTATCTACTTCACGAGAGCAGCAGCAATACAGAATTAATGCTTGGTAAAGAACCAAGATCCTCTGCTGAGTGCTGCTTGGTAATCAGCAACTATTACACACCCCAACATGGCAGACACAAAGCACATCACTATGAACATGGCACACCAAGTTGAAGTAGCACTTTGGATCCTGGCTTCCAGCCACCTGCTCAGGTCACTAGCTTTGAAAAGAAGAACCATCCAAGCACTCAGAAATGCATGAACTAAACAGTTATTTTGCCTTCTAACACTTCCAGGTGGAATTAAGACAAAGAGCATCAAATTCACTCACTGGAAGTGAATGTACTTTTTCTTATGGTACAGGAGAACTATATGCTCAAAATTTCTCCTGCTCTTTCAGAGCAAGCCTTGTCCATATACCAGCAACAGTAAGCATCCCAAAGTGCAAAAATACCCTTGCTGCTCCTATTCCAACACCTTATCATCTTTTTTTTTTTTTTTAGAGGCAACACTTAAGTTCCTTTTAAGCCCTTCCTGTAGCAATGCCTACCACACCAGACACCTCCAAATGTAATCCACTGGAATAAGCAGCCTTTAAATTAAGGTGTTGTAAGGTCATATAGCAATAAGATGATCGGATTAAAGAGCAAGTGGAGTTAAGTTAATACTGAGTCACTATTTTAAGTTCTGTGTTCAAGACAACAGCATGATAGCCTTTCAAGTACAAACCAGTCTTCAAGCAGGATGGCTGAAGAACTTTTTTTATTATAAAATAAAGTTTTATTTCTTGTCTAAATCTGAACATGAAATGAAGGACAGCAACTCATCAGACAGACAAGATCTGGTCTCAGAGACAGATGTTTTACAGCTGTGCTTTGGGCTTCCTAAAGCCCATTAGAGCTAGCACATACAATTCCTAATGTAAACAAGCTGCTTTTAGTAACTACAATATTCACTCTGAACACACACAATGCTAGTCAGGGCCACCACTTCTCACAGTTTGCACCAAATGCAGCTTACAAGGCCCATAAGATAGATTTTGTAAATCCCCTCTTCTGCACCTCCTGCCATCCCCTGTAGATCCTAAAAAGGAAATTTTTAGATGTAAAACCCAAGGAAAGTAATCTGGAAGGTACACTACATGAGGGTTTGGTCTTTTGTGACTATGGCAAGCATTTACCTTCTATTAACATACATACAATTGCCCAAATCTTGAGAAAAACAGGAAGGAAAGCATGAGCTTCCACTCTTCCACCTGCCAGGAAGTCCCTTTCTGTCACACTGCAGGCAATATACACAAGTAAGCTGACAAAAAAGCCAGGGCTCTTCAGAATGCAAGCAGCTTCTAATGCCACATCGCTGCTATGCTGAAAGAGACACCTCAAGCTGACAGGTGGATTGAGCAAAAGCCACAGTCAGAATCCCTGACTTTTTGTAAGTTGTTCTGCTAAGCTACAGAGTGTAAACTGCCCATTTCTCTCCCTGGAAAGCAGCAAGAGCATAGTATTACACAAGTGACTAAGCAGCATGTTATTTGACTAGCAATGTACCTTTTTTTAATCAATTTTAACAAGTAGGAGTACATTCATTTCGCTGTCAGAAAACTTAAGACTATGATAGGAAGTAACAGTCTCAGCCACCTACTAGGACCAAGCACTCGTTTCATCTCAAACCAGCAGGAAAATGTAAATAGTTGGGAATACTCTGAATAATGGAATCCACTGAATTACTGACTGATGAAACTTGATGACACTGAAAAAAAACACTGACTTGATAAAATTTGAGACAGACAAATAGACTCTAAGCTGATGAACCTAATGGAGTATTTCAAGCTTGTAAAAAAAGAAGGAAAAAAAAAAAAACAAAAAACAACCAAACAGCAACCCAAAACCAACAACAACCTCCTCCCTCCGTTTCTTGTGAATAAACTGTCTCAAAGTTTAAATATTTCTCATTTGAAAGAGTAAACAAGTTATTTATACACTGGTAAATCTTTTAGGCTTTTGTATTCCTACCTGAAGAAGAAAACTGATTTCTGGGCAGCGGATTATCAATTCTAACAATTTTTTTCTAGCATGCAATCTATAGCATCAATGGAATAAACAAATTTTAATACCCACTTTAAGTCAGACCAGCACATGTTTCTTTTCGTGTCCTTTGCTTCACAGATGATTACTCTATTTCTCTTTCTCCCATGAAGGTTCCCAGGCAACTGATCCAATCCACTTGCTCACTGCCACCAAAATGAAAAGATGAAAAGGGCTTGCTGCTCTCCAAGCCAGCGACCCCCCTCATCCTTAGTACCAGCTCTGGTGTTCATCAGATCCTTTTATGAGCCAGTTTGATTCATTACAACAGCAAAATGCTCTCCATTTTACAGAGTTATTTTTCTGCCATTTTGGTGAACTAAAGGGGCTCACAGAAGGACCTGACAAGCACTGCTGCCAAAAAAAAAGTAGCAGAGCCATGTGGTTGTGAGGAAGGGTGCAGGGGAACAAAGGCAGAGAGGAAACTTCTCCTTTCAGAAAAATGTCTGCTTAAATTAGCTCAGTGCATTTCTTAAACCATACCCTGACTTACAAATGATTAGATGGACCACAAGACAACATTCAACAGCTTTCAGCCATCTTCAGAGCTACAAAAACTTATCATACAAAAAACCCCCAAAAAACCACAAACCCTCTTACACAGATTCAAGTATAATACTCCATCAGAAGAAAAAAAGTTCTTACAATAATATCAAGATACAGATATCCTAGATGAGGAGGGTAAAGAAAGCTTGGCAGATTTCACTCTAATTTTTGGGGAGTTGTTTTTTAATTTAAAAAAATGAACAAACAAAACAAAAGAAGAAACAAGCAAGAAACAAAACCCCAAACAAGCCTGGGAACAACCACCAATCTCAATAAGCATTATGATGGAGAAACAAGTATTTTGGATAAGCAGAAAAGAGCGAGATTTTTTTGTCACCAGTATCCAAAAAAAACCTACCAGAGGACAGCTCATGAAGGCCTAAAAGAAAGTACCTTGAGGAAAAGAGGCAGTCAAGCCAACAAGGTGGAAGCAGATGCTACAGCTGCCTAGTCCCCAGTGATTTCTGTCCGTGGATCAATCTGCCTCCTTATGTGATGGACTGCCTGCTGCTGATGTACTGTTTCGCTCCAGAAGAGAGAAGTCAAGGTGTATCAAATGTATCACTCCCACAGCCACATTGAATCAATCTCACTCTTCAAAGTTCATTGCCTACCTAGAGGCTCCTCAACACGGGAACGGTGGCTTCCCTTTCTCTTCAGCATATGCTGAAGAGAAAAAGCACCCTGCCCCAAAACACCACCACTGTCACACCTTGTCCAATTAGAGAAGGGATTTTTAGCCCTACTGACCCTACCGGCTTCCCACCAAAAATCTTATATTAAGCAGCCACAGAACACACCACCAAGCCCCAAGAAACACACAGGCACACAAAGGAAGACAGCAGCAGATCCCAGAAGCCCCACCACGGGATTGGTTCAGGCACACAGCCTGCATCCCAGCCGACATTAATATCCACTTCTAAGAACCCCTCCTAGTCCAGTTCCTCCGACAGCCAAAATCTGCATTGCCCAACCAGCCCCATACTGCACAGTCCAGTTGTGCCACTGGTCACACGACAATCTCAGGGAAGTCACATGTGAACCAGTGACAAGCCAAAGGCTGTCCGTCCAGAGAGGCAGGCAGGAAGGTTTCTTTTGAGCGAGGAGACAGAGAAAGGTGAAGAAGAGAAAGAGAACAAGGAGATTAATCTTTAAATCACAATGTTAGGGAAATTTCTTATGAGAGGAGCTATGGAAGCAATTGCTTTCACCAGCAGTCTTTTCTGTAGCCAAGGTTTTATTTTTTAACCTCACAAAAGTAAGTAGGCATGGTTTGGGCAGGGGGTGGCAGGGGGGTGTGAGGCCTTAACTTACTTCCCTAAGAACTCACCATTCCAGAATTCAGTCACCTTAACCACAGCATTTCTCTAATTCTGGCCATGGTAAGTGAAAAGCCCCACAAACACCCTCCTTCCATTTTTTGTTCTTTATTTTTTTTAATAGTTTCAGTGCAACATCTAATATGCTCAACTTCTAAGACTACTACGTACTACAAAGATTCTTGGACTCAAGCTGTAAGACATGTTTCTGTTCTAGAGCTGCCTGTAACAGGCTGATTCTTCCAACAGCCATGCCATTTCTACAAAACAACCCTTTCCTTCAGCATGGCTTCCACAAGGTTCAAATCCTGTTTGAACTATAAAAGTATATTCACTAAGAGTCACTTCTGTGAGAGAAGACTGCATGGGCTGAGCAATACTGCAAAAGTGTAGTAAGGAGAAATGCAGGTGAAACAGGTAATTTTTATTTTCAGTAACCTCTGTAAAGATTACAACAGAATTAAAGAAGCATCTTTCACTTACTTCTGTACAAAAAAAAAAAAAAAAACAACACAAAAAAAACAAAAAACAAAAACCACACCACCACAACGCAAAGAAAATGACAATGTACCTTTGTAGAAATCAATACAGAAATAAAGGGGATGTGAAGCTGAAGCCTGCTTATTCGCTTCCCCCCAATGAATGATGATTAGAGTGAGGCTGTAACCCCTCTTACAAAGCTGAGTGAATGCAAAGCACAGCAGACACCTCACAAAGGTACTGATAAATAAACTGAATTACTTAGCAGTTCTCTCCCAGACTAACATCCTGAGGCAGTCCAGAAACCCCTATTTAACTCACTTTCTGAATGATTCCTTCCTAAATCAAGAGAGATATTAAATAGCTCTCTATAAACTCTCAGTTTAATTCTTTATGGTCAAAACAACTCAAGGCAAGAATTAAACTCTTAGTAAGAGTCCCCTCATCAGAGTTTAAAGAAATCTCTGAACTCAGACATGCACTGGCTACTACATCAGAGGGCCTTCCTTTAAGCCATCCTGACACAACCACACCACCCAATGAAGCTGCCTGATCTTTCCAGGAATTAGCAACATAGTCCCGGTACCTCTCAAACCAAGAACTGGAGATGATGAGCTGCCTGCTTTTTGCCTTGCAATAAACCACCAAACCTAACAAGCAGCTACTTCAGTCCAGAAGCAGCACAAACCAGAGTACATTCTCAAAAATCTACAGGACCTGCCTAGATATATACCAGACAGCTGAGACAAAAAAATGAAATCATAATCTTGGATCTCATTTCAAGACAGTAACTGCAGTTATGGTTGTTTCAGTATTTCTTATCCCACATGAGAAAACAATACACATTCAAATATAGAACTTCAAGCAGCAGGATACTTGGGATGCCTGATTTCTGGACTTCAAATAGGCTCTCCTGTCAAGGAACAGGTAAGGTTTTGAAAACATTTGTTATACCCTGAACAACTAATGAGGATGCATCCTTGAAATTTACCGGTCTCTCACCTTCATGCACTTTTATCTCAGCCTTATCAGAATGATTTTTGAACATCTATTAGCCTCATCATTACTCTCCTTCCCTCAATCCTCCTTCTATATTGAGCATTACAAACCACATCAGTTGTACTGCCTTTCTGGCAGTTAATCTTCAACTTGGAAAAATACTAAACTGCTATTCTCTCCAGTACAGACTGACATGCACTTTGCAGAAAGACACTTTACCAAGTAGCATTTCAGCTTTGGATTTCAATCTCAACAGCTACACTGATGGATCCTCTTTGAAGCAAAGAATATTTTCTCATAACTTGTCATCAACTCAGACTTCCCACTTAGTAGCTCATCCAAGTTAATACCAAAGACTTGAACTGAGTTTCTCAGTTTCTATTATGTAAGAACTTGTTTCACATTTCTCCCAGAACAACATTACCTACCTCAATGCTTTGTATGATGAAGACTTTCTCCTTGTTTTGCCGTATTACTGATGTCTAAACTTCTGAAATTCCAGCTTTCAGCTCAGCTTTAGTCTTCACCTGAATTCTCTCCCAAAGAATGACCAGTATTCCTCTGCACGTAGTGACTACCCACTTAACAAATCCTGTTTACCCTGTAAATAAATCCACAGGCTTCCTATTTTAAGATCGAGGACAAAAGTGCCTTTATTAAAGTCTTCCTTGGCCTTGCTCCATGTGCTGATCTGCTTTACCACATAGTTCCTGGTCTCCAGAGCTCCCCTATTTCTTTCAGAAATATCACAATCCC
Source organism: Sylvia atricapilla (assembly GCF_009819655.1). Taxonomy (NCBI): domain Eukaryota; kingdom Metazoa; phylum Chordata; class Aves; order Passeriformes; family Sylviidae; genus Sylvia; species Sylvia atricapilla. The sequence goes on along the minus strand of NC_089140.1, from coordinate 116,054,521 downwards.
CTCAGGAGCTCCTCCCCACACCCCAAATTTCTCTGCTTGGCAAGGGGTAGCCCACAACAGCTATGTCCATTTCAAAACTGTCATGGGACTAGACCCTCCCCACTCAAAACTACTCAGTGCACAGAGCAAGAGAAACCACTACAGCTCTATCTATCCACTATTAAAAGATGGGGGAATGTCACTTTCATGAAAACAAAACTTGAAACAAGAGGATTTTCCTCTTCAAAGGGTCATGAAGAACCTTTGGGAAGCTGCCAGCACACTGCAGCAGCCCCCTGCTCTGCTGCCAGCCATCCTCTTGCCATGACAGCATCCAGGGACTAACATGAGTCTTGAACAAGCTTTGGTTCAGGCAGGCAGCCCTCCCCACACCACCTTAGGCATCCTCCATGGTTTGGATAGAAAGCAGTCTTATTAGGAGTTGAAACACGTGTTGATTTTGCCACATATCCTAATTATCTAGGGCTGGCAAAAAAACACACCTCCACTAAGCAAACAGAAAGCAGTATGAACTGGAAAAAAGATTAAAAACCCAACAGGAAAGGCACAACCTGAAGAGGAACAAAATCTATGGGAAAGCTGGGGGGAGGGGAATAGAATGGGGAGGAAGCAGAAATAAAAAGTTTTGTTTTCAGAGCAGGACTGCCTCTGCTGCACAGAAGGAATCATACTTTGTACATCTGATGTACCTCCACAAAATGTTTTAAGTGACATTTACCTTGTAGATAGAGATCAAAATAAACTGTGGGGAGGTCAATTTCCTTCAAAATGGCCAAAAAAATTTTAAAGCTAGCTACCTGTTGAAGTTCTAGCAATAAGCAGAAAGCTCAGCTGAACCGTTTAAAAAGTGGCTCAAGGACATTAAAATAAAATGCTTCCAAAACCATCCAGCACTGGATCTGCCACATGTCAGCTACTCCCAGGCAGGTAAGTTGTTGCATTGCTCTCCCCAGCCACAAGCCCATATTTAAATGAAACCTGAACAAAATAACCTCTAGGATCAGGACCATATATGTGAAATTTTATTTTCCCCTCAGAACCATTAGGAAGAGGGCAAACATTTTGGCTGCAATGACTTTTTCCAGACAATTGATTCCCAAAGTTATTTATTCCCCACCATTCCCCTCAAGGCCCTCTCGTCACAGCAATTGTCTATGTCAGAGGAAGGTTGGACTCAGCTCCCATGAAAGCCAAGCAAAACCACACCCAAAATAGCTATATAGGTCACTACAGAGCAAAGTGAGCCCTGCATCATGCCAGCAAGGGCTTCTGGTTAGTTCCCATATGCCAATAAGCTTTCAAAGTCATGCGTTACAATGTTCTCCTAAAACAGTGGCTTATAAGGTATCTAGCATTCTTTTATTGAATTCCAACTTTTAAAAGAAAGTGTTAAAATCAAGTGGTATCCCTCCTTTCTTTTTTTTTTTTTTTTTTTTTAGGAGAATGCATTTAGAATAAGGGCAGCAAAACAACCAGAGGGTTTAGAAACTGCTATGGAGCAGCATTCAGAGAAGAACCCAAGAAGCAGCACAAAGATTCTTGGTTTTGGCTTGGCTTCTTCTAGGTGCATGTTTACATCTCAGAAAAGTCACAATGTTGGAAGCTAAGAGCTAATCAGCTTCTGTATACTTGAGAATACCCTTAAGAGCTTTGTTGTCATATTTGGGCCCTTGGAATGCGTCCTTTAGGTCATAACCTCCTTTTTATTTTTTGCATCATGCCTTCCAACCTCATTTTCCAAGAAAGATTTTTAGTGCGCAACTACGATGTGGTATTTCCGTGACTGCTGATCTTGGGTAAGATGCGAATCACTGAAAGTTAGTCAGATTGTGCAAGTGGAAGGAAATCAGGAGGAAAACTTCCATCAGGTTTCAGTATCTCATCAGAACCCTTATAAAAACATGGGATGATTCTGCATATTGTACCTCACTCCTTCCTCTGAGAGAGTTTTAAAAATGAAATCGTAGTTGGAGTTTCCCTTTGCCTTTTTATCACTGCTACAATATAGACAGCATTTAAGATTTTCTTCCATTAAAATCCAGTAGTTTGCATTTGTGCTAACAAGATATTCATGGAAATATAAATGATGAGAAACGATGGAGTTAATGTCTGTCTTAATGATGAAGCTAAATTGATCGCTAAATGGCAAAGCTAAATTAATATAGTAACTTTTGTGTTGAAAAAATGAAGGCTAAAGCCTCACCTACACACAAAAGACCCATTTGTCAGAAAGACAGTTTAATTATTTACTAAAATTTGCAGTTTTCTCTTGTATACAGGGAACATTAAAGTAACATAAAAGTATCACCCGTGTTACTTAAGGGCATCAGTTAACCAGCTCATAAATCTGAGCAGTTAGTGATTTGTTCACAGCAGACAAATTCGTAAGGGTTTGGAAGTGAGGATTTAAGGGAACTGGGGGAAGGAGACCTCCAGACACACACACCACTTGTCACACAGTTGCCTGTAGCTTTGCTAGCCACACACATTTCTTTGAATAACACCAGATTCACATGAGCAAATACCAAACAGCACATTCTAAAAGCTTTCCATCTGAAAGTTAACGTCAAAATGAGTGGGAAATAAGGGATAGAGGTAAGCCACAGGATTCAAGGAGACACTTGCATTTATTTCCACCCTCTTTCTTTCTGTTTACTTTTTTCCACCTCCTCCCACCTTAGCAACCTCTACCTATCACACTATACGCTCCAAACAAACCCAACCCCAAACAGCCAGCTGCTGTAGGATGCCTTGGATATGGCAGAACACAGCCCCACTGCCACACTTCAGCAGCTCTGGGAAAACCTGAGAAGCCCCTATTATTCAGGCCTTTCCAGCTTTACAGAAAATCATGCCTGGGTTGTCTTTGTTTAGGTTTTGTTGTATCCTCACACGGCAGGTCCTCCTGCCCGCAGCGCTGCTGTCCGTGGGGTACAGACCTGGCACGGAGCCTCCCTGTGCTGACCATGACACCCACCCACCCATGCCAAGCCCAGACTGACCAGCACATCCTTCTCCAGTGCACTGCCTGCCGCTTCACCATCGGCCTGATCCACCCGGACTCCCAAACAACTCATTTCATGTCCTATTAAAGTCCTTTTATTATTTGAGCATTAACGGGAAATACCACAAACATTCATCATTTTCACTTGAAAACAGAAAATACCTCGCGTGGAAAAAGAACTACACTCAGGTTAACTGACCCCTCTACACAGACAGAGAAACCTTTACACTGCTCCTTTGACACAACTCCTCAGGTTTCCACATTAACCAAATCCAAAACAAACTGGTCACAACTGAAATCTCCCATCACTGCCCAGAGTTTTGATTGCAATAGAGAGTATTCCACTAAACCTCATTTTTACTGACATTGTTAGAATGCAACATCCCTAGAAATTTTCATTTTCCTAAAAGGACTGTGTGATCCTTGCCTGTGATTGAAACTTTCCTTCATTACTGAAGAGGCAATAAAAAAATTTTGGGTTACAAATACAAGGCTTTTTCCCGTTTAAATAACCTAACCAGGATTTACAAGCAATAACTGATATGTCATCACATTGTTAAATATTTAGTAAGATATTTGGTCAAATATGATTATCCAATTAGTATCAGCAAATCAGTAATTCAGTTACACTTGCAATCACAACCGTTTAATACTCTTCTAAGAGCCTATGCAATGGCTTTAATATTGATCTTTATAAATTTCTTACTAAAAACAGCTCAAAGGAGACTGAAAATAAGCAGTTCAGGTTAACAGAAAGGACAAGATGTGTGAATCTGTGGCATTCACCAACACTTTAGTACAGGAAATTTTGTTTTGCAAAACTGTTTCAAACTTCACATTATGTCTAAGACCAAAAGTAATTACTTTTTCCAAGCAGCTGTGGTTTTAACCTAGAGGAAAATAATACACTATCAGAAGGATCTCTGCAAAACCCTGAGCACATTTACAACACCAAACAAGAAGAAACAAGTAACACTCCCCACTTTTAGTAGCTGGAGATGGGAAAATATACAGAATGTAATTGTTCTGATCACCTGTTACAAACCTCAGAAAGAAATAGTTAATTTTCCCCCAGACTATGTCTTATTTTAGAAGTAATTACTAGAATTTTTTTGCTGCTGTTGTAAATGCAGACCTCTTCAAAGGAGCTCTCTCTAACTATCACCTCACCGTTAAGTTTGTAAGCAAAGTGGACATCTAAAATATGGTCTGTGCTGGGCAATGTGATTTTTTAAATTATTATTTTTATTTTGTTAATAAGAAAAAAAGAAGTGTTGGAAACTTTCACAGTGGAAACCAGAGAGCTTGGAAGTTCCTCTCTTAGCAGTGCCTAGCAATGGAGAGGAAAGTGTTCTGCATACGTGCCCCAAGCATCCAGCTACATTTTAGCTTTCAGCCTTTTTATTATCATTGTCAATGAATGGGCCCCAGTCAAATTAAAGCTGCCATTTTAGGTTAAAGACTGGAGAGCCTCTGTTGTGCAACAGCGAGACAAAAACACTCCAAGCGACAGATGCAGCACTCTCATTGGAAAATGATGGATTTCAACTTTTATAAAGAAAAAAAAAAAAAAAAAAGAATAATAATTACGGATCATGCTTTTTAATATGAATTATATATTGATACTCACACATTACCGCAAACTAACGGGATTTATAATTGGGAAAAATCAGCTACCCATGCTGCTAAGGTCATAGTCATTAAGATTTTTTTGCCGTCGTTAGAATGGATGATCTGTGAGGAAATGAACAGAAACATTTTTTGTTCAACTTGCTTGTTTGTACCTCCACTAGTCCCGTATAACACAAGAAAAAAGGAAAAAGGGAAAAAAAAAAAAAAAAAAAAAAAAAGGCTAACACGTTCTCCCAAAAGCCATCTTCCAGGATAAACACTGCTCGCGATCTGCTTTGATGAGAGTAAAAATCGAGACGAACATCGACACAGAAACAAACTTATCGCGTCGAGGTTATTCTGATATTCCCCAAGCTAAACATCCGCGGAAGCCCAAGTTGCACGGGAAATTAAAAAAAAAAAAAAAAAAAAAAAAAAAAACGCTTCTCGCAAATTTAAAAAAAAAAAAAATTAAAAAATCGCCCTTTACTGTAGTGGGGAGGCACGCTCGGCCCCTTCCCAAACGAAAACAAAGGCAGAAAGTGGGTAAGTGCGGGAGAGTTGCGCGGCGCCGCGCGGCCCCGCAGCGGACAGGGAGCTCCCGGGCATCCATCGCTACTTTCCTTTTGTCCATTGTCTGTTTAAAAAACAACTACTTTAAAGCCGGGCGTGAGCGGGCTGTCGGGGGGAGCCGGGGAAACCGGCTCCATTTCCAGCCCGTGCCCCACGGCCACCCCCTTCCCCGGCACCCCGACCCGCCCCCCCCCGGACACCCACCCGCGAAGACCGGCCCGGCAGCGCGGGGCGCGCCCGGAGGGGCTCCCCCGGCGTGGGAGCGCGTCCCCTGATTTAGCGCTACCGGGATAAATGAAGGCAACGTAATGATGGCTGCTCATTGCCTGCAGCGCCTTCTCCCTGAGACTCACTAACAACCCTGCCCCCCTCCCCCCGCCACCGCTCTCTCACACACACCCGCGCACACGCACAGGCGCTGCCCGCTCCCCGCCGCCCCGCACGCAGCGCCCGCCGCCGGCCCCGCTCCGCTTCCCACCGCGCCCCGCGGACCGAGCGCGGCCGGGCCCCCCCCGCCACCCCTCGCTCCGCGCCCTGACCGCTTTGGCCTCAAACCACCTTTTTCCGCTCACCCTCAAAATGGCCCGGAACGGGGTGGGAGGGAGCGCGACGAGGGGAGCGCCCCGACCCCATGTGCGCGGCGGCGGCAGCGCCTCCCGCCCGCCCCGGCTCCGCGCCAGCGGAGCGAAGGTACCCGGCGGGGTGAAGCCCCTATTATGCGGCGTCCGCCGGCACCGCTCCGGCTGCCTCGGGTAGCGTTCTCCCTTCCCTGCCCGTCCCCTCCCTCTTTCCCCCGCTCCCCTTTCTTCTCCGGCCGCCGGGGAGCGCCGGCCGCCCCCTGCCCCCTCCCGGTGCCGCCGGGGCAGGACGATCCCCCCGCCGCGCGCACCGGCGGCCGGAGCGGCACCTCGTGCTCCCGCCTCCCTCCTCCTTCTCCTCCCTCCCCGCCCGCCTTCCTGCCGCCCGCCGCCACCCACCGCCCGGCCTCCGCTGGGGGTGCCCCCGCTGCGGCCCGGCCCCGGCCCCGGCGACCCATGTGCCGGCGCGGAGCGCGGAGCGGGGCGGTGCCGGGCCGAGCCGGGCCGGGCCGTACACGGCAGGGAAGCGCCCTCACTTTGTTAGCGCTTGTTGTGCCGCCGCGGCCGCCGGGAGCCGTCAGCGTGGTCAGCGGGGGAAGCGCTCCCTCGGCCATCCCGGCCGGCGCTGGGCCCCGCCGCCCCCGCCGCGCAGTTTCGCTCAACTTTTCCCGGATTTTTAGTCACCCTCCAAACTTGCGGAGAGGAGCGCGGCGGGGAGAGAAGAAGGGAAGGGGCGCCGGCGCTCTGGCTCCCCGGAGCCCTCCCCTCCCCCGAGGCGAGGCAGGCGGCCGACCGGCCGCAGCACAACAAAAAGCCATTTACACCCGGGGAAGTGCCCCGCTGAGACACCCCCCCTCAACACACACACCCCCCGCCCCGCCTCGCCCGGAGCCGCGGCAGGGCTCAGCATCCCCCACCCCCCCGGACCGCCGCCGGCAGCGAGCACCCCCGCGCCGCTCCGCTCCGCTCCGCCGGGGACAGAGACCTGCCGCCAGTCCCCTGCTCCATGGCCGGCGCCCGCCCTCTCTCCCTCCCTCCGCGCCCAGCGAGGTGCGGGGTCACTCACCGGGCCGGTGCGTGGCCGTCGGGGACCGGTGTCCCCCGCTCGCTCCCTCGCTGCCCTCCGCCGAAGGGCCGGGGAGGAGGAGGGGACACGCTCCGGAGTTGGTGCCGTCGGCCGGGGGGGGCGAGGCGGGGTGCGGGTCGCGCACACAACACACACGCACACAACACACACGCACGGAGTTGCTCGCTCGCACCGGGGCTGGGCTAAGAGGGGAGGAGGGGGGATCCCTGACCGGGGCGGGCAGGCGAAGGAGGGGTGGAAGGGAGGGGAGGGAGAGGAAGGGTCAGCGCGGGTCTCGGGTAGTTTCGGGGTCTCCGCCGGCTCCGCTTCGCTCCTTTGTGTAATTTCACTCGATTCAAGTTTAATCCGATAGTTCCCGAGCGAGCGAGCGCGCCCGCCGGAGCCGAGCCGAGCGCGACACCAGCCAGCCAGGCGGCTGCCGCCCCCTGCGCCCGCCCGCCCCCGCCGCCTCCCTCCCTCCTTCCTCCCTCCCTCCGCCGCCACAAGGCGCGCCCCCGACACCGCCCCCTCCCCGGGGGCGAGCGCCGCCGCGCGCCCCGCCCCCGCGACGTCACCGCCCCGCCCGGCATAATTTATGCAACGAGGAGAGAAGGGGGAAAAGGAAAAAAAAAAAAAAAAAAAAAAAAAAAATGAGGAGAAAGAAAAAAAAAAAAAAAGGAAACCCCCCCTCGCCCCGGGCGGGGGAAGGGCGGGGGTCACTAACCTGCCTGCGCGCAGCCCGCCAGCGCCCCGCCGGGGCTCCGGCCGCCCGCCGGCCGAGGGAGCGCTGCCGCGGGGCACGGCGGGGCTCGGCGTCTTCCGTGCGCTCCCCCGCCGCTCCGCTCCGCCCCGCCGCACTGACCGGACCGAGGGGCGCCGCTCCGCACCGCTCCGCACCTCGGGGTCAGCGCCGCGCCCGCCCGCCCGCCCTGGCGCGTCCCGTCCCGGGAAACTCCCGGTGAAGCCCGGGGGGTGTGTTGTGTGTGAGGTGTCACTGTGTCACTGCCGCTCTTCAAACTTCCCAACCGCGGCGGCGAAACGAAAGCGAGAGGCGTCCCGGGAGGCTGCCCGGCCCCCCGCCGCCCGCCCCGGCCCCAGCCTCTGCCCCCGGACGGGCAGCGGGCACCGCGCCCCCGCCCGCCTCTCTCTCTCGTCCCGGCCACCGAGGCGGGGTGGGGCGGGGCGCGGGTAGGATCGCCCGAGACCGCGGTTTAGGGTGGACTTTGTCCTGAGCGGGTCGGGCTTTCAAAGGGAAGCGGCCATTAAGCGCTGCCCGCCCGCCCGCGGCAGCGCCCCCGTCCCGGCGGGGCCGCGCTCCCCCGGCACCGCGCCGGCACCGGCTCTGCCGCTGCCGTGCTGGCGAGCGATGCGTTCGAATTCGTGATACAAACCGAAACAAACTCATTCCGTAAGTAAATTAGACAAATCCCACCCAAAAGTGATTACTAGTAGCGCGCTTAGCGGTCCTCCTCGCATTGCTCTGGAAACTAAATAAGCGTCTTAAAAGTATAAAGAGATTAAAGCGTAAACCCAGTGCAAAGATACTCGGCATTACAGGAATTTTCAGCGAGTCATTTGACAAGATAACTTTTTACCATCATTGTTTGTGGCAGGCTGGAGAAGGAAAAACAAAGTCGTACTCCTGAGCAGGGACACCCTCCCCCTCCAGCTCCTGCCGCTCCTTTTAGTGGGGGGGCTGTTCGCTGCACCCACACTCGTATCTTTTCCCTGGGAAAGAGAGAAGGCGTCCTGTCCTCAGAGGATCTCACACAGCTTTTCCTCTACGCTCTTTTAACACACAGTAAGCTGGGAGCTGGATCCAGACAACCTGAATGTCAAAAGTGTCTCTTGCTTCTTGGGTTGTTGGCTCCCTCAGTCCAGGTGTCCATGCTGATCCCGCAGCCATGAGGGCCACTACAGCTGCAAAAATATTTCAGGCTTCTCCAGAGGAAGTATGACACTCTTCCACATTGTGTCATTCATGTCTGGCCTGCTCAGACTCTCTTGGGTTTGGGGGAAAGCACCTTTTGGGAGAAGGGAAGGTTAGCAGAGGCATCACGATCGTCCGTGCAGCTGGGCCCGTGCAGTCACCCAGAAAGGGGCCAGCAGCTGGGATGGTGTTGCTGTCCCAGGTTTTTAGCTGAAAAATGCAGTGAAAAGCTGATAGCACATGATGGTGCAATCGAATACACTCCCTGTTCTTCACCAAGGTCTTCCATGAAGTTAAAAATAGCAAGGGGAAATAGTATTTTAAAAAAAAAACCACTTTGAAGCAACACATGCCCCAAGTATGCCTTCACTAAATTTACTATTTTTCTATTTTCATTTGCATTTCTTTACTTTTTGGAAAAAAACCAAACAAATGTCCCCAACAAACTTACGCAGATATATTTTCCCGTGTATGTAATTAAATGTAATCAGTTTTCTCTTGCAGTATGTTAACAGACCAGAGAGAAAACAGCCTGGAAACACTTACCCCAAGTCTGTTTTTCCGTGTGTATCGTTTGAGTGCACCCCTAATCTGACAGCCAAGCACTCTGCTGTAGCGTGAGCCTGCCTGGAACTCCCCTTGCTTTCAAAGATTTAAGTTCTCCAAGATTTAGGGGCACGAGAAACTCATTCTGAGACCAACTGCCAGCAGCCTCAGTGCTCCCTCTAGAACTTGTTTCAGTTTCTTGTTGAGCAGAAATCAGATCGCAAAGCTGCCGAGCATGAAAAGTGTTCAAAGCATATTGTGGCAGCAGGGTGAGCCAACCAAAGAAATGCTGCATTTCTTAAAAAAAAAAAAACATATTAACATGGCAGAAACAGTGAGGGGGTCATGGATAGGTAACTGGTTAAATGTTTGCTTCACAAACATTTGTGAAAATAGGGAAAAAAATGCCTCAGTCTCTACAGCATGTGTCTTGTAGAAGGCACAGCTCCTCAGGTCCCATAAATCATCCTCAGGCCGTGGCCTATGGAATCAGCCGGCTTACTACTCGGGTCATAAAAATGTGCAGGGAGTCTCCCAGTGCTTTCCAACATCAGAAGAAACAGATTCTGTAAATAGCACTTTCACAGAAGTGGGAGAATTACAGCCATTCCCTAACTCCTCAATAACAGGAAATAGAGAGTGAGGAAAAGTGCTGAAGCGGTTTCACCACTCCAGGGTGGGACACTGTCAAGGTGTGGCACAAGTTCACACACATGCACACTCAGTGGTAGTACCAGACATGGACAAAATACATCATCGTGCAGTTGCTATGGAGCAAAGGTTTTTGAAATATTAACTTGTGCTTCAGCCAGTCCCCAAAGAGAAAGCTGTAACTCCACGAGTTACCAACAAGGCAGCTTCACGGAAGGGTGAGGAAACAGGAACATGGCCTCTTCGTGATTAACCTTATTGGTAACAGCTTATTAAAATACCCAAGAGATGACAGGGATGGAAATTCACTTGTAGCCAGCCACCCAACCCTTTGTGTGCTGTTGGGAAGAAGTAATCCATCTGATGTAGGCAGCCATTTGGCTCACAGATTAGAAAGAATTTGCATTAATGGCTGAGAATTTCAACAGCAGTTGCAGAGCAAGGGTATGTGTACCAACAAAACCCCAGCGAATTGCTACACTTTACCTAACCAGGTAAACTCTCGAGGTGGGGATAGTTTGTACCAAGCTGAGCAAGTCACTGTGTGTGACAGGCATAGCTGTGCAGAGATAAGTTAATGTACTCTGTAAGAAGTACAGCACTGAGATTACTGGGTGGCATTTTAAACCTGTTTTAAAATATCAGAATCACAAAATGCAAATGATTAAGCATCACATGAAAATACAAAGGCAGGTTACTTATTCAGTAGACTTTGAAGAACCAGCATCTGTTTTAACAGCCAGGTACAGTGAAATGTGATCTTAAGATCTAGACATTGTCACTTGTCACTGTCTGCAGGCAGCAGATGACACCTCACAAGTCGTGAGTCCCCAAACAAGCTGTGCACAGGGAGGCCTTCAGGCTACAAGGGCCGAGCAGTCTGTGCCTCATTCCTGACAGCCCAGTCCAGGTATTGAGCTTGTTTGAGAGCTGCTGAGGGCTGTGCAGAAAGCTCAGAGCAGCCCACCCTGCTGGAGAACAGCTCTGTTAAGCACATCTGGTTCCTCACCTGCTCAGCACTGTGAAGGTCCAAACCATGCATCAGTTCCGACAGAAAGTACTTGTGCTGCTGCCATGCCCTCCAGGTGGCTTCCTCTGAAAAGCTTTTTTGCTTTGGTGAAGGAAGTTTCGGCTCCCAAGGAAATTCTGTACAGATGTACCCAAAACTCAACAACTTCTCTTCTCACAGGCTTGCTTTTACTTTTATTCATGCACAGAGAGATGTGAAACTCTACAGTGAGCCCATGTTGTGCTTGGAGTAATTGCCTTCTGAGCACTTCAGGCTCAGCATCCAGGATGCCATTTCAGAGCCTCAGACCAGCAAAGGTGTCATGTTTTGTCCCGTGGTTGCTGGGAAGTGACTCCAAGGTCACACAACCCTGACGCACACATTTTATTAATCTCTGAACACTGTTTCAGTCAAATGAAGTGAGAAAGTCAAATGGTTTCTTTTTCTTTCACAAGTGAAAGTTTTACTCAAAGTTTCTCAAAATTTACAGAGCAGTGGAAGCACACGAGACTCAGAGTGTGTAGTGGCCAAAAGAGCACAGATGATAATGATATGCCATAAGCTGAAGGAAGACTATTCTTTTTTCAGAAGAAATCGTTCACTAACCCACAGCATGGTGAAATACCAAGAGCACGTGGATTTTGGTAAGCACCAGGAAGCAACAGACTCGTATCAGAAAGAACAACTTTAACGACTTCAGCTGAAGAGCTAAAAGAGCTGGAAATATAAGTGCTACAAGGAGCCACCCTGTGGCACCAGCAAGCTAAGGGAACAGAGGGCAAGCCAGGGTAGACACTTGTGTGGGTTGGTCGGTTTTTTCTTTTTTGAAACTCAAGCCAGCCATAGTGACAAAAGCTGGAACTGGCCCAAACAGCCACTTCTGTGGTAGGGAACTCCTTAACTGAGGAACTGAACCAGAAAAGCAGAGGGGCAGCGAGCTCCAGCAGCTTTTGCCCGCATGCCACTCACCTGTCAGGCCTCTCAGGGGCAAAGCTCTCTGAGGGACATCAGCATTCTCTAATGCCTCATGCCTGGGAATCCTGCAACAAGAGGGAAATACTACTCCCAAAATCTATTCTTTTACGTGGAAGTGTTCTGATACAGCAGAATCTCTCACATAACAACATATAGCTCTCTCAAGGCTAACTTAAGGACATAACCAAAGACTTTTAGGGGGAAAGAGGTGAAAATACTGTCTGACACAGCACACTGTCACCTGTCACTGTGGGTGGCATGGGTGCATACACATATGTGGGCAGCTGTCCCCAGCCTGTCTCCACTGTCCTACTCAATCTCTCCAAAATGCTGCCCCCAGGCACAGCCGCTTACCTGTGATGATCTGGACAGCTGGAAGGCAGCACCCACCCATGTGCCAGTGGCACCGAGGTGACAAACAACTTGCTGTCCCTCCCCAACAGACTCATCACTTCGTTTGCTGGCATGTGAGGCAGGATCATTTTGCTTTCCATCTAAATTCTGATTTAACAGCACCTGACTTCTCTCTTCAGGCTCCTGGTTCCCACTATTACTGAGACAAGACCAGGCCACCTCTTTAATCAGCAACAGTAGTGAGTTCTTATAAAAATGGAGCAACGCCACAGAACTGACCCACTCCACATCATCCCTGCTGGTGAGGATGCTTGCTCTTGGACCGTGACATGAACTGACAGCTTCACGGTCGGTTTTGTTTTCACCGTGCAGGAGCAGCATTAAGGACTCCCATTTCCATCTTTGACGGCTCAGCAGAATGTGCCTCTTCTTATATGGAGAGACACAGCTATCACAGCACTGGCAATTTCTGACCTTTGTCCTTAATAAATGGAAGGCATCATATCTAAGAATGAAGTCACACCCCCGCCGAACGTATCAGCTGAAATAAAAATACGGCAACTCCTCTGCTTAGCAACACGGCCTGCCACCAACATCACTTCCTTCTAAAATACAAAGTTCAGTGCACGGGCTCCACCCTGACTCAGAGCCGCCTGTAAAATTGGAGCTGACTCGCTGAGAGGTCACGTCTCCTCGCTGTGAACAGGACTTTCCACAGCAGCAATATTTCACTGGAACTTCCCAATGCACAGACAGGGAGGGAGGAAGGGAGGGAGGAAACGCCACCGCAGTCACAGAGTTCACCTGCCGAGGAGGCAAGGCACTGACTTTCACATTTCCATTTGTGTGTCCTTCCAGAGAGATTGTTCAGAGCAGGTACTGAATAACTTGTTCCTTCTGTGGACTGGGGAGCAAGAGCGATTTCTCACAATGATTTCCTGGGTTTGCATATGCAAGGAGCACCTAGGTGTGACATTCTCGGGTGTAACTACAGATGCCGTCATTGCTTGTTTTGAAATGGGAAGCAATGTAAAACACACACTTATAATATTATTGAAAAATATTTACAAACTATCCTTGGAAAATACTTATAAATTATTTTTCTTACTTACGTTCATTGAGCAAAAAATGCTTTTAAAATTGTTCCATTTTATAACTTATTTTAAACTTTTAAAATAACTTTTTTTCTATAACCTTGTATTTGTTTTTGTAAATGCTTTATAAAACTGCAAGTCTACAACAATTAAAAATCCACTTACTTATATAGTTAAGTTAGATGTGGTTTCTTTCTGATTCTTCTTCTATTCTGAAAGAGGATCAACTAATAGGATGATACCGTTTTCTCATTAAACTCAGGTCCGCTCCCCTCCCCACTTGGTAAACTTGTAGGAAGCAGGCTGAGAGGGATCTGAAGAGACCATCTGGTCCGTGCAGGTTGCACAAAGATAGGATAAAGTAGCCCCAGACAATCCCCAACAGATGTTTGTCTAACCTGTTCTTAGAAACCCTCCGCGGAGCAGAGACCCAAACTTCCTAGGTAGCTTGTTCTGGTATTTCCTTGGCCTTCAAAATCAATTGATCAAACCTCTTCTAACCTTTTACACATCGAAAACTTTATCTGATTCCCTCTAAAAATCATTTTTAAGGGTCAGTATCCTTCCTTCCTTCACCACTTCCTTTTGTAGTCTACATCTCTTATTTGCTTTCTCTCCCTGTTCTGTACTTTTTCAGCACAGACCATAAAACCAAGGACAATTGGGCAGCTGGGAACTTACTGGCACTCAGTGGAGTCATCTTCACATTGTTCTTGATGACTTACATATGCCACCTATTGATAAATCCTAAGAGAGCATTTCACAGGAGCACTGCATTGTCCACTGCAATTTTGTTAGTGATGCTCTACAAACTCCCTATTACCATCTACCGTGACTTCTCCATGAAACTGATGATTTATTTTTTCTACATGAAGTTCATTTTGATTTCTATACTGATCATCTACAGTGGTTGCTGTCCTCCTAGCTTGGAATTGAGACATTTCATAAACATACTCTGCATTATACCAGCCCAGTTTATTCTTTGTCTTTTTGTATTTTGTCTGGCTTTGTCATGGTACCATCCTACTGCCTTACAGCAGAGTAATTTGTGACATCTCTCCTGTCTCTTTCCTTCTCTGTCTTGTCCTTTCTCTCTCCAGAATAGCGTGCAGGGAAAATTTCAGAAGGATGCAGGGACGTAAATAAAGTCACTGTATGTTATATAGAGAAAAAAGTATAATAAATTGTTCCTTCCACTTTTTCAGACCCAGCTCTGAGAGATCAGTCTCATACATCGTGAAGTTGAAAAAACAGTCTCATACATAGTTAAGTTTAAAGCTTTTGGAAAAGCTTTTCTGTTACAGAGTAGCAAAGATGCCAGCTGTGGTCTTCATTTCACTGACACAAAAAACTTCAAATTTAAGTATGAATCAATACTTAGTTATGGAAACAGAACAATTTGGAGGAAAAGGGGAGTGCATTCACACTTGCCATTAATTATTGTGGGTACAGGGACATTTAAAAAGGTGAGATATATTCAGCAAGTATATAAGGACTTAAACTTACTTGTACAATCTTCACAATTCCTCACAGTCCAGCCAAACATACATTCTTTGTGGAGCACTGCACTGCAAGGAAAGAAACAACTGTTTGGCTAGACAGAGTTTGATCATGGAACCAATGGATAGCTTGTGTTGGCAGGAACCTCTAAGAGCCATCTAGTCCAACCACCCTGCAATGTCCAGGGACATCTTCAACTCAGTCAGGTTGCTCAGACCCAAATCCAGCCTGACCTTTAATCTTTCCAAGGATGGGGCATCCAGCACCTTTGGGCAACCTGTGCCAGTACTTCGCCAACTTCACTGTAAAAAAAACCTTTTTAATCAGCTAAGTATTTAGTAGAATACACCATTAATTGAACCTTAAAACAAAATGTACTCTGGCAGTACCAACTCACATATTAAGGAACCCCTCACTTCATACTAACACTTCATAGGAGACATATAAGATCTGATTCCACGAGGTGCTGCATGCTCTTCACTCGTGCTGACACACTTTGAAAAGGTGTTCTCTGATGTGCCAAACATGAAGAAATAAATCTGGATTCAAAGGTCAATGTTAAAAGCACCAGACAATGCCTCAGTTTGTATCCTGCCATTCTGCACGTTTTGTTTCTGTTTTGCATAAATATCTAAAATTTGTTTTATCCTTTAAGAGGAACGCCTTGGCTCTGCAGCAGTGAGGGAACTCCCCTGAAAGCTTGCCAGAAACTCACCTCTCCTGTGCACAAGTTTGTTTATACTTTGGATATGACAATCTTACACAACCACTGTATTTGCTGGTACACTCTGGGCAGATGAAGAGAACCTGCTTGCTTCAGTTAAGGCAGGAAAATCTTGTGTCTTCATCTGGTGGTGGCCGAGAAGGGAGGGGATGTGAGGCACATCTGTAATGCCACAGGTCACACTCAAAAGGCTGCCCACTTTGGCAGTGCTGTGCAGAACAGAACAGCAGAGCTCAGCAGCAATTGTTGGACCAATTGTTTTCTCTCTTAAAAAACACAAGCCAGAACATGCCGAATTTTTCGCACTGAGTGCACAGATTGTATCACGGCTTCCAAGGCAGCAGGCTTTTACCTGGACCTTGTCTATAACTTAACAGAAAAGCTGTAAAGTAGTTGCTAAAAGATAAAGATAACAGGTGCAGTGCTGGCACGAACATTCATCTTTGGTGTAGCAGGTTACTAACATGACTTTTAAGTCAGAACACTGCACATGCTCTCAGGCTTTTTTATATAATAAGTAACATACCACACACCATGTCCACCTTGCAATCTGTTGGGAAATAAGAAACGTTGACATGGTAGCTAAAAGATCCCAAATGTGATGGCACTCATATTGATGCCAACTTCTTGGAAACCAAGTTTCATGATGCATAAAAGCTGCTTGCTTTCTTCAGAGGTAGGCTTAGCTCTTTGAGTTATATTTGCTGTTGTACAACCAGAAGTTGACACAGTGCATTATATACAACAGAACTCCCCAGAACATTAACAAATCAACATGAGTGAAGGCAGACACTCTAATATCTCAGTCAAGGGAGTAAAACCCTCTTACTTTTGTACCTTAGTCTGAACGGCAGACAGTTCTCAGGGCTTGGATGAAAAGGAGTTGCAGCAGGATGAAGGGAGGAGCAGGAAAAGGCCCACTTCCACCTGGAGTTGCTTTTTATAAGCCTCCCCGCTACTAAACAGACAATCCCAGTGCTTACAAGGATTGCCCCATGGGAACCTTGCTGACAAAGGCCCAAATACACAGTTTATTCTTGATCCAGAAAAAAAAACCAAAAGGAGAGCTTTCAGAGAAATAAGGAGAGGGATCATCAGTTCAAAAGCTGGAAAGACCCTTTTTTGTCACTACTCTCCACAGAGATTTAAGGCTAGCAAGACACAGATTCCAAAATAGAAGGAGCAACAGCATTTATTGTAATAAAAGGATCAGTGTGCCCAGGCCTTGGATATTTTCAAGCAGAAAATATTGTTAGAAGTTCTCCAGCGCCAAAGACAGCAGCACATGGAACACTCTGCTGTCCTGGGTCTTTCGTGCATGTTTATACAAAGGAACAACGGTATTGTAAGGGTTATCACCAGAGCCAGTAAGTCCTTCAACCCTCCTACCAATCCCCAGAAACAATCTTCTGAAAAACAGAGATACCAGCACACACACAAAACTGAAAAAGAAAAAAAATTACAGGCAATATATGTTTTTAAACTCTCACTTTTCTTTCCCCTGGTCTAAATGCCATAAAATCCCAGTAGCTTAAACTGCTCGGAGAATTTAAACCTATCATTCACCACAAATCGTAGGTTTCACTACACATTTTTCTCCCCTTTTAAAAATGAAAACCCAGATCCAGCTTTCAGCAGAAGTGAGACTATTGCTTCACCATGATTAGCTATAAGCAAGGGAAAACAAACGAGGCAGAGCTAGGGGCTAACGCTGTCAGCATTCGTTCCGTACGCAGCACTTTACTGGGCACTTCTCAGCTCCAGCACACATGGTAGTTTTTGCAAGATCATGGCCTTATTTTGGTATAACACGATCAAGATAATTTTTACAAGGTCAGAAAGTTGGAATAAGAGGAAACAAAATCCAGGCCAGTTGTGTCTGGAATCAATTAGGCTTATGTGCTTTTCAGATGCTGCTTGTCTTTCTACTAAATAGTATTTCAATGTATACTTTCTATTAGTATGTACATAATGGCATGCATGCATACAATATGTTCCTCCATTTATTTAAACCCACCTAAACTAGGGATGTCAGGAGGTCAAAAAGGAAGAGGTGTTCATCTGTGAGTGTTGAAATTCTCCTCTTGGCTAAACAAAATTTACAGTTTAGTCATCTGCCTCCTCAGTGACAAACTGCTTAGGAGGGCCAAATGTCCAGGCTTGTCTGTGATGTACTCTGCCTGTCAAAAAGGCAAATTAAAACTGAAACATTCAATCAGGTAAATACCAGGTATGCCCACTGTCAACTTTTAAGCATTTTGTTGAGTTGTAAGATATAGAGGAAAAAAACCCACACTATTTTGCCTTTGCACAATAAAATTTGCTGCCTAAGCATCACATTCAGTACTGAATCATCCACAGAAGACTTTAGTTAGGGAAAAATTGACTTTATAAGGAATTACCATTTTCTCTACATGAAGCTAGTCTGACTTATACTAAAAGTGCCTGTGCCTGCACAGAAGGAATGCACAGGGGCACACAATCCAGAGAGATTTGTGCTGTGTTCACAAGTCAAATAGGTAGCAGTAAAAATACTGATTTGTTTCTCATGTTGTGAAAAAAAATTACAGACTTTGTAAGAATTTGTTCTTCCTACACTTCAGGAACTTCTTAACATAAAAGTTGAAATTATTTTGGATAGTACCATAAATAATAATGAGCAGTGAAAGAAGTTAAACCTATCAGTTTTCCTGTTATTTTTCCAAGCAGAACAGCTACGGGCTGTGTTTACGGTTCCTAGCCAGGCTCAGAGCCGGCTCGGTACCACAACACAGGGGTCATCAACGCTCCAGCTGGAGCTGGGGCAGAGGAGGAACTCGGGGACGGGCTGCGGGCGGATTCTGCAGGGTCAGGGAGGGGTGACAGGCCGGGCTGCCCTTGGAATGACACAGAAACCCATTCGCAAGGAATGATTTTCCTCGTGCAGTCCCACAATGGTGCGGCTCCACACGCGGGCAGCGCGGGGAGGACGCGGCCGCCTGCAAGGGCGTAGGTCGAGCAGGCAAAAGCTTCCCGGAGGGAAGCCCCGGGTGGGCTGGAGAGGCGGCCCGGCTTCCGCACGGCCATTGTTCTTTCCGGGAACGGGACGCCGCGTATCCCGCGTCCCTGTCCGCCGGGCGGGGCGGGCTCCCCGCGCCTTTGCGCGCTCCCGCTCCGGGAGGGCTCCGCTCCTTTGAAAGGTCCCGCTGCTTTACAGCTCTGGCCGCCGGGCGACAGCGGGGCGGGAGCGCCGTGCCCGCCGCCTCCCGAGGGGCTTCGCTCGCACAGCCCCGCAGCCCGCCCCTCCCGCCGCCTTTCCGCGTCCCCAGGGACTCGCAGGGAGCCCCGCGACACCCGTTCAGGATCGCGGCCGGCATGGGGAGGGGACCACGGCCGTGTCCCCTTCGCAGGGCCGCGGGAGAGAGCGAACAGCTGCTGCCGGGCGCCTCCCGGGGCAACGGGGGAGCCCCGCAGGGATGGCGGGACCGACCCCGCCACCGCCGCCCGGCTACCTGCTCCCCCTCCCCCAGCGGCCGGAGGTTGCCGTGGCGACGGATCAACACCATCCCTCGGGACAGGGCTCCGCGGGAGCCGCCGGCACGGCGCGGTCCTCACCCGCCTCCCATGGGGAACCCCGGCCCGCCCCCTCCCGCCGCGACAACGCGGCCGCCCCCGCGCAGCAACGTCAGCCCGGACGGGCTTTCCTGGCCCGGCGGCGCCCGCACGCCGCCATCGGTCACCGCCATCGGTCACCGCCGTCGGTCACCGCCATCGGTCACCGCCATCGGTCACCGCACCGGGCCCGTGTGCCGAGCGAGAGCCGTCGGGACCGCGCTCCGTGGGGGCCGCTGTGTGCGGTGCCCGCCGCCACCTCCGCGCCCTCCGTGCAGGCAAAGCTGCACCCGTTTAAGCTAAGCCCCCTGTAGACGTATTTATTTCGGTTTAATAGGTGTTTATGGTATGTTAGCCCGGACCTGTTCCTAATCAATCTGAGCTTAATCAAAATAACGCAGATTTATACCGGCCCCGGTGCCCACCGAGCAGGTGTTACCTCGCACCTGTGGTAAGCCGGCGGTGGGGTGGCCGGGGAGCGACAGCCTGCGGTGCCTGGGGCAGCTGCTCGGGCCGCTCGGCCGGCGGGAGGGCGATGGCCCTGCCCGGCCAGCGCTGCCCTCCCTTCCCCGCCATGGTCAGAGCCAAAGCACACGAAGCTCAACAGCCGTCCCCGGCAGGATGGAGAAAGAGGAAATTACGGCGCAGGGATGTCGGGGTAGGCTTTTTTCATTTTCTGTCCTGGGCCCACGCTGGAGCACGTGGTCGTGGAACACGCCACAGAGCTGGGAGGAGGAATTACCTCATGGAATTGCAAGCACTTTCCAAGTGAAGGTGGAGTCTGGAGCAAACAGGAGATCCAGCTGATAGTGGTTGATAAGCCTAGGGAGTATCGCATTGCTGCTTTGCTTACCTCAGAGACGCCTCAGTCCTTGTGGAGCAGGAAGAGGAGACTCTCCAACACTCTGGCTCCCAGCACCCAGATAATGAGCCGTCTCCTTCCTGCAGCAAACAAGCCGATGCCTTGGCTCACAAAGCAGCAGTTTCACGAGAGGCTTCTCCTCTAATGGATCCTCTTTTCGATTGGTTGAGCAACAACTCCACAACTTTAGAATTTCAGAACTCATTGAAGGAAAGCTGCTTTTCATCTTGCATAGCAATTGAATTAAACTGGAAAGCCAGGACGAAATGAAGTTACACACACCTTTAAAATAAAGCCCAAACCAAACCCCACCATTCAGATGGTGCTTGGCCAAAAATATGACTAATGGCCAGCTGTATTTTTCTTCTGTGATCCTACTGAAGGCTTCTACTACTGATGAATGATTCAGGAGCTGGGATCTGGCAGTTAAATAGGTGGGTCTCTGACCAACTACGTCTCAATGTTAGTATATAAATTTAGTTAAAAACAATCATCACTTCATCCAAAGTAGATAAAAGTATTTTGTTTTACCAGTGACAGTTAATACAGTTAATATTTTGTTTTACAGTGATTAAATGAAATAATTTTGTTTTACAGTGATAGTTAATTCCAGAAGAATAGGGAATGGTAAACATGCTATTCTTCCTTGAATCATTTCCCTTAAACAAATACCAAAACTTCAAGAAGGAAAGAAAAAGGTAGAAGTAGTAATAAAAAGGAAGAGAAGTAAACTGGAAAGGAAATAGAATTGGACTTGGATAGGAACCCAGAGAAAAGCCCAAACACTTGATTTATAATGCACAGTGGTCAGTCCTGCACATGAGGATGCCTTTTTCTCTGGAATTACAAGGCTTTTTAGAAGAACTTCCCAGACACAATTACAATATTGCATGTCAGTTCACCAACTTAATTTCTGCTTCATAGCAATAACTATGGGAGATGGCCACAAGCACTTCTGTTTCTGTGCAGGAATGTTATACTTCTTGAGATGGGCAAGGAGGAGCAGCAGAGCCCATCCACTGGATTTCTGTGCACCACTGATGGCTGACTGATGAAGGTCTCTTCATGAACGACCAGTCGGCTTAGGTCAGTCACATTTTGCTTAGAAGTGGCTGAATTGACTCTCAAGGGCATCAGACACAGGAATTCTTTTGTGTTCTGATATTCTCTCTTTTAAGTACTTTAGACATGACACTAACCAGCAACCCAAGGCCTAGTCATCCTCATAAATTAAAATGGGATAAAAAAAACCCCGTAAGGACAATCTGTTTCTAACTACACTCAAGATAAAGCTTTGCTGCATTTGTATACAACAATCACAGACAGGAGCTGTACACTGATTCAGGTTCTCTGGTCAACAGGCGACAAATAAATTTGCCCATCTTTGCTGCTCTCTCTGTACCTGTCCCTCTTCCTAAAAAACATAAATTCATATGTGTCCTACAAATTTTGGAGACTGCCTCAGCTCCAGTTTTAGTGCTATCAAATGTGCACCGGCCAACAATGTCCAAATTTAAAAGTTCCTTTCTCACAGCTGGTCCAGTCCTCGAGTATCAATGCCAGCCCAGGTGTGGGTAATGCCTCAAACCGACAGCCTCTCCCTGCCTTGTCTTGGGAGACAGCAAGCAACGCCATGGATTTCTGTCTCCCCAAGTATCATTGCTATTTAATTGGTTTTTTAGGCACATTCCTTCAGACATTTCCTGCATCTGAAAATGTTTCCCCATGCCATAATCAGAACATGCAGTGTTTACTTGACTGTTTTAATCCAGACAATGTTTAATTGACAACTGTTAGCATAGTGCCTTGGTCTCTTTCAAACTGTCCTCACAATTTAGGATTTTCCTCCCTCCCAGTACCCAGTATTTTATGCCTAAATCTAGGAAAAGTAATGAAACTGGGCTTCACTTAAGAAAGGCTAATTAGATCCTGCAGTAATTAACAGCAAATGTACCACAGACCCAACCATCAACAAGAGTCTGCCCAATATAAACATCTATATCTCTGACTCTTTAATGAAGGAATCCTAAAAATCGTAACTATGCTGGCGGGGGGGGGGGGGGGGGGGGGAGGAAACTCCAATGAACATACTGATGCATCGATTCATCTACATTCATGCTGCCATGGACAATTTTACAAGAACTGTTGAAATTTGGGAGAGGAATACAAATGGAGGTGCAGACTTCAAAGTAAACTCTGAAGTAGGTTTTTCCCATACTTTATTTCACCTCTATGTCACAGAGCCATGGGATGTTGCAGTTAAATCCCATGTTTAATACCAAGATATGTGTTCCAGTTTACATATCAAGTGTCTATCACCACAACACAGAGATCTGCAACCGAACACAAGTTTTTAAAATTTATTTTTAAGTGAACAGCATACCTGGTGGTACAGAACAGCCATTTCCTTACTCAGCACTCTCCTAACAGTGTGCCTTTTTAGGCTGGGGTAGAACTGACTGTGGAGCCCACTGGGTTTGCCTTCTCCAGCTTGGATTGCCTGCGGTAAGATTGCTACAGCAACAATCTCTTTCCTCAAGCCAATGCTAAAACAGCAACACTTCCCCCTCCCCTCCAGCTGCTAAGCAAAAAATAAACTTTTAGCTTTGCCCCTCCTTTATTGGAAGGGGAATAGGGTAATATGCTGTAATTGGTTTTCCATGTTTGCCAAGAGTCTGTTTCCTCTTATCATCCACAATATTTAACATAAGTCTTGTAATAGTTCCAAAAATAATAAAATCTGTCCCAAGAATAAAAATGATAAATCCACAACATGCTGCTTTTTTGTCATGGTCTTGGTTTTGTAACATTCTGTTAGTAGTTTTTATTGCCTAATGTTGTGGTTTCTTTCATATGCGGCAGACCCAGTAAAGACATTTCATCAGCTACTTACACAGCAGCAGCCGGGATTATTTACAAATGGAGATTTCAGTAGTGTATTACAATAAATCACCACTGCATACTGTTAAAGTTACATTGCAGCAATGTGGCAGAAGAGAACCCAGAGATTCTAGGGGGGAGGAACATTAGGTATACACAAATCATACATATGATCTCAGCAAACAAATTTATTAAGATATCCAAATAAAACCTGTTGGTCTTCCTCTGTCTCCCCTATCTCTTCCCAAGCAACAGTGGAAGAGGACTAGGCAAATTATATCCCCACACACATGCAAACCAGTACACACAGTAGGTGTAACAACAGAGTCCGTGCAATACTTCCTTCATGATTTTATATCATGCAGCCAGGTAGCACACATACCTCTCTCCCTCTGCCCCACCCTTCCAGTCCTAAACCAAATGCCCCATACTGGGCAAATTCCTCTAAGTGTGGGAGTTAGGGATATGGAGCAAGTAAAGACAGAGAGCAACATTTTACTCACAGGATTTAGTTTGAATGAAACAATATGAAAACAGAAAAGACAAAAAGGAGGTAATACATAGGAGAAACTGCATTTAGAACAAAAAAAAGAACCCCCAAACAAACAAATCAACCAAAAACCTAACAAAAAACTTGTAGGACACTCAGTAGTATCAAAAGAGCAGTCTGTTAAAAACCAATACCCTACTGGTAACAACTAAGAGAAAAATACAGGCACATTGGGGTACCCTCTCTAAGAAAGCTTAAAAAAAAAAAAAAAAAGTCATGCAATGCTCGCAATTGTCTTCTGATATTTCCAAGTTCATTTAATATAGGTTTTTTTTTTCATTCTGATTCAGTTTAACTGTATTTTTGAGCCTAAAAAAAGGTTTAAATTTCTTCTCAAGTTAGTGTTCTAACAGCCACAGGTAAACTCTTAAGGCAGAAAACTTTCCCAGCTTAAACATACGTAATTTAGTGTGTGCCCTTCTAACCCAAACAACATACAAATGTTGCAGCTGAAGGCTCTTCAAAGGACACTACAAGAAATTAAGTGTCACAAAAACTGTAACACAGCCGAAAGGATACAAGAAAAGAGCAGGGGATGGAGCTCTCACTGCTTGCTAGGGGCTTCAGGCACTTATTACTTCAGTTTATCAGCAAGTGTTTTGGCAGTTTTACCTTAACTCACTGCTGAGTCTGATCTGCACAAGAATAAATCAGAATGACTGAAGCCAAAAGAGACACACAGATCTAAGATTGAGGGGGAGTTGTTAATCTTTCTTCAGTGACTGCCAAAATTCTTGGAGCATTTAATTTTTAGTAGAAATGGGAGAGACAAGTTTTTAGACATGCTTAGAGAGTTTACCACCCCAATCTTTTTTTTTTTTTTTTCAAGTTAACCATGCTTTATACGATATTCTAAACTGGGATTGAGGGAAAAATTGCACCTCGGTGTGTTTTTTCAGTATCAACAGTTTCACATTATACAGAACAGCTGTACAAATTGCTGGGAAAATTACATTTTTTGGTTCTTAGGTTGTGAAAATCTAACCAACAAAAGCAATGGGAATTCAACATGAAATCTCAGCAAGTCATCAGTCACTCATATACAAGTAAAACTGAAACCTGTGAAAGAATCAACTTGTTAAAGCATATGTTTTAGAAGTAAACCCTCCTGCTAAGTTCTGTGCTATAAAATTTTCAAATTCTAATTGGATAAAATAGCATCAGGGCTTCTCAAAAAGAACCCCTATAAAAATAGAGATTTCTGTAGCAACAAAAGGTTTATTTGTGCATAAAGTTTGTGACAAATAGCGAGCCAGAATGTGTGGAAATTTCAGTTTTGTTCTAGCTACTCTTTCAAAGTACCACAGTCTTAACAGAATGTACAGTCCAAGACTGGCATGTGAGCCAGGACCAAACCAGCAGGATAAGCAACTGATTGCATTCACGACTTTAGTAAGTCACAGCATATTCCCCTTGCCCCTCTCAACCCCCCCAAATGCAGCCCTGGTGGCTCTTTACTGTAATAGCCCTGGATTCCTGGACAATTCTATACCTCTTCCACATTTTCAGAAAATGGGACTGTCAGAAGCTTTCAGTTTTTTCAAATCATCACCACTTAAAACAGCATGCATTTCTGTTCTTCTCAGGGCAGGGTACAAATCTCCCCCTTTGCTCCCTTAATGGACAATTTATACAGCTAATTTTATTCCCCTTTGTAATGAAGCTCAGGCTGCTATATAAGAGTACCCTTTTCTCTCATCTCAAGCAACTGAATTCTACAACGTTGCCAAGTGGAAAAAAAAAAAAAAAACCAAAAAACTTCAAGTAGTTAATTCAAGCTAATAGTCTTGTTCGTTCACTCCATCTTGTAAACAGCTAGTTAAGACATGCCACTTTTTCCTTGTCATCCACGCAGTTCAGTCCTGTGGTTTTACAGTCAATCAACACAATTTTCAAACTTCAACTGAAACAAAAAGTGTCTGCTACAAATGCAAACTTTGTATAATAAACAGGTAACAGTTGAAAGTATGTAAATAGAGTAGCCTCTTAATAATTTAACAGTTAAAAGCTATTATATTACATTGCTGAAAACGTTCCTAAGTGTGTAAAAAATAATTGAAATCAGCAACCAACATAAATGCATAGTGCTTCCCCCTTCCCCAATGTACCAACAAAAGGTTCCACACCATTTCTTCAAATTTTATTTCATCTCAGAACCACTGCTATGTTACACCTGTCAGGCTGACATTTATTCACTCTGGATGTTCAAGTTCTGACAATTAGGATGGGTGACATGAGGATCCCTTTCCCCCAGTGCTGTTGCAGTCACTATTGGTCCAGTGAGACAAAAGTTTTGCAGTCACTGCCTGCCCCTCACCCCTTTATTTCTCCCAATACATGAAGCATGGCCTAACATTAGCATCACCCTTTTGTCTGCAATTATTTAAATAGGATGAGATGGAAACTCAGTTTGCACATTTGTATGTAAGGTGACATGAACATTCTGTATTTTAACAAATAAACACATAAACACAGGATTTTGTTTTGCAGTGTTGCAACCCTTTCATTTGAGGAAAAATATGCCCCCCCTCAGCCATCACCATAATAAGTAACAAAACATTTGTAGTTTTGATTTTCATCAAGATTTCCAAACTGGCAGATTTTATTTTCACACCCTCTTCACAATAGACAAGATGCTTACCATATATTTAGGATTACAAGTTGTCACTAAAAGAAAACTTTACACAACCACTATACACTTAGGTTGAAAAACTGTCCTTGCATGAAAAATATACCTAGAAATAAAGTGGTAAACAAGAAAAAACCCATTGAGAAGATTAATGTTTTTCAAATGTGCCATTTTAAATTTATCAACTCCTCCTCTACTTTTCATTCATACTCTGTTTTCACCTGTAGTATTTGTTAAGGCAAACAGCTAATCCATTTCTGAAGAGGTGTTGTGGAAATTGTGGATAAACAGCAAACATTTGGCATTAAAATAGATAGCACGTATGTAGCCTCTAGTAATATACATTAAGCATCTCTCTTGGACTTCAGGATAATGACAGGGGAGGATGAACATGCTAACAATGTCAAAAAGGCTTAAAATTTAGCATCCAAGCAATTCCTATTAATGCTTCTGTAGTTTTCAAGCTCTAAGTAGTATAGATTTTTATGCAAATGCATTAAAGAATTCTAGCTTGGCAAGTACACCCAAGCAGGTTATTAAACTATATATACAGAAAGTGATAAATACAGAATTAAAAGAGTCCTTCCGCTTCTCTTCATAGCCTTGAAAATTGACAAAAAACTTGAGGACAGCTCTACAATATTAAACATTAGGTAACCTCAGGAGCTGGGAAACCTAACTACACAAACTGATTAAAATACTCAGATGACTTTGTAGTGTTTAATACAGTTCAGTTCGTAGTCAAGGGCACAAGACAACATTTAACAAAAATAATCACATCAATTGACCTAGAAATCAAATGTAAATAGATATGAATACAATCTCCAAAATCTGTCTTTAAGTGAACATTAACCATTTATTCAAAGTTATACAAGAATTTGAAGGATAAAGTCTTCTGCAACAGGAAACCAACTTACAAGTTTCATGTCTCAGTTGAATTGAAGTGGAGGCGAGCGGGGCGGGGGGAGGGAAGGGTGAACAAACAAGTAAGTAGGCCCCATCCAGGCAGCTAGAAAGTAAAAACAGGCTCAACAGCAGCCTCCTCCAGCTTGTTGTCCTCCCTGATTGCCTGCAAGTGTTGCGTTGGTGGCAGCATGTTGAGGGCCAATTTTTATGCCATTTGCCTGAAATGAAGTTTAATACGCAGTGTAAATATTTTAGAATATACTTGAAAAGCTACTTTGTCTATTTAGAAGACCACATAACAAGTTGTATGTAATGAATACAGCAAAGTTTGTAATTTTTTTTCCCAGCATGTTCTTGGTGATTAGACATTATTTAAAGCAAGATGCCCTCCTTCTCATTTAAATTTTATCTCCATGTTACATTCTGTAGCTTAAACTCCTAAAAAAACCCCAAACCACAGAGCAAGAACTGTACGTGAATACTACTTGGCATATGGCTTAAAAACACACAGCATTTACTAAGAATGTATAACCTCTCCCCTCTTGCCAAAATCTCCACTAGTTTAACAGTTTAATATAAAACTTTTCCTCTCTAGACGGCATTTCTTTCTGTGTTGAATCAGCTGTAGAGGCTAAGGGCATATGAGTGTTCTGTGTCATCAATAATTTCTGTGATCCCAAAAGACATGGCTACTTGCCAAGAACCCACACACAGCGTAGCTCTTTCATTCATCAAAATCACACTTATATCTTAACCCTCACTCCCTCAAGTGGATTTTACCTAAAAATACAGCACTTTGAGAAAAGTAATACAGTAGCTTCAGAAATTAAGCTCTTAAGGAAACTTTGCGTCACAGCAAATCTCAGATTTATAGTGCTTGGCAGTTGTTCTGCAGCAGTGGTAGCCTTCGGGTTTCTGGCACTCGCTCAGTATTGACAGCAGCTGATGTGGTTTCTTTTCGCTCTTTGACTCCTCTTTAATAAAAAGCATGCCCTATGGCTCATTGGTTTTGCCCCCTCTGGGCTGATAGCAACTTCTTGAGGAATCAAGGAGCCAGACTTGGCATAAAGCCAAATAAGTAGCACGGACTGTTGGCTCTTGACAGCATATTGCAATCAAAGCTCCGTAAGGCACAGTAAAGCAGTCAGCTACTATATGAAACTCGACAGATACAACGAGCATGCTTTTTCAGACACTCTGACTGCCCTCCAATTTACACTGCACTACCAACTGCATTTTCTTCAGGAAAGATGTGAAAGATGATTTTAAATTTTTCATCAGTGAACTGAATTTAAGAAGTGCTTCACCAACATGCATACACACTTTCCAGTCAGAATTAGTTTAGAGGATTACTTTATTTATCTACAAGTTTCCTGATGCATTATTTTGTGTATTACTGAAGTTTGTAATTTTTTCCTCTCTGAAGTAACAAGTAATGTTTTCGATAGTCTAAATTTTCTCATGTTGAAATACACTGAGCAGAAAGAGATGAAACCACTTAATTTGAGTCCTGTCAATTCCCTCCCTACTCTGAACAATCCTGCCAAGACTGTAATGTTTAAGAGAAGCATCACCCTGACAGTCTGGACACACCTCTCCACAGAGCAGAAACAGAACAGAGTAGTGGTGCAGATTTTCACATGTCGTTTCACTAAGCACCTCAGCAACAATATTTAGGGACATGCAGGATAAAAATATAACCTATTTTGATCTTCAGAAAAGACTGATCACCTCACATTGTCAAATTTTTTATGAGACTGTTGACAGAGAGCTTGTACAATCTTAACATTTCTATACAATACTAGTGTTACGAAGCAAGATTTTCACCAGCACAGTCATTTCAAAATTCAAGAGACATCACACATTTTTCTAGCTCTTGTTCCCCTTTCTCCAGCTCTCCACCCCCATCCTAAACAAGCAAAGGCACAGGCCCCAATAATTTGTAATTTCAGTAATGTGCATAAGCAAAAAGGCTAATCTTTTATTCCCTACAGTATCCAGCCACCTAAACCAGGAACATTTCAAAAGTCTTTTATGTAACTCTCAAAGCAATCCCTCCCCTCCACTGGACAGCTCATGGAGTGCATCTGGCATATCAACATGGTCCCCCATTTACATAGTGGAAAATTATCTTTGAAAACAGATGACACCATATGGAGAAGTGGATGAAAGTGGATTTTCTTCTCTTTTGGGGATTTATATTATTTTGCGATGCTTCATGGATGGATAGGGTCACTTATTTTAATCCATTTTTATCACAATGGCAGACAATTCTACATCCAAATGGAACAGACAAATCTTTTACTGTCCAGCCTTCTAGGGAAGGTGAAATTTGTACTTTTAAAAAGCAGAAAGTGTACAGAGTACTAAAAGTTACCTCATTATTGATGTCAAAAACTCCTTCCTGGATTTTCTCGTAGATCTCCTTTGCAGTGTTAATAAATGCCTAAAACAGAGGAAAAAAGACCAGAGACACAATGAATGCGATACCCTTCGGTGTAAGACACACTAATTGGAATTCAATCTCATGTGCAGTTGCTTCAGTGAGACTTTCCCTCCTGACCTCTGCAGAAACAGGTACGACAACAGCATCCCATAACGCACCCTGAAGCAGCAATGGATCACACGCTGTTTACTAAAACAGTGGCATTTTCATAACATCTGTATTCTACAATCTGTTGTCCAGTAATTACAGGGGAAAAGTGGTTTTTAAGATATATAAATTACTTTTAAATTATTTATTTCTGACCCTTATGGATAGATTGTGTGGCAGATGGTTTCCCCTACCCTTAATATCTTTGTAATAGGCCACTCTAGATTAGAGTGCTTAGCAACATAAAACCACAGGGTACTTACAATGATGATGTAAGGATGCTGTCTGCTGGATGAAACCTTACGCTATCATTTAATATTCACCTAATTTTAAGAACATATTCTCTTTAATTATTCTTGCACACAATGGGCAACAGACATCTTAACAGCGGAGAGGCCCAGGTTTTATAACGACTTCTAAAAATCTATTGTTTTAATTCAAAGAAAATACTTTGACACTCAGGTCTGAAAAGGTGACTGATATAAATGTTTTTGGTTAGAGTTTACAATCAATTATTCCATTCTTCATCTCTCATTTAGCTTTATAGGTCAAGTAATGCCTAAAATAATGTATAATTTAGCAGGTGATTAACAGCAGCTAGTAATTACAATAAGCATACAGTTCTTCTTGTTTTAAAATACCAACACCATGCAATCATACAAGACATGCCACCTTCTGCACAAGCCCATTATAGCAAGTGCAGATCTATTTCAAATATAAAAAAGTAAACAGGGTTCATGGAGAGGAACAAATCATACCTTTCCTCATTTCTACACTGGAAGCATTTGACTGCTGAACTTGCCACCAGAGCTTTGTTTCCTAATTAACAGGACTGATATGTTTTCACCTTTAAAGGCCTTACAGCTCCCCAGAGTAATCAATCTACTGCAGCTCAATTACTGCACCAAGCACACACCACAGCCAGTGAAGGAGACTTGAACGACTGCAGCAGGAGCAGAGAGATATGAATATGCATAAACTCTAAGTGGGTGATCGAATCATCACAGAGGGTCATGAGAATTTGCAGCAAAATAATGAGAAGAATTAATCATTGCAGATTCACAAGGCACTTAGGAAGCGAGTTCGTTTTTCAAACACGTGTTAGAGTTGAGAAGAAAAATTGGCTTTCAGCCAACTACGAATTGATTCAAATTCCTCAGAAACTGAAGTTTTCTATGTAAGGAAAAATATTCAAACTTATCTTTGTTCCTGATAACATACTAATTACTGTAATGGCCTCATACATGTGCCTACTGAAAGGTAAAAGTCAACTTAGAAAAGTCACACAGCTGGAATTTGTGAGGATCCTTACTTCTACTTCAGCAGGACATTAAACAGAACTTGAAGTCTTAAAAAAGAGTTATGATAACTTCATGTAAACAAGCACTTAACAATTGGCACTTCTAACTGTTCTAGAAGTTGCTGGCTAAGTACAACAGGACTCTAAGAATTAATTTAATGAGAACTACATTAAGTCTATAAAAAATACCTTAGAGTAACAAACTAGAATTTTAACCGACTCCAAACTAATACAACTGAGAATAAATTAACTTTTCAATACTACACTCAAGAGCAGTCACTGTAGCAATGCAACTACCCTCACAAAAAACAGTAAAACCTAAAACGCCCTGGAGAACAGCACTGCACAAACACAAAATTCCTTCTCTTACTACACATGTACTAAACAAAGCAAAAAAGCGTACTGAGCTCAGTATAGTACATTTTAGTATTAAACACACTGGCCAAGAAACTGTTGATCTGAAAAATACAAATATTCCATTAATCTCAGTTCTATCATTCCAGTTCTCTTGGAAGTCATAATCTGACTACACCATTCCCATCAGTGGTTCTGGTGCACGACATATTAAGTGTTATAACAGCACCTACTGTTACTCTGCACAGCAAAATGCCAGGTTGCGCTGGGCCACAGAAATTATTCCTATTTGGAAAAAAATCATAAGAACATAGCACATAATAAGTCTACCTCATGTTTTCATCTTTGCATATATTCTAAAAAAAATCATTATTAATCAGCCATGGAAAGAGACTTAAATTCCTTGACACTTCCATTTGTTTCTCATATCCATGTATTTTAAGTTAACTTATGATTCCAAGTGTAAGCAAACTCAATCACCTGAGAACATCACTAAAACAGCAGTCTACCTGCTTTAAGAGTATCAGATCAGATTTTGGCATTGCATGGTAGTGCCTCAATCAGCAAGGACAAGGTGAACTTGGCATAATTGAATTCTTCCAAAATTCTCGTTTAATACTGCATGTTCTAACTCTTATCTGGAACACGCAGTATACTATGAACTCTAATTTACAGGCAGTTTATCCTATTTTCAGATTAACTGAGCCATAGATGCAGAAAGACAGAGCAATTTCCCCTCAAATCCAGTTTAGATTTATTAGACCACGTGCAGGGGACTGCAAGAACACAGCTGTAGCACCTCACACGCCAACTTGGATCCAGGTGCAGTTCAGCCACTTCCACACAAGACCTCCCCAGCAAGCCCACAAGGGCTCAGCTGGCTGCCTACCAAGCCTACTGCAGTTGCACTGTACTTTCCCACAATGCTGCTGCTACTGAAACACCAGACAATGATACTCATGCCTTTCCAACCCAAATCAGGTCCAGGCTCATTTTCACCACTCCAAGGGAGGCAGTATCAGACTCACTCTGCATTTTTATATAATCACCTGAAAGATGGCCATGCCCTAGTACACAGTACCTCTACTATTCACAAAAGGAAGTGAAACACTTTTCCAAAATCACTAAGTTAGACTTCCAAATATAAAAATTCTTGACTAATTTTGGGAAAACTCAAGAAAACAATGCCCCTTCAGGAAAATGTCCACATTTAGTGTTTATCTCTTGGTAATTTTCTACTTACTTTCAACTTACTGATGCTTGTACACATGAGACTGTTGAACACAACTGTACCATAGCATTAAAAAAGGTTGTATACAGGCTATTCAGTCATTTGTTTTAATGTAGTGCTTTTTTCAATTGTGAGCTCATTATAACTAGGATCCTAAATAACAGCAATATCCCTTTGAGGAAAAGGGTATTACTGTACAAATGGGAAAGTGAGTCTTGCAAGGTGTGATCCGCCTGTTGTGTCATGCCTGCACCTACTGCAAAGCCAATAAAAGAGGCTTTTAAATCACAATGTATTAGTATAATATCACTTTAGATTATTTACATAAGGAGTTTCCCAGACCATATTGCAACATGAGACTCAAGAAGTCATGTCTCACAATGCATGCCCCAAAAAAAACCCCAAACAATCCAAAACTGCAACTACCAAACACTACAGATACTGCATTTAAGGTAAATTAATCCTACAAACACTGAATGTAGAATTAAATCAACTTCAACATTCATATCACACAAATAAACAAGTAATACAGTTTTACTATCCCTGAGACAAATCCAGGAAGAATGAATTCTACAACTGGTAAAAACAATGCAAGTAATAGGTAAGGGAGTAAGTTCCTGATACCTCTGTCTCATGGAAGCTGTATGCAGAAGTAATAATAAGCTAGGGGTACCAGAAGATGAGTAGTAGAGCAGCTACATTTGGTTTTCACTTGCAGATGTCAGTAATGTCATTTGTCTTTCTCAGAAAGCTAGTGGCAGGACAAGAATCTGAGGACTTTGCCATAAGCTGAGCATAACAGGAAAAACTTGTAAATGAATCACTGAGGCTTTTCGAAACTGAAGACTTTACAAGTTCATCTTGGCCTAAAATCAGGTACAAGAGCACGTTCAGCACAGTCAGCTCGTGGAACATGCTGCCCTCTGGTGGCAATGTTAAAATTAATGCGTGGAAAGAAAATTGGGCAATAATTTTTTCCTGGATTCTTTCTTATAATTACATATTTAACTTGAAGGTTAAATATATCACAAATTCTAAATCGTGACCCAGCCAACACCCAGAATTTTCTCCTCCTCTCCAATTTCCTATCTCACCTTTTAGCAGTAAGATATGATATGGTTATATTACTCTAAGAATGCATTTGGAAACAGTAACAACATAGAAAACAAATGGATTTATGCCTAAAGCATTCACCATCCCAATGTGTAAGTGGTAGTGGATGGCAACTTAATAAAGTGAGATTCCAAAGCTCTGAGCAGCTCTTTTATGCATGCACAGTAAGGCAATGCTTTTTACAGCTAAATGATCTTTCAACAAGAAGCCTAGCACATTAAAAGGGATACAGAAGAGTTAATTATAAGCAGTAATAAGGTGCTACATATTGAACCCACACCCCCAAAAGCACCCCAACATATTTGTAACCATATATTGCAAGTATAGGTGCAAAGACACAAACCAGAACTAGACAGCAATTTCTTCATGTCCCCACTGAGACACAACATTTCTGACAACAAACTTACTGAGCTGATGCACATTACTAGAGCTCAAACTAACTTAAAAAGTCCCGTAACTGCTGTTGAACAGTTACACAGGACAGACTACTTAAGGGGGGAAAAAAATTAAAACCCCCCAGAACTATGAATCCATTTCTCCAGGAATCTACAGGTCAGGCAGGCAGTATCATACATTTCATGCTCTTCTCTAAAGCCTGAAACAGCTTACTGCGAAGTTGGGGCACAATCCAAGGATTTGCCACATGCAGCTAAAAGGTGTGTATCTTCATTACAGCTAGGCTTCCTGGCCCTTCTCCCTTCCTCAGCTGAACTGACACGAACTTCAACCCCATTTTCTCATGGGAGAAAGCAGCTAAAATCTCAGCTTTGCACAGCTGCAAGGTCACAGAACTTTGATTTCCAGGAACTTGAAGGAATACTGGGTTTGATACAAATCAAGATAAACCTAACTTTTGGGTGGGTGTTTTTTGGGTTTTTTTTTTAAAGACTCCTGACCTAGAAATCCTGCTCTTTTGCAAGTGCTAGTCAGATCACCTCTTGTATGTCACTTTACCTTGCTATGAAAATTATTAACATCCTATGACTTTTAAGTTTTATTAGCTAAATCCCTGCTTACTATATTATCATGTCAAACAACTGTTTGTTTCCCAGCTATTAGTTGTATTTAGGGAAGGGTTGGAAGGGAAACAAAGCACACTAAAAATCAGTTCAACTTTAGATGCCTCTACAAATCTAGTCTTTCCATGAAATTTTCACTTCACCCTTCAGAATATTACAAAAGGCCATCTCCCTTCTCCTATCTGTACTGCTGTTGAAGCTATAAGAGCTTTGAATATTTGTTATCCATTTAAGAAAAAGTATGAAAGAAGATGCCTGAAGAGAAAATTAAGTTACACAGAACCAGTTAAAACAGAACCATTGAATGACCTTTGAGCTTCCATGTAACAGAAGTGCTCCAATGCTCAGTCAAAACTATGAGTCTATTCAGATTTAATCCAAAATAATCAATTCATTATTGCATTCTATTTCTGTGCAGACATCTTGGAATAACACAAACATTGCTCTTAAGTTTGGCATAGGCACCCCTCCATTCAGAAAATAACTTACTAAAACCAACTCCCACACCAGGAGTCAGTGATACACTGGGCACAACTCAAGTGAGACCAGCTTCTGAACAGTGATGCTGTCTAGCATCGCTTTGACCAGCATCCAGAAAACTTTCTGGTTTAAGATTGGTCATATCTTTAATCATTATTAAAAGTCTGGAATGAAATAATAGTGCACAAAGTCACTGTAGTTTCCCAAATACAGCTAGGTATCCTTACTTCTTGAGAATCAGTGCACATGAAAGGATTCAAACTATTGATATGCCAGGGACAAAGAGTTAAGTACGATGTGTTACAGAGGACTACATGGTGACCCTGAGTTCATGCAGGTGTTTCTACTCTGCCCCTGCGCCCAAGCAGGAAGCTCTCAGGAAACTCTGAACTGCAGGTTGCAGGTAAGAGCACAATTAAGAGTCACATACTACTGCTGAACTCCAATGACAAAATTAACGTGATAAAATTGTTCATGTCTCTTGCAAATGAGAAAAAAAAATTCTTATGTACTATGTGTTGG
The DNA here is from genome assembly GCF_009819655.1 of Sylvia atricapilla. NCBI lineage: Eukaryota > Metazoa > Chordata > Aves > Passeriformes > Sylviidae > Sylvia > Sylvia atricapilla. Next base: position 116,018,876 of record NC_089140.1, on the reverse strand, counting down.
TTTAATGAGAGGTCAGAAAGTAATGGAAGTTATGATTAAAACAAGTGCAAACCTGCCTGGGGTTCAGACCTCAGACTTACATGTGAAAAGCCTCCCAATGGACATCACAGTGTTTTCTTAGAGAAAGTAAATAAGCAACACTGAAGCCTGGAAACAGTATTTGAGAGTGAACATCACCCATCCCCAATTCAACAAGATAGAGCAAATATAACCAAGATTCTAAAAGTAAACAAGATTCTACCATGAGAAAGCCCAGAGCCATGCATGTCAGTGTACACCACTCTAACTCCAATCACCTTAGAAATCAATTAATATGAAAAAAAAAAAAAAAAAAAAAAAAAAAGTCAGTAATATTCTGCTAGTTGGTTACCTTTATAGCTCCAGACAGAGGCTAAAATGAAATTAACAACAACCTCCTGTTTAAATAAATATGATACTGCTGAAGAGACTAGCATAACTGTCCTTGCAGTGCAGTTAAATTACAAGCCTGTCCCTAACCTCCCTCCAGTAATCATTCTAGCCTCTCAGTGATGCAGAAACTCTTTTTACAAAATCCCATTCCACATGAAATAAGATGATTTAACTCTGTGGTCACAGCGAATTCTTAGAAGTCTCCAAAGTAACTATGAAGGAGGAGCCTGCATCTACCTCCCACTCCCTACCATCTATTACCTATTATGCAAACAGGGTGGAAACTTCTCCAACAGCCTTGCACAAAAGAAATAGTCAACAGTATGTTTTCCACTCCTTATCATCCATTTCTATTCAAGATGCAGGTAATGAGACATAATCCTAAAGAATATAATGAACAAATAGAAACTGTCTTATGATCCAAGCACCAAAAAGGTCAAGGTACTGCTCCAGCTATGGATTTAGTAAAGTATTCCACAGTGGTGGAAGTCATGATGAAACAAGGGAAATAGCCTAAAAAACACTACCAACAGAAGCTGATTTGTTCATATAAAGAAACTGCTAGAGGTAGGATTTTGCTTCTATGGATGTTAACTATACTACATCGTTCCACTTTTTTTGTGTTTACTGAGAACACCATTTAAGGAATGCACTTGACTGTCACCAGAAAGGATTATATCCTAAAGATTTTCCACCAGAATTAGAAGGTTAGTACACACAACACAACACTTACTCACATAATCACAAGGAGAGGAGTCTACGTGAAGGCTTTGATAAAGAACTTAATGCTCATTTGCCTCCTGATAATCAGAGATGCATTAGATACTGGACAATTCATTCACTAGGACGTATTTTTTGATGCAAAAATAGATGATAATGTTAGAATCAGGTAGCAATGAATTGCGTGAAAGTCATCTGTAGTTTACTGTAACTTTTCAAAAAAATTAAATATTTTATAACTAAAAGGCCTTAGCAATAAAAGAATACCTCACTGGTCACACACCATTTTGAATTTAGGATAGTTATGGAAAAGGAGTAGATTATGCAATATAAGAAGCTGAACTACATGATTATAAGAAAGGTCAGCTGGATGAACCGAGTATGGGCTTGAAATCCATGTGAAGCAATTTTTCTGGTGTATGTTGCAGTAGCATCTCAGCTGGAGCTCTTGGTCCATCACTGTACTTGTCTGGCTGCAATGCAGTTAGTTTTTTTTACAGCAGTCTGCATAGTGCTGTGTTTTGGATTTGTGACTAAAACAGTGCTGGTAACACACCAATGTTTTAGCTACTGCTGAGTGTCAAGGTTTTGTTTCTTACACTGCCCTCTCCTGACACTGATTAGGCTTAGAGTAGGCAAAATCGTGGGGGACATGAGCCAGCCGGGACAGCTGAGCAGAACTCACCTGATGGCTACTTCATATTGTATGATAAAATGCTCAGGAATAAAAACAGAAGGGTAGTTAAAGTTGCTGTTTCTCAAAGACTGGATGAGATTCAATTTGTTTGTAGGAAGTCATGAGTGACTACCTTTCTGTCACTCTTTGCCAGTCTCTTCCCTGAATTTTTAAAACTCTGTCCCAGGCCCTGAGTTTTATCTTGCTTTGGCTCTTCTGGTTCTTTCCCCCATCCTGCTGGAGAGAGGCACTGAGTGAGCAACTTGGTGGGTATTCAGTGGCAGCTGAGCTCAGCCCACCATAATACCCTTCAAGAAAGGAATGCAGAAAACCGAGGTGAGAGATGCAAGAAGTCACATGTGCCCAGAAATGTGAACTACAAGCCAAACTTGAAAAGACCAGTGTTCTTTAAAGCAGCAAAACCTGAAAAACTTACTCAAATACATAAAAGACTACATTAACCAAGACAATAATAACCTCTTCAACAGCTCTGTAGAGGACAGAAAATAGAAGCTGTGTGCAAATTGGAGCAGATTCCTACTAGATAGTAGAGAGGAAAGAGGGGGACAGTACAAATACCAAATCACTGCAAGAGATTGCTCTGAAGAGCTCATGATATACCAGGAGCCTTTAGAACAGGTTGCAGTGACATCTGCCAAGAATTCCAATAGCTTGGCTTGCTTTGGACTATACAAATCTATTATACTTGCTTTGGACTATACAAATCTATTCTAGTCTTACTTCTAAGATTTCATGGCAGACGAAAGTTAGCTATTTCTCTGATCAAATATTTCAGAAAACTCCACAAGTACATTAATGAAGACATCTCAACAATATAATTAGTGCTGTGTAATTAATTAAAACATAGACATTGTCTTTCTCATAATATAAAGAGTTGTTAATTCAAATTAAGGAACCCAAAATCTAAAGGAAAAATATCTATACAAATAAGTGTGATTTAAATCAAGTGTTTTAGTAAAAAGCCAGTGTTGAGCAGTTACCTCCTCTACATTGGAAGCAGTTTTGGCAGATGTCTCCATAAAGATAAGTCCATGCTCTCGTGCAAATGCTTCACCCTCCTCTTTCTTAACTTCTCGTCTAGATTCTAAATCACTAAGATAGAATTAAAAAACAGAAGTTAATTACATGATCTAACATGTCCATATAAAGATTATGCTTCACAAACATGCTTTTAAGCCTGAGAAGCCAAGAGCCCTCATCAGAGCTTGGGTATATAACTTGTCAAGCCCTTAAATAAAGTTATATGGAATAGTCACAGGCATCACACTTACTTGAGCTATACATCCTAGCAGACATAAATCTTATCAAGGACTTCATGAAATCACTTTCTACAGGATGAGTGTGTATTTATCTAGGTAGTCTTTGAATACTAGCTTTAGACATTGTATTGGCAGTACATATCACTCTTTTCTATATTCTCTACCAATTCAATACTACAAAGCTGAGCTGATAAAGGAGCTTTGTAAATGACTTATTATTATTAAACATAATTCAAAAAATAATTTTTTTCTATTCAGTAGCAAAACTTCATACAGTCAATTTCTTTTCTGATGAAACTTAAAAGCAGAAGTAAGTTCTTTTGAACTATGTTAGCTGTTCTCTTCCAGTAAGTTAGCATTTAGGCTGTGAAACTCCTGGCCCTCCAGCAGCAAAAGAAATTGAAGTGACTGTTAGACAAATTCTTGCTTCCTGCTTTCCAAGCAATTTAGTTTAAAGTTAAATACTACCCAAAAAAAGCAGAAAAAAACCCTCCTGGACTGGACAACTAGAGAAAAACCTATTTCTCTAAATCATACAGGCACAAATATTTACCCTAAATTTTTAAAGATTCTTTAAGAACAAGGAATTCACAGTTTGTCCTTCTTTATAAGTATATTACATCTTGAGTAATAAAAGTGATATATTTATTATTGATGTGTAAGTGTAAGACATATATTTCAATGAATTTTCATATAAGTAGGACAGGTAAAATACCTTCATAGATACAATTTTTAATTAAACAGCATACAAATAGATGTATTTAATTTGCAGTCAGTATACAAATAAAAACTATCATACTAGGCTTCAGTATCTGCCAACTTTGCAATTCTACATGTATTAAAAATAAGTAATACTCACTGTGGAATCTATTTTGCAGCAAAGCAGGTTTTTGTAATTTTTAACTAAATGCTAGCTTAGATGAGTCAATACAATTCAACATGTTATTTAAATATTAAAAAAAAATTGCAGATAAGGATACAAGAAGTATCTTCTCAAAACAATTTTGAAGTTGACATTCATTATATATAGGCACTCCCAGTATTAGCTGACATTATCTTTTTCAACCTGAGCAATGTTTTTATTTGCTACTACCATGCTACTCTCAAAAATACCTTATTTAAAACCTTGATTCACTTCAGTGTTATCTCCATGACAGAACATAAACAAATAGCTTTTTACCTGAAATAATGCAGTTGTATCAAAAACTGCAATGACAGCCCAATCAAAACTCGATACTGATACCTAAACATATTCTTAAAGATCTTTAACTACTTCTACTAACCACAGTTGTCTTCCTCTCTCCATTCCAATAATTCGAAGCATTTGGTCTTACTAGATCAATATAGCTATGCTTTGTTCTGGAAAGAAGATTAAGTACAGTATTTGTAATGTTTTAACACTAGTATTTGTAATGTTTTCAACAAACAGCCATTATATTTCAAATTAAATTCTCAACACTCTTCAAATCCAGCAATAAGTCAGTACTACAAACTTATGTAAAGTGCACTTTTGGGAGTCATTAGAGGAGTATTTATTCCTTCAAAACTACTATGTTAGCACATGTGTTCTTCCTTCCACCCATCTCTAGTAGTAAGTATACCCTACCATAAGAACTCTGTCAGGATAATGCAACAAAATTGAAAGAGTCTTCTTCCTTCCCTCCTTGAAAATAATATCCTTTCAGAGTTAAACTTAAAATTTTTAAACTTTTTAACAATTTTAGTTCATGTGGGACCTTAATCTGTAACAATTTACTGTGCAAATTTTAAGTATATTTATTGTTTGAATAAAACCTAGTTGTAACTGGGAATTACTGGGCTAGTTGCAAGTAGCAAGTCAAGTCTGCATCAGCAGAATGCAAGACATGAAAATTTAGTTTAGTTTAACTGCTAAGAATAATCAGAAAGAGTTATAGATGTCAATTAAGTACGCAAACATATCTCAAGTAAACAGTACACTTTACTGTTTTTCTCAGTGCCATATTTTTACTCACACAAGTATAAAAACAGTTGGTCAGGGCCATCACAGGTTTACCAAAGCTTCATTTAATAAAACAAGACTACATTTTTTATATTAATTTGTCAAGATAATGCTTGACACATTCCTCAATTAAAAAGAAAGTTGTCAGTCATTTACAGATAATGTAAAAAAAAATTGACAAGCTTCACAAATACTTAATGTGTACCACGGTTTTCAGGAGGAGGTAGAGGGTGGTGGGGCAGTTAGGGAAAACAGAAGGGAGAAGGGGAGGAAGAAGAAAATAAAAGTTCAGACCCAAACAGCAAACCCAGACTCACTATCACAAAGCTGCTTCTCAGTAGCATCTAAGAAATGATCTAGCTGCTCATGAAATTTTCAGGGGCATGCAAACACACCGTATTTCAACTGGCATCTTTACCTTCAAGAATTGCTGAGGCATGGAGAAAAGTTCAAGTCAATTACACAAAGACCCATAATTAATGGGTTATTAAATTCTGAGATTATACTTTTGATATTTTGAAAAAATTCTGCATCCAGAAAAAAAAAAATCTAGATACGATGCTATAATGCACTGGATCAAAAACTAGAAGAATTAGAATATATATTCACTGATACATTAATGGGTAATGTATTCACTGATATGCTTTTATTAAGACCTTCATTACAAAGTCTCGGCATCAACAGGGAATAATTTTAGACAGTGTAGCTGATGAGAAGACCAAGTAAGGAACTGATGACAAATTGGGTAGTACTTCTGTAACTTTTAGTTGTATTTTCATCATCCAGTGAACTTATCAAGAAACAGTGAAAAAGCATTCTCTGACCCAAATCCCAGCTAAATGGTACAGAATATGGAAGAGGCTTGTAAATCAAATGTCTCAATCATTTAGGTATGCACTTCCTACATTTGAGAGAAGTTTTTGATATGAGTCCTGTAATATGGGCTCTTTTTTTTAAATGACCTTTTCTCTGATGTGATACTTAACCAAAAGCTAAAGCACTTTAGAACACCTCAAATTAGGAATCATATTCTCTTTATAACAGAGAGATCTGTTATAGGTGTTTCTAATTGGCAATTCCAGAAACAAAAAAGCCTAGTAAGAAAATAACTCATGTAATCCACTGATTCATGAGTTTACAATCAATCCTTTGCAATGAAATTATGTCTAAAACAGATATTCAGAACATAACGTAGTTGATCCATGTGCGGCACACTGTATTACTCAAAGACGAATAGGAAAGGTGTTAGGCTCACCACAGAACTATGTACAGTGACAAAAGGGAATTTGAAGTTAACATATTGCCTACAAATAATAAAACCCAAAAGCTGAAATACAGAGAAGTTAAATCTTCCCCTCTTACAAAATAACAGCTAATAAAATTTTACCTTTTGTTTCCAATAAGCATTATAACCATGTTGGAATTGGAATGCTGACGAGCATCTTCTAACCAAGTTGTCAAGTGGTTGAAAGTGTCCCTCCTAAGTATAGAAGAGAATGAACATTAAAAGTAGTATTGTAAGAAATCTTTCCCCTGTTAGTCCACTCCTATACTTGAATAACCAACTCATTTATTAGTACACATGCTCTAGGGATAAAAGCTAGTAATCTCTTTGTGAGAGGAAGAAAGGGCAAACAAAAATTTAGCAAACAAGGAGTGTTAATGAACTCTGCCTAAAAGGTAATTGAAAACACATTTGCTACAAAGAGTAAAGAGGATTCTCAGAGTTGTAAAAATCTGTAATTTTATACATAAAAACTGAACAGAATTTTAGAAGTACCCATCAGCTTCAACTAAGGCAAACAACAGAACAAATAAACAGAGTAGTATTTGTTTTACTGAAAGCAGAAAACAGTTGATAATTTTTATGTGAGTTTATAAGCTGAATAATAACTATAGCAGTAAAATCTTTAAAAGTGAGGTACATGAATGTGACACATTATAGTTTTTATGGAAGGTGTAAATTGAGTAATAAATCCAATGCTTGTAGATATTAAAATATTGTATTTTATTTATTAATCAAATATTTGTTTACTGGAAATCCAAAGGAAAGAATATGTTATTTCCTGATGTTTAAATGTAACAGTGGAACAAAAGGGAAAACATCTAGGAAGTCTCTAGTACAAGGGGTTGCTCAATGCATCAAGAGCCAAGACCCACAAAAGGAGGCACACAACTTAATAGGACTTTGGAGTCTGAACATTTTTATAAACCAGACAGCACCCACAGTTTTACAGACAAACTGTATACAGATACATTATTTAATACAGCAGTGAAACTTTAGTAATTTCTGAACAGCTACTAAAAAAGTTATCAGATGAAGACCTGTATTTTCCAAACCTCATAAACACAGCAATGACACAAGTTTCCTGCTATTTTTTATGTAACCAAACTTCTATATTTTACTATTTCACTACTTTTCAGAATAGCACTTCAGTAAAAGTAATCTGCTACAATTAAAGAAAAATATCCCTCATGATAATAAAAAGCTAGAAAGGAATTAACGAATATTTGCAGGTATTTCTCAATAAAGGTAATCCAGAGGTTGATGGTCAATAGTTTACAAAAATATTTTATTTCATTCTTCCTGAAATTTTATGCACGCTTTCTCAACCACCATACAGAGAAAACTGCAAGTATATAGGTTACATATGCTGTATCTTGACTTAGTGCACTTAAGGTTGACACAATGTTACACTACCAGTAAGTATAAAAAAAGCCAAGCTAGATGAGACACTTAGCACTACTGTACACCATAGCACAATTCTACGAAGACATATAATTGTAATCCAGTTGGTATTCTCACCTTGTAATGTCATACACTAGCAAAGCCCCTGCAGCCCCTCTGTAGTATGATCTTGTGATGGAACGGAAGGACTCCTGTCCTGCCTGTAGAATACAAAGTTTCATTACTTCATATCTAATACTTATTTTTTGTTCCTGAAAACCATGAACAGGTTTTAGAATCACAGGATCAGAGAATTCTACTTCTGAGAGATGGAGATAAGGAAGAGTATGGATGGAAAATCAGAAAGGGAACAACTGGGGACAAAGTCTACGACAGTAGTAAGAGAAGGCACATAGGGAGAAGACACCAACTACAGCACAGCACTGTCAAAAAAAGAAAAAAAAAATTGGAACAAGACCTCTAAACCTTTTTTGGCAATCCCTGACAACCCAATTTACTGAATGGCTTCACAATACATGAATCATTATTAGAGCACAGAATGGACTCCTAGCAACTAAGCTCTGAAGACAAATTTGAAAGGAAGCAAATAACCCAGAGCTTCACATTTGAATTCAATAACCCGCTCCCTGGGGCAGCTGTTGACACTAGAATAAATAAAGTCCATTGTAAATAAATGATGAATGACATCTTTACGCCCACCATCTGCTGGTGTAAAGGTTGTTGGAAGGCCAAGGATGCAGATTTTATCCGTTATATCATAAACTGCAGCCAGCTTTCAACAGTCTTCAGATGGAATTCTTTCAGTAATCATTTTATTAAGAAAAAAACAGAAAATGGTTGTGAATTCAATTTTACACGATTTTGCTCCACAGTTAATCAATTTCCGCTGTACTTGATAAATAATGCTTGTCAAAGCAGCTCTAGGAGGCAAGAGTCATCTTCATATACACTGTGAAAAACTTCAGAGTCAACATATATTAGATAGTTCTCATAGAACAGTATTTTGAAAAAATCTCAGCATTTAACATGCTCAACAGAATAGTCCTGAAAAATAAATATTCATGGTTACAGATCTTAAGCTCCTAATGCTCATGTTTTTCAGAAGAGCTATCTAGCACTTGACACTTGCTAAAAGAAATATTTACTTCTAATATTTAGCAATAACAGATGCTTTAGCATAATTCAAAGATAACACAGAACATGTTTAAGAAATACTAATGCTGAGAAAAACCCTATGTGCAGTAAATCTGTAGAACTATAGGTAATTGCAGTGATTTAAAAACACTAAACACAAGAATAACATATTTATCAAATACAAGGTACCCTTCAGCCATGCCTACAAAATTAGTATATGGACAACATTTTCTTCCCACAGTTATTGTACTTAATACCAGATCTTCTTGAATTCAAAGATAACTTGATCTACGTACTGTCAGTCAACGAGAACAGCAGCACAAGTTTACATGTGTTCAGTCTTCAAAAAGCATCCTTATCTTCCAGGATAAACAGTAACTTCTACTTAAGAAAACACTTCATCTTAGCCATTCCACTGGAAACAGTTATAACATAGGGTACAACACACTTAATAGTTTCAACACCATTAGGATACACTCACATATGGTCTTGGCCAAGAGTCCAAGCACAGCTTCATGTAAATTTTGGTAACATCTTTAAGTAAACTTTGTTAATAGAATAGAGACAACCAGTAGAATACACCAAGACATAGTAAAAAATAATGAACAGTTTTTTAGTGTTATACCTGGTTTTCTACACAGAAATTCAAGATTTACCACTTATTCTAGCTCAAGTGAATGGCACATAAATGAAACATTTCCTTGCTAAACAGACAACTTACTGTTACAAAATTCTATACATTGCCTAAAATCATACATGGCCTAGAGTTCACCTAACACAATAAGACTGCCTGTTAAACCTTCATAAATTCCACCTTGACATGTGAAATTGTTCATCTCCCTGAGTAAATTAATCATGGTCAAGCAACATCGTCAGAGATTCTAGCAGATCTTAACAAAATGTATGAACTGTGAACTCTTAAAAGAATCACTTACACATAAAAAGTTCCGTATATCAATCCTGAAAGTTCTGTAATAACTTTGTGTCTCATTTGAAAATGGTGAATTTTAAATATCATTACTACTTAAAGGAAATGGTGGAAAATGGTACCTTCTTTGGTGAAGGGATCACATTTTTCACATGGGAATAATTAATTTATGCTTACATATACCAACGGACAACACAACTGAGTTTCTGTAAAGAAGGTCCGTTATATAACATAAATATATAATATATAAATGTTTATATATTTATATAATATATAATTTTATAAATTTATATAATCTATAAAAGTTTATTTTATCTATAACATTAAAATGCATTATATAATAACACCACCTTATATATAAATACATAAGTAAATATATATATTTACTGGCTACTTTAACAGTATCATTCTGAATGAGATCTAGAAGGTCAATATAAGCTCAGTATCGGTCAAACAGGGTTAGACATGTAGAATACATCCCACAGTTTTTTTTTAAGCATCATTGTTACTTTACTTCTTCATCTGATAATTTTCTCTCTGTCCACTTTCCTTCTTTCCAAGGTGGACAATCTATTTCAAAAGTCAAAAGTTGTCAAAACTGAAAAAAAGTGTAGGCTATTAGCCAAAACTGACTAAAAAACCACGAGTGTGCTACAATTGCACACTTTATCAATCTTACAAAGTAGGACTTACCCAAGTTTAGCTGCTTGTTACAAGAAGCAACAGATAGAAGCAGCAGTATAGAAGCTCAGTATAAATTAAAATCTGCTTCTGTATCAGAGAATTTACCTTTATCTTAAGTATAATTTTGTTATTAACATCCCTTTCACATTCCTGCAAAATCCAGTACTTGCTTGTTTTTTATCTCTGTTCCATATTAAAAAGCTTTTTTTTCACAGAGCAGTTGCAGTGAGAAAGGGACCTTTGGAGGTCCCCTATTCCAACCTCCCTGGCTCAAGTAGGGACATTCCAAGCAGATTGCTGAGTTCCATATCCAGATGGTGGGGGAGGCAGGGGGCTGTGGTGTCAGCAATAGTAGGGGCAACAATCAGGAAACAAATCTTAAATAGGGTGTTGGCCAAGGCCATATTATATCCAGTGCAGGTGATGCAAACTTTTCCTCCAAGACAATCCCAGGTTATACCCACTGTCAGAGTTACACTGCAGCGGAAATAGGAAGATGAAGGATGCCTCTGGTAACAGCCAGACCTGAGACACACGGAAACTCCAGCCAGACATGGCTGCCTGCAGGAACCTGTTACTGCACACTGAGCAGGCCCGAACATGCCTCCACTGCTCAGAAAAAGAGGTGCTAGGTCTGACATGAATAGTTCACTAATCATGAAAATATGTGAGCCTCTGATAAACAATCAATGTTTTAAGTGCTAAGTAACATTCTTTTCTGGCTGTTTTCTACTCTAAGCTTTTACAATTCATACCATAATGGTTCACAGAAACAAACTTTCTGATAGGAGAGACTTGTCTATATAGACATAGTTCTAGAAGTGATAGGTCTTCAAGCAAGTACAAAAATCTTCATCACTGCTTCAACTACATGGACATATATCCCATGTGCTTTTCAAAGCATACTTCATTATAGAGACCAAACCACAATTTGAAAATAACAATGTAAATAGAAAATGAAGCATTACCAATCACCGCAGGTCACTAAGATACATAAGTACTAAGACACTGCACTAGAGTTTGAAGGAACATTTAAGCTATGCAACTGTGTTATTATGAACACAGTATCTCTGTCATATTAAAAAAAAAAGACTCCAAGTGTTACTATTTGCACATGAAATCTTGGTGTCATTTCCAAGCAGGCAGTATAATTGCATCAGTTGCAAAATACACAGGCAAGCCTTTGTTTTCAAAAAGAGTTACTTGCAAGTCCCTTAACTGCATGTTTCTGAATCTATAAAGTAAGGGGGGCGGGGGTGGATCAAAACAGCCATAATGCAGGAAAAGAAAGTAGTGAAAAACCAGCATTCACAACAGTGTATCTTGCTAGAAAACAGTTCATTATTTTTGCTGAATTCTTTACTCCCAATGCCAAAGAATTTGTAAAGTTTCTTCAAGGACCAAGATATCTGAGAATGTCCCAGCAGACCTTCAGCATCCAAGCTGACCACTAGCTTTTATCAGGAGGGAATGTTATAGTACACATCCACATGCAATATGAGAACTACAACACACCTAGCTAGTAGCTCTAGATTCCCTCACTCTGAAACTGGCATACATGTGTGGTACATTCAAAACTGGTGACAGAACATTTCACTCGTGTTGCGAATTACTATTTACCTGTTTACAATTTTTTAAGTTGCAAAGAAGACTGAAAGACATCTAGGAAATAACCACCTCATAAGTGTCTCACCACCTGTGACAGCTGCCAGCTGGGAACAACTCCACAAAGTTGATCCCTGGAATAAAATGTTCCCGAAAGAAAGAAGAGTAACACATACCTTTAAATATAGATTTGAAAGTTATAAATACATTAACAGCCTCTAAGTCACATGTCAACTTGTTTATACAAATGCATGAATCTTTTCTGCAATCATGTCTCCAATCCAGAAAAAAAGAAATATTTCTAAGGTGGTTTACTAGCATGCAGGACAAATAGGCACAGCAGCAGTGTAAAAATAAAAAGTAAATGCCTGCTGTTTCCAGCAAATACATTCCCAAGCAAAAACAGAACTAAGAATGCTGATGAAGAAGAATCTATCACAATAAACGAAAGTCTCAGTATTTTTGTGATGGATTTAGCCAACACGCTGCTTGAGAATAACCCTGTCAGCATACAGTAAGAACTGGAATTTCAAGAGGACCTAAAGATCCCCAAGGATGAAACTGAACATATGTCTAAATACAGATAATTTGTACATCTGCCTTTTCCTCTGATGGTGTTGAATAAATGCCACTTAGATATCCAAAGCAATTCCCAACACATCACAGAAACAAAGCTTTAGTCTTCCATTATTAGAAATACACTTATAAATTGAAAGAAACTGTATTTGAAAGCTTTACGTTTTAAGTAGCAACCCCCACTAAAATAGGAGTTCTACTGTGCAAAAGAAGTGGTTCATACTTCTCCTATTTAAGGCCTTATCCAAAGCCTGTAGTAATGTTGCAATTATTGTAGAAAGCATGAATAAACTGCCAAGAAACCAAAAAATAATTCAGAAAATAACATGCCAATACTATAGTATTTCAATAACCAAACATATTTAAGCATGACAGAAGTTTACGAACACTAAGCTAGCAAGTGTATCTAGTTGCCTTAACTTCCTGTAGTGACATCATGGGTGTGAATAACAACTTAAGCTACTGGCACTGAAGTTCAGATGATGGTCATATTAAACAGACAAATCTCCCTGCCTCATCCTTCAATCCATGGATTCAGAAATAAGTTAATCCTCCTACATGGCAGCAAACACAGTCTGTGACTGGTGATAAGACTACTTTAAGAAACTGAAGAAGATCCTCTGTAAGTTCTCCTTGTAACTTCACAGCAGTATAACAGAGGGGCATGAGATGCAGCAGTATGTGTGCAGGTGCCAAGGTTAGAGGCAAATTAGTGAAAATGTAGTAAAAGAATACACCAACTGCCCACAAACATGAGTATGCTCCGAATACCAAAACAAGTAGAAAACATCACAAAGTAAACAGTAAGTAAAGAGCTCTAGGAGCAAGCCCTACATCCCAGCAACTGTCAGTCACTAGGATGGACATTCATTTAATGAATGAAATTTATTTGGTTCTAATAGATCCAAACCAATTGCAAACACAAGAAAAATACCTTAATTTCAAGAAGAATTAGTATATTCAGAATACCTGAAAATGAAATATGTCTGTAACAATTATGCCTCCAGTCTTCCACAAACATGCTATTTACAAAAGCTTTCAGCTACTAAAAAAAACCTATCAATTCCATTTGAAAGTACACTTGTATGGAAATCAAGAATTTACTTGAAATTATTTATAATTATTTCAGATATTTAGTCTGTTTAAGCAGAACTAAGGTGCATATATAAACATAATAATGAATTAATGTTTTTAAATCAAGCATTTCCATGAAATAGATACTAAAATATAGTATTCAAGTGCACAGGAAAAGTTCATTTTCATACCAATTTAGAGAACATCAGCATTAATTAGTGTCATCACAGATTTCTCCTACTTGTCTGACAGAAATATCCTCCTTCATTTACTGCTTATTTTTCCTCATCAACAATGACTTGTTAGTAACAGCCAACGCAATACAGAACATCCCCCTCAACAACAAAACCAAGGCCACTGACTCAGCCTGGTAACAAGCCCAGTTATCTCTCTACAACAATGAACTTTTTCTGAGGAGAAGCAATTTTAATATTTCTTAGTGTTATGCTGCCGCCACAAGACAACCAACCTTATCACAGATAATTTAAACTCAAAAAGCTTAGCAGCTTCCAGAACAGTAATTGTAACCCTTACTAGCTGCTGTAAAACTACTTCTAGAGTTCCCCAAAAGTTGTGTGCAGCTGACATTAGCTCAAACAAACACCACACTTCCACAAAGAGTTGCTTAACTTACTACAATAGGCAATTACCAACTAAGCAGTTTGGACAAAAATATTTCTCAGTCCATCCAACTATTGGAAGCCATTACTAAGACTAAAGATGCAAGAAAAGAAAATCTAGGTACTAGAGACACACAGACAAACAATTTGGCCCAATACCTCCTCTTTACAGACCTAAAAACACCGAAAGGAACAGTGAAACCCAAAGACTCACAGAGCTAAACACCTGGGTGTGCCACAGCACACACAGCAGTAAGCTTGCAGAGCCCAGCAGTGGGGAGATCCAGAACAGCCTGCAGCTGGGAGAGAACAACAAGAAACTGTTTGCTTGTGCAGGCATGAACAGCAGTACAGCTGAGACTGCAACACAACATTAAGAATGCAACGGCCATACTGAGTATCTTTCATGGAATGTAGATTTTGTTTGCAGGGTTTTTTGGGGGGGAGGGGCTGGGCTAGGTGTACTTTTGCATCACACTAGTTTTACTAGACTACCAGCTCACAGGACCAAATACTAGACTACAATTTCTAATAGGCCTATGTGCATTCCTTAAGTATATCTTCCAGTCTGGCCTCATCCAAAAGGAATTCAGTCTGTGTACTCCCTCATGGAAAACAGACTGCAGTAAAGAGAACTAACTTCCGTAATACGCTCTCAAGTCCAACTAGGATGATAAGTAAAAGTAATATATTCTTGAATTATCATACAAAGAAGGACACAACAAAGGATCTCAAGACATGCAACAGTGTTAGATCCAGCTGTCCCTGTAAGGTGCAGCATACTCCTGCAGTGAGGTATGCTGCAACTTCCATATGTTCCCATATTATGACACGCCTTTCCCTGGGGCTGCGGTGATCTGCTGAAAACAACACAAAATGAGCAGTGTTGCACAGAAATATCTGACCAGAAAAGCCTGAATTTTAGTGTTTGATTCTCTTAAGCAAGCAAGTTCATTGTTAGCAATCCAAACAAATTATATCAAGTTCTTCACTTTCTTATGCCTCTGCTCAGAATGCATCCTGTTCAGTGATGGATTAAAAGCAGGTGTATAAGGCTAGCATCAAACCAGAGAAAGGTTAGTGCTATGACTCAGTAAGCACCAACCAAAACCTAAATAGTTCATGTGTTTCCTTAGCAACATGTATAAAACAAATCTTCTCTCATTAAACAGAAGTTGTTACATCTTAATAAATACAGAGATAGCACCAGTAACAGCTACAGGTTTTGGCTAACAGAAAACAAAAAAATGCTCAGTGCAGATAGAACACAGTAACCTTGGCATTATGTTCATTTGTGTACCTTAACACTTATAAGTAAAATACTGAGAATTGTACCTCAGCATGTTTTTTTTTTTTTTTGCTATTCCTTCAACACCTTTGTACTCAAGATCCAAATGATACAGCAGAATTCAGATATGCTGACAACCAAGACTAGATTAAATAGAAATATCTTGCATTTAAAAATCGACTGCATAAAGTTAAACTTTTAACGTATGGCCAGGTATACTGTCATTCATTGCATACAATTTATAAATTATTAGTATAACACCAGCCACCAATCTACTCAGTGTATGAAAGCTTCAATTAATATTTTTAAACTTATGCATGGTATACTTAAGAATCTAGCCAGAAAAAATCCCTGCTCAAATAGTTTATAAATTATAGTCAAAAGCACTTGGGTTGCCATTTTGGCTGGACAATTTGCATGCATTCAAGATAACAAGCAGACTGCAAAGAGCACTGAGGAGTCAGAGGCACCAGGAATAACATGATCTACTAAAAACACAGTCGAGTTCATTTGTATCTAAGGAGATTAACAGAATCAGTTCCAAAAACCAGTGAAAGACAGTAGTAAATTAAGTACTTTTGCCTACAGACAATCTGCCCCAATTTTAGAAAACAAGGACCAATATAGGTATGTAGTCACATGATCACACTGTTACCAAGGGTTTAGATTATAAAATACTTTTATGCAGAGATTACCTTGTTTATTGAACTTTAAAAATGCTCAGCCACTTGGCAGTCTGAAACCCACAATTATAATAGCAAAAAATGCCCAGGACCAGAAAAAAGCATAAGCTGACCATATAGTTTCTATGCCTGTTTCTTACAACTTCCAAGGAGGCACAGATGTTAGGTGCCATTTCAAGTAAAGAACTTGTAAAGTAAGGTATTACCTATGAAGTTCACTGAAATATTACATTTATTTGACATTTTACACGTACACATATGTAGGCTAACGTATATGAATGTCCTTTCACTGACTTGCTGTACCAAAAATAGCACGTACAGAGGCTAGGAATCACATACCTGTCAGTTTCTAAAGGTATCCTAAAATTCTTTCAAAAAATGAAAACAGGCAACTCTGTCTTAGGCAACAGTCAAATACATTTAAAAGCTATTGCTACCAGTATGAACATCTTAAACTTGCCTCATCACAAGTGTAGACAGTGATGCTGACTGCTTTATAATAAAGTGATAACATAAGAGTAAGCCAATGTATGTTCTTAACTTGAACCTCCTTGAAAATCAAAGCCTGAATTTTAGGTGTTTTGAAACTTAAAGCATTTACCAGTCCCTTCTTGACTGAAATATTTACTGTCTTAAACATGCATCCTTCAGTCTTATATGAAAAGTGAGCCATGTGTTTTCTTCTACCTTGGAAATGCAAAGGAAGTTACAGTGCAAATCCCAAAGAATACATCACACCAAAAAAATGAAATATTAGCAAATCTTAACTTTATAGAAACCAAAGAAAGCTGCAAGACAAAGTACTTATCTACGGAGCTAATTTATGAGAGTTTAGCCAGAATAAAGGAAAAGTTAGTGGAGCAAGATGTTTAAACAATTTTTATGACTCATTACTTACCGTATCCCATATCTGAAGCTTTATCTGTTTTCCATCAATAGTTATCATTCGAGCCCCAAATTCTACACCTGAACAGATTTTACAAAAGATTACATTATTAGCACATATCAGAAAGAGAATGTCAAGTACTACGAAGCAAGAACGTACGTTAAAGTCAGTCAACACAGTAGAAATAATATCTTTCGCACCTGCTTTTATCCAATTTTCCAGCTGCTTGAGAGAGCTTTCTAGAACAAAGGTAACTGTTACTGTCTAAGTGTCTGGGAGGTATTTCCAACAAAGTTTTCCAAACCACTTAGTAGCTCTAGATTAGAGGGGAAAATATACTCCTTCAAACGTAAACAGGAAATTGAAGAGTCACAGTTATTTTAACACTCTACCAATGACAGATTGCTGGGACCAGTTTAGAAAAATTAAGCTTACAATTCTTTATCAATAAATAAACTATTAAGTGAGCACACAATCAGTCACCTTCGACAAGACAAATTTTATTGCTGTATTATTTAAAATCCACCTGTTTATGGGGAAAAAAAACCCACTTTCAAAATTCTAGCTAGTTAAAGATCCAAGTTCTATAACTGAGAGGAAAAAAAAGTGCGTTCCAAACAAACAAAAGTAACTTCTTCAGTGGAAAACTTCAGCCTTTTATACTAGTTTTTAAAGCAATTTTGAGGTCATTAACAGTAAATCAAGTAATTCAACCCACCCCCACAGGGGCACGCAATCGACTTTGAACTCATGTTCTTTATCTGTCTTTCCAAATCTGTTTGGGTAGTTGGGAGAAACTGGCCAAAATACACGCATGCCCTTGTAGTTAATGAGGCATTTCTAATCTCTTCTGATGCCTTTAGGGACTACCTAAAAACAGAGGCCAGACAATATCAAGGGGAATAAAATGCAGTTACATTTATTGAAGGATCTTAAGGCACATGTCAGGCAGACGAAGCCCCCCCCAGGGGCTACACCCAAAAAATGGATGATGGGTCATGGGTTTTCATACTTTTGTAAGTTTGGACCGTTTGCATATTGGGGGTTAATCTTCCAATTACAGCATCAGGTGATGAAGTAATTTACCCCAAGTTTGCTGCCCACCCCCAAATCACTTATGTTTACATTTTCAATGTCTGATACAGTAATGTGTCCTTGATTCCCAGACCTAGAGATGAATTGTTTTGTCTGACCAAAGTGGGACAACAGTAGCTAACACTCTATACAGAGTTTACAGTTCTGTTCTGAAGAATTGCAGAATTAAAAATACATGAAAAAATATAAAAGCTAAAATCCTTCTTCCCTCCTTTTCAAGCAGCTTCCCAGGCTCCATTACTCCATCCCTTGTTATGTTGCTTCTATGTTCACCTCCTCATCTTACTAGCTTCAATTTCTGCTCTGCTCCCAGATTTCAGCTAGTCCTATGCCAAGCAAAGAACTGGCACTACAATCATCCTGCTGAGGTGAAGCTGTTTCCCACAGCCTATCAGTCTGAGGTGACAGGGCTGCCAAATGCATGAGTGATATATAAGGTGTCATATATTTGGCAGGCCTAAAGAAGAAATGATGATATTAAGTCATGCCTCCCTAAAGTACTCAGGCTCTTTCTTCAGCCAGCCTATCTGCTGCCAAGACCTCACAAGTATCTGAAAACTGATGTTTGCCAGAGAATTTGAACTAAATGACAGGCACACACAAGGTGTGGAAGGACTGTCAAGAGAAAGGGAACTCATAATCAAACCACCTGATACATTCTGTTATATGAAGAAAATATGTTTATATTTCAAGCAGCTATTTCGTACTCCCAAACACAGGGAGCCTACCTACTCCAGGGCACAAACTAAAAATAGAGACTAGGATACATTTTGTGCAAGGCTCATGATTAAAGCTGATAGGTTCCTTGAAAGAACATCAACAAGTTGAAAGGTTCTGCAATCTCCTCTGAGACTAGCATCTGTTATGCTTAACAGCAAAATTTATCTGCAGACTAAACTTGCCCTCAGAAGAATTTAGTGCCACACTCTTGCTCTTATTTTGTGTGAAAAGATAAATAAAAGCTTGCATTATTTACTGTAGTTATATCAGAGGCAATGTGTCAACATGTATTCATTCCCCTGCTATCAAATCATACTTAACACAAATAGTCCACAAAGATTTGAAGAGTTGGGAAAATAAAAACCCTATACTTTCACACTTCAGCCCTCTATTCAAAAGTCACTCTTCCCAAATAATTTTTTTACTTTCATCTTTAAGGTTACCTTTGCTATAGTTTAACTTGTCTTCAAGGTTTTGTGGCTAGGCAAATATTACGTTCCCTAGCAAAAAAATGCCACTTCCATCACCATGAAGTGAATTTCAAGCCTGGACAATTCTTCTGTGCCCAATTTTCAGCTGTTCTGAAGAAACGGTTTAGATACTGCAGTCATGAACTTCTAAAATTGTTTCAGATTATACTATCCCAATAAAAGACCCCCAGCTGACTTTATGAGCTAACATATATTCATTAGCTAGACATTCACTGCCACCTTAATACAGCACAAATCCTGCACTTCTGCAGCACAACAAACTCATAAATGCATCCTGAGGTACCCCAACCATTTAACTAAAAACAATGGGCAGCACAAGAGACCTACCAATAGTGAGATCGTGGACTGGTTGAAACCGCTTATCTGTGAACTGTAACAATAAACATGATTTCCCAACACCTAAAAGAAAGAAAAGAAATAAGTGTTAAACACATTTGAAAAATCCTGTAAAGGACCAACAGAAATTAATTTAAGGAAATGTTACATGTTGCATTAAATAAATTACTAGAACTGAAGGTATCAAATCTCAAATACTTTTAAGTGTATAAAGTATTTTAATTACAGCTTTTAAAGTTCTAGAAACATTATAGCCAAAGCAATTATTTTCTAAAATTGAACAAAAATGAATTATTCTTTTGCAAAAGTAGTTCTACCTTTAAAATTAAGTGGAAAAGAAATTTTCTAACAGACTTTCAAAGTACCATTTTACATCCTCCTCTGCAACAACTACAGGGCTTGCTACTCCTCACAACCCTTAATCTCCTTCAGTACTTCCAGCTTTCTCCCAAGCTTAGACTCAATAGCATCAGCCTCCCCACCAGCTCTTTATTTATCCCCTGAGGTAACTGCAGCAGGTCTGTAGCTGCTTACAACCACTATATGCTGCTGCCCACTGGCCCCCCATAGGCCAAAAAGCAGTCCAAGAAGAGCTGGCAGCAACTGAGTTTACATTACAGTCAGACAGGTAACACAAACACTGTCCCCCCTCAGAAACCAACTCGTGCCAGAAATCAGTCTAACTACTTCCCATTACATGGACACTGGTCAAACTGGCCAATTTCTTCTATATGTAAAAGTATAGAACAGTAGAAGTTAATGCAGTCAGCAGGAGTACTCAAACTATCCAGGTTTGCAAACACACTACTTTTTCCAGGTAATTTTTCCTTCTTTTACTTGGTGGGGTTATTCTTCCTGTTCTGTGCAAACTTCATCTTTTCAGCCTTTAAAATTTAACCACAATATATTTGGTTCAAACTCTGAGCTATTCTCACAAAACATACTACTCTGTAGCATCCATGTTCCTGCTGTACTTTGTTTTATCTGTCCAGCAAGATAAAGCTATTCTAACCACATACTGGAGGTCAGCAACAGCTGACATATCTAGTAATAAAAGACAGCAAACAAAAAGATAAGGAAAAGAGCCTCACCCCTGACAAAAGATACACATATCAGAGGTTTGCATATAGTGACACTTGTCCTTCTAGTTCCAAATACAGCAAAGTTTTTTAGTATGGTATAATGAGGAAATAATGCCTACAGAAATATAACTACCACCTATTTAATTTCAGACTTTAATTCTAAGACCAGTAGCCAGTTTCAATGAAGTCTAACAGAAACAGGAATCCTGCATTTGGTTTTGCCACAAAATGAATTGTGGCCAACTGATGACACTCAGATTAATATCTCAAACAATGCAGCAATTGCAACAGCCTAAGCTCATTGCTAGTGCTGCTGTCTCTACTCTCTTCTCTCCAGTATGCTCCTGATCATTTCTCCACACAGCTTAGATGAGTTCTGAAGTAATTTCAGTTGTCTGCTGGGTAAGCATGCCACTCTAACAAGAAGAGTGACAAAGCGAACAGAAATGGCTTAATGCAGGGTCAGAGAAGCAGTAGAGTTAGCTTAAATGAGGGAAAAGAAATGCAGCAGCCAGCAGATCAATAACACAGAGTGGCATGGAACTGTAGTCCAAGGCAAAATTTGCAGCATCTGCCTTACTAGATCTCTTTAGCTTTCTGGCTTATGATGGCAAGCTGTCAGAACACAAGCGGCTTTAAAGTAGGTATAGATTCTGTTCCTAAAAAATTAGTAAACATAAGAAGTGGAGAAGGAATGGGGAAAAGCACTGCAGGCAAGAAAGAAACAGAGAAAGGTAGAGTATGGGAGCTGCAGGGACAGAACACAAAAGTGCATGGAATTTTAAAATATTAATAATTCTACTCAGAGAAGAGCTCTTATCACAGCTGGTGAGAGATCCTACCAGGGGAGGGGACTACACTAGACCTGCTTGTTTGCAGACAGAGATGGGCAGGTGGGAGATGCAGTGGCTGGAGGCTGTCTCTGGGGCACAGTGATCATGAAATTATAGAACTTTCAATATTTGGTGAAACAAGAAGGGGCATCAATAAAACTTCCACACCGGACTTGCAGAGGGCAGACTTAGGCCTATTCAAGAGGCTTATGCGGAGAGTTCCTTGGGAAGCAGCCCTTAAAAACAAAGGAGTCCAGGAAGGTTGGGCATGCTTCAAAACAAAAATCTCAAAGGCATGGGAACAGACTGTCCCTGTGTGCCAAAAGATGAGCTGACAAGGAAAATGACCAGCCTGGATGAGCAAGGAGCTCTTGAAGGAACTAAGGAAAAAAAAAAGAGGGTGTATCACCTTTGGAAGGAGGGACAGGTATCCCCAGAAATGCTTAAGGGAATTGCTAGGAAAAATGCAGGAAAAAAATTAGAGGCAAAAGCCCATTTAGAACTCAACCTGGCCACTTCTATAAAAGACAATAAAATATTTTTATAAATACATTAATAGCAAAAGGAAGAGCAAGGACAACCTCCATCCTATAGTAGGTGTGAGAGGGAATTTAGTAGCTAAAGATGAGGAAAAGGCAGTACTTAGTACTTAAAGAAGGTGTTCTTTGCCTCAGTTTTCAACAGAAAGACAGATCATCCTCAAGACAACTGTCCTCCTGGGCTGGTAGATGGTGTCAGGGAAGAGAATAGTCTCCCCACAGGATGAAGCAGTCAAAGGCCTGCTGAGCCACTAAGATGCTCACAAATCTATGGGACCAGATGGATTCATCGGTGATAAGGAAACTGGCAAATGAGCTTGCAAAGGTGCTCTCCATCATCTACCATCAGTCCTAGTTCAGCTGGGAAGTCCCAGCTACTCGAAGCTGGCCAGTGTGACACCCATGCACAGGAAGGGCCAGAAGGAGTATCTAGGAAACTACAAGCCAGTCAGCATGACCTCAGTGCTCAGCAAGATTATGGAACAAATCATCTTGAGTGCCACACAGCACTTACAGGCTGGCTAGGGTATCAGACCCAGCCAGCACGGGTTCAGGAGCGTCAGGTCGTGTCTGATCAACCTGGTCTCCTTTTATGACCAGGTGACCCGCCTCGTGGATGCAGGAAAGGCTGTGGATGTTGTCTACCTGGACTTCAGCAAGGCCTTTGACATTTGTCTCCCACAGCACACTCCTGGAAAATCTGGTAGCCTTCAGCTTTGACAGGTGCTCTCATCACTGGGTTAAGAACTGACTGGATGGCCACGCCCAGAGAGTGGCAGCAAAGAGTGCTGCATCCAGTCATTAGTGGTGTCCCCCAGACATCAGTGCTGGAGCCAGTCCTGTTTAATATCTTCACTGATGATCTGGATGAGGGATGAGTCCACCATGAGTAAATCTGCAGATGACACTAAGCTGGGAGCATGTGTCAATCTGCTGCAGAGCAAGAGGGCTCTGCAGAAAGACCTGGAATGATTGGATGGATGGGCAGAGTCCAACAGTATTCCAGCTGGTGGATGGGGTCCGCCGCTTGGGACCCAGAGCGCCACAGCCACCCCAAAGGATGTCCCGCTAGAAACAGCTCCTTGGGGGGTCAGGGCGCTCCTCAGCTGGCAGAGGGGCTTCTCAGCATCGGGCAGAGCAGTGATTTTTCAGCTCAGTGATTTCAGCTTTCAGTGATTTCAGCTCAGTGCTCTCAGCTCATGCCCTTGTGAGTTTAGCCCCTCTTTTAGCCAGACCGTAGTGAGAGAGAGAGAGGTCTCGTGTGGAATTTCCGCAGGTGGTACTTTATTGAGAGGGTACCAGCGAAAGGCTCCAGGGACGAGGAACCTCTCTCGACCAGAGGAAACCCAGGGGTTTTTATGGGACACCAGGGTGGGAGGAAAAGGGTACAGAACCAATCAATTGTAACAGATCTACATAAAATCCCGAGGGGGCTTGTGGGTCTCCGGACAGGTTGCCGTGACTAGGAGGTTTGTCTTTGTCTTAGGGGCTCTGGGTGAAGTTTCGAAATTCTTCCTTGACTCCTCAGCTTGGCTCCCTCCAGGGCAAAGCAGCCGGGGCTCCACCCACTCCCACACACCAGGATGAAATTAACAAGTCCAAGTTCGGACTCCTGCATTCAGCCACAATAACCCCCTGCACCATTACAGACTGGGGATTGGTGTGGCTGGACAGTGCCCAGGCAGAAAGGGACCTGGGGGTTCTGGTGACAGCAGCTGAACATGAGCCAGCAGTGTGCCCTGGTGGCCAAGAAGGCCAGTGGCATCCTGGCCTGGATCAGGAATGGTGTGTCCAGCAGGAGCAGGGAGGTCATTCTTCCCCTGTACTGGGCACTGGAGAGGCCACACCTCGAGTGCTGTGTCCAGTTCTGGGCCCTCAGTTTGGGAAGGACCTTGAGACACTTGAGCGCGTCCAGAGGAGGCAACGAGGCTGGTGAGGGGCTGGGAACACAAACCCTGTGAGGAACGACTGAGGGAGCTGGGGGTGTTCAGCCTGGAGAAAAGGAGACTCAGAGGTAACCTTATCACTCTAGACAACTTCCTGAAAGGTGGCTGTAGTCAGGTGGAGGCTGGTCTCTTCTCCCAGGCAACCACTGAGAGGACACAGTCTCAAGCTGCACCAGGGGAAGTTTAGGTTAGACATCTGAAAAAAAAATTCTTTACTTAGTGATTGGGCAATGGAACTGTCTGCCCAGGGAGGTGGTGGAGTCACCATCCCTGGATGTGTTTAAAAAAAGACTGGATGCAGCACTCAGTGCCATGGTTTAGTGATAAGGAGGTGTTAGGTTAGGTCATGGGCTGGACTTGATGATTTCAAAGGTCTTTTCCTACACAGCTCATTCTGTGAACAGTGTTTATAGATACAGGTACCTTTTAGATCACCAATGAAATAAAATTACCCCATCAGAGAACATAATCACCACCTCACTTACAAAAAACCTGTCAGTCACACCAGAAATAGCTTTTGCCGTTAACCCTGCAAAGTGATTTCAGTATCAATGGATAAACCAAAACCTCAAACCAATCCAATATTCCTGCACAAATCTTACAAATGTTGGAACAGTATTTCAAAATCTAATCAACAAAATGACATTTTATTAGGTATTCCAGCACGAGCTTTCAAGTGGCAACCTGGTATTTCTTGCCCTTGTAAGGCTGGTGACCAAGTCAGTTCAAATGAGGATACAAACACCGCCCTCATCAGAGCAAAGACAACAGACAAGCACAGCCCCTTTGATGCAAGCCCTGTCTCAGAGTGGCACAAGATGACGGCACCTCTGGTCACTCCTCCATAGGAGCAGGCCTTTTAGGAGCAGACTGAAGACTGATGGGCTCACACAGAGAAACAGAAGAAATAACCAGTTTCTCTTCTATGCAATTCCTGCTACTTCAGAACCTTCCAACAACAACAAAAATCCCATCTGAAAGTCCCTAGGTTATGTACTGCTTTTGACTGAAATAGAGGTTTCATTTAATTTTATAGTTTTAAGATATTGCATGTTTGTATCACAAAAGTCCTTATGTAAATATGTTATAGCCCAAATCACTTCCAGAGTTTGAGCAAACTCCTGTATCACAGGCAGAAGCATGTATCACCGCCAGGAACATGTATCACAGACAGGAGCAATATATGAATACCGGAGTAGTTTACCACCTTGTGACACAAACATGCTGCACAGATCAGTTAACAGCTGCAGGCAGCTAATTCTACGGCATGCAGGTGGTTTAAAGTAACTACACCAGTTAACTCTAAGAACAGTGGCTGTTTACCAGTATCTTGTTCACTTAGCACTGTAATCTTACACCTGAAATGAGGCAAACACTGTGAAAAGTAACTGAGCATGTCTTGATGATAGTCAATTGCAGAATGCAAAAGGGATAGATTCAGTAATTAACTCATTCTCCATTTTATGCCACAATTATTTTAATGTAGCTTCAGATAAACCACATCAGAAAAAAAATTCTAGTATTTCATATGACAGAGCTTGGATACACTTCAACAACCACAGTAAACCAAAAGCTCTTGCTTAGGAACAAATGAAAACAATGGATTACCTGTTCAGAAGGAAGGCAGCCTGCTTTTTGCAAGTGTCTGTTTTAGGATCCCTTCATCGCT
Organism: Sylvia atricapilla; assembly: GCF_009819655.1. NCBI lineage: Eukaryota > Metazoa > Chordata > Aves > Passeriformes > Sylviidae > Sylvia > Sylvia atricapilla. The sequence continues at coordinate 115,992,930 of NC_089140.1, read as the reverse complement.
TCTTAGTACTCAAAAAATGATGGGAAGTAGAACTTGTGCTATAGTAATTTTGCCCTCCAGCTCTAAATTCCAAACCAGCAGACTAAGTGCTTCTCCAAATTCCTCTGACTCCCTTAACAGCTTCCTCTTAATCTGGCTGCAACCCTGCAGTCAGTTTCCTTAGACAAGGCATTGTCAGAACTTTGCTGGTGTCCACTTTGGCCCAGCTTCAACACCACCCTTGCTTATGTACTTGTGTTTATTTCAGAGCTCAGCAGTAAAGCTGCCTTTCTCCCTTCTCACTCATTCGCAACAAGGACTTAAAAAAAACACAAAACAAAACAAAAAAACACCAGCTCTGAAGCACAGCACAGGTGATGTTACAGCTGAGCCAATTTCTGGCTGAGAGAGCTGAAGTGCCTCCTTCTCCTCTTCCTGACTCCCTGTGAATAGGGCAAGGAAGGTTCAGTTAGTGGCTGAAAAGTCAGGTGTGTACTACTGAACATGAGGGAAAACTTTCAGGCTTCTCCTACCTCTAGGCAAAAGTCAGTGTTCCTTCCACTGATGTTGCCTTGAAAGGCTGGCCTGGTTCAAAACAAAAAAATGGATCAAAAAAAGAAGGTAGGGAGAGGTAAGAATTTCCTTACCTGCTCACCTAAGCACCACGGTGTCTCAAGAAAGGTAAGAGAGGAAAAGAACTGCAGTAGTAGTGCTCTCAATTGTGGAATAAAACCTGAATGCTAAGAAAAATCTCCTGTGTTTATCTGCCTGCTGTCTCTGGTGAGTAGACTCACTCCTTCCCACACAGCTCCCCTCCATTACCCAATAGGGCTCTTGCACCCTTTTGAGCATAACTACTATTTGTTTAGGTTTGAAAATCATTTTTGTGAGCTGAGCTGTCTCTCTGAAGGATCACACAAGCAGTGATTCGGACAGCTAAGAAGCAGCAGAGCCTATAGTTGAGACAAGAAGTGGTAACAAGGTCTACTCACTTTAGCGGCAGATAAACCCCTGGATTAATTCAACCATCTCACAGAACTATTTTTCTTGTACTTGATGGTGATCAATCAGTCCACCACACACACAGATTAAGACCTACTTCCCTTTGAGATCTTGCTCTCACTAATCTTCCTAGTTTCAGTTTCCTTCCTTCAAAGTACTCCAGACTGTGGAAAAACACAGCCACAAGACCAAATTACCTGATTCAGCCACTAAGTAAAAAGTTAACCTGAAAAGAAGGTAGTTTTCTACTGCATTAGTGGATCCAGATCATGGCAGACTACCAAAGTCAGCACAAGGTAAGGGAAGCAAGAACTCCTTCTTTCACACCATAACCAACTATGTCAGCTTGAATGTCCATGAACCCAGTGCCACAATACCAACTGAGCTGAAACCACACTTCCTGTTTTCTTACTGTCCTTTAGAAAAACAAACAAAATAAATCTTATAGACAGAGTAACACAATTTCAAATGATGGACAAGATTATATATATGGTTATTATATATATACATATTATATATAGATAGATAATTATCTAGATGATACACATAAGAACACAGATTTTAAAACTAACTTTGATTTTAACCAGGTAATTACACATTACCACGTCACAAGATATATACCTCCTAATCTGGTTTATGAGATACTTTTAGTTCTTTCCAGTAGTCTGCAGAGCTTCTCAAATGTTTCATAAGCCCTCTTCTATTACAGGTTGCAGTTCCTTCCCTCGTCCTCCATTTCCAACCACAGCAGCTTTATGCAACCTCCAGAAAGTGCAGTATTACTTTTTTCACAGGCCTAGGCATAACAAGACATGAACCTATAGCAAAGATTTTTCTTATCTCTTCTCAGTCCGTTATGTCTTAGTCAGAATTCCAGCATCAAATGGGGAAAGCTTTATTTAAATTTATAGGAAGGACAAACTAAAAAAATTCCAAACTCTCACATACAGAGCAAAGGAGGTTCACATACAATTATAAGCATGGACAACAACTGAAGAAAAACAACCTCCAAAAAATCCTTCATGATGCCCATGCAGTTCTGGGAACAGTAATAAAAACAGCTCTTTTAAAGCTGATTTAGCTTCAGCACTTAAATATTTCACAGCATATTTGAAGCCATAATGTAAATTTCTCCTTTCTCATAAACAATTAGCACAGGCCTACAAAGTTATAGGAGCTGTTCAGCTTTAGCATGTTTCAGTTTGTATGACACTGCTCCACTGCTAACTGTAGGTTTTAAAAATAAGTAAAAATTATTTCCAATAAATAAGCTACATTTGAGTCTGTAAAAAAACTTCCTTATGTTCTGCATGGTCACAAATCACTTAGAAACTGCTGCCATTCATAATAATATGGGACAGGTGTTTGGGGCTTCTTTTTAAAGTGTTAGAATTAGACAAGAGTGCACACTAGCAGTCTCATGAAACCACTTGTATGGACATATAGTTTGTTAATTATAGTTAACAACTTCTAAGAGGATAAGAGGATGTTCTTATACAACGCCTAATATCTGCTCTTTTGGGATTAAAGCATCATTGAAACGGTCTCAAAGCAAGATGTAAGTAGTACAGACCTGGTTTTCAGCACAAACGAGTTCTCAACCTATCACAGGGTATTAACACCAGCTCTGGGAAGATGAAAACTGGTTTAGCAAAGAAATACTATTACATACTTAGAGAAAATAAGGGCAAAAGACTCTGGTCATACACATTACCAGCTAATAACAGCTGCTGTTCCAGAGCAAAGTGCAAACTCACTAGAAAGATTTCACAAAGAGGACAGAAAAAGAAAGTGAACTCAATGGCTTAATTTCAACATTTGAAAGTCTCCTAGGTAAGTGAAATGGTTGACTAGACAGCTTACTTTACTCTAGAGAGTGAGGAGAATTAGACCACCAAGCAATTATATTTTCTTTCATCATTGCCTCCTAATAAGAATAACTTAGAGATACTCTTGGTCTAGGAGCAGCAACTATCTGCTGAAATTGAAAGGCAAGTGAAAGTCCATTATGCAAAAAGCTCAGAGAGTTGCTGCAGTAACACATTCAAGAAAAGCAGGTGGATCTGCTCATGGAAAATGCAGCAACAGTGATCCTAAAAAGACATTTAGATGGGCTACAAATGACAAGTTACGTTGGAAAGAAATCTGACCACTGCAAAACTGGTACTTGAGGTATCCTAAAGCTCAGGAGCATTCTCTGGTGGAATCTAGAAAGCATACTCAAACATAAGCAAATTCTGATGAATGCATATTACTCTGAAAAAAATATTCCAGCTCTCATCTTCACAGAAATCTTGTGTATTTCTCAGTTTATTCCCACACAGTACATTGCTGGTAACAAACATGTAAATAAAGAAGATTTTACCATCATACAGAAAAAGATCTAAAAGAAAAAAGTGACAGACTTACAGTCACCAACTGCACAAACAGATAGTTCTCATATGCCAAGAGTATTCATCCTAGCTCAGACCTAAGTCCACCTCAACTTCAACTGGTGGCCAAAGGCAGATGTATAGGGAAGAGTGGATAAAGACACCAACTCCTACTGCCAACCAAAATGCAAGACACCATCAACCATAAAGGCTGGTTGGGTCTCAGAGGTACAGTCCTAAGCAGCACACACCACACATGCTTCTAAACGAATTTGCAAACCCCTACAATGCTTTGGAAATAGCCAGATGAAAGGATTTTTCCTGATAAACTCTCACAGTAGTCAGTATTCCATAATATTTGTATTTTTCTCTTGAACTCCACAGCTACTGACCCACAGCTACAACATAAAAACCACACAGATTTACAGAGATGTTGTTTGAGTACCTGAAATACAGCCATGCCATTTCAGGTCTCTCCCACAACAGAAAACTAAACCAGATCCTTAGATTTAGATCCGGTTTACATCCTAAACCAGTTCCAATTATACAGAAAACCATTTTTATGTATTAAAAAATACAGTTAACAACTAGATTAGAAGCAATCTCATGTTCATAAAGCTACCATGACCAGAAAAAGAAAAAAGTCATGCCAATTCACTGCCATTGGCAGTGAACGCCAGTGACCAATGAAACAGGGAATGCAAAGGGACAAGAACTGTTGAGCACAAGGCAGTCAGTCTTGTACAGTCAGTCTCTGTGACTGTCATTTTAAGAGACTGAAATCATCCCGAATTCCTGTGTTTAAGCAGATGAAAACATGTGGAATGGCAATTCAGAGATGGCACATACAGGTGTCTTGTATAACTCCATGGGGTTTTCACTGGTTTGCTTATAGATCGCACAACCTTACTTTGTTTTTAGTGCTGAAAGAGGAGCTAAATGTTAACATCTGTCCTCAGCTGAGTCTCTTAGTTTTCTCCCACAGTTTGTTTACAACTAATTGCTGAGTCACCAGGCAGCTGAGGCATCTCCAAAGCCTCTAAATCAAATACCAGAAACAAATTTCTTGATTGCTATGAAACCTACATGGTCTGTGAGTCCAGTGGCGTATCTTCACTGGGTGGAACGCTGAGGGAAACCATGGAAACTGAACAGGAGAGACACCATCCACTCTGAATTTCCATAGTCAGAACTTTGAGTTCAATTGCCTTCCTCTGAGGAAGAGTAGTAATACCCAGACCACCACCATCATCTTGGCAACTGTGCACAACATAAATTGGCTCTTCAGTACTAGCTCTATTAGAATACTTAAAAGGCTCACAGGAGATCCAAATAAAAGCAAAACCAACTAACCACTATTGACACATTCAATTCACTTCAAGAATAATCATTGCAGTAGTTTTAATTAGCTTTCTGTAGCAACTCAAGAACACAAGCCATAAGAATTAAAAAAAAAAAAAACTAACCAAAAAGGGCATTAGGGTTGCCCTAATGGCAAATTTGTGAGCCTTCCTCCTCTCTGTTTCCTTTCTCTTACTCTTCCGATATTTGGCTCTTAAGCAGCTGCAACAACTTCAGAAGTGACACATCCATTCCGTATTTCACGTTTCAAACAACTCAAATGCAAGAGTGCAGCACAGACTATCACACTGAGGATATCTCTCTGTAAAAATTTAATCAGTATACAATCAATGTACCAAAGCAACTGTAAGCTGCTGTCTACCACTTTAATGACTACAGGTTTTAGGGATGCACCAGAACTGGCCACCTGTTCTGACGCACTGTCATTCTGAACTGTGCATTACCATCTTGCATCACCCTGGCCTGACAAACCTCCTCTTACTTCTCCTTGAACAGGTGCAAATCCTGTCCTCCTATCCTGGCTTGATGAACTGTCACTCAGCTAAACACCCAACAAAAATCAGAATTTTCAGTTATCATCTACAGCCTAATGCTTCCAACATAGTCATTATAGCTGTGATACATTTCTAAAGATTCACTTATACTACATCTGCTACTGCAGAAGCCTAAAAAGCTTTCAGAGCTTAAATATATGTTTAAAAAGCAGATAAAAGTCACATAGTAGTTGCATCTAATGTATTTAACACCCTCGTGTGTAATGCAACTGTAATGCATAATTATAATCCACCAACAGATAATTTGGTTCCTAGGTATGGAGTACAATTATGAAGGTACACTCAGAATAGAATCTAAAATAATAGGTGTGTCATCACACTTACTAAAGAAGGCATTTGGACAGGTATGAGAAAAACAACAAGGAAAATGCACAACACACAGCTAAGTTAGCTACCTTGTCCTGACAACATTTTGATCAAAGTATGCTACTCTCATCCATACTAGGCTGAGAAAGCATAAAATACATTGGCAAAGGGGCTTCAAGCAGCAATTCCTTTTAGCACAGGGCTATGCCGGCAGCATTTGTAAGCATTATTTTTTGTCACATAGTAGCCAGTTACAAACGGAACGGAGTAAGTCTTTAAGGAATGTTCAAATGGCCGTGTTGGATGGGGCCTTGTGCAATGTGGTCCAGCGGGACATGCCCCTGCCCATAGCAGGGGTTTGTGGCTAGATCATATTTACGCCCCAGCCCAGCCCCTTGACATTCTATGATTCAAAATATTTTTAAAAAGTGCCAAGAAACATCTGAAAAAGCAGTGGTGTGTGCACATAAACACACATTAAAAAAAAAAAAAAAAAGGCTCCTGTAAAACAGACTGGAAGAGCCAGGGGTTTTAATTTTCCTGTGACAGCGTTTCTTCACAGTTTGTTACAGCAGCTCCAGCCGAGACTGGAAAGAGCATCCTTGCAGCCTGAGCTGAAGGTAACTCACAGCAATGAGACAGAAACTCATCACAAAACTGCGGGGTGGAGTGTGGCCTCGCTGCCACAAGGCTGCAAACCACGGGCACTGCCCAGCTATAAGTTTCGTTGTGACAGCGCCGTCTCCCTGTCCGCTGCCCCGCTCTGCCGCCGCAGCCAGGCCGGTGACACAGCCCGAGCTGCCCCGCGGCCCGCCGGCCAGGCCCAGAGGCGGCTGCCGTGGGCCCAAGGCCACCCGGAGACAAGGCCGAGGCCGCGGGCGGGGCCCGGCGCAGAGGCGGGGGGGAGACACCGCCTCTTCCTCGCGCGGAGCCACCACGTCGGCGGCACTGCCAACACTGCGGAAATGGGCGCGGGGAGCCGGGCCTTCCTCTCCGCCCCCCGCCCCGCTCCGGCCCGGCCCGGGCTCACCCACCTGTGTCTCCGATGATGATGTACTTGAAGAGGTACGCGTAGGCCATGGCCGCTCCCGGGATGCCGCTCCCGGGCTGTCCCGCTTTCGCTCCGGCGTGACGCGCGCGCTCGCCGCCCGAGCTCGCGCTGCGGAGAGGCGGAAACGGGCTAACGGCCCCCGGGCGGCGCCTCCGCCCGCTCGCTGCCTCCTACCTCCGCCCCCGCGCGCCGCCGGCGGAGGGGCTCTGCTCGCTCGGTCCTACTGTCCGCCCTCCCTCCCACCGCGGCCCCACAGGCGCCGGGAACGGCAGAAGGCGGCGACGGCGAGAACAATAAACAGGCGCCGAGCGGCCCCCGGACCCTCCGGCGACGTCAGCGCCCGCCCCCTCGCGCCGCCCCGCCTCCGACCCGGAAATGCTGGGCGCGAGGCCGCCTCCCGCCGCGCGCGGGGCGGGGCTGAGGGCGGCGGCGGCTGCCCGGGGGCGCCGGGGCGGTGCCGTGCCCGGATCCGGGCTCGGTCGGGCCGGGGGAGGGCTCTGCGGTCATCGAGTCCCGCCTGTGACCAAACACCGCCGTGTCAGCTGGACCGGGGCACTGAGTGCCACGTCCGGTCTTTCCTTCCCAGGAGCGGTGACTCCACCACCTCCCTTGGCCGCCCATCCCTGTGTCTAAATAGTTCTTCCTAATCTCCAGCCTAAATTTCCCCTGGCACAGTTTGAGGCTGTGTTCTGTTATACTGTCGCTGGTTGCCTGGGAGAAGGAGCCGACCCTCACCCGGTTTTAACCTCGCTTTCACGGGGTTGTAGAGTGATTAAGGTCACCGCCGAGCCTTTGTCCAGGCTGAGCCCCGCTCCCTCGGCTGCGCCTCACGGCATTGGTACTCCAGAATCGCTGCCCTTCTTTGGACCAGCTCCAGCACCTCAGCTGAGGGGCCCAAAGCATGAGCCCTCTGAGAATAGCCAGCAATGAGCTGTTTGGTACAAGTTTTACCCTCATCACGTGAGTTCTGGCCTGAAAGGGGTTTTTCCCTTTCTATTTCTGTCTTTCCTCACTGAACTGAAAGCAATGAGCCAGCAGAGTAACCTAAATTCCCAGCTGGTGTTTAGGACTTTTACTTAGAGTTCACATGGGAATGGTGTGCTGGAAGAGGTTTCAAGGTCTTCCATAGTCTAAGCTGCTTCCGTAATGTCGAATGTTCCCTGACCTTTGGACCTGGAACAGTCTGGCTCACATATCACATCCACACCGAGGCTGTTGAGGGTAAATGTGGCAGGACACTCCAGTCGGATCATACTGATGATGATGCTTTGGGATTCCCTTCAGCTCAGACTGGGCAGGGGGGGACTGTTCAAGAGCCATTGACACATTCTTCATATAAACTCACATTTTACTCCCATTCTGGCTGTCTGGTGGAATGAAAGTAAAAGGTCTCTGTCTTTTAACTTTATAGAGGTTTTTATTTGTCGTCAACAGCTTGGACAATGCTGATCTACAAGGCTTCTAACAGGTGTGCATCCAACTTCCTTGTAAAAATAAATAAAGCTGATAAATATAAAGCTGATTGTGCCAAATCCTGTTGTCATACTTCATGAGCTGAAACCCAAAACAAAGCTTTTTATAAAAAAAAAATTCATATCTACTGGGGATGCACCCCCCCCAACAGCACTGTGAAGTGAAGGAGCTCCTTTATATATTATAAACATACTTTTTCCACATGAAAAATTCACATTTTCAATGACCACTTGTCAGATGTTTGCCTGCTATTTTTTTTTCTCCTCTGTACTTGTCCTAATTTCTGAAAACTGCTTATTAAGTGTAGAGCCCAAAACGGCAGCTCTCACGTGTCTCTAACCAACCTCATCACCTCAAAACTGGCAAATGTGTGTCTCTGAATGTGTTTGGCTTTTTTAATCAACAACATCTGAATTTCATTTTTGATAATGGATCCCTATTCTAGACAATTACTACTCAAATGTATCCATACCATTCGGTATCTACTTATTAGCCGTATTTTTTCCCTTGCTAAATTTCAGTAATTTTGATCATGGCCGCTCAGTTTAGGAAAAAAAAAATTTTTTTTTTCTCTTTTCATATTATCTCTGCTGTTTTGTTACCCAGACTGTTCATGAGAAGATTGAATAGGTCTTGCATGGACAGGACAGAGCATTGGAAAGTGGCATGTGAACTTTTCTCCTAGTTTCAAAAACCTCTCCATGCTGAAAAGAGCCATTTCTGTATTATTTTATTTGCAAGTAGTTTCAATATACATTTTTGTTAATAAAGAATTCCTAGACAGAATGAGTTTTCTCAGAGAAGCAGGTTTTTGCCTTGCTTCGCATGAAAGTTAGGGAGTTTTTTTCACATATCCCTGTGTGTCTCTGTTTCCTACCCTAATAATGAACATGAAATCTGGCATATGGATGGAACAGGGTACCTCAGCTGAAGAAAAGGCTGCAGCTGGGGTCAGCTGTCAAACCCAATCAAGAATTCACACTAAAACAAGTCTTCTCAAGTACTCCCTCAGCAGCTAAGCCCTTCAGCTGGCATTCATGTTGTTGGCATGGGTTTGTGTGACCTCAACCACTGGAGACAAAGCTGTAGGAGATCAGGCCGTAAGCAGATAAAATCTCATCCAGTATAAGTAAGGGGATGGGGCAGCTCTGCTCCTCCTATCTGCTTGTGGACCCTCCCTTGTTCTGGCACTGTCAGAGTCATCTGCTGAATAGGGCAAGTGGCTAAGCTTTGATTTTTTCATATTAGCTTTCAGGCAAAATCATCCTGGGTCCTGCACCAACAAACTGAATAACCTCATCACTTGGATCCCACCTCTGTCCAGCCATCCTCATTGCTCCCATTGGTTTCAAAGGACCCTGTGGTTGTGAAGGCTAAAGTCCACTCTATGAGATTAGTCATGCAGACAGGTATCAGCTCTCAGGATGTGCTTCCCCTTTAGCTGCCTTTCCTGTGACTGGCAGGATGAAGGAGAACTGTGTTGTCTTTCATGTCCTTTACCTTTCCTCCAGAGCCTTGTTGTTGGTCATGGCATGCTCCAGGTCTCCATTAGCACTGTTAGGGATTCCTACATGATTGAGGCACAAAGGGTATTGCTCTGAGAGCTGGTCAAGTCTTGACAATCTGTCCTTAACCTCTCAGGGTGATAAGTTTCAGGTGTGTTTGATGGTTACAGACTTTTTAATAAGGACTCTAGCAATAGGATAAGGGGTAATGGTTTTAAATTAAGAGAAGGGAGATTTAGGCTAGATATGTGGAAGAATTTTTTTTTTTAGTGTGAGATCGGTGAAGCACTGAAAAGGTTTCCCAGAGAGGTGGCATATGTCCTGTCTCTGGAAACTTTCAAGATTGGGTTTGACAGGACTCTGAGTAACCTGATCAAGTTGAAGTTGTCCCCACTTGTTGCAGGGGATTTGGACTCAATGGCCTTTAAAGCTCCTTTCCAACCCAAACTATTTTATGACTGTATGAGTGCATGATTCTATGATTCTGTTTACATCACTGATGGGATTTGGTCCCTTAGTTCCCAAATTATGCAATCTTCAAGACTTCCAGACAAGCCAAGTTGGCCTGATATGATTGAATGAGATCTGAGAACGAAAGGGAATTCTGTTTTGTACAACTGAGGTTTGCTGATGGGGAGAAAATACAGGCATTGCAGAATCCCCAGTGAAATGGAAGACACCTTTAACATCTCGGCTGAGCTGGGTCTGACAGTCCAGAGGGAAGGCAGCCCTAGCTGTTTGTGCTTTGGCAGCCTGGTGAGCCAGGCAGGTAACCAGCTTGCAGGTGACTCATGTGGCAGGGCAGTGCCCCACTGACTTCAGTGGATGCTCAGCTTGGGCCAACAGCTGCACAATGGACAGATTGCCAGGCCTCTGCTGGTTATCCAGGCAGCCAAGCTGCTCTGTGGAGTATTTCAGTCATTTGTGATGGTTAGGGATAGTTATTAAATCAGTGTTTGGTAGAAGCTTGCAAGGATAATATGCAAGAATTTGTTGCTTATCCTATCCCATGGTAAGTACAAGATAATTTGCTGCTGGAAAAGAGACTCTGTTCCTAACTTATTGAATGTTGTCTGCTGTTCTACAAATCTGAGATGCCTCCAACTAGAGATAAATGTGAAATTGGTTTTCCTCCAAGTTAGGTGTACCATATATCATATTAAGTACTAATAAGAGGCATGCAAATAGCAACTGTAATCCTTTTCCTTTTCCTTTTTTTTTTTTTTTTTTTAATTCTCACCTGCTAAATTTACCTTTTCCAGAGAAATTAGTATCTTCTTTTGTTAAGCATTAATACTTTGATATAAGGCTGCCATGTGGTCAGACTCACTTATAAAAAAAAATATTAGCCAGTGATATGAAAGAAGCATTGGTAATTCAGGATTGAAGAATTGCAGAGAATTGTTTTTATTTTTATTTTTTTAAATTTCTTTATTTTCTTGATGTTATTATGACTGCTCATCTGTTAATGATTTTACATCATATGATGAAATATTTCACTATGATGACTGTGTCAGGATTATATTCTAGCAAATTTGGGAAAGTTTCTGGATACATTTTGGAAAACTATAACTTGCTGTTTTTTCTGTCACTCAGTTTTCCCCTGAATTTTCCACTGAGGAAACTCACTTGGGGTTTATAGAAAAGTTTTATGCTTTGCAGGATCCTTATGACTAAAAATATTATTTAGGAAAGAGGTTTCATGTCATCCAAATTATGACATACTCTCCACAGCAAAGCATTAGACTGGATTTTTTCAGTGGAAATTAAAACACAAAGTAGAACTCTGTCATAATTTGATTACAACCACTTTAATTATATTTTGTACAGTAGTATCATTAAATTGTTAGAAGTAAATATCTACCCACACTTCATTTTAGCTTAAATTTTTTAAATCATTCAGTTGTATGGTTAAATTTTCTATGCAGATGCTGAGTAGGAAATGTTATTTTTCCAGTGCTTGTCATTTAATTTGTCTGCATGTGCTTCTTCAGAGCATTAAGTATAGTCTATAATTTTTCTTATTTGTGAATTTTAAGATTATATTTGTGTTATACTAAAGAAGCAAGGCAATATACAGCATATTTTATTTATTTTAAATGTTGATAATGGGACCCTACTTCATATAGAAATAAATATAGAGAGCAGATCCTGCAAGAGGACAGCCAAATATATTGAAGTGTCAATGAAAATCTGCCTTTGTAGATAGAATTTCTAAGTAGTGTTAAGTCTATAAAGGCGAACTGGAGACAACTTGTGGGTTGAGTAGGTAGAAATCCATGTCTCTGAGTGATGTGTGGCTTGGGCTTTGCTTGCAGGTCCTAGACCAGTCAGCTTTGGCTGAGATTTAAGCTAACAGCTGGATATGTGTGCACAGTTTGCATTGTTATTTTTGATCTGGTGAAAAAAGAGGTTTGGAAATGAGTTTCTTTTTAAAAAACATTCCTTTAGAATAGTGTAGTATTTAATTAACAGCTTAAATTAAATGCCCTTGACTAAACATTAAAAATAAACCACTACATTTCTCCAGTCACTGTAGTTATAGAATGTTTTATTACAGTTCAGTTACATTGATAAGTAATTTTTGGAAGCGAAAATTTCAGTTCTAATGGCATTTTTTGTTTTCAAAATATTATTTTGAGGCTGCATTTTTAAGGCAGTGCAACAAAAGTGAAGTATAGTTTTAGAGTTTCCAGCTGTATTTATATTTTAGGTTCTTGCTCCCCTGGAAATATTTGCATGACCTCTGCTTTATCCTTGCTTATTTATTAATGATCTTTGCCACGGTTATCATTTCACCCTGTTTTTCCTTGCAAATAACCTTGTTTTTTACTGCCTTGGTGTAATAATAAACAGTTTGATAAGATACTGTGTGATAAATTTTAATACACTTTTCCCATAAAAACAGGGAAAACAATAGGATCCTTGAAATAATCTTGAAATGCCTAAAAAACAAACTGAAAAGATGTATTGAGGTTGTTTTTTTTTTTTTCCTTATTCTCAGGAGCATTAGAAAATATGTGCTTGTGTAACAAGATTCACAAAAGCATGAAGTAGTAGTGCTAAACAATGTCAGAGATCCATGCAGAAGCCTACTTAAACTGCCATCAAGGTAAATTTTCAGGTTTTTTTTTTTTTTTTTTTTTTTTTTTTTTTTTTTTTTTTTTTTTTTTTTTTTTTTTTTTTTTTTTTTTTTTTTTTTTTTTTTTTTTACTTTAGAGACAGTTTTTTTCTTAATTTTAGATCTCCTAAAGTTGTTTTGGCAGTGTTTGCAGAAGAGGAAGTGGAAGCTAAAGTTACCACACACGCTCACCGAAGGGAAATAATTGAAGATTCCTGTCTTCAGTAGGAAGTGAGACAACTTTAAGAAAACTGGCTTGTTGAAAAGGAATAGGGTAGGCAAGCTTGGTCACTTTTTTTCTAGTCAGATGTATTTTATGGTTAAAAATAACGTTTAAAATTTCTTTCTTCTCTCTTCTTGTAATAATGACTTTTTTCTTTCTCATATACCCCCTATTGATGTTTTTTGGTGGCTGTAGGAAGTATGGGAACTCTCTAAGACTCTGGAGGTCAGCAGAGTTGCTAAAGGATCTGAGTTGAGGATATTAAAGACCATGTCACAGAAATGATCTTTTTCCACCAAGATATTAGCAGATAACCTACCCTACATTTTAATCTAAAAGGTGTAATAGCAATTTCTAGTAATTCTAACAAAACTGTTTGTATCTAAAACATATCTAAAATTAGTTAAGGGCCTTAAGTTTCTATTGAATTACTTAAAATTTAACAAAACAATAGCATGAAAGTTTATTCATCTTGTAAATGTTTCTTCATTATGCATTCCACTGAATAAGTTTCATCATAATCTTTCTAATCAGAAATGTTTTACTTTAAAAATACATATGTAGGCTCCTTTGATATTCAGCCACTGTTGAGTGGAGGGCAGCCTGTGCTTCTGCATGTATTTTCCTTTGCTTGATTGAGCGCTGTTCAAAACTCCAGCCATCTTAAGGTTATTTCAGCACAGTTTCTCTCACTTGTCTTCAGGCTGTGAAGGTCACACCAAAGCTGTTATCTCCCCCATGAGCTGTGCCATTGTAGCCTTCCATTGTAGGCTAGGGCGTCTTTAATTCCACAGATCAGAAGGTGGGCAAGTATTAATTTTTTCTCTTAATTCAGATGCCTCTATGCATTCATACACTCTTTGAGAAAGGTAAACAGTACCTCCCAGAATGGAAAAAACCCCAAGAGAATGAATTGCAATGGAGCATACCTCCCCAGCCATCAGCTTCCATTCATTTTAGATGTCACGTGGGTGTAGGTGTTCATTCCTACGTGTTATTGAGAAGACCTTGTTGCTCTGGTCGTGAGATGTAAAGGAGTATGAAATTTTGGATGTCAAGTATTCTGTCTTATGTTTATGGTAAAAATCTGCAGCAGTGTCGCTGCTAGGGACATGAAAGAATGAGCAGGCAGCAGAAAGGTCAGCAGGAAAGTTCTGTTATTTTTAACTCCATATATACACTTTGACAAGCAGGCCAAAGATTGGCTACACAGGTAGTCACCTCTTCGACCTCGTTGGTCAATCATCTTACTCCTCCCAGAGGAGAAATATGTAAACAAAATAGATAAGTTCTAAAAATATACATAGTTTTCTTGAAGCTGCGTGAAAATAAAGTAAAAATAATGAAAACAGGCAAACTTGGGGTGACACAGCAGAAAAGCTGTTTTCATGGCTTCAAGGCCCAGTTGATTTTCATCAGATTTCTCTTTGGCAGACAGTATCTTTTATAGTTCTATACTTTACCACATTAAAAGGGGGATTTTTCAATTCTTTATTCCAGTCACAATGGATAGAAGGGTAGTCACATGTCTTTACTTAGGGAAGCTCTTTTCTGCTAAAACTTAAACTCAGATTATGCCAATAACCATTGCAATTCCATCTTTTTTAGCAGTGAAGCTTGTTAGTTATCACAATCTTCATGTCATCATAATTACTTGGCATAGAAAATGGTTGAAGTTTGTGGCAGTGCCAAGCCCTCACCACATCATAAATCTTGTCCTGTGGTATGTTGATAGTCTTCAAAGCCCATCCCTATTTACCTTTTTTTTTTTTTTTCTGCTATGTGTTTCGATCCTATTTTCTTAATTCTCCTCAGAATTACTTTAATGTTCCGTAGTCAAAAATTACATGAAATTTGACAAAATGGCTTTCTGGGTAACAATTTCAGTCATAGTATTTTCTTCCCAGGTTTTCAAAAGGTAAGATGACCAGTCTTTTGCAGAACTTCTTGGTGCTGTAGGAAAGAAACGCCACTATATTGTACTTTAGGAAGTATGAGCACAGAGTAGTCCACAAATTATGAAAGTAATCTAGTGTTTCAGAAATAAAAACCCAACTTCCTCCTTTTAGGAAATCAGCCATTTAAGAACTGGCTAAGGCAAAAAACAATGGACTCAGCATGCTACCTTATGTCCTGTAGGGATTGGGACCTCCTCCTAGTACTCCTTGTAGTGTTTTTCTTTGACAGAGACAATAGGGGCACACAGGCAAGAGCCTAAATTAATTTTTCCATGAGCAGAAGTTATGTGGAAATTTTCCATGGTTGTTCTTGCCATGCACATGATCCCAGCTGCATGAAGGGAAAAGCAGAGCTGTCTCTGACAAAAAGAACAACCATGAACCACACTTGATAAATTCTTTTGGCAGTAGCAATCTGGCCATAGTCATCTCTCATCTTCTCTCATGTGTATCCTCTGTGTAACACAGAGTTAATTGGTCTTTATCTACTCAGTAAATGGGATGCTGCCATGTTGCATCAGACTTACTATGCTGAATGGATGCAATAAAATTCTGTCGTGTCTTGGGAATGCAACTTTTCTAGGCACAGAAGGAGATGAAACAGCCAACCCCCCCCCGAAAGATATGGCAACACTAATCTAATTCATGTGACTTAGACTAAGTAGAAATCAAAATATTTGTATCCTCATGATTCAATCAAGGTATTAAAGCTGTTGCCTCAAATGAAAGCAATGAAAATGTATAGTTCCTCTAATTTAATGTCAGGTGAAGCGAGAAAATGCATAGAAAGGCTTAAGACAATTACAATATTTATAAATGTAAATGGAGAAAGTGATGCAGTGCTCAGTTTAAGTAGTATAATGTCATGTATAAAATAAAAACAACTGTTTGGAAAAATATGTTGATTAGCCTAGACATTGAAAGGGAGAAGAAAAAGGAAAGATAACTACTGATCAATTATACAAATGGGCCAGTTTCCGAAACAAAGGGGCAATACGGAGATTCACAGTCTTATTACCATTTCCCAGTAAATTATTCCCTAATTTGTCTGAATTAAACTTGCTTCTTGTTCCACTTTTATTTGGAATGTAAATGTAATTAGGATATTTTTGAATATTAACTGGATGGCTTAGTGAATATTCCATTCATTCTGTGGCTCCTTCTTTCAGGTTTCATCTGTATAAGTTGGTTTTTCTGTCAGTAATTTGCATTTAAATGATGAAAAAATAATGAAGATTTTATCTGCATGTACTGTCTTAGATGAAAATTTTGCTCTAATAACAACAGGAAATATTTATTTTATAGAAGTCAGTTTGGAACATGGATTTGTGTAATTGGAATAGTTCAGTAGTTCAGCTTTACAAGTGCTAAGTTTGTGAGTGTCTTTTAAAACAGGTAAACATTTTATCCTACACCTCAGGTAAAGATCAAATAGGTTTAAATACCAGACTTGCAGTAAGCAGATATTTGACCATATGTTCTGAGGTGAGTAAATTCCATACATTTTTGTATAAATAAGTTGGGTTCTGCCTTTTTTGCAAAAGGCAATCACATGTCTAACTGATGCTTAGTAATGTGTATGATCTAGCTGAGTTACAGAGAAAAATAGACTTGAAGTGACAGACTGACCGGTAAGAAAGGGTACTTTACTTAGCCTTATTTTAAAGTAATTACCCACAACTTCTCTGGGCAACCTGTTTTCTGTTTGTGTGTATATATATATATATATATATATATATATATATAATATGGCAGCTGTTTACAATAAAATATCCATGACAAAACTTTTTCATGTTTATTGTTTTTATTTATTGGAAAACCTTTTCTTCTGTCAGAATATATATATTCCTTATCCCACTCTTTTGAAAATATCCTTTTCTGTATTTCCATTCATCCTGAATCTAATTTTCAAACTATTTAATAACAGCTACTTTCAGTACTCTTTGCAATATGTATATTTGTACAATACTTTTTACAAACTGCTGCCTCGTGGAGGAAATAGTAGGTACTGCAATAAATTTAGCATCCCAGAGAGTACATTAAGGAGACCAAGGTGCACATTGTGAATTAAATGCCTTAAAAAGTAACCGAGGGGCATCAGGCCAAGGACTTCAGATTTCAGTTACAGGTGATGAGCATGGCTCAGAGTGTATTTAGCGTGTCTTGAACTTAGGCTACTGACTAAGCATCTAAATCTGTCAAAGTAAATCAGGTAAGCCCCCGGCAAATTTCCCCAGATGCTGAAGCAAGGCCAGATTTTAGACTTGAATAGAACTGTTTAAATTCTTCACCGAACAATAATGGTCTTTACATCTGACTTTGACTAGGAATCCATTGCTGGAAGGAAGGAGTAGAAGGGCACACATAATCCCTCATCAGAGAAAGCTAATTTGTGCAAATGCTGGATTAAAGGGGGACTGAGTTCTCCAGAGCCCTCCTCCAGTGGTGGAACAAGGTCAGTGAGAGCTTCTCAGTCTTTTTTCCTCAAGACGGAACTGTGGAAGGGGAATAGAAGCTTGGTACAATACTTTGTTATGACTGAGAAATGAAAAATAGGGAATTAAGAAGACTGTAAGAATCACTTGAATTTATAAGAAATTGCAAGTCTGAGAAGAGCCTTTTTCTAGAGAGTTGCTAGTAACCACAGGAAAGAGGAGCTGCTGGAACCAGAGTGCAAAGGTCTGTTTTAGAGAATCTGCTTCTTAAGTAGCAGGCTTTGACAAGATTTGAATATGGAAAAGATACTTCACTGAATAATTTAGCTCCTTTAACCACATGGGTTGTGGTGGCAGCATGCAAACGTTTCCTAGATCTGCAGCTACTCCAGGAAGATTAAGAATAGGCTGTGGAGTAGTTTACATACAGCAGCCTCCATGGAGAATGAGAGGGAAAAAACTGCTTAAAATTTATTAATAGCTCCTTTTTTTACAATGGACTGAACACACCCTCAAGACTTCACTGATCCTGAAGGTTTACATGTCTTCTGAATTGAGAGAACCATAAATTCTAAATGTTGGAACAGTCAACTGTTCAGGGCAGCATAACACCTTCCTGAAGATACATTTTGGCTCATGTACTTATCCTGGCGTGTTAAGTGATCCTGGAGCTGGGAAGGAGGAATTTCTGAGAGTTTAAATGACAATAAACCTCTCCGGGAACATCAAGGGAAAAAACAGGCTAGTCTTTGCATGTACTAAACTGTGATGTCTGTCTCCCAACTAACTGCTTCCTCTATGTGTTGTTTTTTCAATTTGTAGTATCTTCTTTTTCAGTTAAATAATTTCAAAAATATATGTGTAGAAGCACACATATATTCGCATAGTTGTACTGCCAGGGATTTGAATTAAAGGAGACAAGAAAGAGATAGTTTAGATTTATATAACTAACTCAGGTATAAGCATTGTAACTCCAACACCATTCAGGAAGCCTAAATGTTTGACAAGACTATATATAAAATCTTTTAAGACTTTGTCTGTGTCATTTAGTCTCATTTAGTAACCCCTGTCATTTAGTCTTCTGTGGAGCTTACTCCTGCTTTACTGTAATTCTTTTATTGCCAGTGAAACTGATCTGAATAATATAATTGATTTTAAAAACCTAACTTCACTGCAGTTGTTTCCTACAAGCTACCATTTCAGTCTTTGGATGCTCTTGCTAATGGCAAAAAGAAATTCCGAGATAACCATTAACAACCCCCCCAACACCACTACAGTTAAATAACTATGGTGATTTGGTACTTCAGAACACAGATCTGCTTTCCCCATACCATGATTTACAGTTAAAATTGACAATACCTCAGATATGAAATATTAAAACTGAAACCCTTGATGTTTGATTTAACACAGTATTGGGTTTTCATTCTTTCCATGGATCAACACTGACTGCTGACCACTGATTTTAAGTAGCTGTATGTTTGTGTCTTCCTTCCCAAATTAATAGAATTTATCAAGGTTATTTTGGTGCAGTTCCCTCTATAAATACAAGGACTGTTATGCATTTCAGAAAACATTGTCTAATCTTTGGTGCAGGTTAATTTAATTTAGTCAAACATGTTGACAGTTATTCACACTGAAGCACACTGTTTTGAAATTGCATTTCTTCTAGATATTTGGAGAATTTGCTTTGACTTATTTAGAAGAAACCTTGAGGAAGGTCAGCAGGCATGGCTGAACCATCACTTTCTTGAGTGACTGTCAAAATAAACAATTTACACTAGCATAGGTTATTGAAGTCAGTGTTTATTTTGCAATATTCTATGCTCATTGAGAGGCCTACGTTACAAAATCTACTTTGATTATACAGAAAGAAGTGTCAAGATCATTCTTACCATGCCCCCACTCACATCTTCTGGTTAAGTAATGTAAAAATAGTTAAGAACTTATAACTGCCAGCTTCTCTCTCTCCAAACCTTCACTTAAAAGTGGACTTATATTTTAGATGGAGAGTTTAAATTCACTTAGACCATATAATGGAAGTTGTTTTAAGACCTCGCATTAGCTTGTGACTTGAATTTACTGCTTTAACAGATTTTATGTTTCCTTGGTAAAAATTATGGTTAGCACCTTCTTGCATACTTTCCCAAATATTGTCAAGATTATGGAAAGCTGAGATATTATCATAACAGGGGCAATGCAAGCATGGTAGCAACTTTAACCTCTTGCATCAGTATATGCCAATGAACCTCAAATCCCTTACATAAGGGTGGATTTCAGGCCAGCTTCTGTTAAGCAGAGGTTTCTTTGAAGAGCCACCAAGTTTCAGATGTTCTCATGATGGCTGTAACATTTTTCTGACATATACTGCATCATCAGTAAGGAAGGACAACAATAAAGCTATTCCACATTGAAATACATATCTCAACCTGAAGTTTTGCATGATATTTTTACCCAGTGTTAGAATCTTCCTGTGTATTTGCTCATACAAACAGGACTTTTGTGCTTGTAGAAGGTGGTGCTTTGTTCAACTATTGACCCTTAATGGTAGGCTTTTTCTGGGTCTAAGGATAAGAAATAAGATTTACCTGCTGAAATGCCTGGATTTGAGACATCTGTTGCATACCATTATGTTTTTCGGCAGCTTCTCAGAATCTGATTTTGATATACTTTATCATTCTTTTTTGTTTTCCTTCATAATTTCATATATTAAATAAGACATTATTAAGTCTCCTCTACAGGCTATTGGTCATATTTCTCATGTGCAGACTAGGGATCCATTTTAAACCTTCAAAATGTTTGAATACCCTCCTTTGACAATTTTGTAAGCTATTTTCCTGGACATCTCCAATAAGTCTTCGTCTTCAAAGCAACTCTTCTCTCTGTTGGTAATCCAAGAACAAATTCTCACTTTTTTTCAGATAGATTCAACCTATATATGCTGAGTGTCCAGTTCAATTTCTTATCATCAGCAGTATTGCCTTTTTAGAATAACAACCATATAATATTTAAAATCTTTAGGTTAATGTGGTTAATTTTCTCATTTTGAGTCAGAGAGCAGTAGCATTCCTCCAAAATATTGCTGTTAATTTTTCAATAACCATGTCCAGAGTCCCCTGCCACTAGGACTTTTTCTGGGATGACACTTCTCTTTCCTTTTCAGTCTGTCTAAATTATAAGAATGTAATGATGCCCACAAGTGCTGGACTGATGAAGAACATATTCCACATTCTTAGCAAACTCAATTTTGATACCGCACTAGTGAACTACAGTCATAGTACTTGCTGTTCTTTACTGTACTCTGTTTATAATTTCAGGAACATTGTAGCTATTGATCGCATGCCAAGCCCGGTTCAGCAGCCATGGTGCTTAATTAGAATAAGTTTTCCATTTTTACTTTTTTGATATTTTATGTCCACTGACAGTCTGACACACTGTTTCTTACTATCTAAACTTCCTAGGCATGTCCATATAAAATCATGTTCTTATGGGCTTCAGTATCCCACAAACCCTCATCTTTCCCTCTTTTATTTCCAACTAAATTAGTAATCTTAATTTATTCACAGTATTTTATGTGTCAATGTTTTCTGCTTTGTGTCTGTTCACATGTTATTCTTCTGCTTGGCATTTGGGATTATACTATCTGTAACCCTGTATCTCAGTCACTGGTCCCAAATCTACCTTTCACAGAATTAACACTCACATTTTCAGTTATCCAGGATACCTCGGTCAAATCCAACCTTTATTATGATAAACCAAACTGATTTAAACTGACTTATCTGTCCATTTACAGGGAGCTGTAATTTTATACTGTTTATTTTATTTGATCTGGTTTTGGTTGCTGACAGGCTTTTTTGGAACAGTATGTCAATTTTAGTTTTTCACTATACTGTTTCTGAATTCTACCTTCTCTTTTTTACTCATATTGTAGTTAGCTCCATTATCTAGCTCTTCTTTAAGTAATTTAATATTTAATCCTGTGAAAATGGATTTTTGCTTTAATTCTATGCCATTTCCTCTCAGACTTCTCTAAATATTCTTTCTTTAGCTAATACAAGAGTTTTCCTGTCCCTATGCAAAATCTTTCGAGTATTCATTAGATTATACTGTGAGGAACTAAGTCTTCTGTAGTAACTTCTCCTAGAGCAATTTATATCAGGTAAACGAGACTCTTAATAGTTTAGCTTCTCCTGTCAGGCCTGTTAAATGTCACAAGTGTCACTTGAAAAATAGAGGTATATTACCTTGAGGTGTGCAAAAAAAGCTCATATCATTGCTTGCACGGGTACCTGTCTTGCGTGTCACATTTCCAAAAAACAATAAACCATGACTGCTTGCTCTCCTTTATCTCTTTCTTTCACTTCAAATCCAGAATAAAATAGAATATTTGTAAATATTTTGGTTTCTCCTTAGAACACACAAGAATGGACTGGACTACTTCAGTTGGAAGAGACCTACAATGATCATCTAGTCCAAATGCCTGAACAATTCAGGGCTGACCAAAACTTAAAGCATGCTATCCAAATGCCTTTTACACGCTGATTGGCTGGGGGCATCGACCACCACTCTGGGAAGCCTCTTCTGGGACTTGACCACCCTCTCAGTAAAGAAATGTTTCCTCATGTTCAGTCCAAACCTCTCCCAGCACAGCTTTGAAACATTCCCACATGTCTTATCACTGAATACCAAAACTGGAGGAGATCAGCACCTCCCTCTCCACTTCCCATCCTCAGGAAGCTGGAGAGAACAATGAGGTCACCCCTCAGCCTGCTTCTCTATAGACTGGAGAAGCTCAAAGTGCTCAGCTGCCCCTCACAGGAAGTGCCTTTCCAACCCTCTCACTAGCTTTGCTGCCCTCCTTTGGATGCATCCAAGGACCTTCCACATCCTTCTTCAGCTGCAAGGCTCAGAACTGCACATAGCACTCAGTTTGAAGCCACATCAACACTGAATACAGCGGAATAATTGCCTCTTTTTACTGGCTGGTGATGCTGTTTTTGATGCAACCCAAAATGGCTTGGCTGCCAGGGCACACACACTGCTGGCCCTGGTGAGCATCCTGTCAACCTGCACTCCCAGTTCCCTTTCTGCAGGGCCATTTCCAGCCACTCTTCTCTCAATTTATACTTGTGCCCAGTGTTGCTTTGTTTTAGGTTCTGAATCCAGCATTTCAATCTGTTAAATTTCATCACTTTAATCAGTACCCAATGCTCTAATCTATCTGGATCCATCTGCAAGGCCTCTTGTTCCTCAGCAGAGTTAGCAGCATTTCCAGATTGGTAACATCAGCAAACTTGC
This sequence comes from Sylvia atricapilla, assembly GCF_009819655.1. Taxonomy (NCBI): domain Eukaryota; kingdom Metazoa; phylum Chordata; class Aves; order Passeriformes; family Sylviidae; genus Sylvia; species Sylvia atricapilla. Next base: position 115,970,294 of record NC_089140.1, on the reverse strand, counting down.
TAATGCTGCATTCAACTGCTGCCTCCAGGCCATTGGTAAGTGTATTGAACAGACCTGACCCTAAAATTGAACCCTGAGAAACACTACTGATGAGCAGGTGAGCAGTCACCAGCCAGATGTAGCCCCATTCACTACAACACCTTGAGCTCTGCCTTTCAGCCAATTCTTCACCCTGTGACCCTCTCATCCAATAGCTGGACAATTTGTCCAGAGGGATGTTGTGAAGGCCTGTAGCAACCCCACTAGCCTCTTACAACATGGAGCCTTTAAAATATATTTGCATAGGAATGACTGAGGGGGCTGGGGTTGTTTAGCCAGGAGAAAAGAAGGCTCAGAGGTGACCTTATCCCTCTCTACAGCCTCCTGAAAGGTGGCTGTAGTCAGATTGGTGTCTTTCTCCACGCAGCAACTGACAGAATGAGAGGACCAAGGGAAATATAGGTTGGATGTTAGGAAAGAGTTTTTTACAGAAAGGATGATAAAGTACTAGAATGGTCTGCCCAGGGAGGTGGTGGAGTCACCATCCCTGGGTGTGTTTAAAAAAAACATTGTATGTGGCACTTGGTGCCATGGTATAGTTGAGGTGTTAGGGCACAGGTTGGACTCGATGATCTTGAAGGTCTCTTCCAGCCTAGAGATTCTGTGATTTCTGTGATACTGGCCTTTCAAAAATGCTTGTTCTAAATTGGCCAGCACTTCACACTGAGCCTACTGGCCAGGGACTTGACCCCAAAAGGCCAAATTAAGGACCAGTAGTTTGCTGCAATTGTAGTTCAGACATTGAAAATATAAATTAATTAGAAATTTCTCTTCAAATGGCATTCTTCTTTTCCTACTTGGTATAATTACATGTACTATAAGGCCATGTTTAAAAGAGAAGGACTGAATCAGGCTTTGTATAGTTTCTGGAAAGATACCCAGGACTGACTGAGTTATGTGGGGCAAAGTGACAGCAACAGTGACATCTGCAGAGCTAGTGCTGTCACTATCAGAAGCACAAATGTGTTCTTGCATCTTTTATGAGTTTAATTCATCAGAGGATAGAATGGATCTTTTGACAAATTCTATGCTACAATTACAAGTCTGTTGCTCAGAGAAAAGACCTTCTCAACTGAGAAATCAGAGACTTTGGTCATCTGTAGACTGAATTGCTACAGTAATTCAACACAGAAGCAAGAAACACATAATCGAATTATGGGGAGTAATATCTAAATCACTCCTATTTCTTTTTTAATGGTTTGCTTTGGAATCCATTAGGACAAAAGGGTCTTTATGTATTAAAATATTAATAAAGTGAAAAATGAAGTGATCATACTTAGTTGTAAGTGAACAAAGTGAATTCATTTGTGTTCCCTCTAAGTCCTGTCATTCTGCAGAATATGTTGTCATGGTATCCAATATGGCCATGTCAATAAGTAGAATTAACAAACGATGATGGTTAGTGACATGTGGCAGATTACTTTTCCTGTTTGGTACCTAGTGTGGGATTGAAGGGGCAAAGATAAAGGTCTGTTTCAGATTAAGAGGTAACAGCATTCTGAGGCTAAACTTCGAAGAAGTGAGACCTAGCAATGTTGAGCATACGTGATGTAGAACAAATGTTAGAGGGGATTTGGAGTATTTTTTGAGAAATACAGAGGCTTTAACTTATTATTTAGCCTCCCCTGTATCTAGGCTTCTATAAACCAGGTTGGCATCTTTGAATTAATAACAGTTATTTAGTCAGATTATACAAGGCAAGATTCTGAGTCCCTCTCAATTAAGGCGGCCTTCAGATAAGACCTTTGTTGTGTTCGAGGTCGAAAGAAACCCCTTTGCTGCCTCTTACCAAAACCAGGCTGCTGTCCCAAGTTTGCCAACATGCAAAAGTACACTGATTTAATTTCAAATGTTACATTAAATTGGGTTAGTTAAGACTGTGATAAAGGAAATGTTTATCAGAGCCTCCCAGTCTTTGCCTGGCCTGAGACTCAAGACCAAATATAGCCAATATTAAGGGTGTAGAATTGCTTTCATATAAATGACATGAATGGAGAGATTAGTTGTCTCGAAAGAATTATTTTTCTGTCCCAGACCTTTAGAAATGTTTTGTAGGGTGCTGGGAAATCAGTGGCCAATCCAAAAGCAAGACAAAGGAACAGTTATAAATATCCCTCTCCTTCCAAATCTGGCAGAAAAGATGGCAAGATTAACATATATGTGGCTGCATAATTTTTTTCTGCTGTCAGTCACCCTTAATCCCTTCCTATCTTAGGGAGGCAGGAAAACACAAGGATTTGAAGGGCCAATTCAAAGGGCAGGATGGAAATCCATTTTAACTTAAGACTGCAACTGTGAAAGGAAAGAACATTCCAAAAATCTGCATATCACAATCTTAACATCATGCCAATAGCAACCACCCCCTTGCCCAACTGACACCCTTGCTTTTTCCATAAGAAAGATAATCTTTGCCTTGCACATCAAAAATTTTAGCTGTTGTTGCCCCAATAAAAAACTCAGATTTTAGCATAGTTACCTTGATAGTTATCCTAATTTACATATGATTCTTCCCCAAAACAGGGAACTTTTTCTTATGTAGGTTTAGCCATCAGCCCCTCTAGCTTCCCTCACCAGCCAAACAGGCATCTTCAGAAAGCAAATCAGAGCTCCTTCAGATAGCAGTTTGACCTGTCATGTTCTGTAAACTATATAGAAAGCCATGATTTTTAATTTGGGAAGTCTGAAATTGATGTCTTTGTGTCTTGAGCTTTATTTTAGCAGGTGATAAGCAAATAATGGATCTGTGGTACTATCCAATAAAAGCTGAAAGTTTAATTTTCCTAGAACTTCTCCTGTAAATCTTCAGTTATGGATTATGTAACAGATGAGAGGAAAGGGCCCAGTCATATAGACATAAATAGGCTGCATGTCTCCAGCAGTATCCACGATCATAACTCTGAGTATAATCCTTGCCAACAAACAACGTCTGTCTGTGAAAGGCATTTTAGAATTTCTGAAGTAAATGGTCAATTCATAAAAGAACAATGTGATGGATTTTGTCCATGTACCCTAGATAAAAAAGGAACAAAAGCTACTTAAAATGTTTTGCATTTATCGCTTCTAGGAAGAAAAAAAAATAATTTGGAATCACTGTCCAATCTCTAGGGATACTTATTCTGTGTCTAGTATGACCCTAATTACAATGATAATATAATGAAGAAATGTTCCCTCTCTTCCTGTAGCTGCACAGTAGCAATCTGCAGAAAATTGACTTCAGCTGTAGATTCATAAATATACATTTTCTAGGAGCATTCTGTGTTTTTGTAATAGCACTTTATTTTTTAAGGGATCACCTTATGAGCTACAATTCAGAAAGGAGAACCTGTTGTGTTATTAAAGAAGTATCAGGTAGCCCTAAGTCAAAACCAGATGGCAGCTTAATTTAATATAGCTGAATAAAAAAACCCAAACAAAAAACCCCCACCAAATACAAGAGGGCACCAACATACATAATAGTGTGAGTTATAGATAATTATAACTTCATTCCAAAGTAAAATTTATAGCAAGCTTGCATATGGCAGTACAGCAGTTGCAAGTCTGACTAACAGTGCAAATTATTTCCTCTGCTAGAAATATTTCCATGTATTAATTATTTCTAGAAACTTCCATTTGCCCCAGTTGAATTTTCTGATTCACAGTGGGGTTTTTGGTACAAATTTTACAGAAAACTTCTTTTTTTTGTGGTTTTTTTTTTCCTTTTTTTTTTTTCATTGTTGGTTTTTTGTTTTGTTTTGTTTTGTTCTAGTCATGACTAGTAGGAAAAGTTTCTTCTCATAATAATATACTGTAAGATGTGTTACAATCCTAGCACCAAAGCAGTAGGTAGTAAACAAGATGAAATTTGGCAAGGTAGGAGCTCTGTGCTCCCACATGTCATTTTGATTCCTTTGGTTTGCCTGTCTGTATATTAAAAACATCACACAATTCTGTAAGGGAATTTGAAAAAAAAAACCAAACAACCCAGAGGTGTGCAGTTATATTAGGTCTTACTCTTGAAGAAGTGCTTTGTAGCTACAACCTTATAAATGACTAACTGCTCAGTCTGATGAGATTTCTTAGCAACCCTTGTGTGAACAAGTATAAAAAACAAGGCATACTCCTCAATTAAAGGTATTTTTTCAAATGTCTGAGAATATATTTTTCTCTTTCTGGTTATTCACATTCTAACAATGAACAAGTCAGTTTTCATTCAGGTAACAAGCTCATTTTTTTGGCATACAGAAGTTTAGGACCCAATTGAATATAAGCATATAGCACATGAAGTCCCTCCTTCATGGATAGCAGGATGGAAGAGTATTGCAGATGTTTTCTTGCTTGTTACCAGAAGCCCTGTTGTCACAATCTCAGTGAAAGGAACCTGGCAAGCAAGGAAATCATTACCCAGTCTACCTTCCTGTCTCTGAAGGACAGTAATATTTATTGATTCTCAAGAAGAAATAAAGGCAATGTATAAGCGGGAGTAGCAGATGAAATCAGTAGACTATTGTCACTGAAGAAGAAAACAGGAAAGCAGTATGTTGGAACAAGGCCAGCATAGCTGCAACTAAAGAGCAGAAGACATATTTCCAGGTGGAAGAACAAGGAAGAGGGACTATAGTTTTGCCCCCTGTTTCAGCCATATTCATGTGTCTAAGTTTGATATTCCCTTGTCATTGTGCTAGGGGTATTTGCATGGCAGTATTTTTATACACTATTCTTTGACATCAGCCATGCAAATGACACCTCTAATGCACCAAGGGCCAGCAGATTGGTGATTTTCAGTGAATAAGGGGTAAATTTTGGGGCTGCCTGACAGCATGCTCTGCCAGTGTGTGTACTCTAAGCCAAAGGTGTACAGTGAAGGTTTCTGAGGAGGTGAGGTCCTTCCATAGGCCAGTCACTGGGGGCCTGTTAGCTGCACTCCTAGCCTTTGCTGCATACTTTTATTCCTTATGGCTCCAGCTGGGGCTGTTGATAGATTCTGCAATTTCACAGAATCACTGAATGAGCCAGGTGGGAAGGGTAAGGGTACACATCTAGCCCAACCTTCCTGTTCAAGCGGGATTGTTCTAGAGCACGTGGCAGAGAATTCTGTTCAGACAGTTCTTGAATATCTGCAGGGAGGGAGAATCCACAACCTCTCTGGACAATCTGTTCCAGTGCTTGGTCACCAGCACAGTAAAGAAGTTTTTCCTCAAATTCCCATTGAACTTCCTGTGCACCACTTTCTGCCCATTGCCTCTTGTCCTGTTGCTTGGCACCACCAAGAAGAGCCAGAATCCATCCTCTTGGCATCCTCCTTTCAGACATTTATAGATATTGGGAAGGTCCCTTTCAGGCATCTTTTCTTGAGGCTGAAGATGCCCACTCCCTCTGCCTTTCCTCATAAGAGAGATGCTCCTGGCTTTAAATAATCTTTGTAGCCCTCAGCTGGACCCAGTTGAGGAGCTCCATGTCTCTCTTGTCCTGAGGAGCCCAGAACTGCACACAGCACCCCAAATGTGTCCTCACCAGGGCTGAGGAGAGGGACAGGATCATCTCCCTCTGCCTGCTGGCAATGCCTGTCCTAGTGCAGCCCAGGACACCATTGGTCTTCTTGGCTACCAAGGAACTGCAGGCTCATGGACAGATATTGTCCACCAGGACCCCCAGGTCCTTCTCTGCAGAGCTGCTCTCTGGCAGGTCAGCCCCAGCCTTTGCTGGTGCACAGGGTTATTCTTCCCCAGGTGTAGGACCCTGCATTTGCTTTTCTGAACTTCACACAGTTCTTTGCTCTAATCTCCAAATGGTTGAGGTTCTTCTGAAGGGTTGGACAGCACTATGGAGTAATTTAACCTTTTTCTTTCCAGTCAGGAGCTGCTGGACTATAAAAGCCTGCACTCTGATCTCTAGAAATGAGGAAAAGTGATTTGTACCTGGTGATGGATCATAAACTAGAATCACAGTAATAAGTGTACTAAAGTTGCTGTGAAAGTACATGCTTCTGGCTGGCCAAAATTTGATGGGAGCTCAGGGACATTGGTAACATAAAAAAGAAAATAATAATAGCTCTGCAATTCCACAAGTTATGTAATTTGCCTATATTTTCATTTTTCCATAAAGAAGAGGAAATACAAGAAAATTCATGTGCTAAGGTTTGTGCCACAGTTGAAACTCAGGCACTCCAGAAGACAGTGTTGCATACATAAATTTGTATATATGACCCATAATCACAAGGAAACTGTCTGGTCTTTTCTTGCCTTGTCTCTTACCCTGCAGGATACTGTATTAGGTTGCCTATCTAGCATTAAGAAATCTTTTGTGCTGGATTACGTGCTATCTTTCTGCTTGGAAATATAATGCACTGCTTTTGAGGCTGTGTGTTATGGTGTACAGGAAAAGATCTCAGTTAAGTCTCTTTCCTCACTGCTGCTTGTTTGCGATCTGTTTAAGATAAGTCTTAGCCTCCTGCTGCTGTCTGTTTCCCCTCTGTGCAGCAGGGACATCTCCCTGCTGCTGCTGTGCAGGCAGCGTGGTGTGCACATGAGATGGTGTGCTGACTCAGAGATAGGGTCCACAAGGAAGTCTACCTGCGTCTGCAAGGCTGGGTGCTGTGGGGGACTGAGCTGGTACAGTGAGAAATTACAGTGGGAAAATACCGAAACTTCATCAGCAAAAGGGAAAGTGATCTCCAATACTGGCAAATTGAGTTCTGGTAAGTGCACTGAACAAGTCAAGGCACCGTTTTGATGGTAATGTTATATGAGACCAAGTTTATAATGGTGATCTCTATCGAGTCAGGATGTGTGACCTCATTTTTTTGATGTGGGCTCTCAACTATAATCTATACCTTCATTATCTCAAGTGCAGGATAACTGCAACCCACTCTGGCTGTCAAGTCTCAAATAAAAACTACTGTGAACTGAAGGTGACTTGAAATGCAGCCGTGCAATTATTAAGTAATGTGTCATGCAAGGAGCACAGTGCATTATACCAATTGCTTTGGAAGTGCACTTGTCGCCAGCAAGAGCAGAGGTGAAATTCATACCCTCTGTTTTGACCTTTGTCTCCTGAAGTGGCTCAGGACCAGCCTACCTGGAGACTTTAAATTCTTGTGCTGTGTGCTACAGTTGTAATTACAGGTGCTGGAGCTGTGGGCCAGAGCTGGTCTCAGTAGGTCTGAGATGTGAACAGTATATTTTGTATAAGCACTTTTTTTTTTTTCTTTTTTTAGGAGCATGTTCTTTGTAAGCACAGGGAAGAGTATTATCATGATCCATGCATTTAAGCAGGCTGGATGATTACATTCACCTGGCTAGACTTTCTGCATGGCAATGTTTTTCTCTCCCACAGAAATACTGCATGATGTACATACATGCACAAGTACGTGGCAGCACCAGAATATGTATGTTACAGTTTCATCCAGCCTCAAAACAAGAACTTCAAGTGATTTGGAATTTTCTGTGCCCCATGATAACCTGTTCAAATTACTATTTTTTACTCTGACAGCTGGATGAGATTGTTTTGTCAATGCTATATGAGCAGTTATGTTGCCTGCTCTAAAATTTTCTTCTAAATGTGGTTGTTGTTAATATTTGTGAAGGGTATAGAATTTTCAAAAAATACAACTTCGCTCAACTACCAAAACCTAGATGAATAAAATATTTGGGATTGTATTGTTCAAATGATTTGGTGCATACAGGTTGATTGTTGTAAGTGGTTTTACTTTTGTAGTTCTCTTGGTCTTTGTGTTTTCCAAAGTTATTTCAGTTATTTCAGTAAATATTTCAGTCACGGTGTGAAATGAAGTTTTATTTTGAAAAAAACCCTTATTATAGCTTAAGTATTTATAAAATCATATGTAAGGAACTGTTTTGATTACTCCTTAAATGAATCAGAAGTAAAATGTTAACATGAAAGGAAATATAATCCTTATGAGCATTAAAAATTACTCCACTAGGTGGAGAACTTGCATCAAGTATGCAACTAAAAATGTTGGCACAAACTAAAATCATAGCGGTGCTGCAAAATTAAACTCCTCAGAATACTTTCTATACCTTCCTTCCGTCTCATCCTTTCTGGTGAAGAGCACTTCTAAATGAAATAATAAATTTCGAGAAGGAGAAGGAGAAAGAGAAGAGAAGGAGGAAGAAGAGGGAGGAAGAGAAGAAGAAGGGAGGAAGGAGAAGAGGAGAAGGGAGAAGGAGAGAGAGGAGAAGGAGAAGGAAGGAGAAGGAGAAGGAGAAGGAGAAGGAGAAGGGAAGGAGAAGGAGAAGAGAGAAGAGAAGGAGAGAGAGAGAAGGGAGAGAAGAGAAGGAGGAGAAGGGAAGGAAAAGGAGAAGGAAGGGGAAGGAGAAGGACAAGGAGAAAGAGAAGGGGAAGAGGAAGGGGAGAAGGAGGAGAAGGGAGAGGGGAAGGGAAGAAGGGAAGGAGAAGGAGAAGGAGAAGGAGAAGGAGGAGAGGAGGAGAGAGGAGAAGGAGAAGGAGAAGGAGAAGGAGAAGGAGAGGGAGAAGGGAGGAAGGGAGGATGGAGAGAGGGAAGGACAAGGGAAGAAGGAGAAGGGAGAAGGAGAAGGGGAAAGCAGGAAGGGGGGAAGGGGGAAAGGGGAAAAGGGAAGGGGAGAAGGAGAAGGGAGAAGGAGAAGGAGAAGGAGAAGGAGAAGGAGAAGGAGAAGAGGAGAAGGAGAAGGAGAAGGGGGAAAGAGAAGGAGAAGGAGAGGGAGAAGGGAGGAAGGGAGGATGGAGAAGAGAGGAAGGACAAGGGAAGAAGGAGAAGGGAGAAGGAGAAGGAGAAGGAGAAGGAGAAGGGGAAAGCAGGAAGGGGGGAAGGGGGGAACGGGGAAAAAGGGAAGGGGAGAAGGAGAAGGGGAGAAGGAGAAGGAGAAGGAGAAGGAGAAGGAGAAGGAGAAGGAGAAGGAGAAGGAGAAGGAGAAGGGAGGGAGAAGGAGAGAGGTAGAAGGAGAAGAGGAAGGAGAAGGGGAAAGGGAGAGGGAGAAGGGGGGAAGGGGAACGGGAAGGGGAAGGGGGAAGGGGAAGGGGAATGGGGATGGGGGAAGGGAGAAGGGGAGGGTGGGAAGGGGGGAAAAGGGGAAGGGGAGAAGGGGAAGGAGAAGGGGAAGGAGAAGGGAGAAGGAGAAGGGGAAGGAGAAGGGGGAGAAGAAGGGGAGAAGGAGAAGGGGAGAAGGGGAAGGAGAAGGAGAGGGGAGGAGAAGGAGAAGGAGAAGGAGAAGTGAAGGAGAAGGAGAAGGAGAAGGGAGAAGGAGAAGGAGAAGGAGAAGGAGAAGGAGAAGGAGAAGGAGAAGGAGAAGGAGAAGGAGAGACTCACCTCATGACTTCCATGCTCTGGCTTCCCAGTTCCTTGCTTCTGTCTCCATACATCTGCCTTTTGTGCATTTGGCAGGTGACTCCCAACTCCCACTTTTTATGGCAAAGGAGAGGAGAGGGAGAGGGAGAAGGAAGGAGAAGGAGAATGGATCATCACAGAATCTAAGAAGGAAATTTCATCTCCTAGATCACCACAGACTTCCCACTGCTGGCACAACCCCTCCAGCTGATCCATCCCAGCCAGAGTTTTTCTGGGCTGGGCAGAACAGGCTGATCTGTGTCTTTATGTCATTCTGCACTTGTGCCAGAGAATTTGGACTTTGGTTGGGTCTTTGATGGCCCTCAGTAATCTTCTTACTTTCCCAGTGTGTGCAAACAAGTCTGTACAGAGAGAAGCCTGACACTGAAATCTCTGGATAACATGCCCATTCCCATCATGTTTTGTGTCCTTATAGGGTGAGAATGAAAAGCTCCAGGACCCCCATTGTTTTTTTGCTGCAGCAGCAGCACCAGGATTTCATCCAAAGGATTGCCTTTTTCTCCTGCTCTTCCCTGTTCTGGTGTGCTTGGTTTGATTCGGAGTCGGGCTTTTTTTGTGGAACAGAGGACAGAAGGGATGATGTGGGCTTGATACAGATATTTTTGGATCCGTTAAATGTTTTCAGTAATCTCCATCCAGGCTTCTCCTCAAAATCACATACATGTAGATTGTACATTTCATTTACCCAGATGTCCTGGGTTGTAGTTTAGGATGTACTCTATCACCATCTTCAGTTAATGGCCCATCAATGCCTTGTGCATGACTCATAGATAACTCCCTCTGGGAGCTATCTCTCTTTGATGGGCCATCAAGGACCCCCCTGTATGACTCATCATCTCATTGTGAGATGCTCCGCCCATGGGGAGGAGCCAAGCATTCTCACCTGGATATAAACTGGGATTTGGGACAGTAGAGGGAGCCCTCACCTACTGGATTCCCAGAGGACTGGAGCTACCAGACCTTTCTACGAGATCACTGCTTCAGGAAGACCACCTCACCTGGACTGCTTCCATCACCCTGATCAGGTTGTATTCTGACTCTGTCAGTGGTTTTTCCTTTATGTATTCTTGCATTTACTTTATTTACTTTATTTTACTTTATTTTACTTTATTTTTTTCCTTTTCTTCTCATTAAATTGTATTTCTGACTTAGAGCCTCTCACTTGGTTTGTTTTCAAACCACAACAAGCACTTATATTTCTACAGCTCTAGTGTCTTTCTTCCTCTGCATAATTTTTTATTTTTGGCTTCTCATGGAATGACGCACCTCCTGGACTGTCTCTGTGTTTGTAACTTCTTTATGTTTACAAGCCACCCAAACTGTCTTCAGAAATTCTTCATTTGTTTTTAAACAAAATCCATATTTTACTTTAAAATCTTTCCTATCACACACCTTCAATCTCTTTACTGTTTTGTTAGCTCTTCATTTTGTTTTTCATACATGTTCTTGAGATTTCCAGAGATGGTCCATTTTTCTTCAAGTAATTTTACCACGACAGGCTATAAATTTGTCCTAGGATCTCTGTCTTCTCAAACTCCCAGCAATATATCTGCATTTCAAATACATTCAAGCACAGTGTCTAAATGCCAGCAAGGCATTGAACCTTGTCATTTTACCGGAAATTAGGTCTTCAAATTTTTTCTCTTTGAGTTTTGCTATTTTGATTTATTAGTGGAACCCTCAGGTTGCAAGTTGCCATTTCAAGGTTGGCTCTGAAGGTGTTTGAAAAGCACTGCAGATGGAAAGGGGAATTCTCTGCCCTAGTAAGGGTTTGCTGAAGACTATCCATCTGCCAAATTAATTTGTATTTGGGCCAGACCTGATTTAAAGGGTTCACTGCATTATTTTAGAGATGCATTTAAAAAGCCCTTCACTCATTGATTTTATTGCTTTGGAAGCAAGATACATTAAGGGTTCTCCAGCCCTCTAGCTGGATCCTTAAAGAGATAAAGTGATCTGTTACACCCTACAAAATCCTGACAGGACTGACAGGCACTCAGTGCCTGTCAACTGAAACTGTCACAAGTTCTTGATTGATATGAGGAACAAGGAAGGTCTTTTTTTTCCTTTTAGTTTTCCTTTTTTTTTAAAGATTTCATGATCCCGCATACAGAGAAGTCTTTTGCACACAGGGATATATTCCCCCCTTCCCAAACTGCACCTGTGCTGTCGAGGCCTCATAGGATGCTGTTAATAAACCCCTGTCCATTAACTTGAAATGGTTTTGCCTGCTCCTCTTCCTCATTGCTTACCAGGCTTCCCTGCATTTGTTTATTTCGCTGGAATGCTGAAAATTCTTGTACAATTCTTATCTTACACAAGACCTTTTAAAAGTTTGTTACCACAGAAAGTCTTCCCCCATAGAGAGGCCATTTCTTCTGTGCCACTGAAGAACTCCCTCAGGGGTAAACCTGTCCTATAGTGTTTGCAGCTCTTTGGAGCCTAACTACTGAACTCACTTCAATATCCTTGTATCGACATATTTTTATTGACATATTGACATAGATTACTTCTAATTCAGAAAGGATGTTGAGTCTTTCTGCCTAAAGCTTAAACATCATTTTAGGAAATTCTCTCTCATTTGATGAAGTTCTCTTCCTAACAGGAAGGTGCAAGTTTTGCCCATTTTCATAGAGTTCAGGTATCTCTGGTGAAGAACCTGGACTTGGAAGGGATTCAGTCTAAATTACTAAAAAAATGATTAAAGGCACACATTCAGATGGTCACTGCAAAACACAAATGGTTTTTCTCAGTCTTGAGAGCTTTGCTAGACCATTTCTGTCAACTCAAGAGAATCAAAACTTCATCTCACTGAAAACACACAAAACCTGACATGGTCAAAGGCCAAGGTTTCTCACTTGTGCTTGGGAGAATGGACATGTTGAGTATTCTGTTTCCACACATTTTTTAATACCTCTAATCTGCACGTTATGTCCTTTAAGGGGCTCTCAGGAGAGACATCACTTGCAGATGTGAATATTACTGGAAATGCCATTCAAAAGAGGCCCAGCTTTGCCGTGAAGGCATTAAGGTATAACAAATCAAAAAGGTCCATTCACAATCTAAATGATTGCAACATCTTTGCTAAAAAATGACCCAAAGGTTTTGGCAAGGGGGCATCATTTTCTTATGTGGTTGATAGTGCACAAGGGAGCCTTTCTTTATTCCTAAACACTCAGACCTTGTCACCCTGAATACAGAAGTGAAAGCACAAGGAAAGTTCCTGTAAGTTTATTTTACCTACTGCGCTCCTGAGGTCCCAGTGTAGCAAAATCACTGTCTGAAATCACAGAATCAGTAGACAAGCCCTTTAAGATCCAAAATCCAACCATTAACCCAGAACCGCCAAGGCTTACCGCTGATCCATGCCCCCAAGTGCCACATGCACATGAGTTTTAAATCCCTCCAGGGATGGGGACTCCACCACTGCCCTGGGCAGCTGTGCCAGTGCTTCCAGTTTGCAGTACATCAGCTCCGAATTCTAGAAAAACCTTGCAGTTTCAGTAATTTTTGATCTATACAAGGGAGCCAAAGACAAAAACCCACAGCACCCTTTGGAGCTGTGTGAGCTCAAATGGGGCATAGAGGCATCTAAACTCAAGCAAAGAATGGATCCTTACTCTGCTGCTTTTCCAGAAGCCTAAGTGTGTATTTTCTTATTTATTTTCAGGATTCCCTTCGTGCTATTTTCAACAGGGTGCTTTGGACTTTTATACTTTCCTAGATATGTTTTTTATGGATCACCACAGAATCTAAGAAGGAAATTTTCATCTCATAAATCACCACAGACTTCCTACTGCTGGCACACACTCCTCCAGCTGATCCATCCCAGCCAGAGTTTTTCTAGGCTGGGCAGAACAGGCTCATCTGTGTCTTTATGTCATTCTGCACTTGTGCCAAACCATGTGACTGCTGTGAAGGTGGCACTCTCATGGGAGCCCTGCATGTCTCCTCATTCCTGCAGCTCCTTTTTATCTGTGTGGAAATTGTTTGGCTCCACCTTTCTACGTAGAGCCTCTCACAATTGGACAATAGACTCTCTGATATCATTGGTCTCCTTTAATTGCCCCTCTACTTAATACCCCACCTGGTTTTTTCACCTGGTTTTCATTTGGATGGCAGCCACCCATCCTTTCTATGGTGCATCAGGTAAGGAAAATTACCTCCCCAAATGTGAGTCTGGCTTTGTTCCCTTATCTCTACTCCCCTTCTATATGGTTCTTTTGATGGCCCACTTTGGGATGAGCTGTATCTTTTGTGTCTCTGGCTGCTGTCTCCAGTACATTTTCTCAACATGTTCACAGTTGCTGTCTGATTGGAGGGTAAAATAAAAAAGGGAGGGTCTTGGGCACCTGTTATCCCTTTTGCATACCCATGTGCACCTTTGCAGCCATGCACATAATTTAGCCAGACTTTCGGGAAGTGGAAGACTTCAGTCTCGTGATGCACACAGAGAACTTACTCATCATTGCACTGACGAACAGGGAAAGACAATGTGTGGTAATATGGCAAAGGTGGCTCTCAAAATTCAGTTCAGGAAACTGCATTTCTCTCCATGACACTGATGATTCTCACTGCCCTTTAAGGATTCTATCCCTACCAATCAATTCTTTTTTTTTTATTTTAGAGAATCTCATATGCCTCCTCCTGTATGGCTTGTATATCATACAAATTAAGTCATATTTAATATGCTGAATCGTTAACATTAGACATGGAAATCTCATTGAGGCTGTCAAATTCATTCCTTTTTAAGTGGAAAAAGGTTAAAAGAATTAAGAATTTAATTCTTAACATATAGTATCTTCACTCCTTCTCTTCTCTTCTTGGACTGAGCCCAGTAATTCATTCAAATTAACTCAGGCATCACATCTCAACCTCATAATCCAATTCCTAGTAAGAATTTGGTCTTTAAAGTCCATTTTATGTACTTCCACTACTTTACTTGGTAATATCATATTAATCCATTAGACCTTCTAGGCTTAACACTCTCTAATTTTGTAAATATTCTCAATATTCTCCAACCTGTTTCTTTTTTTTAACCACACCTCTGTTTTGAAACATCTTGCTTTGAAAAACCCATGATTCCTTGCACCTAATAATTATTTATTTTGTTATCAGTTCAAAGAAGATTAAAAATGTGAAGGAGCAGAAAAAAACCCCACAGAAAAAAACAACAATGAATAGATAAATAAGAATACATTTTGGGCAATAGTACTCTAGTCTTCAAATTTAGTCCATAAGGCACATACATATATTTTACTAGTGACTTCCAGTAAGGATTTTTGAAGTGCTGTCATGGTTCTATACCTAATAATACCCAGGTTTTTCTATCAGGAAACAACCTGCTACTGCTGTGATTTAATTCTACACTGGAGCAGGGGAATTATTTACCTTTCTGAGTGACCTTTATCAGCCAATTTACAGTTGTGTGGTTGTAATAATCTCCACCACTTTGTCACAGTGGTGTATGACTTTAACATCCAATGTCTTGTGAGGTAGTTCACAATTACTCATTTGTGAAATCATGGATGATTTATACTTCCCTTGCTTCTATTTCTACATTTGATGTTGATAACCAAGAGATGTCTAGTGTGGAATTTGCCCTGATTCTTCATGTTTTTCGTATCCTCTCCTTGGTGGCTGCCTCTCTAACAGATATTAGCTGTGTGACATCATCAATGACTTTGCGTCTTTCTGAAAAAGCACCTCGAGAGAGCTCCAGTGCAGCAGTATGAAACAAAAGATTTTCTTTTGCCATAACAGTCACTGTAGTCTAGGATTAAATATCATAGGTCTGTTCTGCAATATCTAAGGAGGTTCAAGGCATCAGAATGATGTTTATAATTAACAAATACTGCCCTAACTACTTGAAAGAAACAATACAGTGATAGCCTCTCACAATTCTGCTTTTCCAAATCCTGCAGCTTGGACTTTGTCCTGAGGTTTCCAAGCTCAGTTACTGAAACACAAATCACTTGATTTTGAACATTTACAGGTTTAAAATGAAGAAAACAAAAACAGAGATAAAAATTTACTAGACAATGAAAAGCAGGTTAAACCAAAGTTTTCAGAAAGGAAAAAGCATAAGGGAAAGGCAAAGGTTAAAACATTTTATGCTTTGTTTCGGTGAGGTAGAGTTAATTTTCTTTACGATGGCTAGTATGAGGCTGTGTTTTGGATTTGGGCTGAACACAGTGATAGTAACATAGAGATATTTTTGTTATTGCAGAGCAGGGTTTACACTACCACACTGCCAAGGAGGCTGGAGAAGCATGGGACAGCCAGGACAGCTGACCCCAACTGAAAGGGATATTCCAGGCCATATGGCATCAAGCTCAGTTTCTAAAGTGGGGCAAAGAAGGAGGAAAGGGGTGAATGTTTGGAACAATGGAGTTTGTGTTCCCAAGTCTTGGTTATGTTTGATGAGGCCGTGCTCTGATGGACATGGCTGAACACCTGCCTGCCCATGGGAAGCAGTGAATTTCTTGTTTTGCTTTGTGCTTGACTTTTGCTTTCCCTTATTTTAGCTTCTCTTTGTCTCAACCCATGAGTTTTCTGGCTTTTACCCTTCCAATTCTGTCTCCTGCTGGCAAGGGATTGAGTAAGGGGCTACCTGGGGTTAAACCATAACACACAAAAAAATTAAGGCATCGCAAAAAATATAATTTAAGAGAAACAAAGTGATAAACAGCCATTTGAAAGAAGAAACACTCGTATGTTCCATCATGATGAGCTTAATGAATCATCTGGCTGTGTTAATGGAAAAGATTAAGTTTACATTTATAATAGGAGAGAGCACTGTAGCAAATTTTGAGAGACTGGACTGAACAAAGGAACTTTGGAAATGTGAATCCCGCAAAAAATGTGAGAGGGAAAAGCAAGCAAAAAAAAAAAAGGAGAAAAACTGTTGGGAACTTTTGCCCATGTGAGACAGTAAACTTGTACTGAACACGAGAAAGAGAGAGTCAGGGACAAAGATAAAGGAAGCAATGTTGAGAGTTAATAGCTGAACTTTGATATCTTCCTACAAGGCATGTAAAGAGCTATGGTGAACAGGAAAAACACATTCATTAATGCATATAGAAGTATCTACCTAAAAAAAAAAACCCATGTGATTTCATTTACACATACTAAAGCAAAAAAATTATTCTCAGTTAGCATGTGAAACTCAGATTTCTTTTTCTTAGTTTTCAGGAGTTCATTCAGTGTTATCCACATTGAATGAATATGAATGACTGACTGTAGGGCAAACCTCACCTTTGCTGAACCTCTCATCTACAAGTCATAAAGATAATTTAGAAGTTTGCCTCTACCTTGAAAATCACATAATTGCAAAAGTCAAATAATTTCTTTGAGAATGGTCCAACATATTTAAGCCCCCTGTAACATCTCCAGTTTCACCGAGAAATTATTCAGATTTCTGAAAGAGAAAAAAGGCTTTTCAAGTGTTAATGTTCAGGCACCCATTTTCAGATTTGTAAATTTAAGTTGGGATAATGTGTGAGCAAATCTTAATAGGGCCCAGATAGTATATGTTCACCTCACTTAGATACCTTCTATTCCTTTAGATCAACAGAAACAATAAGTAACTCATTTATACATGCTGTACAATTTAGCAGGGCAGCCACAGGGAGGCTAAGAGACCTGATAAGTTAACAAAACAAGTAATGGCAGAAAAACACATAAAAAGAGGTACAGCCATTTCTACAAGTAGCTCAAAATCATGTCATCAGCAGTAGCTAATTGTAAATAGATAAAAATGAATAAAAATAGAACTAGAACAAAAATTACATCCTTCCCTTTTATGCTATAGCTCCTTAATTTCTTATAAGTCATCAGGGAAGAGACCATCTCAAAAGGCTCTTTCAAAGACAATTTTTACTTTTTTAGCCTGGCATGGCTATTAATGCCTTAAGGTTTGAAGGTCTCCAGGTCTGCCCTAAAATTCTAGTATCTGTCTTTCATACTGTCTTTCAATCTGAAGTTACCAAAAAGACTTTGAAATTACAGGTTACAATCTGCTCAGAGTAACTATGCTATTTCATCCATCAGTTCCTTTATTGTATCGATTCCATATAATCCTGATGATTTTCAATTGTTTGTTGTGTCAATAGGTAACATAATTCGTTTTATAGTCACTTCAATTTCCAATAAACCTTTCAACAACACCCTCATTACAAAAACCCCCCACAAACCCAAAAACAACAAAAAACAAAACACACACGCACACACAAAAAGGCAACTAAAACCCCACAAAAAACCCAAAAAACCAAAACCACCAAAAAACAAAACAAAAAACCCCACCCCCAAACCAACCAACCAAAAAAACCCCCATAAAAACCACCCACAAAAAAAAATCCCATGTTTCAGCATTGGATTTTTTCCTAGCTTTTGCTACTCTGAGTGAATTGCCATTTTAGAGGGTTGAGAGAAATTCAAGCAGTCACATGGGATGTTATAAGATAACTTAGTTCCATTTGAGAAGGTCACTACACAGTTATCACCTGAAAATGCAGATCACGTGAAGTGAAGTAAACACCTCAAGCCAAGGTGCAGAGGTCCCTGGCCTCTGAGGGCAATGTAATTGAAACCCTTCCAAGAATGTACTTTTTAATTGTGGAATGAAAAAATATTTATTGAAAATTTCCATCAGGAAGTAAATTTCAGCTCTTCAGTCAGATATTTTACTATCATATTTTATTTTCTACTTTTCCATCTTATTTCAAGCTTTTATGCATGCTTTACAGCAACATGCAGTTGTCTTTATCTTATTTTATGTCTCTACTTCAGTGAATAAACTGGCCAATGTACTGAGGCTTGTTTCATTCTGGCTGTCCTCTCTCTCCATCTCAAAATCACAGTGCCGTTTGTCTTTGGTTGAAATCCCTGGGATTGCACCTTACTGCTGACCCTGTGGATTTATCTTTGATGCTGATGTATTTCAAACACTCTCAGAACACAGAGATATTAAAAATTTCCTTTCTTCAGCTCTGTTTTCAATTCTTTAAAAGAACAAAACCTAACATGTTTCTAAAGACATGTAATTTCTTTCAAAGTCTGTGTCTTGTAGCTGTGCTGTGTCTTAGCTGTCTTCTTTTTATTTAGTGTCTTAGTCTTCCCAGTTTTTCAGCTGTAAAGAGTATAGCTCCCTCTTTGATGAGGTCAGGATATGGTCATCCCTTTCTTCATGATTTCTGTCTCTCAAAAATTTTTGAGCCTAATTGTTTCTGTTTAGGGAAATCTTCCATTTTCTGCTGGACCTGTGCTCACAGTCCTCTCATGCCTTTGAACCCTGACAGATGTTGGCATCTCTGGGGCCTCCTTCTCACACCTGCCTCTGATGGAGATTCCACCTCAGCTACCAGTTCTGCTCTGATGGCAAAACATTGTTTGCCACATCTGGGAGAACTGTTAGATGGTAATTCAGAGAGGAGCAGGAAAAGATTGTGGGATGCCCTGGGACTGAGGCTTCTATAAACGACTTGAAAATTAAGTTAAAATATCATCACTTCTTGGAGTACCATGGAACTTAATACATCAACTTTTATTTTTTCCCCCCATCAGAATTATTTTTCTTTGATCATAACCATTTTGTAATCAGATTTTGTTATCAATTTTTCATTTTTTTCCCATATTTTAACCTGGCTTAAGTCTCACAACGTGATTAACTTTTCCGTGGAAGACAAGGAATCTATGCAAACCTGCTGGGAGAAAATTTGCAGTCCATAGTCAATAGATGTGCTTTAATATACTGCTCTTTTTTCTTTGTTTAATGTTACATTTATTTATATTCTTCTTTGATTTAATTGTACATTGACTGTTTCCTTTTATTTGCAAGGTGAGAATTCTGCTTTTTATTTTTACCTTTCTATCTGCAATCACTCCAGTGAAAGGACTAGACAGAATAGAAATTTATCAATATTTAAAGAGTGGTTATACCTGCCCAAACCAAAGTTCATATTAAATAAATGGCCTCTAGACCTACAGTAGAGAGATGTATCTATCATTTTTGCATATCAGAATTTAGAAAGAGTAAGGAAAGAGTTTTAGTAGGCAGCAAGATACAGAATTTAGAAGTTATAAAGTGCAGACAAAGTAAAGTCTCTCAAATGGGGTCCATGACATAAATACTTAAGGAGAGGTATATGTTTAAGTAATGAAGAGAGGACTGAAAGGGACCTACTTTCGGTGTATCACTTCAAAAGAAGAATGAAAATCCTAAATTAAGTACTCTCTGGCTTCTGTTCTGGAAGGAACAACATGAAAAATAAAAATCTAGAAAAATTCAGGGACTTATTTTTAAGGAAAAGTAGTATTTTTTCTATTAGAATACAGTTCAAGAAATTTGGTTTCTCTATCTCTTCAGCTTGGCTCTTCTTCTGAAAGATCATTTTAGTCAAGTACAAACGAATTCTTGCCTCTTAAAATATTATGTGAAATTTAAAACGCCTAAGACAACAAATCCAGGCTGGCTGGCTAATGACTGCTTTGAGCCTTAATCTCTCTGCACCTGTGGTACTAATATTGGAACCAGAATGTAGCAGACAAGAGGGAAACATAAACCAGCCTGCCAGCCTAGTCAGCTGGCCTTGAAGCTTGATTGTGGGGAAGATCCAGCTGGCTCTCTGTAGGCCCTGGACTAGAATGCAGTCAGGGCATGGCTATAAGCACACCATGGATGGGAAAGGATTTGGCACAGAGAAGGTTATGGAAAGTCTTTCTTACCCACTTTTACCCTCTCAGTTACACAACACCTGATCTTCTTCCCACCTCCCGGCATTGGATACACAGCTTGGTCACTGACATTCTGCTTTCTAGTTATAATTGCTTTATTTTCCTGATGAATTTTAGAACTGCTTACACGTCAACCAAGGGTTCCTTGTCTAAGGACTTTCCACTGCTCTGTTTTCCCTTTGCCAAGTCAGCCCTGCTTGACAAGTCAAATGAGATAAAACAAGCTTTCCCTCCTGTCCTTCCCAGCAAATCATTTTCTTTCCCTTTTATTTCCTTCTTGTCCTCTGTGTGGGGTTAAATCTCTTTTGGCACAGATTAAATCTCTTTTTGACACTTGACACAGAACACGTGAAAACTCCAACCACCCAGACACATGTGGTTGCAGTAGGAAGTAGTTTAAGTTGCCCAGGAATTATGTGGGATTCAGCACTACTATCTTACATAATATAGCTTAAAATATGAACTTAAACTTACTAATTAGCAAAAAGTAACATTCAAGAGCTACTCTTTCCACAGTAGAAATGGAAAGGTGAATTAGCTTAACTGTATTCTTCAAAATCTGATGTAAATTCTCCAATACAAACTGGGAACAGCCTCTCATTCTTGGAAAACTTGAAGAAAAAAGATAAATACTGCATCCTGAGTCCAGTTTTCAAAAATGTGATAGTAGTTTCTCTGAGAGCACCAACTCAAAGTTTGAGTCATGACTCCTTTCTATCCTGTATTAACATGTTTAATCACTCTTGCTATTACTGAAGACGTTTTGAACTGGTTCTTAGTTTTGCTATATTCTGTTTCATATAGAAAGACTTTTTGTAGTAACATTGGCAGAAATTTCAGAAGGTTTTTAGCATGCATAAATATTACGGTCTCCTTATTATCATTTTATACATGGGATTTGTTTTTCACATGACTAGATGAATCACAGTAATTTTTAGTTTAAAATATATATTTTTGTTCATACATTGGTTTTACCAAATATTTACTGTAGCATAGTTTTCCGTATGCTTTTTCCCCCGCCCATACAGTTTTTCAACTCTCTCTGCATAAAGGGAATTTCAAAGAAATTATTTGAACCTTTTTACACACCATAAAATCTATTTTCATATTGATCATTTAATCTCCATAGCAAATGGTTTGCTGATTGTACCTAAGGTAAGACAGTCTGCAACTTCTTGTAATCTATATTTTTTATAATGCTGCATTTCTCAGTGGTTACACTTAATATCAGACATTATTTTATCTTGGATTATGCTTAGTATGCTACATGTTTATGGAAGAATTTATCCTTCAATGAAAACCAGTTACTCTTATACATATGGTATAGCAGAATGGAAAAAAAAGAATAAGAGGAAGATGCCACACAATGAGATTGAGCTGATCTTTATCCTCTTGTGTATTCCAAAAACTTCCATCTCTCAGTACAGATGAGACATGTCTCGTAGTGCAGGACAGCAGAAGGATGCAAACCCTGCACTGAAATGTATGTAGAACTACTTGGGAGGCTCTCCTATATGTAGTGCAGAATGTGGCACAGACATTCTGTAGGAATACAAAAGCCTGTTCTGATGTGATTAGTCATGCAGCCTTGCAACTATTCCCTCCTTGATACACAGCAATATGTAACTGTATTTTTAATATTCTGGTCTGAATATTGCCATGTAGCATTTATAGTCTTTATAAGGGGAAAATGATTCTACAGACTAAAGTATCTCTGCAATACAGAAAATCCACTGCAAAGAATAAATCATTAAATGGACTGAATTGTTCTATGTACAAACATAGCCCACTTACAAATTTTTGGTTTGCAGATGGGTTATGGATATTTGTACTGAAGTCTTGCAATTTTCTATGGCTGTTAAAGTGTCAATCTTGGTCATTAGTTGTACTCTTTGTTCAAGACATCTGGTTTAATTGTCAACTGATATGTCAGCTATTTGAATAATTAACCTAACTTGAAAGAGCTGTTTTATTTGTTATCAGTGGTCATATGGCACTTCACCTGAG
This sequence comes from Sylvia atricapilla, assembly GCF_009819655.1. Classification (NCBI taxonomy): domain Eukaryota; kingdom Metazoa; phylum Chordata; class Aves; order Passeriformes; family Sylviidae; genus Sylvia; species Sylvia atricapilla. The sequence continues at coordinate 115,948,192 of NC_089140.1, read as the reverse complement.
TCCGGCTGTGAGATGAAGGGCCATCAGTTATAAACCATTGGCTGATATATTTCTTCAATATGACAGATGATCAATGCTTTCTCTTGTTTCCTCTTATTAGTCTTTACACATATAAGAGACCTCTCAGTTTTATTTTAAGATTTAATGTTATATGAGTTATTTTTTATTTTGAATTGATTTAATTTCCATAAAACTTCTAGATACATGTTCTAATTTGGACTGGCTAACAAGAGCCTCCACATGCAGACAGTGTGAAGCAATGACTTCTCATCTCTTCAGAAGACTAGACTCATAATTTCCAAAATCTCCAAAATCTCAGAGTGACCAAGCATGTTCTTGTCTTAAAATAAGTAGATACTGCCATTGTGCAATAAAATTTTAAATCACTGTATTTTTTCTTGTAGTCTCAACTTCTCATATATGCTGCTAAATTTCTGTTACATTTCCTTTGGGACTCCAGCTCTCTAAGTACAATACTCACAGAAGTGGTAAAAGCTGCACATATGACTAGGGAATATTCAGATCTGCAGATTTTACTTGATAGAACTTCTATTTTATCCCTGTATGAACTTCTGTTCCGAACCTATGTCAGCATTTTTAAGGGGAAAAGTATAAAACTCTGTGTGGAACCTCTCAGGAAAGGACTGTTCTCCCCCAAGACATCTTGCTTATAGAGAACAGAAGGATGAATGTATCACTTGATACACCAGGCAGCCTCCACATCCTCACCTTGCATTTCCTGCTGTTGCTTTAATTTTTCAGCTTTTTGACATTTACATTTTGTACTGAAGTTTTCTCAAGCATTGTAACATAAACAAAGAGTGATGTTTTATAAACTGTGTGTTCCTTCCTGGAGGAAGAACAAATTGATGGACTTCTAAGTTGACCAGTGAGGTCAAAGAACAGTCAATCTCGTTCCCCAATCCCTGATCAAACTCCAAAGACTATATAAGGCAAAATCCCAAATAAACTTCCTTCTTTCTCTTTTTCACAACCTGACAGGTGAGTGTGATCTTTTTGTGTCCATCTAGCGACACAGGAACTGCCTTATTTCTGAATTATTTTACTAGATTGACAGAGGAGAGGGGTCAGCAAATAGAGAATAGAAGGATGAATGTATGACTTGATGCACCAGGCAGCCTTCACATCCTCACCTTGCATTTCCTACACCTTTGAGCCCTGGCTCTTCCCCAGCTCCAGCTTTCATTGCAAAGGCATCCCCTATAAAGTGTGGCTCATGTAGAAAACACACAATTGTGGAGCTGTCCTCTGTTTTCTTGTCCTGTGCCATGTTTAATTTGTGGCTTTTGGTGTTTCATTGGGACTTTTCAGTCAGTTACATAGTGCTGAGGGGTGTTTTTATGGCTGTTTATGAGCCACAGTCTGGCTGCAGCCTTGTCACCAGCAGCCAAGTCTCTCAAACACTGCTTTATTACAGGCTTTATTTCCACCTCCTCCTCTGTCTACTTAACTTTCTCCACTGAAAACCCAGAGAAGCTATCTGGGTTTACTGCAAGCCATTCTTCAATCCATAGTTTGCCAGAATTTCTTTTGAGATCTCTTGAAGAGAAATCTTAAAGGCTCTGGTATATCCATGCTTTTATCTATGGGAAGTATCTCTACTGAGCTGCACTGCCTGTCCTACAGAAGGAAAATACTGCTTTACTGTGATGTCCTGCTTAAGGCAAATTTGGGAGGAAATGGAGTTCCTCTGGGAACCTCCAGGAATGGTGAACCCTCTGGGAAGCAAACCCAAACAGCTCCTCCATCAATTGGTCAGGGAAAAAATCTCCAGAGAAAAGTGGAAAAAAATATTTATTTAACCAACAAAGTGTTCACAAGCATAAAAAATGAATAATATGAAACAATAAACTTCTCACCATTCTGAAGAGAAATGGCAAAATTAAGAAAATCCTCGTGGTATTTGGCCTCCTCCTCCACAGACCTATGTTACAATCCCCCTTGCAAATCATACACTCTTGGCTGGGCATGCAAAAGCCTACAGGCAGTTAAATTCCTATGGAAAACTGGTTTATTCTCATTAATGACAACTGGTGATGTTGAAGACAATGCTGAATTTGGATGGATTCTGTCCTTCAAATGTGAGCAGAGGTTCCCTTTGGGGTTAGTTCCTATTCATTTCTCGCCACTGCTATAAAATCTGCTTCTCCCACTCAGGAGGATGGGACACATCCTCTACTATCAGACTATTAAAATCAGACTGAGTCATAACCCAAAATTCTGTCATATCTCTTTTCATCAAGAAACTGCTTTGTTTGCTAAAAGGCTCTTTTTATAATCCCCTCTGGTGCTATTCACTGTTCACACATCTTTCTGTTGTGGTCTTCCAAATTTTCACGGTTGGTTGAGCAAGGGAAAGGGAACTCTAAATATTGGATCAATCCCTGGAAAGGCTACCGGTGAGGATGCAATCCCAGAGGGTCAAGAAGATCTTGGATGCCTTTTGGTAAACCAAAATTCCTGCTGTCAAGGCAGCCACTGGCCTCTTGAGCCAGCTCTCAACTGAACATTTTTAATGGTTCCCCTGAGCCCTCTTTGACAGCAGCATACTTGTCCCAGGAAAGCTCAGTTACACCCTTTGCAAAGGAAATTATCAGCGGGCTTGTTAGTTTGTTGTATGTGGGGGAACGGTTTACAAAAGTAGCGTGAGGTGCTTTTCCTTTGGGAGGCACTGGGAAGAAAAAGGTTAAAAAACTAATTTGCAAAAATGAGTGGCTTGGATTCCTGAACAGCAGACATTTGTTTTTGCTGCAGGGTGTTTTTTGTTAGCTCAGATAACAGAATAAAGACGCTGCTTACACTTCTTATCCATCTGCTCAGAGATGAGTGTGATGTGAGTGTTGCTTTTTCCTTCCACGGTAACCTTCCCAAATCCTGACTCAGCAGCATGGGAGTGAAAGGCCAATCCTGCATTCACCAGGCCAGTATGGGGCGGCTCATGAAATCAAGATTTTCTCGAAGCCTGGGACGTTTTCTGCCCCCAGCCTCACACACCTGTGTTGTCCCCAATGCAACCAAGCCTGAAGGTTACCCCTGGCATCCAGCAGTGTGAGAATTCTCCAAGAAATGCCCCAAGGTTAGGAATCTTCTGCTGTATCTCACTCCATGGTGATGCTTGTCAGTTGTACCAGGTACCAGGCCATGGCCCTGACAGGTTATGCTCCTTGAACTTGATACAAGAGGAGAGAGAGAGATATCAAAATTTCCTTCTGGAACCACATACAGTTAAGAGCTGTTTGACCAAACCCATCTGATCAATGTATAGTTTGAAACAGGAGCAGCCTCAGGGCTACTCTGCCCCAAAATCAGAAGCCTTATTTCTGTATGATGACTTACATGCTCCAAAATCCAAGTACTTGCTGGCATGGGAGAGATGAGAAAGGGGCTCAGCCTGGAGAAAAGGAGGCTCAGGGGGGGACCTTGTGGCTCTGCACAACTCCCTGACAGGAGGGGACAGCCGGGGGGGTCGGGCACTGCTCCCAGGGAACAGGGAGAGGAGGAGAGGGAACTGCCTCAGGCTGGGCCAAGGGAGGGTTCAGGTGGGATATTGGGAAAAATTCTTCATTGAAATGGTTGTCCAGCTCTGGCACAGTTGCCCAGGGCAGTGGTGGAGTCCCTATTCCTAGAGGGATTTAAAAGTTGTGTGGATGTGGTTCTTGGGGACATGGGTCAGTTTTGGCCTTGGCAGTGCTGGGAGAAAGGCTGGGAAGGAAACCTGTGGAAGGACCAATATGGTTCTAGAGTTTGTCCCATGCCCATGACTGGGGCATGATTCATGCTTTCCACATGTGATCCATGGGTCAGGACTGGTCCAGGGCATCCAGAGGGAAGCTGCCATACTGCCACTCTATTGTACATAGCCTATACTGCACTTACCACCTCCTTACCACTCCACAGGATTTTTTGGGGCAGCCTGTCCACAAGAAATGGGCAACCATTGCCTGAGAATGAAAACTCTTTTTGACAGTGAGGTTTTTTGGGTTTTTGGGGTTTCTTTGGTTGTGGGGTTTGTTTGTTTGTTTGTCAAATGTAAAAATCAAAACAATCTATAGACAGACGTAATTTCCTATGGCAAAAATACGAGCTTCAATGACAAAATTGTTTATAAAGAGGCAGAAGCATTCAACAAGTTGTTCTGCACTGTATTTACATGCTCTTATCACTGGGATATGATGAAATGCTTTCCAATCCCTCAGTAACCCAGAAAGCTGTTAAGCAACATATACTGTGGTAAGCACTAAAATCAGCAGAGCCATGCAACAAAAGATGGTAAAGACTTGACTGGCCTAAGCATACTCATTTCTCTTATATTTAGGAGTATTAAAGAAATTCCACCAGATTAGAATTTGCTGTTCTACCAGTATTTTAAAAGGAAGGAAAGCAGCAAACTTGATTCTGTGACTAACAAATTAAACCTGAAGGGAGATTAAGTTATTAAAATAATTAGCATATAGTAACACAAAAAATATCAAACAGACATTTTACATAAAATACAGTTTGTCAGACAAACCTGATTTCATTCCAGGTATTCTCAAACTCTGATTTTTGTATATCTGTGACAGGCAACATAGACATTTACATCTAACACACCATATTTAGTGTCTCACAACACCAAGATTACAAAAATCAGCATTCTGTCTATCAGCAAACACACTTGAATTGGGTTAGGAGCTTCATGTCTGACAGGATCTCAGGAAGCCATCAGTGGAGAATCATTCTCTGTGCCTTAGGGATGTTGTTAAGGATAATCCTAGACCTACCACTGCTTATTATATTCCTCAGTGAGCTGGAAATAATTTTAAAATCTCTGCTATTAAAATGTGCAGAATTGGTGGACTAGTAAATTAAGTGAGAACAGATATAATCTGATGTGCTTAAAAAGTTTAAACCAGACTTTTTCTTCTGGCCTAAGTATGCAACATCTTCAAAAATGAAGGGGTAAGGAGAGATTTTGTCATCCTAGGCCAGACAGAGCTGAGGGAAGGTGAGTGCTTTACTCTCCACACTGGCTGATTGCTCTCATTAAAGACTGCCCTCAACTGATGTATTTGGGAGAGAACTGAAATTTTTCTAAAGACCACAGGAGTGGGAAGAGTAAGAAAATGCGAGATCATTATAACCTTAATATGATCAGAGAATTGATTCTTGTCCAGTCCTGTTTAAAAAGCCAGCTCCAATTGCCATCCTGCCTAGAAAATGGAAACTATATTGTGTGTGAGTATTCATCTGTGCTTGCAGAAACCATATGCTAAACTCCTGCTTTCCTTACAGGACACAAAATTACATAAAGGAGCAAAAGTACTGTATTCAAAGCTGGACAAAATTGTGGTACAGCAGGAAATTGAACAAACTCAATGTTTAGCACGTCAAAGAAGAGCATGAAATTTGGAGCAATCGCAGTATTATAAGCTTCTCCAAAGTAGAGAAAAATGTTGTATGTCAAAACAAATATAATTGGTGTCTGATCACTGCGGAGAGATTTAAGAGTATGGTGTACTTTGAAGGAAGGCTTGTGCATATACACATTATTTGTGATGATCAAACCATGGTCTATGCTGTACCAAGATCCTTTAAATCAGAACAGCTGGTGCCATATGAACTGCCCTCCAAAAACATACTTGTTTGAGTGTCATTAAATAATGATTTTTTTTCTTAGCCCCCACAAACCCTTGGCTTTCTCCATCCAGTTTATCAATGATGAATATTTGCAAAGTCCAGAACTGAGCACTGGCTGTGTTTCACTAGTGTGAGGGAGAAGCCAGGAAAAACATATCTCCTGGGGAGTATTCCCAGCTCTGAGTTTATTTTTGACACATATAAGATGGAATTGGGTTTCTATGTTTGTTTTGATCTCCTTACAAATTCTTATTAAAGGGATGTCTTCCAGCTCTGCGGAATTGCATATCCTGTTCCAGTCCTAAATCTGTGGGTGAGTCCTGCAGCCAGAAGTGTGGGGCAGTGGGACAAATACACAAGTGCCTCAGACACTCAGCAAGCAGCAGCCCAGTTCTTTGCTCAATACATAAATATTTGCATGGTTGAACTATGCTCCACGGCAGATGAAAACCATGTACTTTTTTCACAGCCATCAGTTGCACTCAGTGTTGTTCATCCAAGGCACAGCCCATGGGCACAGATCCAGCCAGAGCCACTCTTTGCTCTCACTGCTGGGCTCTGTTCCCGGGTGGCTTGTGACAGTCACCAGGTAGGTGGTGCAGAGCTGTCCTGCTGAATTCTCCTGCAGCTGAAGGAACAGGTTCTTGGCCTGCACAACCCATCATGGTTACAGAGAGAATATGTCTTCAGGGATTTTCCCTCTATCTTTTTGGATCACTTTTTGCTTTGGGTTTAATTCTGGTTCTTTTGATGGGGAGGGACAGTTAAAAAAAAATTCACCTTTCTAATGACCAGATTGTCTGTTTTGACAATTAGGCAATAGGCACAGAATTGCTTAGCTATGTTATGGTTTCTCCTCCTCAGTGTCCAAATTTATGATGTCTTCTCATTAGACTTCAGCTGTGAGGACAGTTTAACAGCAGAAGTTGGAGCACTTGCAGTTTTATTTCTGTTGCCAGGCTCCCTGTTCATTGTGGGAGGCAACCAGATATGGCTTTCCTCTGTGTTAAGAAATAGTCCTGGCAGTAAAGTGTTTGAGTCATCTTTCTGTTTGCTTGACTTCTCCCATAATAGTATTGTTCAAAACTTGTATCACCCACTAATCTCACAAGACAGGATTTTAGATGTTTAAAGAAAAAAAAATATTTTCTTGTTTTTTCTTTTTTTTCATTCTGACTGAAGAAAGCTCAGAGTCGAAAGCCTCATGCTTTATTTTACTTTAATTGGGTAGAAAACAAAAAACTTCTACAGAAAGGCACATTCCTTAGAAGGTGAATCTGCAACATGATTGATTACAGCTTGTTTTAGTAGGGAGGAATATGGTGGCATCACCATTAGTAATCAGGTGTGTCTCACCACTTCTCAGAACCATCATTTCACCTCTGTAAATTCACTCGTGTATTCAAATTCCCATTCAGGGATGGAACCAAGATAAACAATTAGGAGGTCCAATAAGGACTCACTCATGGATGTTTCCACATCATAGGAAATGAAGCAACTCATTAGATGGTCAAGTGCTGCTCTTCAAGACAAGATTAATGATAGTCCCGGTTAGTCCTGAAATCTCACATTTTCTTCAATATAGATCCAATATTAAATTGCAGTTAACTTCCTGGAACAGGCAGGCATAGATCTTGTTTTAGAAATCTAATACTTTTTCATCACATGTTTTTGTAGATTCTTGGTGGACTTGTAATGCATGAGAGAGGAAATCACAGCCTGGGGTCCCACCATCTTAAATTATGTACATAAATAGATCTCAAAACCACTGCAATTTAAAGACAAGAAATTATGCACTTTGAACAAATCAACATGTCAGTACTGGCTAGCACTATGTGCAGCAATCTCAATGCTCCATTTGCCATTTTTAGCCAAAATTTTCTGAGGCTTTTCTAATTTAGAAAAGAAGTTTATGTGAAAAATGGTAGCCAGCGCTCAGCATCCAGGATGGCATCATGGAGGCTGGAGTAAATATCCTATCAGTGAATAAAAGATTTCAAATTTAGGATAATGCTATGAGGAGTCCTGAGAGTGAAGACCAAGGGTTTACATTTAGTATAGGAATGAAGTCAGTGGAGAGACAAAGAAAGCAAAGGACAGTGCCAAGTCCTGTGCTAAGAGAAAGTGCAAATAATGTCTTGTATTTGGCATGGAAATGATAAGGACAGAGGTGCATGTTCCAAGGACAGAGAATTAGAAATAATGGGTACATAGTTCTCTAAGTATGTTTTGCTGTTTTAGAAGGAAGTCAATAGTTTTTACAGAGAACTCAGAAGAGTTTTCAATTCTAGAGACAGTTTGGACATAAGAACAAGTCTGGCTGATGGTGAGCTTTCATCCACATTGCAAATCTCTCCTCAAAACACTACTTTAAGTAATTACATCTGTTAAAACTTTTGTTCAGTTATTTTTTGCTTCCATGTGTATCTGGAATAATATTATTTTCTAGAAACTTCTAAAATCCAGTGGTTCACTGCAACATGTTGCAACATTTCCAAATACAAATTTCATACACATACAGACACATACTTATTTACAAAACTCAACCCACTCATGTGTGTTCAGAAGCAAAAATAAACAATATTAGGCAGGGCTATGCAAATAATTCTCTTTCTGGGTTCTACTTCTTTCAGTCAGAATTCAGACAGAAGTAAATGTCTAAATCTAGGCTAGTATATATATATATTTTTAAGAGTCATAACATTATCACAGTAATCATCTTCTTATGAAAGTGTAATTAATGGCAAAGAAATAATAAGGAGCTATTTGTAACATGGCATATTAATTAGAATAATAATAAAAGTTAATAGGAGCATTATATCAAGGGTTACACTGTAAAATGTGGGAGAAGGAATTCTGTTATTACACTCAAGAAGTACAGCAGAACTGTGAGCATACTTTACATTGTAAGTTCACACAAAAAATAATACAGTATATCTAATTTTTTTAATTAAATTGCAGTTATATTTTTGAGTCACATAGGGGAATTCCTGTTGTTTTTTCAAATGTATCTTACAGAAGATATTACCACTTTAATTACCTCAAGATGTTTAGAGACATTTCCTCTTAATTAAAAATCAGAGAACCTAATGGCAGTGGTATGCTTAAGAGCCTAGGGAAATCATTTCTTGATCTGTGGTTGCTATGAAGCTGTTGAGAGCTATAGATTGTCTGTAGATTGACATATAGCTATGTAAACTATGAATGGTTAGAGAAGCTTGAAGGTTTCATGCAAACTCCATGTCAACACAAATACCCTCTCTGATTACTGAGACAATAAAATGTGTTTTAAATTATTTCACTGTACTTTTTCCACACTTGAAAGGCAAACTGTGCCTAAACCTATTCCTTGAATTTGTGACCTATGCAAACTCTGCCACGTCTCATGCAGGTTTGGGTCTGTGTCTATGGCACAGCAAGTAAGTCAGGGGTAAAACCAAGCCAAAAAAACCCCAAACCAATAGTGAATAGTCTACAGTAAGCAGTGGTCTCTGAGCCAGAGGCTTTCAGCTCATGAAGCAGAAAGAAGAAGCAACAGGCAATGCCCTGTGCATAGGAAGCTGCTTCCACAGCACCAGGGGTGTGCACTAGCTGATCCAGTGCCTCAGGAACCTGTGGGCAGGAGACCCAAGGCAACAGCTCCATCCAAGTGTCCCCTAGCTGGGCCATAGCATGGGACAGGACACACTGGGGAGTCATCTGGACTCACAGTTTGAGAAATGTCTTGTTGCTTTGTCTTGAAACGTCATGCGGTATCTGAGTAACACTGATTAATTCTGTCAAACATCACAGGTATGGGTCACACCTGAGCAGTGTTTTGTAAGAGTCACGAGAGGAGCACTGGGAAGATGGGCTGTGGTCTAGCCTGGCACCAAGCCTGAGCTTAAGGCACAGTCTGAAGCCAGCTCCCCAGCCCTGTGGCTGGACAGCACCTGCCCTTCCCTAGCAGTGCAGACAAGCAGAGCACCTGCACAACATGAAATATTTCAGGTTTCTGGCCGAAACATCTGCATGTTACTCCACAAACAGAGGTCACCATGGGCTACCGAATTGCCAAGACAGCCTGTGATTCAAGAGCAGGACATGCCAAAAGCAGAGGAAGAGTGTAGGTGAAAAACTTTTTTATTTACATCATAGTGTGACCAGAAGCATGTTTATAATTGCTTTTAATTGTTTACAAGGCAAAGTAACAACTGACACAGCTGTTTCCTCCTCCCACCAGTCAAATTCCCTTTTTTCCTTGTTGCTATTTCAACATTTTGGTTATTTTGATGAAATACATTTTTACCATATTGCTTTACTGTCTCCCTTGTTTTGCCTCAAGATTTAAAGATGCTGTGAAATGTCTTAATGTGGATGATGTGGCATGTGTACCATGACATCTTTCTCAACAGGGATTTATAGATGGAATATGTCCTTTCCAGGGAGCTCTGCAAAACACAGGAAGAAAGCTCTGTTTAAAGCTGCCACTTTGCGAGACGAAGCAATGTCCTCCAACATTACACCAGAGGGTCTGTATGATGAAGCAAAGTCCTGCCTTGCCTATCACCTCTCTTAAAAATAGTCCTATCTCCAGGAAACAACATCTCAGAAATCACCATCCATCTGTGGCCAGCTTGCATTTTTTGACCCAATAGAAGAGCCAGAAGACAGACACAAAGGCTGAAAATCAACATTTTTGATCTGTGCTCAATTTAGATTCAATTTGAGCAGATACTGTGGGGGGTTTTCTTTTTTAATTTCCCACAAATGATTCCTCAGAAAATCAGCTGCAGAAGAAGTGCTATTCCAAAAACTATGTTCCAGAATCCTCCCACTCCCTTCAAATTGCCTTACTGCTGTGTCACAGGATCTCAAGGGTTTTACATCCAGGTGAAATGTGAACATTAGAGAAGGCTGTTCATCCCTTTTCTTCCCTCTTCCCTCCATCAGTTGTATACTCCCATCTGTCTGTAAGCTCATCTTCCTGTCCCACAGCAATGTAGAGGGCAAGATTGGATCCATCATTGTCAGTGGTCCATACTGGTGAGCCACAGGCTCACGCAGCTTGGCTCTAGTCTTTCTTGCAGCAAGATTTCTTCTGCTGGAACCTTAATCCACCCTGTCACACCCCACTTCAAACCTTTAAATTCCCAACACGAGGCATTTGTATTCAAAGTCACATAATGAGGTGGCTCTGTGGGAGCACTAAGCCTCAGAGCAGGTGACAAGTACACCTATGAGCCTGCCTAGTCACAGGGGACCAAGAAATCACACCATGTGATGATGAAAGGACATCACAGAAGGTTTGCAGTGCTGCACTGAGGTTTTCTGAGATGCACTGACCAGGACATTCTGAGTGAGTGTGTCAGCCTGGATTCCTGTGCTGAATCTGTATTCTGTTTCAGAAGTTCTCATGCCTGACCTAAATGAAATAGAAAAGCAAGAAATTCAGTCACCATAGGGTTAGCAGATGTTCCAAAACCATTGGGAGGCAGGTAGTGACACCCTTCAGCTACTAGCCCAGAGGCTTGAGTATGTGACAGCAAGTATACAACACACTTGGCATTGTCTTTGTTTATTTTCTATGATAACAGGTCTTCTTTTCAAGATGATGTGATGCTCTCAACCTCTCCTTTGTGCCTCCAAGCCAAGCCCACAGTTTCCACAGTTTCCTTCTTGTCCCACAACATTCTACCTGTTTCCCCAGTTTTCCTCTGCTACACTATGTCCCCTATTGTCCTCCCCAAAAACACTGATGTCTGACATTCACTCCATTCTTGTGCCACTCTTAGTGCCACTGTAGGTTTTGACACAAATTTTGAATCATATAACATACCGAAAATCCTCCTTTGACTCAAGTGCATTTACAGCCAGAGGCTCCTTTTTTCTTTTCCTGGCTCTGGGGTTTTGCCAGTGGGACAATTAACACTGCCACAGGTGTGGCATTGTCCCCTTGAGTCAGAGGGTATGAGGTGGCCTGTGCCCTTCTCCCCTGCCTGGCAGGTGAGCATTCACCTTTCTGCAGCTCAGCTCCTCCCTGGGCACCGTGTTTGAAATGGTTTCCCCAAATCACCAAAGACAATGGTAGAATCACCCTGTACACATAAATAAATAATAATGCAGCCTGTGAAGAAGCCATTGCCATTTTTCTTTCCACTTCCACCCCCTGTGCGCAGCTAGCAAAGGAAGGACCTCCCAAATGTCCCTTTGCAAGCACTGAGCACCCCTTATCCTGTTACAGATCTTCCTCATATTAGAAGTTCTACAAGCACATTTATCTAAATTATGTGCTCACATTTGAAAAATCTTGGCACTCACAAGTTACATGTATGTACTGAATTGCAGTGGAAGCATTACCATCACAAGAGAGGTTTTTCAGCATCTTAAAGGAGCTGATGACCTGGGCTAAGAATATATAAATTGATAGTTTCTATGGCAAGATGCTTTTTTACCCAAGATAAAGGTCAAGAACATGTGGAAGATATAATGGATGTGTTCTATAGAGACTTTATATAAGTATAAAATTTACTGCCTGTTCTGAACTGCCTGTGTCTTGTTTTATCAGTGGTCAAATAGCATCTGATGTTGCTGATCCCTTGGAAGATATTTGTTTTACACACCCGGTGATATCTAGTAGGTTCCTTCTCCTAGGAGAGACTGAGTATTAATTTGTTGCAGCAAATTCCCAAAACCTACAGTGAACTGGAAATCATCCTAACTCAGCTGAGAAGCATCTACAGACTTCAGTGAACTTTGGGATCAGCCTTGAAAAGCACTGCCTTCTTCAATGACCAGCAAATTAAAAACAATTTTTTGGATTTACATCTAAGTTATGTTATAAAGGATAGATTTACAGGCCTCAGCACCTCAGCTGAGAGGGATGTATTAATCATGGGGGCAGAAACCACAACTAAGTTAAGCAATTTTTCCACAGTAGTGAGGGCAATCTTTCAGACTGTTCCAGCAAATGTCTCACCCAGATCATCTGCAGTGGGCAAATCCTCCAAGAAGATGGAAAGAACAGTGTGAGGAATTTTTATTTTGTGTATATCTTCTGTAAAACCTTTTGCAGGAGCAAGAATATACTACTTTGCTCTATTCATCCCAGAAGTAAAGAAATTGTTCTGGGAGATAAAATAGCCCTTTTCTCTAAGATATCACTGTTTGAAGATGTAAGATCAGAAGCTTTCTCAAGGCTTGAAAAACCTTCTGTCCTCTTTCCAAAATGCAGAGCTCCTGACTTGCAGGGTGTTGACTTTGGAAGCTGTTCTAGTCCCTCCTCGTAGAAAAGCTGACTTACCATCATCTGGACAGAATATTGCTACAAGTGACAGGAAATTTTCTTATTTATATGGCTAAAAGTTAAATCATTCTTACGGCAAGTGCATTTGAAAAAAACATTACTTCTGTTTGAAGCTGCTCAGAGAAAGTTCCAGTGAGTTCAAAATAGGTGGAACAGGAAGATACAAAATATGAGAAGTAATTGTACAATAAATGACACTCGCCATGTAATTGCAATATCATCCTAATACAAGAAATATATAATTGATGTTTTTATAAAGACACTAAATAAGAAGAGTAAGATATCTTTAAGTCTTGAAAATAGATGTATTGCTATGTTTCCATTAATGCATTATGGATCCAAACTTGATTGCACTGAAGCCAACAGAAGAAAAATTACAGAGATTTTAATAAGATAAAGGGTCTGGCCAAAACAAATCAGACTTAGAAATATCCATTTGAATGCATCTTAGTATGATTTTCTTGCTTTCAGTGCTGTTACAAAGGAGATCAAATTCATCTGTCGTCTCTCAGAGAAAAGATGAATATATTGCTAATGAGCCTAATCTCATTCAAATTTCTGAAGTGAGGAGCAAATACTGAGCTCACAATGCAACCTGAGTCACCAGGCCAAGAGCAAGACAATGGGGAGGAAGACCTTTACATTGCCTCCCCAGAGACTGTTTCAATGCCACCCCCCTGAAAACCAGAATGAAGGAAGAGAGGGGGAACAGGCACGGCAGCAAGGCCTCCAATCTCACCTCCATCACCACCAAGTGCTGTCTTGCCACTGCCTTGTCTCTGAGACAAGCAGCCTTTTGATGTCCTCCCCAGATACTTTCCATTCTGCTGTCACTGAACCAGCTCAGCCCCTGTGACAGACAGAAGCTGTACCTTGACACACCTTTCCATGAACAAGCCCTTCAGCCTTCTATACAGGGATTCAGTAGGTACCAGTTTGTCACACATAGAAAATGCACCATCTCACATTTGCCAAATGCAAGGTCTGAAGAAGGAAGTAACTTTTGTTTTAGAAGTTTATGAGAAATACCTCTACCCTAAAAAATGTGGCCACGTTTGGAATTTCCTGAGCTTGGTAATGTTCAGATGGAAAGAAGATGGCAAAATCCACTTTGCTCAACATAATTACATCCTGATTATGGCAGAAGTGAATAGAACATGGCTCAAAATGTACTGAACAATGATAAATTAACCTTTTAACTATGTGATATAATGTTAATATTTGTAATAATCCTTTCAACTGCAGAAAAAAAAGGTAGCTATCCAGGCAATCAGGAAGGAATCCCTTCCAACATGTAAATGAGAACTGAAATAAATGTCACTTTAAAAATTTTAAAAATATTGTCTGTTTAGTGCATTAGCCTTAACCTGTCCCCTACTCCTCTCAGAAAAGGGCAGCGACACTGACCATAAATGGCCTGTGTGTGTGTGACTGTGAGATCAGAGCACTAAAGCTGTCAGCTGCTGTGGCTGCAGACACTGGCAACCTGGGTAACAGCCTTGAAGAAGCCCTCACCGGGGGGGTTTGCACACTAATGCGTCTCCCTCAACATAAGTCAGCAACTTCAGAAGACTCTTCAAGGCTGTCTTGAACACACTGTGAAAGTGGGAAATATTTTTAAAAATCACTTGTGAAGGATGTAGACCATTTCGGTTTAGAGCTGAAAGGCTAAATGCTGGGATGCTGCAATTCGGTGTAGTTACACTGACTTCCAGCTCGCTGGTTTATACAAGATTTTAAAATATTAATAATCATCTATTGTATGAAAACTACACAAGTAGATAACAACAATGATCCATGGACACTTCAAAAGGTGCAAACCACCAGGATGGATGCCTATAATTCTGTCCATTTGAGGAACATGGTGTTTCCTATATATTTAAGAAGTCCTACTTTTCCTGGGAGGTAACTTTTACACCTCATCATAAGTCTGTGCTGCACCATTAGCAATGTATTTCCAGGCATTAATGTTTCCAGACTGAAATCTTATCTGACAAATTATCAGCCTGGACAAATTTAGATTATATCAGCTTCCAACAGCAGCAAGCTTGGCCTTATGCCTAAAAAACCCAAAAACCCCCTAAGCTAATCAGGAAAGTCTGTCTGTTTTCCTTTCTATTGCTAGGGTTGTGCTACTAAGGAAGGGTGTCAAGTCTTTTAAACTGCTTTTATCTCCCACTGGCATGTAATCAATTCCCAGTACTTGTCCTAAAAGCCACTTGCTTTTGGCAGAGGTGCCCAAACCTGGCTGCGATGAGGAGAGGAGAGCCAGGTCCTGCCGGGGCTGCCCCCTAGGACTGGGTGCGTGGACAGGAGTGGCGTGTCAGGGTGTGTTTGTGTGTGTTTGTGTGCTCTGCTCCTCAAGACCTGTCCCGAGGGTCCGTTTGGCTTTGGCCCCCCAAAATTAGCTGTGGGACCACCGGCCACCTGCCAATCACAGGACATCCTGATCCCACAAAGTCCCCCACCCCGACAGGGGATACTAACCTGGTGATAATGTAAAGACCAAAACAGATGACCAACGACCCTATAAAAATACTGATTTTCTCGGTAGCCCGCTGCCTCCTCCTTTTCTGCTCGTTCAGACAGCGCTGCTTCACACTACGGAGGGAAAAGAGCAGTGAGGGTGTTAAGGCAAGAAGGGAGGAGGTGAGACGTGAGCCCAAGGCAGAGGGATAGAACCTTCTCCACTCCCCAAAGCCCCTGCGCCCGGGAAAGGAATGGGGAGAGGAAGGCAGCCCCTGGGGGAGAGGAAGGCAATCCTCTCGGGAAGAGGAGGACAGCCCGGAGAGAAGGAGGATAGCCCCAGCCCCGCCGAGCCTCGGGACGGTCGCCCACAACAAAGCAGTGAGTCCCGCTTGAAGGGAGCTCAGGCAAGGGGGATAACCTGGAGAGCCCGATCAGCATTTAAACAGAGAAGGCTACAAATGCACAAGCCACCGTTCCTGGCACTGTAAGCAGTGTCTGAAACTAGAGACAGGAGCGCTCGCCATGCGGCCGGGGCGGGCAGGAAAGGGTGCTAGAGAGGCGGGATATCTTTTCCGCCGAGGGTAACTACCGCGAGTGACCGGGGCTGTGAATCCGAACGCGCAGGCATTACCTGGGGTGGATATCCACCAGCAAAACCAGAGTCTGCATGGTAATAATGTCTATCCGCTTGCAGTGGAACCGGGCAACTTTCAACACCTTCAAACAGGTGAAACACAAGATCACCAGAGACAGCATGAAACTGGCGGAGTGAAAGACAATGGTGAACACTGTAAACCTTCTCCGCTCCGTCTCTTCTTCAGGTGTAAGGTGCAAGAGGCATAAACGCTGTTGTAATCTACCCATGAGTAAAACAAGGATACCAAGGGGAACGTGAGGGAGTGGAGCCACGAGTAGCCCATCAGTATCACAGCGTCCTTATACCGCATCTTGCTGGTGTAGCTCAGGGGGAAGACCACGGCAATCCATTTGTCGATGCTGAGCGCTGCCATGCTCAGCATGGTGCTGGAAGTCAGGAAAGTTTCCAGGAAACCCACCGCCTTGCAGACGCAGCCCCCGAGATGTTGCTGGCTCCTCAGGATGCCCAGCAGGGTAAAAGGCATGTTCAGAACGGTGAGAAGCAGGTTGCAGAAGGATAAGTTCACCAGGAGAACCCCGGCGACCTGCTTGCGGATCTCCGTACTGTAGACGAAGCACAGCGGCACCAGGAGGTTGGAGAGCAGAGAAACAACCAGCACCAGCACGAGGAGCAGCGCCAGCAGCCCGCCTGCCAAGTCCATCTCTCAGCGGGTTGCCCGGAGCTGGCGAGGGCAGGAGGAAGGGGGCATCCGCCCCGGCCCCGCAGCCTCGCCTGCCGCCCTGCGCACGGTGCCGGCGGCGGGGCAGAGCGGGGCTCAGAGAAGGGCAGGGCGGGGAGCGGAGTCGAAGGCGCTGAGAGAGGGGAGAGTGGACCGGGACTGGGCGGCTGGCCGGGGCAGAGCGGGGAGGACAGTGACAGCGGGGCCGGGGCTCTCTGACAGCAGTCAGCCAGCGGAGGAAGGGGGTCCGGGAAGAGCGTGGCCAGAGCCGAGGGTAGGGGCTCCGGGGCACCCAGCGACCGGATCGGGAGATGGGGTGGAGATGGAGGCAGCCGAGGATGGGCTGGAGATCGGCGGCCCGAGGCGCCCGGAGCCCGGGGAGCGCGGCCGGCGGCGCTGTCCGCGGTGCTGAGGCGGGCGCGGCCCCGACGCCGCCCCGGCTGCGCTCCGCCGGGCGCACGGCCTCCGCTGAGCATCTTCCCCCGCTGCCCAGCCCCTCAAACACTCCAGCCGCCGAGCCTCCCGCAGCCACTCATGCGCAGACGAGAGGCTGCGAGGCACAGGCTCAGCCAGGGATCGCGGCGTCGGGCTGATCCACTCCCGGATGGCAGGCGAAAGCAGCAGCAAGCCCAACTTTCCGCTGGCGTGCAGCTCAGGAAGGATCAGACCCCGAGATGAGTTGCTGGTAGTTTGACCCCTGCGCTATGCTCAGGCACACCCTGAGCGCACCAGCTGTATCTGAAGCTACTGAAACCTGTTCAAAATCTGGTGTCTGTGCACTTTGGCAGGCTTCCCCCCTGTCCCTCTGAGGGCTTGCTTGCCCTTTTCCCCCTACAATGCTTGCTATGATTGCCCTCTGGGTACTCAGACCAGCATCCTGCTGGCCAGCATTGAGGGATATTTCTTGGTTAGAGACTCCACTCTGAGTGCTTGGAACTCAGCAGCTGGTCAAATAAGTAGCCACATTAGGGTGCTGCTGGCACACTCTGTGGAAAGCTGAAGTCTCTCTCTCTACCATTTTCAGTCACACTGATAACGTGATAGTGTTCTGGTCGGAAAGGTTTCTTCTGTTATCACATTCTGGCAAAAGCTGAAAAGGCAGACATGAAAGAGAACAGTAATTCCCCATCTGCAATTGTCAGAAATGTGGATCACATGGCTAATTCCCAAATATTCTGTTCATCTTTGTCTTAGATTAAAAAAAAGAAAAAGAAATTAAAAAAAAAAAAAAGAAAGAAAGAAAAAAAAAAAAAAGAAGATAGTAAGTTTTGGTGCATCAAAATACTGGTATAGCAAAAAGCTGCCATGTCTAATCACTGTCACATTTTACAGTTGATCGCCAGAACTGACACGAAGAAAAAGGAGAAGAAAAGGTATCTTTGCTACTATCCAAAATTACTATTAATATCCTAAAGAAATGCCGTATTGTATACATTGTCCCTACAGTGTAACCTTGTCATGAAAGTGTGACCACTGTGTGAATAACTGTACATAAAACTGTTTGAAAGAGCCTGAAGGCAATGTAGGTTTTGTTGGGCTCTTTTTCCCTCAAGAGTAGTTAAAGTTTTGGATCAGGCCCTAATTGAAAAGCTTGCCACGGTAAATTATATGTCTTAAGGAAAGAGCAAAGCAACAAGACATGAGATGTGTTATTTGGAAGCAAACCGGTACAGTATTGTTCCTCAGGATGGAAAGGAAATGAATGTTTTCTTGGATCAGAGAGCTGTCATTTCCAAAGTTACAGAAGTGCAGATACATTTGACAGGGCTTATGCTTGACGAACAAAAATCCAATATATATCCGTGTAAATATTTGAGGGGGAAAAAATCTATAAAAGCATGACAATGCCAGTTTTCTTAGTGTTCAATTGTTGCATTTCTATCATCAGAGAGCCAGCACTATTTGGGAAGGGTTGGGAAGAAACGAACCATCGTGGGACAACCAGGCTGTAACCTTACACAGCAAAAGTTCTGCAATTACTCCCTCTCTCATGGCAGCAATTCTTGCAGTTCCTACTAGTCAGAACCCATATATGGCCTACCTTTCATTTAACAGTATCACAGGGTTAGGGGGCTTTTATGCTAGACATCTGGGAATAGAGTCTGTCTGTGTCAGGTGTAGTGGGGTCAGGAGGGGAGATGCTATTTTATATCATCACAGACACAACCTAGATGTGATGTTCCCTTACTGGGATAGCTCCTGAGAAGCTGTTTCCTCTTGGATCCAGAGGACAACTTCTGTCTCTCATTCTCTCCCTCTTCTATGCATACATAATTCCTCTCATAAAGCCTTTTCAAATGAAGAATTAATTGTTTCTCAAAACTGCTGCAGAAAGGATACATTGAAATAAGACAAGAAGATAGAAAGGTAGCAAAAAGATTGGAGAAAAATTATTCTGATTTTTTTTCCCATGTTCAGTGACTTGTACAGTACTTTGCAACAATATTCTGGGCTCAACGAACCCAGCAGAGATGACTTTGTTGTATTGCTACTTTTGCTTTCAGTGGAATTTTGTTAATGTGACAAGTTACCCATGCACATAACTTCCTGTGGGATGTGAGTCCTCTGCTGACACTTTCCAATTTACGGGCAGCAACCTCATAACTCTTCATACCAGACACCTTTCAGTCTTACTTGAAGCTTATGAGGCTGGAAACAGTTGATTTCTCACCTGCTTGAGACCAGAAGACTCAGACTTGCTGTGGTGGGCTTGCAAATGTGGTCAGTGCCTCCTTAGCCCCTGGAAACACATATGCTCCTGCAAACTATTCACATATAAGCAGATATATGCGTATATAATTTCAAATGCTCCCAGCAGTCATATTAAACACATATTTTTTCCCAATCAAGAAACCTTACAGTATTTATCAAGGATGCTGTCTTGGTGGAGACTGGGGGCTGTAGAGACTGCTGCAATATGAAAAGGAAAAATAAAGATCTTCTTGCCAATAATTATCCCTTAATAAACATGGACTATTTAGTTAACAGAAATTAGGTAAGTACTTGAGACTTTTCTTCTAACATCTGCATCATTCATTAAATCTACACATTCATCTGTTCTAAATATTGACCACAACTTATTTGATTTAATGGTGAATGGGCTGTATTTTTTTGGAAAGAATGGAATAAGATTCAAATTCCTGTTTTAGTTTCACTCCAGGAAAGATGTGTCATGCAAATTTCAGTGTAGATCACAACTGTATGTAATTCAACTCTAATCAAAGTATCCTGCAATGGCTAGGAACACATTTAATTTGATTCTAATTTTAAGAAAGCACAATGAAAGAAGGAAACCTCAAACAAAATATACCAATTAATTTGAAAGTACAGAGAAAAGCAACTCTTTTCTCTGATTCCCTTATGACAGGTGAAGAGAGGGAAATTAAATTATATTAACCAATATGAGGGGAAATGGAATGACTCATGGAAGTGACGTTACGAAAAAAGCTTTTCACTTCTAGGGCTCTTGCTAAAAAGTGACCATTTCAAAAGTGAGTAAGGCTGGTTAATATCCAAGAGATTTTTCAATATATCCTGTAAATAGATCTCGGACTGATAGATCCTGACAAGTGCAGAGAAATATCTTCTCTCTTCCACAATGACTGCAGGTGTCTTATTGTTTTCACATTACATTTAGCTAATGAAGCTTTAGTGAAATTAGTCCTTCAAGTCTCAAGCAACAACTTTTTTCTTATTATTCGTTTGTTCTTTCTTTTCCCTGTTTCTTTTCAGAGGCTTATTTTATTAGGATTTGAACTACAGAGTCTTTGAGCAAGTTGGGCTACTACACAAATATAGATTTTATTCTTTCTAGAACAATAAGACAAATAAGTGAGCAGATAGTTGTGACAAATGACATCCTGTTAGTCTTTAAAGAAAAGATGTGAAGCCTGACTCATCAGTCTAATACAATTCTGAAAGACTGTTCCTGTGGCAGAATTCCAGTCGGCACATTTAGCACCTGTGGAATAACTTTATCTGAAAGATCTTCCTAAAATGGAACAAAGAAAAACTCCACGTGTGTAAAGCCCACACATTCCTTCACTAGTCCTCTACTTTTCAGGGGAAAAATTTGGAGCAGAAATATGAAGCTCAACCATGCCACAGTTCTGCAGACTGAAATTGCTTCAAAATTGCCCAAGTACTATAATGAGGAATCTCAAAGTTCAACAGATAATCTTGCAGTTATATCAAAAGTCTATACTTGAAAAAAATACTTTGAGTCATATTTCTGTTTATGCAAACTAGACCTATTCCTACAGTCTGCAAAAACTGATCCCAAAATTATTCCAGAGGACAATATTTTGTTTTGAAAGATGAGGGGCAGCAGAGATTATGAGTAGCTGAGGGAGCTGGGGTTGTTCAGCCTGGGAAAACGAGACACATGGAGAACCTTATCACTCTCTGCAACTACCTGAAAAGAAGTTGTAGACAGGTGGGGGTCAATTACTTCTCCCAGGTAACAAGTGGCAGGCTGAGAGGAAATGGCCTCAAGTCATATCAGAGGAGGTTTAGATTGGACAGTAGGAATAATTCCTTCACCAGAAGGGTTGTCAAGAATTGAAATGGGCTGCCCAGAGAAAGGGTTGAAACATCATCCCTGAAGGTATTTAAAAGACCTCTAAATATTTTTTAAATGGAGGTGTGACACTGAGGGACATGGTTTAGTGGGGACTTGGCAGTCCCAGGCCAACAGCTTTTGGGTCATTTCCAACCTAATTGGTTCTATGATTCTATTCTTGGTATTCTTAATGGAAATGGAAGTGCACAAATACTGGAAGATGACAGGAGAATGAAAATGTTCACAGAAATTCAGCCAGTTTCAGTTGACATTTCTGAAGCAGTTATGTAAGGATATGTGTCAATGCTTCCTCTTTCTCCCACCAGTCCGTTTTGCCTTTTTCCTCTTCCACAACATGAGACAGCAGGTAAAACCAGAAATCTGGGTTGCAAAATTTGGCTTTGGAATTGAGCTGGTTGATTTGTTTATTTGTTTGGGGTTTTTTTTCTTAGAGTGCAATGCAAAAGTGTGAAGGCAAAAAATATGCTATTCTACTGAGCAGTAATATATATTGATTTCAGTTAAGTTTGTGTCAGGAGGTAAACAAACACTAACTAGCTTTTATACCCAGAAGCTTTACAACCATAATGCAAGTCTGAAATATTAATGGAGGAATACTGTTGCCTCAAGCAAGTGGGACAGGTACCTGAATCTTTCACAACTCGGGGACAAGTTCTTCAAAATATCCAAACTATGTCTGTTCTTTCCCCAGAAGGGTTCTACAGTACAGTTATTCCTTGTTTAATCCAATATTCAGGACTTGGGGTATAACCAGAACCTGCATTTTGTGGAGGTGCCATTCTTCTGGATTCTCCAGAAAAAATACAATGGTGAATGGAATCTTATTGAATGTAAGAACACATATAATCTCCTTCAATTTTCATCTGTTTTGTCTCTTTTTAAGGATTTGGTATATTGATGTATTTTTGACCTGACAGGAATAAAGATAAAAGTGTGCTTTTTTTGCTATTTTTTCAGTGCTCACAAACACAGTAGTTCTTACTAAAAATGCTGTACTAGACCAGATTGTTATAAAACTTACCAAAGATGCAGGCATGAGGATGAAGTTCCTAGGAGCCTTTTACTGGCATTTTCAACAAATGTGACAATGTTTAGCACTTCCAGGGGCCAGTAAACATTAAATGGCATTTTTCAGAAACTGCTGAGGCAATTTATTTAGCATTGTGGTGAAGTTCCAGGAGCCAACACATGAAAAAGCCAGCATGTGTTGTACTATTGCTGTACTATTGAAATTCTTTTGCTGTACTATTGAAATTCTCCTTTTCCTGCCTTACTTGTTCAAAATCTCCCCCACATCTTACAAAGATGGTTTGATTCTATTTTCCCTGAGTCAGTCCAAATCCGAGATAAGTCTCTTAACGCCAATGGGAAACCAATGCAGTGGAAATGAAAGCAATCAAATGTAAGACTGTAAAACAGTATGAAGCTTCTAGGATGAGGCCATTTTGATTCTAGTTATTTATTATAGAGAGCATTCTAAGCAAGCACATTAAGAAAATATTAACCCCACCTTGTGCAGTGGATCTGCCAGGGATCTGTGCTGAGCTGCTCAGGGACAGAGGCACAAAGCATTTCGGATGGTTGCAGAGGAAGGACCACAAGCACACAGATGAGAGCTCTGTCCTAAGCTGTTTGCTCAGAAGCAGTTTAAGCAGATGCTGGATCAAAAGGGCAGAAAAAGCTGGGCTGGACAAGTCAGCTTGGTTTGAACTCACACATGGCTAGAGTGGCTGCAGCAGAACAATATTCTCCGGCGTTATGGCACTATGCCTCTGGGCTCTGAAAATCCCCTCCTACAGGATAGGCATGACTTCTCTTCTCATGGGCACGCAGCAGACCAGTGCCCATAATTCAGGGTAACAGCTCTGTGCTGTTCACCCTGCCCCAGCCCTTTAACCTTCACACATTAATCTTTCTGCGTCAGGACTTTGCTGGAATACCTCAGTTTGCCTTTTCTCAGCCCCTCACTGCAGAGATGTTTCTTCACACCCTCACTAACAGGTACAGCTTCTGTTGTTGAAGGCAACCAACAGGCACCATCTGCCTTGAGGAATGAAAAGTCAAGATATTTTCTACAGCAATATCTAGTAGGCACTGTCCTCCCATCACACCCATCCTTTTACTCTGCCTACCCACCCGTCCACCCACCCCCACATCCATCCACAGGAACATGTTTGTGCAGAAAATACTCTGGCTCAGAGGCAACTCCACTCTAAGAAATGGAATTGGCAGGTAATAAATAGGCCTGCACTATGCTGCTTTCATAGAAACACTCAGGGGCTAAGGCTTTTAAATGTGAACACAGGTTATTATGAGTGCACGGCTATCTTGGAGGCTCTATTATCATGCACCTTCCACTGTGTGCTTCACTGAGTGTATTAAAAAAACCCAACAAACAAAACACCAAAAAGCCCCTCTTTCAGTAGGGTAAAGAAAGAAAAACAAGAAACTGCCAGGACAAAATTGACGCTGTATAATGCAGACTCTGTGCACTGGCATAGCAGGGTTCCCCACAGCAAGTGAGTTGCTTAGTACCAATAATAACATGTAGCCCCCAATCATTCCCTCCAAACATGCAAGAGAGGCCTGGTCCCCTCCCAGAAACATAGAAGTGAAATATTTATACTCTTTCTTGAGTCTCACTCTCATCCTTAACTGGGATGGGCTTTACCTGGAGAACAGGGGGCAAGTTATTTCCCAGTCCTACTGAGAACCCCTCCACAAACAAATGCTGTCAAAGTCAGTGATATCTTCACAAATTCACAGGAATGGGGAACCAAAGCACAAGTGAAAATAATGGCTCTCCAAATCCACTGCTCCTACACCTCCTACAAGCACCTTTGCCCACGTGTGGGGCAGACAGCAAGAAGGGTTCTCTTTCCTCAAACAATGTGATGCAGTAACCTTGCCCTGACCTGTGTTCATGGCGGCAGAGGCTGAGTGAACCTTGGGCTGGACTTCTGCTTGTTTACCACATCAGAGTTTTGCATGCTGCTTCCTCAAACCTTGGTCCCATGGAGGAAGATGGGAATTAAGGTATTTCACAGACAGGGGGAGAAGAAATGCCATGAGCTCCTTCTCACACAAGGGCTCTGGAATATTACCAGTTGAAGCTCTCTGTTGTACCTCACTGCTCACAGCTCATCAGAAGTACCCAACTCTTACCCTATGAGCCCAGTGCAGGTCAATTACTCTCAAAACAACATTTTTTCCTCCTTCTGCTGATGAAGTCCCTCGAGTTTTGAAACCTCTGCAATTTCTTTGGAGATGTGCTACAAATTAATAATTTATTCTGAATTCTGACGACTTTTTTTTTTTTTTTTTTTTTTTAAATTCAGTTCATTTTTGTGCCTCTTAAGGTCATTTAGAATTTTTGTCTCTTTCACGGATAATTGTTTTCATTAAGATAGCAGTAGTCTTGGAAGCAGCTAAGCAGAGCTTTGTACCCATCATCCAACTTCATGCAATGTGTTAAGCAAGTAAAAATATGCTGTCCTCATCTGTGTTGTCATATGCAGAGCTGGAGTGTAGAGCTGCAGTGAACTCTCCCTGCCACTCCAGTAGACACTCAGCTTCTGATATTTTTGACACAGCAGTTCCAGAAAAAGAAAAAAAATCTGAAAAAATTTTTGAAAAATAATGCCTTTAATTCCCACAAGAATATTCCAGGATTTGGAAAAGCTCCCTTACTAGCTGAGATAATTAAGCTGCAAGTGTAGGATAGGAAAATTTGGGGTTTGCCCTAAATTTGCCCTAGTAATCCAGGGTAAAAATTCTTCCTTGTTTTAATATATCTGATCCTTATGTGTTTGATATGCTCATTGCTGCTAGATTTTGTATTTGTTTAGTAGAGCAACGTTTCACTGCACATTTCCATGTATTTTTTTTTTCCTCAACACTATTTAATAATCCTTGTATTTCAGCATTATATATTTTCTCTCTGAAACTGTGTCCTCATTTTTATTACATTCCTTACTATATTCTTCAAGCTAAAAAGAGCTCCACAATTTTTTTTTTTGAGAAACTTTCATATGCTGGGTTTTAGCTTCTCACAGGAATAGACACAAGATTAGGATGAAAACCAACTGAACCCCCAAAGTCATTAACAGAGTTAGTATATGTGAAACTGAATTTCATGAGAAGTCAGTGGAGTTGAGATATCTCAGTAAAGCACATTGTTCTGACAAAATTTTAAGGTGTAATTCTTCAAATATGCTCATCCAAGCCAGAATTTCTCAATGTTTATGAAGGGACATATCTAGTAAAAAGGCCCCAAGAGCAGCCATTATGTTCATTTTGTAAAAATTCTCTATGTTCTTTGAAATTATGTATATGCTATTCATTTCCAATTATACTGTATAATTGTATTCAAAAGCAAGGTGTCTGTTAACTTTAAATGGGTTTATGCATAGCCTTGAAAGTTGTGTGGTTATGTTTTTAATTTGATAATGTTCAAAATCAATAATCAAGGTATATTAAGAGGATTTATAGATCATCAAACCAAAGAAAGGGAAGAGCTGTGTTAATTTCTTTTGATATTCTTTCAGAAACAGGTATGCAATTATCTTGTTTGTACTACAGCATGAATAAAAATTCAAACTTGATGACAATAAGGGGGAATTCTGGAGGGAATCTGTTGCAGAGGACCTACCATATTTGTCCTGGCTAACTTCTCTCACTGCTAACAAAGATATGGCTCATATTTGAGCTAATGTGTTCAGAATTAACTTCAGCTAGGGGGATGGCTTATACATTTCTCCACTAGATTAAAGAGGCAGTAATCTAAATTCTATTACTCTAAGCAGAGAGACTAAGTTCACTAATTTCCAGTACTTAATCTGAGTACTTAATCTTAAACCCTCTCCAGTTCAGCATGTCTTTAACAGGGGAAATCACAATCAAGCTCAGCCTTCCAGATGCACTCACAGGTAATACCCACCACACTGATTATGGAGCAAAAAAACCTGCTATAAACTGAAGGTTTATATTAAGTAGCATTTATTTGCATCTGTGGCATCTGATACAGCTGATTTCAAAGTTACCTGGAAATTCATGTTGCAGCCCTTTTTCCTGGATTCAGAGAGGTCCTTCTTTATAGTATCAGGTAAATTAAATGGTTCTACAGGTGTGGTTTTACACTGGCATTTTTAAAGCACACACTCCACAGTTCTTTTTATTTAGTTGACTGATCTTCACCACTGTAGGCCATAGACCACTCTTCTTCATTGTTACAGGTCTCCATTTTCTTTTTGAGATGAGACTTTTGTCAATGATCTTATGTTATCTCCCAAGTCTCTGATCAAAGTATTAAATACAACAGACCAAACCAAACTTTTCATGGCACTCTCTAAGAAACATAATAATTTGATGGTGTTTCTCAATTTAAAATTGCCTTTTATGTAAATTGACTTCTATAATAACTAGCTTTCAAATAAAACCTGACAACCTTATTATGCTGTTGGGAAAAAACAAAAACCAAACCAACAAAACTTTTATTAAAATAATGATTGAAATCTGGCCATTTCTATATTCAGATTCCCTAAATTATATTTCTGAATATGAGTGACAAGCAGAGCGTTTCTGCAGGGTATGAGGAACAATCCTGTAACACAAACAAGAGCCGCAGTTCAAAAAAACCAGCATGGCCTGTTCTATAAAACCAGTGTTTTTAAGATCCTTTTCGGGGAAGATGGAGGCATCAGGAATCTGAGAATTCATCCCTATCCCTTCTTGAATTTGGGCTAAGCTCAGGTTTGCTTGTTTGGATCTGATTAAATTCCTGATGATTCCAGGTAAGGGCAGAACACTGTGCCGACCCGAGGGCAGCGTTTTCCCCTCTCACAGCCAGGTGATGAGCCTGTAGCCATTCCCTTTTCTCCTTCCCTGCTCAGCTGGCTGTGCAACCTCCTGGCAGAGGTCAGCCCAGCAGCTCTGCTGAAGCCTCAGTTTCCTGGTTCCCAAAGGCCCTCAGGAATATTAAACTGGAGTGACTAAGCATTCACCTTACTTTTCCAAGCAGTTCTCCTCAGAAAAGAACAAACCATCATTTCTGGTTAAACAGATAGTGTGTACCTTTGTTTTAAACAGCAAAACCAGAAACAACTGCATGAAAACAAAATGGTCAAAAAAAATTTAAACCCATAATTTTAAATGTGGAAGAAGAACCTATGCTAACTGGGAAAAAGAATGTCTAAGTGATCCAGTTTGAGGGTTTTTCTGGTTTATTTGGCTATTTGCACCATGCACCATTTTTATCTTTCTGCAGTTTGATTTATATATATATATATATATTTTTTCCCTTAGCACTTTCCTATGTCCTTGGATGGTACAAATACATAAAAAAAATAAAAATCAGGGTTTAAAGTATTTTTTCTCCTGAGCATGCACATACTGGGGCACATTGTGAATAAACTGCCGCATCCCAGCATATAGTTCTTTCAACATTGATTGCCTTTAATTACATTCAATTTATAGCATTAGTGCTGCAAAGCAAGGGGTGTCCTGTTCAGAGTTCTTTTCAGCTGGCTAAGCATTAGTGGATGATGATTAACAAAGAACTCTCTATGCCTTGCCAGTCCAGGCTAAAAGCAAATTGGCAATTTGGCCAATGTGCGTGTTTGTTGTCCACATATCTGAAAAAACAAGTAGCATTAGTGGTGTTGCTATATAAATGTGTGCTGCATTAATTAGTAGACCAACCTAGGCACTCTTCTTTCTTGCCTTTTTTTTTTGTTGTTGTTCAGATGAAATTTCAGCTCCAAAACTGCTTCACAACCATTTGGTCAAGCTGAATGTATTGGAGGTTCATTTATAATAAAACTGTACATGAATATCCACATTCCCATTGGTAAATGCCAAACTCTGGCACCAGATGATTGAGATTTGGGTCGAGGATGCGGCAACAAACAGTCACAAGTTAACAAATAAGGCCATAATAGATCAGGACACCTAATTGGCTGTAGCATTTCTTGGTAATTTAGTTTAGAATCCACTCGATCCATTCCTTTCATCACAATAGAAAAGGAGAATTTGCAGAAACACTGCCATCAGATTGCACCTACATTTCTCCTCTCTTTTAAACTGGAAGCAGAATCACCTCAAACACCTATCAGTAAAAGTTTACCTTGCAACATCTGCCAACCTTAGCACAATTTTTGGATAGTAAAAGGCTGCAACCTTTGTAGTTACTATAGAACTACCAAGATGCAGATGTAACAAGTTTGTATGCATGGTGAAATAAGATTAAAAAGAGTGCAAATACATAGAATGTCTTTTCTTATGTCATGCTACATAGTTACCAGTTATCAGTAGAATCCATCTGTTTATGCAATATTTTCTAGCTCTCCTTTCACTGAAGGGGAGATTTACCAGAAGAAGAGATTTACTAGTTTTACCACAAGCTGAATATTTAACATTTGGGAATCTTTTACTAAAAATTGTTGTATCATAAGGCTGTGTCAGAATAAAACTAAAGTGAAACAATAGTAGAATGACTCTTAATTAACGTGCTTCTTAGTCCAGGGACTATGTTTTTGTTTGCAAAATATGTATTTTGAATTCTAAGGAAACTTTCAAATATATTTATTTTAAAATACAAAGATTATTAAAAAAGGTTTTTCAGTGTATTTCAGTGAACCCATAATGGAATAAAATGGTTCTAAATATCTTCAAGGAGGAAAATATCTAGCAATTCTTATGTTTTAGAAAATTCTTCATGTTTGGCTGTTTCATCAGTCAAGTATAGTCCAGTTCGTTTGTTGTACTCCTCTGAATTTCCTTGGATGTGTTTGCAGTAATATGAGCCCTGCAGTCCTTAGGAAGAATATATGCATTAGGAGCTACAGAGAAAAGACATCTCTGTTACTCTCTGTATCTCTGCCAGGGCTGGCTCAGAGCTTCACTGTCCAAACGGCTGTTCCATCACCACACAACTGAGGAGCCTGTTGACTTTTTGTGTTCCATAGGAGAAAGAAGATAATTCCAAGTTGTAGTGATGAAATAATTCTGATCAGCACAGTTAGTAGCTAATATCAGAAAAAATTTAATCCATTACATCGTGACTTTGTCTACACATTCTGAAGTCACTGTTTCATTTTTTCTTGTATCGTATTGCAAGGTTTTGTATAATGCACTTCTTGATTATTGTCAATAAATCTTTACACCTTTCTAGCTTTTTCCCTCACTGCATTTTTAAAATTATTTTTAGGTTCCTTGGATGAGTTTTTATTATTTTGTTTTGCTTTGTTTAGGTGTTTTGGGGTTTTTTTTCTGTCCAAATCAATCTTGTTTCTAATCTCCTAGCCTTGTATTTATAATCTTTTTGTGACTTCTGATGTCTGGACTTCAAAAATATTAGTCAACCTCTGAAGAGCCATATATATACAGTTTTTCCAGATATGGGTCTCTCTTTGCAGTTAATGTTGATGTTTATACTCATAACGATATGTGGTCTGTTGCAGTTCTACAGTATATGCCACCAGACTCATATCTTCAACTCTGTAGAAGGAAGACTCTTTATCATTGTCACGTGTTTACAATTTGCCAGGCACTTTCCAGCCCACATGAGAATGCTGCTATCCAAGCCAATCTGAATTAACTTAGCAGTAAGATTTCATGAAACACACTGCCAAATGTTTTACTGAACTCTAAATATGCCGCATCCTCAATTTTCCCTTCACACATTTATAATGGAATGGCTGGTGAGGGAAATTTTCAGAGACATGCATATTTAAGCAAGAAACCCATTAACTTTCACTTACAGTTTCACTTTGATTTACAAAGCCATTTAGGGACTCAGTTTCTATTGGTGTCCTGCTGTGACTTGGGAAAAAAACATTCTTGTATCAAAAAAAGAAACTTTGTTTTCAGAGCAAGTTTTTCTTCATAGCCTTTCCCTACTCAGTTCTTTCCCAGCTATGCTAGAAGAAGAAAATGGACTATCCAATGTATCCTGGAATCATTTCAACCTTTAATAATGTTTCATATCCTGGAAGGAAGAAAGGCAACTATACCTGGTGGATTCTTTTTTTTTCTGTCTGCTGTGCAAACAGGTAATAATCACTAGGGTCTGTGTTTTGGGAAAAAAAAAAAATCTCATCAAATGTGCTTTTGTCTCTCATTAATAGTACTAGAAAAAATTGTTGTGACTTCAGTGGTCCCTGCAGGGAAGATGAAGCAAATTGCACAGTAATCCCACAGGACCATTGTGTCAGTAGGGAATATGCTTCGGATATTTTGAACAGCATGGGTTAAAACGGGGTAAAAGTAATGAAATAACCCCCTGATACCTGAGTGCATTTAATGTCAGAGCCCTGACAGGGCACAGCTGTTTGGCTGAGTACCACTGCTGTTCATGCAGGGGGAGATTAATAGGAAGATAGTTTAGCAAGAGCAACTTTTAAACCACTCTGGCTCTTAAAATTACTATACCGACCTCCAAGAAGTGGTTCATTATCAGCACGCCATTAAAGTAATGGACTTCACTTACAGTTTTACCAAGTTCTCTTTGCACTACCCGGGCAGCATGAATATGTTGATCTTGAAATGAAGTCACAATTAACCACTTTTTATCTCTTTAACTTCCCAGAGCAGCAGAAAGAGGTTTTGAAACAAATGCTAACCAGCGCCCTGCTTCACAGTGGCTTGGTTAGGAGAGAAGATATCGTGGAGAAAAAGATAGATGTGCTTAAAGATTCAGGTGCAGATGTGTGAGTCCTAATGAACACCTTGTTGACCATAAGCCAACAATGTGCCTTTGCTACAGAGGGGGAGAATTGTATCTTGAGCTTCAGTCAACAAAATACCCTCCCCTCTACTCAGACCTGGTGAGTCCATACCTGAACTGCAGTGTCCAGTTCTGGGCTCCCCACTGCAGGAGAGACATGGACAGTCCAGGGAGAGTCCAATAAAGGGCCACGAAGATGTTACAGTGATGGGAGCACGTTTCCTATGAGGAAATTCTGAGAGACCTGGGGCTGTTCAGCCTGAGGAGGAAGTGGCTTAGGGCACCTTATCAATACATAATACATCAATAAATACCTGAAGGGCGGGTGCAAGGAATATTGATCCAGGAGCTTTTAAATGGTGCCCAGTGACACCAAGACAAGAGGCAATATGCACAAACTAAACACAGGAGATTCCCTCTGAATAATATTAAAATGTTTTTATTTGTGGCATTGCCAGCACTGGCATAGGCTTCCCAGGGAGGTTATAGAGTCCTCAACTTTGGAAACAGTCAAATGCCATCTGGACACAGTCCTGGGCAACTGGCTCTACCTGGCCCTATTTGAGCAGAGGCCACTTCCCACCCCAGCCATTCTATGAGTTTGTGATTCTGTGACCACTGGAAATATCAATACACTATAGCAAAATTGTTGGCAGGATTGTGTCTGTTTGGATAAGATTTTCAAGCGAGAAGGTCATCAAGGTTTTTTATCTTTAGATTTCTCAGGTAGAAAGATCATCCTCTCCCTGCTCTGCTGGGACTGAGTTCTCAGATAAAAAGGGAGAGAGAGAGAGACTTCTCTTTTTCCTGATTAAATTTAATGTTTAATCTCATATTTCACTGATTTGACCTGAACAACACTACAGGTGAAGTTCTCTTCCTCCATTTTCTCATTAAATCAACAACAACCAACCAAACAAAAAACAAAAAACAAACAACCCAAAACAAAACAAAACAAAAAACCACCCACAAATAATAACATTTACTTTCAAGACTTATTAGTTTAAAGCCTCTCAAAATGGAGACAGACATTTAAATCTCAATTTATGCTTGTCAAATGTTTGTTCTTTGGTCATCTGTATTCATGACCTATAATTAGAGGTTGTGTGTTCCCATTTTCAGGAGGTTCTATATCTGTTTTGCTAATTTCTGCTGGATTTTGTATATGTTTAGTACAGTTACCTTTTATTGCATTTTTCCATGATTTCTTTTCCTCAACACTGTTTAATAATCCTTGTATTTCAGCTCTGAAACTGTGTCCTCATTGTGATCACATTCCTACTCTATCTCTTGTACTAAAAAGAACCCCACAAATGTTTTGCAAAACTTGCAAATGCTGGGTTTTAGCTTCTCATAGGAATGAACCCTAAGTTGGGATTAAAAACATAAAACTTCCTGAAGTCATTGACAGAGTTAGCACACATGAAACTGAATTTTACAAGAAATCAGTGGACTTGAGATATCTCAGTAAAGCAAGTTGTTCTGATATATTTTTAAGGTAGAATTCCTAAAATTTTATTCATTTCATTCAAGCATTCAATTCAGCATTATAGATAAAAGGAGAGAGTAGAGGAAACATTGGGTCAGTAGTTTAGCTCTGGCCTTCAGCAATGTAAACAAGGCACAAGACACTATTTCCTGCAGAAATAATATAGATGACCACATCTGAGAGAAACAGAAGAAATAAACAAACAAGGGAACATAGTAGCCATAATATAGACAAAACACTGCTTGACAATGGCTTTCATACTGCTTCTGGAAACTTTTATTCTTCATTGCACTGGACAGGGAGTTTTGCTCAATGGTTCTTTCCAAACCAGTTAACATTTCAGCAACAGGAGTTTCCACCTGGGTCAGACTGCCAGGCAGGTTATTGGGGTTTTGCCTTGCTGTGCAGTTTGAAAAGAGCCTATTCCCTGAGGTTGTTCTGCTTATCTTCTCCAAACAATTTTCCTGTTATTGCAGCTGTCTGGGCAATGGTGACATCCTTGATATCTGTGCCTCTCCTCCCATGCTACACTGTGGTTTTGTGGCTGTAGTCCTTCCAGGGTCAATTCACAGTTGAAATTAGGAATAATTTTCTGTCTGTAACATGTTTGAGGGGACAGGTAAAGAAACTGTGAATTTTTGGAGCCTCCTGGACATCCACTCCATGCATGTGATGGGCAGTGACAGCAGGGGTGTCTCATAGTGTGCACACAGACCTGAACAGAACAGCATTCTCTCAGCTTGGTGGTGATGGTCTGATCTAAATTACTTATGAATCCTTGAGCTTTTTCCCTACTAGCGATCACTGCGCTATTTAGATATCTCATGGTCTCCAAGAAAATTGTAGTTGAAGTTCACCTATATATATGTTATCATCATAAATCTTGACTCTCCTGTGTGATTTTTTGTAAATTTTTTCCTCATGATCATCCACCCAGGAAAATACATTGAAAATACATATTTTTTTATAATTCAGGTCTTTACTACTTCTATTTCTCTGTATATACCTATTATTTTGCTATAATAATAAGCACAACCTTCTGTGTCTGACCAGGTTTTGGCATCATTGGTTTCTAGTAGCTGTGTACAGATTGAAAATTTTAGGGCAGCTAAAAGACATTGGCAAGAGTCATGCATACTTAAAAACAAGAATGGCAATCTTTAATAAACAATTAAAGATTATATACACAGAGAAAATAAATATCTGCAGCTAAAATGTTCCTGCTTCTCTAACTTGACATTTTCCCCCTCAAAATAGCTACTAATTTTCTATTTCTTACACTACATATTAATACTTTGTTCCTTTCTTATTTATTGATATTAAAAGTTCTTGGGTTTTTCTTGATAGCACCCAAGCTGGTAGGATAAAAATCCACAGCAGCTGGAGAGCCTGGTGTTTTGCCTAAGCATGTGAAGCATCCCAGCTCTTCTTGGAGCCATGCAGGGAAAGTGGCTATGCTGGCTGACCTACAGCCTATGGCAGAGTTACTTTTGCCTATCTTTCTTCACTAGAGACAGTAATTTAGATATCTCTCCTTACCCTTTTTTTATAGAACTAGTAAAATCTTAACTATCGCAAAGACTTCTCTTTTATTTTTAGTTGAAACTAAATTTATCAGATGGGAAGTTAGAGACAAGCAACATGAGACTATTTCCTTGGGAGAACATGTATATTGTTTGGAAAAAAAAATCTGGTAAAATTCTAGGAGTAGGGAATATGCATTGTTTTGAACGTGCTAAAAAATTCTCCATATTTTCTTGGATTTGCTCTTTCATTTCCTTATCCAGAGAAGGGAATTGAAGTTTGTCAGAGCCAAGAAAAAGTGTGTGTAGGGAGGACCAAAGAAGCAATGATCCCTGTGTGAATATCTTCAAAATATGGCCATCCTAAGTGCTTTTGAAAAGTGTATTTTCCATGCATAGCGTCTTTGCCCCTAAACAAGAATAAAGCCCCTTTTGGCAGGATGCTGCTCTGCCTCCTGCCCACAGAGTGCAATGTCCCCAGTCCTGCTGTGGCAGCACTGCAGCTCCATCCAGGCATTTTGGGAGATACTTCACTTACTGTGTGAGACAGACGTTAACAGATGCTCTCATTTACAAATGTTGTAAAGCCTGGCCCTGATATTGAAAGCAGGAGCTTGTCTCACCATAACTTAAAAATGGGCAGCCAGGCAGGATGTTGGAGGCAAAGCAACTGGTTTGGGTGATAAGGAAATAAAAGCCAGAACCAGGGAGATGAAGAACAAGTTAGGAGAAGGAGAATAATGAGCCTATTTATTAAATTGATACCAGGTAAGATCATAGAATCATAGATTCAAGATGACTATAGGTGACAGAATCTGGATTAAATAATACAGTAATCAAAGCATTTTTATGAATTGGAAAACCACCAAGTCAGCTGTAAAGTCCCAAGCATGCTAACATTAACAATGGAGAGCAGATCAATTGCCAATTCAGGAAGCAGCACTCTCCCACTAGTGAAAATGCCAAGAAAGACATGGCCACAACATCATGCTGAGAAGTGTCCTTTACAGTCACACAGAGTTATATATTCGACTGCTATTTCATATTGCAGTTCCTGTCCTTCTTATAATGCAATTCCTCCCTGCTCCACTCAATCACCTCCTTTTCTTTCTCAGGCCACTGATATATAAGGGCTCCGATGTGCAAAAAAAACTCGCCTCTGTAGAGTATTGTGAATTGAGGTGCCTTTGCTTCCCTTCCCTCTCTCAGACACATTTTCTCTTCTTATTTTTTTCACTCCTTGACATTACATATTTTCAGGGACACACAGACATCCCAAAAGCTGTTATTAACTTCTGTCTATACCATATTAGAAGAAACTCTGCACCTTAGAACTATTTTTTTTTCTGTGTGTTGCTATTATATCATGTTAAAATGAAATTCTAATATTACCCCCACCTTTTTTTCTGGTAAGAAGCTACAGGCGTCTTCTCCCTGCCTTAGGTGAATTGCCAGCAAGATCTTATTGAAATCTCCTTTTTCAAGCTCCTGAGTCCAGTCAGTGAGAAAACACAGGGCGCTCCCATTCCACCCATGCATTTACCCTCAGAACAGACTCTGGGTTGCAGCATGTGGGGTCTCAGAGCCCACAGTGCTTTCCCACATGTAGGATCCAAGTATGCGGCTCTCACTGTCAGATCATCTATTTTGTCAGCTGTGTAGGGAGGTTCTCCCCACTGCTAGGACACTTTGAGAAGGCATCTGGAAGGTCTTCAGGTTCTATTTGTTTGTTTTCATTCCCCAGGCTGTTGTTTAAAGACACAGTCTAGCTTCCAGAAAAAGCTGAGAAGTGAGTTTGTGGGACTAATTGTGAATGTCTGTCTGTGTTGTAGAGAGGCGTGTTTGTGCTTTTGTACGTGTAGATATTCTAAAGAATCCCCGAACTTCCCCATTTTTTTGAAAGTGGACATTATATCCAATTCATAGATATATTTGTGAATTAAAAATTAAGGCAACAGTCAAGCAAAAGGAAATCTGGAAGACAAGACATCCTCATGACAGGTCCAGAGGCAATAAGCAAAGGCTTCAGTCTGTGTATATACAATATTTTCCTCATCAATCACAAAAATTCTTATCTCCTAAAGTTTAAACAAACTGTACACCAGATTAACATATTGTTACCTATTTTAGTTTTAAATTTAAAAAAACCCAAACTGTAAATTAATGTGGAACTCATCCCCTAGTTATTCTAAAAATATGGTTATATTAATGCTTCAAGAGATCTTATGGAAGACCTCAATGCACTTCATAGAGTCAAAACTTGAACAAATTTTTCAAAATATGATTAATTAATTATGGCTTTCTTTTGTTCATGATTATTTTACAGAAATTTTAAATTAGAAATATGACCTTTTTAGTTTCTTTGAAAAAAACTTATGCCAAGAAATTATGGCAAATGGTAAGAATATGTGAATACAAACACACAATTTTATAAGTTTTCCTTAGAATTTTCAAAATCCTTGTTAAGAATGTATGGTCCATTTTATATCTGCAGTAGCTTATAACTTGTTTCTTAACTTAGCTATTTCACAACTGGAAAAAATTTCAAAGAACATCAAGAATCTCTGGTGAAATTTAGCTTTTGAGAGGACATTTTTGGAACAATAAAAATTGGGTAAGCAGTTCTACCCAGGTTTAAAAATGTATTTTTCTGAGGAGCTACATCTGAGTCCTTGATAAAACCCACTCTTTTCCTCAATCCCTGGCAGAGATTTAGCACATTTTACGACTCAGGAGTGTGTTGGGAAGAATGGCTGTTATCACTCAGCAGCGTGCTGGGAGATGTAAGCTGTTAGCTATAAGTGGTGCAATTAAGCATTTCTTGGAGTGATCTTCACACATAATTATGGCTCCATTTTGAACCACGCATCACTAATAACACTGTACCTGCTCTGTAATTAGGTGACTACCTTGTATTTCTGATGTACTCATGAGCTGTACAGCAAGAACAAGCTACTCCGCAGCACTGTAAAAAGCCATCTCTCACTGAGACACAATAGACACCATCTAGTCAACACAAAATGTCTTTTAGAAACTGTTTCCAGAGTTAGCAGTGATCAGAACTGCTTTTTTTCCCCCATCAGTATAATTACATTTCAAACTTGAACACCTTGTGGATTTTCAGCAAACATTTTAATTGTGGTGCACAAACTCTTATAATTTTCAAGTGCACAAAGGGGTTCTTGTCTGTTATATACACCACAGTAGACCCTAAAAAGTGACTTCAGCAACCTGCCATGACAGCAGCTACTCACACAGAGCACCAGACCCTGTACCTCTCTTGGTGGTGTGTGACTAGGTTGGACCTACTACACAAGGAGAGGACCTGTAGGATCTACATACCCATAATTTATTCATAGCTGCACAAGACATCTGTTAACTTTCAATAAAAAAGTAAATTAATGGTTAGCTTGAGAAGGACAAAGATGTTGGAAGATGTATTTTTTTTTATACAAGCCACCTTGGTTTCATGAAAGGCTCTCTGTTTTTTTCTGAGAAGTGTGGGACCATTTTTCTGGGAAAAGCTGATTGACAAGAATACGTTTCCCAAACAGATTAATATTTTACTTTACTCTAGCATTAAACATTTCTCAATGCCAAAACTGTTGAAGTCACATATTCTTCCCCACACCCACCAAGGCCTTGGCAGAGCACCATTCTCCCACTTCTTCCTGCACCTTTAGGAGCTGATCAGCTGGCACTACACATCTTCCACCATTCAGAGTGAAGTTACCTCATGCAGACACAATTGTCAACATGAATGACTCGGAAAAAATGTCCCCTGAGATGTGTCCAGAGCAAGGTGTCTTCTCCCCTGACTAACCCTGTTAAGACAAATGTTCCTGAGCTCGGGAGATCTGCTGCAGGCAGAATCTGGGTGGTTCTGCAGCAGGAACACACCTTTTGTCCTCTGATGCCTCTTCTCCTCCACCTACTCACAGCCCAGTGCTGGTCCCCCTGACATGAGGTTGCCTGGACAGAAAAGCAAATCTCCCTTTGTTTGTATTGCCTGCCTGAATCGTGTACCTCAGCCCTCAGTGCCATATTTGCAAGTGCCATAAACATTGATAAGAGCAGTGCTTATGAAGACACACTGCTGCTCTGTTAGTAATTACAGGTTTTTCAAATAACATCATTTCCTAGTTAACACTAGAAAACTGATCGACAATTGCTATAAATGTAAACATATGAGTGTGGGTGCCTCTTTCCTGATATCAGCATTTTTCCTGAAAGCAATTTAAGTGAGAAGAGTGCAAAAGGAATGTATTTTTAGAGCGTGTTTTCCAGAAGTGTTTATAGAGCTGAATGAAGTAATGTAGAAGTTTTCAGAATAAAAAGTGCAGTCACCTTGAAATGCACATTAATATGAATTTTAAATAGAACTCACAACTCCGTATTACCATAAACACTTTACAAAATACTGAGCTGAATGATAGAGCATTATATGAACATTTCCAATTTATTCTTTATTATCTGAACGCTGGCATTTTTTTGGGTGCATTGATTGGACCTTCACAGAACTTCAAATGTCACAGAGATGCAATGACATCCCAGTGCTTGTTTGAGGTGATAGACCCTGGTAAGGAGTTTTGCTGTAACCAAGTAAGATTTTAATTTCTCTTAAGCTATCTGCCTTTCTGCTTGCTCTGACTGAAAAGATCTAAATGGATTTGCACAAATGCACTTTAGTCAATGTAATAATTTAGTAAGTGGGAAGAACTGAGGTGCTGGCTCACAAGCCTCACCACAGGCTGGGTTGTGATGCCCCTTCATCATCAGGGACTCCTCATATTTGGGTATATGAAAAAAAAGGGCAGTGAGATCTTAAATCCCGAGCTCAGAGATCCTAGCTGGAACCACAAATATAAAGGAATCTTAGAATATAAGTGACCAGAACTGCAGTTTATAGAGATTCTCTCACAGAACAACATGTGGAGGGAAGCCCTGGTGAAATCAGTGGCCTTAGTTTGATTGTTTGTGGATTTATTTAATTTCACCAAGAAAGCTCTTATGGTTGAACAGACTTTAGAAAAACTCTGAAGGCCTCAAGGAAGAGTTTTGCAATGGAATGAGTACGATATACCCAAGGGACATCATGCTAGGGAAGAAATGTGATTGTTTCACTTATGTTACCTATGGAGTTTGAATTATTGAAAAAAAACTAAATCATAATTTGGAAGCAGCTTAATTATACCAATAATTTACATTGCATCAACAGAGCTCAGGCATCACCGGAAACATTTGTTTTTATTTCAGCAAGTTTGGACTAAAATCTTCCACATCCTCATCAGACCTGTTGAAAAATCACATTGACTGAAAGTAAACTCTACAGGAAGAGTTCAATGCCTTGGACTTCACACAAGGATTAATCTCTTCTTTTTAATCTATGTGCTCCAAATGACACGATTGTTATAAAATTCACCAAATAACAGACCTACACATATCCTCAAGTGCTTTTTGAATCAAGGCAATATTTTTGCCTTTTGTAGTAATTATTTTTTTCCAGCAGTGATCAGTGTCAGGTTTAAGTTCCACCGTAAAACCTTTTTTTCTTTTTTTACAAAACCAGGGAAGCAAAAAAAGAAAATGGTGACTGTTTTACTAAGAACAGTTATGAGTAATAGGAGTATACAGAGCCTAATTGCAGTTTTGCCATTCACAGAATAGAGAAACAAAGTCCACCCACTTGCTGAGGATGAATGGGTTGATGCTGTAATAGAGACAGCTGCATATGGTAAATCAAAATTTAAATTTCAGGATGCAGAGGTGATGGGGAAACTGCTGTTTTGCAGATCAGGGATTTTTCAGAAGCCCATTGAGTTCCTATGACCTGGTTTCCCACCAGGGCTGATGACCTTCAAAGAGAAATCCAAACTGAAGAAGCTTATTGGTATCCAAACACCACCTTTTAGGTCTTCCAGTGCAAGCAAAGCCTGTGTGGGATGACATCAGTCAAGCCAATGCTGAGCCAGTGTCCCTTAGCAGGAATGTGACTGGTAGGCAGGGAGAAGAATGAATAAGCTGCTTGCAGTATTGTCAGCTTGTGATCCATGGTGAAACTGGAGTTATCGCAAACTAGATTGTTCGTATGATAAAAGGATAACAGAAAAGGGCTTTTTCTGGCAACCCCATCAGATGAAGTTTAGCTTCATTTCGAAGGATGCAAAATCTGTATTTTAAGTCTGGAAAATAATGTTTGTTTGGTGGCACATTGTGGGACAGAAACACAGTGAAATGGAGGCTTCAAGGCCATACTGACGAGACCTAAGCAAAATTAACAATACTCTCGTCAAAATACAAAAGACACACAGCCCATTTAATGATCTTTCACACCAAACTCAGCTGTCCTCAATAGCAGTGCTGAGATGAGGTGAAGGGTCAGGGATGGAATACCAAAGCTGGTATTCTCAACTCCTGACTTTGGGCAAGCCTAACCCCTCTTGCTGGCAGTCTTTTCTGAGAGAATATTCAGTGCATGTAGGTTAGGCAATCATTGGTCAATTAAATCAGGTGCTCTGGACCATGGTCTGCAGGAGCTCTTCCTGTTCTTTACTTGCACAGTCTATATTCCTGCTGCAGTGAATATCAGCCTGAACAAGGCTTCTTACTAGTCTATGACCCAGCAATCACGAGCTGGAATTTCTTCTTTTAGAGTTTTCTGTAAAGCTCACAAAAATAAATGCTGCTCCTGAAGATAGCAGTGTATGACCCCAGGCATAGTAGTTCTTTTGACTTCACTGAAATGGATTATATGTGTGAACTCTGTCTTCAGCTGAAGTTGGAAAAATACTTCACAAGCGATAAAGTATGACTGCTTCCTTTTTTCCAGATGATAGTGTTCCTCAACTTCCACAAAAAACATATGTGTGAATCTATTAATCCAAGAGAACATTGCACTGCTCCTGTAACTATTGATAGGATGCTTGTCAGGTTTCATTTTTCTGATAAAATTGTAATTTTGGTTCTCTGATATAGTTTTACAGTTCACTAATGAACTGGATGTTGTCCTGGAATGAAAAGATATCAAATTCTATTATTACATACTCTGTTCATCTCGTTCATCCTGGTCATCACCTGTTCCTCTCCTGTTCTTGTCTTTTTTCCTGAGGATCTATTCTCTGCGAATATGCACAGCAAGTTTTCCTGGGATGTTAACCAATGAGTAACTTTATTTACAGAAAAAGCAGCCAGACAGAGAGACTCATGTTGAGATCAGGCATAGGTGAGATTTCTTGGCAGGAGCTTGGTATGGCTGCATCATACAAAAGCATGAGCTTCAGCAGAATTTGTTTGTATTTGAGGCACAAATATCTTTCAGTGAAAAATGAATTCCTGCTTTCCAGTGTACTTTAATAAACTGCAAAACTAAGTGAAGCCAATTCCAGGTGATTATAAAGACAAAATTAAAACCATTGTGGATTCTGTCAAGATGGCATATGGAGCATCTCTTTGTAGTGCAAAGGGCTCCAAGAATCATTGCCATTTATTATGTATAGCTCCCATGCTCTCTATAGAAGGAAAATTTTAAAAATTTCTTGGTGAAAGAATGACTGGCAGAAATTCTGATTGCTTGAAGTGCATGCTTTAAAGGAAAAAGATCATGATGTACTCACCAAGCACATTCAGTTGCAGTGATGTTTCTTTGTGCCAAATTGCAGCAGTCAAGGAAAAGTTTTGAATTTTCTTTGTGTTTGTGTCTGACACCACTCTGGATGGCCACAGGGAGAAATGGTTGGGTTTTTTTGTAACAGAGAAAAGCCAGGATGGAAATCTTGATTGTGATTTTAACCTTGGAGAAAGAATTAGACTGTCCTCTGCCCCACAGAAAAAAAAAACTGGTGGGCTCCAGCTCAAGGACAACCACTGCTGGCAAACATGCCCACTCTTAACTGACTCAATCCAATTTGCAATAAAAAAAACCCCAAAACCAGTAGTTTCTGTAGTTTCTTCTAATTTCTTGTGTCTTACATTTCTGTCTCAAGTCAGTGGAAGAGCAGGGTTAGAGATGTACACTTGCCCTGGAGACACTTGAGGCTTCTGCACCAGCTCTTCTGAGGAATCCATCTGAGTCTGGCATAAACATGCAGGGAAGTCAACCCTTCCTCTGGCTTGTTCACAGGATAATTTGATGGTGTATAGTGGCTGATTGGAGAGGTTAAATATATTTATCATCAAAGTAGGCTTTCAAACATTTTTTTTATTTTTCTGATGTTTCTTCTCAGACTTTCATGCGGTAGCTGAAAATAACATGCTATGTGCTCTCAAGTAGCTTATTACCATTCTTAACACTTAATCTAGTATTACATGGACTCATATTTCTTTAGAGAAAAATTAGATCCATTGGTTAACTCGAATTTCAAGGGAAGAGGAACAAATTAACAACTGTGCTTTCCTTTAGTGGCTTGGGTAAGGCTGCAATGAGAACACATCAGTTTGCCATTTCCATCACGACAGGAAAAAAGATCTAATTCAACCCATTGCTGTATCTGGTAAGTGCTGATTGCTTCTCAGAAACCTAGATCACAGCAACACTTCTGACTTCTGCATTGTACCAGTTTTGCACCTTCTGGTCTGGTGATAATGAAATACAGTCTTTCAGCCTTTCCTTTTTTGCTTTCTGAAAAAAAGATATCCTGTTTGTTTTCATATGTGGTTGAAAGTGTTCAGAAGTGTTTAAATAAGGCACATGCCAGCGTCCCAAATTAACATATTAACCATAAGGAATGCTATTGTATTTATATCTTACAAATCATCTCCTCCGCCTTATTTGCTTTTTGGAAGAATAGTCTGTCCAAAGTTGTAATTTAGTGAAATAGGAGCTGACAATTGACATTTTTCCTTTTTTTTTTTTTTTTTTTTTTTTTTTAAGATGCAGCATTGAAAAGGATTATTTGATTAGGAGAGCAAAATATTGTATAATTTCAACACAAGTAGGGAGAGCTTGATGATGTATTTGCTATGTCCATGTTTGTGGTGCCTTGTTCATGACAATGTTTTAGCCCTGTTCCATGTCACAGACCCATAGAATCTTGGAATGGTTTAGGTTGAGGGACCTTAAAAATCATCTAGTTCTAACCCCTGGCCAAGGACAGGGACACCTTCTACTAGCTCAGACTCCCCTCCAACCTGGCCTTGAACATTTCCAAGTATGGTGCATCCACAACTTCTCAGGGCAGCCTGTTCCAGTGCCTCATCACACTCACAGTAAAGAATTTGTTCCTAATGTTGAACCTAAATCTACCCTCTTTCAGTGTAAAGCTACTCCTCCCTGTCCTTCCACTACATGCCCCTGTAAAACCTCCCTCTTTTGACTGTTCTTCATTGTAAATTTTGCTCTGCCAGCTCTTTTAACCACTGAAACCGTCTGTGTGTGCCAGTACAGTTAGGCTACAGGAGACTGACATAGTCTCAAATATTATGTGATGGACAGAGAACAGAAAATAATTTATCTATGTTGTACTTCAAGGCAAGAGAAGTGAGAGCCAGGCAGAGAAAAAAACCTTCTGTTTCCACATCTCTGTATGGAAACATTCCAGATCGCTGGCTACTCTGAGTGATTGTTTTCCATTTAATTAATTTAGAAACAAGAGATCAAGAGCCAAGATGTCCAGAGTCAGAGATAAAATCGTGGGATATGAAGTCCAGGTGTGCTGATGGAGCTTTTTTTTTTATAAAGTGTGACATCTTTAGAAAATAGAAAACTCACAAGGGTGAAGGTTGGGAACTCCATCCTTTCAGCAACAATGCACAACATAATAAAATATGTAAGAAAAATCACTATCTTTTGGAAAGTGAAAACTTTATTTTGTGTTCAGACGACAGCAGATGTAAGCAACTTTTACCATAACCTGTCAATTCAAGTGTTTTCAAGCTGACATTTTTTGCTTATTTTGCAATTTTTAGGAGAGTCTGCATTATCTTTTGTGAGGGAAATACTGATTTTCAATCCAGAAGTGCTTCATCGACTCCATGTTTTCATGAATTAAGAACATTTATACAAGTTCCAAAAGTATTACTTTCCCAGGAAAACATTTTAACAGTCCAGCTTCACACTGGCATTTTTATATCCCATTTAATCGGTAAGATTAGTAACCTAGAGTTGCTTAGTGGCAGGCAGGAATTCTGATTCCTCTTATTCTCTGTCTGTATTCTCCATCAGTTAAAGAATTTTCAGGGATCAGCTTTTCCGGGTGGAGAAATCAACCTCTAAGGATTCGTAATATATGTATGGAGAATGAGGTGTGCAAGAGTGGGGTCTATGAGAGCACAAAATCACATTAGAAATCTCAAGCAAGCATGAGCTTCCCTAAAAAAGCTAAGGCTCTATCTTCCTCCTGGGGAAATGAGATGCCCTTTCTCAGAAATCCCTAAAGCAGGAGTTTAACAGATCCAGTACAATTTATTCACTTTTGTGAAACATTCATTGTCACATTCAGACTTATTCTTCTGTCTTTGTAGGTGGCAGTGCAGAGAGAGTTGAGTGTGGGTTTTATAAATTCTTCTGATGAAACTTTTTCATGCTTTGTGAAGTAATTGATGGACTTAGACGTTTTAGAAATGTCTAAGAAA
The DNA here is from genome assembly GCF_009819655.1 of Sylvia atricapilla. Classification (NCBI taxonomy): domain Eukaryota; kingdom Metazoa; phylum Chordata; class Aves; order Passeriformes; family Sylviidae; genus Sylvia; species Sylvia atricapilla. The sequence goes on along the minus strand of NC_089140.1, from coordinate 115,903,598 downwards.
TCTCTACAGTCTCTGTACTCCTCTAGAATTGCTGTATGTAGTGTGAGACAGTTTAATAGGAATAATTGAGATAATTTCCCTCAGGTTTATTTGAGACACGCTGAGAATATACTCCCTTAGGAAGTGGGTGAGGTAGTTCAAGTCCTCCTGAGAGTTTACCTGGAGTGTCATAGACATATAAGGACAGTAAAACTCAGGACAAAAGATACAGTACATTTTTTCCCCTTAACTTTTTAAAAGAAGAAGTTTGAAGATTATTTTTATCTAAGAACACCAATCATGTATGGTCTCAGAGGAGAAAGAAATGGTACTTTCATCATTTGGGAATTCCTTGAGGATGTAAGTATTCTGGGTATGCTCCAGACCAAAATTTTATTTCTTTTTTTAAAATACCTGTAAACTTTAGACTTTTCTGGTGCAATGATCTGCTGAAAAGCCCTAGGTAGGTGACTTTTAGACTCAGTGTGTAGATCCTGAGCTCAAATCCCTTTGTGAATCTAGCCTTACATTTCTGTCTTGCTCTCAAACTTCTGATGGCTGAATGAGAAAAGCCCTAAAGTGAGAAACTCCCTTTTTATAATTGCAGGGTGAAATCCAAACAAATTTCAGAGCACCCATTGACTTCAGGTCATGCCAGAAATTCCCATGTGGTTTTGGTTTTATTGTATGTCTTTCTCCTTTGTTCATGAGCATTGGCAGTGAACCTAACATAATGAGACTTACAGAGCTTCCCTGGACAATATTATTAAAAAGGAAAAAGGAAGCTGTCTAATGTATCTAATAATAACTGAATGATAGCAAACTATTCACATGGTTGTCTTTGCCAGCAGGGGATGTATTTAGAGACTACATGGGAGGGAGGACTTTCAATCTCGTCTTGCTATCACATATGCAAAGTGCTGAGCAACAAAGGATGACAGAAAACACGCATGTCCAAGTAAAACAACAAAAGTGACCTTTTCTTAAAAACATTTTGAAATAGCTAACTACAATTCCAAGTTACCACTTGGTAAGCAATTGATGAGTTAGCATACAGGCTTCTTCTCCAGCCATTAAAAGTCATTACAATCTGCATTTACACACAAAAACCATGTTACTATAGAAAACATAAATCAGATGTTTTCATAGCCTAAGAATATTGTATTTAACCCAGCTCAGTCTAATCTTTTTTACATCCTTCTGTCTGCAAAAAGACTTGTGTTGCTTGATCAGAAAAGAAATATTTGTGCCATTACTCGGTTTTGTTCTCACTCTTCCAAATATTTAAAAATTAAGTGTTGTGGCTACTATTAATAGTTTTATGTTTTCTACTTGTTCTTTCTCAGACTGTGGGACCAGGATTTCTGTTCTTACTTGTCATTGTGTCTTTTACATTACCTCCTTGTTTTGTAATTAAATGTCTATTACTAAATATCATTACTGAAATGGAATTGTTATGACCAAATTGTTCCTGCCAGTTAGGACACAGAACATATAGAAAAAATTCTACCACCTACATGTCTCATTTTAAACTATAGTTTTACTTCAAATTAAATGATTATTAATTGATTGTAGATTAACTCAATGTAGTTATTAATTTTGTTCAGTTGCTGTACATATGGCCTACATTTTTGCTTGCCTGCAGGCACTTCTTTGCTTTTAAATCCAAATTAGTTGTTTTGAGCAAATGTTTGTGTAATGTCCAAAGTGTTCTTCATAACAACATTAACGAGAAAGTAATTGATTTACAAATTATCTTAAAATCTGTCTGCTTTGGATAGTTCTCTGAGTTTATAATGCAGAATAGTACAAATGAGGTCCTTTATTAGACACTGCCTTGACTGTGGACTTTGACTCTGTTTTCTATTCTTTTTCTCTTGTTTATTCCCTCAATTAATAATACACATGCAGGAAATACTTACAAAAAGGACCTTTTAGTCTGTACTGTCACAATGGACAAGATTTTGTTGCTGGATTTGGTTATATGCACTGGTTTGTCATTATGGAATAGATACATTTGCTTATAAAATTTGCTTAAAAATATTTTTGCTTTTTGTTTGCTTGTTTGTTTTCAGTGATATCTGTTTATATCTTCAACAACAATACTAAATATCTTTCTAGTTGCATCTCTCCATTGTTATTAGTTGAATGTTCATGCTTCTCTAGTTTTGCTAGAGTAATGTAATATATTTCAACAAGTCACACTTAACTTTCATGCTGCTTACATTTAACATTTCCTTTTTCTCTGCAGTTGCATATATTTAAGTTTGTTGTGTTAAAATCCTCATCTATTACAAAGCAGTCCAATTTATCCATGTGCTGGTATATCTGGCAGGCACTACTTTTGGAATCCCGTGCATTGTCCTTTGCCAATGTCATTTCAGCCATGAGCGGGGCTTTCCTGAGGTCAGGAGAGGAAAAGGGTGTGCTTCTACAGACCTTTCTGCCTTCCTGGGGAGGTCACCTCCTGGAGGGTGATAAGAGCTTCTGGCTCTTGCTATTGTTACACAGGACAGTTCTGATTCTGAGCAGAAAAGTGTCTAGGCAAAAGAGAGGATGTGGTGGCCTTTGTGCTGTTTGCCCCACTCTGAGCCACTGTGCCAAAGCATCTTCTCAGCACGTGCTGGCATCTTTTGCACAGATACAATTATATGTAAATGAGTGGGACTCAGTTTCATAAATTGGATTCCAAACTGCTGTTAAAACCTTGCATGCTGAAATGTTAGTATTTCATAATTAAGAATATTACACAGAAATTATGTTTTTGTTATGTGCAGTTTTTCCCATTCATCAAATTTTAGATTGTATTTTACGTTATTGTTTTGATGCATTTAAGCTTTTTGCATCCAACTTGGTTGAATAATAACTTATCTCTCATCTGTTAATGTCTGCTTGATAGCTAAACAGCCAAGTCCTGGCACCACAGCTCGAGATATTTGCTGGTTTAGTGCTGTTGCTTTGATATTCATTGTTTGTTCTGTAATGGCCCTTAAAGATTTCCCATGCATATTTGAGCTAGAATGATTCTTTACATAATGCCTTAGAGGAAAACAAGGTTCTTTTAATAGCAATTAAAATTAGCAATGTTATTAGGCTAAGAATTTAAAATTACATATCACTTCTGTGCCAATTCCCCTTTATCATTAAAAATAATCAATTTTCAACAATGTTGTATACCTCATGCATTATACACAACTTTGGTGATTTACTCCTTGTTTTGGCACAGGCTCAGTTGAATGATATAAGAGCTAATTTTGTTTTTCTGCTATAATAGCTTGTATTGTCTGCATAATGAATCCTTCCTGAGTTTCGTCAGGAGAAGTATGAAGTTCATACACATCTGTTAACAAAAAATTTTGTGCTTGTTGTCCAAGAAGTTCAACTTCCCTGTAATTTGAAAGAACCAATCATGCAGGTATCAGCTATCACACACCATTCACAGCTATTCACTCAGGAAGAGACAAATTTAGAGATGGGTTTTCTTTTTAGGATGGTGGATATTTTCAAGTGAATGCAGGAAACAGAAGTGTGGAAGACTGAAAGACATTCCCAGCTATGCTGCACATTTTGATAAATGACTTTAATGTTTCCATTGAATCGTATAAGAAATTATGTCATACTTGGAGAGATGGGTAAAGAAGAGGCTTTTTGTAGCCAGAGAATGGCAAAGAAATAACAGTGAGGACTAGCAGATCAAGAATTTGAGATATCTGGATTTTTGCAAGTTTGGAAATATTCCAGAAACTGAGCTTCTTTTCCTTTACCTCTGTAAAGAGCTCAAATCAATGAATGAGAGGGGAAGCTGGGCAAGAAGCTTTTAACCTACACTCTCAATATTCATTATAAAGTTAATCAGGCAAATCAGAGTAAAGCAAGACTTACTAATAAATGTAAAGGAGTACCAAAGATCCTAGAAGAAAGAAAAAAATGCTTAAAAGTGTAGGTTACAGACGAAAGGCAGTAGAGCTGCTGAAAGGCAGTAGAGCCACTGGAAGGCAGCAGAGCCACTGAAAAGCAGCAGAGGTAGGGAAAAGATCCTGTCGAGGATGAGGCACCAGGCAATGAGGAATGATGGAAGTGTTTGTGTGTTAATTCAGGCCAACATATGCTGATTTATTTTTATGTTTCTGAGAGGGAGGCTTGCATGCTTTTCTTTTCTTTGCAAGTTATCTTAAGCTGTGCAAGATATATAAAAAATGTTTATGATAAATCATTATATGTGAAGTGGATAAAATCTAGAAATAAACATCTTTTAATTTAGAATGTCTTTGTAAGAATATTAAGTGGATCACGATGTAGAATTTTTTTTTTTCTGGGTAGTAATAAATATGTCTCTGTCAACCTGTATTTAAACTGTTTGAATCATATATTTACTGTGAAAGACAGTTACAGAAGATAAACAATGTCAACTTTGAACATGAGCTTTCCTTCCCTTGAAGTTTGTCATCTGGGCTAAATACATAGAAAAAACAAGTTATAAGTCTCATTTCAGTCTTACAGATGGGATTCCTAGAAGTTAGATTGCAGTGCATATCTACTGGAAATCAGTGGATAAAAGAAGAAAAAGTGTTCTCTGGGTCCTGATTTATGACATAAGACACTCAAACAGTGCTTGCAAACACTGAAGCCTGTCTTTAGTGCTGAGATAAAGCAAGTACTCTTCTTCTACCCTTTTTGAAATATTTCAAGAGAATTGATATGGATTGTGATGCCGTACACTGTTCAGGCATTTTCTGTAAACCCCTAACAACTGTATCTCTCTAAGCAGATTCCAGCTATGAGACTTAGGAGAACAAAACAGCGTGAGGTGAAAGGAGAATTGGCTTATGATATTCTTGATTTTCATGCTCTTCTGGTTAGAGTAATTCACAGGTCTCCATCTCAAACATTCTGTGAGAATAAACATTGACAGATATACTTTGGAGAATCTTTTGTAGGCACTGACAGTGTTGATGCTGGTTTCTGCAGAGATATCTTGAGGAGAGGGTAGCTGAAATACAGCAGGACTATGTTCCAGCATGAAAAATCCAATAATCTAAACTTGATACCTTGCTATCAGCAGGTAATTTTTTCTATCTATTGTTGCATGGAATGGAAAGTTATCATCGTGTCCAGGGAGGTTACAGCCACCGGCAGGGAAACAGGCAAGACAAGTCTGTGTTTTGTTAAGCTCGGGAATCCATTTTTATTTCCCCCTGGGCCGGGAAGGAAGGAGAAAACAAAGAGAATTCATAGGTCATGGAGTATTGCAGGGGAGGAGTCTTAGGGTTTGGGTCAAGGGAGGAGATAACACAAGGAGAGTAAGATCAGATTTCAGCCTCCTCAAAACAGGAGGACCCCACAATCTCTAACAGTAGTTTTTCACTAATGTTCTGAGGGTATGTAGCAAAGATGAAGCAGTTCAGGTTCACAGGACAAAGACAAACGTGGATGAACCTGAGGAATTTTCCTTGCATGAATATTATTTGAAAAGTTTTTTTTTTTTTTTTTTTTTCATTAGCTGAAGATATAAAAACAACAAAAAACCCACTAAGGGTACAAACAAATAATTCAAGTAAGTAATCCTAACGTTACGATAATTCTTCTTTTAGAGTTTGCGTATTTCTTAGCCTGGTGAGGAATAGAGATATCAAGAAACTCAATTATTCAGATGACTGGCCAATCTAAACAAGCGTGCCTGCAAAAGGAACATTTGGCTTGAAGAAACTGATGGGTTGTACTTTACTCAGCACTCAGGACACTGTATCTCAGTGCCCACTGTGGAAGACTTGAAATTGCAGATATGCATCTGCAAATTCTGGGGCTGGAGGAGAATGGATTTTTGCGTTCCCTTAACATTAGAAGTTGCTCCTGGCCTCAGTCTAGCCTCATTCTCTCCTTTGGGGTGTGCTGGAAAACATCTCTGTCCTTTACTCCTTTTGAGGAGTTGAAGGAAGTGATGGAAAGTAGGAATGAAATGTTGGTCCTTGTGCAGTGATTATTGAGCATGGGATGAAGGAAATGTTAAGAATTATGTTGCTTTGAATATCTGAAGTGATTGACTGGGTTCATATTAGTTTCTACAAATAAGACGAAAAGGCATACACTGAAATAAATATTTTAAAGGAAATTAGACCACTTTGAATATATTTCCTTACCTAAAGTTTCAATGAGGTTGTGGCAAATGCTGCTGAGTCACCCTGAACTTTAGTGTGGAAATTTTTCCAGTGTAGAAACTCAGCAACAAAAAGAATCACTTTTCCCAGATCTTACCAGAATTGCACAGGAACAATGCTGTTTTCTCTGCTTTAGCAAGATAGAGCTTGTTTGCTATATTGAGTGAGCCTTTGAGGTACATTGGCTAAAGACAGTTCAGCGACTAAAACATGAGTCATGGCACCCTGTGCTAATAAAATCATGGAATCATAGAACAGTTTGGGTAGGAACCTTAAAGGTCTTCTTGTTCCAATCCCTCTGCCGTGGGCAGGGACACCTTCCACTAGACCAGGTTGCTCAAAGCCCCGTCCAGCCTGACCTTGAACAACTCCAGAATGGGGCATTCACAATCTCTCCAGGCAACCTGTCTGGTGCCTCACCACGCTCTATTCTAAATCTACTCTCCTTAAGTTAAAATCATTACCCATTGTCTTATCACAACATGGTCTTGCAAAACAATCCCTCTCCAGCTCTCTTGTAGGTCTCCTTTTGGAATTGGAAGGCTGCTATAAGAGAGACTTTATGAGAGACTATATGAGACTTTATGTCATGTTACTACTGGGTAATGTGGAAGAGAAGTGCTGAAATTGTGGCTTCAGTTTATAGTCTGTCATGCCTTAGTTGGCATGCAAAACTGGTAGATCATAAAGCAAATTGTCACTCTTTGGTAGAAAATACAGTGAAGTTCTAATATTATAGAGTTATTGTCTGTCCATGCTAGCAAAAACAAGCATTCTGTATTATTAGTTGAGTATATATTTGGGATATATTGTATTCCTTTTTGTGATAGAATCGCTGTCATATGTCTTGGAATGACTTAAGAAGGAAGTTTTCTTGATGTACAATTCCCTAGTATGATGGTTTAATAAACAGGCTCTGAAAAAATCCTGTAAATATTCTCATTCATTTAATGAAAAAATAAATGAACCATATGGACAGACAAGAAGAAAAGCATGCCAAGTATTGTGTTAGAATTTACATCTATTTTTGAAAGTTGTTTAAGGGACTGTAATAAATCTAGGACCAACTTCAAACAGCTTAAACACCAGCTAAATTTTTGAGCAGTAGTGCTCTGTATTAACAGGGCATCTGTGAAGGTCCAGGGTTGGCCAATAGGAGACAACAGGCCCAAGGATTTAGGTAAAATTTACATCTACAAAGCAAATTTCAGAAAATGTTCTAAGAAGCAAATCCAATTGCAGTGTGAGCGACAGATCAACAGATTATATGCTCAATGCTTCACTGTGAGAAAGTTGTCTGAAGAGAAAACACTTCTGGTGAGAGCAGGAGTTAAATGAATGGGACATACGTGTATACATTCATACACACACACACATATATAAGCACCAAGGCATTTGGGAAGCACATTTTGGATCCTTTTTTTTTTTTTTTTTTTTTTTTTTTGTTTCTTTAAAGATCAAATCCTGTTTTAAGAGCTTGGACTAGGACTTCTTGATTATCTTATTAAAATAAAAAATATAGTAATTAAAAGTGTTGTTTTAAAAAAATTATGTCAAATGTTTTGTTTAAAAGGTATCATGAAAAAATATTCTGTGCCTTCAAACAAAGAGTTTCATTAAACAAAGAAATATGAAACTAAAGTATTATGACCTTTTTATTCTCCCTAGCCAATCCCCATTTCTGGCTGAATTTATTAGTTGATTTGATTCAAAGTCCCCTAGTTCCAGTTCCCCCGTCATTCATTTACTCTACACCAAAGATTATTTGCCCAGTTCTGAAGCCAGCCTTAAATCTCACTTCTTTTGTAACTACTCCTTAGAAACAGACTAAGTTTCTAAATGTTCCAAGACTCAGAGAAGACAGTTTGGTAAAAGACCGTGTTCTAAAGACCTGTATTCTTCTTTTTAGAAGAAAAAAATACCAATATTGTGATGCTTAGTCAGTGTTGTATAGGCAGTGGTCGTCAGTGGATACAGCCAATATGTTGTAATAATATAATATTTCATACCCTGACCTTTGAAAATTGATGTCATATGTATCCTACACATAGTAAATCAGTTTCACAAAGATTGGAAGAGTTTCTGAAACATTTTGTTCAATATTAGTATGTGTTTAAGCAAAATGGAGAGAGAGATTTTATGGAAAAGAATGACATTTTCTGGGAACACTTAATTATTTTATGGCTTTGATATTAAAAATATAATGTTTATAGGGGCCTAAGTTTTTTTTCATTCCTTAAGCCTTAAGGGACTGGAGTGTCTCTCTTGTGAGGAAAGGCTGGGGGAGCTGGGCCTGTTCAGCCTCAGGAAGAGACAACTGAGAGAAGACATCATCAGTCTCTGTCAGAATCTGAAGAGGAGGGGGGGTCAAGAGGATGGATCCAGCCCCTTCTCCGTGGTGCCAAGCAATAGGACAGTATGCAATGGGCAGAAACTAATGCACAGAGAGTCCCACCTGAGTATGAGGAAGAACTTTACTGTGCTGGTGACTGAGTACGGGAACAGATTGCCCAGAGTGGTTGTGGAGTCTCCCTGACTGGAAATATTCAAGAACCATCTGGACACAATCCTGTGCCATGTGCTCTAGGAATGACCCTACTTGAGCAGGGAGCTTGGACCAGACAATCCACTGTGGTCCCTTCCCTGGGAGCGGGGCATTACCCATTTCATATGTCTGTGAATCACAGAATTCACAAAATCTCTGAATCTACATCTCTTTGAAATGTTTTCACACTTTGAGACTCAAAGAACAAAGCTAGATTTTACAGGATATTACAGACCATAATAACCCTAGACATAATTTCCCCACAATGTTACAGCACTTGGGTTTGATTTAATCGAATGTACATTTGTGACTCTTACAACCACCATCCCTTTACTGCATGGCACCGAGCATGGGTATTGTGCATTACAGACACGACAAGGTCCCTGCCTGTGACCTGTAGCCCAGCCTGGAGTGGTTCAGTCCAGAAAGTCTCCTCTTGTGTTAGGCAGGTCTTGGCTCAGTTTCCCTGCACACACCGGGTCCTTTCTTTGCAGCTGATACATGCAAGGGAAGCCAGGTAATCTTAATGCCATTCTTTCATTCTCATTCCTGAAAACAGAGAGGAGGCAAAGCAAAATGTGCTGTTGAAATGAGTTTTCAGGGATATATTCTATGAGTTCATCCCTGAGGTGCCTTAAATTCTCACTCTGCCCTTTGCTTTCAACAAATGTAGCTGGATTATTTTTTGTATTAATGAATGACACTACTAATATTGATTATTATTTTGGCTGTATGTGCAGAATGTATTACATTTGATGATTAAAAAAAGTCTTTTACCATCTTTTTTAGACTGATAAAAACAATGTTTTATTCCAAAATAACTGAAAGTGAGTTAGTGGCAGAGGTGGTTTTCTACATGGAAATATCACTGCAACAATCTTCACAGAGGAGAAGTAATAATCAAATGCCTTTCAAACACTAAAATCCAAGACTCAAAGTTGCTTAGTTGAAATGCTGAATCTCTTGAATACTTCCACACTATGAAGTATTTATAGGATAGAGACTGAAAGGTAGTCAAACTAAGTACTGACAGTCTAAAGTAAATGAAAATAATTAAAGGAAGCAGTATAGTGTATAGTACAATTTATAGAAACTCCGGATAAAAATAGATGAGGATCAATATATACACTAAATTACATACACTGGTGACTATTTAACATCTTGTGTCTGTCATGTATTTGCTTTATTTACTGTGATAGCTAGAAAGAAAAATGATCATAAAGTATTTAAGAGTCAATGTAGATGGAAAAAAAAATGCTTTCCCAAGGTAATGGACTCCTCCAGCTATTAGGCAATGAAGCAAAATAGAAACATTTATTTTCCAGGCAGAAGGCAGTGCCTCTGAGATAAATTTCTATGATAATGAACATAAGGCAGACATTCACTATAATGAATCCAAAGGTATCTGGTTTTACCCAGAGAGCTCTGAATGAACAGGGATGGCTGCTCTGCACAGCCTGGCTGTGTTGCCCAAGCCCCATTTCCCACACCAGTCCTGCCAGGGCTCCGTGTGCTCAGTGTCCATCTCCAGCAGCGTGTTGGCTCCTGGAGACTGGTGCTGGCTGAGAACATATGTTTCCTTTCTGACAGAAGTGATGTTTGTAGCATGAGGGACAGGCTCTGGCAGACTGCTTTTTACTGCACAAATGTCCTTTATTTGCTTCCTATGAATGAAAACCTTTGCAATGTAAGAAACTCAGCCCTCTTTCTCAATGATTTTTGTAGGTGACATTGCTTTTCCCCCCAGTTATTTTTTTATGCAACAGCTGCCCACCTGCCCATTTGCTTCAGAACAGTGTTTCCCCTCAACCTTCCAAACATTCCTTCAGACACGCTTTTAATCTAACTCCTTTGTGATTTCCTGTGCTTTACTCTGGGCACAATCAGCACTTTGTTTTCCTGTTGACTTCTCACAGTTAAATTCTCAATACCTTGCAGTCTCAAATTTAATGTATATATGATATATTTGGTACAGAGCATTTGAATAATTCCCTGACTTTCCTACCTTTCTTAGCAATTCCTTTATATTTGGCTAGGTTTTAATTTTTTTAAACATCTGAACATGTATTTCTCCATCACGTTAAAAAATATTTGCTTTTGCTTTAGTAGTAATTCCTTTCTAATCCTTCAGGCAAACAGTCACTAGCCTGAAAAAGTAAATTGGTATATGCGTTTTTGATTTTTTAAATAAATATTTCATCGGGATATTGTCACTAGAATGCATTAGAAGTCAAATAAATAAGGAAATGCAACCTGGTCATACTTTTAAAAATATGCAGGATAAACTTCAGAATGTCAGAATTAAACAAAAGTTTTTGTCACTCTGAGCATTAGCTCAGATCAGGCTAGGCAGATCAGGCCCAACTTGTCAAATCTTCCCCTTGCAATCTGAAGGATATGTACCTGATGCTTGGTCTGTTTGGTCTTAGAATGTCACTGAGGCTATTTGTGCCAGGTCATATCACTTCAAACAAAGTATTAATACTCTTCTCCCTCTTTTCCTTTTATCTGATAGGTGGTTAGCTCTGCTAATGCCTAACGTAAACCCATTAAACACCATTTTTTCTTTTGTCTTAAATCACTGCTTTCCTAAATTGATACTATTATCTATTTTAAAAAATGGCTATTGTGGATACATATATAATAATAGTAGTTATAAACACTGCTAGACTTCCCCAAAGTGCTGTTAACACTTAACATTTTTGTTGCCATTGCTCTGTTTTATGGGCATGATTAATAAATACAGAAATATCTGGGGACTCTCCCTATGTCCGTGTCCCACTTCTGTGTTTGATAACTATCACTCAAGTTATGTTAAAACATTTCATGACAAAACAGGACTCGGGCATCAGCTTAGGCAACTTTAGGAGTCAACTTTTCAGTATTTTGTAGTGACATTTGTTTGATTCAATCTTTTTGGCAATGTGAAGAGTTATGAGTATTGACACGGCAGATGCAGGTACCTGACCTGGCTCTGCCTGCCCCAGGGTCAGATGTTGGAGCATCGGGTGGCAGGGATGCAGAAAGAGCTGGAATAGCTGCATACAAGCCAGGCAGTGACTAGAAGAAGTGTGTGGTAGCTGCAGTGAGGTGAGTCTAGGCTTTTTGCAGGTGCTGGATGAGGAATCAGTTCAGCACTGCTGGTCATGGCATGGGTTTACCACTTCAGGTCTCAGTGAAGTTGTGGAGATAGTGCTGTTTGGTGACTTGCATTTGGTGCAGGCACTGAAACATGCAGGGGGGCTAAACCAAGACAACAAAATCCCCATCCAGCTGAGGGCAATAAAAACAATGCAGAAAGGTGAATGTTCTGGAAAACTACTGCAGTCTGTTAAAAAGGCATGTTGCAATGGTAAACTGCATGCTATGCTTTCCTTAAAAAGTGGGAATTTACACGTGATTGTCTAATTTGGATTTCTAACTTAAATTTGAACCTGTGCTTTTCATACTTTTCCTCTCTCATCATTTTACAACTCACCCCTTTTAAACACAATAATGTGTCCTTAGCCCTTAGATAAAACCAACATTCTTGACTGGTTGAATATCAGAAGTATAATAAACCAAATAATTTCCTAGATTATGAGTAGTATCTGTACAAAAGAGAACTCAGTGAGTTGAAGATCATCACGCAAATAAGTAGAAAGAGAAGGTCTCCCTATGCATGCTATCTTCATTTAAGAAGAGGAAATCTAAGCTACACTAGAGGTCACTGCAGGTGAACCTTAGAAATTCTGAACTTCTGCATTCATTTATAGGACACTCAGGAAAACAAATGTAGACTGCTGTAGTCACCCTTACCTGTTATTTCAAATTTTCCTCAGTTTAGGTAGGGAAAAAAAAAGAAAAAAACAGTTCACCTCTTGTAGACATATTATTGTCTGACAATATTTCAAAAGCTGCTAATATCTATGAGGGAGAGCAAAATTTAAAACTAGTCATTGTAGTCCCAGGCTAGAACTTCCTTCCCTGAGGGACACAAAGGATAGACAGCAAAGGGCCCCCCAGATGACTGAATAAACACTGCTCTGCAGTTCCTCACGACTGTAGGTCTTTTGTTTTGTATTACTGTGGTCATGCTCATTATTTCCATGGTACCCAGGAGGCCTAAGCAAGGGTGAAAATCTTATTCTATACCTCTAAACAGCTACTTGGAAAGACAACTCCAGTTCCAGAGAACTTACTGAGAAGAGATTGTGTTTATGAGATGAGAAAAGTTGTTTTCAATAGTGATGGGTAAGCGTACTGAAATATACCCGCACAAATACACTACTATTCAACTAAAAAAGATGTTTTCCAGGTAAACAAATGTGTATTTATAACAATATTGGGAGCCATAACTATCTCCTGCTTCTGAAAATTCAACTCTATGTACATGGAAATGGAAAACAACAGCTGGGAGGGAGGGAATTAGGAGTATAAATGAACACCAGACCCAGCTGTAGATTTGCATTCTTTGACATCTGGTGCTGAGTAGACACTGGGGAATTCTGTGACAACATGAGATTTTTTGCATCTGTCAGCTAAATCTAGCAATTCTCTTTGGGACAATTGCATGGATGAAGTTGATCTCAGAGAGCTGTTTTAAGCCAGAACAAAACAAAAGAAGAGGACTAAATCTGATGCGGACCCTCAATTCACAGAGCTGGCAGGTTGCATGAATTGGAATCACACATCTGTTCTGCAAGAATTTGCAAGATAGCTTCCATAAAATACCAACACGTTTGATTTCAGGAGTGCTGTTACTTGGGGCCACTAAAGCCTTTTGGTGAATAATGAAAGGAGTTAAGAGTGTGTGCTTGTGTGTGTGTGTGCACATGTATGTGGGTGACTCAATTAAAGAACAAAGGCCTATACAGTTTAAAGAATGGATTTACAATATTTCTCTGAAGATTATTGGAAAATCGTACTAAATCCAGATACTCAAGGAAAAGAAGGGTTGTGACCATATGAAGTAATCCCCTGATCTGAAGTAATCTTGCCCTTACCTTTGTACTTTTACCTCATTCCAGTACAGCTGACCCTTGTTTTTTTTTTTTTTTTTTTTTTTTTTTGATGAGAAAAAATCTTGTGCCTTATGCCAAACCAGTTTGTGGTTTACATGCAAACAAAGGAGTGAGAGCTTGAGCACCAAAGACATTTCACGTCATTACAGATCGTAAATCCTCATGTGCTCTCTTTATCATTGACATTATATAGTGTTTGACACTACACATTGTAAAATTTCACTGCCAAATGAAATCAGATCACTAAGTCATAGGATCTTACTTTAATCTGTGCTTCACAGCAATTGCCATTTTTAAGAAGGAAGATGCTTAATTTAATGGGATTCTTCCTTGTATGCTACCAGGATAAACACACATCTCATATGAAAGCATTTAACCTCCCTTCCTCATAACTCTGGATAACCAGGGGTGGGTGTAGACAGGCCAGGTACTGTGAAGTCTGTGGCTATGACCTTTCCACCTCAGACATCTGAGAGCACACACTGCAGCAGAGCTAATGAAAGTGCCCTTTTTAGATGAACTTATGCTTCACAGTTCCTGCCGTGGTATATTGCATAATCTGAGATGATGTAAAAATGATTCACAGTGCAGAAGATGAAATAACTCTCCTTCCTTCCTCATCTTCCTCTCAGATAGGCTCCTTGAATTGCTTTTGTTTTGGGATGACCCTTGTTCCAAGTGATCTCTGCACCGAAAGGAAAGCAAAGCAAAGAGCTTTTTACAGCTGCTGCTTGTAGCTCATGTGTGTGGACTCTTTAGATATAAAACAACAGGACCATGTATATGCTGTTGTCTAGTCCCCATTGTTTGCACACACTAATCAAATTTAAGCCATTTTCAGATACAGTGATTGAACAAATTATTGTCTTAGAATGTTGTTCTTTTAATGACAAGTGTCATTGTGCTATTGCCATGAATATATGAAGAAATACTCTAAACTGCTTTGGCTCCCAGTTGTCTCTTTGCAAAGTAACCTTCGTGCTACGCATGGGGTGGAAAATGTTTCCATAATACAGCTCCTGACTCCTTTAATTACAGCTTATTACCCTGCAAAGGAAAAAAGAGCAACTAAAGCTCTTAAATACCATATTAACGACAGCTATAAATGTAGATATTACCTTAGCAATGCTGTAATGGAGTCTGGTATGCTGAATAAAAGTCCACAATTTTCTAAAAATATACTGCTGCAACTATGAAAGAGACACAGGTGGGAGCTTACCAGGAGAAAATAGGCTTGGCTGACAACTTGTGGCTGACAAATTTTAAAACCCAATTCTGAGAAATTCTCAGTCAGTTATAAATCAGGCATGAGAGAAACTTTGCTCCCTTGAGACAACTGCCAAGTTTTTGGTCTAGATATAGAGGCAGTTCCTTAAAAACAGAATGTATTTACAGCCTGTAAGATACCTACTATTTTAAATAATGATTCTCAACAAGCTGACAAATATTTTTTGTTTACATTAGGAAGTGTTGGTATGCCTGTGTGGTTTTCTGTGTGTCCATGCATGTGAATGTAACCCTTGCACATACTATGCAACATGTGGAGGCCACAATAGGTGGTATTCAAGTAATGTAATTAATTAAGTCCAGGCCACCCAAAGGCACAAGTCCCAGGGCGTGTACACATCAACCTTTCTAAAAGTGGATCATGAGTTTACAACACTGACCCGCCTAAGCAAAGGACTGACATTAACCTCGTGATAGATTTAAATCATTCCAGGCAGTCTGTTTTGAATTTCCAAATGTGCCGTACTGTTCTAATGAGTTAATTCATTTGGTATCCATTTCCTCCTGTCAGCTGCTTTTGGAAAATAAATTGTGCATTGTTATCTTAGCCTTGTCTATCCTATTAATGGTTTAGGAAACGCAGCTGAAGATTATCTGGAGTTTTCTATGGCAGAGGTTGACCTGTGACAACGTAATGATCAATCATATCTTGAAGGAGTCAGAAACTGTGAAATTGTTATTAGTTTTGTTTTCTGTCTGCTGTGTTCTTTTTTTCTTTTTTTTTTTTTTTTTTTTTTTTTTTTAATGTTTTCCACCATTTGTGCAGAGGGGTAAAAAACAAAAGTGTTGTCCAGAATTTTTGAAAAACATCTATTTCAGTGTTTAAATGTCATCGACCCAATGAGGGTGGATATAGCAATATACTACAAATTCCACATTTCCCAGCAGTACATTAGAAGTATTCTCTGTTGCCTTCTCGTTTGGTGTAAGTGATTATATTGGCAATACCCGGATGGTTTCTGGTGTTTTTTGGTGCCATGTTAGGCTGGGTGTGAATGAGGATGGATGTACTGCTCCCACCCCATAGCATCTGACAGCACCAGACTCAAAAAAAAGCATTGTCCAGGAGGACCCTAGTGCTCCCCAAATGCTCATCTCCTTCAGCTCCATTGCTCAACCTTCACCTATTGAATCCTGTTCCCTGCTTCCCAACACATGTTAAAGATGTCAGTACTTGTGTCCTCTAATTCACTGTGGTGAGAGGCACTGCTTTAACTGGTCCTGCCTGAGTTTAGAAAACAAAGCTACCCAAGGTGTCTCTGATTCTTGTTGAGGAGCTGAAAAAACTCCCACAAGAGGCAATTCCTGTCTATTAATCTATTAGCTGGCAACAGCACCCTTCCCTGCTCTTTCCAATCCTGCCACCACTTCCAAAATCAGATTTTCTTTACACATCTTCCTCAGTTTCCTAGCAAGCATTTTGAATAGCATTTCTGCTATTCTATGATTATTCCAGCAACTAATTTTTAGAAATACCTAGATATCTTTGCCCCCTGGTTCTGGCTGTGCTGCCCATGTCAGCTTTTTGCACTGTACTCTGTGCTGACCCCACTGTGGCACACAGAACACTGTTACTCATGCCCACACTCTCCCTTCTCTCCAACTACAATTAGATCATCTCAAAATATCTGTACTGCTCAGAGGCTCTAGATCTGATGTGAGGGTTCACAGATTAATTTAGCACAACTAGTTTACCTTGGGATTTAAACAAGCTACTATTTTAACAGCCCTGAATCTTTTTGTCTGTCCCTGTGCTGAAGTCCTATGTTTCCCACAGGATCTGTGGGAATAAAGAGTGTATAAAAAGAAAAAAGAAGCACAAAATTCTTAGCCTTTCAGCCCTTCATTTCCCTGTGACTTTCAGACATTTCAGACTTGCACACTGGAGAGACTCAAGAGTTATTTTTTTTATGAGAAACAGATTGAATGTACAGGTTTTCATTGATCTCAGTGCAAGTGAAGTTCACCTCTCTGAAGAATCCCTGAAGAGTCTAACACATGGTGCCAGGAATAGTCAGGACCTTGTACTTGAGTCTGTTTTCTCCTGCATTTCCCCTCTCCTCAGCAGGTGGTGAAAAGACCTCTTTATTTTCCCTTATTATACTTTTCATTGTTGCAAATGGCTTTGACCACTTTAGCCTTACTTTAACTCCAGCCACTGAAGCGGAGCCCTGAGTTGCCCTCTAATCCTGAACTGAGGGCTGAGTGGGAGCAGAAGCTGCTTACACAGTAGTGAGGAAATCCATTCTCTGAGAAGGAATTCTCTACAGATTCATGTGGCATTGCCTGAGCACAATCCTCACCAGCACTGATATGATGCACAAATCTGAGCTGGGCCAAACAACTTGCACGCTCTGCACCATCTGAATTTCCATTTTCTCAGTGTTCCACAGTGAGCATAAAAAAACTCCTCCCCTGGAGGAGCTGGTGACTCGTGGATGGCTCTGTCTACCTTGTGGGGCCTGCATGTGCCTGGTTTTTTACTGCTGTCTGTGGATAGTTCATACTTCCCCTGGCGTTGAAGAGCTGCAGCTGCGCAGCTGCACATCTGCATGATACTCCAGGGAGAAATGGACCACAGTTTTATGTTCATAAATTGCCTCTCAAATCCAGGATCTGTGAAAGAAAATCCTGTCAATGCTTCTATTTCAATTTTATCCTTATTTTTACAAAATTACAACTATAATAAAAAATGTCCTGTGTTCTCTGTAACAAAAATTGGTGAAGTCCCAGCAGGGTCTGTGCAATTGCATCAAATATGCCAGCAGAGAATTTGGCCCATGAAGGGAAAAGAAGTCTCAACAATATTATACCGTCAACATGAATATTTATTTTTCTTCTTCCCAGCACCAAAAGATCATTTTCTCTGTTCGGAACTCTGACTGCAATTTCTGTTATCAAGAATATAGCTTTTAAGTAGAAAAATAAAGAGTAAACCATGATAATTTACAATAATGATATTACTTTTGCCTTAATTTTCAAGTGAAAACATTACAGAACTAAATTTCAGATAGTGTTTTATTATGTGCAAACCACTGTTGATATAATAACTTCTATTTTAGGTTGCTAGCAAAGGAAAGAACAATGTGACCCATTTAAAAACTGGCTCACAGAAAAATATTAACAAGCTGTTTATCATTTCTATTTAATTTTTGTGATAAGCACCTTTGAAAGAAACATTTCTTTGTTACAAAACTAACAGTAGCATAGGATATATTTGACCATAACACATGTGCTTTGCAATGGTACTGAGAAATGCACTTTCTGTTTGTTGCCAATCGTTTGGAAAAGAAACTAAAAAAAGGGAAAAATCTCACCTTTGAATTCTTCAGCAGAGGGAGCCTGATTTTTAAAATCTCTGATAAAGAGGTAAATCACACTCACACAGCTGGAGTGCTGCAATGGCTGGATACATCTAGACAATAGTAATCCAAGAGGTCTCCAGAGTGCATTGAAGTACAATAATGCAAAAATAATATTACAAAATTCTTGATCAACAACAACAACAACAATAATAATTCTGATACAGGTGACTGAGGAGGTGAAGAGAGGAGATGCTCTGCAGGATCTGATTTTCACAAATGAAGATGAACTGGTTTGAATCACAGAATCACTTGGTTGGAAGAGACCTTCAAGATCATGGAGTCCAACCCAGCCCTAACAATTTAACTAAACCATGGCACCAAGTGCCACATCCAGTCTCATTTTAAACACATCCAGGCATGGTGAATCCACCACCTCCCCAGGAAGACCATTCTACTACTTTATCATCCTTTCTGTAAAAAACTTTTTCCTAATATCCAGCCTATATTTCCCTTGGCACAGCTTAAGACTGTGCCCTCTCATTCTGTCAGTTGCTGCCCAGAGAAAGAGACCAATGCTCACCTGACTACAGCCACCTTTCAGGGAGTTGTAGAGAGTGATAAGGTTACCTCTGAGTCTCCTTTTCTCCAGGCTGAACACCCCCAGCTCCCTCAGTCGTTCCTCACAGGGTTTGTGTTCCCAGCCCCTCACCAGCCTCGTTTCCTCCTCTGGACGCGCTCAAGTGTCTCAAGGTCCTTCCCAAACTGAGGGCCCAGAACTGGACACAGCGCTCGAGGTGTGGCCTCTCCAGTGCCCAGTACAGCAGAAGAATGACCTCCCTGCTCCTGTTGGACACACCATTCCTGATCCAGGCCAGGATGCCACTGGCCTTGGCCACCAGGGCACACTGCTGGCTCATGTTCAGCTGCTGTCACCAGAACCCCCAGGTCCCTTTCTGCCTGGGCACTGTCCAGCCACACCATCCCCAGTCTGTAATGGTGCAGGGGGTTATTGTGGCTGAAATGCAGGAGTCCGCACTTGGACTTGTTAAATTTCATCCTGTTGGACTCTGCCCACCCATCCAACCACTCCAGGTCTCTCTGCAGAGCCCTCCCACCTTCCAACAGATCAAAACATGCTCCCAGCTTAGTGTCATCTGCAAATTTACTAATAAAATATTCAATACCCTCATCCATGCCATCAATAAAAATATTAAACAGAACTGGCCCCAGTACAGACCCTTGAATATGAATGCCAGGAGCAGATGGAATTCAGGATCCTGAGAGAAGACAGCAATTTAACAACCCTGGACATCAGGAAAGCAAATGATGGGAACTGTTGAAAAAATCCCATGTGACACCCTCTTGCAGAAGAGAAAAGGAGTTCAGGAGGATTTTCAAGGATCACATCTTCCAGACCCAAGAGTTGTCAATCTCTACCTGCAGAAAGTAAAACAAAGGTGGGAGGAGGCCTGCACAGATGAACAGTGAGCTGAAAGGTAAAAAAAAAAAAACAACCACAAAGCATTCAAGACATGGAAGTAGAGTTAGGTGATATGGGAGGAATATAGAGACCAAGCATGCAGGGATTAGGTTAGTAAAGTCAAAGCCCATTTGGAGTTGAATTTAGCTAGAGATGTGAAGGGCAAAAAAGGGAGGTTTCTACAGGTACATCAGCAGCAAAAGGCAGACTGGGCAAAATGCTGGCCAACTGCTGATCAGGGCAAGCGACCTGGTGACAGAGGACACAGAAAAGATCAGTGTACTCAGTGCTCTTTTCTCATTATTCTCTTAGGACACGTGATAAAACCAACCTTCAGGGAGCTCAGGAATCTCCATGACAGAAGGAAACATCTGGAATATGCAAGAATTGTCATTGTTGGAGAAGAACCAGATTAGGGGACACTTACACAGCCAGAATGAACACAAGTCAATCTGCTGGGATGCAACCACAAGTGCTCAGGGAGCTAATGTCAGTGCAAAGACCTTTTCTTGAAATGCCATTCAAGAAAGGCATTTCTTCCATGTCTTCCTTGAATGACATTTCAAGAAAGGCCATTCTTTCTTGAATGAAAGAAGTGGAGGCTCCTGAGGACTGGAAGAGAGCCAGTGTCACTCCTTTCTTCAAGAAGAAATTACAGATTGGTTGGAGCAGTGTATGTTGTTACCTTGAGTTTAGTAAGGTTTTTGACACTGGCAGCTGTAACATCCTTCCTGGCAAATCAGTGATAGATAACAGGACTGAGTTGGGCTGTAAATTGCCTGAACTGCTGGGCTGAAAGGACTGTGAACACAAGTTCATCTGGAGGCCACTCACCAGAGGTACACACTGGAGATTGATGTTGGGGCCAAAAGTGATTAACATCTTCATAGGACAGCTGGACAGTGGGACAGAATGGTTCCTCAGCAAGTTCAGAGATTACAGGAAACTGGAATGAGTGGCTGCTATACCAAGTGCTTGTGATTGGAGAAACATGCTGACAAAAACCTCTTGAGGGTCAAAAAAAGGAAATGCCATGTCAAACGGACCCATAGAACTGCAGGTACCCATAAAAGCTGTGGGGTCAACCAGCGAAAAAGCTGTTCTACTACAAAGGACCTCCTGGGCTTCTTTAGGAAGACAGCTGCCAGTGGGTCAGGGGAGGTGATCCTGCCCCTCTACTCAGTGCTGTGGAGTCCATATCTGGAGTTCTGGAGCCTGTTCTGGGCTGTCCAAGACAAGAGAGTTCTTGAGCTACTGGAGAGAGCAGAGCCAAGAAAATGGTTAAGGAACTGGAGTGTCTCCCCTAACAGGAAAGGCTGACATAGTGAGATAATTGGGGTGACTGAGATAAGAAAGCTCAGGAGGATCTCATCAGTGTGAATAAGTACCTGGAGGAGGTGATTGAAAAGGATGGCGTCAGGATCTTTTCAGGGATGCCTAATGACAGGACAAGAGTCAATGGAGCAAATGAAACACAGGAAACTCCACTTAAATGTAAGAAAAACAATAATTTCTGTGAGAGTGGTTAAACACTGGCACAGGTTTCCCAGAGAGGTGGTGGATTCTCCGTCCTTGGAGATATTCAAAGCCCAGTGATATGTGGCCTTGAAAATCTGCTTTAAGCTGGGCTGCTTTGAGCAGGGGTTTTGGACTAGTTGGTTTCTAGAGGTACGTTCCAACCTCAGCCATTCTGTGAAATTATTGGTATATAATAAACCAAAAAGTGTAGGCTTTTTAGGAAGCCCCATGTCACAGCCTGGATGCAATCATGCTCTTCCTCTGCTAATAAGTCCTGTTAGAAAGAATTCATGTATAAACCTGCAGGGTGTAAGTGCACATATGGGATCCTGACATCCAGGGAAAAAGCAGGGACCTTTTGGCACCTGATTCTGGGGTAGATGAGGGATGCTTTGGTGCTCCTCACCAGCTGCATTCTCTAGAGGCTGGGCTTTCCCATCCCCAGGCAGGGATCACAGTCAGCACGATGACCTTGGTTTGCCAGTCTCCTGGAGAGCAGGAGTGAGCTGCTGGTGCAGAACAGCTGGCTCTGCTGGCATTGAGGCACCTGGGGAGCTCTTCTCTCAAGGAGAAGTTGCAGCTGATTTTTCCAGCCTACTTTCTAGACCTTTTGTGCTGATCTCACAAAGCACAAAGGGAATAGAGAAGGCCTGGGAATATGTGTGAAAAAATATCTCCCCCAGCCTTTTACATACTGAAGAGGAGTAGTATGTAACAGTATGGCTTTTGTACCAGTCCCATAGAGATAAAACCACTTGGGAAAGCAGCTTTTTAATAGTATAGGAAAACAAATTTTCTCCCCAGGTTTGAGTTAGACAAAGTAATTTTATTTTCTATCAAAGTTCCCATTATTGTTATGACTATTATCAGTAATGAATTGTTTTGAACATCAAGCATAAGAAGAAAGCTATACTTTTTTTTTTTTCCCACATCATCATTTTACTAGTAAATTTTGGCCTAGACCACTCACCCTGTTTAGGATTAATGCATTCATGAGTCTTATTTTCAGCAGCTATGAAGAAAAGACATTTTAAAGCAAATTGAGGTAGGTGATATCTTCTCTAATGCATTTTTAATGTATGAGACCTTGTAAAGACCAGAAAAGCATTCTGTGCTCTGCAATACAATTTGACAAAAAACAAAACAAAACAAAAAACCCCTCCCCTCCAAAAAACCCCCAACCAAACCAAAAAACAACCCTATAAAAAAGAAAAATAAAAACAAGAAAACAGAAGATGTGGGAGAGTGAAAGATAAAAGCATGATATTAGTGTCCACTTAGCTAATTTTATCGAGATTTCCAGCATAAGAAAGATAAGAATATGACAACCGGTGGGGGTATGAAGATGTTGTGATATTAATGAGAATCTAATTCCATAAGAAATTGTCTTGTGATTTATATCTAGTAATATTACTGAAATGAGGCTAATGAAAGCAATCCTATATAATATATTTTTGTAAATCTGATCCTCAAAGCATTTCTGGTAGAAAGAAGATAGATTGTCTCCTCCCAGCAATCTCTGCTGACATGAGAACTCTCACTGAAATCAATTGAGAAGCAGACAGAGGAGCAAATAAACCTCTGTGGATGCACTTCTGCTCTGCCTTGCTTCTCTAGTTCCTCTCTAATGACAATGTCCTTAGAGTCACGTTTTCTGTAAGAAAACTGCTCCAGTGCATCTGGAGAGCAGTCTCAGACCTTACTGCTCTGCTAATGAACTCTGCCTGCTATGAAAGTTGCCTCTGCTCTTGCTGACTTTGGTACAGATCACAAAATCCTTTGCTGTTCTATATCTGTGTCTCCAAACCTTTGGGTATTAATGCAATTGGCTGGTCTACACTGCACCCCACGCTGCTTGGTTTCACTGATATCACACTAAAGGAAGGCAAGTTTCATTGTATTTACCCATTCTGTATGAACATTGCAGATTGCAGTGCATGTTTTCCCACCCCAGCCTCCCTTTCTCTAAGTAACTGAGATCAGCATCAGTTAAATTTAGCAGATCCCTGAAAACACACAGACAGACACTTATTTCCCTCTTTGTCCCCTTCCTTGTCTTGTTTCATTACCAATTTTCCTCGGAAAGGACAATGTGAATTATAATATGTATCTATATGGCCTTTGGAAGAACACCTGTTTCTTCAGAGAAATGTCATGGGATATATTTAAACCCAGAAATTTTAGAAATCTGGAACTACTTTGCTTTTCTGGAAGTACGGACTCATGATTCTTCTTATGAGGGGATATCTACAGTGAAATTACTAATCTTATGAACAATTTTGTGGATGTTAAAGTATGACCTCTGTTCTAGGTAGACTGGGAAGAGAAGCTCCCACATGCATTTATCTCCTCATGCTCAAAGCCTTCCTCTTCAGGATTCTGGAAACGGACATTCTAGCAGAGGTTTCTATTTCTGTCACCATGCTTATTTAAGTCAATGGCAATAATTTTCTTGATGTCTATGAGGCAGGATAAAATCTTGTGTGAACAGCCAGCACTTACACCTTTCCTTATCTCAAGAACCTTGCTAACATCTGTCTTAAAACCTCACATATCCACCTCACTCAAATGCTGAGGTAAGCACAGATATGTGACAGCAAGGATGTATAACGGTGAAGAAAAAGATGTGTATATAAGGTTGTATTAAAGGTGTAGTGCTATAGACAAGATCAGACCATCTATTTTTCTGTGCAAGTCTTTTCTATATCTCAGTCCAAGCAGCTGTTGAGGCAAGCAGAGTGAAGCACAAGAGATTACGGGCAAAAATATATTTGAACCATCAGATGCTTGGAAAAACTGCAGTCTTATCTGAGCTTGGTGAGAAGAACCCGAGAAATTACATGGACTGGAGAAACACCAGTGACACGGCAAACAAGAGTATGGCTACTGGTTTCAAAAGAAAAACAGTCATATATATTTTGTTAGAAAAGGAAAGATTTTAGTCCTGACTGTTTTTTTGTGTTTGAGGTTACTTATGAAAACCACTTAGCACAGAGCAGATTAGATCCTGGCACTGTTATGCTGTCATCACTGTAAATTCATTAATGTTTCACTGAACTGTTTTAATGCCATTAGACTGCCCCATGTCACATGTGTTGTGTCTGTGAATGCTCTCTTTGTCTCCCTGCATAGCAAGGAAGGTGAAAGGCACTGGAATTGAACTGATTCTTCCAGCTGAGAATCTTTGCAAACATAAATAAAGTAAGTTGCTTCAGCTTAACATTCATTGCCTCCTTTTTCATTTAAAAACAGATGTCAGCACAAGGAGAAGGCAGGTGCAGACTACTTCTTTCAGCTGCTTTTGAAGGAAAGCAGGAAGTGAATAAGTCACAGGGAGCTGTGCTGTTTGGATCTTTAGAAAGCATTTATGGCTTCTAGATACATTCCTGTTAATGAGGGTGTGAGATGCCAGCTCTTTGGAAGTTAGAGCATGCACTGTTGCACTCACTCTCATCAATTCTGATGGATGCAGTGTGTATGGGGATATAATTTAAACATGAGGCTATGAGGAATGATTTATTAAGTTACCACAGAAAGTACTTAAGAAAAGAATGTCTAATACTAAAAAAAATGTCTGGCATAGTTGAATGCTATATAAACTACAAAATCTGTTATAAACTGAACCCCCCCCCCCCAATGGATGCTCTCCTTATATTGCATATAAGTGTCTGCATATAAATACAATGAATAGTGGCTGTAAAATATTACAATTTACAATAGCCAGACTCCTGAACCTAATGAAGACCACAAACTGATTGTTGCAAATCGAATTATTGCTGTTAAAGCTAGCAGTGATGTTATCTGAGAGCACACTATGTTTGGGTGTGTGGTGAGAATCTGACTACTGCCATTTTCCCCCCTAGGCAATCCAATTTCCACACAAAGTAGTGTCCTTTTTAAATGAGGGTGAGATCAGACACAATATGATCCATGGTCTCTACAAGATGCCAGACTGAGGTGAGCAGAAAAGAAGAATAAACAGCACTATAGCCTCTCTCTCTCCTTTCTTTCCACATCTATCAAGTTTGATGTGGGTGGAAACACGCTATTCTTTGTAAAGAACTGGCACAATTTGCCCTCGTTAGCAAAGCATGCCCACTTTTTTTTTTTTTTTTTTTTTTTTTTTTTTTTTTTTTTTTTTTTTTTTTTTTTTTTGCCACTCTTGCTGTACCTCATTTGAAACACCACACTGCAGGGATTTTGCAGCGTCTGGGATTTTAACTATGAAAGTAGAAGTTTACAAGAAAAACGCCTGCAGCTTCCTGGGCTTGATACACTGCATTGTCTGGCATGGATTTCACTTTCCCTGTGACACTGAAAGAGCACTGCCACAGAACAACTTGCTTTGATGCCCCGTGCTAGCAAAGAAGTTCTGTGATAAACAAGCTTTTAATCCTGTATTTCCACACATTTCCTAAGCAAATTGCAACTTGACAAAGCTGTGTGTCAATGACTGTGCCAAAAGTTCAGCCCTGAACAGAGACGGTAAAAGAGGGTAGGAGAGAAAGTGCTCACAGGAAGCAGACAGAAGAATTGTACTTTAGAAGCTTTGTCAGTGCTTTGATTTAATGCCATCAGTCCTATTGCAGCAGGCCTTCTACTGAGTGCTAGTGTAGACAGTCCAGGAAAACTCCCAAGAAGCTATAAACGATGCTTGCGACCTGAAAAGTATCTTCTGCCGCCCTGAATTCTAAGGAGGGATCTGCCAAAGCAAAAAACGTGCCTGGACTCACGAGGAGCCTGCCCTTTCATGTGATAAGGTCTCCTTGGAAAGAACTGTAGTGTAATCAAAGTACATAAGTAGCCAATTCTCAGCATCAGATTTTCAGGAGAAAGCCCTGCTGGCCCCTTCCATGTGACACCAGTCCACATGTGTCACAGGGAACAGCTGGTGAACAACCTTCTGCATGAAGGGAATACCCAGCACTAAAATGTGCTTTAGCATACCCAAGACAGAGTTTTTCAGCGCCAAAATTAGCAGTTTGGGAAGCAGCACACGAATGTAAGTAGCAGAGGACCTTTTCTGCTCACCTGAAAGTGGTCTTGTTTCCTGAAATCTTCACAATATTCTGAAATATTGCACTGTCTCCTGGTGCTACTCCTCGGTTCCTTTTTCAGATGAAGAGAGGCTGAGCTTATCTGCTTGGCTGATGCAGATACAACAAAGCACAGTATGCTACGAACTAACTCCCTTCCTGTGGAACAAACACTAGGAAGCAGCTGAGGAGACATTCAAGACTCCCATGTTTCAATATAAAACAGAAAATGCCTGTTTTCATATTCTTAAATAGGAGGGTGCAGACTGTGTAATATAAAAATCTAATCACAGTAATAAAATGTCTGATATCAAACTCTTCTTTTTAGTGGAGAAATCTTCTCTAATGCTTTCCTCCCTGCCCTTTTTATACAAAACTGAAGTAAACAGATGCATTGTAGGACATTGATAAAGTACTAGAGCCACTGCACGGCTCTAAATTACTGCACAGAAATCTGGAGGATTTTTTAAAAATATTTCTTATTCAATGTGGGAAAGTAGTATCTGTTTAATAGTAGCTGTTTGAAGTTGTTCAGTGGCTTGGAAAGCTACCAGTTCCTTTTAATTTCTGAATATGAACATTTCTGCGTCTGTGCAAGTTCTCAATTTTTTTGAGGCTGTGGTTCTTTTTACCACACATATAATCTGAGCCAAGCACTACATTGTTTTTGATGATATTATCAGCCTGGAGGAATAATAACTCAGGAAATCAGTGTTCAATGTTTCTATACAAAACATTTAAATTAGAACAAAACCAGTTGCTTTTTCCTAGTTAGCTACATGACACACGAATAATGATTGGTAAAATATAAGCCTGAATGGAAATACCTCCTTTTCCAAGGTTCCAGTAGATCAGTTTTGAACTGTCAGACTGAGGATGTGAGCACAGAGCCTCTCTAGCAGCATTACAGTGACACACTGCTTGTCATTTACTGCCTGTCTCCCTTTTAAATACTTGTTCCTTCATAATTATTATCTGCAGTTGGCCACTGGACTTTGAAACTGCAAACTGCTTTCCATATCTTTTGTTCCTGCTGTATATACATTGAAATCACACGGTTTGTTATCTGTTACTAAGATTACAAGCAGCGTGACTTAAAAGGAAAAAGGTAGAAAAATGTCAATGAAAATAGGGAGCTCTTTAATGACTATAAAATGTGACACATCTCTGTAACCAAAAGTAGAGCAATAGTACTTGAATCTGGTGCTGATTCAGTGGTGAGTGGAAAAAAAAAATTAGTAGAAATTTTTTTGATTTGATTTTGAAAAAGAAAACAAATATTGATACGTAGTAGAAATTTCAGGCTATAAAAATATTGATGTATACTTCAGGAAAAATCAGTTATCAGGTTTCACACAAATTTGTGACAATTTTTAAACTACATTAATTAGAGAAGAAACTCAAAGTCATTACTGACTGAGACTGCAGTTTTTGATGGCGACAAAGAGATAAAATATTCATAAATATTTTAGGGGATTTATTTTTGGGGAGGAGTCTGATCTGTTTACATCATGAGTGGTTAAAGAATTTATCATTTTATTAATAACTAAGTGGTATTGTGCAATAACATAAAGTTAAAATCTGATTTAGATGTATGTACCTAGATAGGAACTTGCCAGGTTCTCACAGAACTCTGGAGTTTTACAAGAACTGGCTCAAAAGATGCACAGTCTGTTCTGTAAATTTTTATCAAATGCAGGAAAATGTTATAAGACATAAATAATGTTAGCATTATGTAAATATTAAAGAAATAAAGAGAGAAATTAGATAATTTAGGTAATTACTCTCTGGTTTGACAAAAGTAGCAGAAAAACTACAAAAAATATGCAACTACAGTTATAAAAACTTGATGTAGAGGACTAATGCTAGTGACAATAGTTTTACCCAAAGTGTGTCTTGTCAAAGAAACCTATAATGAGATTACAGATTTGTTGAGGCATATGATTTACTAGTGTAAAACAAAACAAAACAAAACTGATTAAAAAGGAACACCAGGGCTCATTCAAATAAATGGCATTTTAGGTCAACATAATGCAAAATTATAATGCAGTCTGCCCACATTCTGTAGACAGGCTCCTGGATACCCTGACTCACAAAGAGGATTTAATGTTTGTACCAAATTGCAGCAAACGAGAGAGCCTGTATTCAGTTCAACAGCAGAAAAAGCCCAATGTGGATCCTAAATGTGCAGATAAAAAAGAAATAAATGTGTACCTAGAGGTGAAACAAGAGCTACACAGGAGAATTCCAGTGTCCATATTTTTAATATGAAAAATGGGAAAATGTGCAGAAAAAAGCTAAACCAAAGATATCTTGGTCTTAACTCTCTAGTAAGTGTTAATGAGCTCCTTTTGTTTAGACCTCACAGAGGTGGCAAGACTAACACAGGTGAGTACATTAGAGAGAAAACACAAAGCAATAAAGGCTCTTCTGTCAAGGCAGACAAGCATAACACGAACTGAAAGTTAAAACTAGAAAAATTCTATATACCCATTATTTAACACTGAAAGAGATTAACCATTGGAACGAGCTCTCAGAGTAATGAGTTCTTCATGTCTTGATGTCTTCAGGTCAGGCATTTCTGAAAAAATGTGCTGTGGCTAAACACAAGTTATTATTTATTGATAGCCAAATAATTAACTTAATATATGAGGAATTGCATGAAATGCAATAACTTGTGATATAGGAAGACAGACTGTGCTCTGAATATATGATTTCATAGCTTTTCCAGAACAGGGCAGATGAGCACTTTGCCAGCTATGGATGTTGGCACATTAGTAAGTGAAACTTAGTAGAATGAATGATGAACTGACATTCCTTTCACCATCATTTTACAGACTCAAATATGTTGTTATCTCCTTGCCACTTCATGCTGATCAGTGCTTCTTCTTTCTCTCAAGCTTCCCAGCTGAAAAGCCAACACCTGTAAGCCAACACCTGCTTGTGCTCTTCCAGTGAAAAAATGATCAGGCCCATTATTTAGCTTATCCTCTCTTTTTATTTTAAACTGTAGAAGGTATTATATCTTTCCCTGATTCAGTGTTTCCCTTTGAAACATTCAATTTGCAAGTGGTGGATTTAACATCTATTAGTTCCACTGATAAAAAGCCACTCCTTTTCAATAGCTATTAGATGAAATTCGTAATCCTTCAAGAATCTCATCTAATGTTAAAGATCTGAAATTATTACAGCTAGGTAACACAATATTTATCATCTCCTTATTGCAGATTTCCCCCCTGAGCTTCCCATCTTCTTCCTTTAATTTGCATCTGAGTGCATCTTTAGTTTTGCTTCCTTCCTAAAGAAATAAAGAAACAGGAGTTTTGCCATGTCAGGGTCCTTGATTATCATTTGCATTCTATGTTTCAGAGACATTTCACCCTGTAACTGCCTTTTCCTTTTAGCCTGGTAGCAGGAAAAAAAAAATCACTTCCCTTCTAGTCTTCTCTTGTCTTCAGGAATTCACTTTACTTTTGTGCTTACTTTACTTCATCAGCAATTCCTGTTGTTTTTACCATTTCTTGTAATTCTTTATATATTTTTTCTAGGGTTAGATCCTTTTAGGGAAAGGAAAAGTTCCAGGAGACTACATAGATTACTCTCTAAATATTTTAGTGTGCCCTTAAATAGCCCGTACTTCAGTATTGTTTCTTCTGTTCCCTTTTGATGGTAGTTTTTTCAGTCCTTAAAAATGACTTCCTATTACTTGTGTTTTCTTTAAAAAGCTTGACACTATCCCCCTATAATTTTAGTGTCCTTAAGCTGTGTGTCTAAATTCTCATGGGCAGCTATAAAATGCCCGTTTTACACATTTGAACACTGGGAGAATACACACCAATTATGCCCGGAGGTTTGTGGCTTGTTCCCATTTTCCCCTCATCTCTTGTGCATGTAAAAGGTTTATAACTATAATGTAGGAAAAAGTCTGTACACACTTGCAGATCAATATATTGATCTTTAAATTCCCCACCCACACCACGTATATTGTAAAGCGAAACATGAAGTGTGTTTAGGGCTAGTCTGCTGTCCTATTAGATGGCAAAACCAGGAAGCATAAATTTACACTCACAGGCCATAAAAACACACAAGGCCATGGAAACCACCCTTTGGTGTAGATGTAAGGAGAAACTGGGAATCAACTGACAATTTTTGCAATGTTTGCAGGATGGCATTTGCCAATGTAAACCTGACTTGCAAAGATGCAGTGTCTTTCACTGCTAAGGGTTTATTTTTGTTATAAATGGCCCCTTTTTTGGAAATGGTCTTCCTTTACCTTTTCATCTTGGACTGTTTGAACTACCCAACCAAATTTTCCGTTCTGTAACGTGTTACCACAGTTGAAGAAAATAAAAATAGGCAAATATTATTATTCCAGGAATACTGGAATATTATCTCTTCTGATGAACTAGTTCCTTTTCAAACGTGAGGAGAGATTTTCAATATTGGTAGATATGAGCTTGTGCTTTCAAGTTCAAATGCAGAAACTCTGTGCTTACACTTCTAAACCTGGAAAAGAATCAAACCGATTTGAGAGCGTATTCTGGCAAGAAATAAAGATAGAAACAAGACCACGTGGGAGATGTTTGCTGGTCAACCTCACAGTCAACACAGGAAGAAAAATAGGAAGCCCTATTCACTGTAAAAACTAGATGCTCCAGGTCCCTTCAGCTGCCTGGCTTACTTTATGGACATTGCCTTTTCTTTCAGGACACCTTGGCAAGAACAGAAATCTGGCTTGCAGAAGCATAAATAGACTCTAAATTACCCCAAATGGAATGCTCTAATGCTCCATCAAACAATTCCCTCCTTATCGAAATACTAAATACTGCATGCCCTCAACTACTCTATGTTGGCAGCAAAGGAATAAAGAAAAAAGGTGGCTAACACAGGAAATATGATCATCTCTCAGAATCTGGATTTCTTATCCCTTGCACCAAGGAAAAAACTGTCAGTTCTGTGGCTGCAAAGAATCATGCAGCAGGTAGGAATATACAGTCCACCTTGTATTTAATTCTGCTTTTCTTTTTTTCTATAAATTTCTTAGTAACCTGTACAGTTCTCTGCACTGGACTCTCCCTTTTCAGAGTGGTGAAAGCAGTAAGTGAAGCTTTGGACATGAACCTCTTAAAAAAATATTGCTAGTCATTAATGACAATTGTCACATGCAGATTTTTCAGTGTTCAGATGGAGAATATTGGTTTAGACCCAATTCTCCTAATATAAACTTTTTAAGGGGTTTGGGGAAGATGTATTATCTTCTGGGAAAAAAAAAAAAAAAAAAAAAAAAAAAAAAAAAAAAAAAAAAAAAAAAAAAAAAAAGAGAGAAAGGTCATGTAGAACAAAAAAGTATATCTAGATATAGAAAACAGAAGAATAGTTGCTTGGGATCTCACCAGGATTAAGTATTATACTAACCATGTTTCAAAATGCCATTTCTTGTTTGAAAAAAGGAATGTCAGAGACTACACTGCTTCTGAACTGCTGTTGGGTGAGTTCAAAGAGGAACTATTAAGCCCTGGATCTGAGCCTGAGCATTTTATTCCTGGTCCTATCAAAGGGTGTTATCATTAATCCCAGTTAAACAAGAAGTCAGCATGTTCCACAAAATCAAAGGGTGAACAGGGATTCAGGAGAGAGATGTCCTGCTCCTGCTTCTGTTGATGAGGTGTTCTGTTGCTTACGAAGGTCATGTTGGCTGAGCTTTTCCTACCTTTTGCTCAATGATTTAGTATTAGCTTGGGGACCATAACTTTACCTATCCACAGATTTTTCAGTGTGTTGAGCCACTGTAGCAAACATCATGGGCAGTGCATTTTTACAGAATAAAGAGTGCATTTATATGTATTATAGTTATGTATTTAACATATTTTCATTGTAAATTCAACTATTGGGAGCTTCTACACAAACAATTTTATGTTTGCCTACATCATTAAAGGAGATCAAATCCCGCTGATCTTGAACAAATCCTAGATCATGCCACTATCTCCATCTGTTTGTCTCAGCCCTCTTACTGGAAGCTGGGACCATAAATGAATGGGTTGGTTTGTGCAGAGATAGGTAAGGTCAATATCTGCATTTGTGATTGGAGTTTAATATGAGGGATCAGTCCCATACTCCATTTCCTTGGGGATAAGTGAACTCCTTCGTTACTTACATACTTTACCATCAAAGAAGTGCCAAGAATCTTCAGTGGAATCATATCTGTTGATTTGATCATGCTATGCCTGACAGATACTAAGGAAGAAACGGGATATTTGCACAAAAACAACTCAGCAGACATATCAGAATAAAGAAATGTCAATTATTCAGTAAGGATTTACCCTCTATGCCTAATTTTGCAGAGGGATATGGAAAAAATTGAAAGGTTAAAAGGAAGGGCAGCAAATATATGGTAAAGCCATGAAAAGTACTTTTGCAAGGCAGGAACTGACAGGTCTGATAAAGTTGCCCCTCATAAGCATGAAATTCTGGAACAGACATCCCACAGGAAGGTTACTGCAGGAAAGGACTTAACAGAGAGCATGAATGAATGAAATATTGTATTTCAAGACTAAGGGAATGAACCCAGCCTCCTAGGAATGTTTGGCTCATTTCCAAAATATGAGACTCCTTTTGAAGAAGAAAATGAACTTCCAGTCAGATGGACCAGAACTGATGATGTTAGGATAATGTTTGTTTTTTCCCCATGCTGTTGAACAATGATTCAAAGGAATCTACACTAAGAGAACCAGCTGGTGTGTGTTTTAGAAGTGAGTAGATGATAAAACTTAACAACTTAATAAAGCCAGTTGACCATGGGAGATAGGTATGCATATACAACATGATACCTCATGTGATTAAAATGCATGTTAAAAATATCCAAATTTTCTGTTTGTGCTGATGTCAGGTGCTCAATACATGAAAAATGTCTGTTTGGTTTTTTTTCATCAATAAACTGCACCATGTTGTAATTTGGGTAGTATGATACCGCAGAAGGAAATCTGTGTTTCTTCTCCGCTCTTGAAAAAACCCAACGCAGTAAACTCTACTTCTTTTGCCCTATTTTCTTTTCACCTTGCATGCAGCTCATGAACCAGTACTCTCTTGCTT
Source organism: Sylvia atricapilla (assembly GCF_009819655.1). Lineage (NCBI taxonomy): Eukaryota > Metazoa > Chordata > Aves > Passeriformes > Sylviidae > Sylvia > Sylvia atricapilla. Next base: position 115,870,201 of record NC_089140.1, on the reverse strand, counting down.
CATTAATGAAGTTTCATATCAGTCCTTCTTTTCTCATCTCACACTCACACAGATGATAATTTTTGCTCCCCTGCTAGTGCTGCACAGGAATCACAGCTACTGCTGCTGAGCTGGGGATCACTGAAGCACAACGAGCTCCATGCTGGGATCAAACTTGTGGATCAACAACACAGGATCAAGATGTTATCGTCTTGGGATACCAGAATTCAGGGAAGTCTGGTCACTGCTTTTAAGTGGACCAGGATGGTAAGCACAGGGCACTTTTTACCATTATAACGATGCTATTTGACTGCTTCTGTTACCTTTTCCTATTGCTGTCAGGGACTGTAGACTATCAGTATGACATTCCTGTTTCCCTTCCTGTCACTGATGCAAGTTTTTGGGCCACTGCCTAGAAAAGATCTCTGTAACAGAGGTTCCTTCTGTCCTTTTTTCCCTGACAGAATGAATATTCTCTAGTTCCATACATGGCTGTTTTCAAAGGAGAATCAAGAGTCCTTTCATAACCTTGAACTGAGGCATCTTCATCTTGGGGAGAGAATTTCCTCAATCCCTCCACTTTTATATAATTTATAGTAGGAATCGATGCCACACTTCTTCCTTTAGGACAGAAAGGGCAGAAGTGGGCTCCCTTTCTTATTCACTGGCTTCCTTACCCTCACTGATGGTCTCCATTCCTCCACAGAAGGGGCACAGTGCTCAGCAGTGAGGAGTAAACACAGAGTCACTGAATGGCTGATGTTGGAAGGAACTTCTGGACATCATCTCCTGCAAATCACCTGCTCAAGCAGGGCTGCCCACAAGGACCGTGTTCAGATTAATAGTTTCAGATTAATAGTAGATGGAGACTCCCCAACCTCCGGGGCAACTTGTGGCAGGGTGTAGTCATTCTCACAGAAAAATTGTTTCCTGATGTTGAAAAAAAAACACCCTCCCATGTTTCAATTTGTGCCCATCACCACTGGTCCTGTTACTGGGCCCCACTGAAAAGAGCCAGGCTCCATCCTTCTTTGCATCTTCCCTTCGGGTATGTGTACACATCTTTGAGATCCATTGAGCCTCCTCTCCTCTTAGCTGAACAGTCCCAGCTGTTTCAGCCTTTCCTGATAGGAGAGATGACCCAGCACCTTAACCATGGTCATTACCATTTGTTGGACTCTCCCCAGTGTGTTCATGTCTCTCCGTACTGGAGCAGCCCATATCTGAACGCAGCACCCCAGGTGTGCCCTCACCAGTGGTGGGCAGGATTACCTCCCTGGACTTGTTGGAATTGCTTTGCCTGATGCAGCCCAAGGTATCGTTCACCACCTCTGGGGCAAGAGCACACTGCTGGCTCATGTCTGACCTGATGCCCACCAGGACCCACAACCGGGTGAGACCCATCTGTCCAATGCCAAACTTCATTCCAGTCGGGGAGTCCCCCAGCTGTCCCGGCGCCTGGGTTGTTCCTCCCCAGCGCCCGGGCTTTGCCCTTCGCCTCGTTTAAGTCTCTCTCCCTGGGTGTCCCCAGGTGCACAGAGCGCCTGTGCCCAGCTGGAGGGGCAGCTGTAGAGACACCCACCCACCCGGGCTGGGGAAGCAGCCCGCGGAGCACGGCGAGGAAGACGCGGGGAGGATCCGGGGAGCAGCGTCCCGCCGGGAACGCTCGCTGCCGCCTCACCTCTGGCTCGCCGTGCCGCGTCGCGCCGCTGGGACGGCTCCCGGCTCCCGGCTCCCGGCGGCCGCCCCCGGCCCTGCCCCTGCCCCTGCCCCGGCGCTGTTTCCCCGCGGGGGGAGGTCCGGGAGCCGAGCGCCGCCAGCCCGCCGCGCCCCGCGCTGCTCGCACTCCGCACAGCCCGCCCGGCCGCTCCCGGGGCGCCCGCCCATGGCTGACAGGAGCCTGATCGAGGGCGCCGAGCCCCTGCCGCGCCGGGAGGAGGCTCCGGAGTGGGGCTACGAGGAAGGTGAGGAGCGGGCGGCGATTCCGCCGGGGAGAAACTTTGTCCGCGGCCGGGGAGGAGGAGAAGGAGGAGGCGGTGTGGGAATTTCGGTGGCGGGGCGCAGCGGGGTTCGCTCCCCGGCCGTCCCGAGGCGCCGGGAGCGGGGAAGCGCCGTCCCGGCCGGCGGGAGGGCAGCGCGGGCGGCGGGTCCGGCCGAGCAGCCCCTTCCCTGGCCGGGGGCAGCGTCTCCTGACCCGCAGGATAACCCTTAACCGCGTTTCCCTTGTGCCTCAGGCGTGGAGTGGGGGCTGATCTTCCCCGATGCTAACGGGGAGTACCAGTCGCCCATTAACTTGAACTCGAGAGAAGCCAAATATGACCCCTCGCTCCTGGAAGTGCGTTTGTCACCCAACTACGTGGTGTGTCGTGACTGTGAAGTGATCAACGACGGGCATTCGATTCAGATTGCCCTGAAGTCAAAATCAGGTATGCTGAAACACGGCCTTGATTTTCCTGACCAAAGCTTGTATTGCCTGAAGACTCACTGTGCTTATGTCCTGGGGTGTAGGAGAAGCAGCCTTTCCCAGCAGCGAGCAGTTGTGCCCATTCTGCATGGACTATGCCCGGTGAGAGTTTTGCTGTTGACTTTGGTAGGAAGAGGAGCAAGTGTTGCAATGGGAGTTGCAGATTTTGATGCCAGACTGGATGGTCAGTGAGAGTGCTTCGAGGCATGTCCAGAATTTCCTCTTGTGGTGGTGGTACCCAATTCACGGGCATTAACAGCTGTCTGCACTCAGAAGCAGTACAGACTATTGCTAAGACAGTGTAGTGCCAAACTGTTCTGTACAGCTGGCAAGATTTGTTCATGATTCAAAGACCATGTAAGTTAAAAGTGCTTTTTCCCATTAATTTGACCTGCTTCTGAATATTAAGTACAGAATTGGACAGCTTTAGGTAGTATAACACCAGTTGTACATGCTCACAGCATTGATGAGGACCAAGTAGAAGGCAGTCCTCATTTCTTAAAGGATGACATTTTTGGTGTCACTCATCAAATATGATTTAGAAGCAAACAATAAAAGAGACAATTCCAGCGTAAGTGAAGTTGCAACATCTTATCCAGACCTTTCATCTAGGTCAACTATTGTGTATGAAGAAGGCAAGAAAGTAGGGAGGAAAAAAGTCCATTTTGCTTTCCAGCACTAGAGTAGTTCTTACTCTGTGTTTGGAAGAGCCACCATGTTATTCCAACCAGTCTTAGCTAGTAGCAGCCCTTTGGGGGGCATTTAAACAGCTGAACATTGTCAAACCATGAGACATTCCAACATTTGTTTCCTTCTGAGAACTCAGTAATACTGGGAACTGCAGCTGTGCTAAGTGAAGGAGTCAGTTCAATTTTACACGGCTTTTTTTAAAAGGAAGGGTTTGTTATTTTAATAATGATGCTTTCCTTTTACTTTCCTTTCTATGATATTTTCCATATATTTTTGGAGTACAGAACGTTTCTTTCCATGGGATTTTGCAGATTTGCAATAAAAGAGAAATGTTGTACTTCCCACCAGTTTCACTACCTTCATCAGAAGCAGAGCTCTTTTCCCAAGGGAAGAGGTTCTCCTTGCAGGATCAAGAATTCTTGAATTCTCCTGTGGAGGAAGTGAGAGTGACCATATGTGACCTCATCATTTGCATGCCAAAATGCAACTCCTTCATCCTAACTTTCCCAAGGGCAGTGAGGGTTATTAAGATGGGACCAACACACCTAAATGCCTTTGCAAACCATAAAGGGAATTAGAAAAAAGAAAAGACTTCTTTTATACTTGGATGCAGTGTGATGCCAGATGGATGAATCTTGAATTATAAGAAAATGTGAAATAGAGAAAGAGTTTTTGACTGAAGTATGGAATTATGATTTAGGAAATCTTGGTTTAGTTTCAGCTTTTCCTTAGATTTAATGCTACGTAATTTCCCGTTTTCCATTTGTAAACTGGGAATAATTGGGGAGGGACCTACCAAGAGAAGAAAAGAGTTAATAGGCTGTGTTTGAACCTGGCCTAGTATTCTGGCCGTTTTCAGGGATTGCAGAAACTCCTGCAGTTTCTTTTCCTCATCTCCTCCAGGAGATCTCTGATGACAAATCCATTTAGCCAGATTATTTTGTTGAGAACTGTTGAGCACTGAATGCTTTTGAAACTCTGTCTAATTAATGTGCAAGAGATCCTTGTCTACTGTAATGTTAACAGTCAAAGAAAAAGTTCTTTATGGAAAAATTTAAAGTGATTAATATACATATTAAAAATAAATTTGTCGTTACTGGTGAATGTTTTTATCCTTTAATTCAAGACATGCAGTCTATACTGAATTCCCAAATCCTTCTCATTATTTAATTACAAACATTTTCACAGCTGCTTTAGTTTTGATGGTGGAATATGTGTTGTGCATTAGGTGGAAGAACTATCACCAACTATGGAATAGTTTTATCATGGGCTCAGCGTCCTAACTGAAGGTTTGGAATTAAACTCTGAAGCTCCTGGAGATTCAGAACTACATCATACAGAGAACATTTCTTCTAGTTACAGTTTTTCTCAGAGCAATGTTTTAAAACAGAGAAAAAGCTCAATTTTCCTAATTGAGATGATAATGATGATGATAATTATTTTGTCCTAATTGAGCACTAATTGAGTGTCACGATTCTTCTTAGTTGTCCAGATTTCTTAAATTCTTCAATGGCTTGTTTCCCTGAGTGTTCACCAGATTTGTAGATTTTCCCTCTAGGGGATATAGGTATAGACAGAATATAGATAAAACAAGGGTAAGAAGCAAAGTGGAATCCAAAGCTACATTTAGGACATTTCATTTTAGAAACTCTAATGGCTGTTAATTAGTTGTTAAAAATTGTTAAAGGAGGATTAATTAGAATATTTGACTTTTTTTTTTTCTCCAATATAATTGCTTATGAAAACCCTAACTTATTTGCTTTTCTTTCAGTTTTTTGCATACCTTTCGTTTTGTGTTTGTACAGTTGTAATATGATTCAATTGCTGACTTACATTTTAGTATTACACTACTTCTTGTGCTCCAAACTCAGTTTGTGTGTCAAAATAGCTACATATCATGGAACTAATTCCCTAAGGCTGTATTTCATGCAGTTAAATAATCCTTATCAATTATCAGAGATTGTAAAAGATTAATTCCAAGTCTATGAAACATAAGCTAGAATATAATGGATTCTGAGGAAGACTGTGAATGCCTTTAAATGAAACTCAGCCCTGCTTAGAAGGCAATATTCAATGATTTTAGCGGGAAGTTACCTCCAGCTAGTGGTGGAATATTTGATCTAAAGCAGATTCAGAAACCCCTGGGTGAAATGTTTCCGTTGATTAATTCCATAGCAGATTTGGCCTCACAATTGCTTGCTTTTACTACTTCTGGTGGAAGTCTCTTTTAATGCAAAAGTACTGAGCAACTATATACATTTTTTGTGTGTGTCCTGCAATTGTGGACAGATGCTTTTAAGAAATTCCAAATGTTTAAAAAAACTAAAGTAAGGAAAACCCATGGGTGCCTAGAAGCTGTTTTTAAATAAATGGGGTGAGCTGTTTGTGCTCCAGTGTGTAGTTTTGATTATATTTCTGTATTGAGGCTTTCAGTATCTCAGAAGCCTGACAGGTGGTATATGACTGAACACCTTTACCCAACAAAATATTTGCAATCAAAAGTTTTCTATCAATTTCTGTGACCCATGGTAAATACAGGTGATGGAGGTTAAACATTTGGACAACTTGGAGGTAACTTCCCAGTTCAATTCAGAACCCCTGCCATCTGTTTAGAGCACACAGTTAATGTCTTGATAAGACAAATGAACATTCCCTCTTCTGACTGGTAAAGGTACAATGCTTTTGTTTGGTGTTCTGCATCATAAAACAAAGAGTTCAATATGACAACAGTTTTACTGTTTTTTATAACTGCCTCAGTTCATATTCTGTACCTACAATGTCCTTCAGAAGTAAAGGTGACAAGCCTGTCGACTTAACCCTCCTCCTCTCTGGTACAACTAATAATATAGAAGATTGCCAGGAACTCCTTGCTGTATTTGGAGAATATATTCAGTGGCTTGTCTGCTTTGAAAGGCAAGTTCTTTACCACTTATCTTCTTTCCCAGTGTTAATAGGGGGGCCATTACCTCGGGGACACGAGTTTGAACTACACGATGTTCGATTTCACTGGGGAAGAGAAAACCAGCGTGGTTCTGAGCACACAGTTAATTTTAAGGCCTTTCCCATGGAGGTAAGAGTGCACTGCATTGTATGACACCCGTGAAATCAAAAGATTTTATTTCCTAGCCTGAATTCTTGGTGACTTCCTTTTAGCTCTGCATGTTTTATATTTCAACCACAAAGCTGTCTTCCTGAGGTGTGCTTTAGTGCAGGTAGATTAGGATATGCATCTGGAATAGAATGCCTCCAGCACTCATCACACTGTATGATTAATTGGTTGTAAAGTTAACTTGCAGAATTATTAACTTCTTTCTTATTAGTGTTCTAACAAGATCTGCCATTTCAACACTTCCTATGTCACCTTGACTAATAGTTACAGGTGGGGAGAACTAGCCACTGGAAATATTTCCATGGTGAGTAATAACAATTTAGGTCAATTTGGAGTAAGTGTAGAGCAATTTGTTCATGAAACAGCTTTACATACTTGAAAATCGAAGATTATGTGATAGTCCTCTGTATGTTCTGCAAGATCTGAAAGAAGTACATGATTTTGAAATAAAAGCAGAGTGATAATGCAGTCTTAAAAAATTCAACTTCTCCTGGGGTTTGTTTAATAGGCAACACAAAATGCTTGGTCCTATTTCTCCTGCCCTCCAGCAGCAGTTTGTCATAATGCTTCACTTCCCACTGTCCCATTGCTTACAGCTGTAAAGGAATGGCTTGGAGTATTCCTTAGCCCCTGGGCTGCAAAACTACTTTTAACAGATACCAAACCAGATGTTTGGTGACTTCAGCTTTGCATCTTTTATTTCATTTGTTGAGCACTATTTGTTTTAAAGAAACTCAAGATCTTTCAGAGTACTTTGAGTTATTTTGACCTTATTTATCTGTCATAATCCCTCATGAGTCTGAAACTATTTCTTTTTTTCACTATGCTCAGTGCTAGGAAATTTATTATTGTAGTGTTTATGCGTGTCTGACTACTAGAATAGAACTGTCTTATGGAGAAGCATATAAAAATATTAAAGAATATTAAAGCAACTACTGCAGAAATAAGTGTAAAAAATTTGTGGACTTACATCATCCATCTAATTCCTAGGGTTGTTCAAATACTTTATTTAAGAGTTGTCGGTCAGCTTTTGGTCTCTGCTGTTTGCTGTTTTGCACTGGTCTATCACAATCTCTCGTATATAAACTTGTATGGAGTTTTCACGTTGAATTGAGTCAGATCATTGACTCATTTTAAGACCTTTATGATGAACTAGTCCAGTCATAAACCTAATACTGCCAAAGTCCTCCTCTAAACCATGTCCCTAACTGCCGCATCTATGTGCAGATCCCCTCTTCAGGTTGATTTCAGGCAGGTCCTGGAAATGCAGAATAACTTGAATTGATAAGATTCATCAACCAAAGGGAAAACAGGGGACTGATTTCTGCATCCTGGTTACCTGGCACAATATGATTTATATGGGCAGTAAGACCTTCAGGATACTGCCATGTTCCCCTGAGGCAGGAAATAGCCAATTCATTATGAAATAGCTCTGCTTAGTGCTTTTCTTCAAGGCTGATCCAGTATGTGGTGATTGAGAAATATTCATATGAACTAGGCTGAGACCTGTACTTGGGAATCTGTCAGGGGTTCCTGACTCTTTGTTTATTAAAGATCACTTGCAAACAGTCTTGGTGGTATGTGGGAACAGACTGTTGATAATTTGCAGAAAACCTAGAATTATCTAGTGCAGATCAGTCCAGAGAAAAATATGCTTGACCCAGAGATACAAAACAACAAACTTAATAAGTCATGAAGGGATTTCATTCTTCACCTATTTTAAAAGCAGTACAGCAGCTGCACAAACAGAATTCTGGCACAGTGGAAGAACATCACCTGGAGGTGAGGAAGCCAGTGTTTTTCTGTTTCCCGCATCTAAGCAGCTTTCAACTAAACTTTAACTTCCAAGAAATAATTACCGATGCTAAAATTCTCTAGCAGAAAAACCTGACCCATAATACACTTTAAGTACAGTGTGAATGTTTCATTGTGTAAACAGATAAATTCTTGTGGCAGAAAATGGCCAGTTCATCATCTTCTGCCCCAAGCTGCAAGAAAGTGCAGAGCAATTTTTTTGACAGATGAACTGCATTTCCTTCTGCTATGTGCACAAAGAGCTGTTACATTAATTCCCTCTCAAATTGTCCAAATCAAATATATACTTGAGCAATAATAAAGTGGGTGATTGTGGCCACTGTAAATGTTTATGTAGCATACTTGAGACTCCAGAATGGAAGACTTGCTGTTTCCATTCCACACATAGCTTTTTTTTTTTTTTTTTTTAACAGTAGCTTTGATCAACAGACCAGGAAATCTTTATTTCCTTAGCTTTTGACATTGGCATTGGTTTATACAATTGTTGGAAATCATCATTTTCTGAATGTATATTTTGCTTTGATTTCTACTGGGTTTCACAGATTGACAGAATATCCTGACTTGGAAGAGGCCCACTTGGATCAACCAGTCCCACTTTTAAGTAAATGGTCCATATGGGGATTGATCCCACAATCTTGGTGTTATAAGTACCATGCTCTAATCAGCTGAACTAAGTTTGTTGGTTACTGAACACAAACAGCAATTGATGCCTATTTTGGCTACATCCAAGCAATCTGGTGTAGTTTATACTTTCATATAAAATAAGCTGGCAGTTTTTTGTGCATCAGTGCGTGCCTAGAAGTGTGATGAGCAGCAAGTGCATAAGTTTGGGTCTTTTTCAAGTGTAACAAATCTAGTTGGTCATCTTCCTAAAGAACTACAAATCATTTCCATGGCAAATGATAGGGAATATCTTCTTTTGTGAGAGGAAAACAAGGAGATAAGCAGTAATATTGAAATGGATGTGCGTGGTTTAAGTGGGTACATTACCAACACAACAGGTTGGCCTAGGTTACACTGTCTTACTACTCTATTTTAAAACCCGGGCAGTTCAACAAAAATCACCTTTTAGTTTGATGAGTGCTGAGATGACTATCTGAGACTAATTATTGACTGGAGTAGCAGTCTGGTTTTTTTAGGGCAGAAGACTATGCTGCTTTATTTTATTACACTGGACAAAAGAGTTGTGAAACAGCTTCAGATGATCGTATAATGACCTTTGTAAAAGATTTTGAAAAAGAGTGCAATTTTTCAAAGTTTGGAAGACCAATCTTCTAATACATCCTTAGTCTCTTCATCTTTGGTACCATAATTTCTATAAAAGAAGTTAGGCAATATCCTGTATTAGTTGGGCAATATCCCATGTTTCTTAGTGCAAAAATTCATTACTTCTTACTGCACAGCCAGGGCTATTGCATGTAGTTAGGAAAATAGGTTCATGGTGAAGTTGGTTAGATTACAAAGCTTGTGTAGCCCCTGAAACAGCTTCTTATGAGCTAATGCATATTGTCAAAAAATGTTCTTGTGGCTTGGAGGCTGAGTTCTTTGTTTTTTGTTCTTATATGAGCTTCAGAAAAGATGTGTTTTCCACCTTCCTTGACTGAAGAAACCAGGATGTAGACAGTGATATGCCAGTGTTTTCATTTTCACTTAAGAATCAGTGTTTGCAAAAAGTCAGGAAAGCAGGGCAAAACAAAAATGTTTGTCAAAAGTCAATATGGTAACACCTCTTATTAAACCAAGGAAAAGCAGAGGGTTGTACGTACCAGTACTTCTCTCTTTTTCTTTTTTTCATGAAAACAAGAGCATGAAGATGGCTCTTGCCCTTTGGCCAGGAGTTGGAAGGAACCATTTGTGCAACTTCCTCTGGAAATCCTTCTCACCAACTACTTCTGCCGTATGTAAGAGTGCTGCTTTGCCTTTTGGCCAAAGTTTCATTTGCAATGACATAAGCTAAATGTTTAGTAATGGTCTTAACATTGAGACTGTTTCTTGCCAGCAAAAGAAACAGGATACCAAATACCTGTGTCTTAGAGTACAGATTTCCACAAAGCAGTGAAATCCACGTTTACCTGAAATCCTGATTTACCTGAAGTTCATTTAGGTGTAGGAAAGAGAGAAACTATTTGGCATCTTTGTATCTCTCCTTGATGCCAAGAGTATGGGTTGGAGAAGGAGGAAAAGCAAATGAAGAACTAATAAAACTGACTCTTTCCCTTACCTCTTATGTATAACAAAGAGATAGAAGAGGACAGGAATTGTAAATTGCTGCTATTTATCTCTGTTAAGAAAGTGAAATGGGAGCAGATAAAAATGAGTTCCCATTGTATCTGATCTCTATATAAACACGGCGCATTATAGTGCCAGGATGAATGAACTTACGGTCAAAAAGGAAATGAAATCCAACAGGAGAAAGGAAATCACATGATAACATCAATACAGGTTTATGGAAAGAAAATATTTTCACTACTTGTGAAATGAAGGGAAACAGGGAAAAATATAAGGGGGCCTTAAAGTTGTCTCTTCCTCTTAGTTGGTCAAATGGTGGTGTGACCAAAGGCACTAACTGACCATAAAGGCACAGTTGTTTCCAGGCTGCTACTCTGAAATAAAACTGTATCAGGGAAAGTAAAAAGGTTCCTTTCACCACTTGCAATATAACCAGGAGGATAATTCTCTGTAATCCATTCTCTTTAAAATGTAGGATTACATTAGCTGCAAACCATGTGAAAGCTCTCAGTAGAAGTGGGCTGGCAGAAAATAATTAAAAAAATGTTTCCAAGATGTGCAGGAATATTAGAAACTATTATTGTCTGTCCTACATTTTTTGAGTAAAAGAAAATGCAGTTGCTGGAAGGACCAAAATCAGTTCTGGATGGGAATAAAAACTGTTCTTTTCCATTGCACAACAAAGAGCAGATGAATTAATTCTGTAGTCTTTTTTAGAGCAACTGAAATACCTGCTGCAATGATGGTAACATAATGCAAAACCACATATCCTACCCTCAATTTGATTTAAATCATGACATTTTCCTTTGTCAACAAGAAGTGGTGCCTAAAGTACTCATCTAACAGAGGTAAAGCTTTAGGGCTTCAGGTCAGGCTGTTAACATTACGCTTGCCTTCTAAAGCCTGGACAGTCTTTAGTGTGGGGTTTTGTCTGTGCCTGACTCCGAAATCAGGTATCTGCACACAATACTGGCATTTCTGGCATTTCTGGAGAGAAAGTATCATGCCTTCAACACAGAAATTTATTCTTTGCCATTTTTTGTTATTTTTTGCGAAGGCAATTTAACCTTGCGGTCTCTTTTAATCTATTTTTCTATTCTATCTAAAATTTTCCTATTACCTTATCTTGACTAAAAAATAAACCAGAGTATTTGTAATTGTAATAGAAGGCCTGGGAAACAGTGTGCTTGCCAGTGTCTCTCTCCCTCTTTATTTAGATACTTACAAGCTGCAGAAGGACTGGGTAGATGTGAATGGCAAGCAGAATTCAAACCACAATGACAGTAGTTTCTTCATTAGGACTATGATCCAAGTAATGAACTCTAAAAGATAATCCAAGGAGTAAATCCTGTTGCCTTAGTTGGTTGCATTGATTGTCTTCTTGTGAAAAAAATAATTAATTCAACTCATATTGGAAGCACAAGCCCTTTGAATGAAGGATATCTGTGAATTTAACAGGAGGCAAAAAGAACTGATTCCAGAAGAGTTTATCTAGCATCGTGCTGAGGTCTGGAACTCTGCTCAGACACTGTCCAAGTTTTCTGGTGGAATACTAACTTGTTACTAATAGTCTTGGACAATCTTCTAAATTTTGGAATCATTGCAGGTGAACACAGCTGTGATTAAACACAGTGTGCCTTATAAGGAAATGATGACGTTTGTGTAATAGCCATATTCTTTTCAGGTTATGAATAAGACTAGTGCTTGTTTAAAGTAGATATTTTCATTGGACAGTGTCTCATTTTTCAGGACAGAATTGTGGAAAAATACAGGAGAATTGTGTCAATATTTAAACAGATGTTTTCGGGTTTGTTCTTTAAATCTCACTGATTTCTACAAAAGCAATTTTTTGCGTTATGTAGATGCCATTTAGGAATGTAACAATAATACTTAGATTTATGCAGCACTCAGTGGGCAAAATTTGTCTTAACATCAATTCCAGGACTGTCAGTGGATCATGTTGTGTGGAATCCTAGTCTCAAATATGCAGGTGTTTAAGTATTTTTCTGCACTTTTATTTGTATCATATACTCTGCAATCCCCTAATTGATGTGGCGTCTATTAGGATTTTTTGTGGTGGGACCGAGCTGTGAAATCTTCATGTCCTCCCAATACACAGGGAAACATGAAACCAGCAACAAGATAAAGAAAAAATTACTATAACTGTAAAAGCACACATGATCAGCTTATGACTCCTGAGTGCATTAAGTTCTTTCACTGTTATGTTTTTATTGTTGTTGAGGGTTAATTTGACCTAAGTAGGCACACGCAGTCTCTGGGATATACTTTGTTTTTGGGTAATTTGCCAATATGAGCTTCGACTGGCCCTTGTTTTGCTCATTCACATATAGTTTTAATTTTTCAGGAATGCACCTATGTGCTTTCTATTATTAATTCCTGACAGCAGGTGCAAAAATGTATGTACTTGTGTACTTGTGATGTACTTGTACAAACCTGCTTTTATCTTGTCTAACATCTGAAAAAATTTTAAGTTAAGCCCGTTAGGAAAAGGTACACATCTTTAGAGGTAACAAATGTGATCTCCCTTCTGTGCAAAATCTACCATGTATTTACTGGATTGTGGAAGATGTATGAGCTGCCAGACACCAGGTCAAAGAGGAGTGGTGTTAATAGTGTGTACTGAAGCCTCTTGATCTTTTTTGTCTGGTTTTTATGAGTCATTTGAGATTTGTGTGGAGAAGCTTTCTGGCCCATATGCAGCTAAACCACTTTTGAGGTGGTGATTGCAATCTTCTGTGATTAGTAACTTCTAGCAGGATGGAGATTTTCAGTATTCATTGAAAAAATAAATAGTTCAAACTAAAAATGACTGAGTAGAATAGGACAAACTAACAGGGAAAAATTTGCAAGAGGAGAAAATTTGGGTGAAGGAAAAGAGAATGAGAAGAAAATGAGGAGCAACTGAAGAGAGGAGCTCTTCTCTGGGCTCCCTGTTCCACCTAACCTCAGTCTATTGGTCTAGTTCTGCCAGAAGCTGCAGGCAGGCTTTGTGATTTGCCTGTAACAGAGGTTTTACATCCAATTTTCTTGCAGCCCTGGTGGGCTAAGGTAAGATGTTCAGCTGCAGCCTTTTTGGTGGCGCTGCATCCTTGTGGAGGCGGGCTCCTGGACAGAGGAGCTCTTAGCATACCCTGTCTGTGGTAGCAACAGTGTAGCCTCTGACACTTTTTAAAAATGTGGGATTCTTTTCCATTCCTTGAGCAGACTTGCAGCTTTGCCTCCTCCTTCCTCTACTTTCTTACACAAATGTCTTGCTGACAGTGCATGTATTCATGGATATAGAGGTTGCTGTCAGACAATCCTTACAGAAAACTGTTCCCAACTCTAGCAGAATGGCTACTTAAGTAGCTGCTGTGGGAGAAGACCTTCTGTAGTCTCTTAGCAGATGGGACTTCTGCTGGAAGAGGATTTAAACCTAGTTTGGAACTCAACAAGATTGCTGCTCAAGTCTTTGCCTTTTTTTCTTGGCTGTGTGCCCTTGCTGTGATTTGCTTCAGTTGTACATAATTTTCTAATTTCTGCAGTGATCCGTGCTGGCACTCTGCATGTATTTTGCTTCAGTTTCCTGCTGCCCTGGTTTTCCTATTTGGTTTTCCTTGGCACTTTGCCCTAACCATTGGGCCTAACTGTTTTGCTATGTAAAACTTACCACTTGTTGAAGAAGGGGAAAGGAGATTCCTTAATTTGTTGTTTTCTATGCTGCATGCTTGAGTCAGGACCAGTTCCAAGACTGGCCCCAGTGCATAAGTAAATACTCTAAAAACCAGAAGTACTAGCTTTCTGATGCTAGCTCCAAATTTTGTGTTATTTGTGCTAATGGTGCACTCATGGCCCTCAAGAGGTAAAGGATAAAACTTTGTGGATTATCTAAGATCTGAAGACCTTAGGAGGCTTCCACAAGCATTTGCTGTTACGCCTGAGTGCATCAGAAGCACAAACAATACAATCCTTAAAACATCAGTGCAAGAGAGATGAGTTCTGCTGATGCCAAGGAAACTGGTAGGAAACAAGTTTAAAGGGATTAAATTGTTTGGCCACGGTCACACATGATGCCTTTTGTAGAAGTGGGGGAGAACTGACTCATTATTCCTAGATGCTCGAATTCTCGTAAGAGTTTCAGACACTGTAGTATTGGAATATCTAGCTTAGGTTGTAAATCCTCTTTCAGTAATTTAACCACAGGGCTATCTGATGCCCTAGTCCACAGGCCACACTGTTGTCAATGAGATATTGGTCATTCCTGACTTTTTACTGTCCCAGCATTAAGCCACGTAATGAACTGAACTGGGAGACAGCTAAAGCTTAGCAAAATTTATGGAGCTCATGGAACTATGAGAACAGGAGAAAAGTATAGCACACTAATACACAATCTGCAAACTTGAAATTCAAGAGAAAACTGTTGGAGAAGCATAACAAAGTTTATTATTTCACAGGAAGCTTAGCCAACATCACAGGAAAACAAGAACCTGACTGAGTTTCCTAGAGGAGTGTATTATGGAAGAACAACTGCTTGCTGGATTACAGTCAAGATGATGACTTAAGAAGATAATAAGCAGCTGCAGATTGTTGTATCTTAAGACAGACCATTATATTTTAAACACAGAGAACTGCAGGATACAAATCAGTTATTAACAAAACTTGACTAATTAACAGGGAAGGAGTGTTTTCTCTTCTGCCTTCATGAGAGAATCTACCAATGAAAATTAAATTGGTGATTTAAAACCTTCCACATATGAACAGTCTGGTTTTAAATGCAAGACAACAGATTGCAGGCAACATTTTGGAACTGGACATGCTTTTATTAAATGCTTTGTTGTATAAATAACACTTCCAGGATTAAATGCTTAACCTATAGCTCTTTGTGTTTTCAATCATCTTGATGTTACTGCTAGTCTGTAATATCATCAACTATCCATCAAGGTCCAGACTTTTTTCCCAGCTTCGCCCTATCTAACTGTGGAGCTGTAAAAGCACATGTAGACATACACATGCACCCTCTTGGGCTGGCAAGAACCCAGAGTGAAGGCAGGCTGGAGAATCTTGCAGTAAAACCTTTGCTTTTTCCTTCCTGGCTTTTGTATTTCAAAGGAAGGAAAAAGAAAAGCTTGAAAGTATATTTGTTTCTGTTAGCATAGGTAAAGGCAGACCCAGGGCACTTTAGCCTACATGTTTGCTGGGGCCAAACATGGTAGGGAACAATATGCTGCTCTGTGGTGTGCCTTGCTTCGCACACTGAGCAGAAACTTGGCACGGTGAAGAGCCTGACCTAAGAATCTGACAGTAATAACTGTGTAGCTGTTTAGTTTCTTACCATTAGGTTGATGTTGAAAGTTTGCAGCACAGAGACAGGGACGTTTTGCCTTTTTCAGTCCTTTTCGTAGCTTTTATACTCACATTACAGTTAGAAGAAATGTTAATTTTGATTGATTCCTGTTTTGTTTTAACCTCCTGTGTGTGCCAGTAGATGTAAGCCATGCTTGTGATTTCAAACATGCAGAAAAAATAAATACACACAGATGACAAATTATGTATCCTCAGTTTCCCCTACACCCTGTGATGGTTTTGCCAGTGATTTTCCTAAGAAACAGGCAAGCTAATGTTACATGTCAGCAGCTTCTGTGGGCGAACAAGGAGATAGGTAAAAACATCTATGTTGCAGTTGCATTAACCATGAAGATTTGTTTGTTTGTTTGTTTGTGTTTTTTTTTTTTTTTTTTTTTTTTTTTTTTTTTTTTTTTTTAAGACCTTTTGGTTTCCTTTCCCAGAACAGAAGGAAGAGTGCTGGTTGGTTTTCTATGGTTCCTATTAATTTTCTTTTTTGCTTACTGTTTGTAGCTGTTGTGTTCTGAGTTTTTCCATGTACATCAGTACTTCCTGCTGTTAATTTCATTTTTCAAATGGACCAATAGTTCTTTGTGTAAAATGAAATAAGGATGCTGCATGTGATTAGACTTTTCAAAGAGAACAGAGATTCCTGTTTAATATTAGATGTTGCAATGTTTTTATTATTCTATTATATAGATACTTCTTTAGTGAGTTTGCCAAAAGAAACTGCAGTAGTGATTCCTGAAATGCTGCAAATAATTCAGTACTTCCACGGCTTGTCACCTTTTGAGTGGCACATCTGAAGGTATGCCACAATTGCTTAGACTACTTCTGCTTTCACTAGGCTGGCTTGTTTGGAAAGGGAACAGATTTTGAAATGTCTCTTTGCAGTCCTTCCTTTTACAATTCAACAAAAATAACTTTTTTTACAGCTGTTCTTCTTTTTTTCAAAGATGCTCATGGAGAGGTGAGCACCAGTCAGCAAAGGTTCTGGACTACCCTGGTGTCCCAGTCAAGCAAATGTTCAGCATGTTTTAGCAGTGAATTTGGCTTTTGACCTGAAACATGCAGTGTCTCACACTGTGATTGTGAAGTTGTTTGAACAGTATCTCCAGGATACCTTGTGCTCTGCTCCATCTTGATTTAAGTGCACCTAATTTTGCTGATCGTAGATTACAGCCTCCTTTGTTCAGGGAATGTCATCTTGTTCTGAACATACTTGGAGCCTGACAATTAATGCACAGACTAGATCTGCTCAATCTTTAACACTTTCAATAAAGTATAACAAGCAGAAGTTTAGCAGAAACTGTGCTTTCTCTTCTCCCACATTATATTAATCAGGAGATTTTTTTAATGCTAACTGTGTTGTCATCTTTGTTCTTTGGCACTGCTTTCAGTTGTGTCTTAGTGATGAACAAAGTGATGCTTTCAAAGATAGGCAAGGAATTCCCTTTATGTAATTTTTTCATTACAATGATCTAAGTATGGAATTTTAAAGAGGATTTCAATTATACTGAAATTCAGTGGCCTTTTGGCATCTAGCCACAATAGAAGCCTTGAAAAATTCAAGTCTGGAAGCATAAACCAAGTGCACTAATTTATAATGTAATGACATCCTCATCCTCTTCATTTTGCCCAGAGTTCACGACCTAGTAATCTGCTTCTCTTTGCATTTGCCTTTGCAAAGGCAGCGTGTTTATGTTGACTGAACTATAATGTTTAACCATGAAGACGTGGTTACTTTATGGGTATTTGTTTCTTAGTTTTGTGGCATGAAGTATGCATGAAGTATGCACTCTTGCTTCTCCTAAGATATTTTCAAACAGTCTCTCTGCATCAATTCCATTAACTTTATTTTCTTAAACCTCTCCTTCAGGCTGTTAATAACTAACTTTCTGGTTTCTAAATCACTTTTCTTGGAAGCTGTGTGCCCTGGTCATATCCTTGGTTCGGTCCTCATGTGAGGATTTGGAACTTAATTACTGTATATTATGGTCACTGCCAACAGCTTAGTCAATTGCTTCCTGAAACAATTCAGTGCCAAGTCAAGTATCAACTCATAAATTCTTCTCCACATGTAAAATAGCAAGACACAATTTTTTCCACATTTTGTCCTCTTGAGATGTTGCTTACGCAATACTTGTGCTGTTGAAATTACACATCATTATTGTACAACTAGACTGTGTTGCCTTCCATTATTACTAGCTGAAATCCTCAGCTTCATTTCATCCCTCTCAATCCAGGAAAGAGTCTTCCTGCTGGTCCTAGTTAGGTAGTCAGAGTTTGCCATTTTTACTGGTGCCTGCTCCACTTTTATGGCTTGTTGTGAATGAAACTGGAGTATGCTGGTCCCTGGCAAACTTGGGTGAGTCCGGGAGAATATTTGCTATCTCTGCAATCTTTAGCAGAGGAATTCTAAAGCTGCCTTAATTTACCTTAGAGATATAGATTTATCCCTGAGATGATGTTTATGGAATCAGAAGAGTGTTTCAGCTGCACTCTTTCTCAGCAGTGACAGAAATATCACAAAATCCAGTTTGCTCAAAATTTCCAGACTGACATGTTTTAGGTGCCCCTCTGATTAAGACATCATGATGCAGTATTCTCTCCTATTACTATTTTGATGTACAGCCTGTATGCATTGAAATAAGAGATGGGAAGATATGAGAGCAATAACAAATCTCTCATCTTTGAGAGATTTGTTGAGAGGTGCCTTCTATCCTGTAATGTTATTAGACTAAGCAGACTTTTCTGGAGCTTTTAACAGCTGGTTGCACAGCTAACAAGAAATAGCTGCGTATTCTAGTTCTGAGCAAGGAACAAAGGTTACTAGAAGATTAATTCACACATGATGCAGCAGGCACTGAAGAAAGAAGCTTTTGTAATAATTAGCTTCTCAATCAAGAGTGTAGAGAGTGGAAAAAATGCAGTGGTTGATTGTGCCAGCTGCACAGTTTCAAGCAGGCCCACTGACGATTGTGTCCCAGTCAGATATTCCGATCAATCTAAAGTGGAATTATTTAAAAATGATGGTCTTATACTGTGCATAGAGCACAAACAGGAGCCTGTTAAACAGAAAAATCCCCCATGTCACAGCTCTTTCAATATGGGGTATGGTTGCCAATTAAGTTGAAGCAGGACCTACACCCAGACTGGTTAGTAGTTTCTTGTTGCCTCTTGCTGCCTGGGCTGCCAGTGGTTTTATCAGGCCTCTGTAGAGCCTGATTCTGGTGCCAGGGGGGTTGGGGGGATTTTTGTTGTTGGCACATTTCCTTTTGACTCCTATGGAGCGTGGGCTTGGCGCTCTATTCCTAACTGCCTGACTTAGCCAGTGGAAACACAGCACATTGAACAGCAAATTAGGGTTTCAGTCATTTAGTAGTAAGTATTTTTATGGTAGCAGGACATTCCAGACGTTGCAGGTTCATAGCAAACTTGCAACATTAGGATCATACAAGAGTGCAGAAATGCTGGAGTAGTCCTTCTCCTCTTACCATTTATCAGACACATCATAACAGATGATGAGCCATGATTTATTCCAGGATGTATTTTCCTGTAAGGAATTAGCCTGTGTCATGTTTGGTCTGACATTTGGGTGATACATGCACACCAGCCAGTCACAGTAAAGGGACAGAGCTAGCAGCAGCTTTCCTGACATTTTAAGAGTTGGGCAAGCTTAGTTGAAAGTAAGCTTAGGTGAAACATGGTCATTCAAACAAGTGGATGACTGAGGAGGTTTGAGAAAGGGGCATCATTCAGGAGTCAATCACGAGACACTGATTTGGCGGTCACAGGCAGTTCATGCCTGGGCTCCCAAACAGAGAATCCTGAGGAGTGCAAAAGAACAAGGGACAAGGGACACAGGCTGCAACAGGAGAGATTCTGATTCGGTAGAAGGAGAAATAAATTATGGGGGAGGTCAAGCACAGAACAGGTTATCTAGAGAGGTTGTAAGACCTCCATCATTGGAGATATGCAAAACGTTGTTGGACTAGGACCTGAACAACCTGATCTGACTTTGAATTAGTAGCTAACTTTGAAGTTGGTGCTGCCGTGAAAGAGTTGAACTTCAGACGTGACCTCCAACATAAATTATCCCGTCATTATATATCTTCTGTGTGAGCTGGGAATAAAGTAAGGTCATCAACAGAGCTTAAAAGACCATTTTTTGCTCTCAGTGTGCTTTAGAACCCTGCAGATTTCCAGAGAGCAGTCAGTGCCCCAGACAGGGGAAAAATGTACATTTTTGTAACTGTGTTTTTTATTGAGAGACGTTGGCTTCCAGAAGTGATGAATGTGATAGGTCATCTACAGTGACTCTGATTCCTGCCAGAATCTGTAATCTCAGGACTCCAATTTTGTGTAAAAATCTACCACCAGGCCTTTTCATATTGACATAGAAGGTACTTCTGTGGTAGAGAAAGGAATGGATTTAAGGGGTAGGGTTTTCATTCAATAAATGCTTATTGATTTTAAAGCCAGAATCTCAGGTCCTTACTCAATATAAGAGAAAGTCTTGTTTTGAGACTGACCCCCTGTCTGTCAGCTTCTCCTAAATAAGGATTGGGCTCAGTAGCTTTTGGTTGAGTGGGGGCTGGATGAAATTTGAGAGGTTTCTCAGAATTTGTTCCATACAGAATAATCCTTCCAGGGGGTTCACTCTGCTACCTGGAATGATTTTTTTAATCTTCACTGTCTAGGAGAGTCTCTCCGGCTGTTCACAGAGCAAATCAACTTTATCAGCACTTTATTGTCATTTGCCTTCATGAGTTTATCTGATTTTAAAGAACTAGCTGCTACGATTCTTTGGTTTACAGCTGTGGTGTTAAAAAGGCTCAAAAGTATGTTTCTTTCAAGAGAAAAGTGGATTTTTTGAGTGCTAAGGATTTTCTGATAGCTTTCTGATGATTTTGTAAAAATACACTGTCTGGCACGTCAAGCCAGCCACTGATAATCAGTAGCAGCATAGCTGACTCATTTTGGCTGTGTCAAATCATCATAACTACCAAGTATCAAAACATTACCCAACAAGGTGAGCAGGGCCTTTCCTGCCACACTGACATGTGTGTTGCTTTGTACTCTGAATGAAATCCTCACAATGGGAAGCTGCCAATGCACTGCAGCTGATTGTTTAAAAAGCCCCGCATGGTTATGTTCATGTCAAGGGCTGGCACCCCTTGTGAGTGAGCACTTTTCAAACAGCTGTCTCAAATAAATGTAAAAATGAAGATGACTAAAATACTGAACATTAATAGCCTCTGTGGTTATTCCTAGTTGTGAGATACAGAGGCATGATGTTGTCCATGTGAATGGGCATTATATCATAGTGACAGTTGCAAGATTTGCGAAAGCACTGCGGTCTTTCCTCTGTGCACATCTGATTCCCATAAATATTAACAAGAGTTACAGGCCATGTTTTTTGTGGTCTGTACTCTCAGGAGTTCAGATTTTGTAATGTTTGTAGACTTGTTGCCGTATTTTTTTAAAAACTGTTGTTGGATGTTTACATCTGATATTACATTACAAATAAAAAAGAACACACAAAAGTCAGAAGAGCTCCAGCAAGGAACAAATATGCAGGATAAAACATGATTTAAAAAACCCTCACACTTTACTACAGATATTTATACTTCCTTGCTACCTCGCTTTCTGAATGACTTTTTCATGTACTTACCCAGCCCTGCTTTGAGCTACCTTCTTCCTGCTTTGTAGAATAAATAATTTGACTTCCATTTATTTAAGTGCATAACCAAATGTGTTTAATCATTTGGGTGTGCATGCATGGTCTTACAGAGTTAAACAATATGTTGGTCTGCTGTTAGGAAGTATCATGGTATTAATTATTATTTTCCATTAGTTTGCCTTTCTAATTTCAATTTGTAAATTGCTAATGATAGAACATTTTCTGTGAACAGCTAATTCTGAATATCACCTTGAGTCCGGACATGGGAACATAATAAATGCACTGCAGTGCATTATCCAGTGTGCTGTTGTTAGCAGTACCAATAAGGGATGCTACGTAGAAAGAACATATGAGCCTGACCACTTTTTGTTGTACTCCCCAGTCATCTACTGTCGTGGGGATAGGAGTGTTTTCTTTACCTGTTTTCTTTAGTGTTTATGACAACAAGTTTGCACCCTGCTGTGTAAAAAATATATCACTAATCCAGTGTAATTATGGCCCTCTTTAACAGTAGCATGTTAAACACAAATCAGAAGTTCATTCTACTTTGGGCGTTAGCAACCCAGTACAAAATGATGGATCTTGTTCCGAGGACCCTGCTATGAAATTTAAATATCCTTGAGCAGACCCTCAAAGTTACAGGAGAAACCTTTAGACTGTGCTGAAAGTGCTGATTTCCTATTTTTCAGTATCTTTAGTGATGCTGTTTACTAAACTTGAACCTAGTCTTGGGGTGTTAACATTACCTTTACATATATGTGTACTACGCACAGACTAATTCTAGAGCTCTTAACATTTTATAGCACTACACAGAGGTTTTGGTGTCACTTTTCTAGGTGACGCAGCCTTATCATAGGGAAATCTGTGCCCTGATGAACCTACTGCCTAAGACAGCGCAAACTGTTTCTGCATAAACCGGGGTCATTGCTTGAACTATTTGAAGAGCTTGTTCATTTTCCTCTTTCTGGGGTTCAGCATTTTCCTTTTAGATCTTTTTAGAGAAAACGTGCTGTTGTCAGAACACAGATGTCAGATGAGGCGTCACCTCCACGGCAGTGTGACAGGCAGAATGCCGCAGAGGCTTTAGCTGAGACCCGCCTGCTGACACCTGGTCCCGGTGCGTTTGGGGATCGTCCTCGGCGCTGCAGCTCCAGCCACCGAGGGACAAAAGCTTGCTTTGACATGTCCAGCCGAGAGACTCGTGGTGCCCCACAGCACTGTCCTCGCAGCACTGAGGACGGTGCCATCTCCACTGCAGTCACCACAGCCTTTTCCTTCCAGAGTCCCGTCTGGAATTTGGGTGCTCCGTGGGACTCCGTGATCCCCCTCTAGCGGGGAGCTGATGCCAGCGCCGGGCTGTGCTTTATCTCCGCACGTGGTGGTGGCTCTGCCTGCCAGCGGGAGCCCCGGAGACTGAAATCTTATTATTTGATCCTCTGGCATTAAAATCCAAAGGCAAATCAAATGTGTGACAAAGCTTTTTACACGTGATAAAGTGCACACAACCAAGTAAATCCATGGGCTTAGATCTAACAGGGAGCATTTGTATTCTAGAAGTTTTGTAGCTGTGGGCAAGTAGATTATTTATATTAGCGTTCTCATGTAAAACTGATTTATTATATTTTCTAAGAAAAAGATTTCCTGGTTTTTTTTCTATAGCAGTACCTTTGATAAAAATGCATATAATTATTTGTGTGATAATCTGGAATTTAATTCAATTTACAATATGTTCATTTAAAAGTTTGTATTTACTTTTGGAATAACAGTCATCAAGAGGAGTGCCTAAAATTCGTATTGGAAATCAGTGGAGGGTGATTGCTTGAAGAGCTGGTATTCTGAAATGCTGAGATGCCTGAATGAACTCCTGTTGTGTAAAGGGGCAATAAACATTTCACAGAGGTTAATTCTGCACAGAAATAAAAAATAAAATAAGAAGATACACTGTTTTAAAAACTAATTTTGCTGATGGTGGAAACAATGTTAGCTATGAAAATGACATTTGAACTTCTTAGACACATGATGAACAAAATATTGATCATGATTTTACAACGGAAGTTAAGTCTAAGAGTTGGCAGATAAACTTCAGAGCAGTTGTGCTTAGGATGTTGAAGCTCTACAGTGTTATCAGACTTAGGCACAGAGATTACATTTACATTTATTTCTGGCAAAACTCATGTTTGTAATACATACTACCTTTCAGCAGTAGATAGTTTCCTTCCTTCCTTCCTTCCTTCCTTCCTTCCTTCCTTCCTTCCTTCCTTCCTTCCTTCCTTCCTTCCTTCCTTCCTTCCTTCCTTCCTTCCTTCCTTCCTTCCTTCCTTCCTTCCTTCCTTCCTTCCTTCCTTCCTTCCTTCCTTCCTTCCTTCCTTCCTTCCTTCCTTCCTTCCTTCCTTCCTTCCTTCCTTCCTTCCTTCCTTCCTTCCTTCCCTCCTTCCTTCCCTCCTTCCTTCCATCTCCCTTCCTCTCTCCCTCCCCACCTATCACTGTTTTCCAGCACTTTTCCCCCTCAACTCCCTTCCTCTCCTTCCCCTCCTTCTTTCCTCCCTTTCCAGCTTCCTGCTAGTCTATCTTCCCTTACTTTTCTCAAACACCACTTCCCAGTTTATGATGTGACACTTCACCACAACAGACTTTGTGTTCACTATGCAGTGTCTACTGCCTCCCATGTATCCATGCATTAACTCCTTTGCTCTTTACCATCCATTTCTTTCAGCACTATCCGTAAGGTGCTTCTCAAGCCACTTTTCTCTGCTTGACTTTCTCTGTGTTTAACCTTTTCTGAAATCACTTCTACTCTTACCACTGACATTTGAATGATTCATCTTGGGAGGTAGTGTGTGAGACAAGTGGCGTTATGATAGTACAGTCAGTCTAACGTATGTTTGGACAGCCTTTGTCCATAATAATTCTCCTACCTTGGGAGAGAGCTGGCTGGCTGAGAGGCAATGTTGGTCGATTTCATTAGCTGACATTATTTCAGTATTCGGATTGAGGGAGTTGTTAAATCATCATTACTACAGTCATGCACACCTTTGATGTAGATGTTTGGTAACTGGCTCTACATCGCTTTGTCTGTGACTTTATCTGTTTTTTTCTTGATGTTCCTGATATTTACAATAATAAATCCACTTATTCCTGCATGCACATATGCGTAGTCTCGCATGCACACACAACATGCTAAGGCTTTGGTTGATTACTGATGTTTTTAATTACAAAACATATTTCTCTATCGCTCTATTTGCACTGCTTTGTTTTAGCTTCATCTAATGCACTGGAACTCCACACTGTACAGCAGCATTGATGAGGCCGTAGGGAAGAAGCACGGCATAGCTATCATTGCTTTGTTTGTGCAGGTAAGTTTCCTGTGTTACACTTGTTACAATGCACTGTCATTTGTCTGGGGATAATGAGGTCCTTTCCATATTATTCAATTTTTAATGATTTCATAAAAGAAAACAATGTATGACTTCTGGTATTCTGTTTGAAAGATATTTTTCAGTCCTGTCTTCTGTATGTGTGCTAAGCAATCAATTCTTGTCTAAACAGGATGTTGGAAGTATGTTAAGGAAGAGATAATACATAGTTAAGCATCTTTCTGTGACTCTGGCTATAAGTAGACATCGAATCTTCTTGGCAGGGTCTGATGTTCAGAGGCTGGCAAAATAGAGAAAAGGAGGAAATAGAGGAGAGGAGGAAAGATTAAAAAAATGCCTACAAACCCATTGGCACTGCTAAAAACTGGTAGTTGAATTCTGCTTTTCTGAACACAGGGACAAGAATGTTTCTTCACACAGGAGAAATGCGAGTCATATTACTTCTTCAGGGGCCAAGACTGTTAACAAGATCTGCCAGAGACCCTCAGAAAAGCCTGCAATGAGGAGGCTTAAAGCTTCCTGGGGACAAGGTGTAATGAAATCTGGGAAGTTAGCACTATAATCTAATTGCTGTTGAAGGTTTTTCAAGGTCTGCACCCTATAAGGATTTTTCAGTTTTAGTCCTCAAACACCAGATTCTCATCTTCCTCATGAGAAATGGCAAGCTGTATTATTTAAATGGGTTTGGAGGAAGAGGTTTAGAGTTCATCCTTAGATCAATTGGATTTTCATTCACAGTGATATTATTAATTTTTCGTATTTCATAACGAGTTTATGAGTGCCTTTGAGCTTTACCTCTGAATTTAAAGGTACATTGGTTGCTGCCTCAACACTCAGATAGAACTGCTAAAAATGGAATTTAGGAAGTCTTCAGCTTTGTGTCCTAGAGGGCTGTGTGATAATTGCTTATGTAAGTCACCTTCTCATTCCAGCAGAGGTAACCTTCGAGTCAGTTACAAAGTTATATATAAGTTCTTAAATAAATCTGAAACTTCAATGATACATTTTCCATTTCTGGTCTCTCACCCACATCAGTGTTCTTAAGCATTCCAAAAAGTCTTTTTCATTAGCCAAGAAAGGCATCATATAATTACAATTGACCAAGGAAAAATACTATTTAAGCTGTTTATTAAAGGAATGGGGAGAAGAAATTTGGTGACCATTTTTTCTTGGTAAAGCCATGGAAAAATAGTTTTGTACCACAGTTCTCAAAATACATTATTCTAAGGTCAGTGAAAATATTTTCACTTATTTAAGTGACAGCCCTTGGGGATTATTAATTTAGAAGCAGCATCTTTGAAGTGACTTCAATGTCTTTTATGCACTTTGAAGGTTGGAAATTGAGATTCTATTCTGAAAGAAAAGAAAATGCTCTTAAATTCCTAGAAATAACAAAGTGCCTTTTGTTGACCTTCAGTTGTTTCCTTCCAGTGGCTATTGTGTCATTCTATTGCAAGAAAAACAAAAAGCAAACAAATTTGTCAGGGTCTAGCTCTCCCATTCTCACTCATGCTGGCTTATTTCCTCACCTCGTGTTTGTACATGTTGACACAGAAATCAAGTGGAAAGCCATTCTGCCTCTTCTTATTTTGTTCTGGAGGTGAAACTGAGATCCTGGAATGGGTAATTTGAGTAAGAAGCAGCTGAGTTTAGTGTGCAGAGTAAGCAATGCCCATATAAAATTAGAATCTCTTCTCTTAGTGTGTATCTTTAGAGCCCCATCTTCCGTGCCTTACAGGCGTTTAGTAGAGGCAGTGCTGCAGCCTGCTGGGAGCCCGGCGTTCACTGGCATGATCCCAGGGATGCTGTGAGAGAGGAAATCTGCTGTTCTGAGCTCTGCAGGCAGGAAAAAACTCCCCCGAGCTTCAGAGATACCTTAGGCCAGATTTTCAACGCTATGGGAACAAATTCAAAAAGTATCTGATCTGCTTGTTCACTCTGTTCCTTTCTGTGTACTTTTCTGATGGAAACCGGTAGGGACAAACTGTATCCTTGGCCACGGTACTGCACCATTTTGACTCCACACAGAGTAGGTGCTGCAAAATAGGGTTAATCAAAACCTACCAGACTTAATTACGACTCTTTCTCTTGTTCTGTGAGTTTCTGTGTCTGCTTTAAAGTTGTTCAAGCCCTGTTTATTTTGGCTGGTGGTTTTATAATGATTTAATTTTTTTTGTGTTGTCATGTATCAGTGTATTTGATTTACACAAGGTTGTGTGGCTAAACTAAAAACAGCTATAGTACTTACTGTTCTGGTTGACCTGTGTTTTGCCTCACAGCTTTTGAAATACCAAGATACTGAAGCTCACCTTTGCTTGCTGTATTTCAGATAGGAAAAGAGCATGTGGGCCTAAAGGCTGTAACTGAAATTCTTCAGGACATCCAGTACAAGGTAAGGCATTGGCTGAAGTGATGCTTCCTTTAGTGACCGGAGAGAGAGTAGGCAAGGGGTCTGTATGGAGCCAAGAGAAAGGTTTCAGATGCCTCTGTTGTAAAACCACATGTAAAAGCCATCATTTGGTGGCCAGCATGAAAACCTCAGCATATTGTTCAGCTAATATATATTTTTTGTACTTCTTTCTTTCTCTGGTGGCCAGAAAATTTGATCTATACCAATAACTGCTGGCAAGTCCTACCTTTTCAGTGATTTTCATGGAGTCAGTGTGAGTGCAACACTGCGACATACTTAGTGAACACCAGCAGCCTGGTTTTAATTTGTAGAGGAAAAGAACAGGTAAACTGAGCACCTATATTAACTTGCAGGGAAATCAGCAAAAACACAATGCTGACTTGTCAAGAGGATTATGTGTGGGGATCCTGAAGGACAGATAGTAATACTAGCAGGACTGGGGAGATTTGAGTGCTCTCCAAAATGCTGACACTGTCTTAAATGACCTTGGGCAAATTGCCTCCATCTCTTTGCTTCATGATCTGTAACATGGAAATAATTATACATACCTTTGATTTTAAAAGGATTTTGAGATGTATTGGTGGCACAGTTCTTATTAGTCTCTAGAGGCTACCATTCACTCCAGCAGATGCTGAAGTGAGAAAAATTAGAAAGGAATCAAAATCTTTTAGTCAAATAATATATGGTAAACTTTAGTTAAACTCTTTATTTATGAAAGTGTCAGAGAAAATGATAGTGTATGGAACTCTAATTTCATTATTGGAACAACAGCCAAGCAGAGGAAGGTCATGAAAGGCCTCATCATTGTGTGACTGTTGTAATTGTGACTTTCAAAGGGTCAGCATCAAACACACTTTGGCATACCTAACATTTTCATCTATTAAATGTGTGGATCCAGCGTTATTTTATTAAGTGTTATGCATGTTAGTTAAGTAAAGCTCACTTTGGCCCTTCTTTTTTTTAACTTTTTGAATGGAACCCCTGAATTTTATGTAGAGAATTTCAAGGCTGGGACCGAAAGAAGTCCAGGTGCTAAAGGTAGAAAGTTAACAAATTGCTGGGATAAGCTTAAAAATGAAAAAAAAAAAAAAGTGATTGTGTAGCCACAAGGACAAACACAATGGTGATTAAATGGGGGCTATTAATGAGGTTGCTTTCCACAGGAATTCAAGGCTTAATGTTATATGAACACAGAATGTGTTTTACCTTGGCATTCATCAGCATTTTAATTAGGAGCTAGAGTTGAGATTGATTTGTATTCATTTTTTCAGGGAAAGTCCAAAACAATACCCTGTTTTAATCCCAACTCTTTATTGCCAGGTAGGTGCTTTTGCTTACTTTCGTGTGTGTGGATTAGTAGCTGATTGCAGAGGCTGAGACAGTCTTAATCTAAAGCCTAGCCTAAATGGCAGGCCTGGGTGTGTCCCATAATGTGGTGATGCATTTTGGTAAAGCACATCCTAACAGCGATAGTGGTGAAGTCCTATTGGAATTTACTGTAAATCTGCACCTTTGTCATGTGAGTGGGATGTGTTACCGTGGTCTGTGCACTGCTGACAACAACTTTGTTGAGGATTTACCAGCCCATCTAGAGAGATAGCTGGATGTGTTTCTTTCTCTACTTGGGCATAGGATAGGAAGGGTAGGGCTACCCATTTAACAATTTTTGGCAGAATCAAAAGACAATACCATTAGGCAATGACAGTTGTATAGCCTAAAAGGAGAAGTGACAAAGGGAGGCAAATTCAAACTTACATCGCTAAAAGTTAAAGAGTATCAGTAAGAAATGTGACTTTTAAAAAAAAATTTCTAAAAAGAAATGTTTCTGCAAGGAATCCACTTGAGCTAAACTATGTCATAGTGGCAAGATCTTTAATTTTTCAAAGCAGCCCAGGTCTACATTAGCTGTATTAATTATATCAAAATAATATAGTCTAGGTTGCAAAGTCAAGTGCTAGGAATTGCAGGAATTAAGGCAGCCTGTGCCTCCAATGCATGTGTCCATTATGAAACATCACTTGATTGCATGACCATAAGTTATTTTTTACAGGGCCCCTGCCTCACAGTTCCTGTTTGATGCTGATCAAGTCACATAAACAAAAATTTTCACAAGTCATCTCTAACTACGTGTTCCTCATTTTCTAGGTGCCCGACTTGAGATCATGGGGTCTGATTTGCAGAAGTGCTGAGTGCTTACACCTCCAAGAAGTCAATGGGAGCAGTGCTCTGACTGTTATGTGCTATAGAAAGTTAAATACTCTGAGAAATCAGGTTCTAAGCATGTCATATTGAACACCTCAAATGAATAGATGCATTTGACCTCATCTTCTCTGCCTCAGTTCCCCAGCTTTAAAGTGAAGGGATAATCTATCCTTCCTCACCACTCAAGGGTATGGGAGGATAAATTAATTCACTTAAGCTCTCAGGCACTGGAGAAATGAGTGTATTAGAAATGTGAAAAATGAGGAAATATTTTAACAAGCAGGATTTCAATAGCATTGGAAAAAGGAGACCAAGTGCTTCGTACTGTACTGAGAATTCTAAATATTATGTACTTTTCAAAACAAAGTCATCTGTCTTTGCAAGTAAATGATGAATGGTTCTCCAGAAAAGACACACATGGCCATGTAACAACACTGTATCATGATGCATGCACAGGATGGGCTGAATTAATTCTTACAGTTCTCAACTTTTGAGTGTTTGATAATGCAACTTGCTGTCAATGGATTTGCGACATAATTTCCTAGCTGAGAAAGAAAATTGCACCAACAAAACAAAACCATTTACTGACAATCACAGGCTTCATTAGCAAGATTTGAGATTCCTCTGAGCTAGTAGTGAAATGACAGTAACAGGTTAGTTCAACCAAGCAGGTTTATTTGTTTCCAGTCTCCCATTCTGTCCTTGTCAAGCTAGTCATAACCTTCCCCCTGGCTCTCCTTGCCATGATTAACCACTCTTTGTCTTCAGTTTCCCTCTAGGTTTTTTTCTTGTCCCTTCTTTTACAGTCAGGCAGCTTCTTCTCTGTACTTTCTAGGCTGTATGTGGCCTTCAGCAGCAAGGGAAAGGCCTGTGTTGTCTCACTTACGAAGTGTAGTGTGATTGGAATTTATGAGGAATTAAAATAAAAATAATTTAAAAATTAAAATAAAATACTTAAAATCAAATGTTGTATGTAGAACTAAAACTCTGTATGGACAAAATATTGTACATTTTCTTCTGTGGCAACTGTTTATTCTAACAGCTATTTATAAACCTATTAATAAATATATAGACTTTAAAAAATATGTAATTATAAGATAAACCTTGATGGTTTCCCCCTCTTAAATTCAACTCACTTTTCCAAAGGTAGGAAACACCAGTGCATCTTAAAAAATATGTCATCAGAATTGCAAAGTGAAAAGCTTTTCTTCAGCTAAATTTTCATTGATTTTTTTTCTAGAAAGTGCAATAAAATTAATTCTTGAGACATATCCTAAATGTAGAAGTCAGTTAAAATTCGATCACCACAGACCCTCTGCCTTCAAAATTCAGTGTCTCTTTTAGCTTTTGACATTAGCAGGAATTCTTCGATTTGCATAACACTGCTTATTTGCCATGTTAATTTAAAGAGCTGCGCACCTGTAATTTTTGACATCTACAAAGTGGTATTTTCACGTCTAAAATGCTCATCTGCAGGGTAACTTACTGTAATATAATGACCACAAGCTCATACACATTCATATGAGGAAGTAGTGGGCAGTGCTTGGTGGGTTATAAATTCACGCCTTAGCTTGTGCTTACTAACTTCATCATGCGAGCGAGCCCACAGCTGTCATGAGCTGTCAGGACTGAAAGACACCATTAACTTCCTTAATGTCATTAAAATTCCCTTTTCCTTTTGATTTCAGATCCTCTTCTGCGTGACTACTGGGTGTATGAGGGCTCTCTCACCATTCCACCCTGCAGTGAAGGTGTCACCTGGATATTATTTCGCTATCCTTTGACTGTGTCCCAAGTGCAGGTAACAGCTGTGCTTAAAGTGACCCTGGAATATGGCTATGAGCTAAAGGTTATAGCGTGCAAATGTATATATCAGGATGTTATGTCTGTTCTCCTTAAAGATCCCATTAGATCAGTACATGGCTTTTCAAGTAAAGGTTAAACCTTTTGAGTCACTGGAAGCAACGCAAAGGTCAGAGATGAAAAACCTTGTTATCATTTATCATCTGCATTTAAAATAATTCTTATATTTAAGTGAACAAAAAAGAAAAAAAGGAACTCAATGGGCAAAGGAGATTCAATTCTTTGTAATTGTAAGCTTTCAAATATCACTGTCTTTTAACGTTAAAGGAACAAAAAAGCGCAGGGAGGCACTACGTCCTGGAGAATGAAAAACATTAATGTAGTAGACTGGCTAGATTGCATTGAATTATATTTAATTTATCTAGCTCTTTTTGAATTCAGTTTTATAATAAGTGTTAAATGGAAGCTACCTGTTTAAATTTGATTTCGTGTGTATGTATTTTAAAATGTTTGGGATTTTTTTCCTTTAATTAAATGTAACAGTATTGAACCTTTCTAAGTAAAACTTTTCAAATCTGTCTA
Source organism: Sylvia atricapilla (assembly GCF_009819655.1). Taxonomy (NCBI): domain Eukaryota; kingdom Metazoa; phylum Chordata; class Aves; order Passeriformes; family Sylviidae; genus Sylvia; species Sylvia atricapilla. The sequence continues at coordinate 115,838,515 of NC_089140.1, read as the reverse complement.
CAAATAATCCCAGTAAAAACAAAGAAAACTCCTGATGGATATTCTTCCACAGTCTGTGAATCCCAGCTGGAGGAATGTGTGTTTAATTTAAGTGAAACTACCTAGAATCCCTGAAGCCGAATGCATTCATTTCCATTGCCTGCTCGGAAGCAGGCACTTTTTTTTTTGTGAAAAAAGTATAAAAAGTGATAAATTCAGATTTAAATTATTTCAGCTGTAATAATTTAAAATTTTAACATCTTCAACAATTTAAAATTGGCACCATTTCTTGTTTAATGGAACCGAATTCTAGGTCTCATCATAGGATAAAAGCAATAGCTCCCAATAAGTTATCTGTCTGGTATATCCAACTTAAATGTATCCCATCATGAATCTGTTATTTGTTTATGAAAAGCTTAAGACTCGTGGCTGCTTACTACTGAGTAAATGCATTACTTTCTACTGAGTAAACAGCATTCTGTTAGCATTATTAGATTCAGAGTAACTTTTAAAGACAGAGTGCATTTTGTAACCTGTCAGCTAATTGTCCAGATAAGATATTGATAAATAAGGGGCCTTAATCAGATGTACGGTGTCCACAGCTATTACAGTGAGACATAGTATGAAATTGCTAGTTGCAGATTTTGTAGTCTCTATTCCTGTTTAATCCAATCAGTGCACAGAGGAGAGCCAAGTTTAAACCATCCACATGTAGTGGGACAGGGTGAACAAAAGAGGAGTTAAGAAGAGAAATGCAACTTTAGTTAGTATTACTATGTACTAATTTACCACTAGGATGTTGGAATGTTGTGTGAAGGAGATGAGGCTCCTGAAAATAATATTGTGCCTGGGGAAAAGAGTGACCCACAGTGCCTGCAGCAAAGACTGAGATTCACAGCCATGGCCTTTGTTAGGTATGGGGTGGCTGCTTTGTGATGCTGCATTACTTTTATAGGTGTAAAACCAATCCAAAAACATTGCAGTGAGGCAGGGCATGCAAGTCATGGAGGAGCTTTTCCCTCCCACTGGCACTGTATATGAGCGAGAGATGGAACTGGAGTTGATTGGAGCAGACTTGGGCCAGGATGATCCATTATACTTGTCACAGATAAGAATCAATTAGAAAAAAAATCCTCAGTGATACTTATGATTGCAGCATTAAAGTTAAGCTTGTGCAGCGAAAATATTTATTAAGAGCATGAAAGGCTTTTGCCAAGATGTGATAAAAAATAATATTTCGTCAGTCATTGCTTTCAGATGTCAATAAAAGATAAATATGTCAATAAAATAAATATGTCAATGAAAAATGAATATGGGGTGACAGGAGATGATTCTGGGATTTGTAAATTGAAAGGTATTGGGAGGTCTCCATTATGCCCAAATTAAGGTTTTGTTGGTTCTAGAATATTTTGCTATAGCCTAAAATTCCAAGATTTTAAATTGTAATTAGCATTTTGGCTGCGGTGAAATATCTGGCCTCTTTTGTGCATGTGGGCATGAGTGCCTATGAGAGATTTCCTGTAATCACAGAACTGCAGAATGATTGGGGTTGGACGGGACCTCTGGAGATCATCTATTCCAAATGCCCTGCTGAAGCGGGTTCATCTAGAGCAGATTGCCCAGGAGAGATTAAGGAGAGATTAGAAATGCAAGGGCTTTTGTGTGTGGGAAATAGGAGGATGTAGTATAGGATACACCATTTTGAATCTTCTGTGGAAGGCTGGTAGAGGCATTTAATTTTATTAAGCCAGCTTGCAGTATTAAATCATAGATTTCAGTGCAAATGCATTTCTAATGGGTTTTAATACATTATTTTTACATGTGTCATTACCTTGTAGAACTTTCTTCTTTGGGATACTGATGAAATGTCAAGTGCTTTATATTAACACTAGTAGCATATGTGGTTATAGCCAGTGAGAGACAAGTTCAAGGCTATTTTAATTTTTCAGGTCATGAAATAATCAAGCTCTAAGTGTCAATAACAAGTAAATAAAGAATTGCATAATATAATATGTGAGAGGTTTTATTTCTTTCCTCTGGTCTAACTATTTCATATATTGGAGACAAGATGCTGATTTTCTGCAATTAATACAGAAATATTGATCAGCTTAACAAGCTGCAGGTCATAAGGGCAAGAAAATGAATAAAATTGCCATCCTCTTTCAGGTTCACACTCACAAAATAATTCCACATTTTTTCTTTTGAAACAATGAAGTACCTATTTTGATATAGGTACAACAGGCTGACCATTACAAAATAGAGAACTTCTTTTTTATCCTGAAGACTTTTTCAGATTGCAAAGTTCAGCTGATAAGTTGATATGCTATTCATCTAAGTCAATGTTAAGTGAAAGGAGACTTGAGTGTGCTAGTCATATGAATAACAAAAGAGCAATTCAAGACTTGCAGCATCAGGATGTGCTTTCCTGGAATCCTGAGAAATGCTGTTTCCTCACTGGAAGCAATTTTCTTTGTCATGAGACTGCACTTCCATCAAAAAGTCCTTCATGGGTCATTCTGGGAGTATTCCTGTCCTCCTATTGTGATTTTTGTCATCCTTACTTGACTTACCTTGAAATACATAGCCCAGGAAGAACTCTGTTGATTCTTTTTGTGAGTACCTCACACATGCAAGTACACTGCTAAAATGCCATGGGAGAAAACTCCTATTAGGCCAGTAAAAAGTAGGAAATAATTGAAAAAGACTTGGTCATGCTTCTCTTCACCATATTTTAAAAAAATGGGACATTTGTGAATAATGTGCTTTGTGGTTCACTGAAGCCCAGAACAAGTGCATTGTCTAAGCCACTCAGAGTAGGGATTTTATATAATGATGCAGAAGGAGCTGTCATTTTTGCTGTATTTATTGTCAGAATTAACTGGTCTTTTATTGAATGGGATGGTCTCTAGTGCTTTTGTCTACCTCATTCAGAATCAAAAACTACCAAAGGACAGAAATAGTAACTAGCTTATAGAGCTGTAGTGGAAATTGTGCAAAATTTATGTAAACTGTAAAATAAAGCACTCAGAGCTTTGTGGTATTCTGGGTGCTGGGAACTATGTCCTTGTTCTTGGAAGGTGTCATGGAGACGTGAAATTTTCAAACAGAAGCATAGTGCTTCCATATCGAAGAAATGCTTATAGAAAGCATGCAGATTCTTAGTTTTGTGTGCTCTATTCTTCAGCAAATATGTAAAGAAGAACACAGTGTTCAGGACTTGAATACAATGAGTTGTAAAAAAATTCTACGCAATGTGAATACGAATTTACTCAGTAAAAATGCAATTGTTCACATTGTGGATTTGCCTCTATACTGTTTAGAACTTAATCTGCAATTTCAGTGTGAACAGGTTCTGGTAATCCTTAATGTCTTCTGGGCAGGAGAATAACTTTTTAAAGTGGCTATTCCTGGTAGAAGTATGTGAATATCCAAGGATACTTAGCCATGTGTCTCTAAGACATCTGTTTCATTGGCAGTCCTGCAGGGTGTATTTCACAGCATTGACTTACGAGGGGTTAGGAGGAGATGGTAAGTGGTGAAACAGGATAAGCAGGGCACATTACCTTGCATATTAGCTTGCTAGATGGAAATTTAATTGGGAAAGTAGTGTTGGCACAGCTAGTGTCCTTTTCTGACAGAAGTACTTCATGAGTAGAGCAAAGCACTATGTTGTGTAGAGGGTCTCTGTCGCAGCAGTCTGAACCATGGAAGGAACAACTAAACAAGGAGGCTGTTGATCTCAGAAGAAATTCCGTCTTGGAGCAGAGCTTGACTTCCGTAAAGGCTAAAGAGCGGGCACAGAGATCAGGTCGGTTCTGCTCTCCTGACTGAAGAAACTGGAAGGTGCTTTGTGAGGAGTACCTCCTGGAGAGAAATTTCACTGTGGGAACTGGGACAGAGCATTTGTAGTTACTGTAGGAGACAGCTCACAAATGCCAGCTTTGCAGAGAGTCTGCACTTCCCTTTCCTTCATCTGTGTTTGTTTGAAGTATCTCATTCTCACAAGATCAAACAAAAGCCACATTTTTGTAAAGTGCTCCTTTCTAAACTGCAATTATCTCAGACTTTCCAGAGTTGATTCAGATGGTGAAAGAGGATGCTTTTACAAAACTCCTTCAGTGATTTACCAGCCCTTGAGTTCTAACAACCTTTTCAATTCCAAGCTGGTAGTGGATTTGTTTTCAGTTTGCTTTAAGTAAACAACAACAAAAATCTTCCATAACAGGATTCTGCCTCTAAAAGCACCTTCAAGGAGCTTTTTCATTTTGGCAGTCTAAGCTGTTGCCTTATATCTCACCTGCCAGAAGCTGAATGTTGATTTCCAAGCACACTGGTTTTTTGAGGAAAATGAAGCAGAGAAGGGCTAGCCTCGAAATCAAGTAAATAAGTCTGTATCAGTACTGCTGTAGAGTGGAAAATAATGAGGGCAGTTGTGTTCCAGGTTGTAGTAAGAAAGTATTCTCTGTCGGCAGGATAAGAATAAAAATGCCATTACCTGCTGTTTAGTACCTCATTTAATTTAATTCTGGAATCATGCTTACATTCTCCCTGTAATATTTCCTAGGGTGTTTTTCATGGAGAAATTAACTCTGTAATGTCTTAGATGTTAAAGTGATTGTATATTCCAGGCTCCATTTTACTTTCTGTGTATCTTCAGTTTCAAGTTAGGGATGAACTACACAGTGAAGCATCACAGGGTCAGTACAAGTACAAAGGTTGAGACTGGGGGAGTCAGCCATCAAGTACAATTGATGTACTTAGCTGTGTTCAGCTAAAACCGCTTGTGAATATGTCAAAGAAAAGGCATTTTTTTCTAGAAGTTGTAACTATTTAAAATACCAGACTCCTAAAAACAGCACTGCTGAACAGTAAAGTGTTTCATCATGCAGCACTTGATGCTAATACCAGGGATGGAGATGGAAACTGCTCATATTCTTTCCTACACCAGATTAGATTTAGAAAAACATAAAAAGAGTCTATAAGCAATAAACATATTTGTTTTGGCTCAATTGAAATATTTTATATATATATTTTTTTACTGTATTTGACTTTCTGACTAGCTACATCTACAGATCTTTTGAAATGGTATTTTGTTTTGATCACAGAAATTGTATTTTTCTGTATAAAATGTCAACAGACATCCTCTGAAGCTAAAAATCTGTTCAGTATTCTTCTGGTTTAGAAGATAACAACAGTTTCAGGCAGTAAATAAATCACTAGGAGAATTTCAAAACAATTTATAGTCAACCAAGTTATTCTTGAAATGCACCTCATTGAAGAAGACCAGAATTACTACTCTAAACACTCAACAGTAAGGCTGATTCGTAGGACGTAATCTGCGATTGCCAAGATGATTATAGATCCTAAAAGAAATTGTGAAAAGGCAAAGGATAAGTTTGCCAAACTATGTGCATAAGAGTTCTCCTTTTTCTCTCTATCTCAAATGTTTGGCTGTGCTGATAACTATTTTAAAATGTCATTAATGTGTATTGACCTTACTGTATGGTACCAGAACACTCCAATTTTCAAAGCCGCAGATTTGTCTGAACAAGGCTAGTTTCGATCATTAGTTCCATGGTTAAGAATATGTCTCAGCTTCTTCATTTATATTTTTCTGTCTTTCAGATAGAGGAATTTCGAAGACTGAGGACTCATGTTAAGGGTGCTGAACTTTTAGAGGGCTCTGATGGAATCCTAGGAGATAACTTTAGACCAACTCAGCCACTTAGCGATAGAGTCATCAGGGCTGCATTTCAGTAGCAGAGGAGGAAGAACAGTGATGAATCTTCAGTCAGGTAAGTAAAGCTTAGTGGAAAAATCAAAACTCTGAAATAATTTAGCTAAAGTAGAAAATGCACCTTATTTTAGCTAGTGTTATGATACATTATCACAACTGTAAATTTTGACACTGTAATTTCTCTTTTATCCTGTGTATAACAGTTTGGTTATGTCATGATTTAACTCCAGTTGCCGACCAAGCCCCACAAGCTGCTCAGTCACTTTCACATGGTGTGATGGGAGAGAGAAGCAGAAGTGTAGATGTGAGAGAATTTGTGAGTTGAGGCAAAGACAGTTTGATAGGTAAAGCAAAAGCCATGCATGCAAGCAAAGCAATAGAAAACAAAAAAGTCATTCATCACCATCCAGGCAGTAAATCATGATTCCCACTTACATCACAATTACTTCTTGTAGCATTAAATTTCTCCTGCTGCAGTGAGGAAGAGCGCAGTATACACTGTTTTTGTGGTGTATTTCCCCAGTTACTGAGTTTTATTGGTTTTATTTCTTACATGTTTCTAGAAGACTAGCCATTGGTAGATCTTTTCACCTTGTTAAAAACAGGGTAGTATTTCTGGAAGGAGGCCTTTAATTCTAAAATGGAGCATTTTATTTATTTATTTATTTTTACAATGCTGTTCTTTCCCAACAAGACTGAATTTTGGACAACTCCAGTGAAGGTACAAGAGGAAACAAATTAAATTCTGTCAAGGCTAATTTTTTGTATTTCATTCATCAAAGTAGTTGCTGCGTCTTTTCCACTTTTCCACTCCTGACTCACAGAGCAAGAATTTGAGGATGAAGTTAGAGAAATAGACATGTGAACCTGCATTAATCCTGCCTCAGTTATTAAAACTTCTCATATCTTGTTCCCCCAGCCTCTATCAGTCACAAAATAAATTCCCTCAATGCTCCTAATTACTAGTTACTCCTAATCCTTGTTATACTTAGTTAATGGATGTTTTGCTATAATGAAAAAACTGGCAATGACGTTCAAAGAGAATTAAAGTCCAGGGATGTGAATGCCATCACTGAAGGCATTTAAGATGTGTAGATGTGATTTTAGGGATATGGTTTAGTGTAGCACCTGGCAATGCTGGGTTAATAGTTGGACATGATTATCTTGAAGGTCTTTTCTAACTTAAACAATTCTATTCTAAGGCAAATTGTTGCCTTGAAGGTAATGAGTCAAGAGCACCAACTTTATGGTTGATTTTGAAATGAAGTGATCCCGCTTTAATGCAAATAGGAGAACAAATCTGGGAAATCTTCAAGAAAATAATCTGTTTGATTGCTTTCTTCAATAAGTACTACTGCTTTTGAACATAGTAATTTTTTTCCTCTAGTTTCCCACCAAAAAACTTTATTTAAATAATAGAAACATTGGGTATTCCCCATTAGCCTATTTACTGTTGAAATACATCATATAAAAGCCTCAGATTTTCGATCTTTACATTTCTTCAAAGCTACAGAATAACAGATTTATCTACAGTTTTATCTGGAAAAATTCGTCTTCATGCTGCAGAAAGGCTTTTGATAAACTGTTTTGGGTAAGGATATTTATTTGTACTTTAAATTCTTGCCCTCTCTAGTTCATGTCAGGCTCTGTTGTGGAGTTAAGCCCATTCAGAGCACACTCTGGGTGCAGTCCCCAATTTCATGTGAAGTAACAAATGATCAGGCAGCAAATAACCATTAAAAAGATTGATAATTCAGTGCTTCCAAAAAATAGATCTATTAAAACTAAGTGAGAAGATTATCCTCCCTGCTGCATAGAGTAGAAATTATTAAATTGGTAGGACAGTGACCAACAATTTAATGGTCTCTCTGTATAGCATAAGCATTCAATATAGTGTATGCATCCAAACATTTTTTAAGTAAGGCTTTGTATTTTATAACCCTATTTAATATCTGCACCCGAGAAGGTAAACAAAATACCCAAAACATTGATCCCTTTTTAAAATATTATTTTCTTATTTCCATATTTAATTTTGGGCATATCCCTAAGACCAATTCTCAATTACATGGTTCTCTGCAGTAACCAAATATTGTCACTTTAATCTTGAAATGGATGTTTCAAACCCATCCCGGCTTCTGCATAAAAATTACGTGGGAAAATCATAGCAATATTAAAGTACAATTTTTCTCAGAGAGTGAATAATGCCCTGAGGCTAGTGCAGGTAATTCAAGTCTGTAACAGTGAAATTACTTGACACACTGAATTTGAATTTTAAGCATGAAAGAGTTTCCGTTACAATGATGGAATTGAAATGTAAAAATTTCCCTTTTGCTTTCATGTTTGAAATTTTATTACATTTGTCAATACTTACAAAGATTTGTTCTATATAATAAGATTTATCTCGGCTTTGCTTCACAAAATAATCTGTAGTTTTAATTCTCAAATGATGGAGTTTTTAATGCAAAGTGATAGTCCTCACTGTAGGGCCATACTAATTATGAACACTCGAGCCTTGAGGAAGAGCTGTGGCTCCTGGCACAGTGTAGCTCACAGAAAAAATGACACCTGTTTCTCTACACCTGATTGAATTATTTATCAGAAATTCACTTGGTCAGGTCTTTTCAGTTTTGTGTGCGTCACTCCAAGTAGCACTGAGCTAATCAAAGTTTCATTATAAATCTTTGCTATTGAGTTTAGGGAGCTGAAAAAAAATGAAGTGTAAAAAAATCACTTGGCTTTATTCACATTTCTTCTATGCAAAGGGGTAAAATGGAAATAATTCTACTTTGTAGTGATTTCCTCACACCTCTCCAGGAGGAAGGTGTTGAGGAACAGTAGCTCCTCACATAGACTCAGAAATCCTCAAAAAGATTCCTTCCTTCACAAGAATGAGGGAAGTCCCTTAAGATGTGACTGCTGGCATCAGCTGAATATTGCTATGAAGACTTAGTAGTAGATGGGGAAGTAAGAGTTTTCAGGGCAGCATCATCCTAGTGATTCAATAGGAGCATTTCTTCTTTTCAAAGAGCAGATTACCTTTTATTTTATAGTTCTGGTATGTCTTTAATATTACGGTTAAAAACACACTGGTTGACTTCTTTTTTTACACAATGCCCCTCTGCCAAGTGTGCTGGACCTCCTGTCAGTAAAGTTTTCAATATTTTTTTTTTTTTATTCCAAGCCAGTGTGGCACAGCCACTCGAAGAACCTTGAGGAATGTTAGTTTGCTGTGACCTTGTTACTCTGTCAGGGAAGGAAGGAGACAAATGTTTCTGTAAGTGTATCCACAGGAGTAGAAAGAGGTTGTTAGAAAGGTCTAATTAAATTTTGACTGAATCAGAATGCAGGCTTTATGCACACCATGCTCCCAAAGCTTCAGAACATCTGCTCCTCTTGATTTAAACCTTGACAAAACTGAACCCTTTGTGGCTTACGATCAAATGGCATATGTTTATCTTTGGTGTAATTTGTTCTAATTTGTTGAGTAAGAAGCAGAGTTGACACAAACATGGTGTGTAATACCAGGGAAAGAACTAATTATTTTTTTTTTTAATGTTCCTCCATCATGGAAAAGCCCTGATCTCAAAATTCTCCTTTCAAGTTCTAAGACAAATGGTGTCCAGGCTCTAAAGGAGGGCTTCAGGGGGACAAAACAGATAGAACTTTGTAGATTCTCTGCTCTCTTTAACCCAGTGGGCTTCAGAATAGGTTTGCGGCTATCTAGTTGGCCTCTCCTGGCTCTGCTTTTCTGCTGAAAACATATATCTCATATAGCTTGCGGTTAATGAGTTTTTGGTTTCTGTTTTGTTGGGTTTTTCACATGCATCCAAATTACATCCCACTCAATGACCTTTTCATCCTTCTTCTTCTGCAGTTGCTGAAGTTTTTAAATATGTTTCTTTTGAAAAAGCCATTTAAAAATTTTCTAACCTCTTTAAATCATATCCAGAAGTGAAAGATCCAGTCAGCTGTTAAGACTCTGTTGTTAAGGAGTTTAGAGGAAAAGCTCATAAAGATTTGCTTTCAGATATGGACGTTAAAAACTTGAGTTCAGATTTAGAGAGTGAAGAACAATGGAATAACAGAGTAGTTGTAATTGAAAGGTGCCTCTGGAGATCAATTAGTTTGATCCTCTGCTCAAAGCAGTGTTAACTGCAGTGGGTTGCTCAGAGCCATGTCCAGCTGGGTTGTTTTGAATATCATAAGGATGAAGACTTCTTAACTTCTCTAAGTGAATTGTACCTGTGTACTCCTGCAGGGAAAAAGATTTTTCTTTATTTTAAATGAAATTTCCTGTGTTTCAGTTTGTCCCCATTGCCTCTTCTCCTTTCCCTGGATGCAGCTGAAGGTGCAGTCTGGTGCCATCTTCTCTACTTTTCTCATAAACTATTTACACACGTTGATAAGATCTCTGTTGAAACACCTTTTCTGGAAGCTGGGCAGTTTCAGCTCTCTCAGCCATCCTTTTATGAGAGGTGCTGCAGTCCCTTACCATGCTAGTAGCCTGTTGCTGATCTCCAGTGTGTCTGTGTTTCTTCTGAGCTGGGGAACCCAGGACTGGACCCAGTGCTCCAGATGTTCTGTCCGTGCTGAGTAGAAGCATTTACCTCCACCTGCTGGCAATGCTTTTATTGGTGCAGTCCAGAAAGCTGCAGAACTTCTTTTTTGCCTTGGGTGCATTACTGACTCAGCTTGAACCTGATGTTTGCCAGGACTCCCAAGTCCTTTTCTGGAAGAAAAGAGGAGGGATAACATTGTTACTTCCTTGGTTAATGCTAGTTTCTTTTTTACTCCCTGCTTGACTCAGAACCCTTGTTAGCAGTAGCATTGAGCTATTTCTTGATAATTTCAGATGATCTTGGAATAAGATTTATAGTTACTATTGCTATATGGCAAAGCCTAACAGTGAGAAAACAAATGCTACCACTCTTACAAATCAAAACCCAAAAATCTCAAATCTTCCATTTCATGAAAGGCTATTTATTTAACAGTTGTAGGCCTCACATGCTATTTCTCAATATGTGAATTGTGACTCTTCCAGAAGGCTTGCTGGAATTTTGGGGCTTGCCAGCTTTTCTAATGGATAAGTATTTTTTTAGTACTACATTGTTGTACTGAAATAATTCACATTATTTGTGGTTTGCAATGGATTTATCACCTCCTCTTTAATTCTTGTTGCTTTACATGTAGCTGATTTACATTTGATAGACATGCTTTTCCCTCTTTTTTGTCAGTGGAACAGCTTTATCTGTGAATGAGCAAGAATTCTGATTTCAAACACTTGAATATCAACTTAAATTTGTAATGATAGTTGTGGGGGTGGGCAGAGCCCCAGCTGCTTTGCCCTGGAGGGAGCCAAGCTGAGGAGTTAAGAAAGAAATTCGCAACTTCACCCAGAGGCCCTAAGACAAAAGACAAACTTTCTAGTCACGGCGACCTGTCCGGAGACCCACAAGCCCCCTCGGGATTTTATGTAGATCTGTTACAATTGATTGGTTCTGTACCCTTTTCCTCCCACCCTGGTGTCCCATAAAAACCCCTGGGTTTCCTCTGGTCGGGAGAGGTTCCTCGTCTCTGGATCCCTTTCGCTGGTACCCTCTCAATAAAGTACCACCTGCGGAAATTCCATACGAGACCTCTCTCTCTCTCACCACGGCCGGCTAAAAGAGGGGCAAACTCACAAGGGCATGAGCTAAGAGCACTGAGCTGAAATCACTGATAGCTGAAATCACTGGGCTGAAATCACTGAGCTGAAAAATCACTGCTCTGCCCTCCTGCTGAGAAGCCCCTCTGCCAGCTGAGGAGCGCCCTGACCCCGCAAGGAGCTGTTTCTAGTGGATAGTGAACTCAGTGTGGAATGCAAACACGTCTTCATCCCTTTATACACCAGGGTGTGTACACATGATTCCATGCATAGAGTAGGTAAATGGCATTCCTCCTATTTACTAAGACGAGGTCAAATAGGTGCCTGTTATAGAAGTCATTGAAATTTACAAAACCCTTTTACTAGAAGACAGTAAGAGCTCGTTATAAAAAATAATTTGCTGAAAGAATATTTTATTTTTAAAGTGATAAACTTTATTTTGATTTCCTCTGAGAATAAGTAATAAAATAAAGAATTTTATCTCCAATATGTTGTCTCAAAACTCACCATCTCAGACATAATTTATTTTGTATTCATTAGTAATTATTCTCCAAATGTCATGATGTCTTGTACCATCTTTTCCATCTACATACATTACTCAAGTTCTCCTGAATACTTTTTCATTTGTGACTGATTCAGAAATTCCTGAGAAATCATCAATTTTTATATACACACTCATATATACACATACATCTGTGGTCGACCTTAGACTGCAAATAGCTGCAAGTTTATCCAATGTCCGGTAAATTATGATAGCAGAAATAATTCAGATTAAAACCATGCTTAATATAATTACTACTTTCCTAGTTTTAAATTAAAGATTAGACAAAAAATTAAAAAACATAATTAAAATAGCAAGGTTTTGTGAGGCCTGGGGAACAGGAAGGTGTAATTCAGAGTGAGAGGAACAGAGACTGCATTTCTGATGCTGCAGAGACTCTCTGTGTGATACTGAGAGGTCTGAGCAGGCAAGAAGAAACTGGCACAACATTAGATTCACAGCAACGTATCTGGTGCATTTTGTGAATGGATAGTGCAAATTCCTTGGTTTTGAAGCTGCTGAGCAGCTTTTTTGGCAACAAAACTATGTTGCCCTTTCCCCAGGATATTGAACAGAGCATCTGGGGCTGCCAGTGGGAATGAACTAGTACTGAATAGGTGGTAGTGTACTCTCCTCTTTATGGAATTGTGAATTGTATGATAACAGATTGTAGAATATGAAAGAACATTCAAAACCAGAGCGAGCCATGGAGCTGCACCTTGCCTTTGAGAAACCGGAAGTGTCATGCAATGCTATGGACTGTATTTCTATGTTTAAACAGATCTCAGTGAAATTTATATTTTAATGGACATTTACATTGGCAATCCACATGTCTTTACTCTCAGTTTACTTGTAGCATTTGCAGTTTGTGAAGTTCACAAACAAGTTCTTCTGCAGAAGTTCTTAACACTTGGGGATTTTATCCTTTCCTGTTGTCCAGAGCTGGAATGAGGTGTCAGCAGCCATGCATCATTAGGCTACCAAAACTGTTCTTATCATTTTCCTGTTTGTAAAACCTCAAATCAACCCTGCACAAAGATTATCAACAGTAGCTCTTTAGAAATACAAACACGGGTTTCCTAGATTTGTTGAAATATGAGTATTTATGCTGCTTCTAAGTGAGTGATATTTTTATTGGTCATTGTTTTTCTCCATGAATTTAGAGTTCATGCTTAAAATATGATTGGTTTAGTTGTAAAGTTTCAGTCTTTTAAAGAAACTGAACTTCATGTTATCACCAAAAATGACTATTGTTCTGTATTTAAGGTCTTATGTCCAGTGGCCAACCCTCTAGTGCTGTTTCAGAGTTATTGAGAACGTGCTTACACTTGAGTGTATGACTGTAGAACAGAGGGCCACACACCGTAATCAGAGGCCTACTGGAAACAAAACAAAACTTTTGGAGCCTTCAGGCAACCAAAAGCTCCAGGAATGGCTGAAAAAGGGGGCCTTTTAAAGTTGTGTTCCACTACTTCATTGTAATAGCAGGGAGTAGAGTGTGCACTGAGATTGCAAGCGAATCCTGTAATATCAGCATAAAATTTTTTCCCACTGCTGATGATTCAAATTACTGACTAGAAAAACACTTTTGTTGCTTATGTGACATATCTCTGATGTGGGGGCCAGAGTGTAGGGACTTGGCAGTGAGAGGCAGCCAAGAGTCATAGACTGGTCCTTGATATGGTAGGTATTTATGTAACCAGGCCAGTATATCAGTATAGCAGGTGATCAAGCCTAAATGAAAAAGAAAAACATTTTGAGTTTTTCAGAGTTAGTGTCATATTGGAATTGTCCATGTTCAATTCCTTACTGAGCTCATTAGAAATACACAAGTTGTGGAGGAATAGAAAATGGTCAAAATCCCTTAGCACATAAAGCAGTGAGGGGGAAAGATTACTGTGTTTCCTTTTCAAAGCTAAAAAAGTCCTGAGGTAGTCTAAAAATTAGATTGCTGCTTATGCTTCAAATAAGATACTTCATGCTGACAAGTGCTCCTAAATTTTGTGACCTGTGAGTTTCTACTAGCATCACACAGTCTTTCCTGTTAATAATTCACTGTTATCATCAGCTTTTCATAAAAAGAGTTTTGAGAGTATAATTCCCAGCAGCTGACCATAAATCATGTATGGTTTGTAGTGTGCTGCTTGGGAACTGATAATGTAGCCGGGAGCCCAGAGTGGCTGTCATACAAAACATTATTAGTGTGTTTATTAGTAATCATAACACACAAGTTAGAGTCTGAACACTCACTGAAACTCTGCCATGGTATTTTCACTTATGGGGAAAATGCTGCAAATTAGTGTGAGTCAAAATAGTGGAAAGCTGAAATCATTGATAAAGCTACACCCATTTTTAGAGAAAGAGAGTAGTGCATATAACATGTAATGTAATGGGCTCTCAAATACCAAAGATACTAGAAGGACATATATCTGTAGGAAGGACATATATCTGTATGAAGGTACATATGTCTGTACAATACAGAGAAGAGAGCCTGCAATATGCTTTCCTCCTTCACCAATGTTATACAAGTTAGGCACTGGAAGTGTACTCTGTTTTACCTGGATGAAATCACACACAGATTTAAGCAGAACATGATTATTCCATTGAAACTGAAGATCCAGGTAGGCCCAGATCCTTACTCTTAGTGGAATTTTTAATCCTGATTATTTAGTATGTATAAAGACAATGCAGTGAAAAATACGCAAACTCTTGCTAAGCAAACAGACATGTTTTGTAAATAAATAGCAAATGAAAACTACCAAGTTATTTGGATTACTGAAAATGGTTTTGCAGGTGATACTTGCCACTCAAGAAACGGAATGTCAGCACTAATATTGTTAGCAATGTTTTATGGATAAGACCAGGGTTTATGACAGAGTAGTGCTACCCAACAAAACCTTCTTTAAAAACATTTTTACATCCCCATAGCTCAAGACAAAGGTATATTTTAGTTAGCTAGATGTAGCTAAATGCCCACAGAAATTGATGCTGATTCAGTAAATTGTAACCTTTTCATGGAAGGAATGCAAAGTATTTCAAGAATGGTAAGGTTTGATAAGGTACTCTGTTCTCTTTTCTGAGACATTCTGAATCCACACCTGGCTGTTCTTTCAGGTTTTTTAGGAAGGTGTAGGATAAAGGTAATGTTTTGTTAGCATTATACTGGTTTTGTCACCCATGTCTTTTGTGCTTTTATTAACTCTTAAACTTTTTTGATTTATCTCATGGAGGAGAAGGCAAGATCCTTCTATAAAGAAAAAGGACACAGTGTGAGACAGTGGGGGTAAGGAATATGGTAAGACAAAGGAGGTAGAAAAGCTCTCCAGAAAGGAGATTGAGTACTTACTTCTAAGCAGCAGAATAAAGGTTTTGATCTTGTGTGTTGATCTTGACCTGAAGCTGCTGCAGTGGGACATCTTACTTCGTCACTATCAGATGGAAAGACATATTATTGTGGCCATCCTATTTAATTTCTCCATAGCCTCTTTATTTGCACTTTCTCAACACTTTTGAAAGACTTTGAAAAACAATCCCTTTCACTGAAGTTTTCTCATATCTCCTCTTTTAAGTATGTTCTATCTATTGCTATAGGTACATTGGGACCTTAGGTTCTTAAAAATATACCAGCTTTGCTCCTTATCTTTGCTCCTGCCTCTGCTCCTGGTTTCTGAGATAAAATTTATAGTGGTCCATTTGTCCCAGTTTGTACAAGAAAATTTTGTCTGTGGAGAGTATAGGAGAATAATTTTTTTATACAAAAGTATTAGATATAAGTATTCTTGGAAAAATAATGATTTATTTTACATTCTGAGGTTGATTAACCTTGTTAATAATTTTTTTTTTTTTTCGAACCATGGGTATTGTGAAGAACTCTCAGATTTTGCAGGTATTTACACTTTATGGCACTGATCCTGGAAGATTTTCTTTGGAAAGAATTATTTTATCTGTTGAGGATTTGACCAGAAATTGGGAAAGTTACTGTTAAACAAGAATAAACAAGGGTAAACCTGGATAACAACACTACCAATATATACAATCAGTCTTTTGTCAGACAATACATGAAGTATTTCTGTAACAAACCCAGCTGAACTCTTCAGACTGGCTCATAATTAGGCTCCTTTCAAAAAGTAATCCATTAATACAATAGATACCAAATCCCAGTTCAACTTAATTTCACTGACTTTGACTTTTGGACTAAAAGCATTAAGCTTGAACTAGCTAAAAATGTACAAAATGTGCATTCAATTAAAGAGTAATTAGATACTCAATCACCCTTACATCACACTAGGGATTATCCAAGAAAGAAGAGAGGTACTACTCACTGCAGTGTGTAAAACAATTTTCTTAATTAGTTTAGCTCTAATTGAGATTGAGGAAGTGTCACTGTGTCACAGTATTAATTTACCTAAATAGAACCTTAAAAACACAAAAGGTTTGGCTTCTTTGGCACTTTTTCATTCAGATTGCTCAGTCTTATTCACTGATCCAGTATCTTCTGGCATTAAAATGGAAAGTTTCTGTTCTCTTCAGGGAATGGGGGCTTGGTCCCTGCACCCTTGTGTCAGTAGCCCATTGAAAAACATGCCAAGAGTTTTTCCAGAGATGGAGAATAACTTGTTATTATTACTTGGTTGTTTTGTTTTTTTTTCTTTTTTTATGTTACACCTTTATACCAAGCCCTGGGAAGAGCTGGGATTCCTCTGTGCTGTTACATGGAGTATTAGACCCACTACTTCCAGCATGCCTTAGGAGGCAACTGGTAGAAAGCTCTTCAAGTGGACCGTCAAATGGTGCTGCTGCCAGACAAGGTGGCTTTTGGGGGGTACTTAGTGGTAACCAGGGTGTATGTGGAAATCACAACTTGTGGGATTGTCTTGTGGATAGGCACTGACTTCTTAGCAGCACTGCTGGTTACTGACAACCTCTGCACTCCCTTCCCCTGTCAGGACCAGAGCAGGAACTCTCTGGAATGTGTTGACTCTCCCTGCAAGCACTGGTAGCCCCAGGTGACCATTTGCACATGAGCACTTTCAGATTGTTTGTGTGTGCACACTGAGCTATTGTTAGCACTAAAATAACCTTAGGGGAAAAAAGGAAATTATAAGAACGAAGCAGTCAGACACTCTCATACCCACTGCTTCTGAACTGAGAGCACTGGGGCAACCTGAGCACCTGGATTCTTAAGGTTATGCCAAAGCACATGAATACGTGTTTGCATGAAATCAAGGATTGATTAATGCTGCTAATGAATAAGAATATTACTGCTGTTAGGATAAATTCGG
The DNA here is from genome assembly GCF_009819655.1 of Sylvia atricapilla. Taxonomy (NCBI): domain Eukaryota; kingdom Metazoa; phylum Chordata; class Aves; order Passeriformes; family Sylviidae; genus Sylvia; species Sylvia atricapilla. The sequence continues at coordinate 115,821,332 of NC_089140.1, read as the reverse complement.
TGATTGCTTTCTATCCCTCAAGCTTACCTGACTCCCATGAGAGCTGGTACTCAGCACTTCACTTAGTAAGGCCCCTAAAATAATAAATGGTAAAAAGTTCTCTGTGACCACTTTATTTTTCTTTCTAGTTTACTACCATGAGCACCACAGTAGAATCAATTACCAGACTGATTCAGAAAGCCAATTGTAAGACTTCATTTTGAATTAATACTTTTACCACTGCATTTAACTTTGCATTTTTACTGCCATTTCCTCCATTGCTAGTAAATCTTGCAGCACTGGCTTTACCCTAAAAGAGAAGAATCAGTACCATTATGTCACTGAAGTATATACCCTGAAACTGCTCCCACCTGCTGTCATGAAATCCCAGCTTTTAGTTTTCCTTGTCTCCCTGGCTCGACATAAACAGTCTTTCAGACCCACTGCGGAGGAATTTCAGTAACATAATTGTTCCATTCTCTTTTCAGAGAGGAGGAAGACAATGCTCCCACAGTGCCCGCAGATGAGAAATGGAAACTTTTGAGACTGCTGCTTCAGTTGAACCACAAAGCCTGTATTGTTTGTTTTCATCTAATTCAGCCTTGATAGACAGCTGTGACAGTTGGTCTGTCCACATGGTCCAGTGAAATTCTGGGAATGGGCTGTACATTGAAAGAAGAAAACGTATTAAATCTTCCAATTCACATTGTTAATTATTTTTAAATTGTTGATATCATTGCTTTTGTAGCTATTTTGCCATAGCATTCAGTAGTCATCTGTGATCCAAATAGTACTGATTTTAAGCTTGGTGTGAATGCCAATACGTAGAAATACTCATTATTGTTTTGAATGTTAGATTTACTTTTATTCCATATCATCTCTTGTGCTGCCAGTAACCATGTTTTCTGTAGAGAGGAGATGCATTCTGCAAAGGTAATAAAAACATTGTTTGTTCACAAAGAGTAGTATATAAATTCAGAATTAATTTTTTTGGCAGAAAGGAGCACTTCTCTGCTAAACATATGCACTTGACATGGTTTATCTGAATAAAGCTGAATGACATTTGCATTACTAGAAATCTTACTGAAAAAAGGACAGTCTGGAACTAAGTAAAATTAACCAATATAACAATAAACAGAATTGTCTGTATTATTTTCTACTTGGTGATCCATGGAACTTTGTGATATAGTGTTCAGTTGAGGCAGAAAATGTTCAGTCTTTGTTCTCCTGTGAATTATGACAGTTCTGTTTGTCCTGTACATTGCTGAGGATGGTGGTCTGGGGACTTATTCTGCATGTCCTGGGCTCTCTGCACAGCATGGAGGTTGCCACACTGGGCCACACATGACTTATCTGACAGAGAAGATAAGGCAAGAGTAGTCTGAACCAGCTAGTCAACCTCATAGCTTCTGAGGAACACCAAGACCTGAAGGACAGTCTCTAATGTGGGAGGCAATAGCTTTGATCACCGTATCTGTTAGTGAGGTTCCCTGTCCTGGCATGAGGAACATGTGAGAGATTTGTGTCAGTGGAAGAGCCCCAGAGGCGCAGATGACAGCTTCCAGCCTGGGGCACAGTAGATGCAAACTGAGGGCTCACAAAGGAGAGGCCACTTCCTTGGAACAGATCGATCATCAATCACAAAGTCATTCCCAGGCAGTGGTAAATGCAGAGTCAGAAGGCACCCTTAATCCACCTTGTCAAGGGTTATGGGGAGAGCTACTGCTGAATAACGAGTTACGAGCTCTCTGAGTAAGTTATGTGTGTGTTGGGGGCAGCAGAAACAACAGGAGAAACCCGCACAGTGCATGTGAACTGGGTGAGGGGGACCAGCTATTGCTGACCACTTGATGTGTCTGTAACTGGATGCACTGCAGAAACACATGCTTCCTTTGGATATAAGCCTTGGTGGCATGCATTGCAATATATGCACAGAAAATGTAAAGCAAGCAGCCCACCATGAGGTCATCTGTTCATTTGGGCTTAGGAGAGTAACAATCAGCGTGGTGTTCCTTGGGCTTAGAGAAATTTATATTTCTTAGGGTTATCTCCATCTCCTGCCCACATTTAATTAAGTATAATCCCATTATCTATACAACAGGTTCAAGATTGCAGTGCTGGCCAAAGCCACACTTTCCACCTGCAGTGTCTGTAATGTGTGTGTAGCAGCTTCACTGGCTCCTGCCCCTCTTCCTTCAGCAGTTACTCCCCAGGCAGCTGCAGCCAGAGCCCAACACCTGATCACCAGACCTTGGCTTCCCACTGGCATCACACCACAGGGCAGGAGCAGCCTCTACCGCAATAGCCTGGCTGGACTGTCTGTAGTCTTTGACAGGAGCCTCATAGTTTGTCTTAGTTGTCAAGTTTGGTACTAAAATCTTGGGAAAATAATAAGGAACACCCCCCAACTCTGAGGTGTAACTGTTTTCTGCCAGGTGAAGGTCTGTTCTTATCTTCTTGTGCCCAGCAGTGAATGAACCCTCCAAAAGTGAAGTGTCTGGTTCCAAACCAGACAATTCTCAGGTTACATGCACAGCTCATTCAGATCTTCTTCCTTTGCATACAACATATTATTAACTACTAAGTGTTAACTGACAGGAACTGTAGTAGTAATACGGCAAATATTGACATTATGATGAAATCTGAACTAGATTTATTGTCTGAATAAACATGTTCCTTATCTTGGAGCTGGCTGATATTCTTGTGGCTGTGAAATACAGATACATTGCAAAGCAAATGATGTAATGTCTCCACGAAGGAGTCCATTATTTCCCTTTCCCGTGCTCCCTTCCTGTGTTTGCTGTTCTTTCAAGCATTGCCTTGTGCAGCGAAATTCTAGTCATATAAATACTACTACTGAGGAATTGAAGTTAGTAAATTTGTCTCAGCTCTTGTCAGACTTTTTTTTTCCTAGGCTTGGCTTTGAAAGAAAAAATCCACTGGTAAAAATACCTACAGCAGTTTTGTGTCTTAAGAACTGGATCTGATTATAACAACAAATTCATTCACAAAACACACCCATTCTAATTACAGATTGGTCAACCCACATTGGTTGTGTGTTGGGAAAAGTTAAATTAGTCTTTTTGGTTTTGGTAGAATCCGCAGGGAGAAATTTTCAGGAAGGGGTCTTGGTGTACTATTTCAGTTACACTGCACCCATGAGAGATTTTATTGCATGTGGCAAGGGTCTGCTGCTCTCCAATTGGAGTTCCACATGCCTGCCTTGGTATTAATATTTTTAAGAAATCATAAAAACTGATAAGGGAGTTTTGAGGATAGGGTAAGGCCATAAATTAATAATTTCCTCTTCAAGGCTACAGCTACTATAATTTTGAATCAGTTTGTTCTCTGGAAGTATTTTTAAAGGTAAATGTTAATGGGTGTAATGCTTCACATAATTTTAGCGATTTATTAGAAATGTGAATTATAAGTTTCCAAGAGATGTTGAGCAGTTACAGAATCACAGACTCACAGGATCACTAGGTTGGAAGAGACCTTCAAGATCATTCAGTTGCACACTTGCTGGTCACGAAATCAATGACATAATGCTCAAAAGCAACTTTTTGGTTCATCAGGCAAAAGCTATCTCCACAGGCTTCTGATAAACTGTAGGAAGGTATTGAGAATAGGAAGAAATCCAGCTCTTGAGAGAAGGAAGGTGAATTTGGGCAGATACCTGCTGTCAGTGATCATCCCTGTGCAGGTGATGTGTTCTTCAGTTTCTGTAGTTTTCTGGAACTCTCAGAGAAATTTGGAGCTTTTAAACTCTTAGTTTGACTTCAGACTGTGGTGTGATGCTTTGCACATTGGGCTGTGATCCTGGGCTCCCACTTATCCAAATCAGAGGAGCTTCTTAGAAAGCACTGTGCCTCTCTAAAGCTTCCTTTTACCCTGGCTCCAACCTCTCCTTTGTGTGAAAATAAAGTCATAGGACCAATAATAAATTCTAGGCCTGACCCCAAAATACACCTGGGAGGTAAAGAGGAATTAATTGGTGCAGGTTAAAGGAAAAGCTTGGTCCCAGACATTACACTGCCAGGGGTGGGGTAGTGGCTGTGTATGGACACAGATGAGAGGTAGGACATGAGTCTAAGAGGAAATAAGAGTGGTCCCTGACCAGCGTCCTGGTCTGCATCCTAAAGTTTGACTCATCTGTGTTCCTGACTCTCAGAGGAAGATTCCTGTTCCTGAGTAGATAAAAGTGCTTAACAGCAGGGCAACATAAAGAAGCAAATAATTTTACTGAGAAATTTCAGCTGAATTTTGCTGAGACTGCATAATGAACAAGGAGAGGAGATCCATGCACATGCAGCTTCACAAGAAGTCACACCAACCAGCATTTTCCAGACCCTGCCAGGGTGCAGCTGCTACAAGCACAGACTCATCTTCAATGAGTTTGACTGGTGGGCACAGCACTGGTGCAGTAATGGCCTTGGGCAAACTATTCCTTTCATGGTTGTCACATCCACTCCAGTGAGAATGAAGGGAAACTTCCTTTCTTGTGGAAATGGGGGGAGTCCAAGGTGGAATGGTAGCTGTAGAGAAAAAGGGGAAAACCCTTCAGGGGTTGAGAATTGTGGAAGGAGCACAGATTTTGGCCTGCTTTTTCTTTCATGGCTGGGTTTCACGCTGGCATCATCTGCCATGGAGTTTGCTTTGAGATGTGTTCTTGCTTTATACATCAGTGCTGCCTGCTGAAATGTCAGGTAAGCTGGACAACCACCCACTACATCTCCTGAGGCTGGGCCATGCAGGGCATGTTTGGAAGTGTTTATGTGAAGATTTTTTTATGAAACTGTAGCTGCCATTGTAAGTACACCTATGTGTGTATAGTTATCTCTTTTGTATGCTGCACATAAAAAAACTATTTTAAAAACAAAAGCAATTTAAAACGAATTGTAGAACTTCTAATTAAAACTAATATATTTCAGTATGAAGACTATATACCTAACATTAGCTCACCAGCCCTGCTGGTATTTGCATGATTTGGTTTTTCCCTTTGCTTAATGAATTTGTGTTGAAGTCCCGTTGCTTTTCCTTTTCCCCCATTATTCATTTTACAGCCCCAGGTCTTTTACGTCAAATGCTGTTCGAGACTTGCTCTGAAGACATTAATCACTTTTTCATGAGCCTTTCTCTTACAGTACTTGTCTGAATGCTTCAGGTGTATTTAAGAACTTGTCTTTACCGTCACTTTGCATATGCCTTCTCCCTTCTATCACGTAAGGATCCCTCTCTGATCACAGATTATCTCTGTGATGTCAGGTATAAGAAAAAGACAACAATCAGCGAAGAGAGATTCTTCATATGGACCAGCAATGCATGTAGTCCTTGTCCAGGAGAACTTGTTATACCTCAATTTAGGCATATTTGAAAATTAAAAACCCAGCACTGACTCATAGTCAGATCACCTCTTAAATCTTCTCCCTGATTTGCTGGGGTAATTCTTCTAATGCAAGGTTTGCTTTTCAGTGCTGGGTAATTTTTCATGATTCTTCCTTTCAGTATATTCAAATGTTTCTCACTAATGTTCTTCCCATGCTGTTTACAGAGATAGTGGCAGCTTTTTACTTCTGCTTAGCCTTCCCCAGAGCCTGACCTCATCTTGATCCAAAGAGGCCCTCCCCTCCCCAAATATCAGAGAAACAACTGAAAATGGGGTAAAAGAAGGGAAATATTAGATAAACTTGGAAAGAACTTGCCCCATAAAGTACACAATGAGCTTTTTAAGCCTTGAATAACAAAGAAAAAGAAAATATAAAGGATAACAAAGCAAAAACAGCATAAGGAAACTTCCTTAAGTGTCCCTTTCACTAGCTGGGATGTGGTTGGAAATATTCTTTTTCTATTTCCATCTCAACTTGCTTGTGTTGGAAGTGATCCATTCTGGGTTGTGTAACACCAGCTGACTAACCCACAGTCTACTCCCAAATCAGTGATCAGAAACCACATCCAGCCAGCTTTATTTCTTGGGACTGCTTCTCTCCTGCACTTTTCTCACCAGTGACAGGGAATTGGCTGCTTGTCCTGGGACAGCAAACCTTATCCAAAACCCTGGTTGTTCATCACATTCCTTGTTCAGTTACCTTCCCGCCTCCACCACATCTCCTGAGGTGGAAGACAGCAAAGAAATAAAGTCAAAACTCCATTCTTTTATAAAGTAAAGCACTCAAGAAAGCCGGAGCTTCAAGTGCATAAGCAACTCCAGTGCTTATAATTAAAGGTGATGTTTGTGTCTGAGATGGAGACAAAACCAGCACGATCTTACATAGACATAAACTCCTTTCCTCCCTTAGGCTTTAGTATAAATATACACTACAAACAGTGCTTTCTGAAGTGCCTCCCATGTAAACATCTGGCAGTGGTGAGCATGAAACAGATGAAAGATATGGTAAGTCAGTGAACATATACAGATGAATGTGATACACTGTGTCAGCAATATTTAAAAGAGCAGGTATAAAGCAGTTCTAGAAAATATGTGTTTAGCCTCATGTTGTGAAGATACCAGGGTTTTTCTTTTTGGTGCACTATAGGTCAGTACATAGTGAGTTTTATTATCTTGGATCATAAGTTGACAATGGCTTGGTCTCTTTAGCTGGGTAACCATGTGTGCAGCCAAGCAAAAAGAAAAAAATTGCAAACCAAGGTAGCTGAAAGATTTATTCATGGATTAGAAATATGTAGTAGTTCATATGGATAAGGGGTTGTTTACTCAAAAGAAAAATAAAACCCAAATAAAATAAAAAACGAAACAGAAGAGTCTGAGAACTGTATGCTTTTGGCAGGGAAGCCTCTAATGATTACCAAGTGCATCAATCTCACTGTAAAATTATAGGCTGTGATTAAGTAGATGTGCTGCAACATTTTGAATCTTCCTGATTTTGCATTTTGGCCACCCCAGTTCTGCACAATTTAAAATGGAATCCTAGAAAGACATGAGGCCAGAGCATCTCAAAATACCTGTGACTAGGGCTGTAATGAATGAAAAAAAGTTCTTGCAGAACCAAAGAGTCTGTTTTTGACAGGACCCAAGGTGACAGGCCTTCAGATGATGATATGAAGGCAAAAAAATTTTACAGGTGTCCTGTAAAGATATGTTAATTGCATTATATTATCCAACCACTAGATGTCTGCATGCTATAGAGCTTCAGGCAGGGTTTGCTCCCCAGCTTAAAAGGCAAACAAAGAAAATGTGTATCTGCAGATGTCTCTCTCTGTATCATAATTTGGCCTCTGTGTTTTTCTGACCTATGCCCCTTGTCCAAGGAAGGATCTGTAGGCAAAGAGATACTCTGTAAGAAAAGTTACATGTATGAAAATGACTGGTTTATCTTAAAACTGGAAAGTAAACAATAGATTAGGCCACGTGTCAAGATCACGTCTATTCAGATAAAACTCAAAAATACCAGAAATTAAATACAGCAGGGCCACCAGTGATTTTAGGAGCACCATAAGTCCCAGTGCTGGTTTGACTCCAGTTTCTCAGGAAGTCCCATTGGGTTTTTTGTTGCCTAGTATTTGCAAAGTGGAGCATCATCTGTTTGGTTTCAGTGGAATCAGAGCTCTTAGGATGCATGAGCTGTAAGCACTGTGAGCCCAAAGATATTTCCCCAAGTTCTTGCTTTGTAATAACAGTGTTAAAACAAGGACACATCTTTCCTGAACTGTAGCACAGCCCAGACTAAGCATGCTCTGCATGGGCAGTTGTTTACAGACTTGTTTATCGTAAACACTTTTCTCGCAGGGTTTCCCCAAGGCACAGTGATCAGGAGCCCTTCCTAGGTGCCCTCTGTGCTGAAATGCCAAGAATAGGATGGGAAAAAAAATTCCTGTGCTTTCAGAGCCTTTGCTACTGCCTGAAAAGCATGTACTGCTTGAGTGTAGATACCCAGCTTCAGAGGTCCCTCTTATCTGAGTTCATGGGAATAAGTGAAAGCTGTGAAGTTTTGTGAAAATTACAAGGCAGTACCTGCAGTGTCCCAAGTGAGCATCACTACAGGAGCAGATTAACTGTGTCCTATAACCCTTGAACTGGAACCCTTCCTCCTCTCTCCAAAGGCCCCTTTAAACTTTTAGCATGTTGCTTTTATTTGTTTCTCCAAAATACAACTTCCACTTGCTTTTCCTGATCTGCCACCTTTCCTTGCTATTGTGAATTCTTTCCCAAACACATTTAGTAGTTGGTGGCTTCAGAGCACAGACATTTTTTGCATGCTACTTTATAGTTCAGTATTCACCTTTTCCCAAAAAGTTTTAAGTGGTGTTCAAGACTTTCCATGCTTCCTTACATCTCTTGGCTAGTTAATAAATTAACATTTCCTAAATTCAGTTTCTCATAGAAAATGAATCTAATATTAAGGATTCATTCTCATTTTAGAGTAGATTACCATAATTGTGGTTAGTGTTACATCACAATTAACTTTGTTTAATCATTAAAGGCTATCAAGCTCATTTCACACCACTTTCACTTGGGTTCATAAAAGCAAAAAAGGAAGATACACTAGGTGTCCTGTATTTACAAACTGTGGAAACTTTCTTTCACTGTTCTTAATAATGACTGTCAAATTTGTGAAGCTTAGGGGCAGACTGATGAGGAAATTTTGCTCTTTTTAAGAAGGGGAGGAATAAATAAAATGTCATTGCTGCCTCTTTTTGAATTAGAGCAGAATCCTGTTGCTGTTTATGGGGATGCTAAACTGTGTGTTTTTTCTATGTTTTGTCTAGGTTTTTTTGAATTGAATTAGAATATGCTATGCTGATGAGATTTTAAATTTCAGTCAGATTTGGTAACGTTTTTTAGGGCTTCTGTTATATTAGCTAAATTTCTCTTTTCATTGAGCCTTCAGCTCCTGTATAGAGCAACATGCATTCTACATTTTTTTGTTGTGCAATTATTTTTATTTCACAAAGAGAGAGAAAATAAAAATTAATGCCTTTTGAGAAAGTATCTGTCAGTTGTCCTGTAAATGAAGAGTGTTAATATGTGGTTACATAACCAGCTCTTAATAGGAGAGGCTTCGTGATTTTGAATACACACCTCCTCTGCTGATTAATCAGTTAGAAAAGAGCAATCTCATATTAATTTGGGAATATTTTCATATAGAAAGAAATTTAACTGGGCATAGATGAGATTGATTTTACATTTTTTAAAATAATACTTCTTTCCTACCAATTTCTAAGAAGGAAGAACAAAAATATATTAAGTTTTGGGCATCAAGAGACCTGATGAAGAGACATCCCTTCTCCCTCATTTTCTGCCTGTCCTTTTCCCTGACAGCCAGAAAAATGACAGAAAAGAATCCAAACATGGTGTCCTTTCTAGCAAAAAATTCCAGGTGACATTTTAGCTGTAGTGGACATCTACATGTAGGGATAGGACTGTTGTCACCCAAATCAAGGCAGTTGCACCTGTAAAAGGAAAACATTTGGCTAGAGCAAGGAAAGAATTAGAGTCAAGTCTAAATCTGCTCTCAAGGGATTTTCAATTGCTAATTTAACGAGATCATGTTGAGTTTTATATCTCCTTGTCTTTCATTAGATTTTATTTAGAATTTTTTCTTCTCCAGACAGAGTCCTCCATTTTCTTGGTATATTCTTCTTGTTTGTATCCAGCAGCACAGCCTTGCCATCAGAGCTGTGGCAAAAACACACTCAGGTCTGTGTGTACAACCCAGAGTGCACCACCACAGTGATTGGCAATTACTGATGATCAACCAACATTAAAGTGGAAAGGTTCACTCTATTAGGCTTGCTCTTTATAAAAGAGACCACAGAAATTCACCCAGTAATTCCTTAATCAGGTTGAGAAGCTGGCATTGACCTTCTGCCTCATCTTGAGTTCCCTTTCATCTGTATTCTCAATGCTTTACATTTTGCACTATATGTGACCATATTTGCACTACTTGCAGTGTTTGCCTGGTTTTCAAATATTTTGTTTCATGTGCTATGGTTGATTTATTTATTTATTTATTTCCCTTTTAAGTCACGTCTCTTTTTTTTTTTTTTGTTCTCATCAGCTTTCCTCCAGCTTTTATACTTTTTACTTTCCTCCTAGATTCTTTCTGTCACATACCATTTCTGTCAACAGGCCTCATGTGGACTGTGCTTCCACTGTATAAGATCTGTGCCCTCCTGGATCAGCCTGTGGTACAAATCCAATCTGAATGAGGCATGGGCATATTTCTGATGAATTAGCCAGAGTACAGTATATGGATATATGCCAGGCTTTATCCCAACTATGGGTAAACAGATGATGTGTATTCAGCATAAAATTAGAGTGCGCAGGATGAGCTAAAAACTGATCTGTCAAGACAGATTGAAGTTGTACTAAGAATTCAAAATATTTGGAACAAATTTGAACTGACAGACTGAAGTTGTTTTAGTGCTTTGTGTCATATGGCCACAGGGTTTTTGATCTTGTAATAGGCATCTTAAAACAGGTTTCCCATCTTGTCTATTTACAGCCTCAGTAACACTAATGTCGACAAAGTAATGAACTTCTTGCTATTAAGACCAGAAAGAGTCCTTTGGGTAATTTCACCTGATCCTTGAGTGACCCAGATAATAAAATTTCCTTCATTAATCCACAATGTGTTCAGTATCCTTCTGCCATCCTGTAATATCAAGGCCCCATGGCAGAAAATATGTGAAGCATCCAGTAAAATACAGTGCTGTTTGGACAATACAGTCAACACATCATCTGGGAAGGACCTGTCTGGGAAAGACCTATTCGTACATAGAGTCACACTTTCACACAGAACCTTGGCAAACCTCTTAGCTTGGAAACAGCCATCCTCAGCCTGGGTCTTGGCTTGGCTCCCTGGGCAGGAAGGCAGCAGCCATGGATAAGAGACAGCTGTGGTTGGTGGTTGCTACACAGCTGCTTGCCAGCTGAAATCAGCATTTGGCCACTGGAGTCAGAACATGCTTGAGAAGGCTTTACGGCCTTGGCGCATCCAGGGCTTGTGACTCAGACAGACACAGGATGGAGATGCAGTCTAAGAGAGTACCACTGGCATCTATGGCTACAAAAGAGAGCAATCTAAGGAAAAGCTCCTCCATTTCTAGCAGGGGAAATCCAGTACTGAACTCTGAACTTTGTGAGATGAAAGCTTTTCCTGTTCATTTGAGTACCTGCAGGGATACAATTAGAGGGGCAGTTGAGTGAGAAGATAAGAAGGAAGACAATTGCACAAACTGATGGAAATAAATCCAGAATCTTTCCTGATTTTCATTGAAATCAGATGACAGGTCTAAAGTGAAGAGCCAAACAAGACTACTTCCAACAGGGATACAGGAATCTCATTGTGAATGAACTGAGACTGACAAAGATATTTTTACTTTAAAGAGCTTTTCATAAATAGACAACATGGAGGACTAAAGACATAGAGCATATGGACTTCTTGGGAAAAAAAATTATCACTTTTTATCCACTTCATTGCATAAGATTCATTGCATCTGATGATTGGATTTGGAATGATTTGACTTGCCAAAGTATTTATGCTTTTCTCCATAAATGACAAAGTCACGTTTTTGATCTAGTAAGCAACCTACCTTCATGCATGTTCAAACATCATCTCCCAGAAATAAGTTTCCTGGTTTTTTGTCACTCCTCTTAGTCCTTCAGGTCGACCTGCAGGACAAATGTGCCTGTTCTCTTTTCCTGACTCACAGATCTCCAGAATGTGTGGGGGTGTTTTTAAAAAAATCCTTTCTTTAATGTATTTTAGGTACTGGACAATCAGTAGGGATGGTCCAAATACTTCATGTCATCAAAGCTCTGTTAAGGACCTATCCCCCCTACATACCAATTCACCCAAGTAATCTCTGAGCAGTAGGAGATGGCCTGGAAGTTATTATTGCCTCCTTAAGTTTGTTGTATACTTGCATGAGTTTCCCTCTAGCCAGGGCTCTAGTAAGATATTCTAGTACTCAGAGTACCTAATAGTTTACCCTTCTAACAATGTAGTTTGAATAAGTATAGAACCACAGAATGGCTTGAGTTGGAAGAGACCTTAAAGGTCATCTTGTTCCAACTCCCCTGTCATGAACAGCAACACCTTTCACTAGGCCAGGTGGCTCAGGGACCCCTGCAGCCTGGCTTTGAACATTTACAAGGATGGGACATCCACAACTTCCCTGGACAACCTGTTCCAGTGCCTCACCACCCTTACAGTAAAGAATTTCTGCCTAATATCTAATCTCAACTTACTCTCAGTTTAAAGCCATTGAGCCTTGTTCTGTCATTACATGCTCTCGTAAATAGTCTCTCTCCATCTTTCTTATAGGCTTCCTTCAGGTTACAGAAGGTGCAATTAGGTCATCCTGAAATCTTCTCTTCATGCTAAATACTTCCAGCTCTCTCAGCCCTTCCACACAGGAGAAGTGCTTCATCCCTCTGGTCATTTTGATGGCCTCTTCTGGACTCACTCCAACAGGATATTGTCCTTCCTGTGCTGGGGACTCCAGACCTGGAAGCTGTACTCAAGGTGGGATCTCACAAAGATGGAGTATAGAGACAGAATCACCTTACTTGACCTGCTGATTTTGATGCAGCCCAGCATACAACTGGCTTTGATGTTTTTTTCCAATACTTAAATTCTCAAATAAATAATTCAGTATTAGAGTTGCAGGCACTAAATATTGATTATTCACAGAAAGTTACTACAAAATGGAATTGTTTCTGCCTAACTGTGTTGTCAGTCTCTTAAAAAAAGGACTGATGGTATGGCTAGAAATAGATGGGAATCAAGAGTGTTTGCAGTGAAATCACATTTGCTTTGGAAGACAAAGGCAGGGCCACCCCAGTGGCCCTGGCAGAGGTGTGAAGTTTCACTGCTGGATCCAGGTGCTCAAGTCTTCAAGGACTTAATGGAACTGCTTGATCCTTCCTGATTCACTGAAGGAGAAACATAAAGAGGTAGCCAAAATAAAGCTTTATACACCCTGCTCTGTGTCCTGCTTGTGTGAAGATCAACGAGGGATCTTGAAGAAGGCTTGGCAGGAACACAGTCTCCTGGGGAGGTCTCCCCTTGCTGCACATGAGCCTGTTGCTGCTGTAAAGACACAGGGATGTTGAGTGTCTCGTCCTGTCCCAGCACTAAGGAAAGAGTTGCTGATGGGTGTATTACTTTAAACTTGCTTTAGAAGTCTTCCCATGTGAGCCTTCCCCATCTCCTTAGAAAGCTTTTCCTCCGGGCTAACTGCACTCTGCTGCAGTGACTTTGTCCCCCTGCCTTGTCCCCATCCCTCATGGGTTCTCCAGGGTATGGCAGTGCAGTAGGGAACCTTGAGGGCTGGGGTCTCCGTGGGGTGGCAGGGCTGGGCCTGGCAGGTGTTCTTGTCCCACCACCTCATCCAAGAACAACCAGGGGCACCAGGGCACACTGTCCCATACCAGGCACCTCCTTGGGGAGGGATAGGCCAGGCAGTGCCCTGAGGCAGTGCCACAAAAATTTGTTTTGTGCCTAACACCCTTTTGCCTGCCTTAAAGCTATGTGTTGCATCTGTCAACAGTCCTGTCCTCTGAAAAAAGACTGGTGTCCCTCTCCACTATTTTCTGCACCAGAAATTTTTCTTAGTTTTGTTGTGTCTGTCATCTCTGAAGTGCAGAGAAGCCACCATCCCACCTGAGTATTGTGATGCAGGTGACTACCAGATGCTGCCGATCCCAGCTGGTATCCCCTCCTGGTGGTTCCTGATGTGCTTCTTTCCTGACCTCTATGCCTCCCTCACAGGACTTACCTCGGCAGATGGAAATTTGTCATTGGCACTATGAATTCTGCTGAATTGAAAAGTCTGCACAACTTAATTTTATGGGCCTCATCAACAAGTCGATATAAAAGCAGCTGATTAAACAGTAACTAATCCCCCTTTGTTGTTGGAGGGAAAAGTAGAACAGTAAAACCTCTTGCATGTTGTCCATCTCCCGAAGCTAAAAGGGTAAAAAGGAAGAAAAACAAATAACTATGCTTTGGATAAAACAGAAAACTTCCTGATCAGAAAAGGAGCTATTTACATGCTACTCAAATGATCATGTGCTAGCCAATTTTAAATTAATATAATTTCACACCTATTTCATAGCTCTTTCTTTATTTCTTTGTACATTATTAATCCATAAGTGACATCAAGGGATTGACTGGCTTCTAGTGGTGAGGGGTTTTGCCTGAGCGGAGTGGGAAGAAGCAGAGGGAGAGGTGAGAGGACCTCATAGTGCTGGCTCCCAAAGGCCAGGAGCTCCTCTTCTACTCAGTCAGCCTCATCCATTCCAGTGGAAACTGCTGCAATAATCTATTAAATACAGAGAGTCACCTGTACCTTTCTCCTTGGCACATGGTTTTACCACCCAGTCTGACTGCCATTGCTTCAAAAGGGCTGCCTCTGTTTCCTTGGGCATGAAGGAACCAACCAACCAACCCCACAACCAACCTCTTCCACAACTTTGCCTCTGCTTCATAAAAACAACAGTTTGAGGTGGCAGGATGGCATGGAGGGGTGAAAAAGAAGATAATCATGCCATGAACCCTCTGAATTCTGGTGGTGACCAGCTCTATGACCCTGTCCTGGGGCAGTCCAGCCTGGGTTGAAGGTGTTCTGCTCTCCAGCAGCTCCTCTTGAACACTCTTGCCTACCACGTTTCCTCTGCTTAAACAGGGGAAAAAACAGCTCTAATACACAAAGGCAGAAACGAGTCAGGTTTTTTGCACATCCGACTGATGTTTCCAAGTGCTGCCACCAGAGGATGTACCAAGCACATTTTTTGCTGTATCAACACATAAACACACAAACAGATTAAAATATCCAGATTTACCAGCAGAGGTAGCATAACTTCTGTACCAACACAGGAAGTATCAGTGGAAACAACAGTTCTTGAAAAAGAGAACAGAGAGAGAGGTAAGGAAGTTACACACTGTATTTTCTGATGCATTCATCCCAGCTCTGTAGTATTTAACATATTAAATGGCAAATGCATTTCTGATTTCTCTAATGCATTGCTGATACTGGGTATGTTTAGCCTAGGCCAATTCCAGTATTTAACGGAGTTTCTATCAAAGACAGCAGCCATTTTGATGTTTGAATATTTTTCATCGCAGTAATTCATCTTCCAGATCTGGAGTAGTCAGCAATTTAGACAGCAGGCAGAATAGAGTGTTCAAAGAGACAATGGCTACTGGAGTGAGGCACTGACTCAAAAGCCATTTGCAAAATGGTTGCTATAAAAAGGAATAGTAAGAGCATCAACTGTAGATAATGAGACAGCATTTAAAACTGGTGCTTTAGGGAAAGATCTGTAATCTTCTCAAAGACAATCGTCAAAGATTTCTTAGTAGTTATACTCTGTGTCAACAAGAAAGTATACACGAAAGTATACACTTCTAACAGAAAAACCAGAGTTGATCTAATCCTGGCATTTCCCCCCTTATTACAGGCACTGAGTCCTTCTGGAAGCCACAGGTGTACTTCAAAATGTACATTCTAAAAGTGTATAATGTTGTGAAACATTCAGGAATACTCAGCCTGCTTAATTAACTGTTTTTAGACTTCATTAATAGTCTGACTCTGATCATTCAGTGTCTGGTTCAGTGAAAAAAACACCCCATTCAGTGGAAGAGAATCAAGCCCTGAAAAAAAAGACATTAAATTTATTTGCTATCATACTCTGAAATACAGATAATGCTTTACAAGACTTTTATCTTTTGTGGATAAACGGAGCTATGTAGTCCTGGTTTCATCCTGGAACCAACTCATTTATGTCTCTGTGTTTGTTTAGGCATCAAGTCTCAACAAATAACTCAGGAGTTATTAACCTTCTAAAACAACTTGTTTGCTCAGCACATGACCCCTCTGTATTATGATAAACAAATATGAAAGCAGATGGATTAAAGAAAGATTCACTGCTGCCTGTTGAAGTCTTCTGAGAAGAATTATTCTGGATACACAGTAAATTGCAGTTTTTGTTTATTTGAATGGGTTTTTCAGTATAAAAATTAGCAGAATAATTTCCCTTCAGTTACAGTGTTTGCAACATCTGCAATTGATTTAGTAGAGAGCAGTGGATGAACATATTCATCATCCATATTGTAAATATGATCATGTTCTTTCAGCTGTCAGTGTATTAGGGTTCATTTTTTAACCAATCATACAGTTTTTCAGTTATTGTTACTATCACTGGTCACTTAATCCTGTCCATTTGAACTCCACTTGCAAGTGCTGGGAAGCTTGAATGTTGCAGTAGGTTTGTTTATTGATCATCTAATAATGTATGACAAGCATGTTTTATTTCTTCCTAATGGCAAACAAGCAAATTCTTAAGACATTTTCATACTCTTGTATTCTCATGGCCAGTCCATGACTGCTAGAGGCCCTGGCAGACCCTTAACACATCAGGTGCCTGATTACTTCTTCTGAAAATGAGAAGTCATTCATCCTCCACCTCTGTAAAAGCAAACAGGAAATTTGTAGCCCTTGGCAGCCCAAGTCCCTGCTCACACTTTGGCCCATGCAGTACACAAGCCACCATCTAAAGCTTCTCACAGTACTTTCTTTGAAATCCCTTAGCTCTAAGAAGTTAGGATATAACATTCCTATCCTTGACTGCCTTCGAATTTTCTGTTTCCTATATTTCAGTAGCCCAAAAGGAAATCAAACACACCATGGAAATCTTATACACATCTGAACAAACAAAACCCAATCAACATCTAGGGCACAGAGGAAGAGAACAGTTCAAACATTAGTGCATTGTTTGTTAGAGCCTGATTGACTGACTCCTCAGAGCCCATTCACTCACGATCTCCAGCATGCTGGGGAGGAAGGCATCCTCTGGATACAGGATCCTCTGAACCCAGCTGTACCCCAAGCAAGTCATTCCAGATAGAAACACTAGATAAACAGACACCAGGGTAGACTGGGGAAGAAATTGCTTCTGAGTGCCCTTTTTATGAAGGACTGGGGAGCCAGGCACGCCTGGTCTAGTCAAGCCATTCATTGTGATGAAGTCATTGCTGCTTGCTGCTACCATGGACCCAGCTGTGCAGTCCCACACCTCTGCACCTGAGCCTCAAAGGAGCACAATTCCAGATGACCCTCCAAGCAGGGGTCAGGATTCTTGCAGCCTCCTCCTCTCTCCTGCTGGACTGTCCCAACACTCAAAACAGGATCCAATTCCCTGTCCTCAGGAGCATGTGGCACATGCATTTTTTGCTCTTTTGTGTTTAGCATGGGGTCTGCTGTGAGGTGTTGTCAACTTGTGCAACTGAAGAGTAGGAAACTCCCCCAAGATGCCACAGGTAGGACAGTGCCTGAGAAACTCCATCACTCAGTGAACAGCACCAGACAGAGCTGGTTAGAGCAGTCTTTAATCCTGGCAACCTTCTTAGCTCTGGTGTTGGCACACATGCCCCTAAAACCAAATTTTTTTTCACAGCTGTAATGTCAGAACTCTCAAAAGCATTTTTGATAAGCTTTTTGTGGGAGATTTCAGCTGTACTTCACATGGTCTTCTCCTCTGTAGTGGACAAATCTGGAGCCAATTTCTGGTGTGTAACTTCATCCAAAACCTCACTGTAGTTATTAGAGCTTCTGAGATTTCTCAGATGGGTGGCTGGCAGGAAGCTGCCTGGTTACATGAGTTTTAACACATCTTTCAGCTAGCTCTGAGACTCAAATGCAACATCTGCTAGAACACACAAGGACGTCATGTGGATTTATGGTATTTGCTTGAGGATTCTGGAGCCATAAACCAATGAATGGACTACAATGAGATAAATGCAGTATTTTTTGTCTGTCAAAGGCAATTCTGTCCTGATACTTTTCAATGCATTATTTAATTGAAAGCAGTTCCCATTTTGCTCAACCTAGCAATTTGAAAGTTTAAGAGATAAGATACATTTCTTTGTTTGACTATACTGTCAAATGCATTTGAAAATAAAATTCTCAATCACTATAATGTTAAGACTGCTCTTTATGTTTGTGGGTTTAAAATCTTAAACCTAATAATACTCCTTTTTTGAAACTGGGCCAATCTTACCTCACTTGAAGTCAATGGGAATTTTGCCAATGACTAAAATGAAAGCAAAGTTGGGGACTATATATTATCTTCAGGCTTTAGGACTCTATGGGAGCCCAGTACTTCCACTTTGTGAAAATTAAATATTTCCAACTGCACTGATCTCTCTGACTTTAATTTGCTGCCACATCTCCAAAAATGTATTGAAATTAGCACTGACAAAGAAGGAAATATTTTGTTATATTGCTGCCAGATTCTAAAGTTTTAAAACAACAATATACCCTTGCTTTTTTTTTTCTTTTTATTCATTCCTCCTCCCCTCCCCCCTCAACATTTGCATTTCTCGAAGACTTGAGACACAGTGCCAATTCTCCAGGCAACTACACATAAGGAGAATGGTGAAGCACAGGTAAACGTCTGCGTGTCTTCAACAAGCCTGTGCACAGCCGGGGAGCCCACCTACACACAGTGACTGAATAGCTATAACTGCTCCAGAGACTCCAAAGGCTTTTTGAAAACTGTTGTCTTTTAAAAGATTTATAAAAATATTGTTGTGTTTTTCTAGGACTCATCTGTCTTGTTTTGTCACACTGGGTCAAAAGGAAGGGTAAGAAAAGTTTAAACATTATGTGGCCAATTCTAATCAAATTGATTAAAAAAGCTGCTTTTCAGTTATTATAAATCCTAGTAAACTCAGTAGGCAAATAAGTTTGACCTGATATAGAGAATGAACAGTCCTTTCAGCATTCAGTCTTTAGAATGAACACTTGATATAGGACCAAACTCACTACCCTACTTAAACATCTAATTTGAGATGTCAGTCTCCCCATACACCAAATTAATCACCCGGTTTTGAAGAGGCTTCTTTCCTCTCCTCATCAGGTGATCAGATATCTCAGAGGTGAGCACTGCAACTCAGCTACAAATCAGGTGTCTCCATGACATAAAGTCTCTATCCCTGCTTGCCTGATTTCCTAGAAACCAGCATACTTTCCTGGCTCAAGCTGAGAGTCTATCTGCAAAGGAATTCAGAAAAAGTGTGAATACACTTCTGAAATAATAGAATCATGGAGTGTGTTAGTTGAAAGGGACCTCTAAAATTCAACTAGGTCAACACATAAATATCATAAAGTATCATATTTTACCCATGAACTCTTATTTGTACATCATTTCAGCACAGAGGAATACTAGAGTCGTGTTCTGATTGCTGTGATGTATCAGAAATCATGGTCTGTCTCTCTCTGCCCAGCAATTTTGGGGAACTACTTTGTTCATATCTTGAAAAAAATCCCAGTATTTCACAAGTAGCTGAATACCTCTGCATGCTTTGCAGGGAAATTCACAGAATTCATGCTCTCCTTCCCTCTACTGATATCAGTACATGGGGTCTGATTTAGACACTCAGAATATCTACAAGATCCAACAGACTCTGAGCACTTTTGAACAGCAATGCTTCCTGAAAACCAAAATGTCTGCATGAGTTTTTCCCACAGTAGGATGTTCATTTGCAAGTTCGGCCTGAAGAATATTTAAAAGTGTGTTATTATGTCTTTCTATTAATTATATGCATGTGGTAATCATTCCTTCCTACTCTGGATGGATAATGACAGAGTCGTTTCATTTATCTGAGAAAGATGGAGTTTGGGGTACAATGTAGTGGTTAAATAATTGCCAAGTCACCATAAAGGCATTACTCCATCTAATGTGCACAATCTCACATTCAGTCAACTGATGATACAAGCCAAACGGAACTAATCAAAACATTGAAGGTGGATGCTTGCTGCCAGCATCTCTCCCGCATTTACCAGACAAGCTATTTACAAACCTAGAATGTGTGCTACTTAACTGTGAGTGGATTGAGTTTTGAAAGTAAAATGTAGCTAAAATTAAATAAAAATGTTCACTTAGAAGGGCTGGAGAGTTGCAGGCTGGCTGCAGATTAGATTTCCAGTAGTCATATGATTTCACCAGTGATGATATCTTCACTTTTAGGCTTTCAGTGACCTTTGGAAGCCATTGTTTCATAGAAATGGATGTTATCACTAGATTTCCCAAAATCTTAGGAGATGCATCTGAAAATAAGCTTCAGAGATGATCTTTTCACCTCTTCAGAGGGATCAGCTGTCCTAAACCTTTCCTAAGGGAAGTTTATGCAGCCTGTTATCATTTTTCTAATATTGTAGATGAAGACCCTGTGAGCTGAAGCAGATCTCTTATGCTGATTCCTCCAAGCTGGCACGAGGGCTCATCCTGTGAGGTGATCTAGTATTTCAAGTGTACAAACATAAATGTTTTTTACTATGTGTTATATCATGACCAAAAAAAAAAAATAGTTAAAAGAAATCAATTAGTGAAAGTCACCAAGTTAGATGGAGGGTTATCAGGCTTAGTTAGATCTGTTGACCTATTTTGCTTTTGATGACAACCTGTTGCCCTTTCATTTTGAGCAGCAATCTACAGATCCCTTGGTTTCTTGCCACCAGGTGCCAGCCAGGCTGCTTGATCACTTCTACCTCTTCAGCAGAGACAGAAAAAAACATAGAATGAGATAAGGAGAGAGAGATCACTGCCCATTTAGCATCTTGGGAAAAACATACTTGAGTCTGCAAAATAATATGATTTATTAACAACTAATAACAACAGAATAAAATCAAAACTAAGTGGACTCTTCACCTGTGCTCCCCTTCTTCCTCTACCATCTCCCAGTCCCAACTTCACACACAATGCTTCTGCTTCTTTCTGCCCCAAGTGGCACTGGAGGATTGAGAATGGGAGTTGCCATCAGTTTCAAAAATCATTTTCTTCTTTGGTGTTCCTTCTTGTACTCTTCCCCTCCAACACGGGGGGCCTTCCATGGGATACAGTCTTCCACCAACTTCTCCAATATGGGTCCATTCTGTGTGCTGCTGTCCTTGAAGGCCTGCTCCAGAATGAATCCTTTCCACTGGATAAGACCTTTCAGTCATGGACTGCTCTAGTGTGTCATGTCATAAAATGGGGTATGAATAAACCTTGTGCAAGATACAATGTGATTACTAGAAGAGCTGGATTCTGCAATATCCATGAAAATATCAAAGTTGCAGTATTCATGAAAATATAGACATTCTCTATACTAAACTCATTTGATATCTTAAAACATGGATAGCAAAAAAGACTTTTAAAGAAGCTGTGTTTGAGTACATCATGCATATTAAAATCACTGTTTTAAAATTGAATACTATGTGCTTACATGATTAATTGTAATGCATGGACCCAGAACCACTACTTAGTATACTTAATTTCAGAAATTTCTCATTTCTGAGTATTTCAAATGGAATTTAATATTCTGTTGCCTTATTTTTTATCCAGAAATATCTATTTCTAGTAACAGCCAATATTTAAATATGCCTTTAATGCTAAAAAGAGCACTATATAGTTGAAAAAATGTCAAGAAAAATGTCTCTGGAATGGATATACAGCAATATTCCAATATCACCACACAGGCAGGCTTCATAAAGCTGCTAACAATTTGTGTATAAATCTTTGACATTTGGTTTCATTATTTGTTTGCTTTTTATTTATATTCCTCTGTGAGCTTATAGATGTTCTCTAGTGTGTACTTTCATCAGCTTTCTTCCTTACCTGTAAAGGCTCATTTTGATTCTCCTAGACAAAGCATCTTCATCTGATATAAGCCTTCTCATATCAGTAATTCTATTTCCTTCTCTGAAAGGTCTGATGATCTGACTGCCTGGTAGCTACCACGATTATCTGACACACACTATATCTGTACTGCTACTTCATTGCTTCCCACCATTAAACTGGAGGGGAAAGTGATGTCAGGAGACAAGAGGATGAGAGACTTATTTTGCATTAATAAAGCCCACAGCCATGACTGACTGATAAGGAGCTAAGTGGTGTTCGTGGAAGTACAGCTTCACTCTCTTGATGGATGGAAAAGCGAAGGTATGTCTAAAAGTCATCACAGGACTGCAATGGGTCTTAATCAGGCATATCAGTACCTGATAAGTGAATGGCTTAGTGAAATGCTGAGTGAGGAATCTAAATTGTCAATATGTGCCTTGTTAATTTCACTGTATGGTGACAAGCAGTTCAGAAAGACCAGCACTGAAGACCCTATTTACCTCTTCAGTTAGGATGGTGTTGTCTCTTTAAACAGAGGCTAAGCTGAAAATAATAACTACATTTTTAACAAAAATGAATAAGCCAAATATTGGCCACATGAGAGGAAGAAGTGCAGGATCCTACAGGTTTCTGAGAGGCAAGAGAAGACTTCTTGAATGACTGCAGCAAGGACAGACATGTACCCTTTTTGCTTCACATCACCTATAGCAAGATTAATTTTATATAAGAACAGGAAGCTGCTTGATAATAAAATACTACTGGTTTTTCTGCTTCATATTACAACCATAAATAAGCTTCACAAAATAGAAATTTTGACCACTCTGAGTTGCTATCATGACTAAGAGGTTTGAAATTCACATATTCTGCACCTAAATTGGGAACACCAGGACTGTTTTCAGATGCATAGGCAAGTGTGTGCATCTAGATTGTGTCCTAATTTGAACTAACTGCTGCGGTCACAGTGTCACAGGATCCCTCTCCTGCTCTGCCTGGCGAGCCCTGACACTGGCTGCAGTATAAGGCACAGCTTGGTACCCTGAGGGACCTCGCCAATCCTGTGGAGCCTTTTATGCTAGCAAGGAGTGAGCGAAGACAAGGAACAAAGGCAGACTCTGATAAGGGGACAAGAGCTGAAGCTTATTGGTTACCCACGAGGGGAGACCTCACCTGCAGAGTGCCAGCCTTAACAGGGCACTGAACACTGTTACAGCAACTTTTATGTGGCGGTGGAACAAGGGGATGGGTTCATGGCCAGGCCAATCAGGATGAACAGGAGAGTGGCTCAACAGATAACAGACAGATATTCCAACAAACTGAGATGAAGTAGGAAGGAAAAGTTGGCATCCTGTCCAATCACTTGACACTCTCCTTGGAACTTTGTGGGCGCAGGGAGAGGCGCTGAAATGACTGACAGACCCAGAAGTTACATAACACTTTGATAGATAACTGTAACGGGGAAGAAACCATGTGGAGAAGAACAGAGGGATGTATAGAACAAACCACTTAACAGGATAAAATCAGGAGTCATCAATAGTAAGGAACTAAATAAATTAAAATCACACCGCTACAACTAACTCAGCAAAGATGAGGGCAAGAACACATGGACTGTCAACAACCAATGCTCTGGTTAGGTCCCCAAGCTAGGGACCCACACGCATGTGTGCCTTCTGACTTCTGCCAGATACAACCTCTGATGTGAATCTGCCAGTACTCAGGCTTTTACTCAGATTTAAAAGTTAAGTAACTTTGGCTGCATGAGTGAGCCAAAAAATTCTTCTGGTGGTATGTCACCTCTCCGCATCTTAAATTTGTAACAAGATTTTAAAGCAATACCCACAATACTTTCTGATCTATTCCCCTGCAGACTTACCTTTATATTTACCACCTACTCAGTTATTTATGTTTCTTTAGAGATTGTACTAGGTATTGCATTACTCAAAGGATGTCTTAAAATGAATACTGAACTGGTAATTTGGGCTGTCTTTTAATTTGAGTAATTTGCAAGTGTTGATAAGAGCAGACCAATTTTCACCAGGAAAGAACAGGAAGTAATGAGTATTTACCTAAGAATAATATCTAGAGTGTAGAAGTTTTTAGGTGAGAAAAGCAAAGAAGGAATCCAAAATACATTGTCACTATAAATCTAGTGTTCTCATCTGTTCCTGCTTTAGCATTTTCACTTGACAGATTAACAGAGATGTGCAGCATATGGATTGCTGTGCTATGAATTATTGCTTGTGGTATTCAGGCCTAAACTATATAACTCTTTTAAAATTATCTACAATGGAAAATTGTAAGTAAATTTTTCCTACTTGGATCAATGCTAGTATTAGTGATGGAAAAATCAATTTAAGAACCAGCTAAACCCCAAAGTTCCTTGAAATTCATAACTATATGGCTAATTTTATTAAATATTCTGTTTTCTCATTTCTGGTGTTCCTAGTTACAGCTCACACCAAAGCAAACAAATACCAATGCCCCCCCCAAAGAAACCATACCCCAACCCTCCCCCAAGAACCCCCCAAAAAACCCCAAAAGCTACAGAAACCATTCCCAAGTTCCTCTAGTCCTTCAAGAAAGACTTTTCACATACTGCTTATGGCTAAAACCGCAATGAAATGAAATTCAATTAGACACAGATGCATACTGACAACACTATGATGACAGTTCAATTACCATAATACATTCAAAACAGAATGCACTTGTGAATTTGTGACATGTTTTTTCTTAAATGACCCTACTGAGAGGTTCCATAATTTTTAGCAATGCCTAACCAAGGCCCTGAATAGCTTTTACTAGTGGATTTAGACACAGTGAGTAAAATCCAGGCCTTGTGAAGTAAATGAAACTTTTGCTGTCTAGCTAATGGGTCCAATCTCTGCATATTCAGTTTACAGGATGTCTGCTGAAAAAACAATACAGAAGAGAGGAAATTGTCCAGGAGGTTTCTGGAGTGCATGCAAGAAAACTTCCTGACACATCTGTTGAGGCAGCCAGCTAGGAAAGGTGCTCCTTGGACCTGCTTTTTGTGACCAGAGAAGGATTGTTGGGTGATGTGGTTATTGGAGGCAATCAGGGAAACAGTGATTGTGAAATTATAGAGGTTTTGCTTCTTGGAAAAGAAGAGGGGCCAGCAGAACTGTCACCTTGGACTTCCAGAGTTTGGAGTGTTCAAGAGACTGATTAGGAGAGTTCCTTGGGAGGAGTCATGAAGGGCAAAGAAGTCTAGGAAGGCTGGACATTATCCAAGAAGGGAATCCTAAAGGTGAATGAGCCTGATGTCCCCATGTGCCAAAAAACAAGATGGCAGAGAAGAAGAAATCCTGGCTGAACAAATTTGTCTAGAATTCAGGGTAAAAAGGAGAGTTTATGATATTTGGAAGCAGAGGCAGGAAACTCAGGTTGTGAAGCTATGCAGGGAGTATATTAGAAAGCCCAAAGCCCAACTAGAAATTAATCTGTGCTGCAAAAGACACTAAAAATGTTTCTGTAGTTACATCCACAACAAACGGAGGGCTGAGGAGAATCTCCATTCTTTTATGGGTGTGGGGGGAGAAAATGATCACAAGGGATAAGAAAAAGGCTGAGATACTTAATGGTTTCTTTGCCTCAGTCTTTAATAATACCAGCAGTAAGACCAGTTAGTAAGACCAGTTTTTCTCTGGTTACCCAGCTCCTTGAGCTGGAAGACAGGGATGGGGAGCAGAATGAAACCCTCATAATCCAAGGGGAAATGGTCAGAGACCTGCTGCAACATTTAAGACACCCACAAGGCTGCCCTGGAATGGATGGGATTCACCCAAGGGTACTGAGGGAGCTGGTGACTCACTGAACCACTTTCCATCATTGACCAACAGTCCTGGTTAATCAGGAAGGTCCCAGTGACAGGAGGTTATCAAATGTGACACAAGAAGTGCAGAAGGAGTGTCTGGGGAACTACAGTCCTGTCAGCCTGACCTCCATGCTTGATAAGGTCAGAAGGACAGAACAGACTGTCTTGAGGGCCATCCCACAATATGTAGAGACCAACCAGGAGATCAGGCCCAGAAAACATTGGTTTACGAAAGTCAGGTCCTGTTTGACCAACCTTGTATGACAGTGTGACCCATCTAGTAGATGAGGGAAAGACAGGATGTTGGACTTGACCTTTGTCTATCTGGAGTTTTGCAAAGCCTTTTGCACTGACTCCCACAGAATTTTCCTGGAGAAAATAGCTGCCCACAGCTTGGATGGGTGTTACCTCCTCTGGGTAAAAATCTGGCTGGATGTTAAAACTCAGGCCCAGAGAGTGGTGGCGAATGGAGTTGAATCCAGCTGGGAGCTGGTCACAAGTGGCACTCCCCAGGGCTCAGTACTGGGGCTAGCCCTGTTTAATGTCTTTGCTAATGATCTCGACAAGGGGATTGAGTGTACCCTCAGTCAGTTTGTAGGCAACACCAGCTAGCGTGGGAGTGTTGATCTTCTGGAGTACAGAAAGGCTCTGAAGAGAGATCTGAACAGGCTGGGTAGGTGGGCCAAGGCCAGTTGTATGAGGTTCAGCAAGTGTTACAGGCTCAGGCAAAGTGGTTGGAAAACTGCCCAGTGGAAAAGGATCTGGAAGTGCTGGTCAACATGACCCAGCTGAACATGACCTAGTGTATGCCCAGGAGACCAATAAGGCCACTGGCTTCCTGGTCTGTATCAGAAATAGTGTGGGCAGCAGGACCAGGGCAGTGACTGAGGTGCTGAAGCCATGTTCAGGTTTGGTCTCCTGAAGAGAGACATTGGGTGCTGGAGCATGTCCACTTGCTGATCTTGAAAGACTTTCCCAACCTATATAATTCAATGATTCTATATTTAGATCCTCTTTCCCCAACAGGCTATAAAGTGAGGTGCTAAGAGTTCATGCGATTGTCAAGGAATGTTCCTGGCACAATCCAGACAGTCTTTCACACTGGATTACCAGTCCTGTGGTCTTGTGTGCTAAATCATACTCTCTTTAATGACTAAGAAAAAAGAGTAGGTTAAATCTTTATCTAAACTCTCAGGGGAGTCTTGTCTTTCAGCATTACCCTTTCATTTTACTAATTTCTGAATTTCGTTTGACTATGTTTATTTTAAACCCAAAACTAATAAAAACTATTGAGTGGGTAGTCAGAGCTGTGTTACAAGAATTTTCCAAGTAAAGTCTATGTTTAAAATTAAGTATCTGTAATTCAGCTAAATAGAGTTAATTTCACAGTTTTGAAAAATATTCTTTTTTGATATGACTCATAACCATGAAGGCAATTACTGTCATCAGATGTACGTGGAACAGATATGTTTTTGCATCTAAAATCACTGCCATTTTTATCTACTGAAAAAAAGAATTTAATAGCAGTAATAATAATAACAACAGTAATAATAATAGCTGTGAAAAAAAAAACCAAAACCCTCCCTTGTATATCTGGGGTTTTTTAACCCCAAAAAATGAGAATGAAAATGCTATTATATTGATACATACTCTGTTTTAAAACCTGTTTAAATATCAGGGCAGATCTAAGAGTGTATGTTGCTGGACCACATAATTTATTTACATATTAAGTCCACATTGACCTACTATAAAACATGCAGTCTATAAAACTTCATTCACATGCAGCATCTGTGTATTGAGAAAATGCACTTAGGCTGCTCTTACAAAGCCTTAGATACATTAATACCTCTATCCAAGTTAAGGTGAGTCTGTTTCATCAATGAGAATTGTATAAATATTAAAAAAGCATATATGGTTAATTTTGCATTCTAATAATTCTGTAATTTTCATTTAGTACTTCCTCATGAGCATTTAAGTTTAGCATCTGCTTCTCAAGTATAATGTCTTTCTGAAAAAATTGCTTTTTGGAGCATACAGCACACACAAAAAGGATTATCTCAAGTCAACACTGGTTATTTGAAGTGATTCTTGAAGTGCAGTACCACATGCCAATATTGTGTTCACTTATTGTATCTGAAGTGTGCTACAAACTTTGGAAATCACATTGCCTCAACCATACAAAGCATTTACTCTTCCTTCCTCCAAAACAAATAACTCAAGTAGCTTCTTTAATCATATGTTTCTTCCTTAAGGAAGGAAAATTTGGTATTTTTCTTGCCACTGCTGATACTTGCCATCCATAAAAACGTTGCCTGGCTTTCTACAAATTCTTTTCACAGGCTTCATTGCTCTTCTCTAGATAGACATGTTGCCCATTTCTGACAACAACAGATGCAGTGCTTTCAGCCTCTACAGAAAGTAATGGTCCCTGACATTTCTAGGGTGAAAGTCTCTCTATGCTTTTAGTGCTAATGGAAACAGACTTTTATTCTTCTTGAAAATCCTAAGCCAGAATGTAAATGGCTATATAGTAAACAGAACAGATTCTTTTTTAATCACAGAAAATAAAGAAACCATCTTATTGTAAAGTTATAAAAGTTTAGAAACAACCCAACACTTTCTATGTAGAACTTGTTTTCTCTAGTACTTATTAGATAACATTTATAACATATATATGGACATCTACCAATATTTATACTTTATACATAAGGGAATTTGACAACAGTTTGCCTGACATCAGTGGCAAGTATTTACAAATGAGAACAAATCTCAGCCAGATTGGCTATAGAGATTCACAAAACCATTTTAAGTTGGGATGGTGTGTTCAGATGGCTTATACTAAATGAAAATCTCAGTTACTTTGAATTAGTCCTATAGCAGTTCAGAAGTAGATGGTCTACTTAGTAAAAGAGACTTGATAAATAAAACTTGTTTCTTTTCATAGGAGCTAATTATCCAGTGTAAAGAATTCTCTATGGTCCAAAACAGGAAGAGAAACTTTAAAATATTTTAGAGGATAATTTGAAGGGCAGGGAGTTTTCATAGTGGTTGTTTTCCTAACAGTGGTAAATGTACAGGCTTAGCATCTGGGAAGTGATATTTTGTGAATAATTAGTACTGAACTGTGATCCTTGGATATCATCTAATTCCTGTAATAACCTATTTTCAGTGTATAGAGCAGCCTCTTTTGAGTTCTTGCTTCAGGCCTGAAAATCTGTGATACTCTGTTTGACTACCATCATATTTACATCAGGCTGAAAGAGGTTGCTAAAAGAGTGCTGTTACTCATGGCGTTAAAGCCTTAACACCCCAAACCATGAATCCATTCTGACACATCTGTGTGATGTATGTGCAACTGAGCATGATGGGATTCACCCACACATGATGTTAACTGAATATTTCACACTTTGCCAGACAGTGGCCTAAGTCCTTGAAAGTCATCGATGGTCACAATTTCAAGCTGACTATAAAGTCTCAAGTTTGCAGAGGCAGTAGATTTTTGCCTGATGCACTCAGCAGTATGTGACTGGGCTTTTGCCCATCATTGTCATCTTTGCTGTTCTGGCTTTTGGAAAAAGTAGTTCTGCAAAGACCAGATCTCAGTAGCAAGAGACTCTTAATGTAACAAAGAAATCAGGCCAATTTCAAGAAGTTTTTCAAATAAAATGTTTTTGGTTCCTTAGTTCAGAGAGATATTTTAATCTGGGCAAAGCAATCTGCAAGGATTCTCAATGGGGTTGGAAGACATAAAATCTAATTGAAACAGCCCCATGAAACGTATTAATTTACAAAAACTGCATGATCCATCAGAAAATTGTTCTGATGGAAGAAAAATCTGTGCTGGTCTCTTTGAAACTTTACTTCAGGTACTATACAAAGTATTTCCATCCAGCTTTTGGCCTCTTAAGAAGCCACATATTGACGTCTTAAACCAGAATGCCACTGATATCAAGGCAATAATTTGGTACCATCAGCAACTCTTCAGAGATGTGATTATACAGACATTGAAGGGGCATGTTCTGAACTGATTTCTTTTTAGTTGTGCTCTCCTGAGAGTTCCAAAAACCATATGAGTTCATTAAATATTCTTAATTTGAAAGATAGGAGTGAAACACCTTATTTTAATTTTTTTTTCACTTAAGCTTTCTCTATTTTTTTTTTTTTTTTTTAACTTAGCCTGTTTCCTTCTGGCCTATGTAGGAGCAAGTCTCCTGTAATCATCTCAAAACGTTGAGTCCATGATCATCTAAGTCTCATTGGCCAGTGTAATGACTCTTTTAAAATCTGTGTCTTTTAGTGATGCTGATGCTATTTGGAGTAGTTATATAAGACCAAAGTCCACCTGAGTAGGTATAGAAAAGAGTTGGCCCAGCTATTAAACTGGATGCTGAGCCTCTCTCCTGCCTTTATGTCCCTCATTCTCTTGACTGTAGAAATCAACTTTTTCTGGTAGCCATGTCAACAAAGTAAAGAGTTAATCTCAGGTGGGTAATTTTTTATACAGATGTGCACACACACGGACTATGCAGCAGAAGAGTAGGAAAGTTACACAGACAGAAAACTGTCAAACTCCTGAACATTGTCATTAATGCAGAATTTTGTCACCCACAGTAGTTTCAGATTTGATCTGAGTTCCAATGGCCATTTCAGGTCTCAGTCCTTTTAGTCTTATCAGACTAAACTATGTAGCAGTTTATTGGTTTCCACTGGCTTGGAAAGTTTACATTTGGGAGTTTTACACTGTACTTTTTGTTTGCTTTTTTGTTTTGGTGGGGGGGTTATTTTATTTTATAATGTTCTGATGAAATTCCACCAAGAAATTTCATACTTGAATTCTCTGTTGACAACAGAGTACAGAACTGTTCAAAGTTAGCATGAGCAAAGCACAGTTACATCAGAGCTCACCAGGAACAGTGACTCAGAAAGTGTCAAGATCTTACTCTAAAATGAACACCCAAAACTGAATTAAAGGTTAAAACTAGACAAGAACTTACCAGAAAAAAAAAAAGAGTGTATATATATATATATATATATAAGTTATATACATATATTATATATATATAAAATAACACATATATATTCCACAAATGGTCACATCACTTTGGTTCAGCCTGGATCAATGGAACTCATACCATCAATCCAAACAAATTTTATGTGAAAAAAAATCATTTTTTCCAAAACCAGACAAGATTTCTTTTGAATGAAAGGACATTAAATGGTCCCACAGTACTGAACACTCACGAATTTCAGTACTTCCAGGGAAAGAGAAACACAATCAGGTTATTTACTCTGGCAAACCCCTGCAAAATATAATGACTAGGAGTTAAAACAACTTAAGTGAAAGCAGAAAAACAGCAGCACTTTTTAAGCAATGAAGTAATTTATGGTACAGGTTACCAAGAGAAATATGAAAATTTTGAAGGAAGATTTTATTCCTTTCCAGTCAAAATTTAGTATCAACCTCTGGAAGTATCAACCTCCACTCAACCTCACTCAAGCACAGGAATGCAGAAAGTATCCTGTGCTTGATTCAGAAACCAAAATAGGAGTATCTAGTACTGTCTGAGATGCTCTAGGGGATGTGATCTGGTTTCCAGATACTGTGCAAGTACAGGTCTCTCTTTAGAGCAGTGTCACAGCTGCTTGTCTTGGATGTGTATCTCATACCCTGTGGCATCTAAATTAGCTCTAGGTGTTTATGTGTGAGCAGCTTGTACAATAGGAAATGGAACTGATCTGCTAATAGCTGGCCTTCCTGCATTGTTTCTTACCATTTTCAGACGAAAATACAAACCAGATTGCCTTTAATTTTTCTGTTCTGCAACACCAAACTTGTGTATCCACGAAGGTAATCCAGTAACCTTATTTCTGGAAATTTGCAAGAATGTATATGAGCTTGCTTTCTTTGAAACATTCTTAATGGGTTTATTCTGTGTTTCCTCATAACAAAAGTAAATTGCAAAAGAACATGCATTGTGAAAGTGTTTGAATTTAACCTTCATTTTTGTGTTCCAGGACAGTTCATAAATCCTTAACTCACTAGCTATCTAATGACATAAATGACTAAAGATCAAGCAATGGATACATTATTTTCCTGTTCCATTTCTCATCTGGATTTTTTATTCATTTTTGAGTAATGCTATTCATCCAGGAGAGCTCTGTGAGAATGTAAGTGTAAATGCTAGACAATGTGAGCCAGGGATAAAGAGAAAAGCAGTAGATTCAAGGCTTTTGGGCTATAATGTGCTGCTTTCTAGATAATGGTCTCTCGGTGTTATAAAGAAAAGCAAACATATAATTAAGAAAGAGCTCCATAAAAACTGCCTGTCAAATATCTTAAGCTTCATTAGTTTAGATTAATGACTTACTTGATCTACATGACAATAGGTGAAGCAAATCCTTGTTTATTTATTGACAATTCAATGTAACTGTGACATGCATAAACAGGCTTCCTCCTGATTAGTTCCATGTTTTAGAGTAACTTTGTGTTATAAAACTTGTTAACTACAGTATCATTTTATTGAACTCTGCTCTGCAAATGATGTGATCCACATTGAAAGGCGTCAATATTGCAGCCATTCCTGGCAGGCATTGGAGCATTATGTACACAGATTGGAGTAGATATCTCTTTGTACAAATCCACGGACCCAGAAAATGTCCAGTTATTGAGACTGCACTGAAAGGACCATGTTTTATTCATAGGATCTGTGATGCAAGGTCAGAGAATGAAACCTGAACTAAGTGTAAGGTTCAGATTAGTTTCACGGTTTTGCAGAAGACCTCCCTGAAAGCACTAGTCCTTTCCCAAATTTCCATGGCAAGGGTTTGTAGCACACAGCATAGCATTTGTATGAATATGTTGTTGGGGAGTGGTTTCCAATGTGCAGCTCCTGTAAAGCTCTGCAAGAGAGAGACAGAGTGGCAGAGAGTAAGTTATGTAAGCCTTTTATAACAGAATTACTTTTCCAGAAAATGCTTGTGCAGTAACAGTATAAGGATGTTGAATTTTGTCAAGTGTTTTTGTTTGTATGAAATAATCTATACTTTGTTTCATTTACAGTTTGGAAGCCATAGTGCCGTTGACACCCAGTGGCTCTCCCTTATTCATGCTCCTGAAAGTACATAGCTGAAAGTGATTTTCTTTAGCAGTAGCTATTTTAGGCAGAGCAGGTCATGTTGTCTCTTATTATGCCACTTTCATGCTTTCAATTTTAAAGATCTACTTTCATTGACTTGTAAATTTGCCAGCTTGTTTGGGCTGATATTTTAGAGATTCAATGTTAATTTCAGGTTGCAACTCTTGGAAAAAGTCAACCAAAACCTTTCAAATGAGCTGATATAAGGATCAAGGTCAAGGCAAAGAAGAAGTCAAAGAAGGGAAGAATGAGAAATAAAAAGGCTTTGCTCAGTTTGCAGATGTCTGAGTGAATGCAAGTGTCTTGAGTCTTACTATTGTTCTGCTGCTGGTAAAAATGACAAAATAATGACAAACAGTTATCTCAGGGTTCCACAGATGACCTTCAAGAACTACTTAGCTGCTATTGGCTCTCTGCTAAAATCTCCAAAGTTCTTCACCACCTCTGTTATTTTTTGTCACAGGAAAGAATTTCTTCTGTTTTCATCTTTTAAAAACACTCAAGAGGTCACATGTAAAAACACACATGAGAAAAGCTAATAGGGTAAAAATATTAAAACAATTTTTCCTTCTAAGTTGTGAAGGAAGTGTCTTCAGTAAAATATGTGGGTCCAACAGTTAATCAAATCATAAAAGGGGCATTCACTAAGGTGAGGCTTTTGGAGAAAAATACCCTCAAAATTAATTCCTTGTGTCAACATTTATTGCAGAAGAGGCCAGAGAGATTCTTACTCCAGAGCTACACATTACCAGAACATAAGCCCACAGGACTGCTTCCATCAGGAATTCTCAAGCAACGGAAATAAACAACCACTAAACTATTGTCTGTGAATAATAGTCTGTCATTTAAATGGCTTGTGTTACCTGAAGAGTGGAAAGTGGTGAATATCTCACCAAAATTTTTAAAGATTTTCTAGATTAACTCAGACAACTTCAAACCAATAAATTAAATTTATGTAAGGGCAAATCTGTAGGAATATTCCATTTCACAGACTGAGTAATAAAAGAGAAAAACATGATATACTAGGAAAAAGCCAACCTAGCCTTTGCAAGGAGAAGTCATGACTCATGTATCAGTCATCTTCAGAGGAGCCACTGAGCATATGGTTCAGGTGAAAGTATAAGAAACAGATGGCAGGAGTGGGTAGCTGGTTTTCAGAAAGAAAGGAGCTCAGACATATTCTACATGTGAAAAATGTACCATTCGACATATTCATAAATGGGTATCGCTTGAATGATAAGGAGAGAAAAATCTGAAAATGATCCAGAATTATTTGGGATAAACTAAAGCTGATTGTGAGAAGTTGTCAAGGAGCTCAAACTTACAAGTAAATGATAAACAGTTAGATGAAATTATATGTTAAAAAGTGGAATTTAAAGCCTAGGAAAAGAAATTACCTACAAGTATTTGTAAAAGGATGCCATGACTGTAATTATTACCATTCCAGAAAGAGATTTCGTAGCTGCAAACTTTTCTTCAAAACACCATCTTAGAATTCAGCAATGTCTATAAACATAACTATAATGTGAAGAATAATTAGGAAAATAATTAGGAGCATAACAGAATACATAATCATGTCGCAATGTATATTAATCAGCTATTAATATTTCAAGATTTCATTATTCTAAATTTAAGGACATGAGGTTCTAGAAATTCCTGAGTAAAAGAAAAAGCTGTAATAGAATTACCAAAGATCCAGACGAACACAACAAAAATAAGCAGAGATGTGGATTGCCTTTCACATAGCTAGAAAGCAAATAAACATTAAAAAGGAACTAAAAAAATTTGGAAAAATAGATTACAGCACAAGCGATATTAGTAGAATGAAGATGATCAATAGCAAACAACTGACAGTGCAAGTAAGACCACCAAATGGAATTGTCAGAGTGGACTTTAAAAGACACAAAAGGTGCACTTCTCATGCACAAAAGGTTTCTAAAACAAGATTAGAAGAGGACCTCAGAAATTCAGGCAGGCTGTACCACTGCTGGCAACCACACATGATGAGCTATAACAGAATATGTCAGTCAGCTCTTGCTGGAGGCTGGCTCACTCCGCTCACTGCTCAAAGGAGAGTGAGTCTGGGCTCGCCTTCAATGCCAACCCTTCTACCTATATTTATATTCAACAGTCAGAAATGAGAAAACTAGGAAATCAAAGTTCTCTGTGCTACTCTTATTGAAAATTCCTTTTTGAATGCGAATTGTGACATTCGTATTTATTACTATTTATTATTATTGTTTTTTCCTTTTCATCTCCTGTAACGCTCTCCCATTCCTGGTGGCTCTGACAGAATATATTTTCACCAGTTGCAGTTGTCTGTGGCTGTCACAGGGAACTTCAAGTAAAGAGCAGATGAAGTTAAATGGTGTCAAAATCCATTGAACACAGCCTGCAGAAGCTTCTCTTCCCATACCTTAGCTCATGTGCCCAGGATATCTTGCAGGCAGATATCCACAAACATCCTGCCTTTGAACTGCATGGCATCAACATCGTAGTTACATCCAGCCATGGATGTTATGGGTGTTAACTGGAGACACATTTTCCATGATCTGCTCTCTCTTTGAGATCTCTTCTTAAAGAGACTTAACTCCAGTCAGTTTGGTGGAATTCAGGCTCTCAACCAAGAGGATATACTTCCATAAAACATTAGGACGTCACGTCAAATTGGAGTTTTTACAGCTCATCCCTAATTTTCACTATAGTACCAGGGAACCTGACTGAGGAAAGTACTATGCACTTGCAATTTCAGCTAAAGTCAATAAGATTATGTAAGTTGCTATATGCTGTTAAATGCTGTGAGAGGTCTGATTTACCTGTGTCTCAAATTCTGCTTGCTAATCACTGGAAAGATTTGTTTTCCCATATGTGTTAACCACTCTGGCTATTGCATAATGTTCATGCCACTCACTCTTCAGCTCATAAAAGATTGGTGAAAATAATTTATTAATATTTATATGTCATTCATTGTGGATATAATGAGAATCACTGAAAAGAAAAATGTATTATTCTGTCTTTAAATCTACGTTTTAGCAACAGATATGTCCAGATGTTGCAGAATGAAAAGGAAAAACAAACCCAGAATATTGACTAAAATATTCTTAAGACCATTTTGTGTGTTGAATGAGGTAGGTGAGGAATTATTTTGTAATTGAAGACAACAGTAAAAGACACTAATAAAAATATATGCGCACAGCAATAATGGCAATACTAATTTTGATGTTTCCTAGATATTGAGAGCTTGTATTGAAAGTCTGCTTTTTAGATGTGTGATTTGTGTGCAATTTAAACCATGAGCTTCATATAGCACTGATTATTAAAAGTTGGTGTGTGTATATATCTATATATCTATATATCTATATATCTATATATCTATATATCTATATAGATATACATCTGACACTTTCAGTGTAACATTTTTATATGAATTGAAAATAAATGTATTCTAAGGCAGTTTTAGGAACATTCACATTTTATGGTTTAGCCTGCCCAGAGTAGTGCTAGATTTATGCATAACAATGTCATCACATTTAAAGGAAATAGAGAGTTCAGTGGTGGATGGGCTATTGCAGATCAGTGAAAACAAAAAGATTGGTTTTCTCCTTCATATAAAGTCTACATTTAGCAGAGTGTGACCACACCATGATACCATACAGAAAAATGATAAAAGCAAGGCTGTACAACCAGACTATTTATCTTGAG
Organism: Sylvia atricapilla; assembly: GCF_009819655.1. Lineage (NCBI taxonomy): Eukaryota > Metazoa > Chordata > Aves > Passeriformes > Sylviidae > Sylvia > Sylvia atricapilla. The sequence goes on along the minus strand of NC_089140.1, from coordinate 115,785,055 downwards.
AATAATTCACTTTCTATTATAACAAAGTGGTGAGAATACTGTTTTATTTTTAACGTTTTTAGACCATAATCCCATTGCCAGTGTCATGGGCAGCAGAAGCACATACTCTGTTTCCACAGGTAGAGTCTGAATAATGTTATTTGTAATTAAAAAAAAAAAATACAGGTATTAAAGCAGTCACAATAGTCCAGAGTAGAACCACAAAATCTGCTTTTAATTTACCATTCTCCTCAAGAAATTGACTTTCTTCTATGGCATTATAGAAAATTCCATGTTTCAAGAAGAAGAGATTAGGACAGAGAAATTAAAAAAAAGCTCTTCAGCTGCAAGATGTGATGAGAAGAGGGGTCATCTGCTGCCTTTACTTTTTTTATGTGACGTTGCTCTGAAGGAAATTCTATTCTCAACACTTCTTCAGTTTCTCAGTAAGCATAGAAAAAACCCCAAACCAAACCAAACCAACCAACCAACCAAAAAAAACCCAAAAAAACAAAACCCAAAAAAACCCCAAAAATCAAAACCCAAAAACCCCCTGTATTGTTCTGTCCTTCAGAAGGCAGTCCTAAAAGAAGGTGGTTAATCACTGTAGGACACCATTAATGAGCTTGATGGAGCAGAGAATATGACCTTTTTTTGTATTGCATATATTTTTCCCCTTAAATTAATAGCTGCAACCCATTCTTTCTTTCTCTGGTCATCTTTTATATGGTAGCTAGCTACTTTGTATCACAAATATCTGGAAGATAAGTGTTTGGAGCAGGAAACATTGCTTTCATCCTCTAGCCGCGCTGAAGATCATACATCCGGGTTAATGTTAATATAATACTCTGTATGTAGAGTCAGTGAAACAATTAGAAGGAACTGCTTGCAGGTCAGATATGTGGAATTTTCTTTGAAATTTGTGTATGGTGAAGGGCTTCAGCTATGCAGGCTGTACACAGAGGTTTGGTCCCTGTATTTTTGCCTCTTCTGAATCACACTGAGTACTGCCCAAACCTGATGTGCTGTGCTGTTTGCCTGTTAGCTGTCCTCTGAGACAACATCTGAACCAAGTTACTGCACTGAGCTCTTGGTATTGTTCTCAGTAGGTACCAAGAAGACACAGAGCTGCCTACATTGCAGGGGTGCAGCATCTCTATTCAGAAGAAAACAGCTTTTTCTAGCTCCAGCAGCTACAAATTCGCTGATCTCAGAAGCAGTAAGGTTTATATCCCTTCCTAACTAAAAACAAATCCTGTTTAACTGAATTTAAAGCACACTTACTGCCAGTAAAAATGCATGATCCTTTTCAAATCCTACTAAATCACTGGTCTAAGTGATTTCTCTGACAAGGAAAAAGCCAATGGAAACACAGTGCAGATTACGATGTGGATCCTGCCTGTGAAAGAATGATCTCATGTACCAGGAAATAGAGACAGGAGTGCATTAGAAGGTCCAGTTCCCCTTTGTCTGGTTTGGGAATGTTCTCATTCCAGGATGGCACCGGGGGAGAGATAAAGATTTGGTTAGATGTCTAAAACTTATGTGTTGAGTTGTCTGTAGACAGGCATTTTGCTCTATATGGCCCAATTCCAGACAAATGAAACATTTTTCTTCAACTGGATGACCTGATATGACAGGACATCCATGATTATCCTTTACTCTGAAGGGAAATGAAGATTGGAAGGCTCAGCCATTCTGTGTGCAGAATGTGCGCAGAAGAAGTCCTTCCTCTGTTCAAGGTATCATGACGTCATTGACTTCATGGAAACAATCAAAATTTACACTAGCTAAATGTTCAATATCTAGTGCTATATTGAAGTGGAAATTTCGCCTCAAAACTCAGGTGTGTAACTTAGCTATCAAACTAGGAAACAGGAAACTGTTCTGCTTAAAGGGTGACTCTGAACCTAAACCTGACCTTGCTGTGCCAAACTTTTGCCCGATGGATCCTATTCCTGTCCCTTCATCAGATTTCAGTGGACCCACTCAACTTTGTGGACTATAGCAGGCCCACATTATATAGCAAGTCCACGGGCATTGATGTATCCCATAATAATTTTTTAAAGTGGAAATTATGTTAAAGCATCTCTTTGGTCAAGGAACATAAAAATATACATCAGCCAAAGAGACACCCAATCTCATGGCCTCTAATCACATGAATAATCATATTGAAACCTGCAGAGTTCTGTAAAATGGCCTACTGGATAATGACTATTGTGTTTAATAAAAATTATACAGGATATTTTTTTTCCTGTTGAGAAAAACCCAATAGAGTACATCTAATTCATTTCAGTTTTAAATAAAAGAATGACTCAGAAGCTGCAGACTGATTAGCAAACAGGAAATGGAGAAAGACCTCTGAGTTGTATCTTTGACACAACATTCTACTGTAATATCAGTGAAAAATAATGGAAACAGACTTTAATATTAACCTGTCATTGCATTTTAAAAGGATGTAGACAGAACAGTAAGCAGTATCAATGAAATTAATCTAATGACATTTTATTGTTGCCACAGACTAGAAATCCAGAAATTCAGCTGACAAAAGGAAAATATTCTAGAATTTCTTACTAAATTATGCAGTTGCAACAATTTTATAGATGATATTACAGGGTAAAAAAAAAAGTTAATTTGCAAAATTAAAAGCTCAATTTTCATAAGAGCTCTGTTTTTCTTGGTTCCGTGTCCTGCCTTGCTCCAAGAATAAATTTCAGCAGTGCTCTTGTCAAACAGGATGCGCAATACATTTCAATGTGCTGCTAAAACTCCCTGCCACTACAACACAGACATGTAAGAAGTGTAAGTTAGGCTTTCAATCCCTACATTAGCTTAAGTTTATCCTTATTGCAATACAGCATTTGTTTTGTAAAACAACAATTAGTGGTCTAGTGTAATTTGAATTGCTGCCTCCAAATAAGATGCCAAAAGAAAAATATATTGTTCCATTGAGATAGTGAATAAAAACAAATCTCAAAATAAGAACAAATGGAGGTATTATCCCATGAGAAAGAGCCTTCTGAATCGATCTATTATTTCGCAGCTTGAAATGTGCCACTATTGTACTTCCACTTGATTATGAGTCTTGTTATCACTTCCTCCAGTTGATCCAAATTGAGTGCTTCTGACATTTGCAAAGTTACTCCCATATTCCACTGCACAGCAGGGAAAACCTTGTTAATGAAGAAATAACAAGCAGAAGAAGTGAATAAATATTTAGCTGATGGTAAAGAGTTACATTTGCTGGTATTTAAATGCTGAAAATAATAATAAAAACCAACTCAAGCCACAGTAACATGCTTGCTCCTGTCCTCTGAAAAGGGATGCTAGTGCTGTTTTTCACTGTGCCACAGGGCACTTTCATTTCCTGATTCTATTATACACTAAGTGGCCACCTGAACCTGCCAATGAACTTGTTCTATTGTGTTTTTCTATTTTTAATCCAAAAGGAGTAAACACATTTCTCATCAGATGTGTCACACACTGCTCTACATTGGTGAGATTTATGAAGGTGTCACTGAGTTATTACAGAGCCATTCATTTATAAATAGGTGTCCATTCTTCAGGAAATCATAAAGGATAGGAGTATTGCCACCATTTCACAAAATCTTTGTTGTAAGAAGGATGCCCATTAGTGATTTTTTTGACTGCACTACACAGGCGTAATTTGTTTTTTATCCCTGCCCCATTACTCCAAGGCTTTTTCTCTGCTTTATGATTATATTCAAGCAGATTCCTGCACTGGATGGTCAACAGTAGTAGAGCAAGGAACATGACAACTATTTCAATAGTTATCTTTACATAAAAAGCACTTACAAAATTTTCTCTTTAACCAGGCAGGCTTGCAGACCCTGAGTCAGCTCTCCTGTTATATATATACATATATATATACATATATATGTATGTATACATATATATATATATATGTATGTATATATATAATTTTTTTTAATGGTCTTCTTAAGTTGATATAGAGGTACACTTAGCAGATGCTCTCCTTAAAACACCTACCACAGTTGCCCAGGAGTTGCTATGAATGTTGCTGTAGCCACATGACAATAACATCTCTTAAAATCTCCTGTCAAATTTCTTACTTTTGAAGAATCTTTAATGCATCATTAGTGGCATTTTAAACTAACTTGCGAGAAAAATTTCTTTTGCCAATCATAGGGAAAACTTGCCTGATAGGGGAATTGATCCAGAGACATGGGCATCAAAGGCAAACTGTAGAGAAAAATATACATATATTGAAAAGTTCTGAAAAAGCAAAAAAGCAAAAAAAAAAAAAAAAAAAAAAAAGGAGAAAGAAAACCCAAAGTATCAGCATCATCTAAATTAACAGTTCTTTTAAATTTCATTTGTGATATTATGGCAATGTAATTAGGTCACATTAAAAAAGACTGGAGCTTATTTTCTGGCTTATTAATCTTTCTTTAATGTTCATTTGGAACATGACACATCCTGTCAGATTTTTCATTATTCTAGTATTTCAAGTGTTATGTTTACAATCACCAGCAGCCAAACCCAGAAGAAAAATGTTTACTTAGTGTGTTCAGTGTCACTAGATTTTGAGTATGTCACCTGAGCATGTAAGTTAAAATGAAGAGTCACTTTCCACACTGTAGATATTTTTATGGTTTGCTGGGTTTGTGTTTCTTATTTTTTGGTTGTTTTAAGGGTTTTTTTTTTGATTGTTCGTGTGTGTGCATGTGCTTCATTTGCTGTGAATGAGCCTGGGAAAACCCAGAAAAAATCTAAAACCCCTTACCTTTGCAGATGTCATCTAATTTCCTTTTAAAAATAGAATAATGGGATGGTTTGAAAGCTTTGAACTCTTCAAATTTGATTTTCATTTAATATAGAGGGATAACAATGGTATCTTTGTTATTCTCTTCTATGTCCTCAGCAGAATTATGATTTTGTTCTGACAGCAGGAGCTTTGTTCCACTTTTGAAGTCCTCTTTCACGCATATAGAACATTGTGTTAGAAAAACAAATGCCTTCGCTCTGGCACCAACTTTAACAGCCAAGAAATAACATGAAAAATCCATGTACAGACTCCAAACAGCAAATGGGATTGATTGACGTATGTTTAAAATAGATCCCTTTCTGCACTTTAACTGATTTCCATGCCCAATCTTTGGAGTCTAAGAAGCACCCAGGAGTGTAAAATCTGCCTGGGCTCCAAAATGAAGATTGCGCCTTCATGTGTGGTGTGTTAGACAAGAACTTTCTACTCACCTTTGCAAGGGACTACCCTTAGATACAGAAGAATTCTTGCTCCTTATGCCGAGCTATGTTTACAAACCACTGCAAAAATATGTGTTGGCAAATATATTTCAAAACTGCAAAAGTGCTCTGTGGATCTTCTTGAAGCATATGGGGGGGGGGGACAGAGGTTTCACAGACTCTGATAGCACAACTATTAGCACAAAAACCTAAAGCAGCCAAGTAGATTTAATGAAAGGCAAGAGGGGAATTTTCTTATGATTCATCCACTCTTCATCATGAAGTCATGCTCCTCTCACATCTTCCTACTGCTCCTGTTCATCGCAGAAGGTGTAGGTCTCTTTTTCTTTGCTGCAGTGCTGTGTTCTTCTGTCACCAGTTCTCTGCTTCTCTCCATCTCCATCTTCCCGTTTAGGTGTATATGCACATTTTTATTCTTCTCCTTTTTGTGAATTTTTATTTATGAATGAAAATATTACCCTGATTTATGAATGAAAATATGACCTTTTCTTTGCCCATGTCTCTCTTCAAACACCCATCTCCATCTCTATCTACCAGAGCTGTTATTCATCCACTGAAAAAGCAAATCAGACAATTCCAATGGAAATGTGCAGTCACATTTCAGCTGTTGGTCAGGATCAAAGAGAGAAATCCTACTACACTTGTCTCTCTTTTTTTGTCTTTCTTACTCTGCTTTGAAGACAAGAAGGTAAAGCTCCAATAAGTACACCAGAGAAAAAGAACCCAAACAAAACTACAAAGATTCCTAAGCATCACTGCATTTAAAAAAGTAAGTCAGCAGTACCTTTAACTTGAACCCAGCTTTGCTTAATTTTTTCATGTTGTAGTAGGGAACAGGTTTTAATAATGCCTAGATCTACTACTTGCTTTTCCAGCTGAACATATACCAAGCTCCTCAGGGCAAAGACAAGTTTCTTGTTCAGTATAGATCTGCTCAATAAGTAAATAATAAATGGTTTGACTCAGGGGCATTAGCAGCAATCAATTTTACCCTATTTTTAACGTTATAGCAGCTGTGTTGTGATAGTGAGTTAGATATGGGCAAATATCAGTCTCTTATTAGTAATATCTGATAGATTAGACATTGCTCAAAATATATCTATGGAAAAGGAGAACTAGTTCTGGGATATTTTTGTGTAGAGTGCATGGCATATCTGAATCTTGGTCTGTTGCATAGTTCAGTAACTGGCACCTGAGGTACCACCCCCTGCAAAGGGTGTTACTTTGACTCATTATTATTTCTTCTCTCACCTATACCTAACACTATTTGCATCTAGTAAGGGATGGTGATAAGAGGTTTTGCATTTGAATTTTCCCTCTTGACCTTTAAACTTCTTAGAAAAACAAATTACTTCCTTTTCTTTTATGGAATAACACCTTTCTAACTGACACAAACTCTCTGGGGGGAGCAGGACAAGCTGATAGCAGCCCAGGCCAGTTTTCATCATGTGGTGCTGAGCCCTGAACAGAGTATTTTTAGTTATTATAGCAGCATACAAAACTAGTGACCTGAGTACAATAGCTGTGACCCATAGATTGCAGTGTCAAGGAATTTTTCCAGGATACAGTGAGTAACTAGCAGTGTCTTATTTTCTGTGCCTGTGTACAGGCAAAACCTTGTGGGTGTGACTTAATAGAACCAGACCATAGCTTGGAGAATTAATCCAGATAATTAGAGAGCATGGTGTCACATTCTTCTGTGCAGAGAGAAAAACAATACTTTAAAGGACAGGATTCACATACCAAAGTGATGCAGATAATTTAGGCAATGCCTACCCATCTTTGTGACTTATGTCCACAGGGTTTTAGGAAGCCTACAATAAGGAAGCATGATGTGTTGGAAATGATGGTCTTGTAATTTTTTGATCATTGTCTGACCTGAAAAAAACATTGACCTGCAGAACAGAAGCATAAGCATCAGTATTGATGGTCCAATATCGCTGCCAGCAGATGATCTACTTATATCTCCATAGTGATGGTGTTGGAGGAATCACATAAGGAGGATTGCAGGCCATCTGACTGCTTGTCTTTTTACTTTGCTTTTGCAGTCCCAGACAGTTCCATTAAAAGTGACATTCAATTGAATAAACAGAGGGCTTTAAACCTGAGGTTTGTCACACAAGGAAAGAACCCTGGTTTTTGTTGTTGTTGTTGTTGTTGTTTTCTTTTCCTTACAGACTTTTGCAACTACACTGAGGCAGAGGCAGAAATGGAGGGTTTACGAACTAACTGCAGGTTTTGTCCATGTGTCTAAAAGGGGAGAACACGTATTTTGTGTTGCAATGTGGCCCCTGAGGATACTGCATTATCATCTCAGACTTTGTATATGACTCACACACTGTTTATGTGCATCTGAAACTATGTACATTTAAATTTATTGAGGAAGTTAACCATACATCTTACTGGAAAAAAGTCTAATATAAGAAACTTGGACTTGAAGGGCATTGGGACTGAGTCTGAGCAGACAGCTGACAAGATAATCAAGTGTTTAGTTCCTTAGGTCATGCAAAATTCATGTGCTTAAAATTCTATAGAAAGTTATGTTCTGCAGAAGTAATATATACTGTAAATAAACCAAGGTAGAAAGAATCATTTAATTTCTTTCTGATATTTAGCAGCACATTGGCCATCAAATTTAGTGGAAGCAGCACTTGCTCAATCTTGGAAAAAACCTGACTCTTCTCTAGCTCAGCTGTGAGACTAACTGTATCTGAATTTATATAAAGGATACCATGGACCGTCTGAACCCCTCTTTTCTCCTCGTGATTTGAGGGGGGGGTGTCCTTGGGGGAGAGGAGTTGATGATATCATACTGCCATCTGGTGACCACTGCCCGAAAATTAAACCTCGAGGACGAAACCCCAAATCCCAACTAATGTAGGATTTAACTTGTAAGTGGGTGAGAAAGGGGCAAGAGAACAGGGGCAGGCAGCTGCCAGGGCAGGGGCACACGGACAGCCGCCTCTCCCTCCCAGCCCCGAGCCCGGGCTGCCACTCCTGGCCCGCAGCTCCTTACAGTGGTTCTGTGCAGGGCTGGCTTTAAATTTAATTATCAAGAGAGCTCATTCATGCACTCACTAAGAGAACCTGAATATTCAGAGCATAGGGTTTCTCTCTCTCTCTCTCTCTCTCTCTTTTTTTTTTTTTTTTTTTTTTTTTTTTTTTTTTTTTTTTTTTTTTTTTTTTTTTTTAAGAGAGGCTTAAATACAGTTTCCATGGCAGTTAATCCAACTTTGACCCAAATTAAATTTCAACGTCTAAAAATTCATTCAGCCAGAGAAGGACAATGCTTAGCCCTATCTGAACGAGGCACAGAGCTGTGTGAGAACATTTTTTTCCTCCCTTGCTTTGCTCTTTGCAGCAGGAACCCCTATAATTGTGAAGTCAGTGCTGCTGAAACCCTCTTCGGGGTGCTGGAAGCAGCTCAGCGACCTTCCCAGGGATCCTCTTCCTACACATGGTCCACTCAGGACAGAAGGATCTGGTGGAATATTACAGTCTCACAAGACAGGGCTAGGAAAGGCAACCATTCAAAAATATCTTATTTCTGTCTCAAAATGAAGATTAATCCATTTTGTGTCCTTCTGAGGAAATAATATTCTCATTGATGCTCACTCTCATAAAACACTATTTTATGAAACTATCAGCACAAAACAAGTAATTTAGGTATTATAGCAGTGTTTTAGATGATACCTACTATCAAAGATAGTATCAAAGACTCTCTCACCATAATGGTGCTGAAGCACAATAGAGCTTTTATAATATAAAAGAATTTTCCCTACCTGTTTTCATGCTGATGGGGACACAGTTCCTGTTTCAGTCCTGCCCATAGTGGCAAATTACTTTTAATGTACTATATATTTCAGTGATATCTAGTTAAGATTTCATTATGACATTTCAGTATAAAATATAATGTACATTTCTACAATGTTTTCCTAAAACATTACTGTGGGTGAGATTTTTCACATTAACCACAATTGCAGAAATGACTGATGTTTAAATCTGAAGGCAATTTTAGTCATTATTAAACTTCATTATAAAATAAAGTACGTGGGTGGAATTGTGGTTTGATGCTTTTGTAATTTGCTCTACCTTTTCAATGTACTTTTCAGTTACATTAACTGAATCATTTCGTCTTATAGATGCAAAGATGAAGGAGAAGAACAAAAACATGCCCATTAACTGAAGCAGTGCAAATGTGCATAGTTAATGGAAACCATTTTGACATTTTGTATTTGATTCCATGGTGTGTCTACTCAAACAATTTCAATGGCATATTAGAACAAAATGCTACATTGTGCTCTTCACTAAGAATGCAAGTAATAGACTTCAAAAATTACCTTTCGACTGAAAGTATTATCTGTTGGAAATGAAATGTTTTACATTATGAAAGGCTAATAGCAGTAAGGGGGAGCAATGGGCTGCAATGAGAATTGAGGCAGAGAGGGTTTTTTGACCCTGTGTTTCCCAAATGCTTGTGTTTTTTTCATGTTAAGTCAGAATTGCTTAGATAGTGACATAAACTCATCTGTTTAATGGCAATTATTTCGCCATGTTACAATTAAAAGCTTCTTATGCAATATAATTTTAAATATTGTGGTAGTGGTTTTTTTCTGTCACTGATGTGATAAGTCATTGTTTTTACAAAACCAGTTGAGTTTTTTCCCGTGATTGAATCAGTTCAAAGACCAGATGCTGTCTGAAACATTTTTTCATTCTGATGCAATACCAAGGTTTTACCTCTTCAACAAACTCTGTGTTTCACCACAAGATAATTTATCTGTTGGCGAGCATTCATAATTATGCAATATACATTTAATCCTGATTGATGAAAGTATTTTTAATTTCTTGTCATTTTCAAGCCAGGTAAAATCACTGTATCCTAAATTTCACATTTGAAACTTCATAGAAGTACCATTCTTCTGATTGCCTCAAAAATATTACTCTATAACCCTTCTCTGAGGCAATACAGCCACTGAACTTAAGAATAGCTGAACTGCAGCTCTGGAATGCAGCTAGAAAAACAAAAACTTCTGCATATACATTTCAGGTAAGTGCTGGTTTTGGCTTTTCGGTGAAATGTTTGGCTACAGATTTTTGCCTCATTCAGGTACACAATTGAGTGTTTGGCTGTTGGATAGACTGCAAGCCCCTGTAAGCAAATTCAGTTTTAAAAGAGCTTAGGCTATGCTTGCCTACCTTCGGTCCTCCTGCCTGCTTTTCTGTGTCAGGTTTTCTTTCCAGGTGATGTCTGGAATTCTACAACTGGCATCAAAAACTTGCTATAATTTCTAGTTGTTATCCTTGATTCACTCCAGGGAAGAAAGTTGTCACTTTTTGGCTTCACTTGATTGCTCTACCATATACGTACCATTTCTGGTGACTGTTGCAATTTTTCACAAGAATGAGATATCAGAATTTCATTACTTGTTACGCATTTCAAAAGAGAATAACACCTCATTCCTTTTAGCTTCTTGGTCTTCTCTAGTGCACTGTCCCCTGTCTTTGCTCTGTAAATCATTTCATTCTGACAGTCATTTAAAAAGTGAAAATATTCCAAATTAAAACAAGTGAAAAGTAAGTCCCACTTCTGTGAGCATTGAATTCCATGTAATAAAGAAAATAGGTTTAATGGGATGAAACAGGGCCAAGAGACAAATATTTAACATTTGGGCTAGCTCTTACCACATCAGTATCAGTTGAAAGGTATAGGTAGGAGCCAGCCATAGATGCCTATCAGTTCTTGCCTGCAGGCAAAGAGGCCTTCCTTACTAATTAATTTTTTATTATATTATACATACAATACTCCTAATCCTTGCATAATGGCAAGAGTTTCTACTATGAAATATTTGTAAATGAAAGAGTGAAATTAGTATCTTTTTAAAAAGGGGCCTGTTTCTTCTTCTTACAAAGCAAAGCATGTAATCTACCCTCTTCTGCCCCATCAGAATTGGGATGAAAGATAGTATGCTATTTTTTTTTTTTTTGCTAAATGCCTAAACTATCCTTTAGCTACAAAAGGAGGAAAAAATATCTACTTTGCTTCTTACAGATAAATCTCATTAATTGAAGATCTATTTCTCTGATTTTACTGGATGCTTACTTCTTTTATATCTTTTAAGACCCTGTGGAAAAGAGAGCCACTAAGCAAAACATCACATCATATTTACAAGGCTGAGGCAGCGCATCAGTGCAATTGGTCCTCCATAGCTTTTTTTCTCTCTATTTATGCATGCGTAGGCTACTGGAAATATTACAAATGTTGCGTCTTACAGTCTTAGGTAACCTGATTATAAAAAGATTTGAAAACAGAAGAGTTTCTAGGCAGTGCATCTGCACAGAGTGAATCATCTCAGAGACTGATTCACCATGGTGTCACTCATGCCTTACGCTACTGAAATTCTACTGGCATAACACTGGACTATCAAACAGGAAAATTAGGTCCTCAAACTCTTTTTATAGAAGCTCAGCTGCTTTTTTGTAGTGTTATCCTTATACCCAGAATACAAAATATGTATGAGTAAGGCAGTTTCTGTTGAGTCTCTGTGTTGAAAACATTTTGCTAAATCCAGCCAGCATAAAGATTTGTTTCCTGGACAAAGGTAAAACCTGGGATCAGAACCCAGAGGGACATGTAGGAAGAAGACTATAAGGCAAATTTTATGGGAGAGAGGAAATGTGCATTTTTATTATTATTGAAGCTAATAGCAGAGTCAAATTCAAGGAAAATTATCAGAAATTTATAATACAGGAAAAATGTTAATTTCACATTAACCTGCTAGGGATAACTCTAACACAAGCCACAGATAGAAAGTTGTAAAAAAGTTGTAATATACCAGAAAAGATATCTTCAGTAAATATATCTTCAGTGCAGAACCCCTCTTCCATTATCTTAGTATCAATCAGCTTTAATACAAACACAGCTGCCACGGGAACTTGATTTGACAATCAACCTCTCTACCAATATATAAACATCAATCTGATTATTTCTTACACTAACCCTCACCTAAAATTGTGCTCAGACTTGTCTAGCAAGGACAAAGCATTCTTTACAAGTTCTGTTCTTGTTAATGGCTAGGTATTGCATTTTCTTTCGCCAAAATTAAATACTTTAAAATATTATTTATGAAGTATTCTAAAAATATTAACTAAAACTCCTCCACAAGTCCATTAGGTTTTGTTTTGCTTTTGTGGTCTTTTTTACTTTTACTTGTTACTTTTTAATCCAGGATCAGCCTTTGTTTTCTTAATCTTTTACTTTTTAAAAGACAGGTTGCAGAATGTGGCCTTGATATATCAATTGGTCTTTTTGATCCAAAAGGCAGTGTAGGGCAGAAGCATAACCATCAGAGCTATAATGCCATTTGACTTTATGACCAAGTTCCTGGTAGACAATGAACATTTTTATAATGTAACCAATCACAGCCCATTTTCTAGCCACCTACTTGTTACATCTATTCTGATATAAGCCGTGCTAAACAAGGCTGATAAGCTGAAATTCAGGTGGATTGTGTGCTATGGAAGCACCAAAAGATAAACTGATCAAGAAATCATGTTTTGGGCTTATCTGTCCTAATCTGAAAATACTTCCTGGGTGAAAATTTTCAGGAGACTTAGAGAAATCTATGGTTTCTAAAACAAGAATAATCTAGATATAGAGCTATTCAGTGTAAGGCAGAACTTACAGCCTGGTTTCAAGAGGAATTTAAATGCAAGAGAAAGATTAGGCACCCCTGATATCAGGTGGTAGCTTACTGAAGTCTTTTGTCAGATCATAATTTTGAGCTGAGGCATTCTTTACTGGATACAGATTTATATCAGTAGCATTCTACATCAATGTAAAAGGTTATGCAGCCAATTCTTTATAATCCTTTAGTACAAACAGCCCATAAGATTTCTGAAAGACATATATACATACATATTTATAGGAAATATTTATACAAAGGTTATATGTTCAGAAAACGTGTATATAGGGACATGTTTTAGTGGTGAACATGGCAGTTGAACTGGATGATCTTAGAGGTCCTTTCCAACCTTATCAATTCCATGGTTCTATGATTCTACACCCTATAAACCTTCACTGGACTACTCAGGGAAGAATACAAGAAGCTGTAGTTTATAGATACAAAGAAGATGATGTTAAAAATTAGGAAAAAAGTGTGAAATACTGCTCCTTGAGGTCAGACACAACTCTATGCCTCCTAAATTTAAGAGTTCCTTCATTAGATGAACAGAGACCAAAGATTTTAAGTCTTAGTGCAGCTTTCTGTGTTTGTGAAATAGACTGCTGTAGTGTTTCCAATAACAACTTTTTCTGGCTTTATTCCAAAACAGAATTTATAAAACATTTATAAACCAAACACACAGAAATTCAAAAAAGAAATTCACAATTGTGCACTTAAGCTGTTACTAGCTTAATACTATGCTGCCATCAATTTTAAAGAAAAAAGTGAAACACCAAGCATTCTGGAAAAATATTAAGTATTTGCTCCTAAAATTCTTATATAGGCGAATATAAATGCTTTTATAAATGAATAATATTCTGGAAATCCCTATATTTTGGCTTTTTACTTTTGTATATGTAAGAAGCCATAATTTTCATGGCATTTTCATGAGGTAATTTCTAACAAAGCTGTTCTGTTGCGATGATTCAAATTGGCATTTGAAAATGTCTGGAGTTAGCTTCAGAGTACGAACTATCCAAGGACTACTCAAAATTTATCATGTTTCTACCTCAGAGAAAAGATGAACTGTAAAGAGATCCAGTTTTCAGGGCTGGAGTGGAGGTGACACTATGCATTGCTTTACTGGTGCAGTCTTGCTAGTGAGTCAGAGCTTTCAGTACCAGAAAAAGGAGAGCAGGCATGTTTCTTTCACTCTGCCTTTCAAGCTCTCTGTTTGTTGCTTTGCCTGTTAAAGACTCACTTAGTTTCAAGCTCCAACAGAGATTTCTCATTAGCCAGCGCATTAGAACACCACAATGGTGTAACTTCCATATCATTAAATCTTTGATGCATCTGTAAAGACTGCCAGCACCACCTGTCATAGCTGTGAAGAAGATATTCATCCACGGGAGATTTGAATAGCACTGTGAATTTCTATCATACAGGTCCTTTTACAGCCATCACTTTTGGCTGCCATCAAAGATAGGTCAAATGGAGAGCTGGATATGAAACCTCTTGGCCTGGAAACTACATTTACTGGGAACTCAAATCCAGGTTAAACTATAGCCCTGTACATCAAAATACCAAAGTGTGTTTGTGCTCACTGCGCATCCAAGGGAAATGTCTTCTAATTTAAAGTACCGAAGTAGCAGTTGGGTTGACTGGGATTTATTCCAGGACTTTTCTGTCCTGACGTAGATCTTCAACAGCAAGTTACTTGCTTCTTTTCTATGTATTTTTCCCTTTTGTTTTTGAAGTGCACAAATTAGATTAACTAGTTAATCAATAAGTTTGACATATTTGCAACATCTAAATTAGGAGCAAACTCACCTTCCTTTTTCCTTGCTGTTGAGTATCCAAACTCACAGAAAAGGGGTATTTTGTTTCTAATATTAAGTTGTGTGTGTTGATTTGATATTGATATTTAGATAGCCTCAGAGGCAGCATAATAAAAGTGCAAGTTATTAATATCTTTGGCACTAGACTAGCAGACTATTTTCAGAATATGAAAGATCAGAGAACATAGAAAAAACCTGTATAATAACTAAAATTTACAGGATGTTCCCCTTCATCTCGTTCTTACCTGGAAAAATCCTGTGGTTTGAAAAATAATATTAGTTACAAACTGAACAATGGAACTAGAGCTAATGAAATGTATTCCTGAAATAGAGGGAGAAATCCACTACTTTCAGAATTTGAAAAAACTATGTTGACTGTATTCTGACACATACTCTAGAAAAACAAAAAACCAAAGGTATTATGATTTCTAAGAAAAGCAAGATGGTTCAAGAAAGGGATTAATGTGAAGAAAAAATATCTGTCTCAGTCTGAGCCCATGTCCTGCTAGAGGCAACCTTGGGTACAATTCCAAGGACTCTACTGGACACAGAAGCTTTATGATTTCCACTTTATGGGCACCAGATTTTAATAAATTAGCACCATGTATTTACATGTACTGCATTCATAGTGTGGAGTTGAATTTTGAAGACACTAAACCCCCCTAGTATTACTTCAGTACCTTGCTTGCCCTTTACTCAGTAACTTACGCACCCAACTTTTTTCTGACTTTATACCCACAAAATAAACAACAGACATTTGGAAACAAAATTTTTCCTTCATACAGAAGGGTTTCTACATACAGAAGAGTATTTCCCTCATCTTTCCCCAGGGGTGCATCTGCCTACATTGGCACAGAATTGATTCTTGTTCACAGAGAATTGATTGTGAACCATTTGTACTTTTTCCATATGCCCCAAATATCACATCTTCAAGGATGAATCTTTTGTAGATTTAGGATATTGTTGAGTAGTTTATTAGAGTTTTTAGAGTAGCACTACTCTGTGTAGACTCATGCCTGGAGGAGATAGAGGAACACCATATTAAGGGTGCTGTTCTGCTTCTCTTTCCTATTCTGCCTCAGAGTTCATTTGGATATGCTTGCATGACAATGCCAGGAAAACATTATCTCCATGATCAAGGACTAAATCCATCAAGGTGCTTAGACACCTCACCACCAGCCAGTCTAACCTTAGATTGTTGGAAGTCCATAGGTACAAATATTTCTGGCTATAAAACCCACTACATTTCTATCAGTCACAGCTATGCTTATCATGCTGATGACAGGAAAGTCATCTTTACACTTGAAGAACACACAGAAGGAAGAAATGTCCAATATACATTCCTGTAATCTCTCCTTTCACTGTTTTGCTACTCTTAATTGAATAAAGTTTCTCAGAAACTGAAGTCTCAACTGTATTTTTCCAATACATCTCTTCTTTTCCTATCCCTAATGAAGCAGCTTGGCTTAGTCTATAATAAATACTAATCAGCAAAGCATTACTATTAGAATTAATAACATGGATAATTAAAATGTCAGAAATTATCAATGTTATAATGTTGAATGCTCAGTTGCTTGTTGGAAATCAAGCACATATGAAAAAGCGAAAATGACAATAAATGGCTTTTTTTTTGATTTTTCATTTGGTCTGGGAAAAGTAGAAGTAGAAGCTTTCTTAAAAAACAAAAATATTGGTAGGAGACAGGAATAGGCTTTTAAAAGATTATCACAATGTCAAGTTCCATTCAAACAGAAGAGAACTCAGTTCCTGGGAAACAGCACTGACTACCCTTACAGGAGTTTGATCCTTGAGATCAGTGATCAAAGCTTTGCTCAGCTCACACTCTACTTTTCTGTTTGAACTAAGTACCATCAGATCACTCAAGTGACTTCTTTCTTTTATCATGTAAGTATTGCTATAGTTTGTATTATGGCCCTCAGAGTCAGACCTCTCATTTATGAAGCCAGTGATCATTCTTCTATTGATTTATAAATATTTTTGATTGGCTTTCTAGGAAACATCCTGATAGGCAAAGGAGATACAGTTTTAAATGAACCTACAGAAAAATCCCTCTTATGGCATACATTATCAATAGAACTTGAACAGTCTTCCTGCCTATCCTGTCCTGCTCTTCACACATCCCTGTAATTAAAACCCATTAGTTTTTCGGTTCCCAATACTATTCACCAGGAGAATGCTTTCATTTACCCATTTTGTATGCCACTACAGCTGCCATGACAGATGCTCTGACTAACTACAGGCCCAGATAATTATTTTAAATTTTTTTGGATGATTTATCAGTTTAGGGGATCCTTGACAAATCTTAATATTTGTTATACATTTTCCCTTGTAAGTTTCTTTTTTTTTTTTTTTTTTTTTTTTTTTTTCCCCAATACTAAATAAATTATGACAGTGGGTTATTTGGGAATTTTAACAATGGCCAGGATTTCTTGGCCTAGATGGGCAGAATTATCCTCTTGCATTATGGTCTACAACCTGCAGCATCCTATTCCTATGACAGATATCAGCAAGTCACATGAGAGCACACAGCTCCAAGGGAAATCTCCCCATATGCTTTTTTGGAATTGTAACTGAAACTGTATGAGTCTTGTACTGAGCTAAGTGGATTTATAGTGATATTCTCTACAGGGTGGAGGTGGGACTGGAAGAGGGAGCTCATCTTTGAAAGGTTACACAGGTTACCGAGGCTGTGTGGGCCGGCTCAGCTGTTCTCAGACAACCGAGGAAAAATTTCATCTCTTTCTCACCCTCTTTCTCACCTCTCCTCTTTGGCAATTGAGAAAGAGCATAAAATTTGAGGTTTGTATCAGATTTTAATAGGGTTTTTTACACTTATCTCCTAGTTTTTAGTATAAAATATCATTGGCATTGTGGAGTTGGTCCATTTCATTTTTCCACTTACTTTGAATATCTCTACCCCACACAAGGTGCACTGGAGAAAAACCCTCTGCAAATGACATCTAAATATCAGGTTTCCTGAGAGGTTTGCCTGTAAGTATAACAAGTTCTTTTATTTTGGCCTGAATAATTGGGTGACACCCCAGAAAGAAAAAGAATGAGCTCTCCAACTCCTACTGGATCTTCCTGAAAATGTTAGTTTCTGTATCAGACCTGAAAGAAAACACTTTCCTCCTAAAAATATTAATATTCAAAGAAATGTTGCTACCTATATGGACTGCATATCTCCACATCTACGTGTTACTTTTTCCCTCTCAAAAAGTCATACTGTGTAATTTCTTCAAGAAATCAGGATTGATCTGTTAGCTTTAGAGAAACTTTGGGAGGTACTGGATGGATGAGTGGTGAATACATAGTCAAGAATCCACAGGAACATTTTTTAAACCATTTTTAAGCACCCTTTAGCAACTTTACAAACAACTGCAAACCTGAAGCTGGAACTATCGCTGTGTCTCAGGAAGAAGGCACAAGTAAAGAAGGACAGTTTTCTTTAGCTAAATTTTCCCAAAGATCCTAGGAGTACCACCCCCTGTAGAGAAACCCTAAGGTCACTTCCATCTGAATCTGTGGGAAAACTCTCTCCTCTTAAAGTTGGTAACAGGTTTAGTCATGAGTAAGTGGGACAGTTGCTTCAGTTAACATCTGCAAAGCCCAACTAGACAGGTTTACAGGTACCCTCCATTCTGTGTTCTGTTTGTCAGGGGCCATCCCCAGTGACTCTGTAAGAGTCCCCTGGTGGAGCAGGCCTATCACCCCCCATATTTCCCCCTGCATTATCACCAGGTGCTGAGGCTTTACCAAAGCTGCAACTTTAATGAAAAGGTGTCTCTAAAAAGGAGAGCTAAAGGGCCAACACAGAGCACAAGTGAATTTATTTAGCATTAATGCATGTTTTTCTCTTTCTGTTTTCAATTCTCTGAAAAACCTTGCACTTCCCTCTTCACAAAATAAGCTAGTAAGCTTTCTGTTTTATTTATTTTTAAAAAAATGGGCTACATTTCCTTGTTAGTTCCTTGAAGTATTCTCCATTTTTGCTGAGACCTGTTTTCCCCCAATGGAAGTGAAACAAAAAAGCTGGGGTGGAAGATCATTTGAATATTCTGGAGGATTCCCCATGTCTCCTACACAGTGGATCAGTACATTTTGAGATGGTTCATGGTGACAGCGGACCCTCAGACATGGGAATGTTCTCCACAGCCAAGACTCAAGAGGGAGGCAAATTCTGTGAAGGGATCACACACTGCACCAGGCTGGCAGCCAGGACTGCTGCTGCTGTGGCGTCTTCCCAGGGGCAAAGGGGAGAGATGATTGGCACAAAGGGTGAGACATCTCTGCCTACAGGCTACAGAGCAGCCAGGTTGAACAGGGACAAATCTTGGAGTGGTACTAAGTGACGGGGTTAAGGACATTATGGGCCATATGGCAGTCATTTTTGATTGATGATAGGTGTTTACACATTTCATGCTCCCTCTCTGGACACATGATGAGACAACAGGTCCCAAAGGAACAGAAATTTTGATTTCTGCCTCATCACTCAGCCCGTCTCTATTAAGAATGTGATCTTATTCAGCACAAGTATACAAAATACCAGAGATGAAACGAGAAATTGGCTAAGTCCATAAAGTTACATTAATGGCTATAAGCATGGATATAGATCACAGACTTACTCTGTGTATTTAAAAATGTTTTCTTCCTTGAGCATTTAGATGATGGGATATTTGGTCCTGTATTTTGTTTTGATTATATTTAGAGTGCATTCCTTCATTTTTTATGCGTTTATCGTTGTTTTTAAACTAGTATTACCGAAGCAAGTAATGCATAATTTATGTAAAGAATGATCTTCATTGAGCTCTTAGAGAAAGTTACATGCAATCACCAGTTTTTCTTTTTATTAGGCCTTGCAACCAGCATCTGTGCATTAACCAGGGTTCTGTAGGTGTGCTACTTCCAAAGTGAAGGAAATGACTAAAAAGACAACCCCGCTGACCTTTGTCTCTGGGTTATCTTTTGTAGCCTTTTCTCTCCCATCATTTAGTGTTTCAGTATGATTGGCTGAAACTGGATGGATCTGAGCTGCCAAAACCACTAGCAAGGTTACATGAAGCAGGAGTAGTTGTACTGCTGTCCTCAGCCTACACACTGACTCATTAATATGTTTTTTTGAAGTCCTGGGAGCTCTGTCAAGAAGTCTGTGAAGGAATCTTCAAAAAGGAAGCTACTAGAGATAACCACTGAGAGAATGTGCAAAGCAAGTACATATTTGGCAGACTGGCAGAAGGTATTGAACTATTTCTTACTAATTGCTCAGATAACACAAAGTTATTCAGGAAATTATACTGGACTAGAACACTATAAAATAGCATGCTTTTCAACTGGAAAATAATTTCTGGGGGAAAGAAAGTAATTTTGGCAGCCATAACAGTTTCATAAACAAATTATGTTCTGCTTATGTTCTGTGCTAAAGCAAGGCGGAAAGAGCAAAGACCAAGGCTTGAAACATATGAGAAGAAGATAAATTTTCTGTGTAGTTCTTAAAGTGTATTGTTGTATTGATTTTTACAGAATAAAGAAGGTTCAAAAATATTTACATGATGAACACTAAATAATCAAATAACATTCAAATTTTAAATACATGACTTCTTTTGTTCCATGATATCAAATTACCATTGCAAGTATTTTAAGCAAAGCTAAATATTATACAAAAGAAGGATCAAGTGAGAAATATTTGTAACATAACATAGTAATTAAGCCTTTTAATAATTGCTTATTCCCATTTCCTTCAAAAGAGAATGTTTGAAGGAAAAATCCCTTGACTGACAGAATTTCAGGTGGTTTATAGAAAAGAGAAATGCTTTCAGGCTTTGTCTACTTCGTTGACATTAGACGCCTGAAGGCAGTGTGAGAATAACAAATGCAAAAGGTGTAGAAAAGAATAACCAGTGCTGTAAAGAGAATATTAGCTTCTGGTTCTCAGCTTAACTTTTCAGTCTTACCTCCTGAAAATATAACCAGAATAGCACAGGTTTTCGCTAACTGCTCTTATACCTCACAAAATCTGTACCATCATGAGGTTATTTAAATACATCATTGTTGCTCTGTCATTTTATTAATGGATTTATACATGCTACCGACGTATTAAATTGCTATGTCAGACTTATGCTAAAAAGCAGACAAAAAAGCCCCACAACTGAGAACTAAGAGAGATGTTGCTGCTCTCTGGATTGTTCTCTGTAGCTCAGGATGGACAGAGTTACTGTGTAAAACAGTGTGATGGAGAAATGGGGTTTAACATGGTGCAGTTTCAGATTCATGGGGAGGATCCTAGAATTCACTTCTTACTTCACGCCTTCCCTAGGCATTATTGACAAAATGAAATAAAAGGAATAAAATAACCTACTTGTTCTTTCTTTTCCCATTAATTATGTTTGATTTCTGATATAATAATTTTGGTCCATATATTTCCAATTTTTTTTTGTTTATCATATATCTTTTGAGAATTACTTCTGAAACATTAATGTTTGGTTTGCTTAACTCCAGGTTTCCATCTTTAACCTCTCATTTTTATGTCCTACAGTGTTTTGTGCTTTGGTTGCTTTAGATAGCAAAAAGTTTGTGTTAGGTTCTATGAGCTAACCACTTATCCTTTTGGATCAGCATGGTTTTTTTTTTTTCAAGTTGTTGGTTTTATGTGTTCATACAACTTGTTTTAAACAAGATGGGATGCATGTAATCTACATAATCAACTCAGTGTTCTAATTAGAGAAGCTGCTACATTCAATATCCTAGAAAAACGATGCCAGGCTAACACAAGGATATTGAAAGCATCTGCTTCTCTAATTAGCAGACATGGGCCTTATCTTCCATTTATTCAAAGTGTTACTGTGTCAAAGGGTTTTGCTACACCAAATATTAGTGACATTTTGATCTAGGAAGGTGAACAAAGATACCTCAACTAGTAGTGCATAGAAAGCTCTCTTTTCCAAAGTAAACAGGATACCATATTAATTCCTCCTCAAAGTATAGTGTAGAGGCAATGTAAGGCTTCAGAATATAGTCAAAAACAAATAAACCATATATGAATGTTTTTGGTAAAGATACTCAGAAGAAATAGTTCAAAGCTAGCCTATTTAGAATTCTGTGATGATGAATAGATGACATAATAATTTTTGAATTTACCATTTCTCTTGTTCTAAGCAACTATATACATTTTGGAAAAATTACCAACAATAATTTCTTTGTTGGGAAATTTTGGCCACATTATTACTATTTTTTAAAAATAAGACTTTTAAAAACATTTAATTATTTATTTAGACAATTTATCTAGGCATCCAATAATTTTTGCAGTTATTTTCTGCTTCCTCACCAAGCTTTTTAATGTCTTCCAAAACTTGTGGACAACACAGGAGTCCTGGATAAGTTTCACCAAAATCATGTTTCAGGAAAGCATCAACATAGTTTAGGCATGAATCCCCAGATTATGCAGTGAGAAAAACATAATTTGTTCTTGACTTAATATTCTATGTGAAATTCAGATGATGAATAATATTCAGCTGAAAGACAGAGACCTTGCATAGGGCTGGCTTTGTTTTTTATATTATGCTACACCATTGCTATTCACAAAATCATGCAATTTACTGTACCTCTTTGCTTTTATTGGTATTTAGTATTCTGTTCAATCTATGAATAGAGAAGAAAATTTATTGTTTACTGCTGGATAATTTAAGGAAATATGAGTAGAACTGGGTTGGTGTAAAAGCAAAGGGGGTATATATTGTTCACATAGGTCATCAGGCTGTAGTCAGCCCTACAGAAAAAAGATATCATTGAATAGTTTGTGTCGGAAGAAAATCTAAAGATCATCTAATAGCAATCCCCCTGACAGTGGCAGGGATGTCACTCCCAAAAAAGGTTACCCAGGGCTCCATCCTACCTAGCCTTGAACACTTCCAAGGAAGTGTCTCTGACTAAAGCATTTCTTCCTAACATTTATTCTAAACCTCCCTTCATTCAGTTTAAAGCTATTGCCCCTTGCATTTGCGCTATTGGCCTGTTTGAAAAGTCCCTCTCCTTCCTTTTTGTAAGTCCTCTAAAGCTACTGGAAGGTCCAATGAGGTCTTCCCAGAGCCGTATTTTCTCCATGCTGAACAATCCCAGCTCTCTCAGCCTGTTTCTGTAGATGTGCTCCAGCCCTCTGATCATATTTGTGGCCTTCCTCTGGACCTGGTCTACCAAATACATGACTTTCATGCGATGAAAGAGCTGGATGAAGCCCTCCATGTGGGATCTCACAAAGGCAGTGTAGAGGGGCAGGATCCCTGCCCTTGACATGCTGGCCACACTTCTTTTGATGCAGCCCAAGATACAATTTGCTTTCTGGGCGGCTGTGAGCACACTTTGCTGGATCATGTCCAGCATTTCATCCACAGGAATCCCCGAAACCTTCCCTGCAGGGTGGCCCTCAATGACTTCACTCATGCATACAATTGCCTCCAAAGCGCTACCTTATAGTCATTTTTAAACAGTAAGAAAAAAGCATGTTTTAGTGATCTGAATGGCTTTCTTAATGAACATCCCTCCCTTAACAAATAAAAATTGTTTTTTTTACCATATTAGTGCAGATAAAATCCTTGATGTGAGGTAGACCTAGAGACTGTTACTGGGATAGCACTCTTTTCACCTTAAAGTCACTAGATTTGACTCTTTTTTTCCAGTGGATAAAAAAGAGTTTTCCTGTGGGTAAGTTCGCATTTCACTTCCAGGCCAGCAAAAATGTAGTTTTCTGCACTCAGACAAATATTTATGTTTTTCTTCCAGCAGACTGAATGGGGCAGGATGTGAGCCTGGCTGGGAGACCCCAACCTCAGTGGGAGGACAAGGTAGTGGGGCTGTGTGTTTATGAGGGACTGAGTAGGCACCAACTAATCTCCAGCACTCCTTCTGCAGCAATACCTGTTGCACTTTGTCTTTTAAGGTAGAGAATGGCACAAAGATATTTTTAAATTATTCTTCAACCTCTCCTCTGTCTCCTCCCTGAGTCTTATCTGGACTTAGAAGGAGGGAGAGGAGGTGAATGCTCCCTGTCTGCCAGAACAGTCTCACACTACTTCCCTTCTACCACACTGCATCTCTTCTTTTATGACTGTGATCCAAAGACATGACGCAGACATTTCTTCTCTGCAAGGCTTTCTGTTTAATTAAAGGCCTATTGTGCCAGAGCTAACTCTGGGTTTTAAGGAGGGCTCTGTTTAAAATCAGGGTAATAGGTTATTACAATTCTAGAGAAGAGCATTTGCAGAGAAATACTTTGCTCTGGTTAAAATTTTTGTGGAATACCACAAAATAAAAAATAGATCCCTTAATCTCAGTGGATATCTTGAAAACTTATTACTAAAATATATATAAATGTGTAAGTAGTATTCATTTTCTGAATGTTGGCGTGTTGTAAAATTCTGTTTTCTTTTCATTTCATGCTGTTGTAAATAAACTGAATCTGTACAGTAGGTTTTTGTCAGACTCCCAGAAAGACAATTTTATTTTATAGCACATCCTAGACTGACAGCCAGAAACTGTTCTGCACCACCTCAGTACAAACAAAATTAGCTTCTCACAATATTTTTGCAGATGTTAAAGGTCATTAATAGAATGAAACCAGATGACTAAAGCAATACATTCAGAATGATTGGGTTTTATTTTTCTCCCCAGCTTAAAGACACAGAGTCCTCTTTTCTTGGCTACTTGGCTGCATTTCAAATGTTCTTTTTTTTTTCCTCCCCCTATTTAATGGTTTCCAAGATCATAAAAGTGAAAGTAGTGAGGATATGTATTTCTTGGCTTATGCAACCTCACTTGCATGAAAGATTTGGGATTTTTTACAGAGATGAATATAATATTAACTGTTCAAACTACACATTCCTGGAACAATTGCCCAATCTCTACATTTTGATCAAGGTCACACTTTTGTAATGATGAAAAGAAAGATGGATAGCAGATGCAAGAAAAATCATCCTCGAAACGCAACTATATTGAGGAATAAAAGGAAAATTCCCCTTAAAAATTAAAGCAGCTCTACAGATTTTAAAGTGCATTGTTTCAATTTGAGACAATGTTGATAACAACTGAAAATTAACTTTTTTCATTCCTATAGAATGGCTATGTCATTGTGTGATTAGTATTTTGTGGCTTATCTAGATGACAATGGAGAGTCCTTCTTAACTTCTAATTTTTAAATTTTGCTGCTACATATTCAGTACTGCACCCATCAGTTTAAACTATACTAAGCTATTTAGGTGCTTCTGAAATAAAATATAAATAGCGATTAATTCCTTGTCAAGCTATGCCAGTATCTTAAATGCTTTTAAACTCATTAAGTATATTGATTATCTTGATTCCTTCCAAAAATTTCCAATACAAATAAAAAAAATTGCAGATCAGGCCCACCACAAAAGCCAAGGTAGATAATAATTCACATATTCTTACTTTGGAACAATTTTAAAAGAGCTGTGTAAAAGTGTGGCCACTCAGTCTTTCCAGAAAGGGGTG
This sequence comes from Sylvia atricapilla, assembly GCF_009819655.1. Lineage (NCBI taxonomy): Eukaryota > Metazoa > Chordata > Aves > Passeriformes > Sylviidae > Sylvia > Sylvia atricapilla. The sequence continues at coordinate 115,759,806 of NC_089140.1, read as the reverse complement.
TTATTAGAACATGGGGAAAATGAAATGACAATAAGGTCATGTGAAGGAGTGATGTAGTGGGTTTCAATGGGAAAATGGTAAGGACAAATGTTGATGAGGTAGAGAACACATTTAAAGGCCCAAAAATCCAGCAGAGGGAAGTGGTAGAATCTGCCCTGTTGGTAAGGATGCCTTAAGATGCTTTTCCTTACCTCAATAAAGCTAAGAAAACCCTATCTTAGGCGGAATGAAGTCTACAAGCTAAAGAAAGGGAAATCAGTGGTTTCTTATCTTTATTAATGCAAATTCTGGAAAAAGACTCCAAGTCTGTATTTCAGGCAATAAGATAAAAGAGGAATTTATGAGATACTGGAGAGAAGAAAACTGAGGCTTGAAACTATGCATGAAAGAAGTATCAAGCACAAAATTATTTGTGAAGCTGAATGAGCAGCAAGATCATAAATGTATTTGAAATGGGAGAAAAGGGAAAGGGCAGGCTAGGTTTTGGTGAAGTGAGGGAAGTAATTTCATTTTAATATAGTCTGTTTTAGATAGTCTTGGGATATTCAGTTTGAAAGCCTGGGGAGACAGCCAAGGAGGCTCCAGTGAATGACTAGAGATAGGATTTGGCAAAGAGAAATAAAACAGTAATTTGACATCAGAGGACTACAAAACTGGTAGTTGAGTTTTGTTAGCAGTTAGGTTAGAAAAGGGTGCTACAGAGGAAAGAAAGCCAAGAACAAAAAGCTTCAAAGAATCTTTAAAACCTTATCAAATTAAGGTAGTTGAATATACAAGAAGGAAAGACATAAGCTAATAAGTTTTTTTCAATTTCTAGTGAAATTGAAAATAAAAAAAAAATATGGGAATGCTTTATTCACTTTCCTAAGAATTATTAGAACAGTGTGCCATTTATCTGTTAAAAAATAAGTAAATAAATTAAAAAAGTCTTCCCCCATATCCTTTTCCTGGAATGTTGGCAAATAGGGACTAGAGGTTCTGTACCTTAATATACTACAATATGGCAAATTTCCTACACTATTTATTATAAAACAATGGCTTTAATTTTTTTTTTTTTTTTTTTTTTTTTTTTTTTTTTTTTTTTTTTTTTTTGCGCATGCCAGCACCATCCTGATGTGAGAAGTTTTGTTAGGAAATATTCAAAAATGATCTTTTTTTATCCTTTTGAATTGCTTTATTTTTCTTCAACTCTTTCAGGTGAAACTTTTCCTCACTAGATCTGGCAAACAACTAGGCTGCAACAAGGATGAATAACTGAGGTGGGTAAGGGGAAATTTTTAAAGGTTAATGCAAAATATGTGGAGAAGTTTTATGAGGTAGACCTTTAAATACCATTGCTCTTTAAGCAGTTATGGCATAGGTGTACTTCCGACAGAAAGCATATCATGAGATAAGCCTAATGTATTAAACCAGTGGGTACCATTCCCCAGCATGTTAGAGATGGCAGGATTCAATAGCTTGTCTTGCTCTCCTCAAAGGAGAGTGTGGGAAACTGGATGGGCTGTAAACGTACCATACTACCAGTATTTTACAGGGGAAAAAATGATGTGGTCAATTTCCATTCTAGCTAAACAAATTTTGATGGATGAAAACCTCAGCCAAGAGTAGTAGAGTTGCATGAGTATACAAATTACAGAGACACTACCTCTAAATTACCAGTACAGCCAAGCAATTTCTAAGGATAGGGTTAGAGGAAAGTCTCCTCAAAAAGCAGTTTTTTTTCATAAAGCCTAATGGATTAATAGTAACAGAGTGAATATTTTAATTTCTTTTCTTTTTCCTCTCCTCTCCTCTCCTCTCCTCTCCTCTCCTCTCCTCTCCTCTCCTCTCCTCTCCTCTCCTCTCCTCTCCTCTCCTCTCCTCTCCTCTCCTCTCCTCTCCTCTCCTCTCCTCTCCTCTCCTCTCCTCTCCTCTCCTCTCCTCTCCTCTCCTCTCCTCTCCTCTCCTCTCCTCTCCTCTCCTCTCCTCTCCTCTCCTCTCCTCTCCTCTCCTCTCCTCTCCTCATTTTACTTTAGTAAGAATGCTGTCACATGTCCCTTGATCTGCTGGAGTGTTTGTCTATACAGACATCTGTGAGTGCTGCTTTTCTGGTAACAGTCCTAATCCTCTGCATTATCAGAGGACTCATAAACTACAGCTCTTACAACATTTCCTTATACAAAGTCAACCAGTGAATTTCTCAGGCATTTCCATTCATATTTTCAGGCCCATTCTGCAGCTCAGTTGCATTCTGCTGTCACATGCCAAGGTCACACACTGACAGAGCACTTTGAGTCGTAACTTATTTGTACCCCTGAAAAACAGCCTCACTTTACTCAACATAAAGTTTCCTGTAAGCAGAAAGGCCACTGGATGTAATGGTAATGATAAGAAACAAGTTTAATCAAAAAAACCCTGGCTAATCTAGCTGTTTTTTCCTTACTTTGAATTGCCAGAGTGAATCACACATTCACTTAAAAGAAAATAAAACCAGTCTATCAGCTCTAAGAGGCATTAGCTAAACCATTCTGTTGTGGTTTCCTTTAGAAAGTCCTATTTCAATCAAGATTTCATGTTTTTACAGTAGTTTTTCTCTCAGTTCTGAATGGGAGGCATCTCTGTTAACCTCTGGTAAATGTTGACTTGTTAAGCATCTTCTTCGGCTGCCAAACAATAATATATGTTACAATATGAAAGTAATTTAGTTCTGTTGAAAAGGAAGCAATTTAGATATCATTCTTTGTGTATGTGAATGAGATTCCAATAGTAAATTATGTAACAAAGTAAATACATTTTAAAAATATTAAAGGCAGACAGGTTCCATTTAACTCATTTTAAACAATGCACAAAAGATATTGTGTACAATTTCCCTGTATATTTAGATATATATTCATACATGGTATGTAGACATTTATCTTGTTTTAACATTTAGGGCTATTTAGCTAGCAAATTAATTCAACACAATGAGCTCATGCTGCAAAACACCATGGAAATGGAGTATTTACATATGCTAATGATTTCCAATTAAGAAGCATGCAAATAATTGGGAGAAAGCAAAATTAAAACACTGAGCTAATAACCTGACAATTACAAGGAAAACTGTATTATGCAAGACTGCAAACATAATTGCACACACAAGATCTATCTGACTACAAGGGTAGCCAAATCTGTAATAAAATTATGCCCCAAATTGTCACTTACTACAGTCCTTGACAGACTCCTTGCTGTTGGAGTCTGTTTTAGTGCATGGTTTAGTGCTGGGTTACCATATGAGGGTCAGTGACAGAGGCAGGATAAGAATCAGGTCAGAAAATTTATCATCATGATGAGCTTTCACAGCTCCCTCTTTGGTGTAAGAAAGAAGTGGGACTGCAGATGGTTTTTTTTGAGCTGTCAAACTAAGATAAGCTAAGCAGCTGCTTGGTGGCTTGTGGTGATTAAGGATTTTCCCTTTTACAGAAAAAAACCCTGAACAAATTTCCTTCCATCAGAAGATAGTAATTTCAGAACTTGGTTTTAATTCAGATTTTTATGGGCTGTGGAAATTTGTAATGTTTCATTAGAAAGTCATTCCAAAAACTGAAATTCTGTTTTGAAAAATCAGAATGTTTCATTTAACAAGGTAGAAGTCTGTCTTGATATTACCACAACATTATAATACTTTGTGGGGCCATAGTATATTACTACCACTGTAAATGAATGACATTTGATTACTTAGCTATAAAATCTGTGTTATGTAAAGTGAGGAAGTCATTCTTATCTTTCCAAAAAGAAGATTTTCAGTCTTACTGTAACAAAAATCAAACCCTTTAGAACAGAAAAAAACCCATCACAAAGCCTAGTGCCCTACCTTATGCAACAAGAATTTGGTTTTTGTCTGTGTGTGATTTAGGAAGATAAAGTCTTCTTCAGCTTGCACATTTCAAAGACTGAGTGCAGGGACTTTCTTTCCTGTATTTTTCCTGATTCATAGACCCAGTAATCTTTGTGAGCTACAACTTTGCCCTACAAACACTGAAGTAAGGACATCTCTGCAAGATTAGAGATACAAACTCTTCTAAGAGTCTCTAAAGGCTGATTCAAATATGAACACATTTTTGCCAGCTGTGTATTTCTTGTTCTCCAGAAATTGAGGCAGCCTGGCTATTAACTCTAGGGAGAACCCTTGCAAGAAGAGAAAAACTGACTTTTCCCAACCACTTTTGTTACTTTGATCTAGTTTTTAAAGTTTGTGTTCACAGTGCTTCTAAGTCTGTCAGTTTTTATAGATATTTAAGATTTGATCACTTCAATGGACAAAACTCATTTTTGTATTGTCAGACTCAAACCCTGCATTTTATATGCTAGGAAATAATTTTAATCATGCAGTAAGCGATTTGCCTGTTACCACCTTTCTTCAGAAAGGGGTCATTGATTCCCATTGGGTTTTAAACTTGGCAAAACACATATTATACAGCAATTCAGGCTTTTTTGCACAAGTTTATGTAGATACCAGAGTTAGGGTTCTTCCCTACCAAACGACCCTTAAAACCTCTGTGAAGATTCCTATACAAGATGTAAAAAAGACCAGAGAAGTAGAGGTGGCGCATGCAGACTCCACTGCACTAAAATCATATTCCAAGGAAGATATGACCTTAATATGAATATTAACACTTACATGAATATGAATACTTACAACCATATCCTTATATTAACACTTACAACCATATCTCTAACATCTCCTCTGACAGACGAAAAAATTAAAAGTCTTAATGGTTTATGTGACTACCTCTGCCTGGCCCTAAAGTTTTTGGCATTGCTTGAAGTTGTGATTATTTAAAACAAATCTGTCCTGAGTTAGGAATGGGCAGTCTACAAAAGATTCAGAGTTGTATATTCCTCTTAGGTGTTTTCTTTCCTTTCTTTGCTCTTTTCCTTTCTGCAGCATACAAATAGTTATTGTATCCTATTCCCAATTATTTATGTAATTAGTCCTTTTCCCTTGTTTTGTCTTTTTGGTGCTTTTCTATCTGAAGAAGAATGTGAAAGCTGCAAAGTTGTGAGGTTTTTTCAAACTCCCTGTGTTCAACCACATTTGGACTTCAGCAATGTTTCTCAGCCCTGAGTGAGATTTAGCAGTGTCCTATTGTTGGTCAGCCAGGGGAAGAGGTCTCTGAAGACTGAGTAAAATTGCACAACTGAACAACCCTGCGTTTGACCACCTTACAAGTTGAAGGAACAGGCAACACAAACAACTAAAACCAAAATGCTTAAGCACTGTGTTGTAAAAGTTGTTATCACACCAAAGAAAATATTAAGAAAATATTGAAATGCCATTTCCAAGCCTCTACCCCTGTAACACAACTGAGTAGAAAATATAGAATCAAAAGGAGGGTATTGTCATCCAGTGTCCAGCCTTTTCTTTCCATGTAGTGGTTTATCCATGTGGGAAAGTAGAGAAGTTTGATGTTTGACAGGCAGACTGGGGAGAAACTGCATGAACCAAAGGATTTCCACTAGGTAGACCACTTGTGTGATTACAGATGTTTGAAGAAATGTCTGTAGCCATGCAGTAGTCTCCTGGTGCCAGCTGTGCTTCCTGGAGAGCACAGACATTTGATTTCGGTGTATGAGACAGAGAGGACAAACTGTAAAGGGAAGATGTAGTGGATGGAGGTCACTAAATGTAGCAATTTCATAGGCTGGTGAGTCCAGCTAAATGTATAACTGGTTACCAGACATATGCAATGCTACTGAAGAACACTGGAGATACCATTCACTCAAATGCTTTAATTTATTTTTAATATTTTCATAATTTTTTTTTTCGCCTACTCAAAAGGAAGCTGAATGAAAGGATGGTGATGTGTGGGAGGAGAGTCAGGGCAGGCAGATTGTGTTCAGCATCCTCCACATTCCCTTATTAGTTTAGTCAGACACATTATTTCATATTATGAGAAACAGATGAGAAAATGCTAAAACATACATTATGAGAAACATCAGGAGAAGCTGCTAAGCATACATCTAAATAATGTTAAACTGGCAGCAGCTCCAGCTGAGGGCCAGCTGACTCACCAGGATCTGTAAATCTAAGCTTCACAGCACTTGCACAGTATGCATATTCCCACTAACCATCAGACAGGTTGAGTTGTAATGCTGAGTAATCATTGCATAAACCCCATGTAGGAGAAATGAAGGAGGGCAACAAATACAGGCAGCAGTACTTCAGTGAAAGGAATTGATGACAGCACCCCCATTGCCTACAGGGATCAGTTATACCTGTTCTTCATCAGAATATGCAAATTTCAGCTGCTTCAGACGCTTTGTTGGGTGAATTACATCACATTTCCATATGCATTTCCTTTCCTTGAATTTCCTTCTCATGTTGCAGAAAGGTTAATTTAAGCTCTGTGCAAGACAATCATCTAGAATGTGTCAAATCTAATGAAGTACTAAAGAAATAAAAAGAGTATTTCATAGGATCATCCACAGAAAATCATCTGTGGTTTGGCAGAACTGTAGAATGCGCTTGTGGCTGCATGACTCATCTTTGTTTAGAGCGGACCTGTGGAAGGCATTAACAGGACTGGTATGATATTCAGCCCTGCTAATACTTTGACTATTTCAGTTAGCCTGGTTTGACGATCTGTTCTCGGCAGAATGGAAAATGCAGAGTGTGTATGAGATGAGGTCACTCCTTGTCATCCAGAATGATTTTTCCATAAAACTCTTTTCTTACACTTGGATTCAGCACCTCAAGAATTGCCAACCTTTTGAGTATCTTTAGGTAATAAATTTTGCTAACCTTTCAAGTAGGATGGCTCAGATTTGTGTGCAATATTGCAAAAAACAGGACAAGTTGCTCCTCTTTACATAGGCATATTTGTACCAACAGCTTGATTTCTAGGAAAATTCCATCCCTTGTAAGACAGACTTAAACACATTTTGCTTTTGGTGTTACACAGAAATTCATCTGTGACATATTTTAAGTGTGTTTTGTTTTTTAATTTTACTTTAGTGATGCTGTGTTCCTTTTAGATACTTTGGAAGTGTAAATAATTTTATGATAACCATTGCAAATAAAGAACTAAAATGCTATATAAAATATTACATTTTCCTTGTAAAGCATGAATTAATATAAATGTGATAAATGTATAGCCTCTGGTAGCAAATGTTGGGGTTTTAATAATTACTAGAGAGGGACAAATCATTCTTAATAAATAATGTACACCATGCAGTAGACAAGTCCCCCAGCAGGATGTCAATTATTTTCAGTGTACATGTGGTGTGTGAAATCAGGTATCTTCCTCTTCCAAAGCAACCAAAATTAAAAAGCAATCCAGGTTCGCCCTTCTTCTGGTTTTGGCACCCTCTTTATTAATGCTTAAAGGCTGTAGCCTGGTTCTTTTAGAATACTGGTTTCACAGGTTTGAACTATGTGCAAGATGTTGCTCTCCAAGACAGGAAAAGTTTTTAAGGCTGGATTCTTGTAGCATAGAAGGCGTCTGTACCATGTTTTTTAGGCAGAGTGTCCTCGCAATAAGCTTTTCCCATCATGCTCAGATTTCTTAATTTCTTTGGTATCTCTCCATGAATAGATGAAGTTTATTATTTTCCTTACTTCATTAAGGCTCATGAATATAGCATGGCATGTCCTGCTGTGTGTCTAAAACATATAGTGCATCAAATTACAGGTGTCTGCTCTTTTGATATAATATTTTTTCTTTTAAATTTAGCCAGGCTAATATAGAAGGAGGAACTAGACTGCTATTTCTGCCCCACAGGTTTTCCTTTACATTTTAAATGGGTTTTGCACCAGCCATTCTTGAACCTCTTCTGCACGTTTTTTCCATTAGACCTGCAAATGAGAAAACACCTACACAAAGGCAATTAAAACAATTCTGAAATTTCCACATGCAAATATTTGGACCAAATTTGGCTGTGTGTAATAGGGAAGCAGACAATGACACATGATTTATTTAGTAAGTGATGACTAGCTAACATTGACAAACTAGAGGTTATTAAACAGAGAATAATTGCAAACGACTTTCTGTGTTTGATCTGCAGTTAAACAAAATGTAGTCTCAAAATGTGGCTGGTTAATTTTGTGCAACAAATGTAGTTGATTGAGAAAAAGCCTTTTGTTTGCTTGCAGGTACTGCACAAACAGAATCGAAGGTTAAGCGGGTTAGGTAAATAATTCCTTGTGAAATATTTGCTCAGCAATAATACAGCTTCACTTTTTCCTGTTGTTGTTACCTTTAACACTGCCTCCTTTTTTCCATTCTCAGTTCTTCTAGAGAGGCAAAATTGATAGCTGCACAGGAGGAGTAGCTGACAGCTTAATGAACAATTATTAGCGTCTGTGGCATATTTTCCAACAAGTTTTTCAAGGAGGGATGGGTGGTGTAATCCACTGCACTGTTTAAGTGGAACTTCTTCTGTCAGCACCAGCTATTAGAGAGTATAACACTCTGTGGGACTAGAATATTCACATCTTTTTCTAGGGAATTTGCAGCTCTGGAAGCAAGGCACAGCAAAAGGAGGACCTCGTTTTCTGCCTCAGCAGTTACAGACAGGCCACACACTGTTTGGAGGAATTATGCATTGGAAGTGTTTTGGACAGATTTTGTTATTTAAATAGCGTCTCAGTGAATTACCTCTTTATTTGTTTAAAACCAAAGGAAATCAATGGTTGTGGAATCTTATAAAATTTAAAAAATAGATGATATAAAATATAAGATAGTCTAAGGGTTCATCTTAGTAATGCAGACCTGTTCTCTACTTATGAATGGTCACAGCATCAGAGGAAAGTGGAGACTCTTATTTACTGAGCCACGGTTGGTAAGGGTTTTCTGTTAAGGGCCGGGAAGCACAGCTCTATTTTTTCAGTCAGCTCAGGTAGTTAGAATAGGCTTCAAGGTTACTTGTGAGTATTATTACCCAAATTGTAAACTAGAAGGGCAGAAACTGCTTGTTCTTGTATAGACCCATCTATTTATCTCTCTATTGAATAGCTCAATTTGCAATACTGTCCTGGTTTGAGTGGCACTAATGGAAGCTATGTGCTCTCAGGATTGTAGCCTGCTAGCCTACAAAATTACTATAGATTCACATTTGTCTTGGTCAGGCTAATTTTGTGGTAGTTATTAAGACTCTTACGACAACGTAAAACCAATATCCTCATAACTGTGTGCATAGTCTATATGAAACTTTCATAACAAATTTTTATAATAAATTCTTCATTTAAGGCAAGGGCAATTTCTCTGGAAAGTTAAAATCTATTGATCTTTTGCCTTACTTTACAGTCCTCAGTTAATACTCAGAAGGTACTCAACAGAAGAAATAAAAGAGGTGACCTGCATTGGTTTTGGCAGGGTAGATTGTGATGGTCACAGTTATGCTATGGAGTTGTTAATCTACCATCACGGGCAATCAGATCTCCAGATATAATTTTCAGAATGAACAGCATAGGAATATTTGGTACAAGTACCAGCTCAGAAGCATACTCAACTGCATCAAAGAAAATAGCATCAGTATTGATCACTTTGCCTCTAGTGAGCTTTAGTCAAAGGAAACAATATTGTCTATAATTATAATAATAATTTTTGTAATAATATTTTGAAGGAAATTACAGCTATTTTATAAATTATCTTTCTAAGCCAAATGTTTATGCATGGAGATAATGAGCAGTTTTAGTACCTTATTTCTTAAATAAAATCTCTAGGAAGCATGCTTCCAATGAAACATGTTATTTGTTCCTCTGGTAAGAGAACTGCACTGCACTTTTCTTGGATTAGGAATAAAATCAAAATAAACACAATGCATGTATGTCACAAGAAATGTCATTCTGCCAAAATATAAGTTGATATTTCAGCATCACAGTGATCAAGTTGTCAGTTTGTATGAAATAGTGCTTCATATAAAAGGCACTGTTTGGAAACAACAGTGTACCAATTATAAAAGACAGAAACAGAGTCCTGTCATTTCATGATTTGAAATATTAATGTGTTAACTCAAATACATGAAGAAATGCAAGCTACTGCAGCAATAATTAACACTCAAAATATCCATAGAACTTAAGAAATAAAATGTTACAGTGTACCACATTTTGTCAAGATTGATATGTACAAAGTAATTGACAACAGTCAATCAGAAGAGATGTGTCATTAGTATAGCCAAAGAGAATATCAGGACTTTTTGATTGGCAGGGTATGCCTTCTTATTTTTGTTGCTCAAACCAAAGATTTCTTTAATTAATTCTATTATTTTTAACCTCATCTGTATTGGAACATGACTGTTTAGAATAATTTTATTTTTGAGACAGCAGAAGAAAAATGTGAGGTGTGCTTTAACTAGGAATTGTAAGTATTTTGTGCTAACAAGGGAAAAACTAAAAATATCACTTAAACACTTATAATCCTAATCCATGGTGCAGTCTGTTTCTCAACATTTTGATGCTATTTACTTTAATTCAAATAATATATTCTATATTCAGCAAAAAAACCCCATTATAAGTTCAGAATGGAAGGTTTAATTTTCTCTTATGTCAGTATTTCATTCTAACCATCTTAACTGATATTAATACTACTTAGCTTTTTTATATGTTGAGTGACTATTCTTGCAAGCCTCTTGAGAGAAGAAAAATCATTCTTAATCTCATTTTATATCAAAATCCTGATTCATAGAGATGCTGAGATACTTGCTTGAGGTTACATACAAAGAACTAAATCTAGCAAAATAAAAAAAGTTTGCACAAGTACACTAATATTGAAGTCATAGTCAGATCCAAATCTCAGGGGCCGATCAACAGGAAGATAGGAACAGTCATACCACTTAACTGAAAACTTCTTCCGAAGGGTAAAAAATAGGTATAGGAATACTTAAATTTTATTTTATTAGACTTTTTTGGCAAGCTTTACATGGTTCTAAATGTTTTTGTGTGATGGCTTTTATGGTTTTTTCTTCATTTGGCAACTTTTCTTGATTTTGTCTAAGAATTTTTTAGGAGCTGTCTGATCTACAAAAAATATTCAATTATTTGGGGTTACAGAAGATCATTTTTGGAGAAGTGCTAAAGGTCAATCTCGGTATTGATGATGAATTTTGCCCTAAGTATCTCATGTGCATATCTTTCATTATGTGCCTGCAATTTCATAGCCTTCACAGTAGAGATGACAATCAAGGTAAAACCTGAAATATCTTCAGGAGACATCCTTTATCCTCTTCTTTCTCACTACTGAGATGGTACCTTCTGGCCCCAGAATTACCCAAGAGTTTCTGTGTGATTTTCCCTACTTACCAATGGAGACAGTGGTGGAAAGAAATGGTCATCCACAACCTAAGTCCATGTCCTTGCCAAAGGTGAATACCAACAGCACACCTTCTCTCACCTTGGAAATCTCCTCTGAAAACTGCCAGGCCTAGTCACTGCTTTATTTTCTTTGTTCTCCTGTTTTGAATTCAGAAACTATGCCTTAAATGTACTCCATGCAGATGGTAAAACCTTACAAGGTGAAATTTGTTAAGGTACTCTTGCTCCTTTTTTATATTGTGTGGGTCAGACTAAACATTGATGCTTGGCTGCATTACCCAGAGAAATTGTTATTTGATCACTGACAGGCACCACTGAAGTCTTATCACAATTATAAAATGATTCCATGACAATATTACTAGGAAGAAGTAGAAACCACTGATTTATTTAACACTTCATTGAGTTTTATCCAAGTTAGAATCAGATGTGCAATAACTCACTATAACACCACTGGAGACTTACACAAGACATATTTTTGTCCAATTGTTCTGCCAAGAAATAGAATTTCTAGTTAAAATGGATGGAAATAAAATGTAAAAGTAGGTTAAAAAATAGCTGATATTTTTCTCTTCTTGTAAGGTTTCCTAAGGTTTTTCAAAGTCTTTTGAATCCTTCTCACTCTTTCTTGATCTCTTCCCCCATTGTTCAGCCTTTTACTCAATTCTGATCCTGCCTGAAGTAATAATTTGTCCCTGAAAATGTGTGGGACCAAATGCATCTAACTGAGTCCAAATCTATTAGGAGAGCAGGCACAAAAGTCAGATGGAAATTCTGCAAGTTAATATGCAAATTGAGCTCATGGCTTTGTCCTAGACACTGAACAACTAGTAAAAGGCTTCTTGAAGTTGCAGAGACTGTAGGACCATAGAATGTTTGAGGTTGAAAGGGGGTATAAAGAATATCCACCTCCAGCTCCCCTTGCTTGGGCAGAGACACCTCCTACTTGACCAGGGTGCTCAAACTCCATCTAGCCTGGCCCTGAACATTTCCAGGGATGGGACATCCACAATTTCCCATGGCAACCAGTTCAAGTGCCTCACCACCCTTACAGAGGGACATAGTCAGACTATTCAGAGGGCAATGCCTCTTTCTTTAAAGTATTTGGATCTGCTTTTCTGATCTTCATAATTCCTCCTCTAAAAAGGAGGACACAGAGTAAGCTGGCAAAAGAAGACTGATAAAGACAGAAATAAGGCCATGGTGTTTTAAAAAGTTTATCAGAATTCTTCATGCCTAGAAACAGAAAATCTTCAGACCAGTCTCTGGTTTACTCTAAAATTTTCAGCTTGGGTTGATCTTTTATAGGCTCAGAGAGCAATCTCTTATGTCTAGAGTTCATGCTTAGAATGTGAAGAAGTATGGTGAAACCTTTGCTCACTCCTGAACCTACCACTGTCTATGAAAGAGTACTCTTTCCTTCTTACCACTGTGTCTTCAAGGGCAAAAAAGGATCATTGATGCACAAACTCAGGTGAAAATTCAAGTCTGTTAGGGGCAAATCTTAACAGGGCTATCAAAGAGAGTGGTCACCCCATGGGCCAGGTATGGCATCCATCACAGTGAGAAAGAGGGAGCAGGTCTCTGGAGTCCCTTACGGAAAAAGCAATGGATAGCTTTGTTGTAGCTCTTAGAGGGAAAGGAAGTTTTTTTGAGACAGACTATCATGCTTCAAAAGAGTTGGTCAAAAATATTTCATAATAATGGAGAAAAAACATAAATATGAAGTCAAATTAGCATCTAAATAATAATGAAATTAGAAAAAATTAATCAATAAGCAAACAAGTGAAAAATAAAAATTGTTCCATGCCTTGAGTAACCAGGTTTATGGGAGATCTGTTAATCTTCATGTGAAATTTCTATTACTTCAGTAGAAAAGAAATTTAATCATACCATTAATGAGGGAAGGACCACACATCATTAAATTTGTACTTCTTTTCTTGTTGAAGTGTATGGGCATCTATAAATGTTGCTGCTTAAACTGAGGTGAAATTGTATTATACTTGTGAGAGTGTGATCAACTCAGTTTTTATAAGCTTAATTTCAAAATAAAAATAAATGCCAATATTTTTTTTATTACATTCTTTATTATTACTTGTATATCATGCTTTCTTTGACTGGATAACAGAAAACCCATATTCTGTACTTAAAAGTAAAGGAAAATGTCCTGTATTATCATATATTTCTCAGCTCAACATTTGCTTTATTACAGCTGTGGAAAAAAGTTTTGCAGTAGACACTGATTTAATGCCACAAAAATTAGAAGAGATGTGTTTATAATGAAAGGCAAATTTACTGAAAATATATATCAGACTAAACTGTCATCTTTCCCTTTTTACAACAGCAGATTTTTCCAAGAGAGAGATCTCAGCAGTATCAATGCAATAAAGTATTTGATGTGGTACAGTATGGAAAACTATAAGTTACATTGGAGCAGGCAGAATGGAAAGATCATGAGATATCTAAGGAGCTAGCTAGGAAGGATGACAACAGTCTGCTGATGAAAGGCAAGAATTGGCCAGAGGGAAATTAGCATTGGGAGCCCCACCAGTACAGTGTTGGGAGCAATGTGACACAACATTTCACTAATGACTTTGGCACAAGGACTAGGAGGTGGCTGATGAAATCTGCTGGCAAAGGTAAGAGGTGCTAGAAAGCATCAGGCAATCCCCAGTATTCGAATAATAGCAACAGGATAAAACTCGTTAATGGGAAATGGTAGTTTTTGCACTTCAAGCACTGAGAACTGGGAGTCCTTATGTGGAAATGCCTGAGGGAAGGACTAAATAAATTACTTTACCAGACGATGTTTCTCAGTTGCCAAAACTGTGTAACGTAAACCAACAAATGAAATAAATAGAACAGATGCAATTGTAACATTCAGTAATAGAGGTATTTCCAGTAGAAACAAAAAGCTGTGAATGATGCTGTACAAGACACCAGTGGCACCAGATCCAGCATATAATTTTTACTTTCCATTTCCCAGAAGAGGCAGTAAGAGCTAGTAGAGGTGCAGAAAACAGCTACCAGGGCAGTGAGAGGACCAGACATTTTTTTCTCAGGAGTTAACTATATAGGTTTTTCCTAGGAGGCTGTGCTGCATTAAAAATTGTACGAAGAAAATAATTTTGAATTTTAAGCAAGATGAACAAAAAATTAAAGTGTTGAAAAATGGGGCAATTTATCACATTCTTTTCATCTTCTTCAGCTGAAATTCACTCAGATGAAAAGTAAAAAGCATCTATAGGAAAACTGCACAGGGATTAATTTCCTTCAGTATATGCAGCCTCACTTATGCAGAAGAGTATGAATAAATTCTAGCATTTTTCAGATTTTGCCTGACTAAAAAAAAAAAAAAAAGTTAATTTATAACTGCCTCTATAGTCCCATTTATGGCTTCCTGGAAGTGTCCAGCACTCTTATATTTAGACACAGTTAGATAAAGGTGAAGAAAAGCATTTGGGAGGGAAAAAAACCCAAAAAACAACCAAACAACAACCAACCAAAAACCCAAAGGACTGAATTTTGAAAGGTTAATTCCAAGTGCTGAGGGTTTAGTGTCCAAAATCATAGAATCATTTTGAATGTATCTGATATTATCCTTCTTTATAGCTGACAAATGTTAACATTAAAAAAATGAAAATGCCCTCTAGTTCTCTTCCCTTAATCTTAACACTGGATGACTGCTCCACTACATTAATACTTGCTCTGACTGTTCTTTTGACTCCCTTGGTGATTTGATCCATAAATCGCTTCTCTCTGGAGCCCAACAAAAATTACATATTTATTTTCCTTCCTGGAGTTTATGTTTCTGAATTTTCAATGCTATAGTGATACAATGGTTCTGTTTTACTTAGTGTCTTATTCCTTGCATGCAAAACTTCTGCAATGATGGTTCATTATATCTGATGAGGGAAATAGCGACATTTTCAAAATGTATATGAAAAACATTTGAATATCCAATTTATAGTTTTGATATGTTCCGAGATATTTGTTTCAAATGTGCTTTATTGACAGGACTTCCATAAACACACACAAATGACATATTTTCAAATCACTGTTTTTTTTTTTTTTTTTTTTTTTTTTACCAGTAAACAAAAAAGAAGTACAAGGTTATGGCTCTATAATCTGGTATTAAATCAAACTAGTGCATCAACCCACACAGCGTAAGAGAGCACCACTGGGAGATGTCTACCACTGATCTCCCTGCCTTGGAAGGCTTAAGATTACATAAATGCATTCTCTTTCATTTAACCTACTCAAAGCCTGTCTCTTTGAATCAAAACTCATGTTGGCCACTCCAAATTATCAAGACACAACTTATCTACAATAGACTGCTCCAAAAGATTACTGACAAATTATAAGCAATTTCAGCTGCCTGTAAATGTTTCCTGTGGATCATTTTGTCTGACCTTGAGATCAACCTTCAGCAATTCGGGTATTTGTCTTTCATATATTTCCCTAGTGGATATGAATATCAATTGTATAAAAAATGATGGATGGTGGCAATTTCCTATTAATTGCTACTGAAAAAAAGATAAAAATCCTAGCACTTCTGATGGGTAGCACTGACCACAGAGAAAGGGGAACTGCATTTCAGGTGAATATTTTCTCTGGCAATTTTTGAGTAAACAAGTCTTCAATGATGTCTTTGAATAGTTGTGAAAATGTGTCATTGGCAATTGTCTGAGAATTACAAACAGAGTAAGGAAAAGATGAAATCACCTA
Organism: Sylvia atricapilla; assembly: GCF_009819655.1. Classification (NCBI taxonomy): domain Eukaryota; kingdom Metazoa; phylum Chordata; class Aves; order Passeriformes; family Sylviidae; genus Sylvia; species Sylvia atricapilla. The sequence goes on along the minus strand of NC_089140.1, from coordinate 115,743,812 downwards.
TTCAACAGAAGCAACTGTCAGAAACAAGGAAGAAAATATGCTATCTCTTTTTCCTCTTGCAGTTTTTCTACCACAGGGAATCTGAGTCTGTGACCTAAGTCTGTCAGGCTCCATGATTATTTTGGTTTCTGAATACTGATGGATATTTCATCATCTTAAACATTTGTATTTATCATATTTCTTTGCCCACATTTGTATCATCTGATTGCATTTTCATGCAATTCTAAGAGCTTTAAAAGTGAAAATTTAGGAATGAATAAAAATGCAGTGTTTCCACTGAAGAACAAGTGAGCCCCAGTGTTATTCAATTTCCAATAATGCTTTTTGAGTGGTCTTTATTGAAAAATGGTATGTAAATGGTTCTCACCTGGTATATGCACACTTCTTGGTACAGAGGAGAAGTTCTTCAGGAATTTGATGTTATCATGTGCGAAAGTATACTAAATTGTTTAACCTTTTCATTATATCCTATTTTCTGGAGTGAGTTAATTGTTTTAGACATTTATAACAACTAACTTTCCCAATCTATCACAGACCCAATAAGTATTTCTAGAATATTTGGCCATTAGGAGCAGTTGTGACCTAAAGCATAAGATACGTTTTTTTAACACTCTTATGTCAGCCACAGCCTGAAAGTCCAGTTCACATTAAGGGGTTTTGTGGCCTGAGGGATGGCACATGAAGACAGCTTGAAGGAATGTGCTTCACAGTGATGGTCTCAGGGACAGTGCTTTAAGGTGTTTTGATGCCCAAAGATGCAGACAGGTACTTGATAGTGTATATAAATAAGACTGAATTCCTGCTAGATGAGACACTTAGGATTTTTTTTTTTTTTTTTTTTTTTTTAACTCAGCTGGGCATCTGTTTGCACTCTAGCTCTTCATTACTTTCAACTAAATTCTGATCAGTGAGAACATATTTTCTTCTTTTAAGCATCTGTTCTAACCTTTCAAATTCAGCTGCATGCCTGAGAGTGAACTTGGTTTCTTCCTTTCTGTCCATCACAAGCAATGAAAGTTCTGCAGGCTCAGAAATGCCCCTAAGGCCTAGTTTAGGAGCAGAGTGAGCACTTTTCATACTGCTGCTAAAGAAATAAGATATTGCCAATCGTGTTTTGCCTATGTTGTTCACTCAGATGAAACTAGAAAAGTACACAGGAGCGCGGTACATTCAGATGGTGACGTGCTTACTTAGTAACTATTACACTGAAACATACTTTAGTAGTCAAAGTAAGGAAGACTGCTTACAGCAATGTAATTATTTTTTTATAAGACACATTTCCTCTCTGTTAATTACTTGGAGAGAGACCTTAAAGAACCGTCTGTGCTGCTGGGTTTTAGGGTGCCACACAGGCATCGAAATGATGCTGAAAATGCTTTCCTCATTCACAATAAAGTCAGCAGTGAACTCATATTGTTAGGTTTTTTAAGTCTTCTCTCCATCAGTCCTCCAGCTCCTCCATTCTTCTGAACAGAGATTCTCAGGGATTGTTCTCTGCCATGCAGCGTGGATATCTCTGGATTTCATATGGATCCCAGAATCCTTTTCAGCACACTTATTTCAGCACTCCCTCTTACAGTCCTTTCACAAACTGTAAATCAGAAGCAGGAATGAAAGGTCCAGGTGAGTGAGCAGAAATAAATGTTTTCTAAGAGGAAAAGACACAGCACGAATACTGTGTTGATAGCTGAGCAGTTTGGTGTGGGAAAACACTTGGTTATGAGTGGAGGGTTATGGATTTAGCCCAGATTTTGTTCAAGATACTTAGTATGTGTAGTATTACTATGTTGGCCTTGCTTAGCTGACCTTAATTACATTATTTTTTTTCTGTGAAATCTAAATAAGGCTTTTAATAGTTTAGTTTCAAGTAATAAAGTGCCATTCATGTGTGTAATTTATTACTAAGTACATTAATATTTATAGAGAGAGCTGAAATTCTTTAGTCAACATGAGAGAATTTTCTCAGTCAAGAAAATCATCTTTGGTCCAATTTATTTAGCAAGTGAAGAACTATCTAATAGAAACCCCTTGCATGGTTGCTGTAGGTCAAGCTAAGCTGATAAAATAATAAAATGGAGTTTTACTGCATTTTTATCCCTTTTATAAACCTTTTGGCTCTGAAGTCTGGCATAGTATTTCAAAACAAATCCAAGTCAGAATGCTATTCTTGGAATCATAAAATGCTACACAACTTAGAATTATCTTAACATGCTGATTTTAAAATTCAGTGGGGAAAATTCGCCTGTGAAAATTCTCTCCTCACTCTGGTGGAGATCAATTTGCGTGAATATTTTTTCATTTGCTTTGTAAAGAGAGCAACTGTTATTTTTCTATATAAGTAAGGATTTGAGAGTATGGAAATTTTCCTGCGCTCTCCGTGTGGGTTGTAGGGAGCAGAACGGCTCCTGTGTTCATATCATTACTTCTATTGAAGTAAGTCAGCATTGACTAAGCAAAGTCACAGCGTGAAAGGACATTTTTTTTCTATGCTTTTAATGTACTCGACAGCATAGTGGAGCATGTGAAGGATTTATCAATTTAAGGAGTACAAGTGACCGTTAAGTGCACACATAAAAGATTTCTGTACATTAATTAGATACCTGCAATTAAGTTAGAAGAAAAATGTCAACTCTTTGTAAAACATGAGAAACATTAAGGAAAGACAGCATGTGTTTCTGCATTAAAATGCCATTAAAATGATTATGACCTGAACAACATTAAAAAATTAATTTTATATATGATTCTGGAAGATGTTGAAGCCTGTTGTGTACAAAACCAGAATGAATTAATTTCCAGTGCTTGACATTATCAAAGTAGCATCTCCTATTTACCATTCAATTGCATTCTGTATATATAGTTACTGCAATGTTCTTTTTCCAGCGTCTCTTTGAGTCAGTGCTGTGCCTATGAATTTAACAGTGCTTATTGTCAAAGATGTACTCTAAATCCCTGAGTCATAAATGCTGCAAAATTATAAGAGTTTAAATGTTATAACTGAATGTCCAAACAGCTCATAGTTAATGTGGGTGAACAGATCACTGCTAATTGGCATAGAAAGGAGATTTCCCTTCTGTGAGAACTCATGATTTCCAAATAACTGCTGGAAGTACATGTAACTGTAGGGAATGACAGAAGCTTTGAAATAGCAAAGATGAAGCTCATGCACCACCAAGTTTCTTAAGCTTCCTTTACGTGTAAATGCATTAGTAGTCTTTTTCTAAACATCTGGGATAAAGCGGTCTGACTCCACCCTACAGACAGAACCTGTGTTTGCAGAACAGAGAAGGCAAGAGGGAAAATAAACCATATGGCCTAGAAAAACAAACCAGAGCTGGTTAAAAAAAAAAAATTAAAAAAAGGCATTGTTAAACATGTTATTTCAAATGTTGCAAATTTCATATCTTATTTCAAATAAATACATATTATTTATCCAATTCATAAGACAGCTGAAAGGCTACGAGCTTGTATCCTTCCTGAAAGGCTCTTCAAGGTCACACTGTTAAGTCCATTACCTCTAAAAGTTCTCTGTGCTATAGCCCTGTTTTGGGACATGAGACCCCCTTCCAGCCCAGTGGCCTCTTATCCACATTCTGCTGCTCTCAGAAATCACCAGATGAAGCCCAGCCCTCGGTGGCTCAGTGGACTCAGGCAAGAGACCTTGAGTCTAGAATTCATATATCTTTGCACCTTCAAATTATGCAGCAAATCAGCTGGGACTTGTGCAAGCCACAGTCCTGGGGAAGGACACTTTTCAGTGGGTGGAGGGTGAATGGTATTGTTTCCTCTGAGCAGCCTCCTGACACTTGGGAAAGCCTTTCCTGTAGGGAGTACACTATGGGGAAGTGCAGGTAACCTGTGAATGAGGGGTTGGGTCTCTGAAGGAACTGCCATGTCCTGTGAGATGCTTGTGAATGGAGATACTATGTGGGAGGGCACTTAACATTTATGCATATAAGGTAAGTATCCAATCAAGTAAAGGTGTGTGATAATTTATGTACTATTTGAGAGGTACTCCACTCAACAGAGCTGTGCAGGAATGTATGGTGTGTATGTATCTGCAGGAATGTATAGTGTGATTCTAAAATACAGAATGAGATCGTTTTGTGTATACAAATAAAGCCTGTAGAGTTCCCAAACCCAGACACAATTCCTTATTAATTTATCTAGGAGTTTTCTAGGAAGGGGAGTGAACAGACATGATGAGTAGTGGGATGAAGGGAGCAGTAGCTGTTTGCATGTTGCTCAGAAAATTAAGTCCATGTGCTATGGAGTTGGCAGAACTGGAAAATACCAGGTCTGTGCTGACATGCAGATCTGCAAAGGAGAATATGGAAGGATGGCTGACATTAGAAGAGTCAGGACTCGGGGGATTTTTGTGTGGAAGGCGCTGAACAAAGAGAGAGTCAGAAGGTGGAGATAGCTGGTGAAATTCAGAAAGAGGAATGTATTTTATTTTGTTCACAAGAATAAATCTAGAGGGAAATATCAAGAATCAGGAAGGACAATGTATGATCAGATATGCTATTAGCAGAAAGGAAAAGGACTGTAGGAAATAAAGAGAAAAAAGATTCAACAGAAAGGTCATATACAATGGCAAACTTTATACAAATATTTCTTAGAAGACATTTGATCTCAGTACATTAAGCTAAATAAGAAATGTGAAGGCCAAAAAAATTGGAAAGAAAAAGAAATGTGAGGAGTTAGACCAGTGGGCTCGGAGGACAGAGGCCATCTCCTGCAGCTCGGTCAGGGCGCTGCAGTGCCCAAGGCTGGCCCCAGGTACCACACAGCATTTGCACTAGATGGGGAGTTGTGAGCAAACCCATCATTATTTTAGCCTTTAGCTCCTGTATCCAAGAACTGTCATGTCTTTTGAAATGTGTTTACAGCTTCTGACATATCCTGTCATTGTTGTGGGGCTTACAGTAACAGGGGTAATTCTGATCCAGGCCTTTTGCTGCTAACAATAATGAAAGCCAATACATGGGCATCTTATCCAATCATCTTAATAATGCTCTGTACCAAGTAGTGATTTATAATGACTTTGTGTAACATGGGTTTGTTTCATGGCATTATTTTTTTTTTATTTGTTAAATTGTTTTTTAATTTTTAATTGTTTTTTGAGTGAGCTGTACTGATTCAGATATCAAGAAAACTTTTGATTTCTAAACTGTTCACTTAGGCCTCATGCTGTATTCCATTTTCCTTGACTTCCCAATATCATCTATCATTTCAATAAATGTCACTGATCCAAAAGTCATTGACCAGAACTTTCAGGTAAATTGATTGAAAAAGAGAGAAAAAAAAAAAAAAAACATAGACCAAAATAAATCTACAGACTTCCTACAAATAAATACATCAAACTCTTCCATTTCATATGCCTTTCTGTGTTCCTTCTTTTCATTTTGACTAAGTTTCACATGATGGAATGACAATATCATTTGTCAAGTTAGCAAGTAATATGTAAGCAAGGTCTAATTCTGCTTATTTAACTTGGGTTGATTTTTCCATGGATATCTCTGCCTTTCTTTCTCAAATTCTTGATGTATTTCTCAAACTGAGTGTTTATTGGTTACAATAATAGATCTTACAATAGTATATGCTCTTTCTCTTGGTATAATGTATCCTGACAAAGAAGATGCTTAAGCTTCTGTTCTAGGAAAGTGTCTTCCTGTGATGTTCATACACCTGCTTGTATACAGGCCAACAGACTTTATGATCCTTTAGAACTACAAGCTGAACTGCAGCACTTAAACTTTATATGAAAAGCACTGAAATTGTTTTAAGTGAATACATAAAGTAGGGGGAGGGTAACTAATCAGTATATTGTTATTTTGACACATTTGATTGTCTTTTAGAAAAAGCATTCATAATTTTCTGTTTGACGTGATCTCAGCATCCAGTAAAAAGCTGAGAATTTTTCATCCTACTGACAGGACTCCATTAATAAAACAACAATCTTTTGTGTGTAGTAATCTTTAATCTTATTTTGTCACACACTTCTCAGTAGCATTTCCACTCATTTTACAGTATAATTTATGGCACTGAAACAACTCTCTGCCCTGAAAAAGGTCAGTCTGTCAAGGTTTACTTGTCTTTGAAGAAAAGTAATAGAGCATTATTTATGAAGCAAAGAATCCGCTTCAATACTTTAATCAATCAGAAAGATACTTGCATTATTGTATCTTTTGCCAAAAAATACCATGAGCAAAGGATACATCAACCTTGCATTCCCTTTTATGTCACAAAAAGACTTTTACCTTTTCTGTCTCCTTGTCCTTTTGTGTTTACTGCAGTAAGAAAATAACAAGGCTGATGATGTCTGATATCTGGAAACAATTTGTAAATTATGAGAATAGGGATTGATCTTATCTGAGGAGGAGGGAGTCTCCAGACAGATTAACTAGAGCTATCCACTGTGCTCATCACAATAAACTCTTATTGGGGGCTTGGGTCATGTGCTGTAAACTAACATTTCTAGAGTGAGAACTACAAAATTTTAAGCAATGTTCATGGTACCTCAAAGATGATAGGCATGAGATGCAACTGCATTTTGTATCCCTGGATTTTCAGACATTATTGAAAGTACAAATTAGAACATGTGATGTGGGGAAAAATTGGTATTTCATTAGAGAAAACACTTTAAATTAAGCTTCTCAAATAAGAATTTAATTTGCTTTATGCAAATGAAATGCCAATAAAATATTTAACTGCTCTGTTGGTGTTTAATAAGTGTGTAATAAGATACATATTACCTCTTAGCTGTTAGCTAAGTGGCAACTAGCAAGTGGGCTTTGCTAATTAGTCCCTATCTATCATGAAATCTCTCTTACAACAGGGATGAATTGCTTCTTGCCTAAATCTTTAACCATTGCAATCTGTTCCCTTCCAAAGAACAGCAAACACACTTGTCATGTACCCCATCAGTACTTGGTTACTGGCTGAAGTCCTCTGCATTTTACTCTTGGTCAGCTTTACTCAATGAGTTCCTGTTCTGAAGAGATGGACACTCTCTTACATCTCTATTGCAGCCTGGGCAAGGCTGACTGACAGAAACCTGAGCTCTCATGATAAGTCAAAGCAAATTAGGTGTCTGTACTACCTCAGTTCAGCTGGTGATCACATGGTCCTTTTTAGAAAGTTTCTATGCCTGAATACCAGTAAAAGAAGCAAATGTCCTAAGCAGTAAGACCAGATCCAAAGGAGATGGACAATATGTGCAACATCATCCTCAAGATTTCTCAGTATTTTTATATCTTAAGATGATTAAGAGGTAAATGCCTGTGCAGATAGGTGCAATATCTTTACCAATATGCTTTCTATTGGATATATGTTCAGGAAAGAAGCACTGGCAAAGTGTTCTGCTGATGTTAATATTTTTCTTTTTTTTTTTAATACTTGGTGGATATATGGGTTCTCAAGGTGAGCAGCTGGTCCTTCCACAGTTAGTGAAATCGCCATCTTATTAAGACCAACAAGCTAAATTTTGGATGGTGTACTGGCAAATCATATGAAACATTTAAGTATGGTGGATCTAGCTTTCTCTCTCTCTGGTTGGTAGCAAAAGATTTGCCAGTATTACTTCTGATAAGATAGTTTTTAAAGTTTAGCACACTTGATAAGGCATATTATGTCTTTGTAGGACATCTGACTGCAGACTCATTCGAAGTAAGCCAAGTCTATTGTCCTGTGAAGAAGAATGTACACAATGAACTTTATTTTCTACTAATGATGGCATTTTAAATGAGCAAACTTTGTGAATGCAGGAAAGTGGGGATCCCTGTTTATAAATAAACATGGGGCTGCACAGAGCACAACAGATAAATAGTGGCATAAATGCTTGCTTGATTGTGACCAGGTAATTGCTATGAAATAAGGATCATATGAAGTGCGCTTTAGTGCCCCAAATACCTGTGTATCTGAAATAGATCTGTATTAGCAGTTAGAGACCAAGGCAAAGTGAATTTAATTTTGAAGTATAGATTCTGAAGTCAGAGTAATGTAAGTTTTAGTAGGGAAATAAAAATGAGTTGGGAGGGTGTTAGAAGCTTGACATACCTGAGTACTCCCCAGGACAGACAGACCACGGCAATAGTTACCAGATCTCACAATGGAGTTTCACGTAAACAGGTTTGTAAAGGATTTTAAAACATCAGTTGTGACTAAACAGGACCTTGTAGTGAAGGATTAACATGTTAAATTAATTTGGTATAATGACGACCAAATTTGGTATAATGGTTGTGCTTTACAAGAACAACCCCTAAAGCCCAGTGCTAATAGAGTGTTGCACTTCAAGTCTTGGTGGCATGGAGTTGAAATGTCATAGCCAGCTCATGATCCAGTGGTCTGCTGTTCTTTTGTAAATGTTCTGTATAATTCCCTTGCAAGCCAGAATCCCCTGCAATGAATGAAAATCTTCTAGGAGCTTGAAAGACACCTGCTTTTCCCATTGAAATTAAAATGGGAGAGAGAGAAAGAGACAGAGAGACTCAATCATGTCAAAAAATCTATTATGAAACAATTTTATAGATACTTTCTTAGGTTTGCCTTCATATTTGTACATCTCTTCAAACATGCCCATTTAGATCTTGCAGAATATGTCTCTGTGAAGTGTTACCAAATTAAAATTTTCAGTGACCGTTTCCATGTATTTCCAATTCCAGACTTCTGCATTTTAAGATCCAGTCTGTAGATGTAATTCAGATCAGAACTTCATGTTAAACCTTTTTCATTACAACCTTTATTCTTCCTGTCCACTTCTTTTCTATGTTGTACTGGGCAAAATTTTTCTAAGTAAAACCAGACATTTCGAAAGCAGAAATTATTACCCTCTGCAAAGATGTGTTACATTTTTTTTTTTTGTTCTATTGTGCTTTCTGTTTAAGAAAGATACACCAGGAGCATGTGGAAAAGAAATAAAACTGTGAATGACACAAGCGAGGTCTGCATTCAGTGTGATAAAGATAGCAACAAGAAAGGGTCTGTTGGTTTATACTGTTTCCCAGTCTTGATATAATCATTGTCTCAAGAACAGATTCATATTCTGCATCATTTTCTGTTACCTTTATAGTCTTTCTTATGAGAATGAGGAATGAAAATTTTAATGCCTCATATATTCTGTGAATTACTGTAGGCGAGTATGCTGTACTACTTTGATCTTTCCTATATTCCGTGGTTTGATTGGGTCGTGATGTGAATGGAAAGCAGCACAAAACAAATCACTTTCTGAGAGAACAATTGCAATGTGAATAGGTGCAGAAAGAAAAAGGTACCAGTTCAACCCATTCTATTATGCAGTAGATTGGGTAGATACAGAGTTCAAATATCTGCTTTTAGAGGTACTAAATATTATCTCAATTTTTGGGTTAACCAACCTATCAATCCCTAGCAAAATTTTTGACTGAGTGTTCATAATCTGAATGTAGCTGTCTAGACTTGGATTCAGTATTGCTTTACTAAAGTTCAGCAGTGCTGTAGTGCAGAAGGAAGGAGAGGTGAAGTCATAAAGGAAATTAAAACATTAAAAAGAAAATTAAGCAGCTGAAAAATTAAACTTGTCTTAATGGCTTAAAAAATTCTGCATCTTGTGTCTACTCATAACTGAAAAATAACCAAGCAGGAGGAAGAGCAGGGGGAGGAATAGAAGCAAAGGGGGTATCTAGGTTGCCCCAGGCAGAACTACTGCTATACTTTCCATCTGCCTTTAGCATAGAAGGTTTCTCCACACCAAGTACAGTGTTGTCCCTGCCCACGCCCCACTTCCCCTGGGCTGACACTGGAGTTGGGAATTGTGGTGTGATGGGCAACAGCACTTCCAGTAAACATCACAGGCATCCATTCTCCTTTCAATGGACCCTTTCTCCAGTCAACCTTGATTTTTTTTTGCAAGTGATATGCAGTTTTGTGACAAAAAAATGTGCCAGGGTAAACTGTAGTTACGGAATTTTTAATGCGGGAGAAGATCCACCATGAAGCATTGTTTGAGGACCAAAATTAAGGAGAGGTAAAAAGGCAGAATTTAATGAACAATCTTGCTACTACTCACCATACTCATGTTTAGCAAGCTGCTTTTGAATAGTGCAGAAATAATACCTTGCTCTGTGTTAGAGACATGAAGCAATCTTTTCCCTGTGTCTGAAACCAGCAGATGGCTATGCCAGTTTTCATATGTGGCACTTACAACATTTTTATGTCCATCCCCTGTCATATCCTTTTGCTTATACTCTGTATCTCTCTGTGCCCATTTCACTATTCAGTGGGACTTGCATAAGTACATCTTAAAGATATAGCTTTGGTGTCTATATTATAATATCTAAACCTACGACATACAAAAGCTAGAGCTCTGAAAAGAATTTTAAGTTCTTTAAATGTTATCATCACCACTTAGATTTTATTATATATCAACAAATCAAAACTGTGGCATGATTCAGAACATATAACTCGGTTAGACTTGATATACAATTGTTTTTCAGGGTTATCTTCTAAGAATTCTCACAAACTCTGTTTACTAATCTGTGTGAAAAGGCTACAATGAAGTCTGTCCAACTCTCCTTGAACAAATATAAAGGCTACCACACCTCCTGTGAAACCTGTGTCATGTTTGACTCTTCCTTTTTCACCCATGCTCATGTACTTTAATAGTGAGGAGAATGAATGCTGTATCAGACACAAAAGAGATTATTTCTTCAGGATGCTGAATGCTTATAAAAAATACTAGTGGATCCAGAGTTGCAGACTGAAAAGCAAATGTCTGTATTGAAGTGATGGATTGCAGACACCATAATATGCTACAATAAAGCCATGGGGTTCTACAACATTTCTAATATTTTTACTTTCTTTGCCACGTCTGCTGATAAAATCTTTGAATACTAGGAGCTTCGCTATTCTGTCTTGCCTGTGACAAAGTTTTTTGTATTTCAGCTTTATAATCATGTGTTCATACTGCTATTCACACAGAAAAATCTTTCCTTAATTATTCTTTACTAAGGCATCATGGCCTAGCAGCTCAACACATCAGATACCCACATTGTGCCCAGGTTGCTGTTACAAAATAACACAAATAAGGGCTTTTGCTGTAGAATTAGGGAGGCTTCCATAATGAACCTAGTCCCTGCAACACTTCTTTCAGTATGAATCAAATTATATTTGCCTGGTACTGTGTAACCTTGTAATGTCCACATTTCCTTCAGTTTCCTTTCAGGCTCCCCTCTTTTTTTCCTTCATCCCATTTTTTACTTTTTGCTTCCTCATGCCTCATTATGCAGTCTGTATGCTAATCACCATTAAAGCAGCCTTTTCAATTTGTGTTTGCAAAAAACTACAGAAATTTATATGAGGAAAAAAATAGGATAAACTCGGCAACCCTTTAACAGAGTTTTTGGCATGATTGAAAATAGACACATTTTCACTTCTCTTTTTTGTTATGTTTCTGTGACCCTAGAGAGATTTTGACTTTTTGTTTTTATTTTTCCCATCTCGTTTCAGTGTTTCCTTTTCAATTACTGTCCTCAATGTTTTATTAAGAAGTGATTCGGTTTTTCCCCCCTTTGTTTCATTTCACCGTTGTACCTTTACTTTTTAGCTTTATTTTTACATAGTGTGAAATATTTTCACTGCTCCCTCATGCTGCCCTATTTTTATTTACTCTATATTTAGATGAATACACATCATTTAAGATTGCTTCAGTGTACCCACTTGAAGTCAGTCGGTCCTCATGAGGAAAAGCTTATTAATTTCTTTGAAGATGTGTCTGGCTAAGGCCCCAAATCAGAGCAAAGAACATGTTTTGGTGAAAACAATATATAGAGAGAGAGCACTCACAGAGATTCTCTTGACATAACAGACAGGTACCCCCATTGCAGGGCTGGGCTGATTTGGTTTTTTTTTTGTACTGTTTACAAGTCAGAAATTATGCATTTAATTCACTTTCCCATTCCAAAATTAGCCCTTGCCCTTCTACACTAGAAATATTGCAGTAAAGCAGGACAGCAGCAGCACACCCAAAGGCTTTTACTTTCTCCTGGTGTGAGTTTCAGCAGCAATGTTAACATCTGGCTTTTCCAGACACAGCCTGGGTTAAAACAGCTGAGAAGCAGCTGCAGGAAGCTGGGCAGCAGCAGCCTTGTTTAGTGGACTGGCCCTAGTGGAAGCTAGTTAGGCAGAAATAATCTGCTGGGATTTCAGGGGAAAATCTGAGAAATAAGGGTACAGTAGACCCAGCAAATGAAGAAGAAGAGAAGGTGTGGTACAGATGGTTGGGTGCAGCACATAGTTTTGAAGAGGAAGAAAACAAATAACAAAAAGGTGAGTGGTCCTCAGCTGGCTAAGAAAAATTTGCCTCTTTAAACCATCACAGCATCAAGCTATAGTCTGGGCTATCCAACCATAGAATTTTACTGGATATGCTTATTTTTGGAAAAGACACCTAGCCTGAGGCCTCATATTGAAAAAATATCACTATCTTTATCTCCAGGAAACATGTCTTTTTTTTTTAACTTGAAGTCTGAGGAGGCAGGTAGTGCTCCTATGGCATATCTAACTTTGACACCACCACTACAGCTTTTCATTGCTGGAAAAAAAAATTCGTGTGTCATATATGAGTGGCATAAATGCAGTTAGTGAAGGTTTGTGATCAGTTATCTGGAGATAGCAGAAGTATTAAAACACATGAAGGGCAATTACAGGGCAAACACTGTAAAAAAATTAGCTCAGGAGAAAAGCAGAATTTTTTCAAGGGCCAAAATTGGCTGCACCAACTCTCTCCAGGGTTAAAGCTAATTCAAAACATTGGGCGAAACCTGTTCAAAATGAACAAAAATGTTTTTGCAAACATACTACAGCCAACTGGGAGCAAAGAACGCTGAGGCAGTGAAATCCAGATTCCTTTATTTTGCTAGAAATGGGAAGTATGTATGGGAAGTATAACATGGCCTGGATAACTGGAAAAACAAAAGGGTGCTCTGAATCACAGCACACATGTAGGGTACTGCAGCACCATAGCAAGGTGCTTGGTCCCCCTAAAAGATGTGTTCAGCCCAACCTTCCTGTGCAGAGCTGTCACTGTATTTCCCCCAGTGTTGAACAGAACTCTTTCAGTACTAGATTCTGGATCCTGGTGCTGCATTGGGTTGCAGTGCAACTATGATGTCTGTGAGTTAAAAAGGGCATTAGATGATGGAAAACTGAAGAGAAGTGGAGTAGAAAGCAGTTCACAACTCTTAGCAGCTCTCACCAACATGAGAAGTGCTACGCAAGATGAGGGGCTACTGATCTTATTTGCCTTTATTCCGAGATACACAGGAAACAATGGAATGTTGTTGGGTGCCCTGTGAACTGCTGCAAATGGCTTGCACCCAGCAGATTACTGTCTGAGGGACAAGAGGGGACCTCCTTCCCTCTCCACTTCCAATGACCTCCTTGCCAACTTTTCTGTGCCTCTTCATCTCACCTCTTAGGGGTTTTACTCTGTATCACTGAATGAAAGACATCAATCCTTGCACCCTTTTCACTCTCACCCCTGTACTTCACTGAAACTGAGAGATAAAATGGAAACCACCAGTTTCCATATTCTGAACTCAAAGTCAAAGAAATTTGATTCTTCATTTTCCACTAGAAGTGCCTTACCCATATATTAATTCTGATACTTGAAGACAATTGAATTGATCAATAATTTCAATATATGAAAAATAGCTAGTAGGGAGATATCCCAGTTCCATAAAAAAATCCAAAATTGTGATTCTTAACCTTTTTTGATACTGTAGCAAATCACCTTTATGAGATGAATATTTTGTTTCCATTCTTTGTAGCATACTTTTCCCAAGCATTCTGGAATCATTCATTTATCAAATGTAATATAGTCATTGAATGCTACATCTAAAAATCAGCTCTTAAAGAACTTAATTTGCAAACACTTTTGCACTTCACAATTTAGTCATACAAGTAGTACACTTGAAAACAATAATACTAACCTTGTAAGCCATGTTTGAGATTAATCACTATACCAGACCTGCTGTTTTTATCTTAAACATGTATGGTGTTTGTGGTATGGTATAAGAGTGTTTGAATTAGCCTACAAACTCCTCAGGGCAGGACATATGTTTTTGTCTACATCTGCAGAGTGTGAACAGGCAGTTGGCTTCTGATAAATATTACAACACAATTACCTAACTATAGGATGCAGAAATTTGCAAGGAAATGAAATTTCAGGTAGCCTGTAGACAAATGCTCGGAAAACACATTTCAAGTCATAAAAGGTGGAGGACAAGGGAAACAAAATCTTTACAAAATCCTGAGGTGGTAGGTTCAAGGATGGGCATTGTCAAAGTAATTCCATTTAGTTAGCATGACATTAAAATGAGTTGTGCAGATTTGTAAGGATTAATAGTAAAGAAATGGAAATATTATTTTTTAAAACTTTTTTTTTTTAATAAAATGAGATTAAAACTTTTTAGATTTGTACCATTCCTTTCTGCTAGAGATAAGAATTCTGCTTTACTGGCTGTCTGTAATCAAGATGATGTGACCTTTACTGGATTAATATCTTCCTCTTTTTCGTAACTAATCTTCAGTAATAGCTAAGGAAGATATTTGGGGGTATTAAAAAAAACACTCTGAGGTTTTGTAATTGGTCATAAGAAAGAGTAAAATCATTATTGTAGGATATATAGAGGTGTTAACATCTTAAACACAAATTCAAAATCATGGCATATGAAGAGCTTTTTTTTTTCTAGTGATATGGTTTTAACTTTATTACTTTTTTGCTAAACAAACTGTGATACACTGCTGTAAAATTTACACAGGAACCTGCCAAAAAAATCCATATGCCAAAGCCAGCTCATAGGTATATAAGCAATATCTCTCCAAATCAGCTGCCTGCCCCTTATATCCAAAGAAAGGATTCATCCTGAGAGAATAGAGCAAATTTCAGATGGTACTGACTTTCAGTGGTTTCTCTGTGGAAAACAACCACATTCCTGTTGGAAATGAAAAGATGCCCTCCTGGTTAAAATGCAGAGCAAACTCTTTATGCCAGAAGCGCCTCTTTCTCATCTATCTTTGCTCATTTTTTGACTTTATAGAGTCCTCTTTTTAAAACGTGTCACTGTTTTTATCTTTTGATTAGATTCCCTAGAAATCTTCTGCTCAGAGAGCTTTTCTTTTCTTCTATAAACACCTGTGTACAATATCATGGGTCTGGAATTAAAGTAGAACTCATTTTAATTTTATCCTGCCAATTTTTCTACTTTTAAAGGTTTGCTGTTTTTCCTATCAGAATCCTCAGGGTCATTGAGGGTATGGTTTGGATGGAGTCTATCTGGCTATCATCTGCATTTCTCTTCAGACAGTAAAATCAACACAGCTTCTTCTGATAAGGTCAGAATTAGACAGCTCCCATACAACTGTGTCCTGGGTTGTAGTATAGGATGGGCACAAAGTATTCTCTCATAATCTTCATGAACTGATAAATCCAATTGTTGGAGCAGGGCTCTTCCCAGGCCCCCCTCCCTCTGGGGTGCCTTCTGTTAATGACCATCCATGCCTTGTGCATGACTCATAGATAACTCCCTCCAGGAGTTATCTCTCTTTAATGGGCCATCAAGGAGACCTCTTGGATGACTCATCATCCCACTGTGAGATGCTCCACCCAGGGGGAGGAGCCAAGCATTCTCACCTGGATATAAGCTGGGATTTGGGACAGTAGAAGGAGCCCTCACCCACTGGATTCCCAGAGGACCAGAGCTACCAGACCTTTCTACGAGATCACTGCTTCAGGAAGACCACCTCACCTGGACTACTTCCATCACCCTGCTCAGGTTGTATTCTGACTCTGTCAGTGGTCTTTTTATATTATTGCATTTATTTTATTTTACATTTTTTTTTCTTTTCTTCTCATTAAATTGTATTTCTAACTTGGAGCCTCTCACTTGTATTGCTTTCAAACCACCACAAACTGCTTTGGTATCTGCTTTCAAAGAGGGGTAGAGACCAAAGAGTGTCCTACAGAACAGGGGCAATAAGAAGATGTGCAATCCTAATCATTGTTTAAAAAGGGAAAATGGTGTCACAATTAGTGTAATAACTGGATGTTATTACAGAACCATGACAACTACCAGCACAGATATGTGACACAACTAGCCAGTGTGAAGTCAATGCAAGAAGATAGCCTAACTTGTAGCATCAACACACCCATGCCTTCCCAGGCAGCTTTGACCAGGGCAGAAATTTACCTTCAAAGCACTGGAGAATCCACCTTGTCTCAGAGGCAAAAAGAAAATGGATTTTTGATAGGAAGTGGTGAGTCATAGCATTTTCATAGATTTATTCATAGATTCTTAGTGTGTGAGGTCAGAAGGGACTATTAGACAGTGTAGTCTGACCTCATCTTCTAAATCACGGGCCATTAAGTTTCATTCAGCTTTCCACATATCAAGCCAAACAGTTCTGTGTTTTGCTGCAATACCTCTCTTGTTCAAGTTTGGACTATTTATTTGAAGACATGCAGAGACAGAAAAGCCACAATTCCTCTTAAGGTTTGGTTCTAACAATTTATAATTTTCATTCAGGAGCATTTGTGCTTTATTTTTAATTGGAATTTTGCTTCCTTATGATTTGAGCCCATTTGTGCCTGTTATGCTTTTCTCTGTTAGAGTAAATTACCTCCTAGTATCTACTATTTTCTACACAGTACTAGGGTCTGTGATCAAGAACTTTGAACTCTCTCTTTATTGAAGTGAATAAAACAGACTCTAAATGTCTCACTGTGAGGTATCTTCTCAGGACCTATAACATTTTTGTATTCCAATCTTCCCTTTCCAATTTCAGTAATTTTATGAAGTGTGGAATTAAGGATTAGTTTCTTATTAACCTCAGTGGAACTGTGCATTAGGTTGTCACCTGACTATTTTTAATTACTTTTCCCATTATTTATCCTGAGTCATAAACAGCCCTTTCTTCCAACATAACACCTACAAACTCATATGAAACCATGTATCCACTATACTTTAACAGCTTTGCAGTATATATATCTGTCCTCTGGTTCTCCCTCTAATTTTGTTTTTATCTCTGAATGTGCAATTTTACACTTAGCTGTATTAAAACAACAATATTTGGGAAAAATCTCCCTCATCTAGTCTGTCTGTGACCCTAGACTTCATCTACACATCATGTGCTAAGAGCAAAAGTAAAACTATGGTGGCTAAAAAATAATAGAAGATCACATGTCAGCTGATGCATGTAATAAATATTATCAATATAGTGACAAAACTAAATGTATTAAATTTATAAATTATAATCACAGTGTCATAGAATGGTTTGGTTTGGAAGAGACCCTAAAGATCATCTTGTTCCAATCTCCCTGCCACGGTCAAGTACACCTTTCGCTAGACCAGGTGGCTCAAAGCCCCATCCAACCCGACCTTCAACATTGCAAGGACAGATACACCCACAGCTTCTCTGGGCAACCTGTTCTAGTGCCTCAGCCTCGCCATCCTCGTGGTGAAGCATTTCTTCCTAGCATCTAATCTAAACCTACTCTCTTTCTGTTTGTCCCCATGCACCTTTGGCCGAACACCTGAAGTTCCTGAAGAAGAGTCCCTCTCTGGCTTCCCTGGAGACCCCCTTCAGATACTGGAAGGTTGCTAGGAGGTCTCCAAGCAGCCTTCTCTTTTCCAGACTGAACAGCCCAAATTTCCTCAGTCTGTCTGCATAGGGAAGGTAATGATAACTCCTTTAGTAGCTCTGTGCTTCTCCTCTGGACCAATCTATAAGGTTCAAACCTTTCTTGCATTGAGGACTCCAAAGCTCAATACAGTACTCAAGGTAGGGTCTCACCAGAGTGTAATAGAGGGAGAAAAATCACCTGCCTTGACCTGCTGGCCACGTTCCTTGAGATGCAGCACAGGATATGGTTGTCCTTCTGTGCTATGAGCACAGGTTGCCAGATAATGCTGAGTTTTTTGCCAACAAATTATACTCATATAGAAACACATACAGCTGTGTAGGGTTTTTGTGGAAAGGTTTTGGTACCAAGGGTGGCTAGAGTGGTGGTTTCTGTAAATAGCTGCCACAAGCATCCCCATGTCTGGCAGAGCCAATGCCAGCCAGCTCCTACATGGACCTGTTGCAAGCGAAGGCTGAGCTCATCAGTAATGGCAGTAGTGCCTCTGAGGTAATGTATTTAAGAATGACGAGAAAGAACTGCTGTGCAGCATCAGCCATGAGACAGGACTGAGAATATGTGAGAGAAACTGCTCTGCTAATCTCCAGGTCAGTGAAGAAGGGGTAGGAGGTGCTCCAGGTGCTGGAGTGCAGATCCCCCTGCAGCTAGTGGTGCAATCCATGGTAGGAAGCTGTGCCCCTGCAGCCCATGGAGCTTTACCGTGGTGAGAGGTCCACCTGCAGCTTGTGAAGGTCCCCATGGCAGAACAGGTGGATGTGCTGGAAGGAGGTTGTGACGTGGAGGAGAACCCATGCTAGAGCAGGCTGCTGGCAGGATTTGTGCACCTGTGGAGGGAGGCACCTGTGCTGCAGCAGGTCCCTGGGGAGGAACTTGTGGGAAACCCATGTTGGAGCAGTCTGTTCCTGATGGATTGCACCTCATGGAAGGGGCTGACACTGCAGCAGTTCCTGAAGAACTGTAGTCTGTGTGAAAGACCACGGAGAGGTTTGTGGAGGATTGTCTCCTGTTGGAAAGACTGCTGGGTCAGGGGCAGAGAGTGAGGAGAAAACAGCAGCAGAGACAACCTGTGACTGATCATAGTCCCATTCCCTATCCTCCTGTGCTACTGTGGGGAGCATGCAGAGAAATCATGAGTGAAACTGAGCTCTGGAAAATGGAAAGGGTTCAATTGATTTGATTAATTTACCTAAGTTGAGTCTGTTTTGACCCATGACAGTACTTCGTGACTGGCTTCTCCCTGTTCTTATCTCAATGCACTAGTCTTTGGTTATATTTTCTCTCCTCTCTCTAGAAGGGGAGGTGAATGATGACACAGCTTTGGTGGGCACCTGGAGTCCAGCCAGGGTCCACTTAGCCCAACAACCTCATTCTGGAACAAACAGAAGAGCGGTAACATCTAAGTGAACTTTCAAATACTGGCAGATTACTGGGGGTTTGGCTGAAGTTAACCTGGTCCATGCAATCAATGTTGGTTTCCTGTTTCTGAAAGCTCTAGCCTCTGAAGGCAGCAGCTATATGTCATAGCATGATATATATGATCAGGATGTACCAGGAAGCATGGTGAGCCCAGGAGCTTGAAAACATTGTCAGATCCTTGTTTTTGAACATAGAATCATAGAGTCATAGGATGGCAAGGGTTTGAAGGGACTTTAAAGGTCCCCTAGTTGTCCAGCCTCCATCCAAACACTTACAATGCTGTCCAAGGACCCAGTACTAGTCTGCTAGCCACGCCTTGCCATGCCTTGCCACGCCTCGGAATACTCCTTCAATAAGTGTTCTCTTATTTAGCCATTCACAGTTATTCACCAAGGTCAAAACCTCATGGTATGGGCCTGGTTTGTTAGTCAACATTATTTCTAGCTCTGTTAATTCATTTGAGAAATCTTCAGCTGAGGTCAAATTTATATAATTTTTGAATCTTCATTCTCTCTGATACACACAAGGCTGCTAATTTTACAAATTGCATCATTTTGAGATTGTGATGCACTTGGATAATTCTAAGAACTTATTGAAGTTCTAGAAAAGAAAGTCAGTCCTGAGACAGCTTGAAAAAAATAATAAAAAGGAGATTTTCAAAAACATAATGAGTATTTTTTCATTTATGGAAATTTTAGATGTGGAAATTCGAATGTCCATGTGAGGGACAACATTCTCTGCTTTTCCCTCAACACATCACTATAGTGTCACTTTCTGGATTTGCTAATTACTTGGCATTTATCTCATATTTTCTTCCTTATGGGAGTGTCTGTTGTCATCTGCTTCATCTTTTCACCTAAAGACATCCAGTTCATTCAGTTTCTCCTATTTTCCTCATGCAATGAAACATGTTACTCTGCTGCCTCTAAACATTGCACTTGCTTGTTTGCTTGTTTGTATGAACATACCTAAAAACGTCTGAGGATGAGGAATGATATTTTGTCTCTATTTCAGGGAAATAACTCTTTCAAACTGTAAGCTGATTCTACAACATATCTGATTTTCACCACCTTTTTTCTTTAAAAAACATACCTATTTTTAGTATTACATTTTTAGTTTTACATTTTTAGCATTTCTTTCCCTTTTAGAATCAAATCAGAAATTGAGAAATGTGAGTCATTTATGCACATGAGAAGCTTTGAAAATCTCCTTTGAACTTTTTCTTGAGTGAAATTTCTCAATGTTTCATTGTGTCCTAGGCAGTCAAATGAAATTATCTGGCTAAACTCTCAAAACATTAAACAAAGGAAAATACAAACACTGTCTTACAAGTGTGTCTTGAGGCATGTGTCCTCAGCTGGTTTTGAGGTACTAAAAAAGAGAACTATATTCTAAGGACAGTCATAGTTTTAAACTAATGTCCAACAGGACTGGCAAAAGCTAATGGAGACAACAGGAATGAATCCTTACCTTTTACTGTCCAAAGTTTATTCCAATTTGGATCCCTTGCAGCCAGTTCATAGCTCAGCCTTTGGAGCCAGCGCTGAATTTGGCCCTGACCTCAACTGCTGAGCAGAAACCACCTCTCCAAACCTTGATATTTGTGCTCCTGCTCCCGCTTCAGATCAGCTTCTGGACAGCACAGGGGCTGTGCTGCCCTCAGCAGTGGATTTTACAGAGAGCTCAACCTCTGGAGGTGGTGGCAGTCGCTGACTTGGGAGTAAGCTGGGTGGTTCAGCAGGTATGGGAAGGTGTCAGCAGTTTGTGAGAATTTTCAGGTGCATCGATGCCATGGTAATGACATTGTTCTACATGTGTTTAGAACTCAGGATAAGGCCTTGAAATGAAAGCAAAATCAACTGCCTCACACATGTGTCAAGGGGATCTAAACATCCAACAAGATACAGGCACAAAATAAGCTTTAAATAATGCAAAAGCCACTAGAATTCAGAGTTATGTGGAGTGAAATGGAAGAAAAGGTGTTAAATCTTGTTTTGGTACCTTTATTCCCAGTTTGTCTACTGCTAAACTTTAACCAGTGAGATGACTTTCTTAGAGCCCTTTGTATATTGTAATAAACAGTTTCTGCCTTTATCTGACTGCTAGAGCTCAGATAGGAGACTGTCCAATAAATGCATTAGACTTTGAATGTGCTGTCAACCTTCACTCCATTCTGCAGATAAATTTTATGATTTTTTTGTTTGTTTGTTTGTTTCACTATAGCTATTGCATGTGGGATCAACCAGGTTTTGTATTTTCCCCAGCAATCACTCTAGGACTTTTGGATTGTTTCTTTCCTATTAGAAACAGACATAATGTCTGTCTTTGTGTTACTATTTTGGTATATTAATTTTTTCTATATCTGTAAATGTACCTCCCATCTAACCCAATTACCTTTTAATTCAGGAAATTCTACTGCAGCTTAAAAAGAGAAAAATTATCCTCACACAATCAGAAAAGCATGCCTTTTTATTAAAAGAAAACAAACAGCAGGCCTATATCAAATGTAATCAGCTATACTACTAAAAATCAAAATGACTACTTTGGAGTTTTAAAGGAGCTTATACTTCTCCAAAAAAATGATTTAAAGTAATTTTAATAAAATTTTTTCCGGTACGGGTAGGTATAACTCTGCTTGTCAGCACATCTGTATTTTTCTTTCATCTAATAAACTAGCTAGGACAGTGCAGCAAAGGAACATTATAATATTAACAATGTTGCTGGAAAGCTCTGTGCTTTAGAATGAATTAACTTTCACTGCACTGCAGAACATACAGAGTGAAATTGGCTCAGCTCAGAATAGCAAGTTTAACCCCTTAGGAGCTGGTGAGTTCTGCTTAGGTTTCTATGGTGGTTTTTGAGCAGTCTAATCATGGGATCACAGAGATAGCCGACATATTTGGCAAATTTGGAAAACAACTGCTTAGGAAAAAATCTGAGAAAATATTTTTATTTTATGAAAAAGAGAAAATTAAAAAAGAGTTGCAACTTTCCTTGCCAGGGAATTTGCCAAGACAGTAGTCAGGTTTCAGAAATACCAGGGAGTTAGTATTGTGGGAGTAAAACTGAAACAGTGTCTTGTTATCAGAATATTCATTCACAGTGCCAGAACGAATAATCCTTTTCTGTGGTTGCACCAGGGCTTTGATTTTATTCCTCTTAAAAATGTACTAGCTAAATGCCTGAAGAATGATTAAGTAAAAACTGAGAGCTCATCAGCACTGTGTCCCTTTTGCACTGATCCATACAGGAAAGTTTACTGGATAGATTTCATCATCCCACTGACTTCCATGGGATCTACTTCAGCATTCAGTATTTTTTTCAAGCTGAGAATATTGTACAGCTGCTTTTGTGATATGCCCAGGAAGACATAGACTTGGATCATTTAGTGTCTTTACATAGGTCATAAATCAGATGATAATCTTTCATTGCCACTGTACTAGACTATAGTCAGTTTAGAGACCTGTAAGGAAAACATTCGAGATACCAGAATTTTTTTAACTCTTAATTAATATAAAATTTAAAAAAAAAAAAAAAGCCCAAAACACAAGCAAGGTTATCTTTTCAATAAATCAAATAAAATTTATTGGAAATATTATTTTTCTGCCTCTATCATGGAAGGAATTTACTGAGGGTTTAGGGCATTGGGTAAGCTGAGGAGTTGTCATTTTACATTATAACTATTTTTTTGCATATCCTAGTTAAAAACGTTATGTCTCCAGACTGAATTATATCAGTCCAAAAATACTGGATTATTTTTCCAAAAATAATAGATTACTTTTTCCTCTTCTTTCTTTACACCACTATTTTTCTTCACTTTTAAACAATTCCTATTAATTTCAAATACCACGAAAATTCTGGAGAGGGTGATACCCTTAATACTGCTGAGCTGCTGTTCTTTTTTAAGTATGCTATGCTGTGTTCTTGTCTTTTTTTAAATCTATGGCTTTTGTATTTTCAAATACTCACAGCAGAGTAAGTATGTTCTAATGTGATGCTTTTGCTTGGTCTATTCACTCAAAAAAGTTGAAGAATCCAGTTGTATATATGAGCAGGGAAAGCAGGAACTCACTTGGTAAAGTGAGCTGCAAAGAAACTCTCGTGCATTAAGTACTGAGGAGTGGAAAAAAAGGAAAGCCAGGTTCAATCTTAATCCTTTTCTGTTAAAACTTCCAGTTGGACATTTCCTACTGTATTTTTCTTTACTCAGCCTGCGGCCTTACTATACTTGCAAAAATCCAAACTTCTAGTGTTCCATGGATTTTACATCTCCACAATTTCTTACACGTCCAAAGAAAACAATCTCTCTGCTCTGATTTCCTACCAAGGGCCCAATTAAGGGACCACTAACCCTGCTACACCTTTCAAGGAAGCTCTCAATCCCTCTTAGCTGACAATTTCTCTCTCACCTTTTCATGCTAAACACTTTGCTGAAATAATTCCTTGGATAACCTACTTGATTAATTTGATTACTAGTTTTAAGATCTATTCTCCATGACTTGAATAGATCTAATTGCAACTCTATTTTATTCCTTGTCATATACAAATGGCACACTGCAAAACTAGGGAAGTTGTTTGCTGGATCAGCTCCTCTTCCTGGTGGATACGCTCTGCTTTTACCAGCTTCTGAGAAGTGTCTGTTATATTCATGTACAAATATGTGTGCATGTACTTATACACAAGCTACAGAAGATACGAATGTCTAATATACAAAAATAGAAGTAAGAGTTATTTAATATTTCTAGATTACATATTTCACCCAAAAATCTCATTGAGTCAATAAAAATTATTCTGCTCAATTTTATTTGGAAAAGATATATATAGTTGTTCCCTTCCTCAGACTTTTTTTATTCTCTTCTCTACTCACTTCATTTGCTTTTCCTGTCTTTCTTTATGTCATGTGAAAGAAATGGATTTTCTCTGAAAGTAGTATGAATTCTCCTTTATGCTTCTATCAATGTGCCCTTAAGAAAATTTCCTTACTTATTTCAGTCATGTTAAACCAAATATTGGAAATTTATTCTACATTTAGAGTGTGTTAAATGCTTTAGATATCTTCCCAGAAGAGTTTAAGCACATGTGAAGTTCTGAAGAAAATACTGAGTTTTATTTTCTCAGGAAAATGCTGAGATGAAAGAGTGATCTCTCTTCATAGCTTCTGGAATAGTCTTAAGCAGAACAGTTGTTAATGTCACAACTAAAAACTGATGTAAGAATTATATCAACATTGTATCTTTATTGTAGCATTACCATAGAGAGACACTAATACAGTCACATTTTAAAAAGAGTTGTTGAAAATACTTTGAGCATACTGTCTGCAGTAACTATCTGTTATCACTATGGTTGCAACAACAAATATTCGTGATTGGAATGAACTTCATAAGAATAAAAGAATTAAGAGGAATGAAAAAGCTTACTGCATGCATCAGGATAGGACTTGAGCAATTTAAGGAATGATGAAGCAGATGGGATCAGCTCTGATCTTCCTGAGGCTCTGTGATCCAGGGCCTCATTATTTGAAGGTATGTTCCTAGTCTGCTGTGTATTTTTTCTTATGATTCAGCTGTACATTTTGCAAGTTTAAGTTTGGTTTTGAGGCACAATCTCCCTGACTCAGAATTCAGCACCTTACTAAATTTTTGCTAATGACCTTGGAGTCCATGTTGTCCTCTAGTCATGCACAAATAGCATGATTATACACTATAGTATGATGGTTAATAACAATTATTGGGGGGTTTTTAAATCTCACCACTGCAATTTTGTAGTATTTTCTCATTTGTTTTTCTTCTGGAACTCTCATTTGCCTTACAGCACAAAACCTTGATATCAGAAAAGAAAGCCCAGAATTTTTTGGTCCTAATAATGAATTAATTAGTAAAGTGATTGTAAATTTTCATCTGTCTCTGGTACCTCAAATTTTCTTCTCATCCCATTTTCTTATCATGTGCCCTGTTTTGCAGCTTAACACCATTTAACTTTGCTCCTAGGAAAGTCAGAGGTGCCAGTGAACAGCAGACTTGAGTCAGTCAGAGTCAGTATTGCATTTGATAAACATTGCAAGAGCTGCTCTAAACACAATGTACCCTCACAAAATAACCCTCAACGATGAAGACATAATTAATACACCAGAATGTAGTCAATTGGATGTCAGATGACAGGATTATCTTGTTTTTCACCAGATACATGTCAGTAACTTCTACCTCTGATCCTCAGTGACTTTCTGATTTATATGTGCTGTCTCAGAAATGTTTCCTATGCTGATGTCCTAATGAACCGTATGCTTTTTGGTGTTTACACTTTGTGATAATCAGTCACTAGCATTTATGTGTCTTCAAGATACAAAAAATCAATTGTTCCTTTTCCAAGACTGACTTTTCAGTGGAGTAGAAGATATCTCCCTTGTGAATACAAAAAAATACAAATAGAACTGAATCTTTCTTAATTTTGGCTGATTTATTTCAGCCTCAGACAAAAAGCTATTGGAAAATTCATGTGGGTTAAGATGCACTTTTATACTGTAGTTCCTGTATACATTATAGATTTCATATTCTTATCTTCTTTGGCATAATTTATGTCTGGTCAGACAACTATTTTTCTTAGTGCTCAGATAGGCTCTGCAGACCATGCTATTTCCTAATACCTGACAATTGTATAATATGCACAGATGATTCTTATACACTGCAACTGAATTTAAATATCCCTATTTTTTCAGCTCTTAACACTGTCCAATTTAGTCTCATTTTATTTTTTTTATTTTTTTCCACCATCTATTAAAAAAAAGAAATTATTTTAGCTTATTCAATATTTCTTAATTTTGAATTCCTCAAAAATAAGTCAGGATATGAAAACAAATAGAAACAAAATTTTAATCTGAACAAAATATGTCATTTGAGAGAAAAGGTATGGAAATTGATAATGCAATTTTTTACCTACCTAGAGCTCATCTAAATCCAGAATCAAAGTTTCTAAAAATATCTTTATAGTAATGTTCATTTGGCCGACTTCTTTCTTTTCTTTAGTATAAGATTCAGGGAGGAGAAAGACTGGGAAAAAATGTCAAAGGGATATGACCACTTGAAGAGCAATAAACTTTGTAGTTTGACTCATTGCCCTAAGGATGCATTGGCATATGAAGGCTCCTTCCTTGTAGGTTTGATGGTAATCTGCATTTTCATGAACTGTCAGACATGATTGCCAAAGGTGATGATATTACAGCAATGAGATTATGACAAAAAGATGACAAAAAGATTTGATTCTGTGTTAGAAACCTTCATATGCATTGTCAGAAAATTTGAAGAATCTGATACTATAGGCAGTGAGAACAGACATAAAATTTTGAGCCTAAAAAATTGCTGCTGTGTGACATTTGTTTTGTATCACCATATAAAGCCTCAGCAAAATAAACTGGAATGAGTGCACAGGATGTTATCAGACAGTAGTTTTGAATTGTAAGGTTTTTCTCTAGCTCAGAGAGCCTCTCTGTAAATATTATGTTTTAAAATGGCTACCTGAGATACTTGGAGCTTAGAACATCTCCTTCCAGTTATGCCTATCAAAGCAAATAATAAGCAGAGCTCTTGCTGTGCCACTTTTTCCATTATGCTTGTCAATGAAGAAGCAGAATAAAATTCTCAAGATGTGAGGAAAATGGAACATATTTAGTTAGAGGGATCTTGGATTCACTTATAAAGTATATATTTTCTTTGAAAATGTTAAATTGTTTGAGAGATGGGAACTGAGAACAACAGCTTTTATTTTCTAAACACCAATTACATATGAGTGAAAAATATGTATCTGTGTGACTCAAAGAATAGGTTTAATTTTTTGAAGAATCACACAGATAAGCACTTCAGGGAAAGGTACAGATGGTTGCATGTACATCCTGCAAACTCATGGCTGTTATAACAAAGGCTAAATCCTTTGACAGATATTTGGTATCTACAGCTATCTTTATGTTACTTAGAATTCTGCAGGCATAAAGAACTCAGTTGTACATAAGGACAGAAATACAGGCATACATTGAAAGGCATTGCAGCATTTTGTACAGTAAAATGCACACTGTGTTATTTTAAACTCAATAAAATCTTTTAAGAGACACCTAAATATTCCTGTTATGCTGAGAAAATATTTTTAATATGGGTCTGATCTGTAGCAACATATACTGGCTGATGTGACTGTGTTTTGTTATGGTTTCTTAGTTCCCAATCCTTTTGGCAGAAAACCTGTGCCTGATTTCTGAACTTAGCTGCGCTGGCAGATATTCCTGCCTAGCTTGTTAAATCAGCTTCTGAATAACAGCTGATTTCACATTTTAAGCATCAATATGTAACCACGTAGCTGAAATCAGAATCAAGTGTCTTCAATCAAAAATGTGAAAAATAAGAAAAAGCAGTCATCCCCCCACTCTTCAGCTTCCTGGCTGCCTGCCATCTTGTAAAGATATTTCAGTCTCTGCAGCTCAAGCCTTTTTTATTCTAATTCCTCCTTGTGCAAATGTGTGTTCTCATGTGTCTTTCTCTTTGCTGCAGGCATACTGCACCTGTTTGAAAGGAGCACATAGCTTTTTTTTTTTTTGCCATTTCCCAACTGCTGGCTCTTTTGGCAGGAATCTGTCTCCAACAGCTGAGAAGGCAGAAAAGCTAAAGCCCTTTTCCTACTTAGCTTTTCAAAGTGTCAAAGGTAGGTAGCTCTTCTATGTGACACTACTGGAACTTGCTTCCCTTGAATTCCTGCACTGGGACAGAAATTTATACAGCAGTGGAGCTTCCTAATTTTTTAATGAGAGGGGCATACTTCTGAGGGACAATTAAGAGCATGGGTAATCTTTTTCTGGCCTGCTGCTTAACTTTTCAATGTTGTCAACATTCCTTATAAAATATGATTCTATTCCATATTTCAGAATTCAATAACCATTACTCTTTTAAAGAGCTCAAACCCATTTGGCATATGCTTCCTGCTGAGACCTCCACTCCAGACATCTCTTCAGCAAAGCAACCAAGACTCAAAGAGAAATATCTAACATGTTCTTTGCCCCTTGTGCTCACATACCTGAGCCCTGCTCTCTGAATCAGAGGCCCAGAGGATCCTCTGATGAAGATCAGGAAATCCTACCTGCAGTTCAACCTGGAAGTTGAAGAATTTCTCATTCTGGTAGCCACAGGAATGAATCACTCCTCCATACTAGATATCTAATAGCACTACTTCTCACTAAATTTATACAGATCCACTTGATGAATGTCAAGTCACAGCACTTCTACCTTCTGTGCCACCAGCAATAAAGTGGGTGAAGTTTGGGTGCAGTTTGCAATCCTGCAGATGATTCATGAGGCAGACTGTCCTGCTCAATGTCCCACTGTTCTTCTTTGTCAAAATGTAGGAAAAACTTATTTCAGCCAATAAAAAAGACGTGGTTTTGAGTATACACAGGAAATGGTTCTTTTGAATAAGAAGGTATTATTTAATTTGGTCACTCTCAGCATATACTTGCATACTGAACACAGACAAGCTAGATAACAATCATACTGTTCTGTAAAATGTGTTCATGGAGAGAAAGAAAAACAAAAGTTACACTCATGATATTTTCTAAAATTACACAAGTTGCTTTCCCTTCTTTCCTGTTTGCTGTCTCTCCTTTTGTTCTTGTCCCTGTCTATTCTTTATATTATGTTTCTACATTAGCTACATGTTTTTAGTGTATCTTATTGTGGTTTAGCCCATGCAAAATGAATTTCAGGATGATGCCTCCAGAAAAGATTTACAAAGCTGCCTCTGTGAGAGATGGCTGCTTCCAGATGTGAGTATAATACTAGTGCAGCCACCTCTGTGTTTAAATTTTTAGAAACATGTGGTTTCCATTTTGGTAAATTCTACATGTCAGTTCAAAAGATGTGATACATTTTATATTTCTGTTCTTCAATAAAAGTCATTGTCCTTGCCTATCTCCAGCCCAAGGGCAAGTGAAAGTGTTCTGACTATGTTGGGATTTGTTCAGCTCTTCTTAAATCTACAGCACACCAAAGGGCTATATATGCACATGGTGGAGTCAAGGATAGTCACAGTGTGATACTCTGGTAGTGAACATCAAAAAACAAAAGAAAACCCCAATACAAAACATCCACCAATATAAAAAAAAAAAAAAAAAAAAAAAAAAAAAAAAAAAAAAAAAAAAAAAGTAAAAGAAAGCAAGAGAGGAGCCAAGACAAAAATGTACTTATGAAAAAAACCCACATTTTTTTGCTGGGGTTAAATCATAATACCATGTTAAATAGGCCATTGCATCAAAACCTATTCAAATTAGGCATTGCCAAAGGTAATGATGCATTGGAATTAATTACAATTAGTGTGCATTCATCATGAGAGGCTTTTTAGGATAAAGATAAAAGAATTAGAAGGGGCTGATTGTTTGGAAGCTGTGTTTGGAAGAGGAGGGCAGAGTGGATATTGCCTCAACTTCTGTTTGGTCATACATGTAACAAAAAGGGGTTATGCTTTGGATGCTGCCTCAAAGGCCTAGTTAGAAACCTCTTGTTTGCCAAGTTCCCTTGCAATGGTTAGAAAGTGTTTAGAACTAGAAAAGTTATGTGGCATAAATGTTTATTATAAATCCTTAAATTTTCTTAAAGTACTTTTTTCATCTCTAGAGAAACAAATCATATTATTTTACACTTACATGTTTATGATGCGTAGGGTGAAAAGAGATAACACTTGAAAATGCATTGTACATGTACACAAATACCATCTCAAGCAGAAGAGCCACTCAACTTGGTGATGGATTTACTTCTCCGAAAATTAGACGAGAGATGGACACAGAAACCTTGGAAATGCTCTCAATTTGAAAGGTGACCATTCCTCGATACTTCTATAACCTTTCCATTATAAGGAAGAAGAATGTAGTTATGATGTGTGCCTAGTAATACAGGTAAGAGAAGAGGCAACAGTAAAGGCAGGATTTTGTTGTATATGGCATCAGTTGTCCCTAGGAAATGGTAGGTGTTTTGTGTTGCTTACATGCCAATGACTCACCTCTGTAGTGCAGAATTTCACCTGCTGTGGTGATATAGGCTTTTCATTTATTTCAACTTGCCTGTACCTGCCAGGATGTCCATGCATTACTCATGGATGAGACACTCCAAATACAAGCATATAAGTAGATACCGTAGAGAAGCTGTGTAGGTGAGTCCGTGGACAGCTTGGACAAGGAATTTTGCCAATCTGTATATTCTAAAACATATAGGTTTATTGCAAGGGTTGTGGGTAAAAAGGCCTTGCCTTCTGCCACCAGCCTCAGCTGAAGGGAAGTCCCAAAGAGAGAGGGAGAAAGAACAGCAGGGTGTGGGCTAAGTGAGAAGGGAGTGAGAGAGCAAAGGGCAGGGGGGAAGAGAGCAGAAGAGAGTGAGAGTAGGGGGAATAGGAAGGGTAAGAGAGAGCGAGGTCCTTGTTACAATACATTATATCTCCTTTTGTGATGAATATTCTGATTTACAGTGACTAACCAACACAAGACACAAAATCCTATAGAATCTACATACATCCTATAAGAACTACTATATTACCATACTGTGTTATATTTTAAACTCTAAAAACCACTCTTTAAACTTCTGTTTTGATACATTGACCTTTGGATCCCTTAGCCAGCAGAAAGGGTTCTGCTCAATCAAAAGGGATTCTCCTTCAGCTAGCTAGACCATTGTTTTCAGGTTATATAGTAACTAAGACTCAGTATCCTACAACTCAAAGTAAGCTTTCATTTCTATTTCGATTATAGGTTTTATATTTTCAGAATCTTTGCTAAGCAATTATATTTATAAGGTTTCCCTGATTCATCTTCCCCAACAAAGCTGTACCCTGAGACATGTTAAAGTGGCTTTTTTTAAGCATCAGGAGTAAATGTGGTGTTGCTGGCCATGTGTCTCCTTTGGCATGCCAAATCCAGCACCCTTTTGAAGCCAAAGGTGGCAGAGAAGCACCTTCAGGAAAACACATGGAGCTTCCAAACCTTGCCATGCAATCAGTACCTCTATACACTCCATATTACACTGCATTATTTACAGCTCTCTTATCCATCCATTCATCTGACATTCACAGAATTTAAAGATGCAGGGTAATAAGAACATAAGGAGATAAGATCCAAAGAATGACACAGAAAGCTCTGGAAGGGACCAAGAAGGATGATTAAGTCCAGCTCCTGGGTGAATGACACATACAGGGATCAAACCTTGTGGCATCATTAACAGCACAGTCTAACCAGCTAAGCTGGGTGACCATCTTTGCATTTAAAGGTAAGAAAAATAGTCTTCTAAAGACAAATTTTACCTCTTGAATCCTAATATTGGAGTGTATGCATGATAGTCAGCTGGCCAAATGTAAAATTACATTAGCAGCTGGATTCTTACAAGGATATTGATTGTGGACACAAGAGAATAGAAAAGTGTATGTAAAAAAATTAATTTTGACACAGCTAGAACAAACCAATGAGGTAATGTTTTGTCATTTATCTTCAGTCATCGTATTCCTGACATTGTTTGAAACTTTCCTTTTTTTCTATCGCTTAAGGCAGCAAGTTTATTTTTAACTTCAATTGCTTTGGGATTCTTATTTATTTTTAATTTTAAAAGTAACTTTTTAGTGTTTGGTTTTTTTTCCGTTTTTCTGTTTTCTTGTGCTTTTATGTCCAATTGTGCCATTTGTTTGTTTTATTATAAAATCATCGAAGACATGTTCTTAAGAGTTAACACTGTTAGACTACTCACCCCAGATGACAACCAGAGACAAAACCAGGATGGCAACTAAAGAAGCTTGGCTTACTCTTTCAACTCTTCATTAAAAGAAAAAAAAAAAAAAAAGTTAGATTCTTTACTCCAATTTTTTACTAGAAAAGTTATGAGTTTCTGTTTTTGGACAAATGATGTTACATTTTAAATGAATAAACTCTTTAAAAAAACTGCTGTTTAATCAAAAATGCATTTTTTTGTCAGTGAAAATGCAGAGTAGAAATTTCTCAGCCAGCTCACTTCTGTTTTCTATACATTCTCATGGGATTAAACTTCTTATTTCAAACAGAAGAGAACCAAAATCCCCAAATCGTACATTTCAACATCCTATCATATGTCAGTAAATTTTTCCTTCAGTTTTCTTTCACTGCAATCGGCTTGTATGTTTCTACTTAGGCAATCAAGACTAAGAAATAGCCAGAAATTTATCATCAATCTTTATTTCAAGACAAAATAATTTGAATAGTCTGTGATTCCTCACAGATATCTCTCTTTTTATCAGCACTTCAGGATCTCCTAAAAAGCAACCCCTGAATACAGTATCTTGTTTTCAGTGTTTATTTCTTTTTCAGTGAAAAGCCCAAATATTACCCAAAATAAAATGCAATATCTTTCCAACAAGGGGGAAATACTTTCACACTCTTTTTCTCAGTAATGTTCTTTTATATGACTTTTTCTGAAACTCAGTAGAAATAATGAAAAGACAATCGTATTGATTGTATATTCTTCAGACAACTATCACCACAGAACATCATGGTATTTGACTATAACTTTTGAATTACTGTCTTTGTTTTTATGTGTAGTTCTGCTGAGATTTAATAACTAATGGGAATAGTGGTCATGTACAAAGAGATCTTTATTTTTCCAATTCACTTTATATTTCTTCTGCTCTGCTTCCTGTCTATATTCTGTTTTTAATATGTGCAGTTTCATTTTGTCATCATTATAGGATGTTATACTTAAAGAAATTGCCTATTTCTTTTCTCATAGCTGTTTGTACCATTTTTTTTTTTTGTCTCATAGACCAAAACACCATAGAGTAAAAATTCTTTTCTGTTGTGGTCACAGCAAAGTGATATTCTGTATTTTATTAATTCATAAGTTCAATACTTAATGAGCTTTCATGATGCTACAATACTACGAAAGGTTTGTCAGCAAAATGAATACAATTGAGATTTTAACTCTTTGTTAATATTAATAAAGATATAGCCTGTGACACTATGCTCTCAAAATACCCCTTTAAAGCTGTCAGCCATTTTAGAGAAAAATTTTCTCTAAGTGTCTCCTGTACTGGACATTATCTTGCAGCCTACAGTCTCTGACTGAATCATTAACTGTAATTGCTGAATAAGAGATCTCCCAGTTTAAGTCCAGGAGTCTGTATAACCCTAGGAAAGACCCAAGCACTACAGTCAGCACAACCCCAGGATCACAAAGCCTTGTGGTAAGTTCTCTAGCAGTGATAGGTGTACAACAGGAAAAACACCCCAGGGTAGTAATCTGACATAAGTACATGAGTAACCTTACAGCTCTTCAATTTTAAAACAAATATTTCTATGAAGCTGCCTTTTCCTCAGAGCCATGTTGTACTGGGTTGCTAGCATCCAAGAAGCATCAAATTCACATCATAACCTTCCTCTCCACGGGGATGTTCTCCCCCTCTAGCTGCCTGTTTTCACAAACTGAAAGTACTGAGTGTCAGCTGAGGTCTGCCAATTGAAGTCTGTTCAGCTGAGACTGAGCAACAGGTTCAAAAGTTAGCATGGTGAGCTCACTCAAAATTCAGCAGGGACAGCTGCAAAATGCTACTTTTAGTAAAGAGTAATCAGCTACCCAAAGGCAAGCCAAAGAACAGCTCACTAGGTAGCAAAAGAAGAGCTATAGATTATAATTGATCACAACATGAAATAGTGCTTTGTTATGGTGAAAACCAAACAACACATAAGATTGAATAAATAGCAATACTTCCTGTAAGACAGTCAGAAATATATTCTTCACCTTAAGATGATTATGGAATGTTTGAAGAAAAGCCAAAGAGGAAAATGAAGGATTAGTCTTTATAACACAGCCTCCAAGGAAAGACTCAGCAGGTGATGCTATCTGAATAAAAAAGGAAGACTCAAGTGTGGACATGATATCCAATGTCAGAGGGGTAAATACAAAGCAAGAACAACAACAAAAAATTATATCAGGTCTTAGTTGGGTGGTACAGAAAGCAATAGACTGAAATTGCATCAAGGAAGGTTCAGCAAAAGTAGTGTGAAATATTTTCAAAACTACAAACTGTAGCACTGCAATAGATTGCTTGGAAAAATTGCCATTGCAGAAAGTCTTTAAGAACAGAACTAGACTCAGGTGAATGGGAAATATTTAATGAAGAGCTGATCATGCCTTGGAAAGGGAGAACTGTCTACATGAACTCTGAGGCTCTCTTGCCACCCATATTTTCTACTGGCTCGGCCTTCTATTGGCTAATCTGTTGCCTATGCACAGACTTGCAAACAGTACAGCTGTTGAGCCTCATCTTGTTAGGAATCTGGGATAGAAATAAAAGCTGAAGCTTTCAAGAGTGTGTCATCTTCCCTCTATACTGCTTAGATCTGCTCTTTCTTTGGAGTCTGATGTCAGGCAAGTGATTAAACTCAGATTGTTTGGAGAGTTTGGTGTTGGAACTAGGGACGGTTTTAATCCAGAAACATGAATGAAACAATAAATACAGCTGACAAACCATACAAACAGTGATTGATTCCAAATATCTTTGTGCTTTAATGTAAGGAATCTTGTTCCATAGTTGTTAAGGGAATTGGTATTTGCCTCTAAACTTTATAAATTCTCAGTCATGTTGTTCCCAGAGCATTTACTGGTTTGAATACAAAGAATTTATAATCTGAATTGGGGATTTTTTTTGGAGGGGGTCGGGGGGAAGGAGAGGTGAAATGACATTCTCTGTTATGTTTAATTATTATTCATTGTCTTGCCAGACATTCAGGTAGGAAGCAGGAATCACACAATGTAGTTCATATGACTTTGCTATATGCCATGAACAATAGCTAGTGAACAGAAAACAGCTGAAAAAATTATTTGTACAAATTCTCTAGAATGAAATGTGTGCATATTTTTGAAAATAGTTAAGACAACTACAAATGTGAATTTTGTGAAGTTGTTCACAAAACCCCAAAATCATATGCTTTTTCACCTAATTTGTCTAAATGAACAGTGAGCCAGTCCTCCTCAGGACCAAATTAGTAAAAAAAATTCTTTTGCTGAAGCAACATATGAAACCTTAAGTCTACCTTCTATATTTTCTATCAGTTCCATAGAACAAGAGGGAGCACAGGCAGCACTAAGGGCATAAAGAAAGAAGAAAGATAATGTCTTCACCTATCATGATTTGAGTATGACTGCTGCTTTGGTTTTCATCCTCCAATTATCAGAAGTGATCACACAGAAACTAAGAGCTGATGGAACATCTTTAAGCCAGGTGCTGCCACTTATCAGCTCTAGTATCTACTTTTTGCTCCCACTAATGAAAAATGATTTCAAAAGAAATGAAGATCCTGTTTCAATAAGATTGGGGAAAAGATGTAACCTAAAAGCTGTCTACAGACTCAGGAATAAGTGAAATGTTTTGACAGGGAAAAATATGTGTTGGCAACATTGCTCGACTCAGATTTCAAAAGTAAAATTGAAACCATACTTCTACAGGGTGCAGACGCTGACAACTGGAAGCCTGTTCTGCAATATATAGTAGTTCAGAATATGCCAACCAGCTCCTTCTCTCTTCTTTTTCTTTCATGTACAGGACAAATACATTTCAAGGAAAAGAACAGCCTGACTTGGTAAATTTTTCAAAACAAACAAACAAAATCAAAATCTGACTCTGATATGACTGCAAGGGGTTCAGAGAAGATGAAGAACATTTGCATCTAACCATATATACCTGCAAGGAAAGCGATATTTTTCGGACATCTCTGGTCATTCCAGGCTAAATCTGGGCTAAGCCCATGTCCGTGTTGTGTCAGCCTATGTGAGGTGCAAAACTGGGCCCATGAAAGAGTCACATCCCAAAAATCCAGGCTTCAATTTTGAGAAGGGTTGTTTCAAGTAAGATTGTGAAGACAGGGTTTTGTTAATTCACTAGATCAGTTTGAGCAACAACTATAAAAAAGTTCCCAGATTCACATGGGCAGGAAAGCACCAACACTTGAAACTAATCATGAAGCCCAGAAAACATACATTTCATATGATATATGTTTTAGTTTCTTAGTCATGGTCACTGCAATATAACCACGCAGCACTTCTTGCAATGAGTAAAACAGTTTTGGACCAGAAACTGTGAATGACAATAAGCTACCTCACTGGATCATTCAAAAATGAAATCTAAAGGAAAGGCAAATAATCCCCTCTCAGTCTTCTGTTGTGATCATGCAAGAAGGTCTAGAGATAAAGCAAAGATTTCCTTTCTTGAAACCAATTTTGAATAAAAACATGAAATAAATCTAGAATTTTGATTGTTCTCTTTGCTTTTGGACAGATATTAGTTATTTCATTATTTTTACCTTGATATTTTTTTCATTTTTCTCCTGTAACATTATACAAGCTGATATAAGGTCAAAGTCCTTAAGGAATTTGTTCTAAAACCTTCCTCTAAGGTTTCCCAACTCTATATATTAACTTCCTGCTGACATCTGAAGCTTTGTTTCTCAGGGCACTTAGCAGAGGAGTGAGCATATGTCTGAATCTTTTTTCAAAGAATCCATTCTGCAGATTTTGTTCCCAAAGAAGTGTATTTATAAGAGATTCTTCAGCACTTCTTGGTTTGGTTTGCAACACAGACACTGTTATACCATATCTCCTGTCTACATTTTTTGCTGCTGCAGTGCACAGGACATTTATATGTACATATGGTTCTTCCTGAAGTATGAACTTGGCATGGGAATTGAAATGATGTGGTTCCATGTGCTGGTCTAGTTAGAGAGAGACTCCTTCACAAACCCTCCGGTGATGTTCCTCTCTCTCTCACATACAGACAAGGCAGAGCAGAGCACCCTTCTGTCTGCTCCACTCATGTCCAGACCAGCTTTGTCCTAGAGGAGCAGGCACGCAGTGGCTATGTTTTTGCCTCCAGCAAAGGGGACAAAAAGGGACTTCTAGAAGGCTGCAATAATCTACAGCACCTTCCTCTTCATGTGAGCCATTGCAACACTGAGAAAATATTTTAGCATCACTCCAAAGATGCTAAAAGTGGTGTCATACAGCAGCACCCTGAAATGCTGGGATCAGTGTGTGGATGCGGTGATGGACGTGCTTAAGAACTAAACCCGTGTGAAACTGCAGCCTGGAGAGTAAATGTGCTGCTACATTCCCCACACCCTTTCTCGTTTCAATTTCTCCCATGGCTTTGTGGGGTTTAGATACATATAGGCTATCTCACCTTTAGCCCTATGCTCTGCATTCAAATTAGGTTAATTAAAGTGGATTTCAAGTGCCTTTTAAGCTTTATAATCATTAACCACCCAAAAACGAAAAAGAAAAGTGTGGGGGAAGTGGAAGGAGAGAAGAGAAGGATGTAAAAATAAGAAGAAAATGAGAAAATGCAAAGCAAATGGAAAGCAGGGAAGAGTCAGGAAGGAATAAGAATTTTCTTCTCATTTTAAAGGTCATTTCCTCCCTCTGGCTGGCTTCTGTAACAATAGTAATATATACTACCAACACCAACTCTTTAGGGGTTATTTCTTAACATATTGAAAGGATAGGAACATTTTTGGCTGAAAATTTTAAAACATTTCAGTAAAAAAACCCCAAGAAATCCTACTGAAATCATCTATCATCATGCTCTTTGCAACAGTCTCTTTCACTTTCTCACGCTTAACATTCAAGACTTCTGTGGCTGAATAGGTCCCTGGATAATAGGTAGGGATGTGTGAGGGATTGGTAAAAAAACCTAGAAGTAGGGATAGAGGGGAGGAAGAAAGTATAAAGAAAGGCAGGGAAGAGGGATGGAAAGGACTGAAATAGAGAAAGTGAGTAGAGATAAAGAGGAGTAAGAGATAAATGGGAAAGAAGTTGGCTTTCACTCGCACTGACTCCTTTGTACAAATCTGACAGTGAAAAGTTGCTCTTATTCTTTTTTACCTCTATTCCAATAAATCTAAATTGCAGATAGACCTTTCTGATTCAGACCTACAAGGAAAGAGAAGGAAGAAAAAACAGTGTTAGAAAAAGGAAATAGAAGAAAAAGATAACTAGGGCTAAAACAAGGGGGAAAAAAATCTCGAAAAGTTTTTATGAACTCCAGGCTTTTTCTTTTTGGTTGTTGCTTGCAGTTTTTAGTAGTTTTCTAAATTTTGAAGTAATTCAGTGAACATTTTTAAAATTTTCCCCCAACTGAGCTAGTGAAAAGTTTCATTGCTGTTGCTAGCTTTCAGTCATTTCAACCTTAAATACAAAAGTGAAAATGTAATTTAAGAGAAGCGAGTATGATCTAAAGAAATATCATTTAAAAAAACAGAAAAAAAGGAGAATAGTGAAAAGTAAATGAGATTTATTTGCTTTTGAAAGACCTTAAGTAATAACAACCAATCACTAAAGTCAACATTTTAATAAGAGGGTGGGACCTTATGAAAAAATCAAACGCTTTACATTTCACTAAAGGAAAAATCATGAGTGTTCTTTATAGAAAATATAAGAAAGAGGGGAAAATAAAATTTAAAAATTACGTTACAGTAAAAGCTATAAAAATAGCCGTATATTTTTTCAGCTCTCTGACTGAAATAAAGACAATATTTTGGATCCAAATAAACATTTTGTTTGAACCCAAATGAAATGCTTTATTTCACTTTGATGTCCTTCGTTTACTTGCAAAATAGGTCTAAATGCAAATTTAGATAAATTTTTAAGCAGAATAACATTTTTAAAGTTTTTAAAATGTCAAAATAAACTACTTTGCATGTTTTGCAAGTCTTTCCCAGGGATATTTTTTCCTCATGTCAAATCAGCTCTATAAATTTGACACTATTTACAAATAGTTACAGATGCTCTTGTTTTGCATTTCCTGCCATGTAAAACAGACGACCTTTTCTGACAGGCACTGGGTACAAAGTTAGAGACTTCTCTGGATTTCATTTTGTTGCCTTTTAGTTCCTTTATTTTTCATTGTTTTTATTCATCAGCCCACTGGAAGCATCTGGAAAACCAAAAGCTTTCCAGATTTGAGATTTTGGTTCAAGAGACCTCCCAGAGAAAGCCCGGTGCTTTCTTCCCTGAGCAGGACAACACAGGCTGGGTACAGTGGCACGTCCTGGTCTTGGAGGAGGCCAGCACACCCTGCTCTGAGGATGTCCACATAGTCTTCTGCCCTGACTCCATGTTATCTAGACCTGAAATGGCCCTGACAAAGGTTTCTTTGACCCAGTTGAAAAGGCATTAGCCACTGTTTCTCAGATTTGCCTTGGGAAGTGCCCAGACCACATCTGCTCCATGCAGAGCCAAAGATAGCTTGCAGCTGCCTGCAGAGGATCAGGTGAACATACTCTCTTAACCCCTCTTCTTCTTAATGAGGCTGAGGGAGCAGGTACCTCTAGTAAATCTGATTTTATTTTACTCCTTAGAAAGAGCAAAACATCCTCTGATGAGACAGAAACAGTAGAAGAGGGGGTTGTGAATGCCTTTGGCCTCACTAGAAACTTGTGCTTCTCTGTGAGCTGGCTCAGCTCTGCTGGTTACGTCCTTATCCAATTGATGGAACTGATAAACTGTATTGATATAAATCCTTCTGCTCTTTGACTGTAGATCTCTAAGCTGTTAGCATTATCAGTATCCTCACTTGAAGTTCATGGAGACAGAGCCTCTGAGAGGGAAAGTGACTTGCTGATAGTATTTTGGCACAACTGGGATCAGAGCTTGTAAGCCCCACTATATTGCCTAAGCACCAATTAGCCTTTTTAGCTCTGCCACAGTCTGTTGTGGTGCTATCATCCCACACCCAGTTAAGGTCTTCTAAAGAGTACTTTGGGACCTAGGGAGCGGCTTGAATGCGTCTATCGCTTTTCAGGTTTGAGGGCAATTGCTGCTTTAAAATGAATAATGCATTTCAGGTAGGGTTGGCTCAAGTATGATTTGCTATCAGCTCTATGCCAGTTTGTATTGACTTGACTTTCAAAAAGTAGCTAATGATTTAATATGGAAAGAGTGGGTACAGGATCGAACATATTGGGTGAATGGTTTTTAAATTGCTTGTTTTTCTCTTCCTTGTCTCTCAGTTCTGATTTTGTTAACCTCATGTTTTAAAGTAACTGTGTTTTCTGATTTTCTGAAATCTGCTACGAGATATATTCTACTCTGAATGTATACACACACATATCTTCTCCTAATAGCAGTGGAAGTCATGAACATATACTGAATAATACAATGCAGTACATAAATCCTATGGGGAATACAAGTC
The DNA here is from genome assembly GCF_009819655.1 of Sylvia atricapilla. Taxonomy (NCBI): domain Eukaryota; kingdom Metazoa; phylum Chordata; class Aves; order Passeriformes; family Sylviidae; genus Sylvia; species Sylvia atricapilla. The sequence goes on along the minus strand of NC_089140.1, from coordinate 115,703,506 downwards.
CTGGCTAGAAGAAAAAGAAATCACAGTAGTTCAAAATGGCAATTGTAACATTGCAGTGAGTTCCAGGCACATGTTTGCCAATAATGAATGGAGGAGTGGGGATACAATATTAGAAGTGGCTCCTGCAGAGTGGTATCATGTATAATCATACATACTGTCAGCTTGCTTGATTATGTTCGGGATTGCAACCAGCACATTCAGAAACAAAGGAGAATTTCTTATGTCCCCCCAAATTTAATTTTCATGAGAGATACATGAAGGAATTAATTGGTGATTACAGCACAGGAACAAAAGCTCCTGTATCTTGTTATATTTGCATAATAAAAACACATTTGTGGATTCCTTTTAGAAAGATAATCACACATTCAGAAAAAAAAATCACTTCTTTAACTTAGAAAAAAACATTTACAGTGTTAAATTTTTATTATAGCAATTCAATTAATTGCCACAGTGTTTAATTTAATGTTCAGAAGCAGTACACATTACCAATTATCTTAATTTTATAAAATTCAGGATCACAATTCAGTCTTTAGTCAATATATCAGAACCTTACTCCATTAGCTGTTGTTTCTAACAGGGCATCTCAATTGATTAGGCTGTAGATTTTTTATGGGTCTTGTTTTATAAATTGAACCTATTCAAGTAAACATAACATTTGGTAATAGTCTTCATAGCAACTGTCAAAATGACTTATTGTTTTTCCAGCCCTGCATTCCTTCAGAATTAATAATACCTTTGTGCCCTTTATAACACTTATTATTAAAGCCATAAAAGTTCCCCATGTTTAATGAGTGAATGTTTCATTATATGTATGGTTTGCCTGACAGACTGAAAATTTTTCTAATCTGTTTCTCTTTTCCTCTTGATTGAAGGATTGTAAATATGCAATTAGCAGCTGGAGTAGAAGTAAAAGCAGAAAATGTCAACTGTCAAGTAGCTCCATTGAAAGACACATGATGCTTCAAGCTAAGACAGAAAGACAAAAGCATCTACCAACAAGGATGAAGGTTGCAAAATCTGTTTAAACATTCCATTAATCTCTTCCATGAAATAAATATAGTCAGTACCTCCTGGAATGAGGAATCCACTATCAAGACTGCAGTTTACTTTCGTAATAAAGCTCTGTGTGGTAATGCTCTGCTCCATTGCCAGTAGACATTCTGGATGCAATCGCTGTTAGAATTCATAACACACATCCCTTTATGTAGCATATGGCCAAATCACAGTGAAGCAACTGATTTCCCAAGAATACACATGCAAAAGGGATGCAATACGTCATTGTACTCCAGAGTATATTTCTCTTCTAGACCAAAATATCTATTTCTGCTTCCAAACAGTTGACTACTTCTGTGTTCTCTGTATGAAAATCTGGATATGCCTTGACTCTTGTATGCAACGGCTGAGAGAACACTTTCGTCCAATACTGTGAGAGAGGAATGCTGAAAGGAGTCAAGAGAGACATAAAGGGATATCTGTTTTTACAGACAAGCCAAGAATAACTATTTGCAACAACATGTTATATTTAAAGCCCTATAAAAATCTCTAAATAATTAAAGAGACTGAATTCTCTAGATGTTCCTGGTTATCTATATCAGTAGGAGAGGTTTGATGTAAGGCACAGTGAACAGAATAAGGCTGGTTTTAACCTACAAAATTAAAAACTCGGCCGAGCCAAGCTGTGCAGAGGCATGAATTCTTGACTGGACAACTGGCCTGTTAGACTGCAATACTAGACCAGAATTAGACCTTCCTGCATTTTCTTAGAAGCAGGTACCATAGAAAGTCCTCAGGGTTTAATGCTGGGAAACATATGGTTGTTCACTATGTGGCTTAGTAATACAAAGTTATGGGACTAATATGCCTACCAACAACTACAAAAGCTTTTGATATTTTTCTGGTCAAGAGGTTAGTGATTCAATCCCTTTCCCTATCCTCTTCATTTATTTTCTTAAGACTTTAGAAAAAGGAAATAGGTGCTTCTGTTATCTTACATAGCAGATTTCTACATTTTAGGGGTCATACATATTCAAGTTTACCCCAAGTTTTTACAGTTCTTAACATTTTAGTTTTGCCTGTCATATGCTAACTAACACGCTTTATGTATATAATCTAAAAATGGCATGCATCTCCTGTCATCTGAGAGGATGACACAGAGAAATATCTCAAAAAACATCTGTACAATGTGAGACAGCTCTGGTATTGATCAAAACAGAAATGAGTCCACTGATGGTGTCCCCATTATGTTATAAGATAAAATTTATTCCTGCAAATCCCACTGATGTTTCTTTGGTGATTCAGCAGTTTCAGATAGGTAGGACAGACAGAAATGCTGAGCAGTCTCCTGTGCCAGTCTCCCATGGGATGGGGCTCCAGCCTGCCTGAGGCACATCCACATGAAGCATGAGCACACTGCTGTGGGTCTGTACAGCAGCTCTACTCTGCTCCCACGGTGCTCTGCTGGCTTGATCACAGCTTCTGATAGAGCTCCATGGTAATAGGTATGTTGGCTTATAGGCTGCTGCTTTTGGAGCATAGCTGACACAACAGACAACTGGCTTTACAAAAGGATTAAAAAAAAAAAAGGAAAACCCAGAACAATTAAAAGTTTCTTGACCTATGTAAAATTTAAAATACCTAGCAGAAAGTGTCTTATTTTTCTCAGAACTTGTTTCCCACTCAAATATTACTCAAACTCTGAGTAGCAGGAATCTGGTTTGATGTACTAGCTAACACTAATCAAAACACAGAAAAATGGTTGATAATGTGACACATTGTAAAGAAATAAAGTGGGACAGAATTTTAATCTAGTTGGGTCCAAGTTATCCAGGGAAAACTATTAGAAGAGAAACAAGCAGGAACAAGTTTTTTGGGGGCTGGTGAGGGCTGGCCAGGGCAAGGAGCCAGGCAACTGCATCCAAGTGCCATAAAAAGTCTGTCTGAGGCAGTGGCCTCACTGACAGAGACCCCATCTCACCACCTTGAATGGGGCAGGGATGGGGATGGCAGCCAGGATTCCTTCAAGAGAGACTGCAGGGTAATTCTGCCTCCTTCAACAGGTGGCAATGGAACCATAAAAAGGAGAGACCACTGGCTTCCCACTTTGCATTGAGCTAACCAGAAATTAACCTAATGTATAAAGTAGAATAAACCAAGTTTAAAAAGAAGACTTAACCAAGTCCAGTCTACAAAGCTACTTCTCAGTTTCTGCAGGGAAAATTTTGCCACTTGGTTAAGGAATACTGCTGGACTAAGTAGTCTGGGAATATACATTCAAAGAGAACTTGGCATTTCTTTATAACAATGTGCTGAATTATTAGGGTTTCTATCCAAGCAGTGGGAGAAATAGGAGGGATTACCAAGCTGATCTAGGACGTGATCACCTGACAAGTTTATTAGTAATGAGGGGAAATAATAAAAGAAAATAAAAAGGCCTGAAATAAAGGTCAAACTGGAGGTCGGAAACATAGGCCTTTAATGAGCAATCCTACAAGTTAGATTGATTTGCTTTCCAAACAAATAGCAAAAAGTTCTGTATGTGTATGGCCAACCCCCTCCATCAAAAAAATACCCTTGAAGGATCACTACTTTATCAGAGTGAGACACAGAGAGAATGAACATGACCTAACTGTACCCAAAACCTAACTGAATAGCTCTAACTTGTCCTTAGTAAGAATCTTGCCATTTGAAATGAAAATTTTCTCCTTGATAATAGGTACCTCCTCAACTGTCATAATTTCAAATCTGCAAGTGACACTAACACGTGCTTCAAGGTGTAAATATATTGCTTGGTAATAAAGATTAGGAGGAAATTCAGTGCTGCTAGGTAGATTGCTCCCCATTTGTGGTTTCTTTTCATTTCTTGTTGAGAAGTGTAAAACACTGTCTCCCTTCTCAAAGCCAAAATCAGGTATAGTTCACATTAGTGTAGCAAATCCCACAAATTCTGCAAATTACTTTGTTTATTGTTACTTAAACAGGCCTATTAAACATGCAAGAAAAATATTGTTGTCTGAGAAGAAATAGCAAATTACAGATATATGTGATATGTATAATATATATATTACATGCGTAAATACATATAAACAGATGGGGGACTATTTATGGGCAGAATTATCCTTTTGTGGTCCCCAGGACTTGTATTTTTAAAGAAAGACCTTTGTTTTTGAATAGAAAAATGCATTTGAAAGGCACTCCGTTTTCATACAATTCATATTGTCTGTTTCCTTAAAAAAAGAGAAAAGTCTGCAAAGGAATCCAGCTTCTACCAAATTCTCTGAAGACAGTATTTTTCATAAATCAGTCTCTTGCATATGACACATGATTTTGACAAGCTATTTTGGGGCTGTTTCTAAGAACTGTTTTTAAAATATAAAGTGAACAAATATGGAAGGATCCAAAAAGAATGAGAAATAGTTAGAAATTGTACCAAAGAGAATAATATTTCATCTTTCAGTGCGGTTTTACTTTTTAGGATCCTAGGGAAGGGGCATCACCAGCTGAACCTCTGATGGACACTGAGGTCCCAGCTCTGTTGCATGACCACCATGCTGGAGATCAGCAGGCTGGGAAGGGGATCCCTCCCTTTTCCAGAGTACCATATCTTCCAACCTACTCCTTCTGTGCCAGTCAGACATTTGCCCCATGCCTCTTCTTTTCTACTTCCACCAGGATACAGACAAGCAGAGAAGAAATGGTAGGGAAAGGGACAAAGAGGAAAATACATTTTCCTTGTCACAAGAATTTGTTCAAGAAGTAAAAGTTTTCAAGGTAAGTTTTAAAAATTCTGGAGTCATTCTACACAATAGGAGATATTTGATTTGCAAAAAAGTAACTTTTTTTTTTTGTTCTAAAGGAATGCACTTCCTTTCAAACTACTGAATTTTTTGCTTTCACTAGTTTATCAGTGCAGTCTAAAGATAGGAGCTTATCCTTGTCTCCACCTCAGATAAAACATTTGTACCAAAAGTCTTAGACAGCTTTCCTCTCCACCTTTTTTCCTTTTTGTTTGCATTCCTTTCTTCTTTCCTTCTCCCCACTGTCAGAAGATGGAGCTAGTTTTGGCAACCTAATCAATCACATTTGAATGAGTATTTTTAAGAGCATTTAATTTAAAACTCCGCTGGATAATCTTGCTTAAACCAGTGGAAAAAGGTGTACAAGACTGGAAGAACCTAGTTGAAACTAGGAAGGGACACACTGTGATGACAGGATTCCAAAATGCCTGACTACAGAAGATATGACAGTGAAACAAAATGCCCTTTGTTTCACTCTCCATTGAGTGCTGCCACCAGCACTGCCAGAACCCCCATTATTATTCATAAACATAGCTCTCCAGAACACCATATAGCTGTCATACAAGCAATACAGATTGTATAGTGTCACAAGCAAATTTTTTTCCTTTATACCACTTGGCTCAATCTTTCTTTGTCCTTGGCACCAATGCCCATTTTCAAACAAATAAATGTGGAGTAAAAACGAAGCCAACACCTGTAGCCACTCATCTGCTGAGCTTTCACAGCTGCAACACCCACATGCCAACCTCCAGAAAAGGTCTTTCCCAGGAGTGGCTGTGAGTTTGGGGCTGCCTAGCTCCCAACTGCCTCCTTTGTTTATGATTAATCCGGTGTTCATGAGTCCCCACCATCAAAGGCAAACACTACTTATATATTGATAACCTTAGTACTAGACTATCCAAATTCATCGAGCTGCCTACTTTGCAAGGAGGAGAAAGGAAAGTCATTAATTTACTATTTAAATATTACTTAAATTAATTCCTTCCCACCTTTCTGAAAGGAAATCAAAGGGCTTAGCAAAATGGATGATACTCAGTGACAAGACCAAAACCATATGAACCTTCTATTTGACACTCACTGAAGTGTTGGCAGCCCAAGCCAGATGAAGTTGTATTATATTTAATGCAGATGTGTCTTTCACTTTAAAAGAAACAGCTGCTTTTAATTTAAATTTCATTTACAATGGAGTCAGAGATTATCAAATGCCATTCCCTATTCACATCCAGCCCCCATAGGAAGCAGTATTAGATAAAATCCATGCGAGGTGGTATTCTTTGCTAATGCTGACTACACACGAGGGAATGTAAGGAAAAGTAAGAATGATAGACAAAGAACCAGGACACAGTGAGAACAGGCTCTATTTGAAGCTAAACTTTCATAGAATGACAATCAAAGACTGCACATGCTCGTAGAGCATAAGATCAAAGGTGTATCTAACTTGTCTCTAGCAGAGGGGCCAGAGACTATGAAATGTCTGTGAAAATCAGAGGTTGTGGGGAGGGATTGTTCCTCTTCCAAGTTTGAAAGAGTTATGATTTATCGTCTCCTTGAGACAAAGAACCATCCAGGCCATCATGTTTAATCCCATCATTAAATGATGGTAGAAATACTATAGGGTTTTTCATATGAGTTGATCTATGATAAAGCACTCAGATCTGCAATTTAAAGCTTTCTTTAAAAACATGAGGTTTTTCCCTGTGACCTGCAACTCCAGCCATTTCCACAAAGAGTTATTAAAAAAAGGGCAGTAAAGAACAATAGCTATGTGTCATTATCCTGCATATGACCCTACAAAATATCTGATTTCTACTGTCATATCATTGTCTTTTTTTCTCTGAGTATTATTGACTTAGATTTCAAATGCTCATCACCGTTTTATTTTCAATTATGTCTCTAACCCTCTTTTGTGAATATAAATAAAACAGTACAATCCCCACCCCCCTCCCCCCAAAAAACCAAACAACTCCAAGGAGCCTAAATTCCACTCCAGTTTTTGTTCAAAGATTAAGAGGAGATCTGTTAAAAAGTGTGACTGATCTCTCTGGTACACCAAAGCAGAGATACATGGATCCAGGGTTTTAACTCTATATAATTTAATCTGCTCTCTTTTTTCATCTAATCACAGAATTATAGAGTCACAGGATGGCTTGAGCCAGAAAGGATCTTAAAGATCATCCATTTCCAATTCTCTTGTTGTGGACAGGGACACCTTTTAGTAGACCAGGTTGCTCAAAGTCCCATCCTGCCTGGTTGTGAATGCTTTCAAGGATGGGGCATCCACAATTTCTCTGGGCAACCTGTTCCAGTGCCTCACCACTCGTTTTTCCATGTTTCAGGATGCAGTCTCATTGTGATTTATATTTACACATTGGAAAATAATATAACTCCTTGATGAAATAATACTTGAAGTTTACAGAGAATGTTTTATCAAGATGGTCTTGGAAATGTGCCAAAACTTTTTTATTGCTGAAGTATGCTAAATAAATTAAATTTGCTCATCTGAGTAAATACAGGAGAAATGATATTTTTTTAAATAGTGGGAGTTGTGTGTGAAAATACATATACTCCATCAAAAAGGAAAACAAAACTGTTTGCTTTTAACACAAGTAAAATGCAGACATTGTAGTAAACTGAGTCAAACTGAATAAATTCACTCACTGCTCCTACTAATGAATGCAAAAAAAAAAAAAAATTAACATAAAGTTCCCAAAAATCAAAAATGTATAACTGTAAAAACCTTGTTTTATGATGAAATTTCATGAATCTCAGAAAAAAAAATTGTTTAATCTTTGCTGTAATTGTGTTCTCCTTATGTAGTAAAACTGATGACAAAATAAACAGTATGGAAAAAATCAAGAGTAAGGAAAAATATTTTCAGTTCACTGTTAGCAAGACTGCTACAAGTAAAATTGTCAATAAAAACTAGTAGCTTTAAGCCTATAGATTTCAGAGGAGTCCAGTAATCTTTGGCCTATGCAGCTAACTGCTGTAGCATTTCAGTGGGAGCTGTGTAGTCACTCACTGTTTGGCACTGGTAAAATATGGGTTTTTTTGTTGATAGAACCTTGCTGTCCTGTTAAAATGAAGATACTTCTGAATGCAAATCTTTGAGTAGAGAAGTTAACTTTTTTATTTGTCTCAAAATCAGTGTTTTTTTCAGTGAAGTTATTGCATTTTACCTTGGAACAAACCTAGAAAATATGCGCCAAAAACATTAGAAACTGTCTATAAACATTTGCAGAGTAAAAAGAAATTATTGTCATAGTAACTTGGGCCCCAAATTTGCAGACCTACTTATACTGATATAACCCAGAGACACTTCACTCTTTGCCAGGTAATGCTTGACATTGGTGAAATGTGAGATCAGAATTCAGCCCAAGGACCTTGAATTAATTTTTAATCCTAAAACAACCTTTAAAATCTCATGCAGGGAAGATAAGTATAGCTCAACAGAAGTTTGCATTTTACATTTCAAGCAAACTTGCTTCAGAAAAATCAGAACCAATAATGTGTCTGTTGAATAAGTTATTTTAAATTTTGGTACATCTTAAGACTGACTAATATGCAGGGGAGAGGTTTTGGCACTTTGGTGGAAGCTTATTTGTTATATAAGATGAGCAGCATTCAAGTGCAGAATGCTCTATTCATCTATTGTACTCCCAAACCCGGGGAGTAGTTGCTGATAATGATTTTAGGTGAGGCTTTATCAGCCTCCTTTTATAACTGCTCTTCATTCATAAACAACATCCACAGAATGAAAAACAGTGAAAGCTGGAAGAAAAGAAAATATTGCTGAATCCTCAAATTCTCTAATAGTTGGAAGGGTAATAAAATTGAGAACATGGTTCTGCCTTGACAGCACCAGAATAATTTCTTTTGAAAAGAGCAAAACCCTTCAGAAATAATAAAAACAAACCCACAAACAAAGCACAGGTACTTTGTGACCTGATTATGAAACAGCCCTGTACTTACCTGCACTCTAGCTTTCACAGAGATAAGAGTTTCAGCCTTTACAGACTGACAGAGACTGATGGTCCTGAAAGGACCCGGAGAAAGTTGTACACAGAATCTGGAATGCAGAGAGTTTTACAGTAATAAAATGAAATCCTTTCCACAGAATATACAATTAGCCCTTTCAACACATTGTTGCATAGTTTTCAGAAAAGCTTGCTAACAACCACATAAGACTGAACATGTAACAACTTTATAGAAGTACTCAGCTTCTAAAGCTAAGATTAAAAAGATAAATCTATCCAAACCCTCAATATTCATTGAGGATTAATTAAGAAACTCTCATTGCTACATAATTTTTTACTAACAATTTACCTCAGAATTTCCCATGTTTAGATATGAATCAGCTGAAGGATCTGATACAGTTACTACTGGAAATTGGAAGTTGGATACATGGGCTAGTGACAAATTTCGATGTGCAGTCTCTCTATTGGCGGGTCCCTGTTTCATACCTGAGCAACATTCACATGCAGTCAATACAGGTTCTTTGTGGGAGTGCTTTGAATGACCATCTGGGGCTTCTGTAGGCTCAAATCAGATGTCTAAAGCTGGGCATTGCATTACACTCTGATGTTGAACTGAAAAAAAATGGGCATACTGTTTTCTTTCTTTCTTTCTTCTTTCTTTCTTTCTTTCTTTCTTTCTTCTTTCTTTCTTTCTTTCTTTCTTTCTTTCTTTCTTTCTTCTTTCTTTCTTTCTTCCTTTCTTTCTTCCTTTCTTTCTTCCTTTCTTTCTTCCTTTCTTTCTTCCTTCTTTCTTCCTTTCTTCCTTTCTTCCTTTCTTCCTTTCTTCCTTTCTTCCTTTCTTCCTTTCTTTTTTTCCCTGAAGCATTTCATTTTTGAAATGAAAATAAAGTAGGCAAAGCTGACTAGTTTTCTGCCTTTCTTTCTGGTGAGAAAATTTTGGATCAAGCAGAAAGTGAGACATGAAGTTTAAATTAGACACAGAGACACCAGAGCTAGAAAAATCCAGTAACTACAGTCATGATTTGACTTGATATAATGTGTTTTCAAGTTTACAGCCGTGGGATTTCCACTTCAAAATAATGAGAAGGGAAGTGTATGCAAGAAATTTGACTGAAGAAAGCTGCCAGAAGAGCTACAGTTTGATGGTGTTTTCCCCAGAGAGAGTGTTTGTATCAGTGGAAATATAGAGCAGCAGTCCTGTAAATGTCAGCAAGGCCAGATACCATTAGAGATTTATACCGAGAGACGAGGCCGCTTTCCATTTAATTCAGAATTGAATTCAAAAGCAGCCAATTTAGATCTTTGATGTGAAGTGTTCTTTCAACGTCAAATCCCATTAGAAAATTAGGACCTGATTCTTATTTGTATGAGAATATAAATGAGAACGTAGGACAGTTGTAAAGGAGAAACTATGTCTGTGACAACAATATAGTTTGGGATTAAGACTTTTCTGACCGTTCTAGAGCAATCTGAACTGCACTGCACAGAGATAAGTATCATGCCCCCAAAAATCCTGAAACTCTCAAGAGCAGGAGCATAGATATACACTATGGAGCTAAAGAAAACTGAGAGATTGGGCTACAAACAAGTACGAGGTCTAAGCATGTATATGTCTCATGTTTTCTCTGAAGATAACTCCTCTCAGATAACTCAGATTATCAGTAACAGCCATAAAGGAGAAGAACCTTTGTTATATTCCTGCAAAATCTATGGATATGAACTTGAATTGGAGATGAAGTTCAAACCTATACTGGAAAAAAAAAATAAATATCCTTTTTGAGTTCAGTGACAAAATGTGGAGAGTTGTGATTTGTCTTGATGAAACCTTTTGAAGCTAGTACACACAATAATATGTTTTCTCCACAATAAATATAAAATAACAGATGAGTAAATTTTCTCAGTGGCACAAACTAAAGAAATTCATCAACCTGAACAAGCCTCAAGTAAATTGACTAAGGGACTGACCTTTTTTTGAGGGGGATTTTCTTATTTTACTGCAAAGAAGATGATGGTGGGTGTGAGGGGTTGGATGTGAAAGAGCAGAGCAGATACACTGTGGAAGAGTGCAGAGCAATCAACAGGAAGCCTCATAGACACTTGAAGCAGAAATCTGACGAACAGCTAAGACTGCAAGAACTTTTGGGCAAAGACCTATTCAAGAAAAGGCTTGGAAGAAGGAAGGACTAAATTTGCTCCCCTTGCTTCATGCTGCTGTCTGCAGAGGATTAAACCTGAGCAAACAGATGGCACTATGCATAGAAATGCAAGCCCTAACCTGAGGTGGAAGCAAGTTTCCAACCTTTTACTTCCCTCTCAGGCCCCAAAGGCTACCTTTGAATCAAAAGGGATGCAAATAGTGAAAAGAGATGAAGAGAAGTCTAACTATATTAAACAAATATCTGGTCTGCTAGGGCGGCATTAGCTGTTTTGGGTGGTATTCCTTTTTGAAAATTTCTGTATATTTTGGCAGTTAGCATTTCAGCGGAAGTCTCATCTCCCACTCAAATTATGTTGCACATACGCACAAAGTGCAGTAGAGGGGAAATGCAAAAGTGTACTGTCTCTGGGGGCTGGTGCTGTGTGTGTAACTCCTTACAGTGAGTAAGCAATTTCCTTCAGGTCAGACATGCAGAAGGCTTCTTATATTTTTGATGATAAACTCAGTGATCTTTATTACTAATACAGGTAATAGCATCTTTATCTAAAGTAAAAAGTAAAACTAGTAGTGGAGAAGTAAACAGAATTAGATAAAGGAATACATTCTGCATTAATACTTTTCTAGGGATTTTAGATGTGAGAAATACAACTTTTTTTTAAAGCGCTTTTTGTTGTGTTGTTTTTGTTGTCTCTGCTTATGCATGTGGTTAATACAAATTTTCAGAAATCTTTTTTTCACAGGAGAAATCATTTAGCAGTTAGACTGAAACTACTGTGTACAGACCCAGGACATCTGTGGTGGTGTAGAAATGGGCTTTTTCATTTGTTTTCTCTTTATAGTAGGCCAAACTGTTGTAGTGGACCTGAGACCTCCCAATGCCTAGAAAACTGTCAGAGAAAGCTCTCTGTAACTAACAAATTCATCTCTGTTGTAACTTGGTTGGAGTCAGTCACAGCTGATTGTTTATGTGAAGCAGATCAGGTTGCTGAATGATATTTAGGGGTATAGAGAACAGTTGGAGAAGGTTAATATGAGAAACTTTTTTTTCCCGGATGCTAGTTTCTTCTGCTTAAAAATACTATTATTATAACAGTATTATAGTATAATATAACAGTATACTCAAGATGATACTGTCAAGTATTTTACTTCATTTCAACACAAAATTTAATTGATTGGCTAAAAGGGAAGAATTATAAAGCAAACTGATATTCTGTGTCTAATGTTGCCTGTACCTTTCTTGCTTGTCATACCTTCATCTATCTTTTTAGACCTGTTTGTATTCAAGATCATCAAAAGAACATTATGAGAAGTGGTAGATGAACGGTTTTGCAGGGTAATAACAAAACTGGCCCATTTGAAGTTATCATTTTCTATACTGAAAAAAAACCCCAGTCTTTTTTAGTCCTCAGAGGATCTAATTGATTTCTTCACAAATTTTATTTCATCCACTTTAACTTGCAGAGGGAAATTCTGGCCTCAGTGGGTAAATTCCAAAGAGTTCTGTGGGGTCATGAATTCATGTGTGGTGTCTATCCTAAGGCTCTCTGCAATATACAAAGCCAGTAGTGTAAGGCTGCCTAACTTTGTAACTTCATGTTATAAACAGATCCATACAAAACCAGTCATGTTATTGTAAAGACTACCTTGTCTTTCTGCTGTGGAAGGACATTCTTTGCTTATTCACTGACACGTGCAAGTGCGAACAGGACTTAAATTCAGATGATCTGTGTGTGAAGCCAGCCAACATGGAAAGAACTTAATAATCTGTCTGTCTGTCTGTCTGTCTATCTATCTATCTGTTATCACTGGCAGCAAATGTTTAATGATTATAACTTTTTAAAATGTACCAAGGAAACTCCTCAATAGCAATGCAGTACTATGTAGCTGCTGCTTCTCAACAATATTCTGCTTTGAAGGATCCTTTGATTAAGAAGAGATCTCAAGAAGAGGTGAAATTGCAGGCAGAGAAAAATAGTTTACACTGGTATGAAGCAGTATTTCATTTTACCATGACAAGTACTGTGCAGTTCATGCTAATAACAGGAAGTATGTTAAGAGAGAGATGAGCAATAAAAATGCTTGTAATGCATTTATTATTTCAAACATACATGCATTATATTTAAACACTCAATATAACTTACTTAATGCCACAGGCCAATTAGATCATCTCCAATCACATGTGGAAAGAGCTCGAGCTAATCTAATTTGCCCAAGAATGCTCCATTTATTTCTGTGTTTCTAATGTTTTTTATACCGTTACAAAATGATCACTAAACATGCCCTCCAGTATGGAGCCTCTGTGCAATCAGAAACTTAAATTCAGAGGGCCACTCTTCTGGCAAAACAGTGATAACTGACTGTACTTCTAAATTATATGGCTTAATGGTCAATGGACCAATGGATGCCAAAATAAGGAACACTTTGTTCTGACACCTGAAAAGACTGCTAATATTTGATTGCAAGTACAGTCAATTGCATGGTTTATCAGAGGAAGAAAAAAAAGCAAAACCCTGAAAAACCAGTACAGCCTCTAATTTTCTTAGATCTGTGGCTTTTGCCCTGTGGCAATGTTGATCTTTGTAATGTATTGGATGACTCAGGAATTTTAGTTCTCGGGATCCTTCTTTTCTAATTTTTTTTTTCCTGCATTCAAAGTCCTAACTGTATGAAAAATAATCTGAGGCTATAATATTGTAAGTCTGCCAAAACCCAGCAAAAGCAGTAACAAAAACAAAACAACAACCAAAAAACTCCCCAAACCAAACACTGCTGCTCCATTAAGAAAACCCCAACCAAACCAGAAAACACATGAAGAAAAGTCTGAAATAATATTTGGTATTTTTGCATATCTTGTTACAAGAATGATTGGCTCCACAGTAAATAGGACAATGGAGAAGACATTGGTGCCATTTTGCTACACTGTCCTTAAATGAATGGAAATTTTATAGTTGAAAATTTTCTTATGCTTTGTGAAAAGTATGGAGAGTGCTCATGATTTTACAGACATCTAATTTATAGGCAAGGGGTACACATCACTGCATAACAAGTTGAAGGGTTGGGTCTTATGACAGGAAACATTTTGTTTCTCCATGTTTCACATGGGTTACATTATCTCATTATTTCTATCTACTGGCAGCAGGGTTTATCATATGGATCAAGTTAGCTCTAATAGTCTGGTTTTCCCTCCTTGTCGTCTTCACCCAGAGCATTCAATCAGTACCTTCACACAGTCTGAACCACTAACTCAAACTTGTGTTCTTTTATCCTTTCCATTGCATTTCTCATAACTTTAATGCACGCAATACATTGCATTTCACTGACATTGGGGAGTGTCATAAACATCCATGAGACTCCTACCCAAATTTCTCTAAAGACTCTCTTGGTAAAACCAAGACGGAGACTTTATCCATCAAAGTCCAGAAATATTCACTACCATGTGAACCTCATTCAAGCAGTGTTCTGCAGCTGTAGTTGTAACTGCATTAAATATCTTCAATAAAACTATACTTTTCCCTGGAGTGATTGAAGTAAAACATAATATTTTAGTTATATACTGTATTGCACATGAAATGTAATGATCTGAACTTACAGTACGTTGAAACCCCTTGTCATAGCACAAACTGAACAGTAGGCAAGGCCTAGTGTATGTTACAGGACATTAAAATGAGCATTCAACCAAAAGAAAATCACAAGCTGACTCTGCCATAAATCTTGTGCACCCCTGGCAGCTATTAAAATTCCACCAAAATTCACATGCTAACGATGTGATTCCAATCAATCCAATTTATCAACCCTGCGGGCTGATTAAAGCTATCACACAATTGTGATTAACTCATTGCTACTGGAAGCAGGATTTTGCGAAACGCAAAACAAAGCAGAAGGTTTGGCTTCCTCAACACCGAAAAGTTAATAGGAAACTGTAAACCTTAAGAAAAATGTTGTGCCAGTTCATAAAAATCTCTGTGTTCGGGAAGGGCTGACCATTTTGCCCTCTACATTTTCAAGCACTCTGTTGCTCAAGCAGTCAAATCATTTATACTGTAACTGTTTTCAAATGCCATTAATATATACTCTTAAAAACTGGGAGTTTCTTCTTCATCCCACTCCCACTTCTGCTATGGGCTTCAATCTTCTCTTTAACAAATCAGGGAAGTGTCCATTTACAGACGGGGAAATAAGTCCATTTATCACAGAAAAGGATTCTTTATGTAGAAATAAAAGCACACACACACTTTTTCCACATAAAGATGTGATATTCATGTGGAAAGGGCCTGAATTAGTTTTTATGAATAGGGCCCTTGGTGACTAATTCTTTTCTAGGGAGGATAACAGGCAAATGTTATCCAGATGCATTCCTCTGGAATTATTCCCAGTTTCTGGAAGTGAAAACTACTGTACCTGTAGTACAATACAGGGTAGTCAGTGAAACTTGATATCAGCATAAATAGTGCAATAGTGTTCCCTTCGCTTCTCACCACTGCTGTAAAAATCTGATCTGTTGTAAACATCTACCAAATCACCTTCCAGTAATTCAGTAATACCTGTGCCTATTCACACACAGATCTCTGTATGAGAGGGGAAAGTAACTTTGTGAATTACTCTGTGAGGTTGTAATCCACCTCAACAACCTGCTCAAAGAAAGATGTTCTAGCTTTGAAAACTTTCTGACTCTGGCCAACAAAAGGAATTTTTTCATCTATTTAAAATGATTTTTAGAATGGAAATGCTACACCCATCCTCTTTAGACAATGTTAGCGTGGGGATTTAGAGGTCCCCACTAGAAATAATCACAATGGTGCTGACAAAAATACTCCTGCAGCATTCTTTTTACAGTTTATTCACGGTGTGCTACCTTTCAGACACACAGATCAAAACATTTGAAAGAAACAGTAACCACTGTTACACTCAAGGCATGGACATGGGGCAAGAGGATGTGAAGGGACTTGCACAAGCCATTCAACAAACATCACCAGTGGCAGCATCAAGGATTACAAAAGTTAAGTATGAGAAAGCCCTTAACAAAGAGTTCTGAGTAAAAACCAGCCTTTCAGTTACTCTTCAGTGTGGTGATAAGTGGCTTCTTGTAAGTGCTGGAACAGTTTGAAAATACTCCTTCAGAACTGAGAACAAACAGTGTTGCCGTAACACACTCTCCATCTACTTGCCAAAATAAATAAGAAAAGTCTCACTTTCCTGATATTAAAACCCCCATTTTTAACCCTACAAGGTTTCTTTGTTCTTATGCATTTTAATATTTCATTGTAACTATAAAGAAAGAGGAGTCACATGTATGCATTCTCCAGCTTGTCAGTAGTTCTACTTTTTTTTAATAGCTTGTAATTACTTCCAGTAATTTGTGAGATAATACATTGAAATTTTAAATATTTTAAAATATATCACTTAGTGTTGTAGCTATTGAAAACTCTTGCCTACTTCCATAATTGGTAGACACATATGGGGATTTCTGGGGGCTGTTTCACCAAATTTAGGACAGGTATCTAAGACAAATATTCTTTTTGAGTGACGGTGCTTTCTCTGCTGCCCATAGAAAGAACATAGACAACTATCTACGAAAATAGGAAAATAGATACTATCTATCTATACTGAAAAAAAATACAGGCTTATGTTTTACCTTCCTGCAATTAGGGGAAACTCACCACTAGGGTACACCTTGTGCTCTCTGAGATTTCTTGGTGAGTCATACAGAGGACAAGTCATAATCAGAAAAAAAAATCATAAATATTTTAAAACTTCTATTTAAAAGTCACTAATTTCAGAAGAAGTTCTGTCATGATTTTCTCATTAGGAAATATATAAGAAGTGCCATATTTGTGGTAGCATGAGTGGGTACAGGTTTTATTGCCACTTTTTGAGAAAAGACTCCTGATTACACCAGATCAGCACTCAGCAGCACACAGCCATCAGACCTTTGTAGAAGAAAGCCATTCTCAGAACATGGAATGTTCCAAAGTCTAACAGCAAAGGTTGTGATTCTGATCTGCAAAAATACTCTACCCTTTCCACAGACAGGTATCTACTCTATGTAATTTAGATAAATGTATATATATTTGTGATATGAAAAATAAATCAAAGCCAACTACCTCTTCTCCTTCCCTGCCAGGTCTTTGATTATTTCCTTGACTGGAAATTACCTTCATATTTTCAATGTTCTTCTCTAATACAAGGATAGCTCTTTCTGAATAAAGGGCAATCCGGGGTAGTGCTCAGAGCTCCTGCGATATTATCTGAGAAGATGATTTAAAAGCTTTACGTTTTAATAACTTCTCCAGAAACTAATTTATCTGATGTTTTTAACCACAAAGCAATTTATTATGCAGGTTCCAAAAGTTTCTTTTTTAACAAGGCAAAGAGTTGATCCTCTGTTACTACTCAAACTGAAGATATTTCATAGCCTATGAAAGAAAGTCTTGTATTCGGGCACTGTTAAATGGCCTTTTTGTCTAGTGCACTATGAAAAGTGGAGATCAATCTGTATATCATATTTTGTTTCACTAATGCTAGTAGATATCTGGTAGGGAAAGCAAGTGTAAAACACTATGGTGAAAATAATGTATGGTGAAATGTATGTGAAAATATTTTTTGTACAAAGATGACTAATCCTGAAAAACCCTTAGAGGTGTGTGTTTACTAATGAAATCACTTTTGTCATGTGCTTAAGTATTTGCAAAAACTAGATCTTCAGATAGCAAAGGTCAGACTTTTGGTACTTAAGAAATGTGAGAACTGCCACTTGTACAAGTTTTTCGGAATGTGTAGCCTGGTTCCCACAAATACTGTTTCCTGCTACTAGAACAGAACACCAAGGCAGGAAATTCTTCCAAATGTTCTTATTTGGTGGAATACTGAAAAAAAATCCCAGTGCTAAAGGCCACAGTAGACATCTTGAAAGAATGTCACAACTTTTGTAATAGCAGCAGAAATAAAAACATAACATATTGTGCTGACTAGAGGAAAATCTGCTGATGTTTTCTTCAGTTCTCTTTCCCTTTTGCCTTGTTCATTCGTTTTATTTATTCTGTTTCTAGGAATAAGAAAGCTATACACTAATTTCCCTGGGAAGATGATACTCCAGCAGCCGTAGTCATCTGGGCTGGAGAAAATCAGCTGTCATGCATGCTGTGAAATGAAGCAAGGGTTTAAAAAGGCCTTATAAATAGATCCACTCCTCACTAGCATTGAAATGGATTCCTCTCCTTCTCTGACTTAATATAACCTGAATTTGACCTGCAGGGCATATTGCAAGGCTCATCTTTTTTCACTCTGTTTGAAAATGGGGGTATACAATGGCCATTGTAAAAGCAGAGCATTGATCAAGCAGGGAAGGAGGATCAGAATGTGAAGAGATGCTTCTTAAATTGCTCTATCAGGAGGTATTTTCAGATTACATCAATAGCATTTAGGCCATATGGAGAAGTTGCTTTTTCACATTTGCAGAAATCTAAATAAATAAATAACCCTGTTGCAAAGAGCTATGAGCTGTGAGTATTAATTTTTCACACTGCCTATTACTAGCCTCTACAGCCCTCCTCCTTCAGCTGAGATTTTTGGGGTCAGGCAGTCATCCTGACAGGATGGGTAAAGTGCTCAGTTTGCCAAGGAATATAAATAGGACTAATTTATGAGTATACCAGCCTTGCTTACAACTAAATATCTTTCTCTTTTTTCCTCCTGAGCTGTCAGAGAGCATATCCATCTACAACAGCACGCTTCTCTTCAGTGTGTGATGTAGACCTCTTATGACTGCTATTTGCAGGGCTCTGCCTGTTGAGTGGGTCAGGCAAAGCTCTCACTTACCACTCTGGTACTGGCAATGGCATCTCAGTACCATCCTAGTTATTCTAACTTGTGGCATTGCCCATGGAATTTTATTCTTGCAAAATAATCACAATAAGCAGCTAAATAATGAGGGGGTGACATTGATCCCACAGTCAGTGTGAATCAGAGTTTCATTCACAAGGTTTAGTAATGCTTGGACCATAATGCTATGGCACATCCCATGGGGAAATCTGGCAGCTCTTTCCCCTCAAAAATCAGGATGCTCCATCAGCTGCATTGAAGTGAACTATGAAAGCTCAGGTGCTGCGTGTGCCAACAACAGCACTAATCACTCTCATTTCAGGGTTGGTATTAAAGACTCCATTCATGCCCCAAGGAGTGCTATGCAGCTGTTCAGTGCTTTCTTTTAGAACATGTGTGTGGGAGGTAGGTTGCATAATGAGACATAGCCATATATTATGTCCTCATCTGTATGTGGGAGGGTTTGAGCGAGCAGCAGCACATCTCAGTTTAAAAAAGGCCTTGAAGAAACACCTCTTTTGGCTTGTAGAACAGATCACATGATCATTTCAAGATGTTTCTCCAGCACCTCAAGAACAGCAAAACCCTTGATTTTCTTTTTTTAGGGAAATGGAAGAAACTTGCTTCCAGGAGACCTGTGCCACCAAAGCAGAGCTGGCCACACACACACTGATGCTTGCTTAGCAATAGCTGCTTGCCATCTGGGCTTGTGCTGATAATTGGGCAATGATGTTGGTGAGATCAGAGCACCTAAAGGAAAAACAGCCTAGTTTCTGTAGGAGTATAAATGCTGACTACAAATCATAGGACTACCCTTTCCAGAGCAAATACGTATCCTCTAATATCTCCTTAATATGTCAGAGTGAAGCAAAGCAAGGTATCAGTAGGTGTCAGAATTGAAATTTTGAACATAAATAAGTTCTTATGGAATGAACAAAGCCTGCTCTTTGTTTGTCTGTGCCCTTTTGGGTGTCTTGCTCTTAATAATCTCTTGAGCGACACCTGTGCCTGGATCCTGTGATTTTAGTGCACTTTATTTCTCTATTCAATTTTTTTTCCCTTGGATGACTCAGAAGACTAAGAGCTCTCTACTAGACCTCTTTCAACTTCACTCTAAATACCAAGCACCATGCTTAAAGGAGCTCTTGCAGGGTGATCACCTTATAAATCAGGGATTAGCACAGAGCTGTATTCACCATTTTTGGTCACTATCACTTTTGTGCTGGCCCCTGTCTATCCTCAAAACTCCCCCAAAATTTCATATTAACAGGAGAGAACTTTTTAAGACATCTGAAGAAACTTAGACTCTTCATTTTAATATTTCTTATTTTCTCAGTTCACTCTCTTTGTGGGAGATACTCCTGATATATACAGCATGTTAGAAGAGGATTTTTTTTTGAGATGTAAAGAACTAAATTTCTAAATGTTGAGACCACCAAACAGCCAAAAAATTACCCAAACAACTAACATGAGAAGAATAAAAAGGTTCAAATTATTCCTGATTTTGATGAAGAGATTTCCAGTAAGTTCAATACTTATTCTTTTAACTACTTTGAGATAGTATTCATATCTTAACTTTTCTGAGAGCTTTTTAAAACAATGTTGCAGAGTATATTTTTTGTGTATTGAAAAGTGAAATTTCAGAAAAAATTGATTTGAATTTGAAAAAAAATTTGAAACCAAATTTTGGTTTCTGTTAAATTATCATTTTAATCTTTGGAAAAAATCAAGCTTTTTTACACAACGAATCTGATGAAAATTGGGACCAAAGAATAGAGCATTAAGTGATCTAGTTAAAACCATTCAGGCTCAGTATTTTAATGACTTATCTCTTCTTCCCTTACCCAAATAAATTTAGGATTCTAGAGAAAGGAAGTGTCAATGCCTTCTCTATTTACCTCAAAGCCATACTAAGTACAGGACTTAGACACACAAAACCCACTACCTTCATGATTTTGGGAGTTAATTTCTGGAACTTTCTTCACCTTAGTTTCTCCAAGACTATCTTACTGTCACAAGAAATGTCTTTTCCTATGGTCTGGACATTTCTCTCCATGCTTCCTCATACAAAACATTCTGCTATATGCCCATCACCTTGGCAATGGGCACAAAGCTACTTCTTCAAGGTCCCGTGATGAGGAATTTGATTCACGTCTACAAAATACGGCTTCCAGGGCCAGGGCAAAGCCATAAGGGTAATACCACTCACCCTTGTGCAACTTAAGAGTTAATATGTGGTAAGTACATAAAAAATGCTCACTGGATATGTAGCTCTATTATCTGTTTTTATAATATATCGTGTTGATTTCCAAATTAGCAAAAATATCCTCAGTATTCATGTATTTTTCATGCTGATATTTTACATATAGTTGTCATAGACTGACTAGAAAATTTTAATTACTGCTATTGAATTTCTAACCAGGCTGTTGATCCAATATACATATGCCATTAATATGATCTTATTTAGATAACATTGTCTTGTTCCACAAGCATTTGTAAAATGGTCTTCATTGAAGAGCACTCTCAGCTGCCACATTATCAATACATTGATTTATTAATGAATAATTTTCTATTTATCTCTTCTAGAATAAATCAGAAAGGAGTCACTTTAAATAAATTTCTCTTCAAAGACGATTGATTAATTATAGACAATGTAATTTCCTATGCTTTTCAAAGACCCACTTTCACATATAACTAACCCTTTAACTATAATGGAAACAAGTTGATTTTATTTTTTTCATGACAGGAAGGTTAAATCAATGACTTGTAGCTGAACGTTGAATCCTCTCTTACTTCAAATATAGCTCCCTTTTCAATGAATAAGCAGAAAAAAAACCATCTAAAAACATGGATATTTCAGTCAAAAATATTTGAGTGGAGAAATCGTGCAAGTGCATGTGTATGTCTCTGCGTAAAAGAATTCATGTTGCCATTTTTAGCCCAAAGCACTGAAAATAAAATAAAAACAATAAAATATGCTTGTATTGGACACGACGTGCTTTCAGCCACCCTGGTGCAACCCATGGAAAACAGTGAGGCAGCATCTAAACAAATAAGCAAAAGACATCTCATTGCTTTTTACTGCTCAAGAAGAAAACATGGATATTCAGCAGTGTTCAATTTGTGAAATAAAGGGAAGATGCAGAGGTTCCCCTGGGCTGAATGGGCTGACCAGCAGGTGAGGCTCCAGGGTGAAGCCAGCAACTCTTCCTTGTCCCTGCCCCCTGAACCGTCCTCAAAGTAGGACATGTGGGCCCCAGGAAACCAGAATGGACAGCCTGCAGATGGCTTGCTGGACACTCACTGCAGCCACAGGGACTGCACATCTTATCCAGGCTCATCAGACCTTGTTATGGTTTTCCTGCTGGGCAGCAGAGAGCTTACCCTGCATCCCTTTTACTGACCCATTTTCAGTGTTCTCTCCTGGTGTTTGAACATTTCTTGGCCTGCACATTCAAAAAACTTAAAATCAATAATTACCAATATTAAGGTCATGTCTTGATCATTGTGAAGTGTGCTGAGGTGTAATTTGATCTCAGTGCCTAAAATGTTTGTGACTTCAGGTTCTTAACACAGAAATTTTCCTGCCAAAACAGAGTAGAGTGTAGCTCAGGCCTTTAGAGAATGGGAGGGATAAGCCATGCCATGTGATGAAATAGCATTTCTTTGTCAAACATTGTTGGTTTCAGTTATGACTCAATATGAAAAGACAGGTTCCTAAAGAAAGTTTCCACATTTCAGCGCCATTCATAAATATTTTAACTTGCTTTTACTTAATGCACAAATGAAAAAAACCATAAAGAGGATTTGACCTTAAACCCTTAATTGACAAAGACTAGTTTAAATCCTCTGCAATAGCCGACTAATGCAGTACCATTATGAATCATAAGGAATCTTAGCATGATGCATTCCCATTGTCACTGAACTAGTTAAAGCCAGTGAAGCATGACTAAATTGTTGTGACATTTTCCCAGCCCTACTATTACCTGTCAGATGGGAAAAAATCAAGGCGTCAGGACAAGCTTCCATATTGATGTGCTTGCTGTTGATATTAATTGATGTAAATGGATAAGCTTGTCCATCAACAGTAACAAGCACATCTGCTCATTGTAAAAAGAAATCTTCTTAACCTTCTGTTCTTTTCAGACTCCTTTGATATGAAAAAATACTCACTTCTAAACTCAGCAAATATGATGCCTATTGTGTTTGTTTTCATATTTTTTTCTTCTAATTTGCTGACAAAATGAAATATGAACTATTCTGGTATTTCATGTTTTTGCTCACAATGGATTGAGTTATATAAAGTAGGACATGGACAAATTACAAAAGCCAGAACAAGCAGGGTACCTAATAGTCTTATATAACCGCAAACAGTCTGCATCTGCTTTAATCCATCATCTTCCTTAGTGCTCTTTGGAAAAAAAAAAATCTTTCTCTTTATTCATTTTTTTTTTTTAAGTACAAAGAAGTTTTCCATGGAGTAATACAGCAAGATGTTTCCTGAGAAGTACTACAGAGATCTATAGCAAAGAATCCTTTGGGTTTTATCCTTGATGAATTTACTAATTCCTGATGAATACTACGTGTTGTGATACAAACAGAATTCTCCTAAAGATCTTATTGTCAGAATAGCACTTGTTACAACAAAGCCTGCTCATAGAGAAA
This sequence comes from Sylvia atricapilla, assembly GCF_009819655.1. NCBI lineage: Eukaryota > Metazoa > Chordata > Aves > Passeriformes > Sylviidae > Sylvia > Sylvia atricapilla. The sequence continues at coordinate 115,680,095 of NC_089140.1, read as the reverse complement.
ATCTTTTTTTCAAATGTCATTCTCTTCCTACGATTTTTTTCTTCTGCCTGGTAAAAAAAAAAAAGCAATAATGATTAAGAATATAATATAAATAATAATTCTGAATTCCATGTATTTTCATTCAGTCATGATTTGAGTTTAATTAGAAATGTGATGTCTCCTAGCAGGGATAAAGTATGCACTGAGCATCATGTTTGTTTTGAAATCATATTAATGAAGGCAGCCACTGCTGCAGACTATATTTAGCATTTCTGTTGATAGAAACACAGAATAATTCAGAAATATCTTCATGTTGGTGAAATATTTTCTGGAAAATAAAACCAAATATTGAGAGAAAGGTAAGTGTAAATGTAATCAAATTAAACAGAAGTACTTTCAATATAGTACATAAGCAAACGGATACACCTTGAAGAGAAGCAAACTGTAGTATTTTTAAAAACCTAAATATTGCCGTTATCTCATAGAACCCTTTTACTCATTTTTTTATGTTCTATCTAGCATAGCTGTATAGTGAAGTTCAAGTAATCTGAAAGTTATGCTGAGATCTGAAAGAGGCATGAAAACTAAAAGGACGCAAAATTCAACCTCAACACATTATAGTCCTTGTTATAAATTATGTTGGCATATTTCTCTTTCCAGAAATGTCTTCCAGTCCTTCTGAAGCTATGGTTAGAAATCCAGACTGTTTGCATTTCATGGGAATAGTTTAAACAAAGGGAACCAGTTAGGCTATTGTTAAATTGTCTTGGTTTTTCTTTGCCCCTCTGTAAGAACAGTGCTCCCACACGAAGTCCCTAGTAAAAGAAACCTGGTTCAGAAGTCTGCAAGTTACAGTTAGCCACTATTTATAACACTCACACTCAAGGGAGAGTGTAGAGATTTCAGTACTGTCCAGATTACAGCCTGGGAAGCTTTTGTCTTCCCAGCACATCTGATACATGCGAGTTACTGGAAGGCTCTTTTCACTTGTTTAAGAGCTATTTGAAATAGCCAGCAAAACGTCAGCTAACACAAACACATCACAATGCTGGATGCGATACTTCTTTTGAATCATTCTTCCATTTCAGAACAGAAGAACAAAAAACATGTTGAAATTTCATTTCAGTGTGATATGCCTTTTGATCATTTGTTTCAGCTGGATCCTATGGAGTATTTATTTGTGAACCCCAAATTTTCTGCTGATGTAAACAACTAAAAGAACATTGAGGAGCCCCACTGAACTGTAGCCATTTACCAGAGCAGAGATCATGTCCCGAAGACTGCACAAGGTAGAAAGTTCATTTTCTAGTATTAAACAGCTATGTTTTAAGCAATTATGCTTGAAATAAAATATATCTTTCTATCAGACTCAAAGAGATAGAAAATTCACTCCAGAGGTATAATTCACATTGAATGTAAATAAATAATGTACTATGGCTTCAATTTTCTCTTTCTAATGCTTTTAAAGACTGGAAAGATTTCCTTATTTAAAAGTACTTTAGTCAGTAACCCTCTCCAATATTTAATCTAAACCAATTTTGGAAACAGTTCAAATAAATACTATCAATAGGAAATAATGGAAAAAGCTGTATTAAAAAAAGTGGATTAAAAAATATAAATGCTTTTTATAACCAAAGGAGGATATAGCATTTTATAGTCCTTGTATTTACATTTTCTATGGACACAAAGGAAGGTATTTTGTTTCAACTCATCTGTAGGATGTTAACTACCACTTGGCCAAATTTCAAGAATTAGAAGCAATTGCATTAAGTCCGCCACAGATACTAAATAATAGCTATGATCTAATCAAAAATCATTCCTCTCAGGATTTGATTTTACTCAAATACAAATCAGATAAATTAAGAAATATAGGAGGAAATAACAGGCTCAATCTCAGGAATGATTTTTAATAATCGCTGATCTCAATTGTATTTTAACTTAAAAACCTAAAATTGAATGCTACCTCATTTCCCTAGCTGTCCAAACAACTCTTTGAAAAAGAAATAAGATTATGACAGTATTTAATTTCTATCGTGGAAACTATATAATGTAATACAGTACAGAGAGCATTGCAACAATCACTGCAGTAATTATTCAGATGTTGTTGAGCACTCAGTAGGTCATGCCATGATTTATCACAGCTTTCTCAATAACTACAATTTCCAATAAGCACAATGATCTAAACCTCTTATAATTTGGATTCTGAAATAACTCAGTCCAATTCAGAATAATTATTCAGTTCTAAACTATTGTAACGTAGAGCAGAAATTGCCCCTCTCTTTAGGTGTGTTCGTGTGTGTTTAAGTGTCTATGACTGTAAGTGCTTCTTTTCAGTGAAGTCAGATATACTCCTATCACATCCATATTCAAGCCTTTGAATTTTATGATCATGAAATATATTAAATTTCAAACAAACTAAAATCCAAAAACAGGGGGAAAACCACTTGATTTCTTAGACCAGAGACATGATGTTAAAAAATCCCCAACACTATGAAGGGAGCTGTAACTTTCTTTTATCGAAAATGCATATTTGAGATGATGAAACAATTCAAAAATTCATGTATAATTTATCATTTTTCAGCAAAAACATTTTTAAAAGTCAAAACATTTCACTCTGACATTTTCAAGTGAAATGTTTTGATTTTTTTCTTTTCAAAACAACTTTTCATTTAGAAAAATTTAGCACCTTCTTAGATGTTCCCCTGAATATTTAATACTTTGGTCAAGTCTCAGATCTCTTTACTTTGGGAATATTAGAAACCTTCAAATTATTTTTCCAATCAATTATTCTTTATCTGACTGATCAAAAAATTCCATTAGTCACACAGGTCTCCTCCAACACTACTGTAAGACTACTATGATAGCCTCAATACTCCTTTCAGCTCCATTAGATGCACATGAGAGATATCAACAGTTTCCAGGGTTGGTGTTACTGCTCTGTAAATGTTAATGCAGATTTGGCTCAGAAAATGTGTCTTATCTGAGGAGGAATGGTACATCAGCAATAGCAGTAGATGGAAGCAACAGACTAGTCCTGATAGATCTCATGGTACTGACATCCCTCTTTTAGCCAGAGGTTTAATAGAAGGAAAAAAAAAAAAAAGTAATTATATAAGAGGAAAAAAAAGTACTTGCATGGATATGGTCTATATGGATATACTGAATTTGGCTGGGACACTAAGGCACTGTGGGATTACACTGCTATCACAACATGAGTAGCACCCACCAGCTGGTATTGCACAGGTCATCCTCTTCTCTCTCTGCTGTCACGCAAACTTCTTGGCACAACATTCCCAACACAACATAAAGCTGAAGAATGAATCAAAACATGAATTTTAAATAAAGAAATAACTGGATTTTGACTAATTAATTTCTAGTAATGAAGTCTTGACTGTTATCCTGTTTGTTTGTTTCCACATCCACCATAAGAGGTCAGTTTTGTACTCTAAGGATGACATGGAAGTGAAACTGAATTTGCTCAGGGAGCAAGCATGCTGAAGTTTCCATGAGGATTCAGATGGACCTTGGCTTTAGAGTTTTTTTAAGGGTGAATTTAGCATCTCCTGGGTAGATTGGTAGTGGCACTGAAATTGTGGAAGTAGACACTGAAAGATTGAATTTGGTTTTACTTTTAGAGTACATACTTGAAGAAATCGGCCAAGCAGATACCACACATTTCAGCTACCTGTAACTAACTGCAAGTCACTAATATCAGTAACTCTGCTATAATTCTTCAAGGTGTCAAAAGAATCAACGCCAAAGAAAGCAAGAGTCTTCCTTTTGTTACATTTGAGCCTGAAGCACCCTGTGTGTCATTGTAAGAACCTAGAGCTTTCTCTGCGTTAGAAGAGCCCCCTGGAGAAGAGCCTTGCTCCTGAGCTTGGGGCTGCAGTCAAAAAGCTATGAAGCAGCTTTATGTGTAGCAATATCTCTGCATCCTAATCACTCTCCAGTTTTTCACCCACTTCTTTTTGTTTGTTTGTTTTTTGTTTGCTTGCTTGTTTATGTGGGTTTTTTTTTGGTTTTTTTGTAAACCAGTTGTTAAGTATAAGAAGCATAAGGCAGAGACTTTCGCAGAAGGGAGAGCTGCAAGAGACAATGGGTTAAATCTTGACCAAGTGAATCAAATGTACAGGGAATCATCCACCTGCACAGGCTAGAAATAAGATCATTTCAAAGCTTATAACTGAACTTGATGCTGTCCTTTAATGTGCAACTAAACAATTCATAAAGTTCATGGTTGGACTTGACCCCTGTTACTGTGCTCCTTCTTGGCAGTGTTTCTTGGAAAAAGCTATTGCACAGCTCAGTACAGGAGAACAGAGGTTTATTTGAAGAAAACCAAGGATTATCCTGATCAGATCCCTACAGACATGCTGACTGTGGACTAAACAATATGTTGGGTTTCAAATTGTACAGACTTAAGATATTTATGACCGGGAGATCTTCTGACTTCTTTTTCCCCTATAATTAGATTTTTCACATGATTACTTCTTTAATTTGTTATATAAAAGTTTTTAAAATTACGTGAAATTATACTCATAGAAATTGAAGCAATGTGTTTGCATCCTAGTGTTTTGAAACCAGATTTATTTTGTGTCAGGGAACATATTACCCAATACATGTACTACAGCAGTTAAGACTTACCAGATTTAGTGATCAATCGGCATTTTTTGTGCTTTCTGTGCAGGTCCAGCTAACTTAAGAATTTTGCTTTATTTGAAAACTGAGCAGGAGGGGGGAGTGGGGGCAGCACTTTCAGGTGCTGTGGAAAACATGTAAGACTTTCATGATGCACAGAATACTCCAATCTACAACAGCTATTAGAGCTCCTGAAGGGCCTTTAAATGCCTAAACATACTGAAAAACAAAACATCTGTCAGCAGAATACTCTTACACTCACTGAAGTTGTCATGGTATGCAAATTAATGAACATGAGTCATTTTGGTGGCAATTCCTGACCTTCACTGTTCAGATGATGAAGAAGTTACTTGTCTCATCCAGGATACTCGAGATGATACTCAGATACTTAGCCAAGATAAGATCTGCCAACACAAAAACTGAAATCAGATTTGAAACCAAAGAAGTTGCCTACACATATGTAGCAAAAACTTTGCTCTTAACTGGTTATTCGAAAGGGACAAAAAGTATGAAAAATCTGACTCTGTCAAGGTTTGCTCACCAGACTGCTTAACTTTAGGCATTGAACCAATGTGAGCCTTTAAAATAAGTAGTTAAATGTTTAGTCTCTCTCTAGAGCAGCTGAGAGAGACGGTTTTCTATGAGGTGTGATTCATCTAAGAAACTTGAGACACTAGAGTCATGTAAAGTTAGTGTGTCATGTGAAGTTAGTGCTCCCAAGGAAATGGACCAAGGATAGGGGTAACCAGATCTTTAAAAAATACTTTTTTGAGGTGGCAAATATCTTGTTCCCAGCTGCACTTTGAAACACAGATACATATTCACATCCTTCCAAGCTTTTATACTTTATAAAGTATAATTCTTTCACAATAAATTATAAGAATCAAATAGTAAGCAACTACAGACATCATAGGTCAGCATCAGAACCAAGAAAAACAGTAAAATTAAAACTAGTAATTTATGAATGCGAAGAGCACACAGTACCTGGAACTTTTCTCATCACTTTCCTGTGAGGCAGAATTATCTGTTTTAAATTAACTTGCCTTTGTAGCCGTGCAAGTGCATTTCTTTTTTGTCATCTCGACACAATCATCTCTTCAAGACTGAAATAACTGAAGCTACCAGAGGCCAATATCTACATATGAAGTTTCTTTTTCAATATAACCATATGTAGCAGTGCACTGTACCCATGGTGATTGGTAGTATTGTTGGATACAGTTCAGAGTGGAATGATGTGTTGGGGAAAAAAAATCAATCTAGAAGCTTTCCTAAGATATATTTCAACTTGTCCATTTCCTTGTGGAAAAACAGAACCCACTGTATCTTAATAAAGACAAGTAAAGATGATTTTTTTGTGCTAGCAACTCTCTTCTGACCTGTCCTGCAGTGAGTGGCTGTTGCTGGGTGGCTGCATGGCAAGTGCTTGCTGGAGGTTATGTATCCCAGAGCTAGGTCTGGACTGGGAATGTTGCTGCAGCTCCAGCCCTACTGGTCTCTCCTGGCACAGTCAGCATTACTTCAGAGTCAGATCAGGAGGCAAAAATGTCATAGTACAGCTAAGAAGAACATTGCTATTTATCTTCTTCCTGCTAGGTGACCTGATTTTTTCTTCTCATTTTCCTTTCTCTTGCCTTTATTCCGACAGAAGGAGTGGTGTAGCAGCAATATCAATGGTGATGCTGCTGCTGTGACAAAATGTGCTGCAAGCCTGTGCATTTTTAGATTGACTTAAAATATTTGATCTGTTCTTTTCTAGATATGAGGCAACTTCTCCTGCTTCTGCAGAAACTTCTCCACTCAGTTTTAGGCACTACCTGAACTCAGCTGACAGCTCCCTATATGGCCAAAGAGAAAAATAAGCACCTCCAAGATATCATTTGGATTTTAGGTGGCTGATTTTTTCTCTACGTAAGCTTTTCTTATCTCATTGAATACTGAAGAAGCCTGGGAAAGTTATTCTCTCAGTTTAGTTGCCTTGAGTAGATTGGATCAACTCAGGATTATGGGACAATATAATCACTCATTTGAGAGGGGAGAAGCAAATTATCCAGTACATAAGCTCCATTGAATGCATGGCAATAATACAGGACAGCAAACTACTTGAGTGATGGAATATCCCTGTCACATTTACTTTAAACATCATAACATTTGAATATATTTGTTTAATTTTATATAAATGCAATTTACCATCTTGTAGAGAAATACCAAGTCGTGGGCAACCACTAAAGATCTGTACCTAGAATACAAAAATATTGTATTAGGTAATGGTTAAGGTGAATGAATTTGAAATGTAATAAAAATGGTGAGAATGTGGTGATATACATCTTCTATTCTCTCTCCTCTCATGTGAAATGTATTTTCATGCTAGACATTTTAGCTGCTAACTGATCTTTTTTGGTTTTCTTCAAATGGAGTTTCAGACTAGGTTAGTATTATTCAGCTAAAGCTTTTTCTGATGTCTGGACTAAAGAGAATTGCAACTCCAGCTGTCAGCTTCCAGGAGCCAATAGCAGCCCTATTTACTTGGAAATTCTGCCAATTTTAATTAGCTGTTATATCTACTAGTATATGCAAGCACTGCACTTAACTTGTAGTTTATCTGGATATGTATTCTTTACCTCAGAAGATCGGTGAAGTCCTATGTTTTTATAGTAGAATACAGAAAATAAAGCTACTTGTGTATTCCTACCACCCCCCTAGTTTTTCAATATATAAAGATTTCCTTGCTTTTTACCAGACATGCATCTACTCTGGAAGATAGCTAATTAAGACTGAAAAAGCATTTTGTAGGCTTACCTGCAATGTTAATAAACTATTTTTATTTTATGTGTGCATCTATGTGAGTATACATATGTATTCACACATATGGCTGAACATATGCTTAGGACAATTAAAAGACAGTATCAAGCAAAACCAAAACCAAGACACCTCTCCATTTTTTGTTTATTTTTGCTTATGTACCTTTGATTTTAAAAGGAAATATTTTAGTGGCATTTTGCAGATAGGATAGATAAGTAACTTTCCAGTGAGGCAGTATTCTTTGTCATGCCATTTTAATTACCCAAGCTGGTTCATTTCTGACATGATTAACACTTGAAAAACTATAAAGGTCAAGAACTGCAAGTTTATAATAGCTCAAACACTTCTTTTAGAGTCAAAACTAACTCAGGTTAGATTTTCTATCCTGTCATTGCCTTGTCTTAATTTTTTTACATCTACAACCAACAAACTGGCAGTAAGCAACAACTTCTCTAAGTATGCCTTGACCCTGACCCATGTGGAACATATCAGAACAATGGTGGGTATTTTTAATCACACTATAGGAAACAGCTCCCTGAGAGTGGCTGTCACAGTATGTCACTTTGTCATATTTACAGGCATACAGGTATTTGAAACACCCCAAGGTATCTGTAGGAAATTGGCATGATGATTCCAAAGCGTTGCTAGCTATGAATTAAATATCTAAACAATTTTGGTTAACGAACTAATTATCCTAGTGGAAAATTGTATCTTTGCTTTATTCAGTGAGCTGGAAATAGAGCAGAAGCTAGACATTGCCATTCCCAGTGTAACTATGACTTTTGATGTGAAAGGAGAAGGCAAACAAGTTAAGATATATCTTACTGATGTACATTGTAGACGGTTTAAGACCCCTCACCTAATCTGAGTCTGTCAAAAGAATCTCTGAATTAAATAAGCAGTTTGTAGCAAGAGGGGCGTAGTACTGAATAAAGAGGATAGTAAGAAGAGTCTGACACTTGAAAGGTCTTTGACAGCCTGTGGCCGACTGCTGATAGTGTTTAGAATAGACTTATTATCAGCCTTGGTATATCTTATCAGTATGAACATGGTTGTTTGAAAATTAAACAGCATGGAAAGAAAGGTTTCCCACTCAGTATTTTTAATACCTTTGCATTTAAATATGGGTTTCTGAAAGCTTAAAAAACCCAACCATTCTTCTTGTGTTTTTTAAAATTATTTTGTGCAAAGAAGAAGCACAGTCGAGCCACAGCCTTATTTAAATGCATTGTTATAGTACTATTTAAGCGTATACTTATAAGACCAGAATGAAGCATTTTTATTTAAAATGAGGAGTTTTGTAAATGGAAAGAAAAATACAAACATCTTTTTTTTAACCTCCTTTCGTTTGTTCCTTTGTTAATATCTTGCTCTGCTAGGTTTACAAATCCTAAATAAATAGAAATTAGTGCTCCTTACTTTGCAGTCCATTTGCTTTAGATGTTTGCCTTGAGGGACATTTGTGTATTCTACTAATGGCTGCAGCAGAGTGCTGTCTCATTTTCATTCTGGCAAAAAAAGGCCGTTTCCATGGTTACAGTTTCATTTGCTAGAGAGAAACTGATGGCTGTTAGTGATCCCATCATAAGCAACTTCTGTCAGATTTCTTATCAAGTAGACATATTTTGACAAAGTGAAAGATAACACCATAATAAGAGAACTAAGTTGCTACTCTATGTAATGAACCATTTAGCATTAAATGAAATGTGAAACCACATTCTTAAGGCTGAAGGTGGAGAGAAAAAAAATATTTATAATTTACAAAAATAAAAATATTCAGTGCTGGAATAATGACACTACTTGCTTTCTGTTGTCAAGGTAAATCTAGTGGCATAACACTGATTTATATTTTAGGGTCATATACAAACCTTCGCTATCATCTATTTCACAGAACAACTGCATGGAGCAATAATTACTTTCAGATTTTCTTGTGGTACTTAATTTGGCTAGGTATGGTCCAAGATTGAGATAAAGGCTAAATGCAATGGCTGGTAGGCCACACCCCACACACACATCTTCCCCCAGACCCAGCTCAGACTAAGTCCAGCATTTTGCCCCACAAAATACATGCCATATATATTCGGAAGGAATATTGTGAACTTAGAAACCTGGAAGAACGTGGCCTTACCCTTTGTTGCTGTGAGCTGGGCAGGATGCCAGACAACATTTGCCCCAAAATATTCTGTTGTGAAGAAAATGTTTATTGGAGCCCTAAGCAACCTGAGAACTGAAGTAAATATGGTTATTGAAGGGAAAAGAAGATGTATATGCTGTTTAATTTTAGATGTTTATGTTTCAGGTCTTTAAGGTATCATATAACATCACCAGGACTCCAGGCTTTCTTGGTTCCCCATCACAGGAAAGCCTAAAAAATCCCTCCCAAAGCTAACCATAGAAGAGGAGTAGAATACAGGGAAATAAAGGAAACACATCATTGACATATTAGGATGAAAACAAAATGCCATAAAAAATATATCACAAGATGTTGTGGAAGAGGACTGAAATAACAAAGAAAGTAATACTGATACATTTAAGTACTAATACACTGTACCTGAGGTGTATAGCCTGAGGTTAAGCTGAAGATTTGTAAAGTATATTTGTATTAATCCATATCAAGATTTTTCTCCTTAGACTTCTTTATAAATCTCCATCTATATAGAGATATTTGTTTAAAATTTAATCTCAGCAGAAGCAGTATCAGTTCATTATTGCCCTTCACAGTTGTTCAGCTCCAAAAGTGATGTGAAATGCTATCAGACTGAAATGATAGAGCCTGATTCTTATCTAAATTGATTTTTTTTTAGATTTCTTCAGCACATTTAGAAATGGGATGTAACTCTTTAATCACTTTTAAGTAATTTGTTATCACCCAGAAAGGTACTGTAGAATAGCTAAGAGAGGCCAGTAAAATGGTGTAGACCATTACTTTGCACTCAAAACGCACTCTGAGATCAGGGCTATATGTGAATTTGAATTGCTTCCAAAAAGCCTACAATCTCCCAAAGGTTTTACTGGGATTCAAAAGCAGTTGATGTCCTGTAGATTCACATTTAATTCTTTGTTATTATAAATGCTGTGTAGTCCATGGAGGTTTGAAGAGGTTCACTTGCCTGCCCTGACTTGTGTTATGCTTGAGCAGAATCCTAGCTTTAAGGTACCCATTGAGCACTTCTGGTTCCTTTGACATTTCAGATATTACTTACAAGCGCAGTGTGAACTATCTTGAAATGTGGGCATCAGAATTCGAATGGCACTGAGGTCATTCTTACAGCTTACAATCACAGAATCATAGGCTGGTTTGAGCTGGAAGGGTCATTAAAGATTGTCTGCCAGGGACAAGGATAGCTGTCGCTAGACCAGCTTTCTCAGAGCCTACCCCATCCTCCAGAACTGAATTCTGCAGTAAGACTGTCAATGAGACAGCACACTTGTTTCTGGAAACTGAATTAAGAAGCCTATGTCAGCATCTATGGATCCATGGCTGAAACCAAAAGACTTCTGTGAAGTCCAGCTGATGAGGTCCTGTTCTTTACACAAGAGCCAGCCATGAGATGCTATTGACTTGGATCTAGAATGAGTTCCTCTGTTATAGCTCTTTCAATCAGCTCAAAGAATTGGGTCTTCTACAGAAACTGGCACTGACCTACTTCATCTTCCACTGAAGTTAATGATAAAACTCTTTCTGGTTTGAACTCGAGCGAGTTAGGTCCATGTACAGTCATTTGAAAAATCCCACTCCATATGGTTCCTAAAGAGTTAGTGATGAACAAAAGGCACTGAAGTAATCCATACTTTTCAGATGGGATTTCTAACATACATATAATAACATCAGTGACACAGGAATTGAATGCATGGCACTCTATTAAATTCCATAAGCTATAATACCATATTTCTAAAGCTGTGGGAATGTTAATATCTGTGTTTGCTCAGTGGCTGTGCTTTGCCACAACCTCAGGAATCTATCTGTTTAGGAATTGGAGGCAGGCATATAATGAATAGGAGCTGGGTGAGAATAGATGCAGGGGCTAAATAACTCAAGAGATATCACTTCTCCTCAAAAGACATAAAACTTCCTCAATGACTCTAATAAATTTAAATCAGACAGAGAGAAAACAGACAGATTTGCATAAGTATACTCTAGAAAGGCCTCCCTAGAACATAAAATTTTGGGTTGGAACACATCTCTTTACCTTTTTCCTTAAGCACCTTAAGATGATCATGCTTCTGGACTTGCTGAAGCTGGTGGTGTGATTTTCTTTTCATTACATACCTGATGTTTACTACAATATGCACAAGGATCGAAATAATCCTTTTTTCAGAAAGAGTGGCAAAGAGGACTTAAATTTACATTTCTGGTAATATTGGCAATGCACTTAATATGAGCCTTTTTAGTATTATGATTAAAATATCTAAGTGTTTTAGAGTCAGAGTTGCCGCTGCAGTTCAATCCTTCTCTGAATTCCTAAATAAGTGCACCAATTTTCAGCAATGCTTCACTTTTACAGTTTGTAATTTGAAAAACAGTTGTTATGCTGTCAAGTCTAGGAACAGTCAGTCCTAACATTTAAGTGCCTAAGAGTTTTATATGTTTGACTTTCAATGAGATTTGAGAACTTCATTCCCATAGATCTTTCTAAAAAATCACAGATGAGGAATTTGTAACCATTACTTATTTCTTTCCAAGAAGAAAAATTATTGTGCAGATATATTTATTTGTTATTGCCTCAGTGAAAAATGCCATGTCACCTCCTGGTGCCAAGGATCTGCTCGGGCAAACTGACAACTGTGAGCAACGATGAAAACTGAGGACTTCACAGCCTTGCCAAGCATCAGGAGAAAAGGGATGCTCATTCTGCCCATGGTGCAGGAAGGGCTTTTTATGGCCCAATATCCGAGATGCTGCTCTGTGGGAAGAGGAAATGTCCTGAATCAAGTTTTTCCTGTTCAAATAAGAAATAGTAAAAGCAAATCTAGCAGCATTACCAATATTTGCAATATTAGCAAACACACCCTGGGTCTGACATGTGGGTCAAAAACAGAAGCAGAGAAGTTCCCCCAAGCTTATATGGCAAATACCAAGGTACAATTTAGTGGCAGGGTATATCAGAGACAGGTATCTCTTAAGAGACAGGTCTCATCCTACAGAAAACTTTTTGAAATTCGTGTTTAAGCGCTCTACTTGTATGGATGGATGTAATGTAATTTCAAAGAAATTGATGTCAGCAGTGACATCAGTTTTCCCAGGACATATCTCAGGATTCATGTGACAAACTGAAGGGAGAGCAAAAGTAGCTGAATTTACCATTCCCAAAAGAGTTGAGCTCAGATAAATACTATGTCAAGTATTCTACCTATAAGATATTCTCAATTTTGTGATATCACATGAATTTACAAGACATAAATTTAATTTTTCACTTTCCAGCTGATCTCAGAACTGATGCATCCAGAAATATTGAGAATGGAAAACATGAAAAATCAGAAAAATAGACATATTCTGTGTTTTAAGAATGTTAAAAGCCAAGGCAACATGTATTTTATCTACAAGGATGCTCAGAAGATCTGTTCACACTGTACATGTACCAAAAGTTGGAAATGTTTCCCTGGAGCAGAAAGTAGATTGGGCCAAAGCATGAAAGATTTCAAAAGATTCCTGTGAAGTATGGCATGTAAGGTGTGTTTCCTTTTAATTTTGTACAAAGAAACCAAAATTTTGGAGTGAAAAATCTTCCCAAAATCTTTCTTATTGAAAACACCATATGTAACATTTTTTCCGTTATACAAAGAAATCACCTTTTTCTTATCTTTGTCTATTCAGGAGCTTCAGCAAGATAGACTTGGATCTGTAAGTAAACAATAAGACTAGAATTTTCCAATGAGAAAATTAAATTTCCCTGACAGCTTTCATGGTTTTTGATTTTTTTTCCCCTACTAGTTCAATCATTTCTGGGGTGGAAAGAAACCATTTAGCAATGTAAGGCAATACTACAAAATAGTTCAGTGATAGGAAGTGAAAAATAATGTATCTTGTGGGGAAATTACACAGTCATCTAATTAGACAGGATATTGTGACATGTAATTAGTTTATGTTTGCTGAGTACTTAAAAAAATGCAAAGCTCTTTATGAATGCTAACAATTAATATTTAACCTAGGCATATGTAATTAACAAAAGCCTGTTCTAGGCAAAGCATTAGGGCTAATTAACAACCCTATTTTCATATCATATTCTACATTTCCCTAAGATACTAGAACCTTGCTTCAGATAATGAAATACTGAATCTGTAGAGTGCTCTTAAATATCAAAACTGGCATTCAAATTTTGTTTTAGGTTTGGGGGTTTGCTTTTTCTTTTGATAAGAATGTGTCCTACATAATACCATTACTCTTTTCCAAAGTATTTGTGAGGTTGTTTTTGGAAGGATTCCACTTAACTAAGTCTTATATGACTTCTGAAAATTAATGAGATTAAATTACAGAAAACTTTGGCAGCCGACTGAGAAGCCATCATTCCCATTTCACTATCATAGATAAAATAAATAATTCCACAATGTCAATGTACTCACAACAGCATGAGCCATGGCACATGAGAATTTATCCAGGCCTATCATAGCCAAGGGAAAGGTCAAATTTAGGATCCAAATCAGGTAATGTGATGGAAGATAGTAATACTCTTTGCTGATTGTGACAAAAGTCCATGTTTTTTGCATTCAGACAACCAAAGTTCCATTCAAAAGGCAGACAAAAAAAAAAAAATCTTGAATTGCAAAAATGAAGTGGCAGACGTCTCATACATAGCTACCGTATCTTAAAGCCAAAAAAAGTATTTTTGATATATGGTGTTTATACAAAGAATAATGATTTCTGCTATTTCCATCCAGCTTCTCTGTGTAGGTTTGGACAACCGTAAATTTTGTTTGTTACATGCTTGAACTTTAGTACCACATTTTAACAATAAAAATCTTGTGCCCAGACATTTTTGTTTCATTTGGTTCTTCAAGCAAAGTTTAAAATTATTGTTTTCTATGAAGGAAATAGAATCTGATGTTCTAACAAAAAAAACCCCAAACAACAATTAATAACCAAACTTCGATTTTGTGGTCTGTATGGTATGAATTTTCCTCAAATACAAATGTATTATTCTGCTGGTCAAAATGTACCTTATTCCATGCAAGATGAGCAATACCTGTATAATTATTAAATGCTTAATTGATGAAAAATTGAGTTAGAAAAGTCTTCCTAATCAGTAGGATTAAAATAGAGAAGGTCTCCAAGGATATACTTGCAGGCTGTTTTACTGAGAAATTATACAGAACACACTCAAAGTGGGACAGAAGCAGAAGGAAAAACATGGGGTTAATATAAAAAAAAAAAAAAAAAAAAAAAAAAGAAAAAGAAAAGAAAAAGAAAAAAAAATCCAGGCATAACACATATTACTGCAATGTGAGAAAATAAAAAAAATCAATAAACAAAAATAGATATTGCATAAAATCAGTGCTTGGAAAGCTGAGGGAACAAAATGTGCCTAATGACTGTCCTGCAAGGCTTTACTGAGGAAAATGTTCTGTGCTCAGGCAAACAGCTCTATTTTTGTTAGCTGGACTGTCCATGTAAGGATATAATTTTGCAGCTGAGTTCCTGAAAAACTTATAACTATACTTATTTGCTTGTTCATGTCTTATTCATATAATATAACCTGCTATCTCCAGTTACTTATTCTGGAGACTCAAATAAATCTTAACATTAATTTCTAAGATCCAAAATCAGGAAAATATATTTACTATATATATACTGGAGCAGAATTCTCAGCTTGTTTTGAATAAATACTTATTTAGTGGTCTTTTTTCTTCCTCTGAAACTAGTAATTGAGGACATAACCCTTTAAATTTTTATCCGTTGGGTCTAAGAATCAGAACAATATTTTAAATTATTTCACAAAAATAATTCAGCTCATATCAAAGAAACACCCAATACATTCAAACTTCCAGTTTGATCTCTACAAGTTTTCCTCTCCAAGCCCTGAGGATTACATACCAATGTTATTTTTCAAATTATTGTTTCAGTTTCCTGGACTCATGGTAACTTTAGATAAATGCATACTTTCATTCCGGTTGATACATGATCTTCTTTTAGAACTTCTTTTAGACTGTAGCTGAATTAATTTAAAATTACAGAAATACACAGAAAGTGGAGACACAAGCCAAGTGGTCTTAACAGATGTGATCTCATCAGGGTTCCATTTGTTAAAGGAGATCATTGAATAATAACTAAAAGTTAATTAGATCTAATTGCCAATTAGAAAGGAAAAGTAATTTGAAACTATCCACTGCCAGTGTCTTATTATTACCTTTGAGAAGCTTAAATCTTGAAGAGGGTATGCTACCTGCCCATGTAGTGTGCTAAGTCCGTTGCTAAATTCTTGTTAATTACAGGTTGTCTCACAGACCTGGAAAAATGCAAAGGAAAGACAAGCAACTTGTCTTAAAACACCAAAAATACTGAAGGACTCACCAACTTGCTCTGTTTAGAAGAACACATGCTTTTCTTTTTGGGGTTTTTTTTTTTTTTTTTTTTTTTTTTTTTTTTTTTGGGTTTTTTTTTTGGGTTTTTTTTTTGGGTTTTTTTTTTTTTTTTCCCCAACGTTATTAGCTTTGAAAAGTTGGTAAAATGAAACCAGTCTGTACAGGGACACAGAGGTAATTCTGAAAGTGGAGGGATTTGTGTCTGTCCAAATGAAGTACCCTTGGTCAGGAGACAGAGGGCCGAGATGTGTAAGTGTAACACACAGCCTTGGCACCCAGGACCATCAGCTGTACAGTGAAGGTGACTTATTTATTTCATTGCCACAGAAACAACTCTGTGTACTTTGTCTGGTAGGTACACTTAATGAAATAGTGAATATCTCTCACCCCTGGAGAGACAAGAACTCAATTTTCCATGGGTCATACATTTCTTGTACATATTTAGAGAAATAAAAGAGTACTATGGCAAACATCATAGCTGAGAAAGAAGGGTTGACAAGGATGCAAGGCCATATGAGGTGCTGAGGCCAGTCAGCGACTCTTTCCTGCACTGAACTACTTTGATCCCTCTTTGAAAACTAATGTGGGCAATGGTTTAAGCAAGCTGGAGAAATACTTCCTTTTATTTCCTCAACCTCTCTTCTCTCCCAACTAAAGGAAGCTCAAGGCATGATGTAGTTGAGACAGTAAGTCACAATAATGCAAAATGTCAGATTTAGGAACTTAGTTCAGGGCATTGCTTTTTATTATTATCTTGGCCCTTAATTTTTCAAATAATGTGTTATTTTTATGAGAAGTGGCTCTTTAAATACCACAAGAAACTGTAACTTATCTTTGAACTCATCTCATAAAAATCTGGGCCTACCTAATAAATCCAATTCTTGAAGGACCATTGTTATTGTTAATTAATCAAGTTGCTTCAGCTGGCTTCTAAAATTCCAAACAGAAGAGTCAGCATATCCAACCAAGTCAAACACTTAGAAAAACAATGTTACAATAGTCTGAAAACTCTGTGTAGCCTTCTTCAAGGAAGGTTCTGCTCCACAAAAAGCATCCCATAAGAATTCTAGTCTGGCTGCTGAACACAAAAACCCCAACACATTCTTATTTTGAGCCTTTCCACTTGAAATTTTCTACTGCTTTACAGGTATTTTAAAGTGGGATTAGTACAACTTGTCTTGGATTTTCTTGATTTGAAGGAATTTGCTCTGAGCTGACATGGACCACCCTTTATTTTGCACTTAAAATGTATATGTCAACTTCTACTCGTGAGCTGTCATGTGTAGTCACTCAGCAGAATCCGCTGATACCTTCCACAGCAATATCCACACGATGGACTGGATCTTATTTTTCAGAAGCTTTTTCCAATGTAGCAAATTTGACATCATTTCCGTGAAACACAGTTGTCCCAACCCACTGGGCTGATTTTGAAGATCTTTAAGTATAATAAAATAACATCATATTACATTGTCTGAAGTAAGAATGGATGAACATCTCCAGACACATTTCACCAAGTTTATGTTCTAGAGTCACATTACAGAGTACACTTTTATTAAAAGAATTATTAGACCCAGCCTTAAGGCTATTACGGAAAAGTTTTGAAAGTAGGAATAGAAATTCCTAGGTCTCATGATGAAATGAAATACCTACTGAGATAAAAGTGACATGCAAATTCTTTCCCATACCTCTCCATATTAATAGTATTTCTGCTGTAAGGATTTAAGGGAATATTTATTATTGCTTTCTATCATGAAAAAGATTTATTTATTTTTTAGTGTAGATATTTTCTTAAAATGTCTATAATCTGGGCATTTTCCAGTTCCAGTATGACCTTTTCAGAGCATAATGTTTATTCTTAACAAACAATTGTTGTCAGCAGCCTGTGCAACTCCTTAGTAACCACAAAGACATTCTGTGTCAAAGTATCTAACCACTTCTATGTTTTATAATTTCTGAGCATAAATACAAATAAAACAGCAAAAAGTCAGTAAGAATGAAAGCAACAGCAAAAATAATATTCACCAAAATTGCAAAAGGAAAGTAGGGGCAGCAAAAATTCATTTATCACGACATTGCAGGAGATTGCCTTACTGGATCTGTCTGGTTACATAAATACCAGAAATACAGAGACATATTTGGTTTCTTCTTTTCTACTTTTGTTTCGTGCTCATTCAACACATATTTACTTATCTTAGGATGAGCAGTTACATTGCTCTGTTGATCAAAAATAACTCAGGATATTACAAAGGCATATTCTCATAAAACATTTTCATTTATAAAAGTGTCTTCTGATTTGTTTCTTTTTATTAATATTATTATTTTTTTCTTTTCAAATGGCACATACATTCACTAAAAGGTGGGATGTAAAATGAGGAGGCAGGGTGCATCTGCTTTATAGTAGTAATTTTCATTATGGAAGAAAACCTTAGCCGCTTCCCTCGTGTCTTCAGGAAAACAAGTGAAAATTTTATTGCTTAACAGAAGATGCTATTTAGAGAATAGAATGTATTCCTAGTACTTATAAGAGTAATCCCAACAGATAGCTAGCAAAGTCACCTACCAAATGACCTTATGAAGAACTCTGGAGCTTGTCTATACTATCAATATTACATTCTTGTTTGTCTTGTGCACAGTAAACTTTACAGATATTTTCTAATCTCAAAAAACATGAGGAAATTCTTAACCACACAAAATTTCACAAGCACTGTTTTGTTGCACTCGATGGGAAAGGCTGACCTTTTTGTTGTCATAGTACAAACCTCTCCCTTGTCAGCAAACAAAAATCCATTATCTGTTAGTTATATAGGGCCTATGGCACAGAGGCAAGACTAGTATTAACCCTTCTGTCTTGGTCCTTCATCCAGCCTAGGTCAAGCTTTAAATGTGTCTGTTAAGTTGTGCACAGAGACCACATCTTCTTTTGTGTATACAGTCATGAAAAGTTTTTTAGGGTAAATTATACATAACAGTAAAGGAAGCAGAAGAAAGCAGACATGAAGTATTAATTAACTGATTAACTTATTTTATTCATTCTGATTAAATTTCTACTATCAGTGATTGCATGTTCACCTGGAACTTGCAGCATTATTTAGTATGGAAGTTAGATTTCCCACTCCATCAGTGGCTCTGATAAAGGTGAATATGAGTTAGAAATCCCCCTCTCATCAGCTATTTTGTTCTTTCAGCCTACTGTTAATTCATAACTTAAATTATCACATTTGCATTTCTTATGCTAGGATTTCCAGTCCCTGAGGCCAAAACTGATCTCAAGGCAAAGGCAAGCAATTTGTGGTCTCACAGACCGCCCCAGGCAGTGTGCTGAGCAGGAGAGAACAGCCAGGCTGTGATGTGGGTGAGGAAGCTGCGCCATGGGCCACTAATGAAAGATGTGGCAGATTCACACTGGTGCTGCCAGTGGCACAGCAAGTGAGCTAAGAAGCTGGAAGGCATCACTGGACACCAGGTAGGGTTTTTGTTGTTAAGGCTCAGGCAGCAGCACCCTGAGTGAACATCTAGTTAAAGAAAATTTAAAACAAAGTTGGGAATCTGTGGCCTGATGCAAAATCCATTATAGTCGGCAGAAAGATGTGTGGGTAGAAGCATTTGAAAACTCCAGATGACAGTAGGAAACAAGAAGACTAGTGTTCCTAAGAATAAAAGAGCAACATCTGTAACTTAATGGACCTTTCCAGTGGCAATGAATGTGAAGAGGTTCCACTGAGAAAGTAGATGTAGAACTAAATATGGGATAAATGATAGAATCTTATCCAAGTCTAGGATGGAAGTCTTAGGACAGTCAAGAGGAAAAAAAAAAAGGATATTTCACTGGAAGATGATTATGCATTTTTCCCTCTTACTTTGCCCCTATGACTTATAAAACAGTAAGTTCAATGGATGCAGAAATTCGATGAAGGGCAAACGCTGAGGGATATTTTAGCTGTTTGGAATCTGACCTATTTTTACTGTTTCACTGACTGAGTAGCCTGTGATTTTTGCTCTTTAAAGCTTGATATTTGCATTCGGTGGAAAATTTCAAATTGCGACAGTTATTTGTATAGTGGGCAAATTTCTCTTTTGTTTAGTGGCTAGTTTTCAATTTTTTTTTAAATCTGGTTTCTTTTCCCTATGGTAATGGGTCATGACAGCATGATTCCCTCTTGGGGAAATTGGACATATGTAGCTTTTAATTTCTTCTGGAGAAAGGAGCAGCTAAATTAAAAGTAGCAGTATGTTTCTCACAAAAGGAGAAATTTTCTACCCAGATTTGAGTAACTTTCTGGGAGAAATCCTACTCCCTGCTGGGGAGCAATTGCCAGTGGCTCAGCACATTCACAGTAAGCATATAATTTTATCACAGTTTCCCTAAAATTCCCTTAATTCCACACATAACAGAGTAACAACGGAGTTACAAGAGAATTAATCTAAGAGAGAAGGTCCCAGTCATTCCAATGAGAATATTGTTTGAGTTAACAGTTCATGCTTTGGCCCTCAAACAAGAATGATCTTTTAGGTAAGATATTAATGAAACTGGGTTTGATTGCAGGGTTTCTCGTAGCCTCTTGTGAATAAGGCTCATTATTTGTCAGTGTCTTGGTTATGTACTAGCAATGATTCCTTCTCTTGCAAAAGTGTTCTGAAGAGTTCATTAATATTTGTGAGGTATTTAAATGAAGAACTTACTGAAGAAGAAATAATTCAGGGCTGCGCGCCTGGGTGCACACTATTATTCCCAGCACAAAAGAAAACAAAACAAATCCCTAATTGATTCAGAGTGTTGAGGAAGTGTTCTTCCATGTTCCCCAGATGGCAAAAAAATCTCAATGTATACAAAATATCAATAGGACAAGCAATTGTGCTTGAAGCAGAAACTTTGACGCTGTGCCTCAACTTAACTAGAACCATCTGCTCGTGCATGAACAGTAGTAAAAGACTTGAAAAAAACACAAAACAGAGTTCATGCACAAAACCAGGTGATAAGTACCAGTAGAATTCAATTTGTTGTAAAGTGACAAGAACAAATTTATCAGCTGTACTCAAGAACAGGCAAGCAGGTCCAATTAAAAAAAAACCCCAAACTTCTCAGCAAGTTTGACCCTGCAATTATTCACCATACTTTAGTGATGCAACAACTGCAGCCTAAGTGATAGCCAGATGAGCAAAAGGCTTTCTGTGAGATGAGGGCATAATCTGGAAAACAAAACTTATGTATTTGATCACTGGTATCTGGAATTGGTATTTCGGAAAATTACATTTGTAGTGCATTGCAGAATCAACATGGCTAGCTCAATTATCTGGTTAGATAGAGGTTCCTTTGAAAATTTGGTTTACAGTCAGTTTGAAAAGATGCCCAATATGTGATCAGAGGGGAAAGCAAGAGATGTGAATGCAAATATAATGCTCAAAATTTTGATGTGTTTATTACTATTTTCCCTTAGATTGTCTTAAATGCTTTAAATCTCCAGCTTCGAATTTGCAGAAAAAAGTATTTGTGGAGTGGAGGTAAGGGAGCAGTCAACATGTATTACTAAATAAAAGTATTTTAAGTTTTAGGTGGATCCTCACGAGATGCAAGTTGCAAGCGAGCTCAAATGAAATGAATGCAGAATCTGAATCACACAAGATTAACTTCAAGATTCTAGCAATATTGTCGATGTTCTTTGGTACATTTGATTTCAAGTAATATGTTTTATATTTCATTATTCTATTACATTAGAACAGTTACTCTACAATTAATAAGAACTGATTACATTCTCTAATGAGTCATTGTTTACCATTGAAGACTATTAGTTTAGCTTAAGGTCTTGAGCCTAAAAGCACAATTTTTTGCAAAACACTTAAGGCAATCATAAGTCCATAGAAGCCTTCCTATAACCTATTTTACTGACAAACAATTACATTTTAGATTGAAGAGGTGAAATGATTAAGAATATTTGACTTAGTTGCCATGACAGCATGCATTTTTCATCAGGCAGAGTGTAATTACTACAATTTCAATGATGTAAAATCAAGAAAGATGATAACAAACAGCAGAACCATGGAGATATTGCCATTGCAACCAGGTTGCCATGGCAACAGTGATAATAATCTCAGTGATAGATGTTTTCTCTTGCTCTTTCCATTTTGTACGGTTATAACATTCAGAGCTAGTTTTTACCACAGCTTTTTATAGTTTATTAGACTGTCAAAATAGTTTATGAGATGTTGTTGCAAAGGAAATGACTGAGTTCCGCAGCCTAATAAAAA
Organism: Sylvia atricapilla; assembly: GCF_009819655.1. Classification (NCBI taxonomy): domain Eukaryota; kingdom Metazoa; phylum Chordata; class Aves; order Passeriformes; family Sylviidae; genus Sylvia; species Sylvia atricapilla. The sequence goes on along the minus strand of NC_089140.1, from coordinate 115,657,916 downwards.
TGCCAAATACTCTGTTTACATACTGCTCCAGCATTTAACAAACATTAAAAAATTGTATGAAAAATGATTTGATATTGTATCTGTATTAATCAATTTGCAAGGCATAAGCACTGTCACTGAAGGTCAAATGAATACCTTCCAAGCATTACTTTTAGGGAGTCCTTTTAAAGTTTATTCTTGACTTCATGCTGCCAACTCATTTTACCTGAGCTGTGCAGACCAAGCACCTCGTAGGAAATGCTTCATAACATTCGTGGATAGTTAGCTAGGAAAATCATATTAATGCTTTAAATAATTTAGCAACATTTATTTACTTGAAATCAAAGAACTGGTCAATGCAGATTAAACAATACTTTTATTACTGAAATTATGCCATAGGCAGGAGATAATGCAAAAAAGTGAGAAAATATGTGCACATTTTTTGTAGGTGTGTATAAGTATACATACACACAAACTGTTGCATGTGCTGTTTTTTTGCATGTGCTGTTTTATGCAATATGTTTGAAGTGTATATAGAAAGACAGAGGATAAATAACATCTTCACTCTGTTACCTCCTACGCTATAGAGATATCAGAAGGCATTGATTAGTAGAGGAAGCATTGAGATTTACCACTGAAACATAAACAACCCCCCTTTGTATAGCTTTAAAGACTGACTTCCTGAATCTGGAACAATAACTCTTAAGAAGCAATGTAATGGGAATTTTTGGAAGTGTTTGCAAAAGAAATAGTTAAATATCTGTTTTTATTTTTCCCTATCTTTTTCTCCCAAAGCTTAGCAACAGTCACTACCTCTCTTAAAAATAATTATGCACATATTCTGAGAAATAAGCACATTCAAAATCTGAATAATGTCTGCAAAAAATTATCGTTCTTCATTTACATTGTCCCATATTTATTTCCATAACTAAAATAATTGCTAGGACTGCAGCTTTTCCTACCACCCAGTTTGGCCAGCTGCCTTACTCATTTGCTCAGCACTTAGACCTCCACTACAGAACAAAACCCAAAGAGAGGAAGGGAGGAACTCTTAAAATTCTGTGGTGGAACAGATGGATAATAGGACAGGAATATACAGAAAGGACATGAATGATTACAAACTGCTTTGAGATGTTAATGTGGTTTTGGACACCAACATGGGAGAATGTTACCGTAAGGCCCTGGTGAGTGATGGCATCAGTTTTGGTTACGTTGCTCCCCAAAACTCTTGTGTTAAAGAGCAGAGCTCCTACATCATTTGGACCTGGCTCTGCTCAACCCGTAATATGTAGAGGCAAATGTGCATACTGTATTTCCTCAATGAAAATAGATGTATTTCCTATTTAGAGAACTTTTCACAGGTTCTGAATTTTTTTTTAATGTTTGAGACAACTATGACCCACAGGTATCAGTCACTCTTCAGTCTTGGTTATTTCTTTTGAAAAGAAAATTAAAAAGGACAAGCACTGAGAAAAGCCACACAGTTTGTTAATAGAACACTATTCAGTTCTGCTGAGCACTTATTCTTTTGTTGCTTATACTTTTGATAAACTACAGGGTTTTCAAATTTTAGGTCATGCTTGGGGGGAAAACAATTAGTAGATATCTATCTGCCCCAAGCCAAATATAAATTTAAATGTATACACCTCATTATTAGTAATGGATTACATGTGTTTACATTTGCTATGTTGCTTGGAAACCTTTGCTGTAGATGTTAAACCTGTAGCAAACATGAAAGTTTGGATGAGAGAGGATGAGAAGGAAGTCTGGTCTCCTAGAAGATCCACAATAAAAGGGACAAATTATACACATTACCCGAGATTCATAATTGAAGACAAACTCAGAGATATTTTAAGACCTACCCACTTTGTTGAGACTACAGGACTAATCCTAATAACAAATTTCATATAATTTCTTCAGTTCAGTTTTATCAGATTCTGAGACTGGAGCACTTTTAATTTATATAAAAAAATTTTGCAGTGAGAATGGGGTCCTGGTATTCATATAGAATTCTTTTCTCTCAATTTCATTTTACTACCCTTAATTATATTTCCTGGCAATTAAATAATTTAGGTTTAAGTCTTGTGTTGATGATCAAATACTTGAAGCTCACTTTTCTTTTTATTTTTGGTTTAATTAAACTATACTCACTAGAAGACACAGTTGTTTTAAGATAAACTTTTTGCTAAATGTCCTGTTACTTTATGTTCTTATTAATACTAAATATAAAATCTACCCCAAAAATCTCCAAAAAGGAATTAAATAAAACCAAAATCTAGTTGGTAGGGTGAGTCAAGACAAAGAGAAAGAATACTTTAAGCTACTTTAATTCTTTTTTTTTTGAAACTAAGTGTTTTTCAGGCTGGTGGCATTGCTTTAAATAAGCTTCTCTAGGCAAAGGTGCCCATCCCTCCAGCCAACTCACTGTTTAGATTCTGTCCTTTAAAGCTCTTTCCAGATACATGGCATCTTTTTTTTGATAATGTGCAGCCTAAAAAAAAAAAATAACAACCCCACCACCGTGCAGTAGTCTAACTGGGGTGACATAGAAGCTGCAGAGATACTGTTATTTACCTTCTCTACCATATGATGTCTTTGTGCATGCAGCCTAAAACTGCACTGCCCTTTTTCTGGCAGCTGTTACACATTGCAGACTGATGAATACTTTGCTGTCCACAGTTAATCCCTTGTGTTTCTTGCACCACTGTTACTTCCCAGGTTTCTCTCCTTCATCAAATGAACATTCTTGCATTATGTCTGCCAAATGTTATTATACATCACCCCAAATTTAATTTTTCTCTTTTTTTGTTTATACAGTTACAGAACACAGTGCTTTTCATATATTTCTCCTTGGCCTTTGAGGTGTTTAAACTTCTTCCAGTCTTTGAATTTCACTAACAGACCTGACTACTAACAACTTAACAAAAATTATAAATAACTTCCCGGGGTCATCAATCCTGCTTGTGCCTTGCTAGACTTTCTTCAGCTCAGTGCATTCCATTTATCATTACTTTGTATTTATTGTTTTTTTGGTCACTTTTTCAGATCTCAGAGCAGTCTTTCTTTCTGAGCTTAACTACGTCCTCAAGTCTTATTTGTATCAAATGGTAGATGCAAATGCTAGCTATCACCCATCCGCAATTTTGCAGTTTGAAAGAAGTAAAGAAAGAATGGAAGAAAAAAAAGTTCATCTGGAAAGCCATATGCTTGAGACTTGCCGTGTTCTTAAAGTTAAATTCCTTAAGAATTTGAGTTATGTTGGAGATTCTCAGATATTCTGTTTGGAATAGACACAAAATTTTCCTCTAATTGTCAAGAACATTAATTATCGTCTTTAAGGGTCTGCCTCTGCTTTCTGACGTGGCAGAAAATTCAGCACATATTGCCTATCATTCTATAGACAGCCAAGGCATGTCCTTAGAGATTCAAGATGATGAGAGAGCCTTTTCCTGATTTTCTAGACAATGTATGAATTGAACTGATGTGAATAAACAGAAGGAAATTCAAACAGAAATTACAGCTTTCACATTTTAATTTTTATTAATTAATTTTAATAGCTAATTGAAGATTCAGTGACATTCTGTAAGCTTTAAGAGCACCTGAGTGCACAGATGTTAAATTGGATTGATCACCTACAAAATAAGTTGGAAGAGATTTCCCAAATATGACCTGCATGCCAGAGAATGGGATAACCCTCTGCACCTCAGGTTTTGGTGCTGATTGTCAGCTTTGGAGTAGAGATGAAATAATTCCTTTTGCTGGGCGTCTAAGCCATTGCTGATTTTGAATGGAATTGCATTATAGAATATGGGATTAACACTCCCAGCTTCCCTTGAAAAGGGAAGGAATCGAAAGCACTGAGATTCAAGAAGAAGTACCCTTCTTCAAACAGAGGAAATGAAGGTTCCTGAAAGAATGACACAAAGCAAGCACTGAAAAAACCTGTATCCACACCAAAATGGTCATAACAAATTGCAAAGTCTGCAGGCTGCTCTGAGTTGCTCCCTCTGTGTGAGCCTCCACCCGTGCCTGTGAGACTCCATCAGAAATGCTGATGTTGTTTTGCAGAATAACATCTAACAACTTACATAACACCATGAAGGAGAAATGCTGTTTGTCCAGAACAGTAAGTGATCCTTTGGACTTGGTCACCATGCTGACAACTGATACACCTTGAGGCATATTAATCTTCTGGCCCTGTGCCAACACCTTGCTCTATCTAAATGCACGACACATCTGCTTCTGGTGGGTATGTGACAAAACCTGAGTCCCAGCAATCGAGTAAGATAGTGCTGCTAAAGAGCTTATAATGGAATTTCTTTTAAGACAGAATTTCATCTGTAATTAAAGTTCCCACCCGTCCACTGTCCCTTCTTTTAATTATACCTGATTCCTCCTGTCCCATAAAATGCCGATATATGGAACCACTTACTGTACCTTAGTTTAAAAATTAATTAATTGTTGCCATTGTGTGCTATCTCATTATGAACATTGCAGGGGAAAAAAAATCACAATTAAGTGTGTCTAGAAATCCTAAAATGTTATAGGTCAAGTTCTCTGGTTTGCTCAGCATTATTGAGCAAAGCATAGCTGATGTCATCTATAATAATTTATTTGGGAAAATATACAAGCCAGAAAGAAGGAACCAATATGTTGCAATGTGTTTCAAAGCCTTACTAGATGCTTTGCTGTCGTTTTCCTGAATGAAATTCTTCTTTCTGTTTGTCTTTTCCTGCACCACTTAGTACACATGAAGAGTGGATGTTGGCATGAATGATAGAAAGACCTTGGGATGACCCTCTGCACCTGAGAGGATTCTCCTCAAAATAATATTTGGACAATTTTTAAAACAGATGTGCAAGTCTTAAAACCCTCATCCTAATTGCCCAAGATATAGAAGAAAAACGAATTAAAATATAGATTGAAAATGTCTTTTGATATTAAAAATCATTTTCTGAGGAACATTTTAGAGCAATTTTCTGTCTTATGCATTTTATCTTGCCACTTTTCCAACTGACTATTATTTCCCTTGCTCTCATGTGAATATATCCTGAATAACATTCTGGAGGATATAAAGCTATGCAACAGTAAGAAAGAGCTCAAGAAAACTATTGCAGCTTAGTCTACCTCTCACTCTACTTTGGATTTAAATGGCCATGGTATTTAATTTTCAGGGATCCCAGCTCAAATTTCTTCTTCCAACTTATAGAAACTTCCCATGCTTTCTTTCTGGTAGCCTCTATAAAATCAGGCATACCACTGTTAATTTTCAGTGTATTTTCCAGGCACTTTGTCTTGTTAAAGTTTCTGGATTTTTTTTTCCCTTTGCATTTAATGCACAGCCCACAGAAAGTCTTTTGCATTGGCATTAAATGCATTCTGTTCCCTTTTGTGATCCTAAACCCCCTGAGTACTTGATCAGATCTATCAGTTACGCAATATGCACTTTTTTATTTTGCAATGTAAAAACTCCTGAATTCGAACAGATTTAGCTGAACTCCTCTTTTAAAAGATCCCAAATTACTCAAACTGCTTGCCGTGTATTTTTATAAGAAGGTTTGAAATTTTCCATTACTGGTTTTGCAAATGATATATTTCTAAACTCTTTTATGTAGCATGAAATCTTTGTTATGATTTGATGTGTTTTTCACTATCAAAGGTTACCTTGGACAAAGTACATATTGCAAAGTCTAAATTACTTTCTTTTGAAATGATATAAAACAACAAAGAAAGCACAAATGGATATCATACAGGACAGGGCAATCAGCCTTTTAGCAGCACTGCATGAGTCACATTTGAATTTATTTCAGTCACTGTTTTTCCCGTTGCTGCTATACATATATTTGGAGATTACTTGTGCTGTGTGTCAGTAGACCATGGATGTAAGTATGCCAGGGGCACCTAGGGAGCAATTTTCAGTGATGGTATACCCTTTGCTCTATCCCAGCAATCTGGGATGTCTATGACATCTTCTGTTCTCATGCTGGATATTTCTGTGGGGGAAAGCGAGTACTTCAAAGTTTCTCCAGTTTCTGTGGAAAGCTTCCAAGCAGTTACACTGAGGAAAAGGACAAAAGGAATAACAGATGAGAAGAAAGAAAAGAAAATGGGTGTGAACCTTTCTGATAGCAAAATTTAAAAACATAGAACACGCTACAAAAATACTGCAGTAGTAATCAGTTGGCCACTCAACCTCTGAACTCTACACGGATGCAAATTGCTGTGACTGTTGCCAGTCCCTGGCTAGAAGACAAAACATTTCTGAAATGATTCTGAACATTTCTTCTACCTCAGACACTAAAAAAAAAATCACAACTGAGTGTGGCTAGAAATCCTAAAATGTTATAGGTTAAGTTCTCTGTTGGTATTGAGCTCAGCGTTATTGAGAAAAGCAATAGTCTGTTCTCATCCACTTGAATTATACGCACTGAAATTAGTGTTTTCCTAGCTTTAGGCTTCTAGTAGAAAAATGGAATGAGGTGGATACATCCAGGAAAAAGTCAGGTCACCTCAGACTTAAACCATCATTTTAAAGGTCTAGATCTTTCTTTCTGTGGAAGATTACGTTGGGTTGGGCTAATTGTTTCTGGTTGGGCTTTTTCGCCAGCTTTCTGCAGTCTGAATTAGCCCTGTTACTGAGGAAACACTTTGATACACATTTCCTTCCACAGTTTTTTGTAGCTCAAAGTTCTATGCATTCTGTAGACACATAGAAGTTAAAATACCAGCACTGCCTAAGCAGCAGATCATTGCAAAATAAAGGAGTCGGGCTAAAAGGGGCATGTTTGTCACAAGAGCTTCGACTAGCAACAAATGTTGAAAAAAATACCACATTCAAACATTTTGCATGTAATCTCTTTCTTTACCCAAGCCTCTCCTTATCATAGTCATGGCTTCTTTCTCTTCTCACAACCTCTTCCTTTGTCATGCTCATTTTGTAGAAGCCTAAGCTCTTTCTTAAACTATGCTTAGGACTTTCCCCACAATGGTCCTAAATTATTTAAACTGGAGAAGGATCAGCTGTCTTCAAAATTACTAATCATTTAGTAAACACTTCTATGCTATTTGCTCAAAAACAGAACTATCTGACTTCAGCTTTAAAGCCATTTGCTCACAATAAATTAAAATAATGCATTTAAAGAGCCTCTTCATTAAAGCATCAGAGAGTAAAAAAGTTTTATTTAAGTGATGTGTTTAACTCTTCCTCGCTTTTAAATCTTCTATTTGTTGCTGATCTCTTCCCAGGTCCCACTGTTTATTGTACTAAATATGGTACAGACATAAAATCACATTCCACTCCATAGGCTTTTTCTAAGATTTTTACATGCAGCAGGAGGTAAACAGAAGAGTTTGATGAAAAGAATTACAATAGCATGTTATTTATGTCTTAAAATATGTAGAAGAACAGGGGCACAAGAAGAATACACTTAAAAGAAATGAAAATTGAACTTGACAAGAAATACATGGTTCTTTAAATGCTTTTGCCAATCTAAATGTTGGATATAAACTCCCCTTTCAAAGAAAAATGATACTTAGGAACGTTTTTCCATCACAATAAAATCAAAATAACCTGTGGGAGGTGAAAAGTTTTTTGTGTAAAAGCATAACTCAGAGTTTGTGAGACACTATCCCACACAGACAAGGAAGAGGGAAGCTGTTTATTGGATACTGAGTGGGGGAAGCATGGAAAAGCTTCACCTCAAAAATAATATAGAATCTTAGAATACTTTGGATTGGATGGCACATTTAAAGGTCATATAGTCCAAATATTGCAGTTTCCATAAGAATATTTCACAGCATTCAGGATTTAATGTAAAATGCTACTGTCCTGTTCCCAATGCCCTTCTATATGCCCTTACAATCTAGTCTGCCAACCTAAAACACTGGCAGTTATAAACCAGCATATTCAAAAGAAAGCAAGAAGAAAGAGGAACTTACTTTTATGTTGTCTTACTTTTATTTTACTTTATTTTATTTTATTTTATTTTATTTTATTTTATTTTATTTTATTTTCTTCAATTCTAATCACTCACAGTTTTCCAGTTAGTCCAGCTCTCTCCATGCATTTAAGGAGGACCTTTCACTGCCTTTCCAAGTCACTTATTACTGTTTTCATCTTTTTAAAGTCACTCATCACCAAGATGAAAACTACTCAATGTTGTCTTTTGTTTTGATTTTCCTTTGTTCTTGTTTGTTTTTTGCAAAACTGTGATCAGAAAGTCCTATACAAACAAACAGTGTCTGAAATTCTACTTTGTAGATATTTTTTCTGAATATTATCAGTTAATTCATTTACAGCAATAAAGTTCTGAGACCCTGTAAGTCTGACAAAACCAGAACAGTTTTTCAAACAACATTAAATAACATCCCTCAGGTAGGAGTATGTGAGTCTAGAAAAGTTTTAAGCAAAAAAATCCATCTATTTGCATCTCTAAATGAGATTGAAAATCTGATTGGATATTATAGGAGAAGAAAGACTTGAGCTCAGATGGCTTGACTCCTTCTCCACTATTCCACTCAATGGAATACAGATCTTCTAAGCTCAGTAACATCTCTTACGTGACCTTAAATCTTTGGTTCTTACATGGTCTGATTAGATAGTGCTACGAATTGTTTTGTGCAGTTATTATTCCTGCAAAATGGCTTGGCACAGTGGGCCTGACTTCAAGGATTCCTGCTGTTCGTTGAGTTGGGGAAACCAGTGGCTGTACATCTTTGCCTTACCCAATCCACAAAAATATACCTCACAATGCCACATTAGAACAAAAAGAAAACCCAGAATATTTTGATTAAGAAGGAAACTAAGTGAGTTTCTCTAATAAGGGTTGGCTTGTGTTGCTTGCCCCTACTGGCTATACAAAGAATGAGTTTGCTGTGTCAGAGAAAGTGTCACTTAAACATTAGAAATCGACATAAATAACTAGTGCTATTTATCTGCCTGGAACTGTGGCTGTGAAGTAGCATATAGGATGAATACAATTATACGGAAAATGTGGAACACTTAATATTAAAGTCAACTGAATTATGAAAAAATTAAAAATAATTTTTAATGCATTTATCCATTTTACATATGAGTTCAAACTCAAGAATAAAGATGAGCTCTACAATTAAAATTCAGCCACATTAACAGTTTCCTGTTTTATCAAACTTCTAGGGAATCTCTTTCTTTAAATATAAGACTTCTCTGCTCTCTCCTCTGCTTTTTTGTTTGTTTGCTTGTTTTATTTAGCAGAGATGAGATTTTTCAGTCAGACTTATCTCTGATTTTGATACTTTCATGTCTTTTTTGAATCTCAGACTCTGTTGTGGGAAGCCTGGTTTTGGTGAGGCCAATGGGGAAAACTCTTCATTTTGCATGGGGTTCAGATTTCCTACTGTCTTCTGCCATGATGCAGCTTTTTAATATAAACAAGTAAATGCCTTGTTAAGTAAATGAAGGACAAGTTAACCAATTATAAGGACAGTATTTCCAGCGTTAACGATTTTTTAAAATTTTATTTCAGTATTAGATTACATATGAGAAGCTTATTAAAAGAACATTACATTTGCAAAGTCAATTTCTGGAAAGTTGCTCAGTGCCAGGACGAGGCTGCATAAAGAGATTCAGTCATAAGGAAATGCTATGTTTTAATGTTGCATTAGCTGAGAAATGTTTATAACTCTCAGAATTTGAAGTCCAGTGCAATCTTTTTTTTTTTTTTTTTTTTTTTTACAGGTCTATTGCCCTATGCAGACAAATTAAAAATCTCAATAATTATTCAAGTAGGCACTATTTCAAGCCTGAATTTAAATACTTTTTTTCAAGTGATGGCTATGTCTCAGTTTCTTGGCAAAAAAAATTACAATGCCATTTTTTTACTGTAATTTTCCTTTCCCTTGTACGTGGTTTATTGAAATTGCAGACTTTGTGGCAAGGATTGTATTTTATTGGGTAGGTCTATTAAAGCTGTACCAATAATTTAGGTAGTCCTATAATATAGATGAACAAATAAAGAGCAACTTGTTACCGCAACACAATTTTTCAAGATAAGAAAAATACATCTTAGACCTCAAGAACTATGTCCTGATTCATACAGTATATGGTACATGTTTAAAGATCTTATGACTTTTTAATGATTTTCCTGGAAGTTGCTGGGTACACAACAAACCTGAAGCTCTGTTCACTGCATTAATGGACAGGGGTTCCATCAACATTTGCTGTTAACTGTGTTATAAAGTCTGCTTCTGTGTGAAACCTCATAAACCAGACACTTAATCAAAACTAGCATATTAAACAACTATTCATTATTTTAATTCAGCTGGAAATTTCTGAAAAGCTGTTAATGATAGCATACATGCCTATTTATACTGAAATAATTCGCTGGATATTTCACAGTGTTTCTCTGCATCTAGTTTTGTTAAAAATAGGATTTCAATGCTAAACTTCAAAAACTAATTAAAATCCAGGACAGATTCAATGAGCAATTTAATTATCAATGTTCTGTTCAACTAATTGTCTCATGGAGACAGTGTTCTGAGTAAAAGGAGACTGCAAACAGATGAGTACACAGCACAGAAAATGCATTCTACTGGCTTAGCACCTTGCCTAGATTTTTGGTATTTGACTGAGCTTTTACTCTAAGTGCATCCCTTTGCAAGATCTAGGAACCAAAATCATGCCTGAAACACATCTGAAAATTCAACAATTTTGAGAAAATTCTGAAATTTTTTCTATTATCAGTAGACATTTTTGAAACACTTGTAAAGGTACTTTTTCTAGAATAGTCCAGAGACAGAATATAGTGACCTGAGAGCTAGAGTAGAAATAGGTCAAGCGGCTTTTTCTTTACATATTCTGAATGGGGATATGAAATAGCTGAACAGGTCAGGTGGTTCTGGTCCTTTCTGGGCGCTTCTCTGGGAACTCAGCTCTTGGCTGCATTGAGCAAATAAACAAGCATGCAAGGAGACAGATAAAGAGTTACAGTATCTTTCCTGAGCTATGATGTCTGACAAAATACAAACTTTGACGAAACCTGTTTGGGGGCGTCAGCACAATGCATACAAGCAGATGGGTGCATACAAGCCATCAGTGGAACTGTTTGACCTAATTTTGCCAGCAGATGACAGAACCAAACAAAAGAACATCTCCTAAACACTTCCTTCCCCTAGCTTGTAGTTCTGCAGGGGGTTGTTGTGACCCAAATTCAGAGCCTAGCACTTGTTGCCTTGCTGGACCTCCTACAATTTGCCTTGGTCTGTCAATGCAGCCTGTCCAGATCCCTCTGCAGAGCCTTCCTGCCCTCCAGCAGATCGACACTCCCACCCAACCTGGTGTGTCAGCAACCTGACTGAGGGTGCCCTCAGTTGTCTTTCCTAAATCATCAATAAAGATGTTAAACAGGCCCCAGTACTGAGCCCTGGGGAACACCACTTGTGACTGTCTGCCAGCTGCCAGATCTGCCAAATCTGACTCCATTCACCACCAGCCCCTGGGCCTGGACATCCAGTCAGCTTTTCATCCAGTGAACAGTGCACCCTCTCCAACTCATGGGCAGCCTGTGTGTCCAGAAGAATGCTGTGAGAGACAGTGTCAAAGGTTTACTAAATCCATGTGTACATCTACAGTCTTTCCCTAATCCACTAAGCGGGTCAGCTTCCTCTTGGATTGCTCCACGGAAAGCAGAAGTGAGATATAATGGATATATTTTGCAGGGAGAAAGGGTGGCCTTGAGGCTGGGAGGGCTTGTGTGACAGAGTAGAATCCTTCAGCATTTTTGCAACATGAGTTGTTTTCTTAAAAGTAGTATCTCCTGAGAAAGAGTTGTCAGTAGCCAATTTCCTGCTTGGTAAAAAGAACAGAGAATGTTTGAAATTGTCAAAATATCCCATCTGAATTATTTATAAAGATTTTTTTTTCCTCTTAAATAGCAAGCTTAAACTGTCACTTTAGAAAACTCATAGGAGAAAGGAAAAAAAAAACCACAGAAATCCAAATGATTTTTTAAAATAACCAGGAAAACATTTTTACTTATACGAACCAATAGGGTGGGGTTTCTTTTGTTGTGATTCCCCAGAAATATTGAATATTATTAATTTTTTTTAATCCTTAATTAGCTTGGAAAAACATTCGCCTTCATGAATTTTCACAGGTTCAGAGAATTCCTTGTCCTAGAAATCTGCAGATTAGAAGACACACAGGCTGAGGATGCTTTGTGAGAGGAGGCAGTGATTCTTTTCAGTGTCAGAGTTTATTTGTAACAAGGAGGTAGGTATGATAACAGTTACATTTATTGGGCTTTCAGGCAGAGAGATAGATGTAGATAGATACAGGTAGTTATCACATTATTTTCCAACTTCTGCAAAAAGGGAATATATTTTATACAGCTTACTTTGGAAATAGCACAAAGAAAATATGGTTCATACCCTGAAGAACTGAGACATTCATTTCCAAAGACACTAAAGAAGAAATTTTACATAAAATAGCTCCAAGAGTTCAATCTCAAAACAGCCTTGAGTGGCTTTGTTTGCTTGTTTGCACATATTATTGGAATGGAGATTTTTGTCATCTTCTTTCTTAGGCTGGCAGTCACTGACTTAGCTTCACAGAAGGGTTTGTTAGGGGGGATTTGCCTCACAGAGAGGCATGCTGGTAGGAAAACAAGGGAATGAGCAAATGTAGGGCTGCATGGCCATAATCCCTCAATCCTGAAATTGAAAATAAATAAAAAAAAAAGAACTGAAACAAGTTATTTTTCTAGGAAAGGGAGAGAGAGCAGAAAGAAGGGCATGAGTTATCCTGCATAGGTGATAATGAAGAATATTTACAAGCCAGAAAGCTATTTTTATTCTTCAGCTCCTTTCCCACCCTTTACTGTAGAGGCTTTTCTTACAACTGTTTTCTTGATCTATAAAATCCCATACTCTTCTTATCCCCAAGAACATTATTTAATCAACTCTTTACAGCAACAAACACATACATTCCTTCAGTATAATTCAAACAGACATTTTGTAATCCAAAATACACCAGAAATAACGTTGCCCATTCCCTTTTATTCAGGAATCATCTTTTGTGTAATTATGAAGAAAAACTGATGGAAACAAATTGAAAAATGTAATAATCTGTTTGCTTCCCATGATTTACATGAAGGGTATCCTGACAGCACAGCAGCATTACTAATTATGACAATCCAAATAAAATTCCCTTTGAGGCTGGTCTCCATCTCACAGCAGCCAGCTGTAAGAGAGATATCTAGGAAAAATCTCCTATTACTTGTCACTTCAGTGCAACCACAGCCAGCATCCCACACTGGAAGAGTGGTCTCTCTGACAACCTCCCAGACTATACAAACTGCTGGTCAGCACTACGTTAATTCAGCCTGTCATCGGCTCCCTACGCTCCGTGCTACCACTGTAATTCAAAAAGATGGAGTATCTGTGATCTCTTCCCGGAAAACACTGTTCAGGGAAAACACCTCTCCAGGTAGATGTTACAAACTACCATGTAGTTTTCCTTCTAGATCTGCTGTAATTGACAGGTTCTGTGACTCCTTCAGTAAAAAAAGGGGTATCCTGGTCAATGGAACAAGTTGGATATGAGTCAGCAGTGTCCTGGCAGCCAGAAGGGTCAACCCTGTCCTAGGGGCATCAGGCACAGCATGGCCACTGGGAATGGAGGGGATTGTCCCGCTCTGCTGTGCACTCACTTTGAGCAGTTTTGGGTACCACAACAACAAAAAAAAAGACATTAAGATGTTAGAGGGTCCAAAGGAGGGCCATGAGAATGCTGAAGTATCTGAAAGGCAACTTATGAAGACTGACTGAGGACACTTGGTTTGTTCAGTGTGGAGAAGATGAGACTAAGGGGAGACCTCATTGTGGTCTTCAACGTCCTCATGAGGGGAAGTAGAGAGGAAGGTACTGATGTCTTCAGTCTTGTGACCAGTGAGAAAACTGGAGAAAATGGCATGAAGCTGAGTCAAGGCGAGATTTAGATTGGCTATCAGGAAAAGACTCTTCACTCAGAGGGAGGCTGGGCACTGGAGCAGCCTTCTCAGGGAAGTGGTTATAGCTCCAAACCTGACAGAGTTCAAGAACATTTTGGTCAATGCTCTCAGGCACATGGTGTGACTCTTGGGGTGTCCTGCAAAAGTCCAGGAGTGGGAGTCAATGATCCTGATGAAACCTGTCCGTTACAACATATCGCATGATTCTGTGAAAATTGAGCCTCCATACCAGGCACAGACCCAAAACATCAGCAAAAGTTTAGGCTGGCACAGGAATGCAAATCGAAACCACATCAGGTGTGTTATCAAGGCAAAGAAAACAGACACTGCATACCACAGTCCCCAGCTCTGGCGCTGTCTGTCAAGAACATTTGTTCCTCAGATTTTTTACACCAGCTCATCCTCTCTGAAGTGCTGTAGAACTTCAGTATATCCACTGCCCCTCCACATGCACGGTTGAGGTTCAGTTCTCAAGCTTTTATTTAGGAATACAGTTCACAGAAGACCTTCCTTTTAAAGAATAGATGTTGCAAGGTTTGGCTCAGGATGTTTGTTTCTGGTCTAGGGGATTGCTAAGGACACACAGCACTGGAAGCACACTTTCCAGGGGACCATCACGAATTCAGGGTGTGCTCTTGCCAAAGTGGCACATAATTATGCTGTTCTAGAAGATTTTTTTCCAGATTATTTCGTATCCATATATGTGTTCATATCTATGCAGTGCAAAGTAACAGGATGACTAGCATTTGAGGAAAAAGATACTATTTTCAGATCAGATACCAGCTGTCAAGTTAGATAGAGACTACTGCATCAGAAATTTTACAGCCCAGTTCACAAAAGTTTTATGTGTCTGTAATTCATGTTTTTATGTGAAATAGTAGTTCAAATATGTCATGCACGGTGTGCCAAATAACTACGTGCATAAAGGCTGGTCAAGGATTGTCTTGGGTCAAAGAATGGTCAAATATATTCTAAAAAAGAAGAAATGCATAAAGTTAAAAAGCCCCTTATTTCACTGGTGAAAAATCTGCCTGTAAATTCTTAAATTGAATTTAACTGGGTTTCTCTTATTTATTTAAAAAAACAACCCACGTTATACAGACATAAACACACTTTTTTTTAATTTAATTGAGTGTCCTAGAAACAAGTGAAATGAAACAACCAACAGAGAAGTTAATCAGTTTTAAGAATCTCAGATTTTATGACCAAATCTTTTGTTTATCCCATGTTGTCTCTGGAACTCTCCAGATCAAAGGCACCTGCTGAACAAGCCTCTCTATGAAGCCCCAAATGTAGTCTATACTCCGTCATTGTCAGAAAATAAACGTTGTTAAAGGTCATTATTTCTTAGGCAAAGTGATAAAGAAATGTCTGATTCAAAAACAAAACTATCAACTTCAGAAAACCTCAGCCACCTTCTATTTTATTTTTTGTGAAAAAGACATTCACATTATATATAGAAGCATGCAACAGGTTCTGATTAGGAAATTATATATTACTTCTGCTGACCTCAAAGGTTAGAACAGTCTTTGAATTCAAATCACAAATAGGTTGAACTTAATAACACAAAGACATTTTGAATGCAGTGGACAAGGAATAAATTAATAATAGGGGGTTTATGCTGAATGTGATTTTTTACTATAACCATAGCATACACTTAGAGCTACAATAAAAATGCTGTAACAAACTGGTTTTTTTCATTTGCAACTGAATAATATTAATCTCATCTGAAAAGTAATGGTTATAGCAAAACTAACTGTAGTGCAAGCAGTCAGCATTTTCTAGTCTAGCAGTTCCCAGAAGCACTGTATTTTGGAGGCAGTCTTTGTAGAATAAGGTCAGAAATGTGGAGACATCATCCAAGTTTTGATAAAGGTAATAGATTTTGTGGATGTTGATCACCTATCAGCTCAGCACTAAGGGAGATAAATGTATAAACTTACATCCAAGCAAACTTGAAACTGGCATCAATATGCCCACATATATTTTAATTTCAGCTCTCCAGCATGCAAGTACTGGTTTACTTGACTTGTTAAAGTTTTTGTGTCTCTGCCATGGGTCATGCCTTTGTCCCCCAGGTCCTTGCTTTTTTTGCCCAATAGTCTTGAATTTTCAGTCAACTGCTTAGAAGAATTAACCAGCCATTTAACCCTCAGTTATGCAATTAAAAAACATCAATATGGTTAGAAAATATTGTAAAATTTACTAAAATAAACATATTTCTGGAAAAAAATAAAAAGGATTTTATTGTAATGTTAAGGCTGTATCCCTGTAATGGTATTTTTGCTTTTCTAAGGTACTTGAATGAGACAAAGTGAGACAACTGGCATTTTATTAATTTATTCTCAATAGAGAGCTCACACAGCTACAATGTGTAATGAACACAGCCACGTGCTCTAACCTGCTGAGCAGTAAGAATTGTAGGTCAAGTCCAGTAACACACACTGGTTTGCACTGGAAAATGAGATCTGCTGACAACTGTGAGAGCATGCATGTGTTTAAAGTGCTTTCCTGGACGCCGGCCACCAGTCATCCTACAGGAATAGCATGCTCCTCCTTTCAGGAAGAGAATGACAGACAAAAGTTTCTAAATATGACTCCTAATGTTAGATGGTGTCAAATCAGAGCAGCCCCACTCATATGAACAGAGACGTCCTGATTTTTATTTTATCAGCTGAGGCACTAGCTCATTGCATCCATCCACTTGATGCTAAAAACCTACACGTTTCTAAGCTCAGTTAATTGGATGCAGAACACTCTATGCATTTAATTTTCTCTCTCTTTTTTCCTTGTTTTAAATTCCTTTTTTCCCTTCTCTTTTTGGCAAAGTTTCTTTATTATTTTGTATCCTAAAGCTTTGGAGGTTAATAAAGAGAGCAAATGAAGAAGGAGATGGAAAAGGAGTTTGTTTGTACTTCACTCTCCATTGGGCCATTATGTCTAAATCCATTATGTAGTTTACCTGATGCTGTGTTCAGAGCAACTGAATGCTGTAGTTCTTTTTAATACTGGTATTTTCTTAACACAATTTAAATTAAACCCTTTATTAGTCCAGAAAAGGCTGAACACGAAACAATAGGAGCTCTGGGAGAGTAATTATTTCTGTTCCATTGTCTGAGATGCTAGGGCTTTTGATTAGTTACACTATACAGTACTTAACAGCTAACCAGCCTCACCATGGTTAACAATACACAAGATTTTCCCTGTCCCAGCAGCACTCCAAGTGCTTCTGAAATGTTGGCTCTGTCTTTAATCTTGTTATTCACAAATACCTCTAATTTTCTGGAGTGTGTGTGAAAACTACTGTACTGCCAGCAGCACAGAACATCATGCGTCAGGCTCTGTTGGGAAGGGATCTCTGTAAAATGGATGCATGAAGCTGTGGGTTGTAAGCCATTAAGCTTTCTCAGTACGCTTCTAATGAGCTTATGATAGCCTCACAAAATGACTGCTTTTACTACAGCGTAGTAAATTACAGTATGTACAAATTAAATCAGTGGGACCCAATGCAAGCTGTTCCTCATCAGGTTCAACACTTCTTTTAAGAAGTGAAAAATTATGACATACTAGAGCAGCTATATGTTTCAGTCATGTCATACGCTGAAAGTATGTAGTGTACTCAGCTAATTTCTACAATTATCTGTATAACACTTTTCATTCTGTCCCACAGAAACCAAGTACTTCCTCTTATGCTGCTCCTTCACGTTTAAAAATTGGTGTTGTAATGCATGTGAATAATAAATTTGTCTCAGCTATTAAAAGTTAAAAGCCAACAAAGTAGCTCTCTGAGGCCTTGATCCCTTTCCCATAGAGGCCAGTGGCAAAATCCCAACTGATTTTTTTTTTTTTTTGAGCACTTACAACCTTCTGCATTACATTAAAACTACTTTTCTATATTACCTTTTTGGCAGTCACAGGGCACCATTAAAAATGCTAATATAAGTTATTTCTACATCTTCACATATTGCCTCGATTCTTTCTCCTGTCAGTTTTACTTTGGTGTGACCTGAGTGGATTAGCTCCTGGTGTTCAGCACTCCAAGTGACACCCCTATGAAAGAAATCTTTTGGGGCACTGGTGTATATATTAATGGAAACATCTCTCTCTCTCTCTCTCTTTCTCCAGCTTTCTCTCTACTTCTCTTTTAGTACCATGGCATCTGAACAATATTAATTACAGTTTGCTCAACTGTTGGAACTGTTTTAAAATTACTACTTAAGCATCACTGAAAGTGAAACTGACTTGGCCCTGCTGAACCAATTTACCATACCTGAAGACAGTTTTGTGCATATTTTTAACAGAGCAGTTCATGCCATCAAGGCGTAAATTCCTCAGAAAGTATCCTAAGGTCAGTGGTGACATTAATACTCTATAAATGTGATGAACATCTGTTAAGACTGTGCAGAAAGCAAGATGGGTTTTACTACAGGGGCTTCAGTGTGGACAATAACCACCAGACATTCTGCAGGAGCTGGTGCAGTGCAAATAAGCTGGTTATTCAGAAAAGTTTTCCAAGAGTTACTCTCAGAAGCATTTCCCAGGCCATGGGGCACATGCTTCAGCTCTGTCCAAGTGTACATAGGAAGGAACGTTGGCTGTTCTTCCCTTCAACTCCATTCTCTGGTTTCAGAGGGGTCTTCGGTCTGGTCACTCCTTGGCACTCCTAACTCTTCTGCAGTTTAGCTGACTGACTCTGTATGCACAAGGCAAAGGGAAGCTCACAAGTTTGTAATAGAAGCCTCAGGAAGTCCTGTGTTTATTTCTGGACTCCTATGAAAAATGATAAAAATCAGCATGTATCCCCAAAGAAATTGTATGGGTACTGATGACCAATTTTAGTAACAGCATAAACTGATAAAGTTCTGGTACAAGAGCATCATTAGGAACTTCCAACACCAGAAGCAGAAACAGATCCGTTTTCCTACATGAAGTAATGAAATTTAACTACTCATAAAGAGAATTATGGGGTTTGCCTTCCATGTTTTCAAGTCTTCTACTCTTCATTCGCAAGCTTCCTCTAAAAGCTCCAGAGTTAGAACTCACCTTTAAAAAGCTGACAGTGTGTTGTCTTCCTATTCAAGCATTAAGAAAAACAAACATCACAAGTAACACATTATCCATAAATTTTCTGAAATAAAAGTCAAAATAAGTTGGAAAAAAAGAGCAACTAGACTGTGAATACTTCATTAAAGCAATGCTGACTGCAATGGAAGGGAAAGATAAAATGAATATTGTTGCTACATTACCATATCCCCACCACGCTCAAAATTAATACAGACATTCCAAACTGGAAAGCTGTTAAGAAAACCATTTAAGATTGTAAACAAAAATATCAACCAAGCGACCAACCAACCAACCAACCAGCCAACTAACCATCAGTTGTGTTAATAATATCTATATGTTAAATTAACTAGTGCAATCAAAATGAATGTCAAGTGATTTTATGAACATCTAGGAAAACTTGGCATGATATCAGCTTCTCCTCCTATTGAAATGACAGCACTTTTCAGCAACTGCATTGCAGATGGCAGCAGTATTTGTGGCAGCTTTCTAGCATCCACAGTTTTAAGCCAGAAGGATATATTAGTTTTTTTTCATTTTTCATTTACATATTGATCTGAATACAAGTAAAAATATTGGAATATTGACTACTGTGTGACTATTTTATGCATTTATGAAAATACACATGCATATATACTTACATGCAGCAAATAAGGTGGGGTGGGGGGGTTCATATATATATATTTTTTTAATATGTCTGCCTCTCAGCTACCAAGCTGTCTGGCATTAATTGACTTCTGAGGGACCCTGCCCTCTATCACATATAATAGGATGTTATATAGCTATAAAAAGATAATTCAGCCTTCCTGCCTGCCTTCCTTTCTTTTCCTACTTCCTTTCTTCTTGCCTTTTTTGCTTTCTTCCTTTCTTCCTTCCTTTCTCATTTCCTTCCTCAGCTATGTTTTAAAACCTGGCATCATATACCATGCATATGTGAAACATCAGAGATGATTAGTACAGACAGGAGATCGGAAAATCATGAAGCGCTTCTGAAACCCTGATAGGAAGTGACTCTTCCTGGTTGTTGATTTATTGATGCTGACAACATTAGTTTTTTTCTCATTTTTAAAAAACTGAAAGTACCTTGGTACTTGGAAAAATACTGAAGCCAAGTAAATAATGGAAAAAACCTCACAAACCTCTGTAGGATTGAATGTCCCTGATCCTGAAAGAACCTACATGTGTAGCTTAAAAATAACCAACAAAACCCAAACAAACAAACAAAAGCCACCACCACCAGTAAAAAGCCCAGAAAATTACAAAAGGTTAAAAATTAAAGGCTTTCAGATATGTTTCTTTACATATATCCAGTATAATTTTCAGATGCTTACAAAGAACCAGCCCAGAAGCTATTTTTTTCTTTAGAACCAATATTTTTCAATCCCTCTTAAGTCAAGGTCTGGGAATGACACCACCTTTTCAAAAGCTGCCTTCCTGTAGCCATACACAGATAAGCTGGCTAATGAGGGTGTTTGACTTTAAAGTGTCGGGAGAGACATGAACACATGAAGTAGGAATTTTAAAGATGAAAATTTTATAGATATTTTCTTTTAAAGAACTTAAGATAATTGCCCTTTTTAAACTAGCCCTTTAAAAATCACATGCAGACCTGTCTTAAGTCCTGTTAACAAACCAAAAGATGAAACTAATGTGTCATAGGATTGTGAAATCTACCAAGAAACTAGAAGGTTTCCACATCCTGTTTACTCTGGGAAACATCCTGTTTACTCTGGTAATTAGGTCCAATCACTGTGATGAATTCAATACAGAAATAAAAATGATGTGATTTTATCCTATAAAAAAAGACTAGGAATGAATGTTGTGGAGTTCTTAAAAAAAATCAAGTCATATGGACAACTCAAGCTTTTATATTATTTAACCAAAGAACATGACTTCTGAGCACCTAAACATGTTCACAGACAGAAAAGCTCAGAATCATGGATGTTTGAGAAGAGTCTTGCTCTGACTTCAGTGGTGACAACCACATAGGCGTTCCCCATATACCTTCCCTGGTGGGCTTGAAGCCTTAAGCTCTGATTATACCAGCAATTTAAGGAGTTCCTGACCATCAAAGTGCAGTAAATACTGCTGCATTTTTAGAGTCCTGGCACTGTCATAGCCCTGGTCAAGTGAGTAGTCCCCCAAACTCTTCTCAGGCACATCCTGTGAGTTAGGATGTTCAGGACAAGCTTGCATGTATCCTGTTCTGGAAGTAAACCTCTGAATAAGCAGGCCTTTGATCATGATAGAGGTAGCCAGCTGGCCTCCTTAAGAAAAAAATATTTGATTTGATAGCACAGATAGACACTGTAAATTACTGCAATGTACTCAGGCTTGAATGCAGCACCAGTTCATCAGCAGTTAATCAGCAATTTGGACTTCATCTGTCTTATGGGTAGAACTGCAAAAGACATCATCTCCTGAGACAGTAAAATATATTGTCTTGGATTCCGTGATATTCTCCATGAGATATTTCAATTTCAATTTAATGAGATAATAACAATTTCACCTTTTTGTGTTCAGGTGTCTGAAGACCATGTTTAGATTTTTAGTGTAGCCAAAGGACCCAGCGAAGGCCATCTTTGTTCAAATACTTACATATTCTTTATTTGTTGTACTACAGCTTAATTCTGCAGTATTACAGCAGCAAAACTCTACAGCTCTCCTGAGATTTCCAAAATGTTTTTCCTAAAGATGAAAGCCAAGAGGAATTTCTGATGTGTTCTCTACTTTGCTGATAAAGAAAAAAAATTCCACTGAAATCAGTGCCCAAATTCATTATCTCCACTGGGTTGATGAATTTGCACATGCAGCCAAAACCTCTGAGAGAGCAAAATTCTCAGCTGGTGTCCACTGACTTTCATGGAGATAGGCCAGGTTTCATTGGCTGGGGATTTTGCCAGAGCTGTTGACAAAAAGACACAGATGAAGAGTCAGCTATGTGAGGCTTATAGTTAACTTGGCAAATTTAGGAGTAGCCAAAGCACCACTACAAGGGATATATTTACTGCAAAGTACAACAGGGGAAAAAGGTATATTCAGAAGATAAATATTTCTAATCCTCTTAGAAACCATAATGATATGTCAGAATGAGATTTTCCCATGTGGAAACCACAGTAATGATGCCTTAGTTTTGTCCTAAATTACTGTCTTTAAATTGTCCCCTTTGTTTCTGCACTAAGATTAATAACCATAGCAATAATTCAAGCAAATCACATGCTGTTTTTGGAAAAATCACACTTAACAGCACAGGAGACCACTTCCACTTCAGTCATAAGAACTTCATGCTTCAAACTATGGCATATAACCTCTTGTAGGCTGCTGGAAAGCAGGGCAGGGCCCTGGGGCTCCCTTCCTACCTCTGTGCTGAGAGCTTCATATGAAGAACTCTTCCAGAAGTCATTTTTCTGTGCTCAATTCAACAAAGGAAAATTAGAAATTTCATATAGAATCCACCTATGAACTTGACTATGGTATCAAATTTCCCCAAATCTTCTGATTTTGCATTAACCCTTTTCAAATTAGGACAAACTGAAAGTTGCAGTGGATAAAACCAGTCATATCACAGAAATACACAGCCTATGTGTTGGCAATGGGAACTTCTCTGAACCTAAGTACTGACTGTTGCACAATTTCTGGATGTTTCTAAGGAGACAGCTGATACTGAAATCTATTGGAAACATAATACTGAAGGGAATGAGTATTGGTCTCATCAATGTGGTATATACATTGGTCTTGAGAAGCTTAATGTAAAGAAAAAATAAATGCTTGCACTGATTTGTATTTTATCAATCAAATGAATAATTTCATATACTTCTATATTTTTAATGAATATTTAATGAAACATACATCATTAAACTTATCCTTCAGTGCAAACAGAGAGGAGGGTCTTGAAAGTGCTGTGCCACATGATTCATGGTAATGGTATGAGGCATTTGCTCCCCTTTCCTTTTCTGCTCAGTAGGTGTCTGATGTTGCTTATGTGAAGTTCCTGCTATAAAAAAAAGCAGCCTTATATTAAGGTTATTGTGCTTCTGCTACAAGTTATAGTAGGAGGTAGGCTAGTCACAGTAAAAGTACAAGCAGTGTTTTATTGTGTTGAACTTTCAACAACCTTAAAGGGTTAATAAATAGAAAATAATTACTAAATTTGTTAAAAGCCTTCATTCTCCTGTAACGGCGCTATGTGTGTACTTCTCAGGCTTTAATGCAGGTCTTTCACAGATATTTTCCCCCCTTTCATGTGTTCTTCTCAGATTCGCATTAAAGCTGCATTCTTATGAACGACATGAAACTTCATGATACAAAAATGGTACTGCTTCTCCCCTCCAGACAGCCACAGAAGGAATCAGGAGCCACAAACATGTATTTGAAGTGTATGCTTGTATAATGGTGCTGGATCATTCTTGAAACGAACATCCTTTAAATATTCAACACTTTCAAAAGTCTGAGTTCATAATTTTCAGCAGCCAAAGTATAGATTTTTGTGCTCAGTTTAAGGACCTGTTTTGTTCAAGATCACATCATCGGTTATAGAATGAATCAGAAACTCAAAACAGCAGTGAACTTGACTTTGTAAATTTTAATATCAGCTATATAGATTTTTTGTCTGTGTATTTGCTCTCCAAAGATACTTGGAGGAATCTCCACAGAGGTTTGTGCAGATGAAATAGTATAAAATATTTTTGATGGATCCACTCTCTGTTCTAGTTCAACTTGACTTTACTTATAACCCATCATCATTGTGTTAGTGACTTTATTTGAAAACCAATTATTTTTTTAAAAAGTGAATGTCAAAGCTAACCAGAAGAGGATTTCAGTCCCCAAAAAACATCAGTCTTCACTACCATCAACAGTCTTTAGAAAATATGCTGTTTTGAGTCCTCTTAGTTTGACAGTAATCATATAGCAGCTACCTTCAATCAAGGCTTAGATATTCAACAGAAATATCAATCCTTCCAACATTCTTTTCTTTGATTTTTTTAGGGTTATTTTAAAATTATCATAAGAAAAGGATTATGGATGATGGTTTTAAACTAACAAGTGTAGATTGAGACTGGAACAAGATGCCAAGAGAGATGGTGGATGCCCCATCCCTGGAAACATTCAAGGTCAGGTTGGAAGAAGCTCTGAGCAACCTGATCTAATTAAAAATGTCCTTGTTCATTGAAAGGGATTGGACTTCATGGCCTTTAAAGGCTCCTTCCAACCCAAATTTTTCTTTGAACACCACTCATAAAGAATTTACCCTGTAGTTTAAATACACTGTGAAATAGCCAAGCCACAGGCCTTGATGCAGATAACGCTCATAAGCGTTCTTAGTACTGCTGTACACTTTCTCAGAAATATATAAGTAAAAACATCTGCTGAACTACTAAACTCATAAAATTATTGCAGAAAAACTATCACTCTTAGCTGCAATTAATTGTAGTCTTACTAATCTCCAAAGCCTCTTTTTTAAACCAAAAGACAGTGCTTTGTAATGGTCAAAGTATTAAAATTCCCACTAAAACATGAGAATCACTAACATTTCTGGATAGCTTTGAAGCTGAGTCATTCTTTTATGAAAGCACTTAGCCCCTTTATAACATTTTTCCCTATACATGATACCAATTTCTTGTTGATTTCCCAGCAGTGCAATTCCATTCACTTCAGTAGAAGGCTTTATGATTTATGCTAGCATAAATGAAAATACAATCAGGTTCCTCATTTTAAAGCTGAAAATCACAGTTATCATTCTCCCTTTGGGCAATGTAAGGATTAATTAGCATTACTCTGAGCTCATGAGGTGTTTTAAAAATATATAGTGGTAACAATGATAAATATTATTCCTTTTGTGCTGAAAGTTCATGCTGACTTGCAAGAATGTTTCTAAGTTAAGTCAATGTAGCAGTAATTTGAGAAGGTGAAGGTCTAACTTCTTGATAATAGAGACTTACAACTTTGTGAGGTTTCTCTACCTTGAAATAACATTAATTATACTAATTCATTCTTTAAATCATACTTATTCCTTCTTCCAATTTAAGAAGTTAATAATAAATCTATTTTAAATACATCTGAATGAGAAATAACCATATAACTTAAGGTAGCCTTCTCTTTCTGAATTCAAAGGCAGTTTTTATTCCATTCTGGAAAAAAGGCCTTAATTCGTGATTTATTAATGCCTGCATCCATTTTAAAGTCTCTTTAGAAAAGAGATAAAAGAGGTCTTGTTGTAAATGACAATTAGATCTACCATCTATGCAAGATCATAACCTAAGTGGTAGTAATCTTCAAAAGGAAAAAGAAAATGAACAATTTTGAAAATAACAAATGTTATCTGTTATATAAAATAACAGATGTTATCTATGAATTTTCTAATTATTTAAATAACAAAATGTCTCTGCACATAAATTTGGAGCTGGGGTGAGTTGAAAAAATTAAAAACCTATCAGGATAGCATAAAAAATACTGAAAATAGTGGGTTTTACTGTGAGGGGTCCTTCTAAGGATTTTAAACCTGACTATCTGAAGTTAAGACAAATCTCCTATATGCAAGTGAATATTAAAATTCATGAAGAATAAGACACAACAAATGTAGTGGCCTTCAAATAAGATCACAAATAAGCCATAAACACCTGCATTTACTTGCTCAAAATGAAACTCATTCCACGACATATCATTCGTTTGCCCAATTTAATTAACTTCATCTTTAGTTAAACCAATCAGAGAAGCAATATGCAATTGTGCCTGGGAAGTATGCAAAAACCAGTATTCTATTGTATAGCCTCTGTAGTAGTCTTCGAAACAGAAATGACAGTTTTGTGTAAAGACATTTGAAAGAAGTAACCTGAACTTTGATATTGTTTGTACTATTGGATACAGAAGGTTTGTAATCAATTGCCTGGCCTTTGGCCATCAATGTGTCAAACGATGATCAGGTAGGTTGTACTCTTTCTATTCTACCCTTTGGAAATTGAAACTTCACATACCAACAAAGCTTTAGATTTTTGCATTAGTCTTATAAAGATGAATATCAAATCAGGAGTCATGCTCTGGGCTACATCCTGCACTGTCCACAAGGAGAGTTCAGGAGAAAATTAGGAGAATTTAATTTCAAGTAATGGAGAGATATAAAGGCAAATTCTGAATCCTAATCTGGTTTCTGAGTTACTGAAACAAGCCAAAGTACACCTGTATCATTTTCTTTTCTCAGCTGTGTGATGCTAAAAAGCGGGACCTGGACTTTACAGCATTTAAAGTTCTTTACATATCAATCATCTCATTCATGTCATATTTTTATATTATTTTTTTTAGTTTAAAGGCCCTGCAGATTTTTATATGCTTCATTAACTAAGGTATGTTTAGACAAACTTTTTAAATTTTGTAGACGTGCCCACAAAAATTCTATATTGGCGCACAAACACACTTCATATATAAATGAAATTCATTCTCTCAAGCAACATGTATATGTATATATTGAATCTCAGTCAGTCATGACTGAGATTAAAGTTGCATCAGGATAGATTTCTTCCACATACACTGAAAAGCTTGGGCACTAATGCAGCCTGAACATTTAATAGAGTGCACAGACAAGGAAAAGATGTGCAAAATCAGTTACTGCGTGATGTCTGAACCATAGTCTATTCCGTCTAAGAAACTCCTCCTCTGTTTGCATCCTGCCAATAAAATCAAACAACTAACCATACAGTACAGCATCATGAGAAAATCAAACATTCTCTGCTTGCACTGTGGGAACAGATCTATAGAAGACAGAGTAATGAAAGAAAGAATAAAAATTCTACCAATACTCAGAAGTTGAATGTGGTTTATGGTGCCACTGAGGATAGGTGAAGACTTTGCATTTTTTATTCCAATTTCATGGAGTATTTCTGTTACATAACTGATTATTTCCCCTCCAATTTTTTTTTATATATATATATATATAATTGACAGAAATCAACACTGATGTGTCTGCATTTTATTATCTGCACATTTTTTCCTAGGAAATGTTAGCTGGAAAAAAAATAGCTACAAAACATAATCATAAAGGCTCATGAGGAAGGTAATTCACATGCTGAACATTTTAGTTTTCTTCCATGTCCAAGTTTATGCGCTGGACTTTAGCTCCCATGAGCCACTTCTTAAGGGTGGGAAAGGAATAGTGTAGACATCAGAACCTCTGCCAACATGTTACACACAGCCACTTAGAAACAAGGACTTGAGATGCCATAGCAGAAATAAATCTTAAATCCCAGTGTCACAGTGTCACAACTGTATGTCAGCAGGGAGTTTTAACTGTTAGTCTAGGTCTGCACACCTGTAATAGCAAACTCCATGGCTATTTGGAAGCTATTGACAGACCCTGTGCTGTTCTGTACTGTGCTGTTGCTAGGGCTCTGCTTCTTGCTGAGAGGGCACTTACATGGTTAGGTATCTATACATTCCTCTTTCAGGACTGCCAATATTGTTTCACCATATAAAAGAAAAAATTGACCACCAGCTATGGATGATAAGGTAGGTAAGATAGAAAATAAGCAAGGGAAAATTACAGGTCTATAAAATAAGAAAACTTTAATCATATATGGTGTTAAATTATTGAAAATATGCATGCATCTTCAAGAAAGAGACGTAAAGCTCTCCTGAGTTGCTGAACGTAATTATTAACTATTGTTATTATTATTATTATCCTCTATCCTATTCTTAAAAGTTTATCAAATGGTAGTTTGATTTTTATTTGTAGGTATTTAATTAAGTGAATAGATTTATTGCACAAATTTTTATTAATTGACCTGTGCTAGTTACTCATAAGGAAAAAGCAGGTTTAACATACAGATCTTCAGTTTTAAGCGTCAGTAATAGAATGATACATCTTTGCAACACTTAGCAATTTACTTATTAACTTCTATACTCCACCTTAAAATAAAACAGGAGGTACCCCTAATACATAAGAGAATGAAGTTTAACAGTATTATGAAACGAGTAAGGGTATAAGCTAAGAATAAGAAAAGAAAAAGAAGAAAAAGCAAACAGATTAAAATAACATGATACACTGATTTATATGACATGTTAATCATCTATTATTTATCCTAAGTGCTTTTTGAGTTCTCATCTAATTTCAGTATAGCTTCACAGATAGACTTTAGTCACCTTTTCCTGAATGTTAATAATTGATAAGCGATATTTAGCTTGCAAAGCTGATGCACACTCTTTGGAAAGCCATGCATTGCACTGGCTTCTCCCCTTGGGTGAAATCTGCTCCATCTGCATAAAATCATTGTATAAAGCTTTGAGGGCTTTGGGAAGCAGAATTCTTCCAACAGATATCTGCAGTCTTCACAGCTGATCGTTACATTTTGTACCTGGCTTACCTTCTTTACGGCTTTCGACATCCAGTTACAGAAAAAGAGTATTTTTTTCTGTGCATGTTACTGTTTTGTCTCATCCTTTTTGCTTCCAAGGGCCTAGAAAGACACTGAACACTGTAAAGAAGAGTGTGCTTTTGTTTACACTAATAAAAATTTCACTTCAAGTCCTTGTAAATGGATGCCAATAGCACTGCCTATTATTCTGGGAATCACACTAGAAATTAGTGATGAGTATTATGAAGGCTCTAATGATGACAATTTGGAGTCAACAAAGAGCTATCCAGATTCACATCAGCTGAGAATGCACCCTGGAGGTTAGGGAAGGCAATGTGAATATTCAGTGTAGATGTGAGCAGTATATGCCATGCTTTCATTTGCCTTTACAAACTCACAGTATTCTGACTGAACAAGGATGTTCAGTGAACAGCATTATAACTTCTCTGTTCCTCATGAGGCAAATTTTCACACTTTGACAAACTAGATTTCATTAATTTTCACCTTTTGACTCAGAGGTGGTTTTGTTTTCTTTGTTATCTCATTCTGGATATCAAGGAGAGTGTAATTACAGAAGTCTTTACAATAGTTTATTGTGGTTACCTGCTGCTCAGGTTCTAGGTAATTATATGGCTAGGTCTGTCCTGGCAATATTTCAAAACCTATATGGACAAAAATCACCTCCAGGAATAAAATTTGTAATGCACCAAAATGTTCTGACTTTCTAGCTGAGCTATAACAATTTATGCTACAGAACTCCATTTGTGATATGTGCATACTAATAAAATTTTGTGCTTGAATTCCATTTTGCATATATGACAGTAACTACTTAGCTTTAAATTTTTGTTCTTACCTAAGTCTTTTAATTCAACTGACCTGTTGTCAAAAAATTTATTCAGCCCTTTTTTATAACTCAGAGAACAAACCCTTCATTATAAATATTTTTTTCTCTCTGTCTCTCTGTGGATTTACGTTTAGAACTTTCCATGTTGCTTAAGTTTCACTTGAATCATACATTTACCGGCATGCTGGCAATACATAGATTAACTGGAAAGTATATTGATACTTTTTTTTTTTTTTTTTTTTTTTTTTTTTTTTGGCAAAGAGGAGGAATGGTTCACTAATTCTGAAGTAATTGTCCCAATTTCTGAAGCTTATTTTTGGTATTTACTGGCACAATAGAATGCCTATCAATAAGTCTTTCATCACCATTCCTCCCACTAAATATTTAGCAACCGTATGACCAAACCATTTGATTCAAAATATTCACTGTTTGCTCTAAATATGAAAATAACTTAATTTCTCAACATAAACTACTATCATAATGGACAAAACCCAGCTGATTTTATTTTTATAAGTATTCCCATTCAAATAATTTCATCAGTAATGGCTGCAAACGAACCATGAAATTTAGCAGTTTTCCAGTCAAGTATAATCTAGTGGAATATTTCATGTAGTTTTAGATCTTGATTTAGATTTTTCTGATCCAGTTTATTGAACTGTTTCAGAGTGCATGTGCCAACCTGACAGAAGGATTTGGAGTTAATTTCTATTAATACAGATTAAAATTGGGACAGGAAATGTCATCTGGGGAGACTAAGAATGATTACCAGAGGAGTTAAGTGTTTTCCTTTTCCATACAAACTCTTAAAAAGTTATTTGAGTATTACAAAATTATTAATTTCAAAAGTTTAAAGGTAATGGTGAGGAATAATAGAGTATTCTAAGCCCCATAAATAGTCTAATGATTATTTCTAAACAAGCACTTAGTAAAAATAGTTTATTCTTTGTTACATTTTATGGAGTAGGGATGTAATACGTGGATCATGTATTTTTGGTATCATCAAAATACAATATCTGCTGTTTACAAGTTTATATATGTCAGCAATTACTACACATAATAACAACCAAAATGCCATCATATGTGCAATTTTGTTGTACAAATTGGATTAGTTGACATAAAGTGATGAAAGGTACAACTGGAAAGCCAAAACCAGTAACTATCA
Source organism: Sylvia atricapilla (assembly GCF_009819655.1). Classification (NCBI taxonomy): domain Eukaryota; kingdom Metazoa; phylum Chordata; class Aves; order Passeriformes; family Sylviidae; genus Sylvia; species Sylvia atricapilla. The sequence goes on along the minus strand of NC_089140.1, from coordinate 115,627,544 downwards.
AAATGATAATACAGCTTGAATTGATTTCTTCAAGAGGTATTCAGTTGTAATGATATAAGAAATTACTTTAAAATTATTTTGATGGTCAGCCATAGGATGAGTTTATTTAGTGTTATCATGGATTATTAACAGAGCAACTCTGCATGAGGAAAACCAGCCCTCTTCATTTCATTTATATATTTCTGATACTTTACACAAAACCTGTGTTTAAAGAACTTTACCAAAGTTTCAAGTAATTCCTCTTCACATTAGGTAATGCTACAGTTACAGTGGCCTGGACAGCCTTCATTCAATTCCTCATGCATTGGTTGTCATTATTAACATAGTATATTGACATATTAACATGTTCAAAATAACACATTTAGTTCCTTAACCACTACTTATCTGAGCTTTCCACAAGATTCTTCCCTCCTTCTCTATATAGGCCAGACAGTAGCCATTTAATAAGTATTCAATATTTGTTTATTTGTTTGTTTTTCTCTTTTTACCTAAGGCCCAAAACTATGTATATACTGAATAAACCTAGCACTAAGAAATACCTATTTTTTTTTCTCTTGGGAGTATTATTATAGCAAACCTTCTTGCATCATCAAAGTATCTCTCAAATAGGAATCCACTTGTCTGCACAAAACCAGAAGAGTTCGGAAGAGTTCATTATACAACAGGCAGCTTACAGAGGGGAATTTGAGGCATGCAAGTTTAAAGTCAACAGTGTGATTTAAATTTAGACTAATTTTTAAATGAACTGTTTTTCATATTACATAACAATGCATAGAGCTGTTCATAGCTGGTCTCATCTTCTGACAACTTCTTTCATGGGTGTGAGTGTAACATAGACCTTCAAGCAAATATTTGCTCTGTACAAATTTCTGGCATCCACATGCAGCTCCTGGGATTTCAAAAAGGCAGGACAAAAGTGAGGTTCATACAGAGGGCAGATGATTCCCAGGTTTTGGGTGGGCAAAAGAATCGTAGCTCTAGTGAAAGGTCTCCAAATGGCAGAGAGAGCTCAGTTCACTGAGAAAGTGAAGATCATCATGACAAAGTGAAGAATAAGATGAAATCCATGAAAGCCAGAAAAGGAATGGAGGGACACTGACAAGGAGTGACAGCACAGATACCCCTAAAAAACAGACAAAAAGCATGAGATGAGTGAGAAACAGAACAGCAATCACAATACTGCAGCTACTCAAGACAGAAAAGCATCAAACATACATGTGTGTGTAGGAGAGCTTTCCAGGAAGGAGGAAAGAGTCTGAGAAAAAAGGTGTGACTGAGAGATATAGACTCTAAAGATAGAAATTTTAGATAGTGCTAGGCAATTATTTCAATTTAATTCAAGCGTTTTATATTGCATCAGATGCTGTCTCATTTATATTGTGTTAAAAAGGTTGGGCAGAGGACTAGGAAGATGTTCTGCTTACCTTGTCTGAACCAATGCACTTCCTGAAACATTTTCTCCTGAAAAGCAGGCCAAAGAGGAAGATTACTTCAACAGTAGCCCAAATGAACTTGATCAGTTCTGGAAGACTTTCTGCAGTGTTGTACTGGCCAAGAGAGAATGGTATACTCAAAAAAGTGTCCTGTCTAAAAAAGGAAGTAGTCTCATATCATGTCTCAGGAGTTCCAGGTAAGAGATTCCTGAAAAGCCAAAAAGAAAATCTCCAGTGAGACAGACTGGAGTTTTACTTCAACTGAAATATGCTGATTTTCGATGCAATATGGAAAAAAGGTAAACACTGTAAAGACATAGTGGTTAGGAGGTTGATTTGTTTCCAAACATCTTCAATTTGTCCCACTCAGTGCTTCTGGGCTTCCCCTATTTAGTGAGTAATTTTGCTGTAGTTTCATTTGTTTTGTTCTTTAAATAAAACATCAGCTTTAGAAATTGCATGTCATTAGTGTTTCTTTGGCAAGCTCCATCAAAAATGAGAAGATGGGAAAGCGGTTTCACTTGGCCAAAGATGTTTGCCTGGACCCAGCTGCAATGTGATCCTCCCCATCATGATATGAGAAGTAGTAGGCTAGGAAATTCTGATGGAGCGAACAGTGAGACAGTGGCAAACCCACCTTTCAAATACAAAAGTCCCAAAACAACATAGTTCAGTTTACTCCTCAGGGCAACAGAAGCCCTGGAGATCTGCTCATGAACGCAGTGCAGAGTGTAGTATTGGAAATCTATTTTTCATTGAATGCCACATCCTAGTATAGTATCCTAACTGTTTAATGCCATATAAGGAGATAGGCTAAAGAAAGGTAAAAGTGGTTTATCTTTTAATAGAGTTGATTAGGTGCGATCTAGATTCCTACACAATAAGTCAGTGGCTAGTTTTGGTTTTGCAGTATAAGAAGAAGAAACAAAGGAGAGAGACAAATGGGAAAAATAAAAAATTTTGATGATTCTTTTGTAATCAGTAGGATGGCAAACAGCTGAACATTGAAGAGATGTTTTTGTCCATTGAGTGTTTGAGGATTTTAGGTGGTCTACAGCCAGACACAGACGACGAGTAAGAAAATACCAATACCATTTAGGAGTCTAACAACTGCTAGTAGAGGCTGCCTATCTTATCAAATGTGCATACTCACTAGAAATTTGAAAACACCAATTAACGAGACATGGGGAAATAAAAAATTCTAAGAATTGGCTTTGAATAGGGACAGCTAATAATAAGCAAGGCAACAATCCTAAAGTCAAAACTGGACAGAACCAAACAGAGCTACATTGCAGTAGACCAAAGTGGACACTGATGTAGGCACTGAGGAGACTGTATTCAGATAGGTTGTACTGAGGGTATGAGGGGGTCTGAAAGGTTGTCCTTTACTTCTCTGCACCTGCACGGACAATCTGGCTTCAGGCCATCACCTGCTATTGCTCTGTGAGACAGCAAACACTTTCCCACTAAATGACTCATCTTTATTCCAGTCAAAGTCCTTATTTCACTCTCCCACCACCTGAGTAGTTGTCAATGCTGGGATCTTATAGAGAGGATTCCCACCGGAGGATAAATCTGAACCGCAGGACCAGTATTTCCTTCATATACCTTATTTTCTTTCCATTACATGAAACGGTCATTAAACCAAGTACAACAGCAATATGACTCAAGAAAGTATTACTATCATTTCAGAACTAAATTTCAGGTGCCTAAAAAAACAACTTTTCTTCAAGAAATCTCTCAAGTTAGAGAACTGTCTGAGAAAATAACATTTTTTTCAAAAAATATTTTTCAGAAATTACCTTAAATCTTGCCTCCCCTGCAACCCAGCCCTCAAACCTGTGACCTGTGAGCAGTATTTTCTCAAAGTCAATATACTATTCACAGCAAGAAAAAACAAAAACAAAAACAAAAGCAAAAGCAAAAAACCAAAACAAAAAATCAAAACAAACCAAACAACCAAACAAAAAGAATGAGGCAACTATGTATAATTATGTTAACCAGTAACACTTGCTTTAAAAATATTATTCCAGCAGACACACAACTCCTAAAGAAGAGACAATTTAATCAGACTGAATATACAACTTTTCTTAAACACTGTCTTAAATTTCAGTGCTTATTTGATAAGATATCAAACTTATTTGATGAGCTGAAAGAGATTAATTAATATTCTGCACAATTTCAAAAATTTTGAGAAGAACTGGAAAAGCTTCTTTGGTGTTTGAATAGTTTAATGCACACTCTAGGCTTTTTCCTACCAATGAACCTCTGAAAGACTTTATTTTCTCTGTGTTTATAGGATTTTGATACAGAGCAATTGCTTATCTTGATTGCCAGAGATTCTTGCCCCATGTCAGTGTTACCTGATTTGACTAACATAGTCTTTATCTTGGAATCTCAACACTATTGTAAGGTATCAGAAGAGCTCAGACTTGGTCCTTTAAACTATGTGATGAGTTTTTTTATTATGCTCAAAAAGGTAATTGAACAAGATTTGAACAAAAAACATCACATTGTTCAATTCTATACTTTCAATTTCACCAAGAGTACAATGGCTTCTGTTTTCTAATTTTCCTGCTTTGTTCAACATTAAAAATCAACACTCTGTCTCACTTCATAGATCTCTTTGTTTTGTCTTCCCTTTCTTCAGTGTTGCTTATTCCTTCCCCTGTTGCATGCACACGTTTGGTTAATTTATCCAATTTAGCACCCATTGCATCTCCCTTTCATTTAAGTCTCTCCCATGCTGTGAAGAATGACTGTCCAGGTCCATTTTATTTCTCTAAATATTGCTGTAATATTTGTAGGAGCTTCTTTTTCCCCAAAGGACACTAAGACAGATGCTGTGTGTTCCATAATGTCTGTGAATCCTTTTTAGCAGTCTAGGTTTCTGTGGACTACATGACACTCTTAAATTGCAGCTGTTCTTAAGGATCTGTTCCTTTACAGTGATCTTTTGCTCATCTCTCTCCAATGCTGGCAAAGTGTTAAGACTCAGAAAGAAGGGACTAAAAAGTTGAATATTTGACTAGTTTGTATTTGGCCTAAAGCAATGGGAGACAAGCTAATAAAGTTTTTTTGCACCTACCTCCAGTGCAATTCACAGCCAAGCCTACAGGGGTAGACTTTAGAGTTTGGCGGGCACCTAGCCCTTGAGAGGTCATTATAAATGGGTCACATTTTTCACCAAAGTAAAGTTCACCAAAGAACCAAAGTAAATCAGTCATTTTTGGTCAAGTTGTTGGGCAAAAAGAAGTTATGCTTATTCCTCTTGCCCAAGCAGCCAGGCACTGTATGTCATACAGCTGACTAGATGAGGGGGCAGGAGAACGGCTCCTAAATTCCTTAAGAGAGGCTGGCTAGGACAATGAGAAAATTCAGATCAAATTTCATAGTGATGCATGTCTGGATTGGAATTTGCCATTTCAGTAGCCTTCCAAGCATGCCTAGTGTATTCTTATATGTAATAGTGACACTGACAGAACAGATAGCAGTAACTTTTTTCTGTTATTTTTTAAGCTGATAAAACCCAAAACAGAAGGAATTGAGAATTTTCATAATTAGGAATTTTTTTTCCATCAGCAGCTTAAATTAAAAGTATTTATCCCAGGCAGTGGAAGTCACATATTTTTGTCACTTGAACTTTGAGAAGTTTCTCAAGTCCAGTTCCCAGGGGGTCAGTTCCTATTTCAAATGTGGTACCTTTACTACAGTTGCAGAAGAAAAACAGAAGGTGATTAAACATGCAGAGCCAAAGATATTAATGGTCAAGGCTGATTCTTCAAAAGAAAGGAAAATGTGAAATACTTTTATAAATATCCGTAGTTTGTTTTTATTACTGATGATGTGGGATTTTAGGGCATTTTTCCATCACCTTTCAAGTACCAGATTCACTTCAGGAAAACTGTATCATTTACTTTCTGTACTCATCTTTCTTAAAATATTCTGTTGCTTATTTCTTGTACTTGTGGCTTGACCATGAACTGACATGTCAGCAAAATACATACATTACTACCAGGTCTAAAAAACAAATGGCATGCTATGATGGCCATATACATTTCAGGATGCCCAGTCTAAGACTTCTGGAAGAGGTTTTGAATAGACTAAATATTTATCCTGTGAAATGGGTTCATTTTTAGGGTCTTTTGAAAGCTGAGACACAGAAAACCATTGTACACTGTTGTAAATTGTGATCATACATACATGTTTATCTGCATGTAAAAGTATGTTATTGCAAAAGTCTTAATTTTCTCTGACTTTCCTGAATAATTTTCTGGAACATCTTCTCTTATCACATGTAGTAATATGCACTTACTAAGTAATTAAACATATGGTGATTTATGTAGTTACACAAAATATTTTTTGTCAAATTATGTGTCCCTTTGGTTTCATTGAATGTTTACTGTATGTCTAGGTATCTAATTAAGTAGCTGATGAATTTCATTAAAGACATTCTAGAAACAATTTAGTTTTTCTAAAACCTGATCACTTTTAAAACTTTAAAATGAAATTCCTGTTTCAGTGGCTATATTTAAAGTGTGACTTGAATTCCCTGTAGTTCACCTCAGAGGTTTTTTATTTTTACTCTTGGCTAATAAACTAAGAGGCATACCACTCATACCAGTAAAACCCCAAGCAAGCTGCCCTGTATCATACTTCACACTTCATCAAGATTCTTCCCTGTGTAGTAATACTATTCATAAGGTTTTATATTTGTTTGCTTTGTTTCTATGGCTATTTTTCCACTTATATTGGGAAGCATGATTGGTTTTTCTCAGCTTCCAATCTGCACTAGAACGTTTTGACTTGTCCAGAAAATCACTTAAAGCTCTTAGTCGTCAAATACAGCTGAGTGAACAGATACGCGATTTATTTACATCTGCTTGAATGAGGTGAAAACAGTCTTTCAGGCTCAGAGAGAAATATACAGAAGTGTTTCACCTCTTAAAATATTTTAAAATTATTTTGTTATTTCCTTTATAAATGGCAAACATCTGTCATTGTAGGAGCCATACCTGTACTTAAAAAATACATTATCTTGCATCATTTTCTAGAAAATACCTACACAGAAAATCTCAAATTGAAGACTTATTCCTTCTCACCCATCCCATGTTCCAGTTCAAGTTATACTGTGTTATGCCTACAAAGCTAGAGGAGTCTCACAGCACTGTAGGACTCTGACAATTGAGCAGCAAATTGAGTTCCAAAGGCATGAACTCTGCACGATTCTTGAGAAAATGCCATTGCAGCTGTGTCCCTTTCATAGCTTCACTGAAGGACTGGAAACTTTAACTACTCCAATCACCACAGCATGATCTCTTGTCACACTAGGATTATGACTCAAGTAACAAGGATGCATAAAAGATGTAAAGCACAAAACAACTGGATCACGCCTTTTAGAATTTAATGAGGAATTTGTGTGCCTCACAAGCAAAATGGGATTTTCCTTTTTTGTGTCCCACTAAATAAGGCCAATACCCATAACTAAAGCATGATGAAGGCTGTTCAGTCACAATGAGGTGTACATTGTTTTATCCATAGGTTTCTGAAATATTTAATCATTGGCATACCTCTTCACATCCGTTTGACTGGGCCAACTCCAACTTCCCAAAATGGTGCAATGTCTCAGATCTGCAAATGTCTGCGAATGGCTGTGCAGACTTTGTATGAGGCTGCCTTGTTTAGGAAGGAAGAGAAGTAAGCATGAGGAAGCACATGGTGCCACACCAAAAGGCTGTGGAGCAAGGGAGCAGATGTTATCTACACTACTGAGCAACAGCTGTGAAGTCATGCATGATAAAATATTCTCTTGGTTTTACCAAGAGTCCCTTCTTTTCACAGTGAGTTATTTTGTCCATTCCTATATTCATAAGGAATCAAATACTTATTAAAGGATTAATTAAAATTCTCCTGCCAAGACAAGATGAAATATACTTTCAGACTGCCACCACATGGACAATCAGAAAGATACAGAGACATTAGACTGCAGGAAGAAAAAAGGATGCAGATAAACAAGCTTTTTTCAAATAATGGGAGAGAGATATCCCCTGATTTCACTGTCTATTGTCTTATTGAACCCATCTTAGACACGTGTAGAATATACTAGAATTGTAGAATCATAGAATGGTTTAGACTGGAAAGGACATTAAAACTCATCTCATTCCAAATCCCTGCCATGGGCAGGGAATCCTTCCACTAGACCAGGTTGCTCAAAGACCCATTCAACCTGGCCTTGAAGACTTCCAGGGATGGGGCATTCACAGCTTCTGTGGGCAACCGGTGCCAGTGCCTCACCACCCTCTGAGTAAAGAATTTATTCCTAACATCTAATGTAAATCTCTACTCTTGTAGTTTAAAGCCAACCCCCCCTTGTCCTATCACTATCTGCCTGTGTAAAAATTTTTTTTTTTTTTTTTTTTTTTTTTTAAATTTTTAGGTACCTGTTTCCCAGGCTGAACAACCCAGTTTTCTCAGTCTTTCTTCACAGGTTAGGTTCTCCATCCCTCTGAACATCTACATGGCCTTCCTCTGGATTAGTCTAACAGGTTCACTTTCCTGTACTGAGGACTCCAGACCTGGATACACTATCCCAGGGGTTGTCACATGAGGGAAGAGTAGAGGGGCAGGATCACCTCCCTTAACCTGCTGGTCACACTTGTTTTGGTGCAGCCTGGCACATCACTCTTCTCTGTGATGACCAGTGACAGGACCTGATGGAACGGCCTGAAGTTGTGTCAGAGGAGGTTTAGTTTGGATATTAGAAAAAGGTTCTTCATCCAGAGGGTGGTTGAGCACTGGAACAGGCTCCCCAGGGAAGTGGTCACAGCCTCAAGCCTGACAGAGCTCAAAAAGCTTTTGTACAATGCTCTCAGGCACATGGTGTGACTCTTGGGGTGTCTGTGCAGGGCTGGGAGCTGGACTCAGTGATCTTGTAGTCAATTCAAACTCAACTTAACCTGTGATTCTGAGCACTCCTCCCAAACTGTACTTGTTGTCATTTAAGACAACTTAAAGAGGCAGACACTTTAAAATGAATTCACCTAATCTTAGTTTCAACCAATCCTCTTCCACCAATAGAGATGAAATACGAATAGATATGACTGGAAAAAATAACAGTTTACTAAGAAGTGAAATAGCAACTGGCAAAAAATAACAGTGAATAACCCCATTTTCCCCCTGAAATGGTATTTCTGGTCTTGGTGGTGGGTCTTAAAGAGTAATAATTTTTGGGTTACAGGTAAGTATGGAATACAATAACCTTTCGGTTACCTGTGACTATTCCTCCTTGGGATTGCCCTTACCTAGGTGCAGCATCTTGCACTTGGACTCAGTCAGCTTCATGAGGTTCTCATAGGCCCATGGGTCAAATTTGTCCAGGTCCCCTTGGATGGCATGCTGTCCTTCTGTTTTGTCAACTGCATCACTCAGCTTCACGTCATCTGCAAACTTGCTGAGAGTGCACTTGCTCTCATTGTCTATGTCATCAATAAAGATATTAAAGAACACCAGTCCCAGAACAGAGTCCTGAGGGACACCACTTTTTTCAGGTGGTTCACCTCCATCCAAATTCTCCACTATTCTCACTCAGGGTGAAAATAAGTCTGGTAATAGCACCCAGAAGATGTGAGGAAATAATGGTAGAAGTGGCTGCATTCAACACTACAAATCCTAGAATTGTCTCCTCTCTGTCTTCTCCAGTGGCCTCCTCTATATCCTGAACAGGTAAATAACAGCTGCAAGAAGTTAAAAATCACTAACAGCTCAGTCCTGTGTTTGGTACTAAATTACTCAAGCCTACAGAGACTTATTTTTGTTCTGATTTTCGACATGTTGACTAAATAAATCTCATGTTGACAAGAATGAGACCAAATAGGCAGCTAATTTATTGCTGCTTGACATCAGGAACAATATAACTTGCCCATTGATGCCACAAAAAAAACTTTATTCCAAAATAAAGCACTTTGATAAAAAGCCATTCTCCTTGTGTAATTAGGAAATACAAAGGGCAAAGTGAGAATTTGAGTTTAAACGGTGAAATAGAATAAATCCTGTTTACAACCCTTATGAAAAAAGGTTTACTGTAACATGAAAGAAATGGAGAATTCTGTTTCAGAAATATTGTGAGAGCATGTCATCTCAGACCTATAAATAATGAATTGCTTCTACATGCTAAGGAAGTAAAAAAATGTCAACATAGTTTGGAAATTTCAAATAATGTACAAGGCTTTATCCTTCACAGAAAATGCATAATTAATAATACCCCCAAAATTATCTACAACTAGAAAATATTTTAACTACAGAAAATCCCAGACTGATGTGTTTAAAGAAAATAATATTATTTCTTTGAATAAAATGTTTAAAGCTGTAATAGGCTGTCCTTGGCCTCAGCACAGAACAGAACTTAAATTTCTACCTGTCTGGAAGTATGGATGTAACCCTTTTTGTGTTGAATAATAGTTGGCACTATGTCCTACATGGAATATCTCAAGTAGTAGAGCATGTATCAGATCAGATATTAATTACAGAAAAACAATTACTCAAATATTGATTGGATCAATGCCTCATTAGGAGAAAATGTAGAGATAACCCTTTTAAATGTAGTGAGCAGCTGCTCAGAGAAAATTAAGTCTTAGGATCCCAGAAAAGCCATAGTTCTGAATTTGGTAGTATTAGTATTAGTAGTGCACACAACACATCAAAAACGACTAGTGGGATAGCCTTTCTATAATAGGAACCATAACACAACTAGCTTTAACATTATGGGGTAGAAAGTATGCTGAATAAATACAGTATGTGGCTCTGCAATTTCAAGAAAAAAAATTATATTAAAAAATAGAGGAAAAAAGACAACACTAATAAGAAAAAACAACAAAGAAAGAAATAAAATGGAAGAGTAGAACCCCAAAATCCCAAAAGGGACCCTCAAAAAAGTAAGACACTTAAAACGGCCTGGAGTCTGTAAGAAACAGTGTAATGGGAGAAGTGCCACCATTTAAAAAGAAAAAAAATCACCACAAAAAAAGCTGCCATGAAATAAGTGGGAAAGCTTCGAAGGCAATCACAGCAAAAAGTGTTTAAGAAAATGAGAGCTTGCCAAAATGAGAAGAAACCCATAAGAAAATTATAGGTTAAACATAAGCAGGAAATTGAGAGCTCTAAAAATAATTTCAAGTATACCTTACAAAGGATTTTCAAACTGATAACAAAAGTTCTTTAAATACTTCAGACACTGGAACTGGTGGGAATACTGATGACAAGTGTGTAAAAGCAGCACTTATCTGACAAAGGCCACAGCAGAAAAGCTCCATGGATTCCTTGTAGAAGGCAACCCTTTGTGGGAAATGATCTTTTCTGCAGAGCAGTGAGAGAAGATACATCTATCTGAAATAATTATAATTCAAGTACAAGACCAAATGCATTATCTGAAAGTCAGTAGATCACCCAGCCCAGGTAGCAGCATCCAAGGCCGACCTCCATGTGGAACTGGAGAATTCCTACCCCAGGCATCTGGCCATGGGGCTACAAACAGCCCATGTGATGGGTGGCAGATGGATTGCCACCATGAGTTCCTTACAGAATGAGGGCCCAGAAGGATATCCTGGAAACTACGAATTGCAGGGGTATCTGTACTAGCAAAGGTGGTAGGGTATATGTTAAAGAATGGGATCAAGAACACTTTCGTTTTGTAATAAAGAATGGGATCACTGAGAAGGCCAGATATGATTACCTGAGCCAGAGGCTTATGTGAAAGAAAATCCTATGTCCCTGTTGCATCCTTAATTTTCTCCAAGGGACCTAAAAGAAAGGGGGTGTGAATGTGACAAGTTTAAATTCTTCTGGCAAGTAAGGTGCTGTGCCAATGGCAAGAAATTACAGAAGGACTTCATATGACTGAATGAGATAAAACATGACAGATGAGCTTCAATGCAGATAAAAATACCTAGGAAAAATAATCCAAACCATTTCTAACACAATGTAGTAGACCTGAAAACAGGGAAAGAAATTTTATAGTCATTCACTGCCTGAAATAATTGGCTCAATGGACAGGAGTAGACAGAGGAGACAAGATATTTTGCATCATCCAAGAATTTAAAAAAGAACATAATTTTGCTACTGTAAAAAAATCTGATGAAGTCTTATCTTGAGTTCAATGTGCACTTCTGGTTCTTGCATCTTGGGAAGGAAGAAAGAAGACTATAAGAAGGTAGAGAAGGTGCCAGATAAAATGAGCAAGGATGAAGAGAAGCTCCCCTTGCTCACAAGGCCAGGGCTCTTCAGTTTGAAGACAAGATGTATGGATATGAGATTTACAAAATCCTGAAAGCAGGGGTTAAGATGAATGTGGAACTAATCTTGCAGGCCTGCAACATGAGAACAAGAGAAGATGATTAAATCATCAGAACATCTATCTAAATTGGTTTATAAAAGAGCTTCCTTACACAGGCAGCTTGGAATTTACTACTAGAGAACAATATGGAAACAGAGAATTTCATTGTCCTCAAAAATGAAGTAGGAAAAGTAATAGACCACAGCTTGGAGTGTGATGTGGCATGAGGACAGGGAGGAGGCAGCTATGCTCTGCTCCTAAATTTCATTTCAACATGAATTCAAAATACTGTCAGGGTCCACAATCCCATGCATATATGCACACCTGGGAGCAAAAAAAAAAAAGCTCCCAGCTTCCCTCTCCCACAGGTAGCTTAAGTAACTTTCTCTTAAATGTTCCAGAACCCTGCAGCAAATTTAATCAAAAATATACTGTATGTGAACATATGAAGATTTGCTTAAGTTATTCACCAGGGACGTTAAGCTTGTGTCATACCTACATTTTATCCATCTTGAGAAAGGAATAAAGTTCATTCTGAAAGTAACTCTTTACCACAGCCATTTCTATACAAATGACAGTCAGTATAATGCTAAGTATAAATATTATTGCATGGACTATGTTTCCATTACTCTTGAGCAGTACTTTCACTGATCATTATTCATCATTACTAATAGCATTTCCAACATGCCAGGCATTGCATCAAGAGGACATTTTTAATAAACTTTCCATTCTGTCCCTATAAACAAATTTTAGGAGTTGTAATAAATGAAGAATTATGGCTACTTTGGTGTTTATAACGTGAAACTCAGTATTTCCATAGATCTTTGATGGTGCCCAAAATAAGACCAAATTATAATGCCCACAGGGGAGTCAGAGATTAGTCTGTAACTCTGATAACTGTATGCCGTGTACCTATTGCATATATCAAATTCCTTTCAAGTGACTCTAAAGCTAGCCTTTTATGAAACTATCACAAGCTCTGCCTTATTGCTGTCTTCACACAAAGTGAGAAAGAAACAGCCTCTATGCCTGGTACTATTTCCAAGATTTTCAGCTGTGTTTTGCTAGAGGTAAAATAAAGTAGTAAAAAAGCACCAAAGACAGGACATGTGAGGCTGATGTTCACTTTGAGCTTGCAGTGATATTTGCTTTCTGATTAGATGCTACCCAGTTAATTAGCACTGTTGCCTCTTCCCAGTGGAAGACCTTGGAATGAAGGGACAGAGCATGAACTTTGGAGTGGGGTATTACAACTCCATCTAAAGCTTCCTTGTTGCAGAGTTGTGTGTGGGTTTTTTGGTATTTTTGTTTTTGTTTGTTTGTTTGTTTTGGATGGGGTATTTTTTGTGTTTGTTTGGGTTTCTTATTTTCCTTTTGTTTGGGTTTTCGTGGCAGGGGTGGGGTGGTGGTGTTTGTTTCTGGTTTTCTGTTATTGTTGTTTGAATTTTGGTTTTTGGTTGTTTGTTTGGTTCTTTTTTCCAAAGTGCTTGTGTTAGTTAGAATGATGACTTTCAAACACTCTTTATAATGATTGATGATAATTATTGTTGTTGTCTAACAAACCTACAGAGGGACCAAGGGAGGGCTTTGTTAAACTCAGTGATGTGAAAAAAACACAGTATAATCCATGCCTTGTAGAATTAGGTTGTATAGAATGTGTGCATAAAATACTTTATGATACACAAAATTGCCAGAAACAAAGAAAGAATATGGATAAGCACGTGCAGTGTTCCTAAAATATAATTACACCCATTGGCAGAACAGCACTGGCTACTAGAGGCTCCTTGAAGACTATCCTTGATATCAAGTTGACATTAATGAATTTGTCAGTGGACCTTCACGAATGTACAACAGGAGCTTGCCTTGAACTTCCTACCTTGGAGAAGTAGGGTATAAGTAGTTACATCAAAGAAAAGGCAATCTGCAGCTGTTCTGCGTTTGCTGCTTACCCCAGGCTGCTGCATGTCTGCTGTAAATCATCTCAGGTTCAGCAGAGCATCTGTTAGTGTTACAATAATGCAGAGTGGCAAAGAGCCAGGTCCAGTGAGTGTCACCTTGCAGACAGGAGCATATTTGGTAATGGACATTTTCCATTTTGTTTGACCGATCTGGACTGAACTGTGTTGCAAGAGTGGCACACAAATAAAGGAAGTTGTATACAGAGAAAAACTATTAAGCAAAACCTAACTTTTTGCTATTCAGAGAGTTGGGGGTATGGCAAGAAAACATAAGAAGCACAAGATAAAACCCTGGTAAATCTGCTTTTGCTTCCGGCACAGTGCAAAACTCAGAAAATAGTTTTTCATATTTTTGTAGCTGAGCATTTCAACAGATTTATTGCCTACTCACAGGGCATTAACAGTGGGCAATGCTGAGCTAAGCTATAGAGAGGTGTGATTATGCTCTAAACATACTTCACCAGGTATAATCCATTTCCTGTAAACATGCAAGTTTCATTAAATTATGCCTTTATTACAACTTTTCTACTTGTGTTTTAGTAAGACAGGGAGAACCACAGCAAAGTCTCTTGCCCTCCCCTCAGCTGCACTGCCACTTCTTCATCTATATGTTCACAAACGTTCGGTTTTTGGAAGGAAGCTCCCTCTCTAAGGAATAACTTGGAGCAATATCTGTCAATACATTGTAGTTGATGACACTGTTAAACCCTGCTGTTATATGTCTCCATTATAATTTCGCTTTCTCTAACCTATCTAGTAACAGAACCTCACCAGAGAGAGGAATTTGCCTTTTGATTTTGATGTTACCCATCGTGTGTAAGCCACACTGAACCAGGAAACACTGCAGCTAGGTAAGCCTTGAAGCTCTGTGCAGGTCAGCTCTATCTGCTCCCTTGAGTTTATTTATTTCACTTGTGGGATGAACAGCCATATGTGGCCTTTTGTCAGAGAATATTGATATATTTGATGGCAAATATAACGATGAGAATAAAGCTGGTTTTTTATCATGTAGTTTAAAGGCTAGATATTTTTCCAGCCTGCTCTTTGCTTTAGAACAGTGGAAAAGACCACCAAACATAAAATATAAACAACAATATAATTGGCAATGTTCAAGAGTAACTCATATTTCGTAGTTGCACTCATATTTTTGTCTTCCAAATAACCTTTTTTAGTATAAGATTGTCCACTGGAACAGCAGAAATGCCAGCTAAGAAAAATACTTTTTTGGAGCTAATTAATTTTTCATACAAAGTAGTGCAAGTAGACTGAAAAGTGCCTTCTTTCTTGGTGAGCATTCATGTTACAAACTTGGGAAAACAGGAGTAATTTTCTTTTTGGCACAATATCCTCACTTAACCAAAACTGCAGTAGACTTGCAGGCTTATTAATCTTGACTACCTCTCTAACTACACACAAGCTTATTGTACATGTATTTCAGACACTGTGCCTAGTGCACTCCAAGCATCTCATAATTGGAGTTATTTTCTAAGATCTTTTCTTCTATTATATCTGATAAATGAAAGATTAGATATTTTGCACATTCCTGGGGAAAAACTTTTCACTTTGAACTTAAAATCTTTAGAAAGTTGAGTAACAATGAAGAAAAAATAATAGCAGCTAACCAAGATGAGGGAAAATAATTGAAATGCTAAACATCTGGTTTTGTCAGAAAATAGAGAAGTTACAACTAGAAAAAACTTCAGATATCTTATGATAATTACTATGAAAATCTGAACAGAAAAAGTCAGCAGAGTCAACTTTTCTAGGAACTTCAAACACACTTTGAAGAAAGTCTGTTTTCATCCTTGATCTGAGCAAGAGGAAAATCTAGTAATTGAGTTTAAGATTAGAAATGAGCATTACATTTAAAAATGTTTAAGTGTGTAAACTGTCTCTAGGTGATGAAACTTCTTTAGTAATATAAAATGAGATATTTTTTTCTTTAATATAGCATTTTCCTTTAACCTAGTCCATAATGATTACTGTTTAGTCTGCCCACATGGAATTGTTATATCATTACTCATGCTTTAGAAAAATAAAAATCAAGATAAAACAATTCCAGATTTTTTTTTCTGAGAGGCAAGGAATCACATTTGCAGCTCATCAGAAGTTCTTCCCTCTCCCTTTGCTCTTTCTCTTCTTTTTTCAACATAAGCTTGTACGCTGTATCCATTTTAAATGATTCAGAAAGTATCATCGTACCAACTAACAAAAAAAGACTTCCTTATCACTCATCCTTCTGTGGCATAAGCTGTATTTTTTTTCCTGAGAATTGCAGATGTAAAATATTTTTTTTTTATAAAAACCCAAAATATGGAACTAGCTTGTTGATATAAAAGTGCTGCTTGATATAAAGTTTTGATCTAAAACTAGGATGCATCCTCCATAGTACCAAATATATACATACCTCTTGGCAAGGCCAATTGTACATCTGGAAGAACATGTGGAAGAAGATAGAACTAATGCATAGGTAGTACACTGCTACTGTCATGAGAAAAACCAAACCAAACCAAACCAACCCAACCAACCAACCAACCAAAACAGTACACACACAGCCCAAACAAAAGAAGTTGAGAAGAAGCATCAAACAACATTCCACATCTCCAGTGAGCAGGCAGTAATTTGATTCATCAGGCAGTGTCACCAGGAAATTCAGTGGGGTGGAATGGCTTCAAGAATGTGCCCACACCACCCAGGGATGTATTATTGAGAATGTGTTTACTTAACAGGACAGGTAAAGGAGACAAGTGGCAATATTTTTCCTACAACATATCCTGCATGCCTACAATAAACAAGCCCCTCTTGCCAGTTTAGGCAAGTACAGGAGCAGAACCATCTCCCCTCCTGTTTGCCTTGTACATGTGCCAGCGTCTCCTAGTTTCTAGTTTCCATGTGATCTCAGGTATCTGTGTATGTGATTCCCCCAGCAATGAACATATTTCAAACAGTTTTATTCCCTTCTAATTTAGATTGTTTTCATGTGTCACCGGGGGTCTTGCTGATCATGTAGCCTTGCACCAATCTCTGACTTTTTCCGTACCTAAGGCCCAGCAGCAGTTGCTACTCTCTGTTCTCCCACCCTCTGGCTTCCTGCCCCAAATGTGGTGCAAAAGCTGTAAACTCAGCAATAGCTGCCAAGGCAAATTTTGTCTACTGCATTTCTAACTCATCTGAAATTAATGCAGTTGACTGAAGCTGGGCAGGAGCAGTAGAGATGGTGTATTTGAGAACATCACTATCGGGGTAGGCTTCACCCTACGAGAGGCTGATTCAGTGAGCAGGTGTATTAATGTAAGGTCCTAAACCATCACAAGGCACCTACAATTGCTGTATTTGTGTTCTACATTTCTATGTAGAAAAAGCTCAGTTTCCTTGCCTCCAACCTCCACAGTCATCTTGAGCTCCCACAACAAAATTATTTCTGTTCCTACTGGAATTAGCTCTTCAGCTTGGGAGAACTTTTTACACTGGAAGGAGACTCTTAGGATAGTCTGGATCTATGGGAATTCCATGTTGACCCAGTCCTTCAAAATGCTGGGGATAATGTGCAAAGGGAGAAATGACATGGCAGGAAGTAACAACCTCTGGTGACTAAATTCAAAGTTGGGGGCTTCTTTTTGGTATATTGCATTGAATTAATAACATTTTGCTAATGTTAGCATACCTTATAATTTGTTCAGATACCTTCTGAACAATTGCACTATCTTGATCCCAAAAAGGTGAACTATATGGTGGTAACAAGTATACTTATTACCTATGTACTTCCTGTATAAATGTATTTAGAATTTAGAAAGTCTGAAGACTTCTCAGTGATTTGTAGAGAATGGAGGAAACTGAGGTCAGTCTTTAGGTTTGGTACTACTAATCCATTATGATTCTTCCTCTTTCCTTCTCATTTCTTCTCTTTGGATTGGCAATTTAATAGATTTTTAGAAAAAAGTCATTTTTGACTTACAAGTTTTTTATGTAACAAATACTTTTATGACCATGCTGTCCTCATATTTCATGACCCATTCCTCTAAAGCTTTTTCTTGCTTTACATCTCAACAATTTTGGTGTAGAAAGAAAAGTAAAACAAACAATGTTTCTGTGGTCTATAAAGCTAGTGGATTGTTGGAGACCAGAAGTTGATCTAAATACATATGGGGTGGGTCAGAATAGATCAGGTCACAAGCACATTTAGTCCCACATATTCCACTTCCAATATAAGAAGGAGAATGAGATTGGTGTAGACAGATATGACTCATTAATGCACTTCAACCTTAAACTTAGGGCTTTCAAAGGTCAGTGTTACTTATAGCATATGTCTAATAACCCTAAATTCATCCTTTCTCTTTTTGAAGCCAAGTAAGTTTCTAAATCAAATCGACTGAGAGAATTTTTTTATGCCCTCTAATGTCCAAGAGTACAAAGAATCAAACAACCAAGCATGAGAAATACATTTTAAATTAATATTCAGTTTCACTTTTAAAATATACAATACATAGTCATATGCAATTTGAAAATAAGTCATAACATTTTTACAAAATCTATTTACAAAATATTGATAAATATCACCAGTAAATTAGTTTATACAATGTTATTTTGGCTCTGATGCTTCCACAGAAATTGTCCTGTAATCTGTAATTAGCACCCCTTGATACCTAGGATTAACAAATAAAACCCAAAATATGCCTTGTCCTATCATTTTCAGAGATTTATATGTCAATATTTACAGATGTAGTATATAGAATTCTTAGCACAGTGCACTCAGAGCCTGTACTATATGGAGCTGGCATTAATGAGAAACAAGGTAAGAGCCAGTGCCTGCTCTACATGAATAGGATATTAGAGATTTAATAATGCTACATATAGCATGGGAGAATATGTGATAGTGCAGGTGCCAATGAAAAATTGATGTTAAAATCTTGAAGGGTCGATTCACAAATGAACTGAAAATCCCAGTTCCCTAAAAACTCTTGTTTCTCTACAGTTACAAAACTTTTGAACTTGAATGTCTCACAGTTATCACAGTCATTTGGTTCAATGAATGCAAACTCCTTTGGGACAGCACATAAAACATTGCCACACACCCCAGTGTTCAGGAACACAAGGAGCTCTTCACAAAGACAGATTTTACTGTACCTTCTTATCGGCTTCTTAAAGTGGCAGAAACTATTTTACTGTCCATGGTATTGTTTAAAATACACTACCAGCTTGAAAATAAATGTATGTACTTTTTTGCTATTACAAATGGTACTAGTTGTTGTTGCTTTTTTTGCAAATTACTTGTTCTGGGTTGACCTGCCTCCTATCCCATATATCCATCCCATATCTTGGATACACTGTTATGTCTGGCAGCTTCCCCCTTCCTCTTGGGCGGGTGCCTGCAGGTTTTTTTGGGGTTTTTTTCCTGCTTCGGCTTTGCTTTGCTAGCTGAGGCCTGCTTCGCTGCTGCCTTTTTTTTTTTTTCCCCCTTTCTCTATTTTCTCCCTCGCCCCCCCCCTCCGGCTGCCCCTGAGGCAGGTTTTGTTTTTTCCCGTTCCGCCGCTTCTGTTTGGTTTTTTTTTTTTCCCTCCTTCCTTCCTTCCCCCCCACCAAGGTTTGAACCAGCTCCAGACCTGACCTGACCTGAGAAGTTGGAGAAGTCCCGGGCCGGACAGAGACAGAGATGCTTCGTCGCACCCTCCTCATCATCACAGTAACCTTTTCCCACTTTCGGTCTTGGGGAGTGTTCTTTTTCATTGTTAATAAACCGGTTTTTCCACTTTCCTCCAAGGTATTTTCCTTCCCGAAGCCAGGGCTGGGGGGGAAGGGGTGGTGGAGGTTTTGGTTTAGGGGACTCCTTTTGGAGGTTCTTCTCTAATTTATTCCAAACCAGGACATTACTGAGGCCTGGTACCACCACGATTCCAGTTTTCCACATGAGGTTATACATCACAATATAAGGCTCCACTACTTTATCCTGAAGACTTTCCACAAGTTTTCAAAGCAAGTAGCATTAACTCTTCAGTTTAAAAACAAAAACCTGAACCTATGGATAAAAATTTTGCATGAGCGAGTTGACTCGAATTACAGTAGTAGCCAAAAATATCAGATTGTGACATTAGGAAACAGAGAACTTCTTTTAGCACATGTCAGTCATCAAATCACTGGTAATTAATAAACCACAGGACACCTAAACTGTAACAAATACAGAAAAAATATCAGTTAAAATGTCTTTCAGCCCTTCAAAGTATTTTTCTTGTTACAAAGAGAGTAAAAAACTGGTAGACTACAATAAATTTCATCTGAGTACTACTGGATAGTCCATAACTTAGTTAATAGCAGGGAATATTGGCAAGCTGTTTTCTTGCACCAACCTTCAAAGGATTAAACCTCCTCAAAAGTACCTTCCAGAGGAGACTTCTGTGTGTCCCCTGCCCCTCCTCTTTGCTCCTTGGTGCCCTGGCCACCCTTGTCCTACATGTAGGAAAATGAGTGCCTTTCCTAGGAACCTAAGAATTTTGCTTTTTGAGGCAGAACTGATCTGTTCGGCCCTTTGTTTTCTGCCTCAGCCCACATCAAACTCATCTCTACAGGGCAAAGAAAGAGATAGTCAAAGAAGTGAATTGCATTGTCTGGGCATTCATCTTCACATTCCTCTTCTGGTCCATTCAAGCTGTTTCAGGCAAGAATTTAAAGTGGTTCACATGTGCCAAACCTATTCAGGATGCAACTGCAACACAGTCTGATCTCTTTCTCAGTGTTATCTCTTGATCTCAGCCTCTGTATTGTCTCCAGCTTCAGAAGAGTGTAATTTTTCTGCTGACATTTTCACAGAAACTTGAGAGATTTTTAGATTCTGAGTGTTCATTGCCAGTACACAAAAAAGGAGAATGTCGGCCTTGCAATGGGAAACATGACAAAAAGGCAAGCTATTTGTGAGTTTTTTGGGGGTTTCTGGTCAGGAAATAGTGTAGTTTGGGCAAATAGCTCTCTCTGTAAGCTTTAAACTTGGAACATGGAAGGTGAGGCACTTCAAACAGAGTGCGCATGGAGTTTTTTTAAGTATAAAAGTTGTGGAATTTTTACCGTTTGGTCAGGTGTTTTTAAAAGCTTTTTTATTGAAAAGAAAGGAAATCTCTCTCTTGTGGAAATTTTTATGCTTATTTAGATTATTGTAGGGTGCTGAATATATTAGGACTCTGTTAGGAAGAAAGTATTGGATTGATTTATGTGGTGTGGGCTAAATATGCATTAGAACAATGCAGTAAAGTTATGTGAGATTTTGTGGTAAAATTGCCTCATGTGCCCATAGAATAAGGGTATCTTAAATGGAAATTTGCTACAAATTGATTATGGTAAAAAAAAAGTAGTAAATATGATAGTATATATGTCATATTATGCAAAATGAAGTAAAAACAAATTGAATTTCTATCTTTTGGCTCAGTACTTTGCCATATGTTGTCTGAAACCTGTTGAGATTTGAGATTTGACTGTTGTAAGTCATATGAAGTGAAAATTAATTCACCAGAGACACTAACAAAGGGTTTGGACCTGTACTGCTTACCTACAGCATCTATCTCTCCCAAACTTTCTATGAAACTGCAGGTGATTCAAAATGTTACATTAGGAAAGAGTAAACTCATTAATTTCAGTGAATTAATATTTTTCTGCTAAAACCAAAAATAAAATGTTTGTGTTAAATATACTCCAGCTATTAGAAAAACCTGGCTTATTTATTTTGAATACACAAAAAAGGTTTTTCTAAGACGTACATCAATATTTTATGCTCTCTGACTGTCCAAGATTCAAAGCATTTAGAACATCTCACCTAGTTTTTTCCATCTACTAACCTCAAGATATGATAAACTTCTATCTATAGAAGTTTATAAACCCTAACAAATTCTGAAAACAAGGCTAGTATACAACTTTTGAAGTCCAGTGTTCAGAAACAACAAGCTGCAAACTAAGATGTTAATAAATTTTTGAAGGAGATAAATCCAGAATATATGGCCTGGCTGAAGCCTGTCCTCATTTGCTTTAGTCATTATTTCTCAGTAGCAATTACTCAACATGTCATTCTATTCTGAGTGAATTCCAATCAATTACAAGTGATTGCATATCACTGTGCATCAATCAGAGGATAATTCTTGATTCAATGAGATGCAATGGGTGATGTCAATTATGTTTTGTTGATGTTCTTTGATTGCATATTCTTTTGCAAATACTGTAGCACCTGAATTGTAACACACTGACTAACCTTGCTAATTCTGCATTTCACAGGTTATGTCTAAAGTCATGAACATTAACAGAAATAGTAAAATATCACCTTTACAGTGAATAAGAATTAGCAGTAATACCAGGACATACTATGACAGATTGCATTAAGACATACAGGGATGAAAATGTCCACTAGAATATAGTTGAAGGAAAAGGGAAGGAGATACAATTTCTACTATTTTTCTCTTATTTTTCCTTTAAACCATCTGTAAGTCAGGTTTTTGGCTTCTTTTTTGGCATCATCTGGTTCTATCATTTTGTGAAGGCATTGTTTATACAAGCCTATCCTAAAAGAGTGTGTGTGTGTTGCTCAATGAAGCCTTACATGTGCACTTCTTATCTTCGTTTTAGATATTTAATCCAGTGATGTTCATCAGTCTAGTGCCAATGGAGGGTAGGCTCAAGCTATGGCAGTCTTATGGGAACAGCCCAAGTGTATTATCCAGAGCTCCTGACAAGGCAAGCCCTAAGTGAAGGAGCTGCTGCAGTCTTCTCCCACTCAACAACAGACTTAAGGGTGCTTGAGTTAAGTAGCAAAGGCTACTTATCAGGCCAGGGAGAAGTACTAGAGTGTGTACGTGCAGAGATGTTTCCTCATTATTTATTTTCTCCTCCAAATTCATTATTTTAAGGACATGGAATAACAAGCTTAACCTAGAAAATTTCTTTGGGCTTTATCTAAGTAGCTTCCTTTGACCGGATGAAATGGAACCACAGGCATGTTATGGGTTTACAGTTTTTAGTATGATATGTGGGCAACAGAACTGCAGTCCAGAAGCACAAAGAGAAGAGCCATTATGTACATTGATCCAGAGGGAAGTGAAGATAATCTGTGAGCTTGAATAGCAGTCACAGCGGAGTAAATTATCACTGTCTTTCTAATCATAGCTGAAGGGTAGAAGCAATGCATAGAACCCAGTGAGATCTACTTCAGCGCTTATTCAAAGAAAAACAACCTTGAATTGGTGCTGTACACTGAGAGAGTGCTCTTATACCCAAGCTGATGGCTATCACCAAGTAACGCTCAAATGAATATAACTTCCTTCTCACAGCAGGTTTTATTCAAAAATTAAGTCTTTTTAGTGGGTTAATTTTGTGGGGTTTTCTCTATTTGTGAAAAAATATTCACTATACAGAAAAAAGCCAAATAACTAGATTTTAGACTGAGAGAAAAGAAGAGGCATACAAAAAAGACTGACATGTCAAATGCTGGCATTAAATCTGTGCCTTTATATAGATTAAACATTCTGTAAAGAGACAGTAAATTACAAAATGAAATGGGAGATGAGGATGATCAGCAGATGTAAAGGCTTAAGTCCAGAGTGTTCCTAAAAACACAAAAATGACACCTTCTTGCCAGCACAGTTGGTACAGTTTGTACTTCTGTCATTCTGGTATAGAGGAACATCACCATAGGCCTTTCCAGATGACTGAAACACAAACAAATTATATAACATAATGATGTAATATTAATATGACATAAAGGTTAATGCAGGTAAAAAGAAGACCTCTTCAGACGACTGGTTTCCAAAAATTAATTTCTTGCTGAATAATGAGAAACTCTGGCAGTCACACTGATATTCTTACTCTTTTTTCCACTGTGAAAAAAGACCCAAAGCAACTTCAGGACTGAGAAGATAACTTGAGGCAGGTCCCACAGATGCCATGAGAAAAAAATATCTCCAGCTATGAGGAGAATCCCAAATATTTCAGTCTCTAATCAATAACCTCTATGATGCACAAAAAGTAGGAAAATAAAAATAGAAAAAACATACTGAAATTTCTGGCACAAGAAGGTTGGTATCAGCTTCTACAACTGTGGTTCACTGACCCTGTAGTCCTGAAATAAGCCCCACTGGGAGATCTTTGCAGCACAGGCAAGAGCAGAGTGAGTTAAGCAAAAGTAAACCAGATCTTTTCTTAACGATGTCTTTGAAGCTGCTGCTTCTGATGTCTACAAAGGTTAATTTATTTCTGCAAAAATATCTCTTCAACAGATTAAAATCTCTTTGTGGGAAGACAATCAAAATTGAGTAAGGAGTGAGGAACCTGTACTGAGCCTATCTGCTGAATCATCTCTAACCTGCAATGTCTGAGCACTCAACTAAATGGCTTGTCACTCTCTAAAACTGCTGTTCTTTCCACCAGTGAATTATACAACACCAAAAACCAAGAGCAAAAACTGAGACCCGCAAACAATGACAGAAGTTTCTTGTGCTTGTAGGCAACCAGTTGCAAGCTTTGGATTTAGATCAAACAGGTCTTGTCTTGCATGTCTAGTAAATTACAAGATAGTTTGTGGCAGCGAATCTCGTTCCCCTTCATTTGGCATTTTGGGAAATATCCTCAAGCTTTTTTTCTTATTTCAAGTTTTATGATAGATCCTTGACCAGGCAACAGCCATGAAAGATTATTTTACAGCCATCTAAATATTGTCATGTATCCTATTTGGCCATGGAGTGTGTCTGCAGACTGTGCTAATTATGGCCTCCACAAAAGGTCCAAGGAATATGATCTGGGAAAAATGCAATTAATCCTTCTGTTCTCTAGCGTAGTTCTTATCAGATTGGAGTAGTTTGCTTTTCTGGCATTGGACAGATGGAGAGTCCCTAGATAGAAGTGAAAGTTGGTGTTACAAAATAAATTAGAAAAATCTAACAAACACTAGGTTCGTCTCCATATTATTAAGAGACAAAAACAGCAGGGCAGGAAAGTTTTCCTCATTTGCCAGCAGCCAAACTGTGGCCAATTTGGACCCTCTCCTTCTCTGATAGAATCTCTGCAGTCACATTTCAGGCTTAAAAATCACTTAATTTTTGTTTTCTGAATGCTTATTTGTGCCTTAAATGTGCTAAATGAAGCACTTTCAAAATAAGAGAAGATTTACAAGCCTTAGAGATAATCACAATGACTGGTGCCTTGCCCAGGAGAGCTGGAAATTCAAATGAGTTATTGGAAACATCAGTTATTGGACATGACCAAAGAGAGCACAGCCGATGGAGTGGCTCCAAATCCTCCTGCATAATGGAAAATATTGTATAGTCAGTTCCAAATGTGAAAGGGTAAAAGAAAAAGTCACACTAAGCTCACAAGCATGTTAAAAACTGCTTACTTTGAGTTTTGTGTTTCTGAAATGAAGCACTATACTAACAACCAAAGGGTAAAAATCCCCACATTCCTTTGAAAATACCTCAAATTTTTTATGTGTACTTGATATAGGATGAAACTCCTATGTGTTTGTGTGAAGATGTGTACTATTTTCTCTGAAAAACAGAGGGAAAATTTAAAGTACATTTTCCCCATGAGAAAAGTTCTCATTTATAAAAGACAAAGTAGGATTTCCAATTTTTGTGCCTGACATTCATATAAATATTAAATTAATCAAATTCATTAAAAAAATGTCAAATTTTTTATTTTCAAGACAATATTATTTTCAGCAGATATCTTAGCAGTGCATTAAATGTATCATTTGTCCCTATCAGCCTCATATTGCAGAATACAGAGTAACTGGTTCAAGCATCTTGAACATTTTACATTTAAAAGTATGAGCAGCATATAATTAAACAGGTGTCTATGTCAGCAGGGAAATCTCCATTGAAGTTTGAATCTGATAACACTAGTAGTTAATTTTGCAACTGTTTTCGTGAATATAAATGCTTCTGGTTATGCAAGCCTCGAAGCTGCTTCTATTCAAGTCACTGGGACTATTGGAATCATTGAAACCTCATCAGAAATAGAATCTAAGTAATTATTTGAGCCTCCAACAATTCTTGAAATGCTAGTGTCTTTTTCCCTTCTGTAAAATGAAATTTTTGGAAGAGTGAAAAGTCAGTACTTTGGACACACAAACCGGACAAAGACTTTTATACTGCAAGGAGCTGTCCTAGTGGGACTTCACACGCTTGCTGACCCACAGAGATATAGCAGACAGTGTATTTTCTTGTTCAAAAAGAATGTTGATTTTAAGAAGGCAGTACATGATTTTACTGATCATCCACATTAGAAATTCTCTTTGATTTATAAGGATCAGTTTTCCTGAGATTGTAATGTAAACTGTAAATGTTGATCTGAAATGGAAAATATCAATACTTAAAAATGGCTGAGGTAGTTTGTTCTTGATGGGGCATCACTGAGTTGAAAAAGCAGAATAATATTGCTCCCCCCATAATTTCATCTTAGGCAAGTGAGCCAAATTCAGAAAATAAACTGGATACAAGGTTTTCCATGCTTGTCAAAATATGGTGGCAATTAAACTGGCATCTATTCTGTACCTCATTTTTTTAAGGAATATATTTTTCAAGGCTTTGACAGTTAAAAACTATTTAGTTTATTTATGACATTTCCAATGAGTTAGTAACATTTTTTTATTGCATTGCATTTTGCATAATATAATTTGTCACTACTTCTTTATTAAGCTTGTTTTATATTCATAGTTGTCCCACAACACTATATTTTCCTCTTTGTCAGCTCAGAACTTCATTATGAAGGATGAGGTTTTATCGTTTCCAAGTGATGCAAATGTCTACAGTGAATAAGTGTCATTATGCAGGAACAGAAATTTAGTTTTCCTCCATTAAGCAGCCAGGCTAATGACTCAACAAGTTTATAGCCCACCACAAAATTTGATAGCTTGGTGTGAGTTAAACAAATGATGGTTACATATTTATATGAAAATGAAAGTGGCTTTTTGGAGCCTGATGTTGTTTTTTTCTCATTTAAAGCCTAGACTTCCCTTTTTAATTTAAGGAAGGGACATTCTCAGTTACAACTTAAGATGAGCATGCCTTATGTTTCTTATGCCTGACATGAGTCCAGTACAACAACACCATCATAGAGAAACAAAAAAAATATCTATTCCGTGGCCAACTTTCAAATCCCATTGACACCCACAGAAACATCCCCATTTAGTGGCTTTGAATTCTCATTATTTCCCATTATATGCAGGGAAAAAAAAAAGCCATTCATAACAAATATTATGTCCAGCTGAAATTGATATATGCCATATCCTGAGCAATGGAATATTTCCATCTGGGTATGACTATGGTACTCACTGAACACTGTCTCAGGGCCAGTGGACAACTATATCAGCAAAAACACTACCAAGCTCTTTCTTGTCTTTATACAATCAGTTTTAAGTAATTAATAGAATGTATGTAAATGACCTATTTGGCTGCCTAATTCATCTCCCCTCTAGTACAAATTTGCCCTCATGGTATATTTTTTCAATGTTTTGCCTAATCTATTTCCAAATATTCAGCATTTCCCATTGGAGACTGTTTCTCAGTTAAAGGGATCGTGCTGTCAGGATTCTTATTCAGATACTTAACTGAAGTTTAATTTTTTTTCTAATTTCAGTTTATTTCTCCTGGGGCCAGATCCCTGGCTGCCATAAACTGTCAGAGCTTCCCTAATTTCCTTTGGGTTTGGGCAGTGTACACAAGCTGACAATCTGGTCAGGGTTTTCGCTTCCTACTATGCTAACAATTTTTTTCTCTTCTGATACATTATACTATTAATCATCATGCTCACACTTATTCATTGCATTCTTTAATAATGCTTCCAAATCCCGTTTTCTAATACCACATTGCTTGCTGTGTCAATCATTCCATTCCATAATTCACTTATTAATCCATACTTCATGTTGAGATTAAAATCAGCTGCTAAACTAGATGAGACTTTTCCACAGAGATGGTGAAACAGCCACCATGATCATATGAGAGGATTTATATTGAGAGCGATGAGGTAAGATCCTAGTTTTGATAAACTGTGTTTTTGTTTTCAGATAGAAGCAAACAGAACCAATAGTATGATAAGTTGCTTTTGAAGGTTTTTTTTAAAGTACAAAAATTCCTATGCTTTACATCTGAGTATTTGTAAATGAAAATGTGTTGCTGCAGAACAACTCCATTTTTCCAGTGATGCTTTCTACCTATTATCTGCTGTGTGCACTGACATTGACACATATTACTTGTTGATGTAAAATTGCCTCCACTAGTTTGTAAATCCAATAGTTCCACAACAGAGGGATAATTTTAAAATAGTATTCTAGAATCAGGGTGGGAACACATGGGCACAAACATGTTTCATTACAGAACTGATCCTAGATTATCACTCATATTTTCTTCTTTTGTAGGTACTTACCAAAGAATCATCAAGTTTGGAAGAGACCTTCAAGATCGTTTAGTCCAACCATCAACTCAGTGTCACCATTAGCACTCCCAAACCATATTGCCAAGTGTGTCATCTTGACACCTCTTGAACGCTTCCAGAAATGGTGAGTCCACAACTTCCCCAGAGGTAGAGAAATTAACTTTTGTTAGCTTCTGGACTACCCTATCACTGCAGCAACTCAGAAGGTCAAAATAAAACAAGGCAAAACAATATTTTCCATTGGCAGGGTTCTGTGGTAATGAGGTGATGCTTAAGAGATATTTTAAAAGTAGCCAATGTTTCCTATTCTAAATGAATCATAGCTCTCCTTTGCCTCTAGACATGACAAACTGATCTCCCTGAAGCCAAGAGTTCTTGAAATTTCCAAATCCAACTCAAAATAGCTGTCTTGCTCTACTAGTTCTCAGCTCGTTTGGATGAGTAGATACAGGCTTTTTTCTTTCCAACAATTCTCAGAAAGTGACAAAACAAGAAAGCTTTTGAGTATTGTCGAGCACACCTTTATTTTAGCTGTATCTTGTTCAAGTCACTTGACATGCTGCCATGCCCAGGCCTGCTTGATCTATTATTGCTCATGCCATCTATCATGTTTTATAGTCAGGACTTGAGAAGATGACACCTATTGATGTCTAGGAGACTGTCTCACTGAAGACCTCCCACTGTGTTGTTAAGAGCCCATTGTCAAACTGACACATAAAAGCAATTTGAGCCCAGCAGCCAGTTGCCAGTAATATACTGAAGTCTTGCAAAATGGCCAGGCATCACTGTTGTGATGTGGCCAACTTATTTTGGAACTCAGAGGTAGATTGAATTTTTGAACAAAACACTGATGCATCATCAAACAACATGTGATGAACTTTTTTGTATGTGATAAGTAACACCAGCAGGAGCTTGGAGTTTACATTACTTACTAGAAATACCACACAAGCAATGTCTATAAATGATAACTTTGTCCAATTTAGTGGTGCTTGAAAGCCCTGACAATACTTATCTTAAACTAATATTGTTATGTTCATCCATAACAGGAGTTACCATGACAGTATCAAGGCAGAACACAATTTTGAGCTATGTTCATGATGAGACTATGTACAATTACTCTTTGGTTCTACGAACATCTTCAGCCATTGTACCATTATGTCTGGGGTCCGAAACAATAATCCAAGGGTTTGAACCATGTGCCTTTAATGGATATCCATGGCATTGAGAAATACATTGAATAAAATTTCAAACTATTGGTTCATTAGCTTCTTGTAGTAGTAGACCATTTGATCACTTTCCAGACTGTAGGCTTAGATCTGTGACATTCTTTTTCACAAGAGTGAAAATAAATCTCCCAGGTAGAATACATAACATTAGTTTTTGTGGAACAAGAATAAAAGCATGCACTAGCTCACAAGTTCACTTTCAGTTAGTTCTACATATTAACAGTCATAAAAATGAGGTTTGTGGCCTCAGGCACTGAATTCAGTCACTTCATCTTTCCATGTAACAACCCTATTTTTGCTTCCCTCCAGGCACACACTCACAGTGCAATCATGCTGAATTCTCAATTCAAGTATATGAATGGTTAGCTAAGCTTTTCTCTCAACAAAGCATATTATTGAAAATTTGGGAAAAATCAGGCAATGACAGAAAAGCACAAAAGCTAGATTTTGTTAATATAATAGCTCTAGGGTTTGAAATAGGAAAATCAAAGAGCGATCAAGCCTAATCCATGATACAGAAGCATGCTTGATGCCATCTTCTAACAGATGGTACATACCATGTGTGAAGTGAGGAATGGTTCCACCTCCATAACTTAAAGTCAGGGGTCCAATAATGAAGTTGAAAATGCAATTAGATTTTTTTCTCATAAGTTTTAGAAGAAAGATGACAGATATGCTAGAACCAATGGACTGGAGAAGGTAATTCCAATTCAGGTTGAAATATTAATGAAACATTCCCA
The DNA here is from genome assembly GCF_009819655.1 of Sylvia atricapilla. Classification (NCBI taxonomy): domain Eukaryota; kingdom Metazoa; phylum Chordata; class Aves; order Passeriformes; family Sylviidae; genus Sylvia; species Sylvia atricapilla. The sequence continues at coordinate 115,597,466 of NC_089140.1, read as the reverse complement.
CTGATGATATTGTCCTGGGCTGGCAAAGATCTCAGTTTCTTTTTTCAGAGTTGGATTTGCTTTCTGTATGAATAAAAGGACATAGATATCATCCAAGATTTATCATTCACTGCTGGTGCCAAACAGATGATAAACAATACTGTCATGGTGAGTGCCAAACAGATAGGAAGAGAAAGTGAGATTTGAGACCCTAAAAACTCCAGGACAGACCTGAAAAATTCTTCATCGACCTTTGGAAATGTGCCAGATTCACTTCCGCAGTAACATAATTCTTTTGATTTTCTAGTATTTCCTTTTAACCATAGTGTATTGTAAGGTGAGAATAGTTGTAAAATAAATTCTTGGTGTAATAATGTGAGAACAAAATGTAATCTTAATAACACATTCTTATGTGCTATAGCAACCTTACAAAACTTCTACATGTGCTATTAGTTAACTTCAGTGGAATTTTTTTGTGTTACAGAATTATTGTTTCCATTTTATTGATTGAGAAATCAAGGTCTAGAAAGACAATGTGATGTTTTTTAGACATGGAGAGCATGTCTCCACCCAAATGAATTGTTGTCAGTTCTGTTCCCATAGGTCAAGTGTTCAGCTCATTAAAATGTTCCACCCTCACAATTCACTGACCTTGTGTGCAATCTTTGAAGAGGCTAATAACTTATTTAACACTAGCATTGATCTGCCAGGTATGAGCTCTTTGACTTAGAAGATCTATAAATATGGCTTAATCGTTCAAAGGGCTTAATTAACTAGTGCATTACTGCAGTTTTATATTGATGTAATATTATTTGGTTTATATGAGATTACTAAAAATCACACAGTGATTTAGTATTTACTAGCTAGTCTGTCAAGGGCCTCAGAATCACCAGACCTGTTTTCAAAGGTGCTGCTATCTAGTGCCAATGGGTTGCATGAACACCATTAGGGCTCATGGCTAGTCAGCATTTCTTTATCTTGGCATGCTGTTGTGAAGACCACATGCACAAGAGGTCTAGACCAGTATATGTATACAAAAATACCAAGGTTCAAAAATAAATCCACCCAAGGAACTTGACACTGGTATGCATACAAGCTCACATCTTTGGGAAATTGACCTATTAAGATGGTTTCTCTTTTCAAAGTATTTAGCAAAATGTAAGTATATTAGGGAGATCACTGTTCTTTTCCTGCTGCCTCCTGTGCAAATAGTCAGAAAAACAGTATCCTATTCACCTTTGGCAAAACTAAAAATATGTGATTGTGTTCATAATTCTCATATTCAATTAATTTTCATGGGAATATTTGCTACTTAAATATTACACAAGCTGTTCATAGTTTAATGACTCTTTGCTCCTACTCAAAAAATTTGAAGGTTAGTACAAGGTCAAGCTGCACTTTTACTGAAGAAGCTAGCTATAAATTTTACCAATGTATTTCATCATGTGATGTTTTTCTGTACTTACTGATGATTGTTCTGGAGTAGAAAAAGGTTAGCCGAGCACATATGATACATTTATTACTCCTGAATTTACTCTTTTCTTAGAAAAAAAATTATACTGTTACTTCTGTACATCTTTTTCCTATTACTGTATTTGAACTAGGTTCTTGCTAAGATATAATGAAACTGATTTAGCCTGATGGCAATCAATAAAATAGATTTTCTTGTGAGAATTTTGGTTTCTTCTGGAAGTTTCTAGGGGTAACTGTAGTGAGCAGTTTTTGTTACCTGTTTGCTAACTGATACGTTTCTGATTATTAACTGTTCCCTGATAATCTGATTCTTGATTAAAAAGAATTCACATATTTTGTCTCTATCTGCCTGCTGAGTAGAGGGCAGCTGAGTGGGAGACATTTACCTGGTAGAGGGGGGATACAGCAAGCTGAGGCTTTTTGAGTTTGTGTGGAGGACATCAGAAACAGTTTTAAAAAGTGTGAGAGCAGCAATGGTGGTTATGGGCCAAAGGGCTCAGTCCTCAGACTTAAATAAAAAAATCAGCCCTGGAATAACAGACACCCTGATCCAGGTTTAGCTCTGGAGGGAGGCTGCTGCTGCACAGGTCTCAGGCAGCATCACTCTCAAGTATCTTTAGAGCTTTGTTATGAAAACTGAAAAATATGAACCCATGACTCCTCCTTTCCATTTCTTTGAATGGAAGATATGCAAGAAAAAAATAACCATCCCCTAAAACGATCAAAGGATGAGCAGGCAATGATTAATTTGTTAACTGTGTCTTCAAATCTAGAGACATGTTTGTCTGAAATGTTACTCTTTCCCATGGATGTGTCAAGCCAAACGATATACAGCATTGCAAAGTACAATAAATTGCCACACTTGCATCTTGCAAAGATAATTGTGAATTAAAGTCCCATGCCATCCCCTGGACGTGATGAGAACACAATAGAGAAATGTCCCTGAGGCAGATGCTGTCTTAATGGAGCATGGACAGACTGACTTTTCTGCTAGATTCTTCCTGTGCACTAGATTTCAGGGAGTTAAATCCTGAAGAGAAGCAGGAAACATTAATTTGCTAAACGGCCCTTTGGTTTGTGTGTTTTCCATCTCTGATTGTTGCTCAATGGTTCAGGACTAAGCTAATTATTTTAGAATAACGGTTGCTTTATATGCATGTTAAAATACTTTAAAACATTCTGCTGACATTTTTGGATACTAATGGTCATGGATTTTCTCACTAGAAATGTTGATTCAACTGATCATTGTGATTATAAAGAGTCAAAAATTTTTATTGAGTCAATAATACAGAAGATGAAGTATTTCTCAATACTATTCACTAAATTATGAATGTCACATTATGACCTGTCTCGTCAATTGTCCATGAATTATGGAGAATTAAAATAAGCCTTGTAGGGTAAGGGTGGGCTACAAACACCAACACACACTGCAATGTGGCAAGATCATAGCCATAGCGCAAGAAATGAGTCAAGTGTGCACAGAAATGTCTGAAGTTTTTCATTATATTTCTGTCTTTTAAATGTTTACCTGGAATGCTGCCATCATTTTCACCGAAGTGTTTGCAGGATCCTTGCCTTTATAATTTGCATTAGGTGTTCCAGCTCTAGGAAGAAAACGTTGACTAAACTTGTTTAGGAGGAAAAAAAAAGCATCTAAAGCTTAAAATAGTGGCAGTGTCTTCCATGAAGATGCATGCTGGAAGCAGCCAGGTATGGGGCCAGAACAGAGATTCCCCTAGAAGAGATGCTGGAATAGCAGCATATGCCTACATGCTCACTGCCACAGCTCTGTGCAGCAGGTGCCTTTTTATGTAATAAAAGTTCTGACCCAAATGTTCACTGAAAGAGCTCTTTGAAATTTTTCCCAGTCACATGCACTGTATGCTCAGGATCAAATGGTGTGGAGTTGGCCTTGCGCCTGTGAGAGCCTGTGAACCAGTGGAGTCAGGTTGTGAAAAGGTCCCCTTAGAACATTTCATTGACAAGTGCTTGCACTGCCTCAAGCAGAAAATCACTAGCCTAACCACTGGCTTTCTGTCATCATAAGCAAACCCTGAGAGACCATTTTAGGTTTGTGTTTAAGGTAAAAAAGATGTTAGTCTTGATGTAAAATGTTGAGCTATATTCTCTAAAACACAGCAATCTTCATGCACTGCAAAAAAAGGCTCTCCAATTCATAAAATCAAATAAATTACAATTAGATATTGTAATCTAAATAATTTCTTCTGGAAGTCACTATACATAAGCCAAAAAGGACTTGAGGTATTTCTTATAGGCAGGTTGTAACCCATGATAGTTTTCAGATTAATAGCACCTCACCTCTGAAAGAATATTCACCATCATTAATGGGCTGGGTTCCAGGCTTCTGCCATCATTGCATTTCTGATTATTGAGGACGCACAAAGATATATGTGCTGTGAATAATGAACCTAACTAGTCTTCAGCCAAACTTAAAAAGATTGGAAGTTGCAGATTTGGGTGGTCTGCACAAATTTGACTTCTCTGAGATTTGAATGTATTATTTAGTTTTTTAATATACTTTAATTAAATTGACAATAGAAATTGTTGCATAGTAAAATATATATAAAATATGTATGTTATGAAGCATATATATTTTAATTAACTATTTGAAAAAACTTCAAGTGTGGTTTCTCACACAGTACAATACATTTTGTATTTGGACAAGTAGAAGTGGAGACCACAAGTTGTATTTCTCTGTGCCTCACAATAACTTTAGCTAAATAAATAGATTTTTGCACTGAGATTTTGTTTAACCAATTCCATGGACATTTCAGTTGTGAAATTTAGATTAGGCTTCAAAGCAAACTTTAATGCATCTCCAGGCAGAGTAATTTCCTTTAGTGCTCTAGGCTAGTCAGTTAGAAGCATCCAATAACTATGGCATTCCTTATCCATGTAAACATAGCCTTTTTAATAGAAAACAAGAAAAGCTGATGGGCATTGACTGTTCATCTTTCCTATTAACTGAGAAATAGATGCCTTTAGTGGCTTTTAAAACTAGGCTGGTAAGTTTTTCCAAGTCTAAAGTAAATAATTTATTTTCTTTAGTATGTTCATTTTAAAGAATTAATGATCATTTAATAAATTAATTGCATGTGTCATTCACATAAAATCTATTACACATAAATATATTTTAAAATTTTCTAAGTAAGGTAGTTACAGCTCTAAGTTAGCTGACTACAAAGCTTTCATTTAGCTCCCTTGTATCTATGACATAATACTTAATTACAAGATCTGCTGTGATATTTCTCAGGGAATAGATGATGCTAACTAAGGAGCTATTCAACTCTTCTTTTTTTCAGTGTGTGACTCTGTTTCTATCTCCAGCATGTCCCAGGCTCTCAATCATCAGAGAAAGCCTTGACAGCAGTGAAAAGCAATGTATTTTCCCCAGTCACAGCTCCAGGGATGAAACAGCTGTTTTGGCTCTGGATTAAGAATAACACATAAGGGGCTGATACCTGTCATGAAGAATATTAACCAGAATTCATAGAAGTTGGCAAATAAATAAGCAGCAATGCCTTGTGACTGTGCCCAATGCTTTAATAACAAACAGGACTATGAGCCCTTACTGCAGTCTGTTCTCTGTACACAGTATTTCAGTGCAGAGCTAGTAGGGCCTGCAGAGAGGATGTGGTTTTCTGACTTCCGAGCAGGAAGCCAGATCATGGCTGAGATAATTAAGGGAAGTCTCTGAATGAGGCAGTAGACCAAGCTAAAGGGCAGGGGGCTTTAGCTTACTTATTATGAGTATCTTTACTGGTAGAGGAAAAGACTGAATCCCAGGTTTTGCCACAGAAAATTCACTGGTTGATGTTTAAATAGGATCCAGAGTGTAAAGTATCTTTGAAAGCCAGTTAGAAATTGCATCTGCCACCACCTACTAGGGGAATCTTTGTTTGCCTTCAAGGCTATCTCTACTCAAGTGGAATGGAAAGTGTGCAGATCAAAATGCTCATCAAATGAAAGACTTTACTGTTGCAGCTCAGTCAATCAGAAATCTGTTTCCTGGAGGAAAAGTATGTTTTCTTCTGATATATATTTATTACAAAGGAACTAGGAGTAATGCCAATATCATAAAGGCTAGGAGGCTATAATTAGAATGAAATCATATGTCAAAGATGCATGTTCATATAAAAAAGAAAAATAAAAGTATATTTGTGTCCCAAATACAACTCAAGCAGGCTAGTAGGTGCTATTGGTCATCATAGCAACAACATCTTGTTGGATGAAAAGACATATGAGTCATGTATTTCTCAATCAAAAAGCATGAAGATAGCACTTCTTTGAGGTTTTGGAAAAAAAAAAAAAAAAAAAAAGTAGAAATGGGAAAAGTAACCAGGCAATCACCTGGTTAAATCTATAGACAGAATCAAGAAGAAAGCTAGGCCACTGTTGCTGAATATTACCAGCAAATCAGCCACTTGGGTTTTTTAAATTATACGTGAGGGTTGTGAGCCATGGAAACAAGAATTTGCAAGAATTGCATGAGGAAGAGTGTGCCTGATACTCCCAGCCCCAGATCTGGAGTGCACACAAGATGCATGGGATGTACACGATGTTCATGCAGATTGGCCAAGACATGCTCAAGTATTCCACAGATGGAAGTAGGCTAAGGTCAGATGAAAAGTCCAGAAGACTTGAAACTAGTCTAGAGGCCAAAGTATCGAAATAAGCCAATTAAAAAATAAAATTATTGAAAAAACATGATGAGAGGTAAAAAATAGAGTAACAAGGAAGGAATCAAAAAGTACTTAGAATCCTAATTTAAGGAATAAAAGAAAAGTAGACAAAAATCTTGGTTTATATTTCCAAGCTCTTTAACCTCTCTGGGATGGCAGAGCCCCTCATTCATTTTCACTGTTGTGTATGCACAGAAAGCATCCATGCCCTGCTTTGACTACATTCTGGCTCCACTAACAAAAACTACCAAAAGTTACTCATTTCCTGTGTGAACCAACTTCTCTTTTCTTTATGACAATCTTTTGTAGATTTTTGAGGACAGGGCCATATTTGGGCTCACCTATGTTTGTCATTTGCCTCAAAGTTTCAACATTACAGACCTTAAATTCACCTAATAATATCAGAATTAGTATGATAAAATCCAAATGATCCCATTTGTTTTTGTGGTCTACTATCACCATCACTTCTTTGGTCTCCATGGCTGCCTGAGAAAAGGAAATATTCAGACCCTGTATTCAATCTTTTACTTATTTTGGTCTTGAGGAAAAATGTTTTACTGATATAATGCAATTTGTTCTGAAGTAACTTGCAAGGGTAAGAGCTTTTGATGATCTTGAATTTGCTCACTGATGGTAAGGCGATGCAGCTGTGGCTGTCAGTGTATGAAAAAATAACTGATACCTGTAAACATTATTTTTTAAAACCCCACACAGTCTAACTACATGCAAAGACACGAGAGAACACTTCAAATTTGACTTTATTTGTCTTAAGGTAAAAAATTTCCTGACTCAGCTTGAATATATACAAATTTTTCTGGAGAAGTAAAATTTCAATACAAGCCAGAAATATATAGTCTTGAAAACCCCAAAACATTCCCACAAACAGCTGAAAAGTTGGCTGACAGTGTAAGAAGGACTAAAATAAAATGTTAATTAATGTGTAAATGAAATAAACTGTGATTCCTCTGTCAGCTATAGTGTTAATCTGAAACTTATTTCCTCTTTTTTTTCGTTTGATCATTGCTCAGAATACTCCCACAGAACCATTGCATATGATTTCCAGTCCACATATCAAGTTTTGCAGACTTTCCACTTCTGCATCATCAGTTTTTCTTGAATTATTTGATTCCTTCAATTAATTCCTTCCCACACCAGTGTGCTGTACGTGCAAGAGTATTGTGTTACAGCTTCATTTACTTCCTTCCATGTCCTAGTCATTTTTAATTTTAGATTTTTCTAAATGCTTTTCTAAATTTGTGTTGATGCCTGGTAAACAAGCTGTGAAGGATCAGTCACCATTAACACAATCTGTCTATCCTGCACCAGAGAGCCCTTGAAGGGAATTTCCAGTGTGACGCTACAGGGTGTCTTGGCTTTTTGGAATGCTACAAAGCAAACTGTAAACAGTCTTCACTATGCCAGCACAAGCAACAGCTTTTGGTATCGTTTCCGGCTGAATCTGCTTCACAAAGATTCAGTGAATGACAGTTGTTTAGGAGTAGTAGGCGCTGTTTACCATTTTGGTCTAACACACTGTACTTTCCCTAAAAACCTCATATATCAAATTAGTTGTATTAATAATATAATTCTGGTTTTCAGCCTTATGATAAGAATCATTAAAAAGATAATCAAGTCTGTTTTAACTCTTGTCTTTCCATTCCAACTTCAGTAGTTCTGAGAATGCTCCTCAGCAGCAGACCTTTTCTAGATACAATAGATTCATCATCAGCCTCAAAGACAACAAGCCTGTCTGATCTGCTTTCAAGTAAATATGGTTTAACATATTTCTGGTGAATTCTGTCTTGGCACGCTCTGTTCAGGAGTTAACACTGACGACTGAACCTCACAGTCACTTCTTGGCTTCACAGATAATTATCTTAACCCTCTTCAAGGAAATCATATGAACATCAGCACATCTGTTTTTGTATTGTTCTCCATCACTGCATATGGTATGTCTCTGTTGTATGACTGTCAAGGATTAGGTGAGTCACTTTTCTGCAGACATATTTTTTCTCCAGATTTTTTCATCAGCCTAAGGTCTAGTTGGAACTCCCTAAATAAAATTGCCTTAGTCATAAGAGCCATATAACCCAAGGAAGAGGGCTGGTTTCCTCCCATACATTTTAAATCAGACAACATGGGAATGTGACCATCCTATTTCTTCATCACCACCTGAACAGGATGATTCAATAACTGAAATCTGTTCTTTATTTACTTGCCACTTTTAAATACACAATGCACATATGTTAGCTGAAGGACCCAGAACTGCTTCCCATCTTTTGGGTCGCTACATATTTGAGCTTCAGCTCCACTCCTGCTCCATTTTGTAGTGGAGTCCCATAACATCACTCTTTCCCTGAGCTTTGATTGTCTGGATAGAGAAGGTGGGTATTCAGGCAGCAGCAGGTTTTGATACAGTCCAGTCAAATTCTCAGTCTAGATGATCATACAAGTCCAGCTCCTGAATGATCAAGGTGTGCATACCCATCCACCCATTATCTGTACAGCTTAAATGGAGATCATCTGCCTTCTTCTCTTATAGTTCTGAAATATGTCCCAGTTCTGATATTAAAACTGTAATTTCAAGAATGGGACATAAGCGCTCTAACCTCTCACAGTATTTATACATTTCTTGCCGAGTTATGAAAACAAGTTCAAAGTTTAACAAATTACCCTAGAATTCATGCTGCCCTCCCCCACTCCACCCCCCACCGCTCTGTCTAGTATATTTGTCACCAAAAATCATTGCACTTACAGGTTGTAGAAACCTTTACTTGATTTGGAGAAGTATACCAATGGCAAAGCTGAGTTGGGACCATTCTGCCCTTGATCCTCTGTTCTCTCTGCACATTATGTATAAACTCTGACATTATGAAGTGTGAGAAGCTTCAGAGAACGAGTAGAATGCATTTTTGGAAGAGTGAACTCCTTTCCTTTCACTATGTGCATATTTGGCTAACAATAATTTTAACTACAGAACAGTGAACACTAAACTTGTGCTAATATTTTATTGTTTGCATTGCAGTTGCATAGGTTTTATGGTACTATAATTCAACATATTCAACTAATAGAAGTTTCAGATGCATAACCTACCTGTGATTTTGCTTTAAATTAAATCTAGTAACTCAATTTTTTTTCCTAGCTTCTCATTTTTCATTAAATCCACACAATTCTTTAAAATTTAATAATGTAAGCTTTTTGCAACCATTTGAGAATTGGGGTTATGTTGTTAAAACACTATGCGAGTAATTCATATGATCAGAGTAATACATAACTTTAGTGTTACAGGCACTTTTAAAATTTTGAGATTGCAATTTAGCTACCAGAAATATATAACTAATTGTCTTCATATGGTTCTGGGTGACTGCTCCTTATATAATGAATTACTCAGGAAATCTCTTGCTCTTGGAATACATTATAGTATACAAAATAAATTAAGTTTTTCCTGAAAACTTCATTACCACATTTTCTGCTCGAATGTGAAGGCTAGGTTATGTTTGCAATACTGTATGTGTTGTCTACAATGCAGAGAGAGCTCAATATCTCAGTTATATGTGAAATATTTTCCTGAAAGATATGGAAATATGAGGAATTCATCTCATTGATGTAAGAATTGTACCCCATCACTCTGGAGCAGATCTGCACCCAGTGATAATGGGACCATTGTTATCAGGTGAATATTTACCCCGAGGGCAATATGCGGCCTTTGCCTCTCCGGAACCTTTTACTGATTTCAGAGGATATTTTCTGAAATATCTGATCATCTTATGCAGTTTCTTCTTTAAAGTACAATTGGCAACTTGGTGGTATTGTGCAAACCAGTTGTCTTGTGAGAAAAATAAGCACCATACATTCAGTTTCGGCTATTAACTTTCATATGAAGTGAGATCTTATGCTATTTAAAATACTCTTATATTTCGCCCATGTATAAATTATAAACAGACAGAAAGCACCCATGGGATGATGTCGCCCTAATTTTTCAGCCTTCTGATATTTACATTCTTGGACTGGAGCTTTCTCATGCATTGTAACATAAACAAAGAATAATGTTTAGAAAACTGTGCATTACTTCCAGGGGGAAGGACAAATTGATGGACTTCTGGTTTGACCAGTGGGGTAAAAGAGATGTCAGCCTCATCCCCCAATCACTGATCAAACCCCAAAAACTATTTAAATCCTAATCCCAAAATAAACTTCCTTCTTCTTCCTTGTTTTCACGACTGGATGGTGTGAGTGTGGCTTCTTCGTGTCCGTGTGGCGACAGGATGAGCCTGGTTTTTAAATGCTTGTCTAAATAGCTACAAACACAGCTGTCATCACATGTGCTTTGATGACCTCCTCATCTTGATTGAGTAAGACCAAGGAGCAAGAAAGACAAAAAGAGAGAGGAATAAATGAAGAGTGGGAGGATGGGTGGATGTGAAGATGAAGGAACTGTTGTGGGTTGGCTTTCACTGCTTTCTGAGTGAGTCAGGAGCTCTCTGAAAAGCCACTTAAAATTGGGAAATTTTTTGATAAAATGGCAGCCACATCACTGTGATAGCATGCAGTGTCATAAAACCAAGGACAAGGAGATCAGAACTCCTGTGACAGGTCTGCCTGCCAATTGACCCAAATTTCCAGTTATTAATGCATATGGGATGGGTTAGGCTTTGAGGACAGATCTCAAGCTCCATCCTTTAAAGCAAGTCGATTTCAGAGCGAGTTAACACTCAGATACAGTAATAATTGATGCTCTGGCTCACCCTTGAAAATCTTTGCTGTAACATGTCTGCCTCCTTTCCTTCTGTAAAACAAAACCAGCAGTTATTTGATCAGGTTATTCTGAAGATTGCCTAATGCCTTGAAGGTTCTAAAAATCTCATAAACAAGAAGCAACCCTGCATGATAAGTTATAGGCAGTGCACCCACATTTTTTACCTGTAACTTATTGTTTGCAAGTCTGATGATCATAGGGTTTTCTAAAATGTTTGCTGCTGTGGATTAACCCTGTGGGCAGCCAAACACCACACGCAGCTCCTATCTTTTTCACTCTGCAGTGGGATGAGACAGAATAGGAAGAGCAAAAGTGAGAAGACTCATGGGTTGTGTTAAGAGGTTTCAATACTCAAAAGAGGAAAAGATGAGACAAAACAAAACAGAAAGAAACAAGGTGCACAAAAATCAGTTGCTCACCACTGGTAGATGAACACCTATCCTGAGCAACAGCAACCTGGCAAAACTCCTCCCCATAGTAGGAGCTAAAATAAAGAAAATTATCGCTACTGCAAGCAAAGCTAGTACACTTATCCAAAAATAATTAAATCTCACATACTTGTATGGTTATCTGAGTACAAATCCATGCAGTATTTGCAAATAAACATAATGAATTTTCACTTAAAGTTGACTATACAGATTATTATGTTATTAAACTATTATTTTTAAAATGTTTGCATGTTAAAATGTAGACTTTTAAGCATGAATTTGTTTTTTAATGAAGACAGCCATTAGCTACTTAAGCAAATTTTTCTTTGGCTAAAGGATGTACCAGAAAAGTTGGTACAAATAATATATTTGGAATATGTTAAATACACTTTTGAGTGAAAACAGAAAAAGAAAAGTAAAAAAACCCGCAGAAAACATCCGAAAAATATACTAACATTGAGGCAGCGAGTATTAACTTGTAAAAATTTTGAGAATTGCAGAATAGTGTTTAGTGGAAGGAATTTTTTATCTTATTTGTACTCACTGATGGGTTCTAAAATATCCTGGAAGATATGAAAGAGATGGTGAAAATTAATGACAATTGTACCTTACGTATGCAAAGGAATAGAGGTCTAAAAGATGAGACAAAGTACTAGAAGATGCTTTAACAGCAATAGCAAAGAGTGTCTCCCTGCTTGTACCACCAGAAAAAATTAAGCCTTAAAAATGAAGTGTTAAGAACTTACATTAAGTTTAATGGTACCAGAATCTTGGTCATTGTGTTATGTTTCTAGTAAAAAAAATTAGTTTTCAAAGACAGATGATGAAAATGGTTACAGACTACATGCAATTCCTAAGTGACTGAAGAAACCAGGATGATTTGATCTGCTTAATTAAAAAAACAAAACAAAACAAAACCCACAACTAGCAATAAAACCTTCCAAACAAACACATCAGAGGAAATATATTTGATTCAGCTAAAACAAATGTTGTTCAGAAGGTTGATAAGAAGGTTCTATTCATCTTCTAACAATGCAAGAACAAAAAGTTCTGATGAACTAGGAAAGCAATATACTTTTGCACAGTTTGCAATTAACCTGTGGAACTGGCTGTCATGAAATATCAGTGTGCTCAAGAGTTTAAGAGCCTTTGAAAAAGAGATGACATTTCATCTGAGTAATGAGAACATCCACAGTTACTCTGGTAAAAAAAATATTAATTTGAACAGGATGCTAACTTTCGTCATATTAACCAATTTTCATCTAAGGGATTGAAATAATTTTTGTCTGGAAATATCTTTTAAAGAATCTCTGTGTATTTCACAGATAATTTTGTAGTGCCAACAGCCCATCAGACACTGTGACCACAAATGTGCAGAGTTTCATAGTGACTAGATAGTCCACTGGCAGTGTCTTGCACCCATTGTATCCAGAAATCAAAGACTTCCAGACTGTGTAACATTATATATTTATTTTTATTATTATTGTAAAGCACACAGATCCCTTCTAAAATACTTTCCATGCTCTAATTTGCTACTGATTTTAACTTTCTAATATTTTATGGATTTTGGAATTTAATTAGACTTGTAAATGGTAGAATGAGTCTCCAAAATCTGGAAGGCTCTATTCCAGAGGCTTAATACATGCAAGATTTTGGTTTCTGTCTTGCTGCTTTTGGTCCTGCTTACTACGAGAAAAATAATATTTCATTTTTTCTTATCAGTACAATTCACTATTTTACCTATTGTGTCTCTTGTATTCTTTGACATGACTTTCTCCTGTGACTATTCTTACTCTAAACTTTTTGTTATTGAACACAATGGAAGCTTTATTCAGTCCAATCTCTCTTTCCATAGTATTTCATTGTCTGGTTGTTTTGTGAGGAATGGTAAATGTGAGAAACTGTTCATTAAAATAATCCTTTCAGTTCCTACATGCTTCAGTTCTACAGATAGGCACACACACACACACAAATACAGAGACATGCATTGTACTTGCAGTTATTAAGCTAAAAAAAGAAAACAAACTTTCATAAATCTGCTCCAGCTCTACACAGAGGTGTTGAGCTTTCGCATTTTTTTCTTAGTGAAAGTTAAGGGTAGGCAGGAGAAGTGAGCAAGGGGACAAAAAAGGATTTTCTACAAATTTCAGTGTTTTCCTATTGAGCAGAAAAAATGGGTTTCAGAAGTCATTTCAGAATGCGAAAGGCTCGAACAACCAGCCAAAATTACTGATGTCACACTGCTTTTCCTTGTTGAAACTAAAGCCTTGACCCTTAGCCTTTCATTTGGCAAGTAACCGACTTAACTGTAACCTTTTGAACTGTTCTGGAAATGGTTGTCTAACAATTTAATCCAGTAAAATAATTTGAATAGCTAACTAGCTAACAGAATGGAACCAAGCCCATAAGTGGGGTTAGGATGGATGACTGACTGTTGCACTTTCTGACTATAAATCCAGCTTTGCCTTTTTCTCTAGTTTGTTGGTTATTCTGAACTTGGCAAAAAGGTGCTGAGGTCTTTAAAGCATGTGTTGAGCTGTTGCTCTGATTTACCCTTTTTAAAGGTCCATTTCTAATGACATTTTATGGAAAGCAAACTCCTAAGACGAATTTACTATCTTGGTTGCCGTTTCTTAACATCATATTAATTTTAAATCTAAATGAGAGTATCTGAGTATTTGATGAAATTATCATTGAAACGGCATGTTCCTTAACCCCATTAAATCTGCATTTGCAGATCAAAATATTCCATTGGAAAATTCCCAAATGACTTCTATTGTCAATGCATCCTGTTTTCCTGTTTTCTTGTAGAACACCTAAAATAACAACTCATTGCATTCTGTATTTTGCACACTCAGGAGCTCTATCCTGATGTTCATGAGCCAATATTTTCATGTCTTATTATTTGTGTGGGCATTTTAATAACTATTATGTAGAATAACCTTCAAATATACAATCTAGATTGAACATACTATGGTAAAATTCTGCAAGAAATTTTATTGCATTTAGGGTCCAAATACAATTAGGATGCAATGAGTTGATTGAAAAAACTGAATATGTGTTCATGCAAGTGATTGTTGATGACTTGAACTCATATCATGACCAGGCAGATGCTGTGTAATGTGGAAACTTGACAGTTGCACAAAGGCATGAGCTGTCCGAGGCATAAAACCTCCCCTATGTATAATTTTCTCAATGTTCAGTTGCACTTTGGACAGTAAGGGAGATACATTAGGATAGGGTGATGGCAGAAATGCCTCTTTCAGTAAGAGCTAGTTTCCTATTTTACAATCTTTCGACTATAATCTCCCTTAGCACAAAAATTCCACTGGTTTGCAGGAGTTATGTGCTACTGAACATTAATAAAGTGGTAAGATTCTGTCTGCTATGAATTTAAAAAAAAAAAAAACATAATTCTGCATTAGGCCATTTACTTTGGAGTAAATCTGAGTCCTTACGGTCATATGTAGAATTAATATCACATAATTGGTCAAAAGCATCATTCTTTAGCTTATAATAAAAACATGTAAGCCCAACTGGATATGGGGAGATGGACAGAAATTCTCCCCATCCCTGCTGCTGCCTTTATGGAGAGTCTTTCTAGAACAAGCTCCCTGAGGTGCTCCATTAGCTTAGAACATACTGCATGGCTCTTTTTTTCCCATTGTTGCTTTTCTTTTGTTTTCCAGCCAATAATCTTCAAAAGCTTTTAAACAACAACGAGGCCAGAAGAGATTGTTGTCTGAATTTAAAGAGAATAAAGTCAACAGAGAGCCTCCTGTACACATGATTTCTTTCATTCTCTATTTCTTGCATTAAGCCAATTACTTAATGGACAGAAAGTTATTTTACAATCCTTCAGCGTGAGGCAGATTACTGAAAAATCTCCCTAAGCAACGGAAAACAATGTATAAATAATAAGAACTTAATCATTTCCTTGAATGAAAAACTGCTCACAAGGGAGGAAAGATATGCATGCATATGCACTAAAATTAAGTCATCCTACTTACATGCTCATGTCCCCATGAAGCATGCTCTTCAAGCACCATTCTGAAGCTCAAATGCTGCTATGCCTCATGATCCAACACATATGTAGGGACAAGACAGTGCTGTACTTGTGTCAGTTCATTTTGGCAGCTCTCCCGACTACAGAGAACAAAAGGAAATGTTATCGTGCTATTTATGTTTTGACAAATTCTACAGAACCCAGGCATTTTTCTCACGACCAACCTCCCCCCTACCAAAAACAAACCAAACTACCAAAAAAACCCAACCAACGCACTGAGCAAAAAAATCCCCAAAAGAAAACAAATGAAAAACAACAAACAAACAAATACTTACACACACACGCATACACACACACAAAAAAATTATTACAAGCAAACATCAAACAAGTCAACCGAAACCCAAAGAAGACCCCAAAACAGCTGATGATATCTGACAACTTAGGTACAGGTGTAGAGACGACTACAAGAGTTTAAAGTCTTCTGCTACTCAGCTGGAGTTTTAAAAGTCCAATTTTAAAGTCTCTCCATATCTGATGGGGTAGATTTAAACATTCAGTAGCTTTTACCTGTGCAGTATTAATAATCAGCTTCTGGCAGTAGAGAAGCAGGAACCAAGAGATGACACAAAAACTTTATATACTTATCCAGTAGCACTACTTTCTATCTACCTACCTATCTTCCAACTTCTTAACACAGTAATAATTCCTACTGTTATGAAAAATAATTTAATGAAAAAATATTCCAATGTTAGTAATCAAAAGGGACAAAAAGCTTGGAAGGACCTGAGAGATGTTAGATAGTGATATATATTTCTAGCCAGAAAACCAGATGCCAGTTTCAAGAAATCATTTTGTAATTTGAATTATTTCTTAAAACAGCATGAGAGGGCAAAAAGTTACCATTATGAAAAAACACTGATCTAAACCCTCACAAACACTCAGAAAGTAGTACTTGACCTCCTCTTTTCCCTGTACCATCTAATTATGTCTTTAATTTACATAAAATTTATACTGAATTTTAGAATATTTCAGTCAACTGGATTCTACCAACAGCTCTTATCATTCTGCTTTACGCTTTTTTGGTGTCCAACAGCAGCAGCTATTTTGTTGGCAGTCATGCACTTTCCTAACACCTTGTTTAGCTGCAGTTCCTTCCAGCACAGAATGGGCAGATACTTACCAAAGTAGTTTTATGCAGATCTGTCAAATTCTGTCCACATTTTGGTTGATGAAGTGAGTTCTTGACAGAAATACTTCCTTAATAATTATATTTTGAACCATTCCAATCTCTTTCAGGAGTTGCATCAGTGGATTCACCTGAACAGTATAAAAAGCATGACTAGTGAGCCATGGAGTGCAACTAGGGCATTTTGGTTTTAACAGCTTTAAATACATTTCAGAATATATTGGTGTAACAATTGATCTTTTTAGTACAAAAAAATTGAAAACAGCAGGTGGGGTTGAGGGTGTGCAGGAGACAAAACTGGCATCTGTAAGATGAAAGAAGATGATGTTCTTCAAAAGCATCTTGCCCACAAAGGAATGAAAGTGTGTGGGAGCTGCAGTTTACACTTTAAAAATGCTAAGTATCTGGTTGTCTTGAGTCCTTTCAAACAAATAAGGGAGCTCCCACTCACATTAGCAAGTGAGCTTTTACTACTATCTTTCTTTGGTATTTCTAAAATGTATGATTTTCTAGTGTTGAAGATCTAAAGGAAGCAATAATTGACTCAAAACCTTTTCCATTCGGCTATTTCGGGACTATTAAATGAGAATTTGGGCTGACAAAAATGAGTTTCTGTTTTGTACCATCATACCTATTTATGCAGTGAAATTAATTCTATGTTCAAAAAATGTATCAAACACACCAGTTCACCAGTGTATTTATTTTTTATAGAATGTCTGGAGGTGATTTTCTATCAATCTATTCGTGCTATAAGTATATTGCATTCACTTCCACTCTCTTTTAAGTTTGTGAATACAGCACATAATAATGAAGTTTGCAACTCTCAGAAGTTACTCTTCATCGAAGATGGGAAGAAAACACCCTCACCTAATTGACTAATCTGATATTTTGTTCCCTAAATTCTCCTTTAATGGTTAGTGTGCATTTATGAAAAGGAGTAAAAGCTGACATAAGGTTTAGTACGTTTCACTTGTACACCCTCTGTGAATTTATCGCATGCTAAATAATACTTTTCCAATCTGAACACAGCTGTAACAATCCCCTCAGCTGTCACTGCTGCCCAAAACAGTGTTTAGCCTATTTTCCCTACAGCTAGACTGGCTCCTTGTGTTATTCTCATGTCTGATTGTTTTTCTAGCAGGCATCCCATTTTTTGGATCATATTCCCTATTTGCTCATTTGATCATGTGCAGTGTGTATCACATACCGTATTTGGTTAAGGAAACTTCTTTGCTATCAGGAAAACCACAATTTCTTCTATCATGCTCTTTCAAATGTATTGATTATACAATCATCTAAACCTATGTTTGCAATACATATAATGAATATTTATGGAGCGTAGATCAGAAAACTGTTCTTTCTTTTTTTTCTGGTATCACATCTACTTTACAGATTGATATTAGGCTAAATAGAAACCCAAACACAGCCCTAACATATTTTTAATTGCAATTTGATTCTCTTGAAGCATTCTCATATAAGATTAATTTAGAAGATCTCTTCACAGCCCTTTTTAGATGGCTCTAAAAATCAGCTAAGCAGCTGTTTCTACTAAAGAACAGAGGCAAATACAATATTGCTCAGAAATTCAGGTGCCCTGTGAAGGTTTTTTTGCCTGAGTACTGCTTTGGCTATAAGAGCTGGGGTGGAGAGACAGAGACAGGCAGAAAAGAAAGCCTTTTTCATGGGTCATTTCTATTAGCATCAACACCTGCTCAGTGGATTCTGGTTCTCCCCACTTTCAGCTGCCTTTTCCTACTAGAGATGCCTCCTCTCTTCATTGAATCATAGAATCACTTGGGTTAGAAAAAAAATGTAAGATGGTAGAGTCCAAGCATTAACCTAAACACTGCCAGGTCCACCACTAAGCCATGTCCCTAAGTGCCACATCTACATGCCTTTAAAATGCCTCTGAGGACAGTGACTCAACACTTTCCCTGGGAAACCTGTCACAATTCTTAAAAATCCTTTTGGGGAAAAAAATTTTACTACTGTGCAATCTAAATCTCTCCTGGAGCAACTTGAAGCCTTTTCTCCTATTGCTTGTACTCAGGAGAAGACACAGACCCGCATCTCCAGAGTTTCCACAGTGAACCAGACCAGAGAGCTGGTATCTGTTAAAATTAACAATTTTTTTTGACCTTTTTCACCATGTGATCATCTCCCCATGTGGCCTCCCAGCTATGATCCCCTTAGAGAGGAGGCAGTGCAGGAACAGAAAATGAGAGGCAGGAGGACAAACGTGGACAGAAGGGGCTTAAGGTGCTGCTGCGGCTGAAGTCTGTGGAAGTTTGGCCTGAGCCAGCCCCAATGTAGATGGTGTCATACCATTGAAATTCCAACAAAAAAAAAAAAAAAAAAAAAAAAAAAAAAAAAAGGGGGTGTTGGCCAAAAGAGGCCTGAATACAAAACCTGGAAAAGGAGTTTTTCTTTGTCAAAAGAGTCATGTCTTCAGTCATTTTTGCAAAGGAGCAGATCTGCATTGGAGATATTTCCTTCTGCTATCAGTTTCTGATGGTTTTAATAAATTTAATAATTTGGTGAAACTGGCTGGAAAACAGTTGCAAGTAGTACAAAAATGAGAAACTTCACTTTGTCCATTCTTCTGCTTTTCTTCATGAATTAGCATGAATCAAAAAATGAGATCAGCAAATAATGTAATTGAAAACAGTGTTCCTTACCCATCTCGCTTGGTAGGCAAGGACACCATCACACACTTTTTTATGAGAAATCTTCTAGCGGATTAATTTAATTATATAGCATTTTGGATAGTTCTTTTGGCCAATATTTCAGTGTTACATTTTCCAGTTGTCCGACTGATGCAATAGGTGACAGCTGATAGTGGCAAGAGTGTGTTTATGGAGTAAAGCTGAATGTTTGCTAGGTAATTTCTCCTTTGAGAACTCTGCTTCCTTCAAAACCAAAGATGTGTACTTCAGGCATTAGACTCACAAAGACATTACTGCAGCTGAACACAGGGCTGCAGCAGCTGGGTGTTAACTGTTAGATCAGTTTTAATAAAAACCCATGCAAACTGACATAACACATCCTTGCATTCCTTAATTAATTGAAAAATAATGTTAAAATAATTTTTCATGCCCTACCAAGAACTGGATCCTGACTTCAATGGGAATCTGAAACCTCTGCATTGATTTTTTTCTTTACACTTGCCTGGTAACCCCTTCCTCTTCTGTCAAAATATTGCTTGATCCTTTTTCTTTTACACAGCTGTTACACCTATTATATATTAAACAAAGGCATGCTCTTGTTTATAAACAGTGAATCGCATACTTAAGTTTGCAAGCTGGTCACAGAATTCCAAGTTGTTTCAGTTTAAGAACCTGCATAACTATCCCAAGGATTGGGCCCGTAACCATGTAAAGATAAATATCAGAAACACAAATGAAAATACTTGAGCATATGCACAGCTTACTGTGGCATTACTAAGTCATTAGGGGTGATTGCTTGTGCCAGGAAACTAATATAAACATTAGATGATTTTGCATCTCCCTGATTGATCATACATTTGTTAGAGATGATGAGATGAATTTTATATTTCTGTACAGCCTGAAAAAAACTAATAAAATGGAATAGGGAGCTATGAAACAGAGAAGACCTTCTTCCAAATCCTGAAGGTCATTTCTTCATGAATACAGAAATATACCATCTCTTGGTAAAAAGTACAAATATATTCTGTAGCATAATGCTCTGTATTTATATTTTAAACAATTTAATGAAATATTAAACAGATTCAGTTTGAGATCCTGTTATTAAGCTATAGGAAAGGTCACGACAGTAGAAAGACTGCAGTAGCTACTCTGTGCAAAGTATCTTGTTATTCAATAATAACATGAAGTTTTAACCTAGAGCTGATATGCAACAACTGAAAATCATAAAATCATAACTTTCTTCTTTCCTATTTTCTTGAGGCAATTTTTTTTCAGTTGGGCAATGTGTATGTGGGGGGGTTGTTTCTTTAAAATATTATTTTCTCAAACTTATCTCTTTCTTATCTTTTCCTTTATTCTTGCCTTCTAGCCTGTTTTTCCCTCTGCATTCTCCCTTCCCCCCAGTTCTCTTCAATTTGATCTCATCCATATGGTCTCAAACAAATTGGCTGCAAAAGATCTGGGTAAGGTGAGCAGATGTCCTGTGAAAAAAAGTCATCAGGGTGTCCATTTTTTCCCATTTCTTCATATTACACTACTCAGTTGCACAGTAGGGGAAAAATAATAGGCAATTTACATATGAAATCCTTGGATAAACCTGTGTTAAAATACTGGAAAATAAACTTTTGCAAGAGTTTGTCAAAATTAAAAAAGAAAAAACAAAAAAAAAACATTGTTCATTCTTTGCAGTTATGCCAGCAGGTTGTCTAAAACATCTGCTCTGGTAATATGTCACAAGAAATAGCCTGTGCAGGTTAGGCCAGTACATAATAGAGGTAAATGTATTTTTAAATGCCAGGTTTTAAAAGAAGACAGATCTGCTTGGTATCTCATTATAAGGGAAATGGCTTTTCATGTCACCCCATCAGTAGTTGTGCAGCTTTGGGGAAAGTTTCAAAGGTTACGATCCGTGCCTTTTAACTCTTAACCAGCTGACAATCTTTGCAGTGAAAAAACCCTGGATGGTTTTATTTCTTGAGTAACAAAATTGACTCTTTGTTTGTCTTTAAAAAGTGAAAGGGAGTTTGCATTATATCTGCACATGGAGAATATTCTTCCTACTTCTGGACAGGAAATATTCCCCTTAAGGGAATATCTTGATGGGTTCCTAACGTAGGGATTTGCTTCTCTGCATGTTCATGTGCATACACATACACAATTCTCAAAAGTCTTTTTGGGCTAATTCTAATTAATGGCAGCATATCACTGAAATAAAATTACTGATTTCCCAAGAAGTGCCTAGTCACATCAGCAAAGCATAAATTCAGCTTTCACAAAGCTTTGGCTTTCTCTGAAGGCTTCAGAATAGATCCACCAGAAGTCAGTCAATAATCCTTGCATAAACCTGCAAATTGTGGACCTAAATTCAGTAAGTCAATAATATATGTTCTGAAATTAAGTATATTTGCACAATTTTGCACAAAGATAAATATTTAAGTGCGCACTCATATAATTTACTAAATCATGGATTATCTAGCAGAGTAAAGAACTTTTAGGTGATACAAGATTCCTGTCTTAATTCAACATTTTTATATGTGATTCCCTTGGAAATACTTAGTATCTTGCAGTTAGGCAAGTAATTAGAGATTTTGTATAATCAAATGCATATTGCTATATCTACAACACCAAGAGACATTAATTTCCTTTTGTTTGCACTGGTTGTATGCATATAATGAAAAATAAAATACATATAATGCATATAATGAAAAATAAAAATAAAATAAAATTAAACTGACCCAAGTAAGAAGGTAATATCGTCACGGTGGACTACGGTTATCTCTGAGATCAAAGTGTTATTAATTTAAACAACTGCTCATGGGGAAACACACAGATTCTTACCAGCTTTGACTAAATTTTTAGTGGGAAGTCAAATATATATTTCTGGTTAAACACCCAGAGAAAGCAGGCTCAAAGTAGAATCAACCTGCACAATTTTGAATTTACTACCAAAAAGTCCTTGCACTGACCATTTTGGAGAAGATTTTTAAAGATACCTCAATGCACCCTTATTGACTCTTGTGGAGAGACTCCAACTCTAGCTTTTCACAAGCAGAAGTCCTATGTTGTGAAAGCTTCTTCTGTTGTGGATAGATATAAAACAGTAAAACTCCAAGTATTTTTTTTCAGAATAGGATGACTATTTCTTCCTTGCTTGATTGAAACAGAAGAGAAAAAATCTTATCTTTAATTTGTATATGCTAACTCCTATATATATTTTTTTTTAATAAAGCACTGTTTCCTGTCTTAAAAAAAAAGTTTAACACATTTTAAAACCACAAATAAGAAGTGCGAGAAATAAGGGAAATGAATCATGAAGTATAAAAATGTGTCAGAAAGATAGTGCCTGATTATCTGGGGAGGCTTCTGCTTTGCATTGATATTACATAATAGTACTCTGGTCTGAACTACTCTCAATTTCTTAACCAAATTACCCTTTAAATTACCAAGCAAGGGCCATATGCTTTCCTCATTTATGCTGCGCATATCTCAGATTTTCACTTAATTTAAACAGGAGAGACATGATAATTGTCTCTTTAGCTTAAAGGAAAACCATGTGCTTTTCTTTTAGGGCAATTTTCTCAAAGTTACCATGGTGAGAAACACTTTTTCACAGAGTCCTCCTGATCTCTGACTCAGTCTAGAAGTTGCTCCTTTTAACTTCTTTACACCATCATCTTTCTAGTTAAGGACTAGTCAAGAGTCTTTTTCAGTACTTCACAATGGCTACTTTATTTTTCTAAGGACAATTATAGTTGGATGAGTACATTTAAGAGAAGAAAAAACCCCTAAGTTTTAAGAATTAATTTGCTCCTAAATTCAAAATCATTCATAACTCAGCAAGATCACAAATATTAATAATGTGCCTAAAATTATAGCTAATATTTAGGAAACTCACTAAATTTATTTCTTTGAAAATTTTGTAACTGGACAGGTGTCAGAATGCACAATTCAAGACTCATTATGTCCATATGTCTATAATTTGATCAAGTGAATTTTTTTTCTTGGTGTATTTTCACATGATTTGTGGTACTGAATCATTTGGTCCGCTGTTTCGTAGGGTGCTAGGATTGTTTTTCTAGTGGTGCTGTTTTGCACGAGAGAACCAAAATGGTAAAACTTTTAACAGGAACTGAGGTTAGCCACTTGCGTAAATAATATTAAACTGTTGGGCAGTATTAGGTTTGTCATGCTCCATTTCTTGCCTCCACAATACAATTTCCTACTTTTATTTCCAAAATATTAATATATGTAGTTTAAAGGGAGCACAAGTAGGTTGAATTAGGATTTAGTTGCAATGGTTTATGGACAGCTAGAGGTTTGTCAAAATAAGCAGACTTGATAAAATAATTGCTGTGAGGATAGGGAGGGGGGAAAAACAGCATCTATTTCTTGATTTACAAAATTTCTCATGAGAAAATATATGAATCCTATTAAATTCAACCAAAATGGTGACATGGAGCACATGTCCTTCCATTCCTGTACCTGCCTTATGCTAGGTCAGAGAAAACAGAAAGTTATTAAATCATAAGGCTTTCTATTTGAGTGCGAATATGGGATGGTAATGCTGGAGGTAAGACCAAATTCTCCAAATCTTTCTGTGGGGAACTGACCACTCTCTTATCAGGAAGACTAGATTTACACATACTAATTAATGAAGGTTTTATAAGACCGAGCAACTCCTCACTATTTTCCCCTCTAGCATACCGATCTGCCATTAATCTATAGCACTATAACAGAAATCTCTGTTGTTCTACAGTACCATGTGTCTCCATGCTCTAAGGTCTGATGTCCAGCTGGACCCAGTGCTTTGGTGCAATTGCTTTGCTGTTAGGAATGTGCTCCCTGCTAGAAACTCACATTTCAGAGGATTGTTGCCATCCATTCCTTCCTACTGCTGCAGGTCCTAAGCATGGCAGCTCCTCCATGGACAACACTGACCTGCTCATTGAGTTTTGAAGGGATCCAACTCTTGGCTTCTCACATACTGGAAAAGAGTCTCTCAGGGACAGAGAGTGAGAATAGAGAAAAATGATTTTTGAGTTCAATATCTAATTTAAATTTGAAGACTAGCCAAACAAAATGGAAACTGTAAGATCAAGAGAAAGATAGAAGTGGAGGAGAAAAAAGGCACTTGGGTTGGATTTGCAGATTTTTTTGGTTTTTACTTCAGTGTAACTTTTCAATTATCTAAAGCAGAAGGATACTTTTCAATGATACTTTTCAAGCTTCAGTGCCCCTCAGTTTTAGTTATCACTGAGCAACAGAGTGTATCTGTATGGGATTGACAATAATCTTGATGTCAGGAGTGATGTTTTTAGGTTTGTGTACATTTTTTTGGCAGAGGGTGGGAATAGGTTTTAAACTCTGTTCCATCCACACTGTTCTGTGGACCTGAAGCAGCTGAGTGCCCCATTTTGTAACAGACTTCGGGAAGACAATCTGTGCTCATAAATGTGTGGAGAGATCAAAGGATGCCACTGTTGAGCAAAACCCTTAGTAAACATTAAGAGCACATACAGCAATTTGTTGGCACCCAAACTCAATCCAAGCAGGGAAGGAGATAAGGGACAGTACCATATCTGTGTGAAGAGCAATTTAAGCTGTATTAAAGCTAGGAGGGCAAATCAGTCACAGAAGTATGAATTTAAACAGAGCCAACAACAGTTTTACATCAGATTTTTCTCTGCCACTTTCACAAATTACATATAATTTCTGACTTTTCTGTCCATTCACAATGCCCACTATGAAAATCTGATGGCAAAAGGCCGGTTCAGTGAAACACCATAAAAGTACCATCAACAGTAATTTATATTTTTTCTTAATTTTTTATCTTGTTCTGGTTTACTCAATTCAGTTGCCTTGAGGAACACTTTGGTAGATCGCAGAGATCTCCATTCCAAATCTAGAGAGACCATCAGACTGTCATTCTCATTTTCATCCTCAACAGACTTTCAACTTTCCTCTTTCATCATGTGTGTTCAGTCCATATATGAGAATAACACTGTGCCACTGTTCATGTAGTGATGTGTGTGTTTATGCCATTCATGTGACAATTGAATATGTCTATCACAGTTATTCAACACAATACAAAAAAGAAAAAATTAATTCAGTTTTGGAATTTGAGTTTCAGTGGCTGGTGGGGAATAATGACACCAAAAGGGTTCAAAGAGTGTGAAAGGCAGCAAAAAGGATTTATGTGCTTCATTTGGGGTAACATACTAGTTTCAACAGTCAGTAGGTTCATTCGGTGTGGATCTGTGGCACGGCTGGAGCACCTGTGCAAATCACTTGGTCTGTTTTTGGTGCTTCTCACTTTTCTTTCTACCATGATACAACAGGCTCTAACTTTCTTTTGGCAATTTTCTTTTGGCATGCGGTCAAAAGGAGATAAACTCTTTCCACTCTTTATGAAAAATCATAAAGATTTGGCAAGTAAAATGAAATTTTATGACTATTCTGTATTGTACTCTTATAGTAATTGTTTTGTCTTCTGGTTACCTCAGGTACAGTTAGATGTACACAAACCACATGATGGTGGATCTCCAGCACATGCATGTCACACACACACAGAGATGACAGGATTATCAAACTGATGGCAGAATTAATTTTGTTAACTTTATCTGTGGTGGAGGTGGAAAATATGCAGCTGGTGAATAAATAGTATGAAGAGATAATAGAATTATTCAGCCTCATTAAATGGCTACACATTGTGCTATTTAGTAATTCATTCAATAGCAAGGTGTCTTGAAGAGCAGGTACAATAGATTATTAACTGTAGGGGGACTGCACACATAAAGACATAACTGTTAAGAGGAATCAATGCATTGTGCTCAGCACCATATGCATAGAGACACAGAACAGTTATTATTACAACATCATCTCAGCTTGTTTAACACAGCTATCCCTGTCCTTTCACTCTGTCCTCTTTTCTTTGCTTTCCTTCTTTTTCTTTTTACAGAATGTAACTCTATAAAGGAACATAACAAAATCTTTCAAATTGAAATCTCACACCTCTCCACCCTCCTTAAGAAAGAAATGCATGCTATCAACAATACACATTAATCAGTTACAAATGAAAGTAATAATAATCTGCCATGCTCTTCTGCCTATTATCCTAAGTAGCATGAAATGATAATTTAATAGTATGCAGTACTTCACATCATCAATAAAAGTATCCAAGCAGCAAAGCACAAACACTAACAAGTGTGCAGCACTGGCAATTCTCATCACATCCCCAGGACCTGGTTCATTTTTCATCAGATGTAATGCCAGCTTGCCAAGTTACAGAGGGAGGAATGAAAGCTTCTACTTCAACCTCATTAATGTGTGAAGGGGAAGAAGGCTGCCACTTCCTTAGCACTGCCTGCCTGAGAAGTTGTAATGGCCCCAAGGTGTCACCAGCAGGGACTCTACTATCACCTTCTGCTGCTTTTGTAGTGGGTTTTTCCCAGTCCTATACAGCTGCTGAGAAAAATTTGCTCTCCCTTTTCTCATCATCTTATCTCACCTTGGAAAAAAAGGTTCATATGTCTGTCTCTTAGCAGTCATCAGCTGGCTGACACATCAGCACTGCCTTGTTGGGGCCCCATTTACAGTTTGGGTTTCCCTTTGTGGAATTGCCATCCCTGGAAGTGGTCAAAAGGCATGTGGAAGGCATTACACCCTTGAGAACATGGTGTAATGGTGAAGATGGTGGTGCTGGGTTAACAGTTGGATTTTATGATGTTGGAAGCCTTTTCCATCTTAATGATTCTGTGGTTTTATGAATGGTGGGGTTATATCAGTGGTTCCCACTCACATAGACTGTTGTCTTTACACATACTGATTCACCAGGTGACAACTTTTATCTTGGTGAAGCTGGATGGAAAACCTCTCTCAAAGTGTTCAGTGGAAATTGGAATTTCCACAACAGAAAGCTTTGCCACAATAAGAGATCTATTTTGCCCGAAGTGAAACAAAGTGGAAGTGTTTTTTTACAGGGAAATTGTGACTTGTATCTTACCCACCTGTCTTTTCATGGAAGACTCTGTCCCTCAAGGGTTATTGCTGTCTCTCATCAGCTTTAACTGATGGTGCCTTTATTGTAGGTACAGCCCAGGCCACAGAGCCACAGAAGGGAAGGCAGGTTTTGGCACACAGCTGCTATGTAGCATCCCAGCAGCTGCATTAACTCTTTATCAACTGAAAATATTTACACATTCCAAAAGTGATAATTATTTTTAAGCTGACAGCCCTACAAATGATTTTTCAGCACATTTTAATTTTTTAGGGTTATCAATAAACTCAAAATAATAATCTAAGAAGATGAAAAACATAAAAAATTGACATCAGAGTCCTGTGTTTATTTTAATTTTGAGAACTAGAATGATGTCAACTTGTCCACTCCTGTAGCAGTTTCCAAGTATGATACATACAGTTCCTACATATACAGTAACATTGTGGTAACCAGCTCAGAAGAACAACACTTCTGTTTATTTCATCGTTAGGATTTTGGCTGCCTATAATCTTTTTCAAATAAGGCTAACTAACACCCAAGGGTGAGCTCATGTGTAGGGGACCTCATGTGCCTGTAATTGAGCTATCTAGGAAATTACAGACAAAAATCTTCCCTGTAGTCCTGCAAAAAGGTTGAATGTCAGATGTAATAACAAAAGTAAGAAGTTAGGAAGACACACTCCCAATCCAATAAAAGTTACAGGAAAGTGGATGAAAAAAATTAAAAAATATTTCTTTCAGAATTCTAGGCTTTTCCTTCCAACAGAACTGTAAAAGACACATGTTAGCTGTCAGTCCTATAGTTATTTAAAATTTATGTTGTAGTGGTTAGAAGAAGCTTTTCCTCACCTGCTCTTAGAAACCCTGGAAAAAGTAATAAAATTTTAAAAATCGGATGCTCAAAAAGTTAGATTTTTTCCATTATTAATTTCCAGTAAAAAGGCTTTATTAAATGGAAAATATCTTATTATGTATGTATGTATGTATGTATGTATGTATGTATGTGTATATACATATCTATATTTATATATTTAAATATACATTTATATATTTATATTTATATTTACATAAATGTGTTAGTCCAGATCTGGTAAGATTGAAAAATAACATTAACCTCAACACAAGTACTAACAACAGCATATATTCTCAGGTTACACCATGAGCAAGACAAGCTACTGCAGTTCACATATTCAGTTAAAAGTTGTTGTGTGGATAATTAGACACAGTCTGTGCTGTGTTGACATCATGCCTGTGACATGATTTATGAGTGCCTTCCAGCTCGAGATATTCTATGATGATATGATTTCTAGTTGTGTTGAGTTCCATGCTTGGTGCTCGTTTCTGATGCTCAGCACAGATTTGCAAGGTCTGGAGCTCAATGACACTTTTTCAAAAACTCCATTCTCCTCTTCCTGTATCAGTACTAATAGCTGCAAAGAATCAAATCACCACGCTGCTTAGCCATTTGGCCAGAAGAGCATATTTTGTATTTGCTGCTTGAAAGGAAATTCTCAGAGGATTTAAGTCTGTGAAAGGCTGGGCACCAGTGCTCAAAAATATACGAATTGGTTTAATATGCTTGGAAAAGGGCAGATGTGATTATATTACTCCATTACACATGGAGGAAAACTAAGGCATAAAGATATAGAATGACTTCATAAACCCAGAAATGAGTACTGTGAACATTTCACTTCTTTTTGTTTATCACTTCAGCCACCTGGTACTCCCAGCAGCTAACCCAAATTTTGGCTAGATGAGGAAAAAGTATTTCTTCTGGAAAGCCATGTTGGATTAAACGCTCAATATGTAACCAAGTGGTTGTGTCAAGTGGAAAATAACAACTTTATGACAACTGTTTCTGTACCATTCTCTCATAGTGTTTAACAATTGATTATATGTAATGACATAATATTGAAACACCAAATGTCTTTTCAGTAGTCACTACAATTACTTTTTTACTTTCCGTCTCCATCATTTGGCTTTGATTTTAAAGTGACAACTTATAACAGGCAATTCTTGTTTTCACTATGTTGGTTTAACACATCCTGCCTTGGTGACTTTCAGATTAAACAATCTTAGTTAATTTTATTACCATAATTGTAGCTAATACTTAATATTATAGGTTTTCAATATTTTTAGGTTTCTTTAAAAAGATTTGGTTCATACGGAAATAGCAGCAATTTGCCAGATTCCCTTGCGAAGAACAACTCAGTTATTTAGCAGATTTCAGTGCCTGGGTTCTGGATGAAGCCCATCTGTGGTTTACTGAAGTACCTTGCAGCACCACTTTTATCAGAGTATTATGGGAAATTGCACACCAATGACCCAACTTTATGCCATTTTGTTCTGTGATACAATTAGGATCACAGGATAACTTAGGTTGAAAACCACCAATTGTTATTACAAATAATCCCTGTAAAGCTGTCTCTTATCCTGTTAATAACATGATGATTAGCCTTAGCCACACACCTAATAGAAACTTTCTGTCAAAGTTAGAGGAATCCTTTTTTCAAAAAGATTTCAAGTGAGAAATCTACCACTGTAAGACTGAACCTAATAGCATATAACTGAGGATTTTTTGTGTTGAATGCATGCATTGCCATAGCTAATTTGTAGAGATTTCAACACCAATTGAGAAAGTGGCACAGAAACATAAGTCTGAAACACCATATCCATAACACATAGAAGAGAATAGTAAATCTAATGATGTCTTAGTATTCACCTGGGATCCACACATTTCCTGTGGAATATGTTAGTGATGTAAAAATGGCCCCTTAACCTCACTTTTCCTTTCCAATATGGAAAAAGAAAGCAAAAAATTATATTTTGAGAACATTGCCAAGGTAATATGAGCAAGCAAAATTGTAGCAGAGGTACTGTTATGTTTATCCTGATTCCTGCTTTTATAATCGCTGTAATGGGCCTGTGTGTGTTTACACTGGTCTGTTCACAGCACAGAACAGTTTCCAGGTACTCTGACAAAAGGAAAAACTACATCACACCACCTTTACAGTCTCCTGCAATTGTCACTGAGTTAGAAAAATAATTTAAAATAGGGCTAAGAATTTATAGAAGCCCTGTGTTGGCTTACAGTAATCTTTCTATATGAATCAGAGTAATTGGAAACCTCTGAGAATGTCAGGGCATATAAGCATATACAAGTGACTGTTATCTCTTAGTGTTTGATGGCGTTGGCATTAACCGTCAAAGCCTTGTTGTTCTGCTTATACTTCATCACCTCACTTTGCTCTGAATATTTGTCTTCCTCCAAGACAATTGGTTTGTCTGTACAATCCCATTTTAAAAGTCCGCATGCTCATAAGCACAAATTGAATGCCGTTTTCACAAAAGTGCTATTTAGTGCACACAGGACAGCTCTTGCAAGTCATGTAGCTATTTAGTTCTTCTGATGGTTTTAATCCATTTGTACTCTTGATAGCTCTTCACAATGGATTGTGCTCCTTCGCATCTGCGGGGCTGCAACCATAGGAATAAGTTAATGCAAGTACTGACGCAAGTAGAGTTTCCTACCATGAAATACAAAACTGGGTGGTTTGGGCTTCACAGTTGTGTTTCTTATTGCACATAATGCTCCCTCTTTTGTTAAGCTCTCAGTGTAAGTTTTTTTAATGCTGCCTTGAAAAACATCCTGCCATTTTCAGCTAAACACGAGTTTCCAGTGGAAAGGATTCCTCTCTGTCTTTCTGTGCTGCTTTTACTGGCTGCTTTGATTTTCTGCTTCTTTCGTTGTTTTCCTGGACTACCATCGGGGGATGGCATTGATAAACGAAATGCTTGGCTCTCCTATGACATTAACACCATTAAAAGTAAGTTCTCATGAGCAACTCATTGCTTCTCCCAGGGAGTAGTGTCACAATATGGATTTTCAAACTCTTATGTCAACAGTAGAATTAACTGAAAAAGAAATCAGGAACAAAATAAAAGCTCAAGGGAAATGCTGGGAGCAATCAGAGACTCTTGTTCACAACCATTCTGGTGCTGTAATGAAGCTTCATTACAAACAAAAACCCAGTTCTATAATAAAGTGGAGGAGACTCCTCTGTAGCACAATGCCTTTTTACCATTCCTAGCTATTCTTGGTGCACCAAAAAATTAGAGAATGAAGGTTTTACCACGTTTGGCTAGAAAGTAAAAGTAGGTTCAATGATAAGGTCGTGGCTTCTGCCTGGTCCTATTCTAGCTGACAGAGTAGCAATAGGAAAAAGTAGCTACATCTGTATTAGACTAATAGGAAGACTGACCATGTTAAAAATCTGAGCCCAAGTGAGAGAAGAAAAATAGCTGATAGTTTAATAAAATAAAGCCAGTACTTTATTATTTTTTTATCGGTGTTCCTCTCAACTCAACTGTCAATAAAATGCCCTGAGCACTCTGAAAAAAAGCTGTTTCTTGAAAAATGTTCATCAAACTTTTTTTTTTTTTTTCAGTATGATATCTCTCAAGAATAAAAGAAACAGTTTAGGTGATATAGTAGCAGGTGGGCAAACAGTGTAAAGTTCATCATTTGCAAACAAGCTTTGAGCTGTTGCTCTTTAGCTTTGATGTCACATTTCTTCTTCTTCATTACAAGGACCCTTTTCTATCACATGTGGATGTACTGAAGAGTAGGGTGGTATAAAGATTTTCAAAATGTTTTTTACCAAGGGCTAGTGCTGCCTTTCATTTTTAAATCTCACACTGAAAGCTAGTTACAGACCACCTGCCTAGCCCAAGTAATCAGCAGCTTTTCTAAGGAACATTGTCTCCAAAGGAGTTCAATCTACATTGTTGTACACTCCTTTTTACATTTTCTCATGTGTCTGGGGACATGCTTCTCAGCTCCTCACACAGAGATGCTCAAGAATTCCTAATAATAAATTCACTCTGCAAAGCTGTTCCCCTACCATGAAAAACACAATAAAATTTTTGGGAGACCACCAGTACCTAAGTAATTATTTTGCTCTGAGGATTGTCACAGTCATGATTAGAATGTAGTTCAGCTACATGAAAATAAAACCATGCTTAAAACTACTCTAAATACATACAGCCTTTCCTCTGTCTTTGTAAAATGGGGCTGGACTGAAAATCCCATTCAATTTGGATTATCTGTGTAGTATAGACTTACACTTAAGTCACAGTTTGCTTTTAACTTGCTAGCTTGCATATGGGTGGCAGACTAGCCACAATCTGACCACCTCGAACTTAGTGTCATGTGCAAAATCTTTCCAAGATTTAAATACCTTGAAAAGCTGCCTCTGCTGAACACTGAATACCTCTACTAGATTGGAGCACAAATGTTAATTATCTGCAAAGCTGAAAGTGATAAACTTCTAATATTACACGTCAATGACTGCAACTTCTGCAGAAAGCATCTTGAGTCAGAACTCGCACAGGTATAATTTTACAAGATAAGTATATATAAGCAATATAAGCTAATTAAATTTGAACATAAAAAGTCACTGCACTCATCAGTGTCTGTATATTTAGCAACATTCAAAAATCTGTACTGTTTCAAAACCATATTTGCAAATTTAATGCTCCATCCAATTCCTAAATTTCCATTTACATTAAAAAGAAAAAAAAAGAAATTACATTGAAGTATTTACATGTATTACTAAACGATTACATTTCATTATTTCCTGCAAATTAAAGAAAAAAGCTCTACATCTGCTATTGCAACAGTTTGTTTTGGACCTGTGATTTAGATAGTTTATTTCAGTGATTCTCAGTCTCTAAACTATACATGTTTGCAGTCATACTTTTAATTCAGAACAATACAAAGGTGGTATTCTTCTGCAAACCACTGAAGACCATTTGTTGCTACAGACCATAATTTGGGAACTGCTGGTTTAGTCTCCTGAAAATAACTTTGTTGCACTAATGTAGTCTGCTGGGATATGGAATTGATGGCTTTGTTAATGGCTGTCTCCAGATGTTTACTCTCCGTATTTTCATACATTTTGTTTTGGAGCTAATTACCTACAAGATAGTTCAGTTTTACAAGACTGCTGACAACAAACAAAGAATAGAGTGCAAATGATGGTATGCCAAAAGATACTGTGCTGATTGGAGCTTGAAACCAAGCTTTTAGTGAATGGAGCACCTGGACTCTTGGAGCATCAGCCCGTAACACCAACACAGCTCATCGATTCTAGAAGTACTCCAATTCAACAGAAATTACTCCTCAAAAGTTATATTTACAGTGAAACTTTTACTTTGTCCTAGAATATAATTATTGCACGTATTAACAATTGTTGAGGAAGAAGGAGGAAATGTTCTTATAGTTGCCAGTGTATTTTGTAATCTGAAAACTAAGTTTTTGTTAAGAGAAGAAAATAAACTCTCTTATTTACTGCCTGACCAGACAAAATGAAATGTATAGATATTTGCACCTTTGATGTGCAACTTATTCTTGTATTTATTTCACACTTTAAAAGGTTTCAAAATAAAGGACTATGCATTAATTTCTTTCATCTTTATTATTTATTTTCATAAGCTGTTAAAGCTGTGCTTTATTTATTGCAAGTCATCCGTACATAATTCTCTGTAGTTTAGAAAACTGCATCTAACATTTTCACCCCAACTTTATAAATTGCATTGATTTATTTCTGTCTCTAAGGCCTACAACCATTTATTACAACAACAAAACATCCTCCATTTCTGGTGATCAAGGAACAAAGTCTACTCATTTACTGTGTAGTGAGAATTGACAGATGGCCAAATGGGGTGATAGATTTGATTTTAATGTGTCTTAAGAGAGTAAATGAACCAAAGGCAATCTTCAACTCATGTGAAAAGTTGGATTTTTGTGTGGCTTTTCTGCAACAGTGAGGTACAATTCTCACAGCACTTCATTGATTTTCCAATCAACCATGACCATTCAGTTGGAAAAAAGCAGGGTCAAAGAATTTTTATAAAGGGTTTCTCTTATTGTTTTTCTAGAACTGCACAAACAAGACTGAATGTACATAACATAAAATACCCTTCAGTGTTCAGTGGTGGTTTTTGTCCTCCTGAAAAATCTTCGTGAGTTTTGCTGGTTATACATTTTTAATTTGACATCAAGTGAAAATATTTTGTCAAGAGAACCATCTGCATCATACAGATAATGAGAATAAAATTTCCTCCTATCTCTCCACCTATTATTTTAGCATATATAATTGATAACAAATCTCTTTTCATTTTTCCATTTAAACTTTGAGTAGAGATAGATTCCCTGTTTCAGAGCACGAAGTAATACATGGAGCAATGCAATAAAGCCAAAATGCAGTAGATCAGAGGAGTTTGTCACTATGCTCAGACAACAATATATTTGTAAGTCCTTACATATCGTTAGGGACATGAAAAGTAATTACACCTTGTGTGTCAAATAGTTTGTTAGTTAGACCTCAGTGTGGTTGGAGTCTGGTGAAAAATCTCTAAGGCATGCTTAAAAGTTGTCATATTGGAAAATAAACACTTCCAACCACAGGCAGAAATATCTGAGAACAAGTGCATAAAACACCATTTTAAGATTTAAGTGTTTACTGCAAGTGAAAATATTTACAAACTGCCTTTGAGCTAATTGGTTGATTTGTAACATCACTGCAAGTTTTGTGAAATATAGATGGTGTGCTAGAAGAGGCACTATTTTTCAATCAGGTGACATACATCCCATGGTACATTTTTAGGTGGATAATGCCACCTGAATCATGAGCACATGAGCATTGCCTGAAAACTGAAAGCTTCTCTCTTTGGTTTGGTACACAAAGCACTTCTCAGAATCTTCACATCATGCCTTATACAGTGGGTCATACACATACACTGCTTATTTAATAATGCTTAGTATTTTACTTGTGTTTGGTATAATCCAGTATTTTGTCATAGATTGTGCAGCTAAGATAAAATTCTCTCTTTGTAAGAGAGAAATTATGGTCCTTTTACTAGATGGAAAATCAGACAGACTACATTTTTCTTGGTTTGTGGAAGGAATTTAGACATTTTCTCATGTTTTATATATGAAAATCTTCGGTTTATAAAAATTGCTTCTCATTTCAAAAATTAAAGGTTGAAATCTGGACTTTGGAGATGATAATTGATTTCAAGAAATAATTTTTCTCCAATGGGAATAAGATGCTTATAAAACAGTCCATAACGTTTTCTAATTACCAGTTGAAAGACCAGAGCTATCAAAGTGTACTCGCTGAATAAAAGTTGCTACACATTTTGTCATCTGATCCTCATTTTCTTTTTCATCCTTATATTGGAATATTCATTTCAATTTCTCTTAATTTTTAAAGGAAATGATGTATGCAGTAATAAAATTCTTTTTGCACTGAACTCTTTAAACATAAACTTTAGAAGAGCTTTGGATCTGGTTCTAAGTGGTTTCAGTGGGAGATGGAAGAAAGTGTGAAAATGTTAGATTAAATTCCTAAATAATTTATTATCACTGAAAACAACAGTCTATTCATTTCTTTAAACACTGTTTTGCTACTGTACTGTACTGAAGAATTTGTAGGAGCTTCAAATCTTCAAGGATAACATGGCAACTCTTCCTGCCCAGACTGTGCCTGTTTTATCATGGATGAATCAGTAAGCTGCTCTTTAAAGGAAAAAAAAAAAAATTGGATAAGACTGGGAAAATTAGACGAAATAATAATGGCTAAATAAGTCAGCTGGACCATGACAAAAAATACTTAGAACTGGGTTTAGCTGATCAAACCAAGGCATAACTATAGACATGGACAGTATAGATAACTCCAAACATTTCAGTTTCCTTTTGTCAACAATGTTGAAAAATAGGCTCATCTACAGAGTAATTTATTTTGTCTTCAACTCAGTGTTCTGTATAGATGAAAGTAACCACATCCTAAACTATCTTGTCTCTCATCTATAAAGATATTCTGGGTTCATGAGAGTTTCTGTGTGGCACTAGTAGGTTGCCAAGATGGAAACCTACTCAAATCCAGTGGGGATCTCTGGATTATGGGATCTCAGGTGATTAATTGCAGTTACTATGTCTTTCTAAAGTCAGCTTTGCTTGGATTGTGAATTTTATGGTAAGGGACAAGACTTACTGTGCTCTACAAACATCAAGAGGCAGAAGTTTAGATCAGACAACTTATGAAATGTCAATATTTTTGCTGCAATCTACTTAGTTACATCCAATCCATCTTCCAGTTTAAAGACTATGCTGTAACCATGGCCATAATGGTTAGAATGCTGTTATAATTTTATGAGATTGCCTTGGAGAAGGGAGGATGTTACATCTTTAAGAAAATGCTTTTTTTCTGTTCAGCTTGTATCCATGATCATTAGAGTTTTCTTGAAGAACTCTTACTTTATTATTGTTATTATTCCATGCATGAATATATTTACCAGGTTTTTAGTTAAAGTATGCAAAGTTCTCTTTCTCTGTTTCTTGAAAAATTTTTAGACTCTTCCCATTCTGGAGGCACTGCCACAATGAAGACAAGACGCTATTTTGTTCTGTAGTGTACTTTATAGTTACCTGCTTGTTCCTTTCAATTTGTCTTGGAGCAAAGTTTTGCTATTCATTTGGCAGAATTCACATATAGTTTGGAACAATGCACACTAATGCCATGACATTCAGACTAAGCAAATGGCAATAATTTTCAACCTGACTAGTTATTTGGATATATCCAATTATTTGCATGGGCAAATGTGTCCATGTGTATGTGTAATAGTGACTAATAATCCCTATATTCTTATTGACCCATCATACACACTCTGTTGAACTCAATAGGAAATGTTCATGCAGAATAATTGTGAAATCAGAATAACCAAATAATTAAAAAAAACCAAACCTGTAATCATTAGAAATTTAACTACAGAAACACAAACACAAGTTGTACTCCCTGAAGTAACTGTGCTGTTGACAGGAAGAGGAATGTTGGTTCCAGATCATTCATTTTGAAAACTCACATGTGTCCATCTTCCCTATAGTCCGTTCCTTCTCTCTATTGCTGCTTAGTGCACTGAATATAAAAAAAAATTCAGATCATAGTCTAAACAATCTTCCTAAGAAGATGGTTTATGCCACAATGCATTTTTATCTCATATAAACT
Organism: Sylvia atricapilla; assembly: GCF_009819655.1. Lineage (NCBI taxonomy): Eukaryota > Metazoa > Chordata > Aves > Passeriformes > Sylviidae > Sylvia > Sylvia atricapilla. Next base: position 115,560,204 of record NC_089140.1, on the reverse strand, counting down.
TTCCCCAAATGTTTCGGAGACATTGACATGGTTGTTGTTAATGTTTATTTACCCAACAAAAATCTCTACAAATCTTTAAAAGCTGAGTGTTATCAATGTGTAATTTTTTATTTTTTATTTAATCATCTGGATAATATATCTAGCCCACAGAAGTTCTAATACATCAATTATTAGCCATGGTAAATACTGGCCTAGAAGGAAACATCCTGATAATTCATGGAAAAAATCTCCACCATATTAAAAACTTGTAAAACCCCCGAATTATTCATATTTTTTAAAAAGGGAAAGGAAAAAAGTAGCGGCCTGATGGATCAGTGATGCCTGTGTATTGTATCATCTGGCTCTCCTCGTACAGGTTTAAAGAGAGACAACCCTGCAAGGGGGGAGCTAAATCAGCCTTACAAAATCACTTTGGACTGGTGGGCTACCATCCCTCTTTTGGTGGATTACCAAAAGCTGTATAAAATCTTCCATATAAAAGATTTTGGGTCCATTTGACCCACATCTTCACCAAACCTGTTTGACTTCAAGGACAAAAGCTATCAAAGATCTTGCTGCTGCCAGAGCTGGAGGAATTTGTTGACACTTATTTAGAGAAGTGAAGATTCAAGAGAGGATAATAGGCCTCAAATGACAATCAGATGACATTATGAACAAAGGAAATTAATTACTCAAAAAAGAGCTAATGAACTGGGAGTAGGAAAGTAAAATATTGAAGAGGAATTGAGAAAATATTCTAATGATAAAACCAGGAATGGGGCACATGTGCTGAAGCATTGCAAACTTGTTTAGCTAAGTTATTAGTGGCCTTACATTTTACAGGACTGTAAGACAGTCCTGCAGAATGCAGAGGGTGAATCAAAGTCAGGTGTATGCAAGTCTGGTTTTTTCCCCTTTAAGGTAATGACAATATTTCTCCACTGTTTCAGAGGAAAAGGAACAGAAGAAAAATTGTGTAAATGCCACTTCATCTGATTTTGTTACTTTTAAGCATAAGGCAGTATAAATGAAGTCAACTCACTCAAAAATTCTCTGAGATGTATAAGTTGATAAGAGAAACACATTAAAACATTGAATTCATTTTTATACCTTTGTATAATAAGCTGATGTTATATATTTCTTCATCTGCAAGGGTTTGCAAAATTGAAATTAGTAGAGGTTTAGGTCATAAACTAGCTTTCTGTTTGCTTCTTTCATTCACACTATCAGGTTTTCTGCAATACATAAACACATCTAGAAGGAAAAAGGATGTGTTTAGTAGTTAAATAAATTAAAAGCATCTGAAAAATAGAGGAATGTATCAGAAACAGATCAGATTATTTTTTTAATCTCTCTCGCAAACACAAACATTTGATATACTATGCATAAATTTGTAGTAAGACAATTTTAAGTTTGCATGTTATTTACACAACATAACTACTCCATTGGTAACATTAAGATTTCTCAACTATATAAGTATTTGTATAATTTAAAAAATGTGTATTATTTACCCAATAGACCGTAAAGGCTTCATGCGGAGCAGTTACAGAGATCCAGGACATAATAATGTCTTTAATAAATCTAGTTTGGAGTCATCTGAGTGCATTAGATGACTAAAGAAAATATTTACACATGTGCATGAGTTTGGCTTTTAAACAGTAGTAGAGGAACCATTTTCCTTATCTTACACAGCTACCTCAAAACAACAGAATATACTATGCTAAATTATCCCACCACATACTTCTGGGAGTTTTGCATTTAGTGTGGAGAAAATGTTATTTTTCATTTACACTATAGACTTATATCCCAAAACCAAAAGAGTACTTTGAGTCATAGAGACAAAAATCCTCCAGAATTACTATCTTCCTTTTGGCCCCTGCTATTGCTCACTGGATTTAAGTATGAATTTCTGCAGCATTTGCAGTGAGTGTTGAAGACTTGATGATTCATTGGGTACTGTTCACAAGGTTCCATGAGATGCAGGGCTGTCTGTGCTTGACTCTCCTGGGGTAACAAATTCCTGCAGATAATTGTTAAGAGACCTGAGTTAACATATTTCAGCTATTAAATATTCGCAACAAACTACTCTCTGGAAATTAAAAGAAGTAAGAATTGTCTGCAGAGTTGGGTAAATAATATTTTAAAATAAAATTTAAATATTATTTTAAGATAAAAAATTTGGCACAGTTAAGTGCCGGAAAAATTGTAGTTAGCTCATTTTTTAATAAAGACGAGGAATGAAATGTGAGAAAAAAACCTAAGTCCAAATATGAAAATAAAAAAATCAAGATTAATTTTCTCAATTATTATTAAAGTCACAGAGGTACAAGAAAGATCACCAGTAACTCTACTCCATGCATGCTATTTAAAACACAGAAAATTACTGAATTCCTTGTATTACCACAAATTGATATCTTCCACTCTGTTCCTATATGATGAATTCATATGACGACTTCATGTTGGTTTTGGCAGGATTTTTTTAAGGCCCAATGCTATTAAGGTGCGACTTCAGACAAATATTTTCTTTAATATTTTGCTAGCTGTTATCACAAAACTATGCTTACTTGTCACTGCAAAACAACAGTGTCGGCATCACAGTGGTGTGCGAGCAGTTTATCCCTTTCACAGTCAGAAAGAACAGGTCAGAGCATTTTTATAAGAACACAGCTGAGAAATGAATACCTTTTTTGGTAATCTCTGCCACAGCACACGCAGGTAAACATTCAGAAAATGAGTAATGATTATTGTCTACTGGTAGAAAGATCTTCTCAGCAAATCAGAACAGACCCCATTGCACGTCTTAAAAAAACCACAATAAAACCACAAAAAACCAGAAATACATCAGACACGCAGTATCTTGGCAGCATGCTCAAAGAAATGTGGGATTGGCCCTTAAGGGAATTCTTTTTCTCAAGTGGATGTAAATGTATTCATCAATGCAAAGAAATGCATAGTGTGTTATATACACAATACATTAATAAATAGCCATGCATTAAAAAATAATGAGATTTTCTACAAAAAAATCCTGTGGTGTTTAGGGTCGTAAAAAAGACAGTAAAGGAAGGTGGAGGGGAAGATTATGTGGAAAATCTGATTAAAATACAGAAACTTCATCCTATATATAAAATAAAATAAATATTTTATTGGCTAACTGTAAACAAAAGAACAAGTGCAGTAAAATGTAATTAAAAATGTAAAAGTGTGGGGAGTGATTTATTTTACCACAGTGATATTAATATTAGAAATAGTATGTAAATAGATAACAAGGCTCTGCTGCAGAAACGGTGGAAAACGGCTGTTCATTTTCTGTAATGAGCTTTCATCTTTTTGATTTTCCCTTTAAGTACTTCCAGTGATTTATTAATAATGATGCTCTTAGCTATTGGAAAGCTCAAGCAAAACTTCAAATTCTGGTACCACTTAACAGGTATTACTCAGAGATTTTTTGATATTTTCAAGCCCGGTCAATATGTTTAACAGAGCCTGTTTTGACAGCAATATAGACTGTTTCACACTTCTGCCTCGTCATGTAGAGACCACGAGGCCTCTGTGCGGTTTGCGAGCCACAGGCCACGAGATCAGAAGGCAGAGAGGTGCTCTGGCTCAGCAGCAGCTGGCACACCACAAGCACAACATCTCTTCAACATGTGAAGCATGCAGCCACCACAGGCAGGGCTTTTCTGCTTTCATTTCACCCTACTTGGCTCTATCAGACAAATTCCTAGCGAAGAATACTCTCCATGTAGACTATACCTTTGAAACATGTGCTGGTGAAAGCAAGCTCTGGTTTTGCATCCAGGCTGGCATTTTCCCTGCTACAAAGTACCCCAGGCCTTTCCTGACAACTAACAACAAGATGGCTTAATAAGTTAAAGAAACTAATAGGGAATTGTGGATCATGGTAAAATAATTGCATTTCTGCCAGCCCAAGTGTGAGGCCACTTATCCACGGCTTCAGGATTGCAGAAACTCAGCATCTGACCCTTGTTTTTTGAGATGGTGCAACATAGATTGAAAAGGTGGTACATGACTGCAACCAACAAGTGTTTTCTGTTCTCTGTTATCTGTTAATGTATAACGTTATAGTTTTACATTTGGAAATAGTTATGCACTTACACTGGAATGGATTCATAATTCCTATGACTGTGCACAATAGATTTCAGTTAAAAAGTATCACAAATAAAGCCTTAAGTATAGAAGTGCAATTTTAATATAACCACCACTGCTGATAACACAGGCAATTTAATACATCAAATTCCTTCCTTTTTCAATAACTTCTTATCCTTTCAGTTCCAACTCATTTTCAAACACCCAAGGGAAAAAAAGACTACACAGCATGACCTGGAAGGCTACAAATCTAGGCTATTTTAGAACAAAGTAAGGTGAGAGGAACAGTACCTTTTCTATGAAAATGTACTTTCATTGAAATCAAAGTACTGGAAGGGAAAAAATGTCAATGGGAAACTGCTGAACTAGATAATTTAAGTTTTCTCTCTTCATTATAATTCTTTGGCACTACTGAAATAAAGTAATTCAACACAGCATTCTCTTGATTCCTGATTGAATTTTTAAAAAAAATTCACAAGAGGGACTGTACAAATAATTATTTTTCTGTTTTAAATCTCTTCTTCAAGGTACTCCTACTTTATTTCAAATCACTAGTGGAAATTCCTCTCCACCTTCTTTCTTAATACATCTACAAGTTGGTTGTATACTGCTGTTACCTTCTCAATTCCCAAATAAGGAGAACTAAACATGGTAATTCTCCTACCTGTTGTTAGGAAAGAATATAGAGTTTAACCTTCAGACTTCAACACATTTACTGGAGCTTCTTGGAACTCAAAGGCAGAGAATTTTCAAGGTTTTTAAGGCTGTAGATGAGGTCATTGGGTCACACTGAGAGGTCACGTGATGAGATCAGGACTCCGGCAGCCCCAATGTCCTAAAAATGTATTCTGTTCTGGTTGAGTAAGAAAAGACTGAAATACCAAATTCTTCATATATTCTGATTATCAGAAGTCACTTTAACAATTTCTTACAAAATGGGAACAGTTATGGGTTCAAATAATTTTACAGGCTTCATACAGAACTTGGTAGAGAAACAAATTTCTGTTAAAGAGATACTTTCAGTTTTGTTACTTTTTAGTAGGTATAAGTATAAAACATGATAATTGCATTGAAGTTTTAAAAATAAGGAAAAGGAAGGAAGGGAGGAAAGAAAGAAGGCAGGCAAAACCAAAAATATTAATAACATACAAGAGTCACAGCTTGCATTTCATTTTGATAGGTCAAAGAAGTAAAATAATTTTGTGCAAGAAATTTTCTATGATGTTTTCTTCAAAGTAAGTAGTAGCAGATAAATATTTATCAATGCTTACAATCCTACTGAAGACAATGCAGGGTATGTTTGTGAGCATTACCATGCTACGCTATTGAATGCATAAATGATCTAGATGGTTTGTAAAAACACAACAGATTTTTGTGCAAAATCTGGTATGATAAAATGTTTTTCAGTACATATGTGGCTGCTAACAGCAGAATTTTTTCTTCCAGACACTGGAATATTTTTCAGGAAAATAATGTCTTTCTTGGAATAAGAACAATGCCCAGAAAAGTCTATCAGCTTGTTTCAGTTGCACCACCTAAGGCAGTGGTTGACCAAATAATGTTTACGATAAAAAACTCAGTAAAATCACCTTCTTCTATATGTGTTTTTATATTATAGCCCTGAGATTAGCTCAGTTGATCAGTTATGTGTTCCATCCCTGTAGGGGCCGCTCATTTCAGAGTTGGATTCGATGATCCTTGTGAGACCCTTCCAACTCAGAATATTCTGTGGTTGTAGTACTTTATCACTTTGTAGGAGATGCATTCCAGGGCAGTACTGCCTGTGAATATCACTCTCCCTGTTTTTCCCTTGCCATGACAAAGTAAGGCATTCAGTGTGATATTCTGGTTTGGTAAGGTTCTTGCTCTTCTTGCTCTGTTTTCAATATGTACTTACTGCTATATGCTCATAATAGAAAAAGTAAGGTCTAACACAAGTTCCTGGCACTCATTGAGACTGATGATAATACTCAGCCTGGTGGACAGAAAACCCAGTGTCAAGGGTGAGCTCCCAAGACAGTTATAAGGTGTCAGCCATTGTATTCGTCTCTGCGTCTGAGTCACTTTTTGCAGATTTGTAAAGCTGAGGCAGTTGAGTGTCTTTAAAGAAAAGGCAACAGTCTCAAATATACCAGATTTTTTTTAAAGTTAGGAGCAGTAAAAGTTTGGTTTCAGGGATTTAGACTTAGCAATATTGAGGGGAGATGTTCAAAATGACAGAAGATAGCACCTTTAAATATGAGTAGTTAACTCCTCTGCATATTTTTTTCTGATATCCTCCTAGAAAATAATATTTCAAGAACTGCAAAATATTTAGCTAATGCTTTTCCAAAAACATGCAGTAAAGAGAATGGTATTCTAAATATCTATATTGACATGTAGATCAGCTGAGGACACTTTTTCTGAGAGAAGACTATGCTTAGTTATTTCAACGTAATTGGGAAAAAAAAAAAAAAAAGACAGTATGTAAAATAATAAATTTACAATTGCATTTTGAGTTTTTTATTGCTTTATCTGACTCCCATCACAACCAAGGTAAATCTATTGAATGTCACCAATGTTATTATGTTGTTGTGCTAATATGAAAAGAATTGGTTACTACATTAAGATTGTATTACATAACAAATATCTCCCTAGAGCAGAAAGTCAACATAAAAAAGGCTATAGTGTAAGCCAGATGTTTTGATATTATATTTCAGAGAGAGCATTTCAGGGGTGGGGGGGTAAAAGGAAAGAAAGGTCATTCATGATATATTTACATTAAATAAGACAGGAAAAACAAAGAGATAACCTCTTTGCTAAAGAAAAAATGTTCTCCAAGTACAATTTGTTCAGTCTTTTACTTTTTGGAAGGGTGTTTTGATTTGGTACATCTTATGTATTGCAGACTTTTTCCCAGACATGTTGTGGTGCTCTTGTCCATTTTGCAGTGTTGCCTGAACCACATCTGTGTTACTGTTCTCATTCTTAGGAAATTTTTTATATTTGCAGTATTTTATAAGATGTCAATCTTTCTCATTTCTAGAGATGTATGTAGAAAAAAAAAATCTTTTAATTGGTGAATAAATACAATCATAAAGAACAGGAATGGTGAATATGATGACCAAAGATTTTTAGGGTTTTTATATATTTTTTTAAATATTTGTAGCTTTGTAGATTGCTGATACATGGCTGTATCTTCTAGGTTTTTTCCTACCCTTTTCTCCTATATTTTAGAGCAATGTGCTACCTTCTAACACATTCCTGAAATGCTGCTTAGTTTTGTTTTCAATAAGAGAAGCTACAACAGGGACATTTTGGTTTCCAGTCAGAATCTGAGAAGACACAAAAAGAAACGGGACAAAGCTCCTGAACCAATTGTACTGGGGTAGTATGTAGGAGAAAATTACCTAATCAACTACTTGTCTAACTGAACTATATTTGATAGGTATACTAATCAACTGACCTTATAAAAACTGTAGAAATACTGCATTACGTGTGGATTCCACCATATGGTGCACTTTGAAGGCTTTAATTTAAAAATTGCTTTTCTATTATTATCTTAACACTGTTTGGAAAAGTTTTGTGTTTTATTGCAGACAACAAATGTTTGATCTTTCACATATTTTTGGAATGACTCTTCTTATTCTTGAAATGCTTATTTGTGTAGAATCATAGAGTGGTTTGGAATGGAAGCGACTTTTAAAGGTCATCTAGAATATACATCACATGTATAACTTTGTCCTTGTAGAATCTGAACTTAGGTTTACTTACATGGCTGCAGTAATGAGCAGTCATAAGTACTTGCAGCATTAGAGCTTAGTGATAAGAGTATGAACTGCTAAAAGAAAATAAATTTTATTGTCTTTAAAGAGCACCCCTTACGTTCTTGACCAAAAAATTACTTTTATTTTCCAAGGAGGCAGAGGTTTTTCTTCCCTGAGAGCTCCTGCAATGAGGCTTTCCTTGGCTACTACTCTCCATTAGGACAGAAAAACTAAAGGGAAATTCTTAAGCTACTCCTGCCTGAAAGAACATCCAAACGCTTCCATCTCCTTAGAGGGCCAAGAGGTAAAGAATTGTTTCTATACTTGTCTAATGTGTAAATCAAATTTCATATACGGATACATTTTATAATTTGTAACACATTCTGTTTGACAGAGTGGTCTATGCTATCTGATCTAGCTGGAGCTTCCCAAGAGGCTGAACTCTGCACTTCTTTTGAGTAGAAAATATATTTGGAAGTAGCAGTGCTCAGGTAATCATGCTCCTTGTAATCCTTCATGATTTCTAGTGCAATATTCTGCAATGCTACAAATCCTTACACTTCCTACTGCAATATGCACTAAGCAACTGAGGGTCATTGCTCCTGCACAGCTTTCTATTTGGAGTATATTCTAGAATTTTGAAATTAAGAATGTAAAGATGTAGATTATAAAGCAAAAAAAAAAAAAAAAAGCCCCAGCATAACCAAGACAACGGTCAAGCTACCAAATCACCTCAAACTGAATTCAACAGGCAACATTTGAGAAAAAAAGTAAGTTGGGAGGAAGAGAGTTCAAAACTCTTAATTCTGGACCAATGTCAAGGATGCATGGAAAAGATTTTCAAAAATTTTACAAAGGCATAAATATGTCACAGCACAGAGAACAAGACATTCATGAAAGTGGTGATATTAAAAAGAGGAAAAAATTGTGAATATGTAGAAATAATATTTCAACAGCTTTGCTGGATAGATTCTACCCCGAAATATAGCATGAAGGAGGCATTGCTGAGCTTACTTTATGAAAGACAGACACTTTAAAGAGATGCCTGGGGCTCATGATAATTTTCACTATTATAATTAAAATCATAATTGGTCTAATATCTTCATGTCTTGATATGTTTTTAGCTCTGCAACCTTTGTCTTGGTAGGCTGGAAATGTGAAAAGTCCCATACTTGCACAAAAGGCTGGAATAAATTTCACTACCTTTGCCCTTTACTGTGCTTTGCCATTTGATTATCTGTCATTCTTTGACTCCCCTGTACAGACCCAACAACTTTGGGGAAGGAGGAGGAATGCCTACTGCAATGCCTCATCAGTCACAATGCTAAGTCTATAAAAGGTTAAAGAAGACTGGCGTTCAGATGTCTTCATGGGCATGGGTAGCTGTTCATACTTTCACGTTTTTCCCTTGTGACAGCATCTGCACAGAGAATATCAACTGCCACAACATGATTCTGTTCTCATGACAGCAGCTGTAACAAAAAAGAAAAATAATACAAACTCATTCTAGAGTTGCCACTTTTAGATGGCAATCACTTCACCCTCCTTGGATTCTGTAGTCAAGAACTGCCTGGCCTGAGAATTCATGCCCTATCCTTGAAATGAAACAATTACAGTTAAATCTGTTCTCTCAGAATATGTGTTTTCATCAAACCTAATCTATGAAAGGTGGCTGTTTTCTAAAAGAAAAAGGTACAATGCAAGTCTTTCAATATACATTTTTCTTGGCTTACCCTGAAGACAACTATAACAGTAGTTGTACAAAACAGAAAAGAACTAAATTTGCAATTCACATTATCAGTTACCATTACTGAGTAAGTATTGCTCTAAAGAATACTAAGAAGTGCTACTTTTTCAGTGCTATTATGCAATAGAGTATACAATATATATGAAGACAATACTTCTAATGACAAAGGAAAAAAAATCATAATTTCAAACAATGCAATGTTCATTTAAACTCTGAGGCTTCTGTGCTTTTGGATTCTTTCAAGATAGACCCTCAGTTTGCATGGCAAAATCTCACAAATCTTTAGGTGTGGACATTGTATGTTTCCTATATTGATCTCCATTAATGGTATCCATACATTCACAGCTTGCAATGTGACTAATGTGAAAGCGAGGTAGTGACATTTGTGAAAGTTAGTGAATCTCTCTCTTGTATTATTCTGTAACAATGTGTTTTACAGATAGATTTTAGAGATCATGTTTTAGCAAGAATGAGGGACTTTAATAGTCTCTTTTTAGTAAGACTCAAATTTTGATGTTTGTTTTAAGGTTTCAAAGCAAAGCAGAGAATTTAACTTAAACTTGATATTCAAACAATTCATCTTTGTAAATCCAATGCCTAGCATCTAGTCACAGGTATAAAACATCATTTATTTATATATAAAATCATGGTCATTTGGTATTGTAAAGACAGTAATGCCTGCATGTACTAAGTGTGACATAACTGATTGTACAGAGCGCAAAACAAGGGACAGCTACACCACAGACAACCTAGTTATAGTGGTAAACTACCACAGGGAAAGGAGCAGTGCTGATGAGTCAAGGAAAAATATACTTCCAAGGCTTTTTGTATACCCATTACACTGACGTGATAAAGAAAGAACTAAAAAATCAGGAAACAAACAACAGAAATGAAATGGAACTGAATGATGTCTAGATCAGATAAATTAGTGCAATATTTATCAGGTTTGGTCGGGTAACAGTAATAAGACGTAGCCTTGAGAAAGTTGCAGTAAACAAGAGCTTTGTAAATGAAGGAATATATGGCCTGAAGTAATTTTATCAGTATTATTTTAAAGACATTATTTGTCTTAATAGACCTAATTTTTGTCTGCATCCAAATTAAAGCAGGCAACACAAACAAATATTTTCTCAAAGTACTAGAAAGAAAATAATGGGGAAACAGTTGGAGATATAACAAATCAACAATTATTTTTGAGAGGAAATCATTATGACACAAATCATTGATGAATTTACAAAATAAGCAAAGATGTATTGCTAAGTTATTCATGGATACACAGAGTTTAAGGCCAGACAGTCAATTGTACCAGCAGTTTGACCTTATATGTAACATGAACAATCGGATTTCATACTTACACCAAAGTGAACTCAAAAGCTTGTGTTTGTGAAAACATTCCTTTCAGAAAGACACATAGTTTTGATTTATAAAGGCTTCAGAAGTGGAAGTATTAAAATATTCCTTGGTAGTTTGTTCCAATATTTAGTTATCTTTCCTGTGAAAATACAGTGAAATGGGTTTTTTTTCCTCAATTTGCATGTATTTAAGAACTACCAATTGGCTCTTATTATGCTGGGTCTTTTCTGTCCCAGATTGAAGAGCCTTTAGTATCAGTTATTCTTCCTCACGTAGATACTTGCACACCATAATCAAATCACTTCTTGATCTTCTTTCTGATAGTCTAAGCAAGTTGAATGTCATAAATATTATACTGCAACACATTATTTTCAACTTGCAATCATTTTAGAATATCCTCTTGGCAGTTATGGGAACCTTATATATCACTGGGTAAAAAATTCTGAGCTATTTTACTTCAAATAAGAGAAATAGGATTTGGGCAATTCAATCTGTTGACTTAGGACAATTTCAACTGTGCAATTTAAAATAGCATGAGAACAAGTCATGCTGAATACATTGACCCAGAATTGCATCTCTATTCTAAAAGGATATTCTGCACCTATGTTATTATAATGTTAAATTTCACAAGTCACACGGGTAAACTCGAAAATTACGTTACAAGCAGACTTTTAAAAAGAATAAAATTCACAGTGTGACAAAGGAGGAGACAACAGCTGACTGTGCAAGGTAGCAGGTAATCTGTAAGTTCTAGCTCTTTTGTGTTGTCTAATTCCAAGGAAAATTTTAGACAAGGAAATAGATCCAAATGTTTCTAATTCAGGATCATTTCCATACAGTCTGCTCCAGGATAATTGAAGCAGGTGGTCTGTTGCACATTCTCATGGGACAAAGGGGGGGGGGGTTGTGACCATTTGTTAGGAACAAATGGATATCAGGCAGGTACAGTAGCTTCAAGTGGCTTCACAAATGCCAAGGCTGATGTCTGATTACTAAAAGCATTTTCCTCACTTGGTGGTGGCTACTGTGCTTCCATACTGAATCTCACACAAGTCGGTCAGAAGAAAAGAGGCCCCTGAAGGCAAGAGCCCTGCAGCTGTACAGTAGAAAAGCACAATAAAATTGTCTCCTTTTGTTTTCCCTCTAATATTAATTTTTTTCCTTATAAGAGCCCTCTTCATTAATGATAGAGATTGGGAATTTTCCTACCAGTCATTGGGATGCCAGAATAAAGTGCCCATCTATTCAGCTAAAAGAATGCTAAATAAAAAGTTTGCTTTTGATGTAATTCTGATTTGAGAAAAATCACAATGGATCAAGAAATAATTTATTTTTGAAGCAGGAGGTGGTGTGCCAATAAAATTGTGAATGCTCTAAATAATGCAATAGTGAATTTATAACTGCAATTCCACTACACATGTATAATAGTGTCCAAGGAAAATTTCCAGACAAAGCGGTGGGGAAAATTACAAATTAATTGTTTGCCATCCATTCACTAGAAGTAAATTGTTTCAATTCACAAACACAAGTTTTGTCTTTTGGTGGTTAATATATATTCTTGGTTTTTTCTCCTATTTTGTGTCACAGGATTATTGAACCACAAGCTGTCCTTGAGACTCAGCTTATAACAGTATAAGAATCAGATAATTTTAACAGTGTTTAGCAACAGAGGACTACACCACAAAAAAAAAAAAAAAAAAAAAAAAAAAAAAAAAGTATCTGAGTCACATACTCAGAAATTAAATCCAGCCTGATCATCTTGCCTTAAAATTTTGTTGCTTGCCCTCAAAAGTGATTCCTCCAATAGATTTTCATATTATTTTGAATCTATATTAACTCTTGAGTAATTTTATGCTTGTTCTTAGGTCTAAATTATCCCTTAGTTAAAATATCCCATCTGGAAAAAAAGCCAACCTTTGTGTAGGACATCATGAAGTGAAAATTAATGTTCTAACATTTTGTACATCTCTGACTGTTGGATTTATCTTTTGGACTCTATCAAGAGAAATTTGCTGATAGGTTCTTGGAATTTTAAATACCTCTAGAATAGCACATAGGGTACAACAGTGTTTGATGCACTTATAGCAGAGTTAAAGATCTCCCAGCTTCAACAATACACATTTTACAGAAAATGTCTCGTTTTACGTATTATTATATATACCATATATGTACATTCACGTTTTTTTACCCTTAATGCTGAATAGCTTGTATCTATAAAGTTACATGTTGTTAATTTATATAATAAAGAATACCTTGGCTCTGAAATTACATATATATTGCAGTGTTTAAAATTAATCCAGTATATATTTCTATATGTTTAGAATATATATCTACTTCTACACAGCTAAGATGTCCAAGTTTCCCTTCCCCTACCAGGAGATGAAGCATAACCACCAAGTTCTGCTCTGAGTTATATCTATGAAAATCCATCAGTTTAAATGGACATGCATATGTCAGAGCAGAACATAAACTACTAGGATACCTTCCACTTAAATTTACTGTAATTTTCCAAATTTCTTAAAAATTAGTAATATCAATAAAAGACAGAATTAACAAAACGGATTTTGGAGATTATACTCATTTCAACAAAAACTATAAACATGTTAACAACATTCATTCGCTCCCAAGTAGAAAATATCCTATGCTATATATCATATCCTAAAGGAAGAAAAAAAAAAAAAAAACAATTGAAAAGACTGTTGTACTATGAAAAATTAAGACAGCTATTGTAAAAGCACTGCTAAAAGGTATTTCCTTCTCACTTAGCACAATCAACTGCAAGAGTTTCTGGATAATCTCTTGGTGTTAGGAAAAACAGATTCTTAGTCCATTAATTTACTGCCATTATTATTAGCAGAAAATTACTTCTGGAGTCCCTACTGGAGAGAAGGAGGCAGAGAACACAAAAAAAATCCATATCCTGCCATTCAAGTTCTTTCTCTTTTTCTTAAACTAATGATGTAAGTGATACTTAGGAAGTTTGAAGTACTTGAGTGCCTCTTACCTGAAAGTTACCATTTCATAAGTAAAATGATACTTTATATTCTTTGGGGGTAAATGTGAGAGGGTACTTTGATACCTGGTGGTATTTACAAGGGGTTCCCCCTTCTCATTGAAGTGAAATATTTGAGTGTGCTTGTTTAAGAAGCAGTTGCACTTGATTAAGAGTTATCAGGGTAATCAGATATAAAGTGGAAATATTAGTTGGAAACTATTTCTTTTATAAGAAAAACACGGGGAACCATGGTGGCTGTAGAGTTGCAAGGGTAATTATTGGAAAGATAATCTAACTGGACAGAAAAATGCCCAAAACATATATTGATTGTAATATTCAAGTTCCCCTATTATCTGTTTCATAAATAATGAGTCTGGAGCACACATAATACGAACAACCCTGAGGAGACTGCAGAATTCAGCAGGTTTCATAAGATATCTTTTTAGACCAAAATGGTGGAGAAAACACTAAATAGCTCAGAGAGGAGAAATCCAAGCAGAGTTGTTCAGGGACAAGTAGACTCTCTGAAGACACTCAAAAACCTGTCACCACCAGGCTTTTTTTCTGGCTAACATTATAGCATATAATAACTTCTTACTGGCATAACTTGTAATGTGTATTCTTCACAAAAAATATTTTGTTCTGAGGTGATACCCTAGAGTCCAAGAAGGCAGATGAACACCAGAGAAAGTACAACAGAGCAGTGAAATCTGTTAATGCAAAGAGTGCTTATTATTGTATTTAATTTATTGTGTTTAATTATGTCAAAATATTTAACGGAACAATAGTGCTTTCAAATGGTTTTAAGTTTATTAAAGGAAATGAAAGTTCCTTATATTTGCATGAAGTACTTGAGGATTTGCTAAACATATCCTCAGGATACCTACCTATATAAACACATAGGTATACATTCAATCTGTAGTTAATTTCAAATATTGAGAAATAAGCCACAGTTCAACACTTTTCTTAGATTCCTCTGAATCTCACAAAGACAGTAGTATTACTTTTCCTAAAAGTTTTTCATAGCCAAGAGAAAGAGAACTATCCAGCAGATTTCTTTCAACTTATTTTCTCAGACAGGGCACCCAAAGGAGGACAATGAAGATGGTGAAGGGCCTTGAGGGGAAGCCATGTGAGGTCTGTAGGTCTGTTCAGCCTGGAAAAGAGGAGACTGAGGGGAGTCCTCATGACAATCTACAACTTCCTTGTTCATACAAGAAGGGGGGCAGATACTGATCTATGGTGACCAGTGACACAACCTGAGGGAATGACCTGAAGTTGTGTCAGAAGAGGTTTAGGTTGGACCTCAGGGAAAATGTTCTTCACCCAGAGGGAGGCTGGGTACTGGAACAGGCTCCGCAGGGAAGTGGTTGCAGCACCAAGGCTCACAGAATTCAGGAAACGTTTGGACAGTGCTCTCAGGCACATGGTGTGACTCTTGGGGATGGTGCTGTGCAGGGCCAGGAGTTGCCTTCTTGGTCCTTGTGGGTCCCTTCCCAGAGGTGCTTTGGTCTGAAATAAAATTTTGCTGGGTTTGCCTTTCCTGATTCTTTGCTATGTCATTCTTAAAAACATACTTGTGAATAAAAGAATTATTGCACTCTCAGTGGACACAAGTAGACTTCTTAAAGCAATAGTAGCACTGGAAAACATTCTGGTTTTGGGTATCTCATCAGAAATTGCATTGAACTTCATCCTTATGAATAACTTATCTTTAAAATGGGAATCATATTCCAAAACCTAATTGATACAAAACATATTTGGCTTGGTTGTGTTCAAAGTAGCCTTATCTCAACAAGTTAACACTGGAATAACAAAACATTCAGCCAATGCAAAAAAGTCTCAAATTTCAGGAGAAGTCTCTTGTAGCAATGTAGTTCACTTCCTGCCCAAACTGATATTTTTTGTAAAAGCAAAGCAGACTAAGAGATTAATAAACTAGAGTCCATTGCCAAAGGTGTAATCCTTTTTTCCAACAGGACTAAGATGGTGCTGCTATGAAAGGTGTTGATTACACAAAGGTATCAGCACTTGTGGATCAGTTCACTATACACAAAACCCATGACAGTCCCTCAGATAGATCTTTCAACTCCTTTATGTCACAACTATCAACAGATGTTCCTTGAAATGATTCAGGGAATATACCTAAAAAATGTATAGCTAAAAATACCTTACATTTTTTCTGTACACATAACCATGAAAACAAAGTATGTTAAACAAGAAGGAGCATTCTATGTTTAACTTAATTTTTATTTGATTGTACATGAGAAATATCCCAAGAGAAATAGACTGGGCATGAATTTTTTTTTTTTTTTTTTTTTTTTTTTTTTTTCCCCCAAAGGTCAAGCAGTCTTTGTATGGAAACTGTGCAGAAACAGTCTCATATGACTTTCAAGAAGGTTTGGTAAGCAGTTTTTTTATGCAGTTGATCTAAACCAGGTATGGCACCAGCATATGGTATGTTTTTCCCAAGAAGCTTTCAATAGATTTCATAGTAGGACTGTGCAGGATATGAAGTAAAACATTAGCAGTGAAAAAAGCCTCTGTTAAATCTGTAAACTTTTTTGTGATGAATTTATTCTTCTCAGAGAAAATCATTCACCATTTTTTGTACTTAATTTGTCTTTCCTACTGTAGATTCAACTGCTTGCATCTTCCTCTTATATGAGTATCTCTCATAATGTTTGTCACAGCTTGCTTTTTGTTTGAAATCAATGGTATCATTATTGCTACACAAAAAAAGGAAAGAAAAATGTAACATCACTTTTATGAAATGTCCCCTCTGGACACTTTTCACTTCTCTGCCTAACATTTGTAGATGACACTTTGCTCGCATCTGCTGAAGTAATTTTTTACCACTTTTTCAGCTCGGCTGCATTTTCCCACCTTCCCTCATTCAAACACCATTGGCTGGTTTACCTTCCACAGATAAAGCTTCCAACAGTTAAATTCCTATGTCACCAGCTGAGAAGCCTGCTGATTTGATTTTTCATGAACACATGGCACATACTCATTTGTATTGAGTGCAAATTAAATACACTCTTACACACACTGGTAAGACTTCATTTTTAATTCAAAAATATTGTCACTATCAGTGTAAGATTATAGCTTTACATATAAATTTGTTTTCTTAAAAAACACAGGATTTGGCTTTACCTCTTCAACTAGCATATTCACAAGTAACAACTATCCAAGTGTTGTCATGTCTTACCCAAATATGTCTTTTCTTTTAAGCAATTTAGACTTTGAAATGTTAATTTTATTTAGGTATAAATTTTTCAAAAATTTCAAACCCAAGAGAAAAAAAGTTAAGGGATATCAGCAACGTTACACATAATGTTAATTAATAATCTTGATTTCCTAATTTTACTGAGCTTCCTCCAGTTTCAGAGCTGCTCTAAGAGGTGGTTTTACAGCCCTTTTGTATATCTCAGCTTGAAGCAGAAGTGACTAGCAGTCATTTAATCTCATTTTCTAAAGTACAGCAGCCCTACATTCCTTCTTAACTATTTCAAACCATTCACTCACCTAATAAATTACCTTAGCAAGCTTAGGTCTCCCTGTGCTGGTTGTGCCTGTGATGGAGCTAGTTTTCTTCATAGTGTCTGGTGTGGGGCTGTGTTTTCGATTTGATTTGAAAACAGCATTGACAATTCAGAGCTGTTTTGCTTTTGCTGAGCGAGGCCTACCCAGAGCCAAAACCTTTTCTGCTTTTTTGTGCTGCCATGCTGGTGAGGAGACTGGGGGTGTGCAAGGATTTGGGAGATGGCACAGCAGGGAAAGCTGACCCAGCTGAACCAAGGGGTGTTCCACACCAGATGGTATGATTTCTCCCATCATGAAGACATTTAAAACAGAGGTCTACTAACATTCTCCTATTCTTCTGAAAAGTTTTGTGGAAAAGCATCTTGATGGCCACCTACTTCATGATATCATCCACTATAGTCTATCTCAAAACATTTCTTTCTAAATATTTAGGGGGACATCTGATGTAGAAATCTTAACATGAGGCAAACCATGTATGCATTACAATGTCACAAATATTAGAAGATATAAGAATATCTTCTTCTCACACATATAAGAATTACTCTTGTTCCTCTTTAAAAAGGAAATAAGAGCAAGAATTCTGTATGTACCTTCACAGTTTCAAACAGCTTTGCAGTCCTTGGTTTCGCTTTCATTGGTTAAGAAGGCTGAGTTATTTTTATTTCTTGAGGCTTTCTGGCTTCTTACATAGGTGAGAATTTACTGCTGTACATCAACCAAAATGTTTTTCATTAGACATGTTAGACTGCTTATTCTAAAATAGAAGCTTTCATAATTTTCTTTTAAAAAATGGGTCTAAGGCTTCTACATAGGTCATCATTTGTTTTAGTCCCACTTGCTAAGATTCAGTATTGTAGAATCATTTTTTAATCTTTCTTCCTAAGATTTCTTTATTGGCAAGTCAAAACAAACTGTAAAATTTGCTACATTTACCATGAACAGCTTGTGAAACATGTCAACTTTCTCTGTAATTTTCACAGGGCTTTAATTATGAATCAATGTGATGTTATGAATAGGGGTATTCATAGTTAATGCTTTCAACATGCAGTAAGCAATATTTTTATTAGTTAAACATTGCTCATATCCACAGGCACTACATTCTGGATTGCTTCTTTTGTGAATACCCAGGCATACGCATTTTACTCAATCTGATGGTCAGGTTAAAAAGGAAATGATGCATTTTCCTTGGAATTTTACATTGCAAATAAGGATGAATTTTCTAACTGGAGAGTTGCAATTCCCTTGGGACAGTTTGTGACTGACATTACATTTTATCTGCACATTGAAACAACACACTTATCAAATGGAAAAGAAGAAGAAAAATTACAAGAGATTTGATCTTCTTTACAGCTTCTAATAGTAAAATACACTGTATGATTAATGAACCTGTCAACTGTAATGGGAAGAATATGTAACAAGTAACTGCATTACTTGTTTGTGATTTTTATCTTTTATAAATGCAGCCATGTGTAGGATGATAAGATTAACTCTTTGTGCTTTTAAGTGAACATTATATGCAAGAATAATACAGCCTCTGCTGTTTCTTGTCTTTCTGTCAGTTCTCAGTCTTAAGAACTGGAGCTTTCCCTAATTCCAAAACAACTATATTATTATTTCATTTGGCATGTCTACACATCTACTGCTGGATATATTATTCAGAGCGATGAAAGACAGAAGAGCCCACACAGCCTACCTGTCTCTTTCCATTTAGCTTCTTGTGCTTTGTACCCTGCAGCTTTTCTCTGTCAAACAAAAAGATTTTAATAATTTCTTTAGGATTTCTATAGGGCCTGCAAGGGGAGAGCTCTGGCTGTAAACTGCAACCTGCCTGGCATTGAGGCAGCATGACATAAGGGATATATGTCCTGCAGTTCTACATTATTTTTCAGATGCCTACTATGTAATTTTGTATCCATATGTTTTATACTCCAGGATAACATTAAGAAAAAAACCACCTTTTATGTCCCACTAACTGAAAACTTGAGGAATCTCAATATTGTTTAAGTGTATTGTAGAGATATGGCCTTGAGATGGGAAAAAACTCGGATTTCCAGCAGATTTTTCACCAGCTATTAGGAGGGAAAAATAAGGGCAGGGTGTTCGCATCTAAGATTCAGAAACTTCATCATATGATGATAGTCAAATATCTCTAAGGAAGACATTTAAAAAAATGTTTATGAAATTTCAGTATTATCAGAACATCGTCATTAAATGTCCAGTGGCATTAAAGTAAGAGGAAGTTATTTATTGCCCTTAACTTCCCATTTATTTCTTGACTCATGACTATCTCATTGTCTTTAACTGCCTTGAGTAACTTGTACCTCCTAAAGTAATACACATATGTTCCAGATGTACAGAAATTCTGAACTAGGAATATGGGGAGTGTGTGCAATTGTAATCAAATATTGGTCTGTTGCTTTGTTATTCACAAAACAAAACAAAACAAAACAAAACAAAACAAAACAAAACAAAAAAAAGCTTTAATGCACTTTAAAATGGGGACACAATGTAAGAATATAATCGTTTTACAATTTCAGAAAATAGTACATGTCATTTAGCATTTGAGAAGTTATGTTTCAAAAGAAAGTTCAAAACTGAACTACATTTTGAAGTCAGACCTCGGCATAGAGAAAAGCATTTGCTGTGGTGTGAAAATTGGAAAAATTACCTGACATTTAGTTGAATTTTCTTACCAAAACAATTTGTTTTAATATACATAATTTATTTCAAGACATTATTTATTGTAATATCATTCCATCCATGTTAGCCTACTAACATTAACAGTACAGTATAATCATATCAACTATATAAAAATCTTTAATATCACTTCCTATTTTTGTGTTGTTTTTACATTTGATATTGGGAAAAAAGTCCTATAAAATAAATTACATGTTCAAGGTCCAGTAATAATTGTAAAGAGGAAAGGTGAAAGTTTTCATCAGGACCATGATATCTCCATTATATATCTTAAGGAAACCTTCTGCAGTGCAAACTAACTACACTATTTTTTATAGCTACCCCAACTCTCTGAATTCAGGCAAAATGTTAAACAGAAGTTAATAAACAAATACGATTTCTACTGGATCTCCTTTCACACAGTTTTGCATCTCCAATGAAATTTAAATTCCTTTAGAAGTCAAAGAAAACACAGGCAAATCAGGTCCATTTGCTATTAGAAAATTAAGCCTATTAAGTAGTACAGACTGTCCTATCCAGTGCCATTTTGCTCAAACAAAAGTTTAAATATTAAAAGATACCAAACAAAACTTCTGCAAGAGAAAAGGTATCAGGGCAGAAAAGGAAAATAGTAGACTAAAACCCAAAAAGTTCAGGTTAAGTAAAAGCACTGAAGTTCTATACTTAAGATACTAGAATTATTAAAAAAAAAATACTCAAACAACTATTAGAGATGCAGAATGATTCCACATGGGAGAAAAGGTCCTCATTAAAATAAAATACTTATCTAATAAAGGGAATGAAAACAGTTTGAGGGTGATGCACGTGAGATAAAGTACTGTCTACAGTCGTTAAAACACATAGAATCACCATTGTTGCTGTCATTCTCACCCAATCTAACCAGGACTAAGTGTTGAAAGGATAAGTTGACAAGAAACACTGATTTTGAGGACTTACCATGTCAAGGCTGTATAATTTTCTTCTGTGAGAGAAAATTTTCTGTTGGTGAAAAGTAATAGTTCTAAATTAGTTTGATATTAGTAAAGCTTTAAAAACTGTCTAAACAATGCATTCAAAAACACACAAGAGAAAAAATAATCCAGATGAAAAGACTACAAAACAGAAAGTAATAAAAATTGAACTCAGCAAATTAAACTGGAAGGACAGACCAAGGATAATTCAGCAATCTCATCAGCCATTAGAAAAGAAAATTAATAAAATATGAACCCAGCAACTGAGAATTATAAGAGAAGTAGAAAGTATAGCAAAAGAAAAGTTGAAAGAAAAAGAATTGTTTAGTCTGAAAAGTGACATTTCTTTTAATAAATATAAAGACAGTGATCAGCTTTGTATGTATCCAGCGAGAGTAGAAATAATTGTCTTAATTTGCAACATCAGACATTTACGGCAGCTATTAGGAGATGAAAAAAAAAAAGTTCCATTTAGTGTTAAAATAGTTGACCTGCCTTTAGCAGTATAACACACTGATTTTAAGAGACCCCCTGTTTTTTAAAAAACTATTTTCAGTAAGCATCAGTCAGCAATGGTTTGGGTTTGCATCCCCAGCCTACTAGGAGGAGAAGAACAAGATCTCCTCAAGGTAACTTCCATGCACAGTTTTTTTACATTCTCTCTAATTCCAGATTTATCAACACCAAATGAGTGAGCATACATGCTCTCTTGGTAATGTCTCTTATGAATTAGGAGAGTCATGAACAACCTTGAATAATGACCACCCTGTGGTACCTTGTACACCGAAGAGGGCAAAGGAGCTTAATTCTTTCCAATTACAAAGGAAGTTGTAAGTGACCTTCACCAGCCTACTTTTATGCTTACTTCTTAATTCAGAGCAAATTTTGAAGAGTTCGTCCATGCAGGAAGTTTCATTTATATGTCATTCCGAGCCCATGCAGTGGCCTCTTATATAGTGCCGACTGTCTAAGCAGCAAAGATATTACATGTAACAGAATCACTCAAAAGCAGTCCCTGTTGCACAACATGAGATGCGAATATCTGAACCTGTGCCCCACAGTCTGGGTCAACAGGCAGCAGCTTCACAGGCCGATCTCAGCCTCCTCTCCTTTCAGCAGCACATACTGACACCGGTTGCCTTCACAGGATGTTAAACTCGACAAGATATCACTGACGTGATTTGTCTGCTGCAAATGTCCTGTAGCCAAACTGTCCTCTTCTGTGTAAATGCTTTCCGAAAGAAATGTCTTAAACTCTAGACTGCGTGCTAATGTAGCACTTCAGAGGCTGCAGAAATCAGACATTTACCAAGTTGTCTGAGTTGGTAAGCAGCAGTTTATTTTTAGTGCTTTCAGAAGTGGCGTGAAATGCCTTCCCTGGTTAACATCCCTGCTCCGACTATACGAGCAGTCAGTTAATATGTTAACATATTACACTTGCCAAAATAAAACTCCTAAACCGCACCCACTGACATTAATGATAGGCTGTGGAAAGGTTATTAATAATCTGAGTTCAAGTTTTGCTACCAACTGTCAAATAAAGTGTTATGCTACTGAATTCATAATACAACACTGGAGTGAGGGAGTACTCTACATTTAAAAGATTTATTGTTGTAACTATATTAGTTTTCCATTGTGTATTTTATGTCAAACAGCAAAAAAGTTCTATTCTCATTTGTACCATCATTTACTGTTCTATTATCCCTGGAAGAGAAAAAAAAAAAAAAAAAAAAAAAAAAAGGACTATGAACAACATCTAGTTAATCTTTTGGCTTTAACACTTCAATATGTAAGGAATTTTTTTCCCCCATGATCCTCAATTAACATGACCATTTTTCAAGCAGTAGCATGTTTAGACATGTTTTCTTCCATGTGTGTTTGTAACAAAGTCTGCCCCTTTACTCTCAAATAAAGCTGGCTCTGATTTTGGGTTGTTTTTGTTTGTTTGGTTGGTTTGTTTTGTTCATGGTGGTGGTGGTAGGTTTTTTTTAATTAATGGTATCTAGCTAGAAAATGTTCTTTTATGCAAGATGAAGAATTAGTGGTGAAATGCACCAGTTACCAAACACTGAGAAATTCTGCAATGGAATGCTTGGCTTCTTAACTTGGTCACAGATACATGAATTTGAATTTTCCACCTGCACCACGAGTCCTCAGCTTGTTCTGAAGCTGACAGTTAATTCTTGTCCAGTACTCCTCCACTCTGGAGATCACTGACCAAAGTGCTGGTCATTACAACTCAGGAGTCACTGTGGCACTAAAAGTTGGACTTCACAGATTTATTTTCCACACACCAATTCTTCCATCTTTCAAATTAGGCACACCTCTATCCTGTTTGGAACTGTTTATACCTTTTGAATATCTGACAGTGTCAGTAAATGGTTTTATTTCTAGTTACCAAAAAGGGTTAAGTATTCTCATTATGATTTTCTATACTCATCTGGGAACAAAGCATGATGTGTAGAGAAATAACAAGCCATTTTTCAAGTTAGAGGAAGGTTACAGCAATTTTTTAAGGCTCTTTCTGTTGCATCAAAACATTTCTTATTGTATTTTTTCTTGTTTTATATAAGTTTCAGTTAATTAATAGAGTAAGATCATTCCCTTTGTTTTTCTCTGCAATTTACAGCTTTTGACTCTGAGAAACTCCTTTGAGGAAATGACAGTAGACCTTTGTTGCAACTCTAGATACTGAAGGTTATTCCAAAACAGTTTTCTTATAAAAACTGCTGGAAAATCCATGACTACCTGATTCCAATGCTGTGTTGGGTTTGTTTTTTACACAAAGCAAAACCAAGCTCCCTACCCCTTCCCCAGAGCACCTGGGCACCTGTCAGCTAAAAGTCTGTGGAGATATTTACAAATCAGAAAAATATTAACAGAACATTAGAAAGAACAATGAGGATTCAAAATACTTCAATTTTACAAAATTTGTCACTATTAAGTCACTTTCAGTCGTGCAGGTCTGACACAGGAGAAATTTCTGCAGTGAAATGTCAAGCTTGGAACTGCAGAGGATGATCATCATTTAAAAGTCTACCACAGCATTCCTCACCTACTGCTCGACAGACATAGTTAGTACTTGTGGATATTGGCAATTGCTACATGCAATTACTCATATTACTTTATAAAGTGCTCTGTAACTTCACTGTAGTGATTCTGACAGTGTTTTTGTATCCCTTGGCTGTTTCAGTGTCTTATTGTAGAACCTTATGGTGTTGTTTTTGGACCAAGCTGTATAACTGCAAAATGCAGAAATGTTCATGTACTTAAGGTGACTCTGATGAGTTTGTTTAACTTTCAATACATCCCTTTGAATACAAAACTCAAGTCTCAGCCCTGAATACTCATCCACAGCTGTAATAAATTTATTTACTCTCCTGCTGATGGTCAAGGCTGCTTGACCATCAAGGCTGCTTGATTCAATTAAAGTATCAGAGAAACAAGTAATGTAATAATTTTTAAGCTACTTTTAACCTCTCATTGTCATCCAATTTTGAGATTTTTTAAAAAACAGGATAGAGCATATGCAACTCTGTAACATTTGAGTGCAAAGCATTGGCATTAAAAGGCCAAAAATCATACCACTGGTAATAAATAAACATATTGTTAATATAGAAAAAGTATTGCTTTCACACCTTTGAAAGGTTGTAAACATAAAATGTGGATTTCAACAAATGGGCAATAAAACACTTCTGAAAAAAAATGCATATATAGGCTACATATATTGCATATGATGAAGAGATGAGAGCATTCTGGTGGATGAAAATGTCCAGGTGTTTCCTAATTCTCTAAGTGGGCATTTTCTGAGCTTAAGAATTTCACACTTGACAGATGCAACTTCCTGAACCTTCTGGTAACACTGTAGATATAGCAGGGAACCCCAAGAGGTAACACTGGCTTTTTTTTCTCTGCACTCCATGCAGGGTCTTTCAGGTCAGCTGTCTGCTAAGTGCCTCCTCCAGACAGCCTACCAGGTCCAATGCTGTGTACACACAAAATGCAAAAGATATCTGGGGGTGGAAAACACTGTAAAATTGTAAAGGATTATTATAGTTTTGGAGACACCAACTATGAGTGTCAGGCTTTTGGTACAAAATACTGATTAGTTTCATGGCAGTGGCTGCTGACAATTGCTACCTAATTAAAGCAGTATTATCCTATTTTTTTGCTCTGCTATGAAGATGCACCTTTCTGGAGATTTGAGGTTCCAAGAATGGGTCTCTTTGTAAACCTTATTAAGTGAAAATAAGGATCATTGCCAATATACAGTCTACCTAGTAGAAGCCCTTGAAAGCATCAAGCTCTTCTTCGCTCCACCAAGGTTGCTATTCTTTCCTTCTAAAATAAATATATCATTTATAGAAAAAAATCTCTAATTTTTTTTACTTTAGTTCTGCTGGTACAGCAACAAGACATACACCTTTACATTTAAATTAAGGTTTGTTTTGCTCCCAAATTTGCCCTCAGGGGCACAGACATCAGGAAATCAACAGGAGATTAACTTTTCTGTACGCACAGCTTAGACAATAGATGGTCCCTAATAAAACATAATCAGAGCCCCAACTCTCCTACTGTTGCCTGTGAAGCTAAGATGAGCATGCATTCCAGATTTATCACTTTGGAACATTATTTCACCTATTTTTTTTCCAAATTTGTCACCTTCTCCTTTGCATATATGGATCCATGTCCTCTCCTCCAGTCAGTTGTTTCCTTTGGTTGGTTTGTTTTTTCCTGGGGGGGGGGGGGTGTTTGTGGGTCAAAATTAACTTAGTTTTTTCAGTCATAAAGATGTAATGGTGCCAAATCTGTGCTTGGGAATATTGAAAATGTTCAGATTTTGTAGGAGCTATAACAAGCAGAGGGAAGGACTTTTGTGACTGTCACCCTCATCTCATCCTAGCAATAGGTCCAACTGTATCAGCAGCAAAGGTATTACTGCTGCCTGAAGAAAACTGCTGCCTGAGTACATTGAGAATAAACTTTCCTTATACTAATGCACACTGTTAATAATTTAAATAGAAATGGTAGCAGAATAATAAAACTTGATGCCACACCCTCTCCATTTCTGAAAGTCTTACACCTGGCTGCATTAGAAAATCAGGGACTATGCAGTAAGAAACCTACGCTTTGTAATGTATATGTCTTTTTAAAGAAAGGTGTGATTATATTCTGAATAGGTCAATCTCTATGCCTGGCATTTCTTCTCTTTTTCCTATGACCTTTTACTAAACAAGTGGGGTATTTGCAATCTTTTTGGAACTGTCCATCCATTTGAGGAAGTGAATATAAGAGTTCGACTATATCAGAATAATTGCAGTGGGTTATTGCAAGGGCAGAAACTACCTACTGTGGGTGGAAATGTTTCCTCCATAAAAGCATGTCTCCAACTCAGGTTTAACTTTACTTTGTTTTCCATTTGTTCATCCACATTTCTAAAGATTTAAATAAATGTGCAGTCACATTTGTCCATGGAAAGTAACAAATGAATAAAACTGCGCTGGACAGGTTTGAGTTTTACAATGTATGCTGAAACAGATGTCTTCTTTTCAATGGCTCTGGAAAGAATTATTAATATGGACCTTCCTTGGTTATGAAAGAGACAATTAGGAGCTTTAATCCAATCTCTAATAGTTCAAAAATGTTATTTTTTATTAGATTTCAGCAGCAAAGAATACCATTTAGATAGATCACCAGAGTAATAAGCAACATGATGCTGGGTTCCACCCCATCTGTGATATTTTAAAAATACAGTCTACTGGTGCCAAACTTCAGATTTCCCATGGGAACATTTATAAGAATACAAAGCTCAATAGGCAGCACTGATGCTGTATTAAGGATTTGTGTCATTTCCACTACAGAATAAACATGTGCTATAAAGGGGCATGTAGGATTTCATTAGCACAGAACTGAAGTTTGACTTATATGAAGGATTTGATTCTGTTCACTACAGAACAGAGCTATCACATTTTCAGAATTTTTTCTGCTGTACCAAGACAAAGGCATGGCGAACATTTAAATTTTTTGTTAATGTACCAGATACTAACCCATGGAGAAATAGTTTTAAATATGGCTTATAATCTGTTCAACAAGTATGATAGCTTTAGCTTGGTCCCTACTGGATACTTTTCCATATTTCAAAACCCACTCTGCTTCCCAAATTTGGCACAGTAGCAATTTTTGGGGATACAAAGCCAAGAACTGAAATTCTAGGGTGTTGGAGATTGGGTTTACGGACTATTGGAGAAGCTGTGAAGAGGAGAATATACAAGGTCTGTCACAGCCATCTGTCCCCACCCAAACAATTTAAGGGGCAGAAATGCTAAGTGATTTGTTCAAAATGTGCAGGCCTATTCAGGCTGCCATAAAGGGATTCCAGAACTAATCCTGATCTGAGAATGTGCACTCATATAATCCTGTGTAGGACCACACTAAAGCGTCATTATATGAGAGAAACAAGGTTTCATGTTCATTCTCTCATCAATAGGTCCAAATGCTTAAACACTCAGTTCTTCATAGACATGTATCAAGTAGCTACAGTTAAGCCAAGGTTAGGGAGAGTTGGGGTTCAAGAGATACATTGAAATTGTAATTTTCAAAGCCACAGATCTACCTGCCAGCAGAGCAAAACACTTCTTAAATTTCTGTGTCTTACTTTGAATCAATGAGTATTAAAAAATCCTACAGTTTGGTCTGTGAAGAGTATGCCAAATACAATGTGGTGTGCAGAAAAATCCTAAGAAATCTTCATTTCTAGAATAAATGCTGCTCCTGATGGGAAACATCCCTTTGTAAGTTCTCTGGCTCAAGTGTCTTGCTCATGAGACTAGGATGCAACAACAAAAGTTCAACAGAACAGATATTACAGTCACTTGGTTGAATCACAGTGGCAAAAATGGGCCTTAACTAAATTCTAGCTCTTAACAACTAGCTGGCTCCAGCTCTCATCCTAGTTTCTTGCCTCCTGAATACAAGGAAATAAATCTCTTGCTTTCCTGAAAGCTGAATCTAGCACAACTATACACAATGATCCATACATAGCACTAATTTGACCACAGGTCATGAGCCAGGACCCCCTACCCATTTGGTTTCATGTTCAGAATGTCAGAAATCAGTTGTTTTGGTTGACTGGTGGATGGATTATCTAAGACTGGGGCCGTGGTTAGTTTTCAGAAGACCAGAGATGAAAGATCTGGGTCTGCCATTAGGTTTATGAAAGACCAAAAGCTTGAATGCAGGCAAGATCACCTGACACAAAGGTTTATTGATGAGAGCTTTGATAGATGTGGTTTTAGCCTGTTAAGTAGTTACATTAAGTGAGGAGTTTTGGGAATATGTTTAGAAAAACTGACTTTACAGTTTGACTCTTTTAATAGAGCTACAAATATTTCTGATGAGGACTGAGGAAATTATATTCCTAGAATACCTGCAGCAGTGAGGATTTTCTAGATCAAAGTAGAATTTGATTAGGACACACAAAAAGTTGAAGTCCTTGGTTTTCCTAGGTTTTTCCAGGTCTCTTGTGGACTAGGTAGAGGGCTGAGCTTAAGGCTAAACAGAATCTAAACCAGAGCATGTTTACAAAGAGGTATAAAACATAATTTTCCTAAATCACTGATAATGCACCTTTGACATACCTACTCAGTTTGGTATCACAAGTGGCCTAAACCACAGCTGGTCAGAACTGCCCCTCTTCTTTACTCCTTGTATAGATTGGTCAAAGCTACCTCCACATACGTATACAAAGGAATTTGGTGGTATTTACCGTACCTTCCTGGAACAGAAACAACAGCATATTATATCATGTAATCTAGAAAAAACATCCTTATGTGTTAGATTTGGTCTGCCCTTCCCTCTTCAAGGGATATTAAGTTATATCTTTCACCCTCAAAGGCTATACTTCATTGAAGTTGCAATAAAATTA
Organism: Sylvia atricapilla; assembly: GCF_009819655.1. Classification (NCBI taxonomy): domain Eukaryota; kingdom Metazoa; phylum Chordata; class Aves; order Passeriformes; family Sylviidae; genus Sylvia; species Sylvia atricapilla. The sequence goes on along the minus strand of NC_089140.1, from coordinate 115,531,160 downwards.
TACTAGGTTAAGAAAAGTAATCTGCCACCGTGCACCTTATGCAGATAAAATAACTTCTCAAGGTATCTGACCTACTATATTAGACTAGTTTCCTTTTTGAAATCCCATATTTGCAAGCTTTTTTTCCTCAATGCACAGTAGAAAATTGGCTGTATGTGCTGGGCTCATAAAGCAATTTTCTGTGTACTTAGGACAACTGTATTTTAAGTCTGACTGCCTGTTGCTTCTCTTTTTGTTTCTATTTAGTCTACAGCCAGATTTACTGTTTTTCTTCATATGAAAATTACAGTGTTTTTTGTGCCCTGCTGAATGTATAATGTCCTACAGGTTGGCAGACACAGTAAAAGCATTTCCCTGGAACAGGTCTGAAAAAACAGCTGGGGGTATTTGTAACAGGGAATGGATTAAAGGCCATGGTCAGAACCATGGTGGGTTTGGCTCTCTGCAACCATGCCCGTATCCCACTCTGAACACAAATAGAGCCAAATTCTCTTTCCTAAATCCCACTGAAGTATTTGTGTAAAATATTAGACACAGGAGAAGTATTAGAGTTGGAAGCCCTCCAAAATAAGAAGCATTCTCCAGACTGATCTACGGCAATGTTCATCAGTCCTCCTGATCCTACCATTCACTTGCCAAAGCTCACAAATATAGCAGAGCTACACAATGTATTTAAAAACATCTCAAAAGTCCAGATAAAAGAGGGAATTATTGCCACTATCAGCCTCAGGCTACCCTGGGCAGGGGAAAATTGTGCTGCACAGACACCTCTACCCAGGGAGGTCTGCATCACATGGGTATATTATACAGTCTAAGTCTGGGAATCACACTTGGGTTGGGCCACTTGCACTTCACGAAAAGTAACCACAGCTACTAGGGTAGAGCAGTGTACAACAGTGCTTGCTAGGGAAATGGAAACTGGAGGTCAGAGTGAAACTATTTCTATTTTAAATCTCATTTTAGCAAGGGTCTGGCTCCCCCGAGCATGGTGAATTATGTGTGCCTGTGTGCATAGATGAACAAAAAACACATTGAGAAACACACAGAAGTCACTTGTAACTGCCAGGTCCCACTTAAAATTAAACATATGCAGTGGATCAGTAACATTAGATTAAGATTTTGTTCTATTCGCCATTTCAAACTATATCCACAGTATACAGTTTAGGATTAGGGAGTATAAGCATCTCCTTTTACGTATTTTGCAGGTACTAAATGGTTCCAAGAAGAAAATTGATTTATTTTGGAATACTAGATGCAGCTCTTACTGAAGATTATGCATATAATCTGCTAGTGAAATATTAATTTTATGCATATATATATATATATATATACCTTCTTGGAGAAGAGTACATTATGCCCAATACTTTACACCAAACCTTTAATGTGAAGTCAAATTCATTACTTTCGAAAGAAAAGTAAGTTTTAAGAACACCTTTTCAACAGTTAAAAGCTGCTTCTTGAAAGATGCTGGACTATATAACTAATTTTTTTCCTAATCTCTATTTACCCTTGACTGATGCTTGACTCAGAAGGGAGTAGTGAGTGTTCCATGTTCCAGGAAAGAGCAACTGACAGGCTCTTGACTTTTGTAGCAAGAAAACAAAATTGAATTAGCTATTTTGAAACACCTGAATGCTTTCAAAGTGTCAATCTGTAGGAAAAAAAAACCCATATATATTACAGAATGAGTGTTGTGTTTATTTCAATACTATGCACACATTTTGGATGACCTTAATAATCTACCAGAGATGTAAGTTCTTAGAAATGACCCTCTTTTTCAGAGTCAGGCTACTCAAACTTTTCAAAACAGGCCCAGTAAAGCAAACAAAGCAGAAGAGGTATTAAAGGACCTCCTTGAAACTTATGTTGAAGTGATTTCCTGAATAGAATGAACCTAAAGACATGTTTGAGGTCTTTCTTGTAAAAAGGGCTTACATCACACCATGCAATCATGGAATCATAGTGAAAGGGTAGAGATATGTGAAGACAGATAAATATCTACATTACTTATATTAATGCAATACCCATATCAATGCTTTAGAAGCATGGAACATCTCAACATGTTTCAGATTTTCAGATTTTTCCATGAATTTCATTTCTACACATACAACTGCATTCCTTTCTTAATGCCCATCACCTTATAAAAATCCCATGCCTTTATGAATTTGAAAAATAAAGTAATCCACTGAAAGGAAGAAGAAACAAACTAAATTCCACACTGAACCTCATGTATTTTTTACAATAAAACAAAAGCTTCATGGTAAACTGAAAGGAAAGGAAAGCGAATATAGTGGGGAGCATACAGGTGTTCCCAAAGTGAAGAATGGAGCAGGGCCAGGGATGATAACGAGATCATCAGACAGATCTACAGTGATGAGGCAGGTCCAAAGTGGAGCCGGGAAGTCATACTGGCAGTAGGTCCTTGGTTCGGAGGTCTGTGGCCAGGCAGAGACACAGCCATAGCACAGCTCAGGTCTGAGTTAAAATGCAGTTAAAATGCAGTTCCTGAGCAAAGCAGGGGAGGTTTTTGAAGGCTGTTTCCCAGTAGGTTGATGCCAGTCACAAGTCCAGGAGTGGGAGGTGGTCCTTACACTGGCAAGCCAGAACTCTTGCTTGTAGAAGAGGCTGCTGAGCTTGTGGGGTAGGTACTCAGTTTCTTCCTGGATAGATAAGGATGGTTTTGTGCCATGGGATAGGATTCACCTAATTACCCCATATGCAACATCTAATCAAAAGGAAATGCCAATGATTTGACCAGTGAGTCTGAAATCTCACAGAGTAGCCATCTCTCAGAACCTCTGAACAAAGCCTGGTGTAAAAAATTGAGACTCACAGCAAGCCCCACACCTTATATTCCTGGAAAGACTAGCTTATGTAACTTCATCGCATGGTGGCAGTGGTACAATCTCTCTTATATCAAATTCTGCAGTACATTCTGACATTTCTTACTTCAGCTGCTTAAAATGTTCACTATATCACTAAATAATATGTATCACGACATTAATTAAATGTTCAGTGGTGCCTTTATTGCTGGTTTAGCACACATTCCCTCTGCAGCCTAACCGGATTCTCGGATCTTGAAATTCCTCAAGAAAATTCTCAATTTTGGTTGAAAAGTCTTCAATTTGGACTGAAGAGGGAAAGTAGATTTTTCACCTCTACTGCCTTCCTGATGGACCAGGGAATAGCATAAGTTTTGAATTCCTGCAGGACAACTTTCCAAGAGGGGGCCAAGGATAAACTAACTCTGTCATCTCCCTTTCTAAAGCAAGGACTGGAAGCATAAAGCAGCTGTGTAAAAGGTGGTCACCACTGACCCAGTGGCTTCCCTTCAAGCACAAATCTGTCACACAACTTTTAGACTTTATTTTATTGGAAGAAGAGTGAAAAAGGAACCTCTTCATGTTACAAACAACTCTTAGGAAAAAAGCCACAAAAAGATGTTTGGTAATTAATGATTCATGATGAAGCCAATCTAACAAAAGTGTGAGTGCACGGAAAATAAACTAGGACACTGACAGAAAGGCTTTGGTAGGCCACTTAAAATTAAAGACAACGCAGCTCCAAATGCAGGAGCTCACTGGAGACCATCCGAGATGGGCAAAACTACTGCTGTCAAAAGAGCAGAACGAAAGGAGTCAGGCACAGCTGGTGGAAATACACAGTAAAATTTCTTGAGAATAATTTTTAATTATATTGTGATGGTCACAAGAGAGAGGCTGAACTCATGTCCTGATGGAAATTGATTACCCTCCACAAGGTGTCCCTAAGAGAGCCTCCAAACAGAGCCAATGTTTCAAAAGACAGTCTGGCTTTTAGTTATAGTAGGTTAGCAATGTCCTGTCCTTCCAGCAGTGTAAAAGCCAATCTAATCAGGTGTGAAGCATTTGATGTATGGAAAAATTAACTGGTATCTAGAGAGAGAACCTGGCACAAGATGAAGAAACCTGGCAGCTGAGACAATAGGCCTGGAAAAATCAACAGGAGTTTCATTTCAGTTTTGTTGAAGGCAATTCTTTTCTGCTTTCTATTCTACATAGCCTTTCTTTCATTTTCATTCTAGGCTGTAACTCCAAATAAGTAAGCAAGCTATTCTGCTGTGTGCCAAGACACCATTCTAAAGAAAAGCACAAAAAGAACTTTCCATTTATTTATCTCTAAACTCTTTATTTCAAAACATGGTTCTAAAATGAATTTTACAAGCATCTTTTTATGGAATGCAAATAATATGAGTAAGAAAACTGAGGATATATAATTAACAAAGTAAAAACAAATTAAATTCTTACTATATTAAGTAAATATTCTCAGAAGCCAATGGAAAATATTGTTATTTTTTTAATAAACTCTTAACTAAAATCAGTGTCTTGTATATTGGAGAATTGCTGAGGACATCAGGCAGCTCTTTCATATAATTATTTTTCTATCCAAAGAATGTGTGCAATATTTTGTTTCAAAACAAAACCAAAACCAAGTACCCACACTTCAGATTTATCTAGTGTTTTACCCAAAGGCATTCTCTTTTAGCTCTTTTTGAAGATCACCACTTTCTATCTGTCCTTGGATTTGTTCTTCTTTCTTCCTTGAAATGTATGGGGCTTTTTTTGTTGTTGTTTAGATTTGGTTTGCTCTTTTTCCTCTATGCACAATACTCCTTCAGAAAGAGAAAAAACCCTGCACCCATAACTCTCATCCCAAACTCTTCTCATACATTTCACCTTCCCTAGAATGGCCAGAGCAATCTTGGGAAAGACTTTGTATTGTGTTGTCTATTTTCTACTCCCAAAAAAATATTAATTGCATTTTTCCTGACTGACTAGTGGCTCTACCATACCTTGGCCTTACTGGGATTTTCATGTAACTCCTCGAATAAGAAGATATACTTAGAAAAAATAATCTTTTCTTCATTGCAAAGCTTACCTCAACCAAGGTACTCAGTGATAAGTCGTTCAGTTTTATAAACACACAAATGAGCATCCACACTGTAGACCAGGCTGATTTGTATACATATGTTTTCCTCCTAAAACAATGTGATAACCTCCACTAGTAATTAACATCTTTAGCAGGATGATTAGAGCATCATTTTTCACACTCTGCTCCAGAAGAAGGCAAAGTCCTTTCTACAAAAGCAATAATATAAACACCAATCAATTCTCTCAGGTACTGCCATCACCAAAAGAGAATTGTGTTGTACTGCATTGATCCTACATGGGCAGTAATTACAGCAGCTGGCACAGCTGGTCCCACACATGGTAGATGTGCATCCACGTGTGCAACTCATCATCTTCTGTTACACATGAAGCATGCCACTGTATTTACTACACATGAATTGAGGATACAGAGTAAGGGGCTTGTCCCTGGGGGTACATGTATGCCATTGGACACTTGTAGTATAAGAATGTCACAGCATGGGTCCATCATGGAGAGAAAGTGTGCAGGAGAAGACAAATATGTGGAAAATGCTGAGAAACCTGAGCATATTGCCATCTCCACATTTTCTCTATGCGTATGTTAGGAGACGGTTGTGGCAGGACAATTAAAAGCATGATATCATAACGTCATTTTGACTAAGAAAGAGTAATAAGAAATGCTTCCAAAACTACTGTGAGACAATTTAATTAAGTTGTGTGAACAGCTGCCTCTGACCCTCTGCCATACTGGCACATGAATACTCAAGGATATGTGCACCTACTCAAGCTAGGGACTGCTGATATCTGAAAGCAAGCTCTTCCAAATCACTACTAGGCAGCAGCTGGAAAATTCTATACTGACAAGGAAACTGCCAATATTTATATAATGGAAACTTCAATAAAATTGTTTATGTGATTTGATTTTGAATGCTGAATTTATCTAACTTTCTCCAAATTAAAAAAATTATTTAAAAGAAAGCAACCATTCCATTGCTTGTTCAACCACCTTTGGCCCTCCTCCTTCTTCCCCCCACCCTTTCCCCCCAATGCCAGGGTTAGGCTCAAGGCAGAAAATAAGAATTATGTACATTTCCTTCAATGAACAGTACAGCCATGGGCATGGAGATGTATGGTGTTACAATGGGGCAAAATGATGTTGTGCTGTTTCACCATTAGACCCTGTCAAATTATTTGGAGAAGAAGCTCTTTTAAATTTACAGGTTTTCACTGACATCATGGAATCTCAGATGGTTTTGGATTGGAAGGCAAAGGATGATCATCATACAGGTGATCCAGTTCCATCCCCCCCATCATGGACAGGGATACTTTTCACTAGACCAGATTGCTCAAAGCTCCTTCCAACCTGGCCTTGAAATCTTCAAAGCGTTTCTTCCTAATATCTAATCTAACCCCCTTCTCAGTCACTATAAAGCCATTGCCCCTTGTCCTGTCATTACATGTTCTTGTAAAAATTTCCCTCTCCAGCTTTCCTGTAGCCCCTTTATCTACTGGGAAGTGCTCTAAGTCCTCCACAGAGACTTCTCTTTTCTAGGCTAAACAACCTAAATCCTCTCATTCTGTCTTCATAAGAGAGGTGTTCCATCCCTTTGTGGCCTCCTCTGGTCTTTGTGCTGTCCTTTGTCCTGTCATTCTTTTGTTGCAGTAGCCCAGCTGGAGTCCCAAGAGGAATTGAGGGGGACTATTCTTCTGCTTTTTCTGCTGCTGATTCTGGTACATAGACCTGTGGTGGGAACTTCGTTCAAGTCACAGAACACTTTTTTGACTCTTTCGTTTCTTTCTGTGTGGATTGCTATTGCTTTACATTATAGGCAGGCTGGAACAGAATGTCCTACCAAAGGTACAGTCATTTCTTCCACAGAAGAAAGAAAATTTCCTCCCTGAGTTCTTCATCTTGACAAAGGCAGATGTTGACACTTTTTTTCATTTTGTGTGCCTCTATTTCATCCCTGTACAACAACTTCCCAGATACCACCCTACCAAGTATGGTAGATGCAATTAATTTAAAAGAGACTGGTACTTGCTGCATTTATGGGCACTGGGTATCAGGACAATGAGCCTCACTGTGTACCACTGTTTTTATTTTAGTTATTACAGGTTTGAGATGCTCCTTGAAATGTTACATACGCTGAAGAAGCTTGGGCAGGTCAGGCAGCACTTTCCAAGGCCTTCAATTAATACAGACACTCTGTGAATAAGCAACTGAGAAAAGGTAAGTATAGGAACAGTGGTAGGGAGTCAGCATGAATCTCTGAAATTAGAATCTTAGCTCTAGAAAAATCCTGAGATTTGACAGCCAGGAGAACAGATATTTTGTGGTGAAAGGAAATAGGGTGTTGAACCAGCACAGGGAGGCTGTAGATAATAATGCCTTCTCTGTTGCTTAGGCTCCATATCCTGGACAATGTCATGAAATACAGTTATTGTGCTACCAAGAGAAAGTGCCAAGAGGCGCTGAAGAGTCCTTTACACTTGATACTACCGCTGGGATTTATATGTCAAACCCTTATCCCACCTGCACAAGAAACCCCAAATTTCAAGCACAGATAAGTGCAATTTTAAAGAGCTTGTGGCTGACAGGTACAATCTAAGGAAGATTTCAAAAGAAGCATGAAAGTAATTCATAACTGAACAAAACTTCCTTTCTTTCAAATTTCAACTTGGAGTACACTTTTTAAAATTGTATTTTTCTTGCTTAACAGTTTCTCTGCCTGCATCCTCCTTTCTATTCCTTCTTCTCCTAAGACTAACTGGGAATCCAGAGCACAGCTCAACAAAAGACAATAAAATTAGATCATAGTTAAGGTCAGTATGAAAATGCTTTACAAGTATACACACATCTATGAGAATACTTAATTAAAATAAATATATTTCAATATAATTAACACATGTATTAATAAATACAAAAAACACCTTATCACTGATTAAAATATCTATAAAAATTAGTAACAATAAGGTTGTGATATCTTCACAAGTGCAATTATGCAAAGATTATTATTAGGTATACACCACACAGTGAAGCTTACCAACAAGGGAGAGAGGTGTCAGCAAATATCTTTCATGTAAGAAGTAAAAAGAAGCAAATGCAAAGATAGAGGGTTATGATTTGTTCTGTTTTACTTAAATTTTCTGGGAAGTCAGTTTCTGTGTGAAAACTGGCATTCGAAACTTCACTTTCGGAACATTGGAAGTGTCACTGAGGTAAAATGAAATTTTATAGTTCCATGAAGGCCTAAATGTGTCAGTCCGTATAAAGTAAACCAAGCATTGCTATGTCCTTGATGGGGAGGACTGCTGAATAGCACACCCACTCCTCACTGCATTGGGCGTTGTGTACAGCTACATGGGCACGATATGGAAAGAAGAAGATGCTGTTCCTTTTTTTTGGTTTTTCACCCAGATTGTTTAGATTTGAAGATGTCCTCTGTGCATATTACATGTTCAATCTTTGTCTCAGACAGACACAGTTCCTTCAGACACTTGCAGAGGCCCAGAATAGACCTGGATCAATTCAGAGCCCCCATATTCGCCACACTCCTGCAACAAGGGTGCACCAGGGTGGGCCAAAGAGGGGCATGCAGCCCCACAGAGCCGAGGAATTATGTGTAAGGAAGCTTGGGCTTACATCGGGTTTATGCTCTTCAGTCTCCTGCTGTGTGAGCTCCAGAGTGATTTTTAAGGGCTGCTTCATGGGAATTGTGTTGTCATGGCTGGAGTCAAAGTATGCAGCACTCATCTGTTTGAAGAAACAATGAGTGAGAACTCTCTAGTAGATGAAGCCCTTGAGAGGGTTTCTTTTGACACTTCCTAGGCTTTTCAAAACTGAGAAATCAACCTTAATTGGAATTTAAAGACACGATATGGTAGGAATGACCAAGGACACTTGATAGGTGAACCTGAATCAAATTTACAAAACAAGGCATTTATGGGAGATATTTCAAAACAGGGCACTTCAATATGTTTAAATATTTTCTCTTAGCCTCTCAGCTCTTTAGATCATTATTCATAATTCATAAATAATAGTGTAATGCCTACTAAAATACGTATGACAAAACGTGCTTTTCCATGGAGTCGCAAAAAGGTAATGAATTTATTTTTACAACTAGGTATACTCCTAGAGAAAATCAAATGTTGCAAAATGCCCTTTAGTTCCATTGCATGTATTAACACACAGATCAAAAGAGAAAACAACACAGTTTACTCATTATCTTTATAATAATAAAGAGAATTATTTTGCCCAGAGGTATGGGCAAAAAGATTATACTAGTCTAAGAGTAGCCTTACTTCCTTGATCCTTACTAGTTTAATTTCCCATGTCAAAACTAACTTTTAAACTACAAAAAAGTAACTTAGTAATAATAACTATACTCTTTATAAAAAATATTTTTGTTTTTAGCCAGCTTGTCAATTTCTGACAGGTACTGTAAACACAGAAAACTGTTCTGTAAACTCAGAAATAGCCACCCTAATAGACTACAGTCATCATCTACAACTTATATCAAACTACATTTGACAAAACTCACTTAAAAAAGGCTTAAACAATCATTACAACCTCGATGAGGTACTGACAAAAAGGTAAATAAAACCACCAAAAAACATTTCCACTGTGGATTACTTCATAAATTCTGTCAGTCCACCATGTATTGTATGTTCTTCAGAGATTATGACTGATCCATGACATTTCTGAGACAGCCCATTGCAGTTGCTGTATTATGGCTTTAAATGTAATATTGGACATCACCATGAGAAAAGAATACCCCCAGGAGTCGAGGACAGAAGGTAATACAGTGGCTCTTTCAGTGGTGTGGGAGACATGGCAAACTGCTGCATAGCTGAACAGTTCCCCTTTGTTCTCTGTTCAGCTATGGATCCGATTTCTCTGAATTGGGCTTATTACAATAAATACAGATGCACAACATGATTATTTATGGGAAGAAAACACACAAAAGAGGTTGAGTTGCTGGTACCTAAAACCTCATTTTCTGAGCTTCTCCCCTTGAGGCCCTTTTCATTTGTTGCACCATTGTATTCTCATTGTTGCTCAATGATACAAGCCTAAGCTGTTCATCAATTTACCCACTCCCCCAATCTCTTTCTCTCTCATGTGTGCTTCCTCTCTCTTCCCATGTTAATAGTTCCCCTGAAATCCTATCACTTTGCTGGAGGATTGATGTAAGTCTCCAGCAATTAACATAATTACAAGCCTGATTATCTTCTAATTGCATTATGAGTATTTGGTTATTCACTACACAAATTAGAGAAAATTAAAGAGGAGCAAGATCCTATGGTGTGGGCAGTATGCTTTTTAAACTGTTATGATCATCTGAATGCTGTGAGATAACAAGAAGGTGAATACATTTTATATTCCTATTGGCTCACAGTTCCTTTTGTCATTGTGTAATTTCTTTTTCTTCTTTCAAATGGGTTTCATGTCACTGAAAGACCCAGCCCTACTTCATTTGTTTGGGTGAGTTTACTGACAACATATAGTAAACTACAGTAAATGCCATATTTTCTATATAGATTTGGCAGAGTATAATGATGGAAATTGAGACAAAAGACATTCAGATGATAGGTTCTCTACAACTGAGAAACATCAATAATTCAAATACATAATTAAAGGACACTCTTTGTGGTGACAGGGGAACATAAAAATAAAAATCATCAAGAATTGTATATCTTTGCCTCTCTCTTCTTGAGCTTTTGGGATCGTTGCATTATTACTTAAATAATCAGGGGTAAAATCAAATAGTGAGTAATTGCTAGAGGGCAGTTTTAAGCCTAAATAAGACTTTGATGTGGACAATATAGGACAAAAGTTTTACTGTCAGCAAGGCCAGCAATGAAAAGGTGTGCTTGAAATGAACAGAATGGAAACTCATGGAGGGGAAATTAAGTAATTGGATTATTTTAAAATTATATTTTAAAAAGAAAATAATTAGAGTTTGACCAGAACATGGAGAGAAAAACTTACGACAGGGAACAGGAGGAGACTTATAGAAAACATTGTCACATTTTCTATTGTTAGGGTTGAAGATTGTGAATGCTTCTGGAAAAACAATCATCTCACACCTCATGCAGGATTAACCACCTTTTTATACACAAAAAAGTGAGGTAGGAGGTGGGGAGGTCTGTTCAAAGTAAACCAGCTGAACTCACCTGAGCATCATGTGCTGACTTCCACCCTAAGTAACTGCCAACTCTTCTTGTGTTTTGGGATAACACAGTACCTGTCTGGTTATGAGCCAAATCCTGCTAATGTTCTTCATCTTACAGATGTGTTGTTAATAGAAATTAACTTGGCAATGCTCAAAACCGGTGTCCCTGAAAGAATTTACAAGATACCACAGTGATCTAATATCAATAAGTATAACTTTGTCTTCTGTACTAAGCGACCTGCAGTACCCTCTTGGTCCCAACATTCCCAGATAGTGCAAATGGCATGCAGACACAAAGGAATAAATTGATGACATTTGCTTATTTCAAAAGGGTCAGCACACAGTCTTTGGCCAGGAATTTTGTCTTCTGACCTGGGAACTGCATAGCGTGGAATTCAAACATGTAAGGCTTTGTAGCTGTGAAGTGCTCTCTATGAAAACACATTTCTATTACAATAATTTCCTTTAACTCACCAGGTGCATTCAGCTGCATTCTCCTCTGTGTCTGGCTGGAGAATTAGGAACTAATGAACATAACTTTCTCAACTAAGCAAAATGTATACTGCGAAACTCACTACTATTTGCATGCAAAGGGGAAATTTTAGCTTTGATCTGTTCCCTGTATCTCCTTACATATCTCCATGCAATTTGCTGTCCAGAGTATTCCCAAAGACTTTCATAAAAAATCACTAATAACACCCCCTGTATGCAAACATCTCCTATTGCTTGCTAGAAGTTTCAAAACTAGAAGAACAGATCCTAAATAGGGCTACAATCCTGCAAGCAGGTCTCACTGTCTTATTTGGTCTTATTCAAACTCCTCCATTCATACCTTCTTAGGATGGGCAGGAAAGAATGCCATTTTTTCACATCCTTTAGGACATAAAAGCATGTCTTTCCTTGTAGTGCTCTTAAAGTCATTAACTCCTGGACAATTACTGATGAAAGAAGCTGGTCATTATTATAACATCAACCTAAGATAAATTAGATTTGTCTTAGAAGGGGAAAAGAGAACAATCTTAATTATCTATCACTCTATGACAGTCATAAAAAAAATCACAACAACTGAATTTTCCTATAAACCAATATATACATATTTTCATTTCATGCTGCCAAGTGTATAGACAAAACTTTGGGAACCAATCACCATGTGCTTAATCTGATTCATCCAGACAGAAAATAAAGAGAGAAGCACACACCATATGAATCCTTAACAGGATAATTCAAAAGTATTTTTCAAGTGGGTTTAAAATAGATTCAATATTATTCTGAATTTTTTAATGTACGTAAAATTTCATGTAACTTTTTAAAGCTATATAACTTTAATAGCTTTAGACAGTGGGCCAAATTCAGCTTTAATGTAAAACACACTGAATTTAATGAAAAGCTCCATTGAATTTACTGGCAATTTGCCCAGCTGCCACAGAATTCAGCTTTGCACTGTCTTTCACTTTCCTCCCACTTCTTCTCAAAGCTGTCATATGTATGTAGTCTAGAAGTTTTCAGAAGTCCAGAACTGGTAGTGAAAGTGGATTTAATAGTCTGATATCAAAGGACCCATGGAGAAAAACTACCCTGCAATTTTGCCAGGGAAAGTAAACAACAGATCACCACTTCCACTGCTGCCTTTATAAAAGGCCATTTTTAAAATTCTACAAATACTTTGCTCTGAATGGCATCCCTGAAATTTAAACTGAAGTCTGGACTCCCAAGTGAAAGAATGAATTAGAAGGAGATAAATGAGAATTTTTTTTTTCTTTTGCACTAGCACTTGACAGTCCCACTTTTACAAGAAATTCGGAGCATCTGATTAGGGACAGAAGGTACAAGCATTCCCTTTAAGAAATCCTGTGCAGTACATAAATAAAATTTTCACAACATAGTGACACTGAGATTTTTTTAAAACAGAAAGCAGGACATGACTTAGGAGGCAGACAGTAATACCACGCCACAGCTATCTTCTGTCTTCAAATTTGAAGTGTTTTCTTCCTTTTTGATGTAGAATTCCTCCACCACAGTGAAAAGAAAACAAAATATTGTTTCCCGCTTCATTACTTTAGTAAGAAGGATTGACGACATGCTTAGCTGGCAGGAAAAAATAATTTATTTCACTGTCACCTTATTTGTTCACCTGCTGCAAGGTAAATAAAAGCTAAGTCACTTTTTATTTATTTAGCTTTTGCAAGACACCCATACCGAAACAGCTAGCATTATCTATTATATACAACCACTCTATTATACTTATCACAGAAAATAAAAACAGTGTGAGATCATATACAACCAACTTCAGTCTAAATAGTTAATACTTGGTGAATGCCTTATTTTTTTCACTCACCACTTTTCCAATGTATAATGTGTTTTGGAAATAACAGTAATTTAACTTATTTCATGTTCAAAAAGTGCCAGGAAAGTAAATGGTCCACATGTAGCAGTTTCCAGTGTCTGGCTTTTATCTGTTACCACACATCTATTAGTATTAATTAGCAAAATCTCTTTGTCATAACACCACAAAAAAATTAACCAATAAATATTTTTGAAAATGCAGTTATGAGTTGATTCCCATGTTAATTTCTCAGAGTAATTTCCCATTAGGGCGTGGCTGAAAGCAGAGAAAGTGAGTTGGATTGTACAGAGATTACTATGCATTAGCGTAAAGTATATCTTTTCCTGTGAAGAGAAGAATGGTATAAGCTCCACACTCAAAATGAGAGTATAAATTTGACTCAACAAAGCAGCCTGCTTGCAGGACCTTGCTTCATTCTCTCATTTCACAGCACAAATAAAATGCTTTTTTATCTTGTCTTTGCAAATGGAGTCAAACAGTCTAAATAAAGTAAATGTTCTATCAAGAGGACAAGCAAAGTAATTATGTTTCAGGAGATTGCCTCATAGTCAAATGAGTGCAGGGTAAGAAGGTAATATGGCAAATTCATACAAGGCCACAGAAGTGAATATAGTAGCTTCATTTTTTTTTTTTCTCTTTCATGCTGTCTTCAGCCCATGCAGCCCTGAACTCCTCATTGTCACTTTGGTGGATTAGCAATTGGCTTCGACATTCAGCTGCCTGCAGCATGGGCAGACGCGCCAGAGGTGGTATAGTGGGGTGTGCTTTTGCAGAAGTCTGTAGAAAGAATTGAATTCATACTCTTCTTAGCCATAATAAGAAGTCCTCACTGTCTCCACAGATAACAAACATGGGCAACATTTCTTCCCCTGCCATGTGAATTCTGGTATTCACTGCTACTTCCTTTATGGTAAATAAGGAGGTTGCTTACCATTGCAGTGTTTACTTATTGAAATACTGCTATTTCAAGAATGCATAAATATCTTTCAAATTTCTTTTTTTTTTCCCTCTTTCAAATCCTTGCTACTTTCAAATTTGTCAGAACTCTGATTTTGGAAATATGCAAAAGTTTTCTGAGAACATGAGCATCATTTCTTCCCCTTGAGTTTCCCTGTTGCTATGCTAGAACAGGTCTGAGGTTCCACCTTTCAAATGGTCACTTACAGATTTAAAATAGTGAGAGCACATTTGGTGAGGGAAACTGAAACTACCTGCAAGACGGAGGGCATTCACCTAAGTGGAAAATCCAGGTTCAAGTCTTTTATATAAAAAAGACAGAGGGACAAACTGACCTCTGTTCCTTCTTGGTTCACAGACATCCATTGGCTGGTTGTCTATGTTAGGTTTTATTCAGACTTAACCAGAAAATCCTTCTTGAAACTGAAGTTTTGTTGAAAGTGGTATATTTCTGGTAAAAGAAAAAAGCCTTCTCATTTCAGCCAACCAACATTTTCACTGAGAGATTCTGACATAGTTCTCATAGTAAAAAGGTATTTTTAAATTTTTATTATGATTCAGTAGTGCTATATTTACATACAGTACATTACACTCTGTGTTTACTTAATCTCAGAAGATATAACAGTAATACGTGGAATAGTTATGCACAGTGGGAAGACTTTATATGTAATTTGATATGTTAACCTGCTATTGTTTTATGTTTATGGAACAGCAGTGTAAAAATATAGAATACTATAGCACTTGATCTTTGATGACATTATTATGTTAATAGATCACCGTTTTTTGTCTTCTGAAGAGATTTTTCCTTCCCACTGTAAAAAATTGCTAACTCCCATTATTTTTTCAACACTGCTCTATACGCATTTGCCAATAGCAGATTCTTGATTTTCCACACAATTCTGGGGCCAAAAAAGCAAGATACATCCTGAAGTAGACTTGACATCACACTAGACCACACTTATATGGGCACTGTGAAGAAATATGAGCATCCTCAGCTTCTACCAGCCATGTTTGAATGCTGCATTTTCTACATTTTGCAGTTCTGGACCAGCAGCCATGACTTTGGTATCCACTTTCAAGCTAAACCAAAAATGTAGAAAGCTGTCTCCAATGTTTGGATAAGTCTATAAAGTATATAAAGATAAGTATATAAACTCGCTTTCAATATTTTTTAACAAACACTGGATTTTATTGTACCATAGTTCTGGACTTGCTGTGGTCTATTGGGCTAAGAGTAAAAGGACAAAGACAGACAAATTAAAGAGCTAGTCAAAAATATTTTGACAGGAGGTCCTTGTACAGGACACCAGAGACTTAAAGCGAGAATTTCATGTTTTTCTCACACTCACAATGTCTTTTTTGTCAGCAGCTGTGTTCTGGGTTGACCAGCCTCCTATCTGGTTAGCTGTGTCCAGAGCAGTTCTCTTGGAGTACATTTACAGAAACCACCAATGAGCTAATAGTAGCTGGGAAATAATATCTTGGTGTCCACATTTTATCTCAGGATTGCAGCAGGTGGCAGTCACTGTTGTGACATAATTTTTCTCTATTTTCTAGAAAAGGTTTCTCCAGCAATCTGTGCAGAATTCAACTTTAGCATCAGTAGTTCTGAGATGAAATTCATATTTTTCTGTTCATTGCTATTACCAAGAAATTTCCAATAGACTCAAAAATGGGTCTTGCGTTAATGTTCATTCTAAACCACTTCAGGCATCTCATTTGTCCACATTTTCCTCATCTCCAGCATCTGGCTGAAATGCAAGAGAAAGCTTGGGAAAAGAAGTAAGAAAACTTCTAAATTTTTTTTCTAAATTTTAATTATTTTAACATAAAGGATGGCTGCAACTTTTTTTTGTAAGTTTAATTTTTCTGCTTTCATTTGTTTTCATACTGCTTACAGCCTCTTTTTGGGTACTTTTGTTGGGTTTTGTCACTTTAGTTGAGGAAGTCTAGAGCTGCTGAAACCCTGCATGAAAGGCTTATGTAACTGTGGCTGACTCTTAACAGCTTGGTGCAGGAAGCATAAATAGTTCTCACTTTTGAGATTCTGTTTTTCTGTTCCACCACCTCAGTGGACAAACTTTCTTGCTGTGACACACTTGATAGATGTTGCAAGAGATGAGATGAGGCTCATGGAGATTAGGGGTACCAGAAGCAACTGCCAAGCGTACATGGACATATCAAATGAAAGACCATGCTGTATTGGCACTGTTTCCTAGAATCATATTCTACCCTCCATGGGTATTTTCAGAGACAAGGTGAAGTACAGGAATTCTTAAAAACTAAATTTAATATCCACAAATTTCTTTTCTGTATTTTGAAATTAGAAGCCAACTTTCTGTTTTACTAACTAGGCCAGTATTTTTCTAAACAGCATCAGTTTGCTTCACTTTCAAATTTACTTATGGAGAATTACCTGGTGCAACTGCTCCAGTTCATTTAGGTCCCTGTTCACTACGTTTTCTTTCAAGTTATTTTGATAAATGGGCATACTGACATTTCTTAACCACAGCAGATGATTTTACAGAACATCTTTGAGGTACAGACCAACAATTTTCACATGTGGTATAGTTCAAATGAAAAACACTGCATATAATTCATTTACCCTTTGGAGAACACAATTTAGTGGAACTCTGCTACAAAAATACAATGCTATATGGAAAAACAAGTCACTAGCCTAACTTATACCTGCCCCACTGTGGTAAAACAGATCCTTCTAACAAGAACAAAAACCTCTTAGATTTAGGATTACTGACAAAAGCCAGTGATAATGACTTCCATGTATTTATTTTTTTCCTTCTAAATCTCAATACAATTTAAAAACTGTATTGCTGCTTTCTTCTAGGTACTGTAGTCCAAAGGGAAACTTCAATCATATAATTGAAAAAGTGAATAAATAAATAGGTGAAATGTACCCCCCACCATCATACACTCATTTTTAAGCCTTTCCTCCCAATTTAAGTAAATTTTTCATCACACTGACTAAATTCACTTGAGTCCATATTTCACTCAAGTATCTTCAGAGCATCTCTTTTCTCTTCTCCTCCAAGTCACTATAATGTTTGTCACAGGCCTTTTAAAACCTACCATTTTGTCTCATTTACCATAGTAATATGCCTGAAAAGAATAATACTAATATTTTAATAATTATTAATAAATTAATTACATTATTATATTATTACTGCTGATCATCCACTTTAACTTGTCTGACAAAGAGCTGCTGTAATGGAACAGTGAATAAGAACAAGGCTTTATGACATGGCATAGTCACTAATTTGTCTGGAAGAAATGGCATTGGAGGGTATCTTGTGCCTTTCCCATTTCATTTGAGATAACCATGATGATTTTGTTAATACAAGACCTTAGGCTCCTTAAATGGCTACTGGTCCATTACATTTGGAAGCACTTCCTAAATAGGGTATGAAATCATATATTCATTTTTTGCAGAGACACCAATGGGGAGCAAACAATGACAGCTGAACTTAATGCTAGTCAACATTTAAATTTAGCTGCGGATTTTCCATCCTAAATTTAGAAAATATCTGCTTAAAGATAAACACCGAAATATATTGAAGATGCATATTACACATGAAGTATTTTATTATTAACCTTGTCTGACATCTAGTAAACACTTCAGAAAAGCTCTTTTGGTCTCTACTTCATTGATTTTAATGGAAACCAGAGACCTATTCTATAAAGTACATATAGAAGGCCATATACCACAATGCAAGTAATTTGGCATACATCCATAAGTCTTGAAAGGAGAGGCACTTAGAAGTGTGAATGTGAATTGCTTTGCAATCTGCAGTGTGGTAATATAGCTGTCAACCATATTTCATGTTGTGCAAGACTATGGATAGAAAGCATCTCTGAAAGACATGATTTTTAACTAGCAGAGACTTAATGACTGACATCAAAGTACTTTTTTTTTTCTACTGGAGTCTAAAAAGCCCTGTGAAGAAGTGCAGTAAGGAAGACTACCTTCCACAGAATGTGAGAAACTTAGCAAAAATCTGGTTAAAATATGAAAAATCCTTCCATAGAGTGTACATACAATATTAAAGACAAAGAAGATCAATGTACTTGCATACAGCCAGAAATGTGAAAGTTGTTGGTTTTGGAATGAAGGGTCTGTGACCCCCTAAAAGGTTTCAATTCCTTCTGAGTTTGCATCCTTGAGTTTTACTTTGGGTATAGGGTAAAAAAAAAATTATACTCAAAACAATACCTATCAAGCTACCAAGATGCTCCTTTCTTCAAGATGAAATCATTAAAAACCACCAAGTCTTGGCAGCAATTCTACCTGAAATTATCTGTTCCATAAAACTCTCTGGCTATTTAGCTTCACTGAAAAGTTTACAAATTTTGGCATATCTCATTTGAGTTCTAGTTTTGTACCACATCATGAACACATGAAAATCTTTACTTGCTTCTGCTTTCATTATGAAAGTTTCCCCACTATTTATACATGGCCATCTAAATCAGATAGTAGTGCTGAATTAATGCATTACAGTAATGTGTAATATTTAATTCATCTGTAATGTACCTAGATTCATCTAAAAAAGATAAATTCGACTTCCGTAGCAAAATAACATGATTTATGTTAAAACCTTTATTTTCTTGTGCAACTGGTTATCTCACTTTCAACTACTGTTTGATGTGTTATATATTCTAAGCAAGCCATCAGACTCCTCCATAGTGCAGTTTCTTCCTGTTCTGTAATATCAGGATATCATTTACTTGCCTCTGTAAAGATGCTTCGACAATTTAGGACAAATTACTTAAAAACAATTATTACTTTTATACTCTAAACAGTGTATGAGGCATATATAAGAAAAAGGGTATAGTATTCACAGAACAGGCATTTTAAAATGAAACAGGTTTTAAGCATTCAGAATCTGGAATGAGGGGAGGGTTTGAGTTATATACCCAGTAATATTGAATTGAATGCAATATTTCTGTGTAGAAGGAATTAATCTTTCAAAAACCTCTTCACCTCTAGAGGCCTTAAAATTTAATAACGAGTTCAAATTAGTCCAATTCAGGATGTAATCCAAATAACTTTCCTCAAGAAATGATAAAGAAAACACTCCTGCATGTTTGGTGTCTTGTAGCTTCTACACACACTCAGTACACATTTTATTTTATATCTCCTGGCTTTTCAGAACTCAATTATAATTAAAAAAAAGAAGTTTCAAAATGTTAAGAATGAAACCGATGCACGATGCATATGATAGTGGATAAAGCCAGGGTCAGTGTCTGATTCGCTGGTGCTTTCCCAGGCACGAGACTTGTTTTCCCCTGGGGTCATCAGGTCCAGGCAAGCTGCATTCTTTCTGCCAGGCACTTTGTAATGTGCAATGAACAGTGTCATTTATTTTCATTTCCTCATACTTAATTGCATGCTTCTTGCTTCCAATATTAAGTCAGAAGGCAGGTGGTAGAAGCAGTAAACTAAACTACTACTAGCTGTCGGAGTTATGGACCATGCTACTCTCCTTTTGAAACAACTAGATTGTTTACAATTCAGCAGAAACTGCTGAACTGGAAAAACACTTGCTTCCATTGCACATTCAACAGAGATTTTTTTTTCTTTTATTCTGAGAAAAAGAAAATTAAAAAATGCTTAGCTAACACAGGCTACTTAAATTTATCAACACTTTATCATGGTAGTAGGAAGAAATATATAAAGTTACTGTTTTATGTAAATACACCAAAAATATTTTAAGGGGTAGATGGATGCCTGCTTTAGCCAAGTAACACATCAGTAATGATACTTCTGGAATTAATGAATTCAGTAGTAAGCTAGTTAAAAATTTAATGATCATGCCTGAATATAGAAATAAGACATTTATTAGGTATGCAAAATTTATAGTTATTGTATTTGGACTGAAATAATTTCATTCATTGCAGAAGCTAGCATTTAATTTTCATCTCTTAAAACTTAAAAAATCAAGTTTTATCAAAGACCTCAGTAGAGAACTTACTTAACTTCACCTTCATGACGCACCTGGACTTTATTTCTGTTGTATTTTACAGATGGGTATGTCACCTATACAGACAAGGTAGATTTACTGGCATATTTACGTCACTTTTTGCATTCATAAATGTTGAAATGTTCTGCTGAAACAGGCACTGAAATCACTCCAAATGGCTAAAAATTACAAAGGGGGAAAAGTAGAGTAATAATCAATACACTAATGATTAATCATAATAATAATCAATATATTCATGATCCTTTGAAATTATGATTATTATTTGTTTATATTAATTATATTCACAATCCTTTACAAAACTTGCACTCCAGTGATTTCTAACTCTGCACAAGTGTTTTTATAAGAAAGGAGGTGCCAGCTATTCCTTCTGAAATTATCTAATGATGCTAAATCATAAATACAGGATTTCTACAAATATTTGCTGATTTGTACAAGTGTTAATAACATAAACAGCAAAAATGCACTATATTAGAACATGCTCTCCATTTCAGTTTATAAGTTTTCTGTGTACATGTCCTTCTATGCTAATTAATAACTCTAAGAGTATAATTTTCCTGTTTATCATAAACATAGTGCTGTTCACTTTCTGTAATACCCTACTGCAAGATTATTGATCTTGTTATCACAGGATAGCCTATTTCAGCTGCAAGAAATACAGGCAAGTTCAGGCTCAATCCTGCTAAATTTTTCATGCAAAATTCTACATGGAAGACTTTACACCTTGGTACCACACCCTCTTGAAGTCAGTGGAGCTCTGAGCTAATGAAGGATTGCCTTGCTTGCACAATAAAATGAAATTGTGGAGCTTCTTATCAGGAGGAATGAGACATCCCATTTAGAAATAGCGGCAACATCACAGCAGGCGTTCTTTATTCAACCAAAATCCAGTCCTAATCTCTTGTGTCTGAAAAAAAGATATGAGCTGGTGGGAAAAAATTAAGTTACATTTTTAACTTTTCCACTACCAGAAATATTGACTGAATTTGTTTATTTTCATAAAAAATAATTTTCTTCATAAAATCCTATGGTGCACCCAGACCATCCTAGACAAACTAAACATCCAACTACTAAGAAATGAGTGGGCAAAAGTTTAATATTTTTAAAGCTACTGAATGTAGGAGAAGGGAATACTGATGACCCTGCCTCTGATAAGTAACAGCTGTGGTATTTATGAAATAGAGTCTCACCCTTGGTGAGTCACAGCTATATCCAATAAAGATAAATGTGAGAAAAGGGAGTGGGTTAGCTGGTGGGGAAGCAAAAAAACCCATGAAGGAGGAGGAACCCTGAAGAAGAGGCAAAGCAGAGGATCATGGAGGAGAAGGAGTCTGGGGAGAGAAAAAAATCACTGCTGTGAGATCAGTCTGGGTCTGTGGTTAGAGCCTGTTATTGGAACCAGCAGTCACAGTCTATCTAGGTAAAAGCCTGCAGTTGGAGTCTGCAAATTAATACATGCAGTCAGAGGATGCAAGGGAAGAGACCTAAAAGTAGGAGCTTCCTGCAGCCAGAGTCAGTGAATGTTTGGAGTTAGGATGGTTGAGCTGTAAAGAAGAGTAAATTAGGACCCTTTTCATGCTGTGACAAACAAGAAGTCTGCTTAAGTTCATTTCTACCCTCTAACAAAAGGGCTGCTGCAACAACTGAACTGTCTAAAACATCAAATTTTGATTCTCTTGTATGATGTAGCTTTTAATATATTTAATTTTATTTCTTTGCAGTGAAACTCAGGTTTGTAGACATAGTTTCTAAAGGTAACTCAGGAACCTCATTAGATTGTAAAGTATTCATATAGTCCCATTAAGATCAATGGAAGCTAAGCATCTTTTGAAAATACCCATCAGTCTTTTTTCTTTCCATTCTTTAGCATTAAAGCTTCATAGGAAATATGATCTTTAAGGCCAGAGTTTTAATCTCATTGAAATATTTCCTAAGAGGCAAGCTAATTTGTTCTGCCTTATAATCAGTGGTGAAGGACTAAGGAAACTTGAGGTGGGATGAGTAGTTTTTACTTGACCACCACTTTCCATATCCAATTTGAAAAATTTAGGGTGACATGCTTTTTGCCCCTTACTTAGGCACCTGAAATTAGGTGAGATGCATCAGACCTTACAGACTAAAATAAGTTATTTTGGACGTATCCTCAGAAAGCAGATGATCTTTTCCCCATCACTCTGACCAATGTATTTTGCTCTAACTCCCAGCCCCTCTCGAGATCTGTACTTTAGGACAAATTAAAGACAAATATAGGAAAAAAAAAAAAAAAAAAAAAAAAAAAAAAAAAAAAACAACAAAAAACAACAAAAAAAAAAAAAAAAAAAAAAAAAAAAAAAAAAAAAAAAAAAAAAACCCCAGAGGGAATTCAAACTGAATCCATGGAAAGCTTTTAAATTCTGGAGAAGGGGTTTAACATGTTCCTCTGCCCTCAGTATTCTCTATTGCCAAGTTCTTGGTAACAGCACTTTTGAATCGTTTTGCTTTACCAAAGCCCACCCACATAATGAAGAATGAGCACAAGGAGCAATTTCAGTCTGTCTTTCCCTACTCCAGTAATGCACTACATAATAACTTTTTGAATGTAAAACATTCCTTTTTTTTTTTTTTGGTGGTGGTGGTGGAGGGAGAGGAAAAGGGGACAAGACAATCTACTACTTAATAGAATTCCTAGTATCCAGCTTAGCTAGCAAAATTTCTTAACAAGTCCTGGGGAGGCCTAGGAATGGCACATGACAGAATTACCCAGGAAAATCAGTGCACTCAGGAGAAATTGGACATATCAAAGGGAAGGGACTATTAAAAGACCTTAATCTACACAGTTATGTTACATTTAGCATGCACAGGGGAACAGACATCCATCCACTAAAGAGTGACAACATACAGTCTTATCATAAGCACTTTTTCATAATCCAGAGGAGAATGAGGCATTCTTCTCAAAGACAGCCAGATGCAGAAGTATTTTCCAACTCCTGTCCTGCCAAAAAATTTTATTAGGAGAGACAGAGAAAGTAAGATGGCAGCAAGGTGAGTAATGTGGATTACAGACTGCAGCAGGAGAGACCCAGGATCCATCACTTGATTAAAAAAAATAAAACAGTAAACTTTTCAAAATTAAATGCCTTATACCCAAAAGACAACTATGTCTCCCTTTCTGTAACAGAAGCCCTAGTTACTAAGCCCTTATCAATCCTTTATCCCTGCCTACTCAGGAAATCATTAGTTGGAAAACTTTCTGGAGTAGGAATGCTGGAGGGCAAAATTTCCACACATATAATTGACAGACTACTAACAGCAACCAGTTAAGTTATAAAGGTTAGTTGGGGAAAAGAGTGTTTACTTTGAGAATTCCAGGGCTTGAATGTAAAAGACCATGCTGCTCTGCATGGTTAATGCAGTTGCATTTCTCTTGGCATTATCCAAAAAAGACATGTCTCAAGAGTGCAGACATTGATAACTCAGGATGAAAATGCTCCTGACCTTATCCTGCAGCTGATCTGGGGTAATTTGAAATTAGTCAAGATAGGTTCTCACAGTACTAAGCATAAAAGTCTGTCTGTAGAGTCCAGCCTGATGTGCTTTTGGAAATTGAGGGTCTTTCCCAAAGGACTGCACTGTTTGTACTTTTAAAGTCAATCAAAAGCATTTATTTTTGCAGACTCAAGACCAAAGTCCTCACTGAAAAAAAAATCATGCCATTTAGAAAAATGATGATCCTACAAAGCTATATTTACCAGACTTCAGCCAAGAAGACTGCTGAACATAACTGCAGCACTAGCAGTGATATGTTGGCCTCCCTGCAACACAGATTGCTTTGGACTAATAGAACCAAACCATGTTAAAAAAAAAAAAAATCAAAAGTGCAAAATCCACTTCCTTGTACCCTTGGGGACTCACTCCACATTTTTTTGACTGCAATTGTGATACAGCATTTGGAAGCATCCAGAAGCATTTGAGGGCTGGCTGTAACTAAAGGTATCTTAACTTCAAAAGAGACATGTAGTATTTATGCACAGAAATGCCTTTCATGTTGCCATTTAAACAACATTTATGTGCAATCTTGCAGATCACTAATTCACAGGCCAAGTCTATGTATCTACAAATTTCCAAACTGCAGTGTTTGTGTTTTTCCTCTATCCATGTGAATACCCTAAAAAATACCACTTACCCTTTGACATGATAAATGACTCTGTAGGGATTTTATTGCTGAGATGCAAAACTCTGGAGATCCATGCAATCATGCAATCTGATTAGTCTTTTAAATGGTGAAACATCATTTAGGGGAGAGACACTTTCCAAATAATATTATCAGGATTGTCTTTTCCCTACCTCTTCCCTAAATCGTCTCCATAGACAGAGATGTAGACAAATACACTGCCATATACTATCCAAATGACTGTCCTGGATCAGATAATTTCTGCTTAGAAAGACCATTGTTTTTTGCTGTATTTCATTTAGAAAGGCTTTTTGAGTTGTAGACAGAATCTTTATAGAGTACACATTTACAAATACATGTTGAAAATGAAGTGAACATATTTGTAAGTTCTGTCATTCCCTATATTCGGTTTCAACTTCATATTTTATGAAGACATTTGAAAACAGTGAAGAATCTAGTCAGAAACTTTATTTTTATTTTAGCTTGCTCATGTCCAAATTATAAAACGCAGATCCCAATTCTTTGGGTGCTGCGATTTAATTTACCTGCAAAAATGTATTTTTTTCTACTTTTTGTTGTATAGTTCTCACAGCTGAAATTGCTCAGTCATAATGAAAACACATTACTGCATTCCAAATGCTTGCACAAGTATGCATTTGTGGAATAGTTTCCTTTTATTTGAAGTTATCTGCGAGGAAAAATATTGGTAAAATATACCATTCTCGAGAGTTTTCAGAAAAAGTTAAGCAGACTTAAAAAAATATACTCCAGGTGACTGTTCTGTTGAGCTCTAGTTTGAGTAACTCTAGTCTAATGCTCATGTCTAATTTTGTTATCGTATCTGCTCAGGATTTTCCCTTCCTCTTTATGGAAGCTTACAAGAGTACCATGTAGATTCGTAAGAGGGTTGCATATGGTAACTCATCCTTAAATTTCTTACCCTTGCCCCTAGCAAATGGACTGCAAATTAGATAAAGCAACTACTTTTTTCAGACAGTGACACAGAACTCGTTTCAAGCCATTCACTCATTAGAAAAGAGTAAACTTTCTTGAGCTGCATTATGAGAGCCAAGTGTTTCATGAACTACAAAATGACATGTTTATTCTGTTTGGGGTACTTGCTCATTCATTCCTGCTTAACAGAAAAATGATATTATTGCCTACTCAGTCAGAAGCAACAATTGAAAAATAATTACACTGTAGCAAAGGCACAAATTCTTAAACCTTGATGCACCTTCCAAGAAATTACCATGAATTTCTCTATTTTCTTTTTTTATTATCCCCTCTAAACCGTTTTTATTCAGTATTACAAGTTCTAGCAAAATATGTCTGCTTAATGGAAGCAACCACTTATTCTTTATCAACTCCTTTGCAGCTCAATTATACTGAGGGTAAGTATACTTATTAAAGCACATGTACTGAACAAAATTTGGATGAAGTATTTTTCTATAATCCTTAAAGTTACATAACTGCAAAAGATAATGTTAGTAAATGAAACCTATACCTGACTAATTAATGAATGCAATTAAAAGTACATAATTGTCTTTTCATTCCCATTTTGGTCCCTATTCAAAAGAGCACTTAAGAATATCCTGCTCTTTAATGTGCCCTCTACTCCTTTAGGCATATGACCAACCAAATATTTAAGAATGCACTTAGGCATGTGTTTAAGATGTCTGCTGAAACCAGATGTTAGTCTAGAAAAGCATGCAAAGGAGAGCACTCATCCCCCCTTGGATTGAAGAATCTATTAAAAATGCTTCGGAATCAAAAAGAAGCACAGTAAAACAGAGTATGTTCATCCCAACTGAAAGAAAAGCAGGAAATGCTCTCAGAGGCTGACAAAACCTGCTGTTCCTACCACCACGTCCAAAGAAGTAAATCAAAGCAAGGAGTAAATACAGACATTCACAGCACTTGCTGCACAACCCTCTTCAGAGTTTCTTGAAATCAGTGATTAAGATGTTCCTAAGTGAAGAGGACAGAAAAGGCTGTCGTTACACTAGCTGGTATCACAACTAACCTCTACATAATTAAAGCCTTTTTTCATATTCACTTTGTTACTTAGAAGACTGTCTGCTTAGTAAACTCATAATGTAGCATAGACTGTTTGTTCATAGTTTTGCTTTTTTCACTACAACACCACCATAGCTACCTAAACAATAAATATTTATTTTCTTTCTTGAACACTGCAACTTCTTTTATGAAAAAAATTATGCAAATTGGGCAATACGTTGACTCATTCTGTTTGTCTCTCTTACATATATCTCTAAGGCATCTCTCACCATGGTGTCAAAATGCTGTGGTACCGTAGTATTTGCCAGCTTTCTTGTACTGTAAGTGGTATCATCATTTTTGTCCCTTTTATACAGCCTTTTTATAAAAACTCTAAGGAAGTGTCAGCTAGGACAGAACAGCCACGGATTAAATGCTTTCTGCAGTAATAAACAGAAATCAGTAGAAAAATTAATCATCCTTACCATTTCCTTCAGTCTTCATTTACTCTGAAAATACAGTCACTACTAGTAGAAGGTGCTCTTTTGATGAAAGCTTCTCTGATTTCAAAAATCCTGGACTCTACTTAAAATCACTTGCATTCCACCTGCAAACCAGCTCTTATAACCCACAGCTGTCCACACAACACTGCACTGTCCCAACAATTTTTTGCAGTACATAATTCAACTTATTTCCCTCCTTAGAACTCATTCAGAGTGCATCATCCCCTAAAACATACCATAATCATTTTAGGTCCTGACCAGTGTCCTCCTACAAACAAGCTGTGTTATTGGGAGACTCAGGCTGTGTAAACAATCCTGTAGAACTTCCATGCTACTACAAAACAGAACAGCAATGAGAAACAGTGACAGTTGTAAAGATACACCTGCTGCTGATGGTAAAATTTAAGACTTTTTTCCCCCCTCCTCCTCCTCTTTTAATAGTAGTCAAATGGAGAGCACAGGAAACTGCAAATAAACTTTTTGAAAAATATTTGAAAAAAACTAACATGGGCCAAAACATTGTGATGTTGTATTTGGCTCAACTTAAAATAGAATGATTTTTCTCCCAAAATATTAAATGGAAAAAGTATAACAAGAAAAAAGTGAAATGGAAAATTGCTAAAGCTGAACAACATTACACAGAATAAAAAGCAGCATTTTTTCTAACAGCTCTGAGATTACATGAGAAAGAGAGAAAGTATATGGAGGAGGGGGAGAGGGAGGGAGAGGTAAGACAAGGGAATATGAAGCAGACTGAAAACAGAATATAAATAATTTTTATGGAAAGACTAAAATAATTAAGAGAGCAAAATTCAACAGAGGCATATTCAAAACCTTAAATAGTCTATAGACTAGGCTTTTTTCCATAAAAAAACCCCACAAACAAACAAACAAACAAAAACCCAAAACAAAAAACAAACAAACAAACAAAAACCAACAACCCACCAAACCTTAAATGTAATTGGACTGCTCATCATTTATAAAACTGGATTTTTTGCAGTTCATCTTGCCATCTTGCTTCCACTTCTCTTACCTACATCATGTTTTACTCTGTGGAGTTTATCTTACTCTCTGAAATTCTACATTATAGTTAAGATATAATTCTTAGCCAGTGTTTTAATTTAATACCTTTCTTTTTAAGCCATTGGTAAGATAGGATTATTATTGGAAGGCAAGCACCTCCAAACAGAAAAATGTCTCACTTTTTTGTTGTTCTCAAGGATCGCAAAAAAATTTGACAGCTGACATTTGGATAAGCAAAAAGAGCTTGAAATACTACATTAATAAACCATAGTTTGTCTTTCTTAATGGAACATATACAGGGACATTGTAAAAATAAAATGCTCTTCTCTAAATTTAATATTCAGATTCTTCATTGATCCTCATGCTTTATCACCAATGAAATGTACTGCATTTTTAGAACATCCTAACTCATATGAGAGTGATGATTTATATATATATACAGCACCTTAAATCTTCAAAGAGTTTGTAAATAGCAACACCTTGATTCTCATCCTCTTTCACTAATGCAAAATGTAAGACTTGACATCAGAAATACATAAAATGAGAAAATTTAGATTTTTCAAAGTACAACTGATATTAGAGAGATCTAAAATTTCCACTGATATATGAGAAACTTTGCCTAGAAAAAAAACTAGGTCTCTGTGAATTTCCACTCAGTGGAGGTGTGTGCAGGCATGAAACCTCTTCCTTTGCAGAAAATAAATTAACACCACCATTTCTTTTCAGTATTACAAAATTTTTTGTTGACTGAATGTTCACAACCTCTGCCTTGCAAGGCATCAAATAGTATCATTGACCAGATATAAATGAATCAGTCAAACCTATTCAGCTTATAACTGACCCTTTTTCTGTTCTAGAAATGAGTGGCTGTATTTCTGTATGGCCCATGGCTATACATATAGCCATATAGGTAAGGCACAGCTTAAAATCCTGGCACATCATATAGGTTTATATGGCTGAATCTGTTATATTTCAGTACATTTTTGAAATTACTTAATTTGATGTATCTTCTTGCAGCTGGCCTACTGAATTTCAAGATTGCTATCACAGCCAGTTGCTATGAGAGTTCAACTCTTTTGTACAAATGACTGATAACACTGTGACTGCTGTTAAATTCCTGGACAGATTAAATGAAGCTCACCTCCCCCTAGATCTGAAACCTCTTCAAGGTGCTTTTTAAAGTCACATAACAAGTGTTTTGTCCTTACATTACCGTTCCACTTTTTCTTCCCTGTCTTAAAGGAATTTTCATTCTTCTAGTTCTCATGGGAAATTGTGTTAAAATTCAAGAACCTGACCTTAGGTTGCATTGAATATTCCCATTGACTTCAGGCCATAAAAAAGGAAAACTGTGAAAAAGAGTTATATTCTGTCAGGAAGAATATGGCTCCAAATGCTGGAATCATCGTGACAGCTCTATTTCAGAAGTTAGCCAAGGAGAAAAAAGGGGCCAGACATCTTGAAAATTACATACACGTACCTCACACACATGTATACACATACAAAGCATAAAGGAAAATAGGAAACAGAACCTGGAAAGAAATCTTGCCAATTTATCAAGTGGCAGATGAATTATCCCCAAGACTTTCATAGAAGCAGCAGCCCCCCCATTTTAACGTGAAATTTTATTTCAGTCTCATCTGCAGCATAATCTCAGATCCATCCATCCATGTTTCTCCCATTCCCCCTCCATTCCTCTCACAATCCCCCTACTCCCTTCCCAACTCACATGGTGAGTAACTTTGAGGAATCACTTCCTCTCCAGTACCACAGGTTTTGTAGGACTGTCTAGGTAAGAATTGCAGGAAGGAGGATTGGATTGATTAAAAAAAACAGGTTAGTAACAAATTTATTCCAATGAATTTTCATCCCAGTTGAAGCTTATGAATTGCGTGTACCTTTTTGATAATTTTTGATGTTTCAGACTACTTTCAACATTCTCCCCACCAAAGAAGATTCTAGGAAAAACTACTGGAGTTATATGGGAAACAAAATTGGAAAACTGGATCTATGTGAAGTGTTTAGCTCTCACTATTGTTTCCACTCAATATCTACTATTTATTTTTCCTGCATGATGGCTCTGCTTCAAGCTCTCTGGAAATTACACTACACAGAAACCCTTAAGAAAAAAAAAAAAAAAAAAAAAAAAAAAAAAAAAAAAAAAAAAAAAAAAAAAAAAAAGCATTGGAATTTTCCACTGTTTGGTCTTCCCTAATACCAGAAGCACATTTCACCTCTGAGTTTAGCAAGCAGACTCTTAGGTGCTGTTTCATTATTGGCTTAAGCTACCCTAAGTATGGAGTGTGCCAAGAGGCAGGCCCACTCACCACCTTCCACCCCCTCCTCGCCTCAGACCTAGGTAAATACTCATCTCATCATCAGTTCTCATGCTGCCTCAGAGTCAGCCAGATCAAAAATACCAAAATGATCCACCTGAGATCTGAGCCACACACTAATTTTCAGATGGTTCCTGACACAGCTGACCTTGAAGCCAGAAGTACGCTCATTCTCCCTGGGGAGACAGCAGAATATGCAGCTGGAGCAGGAAGAAAAAGAGAGCTGTACCACCATCTTCAGCAGCAGCACAGATTTAAATTTGCTGAAGCTTACTGCAAAATCACAGCTTTGTTATGCTAGAAACAGCTCCCAAATGAACCAAATTGTACAAAAGAAAAAAGCAGACCTTGACCCTTGATTTTAGTGTTCAAGGAAGACAAGAAAATACAGATTCTCCTGAATCAGAAATGCCAGATGGCACAGAGGTACATTTGAGTGTGTTTCCAAAGCAGAATTAGTAAAACACCCTACACCTGGATACTGTGCCTGCACTAACTCCTCAGTTACAAGAAGTGCTAGTAATTATGGGAGCTGTGTGTGAAAACATGTGTACCTCAACATGTTTCTTTCCAACAGATTGAGAGAAAAATTGTATGGCCTTTTTGGGTGTGCATAGAGAGTACTTTGAGAAGCTGCTGGAAGACCCACAATAATATACATGGGCTGTAGTCCCACCTTTCAGCAGTAGTGACCCTATGAGACTGATTGTATTAACACTGCTGGGTTACACCTTTTGATGCCCAGTCAACTCAAGTCTACTGCACTCCAATGCTGGAGTTGGAATGTTAGGAAACGACATATATTAAAAATTTGAATAACCACTGCAGCACATTCAAATGTAAGAAATTCCTTTATACCATCTAAGACAGGCAAAAGACTAGGGAAGCAGGGCAAACACAAGCCTGGTCCAGCTTGATTCTGTTGCCTTAAATTGTGCCAGTGGGCTGGTTTTCTTCTGGGGCAGGAGGAAAACAATTAACTGCTCTTGTGCAATTCAACACCACAAGAATACCTTAGTTTGATGCAGAACTATCCAGAGAACCTGAAATGCTTCAGAAATACTTCCATTTTTAATAGCCGACAACAGCAACTCTAAGTATTCCATTTATATTTCTGCTACGATACTTCAGAAGATCTTATCTTGGAACACTTGTGTCTGGTGACTAATTACATAAGAATTGTTAATTTTTGTCCTTACTACCTCAGGAGCATGTTCACAAAGTTAGTCCTTTATCTGTGACGAACTTCTGAAAGACAGAAACATAAAGGCAGAGAGGCCTGGGGATTTGATTAATTTCTTCCAAGATATTTAATTGCTATTACAGCCAGAAGTATGTAATACACTAAAGTATCATTTTCTTTTTTAGGGTAACACTTGGGTTAAATACTAGCACAAATTCCACGTGACAGAAAAGTAATGTCAGGACTTTATAAAAAAAAAAAAAAAACATGGCAAGGTAGACTTCCACTGGTTATTTGTGGTTTGCTTTATAAATTTTGGGCACAGAATCAAACCTTAACATTCTACATAGAAAGCCAGAATCTTTCCGAAAGATCTTTTACAAATCAGCAAGACTGGAAACAATTTGATAGAAGACTTACTGTGCATGCTCTTCCAGCCATTTCACTAGAAACTCATTTTAGCTTTCTCTGAGGTAGAGATAAACCACAGCTAAGAGACAGTTATTAAATCTTCTTTATACATTCTGTATGAAATGTATTAAACTACAAAAATACTGCATTCAAATAAGGTTAAGGGTCTGACTTAAACCCACAAAGACATGGAAATTCAGAAATATTGTGTCTTTCTACCCTTTACTCTCTTCAGTGTGGCTAAGCATTGTAGCAAAAATGACTTGTGCTCAGATTCCTTAAACCTTCTTTATGGTACATTTCTCCTTAAAGGTACTTTCTATTTTAAAGTTATTTCAGTTTGCATCATCTTTGTGTGTTGATTTCTGCCCTGGACAGTCTGGGGGGGTTTGTTTGTTTTTGATTTTTTTTTAATAATTTAAAAAATAAGTATAGAAACACAGAAGTGAGAAAAATGAAGCAAAAGTATGTATGTATTAATCCTGGCAACCAGACATTCTTCCTTTTATTTTTTAACACATACCTTACAAATCACACTCACAAGAGACAGGCAGGCAGATGTAGGACATGCATGACTCTCAGCAAGTCCAAGCACATGCTTCAGCTCTCTCCCTGGCCCCCCATGCAGCTCCACTTATACATATGTAAATATCTATTACATATTTCTCCAGTGAACTAAATAGAACCTTGCAGTAGACACTGCAAGACTTTCTGCCATGAAATACCTTGGGGTCTTCTTCCATGATGGACTTTTTCCCCTTTTCCTGAATACAACAACCACCAGTGGAGGTCACACTTTATTCAAAAGAAAGATGCTTGCAGATCCTCCTTCCAGGGGGCTGTCAGCCTTAAAACCACTTCCTACACTGTGGTACAGTAGTTTGGGCCTGCTGACCTCTTGGGCAAATTACAAATTATGTCTTCTCAAGATAACTTCAAAGCAAGGAAATTCCACTGCGAGGATGGGGAGGGGCATCTTAGGAGGATGGTGGGGTTTTTTTTCCTATATTCTACAACTGTCTGAGTTTCTTTTCATTCTCTTTTATTTCAAATTATTCTTTGTTTTCATTTAATTATTGCCAGTGTATTATGCAGTCAGGCAACTGTCTCCATGCAACTATAATAAATCTATATGCATTCAACAAATTGTAAGAAGCTTGATAATTTCAAACGTGGCCTGACAGTGCCCCTATGCATGTTTCACAGCATCTGATAAATATATGTTATACTTACACATGCTACTGAAGAGTCTATTTTTAAAGACGAATAGCCAACACAGACAATTTTAAACTGCTAAAAAAATAGGACAATGACTATTCCAATAAGAAAACAGTGTTGATTATACTCTGGTAGCCAGAGTAAAGGGAGATGATTTGGAGGACGTCCACAAACATTAATCTTTGCTGTTTGACTGTGATAAAAGTAAACCATTCAAAATCCTCAAACAAATAATCCTCAACAAAATAGTGTAAGACTATAAAATAATACCAGCGATGTAGATTTATCTTAAGATATCCTAGAACAAGACATAGGGGATTGAGAGAAATTTCTTAAAGAGATAATACTTGACAAGAGTAGACAATCTCTGTTAAAGAGTAAGAGAAACAAAAAGCAGTAGCCTTGACCCAGAAAAGGTATTTCTGCCTTATACAGCATAAAAGACAGACATTCAAGAAAAGCTCATCCATGAGAAATGGTGATCTCCTATTGCTGCCAAGGTCAGTCAGACCTGTTGTGATATGTTCTGTAAATGCTGACTCTATCACTTACAGTTTTCCAAGGACTTCCTTAACACCCAGAGCTTTTTTATTTTTATTGTGGAACAAAGCTATGACATGAAACTGTCAAACTAGAAAGCCCAGAACAGGAAGACAGAGAGTTTTATTAGACTTAAGAGTGACAGCTCCATTGAGAAAAAAAAACCCATAACAGTTATAAGGAAGGGGATCTGAAGTTCCTAGAGATCCACCAGAAAAATGCTAAAATCTCAGCAAGGAAGGAAATTTTGCTCTCAAGTCAGCAGTCACAACTTGCCCCTATCATGCCCTTAAAAACTGACTGCAGATGACATGTGGATAGTGTATCTGTATCAGCCTATCAAGTGTGAATGGGATGGGATTTATTTGCTACAACAGGAAGCTCTAATGGAGACTCCCAACATACTTTTACTATACCTCAGTCACAACCTTTTGCACTTGAAATGCCAAATGTGCCCCTTGTGTGGTAATCTTCTTACAGCAATCATCAATCTCTAAGGGAGAAAAAGTCATTTTAGTTTCTCTAGTTAAAAAAAAAATAGATAAACTGTAATACTGTCTACCCCTAAAAATAATTTTGTTACTCTATGAACTTTACTGTACTTATATGTACTCGGAGAGAACAGAGTTTGGACCTCTCTCTCGGTTAACATCTATAATTCTGAGCTGGAAGTACTAATTAAGCTCACATAAAAGAATGTACATAGAGTGCTTTTTTACCCCACTACTTTGGGGTGGGAACCTCCTGTTGGAACACCTACCTTGCCTGGAGATTTCAGAAACATCCATCTCTTCCCAGAGACCTTGTGAATGTAAACGAAAGTAAAAATTTTCTCTAGCAAAAGACATCTGAAACAGAAATGAAAAAGTTTTAAGGAAGCATGCTTTTAATGATCCCCTCATGTCAGGGGAGCTCATGCAGGGGCAATTCAGCTCTGTTTGGGGGTTTATTAAATAGGACAATGATGACATCATTGTTCTGAATTGAAAACTGATTAATCACCTGCTTGGTATCTCTCCTGCAGACAATAATTCCCTGTTGAATGCTATGGATAAACTGGTGATACAGACTATTCCTTCTGCTAGGGACCAGTCCTCTGTTCTGTCTTTTCTTTCTCCTGACTATTCAGCTGACATATTCATATGTACATTTGTAAAATATCTGCAAATACAGATGAGTATTTTTAATTGTATCACCCATTAATACAGATTTGTTCTCAAGATATTTGTATATGATGCACTCTCCAGATAACATTTATATAACTTATTTAAATCCTCAATTTCTGGAGGAAAAACCAGAATGTCTTTAGACAGCTTTTTAAACTGCAAAATAAATTGTTGAAAACACGATTTTCCTTTACAAAAATCTAAGATTCTGAAGTTCCAGTATGGGCCTCCAGTACACTTCAGAAAAAAAAAAAAAAACAGTATGAAACCAAAAATTCCTGATCCCTTATACTTCTGGATGCTTCATAATTGACTTAACAAGGTAAGTGGAAGAGAATGGAAAATTAGCAACCTTAGCATTTCAGTATATCTTGCAATTGAAAACTAGCATACATCACACTGTGATGTATTTTTGAGCCTTCCTGCATACCATGTGGACAATGTTGCTCATATAGAATCCTTGATAGGATAGAAAATACAGGAAAAGAATAAAAGGAACTTCATGATTCCCTTTGTTTCTCTGACCATGAGAAATAATCTAAAGCCTAATAAAATGTTTTCTTCTGAGACCTGCCTACCTTCCCTGTGTCTGCAAGTCCACATTTAATTTGGTAACTTGAACTGAACCAGCTGGCAGTGACTTTAAAACATATGGGAATGGATCAAAGCTGCAAACATGCAAGGTGAATTTTACATTTTTATATTTCTTTCATGGCAATTTAAGTTCTTGATTCTCTGAGATATTTTGTGCATAATTCCTACTGCGGACAATGGCAGATGACTTGTAAGAACCTTTTCTGAGATGCAAAACACAGTTCAGTTTCAATGCATGCGTCAGTTCCTCCTCTAGTGTTAAACTGGTTGTGTATCACTTGTTTGGACTGAGAAGATATGGCAATACTCAGGTTTTCTCTCTGCTTTGTAACAAAGGGAAGTCAGGGGCTTTCTTTAACTTTTAGAAGTGATTTGTACTTCCTTGTAGAATAACAATTTATTTTCATACAAGTGTGATAATTTGAGATCCATCATTTTCACCACAAACAAATTAAACTGGACAGGAGCAATGGCTAAAATAACAAAATAGCTAGCTCTTTCAATTGACGTTTGATAACACCTTCTTTGACACATTATCAGGTAGCCTTACAAACTGTTTAAATACTCTGAAATATATATTACACCTATTAAGCTTTTATACCACACTGAAGATCTCTCTTTTCACATTGATTTATGCTCACTTATAAATGCACACACAGAATGTCAACACTTAAAATGAATCAATTTCTTAAAGGATTTGAGTTCATTCTGATGAAACGACCAGATTAATTACATTGTTTAAAATAGTCTGCAATCTTAATATCATTATTGTTTGTATCTTCCCAGACCCAAGTGTCATTTCCAGTTTAAGAACATGAAACAGGACATCCTCACAAAAGCGACAGACCCTTCATCCTATTATTACTTAATTAACTACTATCTAGAAATTGATGAGCATCGACCTTTGTTATGAAAGGTAAACAGTCCTGTGAGTTAGTTAGTAAATCAAAAATTTCAGCAGGAGGGATTTTCTCAGCAAAATCTCATTGGTCCTCTTTTAGCTTATCTATACCTCCCGGCTACCAAAGTACAGTGCACAAAGCAAGAAGCAAAATAATTTTCCAATCCAACTGTTTTTAAAAATATGGAGGAAAAAACTTTTCTTTAAAGAAGAGCCAGCCTCATGAAGAAATTCTTGTGGTGCCTAGCCTATGTATAATAAATACTAAGCCATCATCACAGTCTCACATTTCCTCCTTTCTAGGAAAATCAGAAAGTCTGCTCTTTATAAAAGACAATCAGATATCTAGTGCTCCCAAATAAAACTGGATATATATATCTGAGATTTAAACAAAAAGTGATTGGACTTTTCTTTTTTAAACTAAGATACTTTATTTCTCTTTGGCTGAGAACATGAGTTACGTCTGCTGATGGCCTCCTAACACACTAGAGAGACCAGCTGGGTCAGACAGCAGGGTACACAAGGAAATGACCTGTTATATTAGACCTAGTCGTCCCATTTAATTCTGTTCATCTGACCACTGCAAAGACTGTGCATTCTCAAATAAGAATGTGCCAATGGCCAGACTGGTTCAGACCAAGGGTCTGCCCTACTCTGCCTCCAATGATGGCTCCAATGATGTGACAGCCTGAACTGAGGGCAAATATGTACAATACTTCTCACCATGCCCTACCCCCATGTCTCTACCTCCAGCTATTTTCAGCCCAGAGGAGTTACTGATCCATTTATGGTTTGTCTATCTAATGACCTTCTCAGGTCTCCAGTCTGCTGTGTAAACCTCTTGCATCCACAATGCCGTTTGACAAGGAATGCCATATGAGTTCCTCATTGCATGAAGAGTATTTAGAGTGCACAGTCTAACTCCAGCAGACAGTATCTAAAAGAATAACTTTTTTAGTATTGGCAGATAAAGATCATGTTCTTCAAGGCATTTGTTCCTATTTATACGAGAAAGGCAATAACACTCTTCTCATATGCTGGTATAGCAACCTCTTTCAAGACTATTTTGGAGACATTCACTTGAATGTTGAATGGCTTTAAAAACTCAGTGCCCTTCTGAACAAATGTTCCTTCCTTTGAAGCTTCTAAAAACTGATTCATTCTTTTAAATCTGTTTCAAATTTTTTTTTTTTTCTGGAAAATGCACTTCCATGAGCCAAAGTGGCCAAGATTGATATACCATTGAATTATCCTGCAAAGGCCCTAGCTTTCTCAGTCCATAGAGGCAAAATCTACATTATCAACAATTTCAGTTTTGATCTCCACAAATGCATTATTGTGAAAACTCTAGAGAAAATGTTCCCGACAAAACAAAAGACTGTTTAACAGATTAATATATATAGCTCTTTAATTTTTACAAACTGTACAGATAACTGCAACAAATCTTAGGTGCTTTACCATCTTGATGATTAAATCATCTCTGTAAGTAGCAGCAAAAATTTTTTATGACTCTCAGGGCCTGCATCATTAAGTACTGAAAATAACTTGAAGTGCTGCGCAAAGCAAACAGTACAGTTGTAAACTCCTACAGACTCTGAGGAACCTGAAGCCCTTCTTAAGGCAATAGCCAGTAATACTTCACATAAATAAAAAACTAATTCTCTACTTTTTATTAAAAGACATCCTAGTCATTCTGATATTGACATCTCCAGCTCTGCATTAGCATTTCTGTACCTGCACACACTTGTATGCACCTGCACACACTGGTTGCCTAGATCAACTCATCTCGAATTGCTATCTCTCTACACCTCTCTCCGCAACAGGCTGAAAACTAATCCACTGTCCACGAATAACAAGTTTCTCAACAGCAGCTTTTCAATATGGAGCTTGCAATCTGTCTCCCAT
Organism: Sylvia atricapilla; assembly: GCF_009819655.1. Classification (NCBI taxonomy): domain Eukaryota; kingdom Metazoa; phylum Chordata; class Aves; order Passeriformes; family Sylviidae; genus Sylvia; species Sylvia atricapilla. The sequence goes on along the minus strand of NC_089140.1, from coordinate 115,492,858 downwards.
TCCCTTTGTCAAATTATGGTCCACAAATCAGCCATTTGCAGCAGTGATACGTCTGTCAGGCGTCAAGAGTATCTCTTGCAAAGGAAAGTCTTTTTTAGGATTTTTTAACTTTCAAAATGTCTAATCCCAAACATGCAAAATAATGAGTCAGATGCCAAAAGAATCATGATGATTTGGGGGTTTTTTTGTGTTTTTGTTTGGTTTGGTTTGGATTTTTTAACATGTTAATGTCTTTTCCTTCACTTTCTGGAGCTTTTTCTGGGTCATGTTTTCAAGCTTTTCTCCAAGGCCAGAAGGGTTTCAAACATTATTAAAAAAGAAAGCAACTGAGATACTTTTGTAATTGCACGTTTAAGAAAAAACATGTATTGCTATCAAACTTAAATTCTGTTGAACTGACAACTAAGTATCTTCAGAGATGTTTTTGATCAAATAATCCTGAAATAGGAATATTGCTTCAAACCTGTTTTCTCTAGAGTTTAATTTGCATTACTTATGTATTTTTTTCCAGATAATTAAGCTTTAATGAAAGCAGGTTGTTTGACATGGAAGAAAGTCATGACTTAACACTATCTTGAAGGACTCTACAATATCAAAATATCTCAGGTGCAGATTATATACCTTTGTGTGTATATCCTCACACAAACAGCGACTTCTTCACCTGAAATTTGTGATTTGCTCCCCCTCAATACTAAGTCCCCTTGAAATCTTTAGTGGATTTCTTTTCAGTGATGAGAAGACAGTTTTGTGTGACAACATGCATTACAAATCCTCTTAGATTGTAACTGGTTTGTGATGGAAATATTAATGAATATTGATAAATGTAACCATTCCCGTTAATCATCATCATCATCATCTCAGCTTGTTTGTGTGGCACTCAGTAATTAGTTTTTATTTTAAGAGGGAAAGGCATTCCTTTCTTTTCATAACACAATTCCTCTGCTGGGCATTATCTAAGCTAAGCATAGTGTCCTTCCTGTATTCTTTCTCTTCCATCCTTTCTGCTCTGATTAAGACTACTGGAGGCTCAGCAGGAAACCCAGTGGGATTGCTCATGGTGTCTTGAAGTCACCTTTTCTTTCATTGTTTTTGCCTGTTAAACCTTGTTATGCTCATCAATCCCTCTCCCGCATCCCACTGGATTCTGAACTTTCCTTTGTCAGCACCCTTGTTTGCTGCTAATTGAGCTCCTCTTCATTTTCCCGACCCCATTCACTTGTCTTTCCTTCTTCCCCTCTCAGCTAGGCCATCTCCTCAAATGTCCCTCCTTCATCCTGCGCCTGGCGTCACCCAGCGCGGCCAGGCCTGAGCATCACGATCAATGGGGTAGACCCCAGATGACGAGGTATTTCACGGGTGTGCTTTACTTTAACTTGTTTGCTGTTCTCTGGGACGTGGTCCTGGATCACAGCGTGTTTGTGCCACCACAAACCCTGGGCGATAGCTTCCACTCTGCTCGGACTGGAGACGACGGGCTCTGCTGGCAGCTCGACCCACATCCACCTCAGAGGGCAGCCGGGGCGCAGGGATCGCCCGACCTCAACTTTGCCAAACGTCCGCGGAAACGGGTCCGAGGGTCTCACGGAGGCACCTCAAGGGACCTGCCCGCGGCCCCACCGGCAGCTGAGCCCGGCCCACCCCAGGCCGAGGACCGAGCCCGCCAACCCGGCCGCCACCGCCACCTCCCCCCGCGGCCCGGGCCGGCCCCGCGGCGCGGAGGGGCTGCCATAGTAACGGGCGGGGGCCGGGCGGCGCCGGGGGCCGGGCGGAGGGCGCTGCCAGAGGGCGGGGATGGCGGCGGGATGGCGGGTGCGGGAGCGCCCCCTCTCCGCGGCTCCCGGCCCCGGCGGCCGCAAATGGCTCTTCCCTCGCCGGCCCCTTTGTGTGAGGCACACTCGGAGCGGCGGCTCCGCGGCGGAGCGCGGTGCGTCCCCTGCCACCGCCAGCCCAACCCAGCCCGGCCGGGCCGTGCCGAGCCGAGAGGGCCGGGCGGTTCGGGGCGGCCATTCCGGCGCCTCGGGGCCCCGCTCCCCCCGGGGGTGCGCGGGGGGCCCGGCTGCTGTCGCCACCTCCCCCCAGTCCGCCCCCAAGGCCCTCGCTGTGGTGGGCGACCAAAATACACCTCCACCAAACCAAAGCAAATAAATAATAACAATAATAATTAAAAAAAAAAAGAAAGAAAGAAAAAAAAAAGGAAAGAAAGAAAGAACGGGAAAAGAACAGAGAGAGCGAGCGAGAGGGAGGGAGGGAGAAGCGAACCAACTCCGAGACTCCCATAAAGAGCGGCACGCACGGAGCGAGCGCCCCGGTGCCGATGCGTGGGGGAAACAATAAGTACTCGAAGTTACCTGCCCTGCCGTAGAAGAAGGAGGGTTCGTGGGTTCTCTCGCAGACATCTGCAGACCGGTGCTTTTTTGGAAGAGATTTTTTTTTTTCCTCTCCTCTCTCTCTCTTTACAAACCACAAACGGATGTGAGGCAGGGAAGGTGTTTGACTACTGAAGTCAGGCACCTCTTTTTTTATTCTTCTCAGTCTTGTGTGTCCCCCCCCCTTCCCTCACACATACACGCACACACTCACACACACACTCACACCCCCCTTTTTTGCACCAACATTAACGACCAAAAGAAAAGGAAAGGAGTTTGCTTGATGTTTTAGTGAAATGGACGTAAGATTTTATTCACCACCTCCTCAGCCTGCAGCCGCTCCTGATACGCCTTGTTTGGGACCTTCCCCCTGCCTGGACCCCTACTATTGCAACAAGGTGACTCGTGTTTTGTGTCGTCCGAGGTGTTTTATCTGTGCTGTCGGTGTGTGCTGTTGTCGCGGCGCGTTGCATGAGCGGGCGCTGCGCTCTGGCGAGCCGCGCACCAAGTTCCCCGGCGAGGCGGAGGGAGGGCAGCGGCACTTGTCGGGGTTTGGGGCGCGCAGTGCCGCCCGCCGCGGAGCGGTGCCGCCGGGACACACACCGGCTCCCCCTCAGGCACCCCAAATTAAACCCCCAGAGTAGTCTGGGGGCGGGCGGCTGGAGCGCGGAGGGGGGGGGGAGGGTGGGTGGGAGAGGCATTTTCCATAACATCTTTTCGGAGAAACGGCGTGGACGGGGATGTTGATGCGGGGGACTTGTGAATTTCCAGGGCTCTTGTTAATGAGAAAGATCGCGCCCGCCACAAACCGGCAAAAACTGTCCCGCAGCTCTTGTGTCAAAGAACCGAAAAGCACGTTTGTGTGTGTGTGTGTGTGACATGCGTGTATACACAGACACACACGCACATCTCCGTAGGTGCATATTAAGTCTGCATACTGTTGACAAGTCGGTTCAGAACATCGGTTCCACTTTGTCCCGGCTGTGCAGCTGCCCTACCAATTTCTCTGTAACTTGATTAAACCTCTGCAAATCGGGTCAGTGCCTGAGGAGGGCTAAGTCTTAAGTCCCCGAGCCCTGGGGAAGGAGGAACTGCAAAGGATACACGCGCTGGCCCAAATCCCGGGTCCGGTTCCGAGAGTTTGGTGCTGCGATTCCGGAGCACTTTGCGTGACTTTTGCTGCCGAGGAAGGGGGCTGGGGTTCCTGCATTGTTACTGCCTCTGTAGCCTGAGCTAGCCGGTGCTTTATGTATGAGCTGCACTCTCTCTGCTCTTACGGAATGGGCTTTGCACGTGAATAAAATGCTGGCCGTAGGAAATGTTCGGAAAGTGCGAGTTACCCAGAACACCCCTTCGAGCACAGCCCGGCCAAGGAGCCGGGAGAGAGCGATGTGTTCAAACCTGCGCGCTCGGGCGCCTATTTGGAAGCCCGCCGTGGCAGCCCGTGGCGGGCTGCAGCAGCAGATGGCTTTTCGCAGCGCAAACCCCGCCGTGCGCAGGCTCCGCGGGGCCGGCCGCGGGTGCGGAGGGCGGCGGCGGGGCGCTGCTGCGGAGGGGCAGCCCCGGCCCGGCCCGGCCCGGCCCGGCGGACAGCCCGGTCCCGCGCCCGGCTATTGTCGTGACGGTCTCACGTGTCAGAGAGACGTTCCGGGCCGTCCCTTTCATCCCGAGCAGCTGCCTCGATTCAGAGATAAACAGCAAAATAGAGTGTGCTTGTGCTGAGGCGCGGAGGCTGCGGCGCCCGGGTGAAGCCCTCTCAGTTTTCAGGAAAGGTTTCCCACATGGTCGCATCTACCAATCACAACAGAAAGGACCAAATTCATCCTGGCTGCATTTCACATACACTCAATGGAGTTATAGAATCCAGGGATAAATCTGGCCCTTTGTGGTGGATGCCTCAGGATATTTCAAGAGAGATCCCAGAGGTATGACGGTTAGTGTTGTTTTAAGTAACTATTTAGCAGCATCTGGCAAACGTGCGCTATATTTTGGAAGTTGGTGCCAGGAGTGAACTTGGTTCAGCAGGAAGAGTTCAAATGGGAAGGAGCATTTATGTGTTCATTAATTTTCTGTTAGTGCTCTGAGTAATCATGAGGCTACTGCTGCTTACTTTTCGTTTGTGGTTTGCTGTTATTTTCTGTATTGTCAGATTTGTAAATTGTAACAGTGAAATGTTGCCATGTGAAAAGCTTGGGCTGCTATTAACGCCATAAGAACCAAAGTGTTTGAAGACCTGTTTGGCAGTGAAACTGGACAAACGTTATTAAAACTATCAGTGATTTAAAGCTTCAGAAAGCAGGTAATGACTTGAATACACATTTCACTCATCATTCTTGAGATAGTGGGCCAGATTTAATTTAAAAGTTAAATGCTTTGGAAAATCAGGAATTACTTTAATATATTAAATCATTTTCCAATTAAGTTCCTTAAATATTTTTGGTGTGTTGCACTCCAAATCGAATAAATTAATTTAGAAAGTCGTTTTCAGAATTTCTTTACTAGCTGGTTAAAGCTTCTTTCAAGTCATGCCATGTATGAGGGAGCAAACTGTTCTTTTCAAATGCAAATGAGACACTCATTCTGTAGACAAGTTGCAACTCTTCTATTTCACTTTGCCTGAACTGATAATGTGCTTAAAAGTGCACAGTCATAAGACATATGTTTTATGCTTGGAAAAGACTTACCAGGAATGTTTCAATATAAGATATTGAGTACAGAACAAATGTCTTTCTCAGATGCCTTTACCACTGACCACTGATAACATTAAATGGACAGAGTAGGTTTGCCAGGCCCCTTGGAGGCATGCATTTAGTGACCATTTTATTTTTCACCCCCTTCACTCTCTCCCTTTGCCCAGCGTGATTAACATTGCTGTGAAAACTTATCTGACTTGTTCTAAACATGTCGTCATGTTACAGTATTGCTCTGTCACTCATTTTCAGGCTGTGTGTATTTGGGGAGTTTGAAGGGCAGGAGGCCTGCGGAATTTTCTGTTCAGTATGTTTGGTTGAGTGTTTGCTTTTAAACTCTCCCAGGAAAGGAGATGATGGCTGGAGTGTGATGGATCCTTGTCCCGGGTCAGAATGGTTGTCTTTGTTAGGTGTTTTTACCTGCAAAACTCATTCAGAACTCATCAAGATCCTCTGGGATCTTGTTTCTTTTAAAGTTAGTTTAAACTTGGTTTTGGCACTTACTAGTGGATTTGGCCCTATTTTCCATACCTAAGTTTTGCTGGTGTTTTTCCTTTTACAAATTTGCCAGACTTTGATTCTTTACATTTGAAGTCTGCTTGAGCTGCTGGTAATTTAGAATGTATTCCACATATACTTAGGCTTTCAAGTTTTCTAATTGTTCTGTGAGCAGTAGTTTTTTTCCCTGATCAGATGGTTGTTTGTAGCATACGAGTTCCCAGGCACATGGATAGGAGGTATTGACTGTGCATTTTTCTGTAGCCAGAGGAAAATAATGTAGATTCAAACAATCGCCTCTTATCTTACAATTTTCAGTTGGCAGGCTTTGTTTCAGAAGACTGCTTAGATCTTTATTTTATAAACCTAAAATAGCATTCTAAGCATCTTAGCCTAATATTTCTCTATCTGCTGTGAAAGCTCATTATACTCTGCACATATATTGTTATGCAGGCTTTTCCTTGTTTCTCTTGCATTACCCAGGGAGAGAGAAAAGTGAAGGAACAATGCAAACAATGTTGGTTATGACAACTGTGAGAGGTATCTCTTATACAAACAGACAGAATGGACGGTATGCTTTGGTATATAGGTCAGCCTTTGAAATAACATAGTGGAGCTCTTATGCTGGACAGATTTAGGGTTGGGGTTGTACTGTTCACCTCTTGAAACTTGAAGCATAATTGCAGCTCAGATATGTTCAGGCTAATGCGAGTAGTCTGTTCAGTTGAAGTTTAATTTAGGAAATGTCACGTTCTGTAATTGAGTTGAATGATATAAAAGGAATAACTTTGATAATCCAAGTGTCCTAATTTGATAGAATATGGCCAGTGATTTTAAGCTGCCTGAAGAGGTTGAATAATAAGTTTAAATGTTTATGTAGAGGGAAGTAAATAACAGCCTCATGGCTTTCCCTATTGAAGTGTCACCTCCAAAGGCCACTTCTATCAGTACGGTAAGAAGGATAGGTATATTTTTAATTTTCATACTTGCAACTTTACAGTGTTTTCATATATCTGCTCACACGAGGTGCAGTTATATAATTGTAGTTTGACACAGCTAATGACAGGGATGCTGACCTCTGCCATCAGTAGACAGAAAATAATGGTCTTTACTGCTCCCAATGGTTAGCCTTGCAGAATTATGCACTGGATTCTTCTGTGATTTGCTACCTTGTTCAAAAATACAGGAGCCTACAACTCATCTTTCGTGTATTCACTGGTAGTTGTCAGTGCAGTGGAAAAATACAGCCAGACAGCAGAGGTAAAATGATAGACTGTAGTTGTTTTTAAAAAAAGGAATAAAGAGGAGGAAGGAGGGAGAGGGAAGCAAAACCTTTCAAAATGAAAAAAGCAGAGTGACATTGGGTAGAAGTGGATAAGGAGATATAATACAATGCGTTGTAAGCAGGTAACAATCCCGCTTGTAATCAGAATTCCATGGAGCAAAAGTGCATATATTTGTACTCAGCGTTCAGAGTAATTTATTGTGTAAACTTAACCCTACCATAGAGACTACTCTAAATAAAATGTTCCATGGCTGTTTACAAAGTGTACATTATTTCCAGGGGCTTGCTTCCATCCAGTCTCTATCTCAAACTCAGAGTAGTGGCAAGCAGACTCTCTGAAGGACAGCTCTAAAGCTGAAATACATGTTACTGTTTTGATAGTGTTTTAGATTATGCTCATACTGTTTATCCTGTACGTATTTTTCCACCTTAAAAAAATACCTTGTCTCTGCTGCATTAGAATAATGCCTGAAATTTGTTTCATAAAGAAAAGATTAAACAGTTGCATTAGGGTTGACTGTTGATTTTCAGGTGTTAAGTCTCTTTCTTTCAAAAAATACCCTATATGAAGGACCAATAATGAAGAACAGAAATTATCTTTTCTCTCATACATTAGTATGTAGTCTCAGTGTTGTGGGCAAATCTCAAGTGTGCCTCCCTGAATTCCAGTGTTTTAGGGAAGAAGTGGTCCCAATTTTTGTGGAACACAGAAAATGATTTATGTGTTGCTTCTGAGAAATCTTTCTCAAAGATGTCTATAAACCAAAGCATTTGCAGTAATTTATTTTTTCTTTCTGCCAAACATCAGTACCTTGAGAGGAATTATGTTTTATTCTCATATCAGAATGATGCGTTTCATCTCTAGAGCATTACCCTCAATCAGCCTATCATGAAGCCTTACAAAAAAAAAGTGAAACCAGTAAATTATTAAGAATGCTGAATTAACTAAACACTACAGCACATGCAGTACCTTTGATGTTTACATTAAACCAAACAGCATCTGGAGGTGATTTGGAGAAGCTGATACTGTGGAAGACTGGGCAGTTCCAGCTTCTGTTGAGTTTGGGATGTGTTGGTGATGATCACACTTTACCGTGAAGAACTGAACCCCCTCTGGCCTTCAGATTCCCACATTTGCATGACTTTCTGGTATTGCTAAAAATGTACAGAAGCATTTGAAAAATGGAGTATGTGTAAAACGCAATTTATATTTAAGAAAGAGAATTGTCCTAGTCATGGTAGGATTTAGATTAAAATTCTTGGATTTTTAAATCCTGTATTGATGGTAGATATAACAAAGCTTAGATGTTGGAAGTAAAAAGCTTCCTTTGATTGCACTCTTCAGCACAGCTCAAGAGTGACCTGAAAACACCGCTTCATGTGGTGAGAGGGTAGTCCCTGGATCAGTGCAGACCTTGGCTTCTGGAACTGACAGCAGAGGCAATTAGTGGCAGCTTTGTTTATCTTTTTGAATAGGACACATGCCCTTTGAATGTACGTATTTTGAATATATGTATTTTGAAAATACGTATTTTAAATATAACCAAAATTTAAATGTTTCGTCGTTGCAGCTGGACTATGTGATTGTTGTAGATCCTTTCCAACTGAAATAGTCTATTCTGCGGTTTTAGCTACTCAACTACGTACCAATTTTCTGCCCAAAGAATGATTTCCCATTAAAAACATTGAGTTATAAACTGCTTCAAAACATGGTTTATAGCAGATTCGCCAAATGACTCTTAATTATAGCAATGCTTCCAAAATACTTTCAGGCATGGAATTCACATCAGCCCAAAAGAGATTTTCTTGATCATAATGCTTTTCCCTACAGCGTTCAGTTGGAAAATGGCAGCGTTGCGTTATTCTATGGTTAGACACAGATCATGTAGCCTTAGCACCAGCATCAAACTTCCCCTCCACAGCAGCAAGTGCATGTAAGGAACTCTTGTCCCCCTTCTAATGGAGTGTCTGCCATTAATGTTCATTGGTAGCAATCAGTTTGCAGTTAGTAAATAAAACGTTTAGCTCTTTATTTAGACCTTCAAACTTAAAATCGTTTTTCAGCAGGCATCTTGGTGCAACCCACATTTGTAATGTCTGTGGTTTTGTTTTGCTTCTTATGTTTGCAGCAAGTAATTTATTTTTAGCATTTGAATTTCATATGGCTCTAATAATATTTATATCTTATCTTTCAATTGCACATATGCTAACACTGTTCCTGAACTGTTCATTTAGTATTTCTCACTGGGCTGCTATTTGATTTGCTATAGACCCTTGTTGAATGGTTGCCTCCCAAGGAACACTCTGTTTTCTAAGTTGCAAAACATACTTGAATTACATGAGCATCTGAGAAATCCAGGTTAGTGGAAATGTCAGAATGTTTTAGCGTTCACATTCTTGACTGTTAAACCACTCTCTACCAATCAAAAGTGGCACGGTGGCTTTTTTCAAAGGTACTGCTGTCTAAGCATGGAAATTGAGCTGCTGTGGTAGTACTTTTGTCTCCTGCTATTGTTGTTGATGATTATATGGTCTTAAAGGTTAAATAGAAGTTACTGTAGCTGGTATGTATTTTTGTTATATTAAGAAAATCTGCAGTGAACTCCAGTTCTTATTCTATATGCAAGAATTTGAAACTCTGAAATCAGACAGTGATAACCTATACTTAGGGAAATGGGTCAGTAAAGGAAGTATGAAGACTGCAATGTGAAGTAAAAGATTTATCTAGACAGTTCCTGCTAGAAGAGAACATTATGTAAACATGTAAATTTCTGTTGTATCTATGCTACTTTGTATGTATATACACAGATGTAGATTTCTGCTTAATTACATATATTGCTGACTTTGAAAGAAGTAAACTTACTCTGAGATTGCATCATTTCTATCCTGTACTATTAGTAGTTGGCTTTGAAGTCATATTCTGGTCACAGTTGCCAAAAGTAGGTAGGTTTGTGTTCATGAATAAGACAAAACATTTGTTTCTCATATGATCATTCTGTTTGCATCGACCAGAAATAATAATTAATAGTAAAAGGAAAAATAATGGTGAAAAGGGATGACAACTTTTCAAAAAAAAATATAATTGATTGTTTGGCAGACAGAGTTGTGAGCATTAGTCATAGAAACCTGCAGATAGTAGAGGCTTGATATCAAAGCTAATGATTTATTTTATGTTAATGACTTTCTGCTAGGGCATAAAAGACTGATCATAATGGACTCTCAATGCTGTGTTCAGTTGCAAAGGCTAATGGGATAATCTTACCCAAAACTAAGCTTTTTGAAGTAAATCATGGTGTTATTTTTTCAAGTTAACTCTTGAAAATGTATTGTCAACTAGTTCTTTAAGAACTGCTTGGAGTATTTATAGGAGTATATAAGGCAAGTTCTTTTTTCTTCGCTGCAGTTTTCTTAACTGTGTTGGAAATGTCTATTTTTTTTTTACAGTTCTGAAAGATAATACTCATGATGTGGAAGTCATTCAGTCACTTCAGTGTTTTTAGCATAGGGCAATAGGTTTTTGTGAGGCACAGTTGTTTTTACAGGTTGAGCAAAGGAAAAGAAGAATTATTTTTTTAGTGGCTTAGCCACTTATTAGCTAAATGGCAGTAAAACTCTTATTTTGCATTGAAAAGTTTTTAAAATCATGTTTACAATTAGTTATAACCAACATTATATTTCAATAAGAGATAATTTGCCTACTAAAGTTCACCTAATGTGCTAATCATGTGTAGTGGTTAATAAAGGCCTCCTATCTCACTCCCCTGATGGCTATAAAAGGCTATTATGTTCATGGCAGCAGTTCAGGTACAGCTGCTGTGTGTTAATAATGCATCATTGTCCCACTAATAAACACAGCAAAGGTCAGCAACCCTGAGCACCTAAACCACCCATTCTCTTTCCAAAATATTTATTAACACCTTAATGGTGTATCTATTCATTTTGGTTAGGATTATATCAGTTAATGACCCTCATGGAATACTGTGTGTTCAGATTTTGCAACCTACATGCTGTTGTGGGCTGCTGCACTCATCTTTCCTCCTAAACACTTTTCATCATAACTGTGTGTTGTTTTATGGAGTTCATGGTCACCTTATTAACTTGCTTTGTTACTTAGTTTGGCAGTTTTCATTTTTTTTCCTCAGCTAATTCAAGATTCTGTCTAGAGGCTGAATTTCCATGACTTAAGACACTTCATTAGAAATTCTATGTGCTAAAAAACTATGTGACTGTGTAACAGACATTGACACATGCATGCACAGAGATGTGCACGTATACATGTGTGTACATGAGCACTACTTCCCCTAGGTTCCACACATAATTTTATGTGTTACTTATGTTTTCCTTTTTAGCATAGATTGCTGTATTCATAAAGGTTTTTTAAAATGCATTTTCTACAGACAAAGAACATACTCACATGGGATTTCCATTTTGCCAGGGAAACATGCAAATCAATAGGCCAGCACTTATCTACATTAAAATTAGGTACACTGTAATTTATGGGTGTAGTGATATTGTATTTGTCTTGCATAGCCTCAGATATTCTTTAAGGTAGCCTGATTCTCTGTCTGTAGAGAAAAGCAAAAGTGTTAATTGAACAAAATCTCATTTTCTCTTCTTGTAGTATTGTTTTTTGTTTTCTGTTGCTCATTTTGAAAACCTGATTTTTTTCTTGTGCTGTGTGATTTACAAACAAATGTTTAGAGGGCAGAAAATACTACTGCATTTCCATCAAGAGAAATGAAAAAGCTTAACTAGCTGAAGGGTTTCTTTTTGGTGTAGAACATAGTTTCAATGACACATTTGTCATGCTTTAAATATATAATACATACAATAAAATATGTACAGGCACAGTTGTGATATATGTAGTGTCTGGCTCCATTGCTATTGTTTGTAGTCTCTACGGTTGTCATACATTGTTCTTTGCACATCATACTCTTACAGCAGAATTTGACACAATTTCTAGCTTTCAGTCCTGCACCATTTTCATTGCACAATATACATGAGTTTGACAGGGTGTGTTGAGGACAACTCTGGCAAGCAATTGATATTTTGAAGTGGCAAGCGTTTCAGCAGCTGCCTGCTTGTGAAAAAGGAATGATAAGGTATACTGTATTGTTAGTTTCAGGCAAAGCATTAAGGTTTAAGCTCTGTAAAAATGTACACATTATTCGTCAGTGGTGAAGCAAGCCTTTTATGTTTTTTAGAGCTTAGCTCTCTGGCTGATGTGAACTAGAATGACATTGGTTTAATGGTCAGTAAATGAATAGGAGTACTTTGAATTTGAACCACTGCCAATTTTGCACCGACAAAGAGACTGACAAAAGAAAGATTTTATGTGAAAGCAAAGCACAAGCAATGTTTGGGGAGGTGGGGAGAGGGGCAGAGAAACCCAACAGAAATATTCTCCAACGCAGCCTTGTAATGATTCTAAAATTGTTAAAACACATCCATTTTGCATGGCTCATTGGCTACAAACCTAAGCTGTTTCATCTAATGTTCTTTAAAACCTGTTGTATACACATAGTCTTTTAGAATATATTCATATGGAATTTACAGTGTGTTTTTCTAAATACCACACTGTGCCCTGAAGGCCTGTTGGCAGAACATCAGAGTTGTCCACTGCTGGAGTTCCCAAGTCTCTCTCTATCTGGTAGTGGGAAATTGTAGTTTAATCAGTTATGGCACTTTCAGTGTGTAACATTCATTAGTAAGGCAATTTGTCATGACTGTTAATAGTCAGGATGCATCTGCTCTCTCTTCAGTTATGGAGTGTGATAAGCAAGAGGGCAAATATTTCAATATTTAATAATATTAGCATGTATGAAAACTGTAATTAAAGGTTAGTGCTCAAAACACAAACATCAGATTATTAACAATCTATGTATTCTTACCGGTTTTACCTTTTCAGATTGGATTTGAAAGTACACTAATACTCCTACGAGTTGTGCATTATGTGACTAGCATTAGAAAGTAAATGTTAGCATCTTCAATGTTTATCAAAGACTTTTCCTCTGTTTTCCTCTGTAAATTGAAAGGTAGGATATTTTCACAGAGTTGCAAATACCTATAATTATTTTCCAGTGTGTCAGTAATAAATTGTTCACAGCATCATTTTTGGCAGTAGCAGACATTTTTCAGTGTTAGTTTTGTGTCTGGGCAGCTTATAATGTCATGTTATAAAAGATATTCGATGCCTACCAAATAGACAACATGCAATTAGAATAATGTTCTCTTCTCACTAAAAAACAGCTTGTAATCATTGCTCATTGTTCTAAATATGAAAGGATAAATTGTTTCCTACAGCCAAGAAAGGTTAGAGAGGTTTTTTTTTTCACATATATCTGATAACCCTCATGTATTACATAATATGATAGCTTCACACACAATAGCTTTGTGACACATTTTAATTTTTAATGAAAAGCCCCCCAAATTTTAACATAATTATTTCTTTAGAAACCGAGCCCAATCTTGGTAAAATCCGTTCTTGCTAGTAACAAAAGCTGTTACTGTTTAAGTTCCTGTTCAGCAGTTAGTTGGTACGCTTCACTGGATGTTGTCAAAAAGGCTTTTCTCTTGATTGACAACCCTGTAGGAATGTGAATGGAGATTTTAATTGCATATCATGTGTGCATATCAGAGTGAGTGGATTCACTGACTCTGCTTAGCTCTGTATCTCTCCAGGTCAGCCATGCCAAAATGCTTCTTTTTTTAATAAGGAATTGATATATTTTCCAATAGAGAGGAAAAGAGAATTCAAGTGAAGAAAGGACTGTAAAGCAAAAGGTTCCCATGAATTTTGGAGGGAAAATGTGTGCAATAAATTGTAACACAGTTAAGAGGTATTTTGGTGATGTAAATTCATATCAAGTCTACATTGACCAAAGACTGCTTCAATAGAAGTGTTTATGTTTTTTCTTTTTCTTCTTTTTCCCCCAAGAGTACCTTGAACAAAATCAGTTTTAAAAAAAAAGTAAAGTGAGTGGAAAAATTTACTGAGGCAGGATGCCCTTGAGTCTTGTCCCCTTATAGAGACAAGGGGAAATGATGGGTTTCTTCCTTTATATTGAGAGGTAGTAGGGTTTCTTGTTCATGTTGGATTTGATGCACACTTTTTAGGCAACTCTATTAATTTAGGGCGAGATTTATCTCGATAAGGACTTCAGTTTTAAGTCTGATACTAAGACCAAGTTTTGATATCAACTGTAATGCAACTTAAGTATTTTTTTTCCCTTAAGAGCAGTAAATGGTACATCACTACAAAAAAACTGTGCTAAACAGGCCTCATTTTTTACTATTACCAAGAATATGAAAGTAACAAAGGCAAATATTCGTTATTATGAATAATAATTATATGTTGATATCTTAAATTAGATTCCACCTTTCATTTTGCATCAGAAACCACAGCATTGCTTGTATTCTTTTTAAAGCTCATAAAGCATCAGCAATTGAAAACACAGCTACAAGGCAGTTGTGAGGAACTTTTAGCTGAGTTAGTGTTTTGTTCCAGTACAGGGACTTTAAAATCTAAAGGAGGATGACAGTTGCATTTTTCTGTGAGGACCCCTGGGAAGGAATTGTTACTTAGTGACAAAGTTTCTTTCCTCTTTTCTCCTGGTTTGCTTTGAATGAAAAGCAAATTGACTGCCTTTTGCTCTTTCACCCTTTGTGTAAGCCCAACCCTGACTTTCAGGTTATATTTGTGTAAAAAGTGTAGGAAGAATAGGGGCTCACCACTTGTTGAAGACACATCAGATGGTCTGCCAACACACTGGCAATTTTATGGAGCCTGTTTGCTCCTGTGCTGGATTAAAGTGTATCTCACCCAACTGCATCTTGAACATCAAGAGTTCTTAAAATAAGTGAATGCCTTAAGAAGAAAACCAACAAGATTTACTTTATTTCTAATGAAGCAGATCACTTTTGACTTAATATTGATGCATGGGTTGGATCTACTATAATCTGACACTGCTATGGGTTGTCAAGATTTATGAGTAAAAACTAGAGCACCAGGTCCACAAGACTTGAGAGAAAATTCCACAGTTTGAAATTTTAAACCTGCATGAAATAAAGAATTTTTAATTTTTTTAAATCAATGTCGAGGAAAGAATCTACTTAGATTATGCAACATTAAATACCAGAGCCATTTTTGTAAATCACCATAGTGGTTCTTGAAATAAAGTTGAAAAGTTTGCAACATTGATGTCATGACGACTTCATTTTTTCAGGAAAAAATTCGTCTTTTTGTTCAGTTTCAAAGTCAGGCACTTTAATGCTGGGAATGGCAGATTTAAGCATGTCTTGATTTTGCTCTTTAGTATGTTACCATTGCCAGGAATTTGAGTGAAACAGGATGTGGAACAAGTGATCATGCCATCGCAACTTTATAATTAATGCAGTTGCTGCACCAGAGTAAAACTTTCAGGCAACCTCAAATTTGCATTTTTTATATCTTGATCATATTAATTTCTAACCCAAATAATACTGTTTCAGAAATAATTTTGTGTGTGTTTTGCTGATTCATGTGGTCACATCCATGCCATTCATTGCTGTTGTCTCTTAGTAGTGCCTGAGTCTCTTCAGCATTGCAATGCAGATTTTTCTGCTGTGTAGATAACTCATTTTTAGTAGCAGGGAGACTTTTGTCGTGGTGAGTGAGGTGAGGGCCAAATCTTGGTGTGGCTAGGAAGATCTTGGGCTCTCTCTTACCAGTCCTTTCCTTCTGATACTTTGGTGCAGGCTGTCATGATGCACGCATTACATTCTACGGATTTTGGACTGAATATGAGAATAGCTGTGTTATTATTTTGTCACGATGCCCCCAATTTTGGGCTGCAGAACTCAAGCAAAAGTTAAGGCCTTAGTATTTTCTAAACTTTATCTCTGAACAAAAGGCACTTCTCTATCTCAATATATTTTCTTCTCAGTTCAAAAGATGTCCTGCAGATAATGAAGCGGGTTAAGTTTTCTTAAGGCTAAAAGTACTCAAACTGTAAATGCAGATATTGTGACCAAAATTACAGTCACATGTACTACAGTTAAACCTACAATTGTAAGAGAAAGCTTATTGTGCATATATTTATTATCATATATATATAGTTACTATGCTTATAGAAATAATTAAAGAGGTGTCTGTTAAATATATGCTTATACCAAACCTTGTAAATTTGTATAAATTATTTCAGTTCTAGTAAAACCAGGGGATTTAGTTTACAAATCCTTAGGGCTCATCCTATAATATTTTTCTCTGGAGCTAGAGAGGGCTCCATGTAGATAATAATGAAAGCTCAGAGAAAAAAAAATTTTTGAAAAGGAAAAATATGTTACTCAGCAGAATCCATTGCCCTTTTAAGAATGCTTTCTCAGGCTTTCCCAGACTTTCTCAAACTGAACACTACAGTGGAAATACTAAAGCAGCATTCTTAAGCATGGCCGTGGTTTTATCAACTCTTCAGAAATTCAAAATTTAAATGTTAATATTTACTGCAGAGTAAATAGTTCTGAATTAAAAAGGAATTTCGAAGGTTTTGGTTGGAGCAAAGGACTGCAGACTTTCTAGGAACAAGTTTATTACAACAGAGACAGCTCTTAACCTGCTGCTTCCTACACAGTTGCCTGGGATTCTAGCAATGCTGGAAGCTCATTTTTAGAGATGTAAGCATCATCTGAAGCATTGAGGCACGCTGATGTACCAAGCCTGGAAGTTAATTTTCTACCATTCACTCATTGGAATCTTTCCTTATTATTATTATTACTGAGCTTGTAATGGACCTGTACAAGGCTTACCTGTACAAAGTAGTTAAAAAAAATACCACAGAGTCACAGAATATTCTGGAGAGTGTCATAATCTTCAGTTCCTACTATCCTGGGTAAGGAGAAAATGTTTTCAGGAAACATGAGCTTTTCACACACACTGAATTTTCAGTCAAGTGTGGGAAAGGAGAGCAGGGAAGGGGAGCACTCAGTGTTTAAGGAACTCATCTAAGCAAAAGAGCTTAGAACCAGCACCTTTGTGCTGGTTCAAGAATGTGTTTGTATTTTACCATCGCTGAACACCAGTTTTGTTCTGCCAGGACACTCCTTTCTCCCTTTATGTTTTGAGTATTCACTCTATACCAATGCTGAACTTTGAAAAGACAGGTAAATCGCAACCTTAGCATATCTGTCACTCGGGGATTTGGGAATTTATACTAGAACAGAAGAAAATATGAAGATATTCTGTAGAAAGAAGATTTTCTGACTGGTCTTGGCTGAAGCTGGATACCATTTCCACCAGTATGGAATTTCCCAGTTTAGGACACCTAAACTATCTCCAGGGAAAAGCTGACCAGCTGACTCTTGGATGAGAAGGGACATCAGAGGGTCCTGAAGTACCTGTGCTGACAGTGGAGAAGGGGTGTGTGGAGTGTGGGGTGTGCCCCAGACAGGCTAATTTCTACCTGGAGTTCTTTGAGGTGAATCAAAAATCTCTGGTTCACAGACCTAGTGTGACAACATGCCTGCTTTAAGGAAAACAGCCAGATTCAGATTTAAATGACATCAGAGCTATTAGGATCAGGACAGATCAACTGAAGTAGTGCTGGATGATGTTAAAAGTTATGTGAATGTGGGTTTGCAGAAGTCTTTTTGGTACAGATATCACTTTTTCTGTGAACTTGCATGATTCTAGGCAATGTTTACTGGCTCATGGAACAAACTGCCCGTGCTGCAGGGGTTTCTCTGTGAAGTGTCCTAGTCCATGAAATGTCATACTAGCTATTCCATTGCTACCTTCATCTGCTCCTTTGCACACTCATGTTCTGTAGAAAGTCCTGACCTCATGCAACAGAAACTGATTTACTGTTTTCTACCAGGAACTTTGTTTTAAGAAGGTAGAATCCAAAAATATCAGGAAATCCTTTTTTTGACCATTATATAGATGAGATCTCAGACATGGGGAAAAGTAATATAGACAAAAATAGATCATGGTGAGAGAAAGAGCAAAAAAAGCAGTCTCCATAAATGGATGTAGAGATTCTTCAACACAAATTTAATTGTGGAGTAGAACTAGAGAAACACTGTGAGATGCTATGTCATCTCCTGTCCCTTTCCCCACCCCCCTTCCTTCTCAATCTCTGAAAAAAATCACTCTTCTCCACATCACAATTTGTTATCTTGTAACTTGGATGAGAACCTCATTCTTCCTCAACAGCAGATCTTATTTCAGTCCTTATCTGGTGGTTCAATAACTTATGCCTCTAGCCCTTAAAAAAAAAAAAAAAAAATCTGATGAGTTTGAAGTACAACGAGCAAACCACTTAGATATGTGATTTTTTTTTTCCTTCGGGGCCACTCCACAGTACTCCATAAAAATAATCCTGCTATTTGGGTTTTGGTTTTTCCTCTTTTTGGGGTTGACTGTTTAGCTGAGAAGCTGACAAAATAATTCTGTTGCACAGAAATAGTTAAAAAGAATTAGCTTAAGATTATTAACCATGCAAGTGCTGAAGTAATGAAAGGACTTGTTTATACCCATAAAGGTAGGGAAGAGAAACGTAAGAATTAGAGCTGGAATTCCGTATTTAGTTTGAAATTTCTAGTGATGGCAACGTGTTTTGTATATGCGATTATTACTTTTTGGCAAGCCCTGGTATATCTAAACACTTTTGGGTGGGCTCAGGATGAAGTTTCATTTGAACTCAGAATTTCCTTGCTTTGTAGTTTTAGACTTTAGATTATAATAACATTCCATGAGCGTCAGTTTTTATGGTACAGTTTGTAGAAGTTGTTTTTACACAGAAGTAGTGCTAAGTCTATTGCATTAGATATTAAAAGGTGAACTTCATTATATTTGTCCTGACAAAGATTTGTATCATCTAGGATACAGAACTGTGACAAGATGTTTGTGAAAAAATTAAACAAATCTTGTATTTTCTTACCTTTTTTTTCCCATTATCCTAGGAAGTAGTCACCACATGCAAAACTTTACCCTCCTGGTGCTTTATTATATGGGCTGAAATACACTCATGAATATCTCATTACATTCCATGTGCACCACTTGTATAGGATTGCCAGTGTCTGTCACCAGGCTTGCCTTAATACAATTTCCCATTCCTAGTACTGTGTGTTTAGATTCAGTGCAGCACAAGTAGAAAGCTGCTGTCTTTTTAGTGTTGAAGTTTTAATATGTTTCAGCCTTTTTAATGATTTTTTTACTGAAGAGAATTGGACTTTATTTTTGCAGATACCACTGTATTTGAAAAAAATCCCTATTATTTCCTCCCTTGAAGTGTTTATAGTACATTGTGTACTTCTCTATGTATCCAAGTCTCCAAATTAGTTCTCTGTGTATCTGAGTCTTCAAATTAGTTTGCATCACCTCTGTTATAAAACTCCTTTTCTTCCACCACTACTCTGAAATTGCCTTTCATACTCAGTGTAACCTATGAATTGGTCCTGCAAGTGAGTCATTCCAAGGTTGTTATTCTTCCCTTATAACTATATTTAATAGAAAATACAGTGCTCTATGTTATGTCCATCTTGTTCAGATGGAACAGTGTCTGCTGAGATGGAAAAGCAGAATGCAGTATCAGAATACATTTAAATGTAATAACATCTCTGGAAAATTTCTTTTTATGGTACAGAAATAACAGCTCTTCTGCCATTATCAGTGCTTTAGCTTTTCGAGCCTTATGGTACCAGAGTATTTCAAGGCTTGGCCTTACAGCTTTTACTGTAGGAAAAATGCCACTGATGTCCAGAGGAGTTTTGCATTCTTCAAGGACTGTGATTTGGCCTCTGGTGAACTATATAGCCCTGTCTTAGGAACCCTTTTTCCCTGCATAAAACATTACATTAAATTTAGTGGTTTATCTGTCCTGCACATTTTTTTCTATTAACAAAATGATACACCTGGGGTTAATTTTCAAGATTATTGCATTTTATACTTACTGACCCTAAAGAAATCTTACTGAGAACATTAAATTCATTTTCTATGAAGTGGTGTTTTTCCTATAAGTACGTTAATCCAGTATTAACTATCACACTTACAACATCACATTTTATCTGGCCCTCCTGCACTAGCAAAACTGACTGAAGTTTGTTTGAGTTACTCTTTCCTCAAAAAATAATCAGTTCGCTTTGTTTTCTCTGTGTAGTGGGTCAATCAAAAGGGAGTTTCATTAGTAAGAAAGAGGCCCACACCGGCTATGAATCTGGGGTCAGAAACAAATGCACAAACCCACAAACCTGCAATACTCCCTGTAGAGACTCTCTGCAATAGTCCCTGTAGGACTCCCTCCAGGTCCCTTTCCTGGTCAGTAGGATAAAGAGTGTTGGTCGTTTTAAGGGAACTTGCACTTAACTTCAGTAGCTGAGGGAGACTCATGCCAGAAAACTTGTTTTTGTTGTAAAATAATTACATATCTTTCCATCCACATGTTCTCACCGGATCTTTCGGAAACATGTGACTCACACGAAGCTGTGATGCTCTCACAGTGTGATTCAGGCTGCTGCCTGCCTGGGACATCTCGAAGACCAACTGTTACTACTTGTAAAAATTTTCTTTTAATGTTTCCTTTAAATTTCTATTTCAAATTCAAAATCCTTGCATAAGTAGGTACATGTAATTAAATAATCAGTGTATTTTCCTGATACAGGGAATTTGTTCACTGTTCCTTTGATCTCTCTCTTGACCTTGTTCTATGTTACAGTTTTGTTGCTGTGATTTACAGCAGGCTGTGGGTGTGGTTGAGTGCTGTGGGGCTGGGTAATGTGAATTAATGCTACTCTGCCTGTCCTAGAGTAGCATTCCATGCAGATACTTCCATGCCCACACAGGATGCCTTAGTGGAAAGATACTCTGCTTTGAAAGCAAATGGACATTACAGCTTTCTAGTCTTTCATACTGAGGTCTTGTCTTACCTAGTGAGCTGCTCTGGTTTGTCATGTGGCTACAGGGCAAATAGCAGGCAAAGAGGTGGCAGAATTCACATTTAGTTACAATTTTAAATGGATTTTAGCCAGTTCTGAAACTGCACCCTAAGGTTACATAGGGATTTTTCAAAATGGAAGATATACTTCAAATTCATATGGGTGCTAATGTGTTTGTGTGTGCAAATCTCATGTATATGTGTACCTTAGGCATATTTTGAAAATAGCCTATATATGCACTTTTAATGCAGATAATTCAAGAATTAAATATCCTAAAATTCACCAGTGGATGTGATTTCAGTGACAAGTAGTTCTGCTTAAAAAGTGAGATTGAATATGGTTCAGCGTTGGCAGGCTTGGCTAACTTGAGTGTATAGCAACCATTCTAGTTTGCAGTTCTAAGTCTGGCTTTAAAAGTGTTTCAGGAATCATTTTGAAGTAGAAATCTGAGAATATGCGATACACAGAAGGAAATGTTTCTGTCTGTCATGAAAAATCTGTATCTAGCTAGAGGCTGCAATGATTTTGAAGAATGATAGTATCTCAGATATGCAGTATGCATTTTTGACTGTCAAAATTTGCATATATTTAATGCATTGAACTGTTTTAAAAACACTATTCTTAGAATACTTGTCAAAATATTTTCTATAATGGATGAATTTAAATCTAATTAACATATTCATGTCTTAAAGTTATTGGCATTTTTTTTGTCCAAAGAAGTGCATAATTTATACTCATATAAATATCTTATACATACTATATTCAGAGGTAGTATATAGCTCAGGCTTAAATTGAACTTGGATGATGTTCAGTCATAATACATCTTAGTCATCGATACAACTTTCTGTAGTTGTTCATCAATATTCTTTGGAAGAAGAGGATAAATATTTTATACCTGCAACCTATCCCTTATAGTTTGGGTTTTTAATGGTGGAATGAAAAATTTCAAGGTAAAGCTGCCTCAGATACTTGTTCTGTGCAAAACTTGTTCTGTGTGTGCAACATGTATAAATAAAGGTGCAAGAACAAATAGTTTAGATGTCAGGTAAGATGACATCTGTATAATCTCTCTGCTGAGTTCTGAGTAATCTTTTGTTAGTTCCCCCAACAACTCAGTCTAATCAAATACAGGGATGTAAGTGATATCATGTAATAGGTTTTTGGAATCAATAAATATGCCAAGGTTTTGAATTACTAGCAGTGTAGATGTGGCTGATAAGCTCAATTGTTGGAAAACTGATCCCATAAAAGTGAAAAGTGAGATCTTTAAAAGAGAAAAATCAGATGAAAGCCAAATCTTTTATGAAACAGAAATAAAGTGTGGCCAAGTTCTACTTTGCACAAATTTGGACAAATAAGTAATGATATGATAGGAAGAAGTATGCAGTTTAGCAGTGATATCTTTCAGTATCCAGTTTGTTAACAATGGATAAACAAGAATTCTGGGTTAAAGAAATGCAATACCAGTTTTCTCAATCTTCAGAACATCTTCAAAAAACTGCCTTGGTTTTAATATTTAAATTAGAGACTTAGATGTGATTGTGCCAAAGGTCTGTTTTCTAAAGTTTAAATACAGGCAAAGCTTCAGGATAGGAATCTTCCATAAAACTGGCATGGATGGTTTAGCAGTAGAGATAGGTAACATATGTTTCCTCAAAGTATCCTTTTCTTTGTTCATCTGGCTTGCCAGTGTGCCTTAGTTTGTGACTACCAAGCATCTAAAATTAATGTAACATCTTATTTAAAAAATGGTGAATTTTATGCATGGTGTGTTAGGCTTGTGCATAACCACTGGTACATAAATTCCATGTTGAAGGCATCTCTGTGTAGCAAAGATTTTTCTAACGTTGAACACCTGGGATTTCTGGTATGTGCTTCTAGTCTCCCTTGGCTTACAAGAGTATCCTTGTTGTAACATCCCATTCTTTACTGGATATGAATTGAACTGTGGGGGCTTTGCCCCACAGTTCATCAATGAGTTCACCATCTGTTCCATGGGTGCTGGTATTTCTGTGCTGGTGACTATTTGTACCAGTGCACAATGTGGAGGCTGACGGAAGGGGAGCTGTTGGGATTGAGTGTGTTGTCTGTGCACTCGTTGTGGAGAATGGATAACCATTTGATGCTTTCCCCCCACAAGATAGATTTTAATGGAAACCCTGTGTATAGTGGCATTTGCAGCACTGAGACGTATTTAATGAAGATAATATATTTTGTAACTTCTGCTGTTTTGGTTCAGTACTCATAATTTATTTATATGCTGGTAGCACCCATATTTAGTGCTGTACAAATTAATAACACTATATTTAGTAAATATGAACTATAATCATTGTGCTGTTTAATTTGGGTCTAATAAGTACTTGCCAGACTAATGTGTAGTCATGTAGTTGGGCAAATGTACAAAAATGTCATTAACTTGTTTTGATTTGTGGACAGTGATGTATGTGGCAATGTCTGTGAATACTCCTGCTTTTCTTACACCACAGCTACCTCATTTGCCAAATATGGCTATGATCCTTTGTCCATGTTAATTGAGAATGGCATCCTTATTCATCATGTGCAGGGTTTTTTTCAGTCATTAAAATGCTGTCCAAAGACTACTCAACTGAGGAAAACTGCAGAATAATACAGAGTGCTTGTTTATCTGTTGTTGTAAGCCTTCTGTTTTATCCCATTGTAATGAATGGGAAAAGGAACTCTTACATGTGAATGCAATACTGTTGCTAAAGAGCACAAATTCTTTTTGGAACATCAGCATTAATAATAGGGACTTGCCTGAAATATTTTCATCAGCTATGTCTCTGTTCAGTGTTTCTTCATCTTTTCTTTGACCTTCTGAAAAATAAGTGAAAAATGGATTAAGATAATTTACATTAGTTGTCAAAAACTATGTTTATTTCTTTGATAATAAAGGTTTCCATTCTGTGATTAAATTTATGTTTATGTTTGACATTTTCCAGGGATGCATAAATTCATATGACAGTTAAAGTCTACATATTCCCAGTACCTAGTGCCAGGTTGAGTTGAATTTGGACACTTCACATAAATAAAAGTGGTTTTATGTTTCACCTTCATCTGGTAGGTGAGCACTCCACCTTTTCTTGTGAAACATAATCGGTTTTGACATGGCAAAATTAGATCCTGGCTATTTATTATCTGCTGAAATCAAAAACCATAACTGGGAAAGCATGTGGTAAGTCCATTGGAACAGCTTGCATGCAGAGAAGAAAAAAGGAGGCATTCCAATTTTATAAGCTCAAGGTGATTTTCTCTAACACCTAAACCGTTTTAATTAATTACCCTGAAAGATTGAGTAAATTATTATTTGAATACTTTATGGCATTACATGTTAACATTTCAAGGACAAAGTGCTGTACTTAGCTTTTCAACAATGCTTCATCTGTCAGAATATATCTTCTGAATTTATGTAGTATACTGCAGTGTAAAGGCTAGTCAGAATTTGAGTACTATGAAATATTACAAGGAACTGGAGTCAAACGTGATCAGCTGAAATGGGAACCCTAATATTTATGGAGACCTGATAGGGACCTACAAATTAAGAGTACCAAGTATTAAGATAAAAAAAAATCTTTTCCCTATATTGTTCTCTCTCTCTCTCTCTCTTTTTTTTTTTTTTTTTTTATAATGTGAAAGTAATAATGCAATGCTGTTAAAATGTTGATAGTAATACGGGTATAGGCTTTTCTGCTAACAGCATGTCCATGAAGTACAGTTCTGCATATTTTCAGGATGAGATGCTCTTTCACTTGCCCTGCTTACACAATATGCAGAACATGTCTGTTTACTCTTCCTGTATGACTTCCTCTTTTGACACTTTAGCTTTGGAAAGAAGGTTTGTGATATGAAACTAGTAGCTTCTTGATGGATATACCTATGTGTTTGATATAACCTTTTTGAATCAGTGGAGTATCTGAAATGTGATAGGTTGTTTAAATGATGTTTGTAACCAAAACATCAGCTGCACTCCACAAATATAATCCTTCTTCCACTGGAAGAGCATACAACCTTTTAGTAACTTCAGCCTAGCATCAGTAGATTAGATTAAATCCCCATTTACTGCATTATATTAATATTTTCAATGGCACACTAATCCAAGAAATAAATGTGTCAGTTTCTATGGCTACCCTGTAATGGCCATGGCCATAAGACTGTGCCTTAAGGCCACATAAAAGACTTAACGTACAGATAGAATAGAAGCACATTATTTATTACTAAGCTATCAAGCTGAGAAAATTTAGTGATCTCATTTTTTAGATTTGCTCATTTGGCCTGGGCCAATTTGCTTGGATGATAATACTGAGTATTTAAAACCACTGTGTTTTCTCAGTTTTAAGGATAAAGGGATTCACACTAATCTTTCAGAACAATTTTGTGGAATTAATGACTTTTATGCTCCTGTGATACTGATGGATCTTTGCATTTTTTTGTGGTTTAAAAATTGGGTAACACTCTTTCAGGCTTTAAATGAATGCATTGGAATTCAAGTGTACTGCTATACAAAGTAAGAGAGATGCTCCTCCTCTCACGTCTTCCCCCCAGCCCCATGATATGTTAAGATATTTGAGCTGTAAATAACTTACCATGAAATAAGATGGGGTGACCACCAAGAGTCACAGGGCTCCCCCTGACCATAGAGAGTCTTTGCTTGTTCAAAGATGGAGCACTGGAACTGCAATGTTAAAGTATATTTTCCAGCCTGGGGACCCACACATGCAGCTTAACTCTCTGAGATGTGTGATACAAATCTCTTCCCCTTCTGCCTGGGATGACTTTAATTACGTTGCTCGTACGGTAATAAAACTAGTCACCTTTGGTGTACATTAATCCCCACCACAACTTGGCTTCCAGCAGCAGTGATGGTGTGCACATGTGGAGGGAGAAGGTGCAGTCCAGGGCATTTCTGTGCTCATTTATACTAGAAGGATCAGAGTCTTTAGAGATGGATTACAGAACTAAAACACCCAGGGGACCTCTTTGGCTGCAAATGAACATAAAATGACTGGAGGGACTGTTATTAGAGAAGGTCTGGGGTCAGAGCCCTCAAGTGTTTACCTAGCAGATGGGAGATGGTGGGAGAAAGGAGGCAGAGTATTGTGAGAAGGGTTTCCTTCTCAGAGTGTTGCTACCCCTTAGCAATACTTTGGGAAGTGGGGATTGTATCAACTAGAATGCAGACTACTGAGTCACCAAATAATAGAACTTTGCTAAAAAATTGTTTCTTAAATATGATTAGAAGAATCTACAGTTTCTTTCCTGTGCAGAATTTGTGGTAATCACATCATTTCCAAAAGATTTGTTCAAAGACAAAATTGTTCTTATAAAATACTCTTTACACTTCCTAAGAGAACTACTAATAACACTTTTAGACTGTGACACTTTCCAAGAGCTGACATTTTTCAGAATTTCAAATGTCAATAAAACTGCTTAAAACCTTGTGAGGAGCCTGAGTGAAGACAAGAGAGACTTAGCAGAACATATTAGTGGTTTTAACACGTGTCTGCTTAAGCCTTAAAATTTATGTTCTGAAAAGGCCCATTTCTAGTAAGTCAAAATAACCTTCACGACAAGTTTCATCAACATAAATGCTAAAGACAAGTGACAGATATGTACAGCATATAGCTTACATGGAATGTAAATAAAAGCTTTAACCCATTGCAAGAAAAAGAATGTATTTATGAAGTAATATAGACCTAAAGCAGCAGAAGGTAACATTTTTGTCACCTCATAATGACTAGCATTTACATGGGGTTTTCAGTGCATGTTTGCCATTACAAACACTACATTTGCTCTTAAGTATGTTTGTCCATTCAGGCACACCTAGCATAACTAACAAATGGTTATTACAAAGTCTCACTTGAGGTTAGAATATCTGATAGGAAAATATCTGGAACTATTTACAGTGTAAATGTTAAAGGAGAGAGGAGACTTCTGGGCTTGTATGTGTTGAGCAAAAAAACCTAGTAATGTAGATTTATACAAACTACCTAGTTTGTGTTTATAAAACAGCCCCTGCACTGTGTGAGATGTAGTGTTTCCAAACACTAAATTTACTAGAGACAAATGTTTTGTCCCTCCCATGCAGCACCTTTATGCAATGTGCTCTGTACATGGAAAGCACCTGGTGTGCTGAGCAGGTCATTATGTTAGGGACAAAGGTTTATGTAGCAATGAAGTTTAAACTTCTCTAGCTTCTCAAATTTTGTTTCTTGTCTCAAGAGAAAAAAATATTCAAGATTTCATAAGCTGCCTGTAAAGAACTAGTCTTCACATTCAATCCCAGTGAAGTGCTATTATCAGGGCAGCCTTTCTGAAAGAATTCGGGGTACAGTACAAGTATGGTCACAGCCATTTTGGCAGTGGTTTTCACAATTAGTTCAGATGCTGTACTTTCTAATTAGGAGTGTAGGTAGAGAAATGAATGGCAAAGAAAACAATCCCAGTTAAGGCCTTCTGTTTTAAAGAAATGCAATGCTGCTAGAAACAAAATTATTTATCATGTGGACTAAGTTATCTTGTTGTATTAGTGTATTCTGTAAAATCCTGTGTATAGCATTATTATAAGCAAATGAGACTTTCCAAGTAACAAGTGCCCTCTGTTTAAACAAACAATCTTCTATGCAAAGATTAAACACTGAGATATTTTTCTTGTTCAAGTCATGCTTATGACTTTGGAAAGTCACCAAGCAAGTATGCTTAAAAAAGAAAATGTGAATGGAAAATTCTGAAGCATTTTGCCCTTTTGGTTCCTAAGAGTGAGCTATCATTTCTCGCCACTGTGGTCATTAATAATGACAGATGTATGTGGTGCAGAGTTCACCTACATTATTGTCAGTAACAGGGATAGAGAGGGAATATTTATTACAGCAGAAGGAGGGAGGGGAAAGACATGATGTTGAACCAGAAGACAAGAGCAGAGTTCAGTGTTTTTCGTTTGGGTGGGGAGGAGAGTTAGCAGAGAGCATGTGCAAAGGTTTCTTAGAGACTGACACAGCTCTTATTGAAATCAGCTGAAATACTGCTACAGGCTGCTGTGAGAAGTGGATTGATCGGATCTTTAATATGTTGTGCTTTACAGTACCTCAGTAACACAGATTTATTTCACCTTAGCAAAAGCTGTTATTGCTTTTGGTTTGCAAGCAAGTATGGTAAAACCATATTATTTATTTATTTATTTATTTATGTTAAACTGGTCAAGCCTTAGATCATGATCATGAACTGATAAAAGGACTCTCCTAGCTTGACACCTATTAATTTTGAAAGTATAAGGAAGTATATTTTTGGGCTGTGCACCTGTTTTGTAGCACAACTTACAAATTTTTTTGATTGCTATAACTTTGCCTCCAAAAAAAAAAAGGTCAAGTTTTTTCTCTTATTTTGCTATGTGAAAAACAAACATGGCATCCCCCCAGACTGGTGGGCAGACTCATGAGCTGACAGTATGTGGGCATCATTACATGCATGCCCATTGGCCTATGTTTCATGCCAACTGTCTTTCATCATTTAACTGTGTCTTCAAGAATACTTGGAAGTCAAGGAAGAGAGGTTGCATCTGCAAAGTGGCCATGTAAATATTAGGAGCTTGAGCTGGTGACTGAACTTGGAGTTCAGGCCTGCAGGTTGGCATACAGTTTAAAAAATGCATTGAGGAGACCGGCAATAAGTCCAAAAGTTCATTTGGTACTGAATGGTGTCTGGATAGAAAGTTTGAGAATATGGAAACATGGTGTAATTTATTTATCACCTGAAAAATTATGTTCTACTTAAATTATTCACAGATGAACTTAATGTAGCATGAAAGACAAATAGATGAAACTGGGATGTCTGACTTTTTGCAGAAGATTGGACCATTGTATCTCAACCTTTAAGGGATTTATAAATTTCCCACTTTAAATACAGCCCTCAACTAGTCACTGTATCACAGAGTTTTGTTATATAAGTAGCAATATTAAGTTACATCTGGTCTAGTATTGTTTTAATCTGCACAATTAGGGTTTTGGACCCATGAAGGGGAAAAAAGCATCCTTAGGAGCCATTTGCCAGATGGTAAGCTGTTACACAATGTGTGAAAGTTTGAAGAGACCCACGGGGATGCTCTAAGTCCAACTCCTTTCCTGCATGGGACAACTCCAAGAATCACACCATCTGCATGAGAGCATTGTCCAAACACTTCCTGAACTCTGGCATGGTTCTGTGATCACTTCCCTGCAGAGTCTTCTGGATGAAAAATCTTTATCAAATACTGAATCTAGATCTCCCTGACACAGCTTCACTTCATTCACTCAGGTACTCAGTGGTCACCAGAGATATGAGATCAGTGCCTGCCTCTCCTTTTCTACAACTTGTGAGGAAGTTGTAGACTGCAGTGAGGTCTCCCCTCAGTGTCTTTTTCTCCAGGCTGAACAAGCTGAGGGATCTCAGTCACTTTTGATATGACTTCCCATCTATGTCATTCACCATCTTCATATCCCTCCTTTGGATGTTTTCTAATAGCTTTACATCCTTCTTGTATTGTGGCACCCCAAACTGCACACAGGACTCGAGGGGAGGCTGCACCAGTGCGGACTAAAGCAGGACAATCACCTCCCTCAACCAGCGGGCAGTGCAGTGCTTCAAGCACCCCAGGACATGTCTGACTCTCTTCATAAACGATTTGGATGCAGGCCTGGAAGGGATACTAAGCTAGTTTGCAGATGATACAAAACTGGGAGGAGCTGTTGACTCCCTCGAATCCAAGGAAACCCTACAGAGAGACCTCAACAAATTAGAGGGTGGGCAATCACCAGCTGTATGAAATTTAGTAAGTGCAAATATCAGATCCTGCACTGGAAATGGGGCAACCCTGGCTGAATGGACAGACTGGGAAGGAGTGGCTGGAGAGCAGCACTGAGAAATGGGACCTGAGAGTCCTGGTTTTTGGCAGGTTGAATGTGAGCCAGCAGTGCCCTGGCAGCGAGGAGGGTCAACTGTTTAGACTATAACTTTTCAATCTTTTAAACAGAAATCTGAGACCTACTTCAGACTATTTTTTCACTTTCTCTAGGAAAGTAACTTATATCCTAATGGTGCTTTCCAATGTGGGACTGTTGGTTGAGGTGAATTTTATGAATCAGTTCTCATTAATACAAGTACTTCACTTCGAGTATTTTTCAAACTATAGTTACACATAATTTCTGACAAAATGAATGAGTTTTGAATCTTCTAGTGACTATTTAAGAGAGAATACCACAAGAAAAGAAAATGAAATAATTATAATGCTTCATCCTTTATTAATGACAGTGTAAACAACATTATAATTGAAAACAACATTCAGAATAAATACTAGAAAAGGGCTGCATGAAAAAAAAAAAAAAAGTAGGTTTATTACATAAGAACTCCCTGAAAGAATTTTGAACAATCATGAAATATTTCTTATACTTCATGGATTTGAAATAGTTCTAGAAATTGAAGCAGAGGAAGAATCGAGACGTGCACTTCAAAGACTGAATTGTACTCTGGTTTGTTAGGAACCAGTAAAAGTAGATCTTGCCTATAATAGCAATGGCAATAGTTGGAGGTCTTGAATTCCCTAGGGGAGATAGCTGAAGACATCCTAAAACCTGTCACTGACATTGCTATTCCCCTTGTGAATAGATGGATTCGTCTTTTCATACCTTAACAGGGCCCCCATCAGGTCGGAGTAGTAAATGTGGGTCTGTTTCTCTATCTGACCATGGCTCGGGAAGGAACTTCTGCATTCAGTTCTGAACTTGGTGCTGTAACAGCTCTATCTTCAGGTAATAGGGCAGCAATGGATCCCTGTCTCCTTTTGTATCTTTTAGCTTGTGTTCACTGTGTGCTTGAGCCTACTTCATTTCATTTATCTCAGTCATGTTTTACAATACAAAATGTTTGCTTTTCTCTGCTGCTGCTTGACAATCAAAGATTATTTCCTAAGCTGAGTGAATAATGAAATACTGAGTTGAGAGTTATGGTGATGGTACAGGCAAAGTTAGCAGAAGATCTACAGTCATTACAGAATCAGCTTTGATATATTAAGCTTTGTCATTTACATAGTTCTGATAAATCTCGAAACACATGAATTATAATTTCTTTTAATTTTGGAGAAAGATCTAATTGCAGATGTTATCTTCTTTATATTAAAGAGGCAGTACAAAGGTCAAATAATTCTTTATCTCCGTGAAGTGTGTACATGTTCTCATATTTTTCTAAAGTAAAAAGGCATTTTTTTCTTTCACTGTTAAATAAAAACCTGCTCTGAGGTGTCTTGCCAAGCTGTACCAACTTTGCTGGTAGTTCTAAAAGCCTGTCATCACAAGGTTTTGCCAAGGGTAGCCATAGTATGCATAGGGCAGATGCAAATGAGTAAGCAGATCTTGTCTGAAACTGAAAAGATCAGAATACATACAGAAGAGAAGGGAGGAGTTATCTGACCTTTTTTATGGTTTTTTGGTTAAATTTGTGTACTGACATATGTTTGCACCGCATTCAATAGGAAGCATCTCCATAATAATTTAATATACAGAAACCCATATAAACTGTAACCAAACATTGTGTTACATTATGTCTACAAGGGAAAGGTAGTGAGTTCCAATTCTGGAGGAGTCACCTTCTATTAGGGTTTCTTTCCATCCTTATTCTGTATGTCAGATGGATCGCTACATTTAATTAAGCAGTAACAATTGAGGTGCAGATTATTTCCTGGGGATTAATGACCAGCTGGACAGAGTTGATAGCCCAAGGTATTGGATAGATTATGCTGCATAGCCTCATGGATTAAGTATGAGCTCTGTATTGTAGATGTAGTTACTTTGAATAGTTTAGGAGAAAGCATCACATTGAAAGTAAAGTATGCATTTTTAAACTTCTATTATTTCAGCCACAGATAGATCAGTACATATCCAGTTCTTGATCATGCCTTTTTTTCTGAAATAACCTGTGTTTAAAATGACTCTTTTTCCCAGCAATATAGCCTACTTTTTTAGTTTCCCATTGTCCTGTTGTGGCTAGAAATGGCTAAGGATGTGACATGGAGGCTTGTAGAGAGAGATTCCATCCTTTTTCAAAACATCTCACAGCCTTTTTTGTGCAGAAGTGATTTTCTGAGTTTATTCCAGTTTACAAGTATCTTAGGAACAATTTTGTCCTTGTTTTGCACTCCAGAATGAATTTAAATTAAGTTTTGTAGATGTAATTTCATTATTTTTTCCTGTACTTTTTGACATGGTCGTTTTTCTTTAGGATGTGGCATCTTGGCTGAAACTATACACATCTAGATGCCTTTTAATGGCCACCAGTATTTGAGGGTCAGAACTTTTACTAGGCCCTTCCATTTTTTTAATGTTTTTAGTTTGCCTGGAATTTGGGAGAAGGGTCATTCTGAATATATAAGCTGGAAAGCCAGTGACAAAATCACTACAAGCTGTTTTGTGCCTCCATATGTTGAAGAAGAGAGAGCACATCTAAGGATATCCCAAAGACCTGGTTCATACTTCAAAGATGTGATGGAAGATCCACTCTCCTTTTTTCTGTAGATTTCCCTATGGGTTTATTCCATGAGCTGGGAGTTTGTCACACTCATCTATCTTTCCATCTTGAAGTCAGGACATGTTTGAGGTCCTGCACTGAGATGCTTACTGGAGCACACTTTCTTTTGTATTTTGTAGTACACAGCAAAAATTTTGTATTTGCAGTTGTACTCTAGATTAAATTGATCAGATCTGGGAGTTTCTTCTGGACTGTTTGTTCTCCCTGATGGGCCCATTCATCATAATTTCTCCTGAACCATACTTTCTTATTTATGTCTGTAGTTAGGTGTTTCTTGCTGCTGTAGAGAGGTAGTTGAGTTCTCAGGGTCACACATACCATAGTGCATGCAATTTTGTGTCTACTTCCTTGGTACAATTAACAGAAATGGGGGATATAATAAAATGTCAGAATGTGGATAAAAACAATTTTTCCATGAATACTTTCTCTCATTCCTTTCATATTGCAGTTGTGCTGTCAGCACGATATCCAGGCTCAAAATGCAATATGTAAGAAAAGCACATCAGCTGGTGTCTGTAAATTAATGATTTTCGTCACTCATTCCTTGATAGAAAATGAAAAATTAATAATGTCCTAAATATGCCATGAAATATTCGCAGTACTTTTTCTGTCTTGAAAAAAGGAATATGGTATGCAGTAGTTCTTGTCGGCTGGTGTCTGTCCTGATGTCATTTATATTATAATGGTAGCAGTATAGGCTGTAGAGGCCTTAGATGGTCCAAGCCAGTATCAGCTGTGACTCTGGCTCTTTCTCTAGCAAGTGTCCTCTTGGGAAACTTCACATCCAGGGACCTCTGGAGACACTGCTGTGGCCTTCTGCCAAGCACATTGCCATGGAACAGCGAGTGCCTTATGCCCCATGACATCTAGTCTCTGAGCACCCAAGAGCAGTTGAGACTACCTATTCTCAGGGCATAAGGCCGTTTATCTTTTATTGTGCTTTCTGTAAAAAAGCATACTTGAGCCTATGTTACATCTGAGTAATTGGCTGCAAAGTGCAGGCTTCTAAATTGTGCAAACGTGAGAGCCTCCATCTTGCCAAGCAGTAGGGATTGAATTGCAGACTGCCAGAGCTGAAAAAAAAAAATACTGGAGTGAATCAGTTAGGATCTGATACCACATCCAGGGCAATGTTCAGAAGAAAATTTAATTAAAGAAAACATTTTAAAAAAGAAAGGAAAAGGCTTTATGTGGAAGTTGCTTTAATGATTTTCCCCGTGCTGCCTTTTTTTTTTTTTTTCACATACAGTATATAAACCGCTTATTTTTTCTTTAACACATGGTAATTTAATTAACCAAAGTCTTGATTTTAGTTTCCTAAGTGCATACCTGTTGGGGAAAACCACATTTTAAAAATTATTTCTGATTTCTATATTAAATAAACATTGGACATTGCATTATTTACTTTAATACAGTGATAATTCAAATAAATAAATGAAGCCACAGAGCATATTATTTCTCTGGATAGAAATGGAAAGCAACTTGCTGTACAGAGAATCTGAAGTATGCTCATTCAGGCATTAAGAGACCTTATGCAGTCATATTTCATTCTCTATGTGAATTTGTGTAATTTGATTTTCTTTGTAGTTTATACTATACATTTCAATATCAGAAACACATCAGACAAATATCAGATGGATGTATTGGCTAATTGAAACATTCATCTGTCTGAACATTTGAATACTCAGGCATGTTTTAGTTTCACAGTGAATAAATTAAACATAGCATTCTGAAAAGTAAGGTCCAAAAGAGTAAAAACTCCTATTTGTAAAATCTGTGAAAGAAAAGAGATGAGGAATGATGTGTGCCTGAGTGCATGGCAGTTCAGATGAGGATGTGAAGGTGTGATGAAAAAAAAGGGAGAGAGTTAAGTTGCATAAGCATCTCCAGATCTGCACGTGTCTAATGGGCAAAAGTATCTGGAGGGACCAGATTTTCTGGCTGCAAAGAATGACCCCCTAGCAAAGCAGAGGAAGAAATCTAATAATGGGGAAGAAATAAAACTAAGATAGGGACTTGGTGTACTGGAAATAAAGAAGAGAAATGAACAGTCAAAAGATAGCTGCTCTGCAGCAATTTTTTGATATACTATCTCTAGAAAGCAAGACTGAGATAATAGACAGGCTGGGAACCAGAAACAGCTAGAAATTCCACAAGATAGGAAACTGTAAGCTACAGACTGCTAGATGATCTCCACCAGCATCTGAGAAAGGCATGACATGCAGTTGGATGTTCTTTCTTGAAAGGAATCAAGACATTTGGCACCAAAGGTGCTGAAAACCATCTACAGACTAGGGTTCATTTTGAGACAGGTAATGCTGTCATCTGCCATAGATCCCTGCCATGGTCTGGGTAAAAAAATCAGAGAAGACAACATTTCAATAGAACAACAATAGTGACTAGGTGATCATAGATGGAGTCAAATTTAACTGAGAGATCAGGAAAAGAAGACTTTTTTTTTTTCTCAAGCAAACTTTGAAAAACCAAGTGAACCAATGAAATTTTGTTGCAGAATGAGATTAAACTACAAAGAAATGGACTGTTTTTGTGTACACCTAGTTTTAGGTGTATACAAATACATGCAACTAATATACCTCTGTGCACTTTTTTTCAAGTCTTATTCCTGGATTTAATTTTTCCAATTTGGAAGTGGGAAGATTGATAAGAAAAGAAATCAAACCATGGTTAGAGAACAATTGCAGCCAGGAGCAATAAGGAAAATCCAGAGAAGCAGAAAGCACAGCAGTATGTTGAGCAGTTATAAGCTGGTAAATTGGATTGCTTGGCTTTTTTTCCAAAGAAAGAAATACTGTGTTGTTACAAGGATTTATTTGAATAAGAGAAGTATGTGGAGACAGGAGTTCTCATTTCCCATTTTGATAGGAGAAATAAAGTCTTTTGTAGTGTCTTTAAAATACATCTCAAAATAAAGACCTGTGAATAGAAAAATTAAATGAGAGAAACTGGGACATTTTTGCAGTCAGAGATGCAGATATTGAGCTTTATTTCTAAGGAAGAAGCTAAAAAAAAGTTTTTAAGTTCTGAGAACTCTGGGCTTCATTGAGGAATCATAGAATCACAGAATATCCCGAGTTGGAAGGGATCCACAAGGATTGTCAAGTCCAACTTCTGTCCCTGTGCAGCACCATCTCTAAGAGTCACACCAATGCATGAGAGCATTGTCCAAATGCTTCTTGAACTCTGTCAGGCTTGGGGCAGTGACCACTTCCTTGGGGAGCCTGTTCCAGTGCCCAGCCACCCTCTGGATAAAGAACCTTTTCCTGATGTCCAGCCTAAACTTTCCCTGACAGAATTTCAGGCCATTCCCTCTGGCCATGTCACTGGTCACCACAGAGAAGAGATCAGTGTCTGCCCCTCCTCTTCCCTTCTCAAGGAAGCTGTAGACTGCTGTGAAGTCTCACCTCAGTCTTCTCCAGGATGAACAGAACAAATTACCTCAGCCACTCTTTTTATGGCTTCCACTCTAGGCCCTTCCCAAATCATCCCAAGAAGACTAATACCACTGGGAAAAGTAACAAGGATTGAAGTCTTGTTAGGGAGGAGAAAATGGCTAAAAAATAAAACATGTTAGACTTTGAAAATTATATGAAGACCAAGAGTCAAGGCTTTTCAACTTTATAAATAAAAACAGAACAAGGAAATAAGTATAGCAGCTGTGCAGTACAGATAGGTAGGGAGTAGAAATTGTTTATAAAGCATCTTAACCCTTGAGCAGAACATGTTATATTCAGTCAAGAAAAATGATGTTGAGTAGCTGGGGAGAGGAGTATGGATATACACTGCTGTGCAAAATAATCTTAAGAGAAGTAAATGTACCGCAATCAAGTCAATAGGATTCTGAAAGGACTGGTGAAAGAAATCACAGGACATATCAGATTGATTCTGAGATCTTATTCAACATTTTCTTATCGAATGCCATGATGAGTCATACAAATAAGAGTGCCTTAATTTGGCTGATAACCAGAAATGGAGAGGCAGAATTTCTATAAAAAGTCACAGCATATCAAAGAGAGGTATGCGACCGCAAAGGTTGGAGTGTCAGGGATGTTGTGAAAGGGTGGCTCCATGGAGTTGCTTGCACCCAGCTGAACAGCAGAGCTGACTGCAGGGAGCAGGGAGAGAAGCAGGCCACCTCCTGAAGGATTAAAAACTGCCAACATGAGCCATTACAATGATTACAGCAAACATACACAGATTTGTCTGGGGGAAGATTTCTGGTGGAGAAGGGTTAGGTGCTATGTTAGATACTGGTGTGATTGCCTGTGTCTGATCTCCTGTACTCAAGTTGAGACAAGGTTTGAATGAAACGAGTATAGGGAAGGTCTGTTAGGATGATCATGTGAAGAAACAGCCTATTGTAAAGGGAGCAAACAATGTCTATTTTTATGTTGACAGCTGTGTCTGCCAAGGGTGCTTTGATCCAATCCCCAAGAGCAAGGAGCATGTCGTGGTTCCTGAGCAAGGCAGTGTACCTTGCACAGAAAGTGGCTGAGGTGCTACCACGTCTAGACTGAACCTGACACTTGAGCTCATGGGGTATGCAGGAAACATCTCAGTTTGTTTAGTCTGCTAAAAAAGAAGGATAAGGAAAGAGATTATTTCACTGTCTGAGGAAGGAAAACTCTAGAGAGGGAAAAGAGCAATTAAAGTGAAAGGACAATATTGGTATTAGGGAAAATAGTTATCAGCTGCTAGTGAATTAATTTCCAGCCATCAGAACAAGGAGGCCTGACCAGATTGCCTGACCAGCTGGAGTAATGGTGAGCAAATTAACTAGGCCTTGGTAGATGAAACTGAAGACACTGGCTTCTGTGCCTCTGTTTTCTGAAGTTTTGCTGTGCCTTCCTTTCTGCAAGCAGTGAACTAGTTAAATTGCTAAGTAACTCTAGAAACAGTGCAAACAAGCAGCAGCTGCACTATTGTTTCCAAATAAATGTATATTTGAATGACCTGGTGAAGGATGAGATTGAAATGATAAAGTAGTTGGATGGTGAACATGTAAAATAGAAAGTGTTACTGTAGACTCTGTAATTTTTTCCATTCCAAAGTGTTCTTAATAAGTATTAAAACTAATCAGTGACACATGCCTAAAACTGATCTGATATATTTTATCCCCATGATGAGGACCTTAGGAATGTAGGCATAGGTTTTAAACTAAGGTAAGTTGCCAGGACATGGATTGAATGATCCTGACCATTTCATGGAAGGATAATTAGCTTTTTGTTCTGTTCTGTTTTTAGCTGCTTCTATTATTTTAAATGTATGTAATCACCCTTGTGTTCACAGTGAAACCACTTTCCTGTATCTGACCTCATTGCTATATAAAATGCTAAGAGAAAACCTTCATAGACAGTCTTTGATTTCTGTTGATGTTGTGGCCAGGGACAGGGGTCTCCGAAGAAAGTCTTTCCCTTCTTTCTCTTTACTCTTTGAAGAGCAGAACAAAATAAATTAAATCTTGTTTCCTAAAATACAGTCCAGCACTTTTGTTGACAGGTGGACATAAAGAAAAAGCATGCATGATGGCAGCAAGAAATTTTGTTTAGAAGGACAAAAAATGCATCCTATACAACCACAGTTTTAAGCTGTGTACGGGTTACAATGATTTCTATACAGAAAGAAGTTAATTTCTTTGAGTTACTGTGGCTGTGTTGCATAGGCTTGCCCAGCATAAAAAATAGACTATCGCTTTTTCCTGACTCATGTCCCATGTTAGACAGATTTATTCACACAATTACATGTTTTCTCCATATATTTCAGGTTGCTGTGCTTTTCATAGGTCTTTAAAATGAATTGGTTATTTTTTCTTAATTATGAAAATGT
Source organism: Sylvia atricapilla (assembly GCF_009819655.1). Taxonomy (NCBI): domain Eukaryota; kingdom Metazoa; phylum Chordata; class Aves; order Passeriformes; family Sylviidae; genus Sylvia; species Sylvia atricapilla. The sequence continues at coordinate 115,454,702 of NC_089140.1, read as the reverse complement.
TATTGCACTAAATGCAATTTAATTAAAGGAAGAATTTCTGCCAAAGCGTTTAAATAAATACAGTATTCTTTTACAAGTATGAAAGGAGTTACTATTTGCTGTTTCATTTCCTCACTAATATGCTGGCATGTTTGGTTTGAACCTGAGCTTGTGGAAGTTTATTCTTAACCAAAGCAGTTCCTTTTTCATGTAAGTAGGTTAAATGTGAGTTGTAGAGCCCTAGGGCTCTTTTTGTTCAGTTTTAAAGCCCCCTCAAGTGGGCCTCTTTTAGAAACCTGGAATCATATGTTTGTAAGGTTGATCCAAATTACCATTAGAATAGCTCTTTTCAGCTTTTTATTTATACAAAGAATTGTAAAAAATTCACCAAACTGACAAGGTATTAAATCAAACTGAATAAAGACAGTTAATTTTCTTTTTGCTCAACAATTTTTTTTCTTTTAATGGAAACTCTCAAATTGAAAAAATTGTCTGTACAGTATGTTAAGGTGCCATGCAGTATAATAAATTGCTATTACTGTCAAAAAGGTACATGATAAAGTGCATTTGCACAAAAGGCCCATATTAATGTCAATCATTTTTGTGTGATTTATATACTAACTGCAGTGTTTTAAGAAGATCAATATTCTTTGTTTTGACAACATTTCAAAGCTTTGTACTTTCCTGACAGTATTAATATTTCTACCACGGTATGATAGAATAATTTTAGTAGTTAGTGAGTGGTCAATTTGGTGAAAATGTACACCGTACATGTTTATCTTTCGAGTAAGATAAACATGGTAATAATGCTAATTTTTAGTGGAATATAATGTCATGTACTTAGTAAAACTTCCTAAAGTAGTGATATTTTCCCATCCCCTTAAGTGCATCTTCTCTGTATATATAATAATTACTCCCATTGCAATACTATCAGTGTCCCCTAAGACATAATAATAGACATATAGACCCTGTCCATATGTATAACAGTGCAATAGAATTACAGTAGTTTGACATGTAATTTTCTGATGTAGTTCTCAGAAGGGATCAGAAATACTTTTAAAGTTTTTCTTTATTTTCTTTCTATCCCTCCTTTTCAACTTCTATGTTTTTCTCTTTTTATATTTGTTTAACGCTCTTGATTATCATCTATATGTTATGGTTAAAGGGTTTTTTCGGGGTTTTTTTAAGTAGTTGAGTGGCTAAGCAAAAAAATATGCTTTTATCTCCTCTTGTGAAGAATTACTAGTTTTCCCCTCTGCTTTTAAAAAGCCAACACTCGTTCTTACTTAAGGAGGTCCACAGCTCCTGGAGAGCTCAGCTCTCAGAAAGTTGTCTCCACAAAAGAAGAAATCCTGAAGTTATTTTTAGAGACTTCTGAAGAGGTACTGAAGAATTGTGCTTTTACTTCAATCTGCTTTCACCATTACTTACCTGTTGAGGTCTGGTTCAGCTGTCTTTCACATCATATACTTCTAATTTATGCAGGATGCTCAGTATCTGTACCACTAAGGCAATAACATCAAAAATTGATAACAGCAGTAAATTTCAAGACTTTTCATGACTTTTAGTCCTACTCTATTTTAAAAATAACTTGAGATGCCATTTGGTAAGCATCTCCAGTACTACAGTGATTATCTTATCTAAATAACTGAAGTATAAGTGTAGCAGATAACTGCTGTCCTATGATTTGGTCTTCATGATAACAGCTGTAACAGCTTTGCAAAAGCCAGGTCTGTGTTCTGTATTGCATAGCCTAACATTCAGTCTTAACATTCTAGATATTTTGTAAATTTGTAGTCATAATAATACTAAAGTATTTCTACTAATAAAACTCATTGTAAACTATAGCAAAGGTTGTGGGGTTAATTACAGTGAGCAATTATGCGTTCCTCCCTCAAATGTTTCCTCCTATTAAAAATAATTGCAAAGTAGATATTATAAATAGCAAGATGTACATACACAGGCTTTTGTCACAGCCTTGGTGGCCAGGCTTAGATTGCCTACCCTGTGTCCTGATGCCTGAAGGACAAACTTTTGTGGTTTGCAGTTGTATGGCAACACATTAACAGGGAGACTGACAGCTGTATTTTAGGTCTTCTCTTCAGCATGTGAGTTCCCCCTAGGCTGGGTCAGAGTGGGTCAGTGCCTGTGCTGCAGAACAGAACACAGGGAGAGGAACAAGAGAGAGCAAAGTGTTTGTGCATTTGGGAAAGGAATGGGCTTCTGTGTGCACAACCTAAGTTCATGCTCACCAGCAATTTGTGTATTTCATCAGTGACTTGTGAAAGCAACTTCTGCCTGTGATGGAAACTTCATAGGTGGAGAGTTCATAGAGAAGAGTGACCACTCATATTAAATGTGAGCAAGGTTGCCCTTTCAGCCCTGAGGACATAGCACAGCTTTTGTGAAGTGTGATGAATACTGTAGATTTCTACGATGAGCCATTGTGTTAGGATGGGGACAACACAGGCAGCAGAGTTTGTGTGGAGAATGATGGTGCATGGGAATGCTCGTGGGTTGTGCAATTTATACCTAGATTGTTTGTGTTTGTGCTTAAAAGCCTGATCTCACTCTGCCATGTTTTATTGTTTTCTAAGGTTTTATTTCTCAGCTTGGAGTAAGGAAAGTTGTAGGATAATCTGTTTTTCATAGTGAGTTGTACAGTGCTCTATGTGATATGATGACCTGGTGATAGTAATTCAGGCTTTTAAAATGGTTGGGGAAAAAAGGAAAACACAAATACTTTCAGCTGGCAGCTAATGCGCTATCTCAAGTAATTGGCTTTTATGTTACAAAACTGGACAAATATCATGAACCATTAAACAAATACATGCCTTTATAATTTTTATGAAAATTCAGCTCATCAGCTTTCACATGTCTGTGAACAAATGAAAGTTGATGAGAGTATAAGTAAGTATAAGTATAACTAGTATACTGGATAATATTATTTTTAAACATTTTTTATGTGATAAGCAAAAAATCACTACATGGTAAAAGTCAATCACTGTAAATATGTCCTATTAAATCTCTGTCTTGCATTTAGTTCATTTATTTAGCTAAAGAAGATTAAAGGTTAAGTTTTAACATTTTTATGACTGCATTCATGGAAGTTTTTCTTCTTTCTGTTTGCATTCTGGCAAGCAGAGCACTTCTTTAACAGCACTTTTCACAACTCTGCACCTGTTCATTTGTATGGTCAGGAAAAAAATCCTTAAATTAGCACTGAACTGTTTGGGAGGGTGTTTTCTTTTTAATTTAAGATTGTTTTTCTACATATAGCAGTCATATAACTTATTTTTTTTATCAGTTATTGCTTGCAAATTATTTTTTAGGATTATCTGTTGTTGTCTAGTACTGTTTATAGCAGGCTATTCAGTAATTCAAAAAGGCTGTGATTTTATTGGATTCTGTAAAAAAGCTTCCTGATCTCATTAGGATTCCTGGGAGATAGAGCAGATCCCTACCTTTCTAGTTAGGCTTGCATCTTCTATGCTTCAGAAATTCTATTAAAGTCCTTTGCTGGAAAGATGGGGGTGGTTTTTTGGGGGGGCAGTTGGGGGTTTTTTTGGGTTTTTTGGAGGGATTTTTTTGTGTGTGTTTTTTTGTTTGTTTGTTTTGTTGTTGTTCTTGGGAGTTTTTTGGTTTGATTTTCCTGTTGGTTTGGGGGGGGGGGCGGGGTTGGTGTTTTTTTTCTTTCTTTTCTATTAGAGGTATAGCTACAGTATTATCTATCTATCTATCTATCTATCTATCTATCTTATTTTTTATTTGGGTTGCAAGTCTTGGCTTTTTTTTTTTTTTTAAGGTTGATCATGATTTTATTCTGCAGTAAAGTCAGTGCTGATGGGGTGCAAGTGCTTGGTTATCTTCACTTGACTGATAAGATCAGCAGAACTGAAGACAAAAGTCCTATGTTCTAGATACAGCACAGTCTTAAAAGAACATTTTAGATTCAGGCTTCTTATGTGGGAAACCAAACATTTCTGGAAGTTACCTATTAGCATCATTGCACTACCACTGTATCGTAGTCACATTTTGTATGATGTTGGTATTATATAATAATCTCACCTAAAGACACAAATGCAGTTATGTGCATGTAAAGCTAACAGTTTGCAGCATCAAAGCTGAAATTTGTCTGCAGTAGTATGGACTGCTTGCTTTACTGAAATTCTTCACATGAAGGAATCTGATTTAGCCCTTGGATTATGAGCTTCGTTAAGTCATACATTGATGGTATCAGTTTAACAGTAATGTTTCAGTGGTTTTCTTTGTTGAGCAGAAAAATCATATCACAGTATGCTGGTGAATTTAGAAAAATGTATTTTGTATTTCTAAAATGAACAATATGTCTTTAAGTGTGGTTGAAATTGTTTTTCATAGTCATTTAGATGAATTTCATATTCCTATGAAAATTCATATGCATTCACATAATTTGAGCTTGACAAAACACAAAAGTCCAAGAATCTGCTGTAAGACTTGAAAAGCAGCTTCCCCAGATAACATCCAGCCCCCGACTCCCTCGTATCTGCAGCTTTCTTCATTTGCAGAAATGCTAGTTGGAACAGTATTCAAAACATACTTGCAGAAAAGGTTGCAAGATTCAGGCCCCAAACAAATCACCTTCAACTGTGAAAGCTTATCACCAACTCAAACAGCAGAGCCTTCATAATCCACTACCCTGCCACCACAGCAACCATCAATAAAGGGCAATGCCTTGAACACAAATGGGGACTGTCACCATTTGAATCATTATTTCATGGAGCTCTGGCACTTTCCAGATTTTGCAAATTACAAAGGCCCTATTAGTCTGTATGATTTGAAAGTTAATGTTGGAAAGGCTGAATGTACATATATTGGTTTCAAATTACTAGTTCATAGTAGACTTTTTTTTTAGAGTAAACTTTATCAGAAACTATCTGCCTGAAGAGGTATGCAGGCATAGATGAAACAAGTCATCAAAGACAAATGCCAGTCTGAAGCTGACCAGACTCAAGTTTCCATTATCAGGTTTAAAAGAGGCAGCAGACAATTGGAGAAAAAGTGCTTTGAAATGGAGCCCAGGTTCAACCCATCCAGGACCACATTTAGATTTTCTGCATTTTCTTAAGTGCTCTAATTTGACATACTCTTCGAGATGACATGAGGGCGTGATTATGTGTAATTCAGCTTCTGTTTTCTTCCTCTGCTTAAGTTTCTAAAAATTTCTCACACTAATTTAATTCTATGTATCCTAAATAGATCCTCACATATTTAGGTAATTTGCAGTGAGTAATTCTTAAGTTTAATTTAATTTGAGGTGTTCTGTTTACATTTGTTGTTTTTTGCCTACTTTTTTTGTTCATGTGATACTTCACTTTGGGATAGTTTACAGAGTGAATAAGGCTGATTTTTCCTTGGGAGCAAATTGGGTTTGCTGACAAGAAGAAAGAAATGCAGTGTACTCCCTCTCCTTTCTTGGCATGAGTGTTTATCCATTGCACAAGATTGTATGTGAAAGCCATTGAAGTATGTGAAGGCAAGCTTCCAGGAGCCATTGTTTTTCCTCATCCTGTTGGAAGCAACCCGGCCTGCTCTGTTGTGGGGAAGGAGAACATAAAAAGTTCCAAGTCTGCCTCTCATTGATTTCTGTCCCACTCTTAAACTGTGGGAGAGGCAGAAAGGAGCTGCAGTCCTTGAGTAAGCATTTCTTTCCTGAGCATCTCACAGCTATGTGCTATGCTTCACATAGCAGGAAGGGGCAGAGTTATTTTGTAGGCTTAATTCGAATTCAGTAATCATAAATAGCAGCAAATGTTAAAGTCATAGAACATACTCAGTGAACTTGAAGAAAAAGAGTGTCTCTGGTGTGTATTCACATTTTGTACTGAACAGGGTGTGTGTGTGATATCTGTAGGTCTATTAATTACTCTTGCTACAATAATTATAGATATTTTTAAATGACACACTTTTTTTTCTCTCTCCATTAAATACATGCTAGATCTTATATGTATGGAATCTCAAATTCTGGAAGACTTAGAAGACAATTAGGTTGGTGAAGTACCATCAGTGCTTTGAAGTCAATGTTAAGACTCCTAACAAGTTCAGAAATCCTATGCTTGGATTTTATAAGAGCACCTCTCCAGCCTTCTGTGCAGGCAAGCTGCCTGCTGCCAGTGGATAGAGATGGGTTAGTTGTTTTTTTTAGATACCACAGCTGGTAACAGTAAAATTTTCATGCTCATACTTAATATATGATATTGTACATAATTCTTGTAGTAGAAAGCAATGTCATGGATGTTATTGGTTTTTGAAATTTAAAGCCATTTATAGTGTTCAATACTATCAGACTGAAAACATGAATTCCATATGTTTTTAGAATAAAATACAATGTGAGCGAGCAGTTTTCATTATGCCTTTCATTTGCTGTGAACTGTCCAACATTACTCTTTTTCTAGTGCTACCATTTTTTAAAAACTATTTTTGGTGTTGTGGTTATGGTGTTTCTTCCACTTAAGTCTTGCTTCTCATACTACTTTTTTTAACTTCTTTGATTCTTAGAAATTATTCTCTTCCTTCTCTTCCTCTCCTGAAATTATTACTGAGATCTTTTACTGAAACAATAAGTCTTATGGTGTCCTCTGCTTAGCATAAAGAAGTTGATTAACTTTAGTTTTAGGCAGTAAAACTTTGTAATAAATATGTTGATATTATATTTGCCTGGGTTGCGCTATGTAAACCAGAGAAACTTTGAAGTCAATAGAAATATTATCTGAGACAGTTGTAGCTGGGCTTTTGCAGATAATTTGAGACTGAAAATAGCTCATAGTATATCAAAGCAGGAATTATATGAGCTATAATGATAAGATTGCTAGTTGGGAAGACTGAGTGAAATAGAAGGAATATCCTGATATCATTGTGTCGGCTTTCATGAATTCTGGATGATATTCTGCATTTTGGTTTCAGCAGTTAAAAGTCTTGTTTGAGTTTATTTATAGACCAAAACTTGTAGTGGTTTTTATAAGCTAATGAACTTCAATCTTTTATATTTTCATAAGAAATGCTTATAATTGAGTTAATTACATCTGAGATCATTTACTGCTATTAAAATACAACTATTGATAAATTATTAAAATAAACTTTTTGAATAGTCATTTTAAAATAATACTGGCATATCTGTAGAAGTCTTTGTATTTTTCTCTATTTCTTTTTACACTTTTTCTGATACTTCACTCTGTAATCATGATGTTACAAATATCCTAATAACCCAATGACTCTGGAAGTAGAGTTGTCATTTTGTATAGTCCCATTTCAAAGGAGGATAAAGAAATAATGTCTAAAGTTGGAGATACAAGATTTAAATAGCTGCACTTGTCCTTTCAGGGTCCTCTGTGTAACTCTCATTAACTCTTAGAAAATGCTCAAAAGCAGTGATTGTTGGCTTATCACTGTTCTTATATGTGAGTCCCAGAACATTTATTACTCCATCTCTGTGAATGTGTCTAGAAATTCAGACTTGCAGAATTGCTTGTAGTGCATGTGACTGAAGGCTGTATGTTTGGGACCTACATCATGCTCATAAGGCTTGAGGTCCCAGAGCAATCTCGATTAGGTGACGTTGTATTGTTACAGATTTTATCCTTCGTATAAACTATCATGCTGGGATTTTCTTTCAGTTGGTGGTTGTTGAGTTCCATATCTGAAAACTCCAAAGGTTAATCCACAACTACAAACAATCATGTTCCTCCTCTTATTACTACCTACAGATTGATCCATGTGCTTCATATCATACTGCGGAAATGCTTGTTCGAACACAGTAATTCATTCTGTAAAGCTGTTTGAAATACATGACACTTAAAGAAAAATGGTCAAAAAATGCCAGTACAAACCAAACTATGTTATAAAAGCTGCTTTGCCAGATATAAGAAAACTGAGTTATTGGTCAGTATAAAAGAAATGAAAACAACAGCTAAAATTATGGTTTATATTTTTTCTAGTCAGGACAGGCCAATATATTTTCTTAGACAAACCTGCTGAAAGTCTCCAGGCAATGCAGTAAAGCTAAGAGAATGGTTATTTTTGAGTGCGTGCAAACCTATACTGAGTTCCTCATCTTTTTGTCCTTTTTGTTAGCCAAATGATGGGAGCTTTCAGAAAAAAAAGATGCCTTGTTATCTTTATTAATCAAGCATAGTAAGAAATGAGGAGGAACAGGCAATTGCCTCAGTTTATGCAGAGAGTATGTGACTGAAAATTATGGTGTCTGTATTTCAGCAGAATTTAAGTTACGTGATGTCAGAATATTACATGTTTTAATTTAAACAGTGGATAATTCCTTTTCAGTCTACAAAGCATTTTTTCTTCAAGGCTTTTCTGAGCTGTTGTTTTTCGGTTTTGTTTTTTTCCTTACCATCAATAGCAGCTATGTATATGCCACAAGAGCAAAACTTGTATTATTGAAGTCCTGTTTGGTCTTTATGCAGAAAAATATTGATATTTTTATGGAAATAATATATTTGTGCATAGAAATAGATTTATACATGTTTCTTACACATTCATCTGTACAGAAATATCTTACATAATACTCAGAGGAGGAAGCACTAATAATATATTGAGTACAGTTAATTGAAAAAAAAAAAGTTGGTTTTCACAGTGTTGCGTTTTACATGTATTTATGGGATATAAAACACAGAGTTCAGATCATGTGGCAAAGATAGGTAAGAAACATTTTAAGTCCTAGAGATGCTCTGAAACTTCTTCTAGAGCTGTCCTTTTCTGTCTATTTCAAGTCTTTCTTGTAGTCATGTAGGACCAAAATTTTATTTTCTGTTATGATGAAATAAAAAGCCAACCAAGATAGAATATCAGTTGTTATGAGCTATATAGCATTTTATTTTAGATTTAAAGAGCTGATATAGATTTTATTTTGAAAGGTTGACATCATTCTTGGAACAGGTTATGGAATGTTCACATCATACAAAATAAATATATATAATCTTCAGATTCACTGAGGGCTGCCTTTTACTTATATAATTTTTTTTTGTTATGACTGTATCCACTGGAACTTGGGAAAGTTACATTAAGTATCACTGCAAATATGGGGAAAATCTGAATATCTCTCTGGATTTTGTAATTATTTTGACAATTTACTACTGAAAGAGAGGGAATTATTGCAATGCAAAGCAAACCAGTTGTAAAATGTTTTTAAATAAATGTAAGGTTTAGAAATTGTAACATAAGTTTCTTGATATAATGAGCTACATCTCATTATATTGTCAATTCAAAATTTTTGTGTGTGGTCTTATGTGTACAGGAACGTGTAAAATAGAGGCAGTACAACACATTAATGACACGTTCATGACTAGGCAGATAAGTTTCATCTATGACATGAAAGTTTTAAATGGCAATCATATTAGGAATACTTCTTGAAGTCTTTTTAAGACTGTACAGTACAGAAGTGTACATCAGAAATGTTTCAATGTGATCTCTACAATACTGTATAGTTTAAAGACTGATAAGTGGATATGTTCCATTGCGTTGCTTTTTTTTTTTTTTCCAGTTGGCACCAGAATTGCTTGAATACCAGTCTGCTTTGGTCACTTTACTCAGATTTTATCTATGCTAGGGTACAATGTCCAATAGAGGGGTTTGTTATTAAATTAAACTGTACACACTCTCAATGTCATGGAGTCCTTTACTCCATGTCAGAAAGGGAAAAAATATATTTTTGAGCAGTACACTGAAGAAGAAATAGTTTTCAGTGACGAAAACTCACGTTCAATTAAGAGTTTTCACTTGTCATGTTTAGTTTTCCAAATGGACTGGTATTTTGGAGCTTTGTACACATTGAAAAGATGCTTACATTGATCAGCTACTTAATTACCATTGATTCTCAGTGTGAGTACATAATCTCATGGCACAGCCTGAGTAACAATTGTTAACATTTGACTAATCAATTAATTATTTCAATATTCATGAAGGCAACAGATAAGACTGATTCTCCATTGAAAGCTAGCACTGCAGGAGAAATGACAGTTTTCATAATTTAATAGTAGGCATTTAATTTTCTTTAGCTGAAATACATGAGACACTTGGATATTTTATATTCTGTATATAACCATATCAAATACTCCGATCCTCACAGGGATCCTCTGTGGTTCAGAGGAAATGTTAAACAGCACCATGTGCTTAGTGTAATCTTTCCACATGTGTAATATCTTTGTTATTACATCCTGTGTTCAAATATTGCAAATGTTCAGCATTTCTGATGAGGTACATTTAGGGACTGTAGAAAATACTAGATTGACTGAAATGGAAATCTAGTCTCCCTGCTTGGCTGCTAAATACATGACCATGGGCAAACATAGATAAGGACGTCAACACATTTCTTCCTGTGGTGTGTAGCTTTGGAGGAACTCTGCAGTAGCCCATAAGTAAATACCTCGGCCAACTGCTCCTTGATGTGCATTTACAGCAGATTACAAATGCTGCTCTCGAGTGTTTTGGCCGCTTTGGTGTCTGCCTCTGCACAGAGCTTTTTTGGACATTTCACACATCTGTTTCTACCCAGTGGAATGGAAAAAAAAAAGCCATTTTTGAGGTCTACCTTGAGATGCTACAGCGATCATGCTGGGTGGTCTAGTGCCATCTTAATGGTGTGAGCGCAAGTGCTGGCTTTGATATGAGAGCTCATGCTGGCCGACGCTAATGGGGGCAAAAGCCTCTTACTCCTCTGTCAATTCAGACTACAACTTCCCTTTCATCTGTTCACCTTTCAGTACTAGTGACCTGGAGATGGCCATGCCTGCCATTTCTTACCAGGTTCTTTGTTCATTTATTTATTCTTGTTAACAAGTTCTGTAATCATGCCTTGTGAAAATACTACAATAATGTTGCCTGTCTTGAAAGAGTTTCTGGGAAATAGGATTTCAGTGAATTACTGAATAATATTTTTCTGTTTAACATAACAATACCTTCGCTTTGTAGTAAAGTGGAGATATGGGGGAATTATCAGTGCATATAATTTTATCAGCTTACATACAGCTTGTTTTCCTGAATATGTTTTAAGAAGCTTTGCATTTCTGAAGTTAAAACTTTAACTGTTGTTTAGATTGCCTTGTATCCCCCAGAGTTAACTTTCTTTTAAACAGTTAAAAAAATCCAAACCAACATGCAACCAATAACACTTCTGGAGAGAAGCAGAATTCAATTTTTTTCCCTGAACCTAGTAAAATGTATTTTGTTGTTTTCACTGGCTGTCAGTTCATTAATTTTCTTGATAAATACTGCACATAATGTGTTCATCTTCAATTTAATATTTCAGTATGTTAAAGTTTATGACCACATAAACATTTTCTTGTCAAATTGTGCCTGTGTGACTGAGGGCATTAAAACAAGGGTCCAGAGCTCCTTCACAGTTTTGTAAATCAGGGGAATTTTGTTCAAGTCAGTGGAATTAAGGTTGCATGAGATCACAGTGAAGTCCAAGGATACTACTAGTGATCATCAGGCTGAATATAGGCTGCAGAACTGGATCCATCTGTGCACAAAAGAGCCATATGCTGAGACTAATACTTGGAAGTGATGGATGGATTCTGCAGACTTTAGCATGTAATAGCTAGTACGTACTTGGATGTCAGTGGATGTAGCAGAATATGAGTGGGAGTGGCAGGCATAGCCAGCTGTTCCACATCCATGCTATATTTGGCTGAGTAGATTTATAATGTGCTCTTGTTCACTGGAATGTCTTCATTCACCTTCATCAAGTATGAGACACCTTGTTCCTGCCTTTACTCCCTGGCTTCCTCTTCCTCCAAAAATAAAAAATTCCTATATGTGCTGAAATCCTTTCAAAGATGACCTCATAGCAAAGAAATAGCTTGTGAGGGTTAATATCTGAGCAAATCTAAACATTTGCAACAAATTTTGCCCATCGTAGTTTCTAATCCTAAACTAAATTATTTTAAAATAGTGTTGGAAGTTTTGAATCGTAACATCCACAATTCATAGACTATGTTCCCCCTTAAACAAGGTTCTTTTCTAAGTCATTAGGTAGTAATGTAGTATAAATTGAAGCTTTTTTGTAAGATGAAAGCTACGTTAAAGAACCAGCAATGGAAAAACACCACCAACAAAGATACCAGCTATGGAAAAACACTACCAAGAGAAATATAAGGTTTTGGGTTTTTTTTTCCCGGGAATAGTAAATCTGATCTTGAACCACATTCTATTGTAATTCAAAGATGAAGTTCCTGGAGATGTTGGAAAAAAAAGTTTGTATTTTCTTTTTTTTTTTTTTTTTCTCTCTGTAGTAGATTTATCAAGGAAGCTTTTTTAACAAAATACTTTTAGGCCTCCATTTTACATTTTATTTTCCGAAACTTTATAGCTGAATATGCTTCTAATGAATGATCTTGTAAATTTATTAGTTTTTAACTGCATAGCAAAAATTACTGGAATACTTGTATCAGGCAACATTTCTGAAAAATAGCTCAGAGAAATGTCTACAGTAGGAATACTCTTTTCCATAATACATGATTTTGAATTTGCTTTAGAGCTTAACCTGTTGGCAGTTGCTGAACTGGGCAAGAAAAAGGTGTCATCTGTCAGATATTTGTGTTATTCATTCAAAGTATTGCTGCAAGCACTTATATTTATTTTCTCCATGCTGTCAAGCTGTGATTTCTTTTAGCAATGACACTTTTATCTGCTTTTTTTGGAATGCTCAGACTTGAAGTTACTAGTTCTTCAAAATTCTCAGTTTCACATTTTAAAATAATTTCTGTATCAATGTAGCTGCAGATGCAAAGTGAGTGTTTTTCTCATTCAGGTTGTAAACCTGAGTCTTCCACAATTCTTTCTAGACATTATTTTTTGTTGTCCAGCAACACAATATGTGTAAATATGAAGCAGAAAAAGGTTGTTATTTAGTGTGATTCAGCCACTGCAAATAGAAATGAGAGCATGGTGAGAAAACAGTGGTTTTTCATTGTGGTACTTTTAATTTCCTCTCGTGTAGTGCATTTTGATGAGGAGTGGGACATGGATTCAAAATGCTGCAAATGGCTCCAACCAGGATCTGTTCAGGTCTCATTCCCAGGGATCTGATATTGGGTCTCTTGCTGGCAACTCTGTGCATCAGACTGGGAAGCAAATCCCAGGACTTAACAGGACAGTGTCTTCAATCTCTGTTAATTCCCAGAGGAAGCTAAGCCTTTGTAGAACTCACCCCCATCCCTCTGGTAATGGAGTATATATTATTGTCAGGCCACTTTTATCATTCTGCTCCTGGGAACAAAATGATTTTCTTTCCGATTTCACATCTCTCTTCTCTAATTCAGAAATGAAGCTACAGGCTCAAAATAATGAATTTGGTAGTTACCTCCACTTTATTTTGTTCTTTGAGCTTTTGCCTTGTATTTCAGAGATGGAACATGTTTCTCTCTCAATGTTTTCAAATTGAGGCAATGCCTAAATGGAGACAGGTCTACCCTTTGCATGGGTAGATTGATGAAGTATTGGTTAGACTCCATTCACTGAGGAGAAGCAGTGAGCTTCTAAATGTTTAGTTAAGGAGATTGTCTGGGTTTTCCTTTCCCAAAAGGGGATGTTCCCATTTGTGGTCCAGATCCCCTCCAATGTGGTGACAGCAGTATCAGTGTAATTAAGGGAAGGAAGGGAGGTTGTATAACGAGCTGTCCTGGTTTTGGCTGAGATAATTTTTTTCCTAGTAGCTGGTACAGTGCTGTGTTTTGGATGTAGAGTGAGTATAATGTTAATAACATGCTGATGTTCTAGTTGTTGCTGAGCAGTGCTTACCATGAGTCAATGACTTTTCAGCTTCTCCTACCATTCCACCTGCAAGGAGGCTAGAGTGGCACAGGAAGCTGGAAGGAAATGCAGCCAGGATAGGTGACCCACTGAGCAGTGGCATTGTGCATAATTTTTTTGAGATTCAGAGTTCTATTATTCTCTTATTATCTTTTTTCCACACTCATTTCTGTCCAATTAAGCTGTTTTTATCTCAGCCCATTTTACTTTCTTTTTCCCTAATTCTCTCCCCATCTTGCTGAGGCAGGGGAGTGAGTGAGCAGCTCTGTCATGTGTAGCTACCTGCCAGTTAGTCCTACAAAACTTTTGACAGGAATGTATGTTGTCCTACTGCTCATGTGGATGCCCTGACCTGTCCTTCATCCATGGCATTAGCAGAGTTCAAAGCTGCTTTTTCTGGCAAAAGAGGAACACTGAATGAGGATGTAGTAGCCAGGTAACACGTGCAACTGCCAAATATGTGGCTGCCACTTTTGCCAAATGTGTGCGATTGGCATAAGCTACTTATATTTTCAAATCTGTTAATTATTGACACTTCTGGCAGTGTTGATGGCTGCAGTCCATCTTTTTGATGAGCCTTATGTAGAAAGAATGGATGTTTCCTTTCTGTAGTTTAAGGCTGTGCCATGGTATTTTTAATATGTTCAACTCACTTTCTTTCATATAATCCCTTTGAAATCTGCACCAAAATACTTAAATCTGTTTTATTTTCCCAACATGCTACTTATGTATTTCCTTATGGTACAAAAAATTGTTTGCTCGTGCTGTGCTGTGAGCAATTGAGTCATAGAAAATAAAAAAAAAATAATTAAAAACTCTTAAACTCTTCCCTCTTGTAAGAGAGAGTGTTTATTTACAAAATTTATATGGACTCAAGAAACAGAGGAAGAAATATAATACACTCCCAAAACAATATAGTGTTGTGTAAACTATGGCTTACTCCAACAGGTGTCAGGTCCCACGTTTAGCACAGGAGAAAGGAGGTAGGAATGCAAAACTAAGGGCTGGAAATAACCCATAATACCATTTCCCTTCAAAAAGTCACATGATTCCCAGCATGGGCAGTTTGCTAAATGTGTATTTTGGGGAAATGAACGCTCTTGAATTTTAAACTTGCCCTGATAATTAAAATAAGTTGTATTTATTCCTGATTTAGATTTTCTACTGATGTTATAGTGGGAGTTTGTCCTGTTTTTTTTTTTTTTTTAATATCTTTATCTTTCCATTTTAAATTTATTAGCACACATGTGAACTGCAGCTCATACTTAAAAATAGAAATGTTTAAAATTAAGTCAAACATACTCCACTTTAACTGGCTCTACTGTTTTGTTACAGGTGTTTTATTGAATCTCAAATAAATTCAGAGCTCTTTCTACACATTCAGTTTTATTATTCCTTGAGATATCTCATCTAAAAAGTGAAAGTGGAGTCAGGTCAGTTGTAGGAACTGGGTGGTAAAAACTCTATCCTATTACTGAACAAGTTCCAGATGGAGCTTATGGAGCAGCCATTAAGTCTGGAACTAGAGATGCTATAGCCACCATAATAAAAGATTTAAAAATTATCTGAGTAATAAATCTGATAAATGGGAACATATACTCAAAGGATGGTAAGGTTTCCTCTTGAGTTATCTCAGTCAGTTTCTCAGTCTTTCAGCTGAATGCATTCACCTTAGCTATATGATTCAAGGGTGCAATTCATTGATCTGCTTTTATGATTTCTTTACAAAGTGAGAATTTTCTCATTATTCCTTCTGAAAAATAGATCTATGCCGATGAAGTTTCATGGACCCAGCAAAATTCCTGAGTGTCCAGTGCTAGCAATAAATCTCACCCAAGTGCAGACTCACCCCATGGACTATCTGATTAAACACTACAGTCTTCATTCTTCACAGCAGTGGCTGCCTGTCACCTCCTTTTTCTGAATGCCTCCACAGACAGGGATGAGTTGTGCCAGATGAAGCATGAAGGCAGAAAACAGCCAAGTGAATGACACAAGACACACTTGGATGTCAACTTTCAGGAGCACAAGAAACTCTTTTATGGGTCTGTTACATCTTTGATGTAACCCAGAGATGCTTTGCCTTTACAAGAGAAGCCACAGAATAGTCGGTGACAATGTATCTTAAAAAGATTTATGCAGGATAATTCCAAAGCAGAAAACTGGAATTATTTTAGCTGTAGACTGCATCCAGGATAATTTTTTGATAAAATTTGACATTTTAGAACTCTTTTTTGACTAGTTCTGGTTAGACAATGGGAAAGACCTAGAAAGTGGGGCCTTATTCATGTTCATGTTATAGAGTTGATAGTCATTCTACTTAGGGAGCTTTCAGCTCTGAGAGAAATGTATTATTTTTTGGCTGTCTACCACACATGGTTGCTGTAGATCACAAATTGGCATTACTATCTCCTTTCAGAGAGATCTAAAATCTTGAGATTTTCACAACTACAAGTTTTAATTCTACTGCCAAGTATCTTCTGATTCTTTGACATTGTAGAAAACAAAATGCAATGGTCCAGCGTATCCAGTAATGCCTAGGTAATGTGACCTGCAAGAGTCTCTTACCCTCTTGGATCCGATGTCCTTCTTAAGAAGGTATTTTTGACATTATTGAAGTCCAACATCAGAATTTGCTGGGGTTTTTTAAATTTGCCTTAAAAAATAGAAAATTATTTGAGAAGAAGCTTGCCAAAATTCAGCCGGATAAAGGCAGTGGTGAATGAAAAGATAATTTTGAAGAATCTGAGTAATTCTTGATTACTGGGAAAAGGTTCCCATACTGAAGGGCTTTCTTACATTCTCTATAAAGTTAAATGCTTTGAAGTACTCAGATCCACACATCTAATTCAAGCAAATAGTGATCTGGATTACTAAAAAGTTGCTTAAATTAGCCCCAAAAGAGAATATAGAATGGAAGTAAATGTCTGATAGTTTTGCAAATAAACATCCTTCCTGTGCTTCAACATAGTGTTTTTTTAGGTTTAGTCATCCTTCACATTCAGATCAAGGTTATATTCCACATACTTCCATATTTTTACCTTTACTTGTCCGTTAGTTCATATAAGATATCACTTCTATAAACAGCAGACCTTAGGTAGGCTTTAGCACATTTGTGTCCTTTAAAAAAAAAATTATAGAAAGAAACAGATGTATCACAGAAATACCGGTTCTGTAGTGTGCTTTTCAGGTAGTGAAAGTTTGAGCATAGACATATGAAAGTTGCTTAAAATAACTTTGTTTCTGTGTATCCACATCAGAGAATTATCTGGCTTAAGTCCAGTTCCCAGAGATAGCTGGGTCAATTTACATTAAAAATGTAATCAATTTACATCAAAAATACAAGTTTATTTTAGCTCAAAAGGGACTCTAGAGATAGCACTGCTTAGACAAAGGTTGCTCCCTCTAGCTTGTATTCAGTCCTTCCAGATGTCCCCCTCTAGACTTGGGTGGGTAGAAAACCACCACCAACAACAGTTTGCCCGATGCTTCTTTTTTGGGCAGTTTTTAGCAATGCTTCTATAATTTATGGAGGCACAGTGAGTAGAGCTGAGGTTTTGATCCATTTCTGAAGTATTCATGGCTTTGAAGATCAGGTTGTCTATTAGCCTGATTAACAGTCTTTCCCAGTAAGACTTAGCCTGTTTCAAGCATAATGAAATTCCAAAATCTTTAACTTACAACAGTTTTGTGAAAGTACACAGTGCCTTTGTGAAGAGGTTTGTTGGTAGACCTGGAGCTACTGAAAAATGCGCTGATGAGGGCACAAACATACTTTTTAGGTGCCTGAGAATCAACACAAAGCTGAGCTGCCAGAAATCATGTTTCAGAAGTTCAGAATTGCTATGACTAATTTTTTTGGGTTTGTACCATGTTCTTTTATAGTAAATTGTTGACATTTACAGAGTGATGACATTTCCTTTTTCATAGTCACATATTCAGAAGAGTATATTTACACAAGAAAAGCAAAATACCGAATCTTAAACGGGTCTCGTGTACTAATATTTTTGACTTTAGAAAGAGCAAGTTTTATGTCTCAGTCAATACTTAATCATGAACTTTTTAAATTTACAGGGGAGTGAAAATGAAGCAAGGGGTCTGATCTGTGTTTCACTGTTCTTTTTTCACACTAAAGACTTTTCTTTCATGATGAAGTCAGGATCTGATATCTCAGTCACATGGGTTTTGACTGCAGGTTACCTAGGAACAGTAGAGCAATTCTAAACATAAGAAAGATGAACTTCGACCTTCTTTGTAGCAGATGGAACATTTTGTGAGCAACTGGTCATGTGTAAATGTTAACTTGTTTGCCTTTCTTAGTAACCAACAAATGAACAACATATGCTTTTATTTTGCAAGGGCTACACTCTTTTTTTTTTTTTTTCCCTAGGTTTTTTTGTTTGGGTTTTTTTTTTGTTTGTTTGTTTTTTTTTTTTTTTTCATTTTTCTCGGTGAGGGGATTGTGTTTTGAGCACAAAATATCATGTTCATTAAAACAGAATAAAATCTGAATGTTTGCATCTGTATCAAATGCACAGCATGTTTGGAAAATTAACAAACATTACTTATATCTGAGTTTGTCAAAGTTTAATTGAGAGGGCCCTCTACATTTTAGGAAGATATTGTTTGCATATATAAAAGGTTCACATTGAAATACTGTACAATTAGTTTCTATGAAAAAAAAAGACTTTTGCAGACCCCTACAATGGACAGTTTAAAGAAATAACTATTCTGTGTTTAAATTGTGTTCCTTAGTATTTTAAACAGATGGCAATGGCTTTCCTCTTGATTATAACTTTGAGGCATGCTTTACTAAATGGAATCAGCGGGGTTCATTAAAGTCCCATTTGATGTATCAGTATTATAAAAATACCATGTTAATTATCCTCAAACGTTGCAAGTTACCTCCATTTTCCTGCAATCAGAAGATGAGAGAAACCCTGTGAAGCAAATTAGTCCTAATTGAAAGAGGACTGATTAATATTTAAATAAGGCATTGTGTGAGGGATTCTGCCATGAGAAAAATAGGCTGAACATCTGAATTAATTGCATAGCAGGTTAAATTAAATTTCATATAATGGGTTGGAAGATGAGTTGGCACAGTGCTTTAGCAGAGAGCACAATGGCTGAAATACCAGTCTTTTCTTTCACTCTTGGCTCGATTCCACTGAGGTCCTTGTAGCCCTTACCTCTTTGTTGTCTTTCTTTCAATACAAACAAAGGTACTAACAGAAAATTGCAACTACATTTTAAAAAATGTTAATCCTTTTTGGGAGAGAGCACCTGTCTACATTTGCTCAATTTTTCTTCCACCTTGGCTGCAAAATTGGGAAACATTAGTATCTTTTTCCTTGCCAGATTTAATGAGAATTGATGTTATAAAATGCTAATAGCTGGAATATAGTTAGAACTGTGCTATTAGTGGGTTATCACTGTCTGACATTTTCACTGCACAGGAGCATACATGTGGAGCCTGTTTAAAGTGATTGGGTTACTTAAGGGTCCCTGTTAGGGATATTTAATCCAACATAAATTACTTATGCACTTTGTTAGTGTTCAAAGGAAGAGTGTCACGTTGTACATGTTGGCAGTTTTCCAGTCAAGAGCTGTTAATTACTGTACAGCTAGTGAATACATTTTGTGGCAATAGAAGCCAAAGGGGGAAAAAAACTATATCTATATTCCATCTAACTGAAAATGAATAGATGAGAGTGCAGGGGAAAAAGTAGACTGAAGTCATTTTCACCCTTAGGAGTTATAGTGCCATTTGTTTTCATTTTGAAAATAAAAACAAATGACAGTATGATTCCCTGAGGGGGAAGTACTTTAGCTATAAAGAATCCCTGCCAAAAACAAGCTATTATCTATTTCTATGCTGATAAGAAAAAAGCATGTTCTTCAAAGCTCTAATTCATCTACATCTCTGCAGAGTTCAAGGTTCACTAAGATACTCTTTGCTTATCATATTGAATGCATGTGATAACTAGGAAAATGGCTGATAACTATAGTAGTCATTTCTTTTTGACATGCAGTTTAGTATAGTCAAATTACTTTATATTTCCACTCTTATATTAACAACTGCTGTTTTTGCCAAGGCTGGTGGGGTTTTAGTGGTAGAGAGACACTGTAAATAATAAGTATCTTTTGATATTATCATGTGATTCAACTTTGGGAACTAGCCATAAGAAACAACTTTGAAGAGCTAAACACATTTTTTTATTTGGTAGCTCGTGGATCATGTAACTGTGCTAGAGGAAAAATGCATAGTTCAGTTAGTAAAGTTACTCTATGGTCTACAAATAAAGAGCCTATTATACCCTTGATCTCTACAAATGGAAATAAGGTTTGAAAATGGCCTAAAGTGCTATCTTTATTTCATTTTATTATCTAACTACAGTGCTACTTATGAAGTTGTCCATATGAAGTTCATAACAAAGATAACTCCATTTTCTGTCTATATTATTGAAATTGCTAAAGGCACAATATATGCATGGTTGTAGTTACGTAAACATTCCATTTCTCAAATACATCATTTATGATGCTACAGGGAGAAAACAGAATATCTAGCTTTTGCATAATAATACATCCTACCAAACTTTTTTTTTTTTTTTTTTTTTTAAGCTAAACCCAAAAGTTTTATTTATAAGTGTTCTGCTAACATTTTCATTATGGCAATGTGCATTTGACTATAATTCTCTCCCCTCCGTGGACATCAACAGATCTTGAGTATGTGATCTCTGTGTATGTACTTAAATACTCCAATAACCTTGACTCTCACCTTTTCCAGGTGAGGCTGATACTCAGGATGGAGAGGTAAATCAGGCGACTGTAGTGTGTTTTGAGTTTGAGAAAATGCTCAAAGCTACATATTGGGTTTTATATGATGGCTCTAAATGGCTTGGATTTGCTTGTGTTTGTTGCAAATTATTATCGCAATAAACCCTGGATAGGTACATATAAGAACACATCATTATATATGCAGATAGTTTATGCAATCAATGGTTGTTACTAGTGGCCTCTGCTCTCCCTCAATTCTTTAGATGTTTTGCAACGCCAATGCTTTGTATTTGGACTTCATAGACACTGCAGATCTTCAGGCCCAAGAATTTCTTCACTGTTTGCACCACACCTCTGAAAACTGAACTGCTTTGGCTTACTTGTAGGGGTTACCAGAGTAAAAATGCTAGATAATATGTTTTGTACCATGCTCATCCTAAAGTCATGCAGAGACTTAAATAACTACATTTTTCATTAAGAATTTCTGAATTGATACCCAGATGCTTTGCATCTTGAGCATCTGAAAATGCACAAGGAGATGCTCCATTCTTGTGCTATTTGTAGCCATAAAAGCAACTATTTCTGTAAAAAAATCAGATTGTTCCTACTTAAGTTTGCTCAGGGTTTGCAACCTAGTCATATTTTACCCATTAATTCAATTTTAAGGATAACAAACATATTCCTGGCTAAAGGGATAGAGAGCCCATGAATCCTGTTTAAAAGCTGTAACCATTAGGAAACAAAACAGAAACTTTTGCATTCAGAATTATAATGTTGGATATCGTATTGTATTTCTCTTTGTACATCATAACTTCTGTTTTGGAAAGCTCTACTGTAGGGTATGATACAAAAAGCTGGCATAGTCACACCATTAATTTAAATATACTCTGCCAGATGCCTCACCACAGGTGCGACTTCTAAACTGTAGGCAGGACTTAAAAAAATTTTAACTGCTGCTTCATCTATCAAAATATTGTTTTATTCTGAATTTCATCCTTGAATTCCTGACTTTCATAATTTTAGGGACTGAATAGGCTACTCAGTTGAAACTCGGGGTTTTACTGTGGGCCCTCATCCTACATTTGGCTGGGATGGAGTTCATTTTCTTCCTAGTAGCTGGTACAATGCTGTGTTTCGGGTTCAGTGTCTGAGTAACATCGATTACACACTGATGTTTAGGTGTTGCTAAGCAGTGCTTACCCTAAGTCAAGGATTTTTCAGGTTCCCATGCTCTGCCATGGAGCAGGTGCACAAGAAGGGAGGGAGCACGTCCAGGACAGCCAACCCAAACTGGCCAAAGAGGTTCCATATCATTGCATTTCATCCCCAGTATATAAACTGGGGGGTGTTGGTCAGAAGGGAGCAGATGGTGAACAAGTGTGTTTGGCATCACTTGTTTTTCTTGAGTTTTATCCATGTCTTTTTAATATCTTTCTTTTCATTAAAATTACTGTTGCCATTACTAGTAGTCTTATATTTAACTTTGTTGCAATAATTGTACTTATTGTTCTTATCTCAACCCACAGGTTCTACTGTTTCAAACTGTCCCACCCATTCTGCTGGGGGGGAAAGGGGAGTGAACAAGTAGCTGGGTGGCACTTAGGTGCCAGCTGGAGTTAAACTACAACAGACCTGTATACCTATCTTTTTCAATACTCAGTTGCATTTCCTAAGCATAAATCTGAGAAGAGTAAAGCTTAAAATAGATACATTTAAAAATTAATAATTAGATTATGCATTTTTATTAAAAGCAGATTTTTTGTTATATAGTTTCAATTTCCTTATTAAATTCAATCTTGGTGAATAAAATAAAATAATCCATTAAATAAATATGACAATGTTCAATATCTCTACTGGTTAAAAAATCATATGAATATGAATCACTGTTCCAAATAATTGATACAGATTATTTTCCTGGCTGTGAAAATTGAATAATGTTTGATAATCAAATTAGTTAATTTGATTATCAAAATATTTTCCCAAACAAAGAACTGGAACATTTGTCTTGCATCTTTAAATACAAAATTAATAGTAATTGCTATTATCTCAAAATCAAATACTTATTTTACAGGATTTATTGATATTTTTTCTCAAATCAATAGCTACATAGAAGCAAGTTATGTACTTTGGTTTTATAGTTCTTTCAAGTGATCTCTTACTTTAGCTGAAAATTTTTGGTATAGTGAAATGCTTTAGAGTGAATACCAGTTTTTCCTTAAAGCCTGTCTTGCAGTTCTGTGCCTAATAATTTTCAGTTTAAGGAATTGTGTTAAGGTGGCCTTCATATTTCAGTTTTGGTTTTCTGGGGCCTCTGTCTCACATACATTTTCATGTGGCTTTCAGGGTTGTCTCTGGCAAGGAGGAAGCACTAGGTTGCTGGAAGCCAGGTTGTATTTGGACCTTGGGTGTGAATTAGCTGTTTGAAACTTTTAGCAAGACCTACCTGACCCTGAACAGATAAACAGTTCTGCAGATTTCTTTCCCTATTCTATTGTACATGCAACAGGTACCCAGATTAGGCAGAACCTGTGGGAAGTGTTTTCCTATTTAGGCTACTTCTGTTCTTTCAGAATGTGAGAGCAAAAATTAACTCCTTGAGTTCAAATGACAACAAAGAATATTTTTAATGGTTGTTCTGTGTAACTGACTAGTGCAGTCAGCTCAGATCTCTTGTCTAATAAAAATGGCCATTAATGACTATGTCCTACTAGAAGAATTAGGAATAGCATCTTAGTAGTGTTTTTTTCTCACACAAAAACAATGTTTGGCTTAATCCAGGAAAAAAATGAAGTGATGCAATGTGTTAAGCAGAGGGACATACTGATTGTTGACTTTTTAGAACTACACATGAACTATCAGATAAACTGTTCTCTTTGTGAAACTTAAGAACCTCTGTTTGTATTCAAAGATGGAGTTCTACACATCTGGGTATTATAAAATAAATAGATACCTAAACTCTCATTGTTAGATTTGAACAGAGTAGACATTTTCTCAAGGGCATCTCTGTTTTAAGACCTATGTAAGTATCAGTTTAGACACTTGATTCATGGTGTTCCAGCTCTCTGAACATTTTTTCTTGGATTTTTAAGCAGCAAAGTGGAGATCTACACAAGGAAAATCTGAGGGAAGAACATATAATATCAAGATGAGGGTGAAGGTCTATGTGTGTGTTTCAGTACCTGAAAATTAATAAATCATCATGTATCAACAGGAATCTTTAGAAAGAAGTGCATCTTTTACTGGGATGAGGTGGACTGGGTTTCTGTAGAATTAAACAATTCTGTTTAAATTACCACCAAATTTAAAATGGTATTTCAAAGTTAAATAAAGCTAAGAGTCAAAGCAGAGTCCAGTTTTCTGCTGGACTTAAATGAACTGCATGATCTTTGACATGTTTTTCCTGCCAACTAAGTAAACCTAAGGGGTATGTATCAGAGTCCTTAACTATGATCAGACTATTTATCCTCAAAATCTCATTTCTCACTGTATTTTTTCCCCACGGTTGACAATTACATCATTAAAATAGTATCTAAAGTTGATTTAAGGATAACATGTCAGTTAGACAATGCAATCTTAATATCTCATATTTCAAGAATACATATAGGACTCTTTTTGCCAAGGATGCTTGGATCTCCTGATGGCATTCAATCTTTTCCATGGATGATAGCACATCAAATTATAAAAAGGTTTTATATCTGCATTTTAATCCCTGAAAACATGAAATCAGCTAAATATGTATGTTACATGAATCTTAAAGAGTATTTGCATTGTTGTGATTAGTGCATTTTAGAAGTGTTACTATGCAGTTTAAAATAAATTAACAATCTGCTCAAAAAATTTTGGTATGTAGATCAGATGCTTCAATCTGTCATTCATATTGTATCTCTATACCCATATATACACACATTTATTTACATATAGGCTTACATACCTTCAGCAACTTTTTGCTTTAAGAATTTGGGCTATAATTTGTCAAATTGTTTCTAATTTTTTTTTTTAAATTTCATAGTGTCTTTTTATAGTGCTTTAATACTAGCACTCTCTTTACAAACTTCAGTTTTGAAGGCTCTTCTGCTGAATGTGTGAATCTCTCTCTTCAGGTTGTCCATGTTTGTTTCTGAGAAGCTCCAAATTGGTAGGAATCAGCTTGAAAGTGTGTAGTAGCTGTCAAGTCCTCAGAACAGGCTGAATATGATCATATTGATTTAGCACGTACTGGGAGCCAAAGTAATACAAAATAATTGGTTGTTCGGCCCATTCATGTTTGATGGCTAGAAACCTGATCCTCAGAGACGGCATCTCAACTGGGAGAGTCTAAACACTTCCGGCTCCCAGAGCTGCTTGTGTGTGGGACTGGTCCCAACTCCATCTCAGAGCAAGCCAGCTTTTTGTCTGGCATGCTGCAGTCACACAGGAAGAGGTCAGTGCACAGTCCAGCTAAGTGACTGGCCTGAACATTTGGCAAGTAAGACAACAGTCTGAGCTGGAGTGAACATCTGGGTTCCAGTTGCTGATTCTTAGCCTTTTCTAGCTTGCCCTAAATATGTGTAAGGTGCATGAGCTCTCTAGGACTAAGATTCATCCCTTGACTCTGACACACAACCTTTGTCCTTTTCTCCATCCTGGTTCAGCAAGTGAGGAAGAGAAGGGGTAATCACAGGGATCACTGGTATGCCCTGGAGAAGATCCCTAGCTACACAGAAGAGGTGGCTGCAGCACATCACTGCACACTGCCTTAGTAAAGAAAAACTGAACTGGAATCTGTCTCTTAAAGAGCTCCATGTAGGCTGTATGGCATGTGGCAGCTCTCCAGCCTAATTCTGGGCTAGCTCTGCTAAAACCAGTGGAGTTACAGGTGGAGGTTCAGGCTTCACCCACACTTTTCATGATGAGTAGTTGTGTCCTGATAGTATTTGCTCTTGCAAACACGATGTTAAATGGTGAAAGGAAACTAGACAGTTCATAGGCAAATCAGGAAAACCTTACTAATTCTTGTCTGCTGTTGTGGTTTAACCCCACCCAACCAAGCCCCACACAGCCACTTGCTCACTTCCCTACCAACAGGATTGGAGAGAGAATCAGAATGATAAAAGCTAGAAAACTTGTGGGTCGAGATGAAGACAGTTTAATAGGGAAAGCAAAGGCCATATGTATGAGAAGCAAAGCGAAACAAGGAATGAATTCACTGCTTCCCATAGGCAGACAGGTGTTCTGCCATCTCCAGCAGAGCAGGGCCCCATCACACATAACAGTTACTTGGGAAAAATGCCATCATTCCAAACTTCCTTCTTCTTCCCCCACTTTATATACTGAACATGATGCCATAAGGTCTGGGATATCGCTTTGATCAGTTGGGGTCATCTGTCCTGGCTGTGTCTCCTCCCACCCTCCCGTGCACCCCCAGCCTCCTCATCAACAGGGGAGCACAAAGAGCAGAGAAGGCCTTGGCTCTGTGTGAGCCTGAGTCAGCAACAACAAAAGCATCTCTATATTACCAACCCTGTGTTCAGCACAAATCCAAAACACAGCCCCACACCAGATACTGTGGAGAAAATTAACTCTATCCTAGTCAAAACCACTTGGCTGTTAGTTTTGGGTGATGTCTTATGAGCTGTGATAATTTTCTGAGGCATCAGAAAATCAAACATTATCCCTAATGAGTCTCAGCCTCTGTTGAAACAAAGTAGTAATCTATAGCAATTTATTTTGGTTGCTCCTACCTAAAGAGGCATGTGGTTTGGGTGTGCAAGAGATGGTCTAACTGAAACTTAGTAAACTGTGGATGATTAATGAGTGTGACTATAGGCACACTCTTTGAGGCTTGCATTCTGCAAAGTGCAGGAAAAGGAAAGGACCAAGAACTCAGCAGACTCTCCTTTGTGGTGTGTTGACAGGTGGATGGTGCAGCCTTCAGTAAGCACCTGTGTCTGGAGGAGTGTGGGTACCAGGTGTGGGTCCATTCCATGCTTCTGTGGAGCATACGCCACCACTTAAAATCCTTTTCCCTGGCAGGTGGTTGCCCCAATCAGGTTTGAACAGAACCTCCCTGACTAGAGTAAGCTGAGTCTTTATTAACTTTATTAAGTGTAAGTATTTGCCTTGTTGTTAATACATAGCTGGAGACTGGATTGTCTTCCAAATAAAAACAATGAAGGAGCAAAGCAGAAATTCTGCTACCTCTGTGCACCACAGAGAAATGTCTAAAACATTCAGCAAAGCATTTTCTTTGTTAAATCAAAGTGCACAATGTTGACCCTTTGTAAGAACACTGTTATGCATTTTTAATGGGAATATTGTGAGCAGTTGAGAAGCTGCATAATGAATTTCATGCATTTCACTATGAGTTTGTTCTAGTTTGTGCCCTCACAGTCAAAAGAGGGGAATCACATACCTTGAAAATAATGTTCATAAGTAGTAAGAAGCTTCAGTATGCATACTGTATTCTAATTATACCTTGTATATTAGCATTTAATTTCTGCTAAAGGGCTCACTCAGAATGAACCATAGAGTTTTATGTTGAAAACCTCTTCTGATCACTAACATAAATTTAAACACTTCTGCAGAGAACATTAAGATTTACAATATCACAATAAATAAAGAAAAGATAATTTTAAGTTGTCATGTAGCTAGGTTAAATAAAATGTTCATTTCCCATTCAGCATTTTTGTATCCTCGCCAAATAAGTAACTTATGCTACTTTTTTTTTTTTTTTTTTTTTTTTTTTTTTTTTTTTTTTTTTTTTTTTTACAATAAATAGCTAACCACTCTCCCTCTCTCCCTCTCTTCTCCCTGCCAAGATGTAATGTGATTTGGTTACCTCAGGTATTTTCCTGCTGGGAGGGGCAGTTTATACTGTGCAGAAACAAAGTACGAGCAGGCAAAGACTGTTGGGTGCATACCTTCCCTGGAATGCTGCTGCACAGCCAGTGCAGGGTGAAAGAGCCACACTACAAATGACAACCTGGCCAGCAATTGCGTAAGGACAAGAGAAATTGTTATGGCTCTGGTGGCTCACAAGAACTACAGTAGTTCCTGAAACAGCAGGATACGGGCTGCTGGAGCACTAAACTTGCTCATAATGATCTTAAAAAACACTTCTTTTTTAGTAAAAAGTATCAGATTTTAATCTCCAGGAAACGGTGTTATCATTGAAACCGCAATATATAGAGGTAGTTTAAATGATTTTGAAAAATACTTTCCATATTTAAAAAAATTGCACCTAAATCTAAATGCTTAAAAATATTAAACCAAGCAGATTGGACTTTGAAACTGCCGTTTGGCATAGACATAAACCCCCATAAGGAATTGCAGCTTTTCTTACTATGCAGAGAAACAATAAAAATATCTCTGGCATGTTTGTTATCTCAACCTAGTAGAATTAGGAGAGTCTAATGAATTCATTCCCTTTGCAAACTTATGTCACAATTAAAATTTCTTTATTCCAGCTATGACAATAATGTGGCATACTTCCTTCTCTCCAGGAAAAGTAAAGGGAATGGCAGCTGTCCTGAAAATATTTCTTTGTCTTCTTTTATATGTGAGATTGTTAGTATTTCCTCTCAGCTGGAGGGGAAAGAAGGAAATGGATATCTCTATGCATGAAATGTGGAAGATGTAAATAAAAGATTGTAGTGTTTCTGAAGTGTTTTTACAATTGCATTATGATGTGAAGCATTCTATCTAATTTAGCCTTTCCCTCACAACAGCATTTACTCTTCCTATCTGTTGGAAAGATATTTCTATTATAATGACATCTAGGAGTCTGAGTTCTGTAAACTGAAAGTTGCTTTCAATAGCTTTCAGTAGCAGCCCACAATATGCAGTGTGGTTTGAGACACAATTTACTTTTATCTCATTCACTTTCTTGAAAGACATTTTACAGATTTCCTTGTGAAGGTGAAGAAGGCTCACCATAGGCATTGTTGAGGTTGTTTGATTAAAAAAAAAAAAAAAAACAAAAAAAAAAAAAAAAAACAAAACTAATTTTAGTACGTATAGGGGAAAACAGGAAAGGGGAAATAGCTAGGTTATTTTTGGGTTGCATAGTATTTTGTTTTTCCTGGAGGAAAGGAAGCATGAAGAAGGTGGCTTCCTGTTCTGTAGACCAAAATCTCATTGTGCATTTTGCAACATGTGGCAAGTGGTTTGTACAAAGCCTCCACACCCCCTCCATATTCAAGTTAAAGAGAGGGGCAAGAAGAGGCTGATATCTCGACTCTCTTAAAGAGAAGCAGTTGCTGTCTGTACCCACAACAGCTTCATCTAACTCAGTGCTACAGGAATCATGGAATGGTTTTGGTTGGAAGGGGCCTTTAAAAATTCTCTTCATCCAACTTTCCTGTCACGGGCAGAGAACCTTCCACTAGACCAGGTTGCTCAGAGTCCCATCCAACCTGGCCTTGAACACTGCCAGGGATGGGGCATCAACAGCTTCTGCAGGAAACCTGTTCCAGTGCCTCACTGCCCCCTTAGTGAACAATTACTTCCTTATAACCCATCCAAATCTACCCTTCCTCAGTTTAAAATTGTTGCCCCTTCTAGCACCAGAAGCCCTGGTAAAAACTCTCCATCTCTCTTATAAGCCCCCTTATCACAGAATCACACTGAATCAATTAGGTTAGGAAAAGACCTCAAGATCAACCTGTGGCCCAACACTACCATGTTCAACTAGACAACGGCGCTGAGTGCCACACGTCCAGTCTTTCCTTAAAGGTCTCCAGGGATGGTGACTCCTCCACTTCCATGGGCAACCCCTTTCTGGTAAGAAATGCTTCCTGATGTCCAACCTAAACCTCCCTTTCCACAACTGAAGTCTGTGTCCTCTTCTGTTGCTAGTTACCTGAGGGAAGAGGCTGAACTGGCTGCTACTTCCTTTCAGGGAATTATAGAGAGTGATAAGATTTCCCCTGAAACTCCTTTTCTCCAGGCTAAACAACCCCAGGTCCCTCAGTCAGTCCTCAAAAGACTTGTGCTCCAGACCCTTCACCAGCTTCACTGCCTTTCTCTGGACTTGCATCATCACCTCAAAGTCCTTCCTGAATTTATGTGCCCGGAATTGGACACAGGACTCAAGGTGTGGCCTCACTAGTGCCAAGTACAAGGGGACAATCACTGCCCTAGTCCTGCTGGTCATACTATTCCTGATCCAAGCCAGGGTGCCATTGGCCTTCTTGGCCACCTGGGCACACACTGGCTTCTGTCCATCTGGATGTTGACCAGCACTCCCAGGTTCCACTCAGCCCCTTTCCAGGCACTCTGCCCCCAGCCTGTAGTACTGCAGGGGTTATTGTTGCTAAAGTGTAGGATGCAGCACTTGGTCTTGTCAAACCTCTTATAATTGGCCTTGGCCCATCTATCCAGCCTGTCCAGATTCCTTCCACAGAGTCTTCCTACCCTCCAGCAGATTGACACTCCAACCCAATTTAGTGTGTCCAATAGTGTGCTCATTGTAGCCTAAATCCCCTCATCTAGTTCATCAATAAAGATATTAAACAGTTCTAATTAAAGAATATATTATTATATATTGAAAGGCTGCAAAATGTCTCCTCATAGCCTGCTTTTCTCCAGCCTGAACAACCTCAGTCTCCCAGTCCATCCCAAGGTGGAAAAGTCTTATTCTGCTTTCCAGTCTACCCCAAGGAAGCACAGCAGCATTGTCCTCATTGCTTCGGCTTGTGCCAAAGTCCCTCTGCGCCATTAAGTTTTGTACTCCGAGCCAAAAAATTGTAAAGGAAATTCAAAAGATAAGTTTGCTACAACTTATTTGGCAACTTGGGCATATACTTCTGCATACTGTTGCTAGCTGGATAGCTGATCTCGGTGTGATATTTGAGTATATCTATGTGTTTTCATCTGGTTAAATTTTGAAAACTTTATTAATGTGTGTTTTAAATCTCCACTGAATATACTATGGGCAAGATACAGAATAGTTAAATGGTGAGATTTTTGTGATTTTAAGTAGGTAATTTTCAAATATATTTATTATTGACTTTTCAATGTTACAGGACTTTTTTTAAAAAAGTGCCAGTTAGGCATACAAATAAATGAAAAAAATATTAATTTCTCAGGAATGCAGATTTTCATTTTAATTTTATCCCACAGATTCCTAAAATTTAATAATATAAAAGACATTTTGACTGTTTTTTTGGTCAGTAATCATTTTTGTGTTGTCGTCTACTTCTGACAATCGTTTGTATGCACTAAGTAAAAGGTAGGATGAATGGCCTATTTCTGTCTGTTTTCATTACTGTGCTCTTTCTGTGTGCTCCATCTTATTCTCTGTATATGCCTACTGGGACATTAAAGATTCTGTAATTATTTCAATAAGATCAGGGTTATAGATTTTTTTGTTCCACTTAGTTGTTTGCTAATAAACCTGCCTCTGTGCTGAAGGCTAACAAATTTCTTATTTAATACTGTACTTTTCTTTTACATGATATATTAGAGAACATTTTAAAAGGTCAAGATTGTGCAATTTACTCTTTTCCTTTGCTGTTGTAACAGTCTCAAGGTAGCTCCTTAACTGAAAATTTCAAAGTCATCATCATCCTTTTGAAAACATAAATATTAAAGCTGTTTTGTTTCCTATTTCAGAATCTAGAGGAAATTGGAATAGTTTGAGATATCACAGTGCTTAAACCCTAGAATGGTCTTAGCTCTAGTAGGAAGTATGTTTGTGGTCTCAAAAATAAGAATATGCTAAGCGAGCAACAGAAACTGCATAAATTGGAACAGTGTAATAATATATCCTTCAGATAAGTGCACAGGGGTTTCTCTGCTAACAAGTTCATTGACACCTGCGATGTAAACCAACATCTTTTACCCTTTTCACCATGTGGTTTCAGCCCAGAGTAGGATGGAGGTCTACACAGGATGAGTGCTTCATGTCCTATCCTGTTGCATTGCAGACCTGTGCCTGAAGCTGGGACCCAGCTTCACACTGCTGCCATTTTCAAATTTTTAACAAACTCTGGAAAATTAGTTCCCTCGTGCCTAAAGTGATACTTATTCTTGCATTGAGAATGGCTCATTTGTTACTAGTGGGAGTGAATCATCGTCCTTCTCAGGCCTAAGTACTGTGAAATCGTTTCTGGAAGAAAGCACCTTTTCATGATGTTACTAGTATGTTGATGAGGGATCTCAGGTATTGAATCCAGCTCTAGATTGTTCAGAGGCATTGATTTTCTTGGTTTTTCTGTAGTTGTGCAGCACTTGTCTTAGGAAGCAATTGAAAGCTACACAGTCCATGCAAGTCTGATCATTTATTTATTTATTTATTTATTGATTGATTGATTGCACAAAGCAAAACAATTAACATTAAATCTGTCATTTGTGCAGGGCTAAACCCTTTGTTTCTTGGGCTCTCTAACTGGACATTTTCTCTGACTTTTTTGCCTGCTCACACTGACAGCATAGCAATTACCTTCTTAAAAGAGTTTTATCCTGTGTACCTATGTAAAAAACCGTTCACAATATTTGCCTTATAATTGTTCCGAGTGTATTTTTTACTTAAAGTTTGAATGAACAGAGGACCTTGTGAACTGGCCTTGTCAAACCTTTGAGAGATTTGTGGTGAGTTTAACATGTATCGTATGCTTTATAGTGCAAGCTGTTATTAGTTCTACTCAACAGCTGAAGCAATTTAGCCAACTGCTCTACAGATAAATTGCTTCTTTGCACTCTGGTCTTTTCTGAGACCAGATGGAATTCTGGGACTTGACCTCGAAAGGAGTATTTTTGCTACTTCTTGAGACCAAACTTCACATACCCTTGATCTTCAAATTATTAAGTGTCCAGTGGCAAGAGACTTCAGTAAATGTTAAATTTCTTTTGAGGATTCGAGACTACACATTTCTATAATTCTTTAGGTATTTCCCATCAAAAACTATGCAAGTGTAGTTAGCACTCAATACACGTCTGAAGTATAGGGAAGGATGAAGACAAATTTGACACAGTCCAGGAAAAAAGGCAAGAAGGATGAAATATCTAGACTATTAACTCATGAAGATGAGAGTTAATAACCATTCTCAGCTTGTAAAAGGATGAAGATAGAATTCTGGAATAGGATACTGTCCTGGGTTGTAGTTTAGGATGTATTCTATCACCATCTTCAGTTAATGGCCCATCAATGCCTTTTGCATGACTCAGAGATAACTCCCTCCGGGCGTTATCTCTCTCTTTAATGGGCCATTAAGGCTCTCTTCCATGACTCATCATCCCATTGTGAGATGCTCCGCCCATGGGGAAGAGCCAAGCATTCTCACCTGGATATAAGCTGGGATTTGGGACAATAGAAGCAGCCCTCTCCCACTGGATTCCCAGAGGACTGGAGCTACCAGACCTTTCTACAAGATTTCTGTTTCAGGAAAACCACCTCGTCTGGACTGTTTCCATCACCCTGATCAGGTTGTATTCTGACTCTGTCACTGGTTTTTCTTTTTTGTATTTATTTT
Source organism: Sylvia atricapilla (assembly GCF_009819655.1). Lineage (NCBI taxonomy): Eukaryota > Metazoa > Chordata > Aves > Passeriformes > Sylviidae > Sylvia > Sylvia atricapilla. Next base: position 115,421,688 of record NC_089140.1, on the reverse strand, counting down.
ATTTTATTCTATTTTATTTTCCTTTTCTTCTCATTAAATTTTATTTCTGACTTAGAGCCTCTTACTTGGTTTGTTTTTAAACCACAACATATTTTTTTGCGCCCAATGTGGGGCAGAGGCAATAAGAAAAGTCAGAAATTACATTTTTTTTTGAAGAAGAAGACACCTGTCTGTTATGATGCCCAACATGCTTACATGTGTCTTATACCTATCTCTCTATATTTTTCCGAATGTGGGGCACTATCTGCCGGCCTTAATACTCCTGCGTAGACCAGGATATGGTACTAAAATTGCTTTACTGGTCTATTATGTCCATTGCTTGATAAAATCTGAGGCAATGAACATTATTCAGAATATATACCCAGTTTTGTATTCTTGCTCTAGTCTAGGATGCTACGTCTGGAACCTCAACAATCTCACCCAGCCCCTGTGGGGAGGAGTAAAGAATGATTTTTTTCCAGCTTTTCAGGAAGGACACAGCAGTTTTTGGAAATATTGAGTACCCTCTGGATGCCAAGGACAGCATAATGTTCTTGTTAGTCCTGCTTTGTTTTCTCTGCACCATGCTTAGAATCAAAACACTACATGGTGTGTTGGAGCATGTTCTTAAAGAAGTAGAAGAAGTAAAAAGAAGCAAAGCAATAGCATCAACAACTACACAGACTGTCACAGAGGAGAAAGGAACCAAAAGTGCTGTCAGCATCTCCACACAAACCGTCACTGAATCGGAACAGCCTAAACCAATAGCAGTTGCCACCACTCAGAAGAAGAAGTCAAAGAGCAAATCAGTCCGCATAGCGACTGACGAGGATGGAGCAGGACCTTCGCACTCAGCTGAAGAGACAGAAACAGAGATCATCACCCGCTCTCTATCTCTGGGTGAGCTGCGTGACCTGCGAAGGGAATTCACCCGGCAGACCAACGAGTCCATCCTCACCTGGCTGCTCCGCATCTGGGATGCTGCAGCCAATGACACCATTCTGGATGGAACTGAGGCCAGGCAACTGGGATCACTGTCCCGGGATGTGGTCATTGACCAGGGAATTGGAAAAACCCAAGAAACTCTCAGCCTCTGGCAGCGACTGCTAACAAGTGTGAAAGACAGATACCTTTGTAAAGAAGACCTCCTAGTGCACCAAGGAAAATGGAACACAATAGAACAAGGTATCCGATGCCTAAGGGAATTGGCTGTGCTAGAGATCATTTTTGCAGAAGATGAGAGATTTCCTAAAAGCCCAGATGATGTCCAGTGCACATCACGGATGTGGTTGAGATTTGCACGGCTTGGACCAGAGATGTACTCACGTTACCTGGCAACACTGCAATAGAGAGAAGGTGAGGACAAGGTGGGTGTCCTGGCTAACAAACTAAGGATTTACGAGGACACTGTCACCGCCCCAGTTCGTGCCCATGTCTCATCTGTGGAAACAAGACTGGCTGAGCAAGTCAGAAACTTAATTGAAGAAAGCCATCAGAAACTGAAAAAAGAACTTAAGGAAGAAATTTACGATATCTCACCAGAGCCGACGAGAGTCTCTGCGATTAGGAGCAGGCGTCCCCCAGCCAGGGAGAGAGGATACACACCCCGAGGTAACCTTTGGTCTTTTCTTCGGGAGCATGGAGAAGATATGAAGAAGTGAGATGGAAAACCTACCTCCTCCTTAGCAGCCCGGGTACGTGAACTGAAAAGAGAAATGCCTACCACAAAAAGCTCTAGAATCAGTGTTGCTCCGGTCTCTCGTGCACAGAACTCCAGACATTACAGAAATGATGATATAACTGATCCTCTTGAAAGAACCTCAGCAGCTCATTTACAGGAAGAGAACAACGTATGCGATGACCAAGAATAGGGGGGCCCTGCCTCTAGCCAGGAAGAAGAAAGGGACAATCGGATCTACTGGACTGTGTGGATCCGATGGCCTGGCACATCTGACCCACAAAAATATACGGCATTGGTTGACACTGGGGCCCAATGTACCATGATGCCATCAAGGTATGTAGGAACAGAATCCATTTCTATTACAGGAGTAACAGGAAGGTCCCAGGAACTAACTGTATTAGAGGCCGAAGTGAGTTTAACTGAGAAGGAGTGGCAGAAACACCCTATCGCAACTGGCCCAGAGGCCCCATGCATCCTCGGCATAGACTATCTCAGGAATGGATATTTCAAAGATCCAAAAGGATATCGTTGGGCTTTTGGGATAGCCACAGTGATGAAAGAAGGCATCAGACAATTGAATACCTTGCCTGGTCTCTCAGATGACCCCTCTGCTGTAGGACTGCTGAAAGTAGAAGAACAAGAAGTACCAATTGCCACAGCAACAGTACACCGTCGGCAATATCGCACAGACAGAGACTCTGTGATCCCCATACATGAGATGATCCGCAAACTGGAAAGCCAAGGGGTGGTCAGTAAAGCCCGTTCACCTTTCAACAGCCCGATTTAACCAGTGCGTAAGTCCAGTGAAGAATGGAGACTGACAGTGGATTACCGTGGTCTGAATGAAGTCACGCCACCACTGAGCGCTGCTGTACCAGACATGTTAGAGCTTCAGTACGAGCTGAAGTCCAAAGCAGCAAAATGATATGCAACCATTGATATCGCCAACGCCTTCTTCTCCATTCCTTTGGCAGCGGAGTGCAAACCTCAGTTTGCCTTCACCTGGAGGGGCGTGCAGTACACCTGAAACCGACTGCCCCAGGGGTGAAAACACAACCCCACCATCTGCCATGGACTGATCCAGGCTGCACTGGAAAAGGGTGAGGCTCCAGAGCATCTGCAGTACATTGACGACATCATCATATGAGAGAATACACCAGAGGAGGTCTTCAAGAAAGGAGAAGAAATTATCCAAATTCTGCTGAAAGCTGGTTTTGCCATTAAAAGAAGCAAGGTTAAGGAACCAGCTCAAGAAATCCAGTTCTTGGGGGTCAAATGGCAGGATGGTCGTCGCCAAATCCCCACAGAGATAATCAACAAGATCACAGCCATGTCCGCACCTACCAACAAAAAGGAAACACAAGCTTTCCTAGGTGCCATAGGCTTTTGGAGGATGCACATTCCTGAGTACAGTCAGATCGTGAGCCCTCTCTACTTGGTAACCCGCAAGAAGAATGATTTCCACTGGGGACCTGAACAGCAACAAGCTTTTGTTCAGATCAAGCAAAAGATTGCTCATGCAGTAGCCCTGGGCCCAGTCAGGACGGGACCAGATGTGAGGAATGTGCTTTACTCCGCAGCTGGAAACAATGGTTTGTCTTGGAGCCTTTGGCAGAAGGTGCCTGGGGAGACTCGAGGCCGACCATTGGGATTCTGGAGCAGAAGTTACAGAGGCTCTGAGGCCAACTACACTCCCACAAAGAAGGAGATCTTGGCTGCCTATGAAGAAGTTCAAGCCGCCTCAGAAGTGATTGGCACTGAAACACAGCTGCTTTTGGCACCCCGACTGCCAGTGCTGGGGTAGATGTTTAAGGAAAAGGTTCCTTCCACACATCATGCCACCGATACCACATGGAGCAAATGGATTGCCCTCATTACACAGCGCGCCCGCATTGGAAACCCAAATCGCCCTGGGATTCTGGAAGTTATAACGAACTGGCCAGAAGGTGAAACTTTTGAATTATCGTCTGAAGAAGAAGAAGAAAAAAAGCAAGTAACACGCGCTGAGGAAACCCCACCATATAATGAGCTACCAGAGACTGAAAAACGATATGCTCTGTTCACTGATGGCTCCTGCCGAATTGTAGGAGCTAACCGGAAATGAAAAGCTGCAGCATGGAGCCCCACACGACAAGTTGCACAAGCTACCGAGGGACAAGGTGAATTGAGTCAAGTTGCAGAGCTTAAAGCTGTCCAGCTGGCTTTGGAAATTGCTGAACGAAAAAAGTAGCCGAGGCTTTATCTCTACACTGACTCATGGATGGTAGCTAATGCTCTGTGGGGATGGCTGAATCGCTGGAAAAAGGCCAATTGGCAGCGCAGAGGAAAACCCATCTGGGCCGCTGACATTTGGCAAGACATCGCCACCCGAGTAAAGAGGCTGACTGTGAAGGTTCGACATGTGGATGCGCATATACCCAAAAGCCAGGCTAATGAGGAGCATCGCAACAACGAGCAGGTAGACAAAGCTGCCAAGGTGAAAATATCACAAGTGAATCTGGATTGGCAGCACAAGGGAGAATTATTCCTAGCTCGTTGAGCCCATGATGCCTCTAGTCATCAGAGAAGAGATGCAACATATCGATGAGCCCGTGACCGAGAGGTGGACCTCACTATGGACAGCATCTCACAGGTCATCCACAGCTGTGAAACCTGCGCTGCAATCAAACAGGCCAAGCGAATGAAGCCTCTGTGGTATGGTGGACGATGGCTGAAGTACAGGTACGGGGAAGCCTGGCAAATTAACTATATCACCCTTCCCCAAACACGCCAAGAAAAGCAGTACGTGCTGACCATGGTGAAAGTCACCACTGGATGGCTGAAAACCCACCCTGTGCCTCATGCCACTGCCCGGAACACCATCCTGGGCCTTGAAAAACAAATCCTGTGGAGACACGGCACCCCTGAGAGAATTGAGTCGGACAATGGAACCCATTTCAAGAACAACCTTATAAACACCTGGGCTAGAAAACATAGTATTGAATGGATATACCACATTCCTTATCATGCACCAGCTGCCGAGAAAGTTGAACGGTGCAACGAACTATTAAAGACTGCCCTGAAGGCACTTGGTGGGGGAACCTTCAAGAATTAAGAACTAAACTTAGCCAAAGCCACATGGATAGTTAACACCCGAGGGTCTATCAATCGAGGTAGTCCTGCCCAGTCTGAACCCTTACACACAGTGGATGAAGACAAAGTACCTGTAGTACACATGAAGGGCATTTTAGGAAAGAGTGTTTGGATTAATCCCACTTTAGGCAAAGGCAAACCCGTCCATGGGATTGTCTTTGCTCAAGGACCTGGCTACACTTGGTGAGTAATGCAGAAAAATGGAGAAACCCGTTGTGTACCACAGGGAGACTTAATTTTAAGTGAGAGCAGTGTGTAAGGTTTCATTCTGTATGTATATATGCATTCATCTGTAAGAATATATTAATTTAGGCATGTTGTAGATGGTAATAGAATAAGGGGTGGATTGTCCTGGGTTGTAGTTTAGGATGTATTCTATCACCATCTTCAGTTAATGGCCCATCAATGCCTTTTGCATGACTCAGAGATAACTCCCTCCGGGCGTTATCTCTCTCTTTAATGGGCCATTAAGGCTCTCTTCCATGACTCATCATCCCATTGTGAAATGCTCCGCCCATGGGGAAGAGCCAAGCATTCTCACCTGGATATGAGCTAGGATTTGGGACAATAGAAGCAGCCCTCTCCCACTGGATTCCCAGAGGACTGGAGCTACCAGACCTTCCTACAAGATTTCTGTTTCAGGAAAACCACCTCGTCTGGACTGTTTCCATCACCCTAATCAAGTTGTATTCTGACTCTGTCACTGGTTTTTCTTTTTTATATTTATTTTATTTTATTCTATTTTATTTTCCTTTTCTTCTCATTAAATTTTATTTCTGACTTAAAGCCTCTTACTTGGTTTGTTTTTAAACCACAACAGATACTTAGAAATATTGTGATAAGTCCATCACTAGAGGGCATTTTCTGTTAGAATAGGTTTGATGGTAATTAGCGGAGAACCATGTACTTAGCTCTGCTTCAGTGAAAGAGGTTGGAGATCATTTGAGACATGGATTGCCATTACTTCTGAGCAAACAGTTAAAGTACTGAGGTGTTGTCACTGGTCATATATTTGTCTACCCTATGATGACATAGGTGTTTGAATCAGACACTTACTGGACTCACTGAATTCCTCCCCTACACATGTCACAGGGGAAAGGCAGATGTTAGAACTTTTTAAGATGATCCATTGCTAAATAATAGCAGGGCTTTTATGTGCACTCTCGAAGGATGCAAATTGCAACTTTTAACAATTGGCTTTCTAACCTTGGCTAAGGTTCTGTTTATCTGACAAAACTCTTGTCATCTCAAATTTGTTACGTGCAGCAGTACAGATGAGCTGCTACATATCATTCTGGATAATAAATCAGCTTTTGTTGGTAACTCTAATTCTGTGGTTTAGGCATAGACTTTTAGAATTATAAGGTGCTGTTCTCAAACATAGGCTGACCTCAAGCTCACACAGAGGCCAAGAAAACAACCACAATGGGAAACTTCTGTATCAGAACTTCTGCTATGTACATATAGTCTTAATTTAGAGATTCTATTTATGGAAAATATTTCACATTCCTAGATAAGTTGGTTCTGTGAGGTGTTATTCTTAACCAAATATTTCTGTTTTCTATTTGGCATAAATACCTGTTTATTATTACCTGTTCCAAATGTCCAAGCATTTCTCTTCCTCTGCTTATTGTAAAGAACTCCATCAGTAGCACAGTTTTGTCGAGTTGATATTTGCAGTTTGTGTTGAGAGCATCTCATAACCTTATTTTAAGGTAAATTGTTGAAAATGAGATTCATATAGTCTGACACTGCATTATTCTTTTGGCTTCTGATTGTTTCTTAATGCCTTGGCATATTACTTGAAGTGTAGATATGTCAGAATTGGACATGGGGTTCCAGTAGTGGTCTTACTGGTGACTGAGCTGCTAGCATTCTTTACTTTCTTACAGTAGACTATTTGGTTAGTCTTGACTGCTTAGTTCTTACCCAAACTACTCTGGCAGTTCATGTGCAGATGACTTTACATGTTAATCATTTCCCAGTCTGCCATTGTTCATTTATGAATGCAACATGTACAAATCTGTGTTCAAATACACTCATTTGGAGTGTACTTTTCAGATGCTTTTCTATGGCTTATCTTCCCCGTTTGGTATCTGTGACTTCATCAGCTCTTTACATTTCCTCCAGATTTTACTGGGTGAGAGATAGAGATACTTCAGAGCATCAGGTTGAGAACTTCATGCCTTGAAGCATTTCTCACAGTGCTAGTTCCACAACTGCAGTTATTTTTAGTGGTCTGTCAGTTAGTAGGTTTCACTGTATATTGTGGGTTCTGTTGAGTTTGTACACTATTAAAAAAATGTGGACTGAAATCTAAACGATACAAGAAATACAACTAGATTATGTCAATTTGGTCCTTTCTAGTCAGGCTCGTGGTGTCATGAAAAACAGATTTTCTGGGAAGACCCCATTTCTGTAAAATGAAATTCGATGGGATTAGTTGACTTGCCATACTATTTATTGTTGTATTGTTTAACAGGGTCTAATGATTACAGATTTAGGCTAACATGCCTTTTATCTTATCTTATTTATGCTTCTGAAATGTTGATGTATTATGTTTTTTGGCCCAAGTCCACTGGAACTTCTCCAGTGTTTCAAAATCTAGTTAAAAAATAAGTCAAGAGAGGGCTCAAGATCTCCTGAGCTGATACTTTCTAAACCCTTTGGTGTAAGCTCTGTGATCCACTGACATTACATATTTTACTTCACTTTACTTTAGTGTTTAGTATCCTACATAGTTTAGAAAGGAAATCACAAATATTTGGTTGTCACTGCAAATGATGAATGTATCACTTTCTGAAATATACATTAGATTCACTTATCTTCTGTACCACAGCAGTTAATCTCATTATCAACTTTTGGGACCAGAGCTGTGCTATTGCCCAGATTTCATTGTTTACTGACGCTATTTGATCATACCAGAAATTTATTTTTTTCTTCAGACCTGTAGCTTTCATTATCAATATTCTGTTTGTGTAAACTGATGATTTTCATTTACTTCTATAAGATTCCACGTTTTCACTTTTGCCGAGTATGAAAGAAAAAAATTGCTCCAGCTCTCAGCTAGATGGGTTTTCACCAAAAAATTCCTCTTTCATTATGTGGAATAACAAAGTTTTAACAGTTGGATTTTCAGATATTTTTTTGCATTAAAATAACTACTTTGCTCAGTTTTGCTTGAAAATCTTCTTTGTAATATTTGGGAACACTGAATTCTTACAGAGAAAGAAAGCTATGTCATAATTCTGGTGCATTGTAACTGAAATTAATTTGTGAATGTTCTAACGCAGACAGTCACCAGTTAGAGGCAATGATCATGGTATTTTTATCTATCACACTGAGATGAATCACAGAATGATATTAAGTTGCCCAATTTGCTTTTTATGTTTGGAATAAATGTGCAATTTTTAGATATTTAAAAAATGCTTTATCAGTAGCATTAAAATTATATCTTCAGAAACCTGTGTGAATTTTTACATATTTACATGCACTTAGAAATACTTTTCAGAGGCTTGCTCCTTCTATTTTGTCATCTGTGTTGGCAGCTAGAAACAACACGATATTTTTGTCAATCCCATACAACTATCCTGAATTAGCCTGTAGTTCTTAAGCATGTAAATAGCACTTTTAATGTGGAGTCCCACATTTCTGCTCCTCCTGGCTGTCTTTCCCATTAGGTTTTACTACTAAGTTTCTGTCACGTGAGTTGTCATACCAGGTTTCAGTCCTACCAAATCATGTCAAATTTTATTTCACCAACATATAACTGTAGATTCTAATTTATTTTTGTTGCTCACAGAACAATTTATAGCTCTCCTTAGTTTAATTTGTTTACAGTTATTTTCCTTTAGGTCTCCACCTTTTGGCTATGTATTAAGGAGTCCTTTAGCATGTATTTTAGATGGTAATTTTAAGTCCTTAAGTCTCTTATTCTGAGGTGGAAGTGGAATTGCTTAGAAAAAATACAGCTGTAGGAGTTCAATCATAAAACAAAACTGTTTTATGGTGGTGTTTTTTTTTGGTTTTTTTTTTTTTGTTTTTTGTTTTTTTTTTTGTTTTTGTTTTTTTTTTGTGTGGGGGGGTTTTTTTTGTTTTTGTTTTGTTTTGGTTTTGGTTTTTTTGTTGTTGTTTTTTGTTGGTTTTTTTTTGTGTAGGTTGTGGTTGTTATGTGATGAAGAATACATACAGGCTCTCTTCTCTTTGCTTAAAACAGATCAAGGTAAACAGTTGAAGCAGAAGGAAACGAACTGTTTTTCCATACATCTTATTATTGAGCTGTGGTTAAAAGAACTTCCTTTTTGTTACTATCAAAAGATCTGAACTATAACTTCAGTTGAACATGGAGAAGAAATAGATGCTTTCAGGGGTGGGAAAATACATAGAGACACTTGCCTTTGCCTAATGAAGTCTGAAAACTAACATGTTAGTTGTGATTTGCTAGTTTTTCTAAATTACATTTCGTAGCAGGCATGGCAGAAGACAGAAATGTTTCTTTTGGTTCCTTAGTTTGATTTAATGTTGAAACTTTGGGCATACAAAATATTTTACATCATTGGTTATCACAGTTTGCAATTTTAGCAATGGTAGTTTAAAATAGAAATACTAAAGGAAATGAAAACAGAGTATTTTAGAAACATGAAATGTGAAGCCCTTCCCTATTCTAGTTGAGAGCAAAACTTCTGCTGACTTTATGGAGGCCAAAATTTTGCACAAACTTTACCATAAAATAAGAAAGCTCAGACAGCTGAGTATTTTTGGGTGTCTGTTACATGTTTCAGGAAGAGTTACAAGGCATGAAACTAAAGGAGGCATGAATTTAACCACTTGAGAAATGTAATAATCACCCAGGGGTGGGAGGAAGGCAAAGATAAGTTCAAAAGAAAAGCTGATTTTTTAACCCTAAAATAAATATCCATTTACTGGCAAATGTGGAGAGAAGATAACGTCACATAAATCCTAGATTTTTGCTGGTGCTTGGAGTTCCTGGTTGTTCCAGAGTGCAGGAGACACTGAATAAAGTGAATAAAGAGGTGGGAGACTGGGACCTGGGCCTCAATGAGATGTATTTACCCTTTGGGAATCCATCTATGGCCTTATTAGTCTTGGGGACTTTTTCTTTTTTTTCACACAGCTTAAGCAGGGAGGGAGGAAAGTCCCTTGTCCTTTCTTCCCTTTTCCTCCCTCTGTCCCCAGGAGCAAAGTAAAAATTTCAGATGTCAGCTGCAAATTATTTCATACTATCTATCCTGCCTTCTTTCACACATTTATTCAGATGGTAAGGCTAGGAGTTGAGGTGTCCTGATTCCCTTTTGCTTGGTGGATAAAGACATACCATTTGTAGAAGAGCTGGGGTGGAACCAGTGGTGCAAGGGAGACCAGGTATCTAACGTTCGTTATGACAAAAATAGGCTTAAAACACCCACTTTCAATCTGACTGCAGAGGTTCACTTGTATAGAGAGCTGCCAGTATCAACAGGCTTTGGTGTGTGTAGAGAGCATGCAGTTAATCTGAGTTGGAGCATCCAAATGTAGTCATGGTTGCGTAATTTTCTTGTCAGGTTCAAGTGTTACATTTGTAGAACATCTTCAGCAACCACTCACTTCATCATAAGGCTTTAAGAGCTATATTCTCCATTATACTTTAAAATGTGAATAATCCTTTCATTATTGAGAAAAAAAAATGCCACGTTGGTTCAGAAATAGGGGAAATAAGATGCTTAATATTTGAGATGTGCTTGTATTGCACTCAGGAAAGCCTTACATAATATATGTAATGTGCAGTGGTTAATATCTAAAAATGCTTTCCTAAATAGAGGTGCTCACTTATTTCTTAACAATAAGCACCTGCTTACACCTTTAGAAATGTTTCATACATATATACATATTTACTTGATTTTTGTTCTGTGAATACTCTTGGGGACAACATAAAACTGTTTACAGATTTAAAATCAAGCACGTGCCTATGGGATTTTAGGTTTAGGGCTTAATTTTAAACATATAAATTTAAGTCTAAATTAAATTAAAGTACTGAATTCACATCATTCTAGGTGATTGGTATGTTTTTACTAAGAATGTATCTGAAGCTGTAATTATACTATTTTATACAAGCTTTTATCAACAATGATGCTAGCATGTTCATTTGCCACTTGGTGACCTCTGGTCAAAAAATGGTGCAAAAAAGTACGACTGAAGTCCAATGCATGTTTATAAGATATTCTCTACAAAAGAGGTTTTAAAATTAATATTGTTTTATATTGGTTTGGTTTTTAGTATAAAAAGAAACAGCTTTCCTGTTTAGCAAAGGGCAACCCAAGACCTGCATGTTTGATTGTTATGGTTATACTATGTAAACTAAAACTATTCATAGAACTGCCTTAGTATTTCCATACAGATACCCTCTGATTTCTGTTTTCCCCGTCATAGATAGTCTTCTTGAGAAATTACCAGTAACAAATCCCAAAATACATTTGCCTGGAATATTTGAGCACAATGGCTAGTAAGTCCAAGCATGAAATGAGACAAATTTGTCAACAGCTTCCACAAAACCCAGCATAGTTACTATTTTATGGGTATGGATGCAATTAATTAGTAGGTTATCACAATTAAATGGTTTAGAAAAGACTATTGTCATTTTTGAAAAAAGCTATCATGAAGCTGAGAAATTGCAGTTCTCAGCTGTAATCAGCATTTTCAGTATTGTCCTCAGCAGTAGAATTGAGAGTGTGGAGGCTGGTTAGAAGTTAAATGATTAAGCCCTTAAACCTCACCCTAGTTTTTGTCATGTTTCTGGTTTCTGATAATTGTCTTAGAGCACACATTTTCTGCTCAGGTTAGATTTTCAGATGATTTCATTTTAGGTGTCTCCCCAGTTTTTATGTTTCTACACACTCTTTACAATGCCTTTTTATAACATCTGTTTTTATTTAAGAGTTAGTTGGCTGTTTGCTTCATTAGTAAAGGGCAAATGAAAGCTGTGGGTATAAAGCTGCCTTTCTTACATCTATGCCTTTTGTTATCATTTTTTCTTTAGAGTAATACATTTACATTTCATAATCATAAACATGAAATTGAAGATGAAATCAGTTCTCGAAAGATTAATTCAGTCCTGCTCACAGCTGCGAAGACTGTGGAAATAAATATCATTTTGCAGTAACATATTCCTGACAAAGGGCATAACAAAAGACTGATTTCTATTCAGAGATAGTGGGTATATTTATTTTGCATGTTGGGGGGAGGGGCTGTGGTTGACTGCTTGCGACCCTGACCTAGTTTTGTAGCTGCTTATTATTCAGCTATATGTTTGAGAAATCTCTGTAATTTAATTTGGCAACCTCTTCTGCATGTCTGCACGTAGCAGTAGGTGCTGTTAATATTAGTCAAGCCCCATGCTGAATCATATTTATTTAGAAAAAGGAAAATCCTAATGCACTCATAACTCAGAAAGAAACTGTTAATTGTTAGCAGAGAACTGCCTGATTACAGACTGGATGTCTCGTCCAGGGCCCTGCCATAATTAGTAACCACTGTTGACATTTAGATTTAAATTGAATTTTCTTCTAATTAAACCCAGAGGGGGTTGATCCTCTCAGATGTACAGGTTAATAAAATTAGTCAGAAACTGTTAAACAGTAAACTGAATTCTCCAAGAGAGCTTTCCTAGTGCATTGTTAGGAATTCTGTAATTAATATTCAAAGGATTCATTAGATTTGGAGTTGTCCTTTTTTGTTTTGGGTTGCATCTGGGTTTGTTGCAGTTATTTCTTTAATTAGGTCTGTTTGCTTTTGATATCTACAGTAATACTAATTTCCATCATGTTTGTGCATGTGTAATTATAAGTGCTGTAGCACCATTCATCCGTACTGTGCAACTGTTAGGTGTAATAACGAGCTGGTTTTTTTCTGGGCATATTCAGCGAATAGTAAGCCCAAAAACTAAAAGTGGTGTAAAATAAATTTTAGGAATATAGCCTAGATTAACTGAGGTCTATTTCTCATCATCATACCAATGTTATAACTGCTACAGAGTCATTTACTTTTTTATTCACCACTGTTTCTTACTGATCCTTCCCAAGCTTTTTGTTTAAACAGGATTATTTTTCTGATGAAATTGAGATGTTTGTGTTTTTCCTATTGCTTCTTCAAGTACCGTCAGTTGGATTGTGATATCAGCCTACTTGAAATTAATCTGTGGTTTTGCTTTATTGTCCTGCTCAAAGATTAAGAAGTTAAGAGTAGGCAAACTATAAAATATGTGTGCCAGGAAATCTCAAGAGTATGAGTGATGTAAGAAAAAGTAGAGTCAGGAGTAACACAAGGAGATCTTTGAACATTAAACTTTGAGAATATCACAAATTTTGCAAAAGTGCTCTGTGGGAGTAGTTTCTCAAACAAATATTTCATAGCTGAACTCACTTGGTTTTTTTCATAGCTTATATACAGAGGAAATCCAATAAAATATTGGTGGGCACTGAGAACAATTTAGTACCTGTACTGAAAACTTAGTATCAGTTTTACAAACAAGAGTGAAGAATGCATTTTACCATTTAATGAGCCTCGTGAAAGTTATGGGTTTGGTTTTAATCAATTTCTGCCCCAATGTAACTTAAAAAAGAGGGTTTAGAGAAACACAAAATGATAAATGAAAATGTGTAAGGAATACTTTCCTGGAAGATACCTTGAAAACATAGAAGTTGTTCAATACTATTGAATTGAATTTACTCCCAAAAGGAATATAATTTCTATTCCTTTCTCCTTAATCATGTAAGCCAAACAAACACAAAAAATCTAGATGACTTCATTTTTCTTGCTTAGACTGACTAAATAAATTGGATTAGGTGAAGAATGCTTCTTACTCAGAATTGGCTTCAGATGGTATAAACACTAAAAATACGTGGAACAATTCACTGCACTGGTGCACAGCTAAATTCCTCTCTCCTGCAGGCTTGTTTTGTAGAAATCACAAGACAGATCAAATCAGAAGTGGCTGAAACTGTCAGGTGAAGAGTAGGAAATTTTAACCCATTTAAAAATGTTGTTGATCTAAACGAGTCTTTAATAGGAGCAGCTTGTATGGATAACAGCTTCTGGATTCCGGTACAGTTCTCAAAGAAACATCTGAAAAAATCTGAGTAAGAACAGTGAAATAGAAAACAAACTTCTTTAGCCCACAGTCCAGACCTTACACTGAAAAGAGACTTAATATTGCTATTGATTTTACAGAAAAGGTGTCTGCTATGGTGATGGGCAGTAGTTCTGCTGAAATCAATAGCTAATTAAACCTCCAATGAGAACGCAGTATTAAACTGAATTAAACTAAACTTTTGCAGTGGCCAAATCACATTACCCTGAAAATATACCCCAAAGTCTCAAAAATTATCTGTAATCACTTCCAAGAGCCATAAACTCAATCCTAAATTTGGCAACATAGTTACCCTATTGCATGGAATCCGAGCTTTCATGTGCAGATGAGAATATGCTGACCATGATCGTTTTATGAGACTGGGAGTGTCATTGAGAGTCCCTAGTAGGTGAACTTAGATTTTTCCTCAGAATCATGTACAAGCCAAACCACTGGCTAATAATGTAACATACATACAAAACTTTGTTTCTTGTATGGTTTTTAGATAATGAGTTAGGAAGAGCAGGTTTTTGATGTCTTAACAGCTAGGCAGGGCTGTTATAGCAAGTGGAAGCAGATGTGTTATCACCATGCTTTTATTACACTACATGCACCTCATTGGTGCCAGCAGGATGCCAATAGAGAGGAGAGAAAACAGCAGTTGCCAAAGAAGCCAACAGCGCGCCCGTGCAGTTTGGTGTGAAATGCTTCAGGTCAACCATCAGTAGTCAAGAAATGTAAAAATGTCCATGTTCCTTAGTTAACAGACGGATGGAGCAAAATGCAGACTTGGTAAAGAGCAGAAGGTTTGGACTGTGTTAAAGACTTCTGCCACTGAGCAGGGAAGCCCCTTGCCCAAGAGGCTGGAACAGGCATCCAGTTTGGGGCACTACGACCTGGTCTAGCTCAGTTTCTGACAGCTCTTATAGAAACAGCTACAAGGGGAGCCAAGGGAAGTTTAACTGGGCTGTATGGTAAAAAAGCCTAGGTCTTTGCACAGATAGTCACAGAACACTGCAGATTTCAAGGAGAGAAACATTGTTTGCATGGTAATTTGTGATTTCATGAGGAAATGTGGTGAGATGATGCCAAGGCTTTTTGGAGTAAAATGGCCTAGAAAATGCTAAGGACAAATAGCGGAGGTTCTTTCAGGAGTCTGTCACTGGAAACCATCATCTGTTATTGCTGCCTGTACATGTAAATTTTTGAGCCTGTTGCAGGAATAGAAAGAACAAAGAAACACTTTCCTTGCCATTAGTTGTTCTTCATGTCTTACAATATAACTTTTTACTTCTTTCATTTTTCCACATGGTTTTGACTGTGGATTAAGTAAGCATTCTCTGCTTAAACTTGTTAGATGTAGAATGTAAGCTTTTCTCTTTCTTTTGGGTTTTTTTGGGGGTTTTTTGGAGGTATCATTTAAGACACCTAATTTCTGAAGGAAGAAGTATATTTCTGGGAAGCACACAACTACTTCCACATAAATTCCATACTTTCTTCATTTTATCTGTTTCAGTCAAAACCCTACATTCTAAGTCACCTTGCCAAGTATTTTTATTGTGAAAAAATAACCGGCACCGACAATATTCTGTATTATCCAAAAAAGGGGTGAAGTCACAGAAACCCATTTTAAAATTGCAAATAATCTATTGATAATGTTTCTTTGTGTACATAGTGCCTAATGCATAGTGTTAATGTGTGTGTTGTGAATGGAAAAAAGAATAGCCATTATTTTGCGTACCAACTCTTGTATTTCAGATGTGAGTTTTCCGTACCCCAGATGCTCCCAGTCAGCTATTTCCTATGTTAAGTAAAATATTTCCTCAGCTGCAGATTTTGCATACAAACTGAGGAACACATGCTGTACTTACTCTTTGTGTAAAGCTTTCATTTGTGTCAGTGGGAGTTCAGTGTATAGCATGAGGATTGTATACAACTCTAGGTACTTGTAAGAAATATCTCCCTTTATACACTAATAGATTTGTCACTAGTAATTTTTTCCAGTTGTATGCTAGTTCTACCAAATCAGCAACAAAACGAAAATAGTAAAGATAACATGTAATGCTAGATAAATTACACTTGATATACCTTTTGCTTTTTATCCTCAATTTCCCGTCACCTGTATGTGATGGCTCACTCTTCAGCCTTTATTTTGTCATTGAACAAATTACTTGTGCAGGTACTCACTGGCCACAATGGGACTGCTTGCATTAGGTAGTTTTCATGGATAGGAGAGGGCTGCCTTGTGGGCAGTGATTAGAACTTCATCCCAAGTTCTAATGAAGGTGGTGGGGAAGTTTTCCTTAATAATTGAGCTCCAAGAGTTTATGCAGGAGAAAAAGTAGTGAGTCTGTTCATTCAGTATTTCTCTGACACAACTGTCCCCTCTCCTGCAAATAAGTTTCTGTTAAAACTAGCTGCAAATAGAACAGCATATGGAAGAATTTCTCTTCCATTTTATGGGCAGGAGGATTTGCATGGAACTAAGTTTGGAAGTGATGAGGGACTTGATAGTGTAAAGTACCTTTGCCTTACTCTGTGAATACAGTAATTTTTAGAATAAAGATAATTTTTAGCATTGCATACTAGGAAGCAACTATAGAAGCCGGTGACATTACAAGATTTATTTTTGTAGCCTAAGTAGGTGAATTCTTTGATGTTTTTGCATGTTCACAGATCCAGTGTTAGATGGAGATTTCCAAAATCACTGGGATATCTCAAGGACTAGTGTTTCTAAATTCATTTTGTCCCTATCAAAGATATTTACCAGCCTGAATATTTGCAGCTTGAATCAGCTAAATTTTGGGAAATCCTGGATGTATGGAAATTGGTGAAGCAGATGTATAAACTCTTTCAAAACTCATCTATCTAGGAAAACTTTTTGGAACTACAAAATTGAAAAAACATAGATGTTTTACTTTGAAATGCTTTCTGTCCCTTGTGCATGAAGGTTGCTATTATGCATCGGTGCCATCCGGTCAAATATAGAAACAAACATTAAGATATATAGTAAATTTTTTCAATGAAAGTAAAAGAAGTTTTACAATACTCCTACTAGTTCTGATAATGTTAAAGTTAGTATTTCAATGTTTTTAAATATCCAGTTACAAAATACAAGACATCTCTTTATTCTTAGCTTAGAGGCATGGTGTGTATGGGGGGATAATTTATGGTTTTGAAATGGATTACATAATTGGATTAGCTTTCAAAAAACAGACTATTCATCAGGTTAATAAATATTTTCAGGTGCAGACCTATCCTGTTCCACAACCATAAATTATCCTGTTCTTTCTCTTCCCTGTAGTTATATGTGTGTTTGTGCCTCAGATGTTTTGAAACTGTTGAGTATCCCTGTAGTTTAATTGAGTTTCAATGCGAACTGAGAACACTTTGCATGTCGCAAGTCGCATTCAGCAGAGGAACAGTTGGAAAGAAAAGAGACATTTTGGTGGATAGAGATAAGATCTGCTTATCTGCTTTTATGTGCATGAGTGTGCACATGCACGCGCCTTCATTTCCTCTATGGCTATATACGTGTGTGTGCGCACGCACATGACAAATCAAGATTTTACGTGGAAATGTGTGAAAAAATGTTGCCTTTCTAATCTTGCTATGAGCTAGACCATATGACTATGTTAAAGAGTTGGAAGAAACCTCTGGTGCAAATGTCTGAAATCTGATTTAGCTTTCTAGGCTTCTTGGCTGACAGCAAACTGTATTTTGGGAATGTGCAAGCAAGTAGTTAGTAAGAACAAAATAGTAAATGGGATGAGTTCTGGACACCACTGCAGCCAAATCTCTGAAATCTGGTTTTGAAAGCTGAGATTTATTAATCCAAAGTGCAGTGGCTGTAGAATTTACAGACAGGTTAGGGAGGCAAAGTCAGCAGACAGTGTGTATGTGCATGATACCACATGCATGTGATATACTGTGCTATAGTGCATATGAGTTTGCTGTCAGGTTTCAATCACTAATGCAGAAGAATATGCCTTATGGCCACCAGGATATGGTTTAAAGGATAGATAGTGCATTTAGGCAGAAAACACAGTTAGTTTCACTGGCATTAATTACAGGTTGAGTGAACTATCCTATATATCAGGATAACCCTGACAACAGGTTAAGGCAGGCAGTGCTGCTCATGCTGTACTGCCTTTTGGGTTTTTTTTTTCAGGAGCACTCCTGAAGGAAACTGTTGAGAGCTGTGGTTCTGTAAGTTCATATATTCATATATCTGACTTGTTATTATTAAATTTGAAACTTGGGGATGGCTTCTCCACTTCATTTGAAGGTCTGTACATCTGTGTGGTGAATTAAGTGAGAGGTTGTATTGACATATAAAAAAAGGCTTACAGAATCAAAATTCAAGAAACAGGGCATTACATGGGAAGGGAAGATAATAAAATTCTCATAATCTTCATACCTAAACTCACAACACATTTAGATTGTTTTAAGAACTAGTTGTACTAGCTATCATTGGAAAACTGTTAACTTATTCACTAGTAAAACTGTTTTTGATTAGTGTTGTTGCTTGGGTGAAATTCTGTGTAAGAAGGCTTCTTTGATACTTTGGGTGAGTGCATGCTTGTGAAAATAGATTCTGGGGTGGCTGCCTGGTAGTCTAAAGGCAAGATTCTGGACATTGGTCTTCCAAGGGTAAAGCTCATGTCCTTCCCAGAAAAGGAGGTGTGCCCTGAGAGCTTCATACAAGTCTCTCAGTAAAGTAAAATAAAATTGAAAGGAATGTGATTTTGACTTCGTTTATGTTAGGAAGATTTTACAACCTGGAAATGGAAAAACTATTTCTGGCTCATCCTGGACTTCAGCTCTTTATTGTGCTGCTCTGTTGCTTTCTGCTTGCTGGCAGTTACCCATGTGTGGTGCATTGCAAGATCACTGTGTCACTAGCTGTCTATTCTTTACATTTTCATTAGCCATATAAATGTTTTATTTCTACTGCAAACACTAATACTAAATAGTAGTGGTTAAGATAATTGACCTCCTTGGGCTTTTTCTTGTTCAGAAAATATTTGAATCCTAATGCATGTTGTGATCTCTTAGGTGCTAATAATAACAAAATATGCCACTTTCAATAGTCATGTTCTCACTTCATAATTAAATGAAGTAAATCACAGAAGATTTGAAAAACTGTTTTAGTACTTTATGCAAATTGGATATTGGTTTGAATAATAATTAGGTTGACAAAGTAGCTATAGGAAGCAATTTAACATTTCTTTCAAGGAAGGATCAAGATAGTTGATACTGTTTTCTTTGGTGAGGAATGAGGCATGTTAAAAGTACCTTGTACAGTGATCCCTGATATCGGTGTTGAAAAATGAATACATACATTCTTTATTAGTGTGAACATAGATGTAGTATAACACAAAAAGGATTTTACAAGTGTTTGGAAACTATTAAATATAAGTTATGCATTTTCCATGTACTTTTACACTTTAAAAATTACATATTTAAGTCCTCAGAGTCTCCAAAAAACACTGTGTGGAAAAGGGTGAATTTGGGAGAGCACTTAAAGTTGGTGCAGTGAGGGGTAAAAAAGATAAAGCTGGAGAAAATTGCTGTTGACTGGAATCAAACTACACTAGTTGCTTACAATTGATTGTGTGTTGTTCAACCAGAAAGATAAATCAGAACATAGAATACTGCGGTAGAAAAGTGGTTTAGATGTCATAGAGACAGTACGACTATTTTTATCTCTCAGTTGTAAACCATAGCTTACAGTGGCTGAAATGACATTGAACTGTTTTTCTCTTTGATGATTTACAGCCTGTGTAGTGAGTTTGTAGGAGCAGATGTCACGTTTTATGTATTTGAAAGTGTCAACACTGATGACTTATGTCTGAAGATTCTGTGCATGAATCAATAGAATGTAGTGATTTCCATTTCTTAAAAGAGTTTTCCCGACATAATAAAAAGCATATAGTGAATTTTGGTCATTATAATGCTACTCTTGAACTCTCATTGTTTTTCCCTGTATTTTCCACTACCAGGAGATCATTATTTTGCAAATTCGCTTTCCTTCCCACCCCATAAGCACAAAAATCTACAAGTAAACTGTCTTCTTTTTTACTTAACCTGGAAGGTGTACAATGCACATAATTTTCTTTTCAAAAATGAATGATAAAAAGCTTGGATGAATTGATAAAAGAAAATGCACCAACATTGTCTTACCAAGAATTATACCAAGCAAATCTAGACAGATCTCATACTGCCAACTTTCTCCCATATTTCAGAATACTCACTGAAAAATTTTGGAAAAAAGTACTTATTCCATTAAAACCAAAAGTCAAATTTACATTTAAATGGAAAATCTATCAATAATTTAGCATCTACAGACCTGGAAGTTTTATTTTAATCTTTAAAAAGTCCACATAGACTTTAGCTTGCATGTGTGCAATATGTGTACATGTAGAGGTGTTCCTTTAAGAAGTCATGCAGTCTCAAAAGCATGCAGGAAAATATTAACTTCATTTAACATTTTTAATTCCTTTTGTGGAATGTCTGTCTGTAAAAAAAAAGTAATAGGTGTGTAAACAATGGACAGAAAAATGCTTTTTAGAATTTTGTTAATACTTCTGTATTAAAACAATGTCACAGATTTGATATGTGCATGTGCTGGCCAATCAAAATTTTGATTGTAAAATATACTTTAAAAATTACTTTCTACATTTTCCTAGTTCCGTATGTCCCATCTAGAAAAGCGTAAGTTGAAGAGCAACAAAGCCTGAGATCTTAAAATATCCTTGAGTTTCTACAGTAAGATTCTCAGTTTGCCCATCATGTACTTTCATCCAAGCAATGTCTTCACTGAGTGTAAGTTTCTTACTTCATACAGGTGAGAAGGGCAATTATGGGCCTCAACCTTTGGCTTTGACTGCATTTGCTCAGCTAGTCCACTCCTCTACCACGTATGGATTTGGAGAGCAGTAACAGATTCCTCTGGAAAAGGCAGTCTGCTTCTCCTCTTTGTACACACAGAACAAAAGTCTGAATATAAATGATGCATTTCATGCCTATGTCTCATCTGGTGACTCTTATCTATATTAGTCCATTGAAGACTTGTCTTCCACTAGGGAGAAATGGAGCAGGGAATTGTGATTTCAATTGGAACTGAAGGTGGTTAAATTGCACAAGGAAAGATTTAATTTTAGGAGCAAATGTGTTCGCTTTTCAGTCATAATATGCATGGAAGCTAAGAGTTTTCCTGATGCGTGATTACTGTATGATGTCATATGTTAATTCTGTGAACACATTTTTTCGTTCTTGACAGCAGTGGGGTCGTAGATTATTGGTGTCAAAAGTGCTGCCTAGCACTGCAGGAGATCAGGGAAACTGATAGAGCATTTCCTCACATTTGCCAAATCTCTCTGTTGAATTCAGTATAACATTATTATACTGACAGCCTTAGAGAAATAAGAGGGTAAGGCTACTGAAACAGCTATGCCACAGTGTATTTAATAGCAATGGTAATTATTAGCGCAGAGTTCCTGTGTTGTGCTAAGTGTTTAACAGGCTCCTGCCCTGAGGAACTTGCAGCCTTCATGGTGCTCATGACAGACGGGCAAAAATGTGATTCAGCTTTACACAGAAAAGTGTCAAACCCCTGCAAGCACAACATATAAATTGTTTCCTCTGTTTTGCTAGGCATTCCCCAGTCTGCCTAAGGTGTCTGTCATTAGCTGGGGCTTGATCCTGGCCAAGCTGAGCTTACACAGCAGAAAGCCCTGAAATAAGACCTAGCTGGAAAATTGTTCTTCTGATTCCAGACTCATGTTTGCCAAACCTGACCTGGTTACAGCTAGGATGGATTTAATTTTTGTCCTAACAGCTGATACGCTGCTTTGTTTTGGATTTAGTAAGAGAATAGTGTTGATAACGGACTGAGCTTTTAGTTGTGGCTCGGTAGTGCTTGCTGTAAAGCTGTGAATTTTTGGTTTCCCATGCACTGCCAGTGAGCAGGTGCATGAGAAGCTGGGGGGTAGGGTAACATAGTGATCCATGTGATCTATGTGATCCAAACTAGGCAAAATCATATTCCAAACCATAGAACATCGTGCCCAGTGTGTGAACTGGGAAGAGCTGGCCAGAAGGTGCCAATCCCTGCCTAGGATGGGATGGGCTGGGCTGGGCTAGACATTGGGTGGTGAGAAACTGTACTGGCATCACTTGTCTGTCTTGGGTTTTGATCCTCCTTTCCACAACAACAACAACAACAAAACCAATAATAACTATTGTTGGAATATTATATTAAAAAATAAATTCAGTTGTTAAATAGTTTCTATCTCAAACCACAATGTTTAGGAGTTTTTTTCTGGTTTTCCCTACCCGGAAGGATAGGGGATGAGTGAGAAGGTGTGTGGTATTTAGTTGCCAGCTGCGGTTTAACCATGACAGTGCCATAACACAGAAGGTCTTTCAAGGTTTTATATTAGCGTTTATAAACATAACTGTATATTCACATAATTTTCTTCAGCAAAACCTTGTCCTTTCTTATCAAAAGTGTCTGCAAAAGAACTGATTGCCTGGAAACCCTAATATGGTGCTCTAGGGATGTTTGAAAGTTAAAATTAATGACCTTTGAATCTATCTTTTAATTTCTGCATTTATCCTAGAGTTCTGGAGTCCAGAGTTATCATCATACACTTTCTGTTGTCACCAACCTTCACTCATACTGGAAGATGTCTTTCAGCTAAAATTACCAGTTCCATACCAGACCTGTGAAACAGTATCTCTGGTAATCACTGTAGTGATTTTTCCAGTTAGCAATATTTTTTATAGTGGTTCAAGTTTTCTAAAGGAAGAGGTCACAGGTTGGTCCACATGACACCAGACCTCTTTCAAAATATGGAGTACACCTGTCTCAAATGCCGGAGAGTTTTAAACTAGATTTAAAGGATGAAAGGGCTAAAACCTGGCACACTAAAGCTAAATCTGGGGGCAGCATGCTGAAGTTTGATAGACAGAGGGCTAGCAAGATCATTTGGTCTGCTGTCTGGAGGTAGGAAATGGAAATAGCAAAGACACAAGGGTTACTTTATCACTCTCTAGAACTGCCTGAAAGGAGGTTGTAGTTCGGTGAGGGGTGTTCTCTTCTCCCAATAAATAAGCCATGGGACAGGAGGAAATGGCCTCAAGTGGCACCAGGGGGGATTTAGATGTATGTTAGGATAAATTTAATCACTGACAGTGTAGTCAGCATTGGAACTGGCTGCCCAAGGAAGTGGTGGATTCACCATCCCTGGAGGTACTCAAGAGATGTGTTAAAGGAGCACTTGCAGCCTTGGTTTAGTGATGGACTTAGTAATGTTCAATTAATGACTGGACTTGATCTTGAAAGTCTTTTCCAGCCTAAACAAGTCTATGAGTCTATTATTACTAAAAAATAGGCATTTTGGACAATGATTTGTTTTCCTTAAGTATTTCTATGAAAAAATTTCGCATAATTTCACACAATCCCAGCAAAACCCCTCAAAATATGATTAAAATATTTGAAAAAAATTGTTTTGAGAAGTTCAATAGGGAGTGTTTATGATTGAGCGGGACATGACTTACTCTGATCCTGAATATTTTTTTTTTACTGATCAGGCTCCATTCTCAGGAAGCTGTTCCACATGACAATTAAGTTGAAAGGGTACCATTTAGTCACAGACTAGACTATGCCAGAACTATAAGTTCACATTCAAACTTTGCATGCTCTCTTCCAAGGAGAGGGGAGACCTTCCAGTGACTCCTGCTAGCAAAGCTGAGCATTTAATGATGTTTATTATTACTGTGGAAGATAGAAAACTGTAATCTCAGCAGATAAGTGTATGAGATAATTCAGTAATTGTGCAAACAGATTTTTAGTCACAGCAGAACTGTGACTACAATTCATCCACTTTAGTATAGAATAATTTCAAAACTTTCATTAATGTGATCAAACAAAACTTGAGACTCACCATTTCCCACAAATTCTTGTCTTCATCATTTGGCAGATAGTCATATAAAGTATCAAAATATGTATTTCTCTTCTCTTTAGAAGTTGATCAGCATACAAAATAAGAACTATTAATTTTTGCAGTTTAAAGCTTCTCTTGGCTTTACAACGTTTTCCAGATTTCTAGTATGGTGAGAATGGTGGTTCTAGGTTCAGACAAGGCTCTTATACCATTCGAGCTTAAAGATGGCTATGAATCATTTCCTGTTCTTTGACTTGTTTTGTTCATTAATGTATCATAACTAAGGAACTGAGTATTATTTTTCTGCCTTGCACAATGGTGTGCTGTTCAATGAACACAATAAAAATGCTGAAGTTCATTAAATGATGGTAGTTCTGTATCTTGTCTCAGGATGTGCTAAAACATGCCCAACATGTGTCCTAACAAGACTACAAAAGGGGGTCATCATGGATGCAATTTCCAATACCAATTGTTTTCTTCTCAGAGCTTGTCAATGATATTATTTTCATATAATTTAAACAAACATTGTGATACCACCTTTTAAACCAGCTGTAGCATGCTGATTAACATCACCAACATTTATTTCTTTTCTTCCTTGAGAAAACTTTAGATAGTTTTCGTTTTTGTGAATCTAAACCAATAAATGAATTGCTAGCAGTTGCAAAGGCTGTTTAGAAGTGAGGATTAGACATTCATATGGGTTGCATTCAGAGCAGCTGTAGCACCAAGCTTCTGTAGTAAACTGGGGAATTGCATAGGTGATGATTCTACCTGATTCTAACTAGAATGCGAATGTGTAGCATTGGCAAAAGTTCATAGATATTGTTGTATGTGAGTTGATGATAGAATGGGCATGTTGAATTTAGCCAAACTATAATTTAGTCCTGACAGTCTATTTTGTTTAGCATCCAGTTTTCACTTGCAGTGACAAGTTTCTTCAAGGTAAGAAAAAACTATATTTTCAACACTATACTTGTATATTCTTGTCATTTCACACATTATTTATTAAAAAAAACCCCAAACATTTGACACTCTTCCAGAAAAATAGACCTGCAAAACCAGTATCTGTGTGTTTTATAGTACAAAATCAGTTATGTCAATTTAAATTAAAAATCTATTTAAAATGATGAAGGTAATTGCGTATTTTTCCAGTGGAATAAATAGAATTTTTCTGTTCAAAAAAAGGGGAAGTGAAAATGTTACAGTAGTTAATTCAAATTTAGAAATCCTTACAATTTGCCAAGAGTATGTCCATAAGATGTTTTTGCTATGGGATTCCTATTTCCTAGGAATAATTACATGAAAAGTTTAAAACATTTTTTATTTGAGATTGAGGATATAATGTCAAATCCAAGACTTTTTTGAGTCTCAACATCTCAAATTCATTAATTCTTTGGGATGTGTAATGAGCTGATTTACAGGGTTCTGTATTTTATTAAATTTTATGTGTACTATCTCTATTTAGGAGTGACCAATTGTCATATTGCGATTTCTAAAACTTAACAGGAAAGACTGTATTTTCATGATACAAATAAACAAACAAAAAGGTGATACTTTTAAATAGATTTTAATATTTTCATTGCTAGCAATACTGTTTCAGAACAATTAAAGTGTCCATTTTCTTTGCCAAAAACACAGTTTAATGAAGAATATTAAGTGGAAAGAAGGTTTAGGCTTTTTGAAATCAGAAAATGTACTTCAAAAACTTCATTTTAAAATGCATGTAATTGCACAGAATGCATGTTTCCTGGGCATAATCTTGAACTGTGAGATGGTTTAAGGGAAAAATCCATATTTCTGTGATCGCCTATGACTTCAGAGTCATCAGGAGTGGCAAGAGAGTGCCTTAACTCTACTGCTCTTAGTCTAGAGTGGTAGATTAAGCTATTAGAGCTTAAAATATCCCCTGCAGCAACAGGTTAACAGATCTGTGGAATGAAACAGATGGTGGTCAGGACCAGGCATGGGCTTGCTGCATTTTGTTGTTGCATTTGTTTTTCGGAGATGCATGACTTTGCATCAGCTCAAACTTGGCTGGTCCAAGGGATCTAACACTCATTAACAGTTGCAGTACATCTGGCAGTTGTTTCATCCAAGAGTAATCTGTTTGTGTACTTCTCAATGCCTTCATGCCGAGAAATTGCTATAAAAATATACTTCTCATCAGAGTTAAACACCAAAGTAAACAAATCCAGCTCCAGCGTGTGGAGAGGGCAATGAAGATGAAGTAGGAGCTAAGGAAAATGACACAATTAATGTGTACCTTCTTTCTTTGCATGGAAAAGGTTTGCGAGCAGTTCCTGATGCTTTTGGTGGAATTGCTGCAGACTACCTTTGTAACCTGCTGCTTAACACCAAGTCATATGCCTCTGTGCTCCCATGTGCAATTCTTGCGTGGAGGATGTATTGATCAACTGTAAGACTTGCAGTGCTGCATTGGAAAGGGAGATTTGTTGGAGAACTTGCTCTTGTCATTTTTTTCAATTGTTGCAGCTTGTTTGTGTTTAAGGGTGTGAGTTTTTTAAGAGAAAAACAGTAATACAAGTTTTGATTTAGGAGTTTTATGATAAGCCTCTTGGAACCATCTAATCTTTAGTCATTGACTTTCAAAATGAATATGTTATTGATCCTTAATGCTTCCTAGAATATCTCTGGCATTTGGTGGATACTTTTAGGAGCTTATGCTGCAAATCTCAAGAGAGATGTTAAGAGTGAGGTGTTGAGAAAAATTTAGCACACGTAAAGTGGCAAAGAGTGACAGCAACAAGAGCTTCTTTGTATAAGAAGAAGCTCCTTTGCATTGTAAGAACAATAAAAAAAGACAAAACCCAAGGAAAATGTGGAGGTGCTACCAATGGTGAAAGTGGATAGTGAAAGTGAATGCAGATAAACCTGTGATCAATGCTACCTTTACCTTTGTGTCCACTGACAAAATCTCATGGTCCTTTGAGGCTAGAGACACAATTCAAGGAAAAGAGGATTTCCCAGCAGTAGGAGAGGATCCAGTCAAGGATCTGTTGAGAAATTTTTACCCATGGAAGTCCATAGGATTGGATGGGGAGTGGCCAGCACACAGAGAACTGAAAGCATTGTGAGGGCATTCTCCTTTGTTGTTGAGAGGCTGGAAGAGATTCCCAATGACTGGAGACCGGAAATGCTGCACCCATCTTTAAAAAGGACAAGATCATCTAAGGGACTACAGGCTGGTTAAAGCTGATTCCTGAGAAAATCATTGAGTGTGCCCTCTCAGAAGCAGTTTCTGCACACATGAAGGAGAATAAGGTGCTTAGGAAAAGCAGCAAGGATCTCCTGAGAACTAGTCATGCCCAGTGACCTCTCTGCCATCTGTGGTGAGATGATTGAATCTGGGGGTGAAAGGTGAGTAGTGGATCTTTGATCTTGACTTCATTAAGGCTTTGACGTGATCTCCCTTGGCATCCTTGTACTTCAGTTGGAACAATACATTTTAGATGGGTGGAATGATAGATGTGTGAGGAACTAGATGGCTTGTGAGACTCCATGTGTAGCAGTTAATGGTTCATATACTGCCTTGAGGTTTGTTAAAAACAGCGGTCTTCATGGGTCTCTTCTGGGACCTAGTCTGTCCAGCATCTTTTTCAAAGACCTGGGGGAGTTCATAATTGACACAGCCTTGTCAGGTATGGAAATGACACAGAATTAAAAAGGCCAGTTGATATGCTTGGGGGCAGCATCACCACCCAGAGGGGCCTACACAGGTTGAAGCAATCATCCAACAAGAACCTCAGGAATTCAGCAAAAGCAAAATGCAAAGTCTTGTACTTGAGCTGAACCAACCTCTGCATTGGTACATGCTAAGGACTTACTCGCAAGGATCTGGTTGGCTGGGATGCTGCTGAAAATTATCTGAGTGTCCTGATGGGGACAGTGGGCTGAACACTAGCCAGAAATGGGCTGTAGAAGTGGGAGAGGCTAACAGGTTACTGGGCTGTACCAACAAGTCTATTCCCAGTAGATCAAAGTGTGTCATTATTCCTTTTTCTTCATATTTATTAGAGCACAGAATAATGTAATAACTTGTACAGGTTTGGGCTCATCAGTATAGAAATATTTCGTGAACTGGAACAATTTTAATGAAAAGACACCAAGGTTGTCAAAGAGAGATCTAGGAACCAAGATTTTTTTAACCGAAATAAGAGGTAGATTTGAGGTACCTAAGAGCAGCCCCACCAGAATCCACAAGAGAACTTCTGAGAAGATAGAGCCATGTTCTTAGTGAGGAACACAGTGGGTTGACAGGGCATTTATAAATTGAAACATGGGATGTACCTATTGGATAGACAGGAAAGAAAATTATCTGGAGGAATAAATGGGCACATGGAACAGTTACTTAGAGATACTGTGGAATCTTGACTGGTGTAGGCTTTCAAGACTGAGCTGATCAAAGTTCTGATCAGCTTCATCTGAGTAATGTTGACCCCACATTGGGCAGGAGGTTGGACAAGTGCCCTGCTGGGTCTCTTCCAACCTGAATGTGTCTGTGATGTGAACCCAAACGAGTCTGTACAGGTTCTGGGAGCTTGCCACTCGTATTTTACCTTGCCAGCACTTCATGAATCTTATGTTTTCTTCAATGGATTGTGATTAAATATAGTAATGAAAATTTCCAAGGACCAGTGTGGACATTCTTGGGACTAGTGACAACAAAATACTTTGGGTTGAGGTGTTTTTACAGATATCTTGCTTCTGTCAAATAGTTAGGTCAGTAGATTTTCTAACTGAAAAGATGAGTGTCAGCTACAAATCCAGAAATCCATTGCACACTTTTTAAAGTGATCATTACTAAAAAAAGCTATTGCAGCCTTATTCAGTATATGACATGAATAAATTGCTGACTAAATAATTGCTGTGAACATTCTTCTAATAAAACTTAGGCCTGGATGAATAATTTATTTAGTAACTTAATGCTGTGTAAGTTAGGTTTTTAAGTATGGCTTTCTTATTTAAGGAACGTTTCATTTTACTATTCTTTCTTCAAATAATTTCTTGTTCTTCATAACTGTTAGAGCTGATGAGTGTGAGTACTTTTGCTAAAGCATTATATGAAATGGACATGTTTCAGGTATGCAGTTTGAGTAAAAAATGTTATGTGAAGAGAATCTGACATGTCTGTCTTAGAGGTGGAGAATGGCCTGTTCAGGCAGCAAGCAAGGTCTGTGCTACTAAGTAGTCCTTCATACACCTGCCATGTTTGCCAGTGTTGTTGTCTGCATTGTAGAAGGCGATGGGATGGAAAGTAAAGCTCCTCTTACTCCAGGTGGAGTTGAAGAGGAACTGCAATGAAGTTAATGTGAATGCTGTAGTCTATTTGCACTGCTGCCAAATAGCATTTATTACTTACTACCCATTGTTCTTGCAGGTGTAAGAAACCTAAGAAATAGCTTAGACTTTTGGCATTACACTTTCTTGTTTCTTTTAGTTCTCATTCTGTTTTGAACATTGTTATTTCTCTTCTGAAAAAAAAATATAGAGAATGATTGTCATTAGTGGTGATGCAGGAAGACAAAGGACAGTTTTCTTTACATTGACTCTGTTAACCCTACAGGCTCAAAATTGTAGAGATGCTGTTTTGATTTGTAAATTGAATAAATTTGACATGAGAGTGAGAACAGAAAACTGCAGCTTTTACAGTGGCTATGTGTTTGTGTAGTTAGATACATGTATGTCTGTCTATACAAACTACTAATAATGTATGTATTAGCTCTTTGTGGACTATACTCTTAAAAGCCATGCGGGTTTTTTTTGTTTATGGCAAGTTGACTGATCAACAGAATCTCTGTAAGATTTTGATTGAGTTAATTGCACTCAAATTTGTGGCTGAAGTGAATGGTGGTAAAATCCTGTCTGAATTTGACAATGTCGAAATCTGTGATTTGAAGCCAAATGTTATAAGCAGAACCCATTGGAAGAGTATATTTATCTTGATTTCTTAATTTTATGAGTTAGAAGTTAGCACAAACATTTTCCATTTTTTGTATCCTTTTCCAGTGAACTTACTTTCCCTGCTTTTCACTGCCTAACTATAAATCCTCACTGTTTAATTGCTTATGCCATCCTTTTCATCTGAACAAACTTCTGGTATAGAATCCATTCTTCATGAGTATTAGTTTAATTTTGTTTCTCTTCAAATCTGGTTAACCTCTTTAACATTCAAGACTTTATGTTAAGTCCATATAAGTAAATGTGGGAGTCTTTCCAATCATTTAGCATATGCACAAAATGCAGAGATATTTTCTTCTCACTGCTGTAGCATTGAACAGATTCATGATCTAAGAGTACCCTGGTAGCATTTGGCAGCAGATTTAAACACTTCTTGCTAAAAAAAGGTTAAAATATTTTTGTAGATTGGGTGATCCAAATCTAAGGGGCCTTATCTGCAGTCATGCCAACAAAGTTATGCTTGACAAAGTTGGAGATGACTATTCCTCGATATCATCAAATGTTACATCTTCAAACACAGGATGTAAAGGAGCACTTTCTAACTATGACCTGTAGAATAATTATTGGAAAATGCAGACAAACAGAAAGTCTCAGGGGCCATTTTGGAATCAGTCAAAGGGCATGATGCCAACTACTTCACAGGAGCCATTATTATTGCTTTTTTCAGGAAACAATCCTTGACATTGTTAAGTCTCTCCAGTCTTTATTCTGATCTTAATGTTCCCTTTTTTTGGAAAGTATAATCTATCTGGCTGTGTTTAATTTTGGAAACACTAGTCTTACAAACTCAAAGTGAAGCTGGCCTTAATCTCAGTGTTGTGTGAGTGCACATGTGGGATGATGGAGGCCTCTTCTTCTTCTTCTGTTTTGAAAAATGCTCATTGTATTTTATACATAATACTCAACTACTGTCACAGCCCCTGGCTGTGCTACAGTCATGACTGGTCCTTTCTTGAGTGAGTCCATTGCTTTTTTGCCTGCTCTGTACCAGAGAGGGAAGACATCCATTTGAGAAAAGGCCCAAGTTTCACCTTTTGAGTTGCTTCCCTATGAGGGTGATGCTGCTTTTATTTTTATGTCTGTTGTAGTTTTACTGCTTTGTCTTTTAGAATATGTGTTTCAGTCTCTCAATCAATGTTGTCTTCGCCACTTAAAATTGAGTTTGTCCAGCTTTAATTAACCAAGCTGGATCCTCAAACATTAGCTCCAGTGCACTCACCTGTAATGTTTTACAGATGTTGCAAAATACTAGCACAATAGATAAATACACCCATTTTAGACAGTGCTAGCACCAAAGGAAAACTCGTAACAAGGTCTTTTTTGGCATTTATTTGGCTTCTTTTCTGACAACTTGGCACCGGAGATCAAAAAACTTTCAAAAGACATTTAAAAATAAGTCTTCCACAAAGCACTCAAAATAGGGATTGATGTTGTATTTTTTTATATTATTTTGCTGACATTGGCATAAAGAAATATTTAACCTAAGTTCACACTGGGAAATCAGAAACAGGACCAAGAATGGAATTTTCAAATTTTTCACTGGCTGTCTAGTGGCAATATTTATCCCTTTAGGAAGAAGGAACTGAGGTGCCTTTTAAAGCAACCAGAACCAGGTGTACAGCAGTGTAACTCAGCAGATCAACAGTGTTTCCACTGAAATATTTAGTTTTCTGATACATGCCATAATTTTTTCTGTAAAATATTTGACAGCTTGTAATTTATTCTTAAATTTAAAGTGCACTTACATTTATTGCAGAATATCTAAACTGCATTAGAGGTAATTTATGGCAGGGGTCCAAACCAAAATTGACCATATCAAACTACGGTTTTCATATAATCTCTCAGTGAACAGCAAGAAAAAAGTATTATTTCCTCATGATTTTTTTTCTGAAAGAGGTTTTTATTTTTCTTGTTTCATATCAGAACTTTGTTTCTTTTGATGTATTTTTCAAATTCACACACCTAGTAGATCAGAAAATACTCATTCTCTTCTTATGTATTGTGAGCAATAAGAGCTTATCAAGTAGTAATAAATAGACATTATATGAACATTGTGCAAATGGAGGGTCCATTTTGTGTTTTGGGTGTATTGTAGGTATGCATATAGATGTGTCTCATACGTGGATACTTTTTAGCTCTTATTCTTCAAAAAGTGTTCTAAAGGAAATGCAAAGCTAATGATCTGTTATTGTGGGGAACTCTCCTATTACACTGGAAATCTGCTCTTACAGAATCAAGCATATGGTAACACTGCAACCATATGTTGACTTTTATATTTAGTAAATGCATAAATATGATATAACCTTTATAAATTTCATTTTATTGTATTTTGACTGATAGGACTTCATTTTCAAGTGGAATTAAATGCTCTCCTTCCCAAATGTGTCATATTGTTGTATTTGCTGAAAAAACCTGTGAGTTATTAGTACAATGTGAAAAATATTTCCTGTAATTTGTGTGTTTGTACACACACCTCCTAAGCTTACACAGTGATGAAGAGAGGGAGAAATGCATCAGATCTAACAGCCACTGAAATGTGAACACCCTAGAATGTGTCTTTTTCTAACTGTAGAATCCTAATGACTGTCTGGCAGAGATTTACATGAGATGTGCAATATATGAAAGATCAGTTTGAATGTCTGGTCTCCTTTTTTGCTGTATTTTTCTTAGTGAACTTCTGAACCCATTACATTTTATGATAAAAATAATTTGCTTTTCTGTTGCCCTTATTATTAACCTTCCCCCCAACCCATAAGCTTTTTTTGGGCTTTTTTCTTATGTCTCTGTAGAACTTATGGGGACTCTTTGTCCATATTTACTAGTTCATTTTCAGTGTTATGTCAAGACTTGAAGAGCTAAATATAACTTAATGTATATTCAATTTTAAGTTCTTATCTGAATGTGTTCGTGTGGAAAATATTTTTCCCAGAAAATCCAAAGTTACTTGCTTTCCATTGAGGAATGAAGAATTAAGGCAAGTCAAGGAAAAATTGATTAAAAACCAATGGTTTAGATGTGTCAAGCAAAATAATTCTCAGTTCCCACCATAAAACCACACCATGATTCCTTACTCATTTACTTTACTTTGGGTGTGTAATGGTTCACACAAGGATGAAAGCTGTAGCAGATACCACAATTCCTATTGTGCAAATTCCAAACATAAGTACTCCCTGTGGCTTTCTTCAGAAAATGTTAACCAGATTAGAAGAGGAAGAATTTCACCTCCTCTCTAACAAGCCCACCATTCAGAATGTGTTGCTTAAAATTATAAAACATATATTATCTTTTTTAGTAACTATCTTGGCAACCATTTCTAAGTTATCTCCTACTTTGGACTTTCTTCTACCTAAAGTGATCACACTACTTGATTTCTGTTTTTTATCTGGAGCATGTATTGAGCATAAAATTTTTATCTGGAGAATGCAAAGGATCTGATGGGGAGTGAAATGACCAAAAAGACACATAAAATCTTCATGGCAGCATTCAGATTTGGTTAATGAGTAACACACACTGCAGGATAGTTAAATATTAATACAGTGCTTCCTTATAGTTAGACTAAAATTTTGTAATCACTTAGATTAGCATAATTCACTAACTTCAAGGTCATTAGTAGAATTTTGTTATTTATTTAAGATGAAATAACGTAATTTCCAAGTGAACCTTTCTTATGAACAGTATCTTTCAACATCTTCTTAAAACTTTTCACAACAATATTTTCTTACATAAGTAATTCTACATTTTCTGGAGCAACAGGAAAAAATAAGTTTTCCAGCCTCACATGACTTTCCAGAGATATACCTTTTTTGCCTGCATGGTTTTCCATATGCTTTATGGGCTCGGTATGTCAGCTGGTGTAGGCAGGTAGAAGTATTACCTTCAGGTAAGTCAGTCAGGCTGTGAATATATATTGCTATTTGGGCAAGCAGTGGTTTGTGATTGCAGAAGATTGTCCAGAAAATTTAAACTGCGTGGACAGATTTCTTTTTTTCCTAGTAGACATGGGAAATGGATGAGCTCTGTGAAAGATTTCAATTTTTTTAAATGCCGTTTTCAAATCAGGGAACTTGGTCAATCATTAGATACACGTGCTTATGGTAGTAGTCTTCATCTCTAGGTGCTGAGTGATGGGAGGCAGGAACTCATCTATTGACTGCAAATTCTATTTAATTGTAATGATCTGAGGCACTGAACTTTTTATTCTTAGACTTTGGTAGCATAATTCTGATGTAATGCATACTTGTCAAATTCTGTTTTAATTCCATTTTCCTTCTGTGAAAAAAAAAAATTCTATATACCTTTGGTGAGCTATATCCATTAGTTTGAGCATCAGAGATGGATAGCCTGAGGTTGTCCTGTAAGTTTTCATTTTATCATTGCATAGGCACAGCATGGTATGCCAGGCACAACCAATGTAAGGAGGATTCCAGCATCTCCATCATACGGTAAGCTCCTGTCAGCAAAAGATCTTCTGCAGTGATACACCTCTTAAATTTGACAAAGAACATAGATTGTGTAAATCACACTGTTTTCATTGATTGGAGTCTGAGAGTGAATTAACCTTCCTTAAGGCTCCAGAAATCACTTTCATAAATGTGAATAGTACAAGAAAATGTTTAGTGAAGCTTTTCATGGATTAGTTCTTTGTTAGAGGATAAAGTATCTTTACACATAGAGATATGAAAGAGATAGTTTTACATGGAAACTTTTTTTTTTTTCCCTCCACTGAGCATTTGTTTACTATAGCCCTGTGAAGGTTAATTTTCATTTACATTTTACAGGGATATAGGGACAAAAAACTTTGAAAGACATCTTGCATTATGCTGACTATTAATTAATTCACCTCTGACTGAGGTGAATTTTCTGTGTAGAAAAGAGAAGTCCAAGTTTAGAATTTGAAAGTGATTCCCACAATTACTTTAGGCTTATCGTTGTAAGGGCTCTAAAGAAATATGTTTACAATTGAAGGGATTTAGGACTGGTTTTGTTCACTTTTTAAGTGTATCTTCTGATTAGTAGTTGGACTTCTGTGTTTTAACATTATTGTGAAAGTTTTTTCCGCATGAAAAATGAGACTCTCTTTCTGCTTGAGGAAACACGTGATTTACTTTGGTTTTGAGCTTCAGGGCCAGTGCCTAATTTTCTTTTTATCACATTCTTAGTTCCATAGTAAGCAATTTCCTTTGGCTTCACTGAACTGAAATTCTTTGGATATCATAATTATAAACTATACATTATTACTTCCTACATTTATTTTTAAAGAGAGAGATTATAGCATGTAGTTTAAGACTGCTTTTATTTTATTGTCTGTGAGTTTATTAATGTTTGTGCATGTAGAGTCTTCAGCAGATAGACTATCAACTAAAAATGAGCCAAACTTTATATATACTAGAATTCAAAGGCACAGCATAAAGTTGCCAAAATAAAATTGCTAGCACACCTTAATCACATTTTTATTACCTCATACTTCACTCTAAGAAACATATTTTCAACCAAGTTTTATATGAAACAGATCAAAGCGCCTCATAGCTCTGTAAAAACTCATAAATCGGGTGGAAATTATCCTATAGCAATTCAGAAGTCCATTTTGCTTCTATGCAATGTGCTAAATTGTTTCTTCTTTCACTAGCAGTCTGAACTAATAAAAAATGGGTTGTGTTTGTGGGCAGGGTTGCAATATTTTCATGCTGTAGTGCCATCAGCCTGTCCATAGATTGACAACTGCAACTATGAAAATTCTTCACTTCAGGACTCCTTTTTCAAGTTTGAGTCTGCAGGTAGTGCTGCATAAAATGTCTGCATCCATATCCCACAGTCCGACCCACTCTTTATTATTTCTTACTCTTGGGAAAAGTGGCACATGCACAAAACTCACCCTCAGACAAGGGAATCCTTTAATACAGACCGCATCATGAGATCATAGATTCTTCATAATCCCTAGCTCTGATCTCCAGAATAAGCAGAGGACTGAGATTCTGAAGTGCTTTCACAATGAAAGTGATACCATTTCAGCTTGTCAGGATTGGAGGGCACAGAGGACACCTGGACCTGGAGACAGTTAATGCACACTTTACACCATCTCATTCACTTCGTGGTGTGAAGTGTGCAGGGTTTGGCTCACAACTTTCACATGTCTAAGGTTTGATACATTTGCCCTAGAGTCTTTTTATACTTCGCAGAAGAAAAATATGCAAATCATATAGACAGTTCAGCTGGTCTGTCATGGAAACCTGCTTCCAGAGATGGAAAATCAACTCTATTACCTGTTTTCCTTCTTTTTTCATCTTTTGTTTCACTCCCCAGGCAAGATGTGGTCTTTCCTACCCAGGTTTGCACCCTTCTTTAGTCCAGCTTCCATGCCAGTCTTTCTTCAGGTGCTGTGCTTGCATTAGCTGTCATCTCCCTGCTTTGAGGAGGCCCAACATGAATTCAGGAACCCATAAGAGTGATATTCTGGGTCTGAGAACTAGTTTATCCTGTATGTAGGAGGGGAACATTGTTCTTCAGGCTCTGCCTCTCTTTGGACAAGATATAAAAGTGCATTTTCGAAGGTAATCAGGTGCAAAATGGAAGGACTGTTCACTCAAATGTGTCCAGAGTAAAATGACTGTGAGTATTGTTAAAATTTTCCATGTTGTTTAATTGAGGCACAGTGACCATGGAGTGAAGTCACAGCACACTTCTTCAGTTCATCCACATTATTTTTCCATCTGACAAGGATATTTATAAATTTCTGATTTTATACTGCTCTGGAGGGTGTTCTTGAGTAATGCCCCCTTTTTGCTACAGAAGTAGCAGTATTTCACTGATAATTTACATTTCCATTAGCAAAGCATGTTAGACCTCAACTGATCTTTTCCATATACCCTTCAAAATGGCTACTGAAGTCAAGGGCTGCTGAACACAGAAAAAAAGGCAGAATTTAGTCAATATTTGCAAAGCACTTTGGAGTACTTGAGCATAAAAAACATCATATTGGGTAAATATTAATTTCATTCTGAGTTAAATCCTGAAATCTGTACTTCAAATGTTCATAATTTCTGAGTTGAGGCAGATACATGCATATGAAAAGATTTTATTTGGACTCAGTTTGCTTGCTTACTTGTTGATCCTAATTGAAATGACTTTTTTTTTTTTTTTTTTTTGGTTTTTTTTTGTTTGTTTGTTTGGTTGGTTTTTTTTGTTGGTTTTTTTTTTTTTTTTTTGTTTAGCTTGGCTGAAGGGAAAAAAAAAGCAACAGCTACCTCTAGTTTTCTTGCTTTCTGTCTGAAAAGTACAGGCCAGCATGGAAAAGAAAATCAAATTTGAGTTTGTTGATAGTTAAGAAGTACCAAATGTTCCATATTTTCGTATTTAATACCATGGATTTGCCTTTTAGACCTGTTGGTGTTGTTGTGTAAACCAGATGTAAGCCTGACTGCTTTCATCTACCCTTTTCTGGGAATTTATGCATCTCAGTAGTAGGATTGCGTCACAGCAATGCCTAGTGGTGACACTACACATTGGAGATGGCTGTATTTACGTGATTTTTATTGTGTAAAACTTGCAGATAAAGTTGAAGTTGAGGCTGTAGTAGCAATCAGAGTAGAAAAGTGATATATATTTTTCCTTAGACCATTGGATAAAGAACTAAGGAGTATATTTGTGTTTAGTTTTCAGAAAAAAACCCAAGTGAATCTTGGTAGTGAAGTGTTGCTGAACCACCTTTGTGTAGACATCATAGCTCTCAGCTTGAGATGGAGAGTTGGAGAGAATTATCAGGTCCACAAACACACTGAGGAGCACCTTCCTCTTCCTTTTCAGGTCTTTCTTATCTTTCCACATGTCCCCTTTTTACACTGTCTGCAGTGACTATATCATTTATCGGTTAATAAGTTGTCTGACAAGATAGCCACTTTTTACCTAATTGTTCAGTTTATTTATGTATTATTGATGAGCCTAGACTTGAACTCTACTTTCCTTAGAGACTGCTTGATAAATCTGTTGGCTAATCCTATCTAAGGAACTGAATTACCTGCTGTAGCATAATACATGACATTGCTTTTGCTGTGTATTCTTTAAAAAGAGCTGATTATACATTTCCAATAAGCTGTGTTTAACAGTAAGAAATAAAATCACATACATAATTCACATTGCTGTCTGTGTTAACAAAGATCTTCAGTGATGCACTGTAATGCTTAAAATACTTCCCCAGCTTTTAAATCAATGTTCTGACTATTTTAGTTTGTAAGGTTCTGGCTCATGTAGCTAGAAGAATTTCTGAACTGCAAAATCTTGATTAGGAGTAAAACTACTAGGCATGTCAAAACACTTGTGTATTGTTAATATGATCTGAAAATATTGGAAATTAATCACCTTATACTTTTCAAGGCAGTAGTTACTATTTCAAACAAATGAATAAAACACCAAATTAATTTTCTATCAAAACATGAATCTAATGACGGCACATATCTGTACTCTGTTATTATTTCTGAACCTTTGACTTGTAAGCACTGACATAAGGGAAATTGGGGAGTATTACATGATCTGTAAAGCACAGGAAGAAGCAGTGATACTGTATGCCTAGCAATTTATGAATACGGCTATTAAGACTAAGGAGCCTCTGCAAAACCCTGGAGTCTCCTAATACTTCTCCTAGAAGGATATCACAGAACAGATTGTTGCTGACACCAAAAGAGGCCGTGTGCTGAATCCATGAGTGTAATTGCTTTCCTAAAAATGAGAAAAAAAGAAAACTGCACCGCAATGAGAGTTAAATTTTCTGAGACTGATCAATTTCAGTCTTGAAAGGAATTGGATTATACCAATATAGATCCAGACCAGTGTCCTGGTACGAGCCTCATCTGTGATAAGGTGTTATATCTGAATTGTATTCAAGTCAAGGACATTTTGCTCCATCAGGAAATATGTGTTGATTTCAACTGGTGCGGTGTTTGCCTTCTAATGTGGGAGGGAAGGATCCAAATATGGGTTTGGAAATATTTATGCAGCTGTTGTGTTTCTGCTGGAGTTGTATATCTACAAATATGAGTACAATTTGCCCATTTGATTTTCTTTGTTCCCTCATTACTGGATTGGCTTGGACGATTTTTTTACCTAACAAACACAGAATTAAGTTATTCTAGATTGGGAAAGTTTTGTTTGGAAATGAGTTTGACTATTTGAAGAAAGCTTACTCTGCGTATACACAGCAGAGACATAATCTTAGGCATGACCATTGAAGGTGCAATTTTTGGTTGCATAACTAAAACTTTAAAATCCATAACTTTAAAACTTTCAACATGCATTTCAGTCTTCCAAACAAAAATAATACATTTAAACAAAAATTATTGAAGCCATTTATTTCAAGTTTAATGTGTGCTAATTTAATGGTCTATAGGCATAAAGCATTATGATAATTTTCATCACATATTTTATCAAGTCATGAGGACATTGTATTAATATTTTTGTAGCTTGTACAGAAAGGTGAGAGAGTATAATATGGAGCACTAACAGGATAAGGCCTGTTTTCCATGGCATTACTGTTATAGAGTATTTGCATTGATTAATCCAATGGCTAGAGTCTGACTAGGCTATGAGATTTTTGAATTTAAACAATTATTGTACAATTGGGTAAAACAGAAGCAGATACTGTGATGCTGTGGGGAAAATGAAACATCAAAAGCTAATAAGAAACCATTTTTATATCATAAAAGCATAAGAACAGCTCCATCAAGCTTTAATCACATTGTTATAATACACACTTTAAAAAAATTATGTTAGCTCATTAGCAGGGGTTATAACAGAGATTGTTATAATTAGAGTAGGATTAACAAATACCGAGTTCTGAATCTATTTCAGTGCACTGAAGCACAGGCTGTGCTGTGTGAATCATAGGATTATCTGTATTTCAAGAGGTTTGTTTTCACATAGGTGTCATGGGCCAGTTCAAAACTGCTGACACGCACTTTGCAGGGGCTGGCTAGTTTAATTTCTGCCAAAATGGGGGAAGCCTGTGTCTACCTTGTCCATAACTCCTCTTCTAGCCATGAGATTTGGAGTACCTGTGTCTGGGCAGCTGGGTGGAGAACCACTGCCAGTGAATCAGAAACCTGACTGGCCAGCAGCGAGCCCAGCCTGGAGCTCCCTTCATGGTAAGTGGTAAAAATGAAGCACTTCCCTCCTGTCTCTGCATGGCCAGTGTAACAGAGTTCAGCTTGTTTCACTGCATTCAGGGACTTCTGAAGTATATCGTGCTGCAAATTCCGAAGTGACAGAGTCTTGCCAATATTAATTTGACAAGATGGTAATTGCCAATTTTTTTTCCTTTCCTAAGAGAAATTTCTCAGGGCCTGAAATGATTTCTGCTCAAAGCTAGAAAGACTGATACCAGTAAATAATGTCCTGTGAGTGAGAACACTGCACTAGATGTGAGAGAGATGAATTCAAGTCTTCATCAACAGATATTTTTAGGAAGTTGACAGCCACAGAAGTGAGGGAGGAAGACCCAGCCTGTGGCCTTGATGTGCAACTGATGTGTGAGGGAGTGGCAGAGTAGGACTGAAACAAACTTTCCCACAGTGCTACTGTGTGCTTGAACTACCACATTCTTCTGCTGAAAATGCCTTTTTCATTTCTCACATAAATGTTTAAAAGTCATCTTCATTGTAAGATTCATCTTGAAAATGCTTTATTTGAAAAAAACAGAGCTCTGACCTGGGCCAAAATCCATGGAGCTTAGGTCTTCACCATTTGTCATAGATCATGCTATGTACTCTAGTTATTTGGCAACTTTCCATACTACTGTGTAAATCAGGATAAGCTTTCAAAGATTTCATTTATTAAGGGCTGGTAAAAGGCAAAGCATTTTCTAAATAAAGTGTACAGGAAGAAAGAGGTTGTTGCATACCCAGGGTCTGGATGAACCCTGGGAATAGAGAACCTGTTCAGGATTATCCATGACTAATTGGAGCACTACATTCAATTTGGACAGCACATGAGATGGTGAAATGGACATCAGTAAAGGGAAGCGCTTAAGTGATTACAAATGAAGAAATGCTTGGAAAAAAGCATGTTGCCAGAGAAGGTTAAAGGAATTTGAAACTGGCTTTCTGAAGAGGAGGACAGAGTATCTCTCTTTGTGTTCACAAGGGTTAGTAAAAGGTAGAAGTCATTAGTCTCAGCGGACTGGAGGGACGGAAAAAGGCTGTAAGATAAAACGGCAAAATGGCTGAGGAGTTTGAACCAAAAGGGGAAAAATGTATGAAAGTGCCATTGCTGGAGTTGTAAGGCAGGAATTGACAATAAGGTTTTCTGGATGCTCCATGAAACTTATTCTGCTGTTATTGAGGGGATGCTTGAGGAGCTTCCTCCCAGCACTAATGTGACTGTCTCATGCTGATGTGCACGGCCTCTTAGAAAGACAATAGCCATGGTGCTGGTAATGCCAAATGCAAGGTTTGAGTAACTTTGGCTGTCTGATTTGCTGTGAGGAGTTTTCAATGGTAATAGATTCATAGATTCAGCGTATTGATGGAAAAAGCAACAGCCAGTGCTGAGCATGGCGCATGTTCTTCAAGAAGGAAGGAGGAGGAGGTGGGACATTTTTTGTCTTTATAGGGTTTTGATAACAGAGTGGCAGGTACAACTGTAGCTTTGTATTTTAGCTCTTTACCTTCAAAACTTAGAAAAAATTGAAATATATTTGCGTGGACTTGTCTTTTTATCTGTTAAAAAATATATCAGTTGTATAAAGGAAACACTGTTGCAGACTCTTTTTAAAAAGCTATTATGAGCGTAACTTGGCAAAATAGAAAGAAAAGATGAAAACAGTCATGGAATAATTTAGTCATAAAGTGAACTTGAAGGTCAAGTTTTATCTTAAAAGATGTAGAGAACACTTAGAATTTTTGAGAACAGACAAGTGATCTCAGATCAAGGACACATCTTCACTGAAATTGGTAATAAAAAAAGTAAAACAACTTTTCCTCTTCTGCTTTTGAGTAATATTTTGAACATTTCTAACCACATCTACTCCCAAATGACCTATTTTAGGATAGAATACTGCAAAGTTCTCTACATTGCTCTGCCAGGGTATCTCAGTTTGATCTGTAGACAATCCTAGCAAAAGAGTGAGTCAAGCTACAAGCCTTGTCAAAGTTCTGAATCTGTTGCAACTGTAAGTGTAAAAATCCACGTTG
This sequence comes from Sylvia atricapilla, assembly GCF_009819655.1. NCBI lineage: Eukaryota > Metazoa > Chordata > Aves > Passeriformes > Sylviidae > Sylvia > Sylvia atricapilla. The sequence goes on along the minus strand of NC_089140.1, from coordinate 115,379,667 downwards.
GTTCAGATTCTTCTTATGAACATTTATGGGGCTCCCTCTTCTTATTTGATGCAGACAGAGAATGTGTGATATTCTTAATGAAAATAATCCTGTTGAAATTAAGGAAGATGCTCATATACCAGAGTAACTGTGGATGGAAGCAGGATTGTCCACATAGCTGCCACAGTAGCTGTTTTGGTAAACTATGATTGTGTATCAGCCCTACAACACCCTTGTCATTTAACAGATGTCCATGTTTTCCTAAAGTCCTTGCAATTAGTCATTTCTGTTATCACTCTCTCCAGGTCTGAATTAGTTCTGTCTAATGAGATCCCATCAGACTGTGCTAAATAATTTGGTTTATCAGAAATTAGAGCTGATTTTTTTATCTGAGTTTGGTACATACCTAAATATTTTATTCCCGTTTCTGTAAATATCTGAGCTCTTGAGTCCTATTTTATCACATATTTGAAAGGATGCTTGATTTTAAGTATTTTCATATTGTCATTCCTTTCAACAGGATAATTTTAATACACACTGTACATGTGATCTAAATGACCTCCTGCATTAGCCTAGAGTGCTTAAGTTCTTAGGTGATACTATTTAAAATAGGATTTTTAAATATGACATAGGTAAAAAAAAAATACCTCTACATATACCATGTGTTTTTTCCCCACTTAATTTTTCAAACATAAGTAATTCAGGCAAGGTTGTTTATTTATCTGGCATTTATTTGCTTCTCAAGATCCTCTTTCATAAGATTTTCAGAATAGTAGAGGAATTTCACTTGTGCTTTTTTGGTTGATGTGGTTCTGCCCCTTTTTAAGATTCTAAGGTTCTGCCGTGCAGGAGATGTACTTACCCGTAGGAACTGTATGTATCCTATTCACTATAAATAACACAGTAGATAGAATTCTGTTCATGGGTCCCTGCAATATTCCAACTGTACTCATGCAAGGCAATGGTTCTGTCCTGCTAGTGCAAAACTCTTGACTGTGGTCCATGGAACCTCTCTCTCCTATGCTCCAGCACAGGAGGTTCTCCATGTGGATATATAAAAAGTGCTTTTTAGTCATCTCTTTGCTCTCTGTATATTCTATTTATTTCCTGTGTTTCATTAAATAATCTACCACTTTACATGATGAGGCAGAGATGAACACTGACAAAAATTACTCTGAAACTTGAAGAAGGTTCCTATCCCCTCATCAGTCTACTGGTTCCTGATCCAGTTCCTGTCCAACTGGCAATGGCACAATTCCCTTTACCTTCCATGATGCAGGATCAGGTCTTGTAGTGAAATTGACCAGGTCTGTTGGTGTTGGAAGATGTTACCAGCCTACCAAGTTAAACAAATTTCCTCAGCTACTGTGGGCAGAAAAAGAAGGGTCTTATCTTAGTTGTTCAAACCTTTCCACTTTATCACCCAGTTTTCCCAGTGGGTGTCTACATCTATAATTTAGTGTGAATTGAGTAAAATAATAACAAAAGGACTTGTTACTTTGATCTCAGTATGTTTATTTAATGAGTGTTCAATATGCAAAAAATAGCTGAGCATAGGAGTCCAGACCACAACGTCCTGGGTTTATTTTATTTTACATTATTTTATTTATTTTTAGGGTTTTATTATTATTTTATTTTATTTTATTTTATTTACAGAGCCAAGGTTAAAAGGAGCAGGAGCCCAGCTGGGAGAGTTCAGAGTTCATCTCTGCATGTTCACTGTCTTCCATTTAAATGTACACAAAGGACTAATACAGTACCCGCTCTCCCCTGGGCTGTCTTTGATACACTCTGCTGTGCCTGGACTCTGCCACTCCTCCCATCATTCTGATCCTACTTCTTTTAGCCCGCTGTGCTCAGCACTGTAACCTCATTCAGCTAGTGCTCTGCATGCAGGCTAACAACTTCAAGGCTCTGTCAGGCATTGACACATGCAGGCTCCAAGCGGGAAGCTAAACACTCCCCTTCACCTTTCCTGCAGTTTCACATTAACCTCTATTAAGTGCAGGAAAAACACAAATGCTGTAGTGCCATTATTCAGGTTTTAACTACCAGTGTATATTTAGATACTCAGCCAGCTCTCCACCTATGAGAACATACTCAACAAACGCTCTGTCTCCTCCCTTTCTCCCAATGAGAGGGGTAAGTAGTGAGTTAGCTTGAGGAATGCAATGGTGGTAGGTCTGGGTTTGGCATTTATGATACAGGCATGAAAATCTGAGAGAAAACTTTGATAGCACTGTCTGTACTTTTTTGAGGCAATAGCAGGTGTTATAAATGGAAAATGAGACAAAAATGGTCTCATTTGAGGAGAATCAAGCAGTGTATTTGCAAAACGTTTTGTCTTTGAAGGCCAGGTGGTAGAAAAGGCAGTGCTAGTCTGCCCCTCTCACACTTTGATCCAAGCACCAAATGAGTCCAAGTGTGTAGGATGTTGTGGGCAAAGAGAGTTTTGTGGCTGTTGCTGGCTTGTGCTAAGATAGGAAGTATCTGCAGAGTTTCCCTGCGAAGCAGCACCCTCGTTTTCCACTCTGAGGCTGCCGCCAGTGCTCTCACACACCTCGTGGCTGCCCTTAAGACCAGGGCAGATTCCTTCTGAACTCCAATCTGCCTAGTCCACACATCAGTGTACTTGGATCACGTAAAGACAACATACCCCATATTCCTGGTTCAGACTCTCCAATATGGAAAAAGATGAAAGGATGGAGACATAAAGGATTTAACTAATACTTAGTTCCATCTCCACTCCATTGCTTGGCTCATCAAACTTCCTGTATCCTGGAGGGCTCCTAGTGTTCCAGATGGGACAGGACTCTTCCATGTCCTGCCAGTCTGTGCTAATCACCCCGTTTTGGTTATAGAGGGACATCGAGCTCTGCAAAGAATTTGGCTTACTTTTGCCATTCAGGCCTTTTCACCCAATTTTGTGGTTTTTTAGTACACTCCTCTGCTGATTAACAAGGTTTATGAAGGAGGGAGGGAAGGTGGCAGAACAATCAAAGTTGATAGTACTAGATTGGTTTTTTGACAGTTTTGCTGTTGTTTTTCCTCCTGTTTAAGTGAGGTGTCAAGCCTCTTTCCTGGGAAGGGTGCCTGTCTGGCATGCATTACAGTAACGTGTCTTGGGCAAATTTGAATGTGTTGAAGTACAGTATACAAAATGGAGTTCAGGAGACAAAATGGAGTTTCAATTAAATACGAATGTACTGCTTTGCCAAACTGTGTCAAGAAAGGGATTTTCCATCATGTATAACGTTTACAGAACATCTCTGGTTTTTATCTTTAAATGGTTGCCATAACAAGATCAACTGTTTCTTTAGCATAGCAATTTGATGATTTATGTTGTATCCCATTATTATTTTAGTGTCATTTCAGCAGCACTGAGTAAAACAAAATATTACTTTTTGTCATCAAGCAACATGAGACATTATCCACTCTTGGCATTTGGTTTAAAATAAACAAAATTACCTAGTTTTAAAGATTTTTCAGGATTAGTGGCTTTTAGATAATATAAATTACAAATGATTTATATAATCTGTAAGCAGTAAAATCACTAGAAATAAATAATCGTTTTACACAATGCTATTGCACCTTCTTAAAATGAAACATAACAAATTTTGTTCGAGCACCATCAGAGTAAGGTAAACTGTGGTTTTAACGATACAACTAAAGTTAATATTTAAACCTAAGTCTATCTTCCAGTTCAAATCTAATTGGGAGAAATCTTTATTTAGATTGTATGATTAATAACACAGGCATTGGAGATCTGTAAGATCCTTTGAAGAAATTAGAATGTCAAGTCCAAGTGGCTTTACCGAGAAGCTGAACTTACTAAACATAACACCTTTCACCAATATCATAATATCTGCCCTTGCTTCTCCTCCTTTAATCTTTACATTTTAGGATGTCACTTTTGGGATATATTTATTCACAGAACATTGTCCAAAGTTGCTCCCCCTCCACACCCCTGTCCCAACTGTGCTTTGGCATCAAAAGCCATTTTGGCTCATATTTCTTGTGCTTCCCTGCCCGCACTGCAGCTGGACAAGATGCAGTACTGTCACGTTGTGCTGCTCTTCAGTATGAATGGGAAAAAGCTCATTCATGTGCTTGATTTTTTTTTCTTTCACATAGCTCATATAACTGTGCTTGAAAAACTTAGGGCAAACAAATACATTTGCATAGATGGAGAAAGCAACTATGCAATACCCTCAGAAGTCAAAAACTGGATGAAAAGGGAGCAAAATAAACCCTCATTTCACAACAACAGCAGAGAAATGTAATGTACCAAGAAGACGGAAGTAGAGGGGAGAAATTTCATTCTCCCTGTAATCCAGATAGCACAGCCAATCCTGGCAATGAGAACAGAGTGACTTGGAATAGAAGAAGATAGCTTAAGTGGAGGGAAAAACAGGAAGCTAGGCTGAAAGCTTGTTTAACATGTTTGTCTATGTGGTAGCTGTCATCTGAACAAGCTGCACTAAGCTAATGCAGATATTCATCTGCATTTGTAATTGCTGTATGCACACATACTGTTACCAGTATCTAATATATACACCAGTATATAAATATATTTTATTTCCAGTTGTCCTCTTTGGTTCTCAAGCCTTCTAGATTTTTCTGCCATCTTTCACCCTCCTTTTTGTATTCCAATTTTCTGTCTATGTAGGTGATCAAATAAACATTCTCTACATTGGTGTCATCATGAGAAATTTTTTTGTCTGTTCAACCTGTCTGTTTGTAGCATCTTTGGGACATAGTCCCCATAGGGTGTTTTTAATTCAAAGCACATGAAAAATGAATTTAAAAATACTATTCTTGCAAGCTTTGTTACTTCATAATCTCTGTTATAAATGCTGATAAAATTTGCCGCAATTTTAATCGGAAGGTGAAAACAGGCTTCCTGGCTGTACTTTGTGTGACTCTGGTATGATGCCACATTAATGGAAGGCAGAAGCCGGTCTTGGATGCCTTAAAACAGCTTTACCACTCTGGGCATTTGCTACACTCTGTCATACCTCTCATATCAGGTACAGTCAGCCAGTGTTTATGTAATTACATCCCTAACTTCTATGAGTAAATTGTATTTAGTAACAGCAGTTGGGTATTTTCTGCATATTGGTGGCTGAATGTTACAACTTGTCTTACAAAGGGTCATTCTGAGGGGACTTCTAATGCCATAGTGTTGCCTGTATGTTTTATTTATAATAATCATTTAAATAAAGAACATTATTCAATCCTGAATTTATATTAGAACTAGCTCGCAGTTATATTTTTTTTTTCATATTACAGTGCAGTCATATTCTTCATTTGCTCTCACCCAAACTTCTCATGCAGTTACACTTTAATGTGAAAAGAAGTGTTGTCAAGAGTAGTTATTGTCACACACCAGAATATTGTATTAGCATTCACATTTAATAGATTAAAATGAAAGATTTTGAAATCTGCTCTTGATGATACTGAGGGATCTTGGAGACACATTGGGAAAGCTTTATACAAAATGTCATATGATATATATATACATCATACATAGGTTCATAAAAGACAGTTCATTTAACTGCCTGCCTTTGTGTTTCATCTGTTCTGTTGGGATGAATCATCCACAGGTTAAGTGATGCTTGTGCAGTTTCTTTGCTTGAAATCAAGCACAGTGAGTGGCAGGAAAGCTTAGGGAATACAGGGTGAGATTGCCAATGTGAGAATGATTAGTACAATAGGACAATTTTGGAGGCAATAGAGTGTAATCTGGAAGAAAACTCTGGTAGTTGAAGACATCTTTGAGCGATATCTGCTGCTCTTTAGACTCACTCTGATCCAGACAGTTTGCTTGACCTGCTGTTGTGTACATCACCTTAATTGTGAAGCTGAATTCCAGCTGGATATAGCATGAATTAAGAGGTCCAGGTGGAAAGTTGTTGAGAGGTGCCATGCTGCAGAGCCTGCATGTTACAAAGCAGTCTATTAAAGGTGAAATGATTCAATATTAATTTCTGGGGTTTAGGAGCATATTTTGGAAGCTTCTAAACATATGGAGAAAAAAAATGACTAGAACTTTCCAGTTGATCCAATTGTAGGCATTTTTTCCTCAGTTTATTGTTTTGATGTGAGATTATCACATTTGGGCATGGTGAGCACTGTATCTATGCTGCATCAGTTTTTCTGAACTTTTTGTTATTGAAGGCTTATGTACCCTTTTTTTAGCTGGCTCTGTACAGATCATCTCTAACTTGCACTGCTTTGGTAGTTGGGAAAGGGGATAATGAACAGACAAATCAGCCTTGCAGTAATTTTTTTTTTTTATTCTGGTATACAAAGATTATATTTTCAGTATTTTATAAACATTTTAGTAAACATTGAGAAGGTGAAGGAGGTATCTCCTGGCAATACCTGCTGTACAAAATGCATGTGTATATACTTCATCCTTTGAGTTTATGGATGTGTTTCCGGCTCATATCCAAAGTCTTAGGAACTGCCAAGTACCCATGCACCACACTGCACTGAACTGAGGGCAGATAATACTATAAACAGCCATAAATGTAGTACAAATACTAACATGGCAAGAGTGTTATTATTAGGTGATGCATTACAGTCCACAATATGCATATACAAAGACTACAAAAAATACACATCCCATCAAATCTTGCTGACCTATATAACCTATTATACAACATCTTGCACATACTTCTGACGAGCAGATGCTAAATATTGCAGTGAATAAACTCCATGCTTGAAAATTGAAGAAATTAAGTAACAAATCAGACAGCTGCTGGGTATTTTTAGATGTTAGCAGGCCACTCAGATTTTACAAACATTGTGCATCGATACATTTTTCTGAAAATTTATCCTAGCAAATTAATCCAAAAATGTTGCAGGTCATTTCTCACGTAAGCATCAATCCCCTTACATTTATCATGTAAGGTTAAAAGGCCACAAAGTTTAAATGTATTTATATTTTTTCTATTTTGGTTTCTCTCCAAACACTGCTCACATAAAGCCCACAGACCATGGCAGAAAAAAAATATTTCAGAGCTAGAGGGCCACAAGCAACAAACAGGAGAGGCTGAGATCCAATATCCTATCATGCCAGGGGGACCACTAATAGCAAGGCACTGATTAGGTAGGCAGATAATACAAGAACAACACACAGAATTATAAAAATTTCAGTATTCATGGAAAAATACCTTAGGGAAATTATTCAAAGAATGCAGATTTAGTGATTGTAAGCTTGGGAGCAAGGACAGACGACCAAACATTCAAAAGAGGGAATTATATGAAAGACTAGTATACTTCATAAAGATTCTTAAATCACAGTCTCATGCATTATGGAAAGCAAAATAAATGGAAATAATCCATGACTGTGTCAACCAGTAGGCAGGAAAGAAAAGAAATTTCTTCATATTCACTGCAACTAAACACATGCAACACAGTATTTGAATTATAGCAAAGCTTGCTATGTATCACAACAAATGTATGAAGATAACGAGGGAAATTCAAAAGAGGAGTCTCAAGGAATGATGGTTTCCAGGGCAGATAGGACTCCCATAAACAGCAAGTGTTACTATCCTGTCCATAGGGTTTCTCATAAATATGATATGGATTGCATCTGTTCTGAAAAAAGATATCAAACCTCATTCTAAAATGTCTGAGAAATGATGAGTTTGCTGTTGACATAATGCTTAATTACCTCCTAAAGTAGGAACTTGTATCTTATTTCTGAGCTGAATTTCTGTAACTCCCATTTCTCAACACTAGATCTCATTATACCACTGTCAGGAAGGCTGACATCTTGCTATCAGACATCTTTCCAGGGTGTAAGTACCAATCGCAGTGATCAAGGCACCTCTCAGCCTTTCGTCTGACAAGCTGTATAAGTTGAGCTCCTGTAGGCCTTGCACTGGAGTGCTTGCTTTCCAACTACTGGCTGTGAAATCTCTCTTCAGAATTTCACCTGTCCATCTGAGTAGGAGAAACTGCATTTTTTTCCAATCCAGATACTAACTTTTTTTTTCCAGAGCTCTACTTTGAATGCTTATAAATAAGAACATTATTGAATGAGAAAGCTAAAAGAAATGGTACATGTCAACAAGAAACAAAGAAGGAGCAAGCATCAATCTCTATTTTATGATCTAATCTAACTATCTCTATTCTGTCAAAATCTGGAAATACTCTATTCTCAATGGCAGATCTGTGTCTGTGGCATAATCCTTTCCCTCCCATGAAACTGGAACTTCTGACAGATAGTCTGTGACTATTAAATAGTTCTGGCCAGGAAGGGCAAACCATCAGCTGCTGTGCCAGGAGCTGGCACTTGTTCACGTTACTGCTGCTGTTACAAGCCTTGTAGCCTCTGGCAGAGAAAGAGGATGAACAGCTGGAAGCCGAAACCTTTTCAGCCACCTCAGCAAAAATTGATAGACCTGTCTGCCAAAGCCGCAGTTTAACTTTGCCACCTTGGGCTAGTTGAATATACTGCATCTTGCAGGTAGAATATCCCCAGAAGCTCGGCACTGATCAAAAAATGTCCATGGGATATCTCATGGGCATCTTCTGTAGGAGAAGGGAAATCTCAGTAGTAGGGGCTTCTTAAAAAAGCTGCTGTGTCATGTGAAACAATGGCTGATGTCCAAAATATGTCACTCTAAGCATTCACACAAGGGGTCAGGTGCAAATTATTTCAAACAGACCTTGTAACAGCTGGAAATTTGTGGTTGATGACTGGAGATAGGAATTCCTGCTGTTGTTCATTTCTACATAAAAGGTTTGAAAAGATTTTCCCTATCTCCTGAGCAGACACTGGGACTATCGTCGCCCTGTTGGCACCGCCACTTGAGTGGGTGTGATGAGAGTTCTGTGGCGACATTTTCCAGACTATGTAAGAAATCAGTAGTTTTACACTTCTTTGTGCTGGTACAGGATGAGGCTTCAGATCTGACAGTTTTTCTCCATCTAGACCTTCAGATTTTAATCAAATCCCTTCTATGACATTTCCGTTACTTCTTAACTGCAGTTAAGAGAAGAAAAAGAAGAAAAACAAAAAAAGAAAATGATTTTATATATTGTATATATTTCCAGGAATAGTATTTATAATTTACAGATGGTTATTTTTGCAGTTCTGATTATGAATGTTTACTTTATTCACACATCAAGCAAACTATCCTTTTACACCATACGGACGGGAGGTATACTCTTTCATACATTCAGATGTCTGAAAGCTGTCTGGAAATGTATTTCCCACTTTCTGATATGGGAACATTTCAATTGGAGGGGGTTTAATTTGTTTTGAAATTTCAACTCTTGTTCTGCTCAGAAGCTAAAGTTGGAATCCATTAAGATGCATTTTACTGCAGATTGTATTCTCATCTTCCTTTTCTCAGTAAGTGTGCAATTCACTTAGTACTTCATTGCAACCAACAGCAATATGTATACATGGTGCACAAAATGAGGCATTTTGTTTTAAAACAGATTGCAGATGAAAGGAAACCATTCATTTTTTCCTTGCTAGCTGTAATTACTAGAGCGCTAATTACTCCAAATCACTGACATCCAGGGTCAATAAGGATGACAACAGGAACATCAAAGACAAGATGCACACATGCAATTACAAGTCTCTAAAACCAGGCTGTAATATTATTTTATAGCAACTGTTTTTTTCAGTCAATGCTGAAAAATCAAGTTTGCTGAATGTTTACTATTATTTCCTTTGCAGTTTGACGGTGAGAACATGTATATGAGTATGACAGAACCAAGCCAGGACTACGTGCCAGCCAGCCAGGTGGGTTAATTAATCTTCTCTGCCTTGTTTCAAATTGTAATTAAAAAAATTCAAAGAGTTGCATTGCAAATGAGTGGCACTATCAGTAACTGCTGCAATCAGGAATAATCATAATTTATAAACAAAGCGTTTAAGCCTTGTTTCCAGTTAATGAGATAGAGCTGATAAAACACCAGAGTTGGCGTTTGTTGAAAGATACTACCTTGTTTCCTCTCCAGAATGCAAGCAGCTGTTTTGCCAGCATGATCTTTCCTAAACAGTTGTTTTACCTTCAGGAAATAAAGTCTTTACAGGTGCAGGTTATTTGTTTATCCGACTGCAGACAAGTTAATCATTATAAGCTATACATGTCACAAATAGCTTTAATTATCACTCATAGAGCAGTTGAAGAATTGCATTTTTTACACGAAACCGATGTCTGAGGAATGCTGCTATTATTGCACAATTAGCAGTGGGGTTAAGGCAATGACTTAGCCTTCTGTAGCTTACAGGCCAAAGGGCTAAATTTTATGTGCATTCTTTAAAGGTGTTTTTGGGCCATTTCCCTTTTGGAGAACCATATGCACCAAATTTTGATACTGGGTATATATTAAAAAAATCTTCCACCTTTCCACTTGAACCCAAAGGTCCTATAGATTTCTAAGACTTAAAAATTTTAATTGCTCCTTAAAAGGCAAAAATAATTTTGAAAGTTTTGGGTTGTCTACCTGTGGCTTCCTCTATACGTAGGGTGAAATTTGTCATTTACTTTGCGTGTTTCAGTTTAACTTTGCATCAGTAAGTGGTGGGGATGGTGCTGCAGATCAGTTAGGTTGTGTCAGAAATTGCCATGAATAACCAGACTTGTGGTCTATGTCATCCAGTATTTCAGGCCACCAGTGTCTGGCCTGACAGAACCAGGAGGCTTATGTGTATTTCCCATTCATTAGGTGGGAATAGGTTTGCATGCATAGGAATTATGTTCAGATAAGCTGGATGGAATTTAGGAATCAACAGCTTTAGAATGTGTGCATTCAAAGCTAAATGTCTTCATGAAGTAGTGTTGTTCAGGTACACAGGTTCATTGGGGGCAGGGAAGCAGGAGTTTGTGTGAGATGAGTACATAGTTCAGTCAAAAACTCCATCTGAAAAGTGTTCCACCATGTTGCTTCCCAGCTTTCTGTTGAAGTCACTCTGAAATACCTTTAGAGACCAATAGTTCTTTGCATATAGGAATTGTGCATGATTGAACTTATTCAGCGAAGAACCCTCCAAGATCCAGAGGTAGTTTAGAATAGAACTGTTTGATTAAAAAATGAAAAATTATATTATTAATTTTCCTCTAACCATTAATCCAAAAACTGTACTGACAAGTTTTAGTATTACTATTAGATTAAAGCAGCCTAGTATCATCTCATTTTTGCCTTAAGGGTTTTGAAGTGCAAGGGCTAATTGAATTTGTTTGAAACAGTAGAAATACAAACTCTATGAATGATTGCTGTTATCAGGCAGCTGCTACCTTTCAGAGAATCATTATGTCTGTCTTAAATAGTTTTGAATAACGAATTGCAAATCCACATTATATATCAGAATTATTTTTCTTCTGTTGATATTTCTGTACTGTGTATGCATGTAGTTTAAATAATTTAAATGGCATATTGAAAAATTAAGGGTATAAGTTTTAATCTTTTATGCGGTTTCTACATGTGCTAACAAGGCCCAGATTCTCAGATATATTTATGCATCTAACACTCACTGGTTGCAGTGAAAGTAAGATTCTTAAAGTACCTTTAAAGAGCCAGGCCTAGGTATTTTAAATGCAAATTACTTTGTCTTCAAGGAAAAAAAAATCTATCAAATGTGGTATTCCAAATTCAAAGATGTCAGAAAATCCTAAATTCTTACTAAGGGCTGGAATTAAGAAAAGGCTTACAGACCTAAAATCTGACCATGTCAAAGCTGAACTCTGGGGGTGTCTGGCTCCCACGGAGAGTTCAAAACCCAAAGGAAACTTCTCAGTCCTTTGCTGGGGGATCCATGTGGCAAGAAGCAGCTCAATTTCCAGGCAGAGTGTTGTAAGTTGTTACCGAGTGTGCACCAGTCAACCAGCCTTCTGCCCCTGGGGTGTCACAGCCTCCTTTTCCTTGCTGGGATTTTCTCCTGGTTGCTGTGGTTTTAAGTGAATACACAGAATCATAGAATGGACGGGGTTGGAATGGACCTTAAAGATCATCTAGTTCTAACCCCCACATCATGAGCAGGGAGCCTTCCACTAGCCCTAGTTCCTCCGAGCCCCACCCAGCCTGGCCTCGAACGCTTGTAGTTATGAGAAGTCCACAACCTCTCTGGGCCATCTGTGCCAGTGCCTCACCACCCTTATAGCAAAGAACTTCTTCCTAATGTCTAATCTAAACCTATCTCCTTCAGCTTAAGGCCATTCCTCCTTGACCTATCACTGCAGACCATTGTAAAAGGCCTCTCTCCAGCTTTCTTGTTGGCTCCCTTTAGGTACTGGAAAGCTGCTCTAAGATCTCCCTGGAACCTCTCTTTTCCAAGCTGAACAGCCCCAGAATTTTTAGCCTGCCTTCCTGCCTTCACAGAAGAGGTGTTCCAGCTCTGTGTGGGCTGGAGCATATGTGAAAGTCTGTAATAATAACAGTATTTGAAAAAAAAAAAGGAGACAAAACAACTTCACTGAGAACAGGAATATGGGGTGTGATGGAAACCTGCCTCTCATGTTTCATCAAGAACTTGCAACTGTGAGAGGAGCCTTCCTAAAGATGTTCCTTACATAGACAGCTGCTATGTAAGTTCCTCAAAGGAACTAAACAACTCTTCTTTGACAGTTTCTGTGAGGTCTTCACTGACTGTAATGGGGTGGTGTTCCTTTCTTTGGCATAAACATTTGATGGTCCGCCAAAACTGGTCAACTGACTACCATTTCAAGATCTAGTCTGGTGGTTAAAACTGGAAAAAAATTACAGTATGTCCTGCTCTGAAAACAAAGCAGGAAAGAGTGGGTAGCTTACAGGGCAAGGGAGAGGAACAGTAAAGGATGCAATTGTATTTTATGACCATGGTTTTAGGAACATTTGTTCATTTTCCTGTCACTGCTACTGGAGGTAAAACACATAACGCCATAAAAAGAGAGGAGGAAATGTTCTCTCTCAGATGACAGCATAGTTGCTCTAATCATAATTTTGTCCTATGTCTATTTTGCACCTGTGCTCATGAGTCTTGCCATTGCATGACCTCAGTGAGAGGAATGCAGACTCCTTCCCACCCTTAATAACTTGGCTGTTCCCCCACAAGATCAGAGATAGAGGGTTAAATCCTGTCAGAATGAGGAGTGAATTAATTACTCTGCATTTCTTGATGCATTCACGTCTGTTAACTAAAATATGAATCCCACATTTAAGTAGATACATAGTCCTATCAGAAATCTTTATTCAAGCTCTGGTCATGCTGACTGAGTCAGACACAAGCATCATTTTCTAATTTCAGAGTCTGAAGTAGCTTATTTGGGGAGTGGGCTGGCAGACTGAGACATGGTATGTAATGCCAAGGACCAAGGGGTTTCCGCTTGCCTGTTTTAAGGATTAGGTGACCATAGAGGCAGGATTACTGGGGTCCTGATATATGCTGACAGACCTCTCAATTCCTTCTGTTCACTCCAGTGTTCATATCTAGAAAAACATCACCTTATATTATTTTACGGGTTTTAATCAATTTATCCCCTTTAGGCTAACACAAATAAAAGTTCAGCCATTGGACAGGAAAAACATGGTTTTGTTCCTTTTGCTATATAACATCAAACATCTGCATAGTTTGGTAATCCAAGACAAGTTGCCTCACAGCATCCCTCAACAATAATTATCATTTCTGTTCAATTTTCAAATCAGTACATGCTTTGGGACTTACAGTCCAAGTTGCTAAGTAGCAACATATGGCTCACTACTGTTCCTGTGATGTTGCTGCAAGCAAATAGCATAATTCTATACTTGAAATGATTTTTACAGAAAGCCAGTGCTGGATCTGAGCCAGGAGAGTAAGTATACAGTAAAAATTAATGATATTCTTTTAAACTGTCCCAGAAGGCTGTTTGGCAATGTTGTCTCTGTGTACATTTTATATGTGTGCATAAGTACTGCATTTTTGGTTATAATATATGTAGTACAGGACTCTACATTGAAGGCATCGCCTAAATGAGTTATGCCAGCCATATTAACAAACATACACAGTAAAACTGTGACATTTTCACTACTAATTGCACTTGAATATGAAAGTATTTATCATTTTAAAATAAAACTATGCCAACTGATCTGCATTTGAGATTCCCGCCAATTATTGTTTTCTCCCCACACCTATAATAGAAATCTTGGACACGAATTATTCTTTATGTTATTCCTCCTCCTGTAATTTATGGGCCATTCACAGCATAAAATTATATTGCTTATTGTACATTTCTTCATAGTCACAATATGTAGTGTAATTCTGGACTCTGTTGCACAAAGCTTTAACACATTTGTAGCCTTCCTGAGGCCTGATAAAAGTAAGGGTTAATGAGTTCAGCTGCCAAATTCCCTCCCTTCAAGGTGCAAAGGGAAAGGATGAGAACAGGCCTGGAGCTGATGATTTGGGACAATACCCCTATTGTCCCACTAGGAAGAAAAGATCTGAGGCAGAGGAAGAAATACTGTTTGCTCAGAGGTGGTATTTTCCTGCTTCCCAGAGCTATGCCAGGGAGATCTATCTAAAATATATCTGCATGCTCTTTGATAGAGAGGGCACCATAGGTATCAAAACTGTTTTGTTCTGTACAGCTACAGGGTGAGATAGAATGGAATGATATCCAAAAAAGAGATTTTTCAATTAATGTTGCCTTATGCACATGATCCTACATATAGCCCTAATGTGTTTTTTACATTATTATACCATAATTTCTTAGATTATTAATGACATAACTATTGCTCATGTGAAGTAGGGATGGCTATATGCGACATAATAGCTTCCCTCTCTTACTCTATGTTGGTCCTTCCCTGTAGGTAGGCTGAAATTCCAAGGTACTGCCAGAAGACACAGCTCTTCAGTCTTGTTGCCTGCAAGAGTCCCCATCAGCAGAGCAGGAGTTGTCTGCTTGGGAAAGGATTGAGAAAAAGCAGCATTCTCAGATGGAGAATCATTCCATGGTGCAATGTATCCATGGGTGCATACTACCCTGACCTGAAGTCTAGCACAGTCCTGCCCAAAAGTTGGAATGCTTTTGCTCGTTATTTGAGAGGCTGCTCCACAGTGAGAAGGCAATGCCTCCTGGGCAGTCTGCTGGCTGGCTGCAGTCCAGGGCTGTTTTGGACTATATTCCACCTCTCTCCTCCTGATCCACTATCTTTTAATTTCAAAAATAGGTTATCAGCAGAAGGGAGTCTACTTCTTGGTCCTCCATTTCTCTGAAGTAGACTATAAATGCCATGATAAAAAAAAAAAAAAAAAAAAAAAAAAGAGAGAGAGAGAGAAGAGGACCTAGGTTAAAATGACCTTAGGGAAAGAAAAATACCAGGCAGACCTTTCAGATCCTGAATGAATGGTTAAAGGTAGATGCAATTTTACCCTGCCTTTCACTTTTGTGTAAAACATAGTCTTTTAATATTATCTTAACATCAGGCAGAGTCTGGAAAGAACCGAGTCCCTGATAAAAATACATCAACAGTTGCATTAACAAGGCTATGTATATATATTTATAGATATGCATCTTTAGAATCATAGAGTGGTTTGAATTGGAAGGCATCTTTGAAGATCATCTAGTCCAGTTCCCTGCCAGGAGCAGTTGCATTTTTCACTAAATCAGGTTGCTCCAAGCTTCTTCCAACATGACCTTGAAAACTTCCAGTGATGGGACACACACAAATTATCTGCACAATCTCTTACAGTGTCTCATCGCCCTCACAGTAAAGAATTTCTTTCTGTGTCTAGTCTAAATCTATCCTGTCAATTTAAAACTGTTGCTGCTTGTCCTGACACTACAGACCTTGATAAAATATCTTTCTCCATCTTTCTTATAAGCCCCATTATATGTTGAAAGGTGTTATATGGTTTCCTCAGAGTCTCCTCCAGGCTGAATAATCCCAGTGCAGCCTTTCATCATAGGAGAGATGCCTCAGCCCTTGGACCTCTGTGGTCTTCTCCAGACCCAAACCAACAAATTCATGTTTTCCTGCACTGATGACCCCAGAGCTGGATGCCACACTCCAGGTGGGGTCTCAAAAAAGCAGAGCAGAGGGGCAGAATCTCCTCTCTCATCCTGCTGGCCGTGCTGCTTTTGATGCAACCCAGAACACGGCTGGCTTTCTGGGCTGCAAGCACATTGCCAACTTATGTCCTACATGTCATCCATCAGTGTCTCCAAGCCCTTCTCCACAGGGATGTTTTATATAAGTATGTATGAATGTATCTAGCTTTAATGCAAAGTGTATGACCATGTGCTGTGTATATATTCAAGGGTTTTTTTTTCTTTTGGGTTGTTTGTTTGTTTGTTTGGGGGGGGATTGGGGGTTTTTTGTTTTTTTTTTTTTTTTTTTGTAATGAAATGTCTCAACTTTTATAAAAATAGAAGTCAGAATTAGGGCCTGTTGGCTGGAATTTAAGATCTTTTACAAATTTCACATTAAAGATGGAACTCGGGTGAAATACCTTTTATCCTTTTTTACTCAATTTCATTTTAGTTGGTTACATTCAGTAGGTATGGAACTTGTACTCTGACCAGAAGAAGAAATGTATATGACCTACTTATCTCTGAAAAATGAGTTACTTAAACATGTCTTAACTTGATGTGTCTCATTTAATGCCTATTCTATAGCACATGCTATAAAAACACTAAAGAGGGCAAAATCTAGTCCCTAAGGATCCTAAGCAAACATACCCATAATTACAGTTGTATAAATAAAAGTGTCCCTCTCCAGCCTTCAAAAATCATTAGCATGGATCTGTAAAATTGAGATCATATCAGAAACCTCAGCAAGTAAAACAAATTTTTCAGTACTCTATTTGTCTTCTGGCTGTGAAATCTTGCACGTATAATTTCTTTACAGCCATGTTGGCAGAAAACTTTTAATGAAACAGGTTTGAAGGGTAATTGCCTAGCTACAGAATTTGGGGCTTTAGAAGAAGATATCAGATACTGCTAGAGTAATGCTAAAATTGTGAACTTGGCCCTATTGTATACACAGTGATTCTGTGCATCAATTAAAAGTATTTTTCTTAAAAATTGCAAATGAGAGGGAAATAAATTAAACACTGCGTCTTGTCTTAGTTGTGGCATCAGGATGACAGCAACTTCAGTGATAGGCCCACAATAAATCAATAAAGTAAAAATAACTAAAGCTATTACTTTACCATGAAAAAGGTAAACAGAAAATCAATTGCCAAATGATGAATTCTCTGTCCAAAAGCCGGAGGTATTTTTTCACATATCACAAGAGAAAAGGCACTGCCTTTTGCTGTGCATGTCATGAGACAACTTTCTGTTTAATGAGCAGCCAGTATAAAATATCCTTTGAAATTTTTCCCTTTGCTCCTTCATGTACAACTTTTTTAGCATGTGAAAACAGATTACAGACATCATATATTTTAGTTATGTAGTTTCCTTTCCAGGAAACTCTACAGGTCAGCAGTGTGGATGAATTATGGGATGTAACCATGGGAAATGTTAAAGGCAGTATTTTTCAACTGAGCTTCACATAAAATGAACCTTTTTCGGTCCATAAAATGTCTGGAAGAATTACTTGAATTTGAACTACAAATTAGACCAATTACTTTTATACTGTCCCTTTTGGCAAAGGCTGCCACAGAAGAGTCAGTTTGACCTGCTGACCCCTGACCGAATAAAGCGATAAGATGCCAGTCTTTGATTAATCTAGTTAGTTTTACAAAATCTGGCATCTCAACAAGCCCAAACTAGTTACTCAAACCAGTCTTCAATGTAACATTCAAATGATCACTCCGTGGAGTCCCAGAGGTATTCATTACAGACAAAATTGCTCTTGTTGCCTCGCATACAAGCTGAGTTTTCAATGGGAAATGAAAGGCTGCCTGGAAAAATAGGCCACCTAATTAAGTTAAACTACTCTAGCATTTGGCTTGACATCTTCATTACTCAAAATTAAAAAGATGCTTCACTTGAGCACACAAGTTACTATTGTTTATGTTGTTTTCCTCTTAAATTGGCTTCTTACATAGAAGTCTGTTTTTCAGAATTATATCTTGTAATAGCTTGCATATTTCTTGCAGTTTATGAAAATGTCTTAATAGATACTATGCTGCTGATAGTTTGTACGACATCAGTACAATTGAACTTATTACTAGGGTCCCAGCAGTCCCAATGCTTACATGACACTTTATTAAGAGAGGGCCAGATCCTGCCACTTTTACTTGCTTAAATAATCTGTACTCGTTCACATATTGAGCACTTCCTTGGCCTTTTTAATGTAAAGTGCTGGGTCTGAAATCTAGGTGTTAAAGCCAGGGGGACCACTGGTAGGAATTGGGAGCTTTGATATGCCTCAGCTTTCTGCTTTTCCTGTGATTGGCATGGAGGTAAACAAAAGTTACATCATAATTACAAAGAGTAGCCATGCCTCTGTTTTGATCCTCCTTTTCTCAAGTGGTGACATTTTACATTAAATCAGATTTCTTTCTGGCAATTTCATCAGTCATTCAGGAGAAGTGTGGCACAGGTAGGACCCACTGTCCTTTTGAATACTGAGAAGCAATCTATTGTTTCTGAGCTTTTCTAAGGAAAGAAAAGTAAAAGAAGGAGAAAAAAATTCCCTACCAAAAAAATAAAAGGATCCTTTGTCCTTCATAATTGTGTGCCCTGAGTACAACATTGTTTCATCTTTTGGTGTCTTTCTCAGAAAAGATATGGAAATTTAGACAGAATATTTGCCCCCTAAACAGATATATTTAAATGTAAATCTATACTACTCCTATTTTAAGAGCATTTAAAAATGTAAACATGTGAAGAGCACACTGTCTTGATTGCTGGTTTAGTCTATGCTATGATGTTAATGAGGCTTCTGACAGGTTAAATGTGGTGTATCATCTATATTTTCAAGCAGCAGGATTTGTGAAGATGTAACTTCTATTTTTTTTTTTAGTTCAATCCTGCTTATTAAATATGTATATTGCTAGTTTTATTACCCAGTGCTTTGTACTGAGCATAATTTAGGAATGTTTTGCAGAGAGAGTCTCTAAAAAGTTTTTTTATTTCTAATATGCTTTTTATCTCTACTTGAGAAAGAATACTGAGCACACAGAGTAACTGATCTATGGAAGTATGTCTTGTAGTTCTGAGTTCAAGATTATTATACCATACCTGATGCCGCCTGCATTATAGTACAGACCAAAGCCTGTAAAATAGGAACCTGAGTTATCTTAAGAATTTTAGCCTTCATTAAAATGTAGTAGTAGTAGTAGTACTAGTAGTAGAAGTAGTAGTAGTAATAGTAATTAGTAGCGGTAATAAGAAGAACAAAAATAATAACAACAATAATAATGATAGTAGTAGACACCGTGGGAGAGAAAGTACCTTTCTTTTCAGGAGAGAAGAGTGACAAGGGTTTTGGACAATGACCACACTTGTACCCCACTGGGGACATGCTAAGCAAGGTGAAAAACAGTCACAGGTTAGAGGGACAAGACTCCACTTTGGGGGCTAAGGATGCTCCATTTGTGCCTAAAGCTCTTGTACATTCCTAAAGAACTGCTTTGGCCAGTTGGTCAGTAGCTAGTAAGAGACTTGCACTTCTCTCTTAAGTTTATTCAAATGTTTTAAAGAGGAAAAGTGAACAATTGTATTTTTTTCTGACGAGAAGTTTAACTGTTTCAGTAACAGTATTGGTTTTTGCAGGCCCCAGATCCTTTAGTCTCTTACAGTATTTGTGCTCCTACTTATTGTCATCTTTAAACCGTGTTTCAATTTAAAGCCTCCATTGAAAACACACTGCCCAGCAAAGCGCTATGCTAGGTGCATAAAATTAATGTAATTAATGAAAAGACTCGGGAATGAAAGATTTTTAAAAGTCTGTTGTTTTACATAGTTCTGTATGCTTTGAAAATTCGGATTTTTTAAAATGCATAATATAATTTTCAGCACATTCTCTTTCTTGAAAACTGATTTCATCTGGTACAGGAAAATTAATGTTTTGCTTGGGGCTTTGGCCTTTAACTAATGCAAATTAGAGAAATTGATTAACACAATACAAAAAAGTTATACCTTCCCCTGTAATACATTTTTGATAGCTGTGGCTTGATAAATTAGTATATTGTGTGTTTTTAAATGAATATGATTTATTGCTGTTGTCTACCATATGAAGAAACACAAAAAAATTGTTTTCAGGATCATTGACTTGAACATATCAATGGCACTGTTGGACAATTCTTACTGAGTGTTAAGATGATTTATGTAAGGGACCGAAGGTTTCCACAGTAATGCATTATAGTCTCAAGCTATCAAGCCTTGTTCATGCAGAGACAAAAGCAGCTAAAATCACTTGCTTCTGAAGGTCCTCCATTTAGAAATTAGAGATAAGGTTGATCCTATTAAAACTCCTGGAAATATCCACTGTCAAATATATTATCCTAACTTTTAAATTTATGTAAGGTACGTGGCTGTTTTTCCCCTTCTAATGAGCTCATTGTTTTTACATTACTCTCGATTCATAAGTATTTCAGTTATGTAACAACGTGTTCAATAATAGAAGAGGAGACAGCCTGAAGCATCTATCTTTTAAAAACTGGCATCTTTCCACAGTTCAGATGCAGAAGCCTTGGTGCAAATGAAAAATTAAGACACGCTCTACATACTTGGCAGAACCTTTCATATCATTTAAATTAAATATCTATAGGCAAATTCTCAATTTTTAAGGAACTGTTGCTAATAAGAGATTCTGTTGAGTAAATGCATGGTGACTGATGCAACCACTGAGCACACAAATCAGACTTACTTATTGAATGTTGTCTTCTGTGCTGTCATACAGGAACAATTCTGGTCTTTCCAGGGGGATTTACTCTGGATGTTTGAAAGCTTGCTGCCTCTTGTGGTCAGTCTGCTTGAGCCCTCTCCTTTGATTTGCCTTCTCTGATCACTTCTTAAACTTCTACTAAAATTATTTTGAAACATAAGTAAGTTCTGGTGGCCAACATGCTGTTATCACTTCAGAGTACTTAAGGAAAGGGGTGGTATTTCCCTTACTTTTCTGATGAGTAACCTCAAAATTAAATACTAGATTTTCTTGTGTTTGTTATCAGCATAGCAGGATGCATAGCCCTAATCTGAGTTATGTGTTGCCAAAGTAAAGAACTGACTCCTGACATACAGTTCCTCTCAGTGTCCCAGTTTTGCCCCTCCTTCCACAGCTCGTTTCTGGATTTGGCCAATCTATGTGGCTAAAAGGGTAAATTGAAGAGGACCAATGGGATCTTCTTCAGAAACAAAAGCTTGGGTTTGGGTTGGACAATGGGTCAGGGTTTAGCATCCATATAATTTTATTCTGGCAGGCTTTTCTTGGAGTATCATAAAATGATACTCCAAGGTAGCATATTGATAATGAAGCTTCTTGATCTCAGAGTGGATCTGTTTCCATCATTTCAAGCAGAAATGTCAGAAATATTTAGCCAGAACTTAGAATATTGTCCTCTAAATTTGGGAAGACATCCTTAATTCAAAAATCTTTTGTAACATTGTGTCTATAGATAGCTCAAATTTAAGGATAGTCAGTTCTGAGATTTCCACTGTGTAGATTTCATCTGAACTAGACTGAAATCTGTTTATAATAAGCACAGATGTAATGAAAATGCTCTTTAAAATAAACAAAAATTAAAACCTGTGTCTGTTTAGTGCTGTGCAGTTGGTTTAATGGTGTTAATTTGCACAGGGCTTTCTCTCTGGAATGTTACAAAGGCCTAGGAAGTTCCCCTAAACTGAAGAGATGATTAAAACCTCATTCACTCCAGTAATCATGAGATGAAGGTGAAACCACTGGCAAATTTCCTAGTGTCTCTGTGGTAAAGAAAAGCAAGCATTTCTGCTGCTTTTGTTTGTTTGTTTGTTTGTTTTGGGTTGGTTGGTTTTTGTTATTCAGAAGTGAAAAAGTGAGCTTGCTGAGGTTTCTGTGACCAGTAGAATGAAAAGTTGCTATTCCATGTTTTTCTGAATACAGCAAGTCCTGCTGATAGGAAAAAACTATGAAGGAAAAATGCTTCGAGTGGAAGGGAACGACTCTAACCTTCTCCATCCCCAAGAAAAGCCTAGTGGAGCTGAAACTACAGGCCACCATTTATTAGTAATACTTATGAACTATACTTATGATTTGTAATTGGATACAGGGAGTATAGCCCTCCCTGATGCTCTAGATGCTAGATAACTGCTTTAATCAGAAATTCCAGATAAATGGCTCGTGTTGGAAGAAATGGTGCTCTAAGGAGGCCCAGAGGCTGGGACAGGATGATGACTGGTCTGGGAGTGGGAGTTCTTGCTACAGGGTTAAGCTTGAGACCAGCTTTTCTGTAAATTTCCCTAAAATTTCCCTTTACAGAAGAAGGTGACAATACAACATTCCAGGAGAGCCCATTGCCAGCAGTGGATCAGTTGCATCAAGGGGACCCCAGATGGTTACTAAAATAGGTTTTCCAAAGGCAAGGAGAGAGGTGACAGGAAAGGAGTGGGTGTTTGAAGCTTGTAGCTGCTATTCACAGGACAAGCACATGTCCCGTTCCTCATGACTCTCCTTCAGGCACAGTTGCAACAGCCTTGTTCCTAGGATATGTTGGGTTTGCTGCAGATGTATCCAGGAATTTTGGGTTTGATATGCCAGTGTGCTAAGTCATTACAAGCATCTGAACCAAGCTCCTGGACAAGACAAATGAATACCAGCAAATCACTGTTGAAGTAACTTGCATGAGGAAGTTATGTCTATATGCATTATGTGCACACAGCACTGAGCATGGAAATATCAAATTGGCTGAATAGGGTGCTCTGCAGATGCTTTTGAATATCTATCCATACCATTAGCATATAGCTTAGATTCTGCTTAGCTTTACTAAATAGTACAATAGTTTATGTCTTAAGAAAAAATTTAAAATAGAGAAACATAGGAAATACTATAATTTGAATTATATGTTATTTGGTGTGTCATTATGGGGGTTGCTAGTCTAATCTTATGTTTAAGTGTAGTGGACAATGATATTGTAGGTGATGTGGGGTCAAATACACTCTTAACTGCTTCACAAGCAGCAACCATGATGTGATTTTTTTTCACTAATTAATCAGAGAACAACCATTTATTTAAAATGCTTAACACATGTAATATATATAACATTATTATATACCTACACATGACAGCTTGAATTGTGGAGCTGCTATAGTGCTTTATACTTCCCTCTTAATAAGTGAAGCTAATGTCCTACTGGCAGGTCAATTGATTCCACCATTTTTGAAGTAGTACTAATTAAAGACTCATTTGAAACACGAAGAATCAAAAGTAAAACCTGGTCCATCCATATGTGACATGCAAAAAGAGACATACAAATGAGCAGATATGCTAAGTGCCTCCAATAGCCTGCCAATATTTGATTTAGGAATATTTGCTTTTAGTAGTGAACTTAAGTCTCACAGGACAGTGTGAGGGAGAGAAAATGTTAATACTTTCTACCTGCAAAATCAAGGGAGAGAAAACCCTTTTGAGTCTATAAGTCTTTCGGTACAGTAGAAAAGACAGTTTTGACTGCTGAACATAAATGTCATCTTTTCACAGCTAATGAATCCTTCCTGGAAGCTGTAGGCTACATGGATCCAAACTCACCAGGATTACAGTTACCAAATCTAAGTGTACCTGCAGGGATAGTGCTGGTCCAGGAGAGCATTATGGATCTTGTCCTTTCCTTCATTTCTGTTCCTTGCTGTTTAGTTATTGTGGTATTAGATCTTAAACTCACTTTAGACACCTTTTTCTTCATCATGGATTTTATGTAATAATAATTAGCAAGTAGCTAGTGTATGTGTTGTCACTGATATTTTTAGTTGGTTTTGCAAAATTTATACATTGTTATTGAGTAAATGTGATGTTCTCTTTGTCATGTTAAAGCTGCCTCTCATTTAGTGAGGGTCTATTTTACTGTATTTCCCCTTGGAGAAATGGATGCATCATGGCTTGTAAAAGTGAGGGCGAATACAACTTAGAGAGGTCAGAGGACTCACACCAGCTTGCCATTAAGGAGAAAGCAGGGGCAAAGGGAGAGCAAACTCCTGTGCTGGAGGTGAGAAACACAGCTGGAATGCATGGGTAGAATCAAAGTCCTCACACATAACAGTGATGATATCACTGTCAAACCCTGTTCTGTTGTTTTCATTTTGAGGGATTTTACTTCGGCCTTTCCAGTCTTCCTGTTCTATTTCATACTAAGATATTTGGTAAAGAGATTAAAACCTTTTTTGGAAAAAAAGACAAAGTAGCCAGAACCATGGCAATGTGCATTAGAGGAGATTTTCCTGTGTTCAGCAGCTTACTGAAAACATTTAATACTGTTTGGTTTTGGTCTGATTTAAGTTTATATCTACATGCTCATACAGAGGAGAGTAACCTCAGGCATCAGGAGGACATTATTACTGTGATGACTAATGAAAAATCCCTTTGTTTATAATTGGCCATTGATTCTTCCCTTGCCCTTCTGCATGAATTCATATACCGTACTGTCCTCCATTTGGAAACTCATACTGGGGGAAACGTTTCCTTCCAATAGCTGCTCCTCATACTCATCCTTTCTTGTGACACTTTTCAGGAGCAGAATATATTTAAATCCTTGCATTTCCAGAATTAACAAAAGCAGCACTCAGAGCAGGACTGCTGTGCTGAAGAGGGGCAGGAAGGGTGGGAGTAGTCTCTGTGCTATAAATCTCCTGACTGTGGGCATGGGATGTTCAAAGACTGATCACTTTGCAAAGGAGTTGGCTGTTCTCAGAAAAGCAAAGCAGGCTTTCAGGCTGAGCCATTGCAACTGATCTCTTTAACTCTTTATTAGGCTCACCTTTTCCTTTTAAGAAATACACACATACCCACCCTATCCCACAAATGAGCCTACCTGCTGTACAAAACCTGTAGATAAATGATAGCAATTATCCACCTTTGTGCATTACTCTGACTTTGCCTGTGGCTTTTCCTTGGACTTAGTGGCAGCAGAAAACAAAAGACTAACAGTTGTTTGATGGAGTTACTAATTCAGATAACTGAAAAAATGTATTTCTAATTCAGTTTATAGATTAAGAAAGAAAATAATTTGATTTTTTTAGGCACTTCAGACGTATTTTTATAAACACAGAATATACTCATGCTAAGTATGTACTGTTTCTTATTCTTTGTAGCTAAGTAAATACATGGCACTCCTATGAGTATAAAAGTGGTATCTTTCTTCGCTATGTAATTCTTGGTCTGAGTAGCAGGGAGTAAAATGGACCATTTTGTGCTAATATTAATTTTATAAATTGCATTCCCTTTTCCACAATTCTCATGAAAAAGGTATACAGCTTGATAAACACTCAGAAGATTTTAACAGGACCCTTGAAATCTGTTTGAGTTCACCTTCTTTAAAAAAATATTTCTAAGGGAAAACTATTATAGGTTCTTATGCCTTAGGGGTGTTTTTTTCCTCCATGCATAATGGTGAGACTTCACTTGTATAATATATGTGTCTTGAAAATATTCTTTCTTAAATTGTAGATTGTGCTTAGAAGTATGAGAGTTTGGCTCTTTTTGTTTGCTTTGTATTACTTTTATTGTTATTATTGACCAGTGCTCATATGATTTTCATAGCACTTTCCATTTGTTGTTTCTTTTTTTCCTCCAGTCTTTTCCTGGCCCAAGTCTCGAAAGTGAAGATTTTAACATACCTCCTATAACTCCTCCGTCATTGCCTGACCATTCCCTGGTGCACTTGAATGAGATAGAATCTGGGTACCACTCTCTGTGTCATCCCATGAACCACAATGGCCTCCTTCCATTCCACCCTCAAAACATGGATCTACCTGAAATTACAGTTTCCAACATGCTTGGCCAGGACGGGACACTGCTTTCCAATTCTCTCTCTGTGGTAAGCACTTTAAGTCTTTTCCTTCTGTTCTGTTCTAAGTCCAAAATCATTGAAATACAGACCTGTTGAAATCCTTCAAGGGGGCCCACACCTGCACCACTCACATTTTGGAGTCTGCTGGCCTGACTCTGGGTATTACGTTGTATTCCGTGTGTCAAATCCTTCTCCCAGCTGAGGTGAAGGGGGATTTTCAGCTGAGTTCCTCAAAGCCGAGGTGTGGACTTCCTCCACCTTGGGTAGAAGTGTTCCTGCTTTACAGGGATGTAAATAATAACAGAAAGAGGCTCAAGGCTCTGACTCCTGCTGGAGCAGATGGCCGTTGTTCTGTATTTGTCTGATGAAGCTCTTTCCATTCTCATTTGCATGTGCTGAGAGGCTGTACAAAAATTTAATATCTACTTTCTTGTTTACCGCACGTTTGGAAAACAGCAAATGTTATTTCTGATTCTAGGCCAAATCTTACAGCCTTTTTACAGTTCCCAGTCCTTAGCTAGCCAGAATCCAACTGAAATGACTGGACAACTTGCTTATAAAGTCTGTCAGATAGTCATTATGGTCGTATTCTTGTGAAGCTTGATATTATAAATCACTTCTTTGAATGTTAAATTGCTTGCAAAAACTGCAGAGCTACTTTTCAAGTTACATTTTCAAGTGGGCTCTACAATTAATTAGTATACTTCTTGCATAGCAGCTCCAGACAAGATTATTTCACACTGATGTACAATTCTAACCCAAAGAGTTAAAAATCCCATGAAAGAGGATGGAGCCTGATGCTATGTGTTTCCCACTTGAAGCACTAGGTGGGCTAAATGGGCTGCCCAGGAGCTGCAGATCCCAACAGCCACAGATAAGAATCTATTGTTCCTAGAGATAAAAGGTCTGGGCTTCTCACCGAAAGTTCTGCACTTAGGGACTGAGGCTGTTTAGGTTTCCCAGCTTCCTGACTCCCCACCACATTATCCAAAAAGCATAAATCAGTCCTGGGAACCTGAGAGCTGACACATCACATGGAGATTTGGGTAGTGAGGGATCTATGTTCAGCTCCCCATCAGCCCCTCAGACTAACAGCCCCAGAGCCAGGGGGCATAATGGCTGGAAAAGACTTTGTTTACAGCAAAAATCTGCCTTGTCACATGACTTCACTGGAAATTAATTAAAATAAAGCTACCTTGATTTTGAGGAGCTCTTCGTTCCCTCAGACAATGTCCAAAAAGCAGAGGGCACAAATATTGGCTTCCTTATATGTTGCACAGTTATTGATTTACTAGAATGTTGCACACTTTGTGTTTGAGGTCAGAATCTGACCCCAGGGTTATGTTCAATAATGGGAGGAGTGGAGGAGAGGCAGATTTATATAGAGAAATATAAATATGCTCCATGGAAAGAGCCTATATTTTCCTTGCTTGTCTACAAAGCTGATGGCATGCATTAAAGAGCTTGAGTGAAATCTTGTGTGAGGTTCCGAGAATCAGAGCTATGAAAGGACTTGAAAAAGTAAGAGAAATGCTTGACACTCGAGTCAAGACAGACAGTATTTCATTGAATTGACCTCTTTTGAGCCATGGTTATGGCTCAGAACTGTGCATTCTTTTAAGCTGTGATATTTAACATTAACCTTTTGCAACAAGTTCTGAACAAAGGGCCTTGGGAGTGTGTAGATCATTGCAGTGAATAATCGCATTGAGGGCAAATACAAAAAAGTCGAATAATATAACTAGGCAATTTTGCTGTTGGAACTTAGTGAAGATCAGAAAAGATGAAAATCAGATGTCGAGAAAATATGGGCTGAATTTTGACAGTAATTTCTGAGGATTTGTTCAATAAATAAAGCATGATCCTTGAAGTGTCATGTGCTAAGTCAACTGTTATCCCTAACTTGCATGCCCTTTTTGCACAAGAGTGCCTCTTACCTAGCAGTAGTTTTAACTCAAGCTGGCTTGTCTGTGCAGGGGAGGAAGCTACAGCTCATGTTAGTATAACTGGTACAGTGTTAACACCCTGATTTCATACAGTTCAAACACTGTTTGGCAGTGTAGCTCCTCTGATTTGAATTTGATAACTTGAGAGAAATTAACTTTGGGGAAATAATTTAACTCTTCAGTGAATTCAGGGACTTCTTCAGTGAATAGAATGACCCCATTGTTCTTTTGGCTTTGCACTGATGAAGAAAAACAGGGGATTTTTAGAGTTAACAGTCTTAGTTTTGAATCTTTATAATCCAGAACATTTAACATTTTTTCTTCAGTATGACTCTTTTCTTGTGCTATTACTCATCTCAAGTTTCCTTTTTACTATCTCATCAAACTCTGATCTATTTAACATGTTCTTGTCTAAATCACTCCTATATTGCCTCATATAGAACATAATTTATAGGTTTCTCAAATCTATCAAAACCCTTGGTTCTATGTAATTTCTAGTATATCAAGTACCATTTAGTGTACATGGAAAACATGTGTCTCACTTCATTTTTCAGGGCAATAATGGGTATTTTTAGAAAAAATATTCTTAGAAACAAATCTGTTGGCTGTTCCTGATCCCTAAATAATTTCACATCTTCAGCAAATTTTACTTATGTTGGGACAAATTCAGCTGCATTGCAATGTGCCTCTGATTGAATTTGGTTATTTTTTCTTTACTTTGAACATCCTTCTGTTTAGCTAGTTTTTAGCCCACGCTGGTATTTTAGCAATAATACCTTCTTCTTTATCTGTATATTAGAACTAGTGAGTGTTTTTCAGTTTGTGATTTTATAGCAAAGCATTACTGAATGCTAGCCGAATGTGAGAAAGGAATCTCAGTGAGCTCCGAAACAGTTGGAAAATAGTTCATACACTAAGTATAGTGTTTTTCTTCTGTCTCAACTACCAGGTGTTTTCAGATGAGGATTTCTGTGATTTTGGGCAGATTGAAAATAGAAGATGTACCCTTCCCAAAACCCCTTCAAATCTCCCCCCATCAGAAGTCCCTGTTTCATGCTGTGCAGCACTCCCTCCAAGCTGCAGATGAAATCCCTTTCAGTAAGGATGGCAGGATTTACCCCAATCTCTCTAAGAATTCTCCTCTGCAGAAGTGCTTAAATACACACAATAAGAGCTCACTACCAGCTCAGTGAATTCGTATTAGGGATTGGCTTCTTACAGATTTTTACACTGTGAGAATTCTTTCTAAAAAAATTTTGCAATGCTGGGAGATGAAAATTTCTCATTGCCATTGGCAGTGTCTAAAATTTGGAATTAACCTTCTTTGAAGTTTTTTTGATTGATTGATTGGACTTTCATATTGTATGCCCATTATTTAAGA
This sequence comes from Sylvia atricapilla, assembly GCF_009819655.1. NCBI lineage: Eukaryota > Metazoa > Chordata > Aves > Passeriformes > Sylviidae > Sylvia > Sylvia atricapilla. Next base: position 115,350,500 of record NC_089140.1, on the reverse strand, counting down.
AAAAAATCAAACAACAACACAATTAAAAATTTTCCTTCTCATTATTCTATTGTCAGTTCATGTATTTACTTCTGTGTTTGTATATTTCTATATTTCTTCTTAGTTGACCTACAGAATATACACCGTTAAATTATATCATGTTGTCACATACAGATTTCTTTAGACACTCATTGTATCTGAATATCAGGGCTTCAGAAATGTACAAAATTTGTGCAGAATGTGAGTCATGGTGGTATTAACCCACAGCCCAGCCCCAACACAGGAGCCCTCTAAAATCCTCCTTCAAAATGGACATTATTTCCATTCCTGCTTCTTAATTGGATGCAATTTGATATAGATAGAACTTTTTGTTTAATTAAAATGTACCTATGGTCCTTTAAACATATTTGCTTCTATATAATGCAATAAGGATACCTTCCTGGTTTCTTACCAGTTGAAGACTGTGTGGGTTTGGTTAGATCGCAGCTGGGGCTTGACCTGCCAACCTTTCTCTGTTGGTGTGAGTTTTCCTGAAATATCCCAAAGCATATTTTCAAGGACCACAAGAGTTACCCTTCTAACATTTGCAAAAAATGCATGTTGTATAAGAATGTGTATTTACCTGTAAAAATGCTTTTGAATGTGTTCTACAAAATTAGTTTTTCTGTGTATCAATAAAATTATAGACATTCCAGCTTCTTTAGTGTATCCTGTAGATAGCTGGCTTTTTTGCAAGAAACCAGGGTTAAAAATTACAGTGCTGTTTTTACATAGTGGGGAAAAAAAACCCCAATCTATTTTTGGAATGCTTTCATTTGTAATCTTGTGCTGATCTTTTTTGAAAATGTGGCTCATGATGGTATACCATAGAAAATTCACAAGAAAGAAGTAGAAGATTTCAGTGTCTTGAAATGCTTCAAATTTCTGGGTTTTCAGTTTCAAGTGGAAAAGATGTTAAAAGACAATAAAATCAGGGGGGTTATTTTCCAAATTCTTTACTTGTGCTGGCAACAAAAGCCAGCATAATGTATATACTTAAGATTTCTTGTCATTTTTAGTATACAGTCAAGGCACACTTTAAATTCAAAGCCTACTGTACAACTGTTTTGACAACTAGCACATCAGTAGGTAATGTGCAGGACATATGAAACTGAAGCAAAATGTTTCTTTAGGTCTATAGGGAGTGCAGTACTTCAAGGAATTCAGATATATTAGAGCAGCATGAATTTCTAATATGTTGCTCTTATGGAAAAGACCACTGGCATATTGAATAATGCTTCTTTCAAAGCAGAGCAGAAAATGTGATTACCGACAATTTCATTGCTGTTTTTAAAATAAATATTTTTGAAATCTTGAGGTGTTTTATTTCATGTAATGCATAAAATATGTAACAGTGTGCTAGAACTAAAGATCTTTTAGGTCACGGAAGAGTAGATGATGTCAGCTATAATTATTCAAATGTGGAATAATAGAAGCATTAGTTTAAAATAAAATGCATATAACAAAGGCCCATGTCCGTATATTTAAAAAAAGCAATAAAAAGCTCCTTGCTCCTTTTTCTTGCACACTTAGAGAGAAGAATAAAGGCAATGAATAATTATTTAACATTATAACTCAATTCATTAAAGCCTGAACAATTGCTTTATACTTTTTCAGGAATTTTTTAGATATGCAACCCGTTGGAGATTAATACCTTAAACAAAATGTGGCATTGTATAACAGGGAAGAAAGCAGACAGCTACTTTTTTTTTTTTTTTTTTTTTTTTTTTTTTTTTTTTTTTTAAATCTTAGGTAGAATGAATTTAGTATTTCTTATTCACAGTACAGTTGCTAATAAATGTAATAAAGGAGACTGTTGTTGTTGTTGTACCTGGGATGCAATTAAGAGATTTTGTTTTACTGTGGGTTTCATACATGTTAGTATTTGTGACTCATCTTGAGGCTGACCTATACAGCTGATTCTTTTTTCTTGCACCTTTAAGCATTAGTGCAAACTACTGAGTCAAACAGAAATTCATTATTTCTGATAAACAAGTTGAATGACTTTCATAAAAAAAAAAAAAAAAAAAAAAAAAAAAAAAAAAAAAAAAGAAAGAAAGAAAGAAATTGTGTCTCCTAACCTAACTGTTGAGATTTGAATCATGTTTGGATACTTTTTTCTAGCTTGTATTACATGCCAGTGGTAGCAGATATGTTTTGTCTCTGGTGAATACTTCACATTTGTGCCTCATTACCAGTCTCTGGTCTTCAGTTTACAACAAAATTTACTGTTATGCTACACAGACCTGCTGCTACCCCAAATTTTATTGCACTGAGTTATTGCCATCAAAACCACCAAATCATAAAGCTAAGGTCATGGAACATCTTGTGTTAAAGTTGTTTGGGGTTTTTCTCTTATTAAGCAACTTTGTATTCTTCTTTTCACGAAAAACCCACAAAAAAACCCCAAACCAACAAACAAACAACAACAAAAAAACAACACCATGTTTTCCAAGCGGGTTTTTTTTTTTTTCTTCAGTGAAATAATGCTTGCATGGAAAAGGGTTACAATAGTTAACATATATTTTGTCAAACACCCTAACCAGCTCTTGTCCCTCAGCATAACCTTATTTTCTCTAGTAGAATTATGATGATTTATTCCATCAAGGCCTCTAGGACATCATTTTTATCTTTTATTTCTTCTGATGTCTTCTGCACTCTTTTGTCATCAGAAAGACAACAGAAAGGACATGTAGAGGAGCTGAATAAGGCGTAATTTGATCAAGGTTTCATAAATATCTGAATATTGCATATGTGCTACTAGAAGGCTCTTTACTGTGCTACAAAAAAACTTATGATGTCAGAAATTACAGCTGTATAAAATCAGAGTGGAAACAGTGCATGCATTTGTAGCAGTGATAGAGATGTGCCACTTAGCTATAGTGTACTGTGGCAGGTGGTTGGTTCTCTGTGCCTCAGGATTAAATTCAAACGGTACATCTCTCAAAAAAGATGTGCTCTGTCTGAGACTGGACTTACAGACCCCACAGTACAGCAAGGAGACCAGAACCTTACCATGGGTCACATTGTTCCGGGGGCCTTCTCAGCAGAAAACATCAGTCCATGCACTCATGGAATGGGCAACATTGCTGATACTACCTCAGCTGGTAGCAGCTCTACAGTTTTCCCTCCCATGAGAACATCAGCAGAGTAAAAGAAAGCACTCTGTGGGTGCAGGCTGCTGATGGACCCCACCTTCTTCAGGTCAACTAGGACAAACATTCCTGTGAAAGTACTTGTAGAGCTTTTTTTCTGGTCCTGAAGTAGCATCTATTAAAGTTATACTCTCTAAGAGCTTACCTTCAAGATAGAGGAAGTAAATATTTGCACATAACTGTAGGAAAATATTTGTACACTAATGACCAAGATTCTTTTCAGAATAATTCCAGGTCTCATTTTTAAAATTGAAAATGAAGCTGTTGATTTACTGTCAGTTGGGAAACACTGTATCCTGCTTATTTGAGTGTGGTTGTTTAGAATCCACGTGGCTCACATATTTCACAAACTCAGTCAGAAAACAACTTCAGTATCATTTTAAGAAGAAATAACAAGGTGGCATATATTTTATTTTTGAAAATAGCCTTCTGTAGAAAGTGCTTTGGTGACCTTTTTTCACAGTGGTTGCCCATTGTCTGATAGGAGTTTATTTGCTACATAAAAAAGTAAGAAAAAGAAATAAGTTTAGTTGTATTAATCTTTTTCTTAGGCTTTGGCCATAGACACAGGCTAAGACATGATGAATGTGATGAAGAGAGAAAGACTTCAGTTGTGGGTGGTAGATTATACAACACCTCACATGTGAAGTACTCACAGGAGTGATTTATGCATAAGCAGCATCATAGCTGCAAGTGTCAAACAAAACAGATAATAGAGTATGCAAATAGAGGAAACATAACTCTCAGAAAATGTCAGAAATTCAGGGGATTCAGCAGCAGAGATTGTTGACTTTAATCTGCTGCTTTTAACATTGCATGTAGTTGTCGAGAACAGCATGAAAATGAAATGTTTCTGAAGACTCGCACTTCGGCAAAAAAATTCATAGTGATCTTAGGTCCTGTATATGGAATAAAAGTGAAATGTCTTTCTCAAAAACTGTGAACATACTTCTATGAAGACAAAAAGGAAGGAGAAGCCACAGTGCAGATGAAAAGGAGGGCTTTGTGCATCAGGTGAAGTAGCCTCTACTTCCCCGTTTCATCATTTAAATGCATGAATTTACATTCTTTGAAACACAAAAGCAGCTGAGAAGACTGCACACCCCTCATGGGTTTGTACTGTATTCACCATCTCATCACATTTTGTTCAGTAGTAGAAAGGTGTGTGGACAAAAGCAGCCCCACTACACAATGTTCTGTCTTAACTCTAGATGCCATATGCATGCTGGAAGTTCAGCTGTGTCACCTGCTAGAGTGTGAATTCTCCTGAAGTCTTGCAATGTAGAGTCATAGATGTTTAGCAAAATTTTTTCTTCATTTTGAGGGAAAAAGCACAGAATTGGCTTTCCAAGTTGAAGGAATTTAAATGGTCCAGTTAATAGTCTCAGGGTTTTTTTACCTGTTTTAGTGATTTTTGCAGAGTTTTAAGTATTGTAGTTTGAGTTTACCTGTAACTTTTTACGTGAGGAATGGAAGAAAAAGATTCTAAATGGTAGTGTTTTGAGATTTGAAGAAATAATCAGAAGTAAAAAATAACTCATTTGTTACTTGTATCCCTTTTTCTTTCACAAGACAATTAAGAAATGCTAAAAGTCTAAGGATGCCTACTCTTCCCTAGTCCTTTTAATAACATAAAGATTCATTTTAGATTGATGTTCGCCCCTCTGTCCCCTTTTCACCTCCTCCTCATTTGTACAAAGCCTGTACTGATGCTCTATGTAAATGCCACATTGGGATTCCCTGTGGGCAGCATGTAAAATCTGTAACCTCCACTGCTACTGTGATGCTGTACTTCCGCCACATGCATGTGACCCAGGATCTCTGTAGCCTCACTCACACACCTTTGAACTGCACTTTTGGCACGCTGTACATGCTGTTGCATATATTCAAACACTAAAGATACAAAAATGAATGTCCTTAATTCATTTTTTGTGGATGTCATGGATGGATGCAGTCAGAGAAAAGGAGATAAGTATAGAGTAGGCAGCAAGAAGCATTATGGAGTGAGGAGCACCTCTAAGGCATGCTTGTGCATATCTTTCAGCTGCAAAATCCCTACAATGAATACCTTTCATCTAAAGTGAACAAAGGAATTTCAGTTTGTCTTACATTTTATGAGGATGTATCCAAAATTCCTCTTTCAACCAACATGCAGGGACATAAAAGAGTCAAAGAAGATGTTACAGGTGGTGATGGGCCCTCTGTGTGCCTGCCCTGACCCAGAGCTGAAGTGGACTGCAGTGCTCAGAGTACATAAACACATATACATATGTACCTGGATACCTGATTACACATATATACATATACATGAACATTTATATGTCTGTGTATACATATAGATATAAATATATATACATATATACATATATGTGTGTGTGTATATATATATATATATATATATAAGTATGTACCACACTGTTAATCACTGCAACCCTCTGCTGGAAAAGGAGTGTAACAGACAGGATGTAGCATCTGCAACATCCCCCTTCTCCCCAGATTGTGAATCTACGTTGTTGTTAAACAGAGACTCTAACTAGAGCCAAATTATTGAAGTAGATGCAACAGACTTAATTAATGTACTGCATATGGCTGAATTATACTTTTTTTTTTTACAAAATCCCTGAGTTATAAGTGAGGTTACAGTGCCCAACAGTAACTTTGATAATGGGTACTTTTGCTAATTGAGTTAATGAAGGAAGTATCCTAGTTGCTAAAGTGAGATATGGCATACCTAACAGATAACAAGATGAAACAACTCCATATCACATGTTTAGAATTCTGCTTCCTGACAGTAATGATATTGGGTTATAGGTAGCTTCATTTCATCCTTACAAAAATGATCTAAACTGAAAAAAAACTGTAAAATTAGATATTCCAGTCCCTTAACCAAAAAAAAGGGCCTGCTCATGGAGTATTTACGGGATCAACCCCTTGATGAGAATGCACTCCTTTTTTATTTGGAGATGCAACTTCCTTCTAATACATTTTAAGATTACCTTCATTCACACATAAAGAATTTCAGAGATTAACTCAGTAACTAATCTTTAGTTTCCAATACATGCCTTAATACTCAAGTGTGAGATCTTAGTTTAATGAATTTTATGACACTCCCCTTTCTTAGGTAGTAGCATAAAAGCTGTTTAGTGCAATAGGCTTAGTCCTTATCTGGTTATTAATAACCTTGTCTGGTTATTAAGTTACCTGACAGAAAGTATACAGTGTAAAATAAACACTGGCAGAACTTTGAAAAGTTGTTTTCTGTACACAAAACGACTGACAGCATTTGAAAAATAATGCCATTGACACTCTGTTCTTCTGAAACACCTTTCTTGTGACTTGAAGTGCTTTGCAGTCACTAATTAGCTGAGAAGGTATTTCGCTCATAACAGAGCAAGTAGATGTTCACAATATCAGTCTCTCCTGTCTGTCAAGTACTATACTGTAGGAGAGAAAAACATTTACTTTATTAAAAAGCTAGTAAAATTTAATTCACAATATACAAGACAAATGAATCCCAAGCTGAAAAAGAAAGATCTTACAGGAAGAGAAAGAAAATTACTACATAAGGGGACCTGTAATAATGAAAGTGTTGCCAGTAGCTAATTTCATGTTTGGTGCCTGGTAACACAAAGGTGGTTAGCAGTGTGGTGAGAGTCAGCTTTCGATATTAGAACTAGCAGATGTCCTCACATGTAATAAAAGCATGACTTAACTGCCATGTGCTACACCACTAAACTAAAGCTTTTACAGTGACTGCATATTATGGTAGCTGAGACTTTTAAGCTCTCAAGCAGCCTGAAAGTGATACAGCAACCTTATTTAAGAGCCATGAGAAAGATGTAGGGATTGCTTTGCTTGTCCTTGAAGTGCAGTCAGCTCTGGGGAGAAGTGAAATATCTGTTTAACCACAGAGTGTGATGTTCCACTGCCCCAGATTTCCAGTCCAAACCCTTATGGGCCAGTTCCATAGCACACATGTTTCTTCTCACTTGTCATCAGCTTTTGTGAATGCAGGGAGAGGAAAACTCACAACAGGGAAGTTCTCTGCCCAGAGCCTGGCCTATGTAATTTTAACTGTGGCTGGCATTGTTGCACTGACTTCATCATTTGTGGCATCTGCCTCTGATCTACATTTTAGGAGCTCTGTGACTGACTGAAAACCTCAGTGGGATTTTCAGAAATATTCTGGTGTAATGTTGATCCTGTCCTACTCTAGCAGGAGCTATTGCAGAGTTTCAAAAAAATAGAATTAGCTCTATAACAGATGCTTTCATTTGTTCATAAATTATGAGAATTCAGGTTTTACATTATGTAAAATTAAAGGTGTGTCAACAAAATTGTTTGTCAATAATAATCCACACTCATAATGCTGTCATAATTCTGAAATGTTTTTCTTTGTAACATTTGGAAAATCAGTGCAAGCTGTAAGAAGACTGAAGAAAAAATAATGATCTAATGTCCTGTTTGGAAAAAAAATATATTGTTTTGATTATTATACAATTAAAGACAATATAGGAAAGCTGTGCAACAGAAAAAAGTCATATGAGTAACCTGACCTCTTAGAACCTGGCTCAGTGCAGCCATAATGTTGTGTTACTTCCCAAATCACAGAAATTGGTCCAGAGGGAACTGTAGCATCCCTCCTTTAATGTAGTCCAAAATAGGATTTGAAAAGGTCATCTCACTGAAAGCAGAATACTCCATAGATTTGTCATTTCTGACAGATCTAACTTACTTTTTTGAGAACGTATCTAGGCTCCTCAAGTAAGCTCTGAATAGAGGTTCTCACACTTAATCATCCTACTTAATATACAGCAGGCAGGGGAAGTTGATGAAGATCATTTAATATTTTCAATTGTCTGTTATTTATTTTTGAGGTGTGTTTATATATATGTATATATTTATATTTATTAAGTGTATATTGGTCTAAGAATGTATGATAGATAATAGATGTTGATGGAACAGCTAGGAAATAAATAATCAAGAAGATGTATATTAACTCAGACTGTTTTGGTTCATAGCTGACTTGACCATTTAAGAAACAGTAGAAAAATAATCAGCTTTCCCCAAACCTTATTAGCATATAATCATGATCCAGACTGTATTAGCTCATAAACTAGACTGAGCAAAATAACTCTTCTTGAAGGTTCAGCTATACTGTTATTTTATGACATTGTTTATGTGCATATTTTAAATATTTTATTTATTTATCATCATCCATTACTTAGAAAGTTAGGCTGAGGGAATGGATGTTTATGATACCTAAAAAATGTCACCACAAGTAATGGGATAAAAATAAGCAATGGGTGAAGGTTGGGAAAAAACCCTTCTAATGGCATCAGAATAGTCTGCCAGGTAGTGTTTAAGCACTGGAACATGTACGTATGGGAAAATCCTGCACTGGTTGAGAGATGGGTTGGATGATTTAATAGACCTTTTTTTGAGATGTCATTTCTGTAACTGGTTGATACATACACTAGTGTTCAGATATTTGGACTTGTTTCTTGTTTGTCTGGCAAATTGTTTCATGTGAAAGGTTATAAATTACAATAAATAGACTTTGCAGAAGATGAGCTACATTACACTCTTGGAAAGAGTTTTACAGCTGATATCCAGACGTTAATGCCAAAGCAGAAAAAACCCAATAGAGTCCTAATCCCATGGCTTTGCTTGAGCACAGTGCTAGGATGGTGCACTGCCATAAATAATATTTACATTGAATAGAGTTTTTTGTATTCTAACAGCAATTTAGGATAGAAAGGATAAAACAGAGAAACAAGTGTTATTTACTTAGAAGAATTTTTTCCTTCTGACTTTGCAACAAAGAATTCACTGCTGGGGTGGAGGGAAGGATGGGGAAAGAAGGGAAAGCAAGCATTTATAAAAATGTTGATGCAGTTATAATCAGATCCATTTTAGAACCAAAAGTTTTATGCAGAAACTGACAGAAGGATACACAATAATTATAGTTTGCTGACAAGCTGAATAGAGTTTCCTTTTTTTATCTTATGGTTTTAGGAAACCAAACTGTAAATAAATATGCAGTTTGACAGATTGTAATTGCAATCAGCAAGGCGTCTTTTCATTTAATCAGATAGTGTTATTAAAATGGGGTTACAATTAAACATTTTATAGTGTGACGTAGAACTCTATTAAAATTCTCCAGCAAACAGTAATTATCATTTGATGCTTCTGCAACCCATTTCCATTTGCAGAAACGTTATTGGTTGTGACCTTCCAGTGGTTAGGTCTCAGTTTGCTGTTCTCTTTTTTACTTTGATACATGATATTAAGTATTCTCTTTTTTTACCTCACTGTGAAGCTTAAAACAATTTTTTTTTTGGTTTGGTTTTTTTTTTGGTTTTTTTTTTTTTTTTTTGTTTGTTTGTTTTGGTTTTTTTTTTTTTTTTTTTTTTTTGGTTGGTTGGTTGGTTTTTTTTTGTTGTTTTTTTTTTTTTTTTACCCTTGTTAAAACTGCAACTGCATGCCACTGGCTGAAGCAGGTTTGCACCAGAGGAAAGATGGAATTACCTAAGCATGAATATTCTTAACTTTAGGAATTGTGATTTTGATCAGCTCTAAATGAGTGGAAATCTGCTGTTTGTTCCCAGTCAGAAGTGGTTCAGTATTCTGAACCATTTTAAGACTTTTTCAGGCTGTAACTTCCCTCTTATGTCACCACCCTCTAAGAAGTAGAAAAGAGCAAGAAGAATCATTGGGAGACACAATTTTTGGGACATTCTTCAGATGCATGTAACCCTATTACTGAAACTCCACTCAGAAAATATTTGGAGTGAAGGGAAGGGGTGATTTGCATAAGCAAAGAGTGAAAGTCTTTGAAAATGAGACAGCAAAGCTACTGCTCTGTTTACTCTGGGGGACATTTTTGGAGGAAACATCAGTGGTTTGAGGAAAGTCAAAATTTTTCTTACTGAAAAAGAATCAGGCAGTGGTTATAAAACATACCTTCTTGAGTCTTGTCACTAGTAGTTGTAAAAGATAAAAATAAGGAGCGAAAGACAAGACAAAAAGAGTAAGGAAAGTCAAGTACACTTCCTTTTGGTGAAAAGTGAAGTTGTATGAGTACTTGAGTAGGAGAAAAAAGGAAAAAAATAATTTGACACACTCTGCATTTATTTTAACTTTGCATTATCCTTGACTTGGAACCTCTTTACTTTTACTTTTACTTATCTTACTTTTTTTCCTGTGTACAACTGTGTGCTGGTTTCCTCTTGTGCTTTCCAGCAAGTATAATCACTGCAGAGTAGGCTGATGCACAGTCTGACTCCTTACTGCATTCCCAACAATTCTCCTCTCTTATTTGTGTGCATATATGCTTTTCCCTCCAGATCATTTTCCTGAGGAATAATAGCTTTCAAAAGATTTGTCAGAGGCAGAGGTCTTCCACCTTCATACCATGCAGTTAAAGAATTGTATTGTCAAAACACTCAGAAATTCAGTGGTCATGTAGGTACACAGAAGATTAACAAAGGAAATTTTAAATTGCACCTCAACCACTTCTGATAGGGTAAGTAAAATAGTTGACTTTGCTCTTCCTTTCCAACATCAAAACAAACAGAGCTATAAGAGTTCTCTGACTGGTCCTTCCTGGACAACGCAGGATTACTACCTGTGCTACTGCAACATGAGTTTGAGGTCACCAGCCTATGCTAGGTTGCAAATGATCGAGGAAGAGAACTTAGAATGTTGCTTGCCACTGAGCTTTTCCAATGACAAGCTTTTCCAATTTCCACACATATAAATAGGGAAGTGACATTAAAAAGTTCATAGAAAAAAACCAAAAACCTGACCAGATTTTCTCCAAGTCTGATTGGGGTTTTTTCTAACATAAAGAAAACATATATCTGAGTCTAATGTTATGACCTGCATATAGTGGCCTTTTTAAGAGCAAATCACATGATGTGTATAGGTGGGAAGGAGACGATAATCAAGATAAGAAATGCAGATTGTACCCAAAGAAACAGATCCATCTTAGTGGTTTTGTAGTGCCATACATCATTGGCACTATCAGAGCACTCTATCTAACCTTATAATGTCTTCACTATATATTTGAAAAATACAGGTCTAATTGTGAAATTCTACTCAAACAAGGGCCCCCTTGGCTGGTATAAAGAAGTATTTCTCAACAGGGAGAAAGGCCTGAAACAACAAGGTGGAAAATGTACATAATATTGGACATTTGCATTCAGCTGAAACCTGAGGTTTACTTTAATTATGCAGAGAGAGATGCCTGGTCTATCACACGTGTCTGTCTTTGAGTGTCATGTGTTTTAAAAAATATGGAAGTTGCACAGGATATATGGTTTCTTCATAGTGGTTTTTTTTGCATTTTCAGTTGTGTACTATATATTCACATGCAACTCTGCATTATGATCAAGCCTGTTTGATTACTTTCAATTTTTGCCATAAGATTTTGTCACTCTTGCTGAAAATTTTAAGACATTTTCCACCAGACTCACTCTTTTTTTCTCCCTCAGATTTATTTACTACCTTTAGAAGTAGAAAAGTCCAATTTCAATCATGTTAGAAATAGCTCATTTTAGACAAGTACGTGCTGCTCTGCTTACAAAACATATATGAGTGGAATATGCAATTACCACAACTCAGTTTCCTGCCACAGAAACATTTCAGCATTATAGCATTACAGAAATAGAATGACATGCATAATGAAAGATTTCAAGATTCACCCAAGGCATTTATTCTCTTCACCTTAATGTTCTCAGCAGTAGCAGAGTATCCATTAAAAGGTACGATGAATTATGGTTGCTTAGCAACCGTGGGGAGCTTGTAACAGCACCAAAGAATGAAATGGCTGGTTGATAAAATGAATTTTCTCTGAGCATTAGCCTGTTGAAACTGCCTTTTCTTGTGGAACATAAAGTGCATTTATTTGTCTCATGCATTTTTTATTAGAAAATTATTTGAGTTCCAGAGACTTGAATCGTTTTGCTACAGGAGATATTTGATTTTAATGTGTTGTACTAAAATAAGTAATAAAAGACATTTTCTTCAAAGTAAAGACACCAAGGAAACCTAGGTAGCTCCTTTTGAAGTTGGGAATAAAATCTTATATAAGGTATGTCATTACTCATTTCCAATTAAGAGTGATATTAGCTAGGACTTAAACTTCAATTTTACCTTTGAGGGAAAGTTTGAGACAGTTAGCCAATATGCAGTGACAAAAAGGAGAGGTTTGGAGTTGATCTCATGGATTCATCACGAGTGAAGTAAGTTTTCTTCTCTCTTCCCAGACGGTATGGTAGTCATGTCTCAGAGAAGGTCAGAAGTGGTTGTACATTCATTTCTAGCATTCTATTTCTACTAACACTACTTATTTCTGTGTTAAGAATGTGCTCATCCTAGGCTTCCATCCAACAGTGAGGAGATGCTTCACTTTCCTCTGAGGCTTTCTGGGCATTCAACAGCAGTCAGAGTTGGATGAGCATTTTTGGCAGAAAAGGGTTTTGTTGGAAAATGCCATAACAGTGAAACCACAGTTGAGGCAAGGGGAAAGTATCAGTTGCATTTCATCTTTTATTGCTAATATTTTCTGAGAATCGGGTCTGCATGGTCAAGACATGAGACAAGACAGATCAAAAGATAATGAGACCTACCTATTCTACAATATCCAGAACATCCAACTGGGTGTATGAGACCAAATCTTGGGCTTCTACACAGCATTATCTAGATGATGAGCTTAACCTTTGGTTTTGTACTCCATAAGAATGCCCAAATTATTAGTTATTATCTGTTAATAGTTTAATCTTTCCTCCAAGACTCAAGACAATGTCACAATTGCTCTTATACAATTTAATGAAGGTCTTTCAAATGCTTCAGACTTATTTTATTGTTGAAAATAGTTCTGTTGGCTCCAGTGTGAACACCTGAGTGAGAAGAGACCATAGTCCTGTTCCTGCATGGTGAATCAGTAGATTGTGACCTATTGAGAGCGTCCTGAGCTCTCTGTGAGTCCTTGGTGCAAGCTGGACTTGCTGTTGTTGACTTTTCTTGCAACCCAAATGAGGTTGTGTGGGTGCAGATTGCATGGTGAGGCTCGGTGGCAGCTGAAAGGAATATCTGGGAAGCTGGGGCTGTGGAGAAGACCTTGTCTTAGAAGTGTATTTCTAATTCTGGTCTGAGGCTAGAGTAAGAAAGCAAATCTAAAAATCAAGATGAGATTACTCATTTATGTCTTACCTATCTGTCAGGAAAGAGTCAGTGTGAGACAGCATTGAAAAAATTGAAGACTCTTGCAGCGAGCTGCCTTGTCACGGAAATTTTCAACCTGTATTTCTGTCTCCATATGGATTCTGGTGATGCTGCTGAGAGAGTACTGCGATCAACTTCTCTTGGGAAAGGATGGAACTATTGCAATTAACATGATCGCAAACGTTGGCAGCCTAACAAAAAACAGATTTTAGTTATGTTGACAAGATGGCAGCATTTTTTACAGAGCCCTTTTTACTGCAAATTAAATGCCCTGGGAGATACATAACTACAGACAGTGATAACCTTTTTGGACTAAAATATAATTCCACTCAAGTGAAAATGAAAGGAAACTGATATTAAGCAGTAAGATCTTGCCTCTTTAAAGTACATGCTAATAATCAAACATTAAAAATGAAACTCCGGTCATCTACAAAGGTGCAAATTAAAATTCCAGAGAGAGAGCTTGACTGATTTGTTTAACAAAGAGTTTAATACAGCAGAATCCCACTTGAACATAAAACTATTACACTCACAATAATCCTGTCTAGCTGTTGGGAGATCCAAATTAAAACTCTCACTGATATTTGCTTAAATCTCATAAATTGCACAGAATTAGAGCATATTGAAGTTGTGTATTTACTATGATCTTACTGTCTAATAGGTTTTTAACAATTTAAAATGATGACAGAAAATAAGTATTTTCCCCTCAGATGATTCAAGTAGTGTATGTTTTATTCCTGTATTCTAATTTAATACCCACTTGTTTATTAACTTACTAGTGTCAATATGACAAGGCTGTATTGAATGCAGGCTAAATGTTCCATTTAAACAGATAATTTATTTTCTTATTAGTATTAAGGTGTTATGAGGAGATTATTCAGTTGAAGTTGGTGGATTAATATTACTTCTCAAGGAGATATTTTCATGCTCATTTACTATGTTCTATTGTTTTCATTCATATGTATAGAAGAACAGATGTTTGTTTCTTTTCCACTTGTGATTACAATGATTTAGTAGCAATATTACTTACTGTGTTCTGTTCCACTCCTCAGTACCCTCTGGAGGATTTAATTTATGGATTTTTTTTTTTTTTTTTTTTTTTTTTTTTTTTTTTTTTTTTTGGTGTAGAATTCTCAAAATTGTATGAACACATGAAATTCATAGCAGTTTAGAAAAGGAATTCAGTCCTACTGAGCATCTCAAATGACTTGCAAGTATTACAAAATTAGAATTGGTGACCTCTTTTCTCCAGCCCAGCTGCAGTGACATATTCAAGTCTTTTAGGTCAGGTGGGCAAGTGGAGGTTTTAAATTTGTTCCTGTCAGTAAGATTCCCTACATTTTAGTTAGGACACATTGCATATGTTGACTTAGAAAAAAAAAGAGAAAAAAATCAGGAGTGATAAAGGTAAAATGTGATAAATTAGTAGCCTCAGATAGCCACTGCTTTTTCCATGTTTTGATAATATGATAAAACTAATCTTGGCATTCACAGTGCAGTCCTTCTTTTGTGAGACTGATCTAATAAAACAAGAATGTGCACACACCCACCTAAGAAGTAATCATTATTCATGCTTTGTGGAAAAAGGTAGAGTTCCAGGTCTGCAGTTCTTGCTCACAGCTACATTATATAAGGAATGATATTAGTGTAATTTATGAAAATGTACAGTTGCGCCAGCTGGAGAACATAGAGTCAGTCCTGTCTGATGTTGCATATCAGAAGAATTATTGAACCACTGTTGCAGTAAAGCAGTGAGCAAAGTTAAAGGAGTAGAGAAGGCTTATTTTATGAAATGTCCAGACATAAATGGCACCAAAATAGGACTCAAGGTATATATTTGTGTGTGAATATAGTTGTAACCACAAAACTGTTCCTGGGCTGCGGCTCTCTTCCAAAAGAACTTGTTGTATCATAGCGACATGCCTAGTGCATTTTTTGCACGAATATAATAAAATCAGGATGTGATTTGACCACATGCACTGCCATAACCACTGCATACATTTATGTGAATCCGTCAAATATGAAGCATGTTGCATAAGAGCACTCTATTTCTTACAGGTCCCTGAATAAATAATGTACATAAGCCTCCTCAGAAACAAAGTCAATAGCAAGCTGTCTGGTTGCATGTACTTTTGTATGACTTCTGTTTAACTCAAAAGCCCCAAATATGAGATACAGAGCTCTGGAATATGGTGTGGGCTTGAGATGCTCTCTGGGGAACCTTTATCTGCATATAGGGTCTTTTTTAATATGTGACAGTTTTATATCAAGGATAATGATCTTTATATAATAAGTAATCTAAATACAGTCAAACACATCATAACTGCATATGGTTTATTTGGTAGAACTGTTTCATAGATCAAATTCTAGTTATCTTTTTAGTGGCTACATTAAAAAGGATATTTTTGCTGATTTCTGGCATGTAATGTTTCTGTCGCTTAAAGTGGAAGGCATGTCACTCTGGTTTTTCTGTTGACATATGCTGCAGTCTGTTGGGAGTGTCAAAGCCAAGAAAACCGCCTTGTGATATTCTTCTCACTTTGCACAGACATGCCAAGAAATGCTGCCTTGTTGCATTACCAACCAGAAAACATTGGCAAATTCTGGGCAGTGACCAGAGAGGCAGCTGATGCATTCTTACTGTTCTCATTAGTAAATGAAGAATCTTTAGAAATTTCTATTCAATGCAATTCTTGAAAACATATATACTGATTCAGGGTCTTAATGCTTCCAGTTTTAGTCAAAGGCAACTTTCTCCTATCATTTTTACAATCGTTATTGAGGTTTATGCCAAGTCCTTTAAAGTATTGGCTAAAAAGACTACCCTGTTTAGCCCTCAGAAAGAGACATATGGTAAAACAAAATCTCAAGCTTAGTTCAGAGTTTGTATTAAAAACTGACATAATGGCCAGCATCAGAGGAGGAAAAAAAGGCAAAAGAACTTCCCGGGTCAGGTTTTGAAAAGCAACTATTCCAAAACACAGGAGGTAGTTGTGTATGGCATAATGTCCATTTACCTAGGGACATATTTCATTTCCTTTTAAAATAGAACTGTATTTTCATTTTTCAGCTGAGTATCAGTCTGTATGTTATGTGCGCACACAGTAACAATATTTTGCTTAAGTTTTTAAGTTGCCCTAACAGTTAAATGTGTCTTTTCAGGTAGTTTGATGGACATCCAGCTACTAGGAAATGTAAATCATAGTATTCATCAGTATTTATTCATGTACATGCAGAGTAGGAGAGTATCACGTTCAAATATGAATTTACAAGTTTAATGATTGATGTAAATTCTGCCTTCATACTGACATTACCGTCAACAATAATGTGTATACATATCTGAAACGAGAGATGATTCCTTGGGTGTTAGTATAGAAGTTCAAGTAAAAATCTGTTACTTCCAGTTAAAGATGGAAAAATAATGAAGAGTATTTAGTGTAAATATGAAAGAAGAAGGAATATGAGGTCTTTCATCCCTGATTTCCCACCCCTGAACCTTCAGGCCTCCAAGCATGTGCAATTGGCAAAGCTACCTTAGCTGAAAAATCATGTTAAGATCTTTTCAGAACAGGTGTCTATCTTTACTGTCTACTGCACTAAGTACAGAATGGAGACACGATGTCTCTGGTGAACTGCTGAAGGATCCTTCAGACACGTTCTCATGCTTCCATTGCATCTCTGTGCAATTCACATAGTTCCTCTGACATGGTCACAATCCAAACTACAGACAGGTTAAAGTGAATGATGGAAGAAGGGATCAGATTGAAGACTTCATGACTGACAGAGAAGGCTACTCCTAAGTCTTCTGGGTCATAAAAAACATTTAGAATCCCATAAAAACATATAGAAAGGTTTGCAATGCTTCTGATGGACTTAGACCATTTTTATGCATAGAAGTGCTCTTATCTTGGTTTCCACATTTGCTTGAGGAATTTCTGTCTGTACCTCTGTTTCTCTGTCTGAAATGGGGGAAAGATGTTTATCTGCATTACCAGCACGTAGTGTTTGGAGGGTGCAGTAAAATAGAGTGGTGGGACTCAAAATGTTGCATGCAAAAGCTCTTTTGTACTTAAAAATCCTGTATTATGGATCCCTTGTACAAATAAATAATCTGCTTTACCTTTCTCATTGTGAAGTTAATGCATTTCCTTAACCTTATACCTGTTCGTTTTGTTAGAGAAAGCAGAAACTATTCTGTTTCTGTATTCTTCCTCAATGCAGAATTTGAGTTGAAGGATTGCATTTATTGTATCTGAGTATGGGAAAAACCCACACCACCAAACAATACAGATACTATAAAAAACCTCATAGATTTGTGTCAGTCTCTGCTTCCCAGGTCTTAATCGAGGCTTTCTCATCTTCATTCATTGTCAGTTTTTCCAGAACAGATTGAGATAAATGTCTTTTATCACCCAACAATTGCAGGTGCACATTCCACTTGGAGGAGGTGGTGGTGTCTGTATTAGATAGACAGAGTATAAAGGGCAAAAATATTTCCCCTATGCAGAGAATGGGCTATAAAAGCAAGCAAGAATTTATGCTGTGTCTTTGTGTATCTGTGCAATGTTGTGTCCTGATGTATGCCTATGCACTTCTGCTCATGGTCCATCCCTCCTTTCCTTAGGCTGAATGTGATATCCAAAGAATCCTCCTCAAGAGGTGTGCTGGGTTAGGAGAGCATAACCAAAATCCTCCTGGTTACTGGCACGGTTCAAGAAGTGGGGCTACAGGTTTGTGGTGGCAGCAGTAAGGAGCACACGGTGGTTAAAAAATGCCTGAGAAATGTGGAGATCCTTCAAACTGCTTCACGAAGGAGTAGTATAGTGGTGGCTTGCAGGGGAGCACTCTGAGGAAGAATCTCTCCTGTAATGCACAGACTCATTCCTGATGTCTGGAGATGTTGTCCTGTGGTGTCTTTTCACTTAGCTCTCCATACATGTGTTTGCAGAAGGACAGAAAAAATACTCTCAGATCTAGGGAAATCATTTGCATTACGTTTGTTCTAGAGTCTATCATTTTAGATTTTACCATGATGGTAGCATTTCCCTGGACCCCAGAAAACTGCATTAAGCATCATGCATCAGATGTTGTCCTTCTTTGATTTAGCTTTATCAAAATAGTGATAAGTGTTACATAGATGAGGATGGAGAGAGGCGTTTAATGTTTTTGCCTTCTTTAAGTTTAATCAAAGAATTTTCAATCTCAGTGCATAGCAGAATTTTTACTTTGGCATGATAATCATCTATTTATTGTCTTGCTTTCTGGAAGGCATTTGTGCCGTGAGCCAGATTGTTGTCTATTTTGCCACTGAGTTTTGCTCCTGGCATGAATAAAGACACTTTTGTGAAGATTTTATAACTCACATGGTGAGGCCTGTACCCGTTCTTCAGTGCCTGTATGTTTTTACAAGCCCACTAAACCACCCACTCCTGGCTGGAGGAACAGTCCAGTAGCAGGAATTGAGAACAGCCACAGACTCAATTACAAAGACCAGACATAAGCAGAGTGCCAAGAGGAAAGTTTGTTTTGGTAGAATTGTATCTGGATGTAGCAGCAGCACAGAGTTAGGCAAATTTTGGCTGGTGTTCCTGCCAGATAGAGACTGGTGTGATTTGCACCACTTTAATCACTCTAAAGGTAACCTGGCCAGCAAGTTACATGCTATGTCTTGAATGGGTGAATATTCTCATTATGTGCTACTGAGCTTGTGTTGGCCACTAGTAGTTCTGTTCTGTGCCAATTTATGCTTATCAAGTATTAAAGTACTGCCTTGACTTGGGATAGTTCAAGGAGTCTTTGTGAGATGTAATTTCATAGCCATGTAGAAGACCTGGGGTTTGTTCCAAAACATACACATCCAACTAGAACCAGCTAAACATTTTCTACTGGCATTTCTAATAGAGATTCTCTCATTTTGAGGAGTTTTTAATGATATTTTCATGACTTTTTGAAGACTTCTGTGCTGGTTACTTAGTTGGTGATTTCTTTGTTAGCATGTGCAAGTGTTCATTTATACTTTTGGCATCCTTATTTTACCATTTGCCTCTGTGGAGGAAAAGCTTTTTAAAATACGCCAGTGAAATGTTAACTAAGACTAAAATGATCATATTTTAAGGTTATATTTTCTGGTTCTCACAGAGTGCTTACTTGGGATGAAATTGTCAGTGGGATGTTTTAATTCTACCCATCCATGTTGGCTGGTCTGAGAGCACCATTTTGTATGAAATGGCATTTTTAATTTGCAATTAAAAAATCTCCCAACCTTCTGTAAGTTTGACTACATGCCCACCCCTCTCTTTCTGTATTCAGAGGAACCTGTCATCCTCCCGTGGGAGATTTCTTACAAATTAAAGAAAGGAGAATTGGCCCGTAGAGATTCCACTGTAAATACAGGAAGAGAAATTATCTTGTAACATTAGTGCTGTTAACTATACTATTGAAAGCTATTCAGATCACCTTTTTCTTTTCTTTGCAGGCATTATTTCCAAAGTACTTCTACCCCTAATGATACCTTAAGAGAGCCAGATTAGTTAGATAGAAGCACAACTCCTCCCCTTTCAGACTGCAAACACAAAATTGAGCTTGTAAACATACAGACTTGGTCTTCTGAATATCTGGTCCTAAATATTTCATGGCCCTTATGCAATGCACCCTTATAATTGAATTACAGAGAGAGGATAACATGTTACTGTATTGTCTTCTGTAGGGTTCATAATAATTCTTATCATGTATTTCCAGAAGACGTTATTTTATTTTATTCTTGGCATTACAGACAAGCCTTTAATGTATTTAGTCTGGAAGGGCTCCTTGTGTAAGAGCTACTTGCTCAAGCAAGGACTGTTCAAATGGGTAAGGACAAATCACTTGGGGCTTATTTTTGACACTTAGGCGCAATACTGTGTAAGAAGAAAACAATGTGGAAATAGTTTTCATGGAAACTGAGAGCCATGGTGGCATTTGTGTCTGTCCAAGTGCTGTCTTTACTAACCAGCACTTGGGTTGAAGGAGTGGCCTGACCACGTGTGTCTCTCCCAACCTAGCTGTTTCATCCTGTGCATGGTCCCAGAGGGAAAGAGAGCAATGCCTCTCCAAACAACAAGGCTGTGATCCTGCCTTGTCCTGTGTGGGAGTGGTTCTTTCCACACACCTCCCATGCTGTGTGGCTGTGCAATGCTCACAGCAGGCATCAGTTAAAAAGAAGAGGAGGTGCCAGTCTGCACAGCCCCTTGTGAGCAAGGCTGTGTGTGATGGCAGGGAGGGGACAGGTCAGGTACCCTGTCTAACACAGGGAGCCTTTAGCTTGACTGCAGTAGTGTTGCAGAGGAACCTGTGTGACTAAGTGTTGGACTTAACATGAAGGTTGCTGAATACCATGAAAAAATTGTTCAGTGTTCAATGGGTATTAATTAAAAGCATGTGTGAAAGTAAAACATTTTGGAGTGGCATATTGATAGGTCTGAACTGTAGTTAAGCTTCTTAAGTAGTAGCTAGAAGTAGTGTGTGTAATATAGTAAAAGATTTGCATAACATAAACATTGTGGGTATCAAGTTGTGGCCCATATACTTCCTGTGATATTATCATTGCTAATCTTATGGCAGAGCTGCATGCCTGACAAACTACTTATACATTATAATAAACTGTTATTACACAAGCACCCGTGCAGAGTAACCATAGTTACACACACAGTATCTTTCTTTTGGTCAAAGTAAACACAAATATAATCATTGGGGTCAGTACTGGAGCTTAGTAGGTTGAGCGTTTTCTGCCAGCAGTGAATAAAAGGAATGTATCCAGCAGTTCAAAGTAAAATTCACTCACCCTTCTATGAAGATTGAAACTTGCTATTAAAGTAAGTCATTAGAATGATTTGTTTTATTTTTGCCTTCATGATATGATTACTTTGAATCATCACCATTTTTGTTACAGAACCTGAAAAAAAAAATCTTTAGTACCAGTCTCATCATCTCGGTAGAGTAGCTTGACCGTCCATTCTAATGCATTTTAACCAACTTATGAATCATTTTCTGGAGGCTAATGATTTATTACTGCTGTAATGAACTTCAGAGGCATCAATACATTAGTATCCACTTTGAAAAAAAGCCATTGTCAAGTCCTATTGGAATGATGATCAGTTTACTATTGTTATTAATGACCCTGATCAACTCTTTGAATCTATGGATAACCCTGTTAGATGACAGAGGTCTTCCATTTGGGCAAAAATCAATGCATATGTAAAATAAAATTATGTGGCTTTCTGGACCTTTTATCAATGCATATGTTCCCATTGTCTGCAAAGATTCAGAACTATTTGTAATTTCAGCAAAGCTGGGATGGTTCAGGAATAGGAATCTCTAGAAATACTTTATATTCAAAGTTAGACAATGTCACAGTTCTAGGAAAGACTGCTTGTTGCTTTTTTTCCCTAAACACTTTCCAGGTGTGGATAGGCGCTGGCTACTTAATAGACATGTGATGTCTCAAATTGAATTCTCATTGCTGTATCCCGTATTTTATTTCTGTGATGGAAGGAGTCTGTAATACAGGGAAGTTACATGTTATATACTGTATGTACCAAGTACTGGTTCTCAGCTTTTTGAAGTATAGTGCTTTTTCCCTTTCTTTTTGAAATAGAAAATAGACCTCAGTGGCTTGACCAAAATAGTAATTACCATGTTAGAGGTTTTTTTAAATGTTCAGAGACGTCAGAAATTTGACCTTTGAGGCTTTTAAATCTGACCTTGTTGCTTCTTTCCATTCATTAAGTTACAACCTTTGCTCTCCTGTCATAAAAGATAAATGAAGATTCACACAATCTTTATTTAAGAGAAGATTTATTGTTTACATTAATGTAGATTAAGTAGGAGCAAACCAATTATTTATTGTGCCAATCATGTCTTCTTGAACTTTAAGTTAGTTATCACAGTTCTATAATTACCATTTCCAAATGTTCATTGCAAACTGAAAGCATTAATAGATTTTGTAAATGTCTTTGAAGATGTTATTTTGTATAAATAAGTAGAAGATTATATCTAAACTCATGTAATGATCTGGAGAAAAAAATTGAATTTTGAAATTCAGTAGACAAAATGCAGTCTTCATACACATAACATTGTCTTAAAAGATTCTTTTACTCAGTATCTCCTGCTCTGAAAGCAAAAAATAGAATTTTTGTTGACAAAGAAGTACATTTATTGACAAATTAAAAACTAGGGAAATTTTATCAACTTAGAGAAGTTGTTCGTGAGAACTTGTACACTGAGGTAGAAATGTGGGGTTTGTTACTGGGTTTGGTTTCATTTTCAGTTTTGTGAGTGTATCTATCTGAAAGGAATTTGTTTGCAATTGCACATTTAATGCTAAATTATAACTAACACTATGGATTCACAAAGTGACAGGAAGAAAGGAGGCAAGAATACCCTTCAGCATGTGTGCTACCACATCCCCTGAGGTCTGGCTGAATCCAGCATGAATGTTTTTTCAGACATCTCAAGGGAAGGATATATTGCACCCTCAGGAGCAATTACCTCTCTCCTTGCTTCAGGCATGACAGTGCCAGAGGCAGACACAGTCCTTCTGGAAATGTGGGAAGAATCTTGCTCTTCCACCATTCATGTGCACCATGACCTGTAGCTGCTCATTTGAGCTGTGAAGCTTGCTGGTAACCAGATGATGGTTTCACTTCTTGCATCTAATGTGTGCTGTAATGTGTGAAATGTATGTGAAACACAATCTTCCAAAGAGGCAGGAAAATCAGCTTTGGACGTAAAAAATTGTGAGGATGGTGCTGCTTTTAAACAGAATTCTGGAGATGAGCACCAGTGGCAGCAGCTTGGAGTCCATTTTGCAGAATATTTTAGACTAATATTAAAGCTAAGCAAAACCTATACAACAGTGGAAATCAACGTGTGCATTTAAATGTGAGTTCTGTTGGGGGATCATCCTGATATGTTGTAACATAGCAAGTCACACATTTCTGATCCTGACTTTTTGAGGCCTTGGGAGACAAAGTATAGTTTAGCTCCTTGATTCATATGCAGTTCAGTGAGGCTTTGCTTCTTAAGCATGTCAGATGAGATCAAGCTTTGCAAATGCTCACAAGTTAACTGGCCAGACCTGCCATCTCAGAGCTACACTGGAAAATAACCCAAAGCCCTGTGTCATGTATCCACGCCTCTGAGAAGGACACATGGATAGATTGTTCAGGTCAGCCTACACACTGCAACTTGGGAGGAACAAATTAGGTAACAGTGGGATAGCAATTAGGAATAGCTGCTTCATTCAGCAGTTTTAGAAGGCTAAGTAGCATGGCACTCATTTCAGTGAACATCTGCTACATAAATTAAATAGTTTCCAGGAGTTATGACAGAAATTGAAAGCTGTGTTCTAATTCCATTTACTTTATTTTACTGTTATTCCTAGTGTAAGTGGGAGCTAAACTGTGCAAAATTCTCTCTTTAAAATGTACACCTAAATCATACTTGCTGAATTCTTTGTCAAAGTCAAGATTTAATCTAGTTATTAAACATTTTTTTAAACATTTTTTCCTTACATTTAGAGTGGGATATAGTTGAATCACCTCTCATCCAGCAATCAGTATATATTATTCTGTTCTATTGTATAACTTTTTAAAAATACTCTCTTGTATTGATGATTTCCCTAATTGAATTACATTAATTACTGAAACATACTGTTTTCTCCCATGAGAAAACACTGTAACTTTGTTGTTACAAGAACTGAATTAAGAGAATGTAGATTTAAAGTATTTATTCTACTTCTTTAAAAAGTGCATTTATTTCTCTGTGTGGGAGAGTGCTTTGCATTTCACCAATATGGTTAGGAAAACAAGATAAGATAAGATAGTGTGCAAATAACTCATTAATATGGGTATTTCTAAATATATAAGAAACTGTAGCCCCAGTTTATATCCAGGAAGGAAGGGAAAAAAAATGCTAGTTCTTTCTGTCCCTGAATCAGAATCTCTGTGCTAAAAAACCATCACAGACTACTCTAAAGAACCATTCTCAGATGCAGGGCTACCTGATTTCATCTTTTTTTGCAGATTCTCAAAATTCCTTCCAGGGGAAGGGGAGGATTTCCTGTTGTACTTTCTACAATATTAATTACACCATCCGGATTTGCTAGAGGCAGTAAGAGAAAGATGTCTCTTATTAAATTGTTGACAGTAAACCCAAAACATTTTCTTTAAAGGCAGTAAAGATTTTCACAGTATTTGCCAGCTACAGTGGTCCAGTCAGACTTTAACGGTTATCACAAGTGACAACCACTGAGTAAGTGTAGAAATTGAATATAACTCTGCAATAAAGGGATGCTCCGACGATTCAGAATTTTAATCTACATATTCTAAAATTTCAGTCTTAGAATGCTGCCATAATATTATTGTTAGTAAATAGCGTGCAATGAGGTGTAAGGGAAAAAGCATTAAAGCAAAATAATTAGAAAATGAGGTAAAGCTGAAAAGCATGCTTGTATGTGGGCACAACTACTCACCTATATGTCAGATGGGGAAATGAAAATTATCCAATGAAATTTAACACCTTGTAGAGTTCTTGTTTGTCCTTTGAGCATGTTTATTTTTGCTAGTGCTGAAATTACAGAATTAATTTCAAGCTGAAAAATTTGAGCGTCACATTGATATAATTCGAAAGTACTTCTAGTGTGTTCAGTCTACCAACCAACATTGTTTGCAAACATATCAAGATTAATTGGTTACAAATCTGCTCCCTTTTTCTAAAATTAAGGAAAGCATTTTGGATGCAAGGACAGCTTGTCAAACTCCAGACTGCAACAGATACAGAGGATGTTAGGCCGCAGTGTTAGAAGGATGAAGGCACTACTTCTTTGTTTCTTTTCATAATGGTTTTTTTGTTGTTGTTGTTGTACTTGCTAACTAGCAGTGGTAGTTACTTACATGCAAAATATTTTTCATTCAGACATAAGATTTAGCATCTGTTATGTTAAACACTGCGAATAGTCATTATTTTTCAGAATATTATCATACCACTGATACAATATGATATAAAGCAATGCTTATAATTTCTCAGTACTTTAAAAAATAAATTATTTTAGCAATACTTTGAAGAGTTAGAAGTATTACTTGGTCATGAGCAGGAATTTGACTGTTTGTTTGTATATGTTAGCCCTCCTCTTTTTTTTTTTTTTTTTTTTTTTTTTTTTTGTGCTGGAATGGGATTGGTTTAGGTGGCAGAGGTTGGTCGTGCATCTAGAAATTATTTAAAAATTCAGTTTGCCATTTCTTAACAAAATAGAGTCCCACTTACTATCCTGTGATTTTGTTGACTCTACAGTGGTGGCAGTAGTAAAGTTTAATACACTAAAAAGATTAATTGGACTTATCGAGGGGAAGAAGTATTCTATTTATGACCAGCTCTGAACAATCTCTCTTAAAAACCCACTCTTCTTATGGCAGATACTGTTTGCTCAACTTTGAGAATAAAAGGGATCTTTTGTGGTGCCGTAAATGTCAGCCATAGGATGTGCATGTACACTGTGTAAAAGCAGTTCAGAATTTTTAAAATAAACCTCTACATTTTCTACATTTAAATATAATTTTCTTTAAAGTTTTCAATATTTTTTCCTAAATATTGTAGACATAGGAATTAAAATTCTTAAAAATTGGCTTTTTGAAAGATTAGGAGTAATTAAATGCATGGACTTGATTTGAAGGTTTCCATTGTGGGATCTAGTTTTTTATACAGTATTACAGGAGGCACTTTAGGATCCTTGCTTTTCTCTAACATGCTTTTTTTGTTTGTTTGGGTGGGTTTTTTTCTTTTTTTCTTTTTTTTCTTTTTTTTCTTTTTTTTTTTTTTGGTACAGCTCTCCTTAAAATCCTAGAATGTAAATGTAATGCCAATGAATTATATGCTAAACTCTTTAATAGTTAATGATCAAGGCGAACAGAAGCATTTAAGTATGTTTTTCTTTTATTCTCGTCTTCCTAAAAAGTGAAACAAACAAGCCAAGATTTACATGGTTTTAAGTGTAGCAACAGATGTATAATTTGTTGAAATGCCTCTCAGTTGAATGCAGTATGTTTCCTTTATTCTTCAGAGAAGGAGGACACTTGTAAACTCATTCAGTTGCTTATCTGTAAACACCACTGGGACCCTGTTTTGGCCTTACATTCATGAGGAGCACGTCTGCTTTTCTCAGATGAAGAGTTAGACACTTAAAATGACAATTTCACTTACTGTAAATTACACTATACATATGTAGCTTGTCTGTCTGAAAATCATTGGGCATCTTGACTACCAGAAAGGGTATGTTGCATATTTAAAATAGGAGAAGGAAGGTTAATTGAAGGATCTTAACCCCTCTATTGCATTACTCTTTCAAAATAAAATGTACAAAAAGGCAAATGTATATGCAGAAGTTGAATTTTTTTCCATTTGCTGGGTTTTTTTCCCCATATGCTTCTAATTTACTTATTCCACTAGTTGCTCATGCATCCTTCATCATTCCTTCATTAGTTATTAGTTATTAGTATTCATTAGTCCCAAGATCTATGTACTAAACCTGGGAAGGTAATTATGAAAATTGCCCATGCAAATTGGGTAAAGGCACACATAAATTACCAGTTAGAGACTTAGCTAGTAGTCTGCTTGCATATTTACCCGAATTGCATTCATAATTGCAGCAATTATGTGAACAGTCATGGATGCAGTTTTGCACACAGGGCAATTACGTTTTAAAATTTCTTCATGAAGTGACTAAAATCATTACTTTGCTGAGAAAAGTATGGAAAGATAAGGTAGTTACAAAACTCATGATTACTACTGAGGATGACTCTATTCTAGGTTATTAATGAAACTTGAAATATCTGTGCTAATGCCATGTGAAGTTACACACTGGTTGAATGGTAGACTGGTGTAAAGACCTCAGCTAATATGTAGGCAGCCAGTGGCTTGAGAACATGAAAAAAGGTTGGAGATATGCTTTTGTGTTATTAGGGATGTTCCTCTGTCATGTCATTTTAAGATTATATGAATTCTAAGCTTTCTAATTGCAAACTATTCTTTTCCATATTATGTGAGTGCTTGGCTGGTCAGAGAGGCTTCGAGGGTGACCTCCTGACAGTCTAAAAGTTTGGCACATAGATCCCATCTTACATTTCAGTTCATTTTATCCAATTACACTAATCTGGATTGGACTGTTAATATGTTGAAAATTAGAACCAAGCCCTCTGTCAACAGATCTGATTTATGGGCAGCAGAAGAATTTGGGGATTTCAGAACAAGCTTGGTGTGCTCACAAGCCTGGGAAATGTAAGAAGCTCTGTTTTGTGCTGTATGAATGTTATCAACTATCATCATGTTTCATTCCAGATAACAATGGGTTAGATGGTCCAAACAAGAGTTAGAAGTATAATATAACTAGAGCATCATCCAAGAAGAAAAGGAAAGGTGAAATACATCATAGACGTCTTCAGATTTTCTATAAAATGAGGCAACAGTTCATCCATGTAGCTAGAGACCCTAAGATATAGTGGGAAGCTGGACAGAAAGCAGCGTAGGTCAAGCCAAAATGGTTAGCACAATGTTCTCCCTTTATTCTATCTCAAATGGTGGGTTATATACTCTTCAGCATGGTTTACAATGACAGGTTATAAAATGAATGCAAACAAACATTGTTTAGCTTATTCTTGAGGTGGCTAAAATGCTCATACTGCAAAACTATATCTATCAACACCTAGAAACCCACTGTCCCATGTGTACACCTTAACATAATCTCTAGCTACGCCACAGGCCTGGATTTGGGGCCCAGGCTAGGGTAGCTCACCCTCAGTCCAAATATAAATCATGTCCTCACTCTCACAGAAATTCTGCAAGACATCCAGACTAAAGCATTTCAACACTTTGATGAGCTTTTGAGGCTACGATGAGAAAACACCAGGGCCATTTCTTTGAAATGTTGTCATCTCTGAGGACAACACCACTCTGAACACACAGTGGTTACAGCCTTTTCTAGCTTGAAAATTCTTTCTAAAGCCCAACTTTGTAGGATCTAGGTAACCTATCATGTTATCATTGTATACATCACTTTCTTCACCATGAAGTCATCATTTCCAAAGCTTGAAAGTTCCTGTATTTCAGGATGGCTTTCTTTAATGTCCTGAGCTCATGTTCTGTAAATTTCTTTTTTCACTATTTTCTCCCTTGCAGATAGCAATTGGTTCCTCCCTAATTTTCACTATGAAACTTTTCTGTATTGTAGTGAGTTTCATACAAAACAGGTGATTTTCTTTGGGTTTTTTCTACTGTCTGTGTTAGGATATGCAAAACAAGTATTCTATCACAACACATTCTTACCAAACACTCCACTATGCTTCCTTGACGTTCAGGGATGGAGTTAAATCACTGTATATATGTATAATCGTTAAATACTGTTTTCCTAGGTGTTGGCTGCTGCTCAGCAACCAGTTGAAATGACAGATTCATAAGATGAAGGAAAAAAAAAAGGGGAGTTTTCTGAGCCAAATCAAGGTTATTACTTTATTCTAAAGATTAATGGGATAATAAGAGCTTCATAATCAGAAAGAATAGACTGAATGATGAGTTTAAAAATAAATAAGAAGTTGAGATTGCCCAAAGTATTTCTTTTCAAGAAGTTATGGGTTTTGCTTTTTTCTCTAAAGTTGTTTTGATAAGTTGATCAGGCTTTATTAAGTAAGATATCCACATTTAGAAATATCAAACCAGGAAAATCAAGATATATTCTTAATTAAAAATATGGTTCCCCAGATTATCTTCAGTCGCATGCCAATATAATGGACATTAGGCAAAATAAATTTACTAATTTTCATCTTTTGAGACTGTTGGATATCTTTTCATCTTCTACATAGTTGAAAATAAAATAATTGAGATTTTTCCTGTTTCAGAATTATAGTATTGGACTTGGCAAGATGCAGATGGATAATTACACTGGAGATGTTAAATAGGTTTTAGAGACAAAATTGTAAATAATACAATACAGAAGAATGATGGACTTATTAGCATATCATTAAATTGCTTTTTCCCTGAGAGCCAAGCATATTTTTCATAGCTTACAAAAAGTGTCTTGCCCAGCAGTAACACATGTGCTTAACATTTGCAAAACCCACAATATTTGACAATGGCATTAAGTTTATATTGCAGAGGAAATTATGACAATACAGTTACAAATATCAGTAAGTTTATCACTTGATAATAAGATCATATGTATGAAAAACAATCTTTTCTGAGTCAAGCATTTTGCAGACCTTTTGTTTCAACTTCCATTAGTTCTATCACTCATGCTGAGAATTTACAGGGCTGCAACATAGCAAGAGAAAGATTTGTTAAAAGATTCTTTCACTAATGTAATTTAAAGCGTTCCACTAATTTTTATTAGTCTAATTTTTTAAAAAAGATTTTGTACTCAATGAAAAGTATAATCATGTAGGATATGGTGTGTTTCTTCAGAACTACTAGTATGAGTCAGAAAAGATATCTTTCTCAAGGAAAATGAACTCAGTACAGAAACTCACAAAATGTACAAACAAACCCTGGATGACTGTAGATATCAGGTGAATGATGGATAATGTGCAGTCATAATTCTGTGCAGTTTAGTACTGGGGGACAGGGAGGTACAGGAAGATTCCTCTGGTTTAATGCAACTGCTGCATATGGGAATGCAAGAGCGAGCACAGCACCACAGATCCCACCCAGGACTGAAATGGCTGGCGAAACAGTTTGCTTAGACAGAGGTGGAATTTATCAATGGGCCTTCAGGGCACTGACCTGACTCTTCCTTAATCCAGCCATGCCTAAAGTTACTCACATCCAAACTTTGCTTAATGATAAATCCTGTAGGAGATTTTGTTGTAGTCACAAGGCCTTTCGTAAGTCACAGCCCCAGACAAGACCCTATGGCTCTGGGAAATAATTTCAAAGATGTTCCACATCACAGTGCCCAAGAGGAAGAATACAGAAAATGGCAAACTAGGTCTGTCTGTGTAACTTTGGGTTCAAAAATCCAGCTTCATACTCCATTGGAGTGGAAACAAGATCCATTAAATGTTTTCACAGAATGGCAGGAATTCTCATAAACTTAATGATGGGGGTAGTGAGATGACTAAGACACATAGAAGACTCTGGTTTTAGTCCTGTCTCTGCCTTCTGTGTGACAGAAATTTTCATTTGTTGTTCCTTCTGCCCTATATTTCTGTTCAGTGCCTAAATAGGTGGATGACACTGAAAAGACAGCCACTCCTCCCTTGCAAAAACGTTTTCAGTGAAGTAGCATACTTAGATTAAATCTTATCAACAGTATTTTAAAAATTCCTTGTTTTAGTTGATGTGCTGCTCCTTTTGGAAAGAATTTCTTGTGACTGAGATGAGAGAGCAGTTTAGATCACTTACGGTTTCCCTGTAGAGATAGGAGACACAAGACACCCCAGTATTGCACCAACCTTTCAGGTTTAGTGTCATTTTCTAACCAGAGGGAATTTTTTGAGTCTTCCCACATGGACATAACTATACATTGCTATACGAAACTTGAAAAGCACACAATAAAATTTCCTTTACTTGGCAGTAAGGGAGAGTTGGTTGGTGTGGTCAGGGTACCTTTGTGCGTTAAAGCAGATGCAGCAAACAACATGTGACAGGTAATAGTCACATTGCCCAACTCACTTCAGGAAGATAGTTGGACACTGCTGTGCTGAACACCATAGAAAAAAAACCCAGAACAGAACAGAATGGAGTGGGATACAATGGAGCAGAAGCCAACGAAGGTTACAGCAACCTCACACTGGTGACTCTGTTGTTGTTGGTCAGTCACAAGAGCAGAGCACTGCAAAGGCAACAGCAGCTGCCTGCATCCCCTTTTCCCTCCTGCCCTACTCCAAGCACACTGTCAACATTATTTCCAAAGATCTAGTTTGTATTCCTAGACTTAATCATTTCGTGTCCCCTGGATGCCTCTATTTTTATTGTATAAAAGAAGAGGAGATAATATTGTGTCTCTCAGGCATCTTTCTGACTTCATTTCTTTTGATGAAAGGCTATTGATTCAGGTGTGTTTGAGTAAATCTGTGAATATACTGCTTACTCAGGAGTTCTTTAGCATCACTAAAATAAATGTGAAATGCATTATTGTTTTCCTTATGCAAATAACTGCTGAAATAAAAAAATGTTCTTTTATTATTTGCACCATCCCCCCCAAAAAACCCAAACTGAAACAAAAAACCCTCACCAAACAAATCAACAAAAACAGTTTCGTGATAATGCTGTTAATCAGAAGTTGTGTGGTAGAATATTTGCCTTGTACCTCCTAGATTCCATTTGTCTCCTGTCAACCTATACCTGCTGTTAAGCATTAGACACTTTAAAAAAGAGAAAAAGATAACACAAATTATTCACCATTAATTCTTTAAAATGAGTCACTATTAAAAGCTTAATTGTTTGCTGAGAGGGTCCAAATTAGTGGACTTTGCAAGATCAAACAAAATTGAAGATATTTGTCCAAATTAAAATGGAAACATGCAGCCAGAATATACCAAATGAACATGTATGCTCCTGTAATAATAATTTTATTATCTTCAGCTTCCAGGCCAGACTTTTAATTATGACCCTTTATATCAGTGAAAACCATGTATTCAGGATTAAAAACCTATTTCTTTAACTAGTCTAGTTAAAGACTGTGGTTTGATA
Organism: Sylvia atricapilla; assembly: GCF_009819655.1. Taxonomy (NCBI): domain Eukaryota; kingdom Metazoa; phylum Chordata; class Aves; order Passeriformes; family Sylviidae; genus Sylvia; species Sylvia atricapilla. The sequence goes on along the minus strand of NC_089140.1, from coordinate 115,318,386 downwards.
TATTCTATGCTACAACTTTTATAAAAACCAGAGAACACTTCTAATAACACTTTTCTAATTTCATGGTTCAGTGCACAGTCAGTAAAGATTTAAATAATTCAGAAAGAAAGCCTATTCTGTTTCTTTATTAGAAGTTTGAGTCAGGCAAATTCTTTGACATTTAATAGGTTTTTAACCCTTTTAATAACTTCTTATAATGAAATTTATTGGAAGTTGTTTTAAATAAAGGGTTATTATATTAGAGTGAATAGCAGTCGGTAGTTTTTTATGATTAGTTCTGAGACCTTGGCCCTGTGTGACTCAAAGGATATTAAAACATAAAGTAGAAAAGAATGTTAATAGTCACCAAATTAACTGTGTACCAAAAAATATAGAAACTGTATATGACTGCATTTTTCTCATTATGTGATCATACTATAAAATTTTGCAGTCAAATTTTGAGTGTATAATAGCTTTAAAGGGGCTTCTGATCACTTACAGAACCAGTACTATATAAAACAACCTGAAGTGGTTTAATTTTTAACAGAATGATTTTGAAAAGATTAGTGTAGTAGATTTAAAAGGGATGGGGTTTATTATTTTTCATTTAGGGTTCTCTTTACATGTGAGGTTTCTGCTGTTTAATTTTAAGACTGTTTTCCTAATCAACAGAATTTTTGAATGATCCTTTTCAACTTATTTTAAAAATGCAGTGGGTGTAGTATATAAAATACTCCTGCGTATAGCACTAGAATATTCCCCAGATATCCACTTACTTTAAAACATAGTCTTTCATTATACAGTTAGCTGATACAGAAGAGAATTATAAAACTGAGACGATGAAAACACACCTTCCCTCCCTCTGTTAGGTGGTGTTTTGAATGGTTCTCTGTGGTCATTTTGCAGTAACCTTGGCTCTCATAAAAATCTTTCTTTGCACTTGTTCACTTATAGGTGACAAGACTTGGTTGCACAAATGATTTCTACTTTGACTTAATGGAAACAAATACCAGATAAATTGTGAATCTTTGGGTTTGATCATTTTGTTTATCACAGGAGATACGTACCAAGTACCAGTCTTAGTCACTCTAATCAATAAACCCAAACTTCCTGTCAGATTTCAGACCTCCAAATATTTGGGTCACTTTTTTGTTTTCCTCTGGTGTATAAATACAGATGTTCAAGTCATCTCAAGTTTTAGGCTCCCTCATGAAAGAGCACCCCCATGATGAAAAACAACAGATGAAACTGCATGGTCTGCTTTTGATTCACTTAATCATTAATCTAGGATCCTGAGTGTCAACATACATTGAAAACCCACGAGGTACCACTGCTTGACCACCTGTATGAACTGTATGAAAGGTGCCTAAAATTGATATTTCTGTTTTCAGAAACTCTTTTAAGTTTGGACGTAAGGTTGTATAGAACTATAGAATATCTTGTGTTAGAAGAGACCCACAAGGATCATTTTGTCCGAGTCTTGGTCCTGTGCAAAACATCTCCAAGAGTCACATTATTTGCCTGAGAGCATTGTCCAAATGCTTTTTGGGCTCTGTCAGGCTTGATGCTGTGACCACTTCCCTGGGGACCCTGTTCATCATTTGCGTGATGAATATTGCTTGCATTTTGTAGCACCAAAAGAAAAAAATTATTAGGTCTTTTTGGTTTTTCAACTTTCTTGATCATAAATTATATCATTTCCCAAGCACAATCCCTTCTCAGTGTGCCTGTACTCACAAACTTGGATGGCGACTTTAATGTTATCTTTTCTTCTCTCTTGAAACCTTCACTTACAGAATCAAGTGATTATGTAGGAATTAACTTTCTTTCCTCCCTTTTTTAATGAGCATCTCTGTGTCACTGGAAAACATCTTGCAGATGTTCATTGGCTTATGGTAGAAGACAATTAAAGTGCCTAGAATAAAAGCAGTAACATTTCTAAGCAAATTTCATCGCTTTTCAGGGAGTTGGCACAACTAGTGCTAGTACGGCAATTTAATGTAGTATTATTTGGGAACAGAGAAGCGTTCAGATTTAATACAGCACAGGTAGGAGTACAAGTTTCCTGGGAATATAAATGAGAATAGTACTATTAGCAGAGACCACTTCTGCCTACCAAAGAATGTCCAAAACCCCTACATGATGACTCAGGTGGGTCATGCCAATGAAGAAAGAAGCACACTGTGGGTATCTTCATAGCTAACACTTAAGATCCCCCTAGGGTTTTCTCCCAGTTGTTTTTTATTAATTAATTGATTGGACCATGGCTTTGTATAGTCTGAAAAATTGTTACTCTCTGATTTACCTTGACCACTCAGACAAGAAACAAAGAACTGTCAGCCCTTTCTTCAGTGTCCATCAAAAATATTCACAAGAGCATTCAGCTTGTAGAAAACTATGTAAAAAATCACTGTGAGACCTGATGATGGTAACAGTAATAATGTCTGCCGTGCCTTGATATGCATTTTCTCAGAGTAGTGAGATATGTGAACTTGCTTCAATGAGTAAGCCCTGTGTATTTCTCCTTATGTTTTAATGTTTTCATCTCCAGTGAATTATCCCTAGTGTTTCTTGCATGTACTTGGACCTGTTGTATTTACTTTGATCTGTTAAGACAACCTGTCTTCCTTCTTTCATTTAGTGATAACATTTATTATAAATGAATCTAAATAGGGAGGGACAATTGGGACTTCTAAAGCTTTTCAGAGAAACGTTGCCTCACGGTTATTAATTATATCTAGAAAAATAACGTGAATTATTTTGCTAACAGCACATTCCCTTTGAAACTTCCCGTTTAATGCTTCTCAGAAAAAAATTTATTTGCTTCTTAAAGCTATATTCTAAGACATTACTTAAGAGTCCTTCAATCTGACTCTTTCTGTATCTTTCATGGGTTAACCAACTTGTATCAAAAAGGCTGATAATTCAGTTTGGGGTTTTTTATTGCTATGTGCTACATTCTGTGAATTCTGTGAGAGATGAAGGATTCTATCTGAATGCTGTGTCAGATGAAAATATCTGTGTTTTGTGGGCTTCAGAGCACAATATTTCAAGAAATATGAAGGTTATTGGATATAGTCCAGAGGACAGCAAAAAGAATGGTCAGAGTAGTAGAAAACACAGTCTACGAACAAAGTCTTTCAATCTTCAGGTTTAGTTGTTTAGTCTAAAGAAGAAAAAAACAAAAGGAAATTCATAATAGCCTTCTAGTGTGTACAACTTTTCTGTAAAGAGGGAGAAAAACATTCCTCATGTCCACTGGGAGCAACGCAAAAAGTAGTAGGTTTAAATTACAACAAAGGAGATTTAGGTGAGACATTATGGAAAAAAGCCCTTTCCACTGTAAGGATAGTTAAGCACAAGAATTGCCTAGGGAGGTTATGAAGAGGTTAGACAAACATATGTCAGAAATGATTTAGGTATAGCTAATCCTGCTGTGAGATAAAGTTGGACTAAATAACCTTTTGAGGTCCCTTCTAGCACTATTTTCTGTGATTCTGTGATTAGGATACTGTACTCACATTGTCCTGCAGTGAGATGTTTCTTTGCAAGGATGATATCACTGTATTCTATGCTGTATGCTTTGCTTTGTTTTTACTCTAAGCTGATGGGATGAACGATAGTATAATGTTTAAAGCTCCTTAGCCTTAGTCTTAGTATCTCAGGAGCTTTGAGCAGGGCATTAGGAGCTCATCTTCAACCAGACAGCCCTGTTCTGGTTTTGCACTAACCATGTGTCAATAAGGGGCTTCAGTACACACCTTAGATTTGGGGACTTGTACTGTCTTTTAACTTGCAGTCAAACACTTATGTGGCTGAATGCTCAGTTTCCGCTTATAAGCAAACTGCAAACAGAAAAAAAAAATAGCCATGAAAAGAAATGAATCATAGCTTCCCCATTAGTAAAACCAAAATAAAAGCAGGCATGTTCTAAATCTGAATGTAACTCAAGTTGTGAAACATCCTGGAACTGACAGATGGAGAATGATATTAAAGTGCCAGATATTATCATTATTACCTCATCACAGAGACCGTTGAAGACGTCAGTTAAAGACTGTCCTTATCCTCTGTAACACTCAAAACTCTTTAACTTTGTTCTTCCATTTGGCATTCTGCCATCTGTCAGGATTTCTGATCGGCTTTGCATTCGGCAGGAGTGGGTTCACAGTATTGCCTCTGCATACTGAATATGGCTCCAGCACAGCTACACAGCGGTGGGCTTTGTAAAACTCCATCTGGAGGAACCAGGAATATGAGGTTTCAGATTTTGAAGTTGTTTAGAAGAAATTGGTTATACATTTTGACAGAGAGTGTCTCTGATTAGTGTTACTATTCTGCGCAGATGAGGTGGTCACAAAATCTGTGACAGGGAAGTGCCATTATGCCACAGCAGTGACCCAAATATATAGTTTTCATGGCTGAGTGTGTTCTTGAACCTACAGAGGAGATGGGGTAGTTCTTGGTTTTGCTGAATCTTTAGGAACATGGAAGTTCATGTTTTCCACGGTGTGATCTCTCAACTTTTTGTATTTATGTGAGTAGCTGCCCATGCTTACTCAAGGAATGAGCAGTTTCCATTTTCTTAAACAATCACACTTTTTCACTAGGTCGGAGCAGGATGGGAGAAGGCAGGCTCTGCAGTGCATGGTAAAGAGGTGAGCCAGAAGCCTCATCTGCAGTTGTGAATCATGAGTGCCACAGCTCTGTGTGATGTACTTAGACTGGCTTGTTCTCTGCAGGCAGGTCCCTTAGGTGAAGCTTTCTGGCTTAGCATCTGAAAGAGAAAATTTACTGTTAAACAAGTTTTTTGCTGCTTACACCTGGTTTTCTGGAGGTAGCCTGGTATTCACGTGATTTAAAAATTCAGGAGAGAAGTTGAGTTCCTGTGAAAATAAAAATACTGTTTGTTTTTTGCCTTTTTTTTTTTTTTTACTCCACCACCTCATTTGCGGTCCTCAAAATTTCCCTAGTGAAGGGTTCTCTTGCAAATATATATACACATGTATTTTGTATGGGGATACATTCAGTACTATTCAGTTATTGTTGTATTATCTGAAAACACAGCCTATGTTCAGTACTGGAGCTAAAATTGTATCACAGACTATTTAAAAATATATGTTGTTTAAAGAAGACAAACACAGAATGTTCTGTATTATCTATCTGATATTTGAAGCTCTTAAAGGAGATATCTTTTTGAATAATAGCAGAATCAGACAATCACAGAATGGGTCAGGTTGAAAGGGACCACAGTGGGTCATCTGGTCCAAGCTTCCTGCTAAGGCAGGGTCATCCCAGAGTGCATGGCACAGGATTGCATCCAGATGGTTCTTGAATATTCCCAGTGAGGGAGACTCCACAATCTCTCTGGGCAATCTGTTCCAGTGCACAGTCACCCACTCATTAACACAAAAAAGAAGTTCTTCCACATATTCAGGTAGAACTTCCTGTGCATCAGTTAAAGCAATTGTATCATATTTTATTTAAGGGAAAGCAATTGAAATGGTAGCACTTGCTCTGCTTTTAGAGATGGAGAATTTTGAAATTCATTCAAAATAGGAATTTCATGCTATTTAAGCTATTAATTTCTAAAATAAGAGAAGTACAGTTATAATTGTGATGTCACATTGTCAGAAGCCAACTCAAATGCTTTTCAGAGACACAAGTACCTGTAAAGTGGTAAGTATGCCATAACTAATGGTATTATTAGTTTGATTTACTGCTAACCCGTCACCTTTGCAAAAATCAATCCCCAAGCTCATAAAATAAAATATCTCCCTAAAATAGATAAATTTTTACACTGTCAATAATAAGAGAAAAGGTGAAGTGGCAGGTTTATCTTTACTTTTTCCTGTGTGTTACTGGTTGAAAAGTATCTTACAGATTGCTGTGATATGTAGGAGTGTGTATATGAGCAAGAGATAGGTTATAGAAGTCATAAGCTAGAAAAAGATTTAAAAAAACTAAAATCTGAGTGATCTTTAGACAATTCAGATGACATGTCTAACAAAGACTGTCAGTAGAATAAATGTGGCTATGTTAATATATTGAACCACTAACACGTGTCCTTGTCATAATTGAACTTATACAATGGTATCTCCTATCAGACTCTACTTTACACACACTTACATGTTTGTCTGATGCACAGAAAGACAACCGTATCTATTTCATTTCAGCTCTGAATTGATACTTCCATTTTAAATCACCCACAGGACATCTTAGCTTAAATCTGAGCTTCTCTCTGATACTCTTCACTATGTGTCGTGTTTCTGTATGAGTGTACTGAAAAGAGGTTACAGACAATCTGCTGAGGTCTGTGTGTATGGTGCATTTGACCTCTAGACAAGAAAGGAGTTTCATCCTCCAGTGCTTTTAATTCTTATCCTTGCAGAGACTGAATCTGTTGCTTGCATTCAAATAGTATGTCTCGTTAATGCTAAGAAGCAGTGACCCACATAGCACAATGGATGCAATTGTCAATCTTGCGATTTTTGAGCTTTCCATTCATATATGTCTTAGCAGCAAATCGACTCAGAAATCATTTAATCAGTCCATCAAGGCATCCTTCTTGTCAATGGTTTGAATCCTGAAAAGTCCAGTTTCTCATTGGACGGCACTGGGTAAAATAGATTTGGACCTAATACTAAATATGCAGACTTTGAAAATTCCCAGCAGCTTCCAAATCACAACTCAAACCCACCAAAATCCTAAATTAAAAAAGCAGGATCTGAAAATTTTCTTGAATTTTGAAGATGTTCGTGTTCTGGTCTGAACTTCAGAGTGCAAAGCTGTCCCTATTTGTTAGCATTTCAGAAATACTCTACACACAGTTACAGAAAGCAGTGCCCTTTTGTTCTCCCCATGAAAAAAACTGAGCTTTCATTGCTTTATTTTTGCTATTTCCAAGGGCTGAGGCTAGAGCCTGAATTCTTTATAACAGTCAGTGTTATGCAAATGTCAATCATATCCTTACTATGTTTATTTTCAGTATTTACATGTTTATTTAAGTACTTGCCATTTCCTTTAAGCCTTACATAGCCAATCAGGCCAACCGAGGTCTAAAGGAACAGAACACTTTATTAGTGATATGCTTAATACAGTTTTTTTCCTCTTGTAGATGCAAGATTTACGGAATACAGAAGGAGCCCAGTATAGTTCCCATCCTCAGATGGCAACCATGAGGCCAAGGGTTCAACCTGCAGATATTAGGCAGCCAGGAATGATGCAGCACGGGCAGCTGACTACTATTAACCAGTCCCAGCTCAGTGCACAGCTTGGTTTGAATATGGGTGGAAACAGTGTTCCTCACAACTCGCCCTCTCCACCTGGAAGCAAATCTGCAACTCCTTCACCATCCAGTTCAGTCCATGAAGATGAAGGAGAAGATAGCTCTAAGGTAGGCTTAGATGCTAGGATTACTATGTAAATGGTGGATATTTTTAGGACCTGCTAAATGAATGATATGGCCACAGTTATTAAGGTGATACTTTATACATGATTGGTGGTTCACTGAAGTGAATAAAGTGTTATGAATAAAAAACTTACAATATCCAGACAATTCTTCAGGCAGCTTGAGTAAATGACATCATTTCCCTTCACGAGAGCAAACTGGAATACTGTTAAACACTGAAAGGATAGTCATTCCTTTAGGACTTTAATAGAAGGGGCTGAGTTTTCTCTCTTGCATAGCAGGGATGTTTGTTCCCAGTTAAAGATCAAGTTACTGCTATAAAAAGTATGAACAGTCTGTGCAATATGGTAGTCTTTGCTACTTGGTCACAGGATGAGTAAACAGAACATCATAGCAACCAGAACAGAAAGATCCTATGAACTTTAAAAACCTTACCTTGAAAATCTGGAAGACCCTGTATGCATTTATACTTCTGAGAGGTGCTGACACTTCATCATGACATGTTTAAGCTTCATTTTCATGTCAGTACAGGAATGAAGTGATAAGAGTAATTTACATAATAAATTTCTTTAAAGGATAAATGTCAATCTGTATAGCAGGTTTTGCATGCAAAAATCTCCTAAATCTCCCAAAAATCCTGAAAACCTCCCAGAAATACACAAGTCTATTATCTAAATTTTGCAGACAGAAAAACTGAGACACAGGAAGATTGGGACTTCGTACAAAGTCATCCCTTAAACCAGGAATATAGCACGTCAAAACTGAGAACCTCCTTAGCCCTGTTTTGTGGTCACTAGAAAATAGCAGTCCAGTTTAGAGCACTCCTGCAGTGCAGTGTGTGCCACATGCAGTGCAGTGTGTGCCACAGCCATGTCTGGTGGGGAAAAGTTGCAGACTTGCAGAGAATGTGAAGAAAACATACTGTGAGTCACTGAGGAGGTATAATCCAGTCAAGAAATGTAAGTCTGATTTGTTTTAACATTATATTGTTTTTCATGCCTCAAGCTATAAAATAATCATGTAATTGGAGACATATGTTTTACTACATTTTGAATAAATTCTGATTCCAAAGTTTTATTTCAGGACATTGCCCTGATTTCACAAACTTTAGGTTTTAAAAATTACTGAATAATTCATACATTTTAAATGAGCACTTCCTTACTGAGGGAGACTTTAGAATACAGCTATGTAAAAATAATTCCAGGCAGCCTTTACTTTTTTTAGAATAATTTATTTGCTACTCCTGCTGCATTGTTAATATTTTTACATTGCTGGGAATGAGCAAGATGCTCTAAACTTCTGGAGAAAATATCCCTTAAAATAATTAGGATTTCCCTTTTATTTCTATCAAGTATTTCACTTATTTAACCTATATCTTTAATTAAATTTTTCACTGCAGCACTTTGTGCTGGCAGAAGTGTAGGGTTGTGGTTTCAAGCAAGCAGTACTTATGTGAAGCTAATGTTTAAATAGAGAAATACAAAAAACTGCAGACTAAGTAAAACTTAGTCCTTTCTTTGTGAAAGCCAGTTTATATAGTGTTCAACTTTTAACAAGGAAGTTATTTTGTAAAACTGTCATTAAAATTCTCTCATGATCAGTCTAAGTAGGAAAAGATGACAAATGGCACAATGCACGACACAAAATTAAATCCAGTGTGCTAAAGTAGATACATTGCCTTAAAAATATATTTATAATTTCATTGCTAAGAGAAAAGTTTTAAAGGATATTACATTTGGTTAATATTGACAGAGGGCTTAAACTCTTCTCCATCTAGTGTGGTTTAAACAGCAGGCTTGACGGGGAGCAAATAATGCCATAAAAGTTTTCTGTGGGATTTCTCAGGGCTTCGGGAAAACAGCTGAGGCTCGCCACCAATGGAGATAGGCAGTGGGCTGGCATGCCTGATCCCATGCAATGGTTCTACTGTAGTTCCCTCTGTAAAAGATGAGAGGGGTTGAATAATCAGCCTAAGCAGTTAAGTACATTGTTGTACTTCAAGATTTAAAGCTCTCCACTGTGTATCTTTGTGTTACGTTGCTCTTTCTGGAAGCTGCCAGTGAGTGGATAAGAATCCTCAAAATAAATCAGTTTTCGCTGGAGACCTTTCTCCCCAGATACCCCAGTATTACATTTTATCAGAGTTGCTTTGGAGGGGCCTGTGAAAGTTCTCACTCTAGAAATCCTCTTCCCAATGAAAGAAGGCACTTGCTGGGGACAGGAGCAGATAGACCGACAGTTCTATCTCTTGTGAGAACATCAATCTTTTAACTGAATACAACTTTGCAAAACTTGGATTTTTCTCTTGGATTTTTAAACTATTATGCAGATGTGTGGTATTATTTAATAGATTAGGGACAGAGCTCATTAGCCAGTACTTTGGTAGGAGTGCACATGTTGCAGTCATGGGGTCACTGATGGAGTTTACTTCATGGAGTCAGAGATGTTCCTGCCATGAGCACTGCAAAAAAACCAACTGCTCCTGAACTCACTGTGTCATTAATAGCAATAGTGACATTCTGCCCGTTTAACCAGCAGGACAAGATATTTGCCTGTGTACCCACATTGATCAAAAAGACAAAGTGCACTTCCAAATGGAAAATCGCCTCAGTGTCCTCCCTCAGTTTATACCAGCAGAAATGTGTGAAAGAGTAGCCACTGGTCTTTTCATAGCACATTTGGTAAAGAGGTCCCTAAAAACTGTATCTATTTCTATTTAGAGAAAAAATACAGAAATCTCAATATCCTGTCCATATTTATATGAATTTATAGAAAGAGCATGATGGAAGGGATAAAAAATGCATACTTTATGTACACATTTGGACTAAAAGTATGATTGTTGCCCTATGAACCACTGATTTACATGCTTGAAGGAAATGCCCATTTCAGCTCAATATATGTTCCAAATTCCAATATTGAGCTTTACAAACTGATGTAATTGTTCATGTACTAAGCTTCTCAGATGTTCGTTCTATGATAAATATTCAAATTGTTGTAAGCCTTATCCAACATATACAGAACTAATGGCAGCAGATGCTAAATATTATTTGGCAGTACTCATTCTCATAAAGACTCTATATGAATAGGCTGTTCAGTCTTCAACTGTCCTATATTTCCTTGCTCAAAGAAAGGGAAAGGGGCTGCATTATAGAGAGCTCAGTTTCCCTTCATGCTGTTGCTCTAAAAGCAGGACAGCTGTGGTTGCTTGACCATCAGTGACAACTGTAGCATAATTGTAAGGTTGGATATACATTCAGAGAGCTGCTAAGACCATGTGAAATGTAGCCTCAGACTAAGAGTATTTTCTCTGCAAGGAGTGCACATCACTAAGGCTCCTTAATTCTTCTAAATCTCATCTGTGGGGCTATCATTAGAACTAAAGAGGGAGAACTTAAAAATAGTAGTTGAAAGTAACTATAAAAACACTCTAAACAAAGTGGCCACTTAGTACATGCCTTATTCTGACCACCTCAACATTGGAATATTACATTTATGTAATTCTTGCCATAATTCACACTGTTGGATCATTAAACATGTACTTTGTTATTGCCAAGCATAATTGTGAGCTGCTGAAAGCATTACTGGTTTGTAAATAAGTATTTCTTCATAGATGGATAACAGGGTTTTCTGCCATGTTTATTTGCATATCACTTATGAGAGAAATTCAAATAATGTATTTTAGAGGGAAGATAGCAAGAGGACTGCAAGCAGCAAGAATTAAATAACAGAAACACAATTACTAAAGAACTGCTGCAGCATATTCTCCTTATGTGGCAGAGGTTTTACAATATTTACTTTATATGATAGGAGTTATAAGTGGAATTCTGTGTTGTCTGTTCAGCCTATTATGCAGATGGTGCTTGATTAAAATCTATTTTAAACTACAGCGATTACTGCAAGATAGTGTGCATAAAACAGCTCTCCTAGCTCCATTAAAGGCTTTGGTACTATTGCAGTTTATTTTAAATATGCTTATAGACATTTTCCAGGTTCTCAAGGGACATTTAGATATCAACGATGTGCCTTACTTGATAGTTTTAAATCCTATACCAGATATTCTTGTGATCTATTATGTGTGCAACATGGTTAATGTACACTTTTTTAAAGTGAAAGATTATTGCTTTCTTGTGATAAATAAGTTAAATACATCACCATAATTAAGCAATAAGCCATGACAGGAGGTGGATTACCATGAGCTAACTACACCTCCAGGGATTTTGAGGCACAAGTCTATGCCTAGCAGAATATATATGGTTTTTATTTTATTTTCCATCTGTCTCTGCTTTGGTGGTTAGAAGTGGAGTCTATGAAGCTGATAGACTGATGGGAGCATAAGGTAGGCCATCATCTCAGCCGTTTGCAAGGTTATTAGTACTGGAATTCTGGTATTCTTTTTATTTCGTTATTTTCATATAAGACAAACAGAATTTCCCCTGTGAGTACTCTGTTTTTATCAGTGGGTTTTTGAAGTCTCTTGATCATTAAGGTTAGAGAATAAGTTTTTAGAGCTGTTCACAGAATAGCTTACCAGAAGGCACTTGCACAAGTTTCTGTAGTATATCACCTAGTTTAAGGGTAGTTGAAATAATGTGGTATCCTAACCTACAGGAAACCTTAAAATCTCATTGGTTCAAAAACAAACTGAAAGGAGAAAAATCTTAGCAAATCACATGGGTAAAATTTTAACTATAGAACTATTTCCAAGTCCTCTTGCCCATGGAGTTTGCACTGGACTTCTGAAAAGTTTAGATTAATGTTCACAAATTAGAGCCCTAGTTAATTGTACTTTGACTGCTAGTTTTGTGTATCTTGTAGAATTAAAAAATAGCAAGCGACAAAAAGCTGAATAACTTAATAAAGGATAGCACAATTTTGGTTTTCTGCATTTTCCAAATGCTGACAATAGGCTGCGTGTCTATTAACTTTTTATTAAAGTTGCAACTATTGTAACATAATTCTGAGAAAACAAGCAACTTCATTTTCAAGTTGCTGTTTTTAGTAAGCCACAGAGATTCAGATTGTTCACTGTAGTTACTTGGATTCTGTGGACACCACATAGTGGGGCATATAGGAAAATTAAAGTTATTTTTCTCAAAATGTGGATTTCAAGCCATTTTCCTCATGCAGTTCCAATAATTTGAACACCTGTATCCTCCTGTGCTACTTGATATGCATTATTAAAAAATAATAATAGAAGGAAGTGAAAGAAGTCATGCCTAGTAGATCCTTAGCCTAGAGCATACCATTTATGCTCTTGATCTTCTCTTCTCTTGAAAATGCTTATGATGCACAGTGCTTTGGTCATGCCGACAAAAGAAAAAAGCCTTTGAACCCACTTGTAAGATCACACACCATTTCTACAGTTACAGTAAATTAAGTGATCATATCAAGAAAAACTACTTTGCCATGGACCTCCAATGTGTTGAAGAATCAGGTTATTGTCCCTTTATGTGCTTGTAAGTCATTTCTAGGACTCATTGAGTCCTAGAATAATTTAGGTTGGAAAAGACCTTGAAGATCAAGTCTAATTGTTAACCTCACATTTCCAAGCTTGCCTCTAAACCATGTGCCCAGGAGCCACATCTACACATCCTTTAAATGTCTCCAGGGAGAGTGACTCCACCACTTCCCTGGGCAGCCTGTTCCAATGCTTGACAATCTCTTTGGTGAAGAATTTTTTCATAATATCCAATCTAAACTTCCCCATGGGCAACTTGAGCCCATTTCTTCTCATTCTATGGCTTGTAACTTGGGTCAAGAGACCAACACTCACCTTGATACGACCTTCTTTCAAGTAGTTGTAGAGACTGATAAGGTCTCTCCTGAGCCTTCTTTTCTCCAGGCGAATAAACCCTCTTTCCTCAGCTGCTCCTCACAAGACTTGAGCTCCAGACCCTTCACCAGCTTCACTAGGAAAATAGGGTGCTTTAGTGATTGCACAAATGCACGTGTGCAGGGCTTTTTTCAGGTGGTGCATAAATAAGGCACATGAGCTTTCCTCCATATATCATTCCTCTCACTCCTTTTCTCAAACCATTTGCTTTTACATGAGCAGATATAAAAGCTACTCAGCTAAATCCAAATAGGTCAAAACCAGTCCTTTAAACTGTCTATACTGGTAAAGGTTTGTTTCTTCAGACTTTAATTAGAAGGTGTGTAGGGAAATGTCTGTAACTTGAATTGCTTGGTTCACAACCAGATTTTCCAGATTTTCTTCATAGTCCCTGGAAGATGTATCACCAGTTGTAGAAGAAATTTATTTGAACAGTAGTCTAAGGTCATTCTGGGGAAGGATGAGAATAAGTGAAAGGTAGAAATGACAGTGTTCCTGCTGTCTGCAGGTGATTCATGTTACTGAACTGATACTCAGGCTATAGAGAAACTAATTTCATTTGAATTTTCTCATTATTTTCTTGTTATAGCCACTAGCAATAAAACTTAGAAAAGGTGAAAAAGATGACCAGAGATTATAGCAATTATATGAAAGTGAAATATAAAGTATTTAAGGGAAAAAATAGCATTGTCCAAAATACTGATAGTGAATTTTATACATGTGACTAATGCAGATAGTGTCAACATTTGGATTATCAACGGAAACAACAAAAGTTCCATTTCTGCATGCAAAAATTCAAAGTTTTTTGCGTCACAGAGGCAGTAACAAGGGTAAGAGTGAATTAATTGGCTTTCTTATAGTACTTTCCTAATTTTATGTTACAGGTCAATGGTGGCGAGAAGAGACCTGCTTCAGATATAGGAAAGAAACCCAAAACTCCCAAAAAGAAGAAGAAGAAGGATCCAAATGAGCCACAGAAGCCTGTGTCTGCCTATGCATTATTCTTTCGAGATACTCAAGCAGCCATCAAGGGCCAAAACCCCAATGCTACTTTTGGTGAAGTCTCTAAAATTGTAGCTTCAATGTGGGACGGCTTAGGAGAAGAACAAAAACAGGTACGGCATGTGCTGTAGCTCAGACGCTTTGTTTCAGGAAAGTGTTATCAGGGTCATCTGAGCACTGTAGGCAGCTTCTTTTGTTAGCCAGGATGAAACTTGAATATGTGCCATCTCAGGAACATGATTTAAAGAGACTGAGATAAGGAGAGAATAGTTTTATTTTGTCTGTATGAAACCACTAAAAGAGTTAACCTTGTTTTGGGATGTGGCACAAGTTTTAGGATTACATTTAGGACTGTTTTATGCTGAAAGCTGTGGGCCTAGGATTTTACAATGTCATTGCCCTGTGTGTGAAACTGCCATGTAAGAAGACCTTGCTGCCAAATCTGTGCAGTGGGAGCTGGCTGAGCTCCCACTTGCAGATGTTTGCCTTCCCCATGATCCCATGATGCCAGAAGTGGAGCTGGGCTCACATTTGCTCCCAAACCACCTGGTTTTTATGAAAGAAGTTAATGATGTGTTGACCCAATAAGACCTAGGATGGAGGCTGGCAATGGGCAGCCTCTAGATATCTGTGGGCTGTGGAAATCACTTCCCAAGGTTACTGCTGCCATCTGCAACGAGGCCAGCAGAACTGGACCTGAAACTTTGCAGAAATACTTCCAAGTCAGTCGAAGCTGTGTAAAAGTGGGCAACTCTGGAAGCTCATCACATTTAAATGGTGATAGCTGGCAATTACCATTGATCCTCACTGTAGCATACCATTGCTCTTCTGTTCTTACTGGTTGCATTTTTACTAACTACCAACAGAATGCATTGGATTGATAAAGGAATGGGAACTTTGAGAAAGCAACAGATATGGAAGGAAAGGATGTGCTGGGTGAGAATTTTATTGGCTACAGGAGACCTGGATTTGGGTTGATGTTAGCACAGAGAGTGGAAAAATACTGGGAATGAACTGAATCTCATTCATTCATACACCCTTATTACAAAATTACAGTTAAAAAGCTAGGGATTAACAAAAACTTTTCAGTGATTTCTTGGTATGCAAAATTATTTGAGCTTAGGAGAAAGAAAAAAAAAAAAAAAAGAAGGGCTACTTTGCTAATAACTGGGTGGTGTAGGTACATCTAGATCCTTGTTAAAGATATCAGTGTAAAACAAATCAAGATTTGGCACTCACTGACTAACTAAAAAAAAAAAAAAAGAAAAGCTTTTGTTATCTAGTATCCACCAATGAATAAGGCCAGCATTTGGAAGGTTTAGCTGGAGGAAAGGTAACTTTCTGAACAAAGGGATCAGAAAAGTCACTTGGACTGGCACATTGGGGTTATTTTCTTGTGCTGTGTCTTTCTTTTCCCTTTTTTAATATGTCCAGCAAAGGCCAACCTAAAAGACTGTAAAATGCACATTTCTTTTAAGCTTGTTATGAGAGTACTACCACCAAAATATTAAAGCCCTTCCATAGAAATGTGTAAGAAAAGTGCATGAGACCCTAAACTTCCAGCTCTAACTTCAATTTCCTATTCATGGTTGAGAGCAAAATTTGAATAAGTCATATGCTGTAAGAACAGAACAAAATTTCTTTTCCTTATCTCTGTTGCTGATTTAAGTTGAAACACAGAAAAATGATGGGTTATGGAATCCATATGACACATGGATGTAAAAATGGCTGCAACTATGTTTTTTCAGCCAATTCTTTAAAGAGTTTGGGTTAGCATATCTTTGTTGCTTTTTGACTCATTTTGCCTATTTGTTATCGTCTATTAAGTACATTTTTAAAATTCCAAGCCCAAGCCCTTTCTAATCTAACACTGTACAAAACTAATAAAAGATAGTCCCTATTAAAAAAAAATTGGCAATCCTATTTCCTAGAATAAATTTAAACTCATTTTTTATTCCATTAGGAATCTAATAGTACAAAGTAATGGTTATAAGACATCTTAACTGACTAGATAGTCTGTATTTTAAAGGTCTAATTTTTCAGATCCAGAGCGTTAGTAACTGCTATGAAACCTATGTCTCTGGTAGGAAAATTGGACTCTAAAAATACAAATGATTAATGTAGCATTTGGTATTTGGCATTGAAGAAGCTTCAGAATTTCAAAAATAGTTAAATAAAGAAACAATAATATCATTAGAGGACTACTTTATTGATGAATTATACTTGCTGAAAAGGATTCAATTATCATAAAGCTTCTGGCTTATGTTTTGGAAACCAATGCTTATTCTGGAATTTAAATAGAAATATGTTTCCAAATTATGTTTCCTGAATTGGAACTCCTTTTACTATTTAAACAGTAAATATAAATGAATCAGAAAGTAGAGCATAATGCAGCTATTGAGAAAGAAGAATAGCCTCATGTTTTCATGCTAAAATGAAATCTTCTTTGTTCCTATGATCTGAGCCAATTTTTCTGAAATGCATAGAATTCTTTTTGTTTATTCTTGAAGATTGACCACAGAATAAATAAAAGTATAGAAACTCAGTACAATAATGACCTAAGGGCAGTATATGTATGTCCAAGACTTTGCAACAAAATTTTGATAAGCTGGCATATTAGACTGTAGCTTGAAAAGCTTTGTGCAATAACCACGTATGTTTTTCAAACTGTGAAGAACTAGGAAAGCGTTGTTTGAGAAAATAGGATTTGAATGACAATAAAGGAAATGGTGTTATGAACTAGCTGATGGTGGGTGCCTTGCTGAGGTTAGGGGAGGGTTATGCTTAAAATGGATTGCACTCTGATACTCTATGAGAATAATGCAATTTGTTAGACTAAAACAGATACCAGTGTATCTCTCTTATTTTATCTGTATCTCTCCTATTTTATCGAATGAAGACATTTGCATTTTTGAATCATATGTTCCCATTTATTTCTTTGTGTAAAAGGCCCGTTTGCAAACCATGCTGGTGTGTGTCTGTATTTTGTTTGTCCAAATCTATCTACACAGAGTCTAGAAGTTAAAGGGAGTTTGGTGGTCATGGTGGACTTTGTCAAGGGCTTCTCAAATTCTGGATAGAGTAAAATAATTATACATGATCAGAAGCAGGTGCTGTGCATTTTCCTTTATTTTTCACTGTGAATGCTTTCTAAACTTGTTCAGATTAATAAATCTGTGAATGGTAGGCAGCTGTAGCAATAGTATGTTGAGGTACATTCTCCTCAACTCTGTAGCCATAGCACTGGGTTTTGGGATTTTTTTCAGTGACTTTTCCAGTTCCTCTCCTACGATCACAAACACTGTTTTTTCCTTAGTACTATACTTCTGTGCTTCCCATTTCTATAGCTTATCTATGTACATCTTTGCCCTTTGCACACTTTTTTACTGCAAAGGGGAGATAAACAGCCCCTAGGAAAGAAGGATCAGCATGCTAAATGGTTGAGTCGCTGGCTTTTAGACAGAACACTGGTTTAAACTGGGTAAAAAGGCTATTTAGGTCATTTTCTGTCCTTAGATGAAAAAGGAAAGTAATTTTAAATCAGTACCAGATGTGCATGTACTAAATGAACCTTAAGTTTCTAATTGGAGTCCTAGTAAAGCTGTAATAGATGTGGCAAATTACAAACAAAATGTTCTTGTTTACTTTAGTGTAACTTTAAAACTTCAGCCAAAGACCTTAATAAATGTTCTGTTATTCTAAAAATGGAATTGAATGTCTATTCAACATTCAACAAAATTAATCTCTGGTGTAACTTCAGTGACTTAACTGGAATTCTAGTAGGAATTAATTTGGCCTCCTATGAACAACTTAGTGTGCATACTTGTGTGTGTATGTGTTCCTGTGTGTTTGTTTCAACGGTGTGCTGGTCCTACAGCTGGGAGAAGGAGGGATTCACCTCGGGCACCCAAAACTTAGCAATCAGAAGAAGCAGGTGAAACGACTGTTTGAGTGTTGTGACAGATGCTTTCTTTCAGGCTGCATAATTCATAGACAGTAATATTAGCTGCAACAGTTCAGCTCAATAGCAACACCTCATTATTTTATCCCTCAGTATTTATTCCTATGGTTGACGCCTCATGAAATTACTGTTAATGTGTTTATATAAGGGCAGATCTGACACAAGTGGGAAGAATTTAATTTCCCACTCATTCTTTCCTGCTGATGTGTCCTCTTCCCCTGGTAGAAGTGGCAAGTGTAAATAGTTAATTTGCTTCAATTATGAGCCTGTCCTGCTAAATTAGAAGCAGCAGGAATATGAAGAGCCAGAATTATACATATGAGGCAGCTGACAAATCCTCTGAGCTCACAAAATCAAATCATTTACTCCTCATTGGTGCTCAAAGACCCAATAGATACAACCTGCAGTTTATCCTTTAACATCTGATGGAACTTGGATTGTATGTTACTAATACTTATGTAAAACTAAGTCCCTGTGCATTAGTGTCAATGTTTGTAATGCTTTTACAATTTTCACTATAGCCCACAAGATTTCAAGGGGTTTTATTTTGTCTCTAAAAGTAACCCAGACTGATTTGGGCATGAAAAATAACAAAGTGTGTATTATAAATTTCTCTTTTTGACCACAGGGATGTTTCAGACATGGCATTATCCACAGCTGAGATGAACCAGCTAGATCAGGAGGGGGTTTACAAGTAATGCTTCTCCCATGATGTGAGACACCCCAAGTCAGATCAAAGTGGATTCAAGATCAGTGTTTCAAGAGGTCATAACTCCATCTCTCCTCTGGGAATACCCATCCTAGATCCCCCCTCCTAGGGTGCAACATCGTCCCGTCCCTTTACATGACACATGGGATCATCCATCCCATGGCTGGGAGAGCCAGCATGTCCCCATTGCATTGCCATGTATGTGGGGTGCCCAGTATCAAGATGACAGACAGTTCAGAAAACTGAACTGAACTTCTGAAACAGCTTCAGAAGATGTGCAGACCATGAGGTCAAAGTAGTCAATAGCATTTTAAAAACAAATTTTCATTTTCTTCCCTTATATACGCTGATATACTCACACAGACATTTGTTTATCTATCTCTTATTCTCCCTTTAAAAACCCTTACTTGCTCCGGTGCTAATGAAGCAATCTCCAAGGAATAACTAACACACTTGTAAGAGGATGAGAATGTACTTCTAGTTCAGTAGATAAACAAGCACACAAGGTTTAGCTTTGTTTTATTTTTGTAAATGAGAAGAGGAGGAGAAGGCACATCTGTGTGTGCACACTGCCAAAGTGAATTATAGGCAAAATGGATTCTGGAATAGGCACAACAGACAGCAACCTTACGTCTCTCCTGCCAGCTACCTGCACCAGAAACGTTGATTTCACCAGTGTTGCATCTTCTGCAATCTTTTTGTTTGGGGGATGCCCTGTTTTTCTCCACAAATTTCTATATTGCAATTGCATCTCTACCCTTTGAAGGTCTAGACTGGGGTGTCAGGGATCCTCATCCTGGTGTATTCTCCTTCTCCCTTCCTCTGAAAACATCTGGGCTTAATGAGCTGGAGCACAAATGGGCCAAAAATAGACAGATACTAAGCATAGATACAACTCATGTCTTTGTACCTTTATGTGAATTTATACCTTTATGTTTTTCTATAGCCCTGGCTTCTACATGGGGAGTCCTTGAACCCCTTAACTTCTGTTGATGTCAGAGGGGAGAAGTATCCAGCCCTCTGGGAGCACTGAAGTCACAGGGAACATCAGACACCCGCTGCTCAGGGTGGATTTCTAAATCCATTTGCAGCACACAACAAACACGGCTCCTAGAGAAATATTGCACAAGGCCCCTGAGTTATGAAATGTTGACTTTAAATCCACTCCACCTTCTTATTGTACTTGGAAGCGGCTGGGCCAAAAGGACCCTGGATTTCAGATACTGCTGTAGCAATGTGCATAAATAATAGGCTTAATTTTCAACTTCTTCTTCTTCCCCTGCTTTTGGCCATACATTTGACTTCAATAGGAACATGACTTTTGCACATCATTTACATACAAAACTGGATTTAGGCCCAATTATTATACCTCCATTCAGAGTCACATCCTTATTTTTTTTCAAATTAGAGCCAACAGGTAGAAATAATCCCCATACATTTAATGTCACTTGTTTTGTACTCAACTTTCATCCAACATGCTTTTGATAAAGTGTACAGTCCTTTCTGTAAGCTGAAGGCATCAAGACTTAGGTCAGATCCAGGCCTGGCACAAATGGCTGCAATTTCCAGTGCTTTCCATAAAGTCTTGTTGCTTGTGCTAGAGCTGAATTTGGCCTGTGATCTTTCCCCCACATGCCAGAAAGACAGAATTCTTTCCCCTAAGCCTCTAATATGTCATCAGTATCTCTTCCATACTCTGCAGTCAAAGAGACTACTGAGCCATATAGCTAGCCCTGGGCCTCTTTGTTACTGTATGTACTTAGATTAAAAATCAAATGGTAACATATTTCAACGTCCATTAAGCAATTCTGAAGATTTTTTTTTTCTGACTGCTGTGGGAATATCTTTCTCCATATTTCAGATGAGTGTGTGCAGCTCTAGGTGCCTTTGCTGGAAAATCAGGAGATTAAAACTAGAGATATGTCTCCCACTTGGAAAAAAATACAAGTTTTCTCTATGAGCCGACATATTTAGGGCCAGGAATGACAATATGAATGTGGAATTTAATTCTGGATTGGAGCCTACTGTATTTTATCAGATGACATTCCTGTAACTGTAGTCCGTGAAAATGACACTCCCATGGGATATAACACTGCAGAGACCAAGAATACAAAATCAGTCATGTTGCTTTTTGATTTATTGTTTTTGCATATACTGTTTTGTGGGGTTTCTGGAACACTTCCACCAAAACAAATGTGGGCACTTTTACATCATTTTAAAAAGACAAATAAAACTCTCTTGCAAGTCTCAGCTCTAAGGAGATATCCACAAGATAAACAGAAAACTTCCCTTTCTTTGTCATCCTTGTACCATCTATTTAGGCAAAGCCAGGGAAGTAGCATGGTTCATTCCAGTTGTATTTGTCAGCTAGGAGACACAGAGCTTTTGCAGACTTCCATGAGGCACAAATTCTGAAAGGCTCTTTTTCTCCAAAAATTATGGGTCAGTTTAGTTCACTGTCTGCAAGTCTAGTATCATTTCTAATAACAAAGGAGACTGTAGTCACAAGCAAGAGTTTTCCATTAGCACCTGATAGTCAAAACTGAGGATGTGGTTGCAGACATTTGAGTGCCTGTTTTGGCTCTTGTGATGGCTGGGGGAAGGGAGATCTGTTCCCCTCAGGCAATAGGAGTGCAAGCCACAAGTGACAGGGTGGTAATCCCATTGCCTAGTGTGTTGTGATATGTTGATAATCCTCCACAAGCCAGAGCAAAAACCTGGCTTAAGACATTACAGGTATAATTAGACATCACAACTATGTGTGTGTATATATATATATATACATATATCAGTAATGAACTTCATATTATAGAACTCATAGAAAAGCATGGGATGCATAAAGCCTGCCTCAAAGAATTTATGATCCAAAAAGACAAGAACTAAACAGCAGCAGTTAAAATACATAAAGTAAAACATGACCAAAATTTGGCAGCATAAGGCAAAAGTGCTTAAGTTCTTCTGTGATTTTAATTTGGTGAATCTAGCATTTGTGAGTGGTTTACCTGTAACTTACCACCCCTCTCTCTCCAAGTGGAATTTTGGTGCATTCAGTTTAGGGATGTGCATCACTGTTAGGAAGAAGAGTTCAGTCCTCGCTGTAGGCTGCAGTAGCTCTGGTGGCCCACGTGCATGGTCAGCCCAGGAAGACTGAGCCAAACATTGCTGGTGCAATGCCCTGGGAGGTGGTACCAGCCTGTGAGAGCCCAGGGCATTCGTTTTCCCTGGTGGCCTAACTCAAATTCTATCTCATATAGTTATATGCACAAAGTAGGGTTTTGTGCTCGCTCCTTTTTGCGTGCTTTGCTGTACAGTGTAAGGGAACTTGAAGCTACCTTGGAAGTGTGACTAAACAAGGATCTGTGTGTTATGCTGTCTGCATTTGAGTCTGTGAAGTACAGCAGGAAAATAATGCCAGCAACTTCCGTTTAGAGACAAATGTATGCAGTCTTGGCGTTTTGGGGTTTCTATAATATGCTGAAGAGAAAAAGAATAAATTAAACTGACCTACCCTGCATATACAAAATGATGTCTTTTTCTGCCAACAGTCATTTTTCCACAACTGGGACAATACAGAAAATAAAATACTGTGTAAGGACACAAATATGCTGCTGAATCAGAATGGGCCTTTGCTGCCTGAGTGACAATGAGTAGACGTTCAATTATCATGTTAATTGAATTAAAGCAAAATAGAAATTACTTAATTCCATAACTATATGTTCCTGTCAAGTTACTTATTTAATAATTGTTGCTTGCTTGACAGAGGACAGGAAAATGACCTTATAGGAGATGCTATAAATAAAATTAAATATTCCCACTATACAGTATATATAAGCAACAGAACAGATCTTTACTTTATGATACAGGAAAAATGTTAATTGTATTATTGGATATAATGTGTTGTATAATCTGGCACTGTCTTAAGCATGAAGCTCAAAATACCTTCAGCTATTATCTAGAGCACACTTGAATGATGACACAAGCCTTTTTTTCCTCCCCAAAAGTGCTGCAAGCTTGCAAGCCTTGTACTTACAACAACACAAAACTATTTAAGCCTGAGGGCTAAAAAATTTTCACAGCTGCAGAAAAAAAATATTTAAAATAAGAGTTTGAGAGGAGCAGCTGACTAGTTCATACCTGTTTGAGGTACTGCTGCAAATGCTGAAGACACTCTCCACTTGCCCTGCCTTCATAAGCCCCCAGTACAAGTCCAGTCCAGCACAAAGCCAGTGAATTGGTATCACTGCAGGGCCACATTCATTTGCCTTCAGAGAAGAATATTGACAACCAGACCAAACCTTTTTGCTGTTTGTGTTACCAAATGTTTACTCTCTGGACAGGCAGATTTTACCCTAATTTTTAGTCTAGGCCATGACCAGTCAATTTCCAAAACTAGCAGGAGGCTCATCAGCCTACTTGTATGCTAACCTAAGCAATGGGCACCTTCAGAAGGACATAGTGAGAGCTCAACCTGTTGTCCTTAGGGGACACACCAATGCTTTTCCAGGGACAAAGTGGGGTGAGCTGGTCACCTTCCAGAGAAGCCAGCCTGCAGGGGCTGTTCTTGCCAATGCAAATATCAAAGCAGGCTGAGGTAATATAAAACTTTTTCCCACCCAGTCAGGACCTTTTTACTGTGATGATCTCCTGTTAAATTGTTACATTTTATAGTGCAAAAGAAGATGTGGTGTTTATGTGATTATTATTGTTCACCAAAAGATTGAAGAGAAGAGGTCAAGGCAGTGTGTACACTGAACATGGTAGATGTGTAGGTAGAACATAATTAAATAACTGGTCTGATGATGTTTCTATGAAGTAGTGATGTTTTAGATGGAGATTTGCAGAATTGTTGTTAGCTTCACATTATTGAGTTAACCTTGTGCAATATGACTATTTGCAGGAAAAGTCAGGTCCCAGAGGTCTCTTTCAATTATGCTGTGACTGTAAGAGCACAGCAGGAGTGTCTATTTTTTATATTTGTGTAATGCAAAATAAAACCCAATGTGAAAGCAGTAGGTACATGATCTTTTGAAGAACATTATTCTGTGTGAAATTCTTTGTTCAGCTCTGTTTTTTAAGTTGGTTATTAAGTGATGCAGAGGCATTGCAATAGACAAAGCAATATAACTTAGTCTTTGTTCTGTAGGTCAAGCTGAATGCATTCTAGCAGCTAGGAACAGACTGCTGGCTAATTTTTTATTTGTTTTCAAAACAAATAGTAATTCCACTAATAGTCACAAATGATCACAACTTAAGAAGCAAATTACTACCTTTTTATTTTATATGCAGAACAATAGGAGATCAACAAACACCACATATTTATCTTAATCTGGAGAAATTACAAGGGTGAAAAGATACAGTTGCACAGCTAAAACCAATCTTTTTCCCTCTCTGTCTTTATATTTACAATTTTAGAAGCCTAAGACTTCTCTGTTTCCATTATGATCTTTTGCTTCCCTGGGAAGCAGGTTCTTTAATCCTTTTAGGCAGCCTCTGAGTTTTGCCAGCCTGTATCTGAGGTTTGTTCTGTGTCTGAAAGCAAAGCGTTAGTGAAACAAAAAATTGTTTTATGAGTACATTCTTTGTAAGAACGGTGTTGTACTGGATCCTTCCAGCCTGACATTACCACTCTCCTTTGTAGTCTGCAACTGTATTGTCCTCTGTGTGTACACTCTGTGCTGCCAGGTCCTCTCCATTATGGGACTGCTGGTTTTACTGAAGCATTGGAAGATCAAAAGAGAACACTTGAAAGTTTCATAAAGTTTATCTTTCTTGGGAGGAGATGTTCATGTGTGCTTTTAGCTGTGGAATTCAGAAGAACACCCCAAAATTGTCCTCCTATATAGCTTTGACTGTCTTTTAGCTTTGAATCGATAGCCCAGTTAACCAGGAAGTGAGGAATGGGAGGGGGAAGGTAGACAGTCTTTCCTCATGGAGGCTTTCCTCAGGTGCCCAGGTTGTGCATTTGGCAGAACTGGAAAACAGAGACACAAAGCTGCAGTTTCATTTTGTTCAATATTATGAACCCCAAATGCCTGTCCACATGTGGAATAACCTCTGGCACGTAACTTAAAAATCATGAAAAATAACAATAAAAAATGTAACTTTTCTTTCCCTTTATTTTTCTCCGTCACTTTTAAACCTTTCAATATTTTTTAAACTTCTCCTTTCAACAAGAAAGATGAGGAGTCATTCCTGCTTAGTTACATGAAGCCCAGATGCATGCATGACTCCTAAATCTACCCCTTCAGGAAAAGACCCAAATCAGGAAGTAGTGAGAAACTCATGACAATATTTGCTAACAGAAACATTGAGTGTTCCTAAATGCGTCACTGACATGGCTAACAGCAAGTCATTAGCTAGGCTCCATGGGTCAGAAGCTGGTTCTCCTCTTGAGAGCTTTCAACCCTAAATATCTACACATGCTTTTCTTACATCATGTTACTGTAGTGCAATGAGGTCCTGCCTAACCCTGCAGATAATCTTTGATCTTGAAATCTGGGCAAAGTTGAAGTGATTCTCCAATGTCTTGAATCTTTTATGAGATTGTGCATATGCCACATTTAAAATAATTTGGTGAGTTGAGAGAAATGTTCAGAAATAGATCCATGCTTCTGAGAAGTTAATTAGACTGATATGGGATCAAGACTGGAATAATGACTAACATTTATTATCCTTACCAGCTCCATGGGCTTCTTTGGCTGTCCCCAACAGCTGACCCAGGGAAGAGAGAAATTCTCTTGGCTAATCTGTGGTGCTGTCATCTCCTCCTTCAAATGTCTTTCTGCAAATTCTCGTCGTCCCCAGAGGGTTTTAACTGGTCCCACAAGTGGAAGCCAGTGGAAAGGGTCACACCTACCTTTCCCCATCCCCAAAGGCCCCATTTGAAAGTACACCCCACACTTCACTTTGGGCAATTAAACCTGAGATGCTATGAGGAATACTGTTTTTTCAGTACTGCGGGTTAGTTAAATGGTATTTCACAGTTGGAACAATATTTTCTTTAAAATATTTGATGTTTATTATTTCACCTCTTAAGCAATATGAGGAGGAAAGTCTGTTTACTTAGAAAGACATTATGAAAATGCATGAAACACACCAGTGATATGTAAAAACAAAACCAGATTCATTTACCAATGTGCCACTCTTTGTTTTTAGGTATACAAAAAGAAAACCGAAGCTGCCAAGAAGGAGTATCTGAAGCAGTTAGCTGCCTACAGAGCAAGCCTTGTATCCAAGGTAACACATAATATATATACATACACACATATATATATAGTGACATATTGCAAACCATTTTCAGCTGAGCACCACAGTATTTAGTGCAAATAGCCTTGTTTATTATCACCTTAAACTTGCGTTTAAGTTGCAAATGCTCAATAAACACAGTCATCTGTCCAGGTAAGGATGTCCTTTCCCTCCTGGTCATTAAGACAGCACTTCAGTTTGGGAGTAACATGCCAGTTTAACAGGGGGAGGAGGAAGGGGTAAGCAGACCTCCATATAATAAACATGCCAGGCAGCCACTGTGCTACCTACAAGGGAAAAAATAGATATATATCATGCACAAAATGCCTGGGTTTGGTTTTGAGGGTTTTTTTTAGTACTGGTTTTTACCTTGCAATCACAAAACAGAAATAATCAAGCTCAGATGATATTGCAGACTTTCATAAGAAATGTGAATTTCCATTTTACATCCAGTAAGCCATTGTGAATGCAGCATAGGTCACCACTAAGACAGTTGTGGAACATTCTTTACTGAAATGTGCCAAATAAACAGCCAGTAGCAATTTTCTAAGTAGATTTATTCAAACATTCTCAGTGCCCAGAATTTTGCAGTAGATGCTTTAGAATTTGTAATAGACTTTTAAATATGCAGAAGAATGTGAAATTACTGTACCATATCAATGTGAAAAACCCATTGAGCAACTTCAGAATCATACCAGTTCGAACCACTTGTTTTGGGTCTATCAAAACAAATTTAGATATATTTTGTTTTTTACTTAAATAAAATCAATTTTAGAGGTGAAGAGCACAGTATGAAGGATTGGCATATAAGACATGTGAAGAACTTCTTGGTTAGTTTCAAAATATTTCTGGGGCCCTGCACACTCTGTGTACTGTATTATTTTTTCAGGGGGGTTGCTATATGATTAACTGTGCAAAGACTTTTCATGCATGTTTCTGCATTATCTCTGTATTTGGTCAGTGTTTGTTCTGAATCTAAAAGTCTGAAATATGGGTGACATTCATTTTTGGGAGTTGTATGCTATAGTTTTCCATTTTTTAGCTGCCATTATATTTAGCTGCATTTAGTTAAATTAATTGACAATATACCTTTCATTTCTGTATTAGGACTGTTAGGTTCCACAAATAATCATTGCCTTCAGAAAGAGTAGGAACTCAAGCAAATCTTTAAATATTTTTGGAACAGCTTGCTTATTGGCAAAAGATAGGTCTAAAAGCTCAAAATATTCCAAATTTTAACCCAGCTTTTTACTTAAGAAGAAAACTTGGCTATCATTATTTAGCACATCATGTACTATTTATGTAACACTCCATGCAGTTTAATTTTGAAATGCACAATATAAAAAAAAAATTTTTTTAAGATAAAAAGTGTATTATGGCATTTGCTGAAGTTCGTTTTTTAGGAAAAAATTTGTAAGAGTGTTGATCAGTTCAGTGCATGAATCCATTTGTGCAAATATTCAAATTTGTTGTTAGTCAGAAAAGCACTGAAGCATTTTCTTAACTTTCAAGCAATTATTTAAATTCTGTCCATAATGCAATATTTTGGAATTATTAGTGTGGAATTATTAGTGTGGAAGGCATAAAAATATAGACTTAATGAACCTGAGTACTGATTGCTTATTCCCATGAACACTTAATGAATCTAACAGAGCTAGCATGTAACTAAAGCAAGTCCATTTTGGAATAAGGATGTAAAATAACCATTTGTAATATATCAGTATATTGTACATTATCATTATTAAATATTTATATGACATCAGAAAAGTTGTAGTTCTTTAGACAAGCCTGTAAGCATAAGAAAATATATATAATACATAATTAAGATTATTTGGAGTCACCGTGGTCTTTTATGTCTGGGTTGTTTCATTACTATCCATAAAAACTACTTTTAGACTGTATTATTAAGACTCCAAGACCTCATTATCAAAGGTTTAGACATGCCAAAAGTAACACAATTTTTTACAAAAATTCTTTATTACCATATTAATAATTTTGCTCCTATATATATTTTACACTTTGTACCCCACTCTGTGGTATCTCCAATCAGGTGCTCACCCTGGATCCTCCAGAGTTATATTTACTGCATGTTGTTTAACCTTACTACTTTATAGAACTTTCTGTGCTGCTCATCCCAACAGGGCTTTGGTGTAAAGAAATTCTCACTAATACCTGGGGGCAGGAAGTTTGTATTGTCCATATTTTCAAACACAATTAAGTCATTGTGAAATAAGGTTCTTAGTAATTCTGTGTTTTCTACTTGGAAGATTTTTTTCCAAGTATTTTAACATGATTATGCCCTTCATGTTCATAGCAGAGCTCAAATGACTTCAAGGTGGCAGCTGTGATATGCTCAGTTGTGCTTCATCAGGACATGCTTTTGCTATCCAAATGTTATCCAAGTCTCAAACTTTCTTTCATATCCCCTCCTAGAGGTCTCTGTCTGTAGGAAGAGGCAAACACAAGTAGGCAAGGGCTCTGCTCAGGTCCCCTCTGCCCAGCTCAGCACGTGCCTTACACCGTCCAGAGCAGCTTCTTTTCCTGTTTCCTATCTTTTTCACACTGATTCTGCTACCTTTTTCATTAAATATTACTGTTTTTTTTAACTGGTGAGCATATGAGAATAATTGTGTATGCTTTTCTGCATTTATTTGCAAGTTTTCTCTTTTCTGAAAAGCAAAGACTGGACATGTGCCATGTTCTGCCTCAGTGGTCCAGACATGGAATTGAATTCATGGCACCCATCTTGACCATTTGAGATTCCAGTATAGTCAAAGCAGAAAATTACAGAGAAACAGGGTAGAACTCCTATTGCCAGGACACTTCCTAGCCTCTACCTGACAGCAGAATAATGAAATTCAGACACACTGGTGAACACACAGATCCCAAGCTGTGGGGTGGAAGTGGAGCATCAGGTGGAGAGAGTGACCTTCTCCAGGGCACTCAGCACCTTGCCCCTTCACTCTGCTTTTCATCTCCCCTCCCCTCCCCTCCCCTCCCCTCCCCTTCCCTTCCCATTCATTGTTTAGAAAGCTGAGCATTTCTGTTTGGAGTTTGGCGCACACACACACAGAGGTCACACACACCCATAGTATGTGTCATATCAGACTGTGTTATTTGACAAAATCATGGCTGAAAAGAGTGGTAGTGTCACCAGAAACTCTGGTAATAGGATTGCCAGCCCATCTTTAGTACACTTCTAAATACCTCCCTGACATCTTTGTAAGATATGTATGGCTACCACCCAGTAAATAAGGTAAATGTATGATTGTAAAAATATGTCAGCATACATTAATTCTCATTCATTTACATTTCCAGTATTTTCTCCTTTTTTATACTGGTTGAAATGAATGGGTGTGTTGTTGAGTTTGTTCATGTGTGTAGGAATTGATAGGTAAAGTAAAAACACATAACAAAGCATTATATCTTCTGCTATGCAGATTGCCATATTGCTTATAGTACTGACTAAGCCTTTGCATTGTAAACAAGTGTCTTTATATTTGCCCTTAGTTGCAACTTTTAGTACTATTCAGGTCCAGAAATGCAGTCTCGGGTATCTGGTAATTTGTACAGCATTACATAAAATGCTGTGAATTGCAATTTTACTTTTTTTCATATAACAAGCACTTTTTTCTAGCCTAACCAGCCTTTTTTTCCAGCTGACATTAGAGTTTTTGCTGCATCTTTCATATATATATATTTAATACAGAGATATATTTGGATAAATATTAAATACTTTCATATATTGCATATGGTCATCTATGAATATTTATAAATCAATATATGCATGTTATATATTCAACATGCATAATGTATTTATGGGCATATAAGTGATACATATATGTATGTTAATTGTAGCAGTACAAATGTATCTGTTTCAGTAGTTCAAAAAAGATTTCTCTTCCCTGTTTTATTCTTTTTGACCAGATCAATCTTTAATTCTCTCTGTGTAGTGACACAATTTCAAGTTTTGTGAAGATACATATTAGCGACTATGGCTGAAGCTAAAACCTCTCAGGAAGAAGAATATTATTCAAATTCAAAATACTCAAGCATATTTCAAAACTCTGATGTTGTATCTAAGTCAAAGTAGTGTCCTCACTTGACTTTGAAGTGAGCACATTGGACATTTTTCAGTTTTGTGGACAGTGCAAATCCTTTGGACATATAAAATTGCTTCTTGAAACATATGGCAGACTTAGCTTTTCCTAGTCCATCATCTTGCAGTTGTGGTTCATAAGAAAACTAAAGGTCATATCTGTAAGACTGACATTGCCTTAATGCCATTAACACAGCAATTTGTAACCAGAATTCTGGGGAGCCAAAGTATCTGTTACACTGCCTGTGTTGTACTAAAAAATGATCAGCCTAAGGAATTCAAGTATCTTAAAAATGCAGTGGACATACATCAAAACATTTGGCCTACTTGTAAAAAGCAATATGGAGACCCTGACTGAAAAAAAACAAAAACAAAAACAAAAAAACACAAAAACAACACAATCAACAAGACTAGTAAACAAGCAAACCAAAACCAAATAAAAACAACAACAGTAAAACCCCCAAATAACCTGAAACTAAAATGGTAAAACTGGTACTAGTTTTCAATTTCATATATGTAGGTGGTGAGAGCACTTGCCTAACATATAAAAAAAGCAAAAAGATAAATTAGGTCTCCCTGATCATTCATTTCCCAACTCCTAAATAAATGTGTTTGTGCAGGTGTGCTCTCTCCACAATTTGTTTTCTGTAACTGCATAGTTTCATAGAGGCCAAGCTTCAGATGTAGGGGGGCACTGTACCCTGGCTCACTCCTTCCTGAAATAATCAGCTGGGGTTTAGGACATTTCTTTTAAAATTTCATTAAAATTTCTTTTAAAATTTCTTTTTAAAATTCTTAATATCTCTTGACAAGAGTTAGTGAGTGAACTGTCTTGTCTCCTGGTCAGTGCTTTAACAAGTTGGCTATTGCATGCAAGGAGAGCAGCATCCCTTCTGCTGCTGGCAGAGGCACCTGCTTCTGAGAACAGCTTTTCCTATGTTATATCTAGCCCTAGTCCATGCAGATGTTTTTGGAATTTCATAAACCAGTTAGGCTGTTCTCAGTGAAAGTTTAAGAGAAAGAATAAATACAAAATACAGTTATGCTTGATGCATGATTTTTTTTTTTGGTAGCTAATTAAGTGCTACAAGGCATATGGCAATATTTCCCTTAAATCAATAACAAAACAATCCCAGAATGATGACATACACATACATGTTTTACTTTTTTCCATTAGAATTGCTAGATGGAAAAACTGTAATGAAAAGCTTCCAAAG
The DNA here is from genome assembly GCF_009819655.1 of Sylvia atricapilla. Taxonomy (NCBI): domain Eukaryota; kingdom Metazoa; phylum Chordata; class Aves; order Passeriformes; family Sylviidae; genus Sylvia; species Sylvia atricapilla. Next base: position 115,286,933 of record NC_089140.1, on the reverse strand, counting down.
CAGGCAGTTCATGCTTCTGTGATACTTCATTCTTTTGTTATTTCTGGAGTTATTATGATGTAGTCAGAAACTTTTAAAGAATTGTAAATTAAATGCTTTATGTGCAAATATGCGATGTTATCAGAGTATCTGCTAAGTAAACGTGTATTTATAAAACAGCTGTCTAATCTCATCATAACACAAGTCTAAACATTTTTTTGTGTAGCAAGGAAACCAATGATCTACTGCAGGTGAAAAGAAAGAGCAAACTATATTTAAATTAGTGCCATTAATTTGATTTGAGGCTAAATCATGTGACACTTTACATTCAGCAGTGCAAAAACTGAGAGGTGCTCTCACATTATTTCTACCAAAATGGCAGAAATGCCTTGATCTTGACAGAAACCAGATTTTGATTTGAAGAGTAACTCTGTTTGTTTTTGAAGTGAGTTAATAAAACTAGATTTCACTATTAGCCTAGTGCTTCCATTTGGGGAATTAAAACACTTGTATCAAATTAAAGTTGCATATCCTTTATCACATGTACCCAGGTTACATTCATAAAACATCCATTTTTACTTACATATCCTAAATGAATCCATGACAATCCCCTGTAGATGATGACAAAATGTATATTTAGATTTGAAGATGTTCTTCTGAGCCACCTTGACTAATTATAGATGACAACCCGTGGCTTACTCCTTTGTTTCTGAAACATCAAGAATGTGTCAAAAAGCTTTCTGAACTCTCTGGGGTCCCAGATGTTGTTACTGCATTAGGTGACTGGAATTAACAAAATAGGGAACGTCATTTGCTAAGAGCCTCCTGTGACTTAGGTAGGAAGGCAGCTGTGCTGCAAATATGCATATGAGTTCTCTACTGGAGTGGATAGAGTTAAATCAAAGGAATCTCTATAGGAGTTAAAGAGCTAAGCAGAAAGGGAAAGCAGTGCTGAAGAGACGTCATTCTCTCCTAAACATCTTCACAGGGATATTAATAAAATGGCTGAGCCCATGCAGGCTAGAAAAAGGGATTCTTCTCAAGGACAGGCTTGGGGTTGGAAGTGACCTAAAATGTCAAAAACATTACAAACAGACAGGATTACGTGAACACAGAAAAGCTGAGAGAAGGAATAAACAATTCAAGATGCTCCTTACACCAAAGACACAGCAAAGACAGCAGATGCAAACTTAAGCTTAGGTAAGCTTTGTAGGAACTGCATAAATATGAGCCAGTTTCCTTCTATCTGCCTCTTTAATGTCACAGGACTGAGGATAACTCATTTTTAAGCTGAGTCAGCCCTGCCTAAGTTTGATCACAGCCTGCACAGCCTGGACCATCCTGGTACCAGCTGACAAAATCACTGCTGTTTCCTGAATGTAACCTTCATTCTGGTCACAGAGTCCAAAAATTGTTTAATTCTTCAGCATGGCTCAAGGACAGATACCAATCACTAGGTGTGAACTTGGCACCCTCATGGACAGTGTGGCAACTATGTACACATATTCATGTAAAGCCTGAAATAGATTTAGCTCTTTTCCAGGCTCTGAAATACTCACATAGTACATGTTCTGGTCTGTAGAGAGAGAATGCCAGACCTCCATTTCTCTTTCTAAGAGAAACACCTGTTTCTCATTTAAGATAGAACTATGTTACACCATTATGGCTTAAAAAAAAAAAATCTGACTTTTGAATATATTGTGTTTGCCCACAAGTAAAGCTACTTTCACTGTTTGTTGTTTGCATATTGGCCACAAGGCTTGCTTTGCCCTTGAGGAGGTCTCTCAGCATATATTTGAAGGACACATAAGCATCTAGTAATATCAAGAACATCTACTGAATGTTCTGAATGTTTTTTTTTGAATATTTACAAAGAAGGTCTTAATTGATGTTATTAATAAAGAAGCATTTTGATAATATCTCATCTGTAAACAAATAAAATTATATTGTTCCAACTGAAAGGCTTTAATCATTAATTTTTTGAAATCAATAGAACAAGTAAAAAACCCTTTTTTCTCTCTAAATAGAACATCTCTGGTTTCTTTGAGACAACATCAACTTTTCAGTTTTACATTGCAAGAAGCGTTATTAGTTGAGCACAGCTTACTAGAATGAAATTATTGTAAAATCTATTTAATTCCCATGTATTATTCCATAGTAGATTCGAATTCTGAATATGAAGTATGTATAAATTATGTAAGTTGAAGATGTCCATATACATCATGTGTGAATACATCTATGTAGTCCTACTTGCTGCCAACATTTCTAACAACTGCATTAACATGTTAGCAAAGGAAATAAGTATAGGCACTTGTAGAGTCTAGGTCTACTTCTTATGGATCAGAGGTCAAAAGTAGTGATCATCAATTTGAAATGATTCTCAGCCTCTGTTAGTCGGATCCTAGCTGGTTTTCATGCAAAATGAAATGGACATCCAGACATTAATACTTAAGTAACAGTAACAGTGTTGGACTGTGAGCCAAATTCTGTTTGAATTAATAATAGATTTTCCTTTAAATTCAGTAGTCTAAGGATCAGGCCCTTAGGGTACTAGCTTGTTAAAACATGTCCTTGCTTTACTTTCAACCACATGGATGTTTATGTTCCAACAGAAATGGGATTAGAATCTCCAACAGTAGCCAGAAGGCAGACACAATTTGGAAAGAGAATCAATACCTATGTGTAGGTTTCAAGAGCTGTTTGGTTACACAGACACATAGGTGAGAGTTTAAAGTGTGAGTTTTCAAAATGTTTCAAAGTTTTCAAATTATATCCAAAAGAGTGCTGTGGAGATGCCAAAATGTCGTCATTTAGGCTGTTTTTTCTATAATACAGCTAGATTGATCAGAATGTCTTTAAAAAAAAATTCTCAACCACAGGAATGAGTTGGATAGGATGAGGGAAATCCCAATGTCGCTTTTCTCTAGGGAACAGGCACACTCCCTGTGGCTGACTGCAGAGTGGTAAGAATGACCACTAGTCCCAGGGCAGTTCCCTTCAAAAAGAATAGCACAGCTAAGTGAGCAATGCTTAACTCCTTATTCCTAATTTAATTCTTTAATTTGGCTTTATAGCCAAAGCCTAAGGACTTTTGGAACACAGTAGGGGAATAGAGGTGCATGGAAAGTTCTCTTTGCACAATAATTGGAAGGAAAATCATGGATTTGGTGAAAATCATGGGGAAGAGCTTGATTCAGTACTTTCCAAACTTTTTGCAAAATTATCAACCCTTAATGCTTTCTCTTAAGAACAGCAGTCATCTGTATCATCACATAATTCCTTGAAAATATTATGCAAATAAAATAATTTTGTGGACCAAGGGTCATGCACCACCAGTAATTTTAGTCAATATAATTATACTGGTTACCATCAGAATAACAGTAGTATTTTTTTTGTTCCTTCCTTTTTCCTATGTCTCTTCTACTTTATTATCTTTCTTTTGGGATTTCAAAATGTTCTTCCCTTTTTTTCTTTGTGTTTCAGTAAAACAACAGATTCTTTGTGTGGAGGGAGTGGGAAGTGGACTTGTGTTGTGTCTAAAGGGCAGTCATACTTTCTCTGTACCATTCCATTGCCTTGGCCTACCTACCTTGTCACCTTCTGATTTTTATTTTCTTAAATCTAATTTAGACAAGAGTATTAGGTGATGATGTTAGAAGGAGAGACAGGTCCATAGGAAATCCTTCTCCTAGACTATGAAAGATGTGAATATTTACAGTAAGGCTTCAACTTGTTCTCCAGAACGAGTATAATCCACTCAAAGACCATAAAGGACTATTATGAAAAACTAATTTGTCACTCTAGTGTATGTTCACTAATGTGTGTGTAAAATGCCACCACCTACCATTAACTAAATGTAATATTCTGTCACCCTCTAGTGGTAGGTCTGCACTACCATTCTTCAGCTAGTAGTGATGGAAGATGTTCTCACTACATGCCTAGTAGAAGCACTTTTAGCACTTAGGAGTTACTAAGCCCCAGTGTTTGGTGTGGATTTTTAATTTTGGTCTCCATTGCATGTATCTGAATTTTATCCTAGAACTTGGTCCTAAAAATTTGTGATGTAAATTGTCTGTGTTAGTTTGGGGTGGATTAATTAGAGGTTTGGGAGAGCTTTTTAAATTATTTGTGTGCTCTTCTCCTTGGGTAAGTCAAAAGAAAATTGGCTGAAATCCAGCCTGCAAAGTTGGGAACATAACTGTGCATTTCAATCCCATATTGGACAGTCAAATCCATTCTTTCTTAATTCCAACTTTTACCCATAATAGAAGTCCTTGCCTAAGAGTGTCTGATGCTGCCCTGGACCAGTGCAATGCCCATCCTACTCTGTGAAAGCAGCAATTGGGCCCAAAATCATAGTGTGACCTATGTGTCATACATGCTTCTTGGTTTATTTCACAGCAAAGTGACAACACAAAGCCAAAATACTTGACATCACCTATTTTATTAGCTCCCAAAATACTTACAAAATCTGTGTTTCTGACCTTGCTGCAGAAAAAAGCTGTAAGTGCAGTATGCTGGAATTTAATGGGTTCATTTATCAAGATTCCAGTAACTGATAATATTGATGTGGTGTACACTGATATTGGACAATCTGATTTCAGATCACATATGACTTAAAGCATCTTATGTTACAGCAAAATAGTTGTTGTTAAACTTAAGTGTTGTGCTTTTTACTGGATCAAGAGGTGCAGAAACATATAGAAAGCTGATTCATAGCTTGACACAACTGAAACTCCCTTTTGATCACTTTGCAGGGCTCTTCTCAGAGGTGTGATAAGTGTTATTCATCTCTGACCAGAGACTGTGCAATTCCTCTTAACATAATTCAGCATTTAAAGTATCAAATTATGCTATCTATATGTCTGTAATTTTATCAGTGTGGGCCATGCATCCACCACTTATGTGTGAACTCAGAACTGTCCAATAATTAGATTGGTTCCCTGTGTCTTTGTTAAAGGGGTGTATGGCAGCATCTTTGTAGTTACAAATGAAATAGAAATGTGTATCAGTATGTCAGTAAATGCTTTTTGCAGCACTCATCTCACGAGGAGGATTAGTTTAGCCAATCTGCCCTCAGACACTTCAGGAGCAATTATCCCTGCTTGGACCACACAGAGCCTGGCAGCTACATCATGGAAAGACAAGCTGTTTCCATGAGGGGACCATGCTCTCAGTAAAATGTCCAAGTCTCTCCAGAAAGAATACAGCCTGCACCTCCTGTAATGTGTAATAGGCATGGGACACCCAAGAGGAGCTTCCTGACCACACTGCTAATTAGCAAACCTTCTGAATTGCTGAAATTTCAGCAAACATGCCAGTCATTGCTTCTACACTCACAGGACTGTTCTAAAAATACAACTGGGAAGAGACGGGGAAAATTTCTTCCCAGGATTTAGTGAACATTAACTCAGTGTTTAAAAAATAGTATCCAAATAATGGCAGATTTTTCAGCTCCTTTCAGGCCTTCATTTCTGCATCTGAATCCTGCAAACATGCACATAATACATATTGCACGCATGTACACCCACATGTGAGCAGAGCTAGGCAGATCCACAGAGACAGAGATTTGCATTATTTTTTTTTCATATTCATTTCATTTCCCTTCATTTACTGGAGAAAACAAGGGGGGTTTTGCTAATGGAACTGCAGTTATACATAGGGAAAAGGAAGTTATCATTCTCATCTTTATCATCACATATAATGAAGCAATTTCAGTAACGCTCATGTCAACAGATTGTTGGTGATGGTGCATCCTTCAGAAAGAATTCAAATAGACTTCACTGACCCTGGAGTGCTGAGAGTAACATGAAAGTTAGTCTGACTTGTAAACTGAGCAAACATGACACAGAGATCACAGAATAAGGGCGTGTATGCCTCTTTCAGCCTTGTTTTGACAAAGTGACTTTCTCCAAAGGGACATTTCTGCCATTTTTTTTTCCAGCATGTTTCACCTTTCACTGACTATTAATTTCAGTGTGACTTAACTTCAAATTATGACTCCCACCTATAAGCATATGTGAGTTAATTCTTAATTTTTTTCATCATTTATTTGAGCGCACAGTTAGCATTCTGGATATTTAAGAAAATAAATGTATGAAAAACAACTGAGGAAATTGAGTTTAATCAAATGTAGCAAGTTATAAATATTAGAACAAAAATTATTATTAAAATTTGTATTCATTAACGGAGAGGTTTTATTATTAGTAAATTTAAGAAATCAGGCCAGACCATAATATTTCTGAAAACCATGCAGTTTCTCATATTCTATGCAGTATTCTTCTGGCTTTAGACTTAAGATAACTTCCCTATATGTGGTGCAGGCTAACATTTAGATAGCCATAAGTTTTAAACAGAAATTTCAGAGCCTTATGAATCGGATTAATAAAGCATGTTTAGCTAAAAGGGAAATTATTCAAAATATTCCTATTTCTCTTAATGCATGACCTATGTAGTATGTTTGATGGCATGGATAGTGTTCCAACACAAAATATTCTGAAATAAAGGCATTGGCACAGCAACAAGTGTGTTTGTTCCATGCAGCAGAGCAGCTGAGGATGGGGTTTAGCCTCTTCATTACGTTAACAAACTGATGAATAGCTGTTAGCAATATCAATATATATGGTAAAGGACCCTGAAAATCTTACCCATGGTTTGCAGATGGGAAAGCAAGATATGTCAAAAATCACTACAGAGTTTTGCTGTAACCCACCCTCCTAATTCTCCTTTAAACTAGGCCATGAAATCTGAGGACAATAATAGTGGCTGCTTATGTGAAAAAATGTGTCAGGCTTGGTTGTCTTGGTTGTGTGTAAGATACTAGATTAGTGATGGCAGTTCCAAATTTGGAGAAAGAAAACGGCAGGCTAGACCAGGAAACAAAGGACCTAAATTAACTTTTTTTTTTTTACACTGTTGAAGGCAAAAGTGTAGGGGGAAAGGGATTAATTATTTTTCTAGAGTAATAACCAAACTCCATTTCAAGGGAAATTTGATGGTGCAGATAAATGTTTGCCTATGGTGTGGCTCTTAAACAGACTTCGGAGGATAGAACAGCTGTATTTGATAGTTTCTAAGTATTTTCTGACTTTTCTTTTCCCCAACAGAGCTACAGTGAACCTGTCGATGTTAAAGCCTCTCCACAACCTCAGATGATGAATTCGAAGCAGTCAGTGTTTCATGGGCCTGCCCAGGCTCACTCCGCCCTGTACCTCAGCTCCCACTACCACCAACAACCAGGAATGAATCCTCACATCACTGCCATGCATGCCAATATCCCCAGGAACATAGCTCCCAAGCCCAACAACCAAATGCCAGTGACTGTTTCCATAGCAAACATGGCTGTGTCCCCACCACCACCCCTCCAGATTAGCCCCCCTCTGCACCAGCATCTCAACATCCAGCAGCACCAGCCGATCCCAATGCAGCAGCCCATTGGAAACCAGCTACCAATGCAGGTCCAGTCTGCTTTACACTCACCTACAATGCAGCAAGTAAGTTGGAGCTTTTCAGTTCTCTGGGGAATTGTTTTCTTTTTGGGGAGGGCGTGGGGAAGGGAGTCGTCCAGAAGCTGGCATAGTGAGAGATTTAGATTAGCTTTAATTTTGCAGGTTCCAAAACCATGATAGTACAGCCTTAGTATTTCAAGGGCAAGAACAGATGAACGAGTTTAACTAGATGATGGAAAACTGCAGTAGAAGTGTTTGTGCTAGCAACAATGTCCATCATTGTCCACAGATCCATCTGCAAATCTGTGACTACCCTGAAACAGTGAAATGCAAAGCTTTCAGGAGTTACACTTGGCAAACAAAAGGCAGGCATGTCTAGAAAAAGATATGATTGTAGCTTGCAGTTATGCTTGTGCTGATTGTGATGTGGAACTGTCAGAGGAAACATGAAGCAACCCAGGTTGTGTTGAACATGCTAGATTAAGGGAACACAAGTGTGTTACATTATGTCGTATTCATAACTTCATTTTGCTAAATAGATATACCTTCTTTTTACTGGAAATAAATGGGCTGTGTCCACCATCCCAATATGGGGTTTTTTTGTTTGGTTGGTTTTTTTTCTTTTCCCTACTCTGAATGTTTTAGATATTGAGTTGATTCTCAATATATTTCCTGTGAGTTCTGAGTTAACGCAGACCATTCATGGTATTGTGCCTCACAGGCTTACAGAGGAAGATAAAGAGAGCAGATAAACTGTTGATTTCATGAGTGAAAATTTCCTTCTGTATTGAATGAGATCCGACTATCAATAATAATATCTCGCTTTGCAAAGTGGCATTAAAATGAAAATTTTTGGAATGGAATTGCAAGAATCCACAAAATTTGTAAACACAAAACTTGTCATTCAGTACAGGCTGATAATACATAGTCATGAACTTGCTCCATGCTTTAAATTTCTCTAAAAATTCACCTTTGTTAACAAGGCATTTGCATTTGCTTTCCAAGCCAGAAATACTTCATTTCGAGATTGGTCTTTAGAGTTGGGAATACTTGAGCATAAACCATAGCTTCTTGCTGGGAGAACTATTTTACAGGGAAAGAAATTTTCCAAAGCAGAAAAAAGACTCCAAAAGTCTTAAAAGCAATCTGGACTCATGAACTTAGTTGTTTAGAAGATAAATCAAGGTATACTTAGGATGATTTGGATTTATTCAGACTTCGATCTTAGTCTCAGGAGTGATTTGGAGTAATCAGGAAGGAAAACTTGTGAAGTGTTCACAACTTTTTCCTAGTCCAGTTAATTTTTCACTATCAGAGAAGACAGACTCAACAGACTTATGGCCACACGTATAAGACGTCATGGAGGTTTTCCTGCAGTTAGTGTGAGTGTTCCAGGAGAGCCATGCTCAAGTCTCAGAGAAACTCAAGAGCTGACCACAAGCCTGGGCAGCTGGATTTAACTGGAGGAAGTCCTAGGTGGGTGAGCTGGGAGAGTCTGTCTGGAGATCCTAAGCCTGGAGGGATCCTTGTTGAACCTGAAGGCTCAGCGCAGTAAGAGACAAGCCAATACTCTTCATTTACCAAACATGAAAAATTACATCTGTGATAGCAACCTGTTGAGATCCTATAGCTATGTTTCAACAAGTTTTTATTGCACAGTGATTCAGTCTTCCAAGTTCAGATTGTTTGCCAGCTTCAGTGTCGGATATTACTTGTCTGTCCTATGCAAAACTCTTTATGTCTTTTCTGGAATCATTAGTCATAATTTACTGAATCGATTTGAAAATCTGTCTCTATTTAGTGAATTAATACTACAGTTGGGGGTAGCAAAAGGTGTAATGCAGATGTTAGATACTTACACATTTATATATAAAACATCATTTTTGTATGAATAAACACTTAGGCATTACTCTAAACTCTCTACCAAAGAAAAGGTAATGTACTGTGAATCTGCTAATGTTTTATTTTGCCAAGTTGCAAGCTTGTAGCATAAGGTGTGTGCATCCACAGTTTGAAAGTATTTTCAATCTTCTGTGAGATATGTGGCACACAGTTGACTTGTTTCTAGCTTAAGAAAAAATACAGGACACTTGGTTGTAGAAAACAGATCTCCAGAAGTCAGAATGTAGACCTTTATCATGATGAGTCTTTTTTTTTTTTTAACTAAGGACAATTATAGTTAAGTAAATAATGCTGTACATCTGTGTTCCTGTTAAACTCACAGAATTTTAGGTTGAATGCTTTTTACCAACTCATATTCCTTAGTCAGAAAGGCTGAGGCTTTTAATGAAAATACCTTGGTGAGATATTAAAGTTTTACTTAAGGTTCTTGTTACATGTTGAAATGCTGTTGTACCAATCTACATGTCTCTTTAAGCACTGTGTAATATCTACAAGCCAATTTATATTTCTTACGCTCCTGCTTTTGCTTTACAGTAATGCAGCTTTTGAGCTCTGGAAAATCTATGCCATTTCATTTTGGAATATTTGTTTGGGGTTTTTTTAGCATACAACAGCTTATAGACTTTGTGAATTGAATTTAAATATAGCAAAATGTATATTACATTATAGGTGTACTAACAACACCATAATTTGCCATGACAGAACAGAACTGTGGTATCCTGCTCAGTTTCATACATATGACCCTTTTTAGTCAAGAAAGGATGGAAAACACAACACCAGGATTTCACACTGTGTTAGAACATAGAAGACAGGTTGGTCACCAGGAGGCAAATAGCAAAAGTCAAGAGACTACAACCTGAAAGTAAAGGCCTCTTTCTGACTGGATTGTCAAAGGACTCTACTCTCTCTTCTGCTCAAAATAGAGCAAACACTCTGCTGATCACAGAGCTTGTGAAAGAGGAGAAGATGCAGGGGGAGAAAAATGGAGCTCTCCCAGCAGCTCAGAGTCAACAGCAGTTAGGGGAAAGAGGAGGCACCACACTCTCTGTCTGGCCTATGGTGAGGAGGGATGTGATGTTCAGTCCCAAACAACACCGTGTTGAACACTCTCCTGCATAAAAACACAGCCAAGAAGAATGGGAGACTATGAATTCTGATAAAGCAGAGCAATAGTTGCCTTAAAGCCAATTTTTTTTTTCCACTTCCTCTTCCCTCAAGTTACTTTATTTCCTCCATGCTTAGGTATGGCCACCACAGGCCTTTCCAAAGACTCCATAAAAGCAGCAAAAACAGAAACTAGTTAACATAACTAGGGAGTGACATGCAACAGGAGTAATTTTCCTATTTGGAAGCCTCAGCATTACTTATACTAAACAGACTAATACGCTATAAGAAAAAAAGAGGCAAATTTTGTCATGTCACACTGCAGCATTAAGCTTAATAGGCAAGAGAAGACTAAGTCTGCCAACAGCTTCCTAGCAGTATTCTACTGCAGGTGCTGGCATGTTCACCTGGCTGGGCACCTTCATTGCAGACAGTGCTGGAGGCATATTAGAAGTAGAAATCATCAATTGTGGGTTCTCTATTTTTTTTTTTTCTTTCTTTTTTTCCAAACATATCTCTTTGAAATAGTGTGACACTCAACAGTAGCAGGCTCTGCAAATCCCTGCTCTCAACAGATCCCCTACTTGAACTCCGGCTCTGTGACTTTTGGTCAGTCATTTTCTCCAGGAAAAAGAGGATAGTTTCATATCAAGGGCCATCTTGTAGTATGCCTGAAGGACTGCCGACTCCAAGAAAAACCACACTGAGATCCAGATTTCAGTCCTGGCAGGCAGGAACACAGTTCTCCAAAAGCCATTGTGCGTGAAATTCACAAACTCTTCTATGCAAACTTTGAGGAAGAACTGATAAGAAGTGCTGACCTGGGGAGAGAGTTCTGTTCCCACTGCTTCCAGGACAATGAGCTGATCTTCCTCAGCTCTACAGGGAACAGCATGTCCCTCTCCATATCCAGCACTCCTTCCCTGCATGTGTGCAGCTGCCAAATTAAGAGTGACTGCCAGCTGGAGAAGGGCAGTCTCCTTTGAGGATCCACAAAAACTACAGAACATCAAGAAAATCAGAAGTGTTGGTAGCCAAAAATCCTCAGTGACTGCACAATTTCTGTTATTTTTAAAATCAATTAACTCTGTGGAGTGTGCAGCTGATGCGAAGCATCCAAATTGTTCTGAAAAGCAATGTAAAATTTTGGTATTAGCATTTTGGTCACATGCCTAGCAATAGTAATTATTTTTTAAATTCTTTTAAACAATCTTCTCTAGTCTGACTTATCTAAATTGCAACTTCTTGGAAGTAGATTATTTTGTCTTTTTTCTCTTCTGTTCCAACAGTTAATGAATAAATTAAAAAAGGGTCACTACTGCCGACCTTTGAGGTGCTTGTTTACAGTAATAATCCTTTAAACTCTAAAAAAAATTACCATTAGTTCTATTCTCCTACTTAGATTTAAATTAGATCCTAATTCTTAGTTTCTTTACCTCCTAATTCTGAAATTCATTATATTTTTTGTTAAATATCATTAACATGAGCCGTGTTAAAGTTTTACTTTTCAAAGTTAAAATCCACTCTACTTTAGTTTTTCTTTTATCCACCTTTGACACATATGAACACTCACAGCAGATTTGAAGAGTGGGATTTTTCTTTAATTAAATGCTCATCTGAGCATCTTATCACCGTATAGTTTAACTGATAGAGAGTTGTTTCTCTCCAATCTTTTTCTTAGGTTTGACATGATATTTCATTTTAACTCAGTTGGTCTTAGATGATCTGATTATTAACCCTTGTCATTCAAATCAGCACAATTTCTGCAAAGTTCAGACTGAAACAACAAATGAAGCTGCAGCCTGTTTTCACTTGCAAGGTCATTCTTTCCTTTCTTTACTCACACAGACACTTGTACCTCTTTCTGAGCATACCCCACTGTTCACTCTGCTCTTTGATATGAAGAGTGATGAGACTGAGGATTCACTCCCTCCTTAATGCACCCAGATGTTCTTAGGGAAACTTTTAAAGTGGCCCTACTGGAAGCATCACCTTTTCTGCACAAAATGCTCTACCCAAGCATTGTGTGGGATGGTGAGTCCCATGTCCCGCTCTGTCCCATTTCAGTTGACAGGTAGAGGAAGCAAAACTAGATTCTTATTGTCTAGTAACCATGGCTGCAAGTATATATGCATAACAAAGCACCAGAAGATTAATGTAAGACACCTTTTTTTTTTTTTTTTTTTTTTTAATAATAACTCATTTCAGTCTACTTTTACGTATTTCTTTTCCTTTAGAATATAAATGTATACAGCTAGATGATTGCATAGCCTGCTAAAAATAATGGCCTTATTTTTTTTTCTGGTATCTATTTTATATACAGCAAACTCAGGAACCTGCTGTATTTGTCCAGATTTCTTCTTCTTTTTTGTTAAGCTTTGTCTTCGAATGAGGTCAAGAGAGAAAAAAAATCATTAATATCTGTCAACTTCCTTTATAACCTTAAGGAAAAATCTTTGTATGATATCACACAGACAGATTTTCAATTTCCTTGTGTAATAAACAGATGCTTTAGGATTTGGATGTAATTTAAAGGTTTAAAATATCACATTGAGATTGATGAATAAATCAGTTGTGAAGACAAAAAACATTGATGCCTGTTGAAAATACCTCTCCAGACAGGCAGGAAATGAAATTAGTTCCTAGTAAAGTGTGGAGATGAGGATCACTCTTTAGTTCTGCTGCAGGCTTTTTAGGACTTGCTACAGTGGCACAACGAAACTGCTAGGGCTACAGAAATCTAATTAAAGAGCAAATGTCCCTCCTGACATCGAATTAATCTTTATCAAGTTCCCTATTTTTATTTCAATCTGGGACAAGAAAATGAAATTTAAAATTCTAGGCATGTTGCAAAACAGTTGGTGATTTTCTCTTGAGCATTACAATGCAAAAACATTCAGCATTGTTTAATTAGACCTCGAAGCACTCATTTTCTGAGCACTTTTTATTTCATCATTGTTTGTTAAGGGCTTACATAAATAATACCCAAATATTTACCACAAGTCTGGTAGAAGGCTGTTTCCCTCTGTTGTACAGATCTGTATTTTCAGAGCTTTTTCTGTTGATGAAAAAGCTGAAGTAATTATTGTTTACATCTTAAACAGTACCATGCTTTATCAGTCCTTCATACTGAGTTGAGGTTGCTTAAATGACTTTGCTTTCACAAGCATGCTTTCCATCACCCACAGTGCAGGTATTCTGGTAGCCCTCAACCCTCCAGAGGGACCACTGAGACCCTTCTGGGACTGGAGCCTGGCTCAGATACCCCTGCCCCACTGTAGCATTTACCACCTGAGTGTGCCCTAAGAAACAGGCCCAAATCCCAGGCAGCCATAAACTAAACAGACTTGCCAGGTACAAGATGAAAGCATTGTTACACCTTCTTTTGCAGGTAGAAGAATTAAATCTGCAGCCCCAACCTTAACATGAGAGGTACCAATTCAGTCCAAACACACTTACACACATGCTTTGCTGGAAGAGAGCCAAAGCAATTTGGCTGTGGTCACACAGAAAACCTGAAAAAGCATGAGAATGCATCCGCACCCAATGCCTGAGTTAAAACACAGGACAGTTCTCTGACATCTGAGTTATTTATTTATCCTAATTACATTAGGATGAGAAGAAATGGAATGGGTATTGTACTGGTAGTCTCTTCCTCAGATTTAGAGGAACTGTCTCCTTGCTGCATGAGTGTTGTCCAGAGAGTTTGAGGATGCTCCCTCTCCCTGGAAATGTTCAAGGCCAGGTTGGATGGGGCTCTGAGCAGCCTGGTTCAGTGGAAGGTGTCCCTGTCCACAGTAGGGGGGCTGGAATCAGATGATCTTTAAGTTCCCTTCCAACCCAAACCATTCTATAATTTTATGAGTTCTTGAGTCTCTGTGCCTGCTCACTTGCATGCTTTGCTACCAGCTACTGTCCCTATATGGTGTTTTCCCTGTATATATGATAGATCAGGGGATTTGCTACCAAAGGTAAATCTGAGTGCCTGAGGGTAAGATGTGTTTCTGTGGTTGGTTTCCTCTTATGGCTAAATTAGAAAGGCCTTATGATTGATGTTTCTTATAAAAATGATGACAGTATACAAACCCAGAATTTCTGCCTTCTAATTACACAAAACTCCAATTAAAGTCACTAGGAAATCTGCTCAATTACTGTTTCCTTTGGCTCTTTTGCAGGGATGGGGGTTGTCTCTGCAGCTTGCTGCATAGGTTTAGAGCCTGGTGAAAAGGCAGTGTACAGAACATGGGGGTTACAGTCCCCATGGGTGTAAAACCCACCATGGGAAGGCTTTATTTAATTTAATTAGCAGGGTAGTATATAAATAACATGGCAACTAGATGCAGAATTCAGCTGTGAACTTGCTTACTGCTAGTAGTCTGTTTCCTGGAGTCAACAGGTACAAAGTGAGGTTTCCAAGAGTGTTTAAGGTTACTCAGGGTATTCTCCATATAGAAAAGATTAAGGAATAAAGTTGCAGTCATTTATGGTCTAGACTAAAACCCATGGAGTGAGGTGGCAGTGCACCTGAGAAGTGGGACAAAATACCTGCAGGATCTCAGCCAAGGAAGAGAGATGAGAAGAAGGAAGTGATATTCCATTTGAAGGAAGGTTATTTCTGTGGAAGAAGGGGGCCAAGTGAAAGCTGAGAATATTCATTTATCTTGACAAAAGGTAGCGTGGCTGCCTTCTTAACCTGCAGAAAAAAAAAAAAGGCCACAAATGAAGGCTGCATAAGAAAAGAAATCACACACAATGCCCTAACACTAAATTAACTAAAAGCTGTGAGAGTTAATTCTACCTATTTTGCATGTGGGCTTTGGCTGGAAGGAGTGAGTTTCACAACTAGGCATCTTGGTGCAAGTTCCATTTCTGATTTAGTAGCTATGCATTCAGTTAACTTGAGTGGGAATTGTATGCCCTTGCCCCAGGAAGAAACTTGGTCTGGTTTTTCCGCAGATATCGATTGCTTTCTTACAACATTCCCATGATTTTACCCAGTGTAGCTCTTCCTACTTTATAGGAACACGATGTACAGGATGAACCAGATATACTAGCCTTGAAATTTCAATTGTTCTCCTGGGTTTGAAACATAATATTTAAACATCAGAATATATCAAAAGAGCTAAAAATTATTATGACTTTTCATATGACAGAAAATTCAGGGAGCAGGTTAGATGTCTCTTTGTAACTTCCACTTTTTTTCCTCGTCCCTTTGGTTTCAAAAGCAAGTTATTCTGTGCTACTTTCACTACATTAGTCCAACAACTGTTAAAAAGCTTTGGTTGAATTTCCGTTTAGTTGAGAGAGAAGTGCAAATAAAAGAAGCAGCAGATGGTCCCTTTGTGACTGAATGAAGAAAAAGGGGTTTGAGAACAATATGTGAATAGGTGTAGTCTAATAAAACAGTCAGCCACCTGCTGCCTACATCCTTCAAAAAGATTCTGTTGCATATTCTGGGAATTAGTGACTAGTGTGTATGCTTACGTTTAATCTAAATGGAAGCTCTAAGGAGCAAACAGACCTTTTTGTCCCAGTGCTGATTGAGTTGTTCTCTTGGTTTTGAATTGTTTCTGCTCTGTGTCCTTTAGTTCCATCCTGTGTAAAAGTGAACAACACTTTGGCAGTGTTTTGTGTCTCAAACTGAAGAAAGATTTTAAAACTTAGAAAGCACCTACACATTTTTGCCTATCGGTTTTATAACCAAAATCACACATGGGGAAGAAGTATTCTCTACCATTTCACAGTACACTCTGCATTTTTGCTTTTTTTAATGCACCCAACCTGTTACTTTTTTCCCATACTTTGTAATGTACTTGGTTTCTCCTCTAGGGATTTACTCTTCAGCCTGATTATCAGAATATCATCAATCCAACATCAACAGCTGCACAAGTTGTTACCCAAGCAATGGAGTATGTTCGTTCAGGGTGCAGAAATCCTCCAGCACAGACTGTGGACTGGAATAATGACTACTGCAGTAATGGGTAAGCAGCCAGTGAATGCCACCTTGTGTTGAGCAACATTCATGACACAAGCATATGATAGAAAATTTGGAGCAGCATTGTTGCCTGTTTCCCTACAGTGTTTCTGGAGTGTATCTGTGATGGCCCTATATTTATTCAGCAGTTAGTTTGTTGTGGGAGAACAAGTGTTTAATACATACATTTATTAGACACTGTCACATTATCACAGCACACAAACTTTCTAGGTCTCAGAGAACTTGCATTCTACAGAAGATAAGAACTGAAATCTTAGGGAGAAGGAGTAAGAAAGAATTTTTAAGATTACTATGTCTCAATGATAGGCAAATGGCATGAACTATTTTCTAGTCTGTATCAGTAAATTAACTAGCTTGGTTCATGAAAAACCACATCAGTGAGAAGCAGGGCTGATACATGGGATACAAGACACACAGAAGGGAATGGCATGAAGAACACATGTTTGTAATCAGAAGCAAAACACCATACCTATAGGAGCCCTATGTCCTCTACATAAGGTTATTAACCCCTTTGAACCTTCAGCTTCTGTCAGCATGGTTTTTGTGGAGCCATGTTACTGTGCCAGGAACTGCCTGAAACATTTAAGACTGAACAGAAGGTATCTTCTCAGTTTTAAATTATAAATGTTGTGCCTTGTGAATGTGCCCACCAGCCCTACCCATGACTTACCCTGAATCCCCATGGCAATGGCAGATAAAAGCTCTTAGTTGCTCCCAAAGTGCCAAATGTAGCCCAGACGAATGAACAGAAAGCAGAACTAAAGACCAGTTTGATCCATTACATTTACTTAAACCAAGAATTTCACTTGCCTTATTGTTTTAAAGCGTTTCTTGAACTCAAACTAGAACTGAATAAAAATCTTTTTCTGGCTACTAGTTTAGAATAACACCTTTGCTACAACCTGCTGACGCTGAGGCAGACTTCAACTAGTGGGAACAGCAGCATCACTCTTTCCCATACCTATCACTGGTGCCCCATGACTTGTCCACTTGTTCAACAGAACAGTTTCACTTCTGTGCTCTACCATCATGTTTTGACATGTGCTGCAGGCCCTTGTTGAAGTCTAACCAGCCCACAGAGTTTTACAACCACTTACACTGAGCTCTGAACAGACTAAATAGACTCTGTCAAACGAACCATAGCCACCTGTGGATTTGATTTCTGGTTTCTTCTGAAAAAAGCAATGTGTCATTGTTCCCAGAAGTGCTCTCCAAGTGCACAGTGGGTGTAACTTTCCATCCCCAGCAGCTTTCTCTGACAAAAATGCCTGTATAGCCCACTCTCTGTAGATAAACCTTTGTAAATCTATGTGCGTGAACTTAAACCATCTTTGCTAAGCTTCTGCTGTCCTCTTGCAAGTGCTTACTTGAACCTTCCAACCCAACACATTTTGGTTATATCTCTACTAGCAAATAAAATATGCCAGAAGCTCAATAAGTGGCTGACACCCATGTTCATGCAATGAAGCTCTCCTGCCTCTAAGGAAAGTGGCTGCTTCCTATGGAGCATCGTTCCAAGACCTGTGCTAAATCCAGAGCTCCAAGCAGTTTTTGATAGTCAGTGCTAACAGCACACTAGTGCAGGTTATCCCAAACCAGTGCTTCAACCCATGTCTCAGTCCTGTGCAGTTTTAAAGCCAGATATGGTCTCTAGGTTGCTATATGTCACTATGATTTTTTTTTCTTATTATTACCATGGCAATGCAGCTGTACTTTAGTGATATACTGATATACTTGGAATTAATGACATGCAGTGGGGTTGTGGGGCTGAATTTTTTTTTTTTTTTTTTTTTTTAAGAATGGAACTAAAAATTTTTCAAATATAACAAAAAAAAAAAATCACATTTGTTCTTTTTCTCTTTGAACAGGGGCATGCAGAGAGACAAAGCACTCTACCTTACCTGAAAATCTGAAACACCTCTCCTTTCCACTGAGGAATGCAGGGAAGTCTTTTCATCATGGATTGCTTTATGCAGTCAAGGCAGTTCTGCATTTTATTAGAAAATACAAGTTGCTAAGCACTTAGGACTATTTGAGCTTGTGGGTCACCCACTCTGGAAAAAAATAGTCTCGCTTCTTTCCTTTTCTTTTTTTTTTCCCCCCCATTTTTTCTCTTTCTATCTCTTTTCCACCCCTTCCCTGAGATCCTTTAACGGACATTGCTTTTCTTCTTCCCTGAAGGAAACTTGGACCATTCAGATTTTATGTTGGTTTTTGCTGTGAAGTGCTGCGGTAGTAACTGCCTTAGCAACTGTAGATGTCTCGGATAAAAGTCCTGGATTTTCCATTGGTTTTTCATAATGGGTGTTTATATGAAACTACTAAAGACTTTTTAAATGGCTTGATGTAGCAGTCATAGCAAGTTTGTAAATAGCATCTATGTTACACTCTCCTAGAGTATAAAATGTGAATGTTTTTGTAGCTAATTGTAATTGAAACTGGCTCATTCCAGTTTATTGATTTCACAATAAGGGTAAAATTGGCAAACATTCATATTTTTACTTCATTTTTAAACAACTGACTGATAGTCTATATTTTCAAAGTATTTGGGAAAAAAAAAAGTAAAGTAGTCCCAAATTATATTAATTAAAAATATTGGCTTCGTCTCATGAAATAAATACAAAAAACTTAGGAGAAAAAACTAATATTGATAAAGAGCAAACACATTTATTTTGTACTGCCTAAAAATGCTTTTTTTTTAAAGAAAATCACTTTATGTGTACTGGTTAGTAAACGTCATTTAAGTCTTTTTATGTATAAAACTGCCAAATGCTTACCTGATATTTTATTAGATGCAGAAACAGATTGGAGACAGCTAAATTATAACCTCTACATATGGCTATGTATTATTGTTTCTTCATACTGTGTCTGTATTTAATCTTTTTTATGGAACCTGTTGCGCCTATTTATGAAATAATAAATATAGGTGTTTGTAAGTAAATTTGTTAGCATTTTAAAGAGGTTTCTTTGACGCTTTAACTTTTGCTGGCACAAATTGTTCACAACTGATGTGAATACTTTATTTAGTTTTTACAGTGACAAATATAACAACAAACCTGCTTTACTGGCAGAAAATGAAGGTAACCAAGAACTATTTCTCTATTTCTTTGGTTGTTAAGGAAAAGAAAAAAATGTATTTTAAGTAATTCCCTTTTTAAAGCATTGGAGCAGGAAGTTGCCCAAAACTATGACTTGAACCAAGAAAACTAACTGAATAAAACCGCATAACACTGCTTCTTGAAACTTCATGATGTTTTGTTAATTTGTCAAGTGGAATAAACATATTACCAAAAGAAATATTACCAAATATGCTTCAGCCATTTTATTATATATGCAAAAGTCCTACAGAATTTTAGGGAGTATATCAGAAATAAAATGAAAGGTAAGTTCAACAGCCACAGGGAAAGGGATAAAAATATCCAAAAGAAGGTATTCTGTCAATGTTTGGGATAAGGGATAGTTCTGAAAATACATTTCCGGATGACTTTGTCCCAGATGCCTGTCCCATTAATGGACAGTACCACTGATTTGTATTTTCCCTGTGAAATAAAGGAAGCAATTTGGATAGAATACACATTCAGCAATGCCATTGATTTTTCTTTATAAAACAAAACAGAAACAAAGGCATGCTTGCTTCTGAATGATTTCAGGCAATGTACAATTGGAATCACTTGGCATGTAATAACTAATAAATAATGCAGATCAGATGTGATTACTCAAATGACTGTAGCTGAGAGCTCTAATTTTCCTGTCTTGAAACTGTATGAGAACTCGTGATTAAATTCACAGTTTATTGTTTGTCTGCTTAGTACTTTAGAAATATACCAGCACTACTAATTACCCAATGTCTTCTATTTATTATATTATAGTAAACTACATTTTCCACTCATATTAATTCTAAAGAGAAAAAGATAATTACTGGGAATGAGAAAAAATCAACTTTGATTCTGACAGGCAGTTTTCCTTTTTCTTTTATGGAAAAGAACTGTGTTATCTTCATTTCTTTTAGAGCAGGTGTACAGTCACATAAAGTTGTTAATTTCGGTATCCAAGCAGAGTTCAAAATACAAGAAAACTTTAATGTAAATAAAAAAATACATCATGAATAAAATACTTATTCTGTATGAACCTCTGGCTAGTTGGTGTCTCTCACTCTATCAGCATGGGAACCTATGGTGGGTTTGCTGTGCAGCACTTTACCCATCCAGTGCTGTGAGTGTGGTTCTGTGTCTGGGCTCTGCTCAAATGAGACAACTGTGCTGGAAGAACAGCAGTTCTTGGCCACGGGTGTACTGAAACCATTTTTTTTTCCAAAAGAAAGATCCAGCTTCAGTCCATAGATGTCATTTCTTCATGTCTGACCTCAGGAAAAAGAAATGGCTCCAGCCATGGGCAGTCTGCTGTTTGTTTTCAGCTGTGTATTGACAAATTACAAATAGATGGTTGGGATCCTTCTGTAAGCAGGTGAAGCTCCACTGGCGTTGGTGAAGATGTGCCCCATCCTTCACTGAAGCACTGTGCCTTTAGGCGCCTCGGTAACACAGACAACCCAGTCACTGCTTGGAAGTCACCATCTGTCCCAGCCATGATAATGGAAAAGCACAGAGGAACTAAACAACTTGCACATGTAACAGCAAGAAAATATGATAAAAAACATCCATCAGAGTGATAGAAACCAAAGGAAATAGTCTGCCATTCATTGAAAAAAAAAATTAAAATTATTTTTAAAACATGGTGCACAAAATGCAAAGTTGGCAACATATGCACACTGCAGGTCATAAATCCCATCTGCTTGCACAAGGAAAGCAGAGGTTTTAAAAAGGAAAAGCTCTTTTATTTTATTGCTGCTCTCAGTGTGCCATGTTCTGGTGACAGGAGATATCCTGGTCTCTGTATCCCCAGACTCACACGTGTTCAAGCAGAAATCTCATCCAGCTGCTGCCTCTGACCAAAGAAGCCAAATTCCAATTCAAATGGGCCTGCCATAGGATATTCCCCTCACACTCATGCACAGGCAGTAAGTAATGTGTTCATAGAGGGCCCCAGCCGTTCACAGGGAAATGTAATGTATTCATGCCCACTTCTCTCTCTCACCAAATACCACCTCCTGATTCCAGTGGTGTCTCTGCCAAATATTCCCTGTGAGACTCCTCTGTAAACAGGAAACCCAACAAAAAAAGAGCTCATTACTGGAAGGTAAAATCACCTTCCTTAGCCTTTTGAGACATCATCCCACCCTGAACTACCATCTCCAAGTCTGTGTCTGCCTGTTTCTTCCCCAAGCCTGTAAACATGGCAGATCCACAGAGATATCTTTCTGTGCTCTGGGAAAATGGAGTGGGTAACAATCTGTATTTTCCGCATACTGTGAGAAGCAGCTGTTATGTAGCCCATACAGAAGTTACTCCCCTGGACTCCCATTGATAGGTAGGTATAGAGGCAGATATATATAGTTACAGATAGAGGTATAGATATAGTCAAAAAGACCAGATAGATAGGCAGACAGATGAACAACCATTACACTGTTAGTTATTTTTTTCTGGTATTTTCAAGCCCTTTTGCATTGAAATAAAATATCATTTTGTGGGTATAGCAGCATGTTGGCAGTGCTTCAGGAGGTGCTGAGCACCTTGGAGAACAGGAGGTACTTTGTGTCAGGTCTCACAGACACCATTTGCTTTCCTTTGCAAACTCATGTATTTTATTATTACCCAGTAGCACATTAAATCACATCTCAAATGTAGCTCTTACTTCACCAACAAGAGGACAAGTGAGAACAATGACTTGTAGCATTTCAGAGTCTGTCACAGTTACTGCCTAATTAGAGAAACCCACTAGCAAATGTGCATCTGCATGGATCCTGTGACTGTCATCATTTCACATTCTATTAAGGGCTTGCTGTGATAGACACTTTACAAAGAAATTTTGTTCAGGCTAATACCAAGCTGGCAATCATGTAATCCTCCTGAAAATAAAATGAGAGAAGGGGAAAAAAAAGAGATAGAGAGGAAGAGGAAGAGGAAAAGAAAAGGAAGCCTACCTATTTAAAAACAAATCTGTGTGCAAAAATTCACAGTATAGTGCAGAGAAAATCCTTACCCTCTGACAATTGTGTGTTTACAACGAGTCTGAGTATAATTGCTCTGATGGGCTGTCAAAGAAAAGATTAATTTGGCAAAGATTAGTATTGACTTGCTGTTTATTAAGGCTTTTAAACAGCTGTATCTGGCAACATTCCTATAAGTGCTTGTCATGTCTGAAAATCAGGCTCACACCCGGGTGCTTGCCAGCTGTTGCTAAACAATCTTACCACTTAGAGTATCTTTCTCCAGGCCAAACAGCAAGAGCAAAGTATTGCCAAATCAGTCTCTTTCATCCTGTCACTTTTCAGGGGATCTGAGAGCTCAGCTATCAGTTGATGGCTGTAGGGCTGAGCTGATAGCAGCTGCCAGGAGAAGCAGGGTAGTCAGGGAGGTATTACACCGAGCCTGGGGGAGGGCTGCTGCTCTTAGTCACCTCACCGACATGGAAAAGCACAGCTTGCAACTGGTGTTATGTGAAGGGGCTTTAAACCCCTTAACGTCTGGGATCCAAACTGGGTAGGAGGCAGAACTCCAGAGCACGTGGTTCGTCCTTTCTGGCTCTGATGGATAAAGCCAACATGATAGGAGGGTAGCAGCCATCAGTAATCTTTAGAAAATGATCCAACATTTTCTTCTATGACTTTTTTACCCAGACTGCTGATAAACAAAAGTCATAAAAGGCATGTACACAAAATACCCTGGGTCAGTGGAAACCTGTAAAAGGAAAGATGTCAGCTGTTATTTTTGTTACATTACTTAAAACATTTCAGCTGGCATTGTAGGCTTTAGTTGCAAGCTCAGAAACAAATAATACCAGTGGAAAGAAGGATAAACGGCTGCAGCTAAATGCCAATACAAATAGCCATGTGTTACAATTAAAGTTGATTTGGCCTTTCAAATAGAAGTCTGATTTTCTGGGATTAATCTCGACCTTTTCAAGTTGCATCAGGCTGAAATAAGTTGTCAGAACAGATGTGAATTTTGTTTGCAGAGAACTATTGTAATCCAGTAACCCTTAGAACATCAGCATTTTCCAGACTGCTGGCCAGCTGAGGATGGGGACGGCAGACACTGGGCGCACACAGCAGGCAGAACCAGAGAACTGAGCCACGTCCGGAGGCTGGACGTTTAGTTCAGACTCAAACCAAAATACTTTTCCTTTTAACTCTGAATTTACCAAACAGCAGGGTGTATACACAATTGCCTGGGGGGAAAAACGTTAGAACAAGGATGGATATCTTTATTATCTTTATAAACCATGTTTTTTTAGCTAAATCAAACATACAAGTAGGTGATCTTCCATGCACCACTTTTTCACAGAAGGCTGGGCACACATTTTGCAATGCAGAAGTCTCTGAAGGCTCCAAGAATCACACATTTCAGATGCTGCTCTAAACTGCTTTCTAAGAAGTTCCGCCTTACAATCTGCCTGGCTCCAATACTTTCAGAAAAATAAAACAGAAAGGAAGAGGAAGAAAACCTCTAGTGAACATTAACGTTTCGCATACTTTGATACATGGAGTCAAACATTCCCCAGCTTTACGCATGGCATATATGCTGACCTTGGTGCTCCCACAGTGCCAAGTTTGAGTGGAAAGAAAAAAAAGTCCAAAACCTTTCCAATATAGACTGGGAGTGGGGGCACGCAGGGTGCTAGCACAATACCTGTGGCAGCGTAAGCCCTCTGCAGACACAAAGGCTGCAAGCTGCTTTTGTAATTCCAACTTTCTTCACAATGAAACACCTGGATCCATGTTTGTGCCATCAATACAGTCATATTGTTAAAGACTGAAGATGCAAGAAAGACTTTTCCTGCTGTCTATGTAGCACTGCTTAGATGGCAGCATGAAGATCCAAAGTTCATTCAAAAACATGTCACCACTTGAATAAATAAGGCTGATGCCCTAATTAGCAAAGGAAGCCTTCATGTTTTGCTCAGAGTTCAAAATAATGAGCTGAGCCTCTCCTCTCCTCTGGCATACAAGCATGTGCTACATGGTTTTGTTAAAGAGATGAATATGAAAGGAAGTAAATGATGTGCCCAAGGACACAGAGTAATTTAGCGGAAAGGTAGCTGAGATCTGAGAGTTTTGAAAAACAGCCTTCTGCTTTAGTCAGAACTAAAGTTCAAAATCTGTGAAGTGGTGCTCAGATCCATGGGGGTAGCTTTAACTTAAGTGAGATTTTACAAATAATAAATAGGGGGAAGATCCCAGGTTTTATTTGTCTTCAGCAGTTTTCCACTTTTAAGTCATATGTGGACAGCTGAGTGGTATTTTCAAACTTAACTCCTCTAAATTAATTTTAAAAGATTAAGATAAAAAGAGAGACACAGCTGAGAAATCTTTTGTCCTAGGTTCCTGGAATGTTTGATTAAAATATCAAAGCTCGTGAGACTGGAATTTTGATCATATCATTCATATCCCTGAAACTGATTTATTTCTCTTTTTTTTTTTTTTTTCTTCCAGAATTTCTGCCTAGAATCAATTAAGCTTTTTACCTACCTTTCTACAGCAAACCTAAAAAAGCACCATACATAAAAATATATCTGCCACCAAGCAGACTGATTAGACTCACCAGGAGAGTCATGACAGCTGAATGGGACTGTCCTGCATCTGCATCCACAGCAGAAGCTGCCCTCTGCCAGCAGGCTGGAAGCAGCTACAGTGGACCCCTGGCAGGAGGGTCGTGCCTCTGCAGTACATGGCCGATAGATTTCCTAAGCTGAGTATTTCTAAACTCTCAAGGGAGAATTTTTTGAGGACAATTTGAACAAAAGTCAGGAATAGGCTATCCTATCTTCTTGTACTGTTGCCTACTTTGCACTAAGGAACATGACTCTAGAAGTGGGAACCTTTCCAGAAGTGGCTCCAGTACAAGGAAAACGTGGACATACTGGAATGAGTCCAGAGGAGGCCATCATGATGGTCAGGAACTGGAGACAGGGGTGACGTGGAGGGCTGAGAATGCCCAATCTGGTTCGTCTGAAGGAGAGGAATTCCTTCTGCAGTCTGTAACTGCACAGTGGATCTTCATAGAGAAGACAAAGTACAAATCTTTCTGAGGCATACATGAAGGGCACAGAAGCTGAAATAAGGAAAGTCCTGATTGCATATTATGGTAAAAATAATCACCAGGGGAAGGTAGAAAACACTTAAACAGGAGTCCAAAGAGACTGTGGGATTTCCATACTTGAAAATATTTAAAAGTTAACAGGAAGAAGAGCCCTTTCTAATTTGTCCCAGCTTTGCCTCTGGGCATAAGATAGACCAGAAGACCTGCAGAGATCCCTTCCGATCTAGTCAGTGATTCAGTTTCACACAAAATCCCCTACACATGGGAGAGAAAGAAAGCCTAGCAGAACATGGTTGTTTGGCCTCAAATTGTGGAGGGAGAGAGTGAGAGTTGGTTGCTTTCTGTTATCTCATGCTACAGTAAATTGTGCTATTTTAAATTGAGGTTTCACAGTCTGGTTTTACATATACAGAAAAAACAAAAGTGGAAGTCATTTGTATCTGACTTTCCTGTAGAGGTTTATTTAAGGGGAAAAAAAAATCCCAAACAAATCATAAATGCTAATCCACTAATTACTGTTCTGAAATTAATTTAGATTTCATTATTGGGAATGCAACTTTTCAGTGAAGACCAGAAGGAGCCTTCACTGATTTTGCCAAAGCAAAACTAACTGGTTAAACCTTGGACTCTGCAGACCAAGGCCTCAGATAAATGAAGGAAAAGATACAGTTTTCCTTTTTTATATTTTCTGAACATATAGCATTCAGAATAAATCTCTGTGGGCTTCAATATGTGACTTTATATTTTAATGCTTTTCCTCCACCAGATGGTTTAGATAAAAACCTATTAGTTTCATTTGTGCAAATAGTTTCATACAAAAAAATGTCTATTTTTAACATTTTTGCCTCAAGGCTTAGATATAACTTTTTTTTAGAAGTGGAGATATTTTCACCAGTGTCTAATAATTTAATCATCATCATTCTTACCATTACATATGATTTGTATCAGAAAGTGTTTGATGAATCCTCTAAAAGAATTTATATCCAAAAAAGTGCATTAAAATTACTTCACAATTTGATTTATGCATCTGTTCATACAACCTTTATGAGTTTGAAATTTTCCATGAGCTTAGTTATGATTATTTCAATCTCTGCAAAAGGAGTGTATATGTTCTGTCAAACACAATGATGCAAACCCTTAATCTTCTTTTTTTTCTTTTTTTTTTTTTTTTTTTTACCGTGATGTCATTACTTTGGAGAATACATTCAGTGTGTGAAAACTGGAGGGGTTTCACTACTGGAAACTCTAACTGGCATTACACACAAAATCCTCTTTAGTTTCTGGGGATAGGAAATTACCCCTAGCATTGAAGTAAATGTGGTTTTGCTTTATGCTTTCTGAGGGGAGGTTAGGAGGGCATACCTGAGCAATTTAAAATGTGTGAGGTCTTACTATATCATTCAAATAAATCTTTTTGGGACTGAATGAAGCAGAACATGGTGAACACCAGAATGTCTTCATGGTCATCATGGTTGGTCCAGACCAGACACTCCCTGCTGTTTTCTCTCATTTCAGCAGGGCTCTCCAGGTGCTCAGGGGTGTCCAGCACCCAGCCCATTGGTCCTGCAGAACAACAGAACCTAACAGTAACACCTGACGGAGGCACACTCTTAGGATCATGCTGGCCTCCTTTTGCAGCCTGAGGAGAAGGATCAGTACCTCCATGGGCCATACTATGCAGGGGAAAAAAATCCTCTCTCCTTTCTGTAACTCTCTAAAACACATGGAGATCTTAAATACCTATGTCTACCCTGGGAAATAATTTTGCTGAATAGGAATTGATCCAACCAGCAAAAGCTGGTTGAAGAAATGTAGGAGACCAAAGCTCTGACAGTTCCTCTTCATGAAGTCCAAACATTTCACACAGGACTTAATTTGCTGTCTTCCTCGGCACTGCACCTCATCACCTGTAACTCAGCAATCAGGTGGATGAACTCACATTTGGACCCTGACAGGTATTTATTTAGAAGCTAAATGCCCTGTTAACACAGAGATGTAAAACAAACAAATAAACCTTACATGTGTTTTCCTAGGATGGGGACTTCAGGTACTGTGCCAAAAAATGTTAAGTTGCTGTGAGAAGAAGAAGGTAAGGTAGTCAAAAACAATTAAAAAAGGGGGAAAAGAAAGGAAATAAAATCCTCATCTGTCTTCAAGATGTGGGTGTAGTATCACATTCTGTTGGACATTCAGAGAACCTGAGCATATGTAAATAGAAACCACTCAGAAGAACAAAACTCTCTGTGCAATAAAGGGATTTCCAGTCATGAGTATATTGCTTGCAGGGTTTACACCACAGGGGCAATACATTGACAGCCTGTGACTTCATATATATATCACTGTATTATTATAGCTCTTTGGATGTTCAGGAGGTTGTAATTAGTGAGCATCAGGGTGTGTAAGGCCCCTGCATGGTGCTGCCAAGGCTAATCCATGTCAGTGCCTACAGGCAATGGTAGAAAATAAAACATTTCAATGAACAGCACCAGGAAAATGTAAGCCAGGTCAAGACAGCCTCAGGCCCCTGAGATATGAAACAAAAGCAAATTAAATAAATCCATAGGTCAGAAATAGCAGCTGATCCAAGACTTATTTTATGGTGTGCCTTCTGAATCAAGATAAAAAGCTAGATAGGAAAATGGCAAGTGGGAATGTTGATCAAAAAAATATCCAAACAGGTATAAGCACATCACTTATACTGAGGTCTGGTTGAGACATCTCCACCCCACAGAGATTTTTACATCAAGAATGGGTGACTGTCCCATCTGATGCTCCTCAGTGGACTGCGAGATGTGGATCTATTTGCCAAGGTCAAAAGTGAGTGAACGCCGTTTGTCATTGATGACCCACATTTTTCTATTTGACAGTAGGTAAAAGTTTCAGGTTTTAATTTACTTTTGGGTCAGTCTCTCCCTTCCTTGGCATCCCTGCTCCACCGTAATGCCTTGGCATCACTGCTTCGCCTCCCAGACACCAGCCCCACGAGCACAGCAGACACAGACTATAGGAGATATCTCTCACAAGATGGTAAGGAGTCTAATAAGTGCATTTTGGGGGATTTCCACACCCAAAATGCTGCATCAGCACACCAATGCAACAGCAGATAAATAGGCAGAGCTACTGAGTTATATCTTCATTCTCCTCCAGCATTTTTCTGATCTTATCTCCGCTCCTCTCTCTGTGCTTTGAAGTCAACTGGGTCATCAGCCATTGAAGCTGGGTCATCAGCCATTGCCAATTATTTCAATCACACCTGAAAAATTAATGAATATGTGCCATGTAAAACTGAGATGGACTGAAAACCCTTTCTGTGGCTGGTATTTTATGGAATTGTATTCCAATTCCCTTCCACCTTGTGCTGTAAGAGAACTCTCATCACAGCAGCAAATAATCATTACAGTTATTCTGTCATGAGGAATGTTTATACCAGGAAAAGAGATTCTAAAGGAATAATGTGTATTCAGTTAGATCCAAACTGGATCCATCCAAACCACTACCTGTGTGCCCTCAAAAGAGCTATGAGTTGAATTACAATGAACCATTCAAGAATAAGCTGCATATCCAGAAACAGCCAGTTTGTCTATTTAAACATCAGGCTCATGGTACATATTTACACAGAAAAACAATGTAACTCATCTTATTATGAACAATCTGTTGTAACTGATTTGCCTGCATTGATCATGCTCCAAATGGTTCCTCTTATCTTGTTTAGGAAAAGAAATTGATCTTGGGATTTTCATGCCTTTCCAAATTGAATCAGAAGGTATCCTCTTGAGACACACATGCAAGTCAAGAAGACTAAGAAGGTGTTCCTCAAGTGAGACCTCATTCTCTATCATCAAAATTAAAGGGACTCTTGCCATTGTTTTTAATACAATTGAATAAAAAAAGTAGAAAACCAATATAGCCTGCAGAAATACATGAGTGAAACCAAGCACTGAACAGTGTTGAATGAATGCCTTAATTCACGCTATGCTGTTTTTCAAAAGGGAAAGAGATAAAATAGGTAAAGGTACAGAAGCAAACACATGTGTTTCAAGAGAGGGAAAAAATTCCCTATTATTCTCAAAACAGAGTCTTCCTTCCTTGTCCTTAGACAAGCCAGAGATTTAATTTGCCTCTCACAAAGGAAGAGCTCCCAAAGGAATAAGCATCCAATTTGCAATATGACATATGAATGCTCTACCTGCTTTGGGCCATGCAGAGAACCTTCCTCTTTCCAGAGGACACTGTTGCAGCAAGATCTCCATGGGCATTTAAAAATTGATGGTTTCTGGATATGAGCAAGTTTGGCCTGAACAGTGATAAAAAATCTCAAGTAAAAAAAATCTTTATTACACATCAGCACATCTTTGGCTTTTAAAAGGTATAGCAGCACTGCCAAATAACTTATTCACCAGTTCAGTCTTGGACCCTGATATCTATGTTTCTTAAGTGGTTATGCTTCTCCTTAACCCTCTCACTTGAGAGTTCTTTCTTGGAATCACAGAATCTTTGAGTAGTTTGCATTTTAAATATTACCTAGTCCAACTCCCCTGCAATGGACGGGGACCATTTTTCTAGACCAGGTTGTCCCAGGCCCCCATACTGACCTAATCCCTTCTCAGGGCCCCATCAAACCTGACCTTGAATGTTTCCAGGAGTGAGGTATCCAACAAATTCCTCATCCTTCAAACAGTCCATCCATCAAATCCATGTTTCCAATTTAGAGAGAAGGATGCTGTGGGGGACTCTGCTAAAGGCCTTACAGAAGTCCGGGTAGATGACACCTGTAGGCCTTCTTTTGTCCACTGCTGTAGTCATTCCATTATAGAAGGCCACTAGGTTGGTCAGACAGGACAGGTCCTTGCTGGAGCCCAGAAGTTCCTCTTCACACCAGGCCTAAGTATGGTTTTAAGCACATTTCCCTACAGAAAACCCTTAGTTTTGTCATTGAGGATGAGCAAGACTGCACCAACCCCAGCACTGTTCACACAATGACCATCACCCCTGAGGAGCCTGTTCCCATTCCCACACACAGCCTGTCTTTCCTGCCATATATTCCAACAGGCTACAAAATCCTCATCTCTTCCTGCAAACTGATCTGTGTGTTGTGGCTCTGGGATAGACGGGAGCACTGGTGTCCTGGCACTAGGGCTGGGAGGTACAGATGGAGCCAGACTGCCTGAGGGTAGTGGGAGGGGGCTGGACTGGGTGGGAAAGGGCTGGACCACACCAAATTTAGGTCCAGGGTGGCTCCTTGTGTCTTAAGCCACAGCACAGGTAAATAGACACATCCATCCTTTGCACCCTTCCTGCGCCCCACACAGGGACTCACTGAGACTGAATAGCCCAGCAAGCACACTGGCCAGCATCATGAGCAAGGCATCAGCCTCACAGCAGTGCTGGGCTTGCACACCACACAGGAAAGAGACTGCTAAAATTATTCTTGCTCACCCAGCTATGCTTAGGTCCCTGCCTCTTCTGGAGTTGTATGTTATGTGTGGGGAAAGGAGTTTTAGTTTCAATTTTGAGTTTGCGAGCTATCTCTCTGAGACAGTAAAAATAATTTTGTAAATTATTAATGTAGGTTATGCCAAACATAGCGTGCAAACTGAAGGAAAGTCCAGATGGAATAAAATAAAACAAATAAATAATCAATAAAATAGTGGGAGAACATAATATACAATAGCAAGGCTAATATTTGATAGTTTCTTTCTACTAAGTATTATTACCAGTAGCACTATATTCAGCCATGTGAATTATTATCCCAAGTCATGCTTCATCTTATAATATGAAAAAGGCCATGTCTGAAAACTCTGATCAATATAAATTATGCAGCCTATAAGTAATTTTAAGTTTATGTTTTGTTTCATTTTGTGATTTATGGCTGTAGTGATATCTCAATCCCAAAGCACTGAAGTCTGCTATATGCCAACCAGAAATGCATCAATTCTGGAAACAGCAAACAGAGTGAGATGGGCAGGGTGCACAGCCAGATCTGGAGCTGACTGGGAGGTGAAGAGGTTTGCTACTAAGTGAGATTCCAGTCATTATCTATAGATGTTTGAATAAAAGCAGGAGAGTTCTTTGGAGATGGAGAAAGTTATCTGCCTAGACAGGTATGGATGGAATGGTCTGAGAAGATGATCACTTGTGAGCAGTGACTGTCACTCACTTTGGGGGTGAATCCAGCGGCGTAGTTGTTGCTTGCAGTTGAGTACCATAGAACATAGAATCCTGAGTGACACTCTCCAGATGGTAGGGTTCTTTTCAGCCTCTAAACCTAGGTCAGGTGGCATTACCACCGGCCTTTTCTATCTCCAAGTCATGGAGTTTTATCCCAAAGCCTAAGAGCAGTCTTTTCCAATACCAAATGAGACAGAGAAGCAGCTGCACAGAGTGTCCCACTGTCACAGAGCAACACATTACCATAATAGCAGCCAGATGGCCAGGCTCTGCCTTTATTACTGGAATTACCATTCATATCACAGGAGTGCTGAGATTTCCCAGCCAAAACTGGCACTTGACAGACAGATGATAAAATGCATCCTTCACCTACAGAGGTTCCCATCAGGACAGACAAAAAGAAATAAAGAAGCAGGTGCACAGAGAAGTTAATGGTTGACCAGTGGTTCTAAGCAGAGCAGTGGCAGACCCAGAGAGCTGGTGGGTGCTGTGCTGCCCTCCTGGCCACACTGACCACCCCACACCTGCAGGGGCTCACAGCTTCCCAGCCTGCTTGAGACCTGCACGGGCCCCAGTGCAAAAGTACCCAGTCACTCCCTAGGCATGTGCTGGGATTACTCCTGTTGTGCCATAATAAACACTAGGGTGGCAATACCAGAGGGCAAAGTGAAGTTTCAACATGTTAAAGACAGATTGTTCCTGGAAACCACCCTATCCTGGCCACCCCTGGATTAAAAATGATGACAAATGAGTTTTTCCAATGATGACAAATAAGTTTTTTCAACATCTCCTTGCTGTGTTACTGATACAAACTCATAGATTTTATCTTTGTCCACTCCCATTAGGGGAAAAATATCTCAAGAGTGGTTAGGAAGAATGCAGAGAAAGATCCACCATCAGATAGTACATGTGCACTGGCTTTGTCTATTGTAAACCCACAAGGAATCACATGCCTTTTTGTTTTAATTCTGCTGAGATCAGAAAAATCAGTTTAACAGAAGCAATATAAACTTACCCACAAAGGTAAAAAAGCCCTGGGGCTAAAGATAACCATATGGGGGATTATCAAGGTAGGTCACATTTTTCTCTCAAGTTGAGTAAACACCTCAAATAGATAAAATCTTGCAGCCACACTTCATTTGATATGAGAAAGCATCTGTGGGAGGGAAGCACCCATCCATTATCATTCATGGGTTTAATTGTTGGGTTCTTATCACCCAGTGGTGTTTTCACTTACCACAGGCACTATTGCATGTCCAACCTCAACGAGAGAGAATATTGCCTTGTTTCAAAATGGAAGATAGTTGCCAATAACTTGGTTTTCTTCTGGGAAAGGGAAGGAACAAAATTTGGGCAGTGGTGTCTCCTATAGGAGTTAAACTGATACCTTGGAGAATAACAGACTGTTTTCGAAGATCATCTGGCTCCAATGAGTTTGCTATTACTCTGTCTAGCAGTCACTGGAGCTAGTGTGATTGCTATTTCCCCAAAGAGGAAGACTTACCCTTTCACCTTACTTTAAAATAAATAAGTGAACCAAAACAATTTTCTATTTTTTTTTATTTTTTTTTAAGTAACACTGAGCTCAGAAACAAAAATCAATTCAGTGTGAGGCAAAAAGCAGTAGGAATACAAAAAACAAATATGAAAGGGGAAAAACATTACATGAGGGCGATGTTATGAGAGAGATTTTGTCCATGTTTTCTCACAGTGATGGCCCTCAATGCTTGTCATCTTTCCCCTCATGCTCTGCTCCCAGACTCAGGTCTCTGCTTCCAGTTCTAGTTTCCACTCAAAGCTTCCCAACATCAGAAAATTTAACAAAGGGTCACCAAATTCTTTTCAAATCACCTTTCCTACTTTCCCATGAAAAAAGAAATAATCATTGCAGGGGCAAAATAGTCCTCTCAGTGTGAGTTTAATTAATTGAAGTAAGATAGTCCCCAGGAATCAAGTCATAATGCCTATCAAAAACACTGCAGTAAGTAACCCCACAGCTATAGATGAGGGATTTTTTTCATTACTGTTTCAATCTTCAGAAATCCTTTTTGTATTTCAGCCATGACTCAGCTGATTTAGGTACTTTAATTCCTCCTTTCTTTCTTTCTTGCTTTCCATATTGTTCTGTATCCTCTAACAATACGGACATGAAATTCACACTGTGAAAGATGAGAGGTAATTTCTGATAGCTACTTGAAAGCTCGAGTTCAAAATAATCTTGTGACACAAAGGGCTGCCTTTCCTTGTTCTGTAGATTTATACTCAACACTGGTCACATGCCAAGGAGTTTACCAAGATGTTTATTTCCCCACATATGGCCATCTCAGCATGCCAGTCTATTGAACTGCACTCAGGAGTAGCCATCCACTGCAATTATATGACATGCTGCTTAAAAAAAAAAAAAAAAAAAAAAAAAAAAAAAAAAAAAAAAGCTCTAAGAAGCTTAAGTTCCCAAAACTGTTTGTTTATCCAAAACCTTGTTATCATAGACACTGAGATTTAGGTGGTTCGATCTCCCTCTCTCTCTCTCTTTTTTTTTTTTTTTTTTTTTTTTTTAACTGGAACCCCCTAGATTTGGCTGTGGTCAAGGCAGTAAAACAAAGAGTTTTGAATGTTCCTTTTGGCTTGCACTCCCTTTGGTACTTTTGCTATGCTTAGAGTCCTATTGTTCCTGTCTTATCCCAGAGGTGCCTTTTTTTGCTGCCTTGCAGGAAGGCACTGCCTCTGGCTCCCCACCTCCCTCTCACCCCCTGCCACAGGCAGCGAGTTGGGGGCACAGTACACTCAAGCTGGTCTCAAGAAGTTTTTCTCCTCCTTTCTTCCCAGGATTGGTCCCCACCCACGTTTCTCTGTTCATAATTTTTAAGCTGCCCTGACTGAAATTACTGCAAATCCTTTAGAATTTGAGCCTGAGGAAGAAACTCTCTAAAATCTACGGAGTATCCACTGTACTCAACATTTTCTTGTTGAGGTACTGCCTTTCTTTTTCTCTGTCCTTTGAGTAAAGCAGTATCAAGTGTCCTGCTGCACTGAGCATATAAGCATTATAAGCAGTCTTGCATATACTGACACTGGCTCTACCATAGAGCTCCATGACTGCAGCTGTGCTCCCTCCTCTCCCAAAACTTCTTCTGCCACCCAAAACTACTTGCTGCTGGAACTAGAAGAATTAAGTATCCTTTATGGTAGAGCAAACCCTTCATTCAGCTAGTGGCCCTGACCCCAGTGGTACTTTTGAGCTCACAATTAATCTAAATTCCCCAAATTAGGATTTTCAGATCTTGTACTCCCCAACTTCTTCACATTTCCTTTGTCTGTAAACTAAATCAGCACCACTCAGAGAGGGCTTTGTCGCAATTCATGTGATTCTGTGTCATTTCAAATCTTTATTAAATTCAAGCAGTTTTAGTAATATTGTGCTATGTTTCCATCATTCATATTCAAATATAATTTAATTATATTTCCTATCGCTGTTGACCACACAAAAACAGTACAACATATCGAGATACTACTGGAAAAAGAGCACACAGAGGAGTTTGTACGTGTTCTGCAGCCAAGGCATTGTTTCTGTAAGAAATGTAATTTTCACTTCTTTCAAGTTTTTCATTTTTTTCCTATGCAGATTTTCATTTTATTTCATGGTTTGAGTTGGATTTTTTAAAATTTTAAGAAAGAAGTGGAGTTATTTGATTTGAGAAAATGACTGATTCTTTAGACGTGAACTCCTAAGTTAAGTGGCATTTTTGTGGTGCCCATACTTTCCTTACCTCATCAAAACACTGCCCTTGAAAAATAGAAAACACTTTCTTCCAAGTTTTTTTTATGTGTGGTCTGACATTTTCAGTCATAAATCCAGAATTTAAACTTAGAATGCATTTTTCAGAGTGTTATTTCTACCTTCTACTTTTCCTTGGACAGTGACTAATGTGGTCCCTTGCTCACAGTTCTCAGTTCCCAAAGAAAGAGAGCAAAAGTTTTGCTTGAGAAATTTTTCCTGTACTTCCCTTAAAAGGACAAATTTCCATTATAACCAATTGATGGAACTAAATTATGGACATCTTTTATATCAGGGACTATGCAGTCTGGTGGGCAGTGTCTTCACTCCCTCTTGAAAACTTGTCTCCTGGCAGAGTAAAGAAGACTTTCACTTCCCATTGCTAACGCTTTGGAGGACAAATCCACAGATCTACCACACAAATCTGTTTCTTTATGCTCTTCCAAAATGTAATGCAAGTGAAAAACTAGTCTGCATTCCTGACAGCTATGTATAAACACTGGGAGCACAGGGAAACCATTCTCCTACTGACATTTAAAGCCACTTTCAGCACTAGGAAAGCATAGCAAGGGAGTAGCTAGTTACACCACTGTTATACAGTCGAGGTACCAATGCCCTCTCTCCTAAGATATTAATAATTATATTCCTCTGTATTAAAATAATAGTAAGAACTATCAAATCAAATCATAAAGGTAAACATGGAGCTAATCAGAAAGGAGATTTAGGAGTTACAATATAATTCCCCCAAAGCCCCCAGCCTAATTAGTGAAGAAGATAAACTGGTTGACAGATTGCACAGCCAGAAAAACATAAAGCAAAGAAGGTTATAATATTTATTATTACTGTATAAGACAGTGATTAGACCCCCAACCTATGTACAGATCTAATCACCATCCTCTGGAAAGGATAATAGCCAGCCCTGCGAGTCTAGTTTGACAAATTAATCCAAGCCTGATCCAAATGAAGAGATTTGTAGTTTTCAATGAAAAATTAACTCCCTGGCTGTGCAGTGGGAGCATCACCACATGCACTAATGGCTTTGTTACTGAGAGACAGTGCCACACTATGTCTGTGCTCAAGGGTCTGTCACACAGCACATGGTTTGGTGCTGCAGCAAGAGTAAAGAATTATTGTAAAAAAATTGTGGTTTTGTGAAGCATTAGTCATCATAGAACATAAAACCAAATCTTACAAGGTAAACAGTAGTCTAAAAAGTGCGGGCTGATAAAGCTGGTCATTATCTATTCTATGGCCTTCTTGAAGGACATCTATATATTCCTGAAAGGTTAGAGTAAGGAAATTTCTCACACTAAGCATCCCACCCACAGTGCAGAAAAAAATAACAAAAACCAAATTTCATTACATATTTGTACTATGATGTGGCAATTTGATAGCAACCTGAGAAAGAAGCAACATGACCAGTAGGTGAGATGTCATGTGGACACCTAAGTTTTGTCCATAAAAAGGAAGAGAGCATGGAGGTTGAAGAAATTAGGAAGCTTCAGAAAACTGCTGGAACAAAAAGCAGAATTAGAGCAAAGAATCTACCCAGCTGAAAAATAGTGAGAAAAGGGAAGGCCTGAATTTTTTTCCATGTAATGAAGTAGATTTGTTGGTTTGTGTTCTACAAGAGCTCTAAGGATTTAACATGCTTCCATATATTTGAGGAAATGTCATGGCCATTTGTTTCAGTGCTGTGGTCATTCCTTCGCAGAATATTAAAAAATGTTGTCCTGATTATAGGCTTTACTTTGTTCACCTGAACAGTACAAAAACTACATGCTGATATATCAAGCAAGCACAATTTCTGCTACAGTGCTTTTAATGAGATGTAGAGGAAGACTGAGACTACAAAGCTCAGCAGTTTGCCAAAGTAGGTTCCTACTTTTTATGTGTCTAGACTTCTGAAATGAAAGCCTTCATGTGGAGTTAGCAGTAAGCACTCAGTGTGATCACAGGGCAAGCTTTGTGTCTCAGAAAAGCTCCCACAGCAGTCAGCAACCTGAGAGAGTTCAGGCAGTTACTGGAAGAAGCTGAGGACAGAGGTACATCTTCCCATCTCCTGCCCCGTGGCACATGGTTCCGTGCTGCCAGTAGACACTCACTGACTTCCCTGAGTTTTCTCTGAGCAGCTTTCTAAAAGCATTCAGGAGGGACCAATCCCTCTCCCCAGGTGACAGTAGCAACAACCTTCTGTCCAGAGAGCAGAAAACCTGAGTAAATTTCCTGCTGTTTCCAAGAGGACACCAACCCATTGTTGCACAATGTCCCAAACACAGGACTAAAAGTTTTCCATCAGTGGATATGATGACCCTGATGGAAAGCTCTAAGAAATATTTGTGCCAAGTGTGCAGGTACCTTTGGGATCAGGCAGCATTATCACAATATCTGACAGCTGCGTTTAACTTGGAAATTAGGTTGGACTGGGAATCTCACCTAATTTTCTACCTACATCTAGTCTTCCTTCCCAAACTGTGCAAAATTCAGTGTAATCTTTCTTTTTGATTTTTAGTCTGAATGCTTTTTACAGTTTTGGCCAAAGAGGAGAACTTTTCAAGAGATTCCTTTCCAACCATCTGAGATTAAAGCCTTTACTAAAGCAGTGAGGTGTGTTTGCCATCCTTTGTGGCTTTATCTGAGTAATTTAGAGAAGCAACATTATGTTATTGTCTAGTGTCTTTTGAAAAGCTGGGCTTTACAACAAATAGTTGTAGAAGTAGTAGTAGAACAAATAGTACAGACAAATAGTTGAGGAGAATTCAGGCTGTTATAATACTATGAACACAATATTCAGAGAACAAAAATTTTAAAAAAATCTTCTTTCCAACAGCTAAGTGTTTGCCTGAAAATAACATTTGATGGGACTAGATAACTAGCAGCAAGTTCTTAATCTAAATGCTCAAAACACTATTATGCATGTGGTGTACAAAGATCATATGTGGTGATAACCAGATCCAGACACAGAGAGAGGAAAACTCTCATAAAACACTTTCTGGAATCAGTAAATGAAGAAAAATACAGTGGAAGTATATAACGATAAAAGTGAAGATTTAAAAGCAAGGATTTTTTTTCCCCCCAGAAATGGTTTGTCCACTGACTCTAAATCATCTCCCAAGATATGATTAAGCTAGGCAGAAGTTATCAGGAAAATGGTTTTGAGTCACAAATTCTAGCAAGGCACCCAAGACCCACTGGTACACTTAGATAAATACGAAGTGCTCTGTTGTGTGTAAGGTTGTTTTGCTGTTAGACTATCCAAATAAGGCTGTCTCTGATGCTACTGACCAAATGGACCTTATCATGTTATCCACAGTCCTGCTAAAAAGTTATACTAAAGAAAGTCACACTGTCACATTTAGCTAGACTGAAAGATTATGTAGCAGGAAGATACCACTATGATCACTTAACCTGCCTTCCTGCCTGTGTAGTGCAAACCTGTTTGATGTATGCTCCAGTGCAGGCACAGTCCTGAGTGCTGAGCCATTGGCAGATGGCATAGGAGATGACTCCAGTACTAACTGCTTATCCCATGCAAATATAACAGCTCCTGGCTCTGAGAGGCTCTCTCTGTGCAGGAGAAGGTACTGAAATGGCCGATTTTCATCTCTTGCCAAACAGTGAAGTAAATATTCTTGACTGGAAGAGTCTTAGGGTAGGATTTGACTCAGAGATCAGCATTCAGACACTGACCATTGGGCTTCACACAGCTGGTTACTGCCCATAATGAAAAACACTTTAAAGAGCATGTGATCTCAACTTAGCTATTTCCAAATGACTTCACCATGGATTTTGGTAAATAATTAAAGTCTTCAGTGACCATGGAGTGTGTGTGCGTCCTCAACTTTTAAAAGCTGGGTATGTTCATGCATCTACATCCAAACCAAAGAGCCCTCTATTCTAATCTATTTTCCTCCTGCATTCAGCTGTAGACTGTGACCAAAGGCATCCTCCTAACTGCTCCTTGTTGAGCTAAACAGACAGAGCTTTTGCATTCCCTCTCTCTCTCTCTCTAAGGTATGTTTACTTGTCCTTCTGTATCTGTCATGACTGTTCCCTGAATGCTCTC
Organism: Sylvia atricapilla; assembly: GCF_009819655.1. Lineage (NCBI taxonomy): Eukaryota > Metazoa > Chordata > Aves > Passeriformes > Sylviidae > Sylvia > Sylvia atricapilla. The sequence continues at coordinate 115,247,338 of NC_089140.1, read as the reverse complement.
CAAATTGCAAACATTTTCCTCGGGCTGCAGAGAAAACATTAACACAGGATTGCAGTAACAGTCAGATTCATGCCAAATGAAGAGGGAATATATTTTTCCAGCTCTTAAGATCACTCTGTTTACAGTCCAAGGACCACATCAGCACTGCAACCCACTGCCATACCATAAGCACTTCTACTGAGCTGACCTATTTCTTCACTACTTGGTGATTTCATTTGCACAGAGAGGATTAACTTGAGAGACATTATATGTCTGAAAAATAAAATTTGTTTACAATGAGTAGCTCGCCCCTTTCTCTTCATCACTCAGCTTTTCCCACAGTGTCCCTTACTTATGCAAACCCAACCAGCGATAACAGACACATGAAATGGTTCCAGAACTGCTCCCAGTGGGAAGAAATAATTCTGCCCAACACGTTTCCTATATTAGAATTAGTTAGTAATTTTCTATTCAGCTATATATACCATCCTACTTTCTATCATTCCCTAAATTTGCCCTGAACTCTGTCAAAAACTTCTAAAAGTTGACCACCACTGTGCTTATCACCCAGCTTCCCTGAAAAAACCTATCAGGCTAGTCAGACCAGATTTGTTTTCCATCTGTGCATGTGAATGGATGTTAACTTCATTAGGACCATATCGACACTTTAAAGGAACCATAGCACAGAATTGTATTAGCACTCGGGTTTGCTTGTTCTGTGTCAGCTGCTTATTATTTGAACAGGAATGGACTGTTAGGTCTACAATTGCCTAGATTGTTACTTCTTGCCTATTAAAATACAGTGGGAGCAGTTAAAAATGTCTAATGGAATTTTTTTTAGTGCTTAAATACTGACTAAATTTCAGCATTCACGTTCATTGACAACATTTACAAGCTCTTTTGAACTCATATGTACAGGGTGACTAAACAGCTGATTTGAAACCACCTCCTTCCACAGCTGTTCTCAGACATATTCTGCAGTTACAATTGGAGAGTACAAGTTTGACATCGATACATTCTACACTAGATCCTATACATACATATAAATAGAAATGTTTCCCTTTGTTTACAGTACCATAGTACTGTCCATAACTCGACATTTTTTGCATTAAAAACTTTCAGAGAGAATCACATTATTCTTTATTTTTTGATAATTTCAAAAATCAATATTTAAGACTAATATTAAGACTAATTAAGTTAAATTAAATTAAGACTAATATTTATTACTAGTAATATCTCCTTTCTCATAAAATATAAAGGAACAATCTTAATCCTTTCATTAAGCAAGTTTAACTGATTTAGGCTTTTCTTTTCCAGTTGGGAAATGTGGTTTCTAGACTACTGAATACAATATTCATAATCATTTGCAATTAAGATTTCACGTCAATTACTTACTGACAGCTTTTTTACAAATTTTTTGAAATTATTTAGTTCTGTATGTCTGGATTCCTCACACTGTACATTTACACAGTTGCGCAATATAATAAAGAGGTAATGGGCAATATAACAAAGTATTTGTATCAGTTTATTTTTGATGGCCTAAAAATCAAGAGAATTTGGAGAGAGTCATGAAGGCAAATAGAAGTGTCTTATGTTCAACATAATAAACTAAAGTGAAGCCAGTGCAGCTATGCAAGAGGTGAGTATATTTGAAAGAATATAAATCTGAAAGCAGTTTTTGCATTCAGACTAGATATTTCTTAATCAGAATTAGCTTCACTTACCTAAGTTGTGAATAAAGCTGGATGCTTCTTCAGAACTGAAAATGATCTTCAGTAAAACTCTTCAAAATAACTTTCAACTCAGTACCAAGGTTGTCTCTGGGAAGACAGTCAATACATGATCACACCACTTCAGAACTGAAAATGATCTTCAGTAAAACTCTTCAAAATAACTTTCAACTCAGTACCAAGGTTGTCTCTGGGAAGACAGTCAATACATGATCACACCACTAATGTCTAAGATTTGCTGACTGTAGAGAAGACATTAAGATTATCACCATTTGTAGTGATGAAGGCACAGAATATAGAAATGCAAAAGGAAGTACTTGTGAGTGTGTCAATAACGACATAGTATCAATGGCATTTAATAGCTTTACTCATGCTGTTTATATGATTTCGTTTAGCCCAATTTTAATGACATAACTTGCATTTTTAGCTTACATACCTCTTCTGCAATCTGCTTGACATCAGGAGAAGAAAGGTTACTTTTTTCTTTGTGCTATTCAAAGCACAGCAATGAAATTTATTTCAAACTTTATCTGGTTCAACATTTGCAGCTTGGGCTGATGTTTGTGGTTTTTTCTGTGCTTTTGTGTACAGAGGAACAGTTTTAATTTTTTTCTGGTGAAAGGGAGAAAGCAGTAAAATTGATTTTGACAACACTTTTCACATGTACACAAAGCAAACCCCTTTTATATTCATATATGTGTATACATATATGTGCATATGGATATGTGTATACATATATAAACACATATACACACAGTTATGTAATCCTTTTTCCTCTGTTACATCTTTATATGAAATCAAAGAAAAAAATAAGCAAATTCTTCTTCAAACAGAAGCTTCAAGACCTACATCTGGCACCATGGATTCCACAACCATTTACAAACATTTTGTCATATTAAAAACAATAAACCATTATAAACAAAATTTGTGCTAAAATAATTTTTCTGTTGCATTAATGTTTAGATCATGCATCCCAATGCCTCATAGATTATCAACTTATGAATGGGATCTCTCTTTCTAGAAGTTAGGAGAGCAGAGCAGAGAGAAGATGTTTAAAACTATCTGGGCATGGTCTTAGGCAGCCTGTTGTAGTCAACACTACTTGAACACGGGAGTTTGGCCTAGACAGTCTTCAGAAGAGCCTTCTGAGAACACTGCCTCACTGAAAAATGAGGTGACAAGGACTCTGCTTGCTGACTTGTATGAATGCAGGAAAAAGGAGGTGAGGTAATGTAGTTATTACTAGTGAAGAGCAGGGATGGCATTCACAGGCTGCAAAAAATAATGACCACAGGACAGCATGTAGACTTCCCTGCTCTGCTTGTTGATGCAGGTCCTTGTACTGCTAATAAGAGAAAAGAGATCCTATAGTGGGGTTTATGGTAAGGGTCAGATTTCTGAAGTGAAAAAATATCATGATTTCAATGACCCATGGGGATGAACCAGATTTGAGTGGTGACAGCAGTGGTGTCATGGAGCCATGAGGCAGGAGGAAGGGCAACACTGTCATCTGCAGCGGTGCAAGAGGAGGGCTGTCCAAAACTGACACATTAAAATGTAGCGGGGGGTAAAAATGTTCTATCAACTTGTGATTATGATGGTCTGGGGTCTTGGGGTCTGTGAGACCACCTGACAGTTTCAGGCTATGCAGGACCTCTTTATATGCCTTTTGCACAACAGCTTTGTCATACAGTCCTAAAGTCTGGACTCATCTCTTCAGTATTCACCTACACACTTTGACTTTGGGATGATTGCAAACATGATATACTTGAATAAGAGTGCTTGTATGATGATCTAAGGTAGTGGCTGTAAAAGAGCTTATAAAGTTAGTTATTTTCCGTGATCATCATCATCTTGTTCACTAGACTTTTACGTATGCTTTTATGATTTTAACTTATAAAAAAAGGACTGAAATGTAGTGTTATTAACATAAAACTATGACAAGCACCTGGTCTTTCTCTATTCCAAAATATGAGAAGATGTTATAGGATGTATTTAATGGAAGTTAAATGAAGAACAATTTTAAGGAAATATTATTTCATGCAAAGAATGGGATTTACAGCCCCAAGAGACTTTTTGAGTGAAATAGTGAGTTGAGTGATTGGATTTTGAAAAGATCTAGATAATTATGTGACCATTAGCGTTTATAATTATGCTAAGATAATTAAGTGTAATGAAACATCATGCTTCTTGATATAAACACATTACTTACATAAGTCAGGAAGGAATATGTTTTAGGAAATCAGCATTTCAAAACTGGCCAGGGTGTATTTTGGCTTTGTTGTGGAGATCTTTTTTTTAAACTTCTACAATCAGACAATGAATACGTTTAGGCAGAATGATAGATTGAATGGGGTAGTCATCTGTTTTACTCTATCTCCTCACCAGTTGAAGACAATAAAGTTTCACTGTCTGTTTGTGAATAGACATTTATAAATGTTCAGCATTTACTATTCCGAATTGTCACAGAGGAAATCCTATTTGGAGATATGTCAGTAACCTTATCTGCTATATCACCTCCTTGTTGCTTTTTCATAACCAGGAATTTCATTGCTGGACATTGCAGTCTAAGAAGCCAGATGCTTTTCAAAGGAAATGTCATTGATCTAATAGAGGGCAGGCTTTTGACAGAAGACAAAAAGTTACTGCACGTATGTTTTTAACATCAGCAAGATTTAAAAGGGGTTTTTTCTTTATAAAAAAGAGCAAATCAGAGTTATGTCCCTGATGTTTATGAGGTTGAAAATCTGTGTTATTTTATTTCCCAGTCTGGTTCTTTTTTATTCATTCATTTTAAATATGACAGTTGCTACATTTTGCTGGTGAATACCTTCGCTTACAAGTTGCTCGCCTGATTTATATAACCCTGCACATTGTATAGATATTCAGAGTACACAAAGTAAATGGGGTTTGACTGAAATACCATTCTATTTTGGCTGTGTTTGGTGTTTGCTTTCACATCATATTGTCATGAAGAACAAACCTGATACACAGCCTAGGTATTTCTTGCCCATTTTGTTCATAGGGTGATAAGCAGTACTGTTTTGCACAGGCTGAAGTACAAATCTTTAGTGGCTTGTTTTCCTGAAAGAAGCTGTACTTGAACTCCTAAAGAGAAGTTTAAAAATTAGCTGGTAAACAACAGATATGTACACCCAGTTCAAAGAAAGACTTTCTGTGTTGGCAAGTCATGCAATAGTTCAGTATGTTGCTTTCCCTGGCTGCAATGTGATAACAGCACTTACTTCAACCACTCTGAAACTGCAAAGATTTACAAAGCTCCTTGAGATTCGTCTGTCAAATGTTCAAAATATAATGGTTAGACACTGAGAATTGGGGATACTTCTAGGATTTCTTTAAAAAACAAAACAACAAAAACAAACAAACAAAAACCACACACACAGCAAAACAAACCAAACACTCCTGCGGCACACCTGGTGCACTTCAGTCACTCACAGGCCTATAGAACCCGAATAGAATAAGCCCAAAGTAACACCTTCTGAAATGTACATAATTTAAATGTCTGCAGATCCACTCCTGGATTCATCTGCATATTTGCTAAGGTAGGCATAGCCAAAGAGCTTTTCAAGTTAAATGACAATCTGTTACTTCAAAAACCTAAATAAATGCAAGAACTCTTTTTGCACAAACAAGGTACACAAAATAAACTTGGTCGTTGGAGTTTCTGCTTAAGATTTTTTTTTGCCAAGCAGAGGCTGACACAGAACACATAGCAATGTAATGTGTATATGTATATATATGCTCCTGTGCAGGGCCAGGAGTTGGACTTGATGATCCTTGTGGGTACCTTTCAACTCAGTTTATTCTATGATTCTGTGTATGAGCATAACAAACTGTTCTAAGAGCTGAATGGACCACCACAGCAACGTATTCCTGTAACTGGAGCTAAGGTACAAGTAACTGGACAAAATTCCCTCCTCATCTGCAATAGGCATAGAAATATGAAAATCATGAATTCTGATTTCACATCCCTTGTGTCCTTCATGAATTGCTATTATCTAGTGAAAACCTGCAGCTCTGATAGAGCCTCATACAAGCAATCTCTTAGCCTGGCTGCAGCCTGAGGAGAGGTTCACCTACATCTAATTGATGTCATACACATACCGATGCCATCAACTTTTGAGAACATTTCCATGTTTATCTGCCTGCCTAGTGGCCTATCAATCTTATACAATGCACAGCACCGTAGTGTCTGTAACATGTAATACATGAACAAACATTCAGCTCCAATTTCTATGTATTCTTGAAGAAAGAGGAATCTGCAGACATTTTAATAGGTCCAATGATTATTCCTGTCAAAGTAGCTGATGAGGCAGAATTGATTGAGATGGACATCTCCTGTTTGTAAGGAAAAAAAATCTGTTACTCTGCAGCTATGAAATAGCATTTTCTAGTCCTCATAAAGTCCCTTGGAGGCTTCAGAAAAGGTAACATACTCCTGAAGTATCAACACACAGGATCTTTAAAGACTAATTTGTTGTTAAGCTGTCTCAGTTTCAGCCTGCCAACTGAGTCAGCCCAGCTTGGATTCTATTTCACTCACTTTTCCAAAATCCACTGCTGCTGAGTCCTGGCTTATCCCTGTCTAAAAATTCAGTCCCCCTGTGTCTGAAGGTGAAATTTAGTTTAGCAGCAGGAAGGTGTTAACACAACTGTACTGTGGAGATTAACGTTACAGCAAATCCTCAAAAGAACCAGAAATATCCAACACACTCGAGATATCTATTTTTGATGAAAGCTTCAAGAAAGTAATAAAAGAATAGCATTTTACAGTAGGTCAGTTATTAATTTTCTTAGAATACCTTAGAACAGCTTGGTAAGAAGCATTGTTGATACAATTTTTTGCTTTTTATGTTGTAAGTAGTTCCATAAACCATTTAACTTTCTCTGTTTAAATTACATATTTATTGTTTCACCTGCTTTGAACTACGACTGTGATCTCATTAAGGAAAGGTTAGAAACAGTGTTCAGTTTCATTTCAGTTGCTTTAGTATATACTGCTTCCCCTGGTGAGATGTGTGTGTGAAGTCCCACTCCACTGATGGCAGTAATGGTGGTTCTGGAAGCTTTTTGAGAAAGAATCTGAAAATCTTTTAATGACCCAGTGACTCTGTCATCATTCCAGTCATTTGAAGTAATCCCAGTCATTTAAAACAAAATCACCTGAAGTATATACTACACCTAATAGATACAATGGTGAGAAAAGCAACTGAATGAAAAGACATGATTTCTTAGGGGATTGCCATCTACGAAGTCTGTTACACTAACCTTTGATCTATATGGTTGAATGAGAACAAAGTGAAATGGACTTGCTCACCCAAGGTTTCACGCACATATTTCACAGGTATCTAAACTTCATCTATGAATACAGTCTAATACAATCCCAGTCTATGAATACATAGTCATTCAGCTTGAGAATTTTCCCATCTCAGCTTAAATGTTTCTAATACTTCTGTTATTGTAAGAAACCGAAGCAGCAAAGGAAAAAAAAAACCTCTTCCCTAAAGCCTCTCATAAAGTTATCATTACTGCTTTAGACACAGCAACAAAACAAACTAAGATGTGTTTGGAACCACTGACTTAAAATCTGCAGCATGTGCACTTGAGTATGGGTGCTAGTCATGCATGTGCATAATCATGTTAAAACTGCAACCCCATGAGCCTAAGCTCAGGCTCAAATCACAGTTCTCTGAAATGACTTGGACAAAACAGGGAAGAGCTTTCCCTGAGTAGCTTCTAGGTCTTCTACATCATATCCTCATATACTGTGCTGGGTAATGAAGAGAAATATGATTAAGGTATTTCAAGCCTGACATGAATATTTTTCCAGTGGAGAGGGTTTTGATAATGTAGCCTTGTGGACTGAATTTGGAATTTGCTTTGCTTCTGTAATTTGGCTTCTAATGCCAGCAGAATCAAGGCCTGAGAAGCAAACTAAAAATATATTTCAAGGCAATGACACATCTGTGGTACAGTAAAACTATTAGGCTAGTGAATGCCTGTTTTGAATTACATCAAATCACCTGAAGACCATATGGCAAATGGAAATTTTTTTAAGTTAACATTTACTGCCTTATACAGGATTAAGAAAGATTTTTTGTTGTTGTTGTTATTTTAGCTAAACCTAAATATGTAAACTCACTTGCTTTCTAGTTTTTGTAATCAATAACTGTAGGCCAAATGCAATCTGCTAGGAATACACAATCTTCTATGAATGTTTAATCTGCAAAACAGTGAGCCATCTTGCAGTGAAGAAACATGTCTGCATTTTTAAAAATCCAGTGCATAAAGGACCAGTCACCAAATCCTTAGACAGTATCAGTGATTCTTCTCAAATTCACGGGGGAATGAGGACTAAGAATCTTAAAATTAGATGACCCAGGTACCTAACTTCAGGAGCTAATATTTTTTTTAAAAATTGACCTATTTATCTACCCCTGTGAGGAGAAAGTGTATAAGGTAGTTTAATTTCCCTATTCACTTTTTGTGTACATTCCATGCTGTTTGCAGTTTGCAGACGGAGAGAGCAGACAGCAGTCCTGAGAAAGTTTTTGTGCAATGTGGCAGAAGATCTTAAATAAAATGTCAAACAGAATTTGTCATTTTCTAAGCACATTTACATATATGCACACGTAACAAGTAGCCAAATTATTGCCCAAACCAGTTGTCTAACAGATTTAGTGAGCCTTTTGCTTTGGTCCTTCCCCTGATAAAATGTGACTTTCATTCTGTATTGATGTCAACACCATTTCATCTAAATTGTACCATGAGGATCAGGCCCAGAGTCAGATTGATTCCAAATTCCTAAGAAAATCTGACTCTTTTAGACTAGATGTCCATCACAATGGAAACCAATTTAAAGGCCATTCTGAATATATATTTCTCATTGCTGGGATGTTGTGTGTCTCTCCAGGCCCAGGATTTGTAATATTTTTCCAGCTATGCTTGAAGTGGATTTCTATAGTGGGTCTTGAGCTTTCTGTCTCAAGAATATTTACTCTCAATAACTGAACATGAATATTTAGAAGTTGTAGTGCACAGATCAGCACTAAATACACATTTAAGGCAATAAGAATTGTGTGAGCATAGCTGAGTAATGACTACCTGGACTTAAATGTGCTCCTAGCTAATGTTTTCAAAAATAGCCATCTCTCAGTTAGAAGATGCTTTTCCCCGAGTCTTTTTTTTTTTTTTTTTTTTTTTTTTGCCTCTCTAACTTACATAAGAAAGAAAAAACACTGTTCTCTTAGAAACACCACCTAGTTTATTATTCATATTCTTCATCCCAGTGAGAAAGAAGCAACCTCTCTAGATGAAAAAGTTTGCATTATGCATTCTGTCCAATAAAACATGGGGTTTTATTATTGTTGGGTTCTGGTTTGCTAGGCATAATACAGCATATCAATGAGATGTGCTTGTTAAATATTTAGGACTTTATTTTAAAATGGATTTTTTTTCAAAGAATTACTGTAATGAAAAGTGCATGCCAGATTTATACTTTGATATCATGGCTTATTTTTATGTCTTTACATTAATGTGGTTGCCTAAACCATGTGTAGTATAAAGGCCTTTCCTATGTTTGTACCTGCTGTATTGTGTCAGGTGGCACTTCAGTTCACAAAATGTTACTTGGCAACACCAACATCCATTATTAGTCGCTGATACTGCAGTGCATGTGACTGTGGCTGAACTGCCAAATGACACCTGTTCAGGGACCCTTCTCCAGCTCTGAAGTGAGGTGGCCTGGCCTGGTCCTGTCTACACCAGGTATCTCCTGTCCTTCAGGTCTCCTTCAGGCCAGTGCGGTACCTCTGAGGTGCTAAGATACGGATTATCATCATATTTGTGTGTGCTCACACTCCTCACTGTAATACAGAGGGCATTGCAGTTTAACAAATCAGTGGGTTTGCTGCATGAAAAAATTAAAATAGGGTTATACAATATGGGTTTGATAGGTCGATATGTTTGGGGTTAAAAACTGCTTGCACAGTTTGGGAGAACTGTGGAGGGAGGAGGGTGAGGGTGGAGGGAGAAAAGTTGTGTCACTCTTGTTGACACTGCCCTTTTGGAAATGGTCTTTAATGACTCCAAACCCCAAATCTGACTCTGATCTTATGGCAGAGCATGCCAGTTGGCACAGGACAAAATCATGCCAGCAGGCTACTGAGTAATCTTGCAGATTACTGGCTGAGCAGAGTTTAAAATTTTCCATGATTCCTTCTATGTAGCTAGGTAGGTGTGTCTTACACACTTCCCTGTCTTCCAGTGGTTCAAGACTGCAGCATTTGGGTGTGTGCATTTATTTGGGTGAGAACATCCTCTGGTCAGTTTTCCAAATGAGGCCATTAATTTTGCTCTAATTATTCCTGATTTCCACTGGTGACTGAAAGTCAAAACTTCCATTTTGTCAAGTTCAACCCATGATAATTGGAAAGCCACGCCTATTTTCAGCTCTGAATTCTGGGGCTCTACTTGGTCTCACAGATGTGCCTAATCTGTGACTAATGCCCTGGGAAGCCACTTCTTTTTGTCTTTATAACATTTGCTAGGATATACTTCAGTTTACCTCCTTGGAGTTATTTAAGACTTGTAGATAGGTAGGACATTCAAGGTAGGACACTCATGGTTTAATGGTGATGGGCTTGGCAGTATTAGGTTAAATGGTTGCAGTCAACAACATGGTTGCAGTCAACAATCTAAAGAGTCTGTTCCAACCTAAATGATTCTATGATTCCATAATTTTTAGAGAGGCTTTGTGCCTGTCTGCCCTCCCCTACGGTCCTCTCTGGGACCCCCCAGCCTCCCAGGCAGCTTGTTCATGGGGCTGCAGAGGGATTATAGCCATGTACAGAAAGCTGCAAAGGCTTCCTCTGGAGAGAGAGTGGTCATCATCGAGGTACTGCACCAGCAATGCACACAACTAAAATTGCAGTTCTTTGTTAAAGACTAAGCCTTCCCAAAATTTCACACATTATTCAGGAACTGAAATTGAGAGATTAAGAGGAGCATGACCAGTTACCAACAAGTAGAAAGAAAGTCTTTGCTTTTTTGTTTTCACAACACTTAAATGCTAAGGGAAGCCAGCTAAATTAAGTCTGATTTCCTGAGCAGATCTTCATGCACACAGCTGTTAATTTGGGTGAAGAAATGTGCTTCATTTGAACTCCACAGGCTTCTTTCTTTTTTCTTTTTCTTTTTCTTTTTCTTTTTTTTTTTTTTAATTCTATTATTTTTTCTTTTGAATTCACAGCATATTTCTGTTTCTTTCAGTGAACAATGTTAGCACTTTCCAATGGTCAAAAACAATATAAAGTCTTAATTTAATAACAATAAAGTCTTAATTTCAGTGGATTTTAACCAAGGACTACACAGACCTGTGGATAAAAAGTCTGGTTTAAACCTCAAAGTACAAAGGTCAAATTTAGTAGGTACTTGTAGATTTATTTTTAAATTTTAATGGGCCATATTCTCGGCTTATGTAAATCAGCAGAGCTCCATTGATGTTAAGGGAACAATGGCAAATTGCATTCTTTTAGTATCTGGCTTCACAACATTTTATTCTCTTTGTATTCAACTCAGCTGTCGGTACTCATATACTAATAATTTGTCTTTTTAAAAATTATTATAATTAAAAATATAGCTTGTGAATTTTTGAAAATTAGTAGGCTCTGTGAAGGGAAGGTTCATCTTTTCATCTGCACATTGTCCAAATAGGATGGCTTATACCTGAAGTTTTCAATGAAGAGTGAGTTAGGCTATGGATCTGTCAGATCTTAGCATACATCTTAGCATATCTGTATCTACACAATTATAAGAAAGAAGACAGAACTGAATGCAGCAGAGCTATGAGTCTGGTAGTTTATGTAGCTAATGGCTGATCAAGGCTAAAAGGGCTGAGCAGTGGAGTGAATGGAAATGGGAAGACTTCCTAGAAGCTTCTAGGAATGTTTCTGGCTAAGTCACAGTCATTTTTTGCATTTTATCCCTTTTTATTCAGGTAGAAATGGTATCCAGATTTTGAATAGGGATCACAACGTTCCATGAAGACACTGAGAGCCAAGGCAGCAGTGCCTACACCATTCAGGCAGTGCACTCACCCATCCACCAGGCATGGAGTCTACTGAGTTTCCCTTTGTCTGTCCTCCTGAAAGTCCCTCTAGCAGCTGTTTCATCGAATGCTGGATTTTTGATTAAAATTTTTACAGTCTGATTAAGTTTGCAATACTTTTAAAACCCTTTAGAAATTTACAGAAGTAAAACCAAATCTATGCTGCATGAACAAAAGATGATTTGGAAAACAGCAACATAAGGAGAGGGCAGTTTCTGAGCTACATACATACAAACATAATCAAACCTTCACATGCAATTAAAATTATGATGACTTTTTACCAGGCCTATAAAAAGTTAGAATTTGTGCTATGTGATTCTAGCAAATATATACAAAGCACAGGAGACTAAGAAATGTAATAGTGAAAAACTTATATGACAGTATGTGATATTGAAAAGACAGTTTCTTGAGCTTTTCCTCATTTCTCTTCTTTGCTTCTCTGGCAGCAAACGAGCAAACTTGCAAATTCAAATTCAGGTCCTATGATTTTATTTATCATGTAAAAAATAGACATGCATCTAAAAACTACACTTTCATCTACTATTTTTGAGAAGATTTTAATATATATTTTTATACTTTCGTATAAAATTCAAATACTATTTGACAGGTACTGCATAGAACAGACAGGGTGACTTTTCACATGGCTTATATCAGCTTAGTTCACATTTATCCAACTTTGTGAACAGATTCATTTGTTGTAGTTGGATTAAATTTAGTGCAGATAGCCATGAAAACAAGGCATTTTTTAAGCCAAGATAGCCAAATTTATCCTCATTTACCTCCTGTGGAAAGCCATTAACTTTCATGAGTAGAAAGGAGAGCTGAAATTGGTTTTGCATACTGTGGAAATCGCTTCAATGCTTTGCAACTCCTTTCCTTAAGCTTATCATGGTTAAGACCATATGAGATGATAAATGGAACCAAAATTTTGACAATGGATTCATTGGTTAGAAAGTTGAAAATCTTCTATTTAATTGAACTCTTTGTAAAGTCAAAAAACTCCCAGAAAATACAATATTTATTTAGCTCAGTTGGTTAGAGCATGGTGCTAATAACATAAAGTTGTTGGTTCAGACCCTTCAGAGTTGGACTTGATGATCCCTGTGGGTCCCTTTTCAACTCAGAATATACTATATTTGTGATCTATTTTTCAGTAGTTGCAGAATCATTGAAGATAGGAGCTTATGAGTACATGAGAAAGTGAAGTCCACCATGGCCTTATCTCTGCAGCAGTTAAACCACAACACAATGAAAAAATGTGCAGATAAATGCTTCACTGTTCCAGAAGTGGTGAAATCATGGTCATTTTCCCCTTCAGGATGGGTATTACCTAAGCCTTCCATACTGCACATAGATGAAAATATAATTGATTGTAAGAATGGAAACACATAGCACAGGTTTTGATTGTCTAGAGCTTAATAATGGTGCTGATAGGGTTGAGTGTTTGTGGATAATAATCCAGAGTGCAGGCCAACAAGGCATATATCCTCATGGGACTCTCTTACAGACAAGCTAATCAGGATGAAGAGGCAGAGGAAATATTCTGTAAGCAGCTGGGAGAAGTTTTACAATCACTAGGCCCTGTTCTCATGGGGAAATTCAACTTACTGGATGTCTGCTGGAAATACAACACAGCAGAGATAAAACAGTCTAGAATGTCATGGAGTGTGTGGAAAAAAAGTTCTTGACAGAGCTGGTGAGGGAGTGAAGTAGGGAACACACTCGATGGACCTAGGGTTTGTGAACACAGAAGGACTGTTGGGTGATGTGATGGTTGGAGGCCATCAGGGGCACAGCCATCACAAAATGATTAAGTTTTCAGTTCTCAAAATAAGGAAAGTGGCCAGCAGAACTGCCACCTTGGACTTCCAGAAGGCAGACTTTGGCCTGTAAAAGAGACTGGTTGAAGGACAGTCCTCAAAAAGAAGCTCAGGAAGGCTGGACATTCTTCAAGAAAGAAATCTTAAAGGCTCAGGAGCAGGCTGTCCCCATGGGCCAAAAGACAAGATGGTGGGGAAGAAGACCAGCCTGACTGGACAGAGAGCTTTAGCTAGAACTGAGGAAAAAAAATTAGACTTTATGACCTTTGGAAGAAGGGACAGGCAGCTCAGGAGGACTGCAAGGATATTATGAGGTTTTGCAGGGAGAAAATTAGAAGAGCCAAAGTCCAGGTACAACTTAAGTTGGAGACTTTGAAATGTGAGTAACTTCGTGTTGAGAAAGAAGCTAAAAAGAATTTTAAAACATCCAGAGAACAAGCATTATCAAGAGAAAATATGTTCCTTGATCCAATAAAAGCATTTCTGGCTGCTGATTTGTGAAGACTTTTAAAAAATGTGGTTTTCTTTCCTTTGCAGAAGAGGAAAATATGTTGAAAGATCAAAACTTCTGAAAATTCAATAAAAATGCTCCCTTGCTACTATATTAGTTCCTGAAAAGTCCCCCCAAAATATCCATTTAACTGAAGATTTCTCAGATTTCAGTACAAATAAATACAATACAGACATTTTGCTGGACAGACTGTGAGGAGGTGCCTTTTTTAGGAGATACCGTGGTCCTGAAATCCCTTCTTCACACATCCCTTCTGCTGGATAACAGCAGAGGCCTCCTATTACAAGACTGAGACCATCTAAGCAACGTTTTCCCTGCTTCACTTCCAATTCACACAATAAACCCAACATTTAGCCTTGAAATACTGGCGTTTTCCCCAAAGATACTGAGATATAGAAAAGTACAGGAAATCCACATATTCTGTCTCATGTGGGTGGCCACCTGATGGCCACAGACTTTGGTGGAAATGCCAGTGTCCAAAACTTGCACATACTTCTCTCAGATTTTGCACTGGAAGCCTTTGGTATATTACATTGAAAAAGTGACTTTTTTTTTTTTTTTTTCCTCAGAAATGCTACATATTCCATTCCATCGTGGTATTTGTAGTATGTCATGAACTTTAACAAGACAGACGGAACACAGTCAGCCAGATTTCACTACAGCTTCTTGGGTTTATGTTTGTTTATTTTAATCTCCATTGTGTCTGAAATCTGCCCTCAACAAAACAAAGCATTTTGATGAGGCCAGCCTTAGAAAAAAACCCAAAACACTGGCACAGAAATATTCTTATGCTATTGGTGATTAATATGTATACAGTGTTAGTTTAGTGCCATCAAGTGACCAAAAATATGAAACAGCAGTCCTATTTTTTCCAGTTTGTTTTATTTCATTTTGTTTTTAATCTAAAGAAAGCTGATATGTTATCCTTTTGATATAAGCACAGGCAAATAGCTTTACAGTTTATCATCTGCATCTAGGGCATTTCAAGAATTAAATTTTCAAGTAAGAATTCCAAAGTTAGTTTCAAAATTTCCTCCACACATCGTTACATCAAGGTCTCCTGTTTTCACAGTTTATGAGATCTGATATATTTCACTCACCTCTGGCTGAAATCTATGCTATGTAGAACACAATAGGGGATCTCTCCAAGGTGAAAACTTGAAACAGTTTTTATTGTGTGGTGGTATCCAATGGCTCGGATAGAGGATTTTTTGATGAAGGACATCACAAACTGTGTGTATCAATCTTTATTTTGTTTTCTGAAATGCAGTAGCTATCTCTGTCAGAAACAAGAATCTTAAATGGATTTAAATGGATGCATCAAGAAAAATTTTTTGGTTTTAATATGTCCATTTATTTTATGATCAAACTTTGCATAAACAAGCAAAGATAATGTAAACTTCAAAGAAAATATTTCTGGAAATTATTTTTCCAAATTTTTGTCTGTCTTAAAAAAGTAAATAAATTTCAAACACTTATTAATGTAGTAGATGAATACATATTAAGTTCCTGGTATATTAGGATGGAAACAATCTCAGAAGCATCAATCTGAGGCAGAGTGAGCCTGTTTTCTCCTGGCTCTGTCACACTGATTTCCCACCAGAAAACAGAGATGTGCATCAGCCGCCAGGTAAACTTAAGGCCTAGAACTGGCAGAAAAGCAATGCAAACATTTTACTAAACACACTAGAGAGTGAAGAGAGAAGTTGGTACAGCTTC
The DNA here is from genome assembly GCF_009819655.1 of Sylvia atricapilla. Classification (NCBI taxonomy): domain Eukaryota; kingdom Metazoa; phylum Chordata; class Aves; order Passeriformes; family Sylviidae; genus Sylvia; species Sylvia atricapilla. The sequence continues at coordinate 115,231,450 of NC_089140.1, read as the reverse complement.
CACAGACAGGACAGTAAATAGAAGTGTTTTAAAAGTCCCAGCTCATGCCTTGGTGCGCAATAAACAAGCTTCAAGGTTACTGGTCTGTCAGGGCTTGCTGTGGTTGAGAGCAGAGCAAAATATCACTACAAATCACATTTGTTACCTGGTAGTCCCAATAGCAAAAATAACACCCCAGGTGATTTTTTTTAAAAGTATTTTCTTGATAGTTTGTTATATGTCCTCCTTTAAAAATTAATTCCTGTATTATCTGTAGACAGTTAGCACTCGTGGTTACAGCTTCTGGTGAAATATAAGAAATAACAAACCTTTGTGATGTTGCGATTTCACCAGACCCTGTGGTTTACAGTTAGAAAAACCCTGCAAGTAATGAAAACTCTACATATCCTCTAGTTTTTAAAGTGCTTTCATGTGTTGGATGGCAGTGTCCTAAGTGCAGGAGAGCTGTGTAATCAGTATTCATATATTTAGACACTCCAGCATGTGCAATTACTTCCTGTCAATTCATTGTACTTTGTCATGGTTTGTTTCTGACTTGCCTATGAAATGACAAATATTAATAAATTAAAATCTATTTCCTTCCCCATAAACTTTCTAAATATCTCTAGAAAAAGGTGGGGGAGAAAGAAGTTGTTTCATATCTGAAGACACATGACAGTGACAAGAACACAGAAAACAGCACAGAAAACAGCACAAGAACACAGAGAAACACCTGTTGTAAAGATATATGCATCTGCTGGCAAAAATTGAAAAACACTTTTTAAAATAAAGATTCCTTTAAACATCACTCCTAAATGACAAGCTTTCAAATTGTGGAAAGGATTTGGTACTGTGATTGATTGAGAAGCACTGGTCAGAGCAAAGGAAAACTTGAATGCCAATCAAATTCTGTCAGTAATTGACTAGTTATATCTTACCTTGTCCATCACAACATTTCCTTTTAGTAATGGCATTTGCTTATGCTCTCATCACTTAATTTAGACTTCTGGAGTCTTGCTGGTTTCCTTGACTTTCTTATCATCCAGGTGCCATCATCAGTGACTAATGTAGTTTTACTGCTGTAATTGATCTAATGTCATGGGCCACAAATCTTGTCACATATTGTACAAATGCAACCAAGAGATGCTCTTTCTCGCAAAGAAATAATTTTCTTCTTCCATAAAGAGGTAACAAATCCTTACAGTCAGATGAGGGAAAATAATGAGTCAAAACCAACACACATGTACAACTGGCTAAAAGAATGCAGCCACATGTAGGACATAGAAATGGTGATCCCTATGGCAATGAAAAACCATACTCCTTTCTTTATTTTTTTCTTCTGTTCCCATCTTCCCAAACCCCCACAGCCCATTGCTTAAGTTGTCAACCAGAGTGCTGTATCCTTTAATGCTCAGTTATAGATGCTGAGCATACATGCTTCCTTTGAAGCATGGATTTCAGGTTCAAAATCTCAGAGGAAGAGTAGGTGCCTTTTGCTTCAGACTTCTAAAAATTTTGGGTACTTGAAGTATGCCTTTGCGGCATGCGAAATCTTTAATCTTTACCATTCAATAGGGACAAGCCAAATGCCCTTTCATTGTCTAAACCATCCTTCCAATAACTTTTTAAAAGAAGAGATCAGGTAACTTGAACTTCTTACATTAATGGTCTTTCACTTTAGGAATTTAAAAAAAATGTAAGTATCAGAAGGCATACAGCATGAGGAGCTGTTCAATTTATTTTCTGCATATTGCTGAGTGATGTAGTCCTAAGTAGTTTCTCACACCCTATTCTGTTCCAATTCTTTGAACAGAAGGCCATTGAAGTCAAGCTATTATAATGAGGCAGCAATATCAAATACTGAATTTTTCTCTTTCATATCATACCAAGCGGGAATTCTAAATGTGATTCTGTAAAAATTACCATATGCTTATGAGTACTGAGCAGAAGCTCCAGCTCAGTTTTGGAAATTTTTCAGAACACACAGAACCCCAGAATTTCACCTCTGCTCCTCTTCAAATGCAAAAGACTGCTTTTCCTCTCTCCTCTTTGAACCAGTCAGCTGATAGCAGATATGTTTCCACCACAATTAAAAGCACAACTTACAAAACAGCTATATGAGCAGTGTGCTTCATGTCCAGGGAATTTTTCCTCCACAGTGCTGCCTGGTGTCCAGCCTGTCCAGCCATGTCTGATTACTATGAGATCAGCATAGTCACAGAGATTTTGAAATGCTGAAAATACACTAAAGTTACTCCTGCATGTGTGTGAATATGGCAGTGGGTAAGTTTAATCTTTAGGGCAAAAGTGGGTTTGCTTTTAACAAATAATGTAGACGTTGCTCCTTTCACTCAGCTGTAGCAGCTGTACCTTAAAATTGAATGTGCAATTTAAGACAGTCATCTGGACTCTGTCCAGAGTGAGGAGAGATCCTATAGGAAGTAATCCATTCCCCTTAGGTGGGATGTCCAGGGTAAGAACAGTGACTCACCCATCTCTCTCCATGACACACAGCAGAAACATAGAAGACTACCTTAGACTAAAGACTTAAATTAAATATTTGGCTAAATTTAGATGAGAAGAATCCATCCTTAGTGTTTCAAGTGCAATTTTTTCCTGAAGAAATTCTGTTCTAAAGAAGTGCTCTGAATAGAAGTGTTGTTTGTATTCATTTGTCACTTCTCCAGCAGCTATAAAAAATACTTCTAACTCTATTGACTGGTGACAGAGGAGAAAGCATTTTTCACTTTAGAAAAAAGTCTAGTCTTACATTCAGAAATACAGTCATAGGATTTCTTTATTACGCATCATACAAAGCATGCCAAGTTTTCTAGATAAGAAAGAAGAAGGAAAGGCCTTTATATATTTCTTGTATGTTCTTCAATATATGAAAAGTAGTCTAATTTGTTTATGCAGGCCTTAGCTGTGTGTATCTTGTATCTCCCCAGTAGATCACAAGTCTCAGCTTTTAGATAGGACTTATGATAGCATAGGTTTGCCCTTTATCTTTTCTGCTTTAGGGAAAGTGGGACAAAATCAACCAAGACACAAGAATGTATGTCAAAGAAATAATGTATTTGTATGCATGTCTGAAAATTAATCTAAATTATGCATTTGTTTTACTGATTTAAAATGGAAGAATTAATATTATTCTGTCACAGCTTCTCTTTGCAACAAGAATGCTGTTGGACACAGAGTTGAAGTAGCTACTAGATACATGGCCTAACATATCTGGGACTATTAACTATGCAAAAAGTATAGACATTTAAAATATTCTTCGCTGAAACATTTTAAGAGTTTTAAATGCCAGCTACGCAAGCAAATGACACAGTTTAGTTCTGCATCTCAGTTCTTCTGCCTTATTCTCCCTCCCCTACATCCAAGAAAAACATCCTCTGCCAGAACACTGAACCCGTAGACCAAAAAAAAAGGGAGACTTGTGATTTTATTATTTAAAGAGTGGGATTCAAACATCCCTTTGAGTTCTATCCACACATACTCTTAGACATCTAGTCACATGCACTTACTCATGAGCAAAGGAATAAAACAATGTATTCATCAGCTAACCAAAGTTCTGCCATCAAGTTAACTGTGCCCATTCAAAAAGAGGGAAAATGCAATGACATTACAAGTTACTTTTTAAATTCACATTTAAGTGATATGTTATGGTGGTGGATAAAAAAAGAAACTGGCATTTAGTCTGTAAGGTTTATTATATACTGCTTTTGCATAGAATATCTGTACTTAAGAGATGCTCCCTCCTTCCCTAAGACTTTTCAGGTTTTCTCTCACCACCACTATCTATGTTTATTTTCATTATTGTGATATAAAATACAGCTCCATTGTCCTGTGGACTATATATAACAAGCTTACTAAAAAGCCTTTCCTTAAAACACCAGCAATACTGAAAAATTACTCAAGGGCTCATCCATTTTTCAAATGAACATTTGTGGCACCACATTTAGCAGCTCTACAGCAGAGCAGAGTGACTCATGAATCTAATGACATGAAGTATGTATGGGTGTTGGAGGGGAGCCAAGTCATCAGCTCCATGAAGTGGCTGGAACACTGAAGGAGTGTGGGTGTATCTTACTTGATGAACACATTCAGCTGGTTTTTCCATATAGCTCACGTGTATTCCAAATCTGTTTTAATAGAGTAAATATATTCTTTTCTGTTACAAATTTGTCTCTGATCTTTAAAATTTACATGCCTTTAAGGAGACTAAATTAGTATTATTTTATTTGCCATCAATGCAGATGCATAAAAGTGTACCTGATTATTTCTGGATTACCATGCACTCTGCCCTATTTTATGAGTCCTCTTCAGGATGCTTCCAAAATGAAGTACAGGGATCTGCACATGAAGTTTGGTACATGCAGGTGTATGTGGATTTTCAGTGGCTGAAAATCCAGCCCTCAAATTCTGCAGAGATTAGCCCATGAAAAAGAGCTGTTAGTAATGTTAGCAAAGAAGTATAGATACCTAAAGGAGATGTAATCCTTTAAGGAGTACTAAAACCAAACCAATTTATAATCAAGTACTGTATTCCAGAATGGGTGTGGTTCAGAAGGATTTCACTGGAAACATTTTTTTACATAAAATCTTCAATTTAAATTGACAGGTAAAATAATTGTACAAGTTTCTTTCATCCCTGCTTTTACAATTTGACTTATAGAACATCTTTAAATGTTGACATTTTAAATCTGCCTGTAGGATTATGCTTTTCTCCATGGAAAATGGTGAATTATACATTTGTTTATTGATAAAAAATTGGCTAAATTAAAATTGATTTTAAATCAAACACACAATGTGTACACATATAAATTGACTTACAACTAGCTCAAAAAATCTTAGCAGAATTTGGTACAAGAAAGATGATTACAAACTAGTTTAACTGTGTTCAGAATGGAGCTGACAATTCTATCAATAGGGTAAATGTTACATGATTGTTTTTAATTTAGTGGAGTTTCTGCATGTACCTCCAGGTTGTCACTCAGATTGGGGCAACAGGAAAACCATGACAATCTAATTGTTGTTGATTTTGTTATTGTTACTGTGGTAGAAGGAAGATGTACCAGTTAAGGATTTAAATATTTAATATTCTAGGCTCTGAGTACACACTCAGTGAAAAGACAGTGTGTGTCACAGAAAGCTCAGGCCAGTGTTTTCCTTGCAGAAGTTAGTCTGTCCTAAACCTCTCCTGAAAGCAAAACTATTCATTCATATCTTTTAAAAAATGCTTTCTTTACAAAAATGCAAACTTAAATAGTTTAAATGTCATTGTAATGAAAGGTAACAATGTGGTTTTTTTCCCCATGAAAAAAACGTGTTTCTGTTTTCTGACTAGTTCTACTAACAATAAGCTAAAGTACTCTTTACTAGTTTTGCCTTTGGTTAATGTGTCAGAGGTTGGCTATTGACATATCTCTCAAAATAATTATATTATTGGATGAATCCTTGAACTACACTCTGGAGTCTTTTATACTTCTAACAGGAAGTCCACCACTGTCTTCAACAGTTGAGGTTAAGCCTACTCTGAACTTGTTTAAAAATGCTCAATAGAATAGAATGGATTGACAAGAAATACTTGAGCATTGTATTTAATTATGCTTTTTAGATACCTGAAAAACAAAGCTTTAGAGATTAAATACCATGGTGAATATCTGCCAGAAAAATGGGAAAAAAAATTAAAACCAACCTGGAATATCTGAAGTCAAATGCCAGGGATCCAGTGAGCCTATGGAAAAAACACAGGTTTAGTAGCACCCCAGAGATATGGTGGCATATCATGAGTGATAGCTGTATATAAGAATGCTAGGGAAAATAGTAAATCAGAGGATGATTATTCAATGTGCATTGAATTCAGGAAGATACAAAAGATACTGTTCCTGGTGAAAATTAAAAGGAGGAAGCAAAATTACGTTATGATTCAGGTCTATTTTTCATAATAGACTACAGCTGTATTCAAAAAGAGGAAGTTGGTGTTTTTCTGACGTATTCTGAGCAACTAATGAAGGTATTCAAGAAGCTTGCCCATGAGATAACAATGGATTTCAATCACCTGAATACCAGTTTGAAGGACAATATGGCAGTTCTTGTAGTATTTTAGGGATGAACTTTGGCTTCACAGTACAGAAGAGGTTACAAGAGGCATTACCCACTATAACTGCATGATAAGTAGAGAGGAGTTCACTTTAAAATTGAAGGCAGAAAGTAAACTGAGTGAAAGTGATCATGACACATTTGACCAAACTAGACTTCCCTACTCTGCGAAAAAGAGGAAGAAAAATCATGTCAGCACTGCCAACTATGGATTGCATTGTTATGTAGAAATAGTTAAGCCAGCTTTAATCAAGCTAGTCTAGGTACTAAAAGCAGGCTCATCATAACAGCATGCCATTCTATATGAGTTAATTAACCTCCTTTTTGTACAGTCTAGGCCTGAGCTCAGTCATTTAAAGCTAACCTAGATTTTCTACAGAGAACAATAGACTCATTTTTAATTAAACATACAATAGCAAGCTATCTTGATGTGAACAAAAGGAAGGAAAGGAAGCTTAAGTAGACTGTGTTAACATCACATTAGAAGCTCTTCAAGGACTTGAAGAAAGAAGTCACAATAAGGGGACATAACTGAAAGGTAACATAAAAGAATATGAATAAAAGAATAAAATTACAAAGCCTACAGTACAAAATGAGTGACGGGTAAAAAGGAGAATAAAATGCAACAAGAAAATGTTCTGGAAATTTATTAGAAGTTCCCAGATACTTAGTTAAATTTACCTTACCAAAGAGTTTAAAAAAGGAATGAGTTAAAAATACGTACATTTTATGTAATCAAGTAAATAGGGCCTAAAGAAATTTACTTAATAGTATAGCAAAAACAATATCTGAATTGCTAGAAGACTATATAGATTTAAAGAGACAAGAAAAGGATAAAATGCACCTAAGAAAACCTGGTCTAAACCAATCCAGATTTATTTTGATATCAAGGAATAATCTAGAATGATTTTCACAATTAAGAAGTTACCATAAGGTTGTCAGGAACAGATGCTCTCACACTACCCAAATGGCCTTTTTTACAATCAATTTCACTGATTCACTAGAAAAAAAATATAAACAGTAAGTACCACAGATCTTGAGTTTATAATCATTTAGACACTGCCCCATGACAGCTTCATTAAAACAGAAACCAAAAGAAACATAATTTTCATGAAAGCACTAAGCAATGGACATCTCTTACAAAAATCAAACTTGGAGAGAATCTGCAATGGGAACCCATATGGATCTGTTGTCATTTCGGTTCTATTCAGTATTAGTGATTTGCAAGATGCAACAGAATATAGATACATTAAAAAACCTGGTTCTCACCAATGTGACAGCTAGAAGACAGTATCAAATTTCAAAACTATTTTCTTAACTAGGATAAATGTCTAAAGTTAGCAAGACGAAATCATCACAGCTAAGGCAAAATATTATACCTGAGAAGAATGTACACATATAGGAGAAAAAGTGGAGAACTAGATGGCATTATGTTAGAATCAGTTCTGAGCAGACATTTCTGTCACAATAAGACAAGCAAGTTCTTACTGGGATGTGTTTATCTCTGTTCCTCTCATGTGTAACACATAGGGCACAATTACTGCACTCTAGTTGGTCTTGATGCCTTATATCCTAAGATAAAGCCAAAAGTCATACTGGAAAGGAGTCAGAGTAAAGCTGGAAGAATAAATCGTTTATGAGTGTAGTTTATAAGGAAAGTGAAAAAATGTTTAGCCTATGATATACATCTCCTCACATATAAACAGTTACATGAATAAGCATATATTTATACATAAATATTTGTGTATAATATAATATTTTTGAATAACGTAAATACTGTTCACCTTCAAGTACTGCATCCAGTTCTGGTGTCCTCAACACACAGGAAGAATATCAACCTGCTGGAGCAAGTCCAGGGAGGAGGCTGCCAAGATTATTAGAGGAATGGAGCACCTCTGCTCTGAGGAAAGGCTGAAGAATTTGGATTCTTCAGCCTGGAAAAGAGAAGGCTACAAGGGTGACCTAACTGTGCCCTTTCAGTACCAGAATGGAGCCTCTACCAGAAAGATGGGGAGAGACTATTTACAAGTGCATGTAGAGACAAGTGAAATGAATGAAATGTAAGAAATTCCCTTTTTTGACACAGTCTGTCATTTGTTAAGAAAGTTATGCTGTTTAAAATGTTATGCCAGTTGTAACCTGTCTGTTAAGAAAGTTATGCTGTTTGTACCAAAATTTGTACCCTCAAAACCTTATTCCAAGTTGTATACCCCCTCTAAAAACCCGGGTTCCCTTCCCCTTCCGTCGGGCTAGGCTGTCCCCATTCACCACCAGCTCCTCGAACTGCTGGCCCCGCCTAATAGGAAAATCCAAGGACTTCCATGGTGCATCGCTCCAAACCGAAGTGCAGTTGCCGGCAAGCGGACCCAAAAGCCGGGACCCAGCACAAAATCCAGATAAAAGGGAGACACTACAACACCGAGAAGACCCTCAGCTACCTAAGGACTGAATTCTGCTTCTGCTGCCTCGCCATAACCACAAAGAGACTGGGAAGAAGTGACGCCCCTAGACCACATGAGCCCAGTTGAGTTCCTGGGGATTCCCGCGAGGCCGGAACCCCCGACTCTGCTGCGGCGAGAGCAGAAGGTCCGACTGACACCTGATCCTCAGCGGCGACAGGAGCGAGAACGGTGACAGGAGCAGCGACGGCGCAGGCGACCCCTCGAGTTCCCCCTTGAAAGAGCTGACTAATAAAGGCTTTTCAAAGGAGCAAGTCTCCTGGCCTGTTTATAACAACAAGGACGAGGGGTAATGGCATCAAACTAAAAGAGAGAAAGTTTAGATTAGATGTAAAGAAGAAATTCTTTACTGTGAGGATGGTGAGGCACTGGAACAGGTTGCCCAGAGGAGCTGTGGATGCCCCATCCCTGGAAGTGATCAAGGCCAGACTAGATGGGGCCTTGAGCCATCTGGTCCAGTGGAAGTCCATGCCCATGGCGGGGAGGTTGGAACTAGATTATTTTAAGGTCCCTTTCAACCCAAGCCTTTCCATGATTCTGTGATTCCATGATTTCCATTGGAAGTATGACAAGGAATGAAGCAAAAAGAAAAATCAGATTGGCTATTGGACAAATATATATCCACTGATGCTGTTAGAAGTTTGTACAAGCTACGTGCAAGTGTTGCAGATTTTCTTCTACCAGGTGCTTTTACAAATTGATTAGAGAAATAGTTCATGCAGATGATAGAAGTGGTTTTCAAACTGTGATCTGTTACTTCCTTAGATTCTGTGAGCGACTCCTAAAGAGGACCCTGAAGGATAAGTAGCCAAAGTAAACCTGCTTTTCGTAAATATAACAGTTCTCAGAGTTATGTCCACAAACTGAAAATATTTGAGTAATACTGATCAACATATATCTGAATCCATCTCAGTGCAGAGAGTACATCAGACAATCTCTCGAGGTCTAGAAGCCAGTAACACTTTTAATTCCTATGTGAAAAATCATATCCTCTCCATGAATCCATTATTCTAACTCATAAATATGCAAAAAGCAGTATTTTTCTACTGCACAAGAGATCGTGTCTGTAAACACATAATAAATGGTTCAGCTACAGTGGCAGTTCTATGAATTGAAGGGTTTTTACACACCAGCTAAGAGATTTTACTTAACTCCTCCTTCCACGGAGGTCTTTCAATGATAGGTCTTGAACAAACGGCATGAAGCTGAGTCAGGGGAGGTTTAGGTCGAATATGAGGAAAAGGTTTTTCCACCGGGGGGTGGCTGGGCACTGGAACAGGCTCCACAAGGAAGTGGTCACAGCCCCAAGCCTGACAGAGTTCAAGAAGCGTTTGGACAATGCTCTCAGGCACAGGCAGTGACTCTTGAGAATGCCCTGTGCAGGGCGGGCAGTTGAATAATCCTGATGGATCCTTTCCAAATCCACGTATTCTGTGATTCCAGGCTTTGAACACACCTCCTGCCCGGACAGCTTCTGTCACACGAAGCACATTGTGTGCATTACGAGCACAATGATCTCACTGCAGTGGCACTACATTTAAAACTTTTATTTTAATCCACGTAACGAAGCCGTTTCGCAATGTAATACAGCGTGAGTTTCCCTCCGTGCGCGCCGCGGAGCCCCCAAGGGCGGCAGAGACACCGCGGCCCGGGCGAGGGCGCAGAGCCCTCCGCGCCGAGGGACTCCATTTCCCCGGCCTTTTCCCCGGGCCGCCTTCCCCCGCCTCTCCGGCGGCACAAACGGGGCGGGCCGGCCTCTCCAGCCCGGCTGCGGCCGCGGCCGGCCCGCTCTCCCCGCCTCCCTGAGGCGCGGCCTGGCCCGGTCCGGCCTGCTGTGGCGGCGGCACGGGCAGCGCGGCGGGGCGGCTCCATGGCTTTCATCCGCAGGCGGCGGCTGGAGCGGGAGCTGTACTCCAAGGAGAGGTGAGCGGCACTGCCCCGCCGGCCCCGGCCGCCCCCGCTGGGGCCCGGCCCTCGCAGGGCCCCGCCGAGCTGCGGCGCCTCCGCAGAGGCCGCGGCGCAGCGCCGGGAGGAGAGCCCGGGCTCGGTGCCGCCCTCGTTGTTGTTACTGATGAGATCAGGTGGCGGATGGTTCCCCTGAGTTGAGGCTGAAAAAAGGGGGGGGGGGGAAAGGACCTAGGGAAACAGGACTGCTGCTTGCCTTGCTTAAACTGCATGAAAAATAGCGTCTTGTAGATTTCTGTATATTAGTTTGTTCTCAGTTGTGCTTGTGGCATGTGCTTCACTGTAGTTTGTTGTAGTTTGTTGGGATTTTTTTTCCTTTTTTTTTTTCTTCTGATCACTATAGTCAGTGTACTGTCAGCCCTTAAATTACAGACTCTGTGTTGTCTCTTTAAAGTGTTAAATTAAATTAGCCCGTTGCTGCTTGCTGACTGTAATCTTTATTTTGTTTTTGAACGTACAACAAAGGCTTCTCACACATGCTTGAGTGTATCCTGAATTTGCTCTCTTATTTTTAGGTAGTGTCCCACTTTCTTTTGCCTGGCTTAGCTGTATCTGTCTTGTCAAAAAAGTTTTAAAATCTTTGCAAGCTTAATATATTTCCACATAGGAAATCTCTGTGGGAGCAGTAGGTCGACACGGGTCACACAGCCATGTGTGACACCTGGGGGGATCAGGGGTCCCCAGTTGTCTCCTGCTGCAGAAACCAAGGAAGCTGCAAACTGGTCCTGTGCAAATTCCTGGTGCAGGTCTCTGCTGGTTACACTGCACTGTTTATTGTTGAGAAAACCACATGATGAAGAGCTGGACTCACTCTGTCCATGTAAATTCTGATTCATAGCTGTACAGCCCATGAAGCTACCACATCCTCTGAAGTGGATTTTTTTTTTTTTCTTTTTTGGAAGTACACATGTGTTCTGAACACGTTTTGTCGTCTTTTATATCTTGTTGCTTTGGGGGCTGCTGTGTTGTCAGTTGTGTGTAAGGGGCTGCAGGAAAAAAGGACAAACTACTAGTGTAGAAGGAAAAGAGAAATATTTTTAATTGTAAAGTAAAGCCTCTTAATTGTAGGAAAAGCAACTAAACTGATGGTGTCACCTCTGCTATGGAGTTAATGTAAATAGTTTTTTTTGGTTTTGTTTTTTTTTTTTTCCCTAAAATCAGACTTGTCCCAAAGAACCCAAGTGGGTTTTAACTCTCTTCTGAAAAGCCCTGAGAACAAACTCAGCATATCAGTGTCAGCATTACTGATCTACAACTGACCTTTTTTTCTTTGCTCATACTTGAAAGCATATCAGGGTCTTATTATTTGAGCTTGTAATTTGAGCACTTCATGAAAGATCAGTCTCATTCTCATTTGTACTGGCAGCTTTTCCTGTATTTGCAAACCCATTTCTCTTGTTTCTTCCCCTTGCCTAACAATTGATATTAGTATAAAATCCAGGTAAATTTATCTGTTTTGAACCCTGTATCAGGTCTCTCCCTCTCTCTCTTTTCCTCTGTTTTTCTCAATTAGGAAATCAAACAAGCATATAAGTGATTTTAAATATTTTGAACTTAGAAATATCAGATCAGAAACACTGTATTTTTGTGGCCTTTTGTCCTTATGGTTCTACCTTAAAACAACAAAAAAAATCAGATTGCTATGGCTTAATTAAAGGGACAGGTTCTGAGAATTTTTTACCTAGGTGCTGGGTAGCTGTTAGAGACACCAGCTTCTGCTTGAAAGCTTTGCTTGGTCTTTGAATCCTTAGTGGTGTACATGTTTCCTAGTGAAATGACCAGGACTACTTAAAATTTTGTGGCAACTGCACTTGATGTGTGTTTTGGTTTGGGTTTGTTGCTTTGGGGGGCTTTTGTTACTTGTACATTGCTTTCTACTTAACTTTAAGCTCTAAAAGTTCCACGTACAAGTACTGTGAAACTTGGTTAGTAACAAGTTAATCGTCTTAGGCAGTTGCTTTGGAGGGAAGGAAGATCAGATTAGTTTTAAGTGTTCTGAAAAAAAAAATATTTCTTCTTAACTAATTACTCCACTTTTTAATATCTAGTTACATAAACCTTCTTTTGTGACTATATGCCATTTTCTAGTAGAAAACAAGAAAATGCTGAAATGTCCTGTGTGCAGGGCAGTTTATTTAATCCCTAAAATACTCATCCTTCATGAACAGCAATCCTTTTTTTACAAACAATTTTAGTTACAAAATATCAAGTTAGATTATGTGGTGTTTGGCTCAGGTCGTTGCTTTATAAATTGATTTCTCGCTTCTGCTGGCAGTGTGCCCACATGCAGGCAAGTGTAAACACTTGATATGGGGGCTCTGTGTACAGTGTGAGGGGCTCATCTCTTCTGCTGGAAACATCACTCACATGAAGCAACCTACTGGCAGCATGTAGGTGCTGCAGATGAATTTTTGGTGTGATGGTTGCTTGGGCATTGGATTTATATATATTTTTCTTCTTCTTTTTTTTTGATCAGTAGCCTTATCTTACTCTCTGGAGACAAAATATGCATAATAAAGGCTTTTATCCAAACATCAGCAAATGAGTCCTACAGCAGGCCTATAGATAATTTGCTCTTGTTGGGAGGAGGTTTAGTTTTAGAGTTGGTTTTGCATAGCTGTGTGCTGCTGCTAGATTGGGCTGCCTTGCTTTTTCATCCCTGATTTTCCTTCTGTTATCGGGATTGTACTTCCAGCTTCAGGTCAAGTGATTGTGCAAGGTGTGTTGGACCAGACACTTGAAACCCTTGTGTCCAAGTAGATTTCCAGCATGTGCTTTTCTGATGAAAGGATGCAGATAGTATGACTTCAGTCACAGATGATGCATTTAAAGCAGGATCAATGGGTACCTTTCCTGGGTTTATAAACAGGATTTTGCCAAGGCACTGGTCCCTGCATGGTCATTCCTGTGTCCAGTTTGAGTAAATCCAGTACTTCAGCTGGTAGGTGAAATCGGTTTATAAAATTAACAGTGGACTTGTTTTATTTTCCTTTTCCCTCCCCCACCAAATGTTATTGGATGTTCTGAGTCTTTTTTAAACTGAAGTATAGAGGGACCTGCGCATCAAACAAAGTAACAGTAAAAGTCTCAAATAAACTAAAGCTGATGCAACACACTTTTATTTGGAGGATATTTTGTATCATCTTGGCAGGATTTATAAACCCCAGGTTGTAGTTTGTGAAGGGTGATTGGCTTCTTGGCTGCTTACTCAGAACAATGCCAGGAATGTTTGTGTGCCTTTGGGTTCCCAAACCTTGTGTACTGGGAATGACATCATATGAGCTGAAGGTCTGCAAGTGTTTTCTTGGTACTTAATGCCAAGTTTTCTTATGTGTCTTGGGTGTGTTCTTGACTCATATTACTCAGACCTTTTCTGAGTGGCAATTATATTGTAGATCTTTGAAAAAGGAAGTGAGTTCTGTTTTTCTTGGCAAGATGGTTACTTTTTTCCTACCTGGAGCTGCTTCTCAAAGGAATACTGATTCCCTTCTCAAGAAAATACTTCCAACTGACTGGCATATGAATTTTTCAGTTATTCTTAATATAATCTTTCTGGGACTATACTAAGACAGGAATTTGAAATAGGTCTTCAAGCAAAATTATGTTGGCATGCTTTAATTTACCTCTCTCCTTAAGTGTATGTGCTTACCTTTGAAGCTCAAACAGCTCCTCATAGACTGTTAAAAGATTAACTCTTTACTCCACCAGGTTCCATGTACTTTTAACACTGTGTGGGGATTGAAGATGTTCCAACACAAAAGCTCTTAAAGCCTTCATTAAAGTTATCTGGGGGGACATGGAGACGTGTGTGCCTACACTGTACGGATCATCCATTGCTGCAGCTCCTACTCCCCCAACATTTACCTTCAGACAGACAGGCACAGCTATGGCTGAAAATCTTTCCATTTTGGATCTGGGAAACTCCTTGTGTTATTTAAGTTGGTGGTGTCGGTTTTTCCAGCTGTGAGTTGTTATAATACATCTAGCATGTTCTTCTTTCTTCTGTCTCCAAGCTGCTGCTGCTGATTTTTTGAATTCAGATCATGCATTAAACCTGAGATGTAACAGTTTTAGTGCCTTTACACTCCCTCTAAAGCTCAAGGCTTTGGCATAGCGGCAGTGGTGGCTACGATTTGTTTTACCCTGGAAAGTGAAAGTGCCTCTTTCCCAGCATCTCCTGACAGCAGTGCTGCTGTGAGGGTTTGCTGCATTCCCAAGGGTAAAGTCCTGGCCACCTGGTTCTTGTTCCTGACCCCTTCACATGGTACTGTTCTGGTATTCCATGTAGCCTTCCATGTGCAAAACCATCCTGGAGAAGTCCACAGCACTGAACTGAAGCTTGCATTATGGCATGTCTGCTAATGTGAGAACTTTTAAAGTCAAAACTGGATGGTCTACACAACTAGAAATAGTTTTTGAGGCATTAAAAGTGTGTGGGACCAGCAAAGTTACTGAAGCTGCCTTTTTTTTCTTCAAGTTCCATTTTTCAAATATTACATGTAATGAGAAAATACAGTAATCTAGGAATTTCTCAGAAGGTTTTTTTACTGTTGGTCATTGAGGTTAATGATTTGACTGTTAATAGACTGTAGTACAAGGGATTGAATATCTTGCAGACTCTTAACCCTTGTAGATACTTCCATGGGGTTTGAACTTTTTTGAAAATCTTGTCTAATTTGTCTCCTTGTCATTTTCAGAATAATATATTGGGGTTTCTTTTTGGATAGCCTAACATGTCAAGTTCATTGTACGAGAAAAAAATGGCCAGTGATCCCTGAAGACATGCCTGTGGCTTGCTGATTTCATCAGTGTGTTACAAACATTAAATAGCATTGTGACCTCAACACTCGTGGGCATAGACCTGTCTTTATTAGGATGCAAGCATAAAAATATCCTGTAATAAGCTTTAAGGTGTGAGTTTTATTGCTGGATTTCAAAGGATTTTGTGTCAACAGATATTTCCAAGCTATAGCATTACCTTTCTCTAAGTAGATTTTTAATAAACTCATTAATGATTTATACTTTGGAAGTTTCAAGTAACAATTGGGCTATCAATTTTGAAAATGGATCAAAATTAACCAGTTACTGGTAAAAAGAAAATTGTGTCAAACTTGATCCTTTTCTGTTTGCCTGAAAAATAACTTTGTGGTATTTATTTATTACTGTATTACAGGAATACAAAGTTTTAGAGCACCAGGCAAAAGTATTTAATAGAAACTAAAGCGATCTACAAATATGTAAGAACCAGAACTGGGCTTTGTTTGTTGGTTTCTTATTTGGTTGGGTTTTTTTAGATGCTGGTTCTTGCTGATAATTTAAACGTGATAAAAAAATCATAACATTTTCATTTTAGATACCAGAG
This sequence comes from Sylvia atricapilla, assembly GCF_009819655.1. Classification (NCBI taxonomy): domain Eukaryota; kingdom Metazoa; phylum Chordata; class Aves; order Passeriformes; family Sylviidae; genus Sylvia; species Sylvia atricapilla. The sequence goes on along the minus strand of NC_089140.1, from coordinate 115,215,580 downwards.
CATTTTTGTTCATTACCCAGTTAAAACTTATTATTTGCCTGACTCACTGCTTAGATTGAGGGGATTTTATGTCTTGGGATCAGACTTGAAGGCAAGGAAGGGTAGACTGGGGACACATTTACTTATTGTTACTTGTCTTGATATTGATTTTTTTGATCCAGGCTGCTATTCCAGGTCAGTGTGGTAAAGTCACAAGTTTACAATATGTGCTGTTAATTACACAGCACTGGGAACAGTACAGGTGCTCAGTGGCTGAAAACCAAAATATAATTTTCAACTCTTACAGGTTTAACCAGTGTTTTGTACAGGATATCTCATGCAGTCTCTGCCTACTGTTACTTTTTGATTTATTTTTTAAGTCTTCCTGTCATGTGCAGCATTAAATTACTATTTTAAATCTATGCTAAACATAGATACAAATTCTTGTTGTAGGACCACATAGCAGTTGATAGTGTGTGAATTTGGTATGCCGGTCATCTTGGTGTCACAAGTATCTTTGGAATACCTCCTTTAGGTCTTTGGAAAGCAGTCAGCCCAAAGCTCAGCTGCTTAGTTGCATGTTGAAGATCCCCATTGCTGTAATTTTATAGCTATTATGATTTGTATCCTATTTTTTTCAGGCCTTCACAACACTGTTTGCCTACTTATGCAACATGCCAGAGTCTGATCAGTACCCTTGCTGTCTGTAGATACTTGTTAAACCTCCTGGCAAGCCTGAAGTGTCATCATGTGCAGTGATGGTTCTCAAGAGGGACCCTGTTGATACAGGAACCATCAGTGGCTCTGTTTATTTATGTGGAAGATATTTCTTCTGTGAAGATAAAAAGCTCTGACTGTACTGTAGTAACGTGTGATGAAGCTTGAGTTTTCTTTTACAGCTTTATGGATCATTAACACAGGCAAATGAAATTTAAATACTTCAGCAGTAAAGACTGAGATGAGTTGAGAAATTCCAGAACATTATTCCAGAGTTCACACATCATGATCTTCAGAGTTCATTATTGGCAGTAATTGGTCTAGATTTGTTAGCCAATAGTGAGATGCAAGTCTGAAAATTTTGCTTATCATATTAATTTTGAAAGGGGGACATTTTGTGACGTAGTCTGCCCCAGTAAGTTTGCCCCAGTTGCAGTGGGTGCTTGAGAGAAGTAGAGACCTGTGATTGCATTTGTGGAGACTTGATGTCTGGGCTCTGTCTGCCTGCAGAAGTGACTCGTTGCAGCCTGAAAATAAAGGAAAATGCAGTTAGAGTAAATGGACTTGCAAGTACAGTAGCAACAAGCATAGAAATGATAGGAAGAGGCTTCAGAAAAACATGGAAGGCTCTGTGGAGAGTGGGAGGGGATGATAAATACAGAAAATTAATTTAGCCTATATGATGGACAGTGTTTGAGGAAAAATGCTTTAACAGCTTCCAGCACAGCAATACAACCCATTTTCCAGAGAGAAAAGCTGAGGTCAGTGAGCAGAAGATCATTGCACTGGAAGTTGCTGGTCTCCTGCAAGAAGCTCTACAGTGATGCTGTCTCTGTGAGCCTGGAGAATGAGTACTCTTGTGGAAGAGACACAGAGAGGATAGCAAAAAGATAAACTGGATGCTGCTAGCAAACATGGTACTTAAAAAGAAGTGAAACTGTAGTTTCCCCACAGGACCTATTTAACCTGTATAAAGAGTTTATCTTGAGGTTTTTTGCATATCTTTGCTTTTTCTATTTTTTTTATTCATGAAGTCATCTGGTTCAGCAGCAGTAAGTGTTATGCCCAGGAAAGAATATCTCAAATTCTTGCCCACAGCTTCTGGATTTGGGAAGGTGAAATGATTTATAAAGTGACAAGTACAAAGATACAACAGTTTCTTAGAGGTAGTTATATTGAAAAATTTCAAAGAGAACTCTCTTGGTTTATGTATTTTGGCTTATGTTGTGCGTATTATGGTTACTGTGAATAACAGCCAGTGTTTTGATATAAAAACATGGCTTGTCTTGAATACATGAAGCATGCCTGCATTTACAAAAAACTTTAAAAATCTAGTAAATACCAGTGCTGTCAACAGGTGAATTTGGAAAGAATATTAAAATATGAGGAGTTTGTTAAAAGAATAGGTGGAGACAAAAGTAAGAGCCCAAGAATGAAGAATTCCAGAAGTGAATTCTATTGAACAGGAACAGACATTATAGATTTCTTGGAACTAAAATAGTTGTGGGACCACAAATGCCATTTCTCTGAAGCTCATGTTCCCTATGCCAATAGTGGCTGTTTCCTGATGAAAGAGAGTAGATTTTTTTTCAAACAAATCTGTTTGTTCTTGACTTCTTTTTTTATTACTTAAATAATAATAATTGGCATATGGATAATAAATGGAATGTATATGCTTATACATACTAGAAAGAAGAGCATTTTACTGGTGAATTGCTCTTTATGCATCTTAACATAGCTTTATTAAAAAGCTTTAAAAATGTGATAGAGCTTACAAGAGGTGAGTTTGTAAAGTCAGAAATTTTAAATTTGTCCGGAATGAATTCTGGTGAATGATATGTTGAAAAATGGGGTATAATGGTAACTGCGTGAAAGCTGCTATCTTTCATATCCTGACAATAATTCCATATGGCACAGAATAACCTTTGGGTCAGTTGGGGTCAGCTGTCCTGGCTGTGACCCCTCCCAACTCCTTGTGCTCCTGCATCCTTCTTGCTGGCAGGGTAGGGTGAGAAGCAGAAATGGCCTTGACTCTGTTTAAGCACACTCAGTGCTTAAATCTTCGAATTATCAAGGGTTTTCAGCACAAATCCAAAACAAAGCCCCATAGTAGATACTGCAAAGAAACAAGCCAAAACCAGCACAATGAGATCATAAAAAAACTGTTTTCAAGAGAGAAAAGTAAAGATAAGGCCATTTTGAAAAAGCAGCAGAGCAGTAGGACAAATATTTTGGAAACACAAGAGGTTTGAATATATAGACCCACTGTTACTTGTAGTTGCAGTAAAACCTTTATTGTTACGTTCTGTTCAAGATAACAACCACAACACAATTTTTTAAGTGCACAAGATGTATTTTCAATAACATTTTTTTCCCATTGTGAAATATGCTTTTTTAATGAACAAGTTGTGTGATTCACTCAGTTCATTTTTTAACTCTTGACATATTTACTGCTGTTTGAATACTTCTCTGGGGACTCTTGGTGTTTATTAGTGTTTTCACAGGCATTTCTAGTGAAGCACATCATGAGCGAAGTACAAAAAGCTCAAAATATGGGTGTAAATGAATACTAAGTTCTTGTTCAGATCAGATCAGTGCTGCACACGAACAAGTTGTACTTCCAGCTGAAGTTGTTTTTACTTCTCCTGCTGTGCCAGTATCCACTGGCATTCTCTGCAGCTGAAACACTCAGTGACCCAGTGTTCACCCTGTTGAGTTTTGCTCACTTGCAGCAATTTTTAAGTTGGTAGAGAAGGCATTTTCATGTTCTCCCTAATCTGGACCATTTGCATTTACTTGGTACCAGCACTGGCATTACTATGATCCTGGAATTAAATACTTTCAAAGACTTCAGTTTCCTATTTTTGTTTTGTTGTTGTTGAGGTTTGTTGTTAATCACATCAGTCCATGAACAGGCTTCCTGGGGGTTGAACAGAGCTACAGAGGAAGTATAAAATGTGGTTTGTGAGGAAGATGATGCTTCCTCAGAGGGCATCCATCGAGTGACTCAGTTGTGTTGTAAAATCTGGGCCAGTGTTTTCACTTAACATTGCAGACCAATATAATTTGGCTTGGCTTCAAAACAATCTAATTCCATCCATTCTAAGTGATTAGTTTCTGTCCTTCATTTTTTGTCATTGCATATTTTGCCTGGCATACATTGATCAGGGCTAGAGCAGAAAGCCTGGCTATATTAGAATAGTTTCCACCTAGGACATCAGAATCAAATGTCTAATCTTGTGTGTGTTGGAAGAGCATCAATTGATCATCTTCACATGTACACAAATTTTCCATATAGGCTGTTATTTTAAAAAGCTAAATTAATTCATTATTGAGGTGTGTGATGCAGTAAAGAGACCAGTGAAAACTTTCCCAACATGTAATATGTTTTATTAACTGTTACAAAATTTTCTCTTAGAATAAAAGAAATTTTTATTATTATTTGTAGGTTTTCACTGCTTCTCCTTAACCTGGAAGAATATTACTTTGAGCAGCACACGGCTAATCATATTATAAATAAAGATTGCAAAGATGAAAGGTACAAAACTTCTACATGCCTTAATTTATTGGGGTCATTCTAGGCTCATGTATCTTGAACACATGCAGAACTTTTTTATTGTTCCTTTTAGAAAATTCAGAGGCTCCCTAAAAATCTGTTCAAAGTCAATTATTTTTGAACCAGATGACAATATCCAGCCCATTATCAAGGTAAGCAGTGCAAACCTAAATTTCTTGGTAAGTAAGAATTCTCTTTAAAAGGCTTCTGAGAAAGACTGTATTTTTATAACTTGCTGCAGATACCGTTGAGGGATTGCATTAGTATAAAAGCCCCAGAAGATAATGAAGCAAATAACCCTTTCACACGGTAGGTAAATCTGGGATACTGTATGTATTTAACTTACTTTAAAGCCTAAATGCCCATAATTCCAAATATCTTATTTACATTTTAGGAATGCATCTGGAGGGATTTCTGTTGTGTGTAGCCAGGTAAGACCTGCATATAATGGATTCTTAATGTGTAAATGGGTGAGGTTACATAAGTGAGCAAGCTTATGTTCCTTAATGGTATTTTTCCTCATAGCTGTAGTCCTAGAGTGGGAAGTTCACTGACAACAAAATTAATTAGTGTCAAAAACTTAGCTTTAATGTGAAACTGTTGATGCTGGCAATTGCAAACTGTTAATGACTTCATTAAGTCATTAATTCAATAAACTGAACTTTTTGCCCTATGCATTTTATTATGGAGCTCAGGGAAACCCTAGAATTGAATGAAAGAGAAGAACAGAATGCAATAAATGTTGTTTTTAATAATCTTTACTTTGGTCTCCTTATTCTGCTTTCATCATGTTGTGTGGTAATGGCAAAGCCATCTCAGTCCCTGTGGCTCAGCTTTGTGAAAACTCTGGACTGTGCTCTGTGTCCACCAAATAGTTTTCAGAAGTTGTCCTGAAATATTGTCTTCAAGTTTCAGTCAGGAGTTGTGATTGTGGATGTATTCATCCTTAGAGTTAACCAAGGGGATACACTTTAAATTCAAATTGCAGTTGATAGGTGTTCCAAAGCTGTAAAACTTGTTTTTTTAAAAAAAGCTCACATGTTCCTTTCAGGATAGAATGGAGTTGAGGCGGGAAATACAATTTTAAATATTCCTGTGTATTTCTAAAATCCGTCTTTACCAATCCCCAAAACTGATAGCCTTGCTCAGTTACATGCTGCTGCAGTCAAAAACAAACTCAAGCATTTAATATTGTCTGTGCTAGAGAAGTCTGTGGTTTATGTTGAAGTAATCAGTATATTTAATTTCATTTTGAAACTGCTTCTGTGAAAAGTACTGTGTGTAATCTGTTTCTTGAGTTGGCAGGTTTTCTTGTATACTGAGTGATTTTAAGAAAAGTATTTCTAACTGCTCCAGGCAATGTTTCCACCATACATCATTACTCTATGTTCTGAGGAACAAGTGATTATAAGAAACATCTTGTAGGAAAGAGGAACTAAGTTTTAAGATGGCAAGTGTGATTAGCACCCCCCCCCCACTCCTCACATTTGTAGCTTGCCAGTCATTTTCCTATCTCTGAGGAAACGTTCTGAAATACTTGGGTGGCGTCATAAATGCTGGTATTTTGTATAAAAGTCACGTGGAGTTCCAAGTGTCAAGTAGCCACTAGTTGTATTATGACAGATCATGATCTAATTAAAAATACTGGTTTTAAGTAGAATTTTGGCCTTGTAGGAAACCATACATAGGGAATACTTGGAACACCTTAAACATCTTTGCCTTTTGGACTCAGAAAAAATTGTTACATACCCGGATAAGCAGCTTTTCTTTATGTAACAGACAACTTAGAACAAAATGCTTTCAAATATAGTAAATGGGAATAGTAATTTAGGATTATTTCAGTATTCTTTCTTGAGATAAAATTGGAGGAAATCCTCCAAAATAGGAAATTAATACAGTATGCTTAAGTTTTTGCTCAGCTTACAAGTAAAAAAACACTCAAACCATTTTGTCTACTTCTTATGTAGAGTATAGTTATAGTTATCCTGCAGAAGAGCAGTGAATATGAAGCAGGTTTCTCATTCTGATTCTCCCATGGCCTGATTCAGGTCTGTCGATGCTGATTACAGATGAAAGACACTGATGACCACTGTTTTTTAATGCAGCACTTAGAGAGGCATGCTGAGCTTATGGGCTTCTAAGCCTCCCACTTGCTTCCTTCTAGCTGGGTGTTTCTTGGAGTGGTCACTTGGTGAAGGTTGGCTCTGTTGTCAGCTGGTGGGAATGGGGAAGGCTGTATGGAGCAGCCAGAAGGATTGTGCATACAGAGCATCATCCACATCCGTTCTTGCCAGTTTAGTCCTTGCCCTTGGTTTGGGGCTGCTGACAGGGTGCCTTGGAGTGTGGAACTGCAGGTGGGCTACCTGTAGGAAGGAAACTGAGGCACTGGGAAAGGACCTGTGATCAACCAAGTCTCTTGGGCTAGGAGTAGACCACAGTCAGTTGTCACCCCAGGACAGCAGTACAGTGTTTTGTTCCGTTCAGAAGCAGTTCTAAACTTAAGCCTGAGATTTAGCAAGTTTGAGCCTTCTCTACTAACGGCAAAACCACAACTTATCTCTGGCTTGTCACCTTTGAGATGGTGGATAATAAGGCACAGCGTGCAAATTAGAGTGCTTACAGTCAGGTCTTTTTATAGGAATTATGAGAATGTTCTGAAGAAGGAGAGTAGTTTTATGTGGGTTTTGGAGAGGAAAGATGTTCTCAGAGATGAGGCTAGCACCAGAGAAATAAAACTGTTCAAAAGCATGGTATTGGATGAGGGAGGAAATCTGGTGTTCATTGAGGTTGGAGCTGGCAGCAAAACGTTTTGCAGCAGAAGAAGGGCTTTCATTTGAGAAAGTTTGCGCAGTGTATGTTGTGAGTTGCCAGTCTGGAGTAATTCCTGTTTGGCCAGAACCTTGAGCCACTAAAAGAGGGGGAGGATCTGCCCCACTGTAGCTGTGTGTATTTGCTTTGGTATTGCAACTCCTTGAGGGTCATATGATTAGGCTAAAAGCCCACTAATCAACTCTATAAGTAAGCCTCTGAACTGAATTGCACTCTTGCCCTCCTTGCAGTTAGCTGTTATAAAAGCTCATTGTTTTTCTGCAGTTTATCTGGGGTAGTTAAAGCAGGATATTACAACCCAGTGTTTTGCTTGCCTAAACAATGTTCTTAGCTTTTACCAGTCCTTTGGATTAATTTTATTACTTTTTAAGATGTGAATCTGTAATGTCTGTTTCTTTTTCAGGTTTTCCTCATTAAAGAAAGAAATGTCATTGCACCCTATAAAACAGTAAGAGTAAGTATGTATTTTTTCACAGCTCTTAGCAAACTCTGTAAGGATTTATGTTCTTATTTCTGAAAGAGTGAGATAATTATCATTTGAAGAATATGACAATGAAGCTTAAAAAAAAAAAAAAGTAATTGCATATTAAAAAAACGTCTGACCTCTTCTCTGATGGCTTTCTGATACTTCTTGGAGGACATGCTCAGACTTGGCACTTGCCATTTACCTTGATGTGCAGCTCTATGGGCTCAACAGTCAGACCTATCAGCTGACTGCTCATGTACGTACAGTGGATGCTGCATCCTTGCTAAGTGGATTCTCCTCAGTTCTGCTCAGACCTGAGAGGAGAAATTGCTAGTTGGTGTTTCCCAGATGAGTGCCTCTCAGTTTAAAGAAGTGGCAAAAAGGGCTGCTCACAGCAGAAATTGGAGCTTACTCCTGGTTGCTTTCTGCTCATGGGGTCAGTCTGCTCCAATTCTGAGCCTGGAGGCTTCAAGGCATACAAGTAAGGGTTCTTTGCTTAAATTGTGAGATTAGTTAAGATACAAATGCAAAACTTATATTATGCAGAGTTAATTCAATTTTTCCCAAGAATTGAAAAAGACAGAATTATATTTTTTGATGTGTTTAAGTAAGAAACTTCTAGAATGATGGAGTCCTTAAGTTTGTATTACTGTAGTGAACAGCAAAGAGGCAAGAGAGGATCTCTGTTCTCTCAATAGGTGCTTTAGGTGAGTTTTGTGATTAGATCTACCTCTGAACTAGCACTTAAAAGTTTTTTTTCTGTTTTTTTTTTTTTCGGGTTTTTGGTTTTTGTTCTTTGTTTTTTTGGGGTTTTTTTTTTTTGTTTTTTGGTTTTTGGTTTTTTATTGTTTTGTTTTGTTTTTTGTTTTTTGTTTTGTTTTGTTTTGTTGGTTTTTTTTTTATTCTGGTAATTCTTCATGTGTTGAACCTATTCTGTCTTCCATGATCTGTTTTGCAGCCATGTGCAAGATTTATTAAGTATCAGACAAATACCTTATTCCATGCCAACGCAATGATAAAGAAAAGAATCAGATGGTTGTTTGGAAAGCTTTTCACTTCATTTTCTCCTAAGTTATGATTCATCCACAGCTAAAACATCTCTGACAGTTAACCATCACAATTTACTGTGCTAAAGTGCAGCTATGTTTCTGCATTTTAAAACAAGAAATCTAGTTCACCTTGAATCTTTTCTGATTTTTTCTGTTGCTGCTAAGTATCTTCTACTTGAATTGTTGCCAGTTCCACATATGTCACTGAGTGCTGTAATTGAGTAATACATTTTATCTTCTATGTCTTTATTTCATTGTTTCAGATCAATTACAAAATACTGAGCTGTTGTCTTTGAATATGGCTGGAGAGCTACAGAGACAACTGCTCACAAAAACTGTCACATTGTTGGCTGTAAGCAATAGTTATAGAACATTCATTAGGATTTCTGAGAGCTGTGTTTTTTCTTGTTGAGGGAAAACTATGCTCTGTGTGAAATGTTGCAAGGCTTTTATCTAAATTGCTACTGAATTTCATGTCTCCCTATAATCCAGTTCCATTTACTTTTTGAAGCATGCTTTCCTCTTGGGTTGCTGTCAGTTCAGCTCAGATCACATACATTACACTGAAGACCATCTAGATTTTCATGTCTTCCTTCCTTCGGTTTAAAATTAATCCAGTTGTACATGCTGATCAATGTCTTGCTTTAGTCTTACCGATGCCTTGGTTGTCTTTTTAGCCTGAGAAATCACAAAATGCTACAGAAACATGTTGATACTGTCTTATACTACATTCAGGGGTCATAAAAGGATCCAACAACCTTAGCTAAATACGAGTTGTATGTAAAGTTAATACCAGTTGATCAATACACATACTTCTAATATACTTAAGTTAAAACCCAGGAATGTCTATTATAAAATGACACTTAAGAAAGCTGAGAAAATTTTGTAGGGGAAAATGAGTATTCTACATATGCTGGATGGTACGTTAGTGAGGCTTTTGTAAATGCCTAGTCAAAATAGGCTGTGATTTGATTTGGGATCTTTTCAGCTCAAAACTACTTCTCTAGATGACAATAACTAACTTCTAGCCTAGTCTTTAAAGGTTTGATGGGCTGGTGTCTTTCTTCTCTGAGAAATACAGTAGCTATTTAAAATGTAACATGCCATTTGCTAGTTCTGTATTTGCATGTATTTAAAATAGATATTAAAATAGGCAGAACAGGTACTACTTCTGCATTTACTGATGTTTGCACTACATTAACTTATTCACTTCAAAGTTATTGTGCTAATTGTATTAAACAACAGACAAAATACTGCACAGAGCTTTCCACGGGGAAGATATATTTGTAAAGAAAAAAGATCAGCTTTTACGTCTGCTTTGAATCTTTGAGATATAACACAATCTTTAATAGCATAGCTTTACCAGATTTATTAATTAGGGGTTTATAGTTTAGTTGGATTTTTTTCCCCACTGAATTCTATTTGAAATTCATTCCTAGTAAATGCACTTTTAATTTTAGGGTAAAACAGAACACCTATTCGAACTGGATGTTGCTTGGAATGTAGGAGATGTTGTGCAAACTCTACATCAGGTATGTAGTTATTTGATATCCCTGCATAGTTCATCACAGCATCTTTTGATAAATATTTAGTCTAGAGTTTTATTTGTTCTCAAGGTGAAAACCTTGGAGTATCTATTTTTAAAATGTAGAGTTGAACACAGCAGCTAGTTCTGACAGCTGTTGTAAGTGATCCATATTAGCTTTTAGTATGCATGCTGGTACTGTGGAGACAAAGTAGTAACATGGCAGTAGCAGTGAACAAATGTGTCCTACTTTAAAAAGAAATTGTAATAGATCTTTCAGCATGCAATCACCAAGAATACTAAAGCCCCTCCTGTTTCTGTTGACTTTTGAGCTGTATGGGACATCTCTGTGCTGTTTCACTTAAATCTTGCTATTTAGCTTTACAGGGCTTCTTGTCTAGATAAGATGGGAGATCAAGCTGCGATGGTGAGTATCTGATTATTTCTAATATCCCTGTTTAATAGGGGAATTGTGGTATCATTGTTTAGTAATTAAGTTCTAATTGCATTTGAATCCGAGACCGTACTAATTTTTCTTTCCTTCCACATTAGATAACTGCTATATTGCAATCACGCTTGGCTAGAACTTCATTTGATAAAAACAGGTACTTTTCTAATCACTTTCTACTGGGAAATCATTATCATCTTGTTGGTTGATTAGTCTTCTGCAGTGATAGTTAGATGACTGGTTGAGTTAGTCTAAGTTCTCTAATTCAGAGAGGTAGCGTCTTTGTATTCTGAAGCATCTGGAATGAAGACTGGGAAATTCTTTGTTGTGAAGATGAATTGTTACTTTGTCTTCAAAACATTTCATTTATCTATGAATTTGTTGCAAATGGGCATCAACATATGCCAAATAAAACTATGGTTTTAGAAAAGTCAGCTGGCTTACTGCTCTGAGACTGGAGCAGAATGTAGCAGTGTTCCTTTCTGGAGTGCCTGTTAAAGTGCAGGTCCCAACAAAGAACTTTATTCCTGTGTAAAATAGGCTTAGTGAGTTGCCATTATGATGTCCCAAGGCTATAAGCTAACTAAAAACTTTCTAAATAATTTAAGAGTGCCTCTACCAAAGTAAGAACTGGAGGTAAACTTACTCCTTTTCTTCACTTGTAGATTTCAAAGCATTTCTGAAACGCTGCATATGGAATGTAAAGCAGAAATGGTGACGCCACTGGTGACTAATCCAGGGCATGTGTGCGTTACTGATGCTAACTTGTACTTCCAGCCTCTTAATGGATATCCTGTAAGTGCCTCATAGCTGGTCTTGCATACAATGTGAGCACGCTGCCCTGCTAGTGGACAGTTTTAATTTTCTGTACTTTTTCTCTAAAATGCACGTAGAGCACATCTCCAAGAAGAATATTTTCACTTATATTTAGAAGGTCATTATTTTCCTTTGATCTCTGCTGCTCTGCTGCCTTCAGTGTATCTCTTCCTCTGAGGCTTCATTCTGTGCTTAACTTGCTTAAAGTTTACCTCCTACTGACAAAGCACAAAATGTCCTTTGCTCATTTGCTATTAATATTTGAAGATCACTATTTGTAGCATTTAATTTAAGATAAATTTTTCAATCTTAGTCTGATACTGTTCAAAGTTAGTGAGAGCTTTACATGTAGCTTACTTTGGGAGCTCTTAGCTAGGTTTCCTATTAAACTGATAATTTCTTTCTTTGGAGGAAAACTGACTGCATGTTGCAGATGGATTACTGCTTTGGGACTTGTCATGGAAACAACAGTGATGGTCTTATTAGCAGGACACTGACTTAGCTGTAATTCTGTGAAATACCTTAAGTATGGGCATGGCAGTAGCACGATCACCAGAAAGACTTTTAAACTAGAACAGGCTAGATTCAAACTAGACAGAGAAAAAAAAATTACTGTGGGGATGGTGATACACTAGCATAAGGTTGTCTAGAGCAGTGGTGGATGCCCTGTCCCTGGAAATATTCAGGGTTAGGTGGGACCACACTCAGAGTAACATTGTCTAGTTAAAGATGTCCCTGCTCATTGCAGTGAGGTTGGACTAGACAGCCTTTAAAGTCCCTTCCTAGCTGAATTACTCAATGATTCTGACATGCTGTAAGTCAGTCCAGGCAAGGGGCATGCGTTTCAGCGGGATAACGGTGCCATTCTGATTCCACCCGGCAGGTGGCACCCTTGGCACAGTTTGCCCAGCAGCCCGATGGCTCCCATTGAATACAGTGCTGCTGCTCTGGTGCGCGGGCATTGCTGCTGGCTGCAGGCTCGGGGATAAAACACTGCTGCTTACTTATTCCTAAACTGCTCTGCTACTCAGGCAAAAACCAACAGCAAAGACAAGCTTCCTCTTTTCAACATAACTGCTTAGCATAACATCACTATTCCACTGCTAAAATGACACGGATGGATATTGTTTTCATATTGCTAGTATCTGTTGTCAAGAAAAACTTCAGATTGTCTGAGGAAGTTAAGGTAGAAGAACATAAACCTACTAGAACCTCTCCATCTTTTCTTCCCCCTCCTTCATCCCCCACAGAAACCAGTAGTACAAATAACACTGCAAAATGTGCGTCGCATCTATAAAAGAAGACATGGGCTGATGCCACTGGTAAGCTCAAGTATTTATTTTATCATCTTGCTATATATAGGGTTTCTTAAAGGGACCAGCTGAAACAGTCTGCATCATTAGTAAAAGCCATGTGCTCTTTAAAACTCTATATTAAATAGTGGTCAGTACTCAATGATCCCTTCCGACTTTTTAAGTGTTTTCCTCCATCGCCAAAAAGATGAAAACAGAGTGAAATCTGACAAGGATGAAAAACTTCTTTCATAAGCATTTAGCATTGGGGAAGGGAGTACTGTTAGGGAGCAATTCATTCCATTTATTTCAAGCACATCTCACAGGATAGAATGAATTTCTCTCTCATGGTGTATTTTCTCTGGATTGATTCATGGAGGAAGTTTGGTCACTGCTTCATATTGAGACTAATGTGGAGTGATGGGTCCCTCTGTACATGACTGAGGAATGACAAGAGCTCTGCAGTGAAACCTCAGTAGTGTGCTTTCAGCACTGAAATTTCAATCTTGTAGAATTTTTTTTTGTCTCAAAACACATTCAAGCCAAATGTACTTTTTTTTTTTTTTTTGTCTAAGTGAATGGAGTGATGCAAAGAATTAAATGTCTGTTACCTAGGCTTAGTCAATCCAGACAGAGCTCAGTGTAAACTGAATGCTGCTATGATTGGAAATAGGAAATTTAGTATGTTAGATGTTGTGGGCAAAACTGCTACCCAGTATAGAGCCATAAGTCTTAGATATTAATAACTGGAACTTTCTGTTCAAAAACACAAGTACTACAGTTTGTCAATAATTGCTCTCATTTGTTTTCCTCCCCTTTAACTTTCCAGGGACTTGAAGTATTTTGTACAGAAAATGATCTATGTTCCGACATTTACTTGAAATTCTACAACTATCAGGATCGAGATGAGGTCTATTTCCTTATTGCAACATATATAGGTTTGCGGTATTTATTTATTAATGTAGTGTGTAGTACCTTGTGAAGGGAAATTTGTCTGGACTTTGCTCTGTTGATGTGTGGAAAGAAGTAGAAAACTAAACAGATTATAAGCTGTAAGAATTTTTAATAGAAATAAGCAAAGAGCAGAATGAATGCTGTGAAATGGTACCAATTTTCTTGTGTTTGAGGAGCTGTCTGTGAAAGCTGAGGTGACATTATTGAGGCAAAGCTAATTTTTTGATTTGCAACTTGATATGCACTGTCATTTAACAGCCTCCTTTTCCCCTCCTCAAAAAAAATCAAACAAGTGAAACAAACAAAGCCACAAAACACTATCTTCAAAACAAAGGATAAGTAAGACACGCTCAGTTAAATTGTGTTTTGCTGAAAAAATATAGATTGGCTTGTGTGTGCTCCCCCAAGTCCTCAGTTAAGACCCTGTTAAAAAACTTCCTGTAATAGGTGGATTTCCAGTGCACGCATAAATATCTGACCTTTCCTCAGTCCTAGGAGTGGTTGATAAAAATTTTCACTTTAAAACACTTGAATTCTTACTTCTATATGCATCTCATATGCATTAATTTCTAGAAAGTGATGGGGTTTTTTTTTTGAGATTGTAAACAGAAACTTCCTAAAATATGTGTGTCCTGGGGAAAAAAAAGGAGAAAAAGACTGAGTTTTTGGGTAATGTGAAACACTGAAACTCATATTGAAAATGTTTATGTAAATTTTGTGTTATTTTGTTATTGTACCAAGACTCTAGTTCTGTTTTAATGAATTCACCTAAATATCCGTTGACATTTCCCTCCTACTTGACAAAAAAAAAAATGGAAAGGCCACAAAGGAATGATAACTTTTCTTTAGAATTGTTTTAGTCTTCTAGATTTTTCTTTGAAAAGGAAATAGATTCTGACATCATTTGCTCTGTTACTGAAATAACTGCATGCTGTTACCCTGCTTCAGACTTTTTCTGGATAATTCTCTAAGGTGAAATTTCAAGGTGTAAATGAAAATGCTGATGATGTTGGAGCTTAGAAATAAAAAAAAAAAAGAGTGATCCCCTTCTTTAAAAGTGTTTGTAGCACCTCAGTATCTCTCTGGCAGCAGAAGAGCCTCTCTTTGAAGGTGCTAATACTTTTTACTTGTAGAATTTAAAATACTAAAGTGAAAGAAAGATTGGAATATGACTTTCCACCCTATGCTGAGCTAAAATAGAGGCCTGCCGTAATCTAATCCAAGTTTCTTTCTTGCCATCATACCGTGGTTGCAGTGCTTCAATTCTACTATTTCAGCCATTTGCCCAGGTGCTGCATAGTGAATCAATGGAAGAAAGTGTAAGAATAAATAAATAACCTAATTTTCCAGCTGCTTATCTTGACATTACAGCTAATAAGCAGAGAGTAGTGCAGTTTAAATTTCTTGAGCTCCTGCCTTCAAAGAGAACTCCAGGTGCATAATTCCTGTTTTCTTGAGTGTGGGTTCAGGTTTTCCTTTTCTCTGCTCTCTGAAATTAAATGCTGTTCATGTACATACCTGACTTTTTTCCACAAGTTACTGATAGTGGGTGCCCTTAGTTGCAGTAGAAAAATAGATTTAGTTTTTTTCTTGACTGTAGCAGAACTGCTTCTAGGAATTTGAAATCTTAAAGGTTTGCCAGATTGATGAGAGAGTTGTTCATGATCTGCAAATATTTTTCCATTCCACATAAATATTCATCTGTTCTTACTGTGTTTGGTTTCAGCACTTCTTCTTTACGATTTTTTTGGCCAAATGCAATTTAGACCGTTTGCAGAGATGTTAAAAAATGTGTGAATTATGGTAGCTATGGAAACATGAAGTTTCCAATTAACTCTGACTTGTTCTATTAAGAAACCATACCCTTAATTATGTTATAGTATCTTGCATAATGTTAATTAGGGTATAATTTGGGGACCGAACTCCAAACCTCACAACTTTCAATGTTGTACTTTATTTTATTTTAGAAAATCATATTGCAGAGCACACAGCTGAAAGTTACATGTTGCAGTGGCAGCGAGGACATATATCAAATTACCAGTATCTTCTCCATCTCAACAATCTGGCTGATAGAAGCTGCAACGACCTCTCCCAGTATCCTGTATTTCCTTGGATCATAGCAGACTACTCTAGTTCAGTTTTGGGTATGTATGTATAGAAAAGCAGGTTAGTGCATCATGACCAACCTGAAATGTGGATTGGGAGGCCTTGTACACTGCATGAACTTCATGTTACATCAAAATGAACCTGGCATCAGTGGTCTTGGATGTTTTCTTGTGCACTTACCCCTCCCCTTTGGCTTAAGGTGCAAAATACCTCTCCTTTTTCTGTTAAGTATTGCACTCCTCAGATACAGAGTATGTACCAAACATCTGCTTAGTTGCTTTGCAGATCAGCAGTACTGAGCAGAGTTTCTGTGATTCTTATAAATGGAAAAGAACCACTAATTTTTTTTTTTTAAACAAGTTAGATGCACTGAAATATGTAGAATCCAGGTGTTCTTTTATAATTCTTAGCATTGCAGATTGAATGCAAGAGGCTGACAAGGCTTGTGCCCAAATAAGCTCCTTGATTAAGGGTCTTAGTGCAGTTTGTGATGGGATTTTGTCCTTTTGAGGTTTGTGTCCCTCTGCAAGAAGCAGAGTAGGGGAATCTTATGGTATTCATCAGCACCTGCTCAAACACTTCAATCTGATTGTATGGTGGGACTGACAGAATGTTTAATGAGTAGCAAGAAGATGATACCAGCTGCTTTTAAGCCTTTGATAGCAGGACCTTGACTATGTGATACTACTTGTAATTACTGTCCCATATATTAACTATTAGTTCTTAAGAAAGAGGTATGAGATTATATGTATGTAATTATATGAGATTATATGTATGTATATCTACTTGGAAGGAAGATGAGTAGCCATTTATAGAAGGACTTTATGGGGTTGCAGTTAGTAGGGAGGGAGAAAATACTAAAGGGGTTCTGTGTTGGCTTTTGTTTGCTTTGTTGCTGCTTGGATAGGTTGGGGGTGCTTTTGGTTTGTTTTAAAATATTGATTAGATTACATTAAAGTCTAGTAGAATGCTTGGAATCTATTACCAAGCATTTGTTTGGGTTTGTTTTTTTTTTAAGATCTGACAAAGCCTGAAACATTTCGTGACCTTAGTAAACCAGTTGGTGCCCTGAATAAGGAGAGGCTGGATAGACTCGTGGTATGTATGTCTTGGCATTTATATGCTGAACATTTTGAGCCTTGTACATATTGTCAATAAAAGGAGCTTTGTCCAGCAAGCTTTGGGAATTATGGCTTATGAATTATTGTATCAAAAGTTAACTATAAACCTTATCAAAAGCAAACTTACCTATCACCATTCCACATTTATTTTCCAGCTTAATTTCATCAGAGCTGGTTTTGTCAGTACTAATCTAAAATTATTTGAATCCATTTCCTCTCCCTTACTACCTTTTCATTCGTATATACTTTTAAAAGTTGTGCCTTACTTTTAAAATAATACCCTGACTGAAATAAGTTTTGTATATATATGGTGGCACTGATATGCTATAAACATACATGGATTTATGAAACTTCAAAACCCACGGATTTAAATGTGTAACGTAAACCACATGTTTGAAAAAAATAAGAAAAAGTAGTATAAATCTTAAGTATTTCCATTTAAGAAAAATACTGAATTTGACAGAGAGAGTACTTCAAAGGGGGGAAATTTGGATCCATGGAGGTCAGAGCATTAACTTGAAAATTCTATATGCTTATAATAGTGCCCTAAGTTTTTCTATTTCTCAGGGTAGGCAGGCTTTCCTTTCGTAAGCTGTCAAACACCTACTTAGAGACCTAGAAGATCCTCAGTTAATTATTTGTGTAAAATTATTGTCTTCTATGGAAACTTAATTATTCCAAAATAATTTACAGAACATTAGAAAAAACTTTGCCAGAATAACTCCATTATATTGATAGAAATATTAAAATATTTCAAAATCATATAGCTTCCTAAGATTTTGGAAGGCAAGAATGCGAACAATATTGTGTTTACAGTAACAGTAAGATCTGACTTTCCTCAAACTGTTATTGGCTTCATGCTTACTGCAGTAAAAGACATTCTGCTTATATTATGATACATTTTAGAGTAATTTATAGGAGCTTCAGACGGGAAGGAATCTTCCAGGGTGATGGAAGTCAGTATGTTCTTCCATACTCTCATTGAATTTGATGTGAAAGACAAGAAGGAAGCATTTGTTTGTACTTTGAATTTGAGTCCTGCAGTTACGTGTTAAAGTGAGGGGGGAAAAAACACTGAAAACCTGAAGTTCTGGATGATCAGTTATGACAACTATTTTGCCATATTGATTTACTGCTCTGATTAAAGCTGCATGGATAATAGAATTTAAGAGGGTTTTTTATCATTAGAAGAAAAATTGAGGCTTGGTGGTCCTAGTCTGTGTCTTTAAAAAGAAACAGTGTGTATGTGTTCAGTATTGAGGGAAAGCAGGAGTGCTGATTTGAAACAGGCGTTTCTTTGTTCTTCCTATATTGCAGACACGTTACCAGGAAATGTCAGATCCCAAGTTCATGTATGGAAGCCATTATTCTTCTCCGGGTTATGTTTTGTTTTATCTTGTTAGAGTTGGTAAGACACCTTTTATATGCTCTCTGAGCAGACAGTTACCTCCAAAGCAGACAAGGTTTGGAGCAAGCTGATGCTGTTTTTCTTTCCCTTTAGCTCCAGAATACATGCTCTGTCTGCAGAATGGAAAGTTTGATCATGCTGACAGAATGTTCAACAGGTTTGTTTACATTTTGTCTATAACTAGGCTGGTTTTGTTTTCAAATACACATCAATGGGGAGGGCAAAACCTTAAAAAAAATTTTTTTAACAGATGTGTGATTGATTTGTCTTATCTAGCATTGCAGAAACCTGGAAAAACTGTTTGGATGGTGCAACAGATTTCAAAGAGGTGAATAGCTGGAAAATTATTCAAATCTTCTCATCTGCTTAGCTTTCTCATCTACTTTTGATTTGAGAGTGTTTGTTGGAGTGTGTTATGTTGTTTTTTGTTGTTGTTTGTGCTTTTCAGTTGTGTTGGTTTGGGTTTTCTTTTGGTTATTTTTGTAAGGCTGATGGCTGCATTTTATGAATCCTTTATTAACTGTATATTAACCCTGTATTAACTCCATGTTTGCTCATCTGTACCTGCTTTCTGGCTTTTAGTTTAACATAAGTATCATTTTGAATGTTAATTGAAATACATGGGAATTACTAGAATGTGGATTAAGGTGTAAAAGACAATTTTATGTATTGTCTGCTGAAATCTTATAAGGATTTGGCTGTATTGCAACACTACATCTGGAGAGTTAAACTGTAATAGTAGTAAGATCTGAGAAACCCTAACTTGTAGGTCACTGTCACATAATAAATACTGTTAAACTCCTTTATCAAAGAAACATTATTTAATACATTGATGCTTTTAAAAAAACAGTCTGCAGTTAATGGTTAGATATGGTGATATTTAAACTTGAAAGTTTAAGCTCTGAAACTTCTGTCATAATTTTAGTTTTATTCTAGATTTTAGTCTTGACTCTTACTTGATGTCTTAAAAATAAGAAGGTGGCTATGCATTGAGAGTTCTGAAGATACTTATAGGTATTTCAGATTTATATGTCACACATTACTTGTTGAAAATGTGAGCCATTGAATTTAGCAATTTAGCTCAGAGAACTGTCTTGTAGGGAAAACCTGGAAAATCTGCCCAACTTTAGTGCTTGACATATGAACTTCAATAACTGTCTTTCCGATGAATTATCTGTTTAAGTGATCAAAACTAAGCTAATATCAAAACTTGGTTGTTTTTTGTTTGTTTTTTTAAATTACAGTTGATTCCAGAATTTTATGAAAATGATTCTAGTTTCCTAGTAAACAGTTTGAAGTTAGACTTGGGAAAAAGGCAAGGTGGAAAGATGGTTGAAGATGTAGAGCTTCCACCGTGGGCATCAGGTAGAGTAGTCAAATTTCTCTTGTGTTATTAATTAATTCAAGATTGCTGGCTTTGTGATTCTTCCTCAAAAATGTCCATTCATTTTTTTTCTAAATGATCTCTTTCTTTAAAACACTGACATAATTCATAGGTGCTTTTAGTTTTCATGAGAAAATTGAGGTTAGTGTTTAGTTGGTTTTTCAAGAACGAGGTGGGAGAGAGATGGATACCAATACTGAACAGGATATTTTCTCCTTTAATTAACCTTTCTGTTGTCAGGTCCTGATGACTTTCTTCAGAAGAGCCAAGAGGCTTTAGAAAGTCCATATGTGTCAGAACATCTTCATGAATGGATTGACATCATATTTGGGTACAAGCAGAAAGGAAGTGAAGCAGTTGCAGCTCACAATGGTAAATACACATTTATAGAACTAGGGAAAAAACGGGGATACTTCATTTTGGGCAGGAATGGCAAATCACAACATATCTGTAATGCTTATTTTTTTTAAAAATGTTCATAACTGTGCTTTGAATGCTTGATCCTTATTGGAAATAGTGACTTACTTGGTAGTATTACCTTCACGGTGATTTGCATCTTTGAAGATGAGCTTCAGAGGGTGGACAAGATGGTTCTGTTGCATTGCTGGGAATTGCTTGCACATCACAGTGTGGCAATATAGTATGGGATTAGTGTTACCCAGTTAAAAATGGGAGCCTCCAAATAAACATATATTTAACTTTACTCCACTGGCATTTCAGTGAGAGAATTTCAATGCAATTTCCCCCTCCTCCTGAGAGAATTGGCAAGGGAAAGAAAGAGCTATTGGGCTCCAGGTCTTTGGAGCAAGAATAAAGGAAAGAGTGTGTTAGTTTGTTCTTGTATACATGCACATGACTGCATGTGAGACATTTCACTGTTTTTGCAACCTTACTCTGAACATGAATCTAGTCACTATGGTCCCTTAAAAAGGAGGATGTTGTTATGTGACTGCTGTGTAGATGTGTGTTCACACCTAATAATATTACTAATGATTAAGTTACTCATCAGTCTGACATTTTAGCTGTGTATGTTACTACTCGATAAGGAAGTGCCCTCTTTTTAAAAAAAGAGTAGCAGATCAGATTTTTAGGGTGTTTATTCCAGAAGCCCTGATCCTTTTGAAGAGCTACAAGTAACAGAAAATGTTGAGGTAGTTTGCATTTAACGAGATAGAGTAAGTTTAAAAAGAAATCTTTCTACAACAGTGGTAAGAGTAGGAATAAGCAGCTCCTCATTTTGGTATTCAGTACTTTCTACTTCCAGGCTAAGGTAGTTGAGGATTGTTTTGCTGGGGTTTGTTTGGTTTTGGGGTGGGTTTTTTTTTTTGCTCTTTGGTTGGGGGTGGGTTGGGTTGTTTTCCTGCTGTTCATTTCTTTCCAGTGTACCTCTTCCCTGTGTCCTTAACATATGATGGGCTATATTTTAGAATTGTTGGGTTTGGCATCCAGTCATACTGTGCACATAAGTGTCAGTTACAATGTACTACAGACTTTAAATACAGTAAATCAGCATATAAATTATGGCACCTATATTTTTACCTGTCAGAAGAGAGTACTAATGAGAGCACTTTTTATACATAGTGTGCTGCTTCTGCTGCAGTATGGATTTTTATTAGCATAATGAGTTGCAGACATTTAAGTAGATAAGAGAGGCAGAAAGGATCTGTGTATGAGTGAACTTAGGTCAAAGCAAATATTCTTGAGCAGAGGCCTCGAAGTCATTTGCGTCATTGCAATTCACCTGGAAAGGTAAATACACAGATCTTTCTGATCCTTCTTTATTACTTTCTGTTCCCTATCTGAAAATTATCCAGTTATGCAACTGTGCTTGCCTCCTTATTTATTTGTTTGTTTATGTATTGGGGGTAGGTATTTAATGATGCTTAAATAAGCAATCATTCCTTTATGAAAGTACTGATTTCTTCTGAAATTTTCTGAAAATCTCTTGGAAATCCTAAGTTTTTTCAGGTAAAAAAACAGGATTAAAATGTAAGACCTCAAACTCTAATGCCTGCTGAAATAATTTATTTGTGAGTGAAAAATGCAGCTCTGTTTATAGGAAGACGAACAAAATGAGCCTTGTATATCTACATCGTGCAAATAAACTTTTTTTTCCAGTGTTTCACCCATTAACTTATGAAGGAGGAGTGGATTTAAACAGGTAATTAACAAGAATCTGAATATTTTTGTTAAAGCAGTTAGCTAGGTTTCTCAGTATGTCTCCACGTTCTCTGCTGGTTGTAAAAGGGCTCTGTACATGAATGGTGTTGCTCTTCCATTTTATACTCCCAAATATGCAGAGACCCAGCATCATGTTCTCAGTTTTAGCTTGCATTGATTGTTATTTAAGCATTTCTTTAGTCTGGCTCTTTGGTGAAATAGCTTCATTTGTTCAATCATTGAGAATATTGCTATTTTACATAATCAAAGGAATGAAGCAGTTATATGATTGTAAATCTGCAGTAGATCAGTTGTATAAGAATGTGTGGTGGCCTATAGCGCTATAGTAACATGTAGTTCCATGCTTTCAGGGAAGGGGAGGGAAAAAAAGTACTTGCTTTCTTGGCTTAATTGTGTATCTTGCTTTGTGAAGTATTATGGACCCCAATGAAAAAGTAGCTCTGCTGACACAAATCCTGGAGTTTGGACAGACACCAAAACAGTTGTTTACAACCCCTCATCCTCAAAGGATAATTCCGAGATTGAAAAGCTTGTCTCGAACATCTAGTCGCAGCATTTCCATAGCTGAGTCTCCAGGTAAATGTTTAATAGATAAACTAACAGTGTGAAGGATTTGTAAATTTGAGTACAATCTTTCTCCCACAGGATCTCATTATACAACTCTCTTGGCTACTTTCCCTCTATGCCAACTCAAGATAAATACATGAAGTAAATCTTAAAGAAAAACAAAGCTAGAGCAGTTTCAAATTTGAAAATACAGGTGTTGCCCTGTATTTTGCTTTCTGTTCCAGTGGTTTCCTTTGACACTGTTCAACCTCTGCTTCTGAAGCTGTGGAAGGGCTATCATCCCTGGCCTTTCCTAACACTTTAATTTCAAGCTGATGTGACAGCAGTTTCAATGACCATATCTGCAGGCGTTCTAACTGATGCTAAGATTTGTTTGGGGTTGTAACAGGAGTATCTTAGGAGTAATCAATTAATTAGCTTGACCAAAGTAAACCCTAAGAACTTAAATTAAGCTTCTGATTTTTTTTTTTTACTTTTCCATGCCTTGAATGAAAAGCTGAACTGACATTTTTTTCCCCCATTAATACTACATACTGTAGGGACAGAGTTTATAGAATACCTTTCTTCTAGAAAAGGATTGTAATGCCCTCACAGGCTTCTGTTCAGGGCAGGACTTAAAACACTTCTCTGAAACTAAGATGTTATTGTCTTCATAATGTGTATAGTGATTTAACTATAAGTTGGGCTGAAGATTCAGCCCACATATCACTTGGAAAGATTTTTCTCATCTGATTGCCTTCAATTCACTTACCATTTGATAGCCTTCACTTTTAAGCAGAGGAGTGACAATAAGTGCTACTTAGCATGGCAACCTGTAGCATGCAATGGCAAGAGGGGCTTTGAGAGTTGTGTGGTGTGTGGTGATAATAATGGTCCTGTGTATTAAATAGATTTGCTGCCTAAGACATTAATTCACGCATCAACAGTTTCTCCTGGGTTTGAATGTTTTATAATTGACATCTAATTATCTGAATTTTGTTGCATTTTTTCATCCCTTAATTTTTGCAACAGTGAAATGAAGTTGTGACACACTTTGTACTTGTTTTTGTTGTTTTCCATTTTGGAATTTAATTCTGTAAAAGCACTAATTTGGTGAGAAAAATCCTATTTTTGACTGTGTAAGCCTATGCAAATTCAGCGAGAGACTTGACTAAAAAGGTTAGTGATCTTGTCTCTCTCTGCATTAGTCTAAGGTTCTTATTCCTGAAGCTCTGCATGACTTCTGTTCTTTCATATTTATGTCAGCTGCCTAGGTATTTGAAATATGTCTTTTTACTTTCTATTTGTGATGGAACCTTATTGTGGCATTTTATTGCAGTTTCTCCAAATGAAGAATCATTTGAAGATTTGACAGAAGAAAGTATAACCCTTGCCTGGAACAATATTGCCAAACTAAAATTAGATAAGCAATATAAAATTCACAAAGAGTAGGTACTATTCTTTCCAGTCAAAATTCTTCCACCGAACTGGGGTGGGGGATCTGTGTATCAATCTGAATGATGGGTTAGGGTTTAAGGTAAATACTTTTCTTTGTGAGATGACTTAGTGATTTGATTTTGCAAGATGAACTTGAGTATATGATGGGCTAGGGATCCAGAGAAGGTATTTATCAGCTTGATTTTTTGCTATTGCTTTGCCTTTGCTCTAGAGCTGTATAAGTTTATTATCAATTTAGTACCTGAAGCAGATATTGATTACTCTTCTCTAAAACTGATAAGAGAAGCCAGATAAAGACTTCCATTTGTTTATTTTTATAATACCAGGAGGACACAACTTCATCCTAGCAAATTTGAAAGGTTAAACACTTAAGTTCTTCCACTGTACACGTCAAGCTGCTGCTGCTGCATGAACAGTTTGCCAAGTCTCCAGCTATAGGTTTTCAGTTAATCCAGGTAGCAAACTACTGTTGTGATGGATTCCTAGGGTATCCAGAGTCAGTAGGGGCACTTTTCAGGTGAACTTTGAAAATACCTAATAATGAACAATGTCAGCTCTATTTTAAAGAACAGGTTTTCCTTTGGCCCTGTCTCTTGTCCTAGTGACTGGGCTGCTTAGGAGGATTTCTTACTACCTTGAGTCCAGCTCTTTTCTTGGTGATTGTAATCCAATCTAGGAAAACATTATCATGTCCCTAAAACAAGGTAATATTTATAGTGAGAAATATGTTAGCACCCAGATTGTGTTAGCATTAGAGAAATCCTGATCCTGAAAAGAGACTCAAATTTTAGTTTCTGATTTTTTTTTTTTCTGAAGACTGCTGAGAAATAATGAGGCACAGAGCTGTGTAGCAGAACTTTGGCTGTGCAGGATGCTCTGTGCTTCCTAATTCCCTGACATGAGCATTGTCAAAATTTCTACCTATAGTGACTTTGCTCGTGTCAAATTAAAGGAAAAAAATGTGCAAGTTCCAATCCTGACACTTAAGGTGTTCAGTATCTGCTTGTATGCTGCTTCCTGACTATTTGTAGGTAACCCAGAACTGGAAAAATTAAATATGAAAGCATTTATCCTCTCACATGGGCAAGTCCCTTCTGATGAAGATGGTGTTCTTACAGAACGCTATGGGGATCCTGTCGTGGTGTTTCACATATTATGTCAAGGGATATTTTTGTCTCTAGGCAGATAACACAGGACTGTAGTGTTTTTAATCTCCTTGAATGTCTTAGCTCTTACAGAGCTCAAATAACAGATTTCAACTGTAGTCTATTTACAGTATGGTGGTTAAGTTTCAAAACTTATGAAGTCACCCACAGGCTTACTTGTATTAAACAGGGCAATTACTGGAATAGCAGTCACTTGCAATGGGTCTTCTGTTTTCACTACATCCCAGGGTAAGTATTGCACAGGTATTTACCACAACCTGCAGTGTAAATGCAGGTTAATGTTTTGGGTTTTTTTTAACAAAATGTCATGAAACTGAAATATATATCTGATATAATTAAATAGCTTAACTATATGAATTTGCTCAATTTTGTATGGTTTTGACTCAAGCATTTCAATATTATCTTGGCTTGGAAGATAATTTCAGTAATAAAAATAATGGATAATAATGGAAGTTTGTCCTTTTAGATACCAGAGTTCTCTTAGAGTTTGATGAGCATGTGGCAGTTACCGTCTGTACCTGGTAGAAAACAGGGTAGTTCCAGGCCAAAGTCACAAGCCTTATAAAGTTTCTCAGAGACTATGAGAAACCTGTGCCTGCTTTTCATAATAAGATACTCAAGCAGGAGCAAAATTATTAGCTTCTAGAATATAAAATAGTCCTTTTATCTTCTATTTTGTCCCTTATCCCCAGATTCAACTTTGAAGATGTTTTCCAAAGACTCAAAAACCATCCAGAGAAGTGTGTCCTTTTCAAACATGGTAAGCTGCTGTCAAAATAAGAATGAGATGATTGGGAGTCTTCTGAAAGCTGCTCAGAGCATCCATCAATGCCTCTTTTCTTTCCCCTGCCTACTCAGTTGTATTGTGTGTGAATAATTTAGCAGAGTGAATTGAGACTCTCTCAGGCCACCAGAGAGGCAGAGAACATTCTGCAAAGATGGGGAAAGAGCATTCAATGGTTACACTGACTCTGTTCTGAGTTGCCCGGCTATCCAGGGAAGAGCTTGTGGTAGACAGAGATAGTCTGGCATGAGCAGCAGTGTCTTCCTGAGCAACTTTGAAGTGCCACTGGGACCAGAATTGCAAAGCTTAAATTCCACCCGTGTGGTCACATCCAGCATTGCCTTACTGCACCCAAGCGTTTCAAGCCTGTGAGTCAGCCAGCAAAGGAAAACCAAGCACAAGGAGTGGAACTTGTGCTGGTGAAAATGAGCCATCCTTCTTCCATGAGCAATGATCTCAGCAACTTGTGAACAGCATTTTCACCTGCTCGTAAAAGGATTCTGAATTTGATTTTCTGTGCTTGAGCACTATGGCCAGACCTGGGTTATAAAGATACAGCCAGTTATCATATTCAGTCTTCTATTGGTGCACGAGATATATCAGACACTAAGACATATCAGTTTTCTTTCTACCATCATCTCTAGAGGGAACAAGAATGGCACATGTGTTGCCCAGACAAAAGGCATAGCATGCTCTGACTTGTCCCCAAGTAAACTGCAGGATCAAGACCCTGTGGTGTGCCATGGGACACACTAGCAGGTGAATCTAGATAATATCAATTCCTAATGCTTCAGCAAAGGGAAATTTGGGAACTTTGCTTCATGGCTCTGTGAAAAGGGAGCTCTTTGACTCCTAAGCCAAAAGTCTGGTTTTCATGGGGAGGCCTTGTATGCTCTTATTCTCCTCCCCTGTAGTTTTAGTGCTGATCTAAACACTCACAGCAATGCTAGGAGGAGTAGTGTTTACAGTCCAGCAGCTTCCTGTTTTTCAAACAGACCAAAAATATGACCAGTAATGATACTAAGTAGAAGCACTGGGCTGACTTGTTGGTTTTTTCCTTGCTGTTTCTAGTGATGGTAATGTAACTGAACAGGTATCTGTAAATAATGTTTCTTGTTGACAGTAGTAGGAATTAGACAGTTATATTTGTTTTTTGGAAGACCTGAGCTGATAAGTACCTGTGATGGAGAGCAAACATCAAAAGAATCTGCATTTTTAGTTCCTGTTAGCTATTTGTGTCTAGAATTGACAGCAGCTTACAAGATGAAGAGCTGACCCAGTTACTTCTGATTGAGGAATTACATACCATATGCTTGAAATACCAGTTTGTTTGGAAATATCTATCAGTTCTGCATGTATTTCTGAATGTTTCTGCCACCTTTATTTAACAGAGATTAAGTATTCTTGATCTTCAGTGTCCATCCTCTAACGTTTTTCTTGATCAGTGTTCATACAACATCTGTATGTTATTTTTATAGAACATAAAAATGCTGCTTGTTCTCCAAAAACATGTTAATGTACTTGAATTGGATTTGGAGTAAGAAATTGATTATTACTTTTTTTTTTTTTTCTTTCTTACAGGCTTTGTCATCTTGTCTAATCTTACCAGGAGATACCACTGTCATAAGTTCTTCATGGGACAATCATATGTGTGTATTCATTTCCTATTGACTTTTTTGAATTGCATGGAGTGCCTTGGTTGTAATGTTTATGGTTTTAGATAATGATACAGAAAATATTTTTTAAAGCACAATATAAAGTGCATATATTTCTATTTTTTCTCAGTGGATTTCTGTTAGAAACTACAGAAACAAAATTACTTCCTTTAGAAAAAGAAGCCCTTAAGTTTTACAAAACATAATGCTTTTGTAACCATTCTCTGTTAGATATTTTTATTCAGTTGCATTTGGAAGACAGCAAGACGTCCTAATGGGCCATGATGATGCAGTCAGCAAGATCTGTTGGCATGATGGGCGCTTATTTTCTGCATCTTGGGATTCCACTGTGAAGGTTTGTAGATGGGATTGTTACAGTTGCATAATTATTTATAGCCAGCATTTTGTGATATGCAACCAGCCAAATGCTTTGGGGTGGATGTACTTGTTGTACTAGAGTAATAACCTGGCTAGTATCACACTAAGTTTATTTATAGAGTTAATTCTTCATTTAGCTTTAGCTCAGCTGTTTCAAAGCTAAAGTGTTATTTTTCAAAAAATTTCATTCATTCTAACTTACTGTTAAAAATGAGGATTATGAAGACAAACTGTATTTGTTGGAGGAACTGGAATGTTTTGTGATTTGGGCAATTCTGTTTCCTGGATGGAATAGACTTCTAAAATGTTTAATAATTCTGTAGTTTACATTCTTCGGCTAAGAGGACCAGAAACTTGCTAATCTAAAGAGCATGCCTACAGTTAGGTGGAAAGATAATTTGGAAGCTAGAGACAGGAAATAATTTCCCAAAGCCTGCTGTGTATGATTTTTTTGGTAAGTACACATTTAGTGCAGTGATATACCCATTCTCTGTAGGCAATCTGGAGTCAGCAGAGTTGTGTTCACCATGTGGCTCTGCTTAGGCTAAAGGAGTTTAGGTGTCATTTCTTGGTATATTCTGCCACGTAGGCAGTGAACACAAGCAGCCCTCCTTGTAATGTGAGAGTTCAGCACTGAAGTAACTCATCTAGTGTTATACTACTGCTTCCTTGAACAAACTTAACTATCTGTGTTGCAGGTGTGGCACTGTGTTCCTGGAGAGACCTTAAGCAATAAAAAACACCACTTTGAGCTGCTTGCAGAGTTAGAACATGATGTTAGTGTAAGTACGATGCAGTATCTCAGAATAAGAAAGTCAATTGCTGATGTAAATCATGATCTAGTGGTGAAGCACAAAGATTGAGTTAGGGGTTGAGGGGTGTATTTTGGGAAATGCGTGTAGGGGCTTTTTGTTTTGGGCTTTTTACTCTCTGATGGTTCTGCACCAGTGTTCCCTGCTTCCTGGGTTTAAAGGTCCATTTCTTGGGACTGAAACACCAGTGTAAACAGAGGTTTCTTAATTTCTCTTGCTCAGCTTGTATGCACAGAATTTCTATAGGGGGGCAGGAAGGATTGGGTGATTTTTGTTTGCTTTCTTTGGTCTTGAAAACAGATTAATCTTTCTTCAAGTCTTTTGATTTTTACAGCTTCCTCTTAATGTAAGGCAAGCAAATGAAAAAGAAATGCTGAGTTGTTTACCATGCTATCATGGTAAATATCTTAGTGAATTTCACTGTAAATATACAAATGCATTGTGTGCAATGAATCATAAATGTGTAACTGCATACTTTTGTTTATAGCCTCTAACATCACTCTAGTAAGATATTTAGAATGACTGTGTTCTAAACCTTCCTAAGAGTTAGGTTTTTTAATAGGTCACAATGTTGGCAAATACTGAAACAGTTCTAGTAACATTTAAGAACTGTACCAAGAGAACTGGAAACAACTGATAAGTAGGAAGTTTTTTCAAAGTGAAAATTTTACCCTTAAGGGTAGAGTGTCGCAGTTAGTTGGAGAGTATTGGTACTAAAAGCAATCTGAAATGTCACTTAGCATTTCTGATTCTGCAAAGCAAAAGCTTTTAAAATATCTTCAGAGTGACCTATTTTTTCTTTCTGTAGTTTGGATTTTTCATACTTGGACTCAAGGATGTTGAGAATTAAATTCAAAGATTTTCATAAATAAAATACCATCTTAGGGATAATGGGTTTGTTTTGTATATGTTTAAAACCTGTCTCAGGATGGTTCACATGAAGTAGAAAAAATCACAGGATCTTTAACTTCCTAGGTAAATACAATCGACCTTAATGCTGCAAATACCATCCTGGCATCTGGAACCAAAGAGGGTACCATTAGTGTTTGGGATATTACTACAGCAACAGTGTTGCACCAGTTGCCATGTCATTCTGGGACTGTATTTCATGCTGCTTTTAGTCCTGGTACGTTGGATTTCAGTTTTTAATATGCACTGTTGGGAGTTTCAAAGGGAATCTTATTCTTGATATACCATGTAACATATCTTTCTTATTGGAATTACTGCTCTAAGGGGGATAGTGAAATGTTTTGGATTGTCACATGTCGCTGCTGTAAAGAATCTAATTGTACACAATGCCATGCTAGGCTGTAGACCAGTGGTCTAAACTCTAAACCAATCTTGTTTATCTTTGCTTGCTTAGAGACTGAATTTCTAGTAAATTATTTATAGATAAGTAGGTCAGGCAATGTCACATCCAACACGCTGATCGCAGAGTGCTCTGGGAACTAGAACTGAATGTCTGAACAAGCTTTTTTTTTGGTTGTTTCTTTTGTTTGCTTCCTTCTTTTGTACAGACAGCAGACATCTACTGAGCACAGGAGAGGACTGTTGTTTTAAAGTAATAGATGTACAAACTGGAATGCTCATATCTTCTGTGACCGCTGAAGAGCCACAGAGGTAATGCTGGGAGGAACATTCAAGTTATGGAGCTGGGTGGAGATGGTTGGTGACAGCAGAGTGGGAAGGATAGTAATACTGGGAACTTTGAATTTGCCCCAGTTTGGAAAGCTTGATCATAATGCACACAACATGCTAGAATGTCAGTCTTTGCACTCTAAAAAGTGATTCAATAAAACAAACACCTCTCTAAGTAAATAACTTCTCAACAGCAACTTTCATGTTCCTTAAAGATGATGACAGCTGTAGCTAACCAGTTCTTCCAGCAGCTGAGCTACTGAAATATATAACAAGTTGAGTTTTTTTACTTGAATCATCTCTGTCACTTAATACTGACTTTTTTAGTTGGTTTTAATGTGTTTTTTTTTATTTATTTTTATAGTCTTAAAAAAAGATTGGCTTTTAAAATCAAAGCCTGATAACCTTTTTTCCACCAGCTGAAAAGTAGATAGTTATTTATGATTTATCAGATAAACAGGTGGAATGCTCACTCAGTTACTGGAGTAAAAATATAGCAGCTATACATGGGGTATTGTTCATTATTGTGAGTATATGCAAGTATGTATGCATGTTCACATATATATTTTCACTAGTTATTTACCTGAAAGTCATCTTTGCTTTTTAAGTGATGATTTCTGGAATATGAAGTGGCAAAGGTGGAAGTGACAGCTCATGTCACTGGGATATCACACACACGTGTAGCTGACTGGGCCCTCTTCTGTTACAGGATTATGTTTCATATTGTGCCAGGGGAAGGCCTGGCTGGGTCTAGGGCAGTCACAGAACAAAGTTAGGGTCACAACTCTTTAAAATAATTTCGGAATAATTTTTCCATAAAGGCTGTGTTAAAAGGTAGTTTCCTTTGGTTTCATCTCTCTATTTCCAGTTCTTTTTAACCAAGTTTGAAAATGTTTGGCTGTCATTATGCAAAAGCATGACATGAACTAATTTCAGGCTTACTTGCAGGTGCTTCAAATGGGATGGAAATACCATCTTATCAGGATCTCAATCTGGTGAATTACTGATTTGGGACCTTCTTGGAGGAAAAGTTACTGAAAGAATCAAAGGGCATACAGGTATGCCTGAGCTATTCCCATTCTCAAACCGAATGTGAGATTCTTATTTTCCAGCTTTTTTAGTATTGAAAAGTTTGAGAGTCATCTGCTCAGCCAGCTGGCTGTTCCTGATGTCAGCTTTACCTGAAACACCAGAATTAAAAGTAGGGCCATGTGATCCTCCAGAGAAATCAAATAAGAATGAAGAAATACTGCTTTGTACAAGACTGGCCAAAGGGAAATCACTTTCAAATTTTCTAATTCACACAACATTGCAAAAGTCAACATTTTTCTACCTCTTGGCCCTCAAATATAGTATAGACTGTACTGTATATCCTTTGCCACAGTCTGTCCAAAATATTAAGTTCTCTAGTAAACTTGTTTTGGATGGGGATTTATAGGCTGATTAAATGTATCCATATAGTCTCAGTACATGAGCAACCAGGTTGTGTGGAGAAAAACTACCTAAGTTTTATTAAGTCAAGTTTGTAAGGCTATGTAAGTAAGAACAGTTGTTTCAAACTTCCATATTGTAAGTTTTACTCTGGAATTTGACCTGTGGAGAGGTCATTCTGTAGTTGGTGACTTTTCAGAAGTGGATGTCTGAGGCATATGCTACAAGATGTGAATACACTTTTAACATGAAAATTCCAAACAGCAGAGTGAAAAAGCTCATTCTCCATGAATGCTTTCCTTAAAAAACTTTTGGTACTAGAGGGACAACATCATTGCAGCATAGAATGCAGATGAGATTCTACATTCTACACTGCAATGATGTTGTCCCTCTAGTACCAAAAGTCAGCTGAGGCAATGGAGCATGAGATCATCACTGTGAATAAGAGCAGCCACCTAGAACCCTACTAAAATTCCTCTTGGCATATACTGTCACTGTGATCCAATGATCAGACTCTATGCTAAACTCTCTCAAAAATACCTGTTCTGCCATCTTGAGTACCACACTTACATGTATTTTGATATACTTGTTTGTTGTTTTGTTTCCCAGGTGCTGTAACATCCATGTGGATGAATGAACAGTGCAACAGTGTTATTACAGGAGGGGAAGATAAACAAATCATGTTCTGGAAACTGCAATATTAAGTGCCTTTCCCTCCAGTCATTTAAATGAACTCTAATTTTAAACCAAACCTTTTAAAGGAACTTAACTGTGTGCAATGATGGCTGCTGAAGTTCAGCCAGAGAAGAAGCTTTGTTCAACCACAACTTTCTAAGTAATGGTGACTTCACTGAGCGCTCTTAACTTCCATAGAGTATGCATTTGTTTTTCATGGACTATCATACTGAAATTGCTTGTGTAAAATGATGTATCTGAACTGAAATAAAGACTTATTTTTCTGTAATTAAAGAGCTCTTAAGTTGCAGTCATTGTTCAGTTTACATGGAAATGTATTATAGCTTGCTGCTTGAACTGCTTTAAAAGAAGAAACATTTGCATTCTTAATTTTAATCTTTTAGGGTGTGTGGAGCTTAATGCTGTCATGTTGTGTGCAGTAAGTCTTTATTCTTAGTGGAGATACATGTGATTGTAAATACTGCTTTAAACACGGTGGCAGCTGCTGTTGGAGCAGTCCCCAGTCTGGGCTCCTAGATAGTCCTTAGCTATGGCTACTTGCAAAGGCAGAGAGCACAATAAGAACAAATTCTCTCTTGCTTTTTCCTACTCAAAAACAGCACTACTGTATTGGTCTGTAAAGAAGACACGCATAACATTGATCTCCGAACAGGGCAGCCACACATACAGGTGTTGGGATAAATACTCCCCTAATCCTGTGCCTGAAGTTGGGAGTATAAAACACTATCACTCCTTTTCCTCGTTTATATTACTCTTCTTCTCTTAGTAATCTTCAGCATTTTCATGTTTTGTTTCATGTTCTCAGCCTTCTTTAACTCAAATCACCTTTGGGATGGTTTTCAATATGGCAGTTAAACAGAACTACAGTTCCTGGGTTTATCCAATCTCCCAGCTGTCTTAACCCAGGAACAAAGCAATGTTGCACAAGGATTACTTTCTCTGTGGGACTTCAGGGTATCTTTTTCTGGGAGGAGCTACACTGAAGTGGAAGACTTGAAATAGTATTTTAATGGTTTATTTACAGCAATAAGCATTTGCATTTGTAATGCTGCCTGAGTATGACTTAAGATCTGTTTATTTCTCTGCTGGGCTTCCCTAGTGCTGGTGTTGAGGTGCCCTGGCACTGTGTCCAGGGCAAGTGTTCTACTAAACGTTTGACACCCAATGCTTATTCCAAAGCACAGCAGTTTCACGGTATTGTAAAATAACCAGCTGTTAGGTGCTGTTCTCTTCTTCCCCCACTCTTCTATTATGCTGGAGTGTGAGCTTATTTTTCAGTAAGGTAAGGATATTAAACCAAAGTGGTATTGATTTCAGCTGCACTACACACTTGGCTTAGCAGATAACTGGATTTTTATGTAATCAGTGAGTGTGTGTGGTGAAGCCACACATGGCAAAAGACTAAGCTATAACATGCATGCCTGCTCTACTAGTCTTAATCTTGCAGGAGAATGTTTGGTGTCTGCCTTGTTTCTTCACCTTTAAATTTATCTGTTTCCCAAACACATCTATGTGTAGATAAAGATGATGGAATGTGATTTTTCTGTACTTGCCCGGAAATAGCTTGGGTGAATTCTGGATTGTCCTTTGTC
Source organism: Sylvia atricapilla (assembly GCF_009819655.1). Taxonomy (NCBI): domain Eukaryota; kingdom Metazoa; phylum Chordata; class Aves; order Passeriformes; family Sylviidae; genus Sylvia; species Sylvia atricapilla. The sequence goes on along the minus strand of NC_089140.1, from coordinate 115,181,593 downwards.
ACTAGGGGGCCTCCTGCTGAGCTAAACCAGAGGAAAATAACTCAGAACTGAGGAGGCATAAGCTTCAGGGTTAAACTACCCCAGAGAAAATACCCTTTTGGTTAAATATGGATGCATAGTATGCATAGCTCTTGAGTGCAGCTGGGGTTTACCTTCTGCTGTAAAGCACGCTCACAAAACAGAGCCCTCAGCCCCTGCTTCATTGCTTAAAGCAACCATAGCTTTTTAAAGGGAAAAAACAGGTGAACCCTAGTGACTGGATACTTCCTTGCAGTTTCTGTGAATTTACATATATGCATTTAACCATAAGTTACCCTTCAATGCTAGCTAAAGTCTGCCTTAAGAGTTTTATAATTATTCTTTTACTTCTGGTTGCTATCTGCTATAGCTGGAAGTTCTTGTACTTACATTCTACCACTGTTTTTTCCAGTGGATTGTCCCAGTAGTTCCAGCCATCTGTTTGATAACAAAAATATAAGTATTGTCATCTTACATTTCCCCAACATATTGTCTTGGTTTACTTTTTTTTTTTCCAGGTTTTAGTTTTAGCCAGATTTGTTCTTAGTAGGGAGTCACAAGATTTAAGTCACCAACTGCCACTTGTTAAGCTGTAAACAAAGAGTTTTAAAGCCCAATTAGAACTGTAATCAGCCCTTGCTGACTCATCTGCTCCTAAGTAAAAAATGGGTAGAAGCAGAGAGCAGTGTCTGGGCTCCAGGGATGTCACAGCTAAGTAAAGGAGCTCGGCAAAGCCCTTAGAGATGACTGCAGGCTCAAGGGCTGGGCCCCTGAGGCTGAATCATACCAATGCTACATGAAGCCACCAATTACTGCAACTGTAGGCTTGCCACAGTGGTTCCAGAGACATCATTTAGTAACCAAACAGTCCCATTAAACTGGCTTGTAGGATGAATTTGATCACCTCTCCAGCCTGAAGTGCTGTAATAGTTTTCTCTGGGTTACCATAACTGAGAAAGTCATTTGAGAAACAGCAAGCTACATAACAAGACTGTTCTCAACTGCAGAACTCTGGTACTCCCTTGAAGAGCAGGTCTCCCAACACTGCTTTTCCTACAAACAGGAAAAGCTACAATTAGCTACACATGCTGAAGAGAAAGTGGCAGATGAGACTGCTTATTGCAGACTGCCAAGCTCTGAAGTGTTTGCTTTTCTTTTTGGTGTGATCTCTTATGATCTTCTGCAGTGTATGTCATCCCTTAAATGGACAAGCAAAACACTAATTAAGATGCCACCATCCCCAGACCAAGTCTGGATCCATGTAAGTTCTGAAGGAAGAGCTAAACTGATTCCCCAAGTATATCTTTAATACCTCTACAGAACTGAAGTTACTGGACTTCATGCTGCTACGGACTATGAGGAAAACTGAAGTTCAGTGATCCTAGATGTCACAGCTGAAACCTGGAACAGAGTATAGGGGGAAAAAAAGTAGTAAAAAGGCAATCACTAAATGTCAAGTCTCAGTTGACCATGCCTCTGACCCACTGTGGTGGGCTGTGAGCAGCTGAGCCCTTCCTGAGCTTCTCACTCGCCCCACAGCAAGAGGGTCAAGAGAAATATTTGTGGATTGCAATAGGTGGGAGAACTAAGCAAAGGGAAAACAGTAAGTGGGGAATTAAAAAAAAAAAAATGATGCAAAGGTAATCATTCCCCTATTTCCCCAGCAGACTGATGCCCAGACCAACAGCTGCCCTGGAAAGATTCTCTCCTAATCATTGCTGAGCATAATGTCAAATGATGTTGAATTTTCCTTTGGCCAGTTGGGGTCAATGGTCTCAGCTGTGCTCCCTGTCAGCCTCCTGCTCCCTGGAGGCAAGGGACAGAGTGAGAAGCAGGAGAGGCCTTGACACTGTGCACACACAAACTCAGCAAACACCCTGCTGCATTATCAGCTCTGCTTTGGTCACAGGCCTTCAAGATAGCGCCAGAACTGCTCCTACAAGAAAATTAACACCATCCCAGCCAGACCCAGCACACCCAGTAAGCTGCAGGCAGTTTTACTGCAGTGAAACTGCAACTCTACAATTAGTACATCCTGTAGAACAGCTGGCTGCTATTCCATGTAAAGCTTAAGGTATAATGAGAGTTAGAATCCTAAGAAGGCTTGGTTGGAAGGGATATAAAGATCACTTAGTTCCCAATTCCCAGCCATGGGCTTGGACACCTTCCACCTGACCAGGTTCCTGGGGTCCCATCCAGCCTAGCCTTAAACACTCTGAAGGATGAAGCATCCACAGCTTCTCTGGGCAACCTCTTCCAGTGCCTCACCAGCCCCACCGTGAAGACTTTTTTCTATTACATCTTATTTAAAGCAGCCCATAGCAACCTCTCTAAGACATTGCAATGTTAAAAGGAGTAAGCTTTTTAAAATATTTTACACTGCATTTCCTATCTTAGTTGGCTGAAACTGGCCTCGATAAAACAAGCCTGTTTTAGTCTTCTTAAGTACACACGCACAGGATGTAAAGTTTTGGTCATTTATTTGGTTATGTCTGAATCCTTAAGACATAAAAGAACATGGTTAAGGCGAGAGATAAGCATATTAGTTACAATTCATATAACAAGTAATAAAAAGATCTGAGTATCTGTACACTACTTTAATTAATGCTTACTTACTGACTGATGCCTTGAGCTATATTCAGCTAGGTGGCATTTTTGTGTAAACAGTATTTACTAGAACAAAAAATTAACTAGGTACTAGCCTTACTTCTAATACGCTATTTCAAATCTACTCTTGCAAACAAAAAGCAGTAAAAATACTCATTTGTCTTAGACATACAAAGCACAGCATTGTCCTGGGTAACAACATGAGGCTTCGCAAGTGATACCTGGTTCCTTTAGTTGCAATGGCTTATAGTAGTAGTAAGCTAAATAAAAGACCTACGAAAAGAAGTCATAACACAATTGGAATTTCACATTTTGTCAAGCATGTAAGGCTGCAAGTTTTACAGTGTGTGAATACATGAGATATGTTGAACGGTGACATTCCCAGCCATTATAGATGCAAATGCTTGATGCAGCATATCTTCTCTCAGCCTCCAGAAAGGCTCATGTGCAGAAGAAAGAGATCACTGAGTATAATAGCCCAAGTTTAGTGGAATCATCATTATATATATGTACACACACATCCATGGTCCAAGTTTAGACTTCAGGAACAGAGTGATCCATCAGGCTCTTCATGATGCTAGTTGCCATCCTAAGGAAAAGGAAAAGGCATTCAGGTTTGTAAGACAACTACATAAGACCTGTCAAGCTTCTGCTCACAGCAGCTTTGTCACTGCCATTCCCTTAACACAAACCAGAAGCTGAACTTTCACTATTTTTGAGAAGTTGCTACAGAGAGCTGCACTGAACTGCACCCCCTGATGAAAGAGAAGCCCACAATACTCAACATTTCTATTAGCACCTGAGCTGTGTTGTTGGCATCTTTCAGAGTACAGACATGTGTGCAAGCAGTGTACAAGCACAAGGGAAGGAAAACAGATGGAAAGGTGGCTGTTAGACAGAAAACTGCTTTGTAGAAAGAGGATACTAAGCCAAGGGGGTTAAACAAACAAAAAAAAAAAATCAAAGAAAAAAGTCTCAATTACACCTGAAGCATTATTAATGTCTACCAACTTAAATGTTTTTGCAGGACAGATTTAATTGTAGAAAGCCATTGTTGCTAAAGGATTAGGAAAAAAACCCCAAACTATCCTGCCAAGAATCACTTTTAGGCCATAGGAATTAGTTGCACTACAAGTAACAATTTAGTTACAATGTAACAAATACTTGTAGTATCTGGTTCTCGGAAATTCAGGCTTTGTCAAAAAAGAAAGTTCAGAAAAGGTTCTTTTCCAGAGGCAGAAAGGCAAAGGATCATCACAAACACAGAACAGTTTAAAAACAGTACCAACACACACCAATTTGACCAAAACATCAGATTAAACAAATTTTCAGGCACTCCCACCCCTCCTCCAGTCTTCAAGTAAAGTTTGTAATTAGGTCTTATCATGAGTACACTTCCTAGTCTCAGTCCACTTGATTATAATTAACACCATGGCTGCTCTGTATTACCTACCTCTTTATTATATAGTCATAAATACTGGAAGGCATGACAGTGATGGTCACTACATTTCCAGCTGTTGCCAAGATGTCTGCAACCTGTGAGTCCTGTTAGTAAACAAGGAGTCATATGAGCAATGCAACCCAAGCTGAGTAAGGAAGCAGCAGCTCAAGAGTTTTTTCTAGACACATTTCATGTGGTGTTGAGACTCCCCCCGCTCAGCTCCTCGTTTGGAGCACTCAATGTTCAGGACAGATCACTGAAACTGCAATGCCAGTTTGCAGATGTTTGGTTATGAGTATCTTGCATGAACTGACTAGAGAAGGGACACAGATGTCATACACAATTCTCGATAAAATTTGATGCAGGTTGGAAGAAGGCAGCTTACCCTTTGTTTTGCCATCAAGGCTGGACTACAGATAAAAACACAGGGCCAGCCTTGCCAGGCAAAGGCAGAGAGGATGAGAATTGAGCTGCCCTGACAATCAATACAAAACTGCATAAAAGCCCAAAACATCTGTGCCTCTCCAGTCAAGTGACGTCATGACTGAAACTTTTATTTTATGAACACTAAACAATATATTACACCCTTTTCTCTCCAAAACACACTATACAAACATAAAAAAGCTCACATCTATCCACACCCCCCCCCACATAGTTGCCATACCTTCAACCCAATTACATTCTGGCCATTAATTTCACAGATGTTGTGCTCTGTCAGAAGTCCATTTCTTGCAGCAGAACTGTCTTTCACTATTGAGGTTATTTTTCCATTCTTGAATATGAAACCGACATGCCCTGTGCTGTCCTTATGCATGGTAATAATTCGTTCAAAAGGTCTAAAAAGACATTTAAAATACAAAGCAATGTCTTCAGTCTACTAAACCACAGAAAAAACAACCACATGCTATTTTAGCATCTTTAGCTTATAGAAAGTAATTGTACTCTAAGGGACCCAAATATTTTCTATAATGAAAAGTTGTTGCATTTAACTTCATTTTTTTAATATTGTTGCACTAAAATATACTTGTTTATAAACCTTACCTGTTTTCCCTGTTCTACAGATATTTCACAATCAGGATTAACAGTAAGACAAAAATCCCACACAACATTCACCCACTCACCACTCCAACCAAACAAACGTCCATTAAAAATTAAGTTTTTTACAAACATTACAAGGTCGATAAAATAGCACAGGCAGCTTTAACAACTGTAGGTAGACCACAGGATTCTGAGAATACAAGGCTTCCCCAATTACTTTTCTGCTTTGGGGACAATAAACCTTTAAACTGTGTCCTTAAAAGGCAGAGATATGGGAAGCAAATGGCACATTAGACACAGAAGTGGTAGACAGAGTAGGGCATCTATTGCCACAGTATTTGAATTCGGTGTTTGAAGTAACTGCCCTGATCAAAGCAGCTGCCCTCCACTGAATCAGGCTTGGTTCTTAAGCAAGAAGGAACACAGAAAAAGTTTTAAGGCACATACTTAGTCACATGAAGTACCATCTGTCTTCTTGCAGCCTACAGGCCTTATGTTGAATCTGACCTGTTGTTACTATATACAATTAGCTACAAGAGCATTATTTAATAAACATAGTGGGTCATCAAGCAGGCTTTCAGTATAACTGGCATTAATTCCTAAGCAATAGAGTTCACAAGAAAAGCCATCATGCTACATAAAATGCAAATGTATTAAATAATACAGCAAACACTCTCTTACTACCTTTTATTGTTGACTTTCACTCACACTACATGAAAAAAAATTATATCTGAAAAAAAGCACAGAACTCTTCAATTCAGAGTTTAAATTTAACTTGCACCATCACTAGATTATCCTGGAAAAATGTTATGCCTCATCATGCCCAGGAAGTTTACAAGTTAGGAACCATTTTGATTGTTCCCCACAAAAGGGAACCTTTCTGAAGATCTTTACTACTAAAGTACATGGACAAACAGATTTTGTTAAATCTGCTCAAGCAAGGGGAGACCCAAACCCCTCAGAATTACTCAGAGATGGATCATGTTAATCCAGATCTGTAGTTGGCTTTACCTGTCCCGGATGATCATTGAAATCCTTTCTGCAGAAGCCTGTTTCAGAACTTTATGTGCTTTATCAGAACTCCATCCTGCACAGTTTTCACCATTGATCTGCAGAACTTGGTCTCCAAACCGCAGACCAGCAAGGGATGCTGGAGAGTTTGCCTGAACTAACTGGACAAATATACCCTACAAAAGAGGAAAAAAAGGGAGAGGAGGAGAAGGGGAAGTTACTTGCTTAAAGATGAACGGCCACAGAACATAGCCCCTAAAGTTTCCCATTCTACATAATATCAGCCAAACAGGCAACACAGAAGGACTTGCTAATTATCTCTTCTTAAGGGGCACTTTTGAAATTTCAGTCTGTTTCTAGACATATTTAAAAGTCTGACAGATAATTAATGCTAGAACAAAGTCCAAAAGCAAGCAAATCTGTCTAGATCTCTAAACATTAAAAATAAAAAACCCCCATGAACATAACATTAAAGTCTTAAGCAAAGGGGTAAATATGTATCTGTTTTAACAGGTGTTACAAATTTTCTAGTCTAAGTACCCCCAAAACCAAAGTAAAGCATATTAAAGCAAATTATAAATAATACCTTTGGGAGCCAGGGATGTTAAAAAAAAACAACATAACCCCATGCTACTCTAAGAAAACCCCATTTTCTGGATTAGAAGTACTACAGAAAAATATTTTAATCCTATATGCTACCTTCAGCAGAATTTTTTTAAAAAACATTCAGATTAAATGGTTTAAGTAGTTTAAGCATCTTTAATAAAAAAGGAGATACTTCTAAACTGTGGGCAGTTCTCTGAATACTGCTGAATATTAAGTGTTTCCACAAAGGTAAAGGCAAGAAGTCCTGAACAAATAAAAAGTATCACAGCAACCATGCAAGGACAGCTTCACACTCTAAACTGAAACAAAAAAATAATGTATGTGTTTCTCAGGTCTTATAAAACACATAGCATTAAACTATGGCTGTAAAATCGGATCCTAGTCCAGAGCGCTGGAAATCTAGTTACAAGTCTAATGAAGGACTTTAAAATTCTGGTAACAGAAAATAAGCCATTATACAGAAAACTATTTTGTGACCACACAAAATAACTTCACTACTAATACAGTCCAGCAGTAAAATCTCAGGAGGTAAAAGCAACCTCTGCACTTACATTATCAACAGACTTAAGGCGAAGTCCAATTCTGCCATCTTGATCTTTACACAAAATTGCTTCACGGATGCCTTGCTTAATTTCTGCTCTGCGAATTCCAATATCATTTCCAGTCACTGGAGCTACCATGTAATTAGCAGAAGGCCGTGTTACCAGTTGCTGATTAAAACAAAACAGTCAGACAACTTAGTTTCAACTTTTAAGAACAGCTATATGTCAGTTTGTATAAGTGATATTTTAAAAAAACAACACACAAAATAAGCCACACGACCAGGTCCCCCTCCACACCCCACCAACATAGGAAATGGACTGCTCAGTTCCAGAACAGACTAAAATAGGCACTGCTACTTCAATAATTCATCTCTCAGTCAAGTATGCTACTTAAGGCAAATAATAGTCTGCTCTCTAGAATGCTAGATACACATTTAGTCTTTACACTTTTGTATTCTAGAATATGCTTGACTGGTACCTACACCCTGTGGCTGAGCAGCTGCTGCCACTGCTAAGTTCCTCTGCACCTCTTCCTCATTGAGGCTCAGGCCCATGTACTGAGACAGTTCTGGATACAATCTGGGGTACAAGCCTAGAGAAGAAAAACAAAACAAAGATCAGTACAACTGCTGGTTTAAAAGAAGGAGCAGTTAACTGCTTTTACATGTGCAATTACTTCAACAAATCTTGCACTGCTGTAATTATTTAATTAGAAAATTATGACAGAAGACCCACTTGATTCAGAACTGTTATTCTGGCCTGGTTTAGAAGAGCAACCAGACAAGCAGCACTTCTGACTGCGATAAAGAACTTACAGAGACCTTTCAGTTTCATTTACTTTATTCACCCTTTAAACACAGACAAATGCTGACATGTTCCAAAACCAACACTGTGCTGCATTCCATGCAGACATGCCCTTAAGCTCTAGAACTTCTGGGCAATTAGTGAGAACTACTCTCCTTCCCACACCCAAACCAGTTGTGTTAAAGAACAGACAGAGATCTACCAAGTTCAAAACAGCACTGCAAGAGGCATTCATTCCAAGGATATTCCAGGCCCGTCAGAGGCATGGAAGGTTTCTGGGAAAGCCTCCTGGTTTTAAGGTTCACACTACAGTCTGCTTTGAATCTTCATGAGAAAGTAGCTGTCATTTTCTCACAGCTTCAAACTGAAGGGGCTTTATAAATGCCCCTCAACATGACAAAACACACACAGCCTTCAAAATATCCCTCTCTACCCAAGTGGAGGGCAGCACAAGGAGTGGGAGGAAAGGAAGTTAAACTCACAGACTTGTCAGACTTTGAGCTGAACAACTCTGAAATAAACTTGATATTGCTCTTGACATTCCGCAGATCATTAACTGGTGCCATTTTACAAGTTATGAGAGCTCTTAGGAGTCCCCCTAACATTCTCACTATCTGACTGGGGACAGAAAAGTCTTCTTAGAGAGAGGCAGTGGAAAGGAGGGCTTCGGAAGCAGCTGGACTCCCCAGTATACACGACTTAGGTTTCTAGCATTCATTTATGGGAATAAATGTATAAAAGCATCTATTATAAGAATCCATGTTTGAACAGCAATGGAAAGTAACTTTTCTGGGAAGGAGCAAAGGTCACTGCAAGGTGAATGCCAGTATAAACAAGAGATTTGCTTGCTCTTTAATACACTGCTTTGCATGAGAGCTGTCTGATCATATTTCTGGACTAATCTACTAGCCTATGGCTTCATCAATATTGTTAAAAAGCTTTTGATGAATAAATTTTCTAATTTTGCTTGCTGTTTCAAGCCCCTAGGATTATACACAACACAGCACAAGATTTCTGCAGCTAGCCAATTTTTCTTTTTGTTCTTTACTGAGGATCACAACACAGGATACATCTCTGCTGGCTGAATTACGTTCTCATTTAAAATAGAGTGCTCCAAATAATGGAGCAAATAGCAGAACACAAAACCTCTTGATGTACAGTCTCCTGTTTCTGTCAGGACAGAAGCACTTCCAGTGGGTCTGGCACATCCTACAGATGACATAAGACCTTCTTTCATCTGGGATATATCAAATGATTAATCACTCTTCAGCCACAGAACTCCAGAGTAATTCACACACATACTGATGTCAAAATTACATTTTGGCTCCTGCTGGCCAAATACATGCAGGAGAATTCAAACTATGGACAGCAGGAAAAATGCTCTCAAATGCTGAAGCAAACTCAAATCTGGCCTGGAGAGGTTAGGCCAGATAAATACCTAATCCAGATAGGATGTACCAGAAACAACTCTGGTGAGCTATTCAAACGTCTGGCTTAAAGTCATCTTAGACACAGAAGCACCAGAGGAGAATTGGTGGCAAAGTTCTATCCACCAACCTTTAACACCTGATTGATCAGCATTCCTGATCACCATTCCAGCACTGCTGCTTCTCTTGCTGGTTAGAGGCTTTAGGCCTTTTAGACCAAGAGTAATTTTCTAAAGCAGAGCTCTAACCTCAAACATACCTGTGCAACTTTGTGGATGTACATGTGCATGGGAGAAGAGAAGGAGAAAGGACAAGTACAAATCATTCAGCTTTAGATCTGATGGATTTCCCACCACATGTTTGATCCCAAAATCTGCTGGAAGCTTTATGCTGATTGCACAACGAGATTAAGTGCCAGTTTCCTGGGCACTTCTCTTGTTGACAGAGATTTGCCTTTGTCCCAGAGCAAAGTCACATGTGAAAGAAAGACTCTGACTCATACTGTTCTCCAAAGCTTACAAATACATACGTGATAAATAAGGGCAACTAAGGGTCTGAGGTAAGAGGTAACAGAGACCACAGGTAACAACCTCAAATCTTGTTATGCTAGGCTGACTTGGGAAAGGTTGCAAAAAGAGAAGGGTGACTGCTGGCCACAATGTCCTTTTATAAGCAAACTCTGGTTTTTGACTCCTATAGCACCTTACCAATTTGGGTGTGGGCATTTCCAAAACTGAAATGTAAACAGGGTAACATTTATTTCCCTCTGTAAATAGGGTAATGTATTTATAACTATTTTTGACCATACTGTTAACTTTAGGATTTCATAACTGCTTTCCACATGAGGATACTATGCAGCACATGAGCTTACCTCCATCACAAGGAATTGGAGCAGAAGCTTCAGACAAGATTGCTGGATTAGCTGGATTTGAAGAAAAGGCAGTCTGAGCCTAAAAGCAAAAAAACTCACTTATTTTTTCTTCTACAACATATCTTAATTATGCAGGCAGGAGACTCAGCATTTTCTTTTTTTCTTATACATGCTAATTACTATTAATCTTGAAGTAATGAAGTCAAGCTTTTTATGTGAAATATATTCCATGCAACATGCCGTAATAGTACCAAAACTACTTTGGCAGATCAACTCACATCTTCCTCAGAGACAAAGCTACAGTGATAATGCAGAAAGGCTTTTCTGTCAACCTGTTCTGTTTACATCATCAAGCAAATTAAAAAGCCTTAAAGGAAACATTACCTTTGCCCAACAAAGCTTATAACTAAGTTTTAAGGTACAACCTTTAGCAGAGCGTTTTGCAATTACTGTTTTCAGCTGGACAGCAGGAGTGTTACTTCTTCAGACCATTTACAGACATTATCAGTGAGATCCATAGTTCTTTTCAGGTGTCAAGTTCCACACAATCCAGTGCTGCTAGTATAATATCTTCTGACAGAAACAGACCTTCCAAGATGATTTTTCTAGAGCACTTGCCACTACAGTGAACACATTAAGCTTTATTTCTGTACTGCTGACTGGCTTACGTTATTAAGTTCTCTTACATTTGTGAGTCAGTTTCCTTCCTTCTCAATACCTCAGCTCTATTTTCTGGCTTTGTGTGTTCATGACCAGCAAAAAAAACAGCCTTAGAGAGGCCTCTTAAGCATGATGGAAATAGCTACCTCCGTAACTTTCCTGAGGTTGAATGTCAAAGGTGGGGGGAGGAAGTACTCAATGCATAGTGAAACATTATGCTGAACAGGACACATAAATTTTCTAACACAGCATGACAGTCAAATTACTTCATGATGTTAAACGCTTAAAAATAGAAGACTTCTCAGTTCTGTACACTCCAGGAAGTTGTCTTTAAAAAAAGGTTTCACAACAAGAATGAGTCATTATTTAGCAATATCACGTGTATTTTGAAGCACAGGCTCCAACTCAAATGATGGACAAAAAGAGCAGGTTAGAATAATATTTAATATAACAAACATTTTAGCCAGCAGTCATTTGAATCTTACTCACTCATTGCAGATAGACATCTTTCAGCACTCTGCCCCCTTTTCTCCTAAAAATGCTCTCAGACTTATTTAAAAAGACAACATCTTTATAATGCATTTTTTGGGAGAAGGAAATAATTTTGCCTTTGATGCCAGCAGGTCTAGGGAGGTGATTCTGCCTCTCTACTCCGCCTTTGTGTGACCCCACATGGAATGCTGTGTCCAGCTCTGGGATCTCCAGCACGGGAAAGACATGACCCTGCTGGAGCAGGTCCCAATATTCATAGAAGCAATCAGAAGAGGGAACATCTCTCCTGTGAGAAAAGGCTGAGAGAGCTGGGGCTGTTTATCCTGGAGAAGAGAAGGCTCTGGAGAGACCTCACAGCAGCCTTCCAATACTAAAGGGAACTTACAAGAAAAATGACGACAGACCTTTTAGCATAGCCTGTTGCAATAGGACAAGGGGTAAAGATTTTAAACTAAGAGAGGGCTAGATTTAAATTTAGACCAGATATGAGAAGGAAGTTTTTAAAAATGAGGGTGATAAAGCATTGGAATAGGTTGTCCAGAGAGGTGCTAGATGCCCTATCCTTGAAGGCATTCAAGGTCAGGTTAGATAAGGGTCCAAGCAAAGTGACCCAAACTATTCAGTGATTCTGTTAAAAGTATCAGTGAAAATGGAATGGTTTACTGATTAGATTTATTACAATTATCAACTGTAATATATAAACTCTAGGAGTTGGTCAATAAAAGCCAAAAGAGCATGTTCTTGGCTCCAGGCTACTCAATTTTTAGTTCAGCATTACCAGACTATAGATAAAGGACTGGTTACATAAGAATGGAGTGGGTGGACATGACAAGGAGAAATCTCAACATATCACCCACAACTTCAAAAGCCTCACCCCACACATACACACACAGATGAGACAAGGCACTGCACTTTGGGATAGCACAGGATACTTAAGAAGCTATTCTTGCAGTTTGCTTGATTGCTTCCCAATGAAAACAGCATGGACAGAAGTAGGAGCCACCTTAAAACACACTGTAACTCCTTGTTCTTGTTTAAACCAGGAAGGAATGCAGGTTAAGTTCAGGAAAAGGTAAAATGCTGAACAAAGCAAGGAAACTCCTCATGAAATACATCCACATCAAACTTCTCAGAGAGTTTTTAATCCATTAAAGTGTTTTTCATTTTTTTGTTGCACAGATATTTTCTAGTCCTCATCATGCCTAATAATGAAACCACCAATATTCTTACATATAAACAGTTATGCACAGAAGTGATAAACTTGGATGTACTGTGAGACCTGGTCACTAGCAAGAAATAGTGAGAGGACAAGTCTCATTCCAGATGGCATTAAGATAGCCAGCGGTCTTTCGTTGTTTTTGTTTGGGGTTTTTGTCTGTTTGTTGGGGGTTTTTTTGGTGCTCAAATGACCATAAAAACCTTTTGCCAGAGACCTGGACACCGGGAATGAGATGCAAAAGATTTATTAGTTTGGTCATCAAGTCAGAGCTGAAGTATGTGGTGAGACTGACTACCTTTGTCTACTTAAGACCATTTATGTATACTACAAAAAACTCAAATATACTAATGACAAATGAACACAAATGAATATATAAGGCGGCATAATAAATATATCCAGGCAGCAAAATAAGCATTAATCATATTAGATCAAGCTACAAAGTAAACAGGTTGTCCTTTCCCTTTCAGAATGAGACGGAAAAACAAGTTCTCAAATACAGTAAGTCTCCCCTTTCCTGGATAATATATCAGATATATTATTGCCATCAAAACTCATTTTTTTAAAGTCCACCATACCTGAATAACTTTGTCCACCTTCAGATCTTCTAGGGAAGGATAGAGAGACATTTTGATGAAATCTTACTGCTTAGAGGGCAGACTGGAAAAAAAAATGGAAAAGCAAACAACAGGATTAGCTTTCAGATATTTACTGAGTTTAACTCCTTAAATTTTTTAAAAAAATAAATTAACCAGACTAAGTGCTAAATAAGTGTTCTGTGACCTGCCAATCAGCAGTAAAGATATCTGGCACTACAGACGAATTCTATTAAGACTACCCATTTAATCTGTTATCAATAGCAGTCTTTGGCTAATAGGCTTTATTTAATATACTTAGCACTGTCAAAGTTTAGGTCTCAATGATGAGAAAACCTACACAGAGAAAAACATTTCACAGGAAGCAAAGAGACTTTAGGAGGCCAAGATGCAATTATGATGAGGGGTAAGGGGAGAAACCTAATCACCCTCCTTCCAAGAGGGACAGTATTTTATATACAACTGGGGAAGCTTCCACTCTGTTGTCCAAAGTATTTAAACACTTCTAACATTCCACTGACCTGCTTTCAGCTGGGATAAAGCTAATGTTCTTCCTAGCACTGTGCTTTGGATTTAGGATGAAAATATTAATAACACACTAATTGTTTTAGTTGTTCCTAAAGTGTTTATACTAAGTCAAGGGCTTTTCAGTTTCTCATGCCCTGCCAGTAAGAAGTGTGGAGAGGCACAAAGAGCTGGGAGGGGACACAGCCAGGACAGCTGACCCAAACTGGCCAAAGGGATACCACGGGGCATCGAGCTCAGTACATAAACTGGGGAGAATCCTGGCCAAAGGCATGGGCATTGGTCAGTGAGCAGTGGCAATACGCACCACTTATTTTATATATTCCAACTCTTTTAATATTTTTTCCCTTCCTTTCCTGTCACATTAAACTATCTAATTACATCCGCCCATGACTTCTCACGCTAGTCTTCTGATTCTCTCAGCCAATCCTGTGGGAGCAGGGGGAACCACTAAGCAATTTTGCGGCACTCTGTTGCTGGCTAGGGTTAAATCATGAGATCCAGCAAGAAGCCACTAGAGAGAACTCACGTCCATTTGCAACACAATAATTGCAGCAAGAGCCCCTTATAAACCAGGAAGATTCAGTCAGTGGTGAGTTTCAAAACACAGAGATTCCAGGTTGGCTCTCATGTGATGTTCAGAGAGCCCTGTGACAACTTACTGGGAAGTAATTAAAAACAAACAAAAAACCCCCACATGACCCATTTTTCCAGAGCTCCCTCACTCACACTTTCACTAAGATCAGCTGAAACTTTGAAACCCACAATAAAACTTTCCACATCAGTATATGGGAGCATTTTATTGAGAGGGATGGAGAGGGACATAACCAGAAGACAATAAAAAATTACACAGTTCTGCAGTCATAGAAGGTACTGAGAACACGGTTAATACACAAGTTTTATTACAAGTTTTTGGCTTGGGGATTCATTTTATCATCCAAAAAGAAAAAAGTTCTTATTAATGTAGCAATTTAGCAAGAATTTCAGACTGAAAGCGTATAAATCCCTGGGCTATTGCTTCTTTAAGTGTAGACATGAAGTCTGTTTCTAAATGAACATCACACACACAGATGCCTAATGTGATACTGCAGTAACACAATAGACATCTCTTCATGTTACACTAAATTCATCAACAGCTTTTATGCTTGTTCAGCAGTGCCCAACAGCTCCACTATCATGCAAAACTGCAATTAAAAACTCAAAAAAGCATGCCTTAATTGTGACAGAGATCTAAACTGTAAACAGGTGGTCTGTTATATTACAATAATTAATTGCTTCTGACTTTTTTGATTAATTATTGTAACTCTACCAAGCATAGTTAAAGCCTGGAAACTACAAATTAAACACATGCAAGTTTGAAGTTCTGTTTTAATCCAGCATTGACCTGAAACAATTAAACGCTTTTGCTCATCCAAAATGGGTAATAGCAAATCTAAGCCAAAGCCCTCGGTAAGGTAAATGGTTCCTGGATGCTCCATTCTGCTCCTCATAGCAGTCAAGGCACACACAGCATTGGACTCAGCGTCTCCTGTGCTACAGCTGCCCTGGTGGATTCAGGTGCTGCTCCTAGCAGTGGCACAGGTCCAAAGTCACCACACCCCTGGCAGTCGGCAGGAAAAGAGGGCAAGCCAAGGACGGTGTGTTCCCAAAAAAGTCACCCCATGGCAGGGGGATGAGGGGCACAACGGCAGCACTTTGCAGGTGATAGATGATCTCTGGCATCTGCAGTGCACAGCACAGGGAGTGCCAGGCCCCCTGCCCCAGTGACCAAGTTCCATGGAACACCCTGGCCAGCTTTACTTCTCCTCCACAGACCAGCCTCTGCACACAGTTACTTGGTTATGTTTGTCACAGACAGGCAACCTCAGCCTCCAGCTAGATTATAAAGAGGAGCATAGCGCTTTCTGTAGAAAAGCATCAGCAAAGCCAAACATATACTAGTGTCCAGATTACATAAGACAACACTCCAGAAGTTTATCCTGCTCCTTGACAACCTCCTAAGCCTCCCCTCCCCAGCCAAGGGTTAACAAACCCAAGTGTTTGTCATGAAGGATCTGCTGAGCTGGCTCCCTTGTCACAAGCTCACCAGTTCCTGCTTTTGGTTTTCCAGGCTAAAGAGACAGAGTCACCACATAACTGCATTCAGTGAGCTCGTAACTTTGCATATGGTAACACAAATACCCCATGTTAGATAATGTGAGAGTCATGAGAATATTGTATTTAGTTTTAAAAAGGATTTTTAAGTAACAATTGCCACCATTAGAGACCATCAGTAATGGCAGGAAGAACTCGTCCACGACTTCTGTGCAATGTTATTCACAGCATAAATACGAATTTCATTTGGTGCTGTAACAGCTTTAGGCACTAGGTAGTGGATACCACGAAACGTGAGTCACTACAACCTCAATTTCTCTCTTAAAAATCTACACCAACATCAGAACCACCTTCCCCAGTCACTTTCACGTACTGTAAGGAGACCATGTGTTTAGGGACGTAGAAGTGAAAACAAAAGGAAGGGCACGGGGCAGGAGCTGTAACTCAGCTAGCGACCAGCAAAACCTGGCAGTAAAGACCTCGCCCCCCTCTTCAGTACACTTGGCTGGAAAATGACCGCCCCTGCCAGCACGGATCACTAAGGAGATCCTGTTTGCCAAAGGGAAGTACCGGGCCAGCGATCAGAGAAGTATGAAAGGCGTCACTCGTGACACCCTGAGCCAGCCAGCAGGAAGACTTGAAGGTGGGAGTGATCCCGAATTGCTTTCGGTGGCGTGGCTGGGAGGAGACGGGCTGTCCGAAGCATTCTTCAGGTCGGAAAGCATGAACACAGCACAGGAGGGTCCTGCTAAACCCCAGTCTGGCCAGCCTGCAGTGATTGCTGTCTTTGAAAGCACCAGCAGCCAAAACAACAAAAAAAACCCCACCAAAACAAAAGCCGCCACCCCATACGTCTTCCTCCCGGCAGACCCTGGAAAAAGTACAGCAGGCCACAATGCTGGCACCTATACCGGAACACTGGTTCCTACTTATGGAAAGTAGAAGCGTATGAGCCCCAAAAATCCATCTTTAAAGCAGATCCAGGACAATACCTCCTGAAGGTCAGGCTGAGACCTCAAGACCGAGAAACGGTTTCGTAAGACACGTTCTCCACTAATAACTCAGTATTTCCCTTCTGATACATATCTAATTAGCCTGGGAGCAACTGCCCTCATTATGCGCCCAGCTCCGAAACCTGCTGCCTCCATTTCAGACCTGAAGGAGGGCTCGCCTGCCTGAAAAGGCCCGTCGTATCACCCCACCGCTGCGGCACCTCTCAGCCCGTCTCATGAGAAGTTAATACAAACGCCCGAGCCGCCCCGTGCAGTGGCCGCGGAGCCCCAACGAGGGGCAGGAGACGCTCCCAAGCCCCAGGGCCGGGCACAGACAGTCACACAGGGCCTTATCCAGGCGCCGCTTTCCCCGTCCGCGGGCGGAGGAGCCCGTCGGGCCGGCAGCGCCCCGAGCCCGGCTGAAGCCTTCCCCCGGCCGGCTGCGGCGGCCCAGCAGGAGCACGGCAGGCTCCGCGGCCGGAGCGGGCACCAACACCGCCCTCGCAAGCGGCACAGTGGGGCCGCCTCGGCCGCCCCCTCCCCGCCCCGCCCCGCCCCGCCACGCCACGCCACGCCACGCTCTCCCCGCAGACCCCCGCCCGACCCCCAGGGGCACACAAAGGCCGGAGGGGATCCCGCCCGCCGGCCCCTCGTTTACCTCCGGCCCGGGGGATCGCTGGCTGCCGTCCGTCGGGGCCCGCAGCACGGAGAGGGGCGGCGGCAGCGGCTCCCCTGGCTCCCGGCAGCGCCGCTATGAGCGGAGCGGGGGCGGCGGCGCTGGCCCGGCCCCGCGCATGCTCCGGCGGCGGGAGGGGGCCGGGGCCGCGCTGGCGTCGGCGGCTGTGGGCTGAGGGGGGCGGGCGGCGTGGCGGGGGCCTCACTCTCCTCTGGCCGCTTGTTTCACGTATAATCTTGGCTGGAAGAGATCTTCAACATCCTCCAGTCCATCCATCCGTCTGGCACTACCGCTGTAACCGCTGAACCACATCACCCGGCGCCAGATCCAGACCTTCAGGGATGGTGACTCCACCACCTCTCTGGACAACCTATTCCAATGCCTGACCACTCTTTCAGTGAAAAAAAAAATCTATGATATCTGATCTGAGTGTTCTCTGTTTCAGTTTAAGGCCATTTGTTCTGGTCTCCTCAGTGTAGGCACGGCAGAAGAGACCGGCCGCCTCAGCATAACCTCCAGTCAGGGAGTTGTAGAGAGATGTGAGGTCCCCTCTGAACCTCCCCCTGAGATTGCTTTGTCTTTTTAGGGCCTTAGACTCCTATGCATTTATTGGTTGATAGCTGTCCCCTTCATGGAGGAAAAGTACGATTTTCTGCTCATTTTCCTACTTTTATTTTTTTTTTTCTGCTCTAATAAAGCACTCTCCACTAAGGACCTCTTATCTGCCTTGTTTTGCACGTCTGCCGTGGATGGGCGAGCTGTGACACATCAGAGCCGGAGGGACCACATCACCTGTCCCACGGTTCAGCACCTGCCTGAGCCTTATCCCACAGGCAGGCATCAGAAGCAAAGCATTTATCCTGGAGAGGCTCCCCTGAAGAAACCATGATGTAAAGTGTACCAGCAACAGAGAAATCACAGAACAAGCTTGGAAAAAGCTTTCATAAGTACAATTACCGTAATTACCCTCCTCTGCCTTATTTAGAGTATGAATTTCTCTAGCGTAAATTTTCCGTCTTTCCTTCTTCATTACAATTCTTTGTAATATTATCAAATCTTGTTCATCGTACAGATAATTAAATGTGCTGACTGCCCTAGAGCTTCTCTTCACCTAAGAAGCCAGAGCATTCAGTAGAGGAATTGAGCAATCCTCTGTCACCTAGGAAGGAGGTTTACTCCCACCTACAGTCTCCTGCCCTCAGCCAGTCCCAGCAGTTGCCAAGCTCTTCTGAGAGAAAGCTTAAATCATTGCCTCAGGAGAAATCAAATCCACCAAAAACTATGAATGCTTTTCTGCTGGTTAGTGAGCCATACTACCAATGAAAGGCTCTCCCAAGTACAAGCATGAGCCAGAGCAAGAGAGTATGTGGCTGGAAACATGAGAAAGGTGGAAACAGAAGGAGAAATGGGAATCAGAAGGAAGATTGTTTCACTTCATTCTGCCACTAACAGGCTGTCTCATCTTTTGAGCTGTCTGCACAATCATAACCTTAGTTCAGCTAAACAGAAATTTTGTTGCAATATATATTTTTCTGTTGTTGTTGCAGTGTATTTTCCAGTTCATTATTCTCTCCAGTTGCCAGCACCTTCGGTGAGCACCACAGGGACTGGGGTAGCAGCCACAGCAGTGCTGAACACAGGGGAACAGCAACTCTATCTGCTCAGGAGGCTCCTGTTTCTATATCCAGCAATCAGCCAGACCTGGAACCTTCCTGCATGCCACTACCTGAACTACTGGCTGCAGAGTCATGCAGCTACGGGTCATTAAATACATGGGAAGTGAAATCTTGGGCTTAGGGTGTAAGTTCACAAAAATCCTGTGTTATGTGTCTTCTGGGCCAGGAGGAAGGGAGAGAATCTATCTCTGGTTTAATAATGACAGATGATTTCTGCTTTAGAAGTGCTAAATTTTCTATGTAGCCAAAGGAGATTTTAACATAAGTGTAGTGAAAGTTTTAAAACTATGCTCAGACAAAGTGTGCCACTCTTCATCCTGAAATGAGCTCAGTGCAGTGAGGCCCTGGACCTGCCCTGTAGAATGAGGAGCACTGTAGTGTTCACGTAGCATGGAAATTGCAGGTGTGTGACAGCTTTCCCATGCAATTCTGCTGGGTGCCAGTGCTGACAACTGAAGGGTGGTGTTTTCTTTTGATGGTTTGATGTTGAGTGCTCCTCTCATTGCGAAGACCTTTCTTCTCTCCGGAAAGCTAGGGTGTTATTTTCTGTTTTCTGCATTAATTTTTCTCTTTGTGGTCCTTTAAGACAGCCTGCTGTAATCCAGGGAGCAGCCTTTCCCAATGGGTATCAGACTAGCATTGTCAATGCATCCTCCCTGATTTTACCCACAAGACTGTAATGGATGCTCATTTTCTTGATGATGATGTCCTAGCCCAAACACTTGGTTCCTTATGACTTATTACTTGTTGAGCATACTGTGTGCGCAGTATTACAGATACGTAATCTAAGAGCCAGCTAAGTCCAGGTTATGGGCAATAGCTCTGGCACCACGTCCACCTGCAGGACATCCGCCTGGGTATCTGTCCTAGAGTGACTTTACGATGCTTGTACCCCAGATTGTCTGTTCTGTTTGTGCTGTATGTTGAGTTCTGCACCTTTAAAACTGGTTCTGAGATTGAAGCAGGGAAAGAAGAAGCGCGCAGTTTGTTTTGAAAAACAGTGTTCACTCCTCTGCATTTTTTTTCCCTTGGAACGGTGTTGTTTGGCCGAGCCACAGACAGCAGCAAAACAGAAATCTTTTTTTTTTCTTTTAGTTAGTTTAGCTAGCTGAGACAGAGAAGCTTCCTGGATTGTTTTTTTTTTCCTTTTCTTAGGACTGTATAAACCTGCTCTGGAGTAAAAAACCCAGAGGAGGACTGGGAGCTGGCACCTGTGGCCCACCGCGGTCTGGACCTCCAGAGGGATGAATAAGGGACTGACTGAGTCAAGCTACACCCACAGCAAAGACTTTCTCGATTTGCCATCTCACTCCAAAATGAGAGGTTTTATTGTTTCATATTATTCATTCTTTATGCTTGTAGGCACTTTGTTTGTTAAATAAATAGTTTTTTCCACTTTTCTCTGAGGAAACCACAGCAGTGTCAAAAGTGAATCTTATCATCCTCATCCCAGTGTATTGTGAAACATGATTTCAATAAAGATTTTGAAAAACTGTGTAAGGCTGTTTCTTCTTGCTTAAGAACAACTATTGGAGAGACAAAGATTACACTTTCATACTAAAAAGCTTTCTCAAAATTGTTCATTTAAATATAGGAACAAAACATAATAAATCAGAAAGCTAATGGCAGAAAAAATGGGTATGTCTAATCTGTGCAACCAGTGCGGTTTGGTATGTCTCAGGGTCCTCATCCTTCAGACATACAGACCAAAGACAATTCCAGCTACTGGTCTGGTCTCATTTCCTTCCCAGGGAAACCAAACCTTGGAAGGGTGTGGCATGTGCCTCAGTCACTCTGTGACATGAACTGAGCTCCTGGGACAAGGGAGATATTTCTGTGTCCTGGAGTTTGGAGGGGAGCAGAAGAAGGGCCAGGCCATATCTTTCTAAGAACTCCACTGAGACTGGGGAGCTCTAAGGAGTCAGAGGTGCATTGCCCGAATAAATGGCTCTACATTAGTTCCTGAGGTATGTTCATCTGTTGTTTGAAAGAAGTGGAATAAATAGCCAAGTTTTTAGACTTTGCTTGTTTAAATTATAATACCCATGGGCAAGTGTGATAATTTTCCATCGTCAGTGTACTGTTTGTGGGTTTTTTGATGGTCTGGTGCCAACTTTCAAAGAATAATAGAAACCACCCACTGATCGGTATCACTCTCAGCTGTTGCAAAGATCTTAATAAAATAATACATAATTATTACTGAAAAATTCACATTTCTCCTTTGAAGCTGAAAACAGGTTGTGCTTTTGTTTGTAAGGAAGCTCTCCACCCATTCCACAATGACACATTATTAGTGGTTGCTCAAAACATGTACAAATTGTGCAAGACAGCAACCTGTCAGCACTGGAAACAGAATAATTATATTAAGGTGATTCCATACCTGGGATAGTTATGAGGGAGTTAACGGGTCCTGCTCTAAGCTGGGTGAAAGGACTGTCCAGATGTGTTGTTTGTCTTTCTAGAACAAACTTACCCCAAACCAGCTTAATTAACTGTGGGACTGCACTGCACTGAGCTGTGCCTCTAGACTCCATGTACAAGAATTTTTGTACTTTCCATGGAAACAAGTACTTTTGTACTTTCGATGGAAACAAGAATTTCAGCTTAAACTCCTGTTATGCAGAAGAGATTACATTACAGAAGCTTTGCTCCAGTAAGATGCTTAACATTAGAAACTGCTAGGTCACTTTTTTCTTCATTCTCTGTTCATATTTTTTTGATATTGCCTTTTAAGGTTATTATAACATATTACTTTCACCCTCAACCCATGGGGTGGATGGCACTCAGTGAGTGATTTTGATTTTCCACTGTTCAGTTGGCAGTTCCATGCCCAATTTCCTGTCCATCATTCAAACTCCGCTCTAAAGATGGAAATACTAATGTTGTCACCATCCTTTCTAAGTAATGCTCTGAGCGCTGTGCAAACAGTTGCTCATTTATTTTCTGTCATAATTCCTGGAGTACAGACAAGGAATTCAGACACTCAGGTTGAATATGCTCATAATGCATTATTCTGAGCTCCCAGTTCTACAAACTCATGTCTCATGTTTGTGGTAATACAGCAGATATTTTTTTAAATCCCCACCTTCCTGACTTCACTCATGATTGTGTGTGCCCACACTTCTGCAGGTGAGACCTAGAGCTTCTGTGGGACAAATAGAAAATAAGCAAAATACAGAAACTGCTTTGTGGAGAGTCTGGAGAGAGGAGTTATTTGTCACTGCAGGAGAGCTCTGGGGCAGAGGCAAGAGCAGCATCCAGCTCCACAGCCTGACAGTCCAGGGTGTGAGCAGTAAGATGTTCTTCTGTCCTCCTCCTTCATCAGACACCTTCTAGCCTCTGCAACAGATGAAGACAAGGTACTGCAGACAACAAGCTCTTTCATGCATGACCCTGAGCCAGTCCTAGAGGGCAGGAGACAGGAAAGAAAGCCAAGGAAAGGGTGGATTTGAACTCTATGCAGACATGTGGGAGGAATAACTGTTCTCTTCCTGTGCCTAATCCACAAGTGGAATTTTGCTGGAAAGGACCTAAATAACCCGAACAGTTCTCTCCTACCTCTGACATACATGTCTCAAGGTTTAAAAATAAATCTATATTCTTTGTTTTTATATTTAAAGACTAGGTAGGCATAGCAGAAATAAGATGTATATTTCACAGTAGGTGTAATTTTTTTTCTGTTTAACTGTTTTCACAGGGATTCATTGTCTTTTCCTTTCTCCTGGGATGTCTAAATTAGTATTTTGTACCTTTATGTTAGATACAGTCTAGTTCAGGTGGAAGTTGTGGTAATATAGGTGATGTTCCATGGTCTGGATGAAGCATGAAGCAATACAAAAGGACAGATCCCTCCGCCCTCACAGAATCACAGAAGGGTTTGGGTAAGAAGAGACCTTAAAGATTATATAATTTCAAACTCCTGCCATAGGCAGGAACACTTTCCACTACGCCAGGTTTCTCAAAGCCCCATCCGACTTGTCCTGGGCACAAGTGCTGATACATCATGAAGAATCATGAGCTCTGATGCCTCAGTGGGAACCTGGCTCTTTGTCTTAAAATGCCACCAAGGATAAATTTGGGCAGACATCTGCCTCTGGGATGGGATGGTGGGACAGATGTGGACAGACCTTTTGCTGCTCCAGCAAGGCTCACTAGTGGCACCTGCTGGAGAATTTTTATCGTACCTTCGAGGTGAATTAAACACACTCTTACACTTAAATGTAAAAGAAGTTAATTAACAATGCATTGGGCAGAGTCCCATCGTAGTATGTGGTTCTACATGGAATCTGCAAAGATACATCACAAACAGATTCCTTATGTGCACAGCACCAAATCCAAGATTTATTGCATGGAGCACCTCAGCCTGTGGACCCACCCTCCACCCAGCTCTGCTCTCAGAGTTTGCCACTGAGCTTGGCTCCCTGAGCAGTCTCATTCCAGGATGGCTGTAAGACAAAGCTGCAACTGTTCCTTATCACCAAAGGAAACTTCACTCCCTTGGAAGGAGTCTGTTCTGTCTCTGGCATTCCTGCTTCCAGCCAGTTTAACCCCTCCTTGCCCTCCATGCCAGATCATTCCTCAGTCACAAATTACCACTGCTGAACAGTAATAATTAGAATTTCCCTTTTATGTCTGCCACCACTGGAAGTCTTTAGACTGAGCCAAAAATTCTGGGGGAGACTGTCATGGGAACTCGAACTGCTGTGAGTAATCAGGAGATGGCTCATCCAAAGGCATGTGTTGGTGTTGGCACGGTGCCCTTACTTTTCTGGGGAGCTGTCTCCATGCTGACTCAGCAAGTCAAATGCAGCTCAGGAGTGTTTTTTTTGGCAGTCTGCCGCTGCATTTCTGACTACACCAAACCTGTTTAGTTTATGATACCAGTCGAGCTATATAACTGCTGGAGCATCAGTGTTTGTCTGTTTGTTTAAAAAAAAAAAACAACAAATTGTCCCCAATTGTAAATAAATCAGCTGTTTAAATGCTTCTGCCTTTTACCTTGTGTTTTGTCTTTATCTTCCTGTTCTCTGCAATGTCTACCTGTCACCCCTCTTCCATCAGCTTTTTCTTTGTGTTACCATGTTCTTTTTGTGTTTTATGTTTTAATTACTGTCTTTCTACCTGTAGATTGTCTTTCCAACTGCAAAACAAAGCTGTAAGAGGTAGATCTCTGATCTTTGACTATTTAAGTCAAAAATATATAAAAACATATAGAAATAAATAGGAAAAATGAAATGTTACAGCATCTCGGATAGTGGAACATTAATATTACTTGTTAAACAGAGATATATTTTTTCCAGATTAGCCATCTGTATTCAGTTGCAATTCAGTTTTCTCAGGCCAGAAGACTGATTCACATGTAAAATCAGTGGACTGTGCTTTGGACAGTTAATTCCATCCCATATTCATATCTTTTTAATCTAATCTGGACAGTTGAACAGCCTTACACTTTGAAGTTGGTTTCATATTATGTCTGTCACACCACCATGCCTTATTTTTCCTTTATTTTGCACAACGAAGATATTGTTCACTACCACAGTTTGCTTTCTCAAAAAAAAAAAAAAAACCAAAACAAAAACAACAAAAAAAAAACCCAAACAAACAAAACCAACAAACCAAAAAGAGAAACAAAAACAAAACAAAACAAAACAAAACAACTCATAAAAAACCCAAAGAAAATGAAGAAAGCTTTGGTTCACAGAAGTATGATAATGAAGAGCAATGTATCACAGAAAACAATTGAAATGATGACTGGCAGATTTCTTCTGCAATATAATAAGGCGCTCACTCTTCAGTCTTGGCTTGTATCATCCATTAAATACTGAATTATAAAAATCAGAATATAGAAATAGGAAAAAGAAATCTTTAAGTAAATCTAGTAGTAAAAGAATGTGTATTTTCCCTTGGAAGAGCAAAATGTGGCTCAGTTGCAGAACTGTTTGCCCCACACTTCTACTTCTTTGCCTTTTGCACAGTTCAGTGAAGCTCAGATCTTCATTAAGAAACATATTTATATACATTCTTGGCAAAGTTTTCCATACCTAGGCAAAAGGCTTGCATAAATCCACCAGGGATTCTTTCAGAGGATGGTTTCTGTGTTCATGTGTAGATCCAAAAGAAAAGTAAAAAGATTCTGAAACCAGAGAAAAACTGTTCAAGGAAAGCTGTGTTGATGATCCCCACCATTTTCAGGCTGTGGATCCTTTCCAGCTGCATTGTTAATCCAGCTTCTCCATTTCCCTCAAACTTCTGGAGACTTCTACAGTCCCAAAGTGGTCTAGTAGCAGCTGACCATCAAGGGGAGGTTGCTGGTGGTTTCAAACAGCTGTCATTCTCTGTCTCCCCTTACACCTGTAGTGGCCATAGCTGAGATAAGAAGTCCCCACTGTGACTACAGGCGCCAAGCTGGCTCCCAGCCGGAATGTCATCTTGCCAGTGAGGTGGTGGACTTTTTGATTTCCTTTCACACTGGAGCAATGGATGTTGTCCTTGAACAGGTGATCGCTTCAGGAGCAGAAGGAGCACAAAACCAAACCCATAGCAACCTGATGTGAGGTTTGCCAAAGTGGCCCAAATCCAGACTGCATGACCGGAACAATACCAGCACTTGCAGAGAGAGGATGGAAATAGCTGTAAACAACAGAGAGGTCCTTAAGATGCCACCCTACACTTACCAGGGTACCAGGTACCAGGAATGGGTACCAGGGTCACTGAATTGCTGTGGCTTCTAAATGCAGATGTAGAGTGAACTGTGAGTGTGATGAAGGAGGGGACTTGAAGTATTACTATACTTAATGGACACCTAACTCAGGCAGTGGATCATATAATCATAGAATGGTTTGGATTGGAAATGAACCTTAAAGAACATCTAGTTCCAACCCCACTACCATGGGCAGGAACACCTTCCACTGGGTTGCTCAGAGTCCCATCTACCCTGGTTTTGAATTCTTCCAGGGATGGAGAGTCCACAACCTCTCTGGGCAACCTGTTCCAGTGTCTCACCATCCTCACAGTAAAGATTTTCTTCTTCATATCTAATCTAAATCTACCTTCTTTTATTTTAAAACTGGTACTGCTTGTCTGATCACTACATATTTTTGCAGAAAGTTCATTTCCGTACTTCTTGTAAGCCTCCTTTACATACTGGAGGGCTGATAGCAAAAGAGCAACGAGTAAGCTACAGGGCAGTGCACCTCTTTAAGAGAGGAGGAAAGGGAGAGGGAAGAAGGAAGGAAGGAAGGAAGGAAGGAAGGAAGGAAGGAAGGAAGGAAGGAAGGAAGGAAGGAAGGAAGGAAGGAAGGAAGGAAGGAAGGAAGGAAGGAAGGAAGGAAGGAAGGAAGGAAGGAAGGAAGGAAGGAAGGAAGGAAGGAAGGAAGGAAGGAAGGAAGGAAGGAAGGAAGGAAGGAAGGAAGGAAGGAAAGGGCATCAGCAGAAGAAAAGCGAAGGGAAGCTAAGTGAGGCAGAAGGTGCTGTTAGATTCCCTGCTCCATCTGCTGGAGCAGCCCAGAATAGCTTGTGCTGTTCACCCAGACAACTGGATTGCAGCAATCTTCTCCTGGCTTGTTACCTAACTACCTTTCTTCGGAGAATTATTTGGTAGCAGTGAGCTGCATAATTTTTGTAATTACATCTGAGATTTGATTTCTCCCTGTTAAGTGTTTTGAGCATCTGCAATTGCACGTTTAGGCGTGACAGTATAATATAGAAGCTTCTGTTTTGTTATGAAATGATATGA
This sequence comes from Sylvia atricapilla, assembly GCF_009819655.1. NCBI lineage: Eukaryota > Metazoa > Chordata > Aves > Passeriformes > Sylviidae > Sylvia > Sylvia atricapilla. Next base: position 115,154,566 of record NC_089140.1, on the reverse strand, counting down.
TACAACTCAACTCCAGGGTTTAAAAAAAGAAAAATTACTTTAAGAAGATACTGTTTGCTGCACTGGATGCATGGTAATAACTCCTCATGGTTTATTTTACAGCCATTTCCTTTTTCTGCTTATCTTCTTGTATCAGTTCTCTTTTGTCTCCACTTTCATAATTGCTTTCGTTACAGTTTCTCTTCTGCAATACTTAGAAAAGGTAATTTTCATAAATCATAATATTCTTAATTGTTACTTTAATCATAAGCTTGATAGTTCCCTTTTCTACAGTTTTAAGGAAACTCGTCATGATGGAATGCAACATATTATTAAAATACTTTCATTCAAGTAAAAGATGGTATTTCTGACTAAGATTTAGTTTCTAATGCTTGACATTAAAAAGAAGATAATGGCTTTGTAAATCCCAGGTCTGATAGGAAGGTTACCAAACTTCCAACTGATATTCCTAAAGAACAAAGAAAAGCCCAGAGAGAAAATTACCTAATATGGTGGAAGTAAATCAAGTCCATTATCTGATATATAAGCACATTCAGAGGATACTCTGAGATAAATATGGAAATATTAGCTTGATCATTAGAGGAAATATCTGTCCCTACTATTATTTAAATGCTCTGGGGAAATCGTCCTGAAGTAGGATGCAAATAAACCTAGTTCCCAAGCCTGTCCAATTTTATAGCCCATCAGTGTCAATTATCCTGTAAATACAGGGCATTTTCTATGCAGAGAGCTTCATCATGAAAAAAATGACAGGGTCAAATATATCCCAATGACATCAGATTACAAAAGAGTTGCACCTCTACGATCTACAAGCAATCTACAGGGAAAAAAAAAAAAAAAAAAAAAAAAGATGATGATGATGATCACGATGATGATAATTTTTTTTTTCTAGGAAACATGACCACACTATTTTAGTACAATGTAGGCAAAATCTGCCCTCTTAACAACCATGAAAGGTGTTAAAATAGAACTATGGAGTGATATGGTAGTAGCATTAATTTATTTTGGATTGTGTAGATCATTAAATAATTAAACTAAGTCATTATTCTTTCTGGTATCTTTAATATAATTTCACTCATATTCTTTTAGATCTCTATTATAATTTAGGTTTACAAGACTTCCACCTATTCCATTGACCCAAGAAAAACAGGGAAAAGGTGAATTCAGCTAGGGATCTTTTGAAGTTAAATCTGGAATTACATCCTCTCTGGGGAGGATACATCTCTGGCATGATCACTTGGTAACAGCAGCTGTTTTATGAAGGCAGGCAGGGCAATGTTGTGCCATGGTGTGCCATGGTGTGTCAAGTCTGTTGTTGTGAGGGGACACGGCAGCCAGTGTTCTCTTCCCTGTTCCTGGAGCACTGCTGATGCCTTTCAGTTTGCAGACATACGATGACTGTGCCAAGTCAACACTGATGCTGCACAAGGACCTTCAATTTCTGGACTGTCCCCACAGTACAGGATCCTGTGTGCTGACAGCCATCATTCCTCTCTAAAAATAGATGCTTCTTGTGGCTGGTGAGGAGTAAAACCTTATTTCTTGTTCTGTTTAACATTTTCAGTGATCTCAAAAAGCCAGGTTTTCAGCTTACCCCTCAGAAACCTCAGTGATCTTACCCAGCATATCACTTCATTAAAGTGATAACTGATGTAAATACAAAGAAAAACACATAGGCACATGGAAGAAATGCCATTTTTGTTGTTTAGAAACAAGAAACAAACATTGACTCACAGAGTTCGGTGGCTGCTGTAGAACACAACACACAAGTGCCACACAAGGAGGTTTACCAGTAGGTGGTGACATACAATTATTTATTAGATGTTTTCTGCCTGCAAAGGTTCTGAACCACAAGCAGCTTCACTGTGCAACTTCTTGTTTAAGGTTTCCTTTCATATTGCTCCACCTTTCTGAGATTTCTTTTACAAGTTTGACAGCTGCAGAAGTGTTTCATAGCTGCAACTGCATCTTCTGGCTGTAGCCTGTCAGCCTGCTCCTATTCCATGAACTGCAGCGCTCCCTTCCCACTGCTGAGCAAAGTGCTTGGTTTGTGTGGCTTCAGGATTTTTCATCTGTTGATGAAAGAAAATAACCCGGTTGTCAGAACACATGCATGGAAAAAAAATCAGTCCTTTTTTTGTAGTGTGTACATCTTGTTTACTTTCCATAAGTACACAAGTTTTAGAGTTAGCTCTGTGGAAATCTGCTATTTACTGCCAAATGTAATCAGCAGGCTTTCCTAAGTTCACCACACCCTTCTATGCATCAGTCCTCCCAAGTTCTGAAGCCATCAGCAACTCTGGAAAAAATTATTCCCCTCAGCTTGGTCTATTATTTTCTATTAATTTAAATACCATGTGTGGGTTATGACTAATGGAAGCCATATAGCTGCAGCATATGAGATGAAGCTCAGGTTTAGATAGTGAGCAGTTTTGGAGCAGCAGGAGGACACAAGCCTTAAGGCTTGTCAGGCTTCAGGAATCACCACAGAAGTGAGCTGGGCTTGTCTGTTTCATGAGAAGGGTATTGGCTCCATGGAGGCCACAGCCCAGTTCACTTCAGTGGCTGGAGCAGAGGTGATAGATAAGAGTGTCCCTGGCAGCCTCTGCCCACAGCCAGGGGGTGTATCTGGGTGAAAAGTGTCTTAGTGCCCTTGGGGGGAAGGTGGTGCAATGTAACCATGCATCAGTCTCAACACAATTCCCGGCCCTGAAGACACGAGCAGACCTTGTGAGGACACGGCTGCCCTCCCAGGCGGCCAGGCTTGGCTGGGAGTGCCTGCTAAATGTGCCGTAGTGGGTGAAATGTCTGCATGCTCCCTTGCCTGCATCCACGTGCTCTTGAGCTGCTCTTTCTGAACTGGTGCTAGCTTGGTGCTAATTAGGGCTTAACCAAAAGGTCCTATTACAGTTCTTAAAAGGTTCTGGATTTTCTAACTACTATTTGATGCGTTGCTGCGTTCTTGATGAACACCCGTGTTCAAACCTGCAGTGACAAAAGCTTATACATTCAAACATATGCAGTGCTTTATTCCTGATGCTGTCACTAGCCTGAATTGAGTCTTGAGCTGGAGTCATGTCAGTTTTTCACATTAATATTCTTTTTACCATTTACACAAGGAGTTTTCTTCACAGAGCCAGGTCAGTATGTTTTTTCTGACTGCACCCATAAATCTTGTGGGTCACCCTCTTAGGCTGGGGCAAGACAGACAAGCTCATTCATACACAACTTGCAAAGTGCTGCAGAAAATGTGCTATCTGTCAGTAGGGACCACAGGGTGCCTTTAATCTGCTGTACAGACTAGTGGCAACTGCCTGAGTTTTATCTGTGGGAAATAATGTATTTGTCTGAAGAACACCAAAATACCACACCCAGAACATCAAGGCACTCTAGTGGTGCTGCCAAAAAATCAAGAAAGCCCAATGCCCACTAATATAAATGGAGGGAGATTCACACTTATCATCTGCTAAATTTAGTGGAATATCTGTGGCAGACAAGGGTCCTGATTGCTTTTATCACAAGGGCATAAGTCATGGCCTGCAGCCTGTTGTAATACTGGCTGGATTTGGAACTGTAGGTTGGCCTATTTAAGACTTTTCTGAGAGAAAAATCAATTATTTCAGGTAAGTTGCCAAGCTGCTCCTGTGCTCTGCCTACACCTGGTTATACTTTTTGGAACTATTTTATATATACAAAGCAGAAAGCAAAAGAAGGTGGGCAGCTTACAGATGTTACGCTGCTGCTTGCTGGCAGCAGGATGCCATTTATAAATGATGTTATCATCACATTGCAGCACAACAACTCAAAGCAAGGAGGGAAAAGGCAAGTGTGACTGGCAGTTCTGCCTAGTGCAGCACAAGATACGGTGAGGGGACACAGGGAACTATTGCTGGTTAAATGTTATCCCTGTGTGTTGGACACAAAACTGACAGTAACTTCTTTTTTTTCAGTGTTATTTGGACAACACATGCAATAAGAATTAGACACCAATATACTAAAATTATTATTCTTGCTTAAGATGAAGAAGTCACAGGATGAAATCAAAGATGAAACCCAGAACAGAATTTTTCAATAATGCAAACAAGCAAATGGGAAAGCAAGGTTTTTATAAAGCAATTATATAATAGCAAGCTAAAGTCAGATGATGAAAAAGAAGTTTTTATAGGAAAATAAATGAAACACCTATGCTTAAATGAAAATGGGATAGAGGACTGGAGCTGACATGCAAAATGAGTGATTTTAGATTAAATGAGGGCAAACTTTGATGCTGTAAATAAGGTTTATTTCTTCAGTATAATAAGTACCCCATGCCTCACTGCCTGCCCTGGTTTGAAGCCAGGATAATATTTCCACCTGCCAGATTTGCATGTCAGTGTAGTTGCAACAGCAAGATGCCCAAATCTTTACTATTTTATCACATAGCTGTAGGGACACCAAAAAAAATGGTACAAAAGTGAGCCTGAAAAACCCTTCAGTTTCTCTCTTAGAAACATATTAGGCCTTGGACGACTAATGAAACATCACTATACCTGAGATGCCTTCTTGATGGCTTGATGCCAGGTCTAGGAGCAAGCCAAAGTTTGAAATCTCATAAGTCAACAACAGAAAGGAGGAAAGGTTTAGTGGGAAAATAAAAGGTGGTCAAAAGACAATAACAAAAACCCCCAAAACCAGTGTACTTGTTTACATCTACTTTCTTATTCTCCTGTGATTCATCCTATGATTCTGTGAAAGACTATTTTTTCCCTTTCTCCCAGACAGATGTTGTTAGAGGAAGTAAGTCCACCTCCTCAGCCATCCCTTTGCCCAACAGCTGAACCCCGCTGTTCCCTCTTGCAGTGGCACACCAGAGCCAGGGCAGTCCACAAGGAGAAGGGAGGGGAACAGGCTGGCAGCTGAAGGGCAGCACAGGCTGCAGCCAGCAGTTAGCGTGGTCTGAATCTCCTGGACGCTGGTCAGTAACCATTTCATATATTGCTAAACTTGAACTATAAACTGCAATTGGTAAATCTGCAGGATTAATCAAAATACACCTGAGTAACCTTCAAATTATCAACTATTACAGCTGTTTGGTTACTTTGGAACTGCTACTGCTACGTGACATTAACTCAAGGCCAGACCTGCAACTGTCTGCATCAATCCAGTGAAGCTGTCTGCAGAAAGGTGACAGAACAGAGGGGGAACAAGCCCTCTCCAGGAAAGGTTACTCAATAGCTTGCTAGGTTGACTCAGTGCCATTAGATACTGTATATAAATTGTGACCTCTCTTCTGTTTCATTCTCAGTCACATCTCCTGCGATCGTGGTAGTTACCCATTTTCCACTTGGAGGCTTTTGGGCATTAGCAGAAATGTTGCTAGCATCCTGGATCTGGGGAACGGCAGTAATACTTTGTTGTGTGTCTTGGTTTCTTCTAGGGAGGAGAAGAAGGTAAGGACTTTGCAAAAGCATCTCAGTATGCCTGGCCTTTATTTGTGTCAAATATTCTGTGTACATCACTAGAAGAACTGTAGTCAGACATATGCAGGATAGCACAGATGATGCTGTAGTTTGGTCTTTTGAGAGATTTATGTTCCAATCGAATTTTTGTGCATGAACTTTGCAATAATAGTGTCGTGATGCCTAAAGGTAGCTGTAGATACAAATCTATGCATAAGCGAGATAATTAAAATATGAATATGTATGTCCTGATTGCCCAAAGTTCTCAGCTGTAATTTCACCTCTATTGTAATCACAGTGAATACCTACTTATATGTAATTATAGTTTAATACCTACTTACAAACATTTTTATATTATATCTAGTAACCAAATTTAATACAGGTAATATTTATGTACCATGTATATTCCTTAAAAGCATTTATCCTACTGATGCATTCAGATAAGGAGTGAGCAATTTGCTCAATTCTTCTTATTTTTAAATTTCAGCGGACATTTTCTTGTTTAATTTTAAAAAGTTTAATAAAAAAAAATGAAAATAATTAACTTCATTTACTGTAAATGCTGAAATATTATATGAAAGTTATTTCAGCAGTCATGATAGCCTCATACAGGAAAGTTGTTTCTACTCAAAAAGAAAAAAAATTTAAAAACATATGTATCACTTTAAGTATCTGCTTAATTTAAAGCATATGCTTGATGACACTGTGAAAGATTAGCTCTTTTGCTTACTGAGGATCATAGCAAAATGCCCATATTTTTAGAGATCTCGTCCATTAATGGGATATGCCAATAATAACAACCATTCCATACTAAAAAGTTTCTTTGCTCAGTATTCAAATGAAATAGTGGATAAAATTGCCCAAAAATGCATCAGACTATATTAGTGTGATGGATTATTTATTAATGTGACAATTTCATAACTGTGTGTCAGCTAATGGCAATAATTTTGCATTTGAGCAGGAGAAAAACATACATCTGATCCAGGGGAAAAAAAGATTACATAATCAAACTGTGGTTTATTATGTCTATTAAGAGTTAAAATTGTCCTTTCTTACAGAGCTTAGCCCTTAAAGGGGAGAAAATTATTTGTAAATAAACTACTTATTTGGGATTTTTTCTTCTTTTTTTTTTCACATTGCACAAAGCCTTACATCAATATTTTACATACCCAATAGTCCTGGAGAAGAGATCTTTATACATAATTTTAAACTGAGCTTTTGTTTGTGTTTTATAGGCGGCAAGGTGAGCCACCACTTGAAAATGGGTTCCTTCCATACCTGGGCTGTGCCTTGAAGTTTGGTGCCAACCCCCTTGAATTCCTCAAAGAAAAGCAGAAGAAGCATGGCCACATCTTCACTTGCCATGTAGCAGGGAAATACATTCATTTCCTCACTGACCCTTTTTCATACCCTGCATTGTTGCGCCAGGGAAAACACTTGGACTGGAAAAAGTTCCACTTTGCTACTTCTGCCAAGGTACTTCTGGTTTTAATATGTAACATGCAAAGTATCTGCTGACATACCCAGTTAATCCCTGTAAACATAACTATGTCTTTGAAATAGGATTGGGTTTTGCATTTCTTCACTTTTACTGGTTTAAAATATTGTGGTCTTTTTTTCTCTTCCTAAATGGAAAAGAAATTTGAAGTGATTTGAATTTTTCTAGGACTATACATTATTCGAAGACTGTACGTTATTTTATTACATTATTTAAGCTATGAAGTTATACTTTGGCTTTTTTTTCTGTTACACTTTATCGTCAAGGTAATGACAGGCCTTACTTATCATGCATACAATTTATTTTGTGACAGGCTTTTGGGCATGGTAGCATTGACCCAGCAGAGGGAAACACCACTGAAAATTTTCATCAGACTTTCATTAGAACCCTTCAAGGTAATGCCCTGGATGCCCTCATTGAAGCAATGATGGAAAACCTACAGTATGTCATGCTGCAGTCAAGAACACCTAAGCTTCAGTCTAATACCTGGGTGACAGAAGGACTTTATACATTCTGTTGCCAAGTGATGTTCGAGTCTGGCTTTTTAACACTTTTCGGTAAAGAATTTAATTCAAATAATGACAAAAACCTGTCATCAAAGCAGGAAACCGAGAGAGCTCATATCCTAAATGCCCTTGAAAACTTCAAGGAATTTGATAAGATTTTCCCAGCCCTCGTGGCAGGGCTGCCTATCCACCTCTTCAAGAGTGCCCACAGTGCACGTGAGAAGCTGGGAGAGGCACTTCTGCACAAGAACCTCCTGAAAAGGGACAACCTCTCTGAGCTTGTCACCCTCCGCATGTTCCTGAATGACACCCTGTCAACCTTCGATGACATGGAAAAAGCAAAGACCCACGTGGCAGTGCTCTGGGCCTCTCAAGCAAACACCATTCCTGCCACTTTTTGGACCTTGTTCCATCTTCTAAAGTAAGTCCCAATGCTTCTTGCTCCCAAATAAGAAAAATGTTTATCTTTCAGAAGCCAATTCATTCATACAGGCCAATTCCACTGCTTGATACCTCATCAGTGATAGAAAACTTACTGTTTGCAACATAAGTGTTGTCTTGCTCTGCACTTCCACAGAAAAGCCCTTCACCCATCTGAGAACAAGCAGTGGTAGCACAGAGTAATTCTTTAGAACCTTCTTTTTTTGTAGAGAAATAGTACTCCAGGGCAATGCTACACTTTGTCAAGAAAGCTTTGGAATAAATCTACATGCTATGACATTGGAAGTGCTAGTTACAGTCAAAACATGAAGTGTATAAAAGGCTACAGATATAACTAGACATTTTTAGACCATCTCACTAGAGCAGGCAAAATGAGGTTTAACTTCATTATTGTTTTCACAGAAACTTAATATAAAATAATTTGATAGATCTCAATGAAGTCTACTGTAGATTGCACCTGCTGAGCTTGTTACTCGTGGGACAAGTGCACATCTCGGATATATATCAGATATAATACTATCAAGTGTCCATTTTAGAGTGGGCCTTTGTGGATTATCTGCTTCAGCATAACTAACTCTGAAGTATGTGTCTAAATTCTTAATGCTTTTACTTAACATATCTACTTGCCAATGATAATTTTTGAGGCTATTTAGTACTTTTGGCTCCAAGAATGCATTTGCTTTAAGTTTTCTAGACTTGGAGTCTTTTAACACCCTGATTGTGCCTTCATCAAGATACAATTGTACCCTCTTTTATTGTGCTCACATATTTCACCATAGCTCATACATGCCATGACTGAAAGAAAGGCTAGATGATGAAGGGGACTATGTGGGCTCTTAATATTAGGAATTGTCACATTATTAGTATTAGTATTATTGTCACAGCAGCCAGAATAAATGATGTTATAAAAGTTTAGGAACAGGATCTATAATCACGTTCCTAAGCTTTCTACCTGCAGCAGGGCTATTTCCTAATCTACAACTGGCTGTCTTTTTTCTTGTTCTTGGCATTGCCTTTTAGTGACAATACTGTTTATTACCTGAATTATGCACATCAGTTCTGTCCTACTTGTTATTGCAGACAAAATCAAATATTTGGGATTCCTTCTTTATTTTTCTTTTCCTTCAAAGATATCATATCTTTGCAAAGACATGAAAAAGTGTAACCGCAGCATTTTGCTGCAACATTTTCATTTTAGAAGGTTGTACTTGTCAGCCAACAAGATAAAATCTAGTCAGAAAAAAAATTAATAGCAAAACCCTTTCTTAAAGGATTTTTAAATTTAGAATTATGTTATATCTTTGCTCTTTTGATCTTAGGAGTCCAGAAGCAATGAGAGCCGCTACCAAAGAAGTGCAAACTGTTTTGGAAAGTGCCGAAGAGAGTGTCAGCTTAGATGGCAAACATATTTCCTTGAACCGAAAACAGCTGGATAATATGCCAATACTAGGTATGACTCTTTTATGCGGGATTGTTTATGCAGAAATCACACTACAATTTCCATGGTCTTCTATTTCTTACTATATAAATGCTTGCTATGGAATTCCTATGGAATTAGCAACGAAACAGTAGAACAGGAAACTGTATGTTCCTTAGCAATAGCCAACACAACCAGGCTTCCCAATGTCCCAGGTGGTACTGAGAATATCAAAATTCACATGAAGAGCACTTTTTAATGGGTAATGGCATGCCTTAATAATCCTACACCCCTACATAACATAGAACCATGAATTCTGAACAATATTTTTTTTGGTTATATCTTTAAATCAAATTAAAAGGTGTTGCCAAAACTTGAATCCCTACTTTTATCATGTGAAGCAATGTTTTCTAATACCATTACTTGTATTTCCTCTTAATATTTTTCAAATTATAAGCATATTTTTCAGAAATTACAGAGATTTTTGATAATGTTGCCTTTTAATTACTGTTACTTAAAAAAAAAGTCAGTTAATATTGAAACAAAAAATTCCCATATAACTTTTTTATGAATATGGGTTTCTCTACAGGACCTCTTAAAACTTCAGAAAATTCTTCTCAATTCACTGTTCCTTTTTTTTTTTTCTATGTTTTTAGTTTTCACTGGTTTGGTCTTTATCTCAGAATGAAAATACGTCTCACTTTTGAACATTCATCAGCTATAAGCATTTTTTTGCATGAAAAGCAAATTAGATTCTCAGTGGTATCTGCAGAAAGGATAGAAATGCTAAAAAAGAAATGAGAAAGATACTTTCTCAGGCATTTAGAAAGTTAATTGTAAAATATTTCTTCTAATAAATTCAGGATTTGATAATGGCTCTGAAATAGTTCAATATCCATGACCTGCCCCTAGTATGTGATTATGCTGTTTCCATGGCAATCATTCCTCATCCTCTCCCAACAGACAGCATCATCAAGGAGGCCATGAGGCTCTCGAGTGCATCCATGACTTTCCGAGTGGCCAAGGAGGATTTCACTTTGCACTTGGAGAACGACTCTTACAACATTCGCAAAGATGATATTGTAGCTCTTTATCCTCAGCTGCTGCATTTTGATCCAGAAATCTATGCCGATCCCTTGGTAAGTTTGGTTTTTTGTTTTTTGTTTTTTTTTTTTTCAAATTGCATTAAACTTGGTGCTCTGGCAGAAGTTCACAGGCCTTTAGATAAAGCATTTACTGGGGTGCCCCATGGCGGTTTTTCTGTTGTACCCCAGAGAGTCTGTTCTTACACCTGAAGACGTGATAATAGGAAAGAAAAAGAATAAAGGCAGTACAAGCACTGTCTGCAAAACATATTTTAGTGTAACCAAAAGGTGTGCTACCTGCTCCAGACAGCCTTCTACTTACTGCCTTCCTCAGTGGCAGACCTTCCTCATTAGGAAGGTCTTTGAAGAAGGATAAGGATGATAGTTTCCCAAAGGTACAGAATTAGAATTCTTCCAGTTCTTCTTCTGATGCATGAGCAAGATTGCAGGTTACAATCCTTATTTTTAGAGGTCAGGGAAGAAAAGGAGAGTTATCAGCAAAGAACCTGGGATCCTGTCCCACATGACAGAACTTCTCAGAGGCTATTCTTTCTAAAGCAGCACCGTGGGGGCTATTGTATTAGCCACCAATACAATACTTATTGCTAGATGTCTCCAGCAATAAGCATTGTATTGTATTGGGGGCTACTACAATGCTTATTGCTGGAGACATCTCTTTCCCAGCCTACATTTTGTGTCCTAGCAGCTTTATCTGGTTTTTGGAGGTATTCAAATATATATCAAGGAACTCTTTTGTGTGTTTAATTGCAGACTTTCAAATACGACCGTTTTCTGAACGAGAAGGGAGAGGAGAAGACCGACTTCTACCGGAACGGTCGGAAGCTGAAACATTACTACATGCCTTTTGGGACAGGCATAGCAAAGTGCCCGGGCAGGTTGTTTGCTGTCCATGAGATTAAACAATTTTTGGCTCTGATTTTATCATATTTTGAGATAGAGCTTGTGGACAGTAATGTGAGGTGTCCCTCTCTAGATCAATCCCGTGCAGGACTGGGTATTTTGCAACCATCAAATGATGTTGATTTTAGGTACAGGTTGAAGTGCTTATAAATATATATTTTTATAATGCATATACACTATGTACTAGTAGTACATAAATACACTGTATATACTAACAGTACTAAACACACTGTATAACATATACTTTATATACATTTTATGTATATATGCAAATGAAATGCTTCAAGTCTTGGGGGAAAAAATCTATATGAAGATGCTAATTCACCATTTTAATGAAAAATGTTCACCAGTGTGGTACCAGCATGCAGTGGGTTTAATGCTTTCTTCCGATGCAAATGTCTCCCTTTTTACCAACCATTTTGAAAGGCAAGTTAAGATTTTCAACTGTGTGTGTACAGCAGCTGTGGGTTTTTTTTCTGTCAGCAAATACTTTCACAAAGGTAGAATTTTGTGAGCTAATTCATAATAATTTCAAAATTGTACTACAGTTAAAACATATTATTTTCTATAATTGAAAGGCTTGGGGGGGGGGCGGGGGTGGGCTTCTCCTCACAGGTGAAATAAAGTTTTTGTTGTATAAAGGCAGATTCACAGTGAGGAGGGGAGACTTTCCTGGGGAATTACATTTATGGTTTTATAAAAAACTAGAAGAAGACTTGAAAAAATCCAACAGAAATGTTCACGTTCAAGTGAAACTGCAAAACTTGTATTATATTCTTTGTAACATACTTGTTTTTAGAAAGTGCTAACTGTATTAAAAATAAATTATATTGGCTGAACCAAATGCATCTTTGGACTGTTTGTTGTTTTAATATCCTAACATTATCAAAGACTTATGCACGCATTCAAAGCCACCCAAACCAGTTTTATACTAGACAGCTCAAACACCAGTATGGAAATAAATAAATATCTACCACAGAGTCACCAGTGGTTCTGGCTGCATTTAGTCTCGTTGCCTAAACTCCATATTTCCATAAGCCTCCTTAAGTTTTTCTAGTTTCCATTAAAGTCACCATGAGTAGTAGTACGTCCACACATTTCATTTTCAGTGGTGGCACGTCCATAAAAACAATTGTTTCAGGGTTAATATAGTTTGGTTCTCTCTAACATCCCCGTCCTTTTCTCCTGCAAATGACAGATATATGTATGTCACAAAAGTCCATTTTTTAATGAAATTTCTTTGGTCTGAAAGAGAGAGCTGTCTTATCATTTGGTGATGAAAAGAACAAAGGGACTTAAAACATAGTTTTTTATCCCGTTTTTTTTTTCAAGGACTTATGGTCTGACCTTTTGTCCTTTAAGCAAAAGTAAGCCTCGTGAGAGAAGATGAGATAAAGGACTATTTGATATGTTCAAATTTCACATTCTGGCAAGACATCCAGTCTAGATGATAGAACTCTTCCTAAATAAGGAATTTTTGATTGAGTTCTAGAATTACTTTAAATTAGCTGTTCTTTTTTCTTCTCACTATTCAGTGTGCTAAATATTCAGAGGTTAATAAAAAGATTATGCAGTGTGCATAACACTTTATTTTGCATGCAACACACATTTATTACCTGCGTGTTGTCTTTGTAATTTTATTTAATCTTTTTGCATTTTCTTTGCATTTTCAGAGAAGAACAGAGAACACCATTTTTTTGCACCATGTATAGTATTAAACAATTATGCAAGGGGTGTTGAATTATTACTGGGGTTCTTTTGGTAAGGGTAGTATCCAGTACAGCTCATTTTCACACTTTTGTAATTATATTTATATGATTTATATAAATTATAGCATATTCAGTGTAAGCTAATTTGGAGAGGGAACGCAAGACTGACGTGCTCTGGCATATGTTATTATCATTAGAGTATCTGCTCATTCTTTCTTAAATGAATCCTGCCTGAAACAGCAGGTTTTGAGGGCAGCAAGGCTATGCAATGTTTTAAACAAAATACACTATGATGAAATGGAATTAAACATGGAATTACAACAGCAGAAAAAAGATAAGACACCTGCTAAACTAATTCTAGGTTCCTTCAAAAATTAAGCCTCTTTTACATTCCATTGTCTTCTTCAAACTGGCTGCGCCAGTTTTTTCTGGCTGTGGTTTAATGGGTTTTTGTCAGTTCCTTTGGTCTGTGAGAAATTTAAGTATTCAATAGCGCCTTGAGCTGAACTGACTTTCAGCTTCCCAAGTGTGGGAAAATAATGGAAGATTGGTGAGGAAGATTGTGAACATGGTCAAATGGCTTGCAAGCTGGGGTGTCAAAAACAATATACATCATACCAGTCATTGTTTAGCCTCAATGTGCTGGACAACACCCATGTTCAGATAACATCATTTGGTGATAGATTTAGAGGCACCCTGTTGAGCATGATTCAGATGTGGGATCAATCAAATGGTAGTAAGCTACACCTGCATGAATCCCTGATATACAGGGAAAAAGAGAAGGTTTGGTGGTCCCCTAGCACTCACAGAGCTCCACAGTGCCTACATCCCTCCTTGTGTGCCTCTGCCTGGGTCCTGCTTTGGGGATCCCCCCACTGGCATCATGATTTAAACCCAGCCAGCAGCCAAGCACCAAACAACCAGCCACTCACTCCTCCAGCAGTAGCATTAGGGAGAGAATCAGAAGGGTAAAAGATAGAAAACTTGTGGTTTGGTTTCAACAGAACTAATTTTTCTCTCTATTTCATCCATGGTGTGTTCCTGTGTCCTGCCTGAGCTGGCTCACACACCAAGGAATACTGGCAATGGAGAACTCAGGGGAAGACAAAAACATCAGAGGATTCACCCCACAGATTAAAGTCCATTTCTGAACACTGTGGAGAAGATACTGGCTTAGGTGCAGAATCACCATGAACAGGTGATTCTAGAGAGGGCCTTGCAAGGGAGGCTCCAGTGCTCCTGCCCAAACTCCCATGGCACCACGGTCCTCACCACTCAGCCTGCTGCCAGCCCTCTCTTGCTGGGGGGGCAGCTCTCCATGGATGGCTGGACCACATAGCCTCTGGATTGATATACAGTGTGTAGAACAGAGGCAACCAGCCCTTTCTGCTCAGTTCTGGACTCCTGTAGCCTGAGGATCATAAAGCATGTCTGCAGGGGACTCTTTCATATTGACCTCATGTTAAGCAGAAGAAAAGACCCATTATAAGCCTGCAAGTATGCTTCCACTTCATGACAAAAGACACACAGATGAACAGTTTGAATAGTTTGGATATGGATTTCCTTTTTGTTTAAATATGTATTTGGCTATATAGACGTGTTTTGGTTTACTGCTGTAGCTGCTAATTTTCTAACCTCAGTTAAACCTCTATTACTGGGGTTACACAGATGCAAGTGAGGGGAGAAAAAAAAAGTACAAAGTCTGTGGCACTATGCCTCAGCTAATGTAATCAAATACTTCAGCAATCAATACTCATCTGCCCTGCCAGGGTCACAAACACCATGAGGTTATACCAGGGCAATTTTTTCTGCTGCCTCTCCTAAAAACAGGACTTTTATTAAGACAAGAGAACAAAGAAAAATAATACTCAAACCATAAGAGCAATTAGAAATATATTGGGCAGATCCAGGCTGGTAGGAAGCAGGCAGCCTCTACTGTGAGCTCTGTGAGTATTTCACATTACTTACTTACTTAATATTTAAAGTGCTTGAAGATGTATGGGCAGAGGAGGAGCAATGACCTCAGGCCCCAGGTGGGCATCCTAACCATTAGGATGGCTCAGGCATTTTAGTCAGGGAATCTGTAGCATGTTTCCTCCCCCCCCCCCCCAAAAAAAAAGTAACAGACTCAACAGTATGATTTGCACGACTTTGTCAGTGCCCTTGCAGCCAAGTGCTCTCATAGTTGAGAGGAGATTCAATTTCAGCTTGGGATTGCAGACCCCAAGGAAGTGGAGGTTAGTGAGTTCAGTCTCTCCCACACCCCCGGGTCAACTCTAAGCTTGTGGTTGTCCTGTAAGGGTTAAGAGTGAGGGATTAATCTTGAGGAACACATAAGTGTAACACATTAGGCACACCAGGGAGCTTAAATGTTTTTTTGGACCCAGATGAGCTGGGCATTGGGCTAGTCAGATGCCTCTGAACAGTGATTTGGGGATTTGGAGGAAGGTACAGTCAGCTGAGTGAGACCAAGTGGTTCATAATCCACCAGAGTGAGGCATTTTGGGTCAGCAGATTGAACTTAGGCAGTGAAAATGTTCTACAGGTTTTTCAGGCTAAAAGAAATCTTTACTGATTGTAGAGATCTTGGAAGCAACACAGTGACTTTACTAATGAAACAACGCACCATGTCAGAAAACGAGATGGTTCTACAATTCTGAAACCGTGTTGGCCACAGCTGTTGTAGCAGAGCTGCCAGTAAGTTCAGGCAGCCACTCTTCAATGTGTCAGCTGTGGTTTTGGTCATAGATTTTCAAGCCTTTCTTCAATTGTTTTTGTATCTTACTGTAGGAATATCAGGATAAACTGGTATTTATATTATGAGTCCTCTTATGCAAGTTTCTGATGAAATAAAAGAGGAAGCAAAAAGAGGAGAAGTTACGGGATAGTTTTTCTGAAAGCATGAAATTCATTTTAGCGGTAACTATTGCTTAGCTGATGACAGCATGCTTCAAGCTGTTCATTTTCTTGGTCTAAACAGATAGCTGTGGCAGCATAAATAAGTATTTGCCATTTATGAACTGCATCCAGAGTGCTATATCTGGATGTCAGCAGGCTGAAGATAGAAGCAAGGTGTTCTGATGCTCCTGCTCATTGAAGGGGATTGGACTAGATGACCCATAAAGATCCCTTCCAACCCAAACCATTCTATGATTCTATAGTTCTATTATCTCATCTGATTTGCACCACCAGGTCCACACAATTAAAGAACATACAGAGGAAGCTTGATCATAATTATGTCTAGCTGCATACAGGAGATTTGATGGTAAAACAGTGATTGCCTCCTAATAACCTTAGAATTAAATAATAAAAAGATCACATGCTCTTAAGTGGAGTGCTATCAGTGTAAACACCCAGCTTGCTAACTCTTGTTGACTTTAATTTGTTTTCTGCCAAGACAGACAACTATGTGGGACACATTTCAAATCAAATGATCTTTAGTGACCCGTGAGTCATGAAGGGAGAGAGAGGTCACTTCAGAACAATTCACTAAAGAGCCACAGATTTTTCAAATGAAAAGTGCATTTTACTTAATTCACCTATAAATAGTATCCTGTGGGGTCCAATCACCTTTTTTAAGATAATAACAAATTCTAAAATTTGTCTCATCAGATAGCAGGATCACATAGAAATTTTGAAAGATTAAAACAGCTGGCTGAATCTCTCTTGCTTTGAGAACTCTTCAGTGTGACTGGCCATGTAATTATTTCTCAGTAGCGTTCGTGTAACAGTTGATTGGAAAAGGATTGAAAAAGGCTCCCAGTAATTGCAGACTTGTAAAAAAACAGCCACAGAAATAACATTAAATATCACAGACTGGAAGAAGTCAAGCTAGAAGGCACTTCATCCTAGGTATGGAATGAGCTCCTCTTTACCCAGGGCAAGAAGAAGCAGAGCTTCCTTGGGATGCTTGAGATTTGTGCAAGGCTCCTAAGGAAGAGACTTGCTGTCAGAGGGGCTCAGCAAGTTTCAAAAAACCAGCTGGTTTTCTGTTGGGTTCTGGAGGGCTTTGATAGGCCTCCCTCCTTGTGTTAGCTGCAGGTAAGCACCCCGAGCAGAGTGCTGGCTGGTGGGAGCGTGGGATCAGTCTGCACTGTCACCCCTGGGATGTCCCTGTGCCTCTGCCAGCTGCACCGGGGCCAGACTCACCTCTCACAGGCTTTGTCTGGCACTTTGATCAGTGCCAGACCCCATTTCATCTCAGCCCATGTTCCACGTGGACACCTGGCCTCTAAAGGTAAACCAGGTCCTGCAAGGGAATTGGAGACAGATAGGAACATTTTGTGCCTGCGAAAAGCTCTGCTCCTCCCTTGCCACGAGCTTGCATGTCTGGTTTGAAGCACAGGGTGAGGAACATTGGTCAAAGGGTTACATCAGCAGGCGAGAGGGGAACTGGGTCTTGATGACCTGAAGTGACCTAAGCTCTGCTCTTCTTTTATGATAATTGCTCCTTAGGCTGAGGGAAAGACTTCTCTGCTTTATGCAACATTTCAGCTCGACTGCCCAAGTAAGCAAAACCTTGGAAAGGCAAATAGTTAAGAAGGAACTAAAAATATATCCCCCACATTAAACTAACAATTTAATGGCTATTTTATTTCTTCAATGTAAGAACTTGGAACAAGGAATAATATCCTTATGAGAACTAAAAGCTCATGTTAGAAACAACCAGGGTGCCATTATTGATGCAGTTACATTAGTTGTGTTACCTGTGCCTCATACTCTTGGTACATTAGCTTCTTACATGTATTATTTAGACACAGCAAACTTAGCTAAACAGACCAAAACAGTTGTTGTCCATTGAAGTTCTATGTCTGGACTTAGAAGAGATTCTCCTTTTTAAGAGATTCTCCTTTTTTCTGAAAAGAGATTACAGTCAGAGGACTGTCCCTGAAATCTCCTGATTTACTAATCCTGTGAATTTGCAGAAACCATAGGCAGAGAATAAGGGTGCTGGATGCAGATATCAGACTTGCACCACAATGTAGAGGTATCTGCAGATGAGGTTCCTAGTGAAAGGACTGCAGTGCCAGAGGAGAGTTGCCTGGCTGCAATTCAGAAGAACCCAGCACCCTGCTGAAGCCCCTGGTGCAAGGCAGAAGTGAGAGATGAAGGGCCAGCACCATCTTGCTCCATGAATGATTTCAAAAGGTAATTGGTGGCAAAATTTACTTCCTTATTCATCAGCCTTCGCTGCTAAGAATATTTTTACAATCATTATTTATTAATGATACTTTTTTCACACAGATAAGGACTCGGTATAAAAATTGTACAAACACAGAACAAAACCACCATGTTTCTCCCAGGGATGTCACAATCTAAAGAAAAGACAAGGTGAAACCATCCATCTAGAAGAGGGCAAGGAATCAATGAGGCACCTTTGCGAGAATAACAGCTAGTGGTCTGAAGAGACCAAGAGGTCAGTTAAGGTCAAGTTTATTACAGACACCAAAGCATCTTGATCTGATCTAAAAAATGAGAACTAGACAGTTAATACCAGATGACAGAGAGCTGAGAATTAAGGTAAAAAGCTATTTGGAACCAAAAAAAGAAAACTTTGTATTTGGTACCATAAAGAATGTAGGATAAATAACAGGGGAGGAGAGATGACAGCACAGATAAATGCCCTTTGTGGCAAAAATAAGAATTGATGTAGCAGGAGAGGAGAGGAGAGGACATCACTGGAAAATTACTGCAGTGCAAGGAGGAAACACTTGGGTGAATATTTTGTTGAGAGAATGGCTATGGAATGGCTATATCTTAACAGCAGTTGTACAGAAGGCAAGACAACATTCAAAGGAGACAGTGACAGAGATTGCTGATGGGTGGCTGAGGGTGAGGATGGGGCACTGATTTTGAGTCTTGAGCTGTCTAAAGACATTGCGAAGCAGCATCACCTGAGCGAAGCAGGTATAAATTCAGTTGATAGGGAGCCAGAAGAAGCTCTTTAAAACATAGCTTCACAATGTGATTTTTCATTGTGCATTAAGCAAGCTGTGAAGCAAGAAAGCAACAGAACACAAACAGCATGGAAAGAAGCTTGCATTAGGTAATAATAGCTAGGGAGGAAGAAAAAGGTTAATGGAGGGCATGACAGGGTGGCTCTGAGGAAACACAATGGAATGGAGTCAGAAGATGAGGAGAAGAAGTCTGCAAGAGAGTGGTTCTGTGGAAGCCAAGAATCTCAGTTTCCAGAGTACACCTCAGACAGACCCTATTCCAAAAAGTCACTCTGTAAATAAAATACAACAGGCTGAATCCACATGCATGTACTATGCAAATATTTGCCACCACTCTGATCAAAGTTATTAGGTGATAATGTCCAGCCTTGAAACTGGCCTTGAGCAGCATTTATTAATGTGTTCCACAACTACAGCTATTGCTAAAGATCAGTACATCAAAGTGTACTATCAGTTATCCTTGAACCTTGTGCAGAGGACTGACAGTGAAGCCATACAGAGTATAACGGAGCCTGACAAATAAGACACATGCAGCCATCAGCAGCACCATAGAACCGCTATTACAATTTATGTATTGTCAATAAGATGCTGGGTAACAAGAGGTAGCTAAAGAAATACAGATTTTTACTGCTTCATATGCTTATCTGGGGAATAATTCTAGTATCTTTGAGGCAAGTTTTTTTCATAACCTAAGAGCCTTTACTTCTAATTCCTAATTTAAGTGTAATAGAGATTTTTGTAGTGAGTATGTGGTAAGAATACAAGAAAGGGAAATAATAGTTGTCACATATGTAAATGAAAATACATAGTAGTCTGAGAAATATTAAGTTGTGCCACCAAATACTACAGGACAATAACATTTAAAAATGTTTAAAGTCTTATTTTGAGAGTGACAGACAGCCAAAGTGAGAGTCAGTTTACAGGTTAAGAAATGTGAATTAAGTTTCAAGACTCATATAGCCAGTGGAGATCTGGCCAGCATTTCTGCAAGCAGCTGAACACCAGCAGTTGCCAAAGTATGTGGTGTTACTTTAGGGTAAGCCAAATAAATCTCTAAATTGACGGCACTCACAAGGGGTTTGACTCATTTGTCCCCACACAGGAAGTAGAGACATTTGAAATACCCTGTAGTAACCTGTGTATCTCTAGACTCCCTTCACAAAGAGTTACAGTCCCAAAAGTCAGGTGTCGAGTCTGTTTGACTTCATGGTGTCTTCAGAAACTGAAAAGCTCCTGGAATCTGACTGTGAGATAGCTGCCTGATCAAGCCCTAAACCTCTACTGAACAGAATGGGAGCTGGGTATTTTGCTTGTACATAAATGTGCACAAGTAAATACCTACATTTCAGTGCCCTAATCTTTGAACTGCATCAGGTTCTCAGAGTTTTGAGGACCATCAAAGAAATGTAAGCTCTGAATTCAGTTTTGGTCATCAGCTTTCAAAAGCAAAATTTTATTTCAACAGGAACAATAGCTATTGAGCATATCAATAATAAAATTGCCCTGGAGGTTTCTGCTCTTGATTACACTCTGAAAGAAGGTCCTGGAGAGACAGTGTTTTTTGATTTAGGAATTGTATCATGTAATTTTTGCATAAACCAAGGGAGTCAAGACTGCACTGATCTGGAAAACACTTTGGCCAAAAACTTCTGAGGGAAAAATGCAAATTGTAGTCACTCAAACCAGCTATACAGGGTTCATATTTCCTGAAATACAAATTTCATTTGGAAATAAGAAAATTAATTCTTGCCTTCCATTGTATTCAAAAATACATTCTGTTGTATTCAAAATGACACATTTCTGGTTTTCTTCCCATTTAAAAAGCTTTCATTTCAAAATTGCTTCACGTTAAAAGACTAAAGGATGGAAAGCATATGATTTTATTTAATTTGATCTATACTGGCTGTCACAACGTTTTGGTTTGCTGAAAACTCTGACATATTTGACTTAGGTCAAATCTACTAAATGGTTATCATTGAATTCTTTCTGGAATTAATTATTTTCATAACTTCCCGAGTAAGTAAAACTTCTTTTCAATCTTTCCCATAGAACTGTTAACTTTCTCCTATCAGGTACCCATGTATTGAAATCTATGAAGAACTCATACAGTATTTACTTTTGAAAGCATTTACCAACCAATTCTTTGGAGTTTTTACACAGTAAAAGTTCCCCAAGACACTTAGCACTGGTTTGCTTCCTGTCTTGTCAATATCAGAAGGAACTTAATCTGAAACTTTCACCACAGGAAATGAAGTCATTATGTACTGCTCTTAGAATTCTCCTCTATGGCATTTACAATAAGGACAGAAAGCAACTTTGTATATTTCTATTAACTTGAACTAACAGAACAGATGTGTCCAAGCAGATTTCAAAAAATTATTTTCTATCTATTGCTGTATGCACAAATACAGATCCATCAAACTAGAGAGATGTTTCTGCCTGCTGATATTAAATTTTGGTATGCAGTATCTCATGACTGTCACAGCCACAAACCATAAAGCAGTTGGTGAGATGCATGTCTCACAAACCATTTACCATAAGTATTCAGGTGCAGTACTGGATCTTGATTTTCTACTTAATAATAGAACAGAAAAGACCAATTCCGAAATTGCTTATCACAAATCAAAGTCACTGACTGCTATATTATAATACTTTATTTTTGGTTTTCTATTTATTTTGATAAGCTTCTGCACATTTACATTTATTTCTGCATGAGAATTCTATTCATTTACTTGCTTATACAGAGAGCAAAGGAAAACAAGTCTCTACTAACAGAAGCAAAAAAAGATACTGTCTTGCTCAGCTCATAGATGCATGTCAAATCTACTTCCATTGTTACTTCCCCCCAAAACTCAGAAAGAAATTACATTCATTAATCATATAATTCAAAGAAATAATTCTAAAGAAATCAGAAGAAAACTGGAAAATTCTTCTTGGTAGGAATTCTACCCTAAATGACAATCTCACTAGTATACAATACAAAATAAAGTCATATTAAAAAAAATTCATAAAGTCAAGATTGTAAGACACATGTCTTTTTCCTCTGCCAGGCAAGTCATAGAGTCGTAGAGCAGTTGGATTGGAAAGGACTTTGGAAGGTCACCTAGTCCAGACCCCACTCTGCAATGAGCAGGGACATTTTCAACTACATCAAAGCCCAGTCCCATCTGACCTTGAGTGTTTCCAGGAATGAGGCATCTACCACTTCTCTGGGCATCCAGTTCTGGTGTCTCATCACCCATACCATAAAAAAAAAAACGTCCTCATCTCTAGTCTCTTTTAGTTTAAAAATTTTACCCCTTGTTCTATTGCAACAGGCCCTGCTAAAAATTCTGTTTCCCTCTTTCTTACAGGCTCCTTTAATTTCTGAAAAACTGCAAGAAGGTCTACCTGGAACCTTTTCTTCCCCAGGCTGAGCAACCCCAACTCTCTCAGACTGCATTCATAGGAGAGGTGCTCCAGCCCTCTCTACTTTTGTGGCCCTTCTTTGGAGTCACTCCTCATTCCTGTGCTGAGGACCTCAGAGCTGGACACAGCACTTCAGGTGAGGTCTCATGAGAGCAGGGTAGAGGGGTTGAATCACCTCTTCTTTTGATGCAGCCCAGGGCACGTTTGGCTTTCTGGGCTGTGAATGCACATTGCTGGATCATGCCCAGATTTTCATCCACCAGCACCCCTAAAGTCCTTCCCCACAGAGCTGCCCTCAGTGCCATCTTTCCCCAGCCTGTGTTGGTACCAAGGATTGCCCTGAAGTAGTTGCAGGACCTTGCACTTGACCTTGTTTAACCTCTGATGCAATGCTCGGAGGAAGATCATAAAAAGATTCACTTGCTGCTCAAGATTTGTTTTGGTTTGTTTGCCTTTTAACTTCCTTATCTATAAAACTCATTGGATCACAGGAGGAGAACAAATTCCTGCTGACTTCTACAGCAATTCCATCTGTTCTGCTTTAGAACACAGAGGAACAAGAAAAAATAAAAGAAAAACAATAGAAAGAGGAAGTCCTCCCACAAAATAGGTTGCACTATCTGCAGTTTTTAGCATGTCACGGGTTGACAGATCATCTGCAATGATGGGTAAAATCACATTACTGGGGTAAAACTGGGATGGCAATACTGCCAAAGTGGCCTGAATTTAAGTTAAATGTGATAATTGTCCACTTAGTCAAAAAAGTCAAAAGATAATCAATGTCTTTGATATGAAAAATTTAGCTAAGCTATGGGGAAAAAATAAGTGCAGAGTGTAAAAAGCAAAATCCATTTGTGATATTTGCATGGAAAGTGACAATCTTTCATTACTGAGTTGAGGAAGAGTTGTTTTCTTCTGTTATAATATATTTCTTCCAAAAATTTTCTTAAATATGGACAAAAATATAGCTCTCAGAAAGAAGGTGAATCCTTGGAATACAAACTAATGTGATCAGCCACCCAAGCAACTCATTACTCAAGCAGAAGCATTAGCTACAGAAGATCAAAAAATGTGTGCAACATAATAGATAAGATCCTGATAGTACAGAATTAAACTTTGTTGTCAGAAGACTCCCTCTGTTTCAGTGGCAGGTGTTTAAGAAGGTAAGAACAGAAAAAAAAGGAATGACATTTATCAGAGATGGGCAGCCACTTCATAGGAAGTATGGACTGTGGGTGCTATTATAGCTGGAATAAGAAAGCAGCGTCTTTCATTGTCACACCTGTTAAAGATTTTCTAGAAGAAATACCTGATATGAATTATAATCCATTCCTCCCTCAGAAGGTCAAGATAAAGAGAGGAGAAAGAACTTCTCCCTAATCATTTGCCAGGTTCATAATAGCGTAGTTACAGGGGTTTTAAACTCTGTGTTGCAGGAATTAAGTATGCTTTTAACTGTGAACAGGCTTTCTATAACAATGCTACAGAATCTCAAGGTCACTGAATATATTACAAAAATCTGTATTATTGACTATCACATTCTTAATCTACAGGAAAGAGACTGATTCGTTCATCAAAGAGTATCATGGAATCATAGAAAGGTTTAGGTTGGAAGAGAGCTTTAAAATCATCTTGATTCCAAACCACCTGCCATGGGCAAGGACACCTTCCACTAGACCAGGTTGCTGAAGTCCCCATCCCCCATACTGGCCTTGACCAATTCCAGGAATGGGGCATCCACACTTCTCTGGGCAGCCTGTTCCAGTGCCTCACCTCTCTAACAGAGAATTCTCTAATTTCTTCTAATATCTAATATAAACCTACTTGAAGCCATTTGATGCCATTCCCCCTCATCCTGTCACTACATATTCTTAAAATTAGTCCTTCTCCATCATTCCTGAAGGCTCCCTTTGGGTTTTGGAAGGCAGCAATTAGGTCACCCCAAAGCCTTCTCTTTTCCAGGCTTAGCAATCCCAATTCTCTGTCTTTCCTCATAGGAGAGGTGCATTATCCCTCTGATCATCTTCTTAACAAGTCTATTAGCAAAACGTAGCTTTCTTAATAATAAAGACATCTTTAAAATAATAAAGACTATTTTAGCAGCACTTAATAAGTGGTTAGTGTGCCTGTACAAAGCCAGCAGCACTCTCTGAGCTCAGTTAGGCTATTCTTTTATGAAAACTCATAAAATTAAATGGGTGTTTGCTTGGTGGCCTTGACTATGAGTAAAGGCCATTTGGAAATCACTGACTCCGGGTCACCTCTACCTTCTGTGCTTGCGCAGTCGGTTGGGTAATAACACCCACAGAGACAACGAAGGCAAACAGACCTTGCCAGGTTGACATGTTCTGATACTGGATGTCAGTCAAAGCAGTCGTAGCTAGAACTGATGGGAACAATAACACAGTTATGGATCTGATTTTTTTATTGTTTCAAAGTTTTTTTGCAGTAGGGACTGAAGATTGCAACTACAACCAGGCAGCCACTATTTTTCAGAATTGCAGACATGCTGAGACACATGAAATCTGCCACAAAAAACCTAGGATGAAAGCACTCAGCATAAGGTTTCATTATTCTCATGGGTGCCCACAGGCAGGCCAATAGGAATTTCTTAGAAAGAGAGAATTTAAAGAGAATTTCTGTAGATGCATAAAATAGACTTTGATGAGTAAATAAATGAAAATGTCTATGTGGAAGAGGTCAGTACAGGTTAGAGAAGAAATGTGAAGAATCAAAGTTCTTCCAAAATCCTTTCAGGGTTTTGGTTTTCTCACATTTATTTATTTGCTGACACTCCACATCCTTATCCTATGTGTGACCTAAGCTTTTTTCTTAACTTGGGCCATGAGATACTATTACAAACACACAAAACTCAGAACTGGATTCCAGAGGCCAGGCTCTGCAACAACAGGAATACAGAAGATACTAGCTAAGTCAATCATATATATTAGTCTTTTGGTGGCAGGGTGTATATGGTTTATCCAAACTTTTCCAGTCCTGGAATTTAAGAGAGAGGGGGGAAAAAGTGAACCTGAACCCTGAGCAAATCCTTTAAAGGTCTAATTGTCTGATCTCTCCACTGAAACACTCAGTTCTTTAAGCAACCAAATCCTGGCTTACAATTCTTGGTGTGACCAAGGTTACCAAAGAGTTCCCACTTGGTCTAAGGTCTGCATCTGTTTCCATGAAATACAGTTTTCAGGAATAGGCCTTAGAAAATGAAGCTAATTATTAGACTATAAGAGCAGGATCAAATAATTTAGTAAAAAACTTTTGACATAACCATTTGCCTATATCCACTTATGATCCCTCCTCTGTTTTCAGTGATTCCTTTTAGACTACAGGATTTGAGGGCTGCTATGGGAAGAAGTCCTGCATTAATAACAATATGCAGGAATATAATTTTATAGTTAAAAGAGGTGAAAGCATAAATGTGAAAACAATATCAAAACAAGAGAACCAATACTAATAAAGTGATAAAGAAAGAAGTGGAAACTACTATTGACATGTATTCAGACACTCATTCATGGACAAAAAGTGGTAGCATTTTTCTGCATTCGGAGGCAAAGTATTCTCTACTGAAAATTTCTCAATTTCTTATACCAGGAATCAGTTTGCTAAGTGAAGAAGAATTCAAATGCAAATAGAAGTAAATATGTTACCAGTTTTTCTCTATCAACTGCAAGCTTTCAAAAAAACTAGCACTTTTTCAAGTTTCAAAAAAACATACACTTTTACATTCAGGCTGGGGTACTGGCTGGCAAAATCTAGTTTAAAATGGACTAATTTTTCATGAAAGATTATAAGGATGTTTATGTTGTGAAAATTTGATTAATGATGACTTGAGTCTAATTTGATTAGGAACAGTCATAAACAAAAATTAATTCTTTGCACTGAAATGGAAATTTGTCTGCAGTTTACACAAGGGAAGCATCAAAGTTCTGAGGTTTTCATTGGTGCAAAACACTGTAGAAAGCTATTTTCATAAGAAGTTCATGAAAATGAAAATTTAATTTGGAAATCAGAAAATCTATTTTGCCCTCAAATTGCAATTATTTGGTGGCATTGAGGTTAGAGCTAGTAAATACTACAAATGGTTTTTGTTTCTCTTTTTCTGGAATAGACAAAATTCTTATATCAGCATCTAGTAAATTACTAAGAATTCCATGAAATAAATACCAATTTCATGGCCCAGCGTAAACAGCCCCTTCCATTCAAACTTCAGCTAGACACATCATATTGGAAAAATGACTCAGAGTTATTCCCATTTGTCAATTCTTGCTTTTTACTATTTAAATGATCTAAGAGCTCACCAAATTAACTTGGACTGGAGAAGGTTTATAAATGTAAAGTGGTAGCTCTTCCAGATAATTCCCTGAAGGATCGTTGTTTTTAATTCCACAGTTAAAAATTTCTCTCTTGGTTTATCTTAAAGCAGTGTGGAATAACAAATCTATCTTCACATATCCCTGAAAAAGAGTTAATCCA
This sequence comes from Sylvia atricapilla, assembly GCF_009819655.1. NCBI lineage: Eukaryota > Metazoa > Chordata > Aves > Passeriformes > Sylviidae > Sylvia > Sylvia atricapilla. Next base: position 115,127,698 of record NC_089140.1, on the reverse strand, counting down.
CATAGCTTGTAGATCACATACTTAACTCCAGAGCAGACACCTCCCAGTGAATGGGACAAGAACCCTCCCCATTTCTCAGCTTTAGATGAAAAAATTTTTAAAGACAGTGTCTTTGCTTTAACCTTCAGATGTGCTGCCAGGGAGCTCTTCGATTATGAGCAGAACAAGACCATTACTAAAGGAGAATTGCAACTAAGAGTGTAAGAAGTTGAGTTCTAGTCTGTAATCTGAGTTCTTTGATGTTCAGCAGACTTTTTTTGGAAGGCCTGTAATGGAAATTTTGAAGATGTACAGTGATACATGTAACATCTCCAAGCCCTCTGAATATGAAACATACATCAGGATTTATTAATTATGACTAGACAAAGGCAAAGAAAGTTGCTTTTCAAAAACTAAGCAATTTTACTGTCTCAGTATCAACCCCAAATTTGGTTTAATTTAAACAATTCTTACAGAAAGCCAGCATAAAAATGAGATTCAAAAAAACAAACAGAAACCCCCAAAACCCAAAACAAACGAACAACAAAAACAGAAGTTGATTTTCAAGGTTGGTTCATTCCAGTAATTCAACTATTGAGAAATGTGTTTGAATTTCCCTTTGAGAATAACTGAACTGAATTTACAGTTTTGTACGTGCTTCTAATTTGTGTTATGCTTTTCTCTACCAAACCGTCCTCCAATACTTTCCCCCCTGGAAGTCACTGTCCACTTTAAATCACCTCATCCCTGTTTCCTTCCTTTAAAGTTACCTGTTTTGAGCTATCCTAAGATAAAAAATTTAACTTAGGACCACAAACTCAATGGAAATGCTCTCCTGAAATAGAGGTCCTTAAGAAGCAGAACCAGCACCACAAACTCAAACTTGATCAAAGTCAGAAATAACAAACACAGGGATTAAAATAATCTCCCAGTCACAAAGTCAATTGTGTAAACCACAAATGAGAGTAGAGGGTTCTGCTGCACTGTTTTCATCTAACCACACTCCATGACTTTCCAGGCTAAACAGAAGCAGCCACACTTTTAATGTTTTCAGGAACCCATTCCAATTATACCCATCCTATAGAAACACTAGAAGCTGACTGCTTTTGGCCTGCCATTGATTCTGTATTTATCCCAGTATTTATCTTGCTGCTCACTGTCTCACCTGCCCAGAGAGCAGCACATGCCTATGCTGAGGCCTGTCAGCTTTAAGCAGCATGAGCAAGGAGGAGATGAATTTCTTCCTCTTCTCCCTGCATAAAGTAAGATAATTTAAAGACCATGGGAGCTGTAACTTAGTGCAAGCAACTAAGCAGGGAGCTAGCAAGTAGCACCTCAGAGTACTTGTGTGCTCTTCCTTGCTTCATTTAATATTGGACAGATTTTTCACCAAAGAGCAAGAACAGCATGAGATAACTGTTAATATATGCTAATTATACAAGTGTGTCCAGTAGTTTAATTAAAGCAGAATGTTTACGAACATCTCAGTGTGCTGCTGAGAAAAAAAAAACAACCAAAACTTAAACAAAACAAAACCCAAAAACTAACAAGGCTATGTTTATCCAGAATAAATTATTACAGAGTTTTCTTTAAAGAAAACACTCAAGTTTTGATTATTTGGCTCTTGTGTGATAAAGGATTTCTAGGAAAGTCAAGCAGAGGTGAAGCATGAGCCTTTCACAGGCTGCCTACAAGACCAAGCAATAGGATTATTACCTGTATTCAATGGAAAATAAATGTAACTCCCAAGCTTAACAGTCTTACTGTGAGAGAGAAAGATCATCATCCTCTACCAAGTTCTTTCGCCCTTGTAGCCTGTCTTAATTGCATATCCACATTGGTCTGTACTCAAAGAACAGTTTTGTGCCAAAGGTGCCAAGATGTTAGCTATGAGTGACAATTTATAGTAATAAAAGCTGCGACATAAAATTATGAGATGGAAGATTCCATACGATTTCAAGTACTGAGAAGCAATGAAATATTTAAACATAAGCATTGATACATTTTCTTAGAGCTTGAGAAAATAATGTCAACTTCTGTGACCTCCAGTTACTCTCAGCTGCCATTAAACACTAAAATTTAAGAGGTATTTGAAAAAAAGAAACTGTGCTAATATGTTGTTGTAAGTTTTTGCATAAGAGGGAAAAAACTTAACAATTTAGTTAACCCCTTTTCTTCATACTGCTTAATCAATAATGGTCTTCAGAAGTAATAAGCAATGTAACTTTGCATATATTCTGAATGGAAACATGCCCAAACCACAGACTGCCCAAAATCATTATCACAAACTTTGGCCTCACATTTATATGGAGAATTTTTAGTATATTGTATATAAAACACAAGCACAGTACATGACTATTCCCTTATGTTTAGGCATAAATATTCAGCACACAACACAATCACTACTTTATCACAACACAAATTTGGAATAACACAAGAAGTCTTGTCTGTGATCTTAAACATAAAACTTTAATTACTTAGCACATGAAATGAATTATGATTAAAATCATGCAGATATTCAGACTGCAAAACAAAATACTTCAAATACAATTGCATGTTTAAAATCTACTCAGTCAAATATCTACTTTGAGGTAAAAACATAAGAATATACTACCCAATTATAACCTTAACATAAATAAACAAGTATTGATATTTTCAGAACAAAATAAACATGGAAAACAGCAATTTTTAACACATATTTGTACAAGAGATACAGCCCACCTACCCTCACTCATCAGATATAAATCCTAAAAAACTGCATACTACTAAAGCACAGCAGCCAGTTTCCCCCAACATAAGACTCCCACCTGCTTACTGCAGTGTTGGGGCAAGTTTTTTGAAAAAATATATAATTTCAAAGATGAAGGGATTTAATTGTACAGCTTCCAAACAAGCACAGTGAAAGCAGCACAACCAAATCCCCAATGAATAATACAAAATGCCTTTGGCCAAAATTCTAAATATAAAGAACTGAAATTCAGATCAAAAATACCAATTAACATGTTTATACTGTCACTTGCATTCACAAAAGCAGACCAGTTCTGTGTTTGTGCATCTTGGTGTATTTTTGTTTGGGGTTGTTTAAGTAAATGTTTGTGTAAAGAATCACATCACTGCGCAGAGTCCAGCTGCATATTCAGATTCAAAATGACCACAGGCCTCCTTTAATCACATAATTTCCCCAGATGACAGTGGTCTCTCACATTTCTCTAACTTTCAAGAAGAAAAAAAATTCGTATTTATTTTAATCACAGCTAGTACACTAGAATACAAATAAGAACATTCTATTACAGTCTCTAACAGCTCAGGTTTGCATCTCCTGAATTCGTATGCGCAACAATACAAGGAAAATGACATAAAAACTAGAATATAAATATTATACTACACCATGAAACACTACAAATAGAACATACAAAAATTATATTAGGGCATTAATTATCTGTAAACCTATTAAAAAGAACACCTTAATATTAATATAGTTTGCAAGGTAAACATAACCTACAATCTAAGTTTTCAAATGGCTGTTTGTCAATGCAGCATAGAACATTTCTATAGTGCAAATCTTACCAACTGTATGAAAGATACTGTCCCCTTCAGACAAATGCTCCTTTCCCCACCCCCCTCAAAACAATGAATCACAAAATCCTATCTCATTTCACATTTAGTGTAAGATGTGGTTTGAAACATACTAACATACAGAACCTTAATTTTAACACTAAAAAAAGGCTGAATAATGTTGAGAAATTAAAATCAAAAAGTTAGATATGTTATAGCTGGAAGACATGAAATCCAAAAATATGATCCCTAGAAAAGAGGAAATAAAAAGAGGCTGATATCTCCTTTCTTTCATCTGTTGGAAACATATTGTATGACAGTACAGCAGGGTCCCTATATTGTACAACAACCACAAGATTACTTTAATTGCTGAAGAATCACAGTGTTAAGTATATCTGCTTCTTGTAGTGTCAGGCTTTCATCTGTTAGCTCTTTATTTGGAAAGGTAGTCACAAGAACAAAATCCGTTGTTGCAAAAGCTGGACGGGACTGGATAATGAAATCTCGGATATGCTTAATCCTGTGAAAAGGACATGAAAACTCTGTATGATTCCATCTGACATACATCTCTGAACATTAACATGACCAGAGAAAACAAAACCACCAAGCAGACTAAACCACTGCCTAAGTTCTGGATTTCACATTTCTCTTTGATACAGGTGACTAATGATTGTAGCCTACTGTTTTTTGGTTCTTGCATTAAAAAAAAAAAAAAAAAGAAAAATTATAGTGAATGTTGCTTGTTTTCTCAAATAACAGAAAAAAAATTTGTAACATGGAAGCATATTGCAAACTGATGACTAACACAGAAAATCAAGTAATATCAACATCACTGTTCGAAGTTTCATTATTATTTCATATATTCCAAAAAGGTGGAATTATTAGTGGAAGAAAGAATCTTAAAATATACAGTGGCAGTGAAAAGAAATCAGAGAGGAATTATTAATGCACTTCAACAGCAAGAGTTTTTCCCTACTTTCACTTGGCAGTGAACTTCTGAACAATAGTTAAAACAGTCACATAAACAGTATAAAAGAACGATTTAATTTTATAAGACATGGATAAAAATAGTATTTTAGAGATAAATCCTGAAATTTGAGGTTTTTCTACTGAGACATTAGCTGAGAATAAATCTGTGAAGATCTTTTGTAATTAATAACTTGGCAAATTTACTGTAGTCAAATAAGCAGGGATTTCAGCTATCAGTCTTCAAGGCCACTGACATTAATAATGCGCTTTAGCAGCTGATTTTGGTCATATATATGGCAAGATAACCATAAAGATTCACAGTCAAGAAGAAAGTTAATAATTATACAAGCTTCTGTCAACACAATCTAGGTTGTTACAGATGTTACTGACAAGTTTACCACATCTACCCTTCATGCAGACAGAAGAACACACAACTCAGCTACAGAGGCTCCCAAAAAGTCCCGTGGTTTGTCTCAGCCACTTCTCAGCAGATGGAGTGAAGAAAGGCTCTGGGCCTGTACTCAAAATATATTATCAGGTCTATACTATCAAAAAATACTGCTGCATCATCCTCCCTACTGGCATCTCAGCTAAAATTTCCTCTCTGTGTATACTGCCAGGTAAAGAAAGCTACTCTTTGTCCTTATACTGAGCCAGGAGGAGGAAAAGGAAACAGATGAGCTCTCCATGTAACAATATTAACATGGAATTGGGTCCATGCTAACACCATCCCCAAGTCAGGATTCAAGCTGCAGCCATGTTCTAACACAATTGTGCAGATTTCAAATTAAGGCTGGCTTTAACAGTGCTTAAGCATGGGTGGAACTGCTGTCCAAATCTCTGCCCTCTGCCCAGAGATCTCTCAGCAGTGGAGAGCAGAGCTTTGCAGAACCTTGCACTAACACAACCTCTAAGGCAAATAAATGGGGTCGGCCAACACCATTTGTGGCACTGCCCCAACGTAAATAAAACTGGTGCCAAGCTCTAATCAGCAAAGCTACTAACAAATCTAAAATCTCCATCAAGTTCACACACTGCCAATTCTTAGGAGATGACTATCCAAGACAGAAATTGGTTCTCAGGATTATGTCCAACTCACATGCTGGAATTCCAAAGGAGCATGAAGTGTCTACATACCCTTCTGCACGTGGGCTGCAGTCTACACTTAACAGCCAGTGTCATGTTTTGTCACAACCTTGAGTATAACAAGGTAGAAAGCTGGAATTCTTGATTATGGGCTACAGGACTTCTCTGCCCATAATGTGGACAATATTCCAGTTGAGACTACACTCCACACTTCACAATAAAGTGCTTTCACAGTGTTTCCCAAGTCATCCACCTGGTCCTCCCAAGGACAACTACAGAGTGGGGCTATACAGATTTTGGTTGTCCTGGGAACGATTATGGCTTGTAAATTTGATTTTTTCTTAAAAAATCAAAGGACATAATTGGTTATAAAAGTTTGTACAGAAGCTGCAGTTATCAAATATATTGTGTTTCCAAGTACAGAATTTTTGACAGCCAGTTCATCATATATCTGTGTAATAGAAGTGACACAGAACTATACATTTCAGCAAGGCTGAAATTTCCCCCTTTTCGATGTCTTCCTGAGATTCATTTAATGACAAAGCACAAACTTATTGAAATAGTTACTGTTACTTGCGCTGATGTAGAAAAAATTTACCTGTGTGTTTGATTAAATCTTTGTATTAATCGGCTTCCATCTGCTAATCTAATTTGAATTTTAGTTGCTGGCATGGAATCATCAATCAGAACAGGCGCATTAAGAATGGATTTCTCCTCCTCCTCTGGGGAAGAAGGTGTGCTGACTATTTCAGGTGTTAGGCTGTAGGATTGGAAAGAAAAACCAAACAAACCAGATGTTACTAATGGAACCACGACAAAGTAGTCTGAAATTTTCAGTCACAGGAATGAAACAGCATATGAATACAGAGCACAGAACAGATCTAGCTTTTTTCACCTTCCAAGTTTTTGCCCTTCGCCACTGAAAGCTTTGAATCGCAGTCTGGGCTTCACATATTCCTGTTCTTGGTGATCTTCCATATCCAAATTTACCTGGCCACCATGAACAAGTCGCTGCAGTTCCAAAGGAATTTCCCTTGATTACAAAAATAATACATTACAATAATTACACTTTCAATTACATTCTGAACTGCAAAAAGAAATCATCCAAAAAGTACACACACAGTATGAGTCAATACTAATATTACGTATATTTTGAAAGTCACATTCAACTGTTTTATGAATTGATTTCATTCTAAAAGAAGAAAAAAAAAATCAGTGAACTAACAGTCAAAACCTACAACATACTGACAGCTGAATCATAGAATGAGCCAGGAAAAAAATGTGTATATTAAAGCTGTTGTAACAAGTATCATTCAGAGTTAAACTATCAAAGGAAACACAGTATTCCAAATTTTTAAGTGCCCCATGCATCTGGTGACAAATACAGACTATATTTTATAGGTTCAGGCAAAGAAGTCTGGAGCTTTTAATAAGTGTGTGGAGAAAGGACTTTTCTTCACTTCACTTCAAAGACATACCTCGAAAAAGTTGTCATTTTAACTTACCCTCTTTTAACAGACTCAAGAAATTGAGCATTTGTTGGATCTGAATAGGATCTCAACTCGCCGTCATCTAAACTGAATCCGTTCCTCCACAGTTTCAGCAAAATCTGAACCTATGAAGCAAAACAAGTAAAAAAAAAAGTGAAGAAAGAAAAATAAGGCATGACAATTTTATATGGACTAGTTATAGAAATTTTAGATCTATAGATCTATATTAAAGATCTATAAATATAATCTATATAAATAGATATATAAATAGATCTATATTAAACAGATTCTGTACAAGACCACAAACAAGAAGGCAAATGACAAAATAAGAACAATACATTGCACTGTAACTGTCATTGTTAGATTATTTTTGAAAAAGTGCAATTGTTATAGACTATCTTCCTCTAGCCCATTTTCCTACCTCAGGAAAAAGAAACTCTAAATCTGCTATCTATGACATAAAGTATGATACAGTGAGGGTGTAGTGATCTTAGCAGTGTTCCAATTACTTTCAAAAGCAAACATTTTTATTGAAAAATTAAGAAATAAATCCGTAAAATTACAAATTACTGCTGATACATTGCTTACAGTAAAACCTACACTTTCCTCAAATTCTTACATGCTGAGCTCCAACAAAGCTGAAAGTAGCTCCATTCAGTTCAAATGCTAAGAATCCTGGAAACCAGACTCCTTTGCTCTCATCTTATTTTGCTACTTCCTACATGAAAGGTCCAGCCAGACCCTTTCAGCTTCAAAATCTGCACCACTCTTCCAAGTGCTTAGCCATCCAGCAAAACTAGGCTTCCCCAGCCACTCTAACTGGCCTTCCCTTGGAGAACTATTTATGCTCCCAGTTACGGAAAGCCCACTCCAACAAGAATCTGGCTGGGTACAGCTGGCTTGTTATTAGGAGTAGAAGGATTACTAAAGAGTAGAAGGCAGCAGCTCCATGTGTGGCATGACAGCACCCCCTAGCCAGAACCACATCCTTTGGCCTTAGCATTTGTTTCTAGACAAGCTGAAAATTTGCTTTAGCCATTCACAAAACAGCAAAATGCAGAGAACTTTGTTTCTCCCCATGGTCTCCTTCAAATCCTGCTTTTTAAGTGATAGGAAAGAAAGGCCTTTAACCTGATGCTTCACCTTCCCTAGAATACATCCATGCCCTCCAGTTTGAGATGGGCTGCTTTGCAAGCCACAAGAAGAATCAATTCCTAAAAGGATTAAAATGCTAGCATAGCTAAGACAATCCAGGACAACACTGGGTGGAAAGTAACTGAAAAGGTGGTGTGCTAAAAATTTTAAAGTAATTTACATCTGGCAGTTCCATAATCAAGGCCTTAGGGGTATCCAACAAACACCTCTTCGGAAACTTCAACAATTTTGACTGAACACGTAGCTAATATTTAGATATTTTTCCTCATAGACATAGTTACAGTAATACTGGCATTTCAAGCTGTAAACATCATGAGCAGGCCTCTGCTGGAGGTTCTGTTTTCTGTTGTGAATTTTACTTACATCCTGATTTTCTCCATATATGTATTCAGAGTGTTTTTGTGATGAGTCACCCAATCTGTATCCACCACCAGAAAATGACTGAAACAAATACAAAGAAAAGCTTATAAAATAATTATCTGAAATAGTTTATTAAAATTCTTACCTAGGGAAAAAAAAAAAAATCCACAAGCTTGCTTCTGTGACAAAAAGCAAATATGGTTCTACCATGTATTTTCTAAGTGGGAAAATTATATCTAGCAGCCATAGTCAGGCTAAGCAAGCTTTGTGACACATTTCAGCTTCTGTTTTGTACACTTTTTGAATATAAGAATCATAAAATACTTCAGGTTGGAAGAGACCTTTAAAGGTCACAAACCTGAATGGTTCCAGGAATGGAGCATGAACCATCTCCCTGAGCAGCCTTTTCCAGTGTTTTACCACACTCACTGTAAAAAATGTCTCTCTTATATCTAGTGTGAATCTACCTTCTTTTTTAGTTTAAAATCTTTACCCTTTGTCCTACCTGCTAAAAAGTCTACCTCCATTTTTCTTATAGGCCTTTAAGTACTGTAAGGCTGCTACAGGGCCTTCCTAGACCCTTGTCTCCTCCAGACTGAACAATCCCAATTCCCTCAGTCTTTCCTCATAAGAGAGGTGCTCCATCCCTCTGATTATATTTGTGGCTTTCCTCTGGACTCACTCTAACAGGTCCACACCCTTCTTGCGCTGTGATCCCAGAGCTGGATGAAGCACTCCAGGTGGGCTCTCACCAGGGTGGAGTAGAGGGGCAGCATGTGCTTCCTAACCCTGGTACCCACATTTCTTGTGATGCAGCTCAGGACATGTTTGGCTTTCTGGGCTGTGAGTGCACATTGCAGAGTCATGTCCAAGTTTTCATCCACCAGCACCCCCAAGTCCTTCCCCAGAACTGCTCTTGATCCCTTCACCCTCCAGTCTGTGCTGATCCTGGGGACTGCCCTGATGCAGAGGCAGGATCCTGCATCTGGCATTGTTGACCTCATGAGGTTCCCAGGAGCCCACTTAAGCTTATCCAGATTCCTCTGGATGGCATCCAAGACCTCAGGCATGTCAAAAGCAACACTCAGCCTGGTGTCACCTGCAGACTAGCTGAGGGTGCACTCAACCCCACTCTCTTTGTCACTGATGAAGACATTAAACAGCACTGGTCCTTTATGGATACCTTGTCATCAACCTCCATCTGGACACTGAACTGCTGACCACAATTCTCTAGGAGCAATTCTACAGGTAAGATTTGGGATGCAAATTATTTAGTCAATTGTAATTAAAAACAAAGCACATAATTACATTTCATGATAATTTCTAATGATTTCCTCTGAAATTATGTGGTTCTTTCTCTTTATTTTCTTGAGCAAGCTGTTTGAACACAGACAATATAAACTCTGTTGAGCAAATCTGCTATTTGCAAATCACAGAAAGAGGTACTTGCCCTCCTGTGGTTTGGTGTATTTCAGAGACACAAATGTAAAGAGAGAACAACACATTTCTTAACTTTTACCTTGGCTTTACTGAAATCACCAGATGCCCTCGAAGCTTCATCTAATGGGACAGCCCCATGTTCTTTTGCTTCCTTGAAGAGTTCAGCAACAATTTTACTTGGGTTATTAGAAGCCCCAGAAATCTGTAATCCTCTATATTCTGAGTCACCTGAATAAAATCTTTAGAACAGTAATGCACATAAGCAACAATGCTTTAAATAACAAGCACACTTTTTCTTTTTTCATCAAAAGAAAAAAAATCAATGAACAAAGAGACAAATTTGGAACAAAACCTCTTCATTCTGATAAATGTTTCACTTGGTTCTGACTTTCTCAACAATCCAAGCAGCATTATAGCAAAGACATTTGACTAACAAAGAACCAAAGTGCTTTCTGGAACAGATCTCAAAGACCAGAGGGCAAGGCCATAAGTTTTAAGTGAACACAGTCCTGATGGAGCTGAGCACCTTACATGGCTGTCACTAACTCCCAGAAAGACTGATTTCCTCAGGGGTGTCCTGTCATGGGACTGTGCCTGGATTGGATAGAATATAAATTCACAGGTAACACCACCTTGGCAGAACAAGTATATAACTGTTCTTGGAAAACCTGAACAGTGCCACAGTTCAATTTTTTAACTCAAAGATCTAGCATACTTCCATTCCCAACAGTATCGGAAATGAATTTTTTTAAATAAATATAATTAACCTTTCAAGGCATTTTAAAACCTGCAGAAGCTGTTATAAAAGCTAATTTGTTGGGTTTTTTCCTTCACAGTGCCATTACTAGCTTTTGAAGAAAAAATGTTAAACTACAAATAATTCTGTTCAAAACTGGGTCTGTTTGATGATGAAGATCAAGATATTCCTTGAGAATTATCTTGAGAAAAGCACTACAATCTCTAGATACCATTGGAATAGATGCTGGAAAAAAATACATACATAAATCAACATCTGGCAAACCTGAATGTTTTGCCTTCAATTACAGGAAGCATTAATAACTAATAACTGCTTTCCACTTTCCTCAACTTTTACACTTAACCACTTGGGGTAAGGCAAATCAACTAATCCATCTGAAACTGTGTCTCAGACCAATGCCTTCACAAAGTCTTGACTCCATCGTATTTTACAATTACCAGAAGAGAGTATTGGGTATGAGGGTATTGTACACTCATACTGTTTTTATAATACCATATAATTGTCAATCCCTGAGTAACATGTCTCCTTTGTACATCAATCTGTCTTTATTACCCCAACTACCATTTATATGGAAAATCTTTAAGTATTAGATTTAGAAGAATAATAATGGTAAGGATAAGAAACATGAATTCTTATCAGAATTTGTATTCAAAAAAGAAAGGAAGTACTCAAATATTTGAGCGATAGATACACAGAACAATTCAGGGCATTCAGAAAGACAAAAAGTTTTTGAGTACAAGTGTAAGTTACAATCTTTACAACCATATAGGCTAAGGCATCTACAGGTCCTACATCACTCCAGCCAGATTCTGCTAAATATAATTTTACAACAACAGTGTACAGCTAACACTAATAAGTCCCCTAGCTCTTTGCAGGACAGACCTAGCTCACACGCACTTTGAAATAACACAATGGAACAAAGTGTGAATGTGACACAAATCCCAATTACTTTCACAACTGTTAAATTACTTTTTTTGTTTTGTTTCAAAAATACCTTTGGTTTTCTTTGTCATCGCTCATGCTTCTCTCTGGTTTTCTCAGCCTTTTAAGAGAATCCAGTTTAAGACTGCCAAGAGAATAAAAGAAAACATTTGAAGATGTCTGGCACATAAACTTTGTATCTAACTTCCGAAACTACTTGTTTTTCAAAAACTAAGAATATTGAGTTGTCTTTTCTGGTTTTGGGGGTTTTGTTTGGTTGCTTGGTTTTTTAGGTTTGTTTTGGTTTGAGGTTTTTTTGCTGAAGTGCACAGCCATGAATGCTTCTCAGTGAACAAGGAAGAAAGGGCACATGTATGGCAGACTGTTAATCATTTTGCATTAACAGTTGGACTGGATGGCCACTATATTCCAACTGAACTGGGTTTTTTTAGCATAGAAGAGCAGCACTGTTTCCATGCAATTAATGCATTGCTCTCATCTGAGAGCAAACTGAAGTCTACTAATTAATCTCTTCCTTCTCACACAGATTCCAGTATGAGTGCCAACAAATAACAAGTTGCCAGCCATGACACTGAAGTATTTGAGATACAGTATTGCATCTTCTCCTTTGGTTGGGAGTGGGAAGCTATAACCTAAGGAGATGTATTGGTAAATGGAGCTGTTTGTTTTATTTGTTTGTAAACTTACTTCTATGTAGCTGGTTAGTCAGTGTAGGTGGTTTCATGAAATGAAACAAAACCCCTCAAAACCCTCATACTTCCAAATGTCGCATACTCTGCTAAAGTCTCTCTTCCTGAAGAGATCTGCATTTGCAGTGAGCTTGAAGCATAATTGGTGACTAAGATCTCTTCTGTTGCTTGACCTCCTTTAACACAGAGATCCATATTGGCAGCAGTGATTCAAAAACAAGCAACATACAAGACTTGTTATGGCATCATGGTCAGTAGTTTTATAAATATTTTTGTTCTTTAATTTTTTTTTTAAAAAATTCATTAAAAACTGGCAAGACACTTTTAATAAAAAAATCCAAGTCTATGCTGAATCTTCAAACGGTATGTGAACTGCAAACACTGCAGTTCAGCAGTGTTTTAGCAAAAGCTGGACTGAAATATAGACATGCATCTTTCCTTCCACCTGCCCAACCAAAGACAAATTCATTAAGAAGCCCTTATTTCTGTCACCCCATAGGAACCTCCTAAGGAACCTACTAATAGCTTTTAGAATCACTATTTGTCTTATCAGGCACTGCCATAAATACAACACTGAAAGCAGCTCACTTGCCAAGTTTCACATAAGCTGCCAGTTTACTGAATTTTGAAGAAGCAAAGAACTGCAGTAATTTTCTGATACAGCACATTTCCAAATTATGTCTGTGTGAAGAAAAGAGCAACACAGCATTTTGCTTGGAGCATCTCACATGAAGTGGGTTTAAAGTGTTTTGGAATACCAAGTGCTAAAAAGGCTCCTACATAAATTTTAAAAGCATTCTGAGAAGACATTATCGCAGGGATTCACAAATTTTGATTTTGAATTGCCGTAGATCGCTTTTAATACAAGGAGAGGATCAAGCAAGAATGACCAAGTTTTGTGAGCTAATAAAACAGACATTTCTGAAAAACAAAACAGATCTTACCTCTGTGATGCCTTTGGGTTACTAATCTTTGTAGCTGTTGGCTTCTCAGAACATAATGACTGTCTTTTAGCTTCATCTTCATATAACTCTGCCAAGGCCAGCTGTAGGACACAGAACTTTTTTTTGTAAGTCTGTAACTCTAGGACTACATATAAAATAGAAGTAAGACAAAAATTAATGTGAAATATGCATCTCGCCAGAAAATTAGAAAGATCAACATGAGGAACCCCCCAAAAAATTCAACTTCCTCTGTGCTTTATGGGAAAAAACCAAACTACACAATGCTTAAATGCCATTATGACTTGGAACTTGTACTCCGCTATCCTTTGGTTTCCACTGCTTCACTGGCTACATAAAACCTGTATTAGATTCAAAGTCATGAGAGTAAATACACACAGAGAGATTAAGCATCAGCTCATTAATGGTAACAAATTGAAATAAAGCAGCAATCTAACCCTCTGATAGAAGCAAGTAATAAATTTTACAAACATTTTACATAGAATTGTAAAAAACATAATTCAAATAAGCTTATACTGGGATGAAGAATAAATTCAGCCTTGCTGGCTTGAATGCAAGGCATCACTCCACAAATACATACACAAACTCCAACAACTGTTTCACAAAGATTCCCAAAATGCTGCCATATCACTGGCAAGTTCATTCTTAGAAAGTTACGAAAGGGACATGCAATGTCATTTCAGCAATCTTTCTTTTGTCCTGAATAAGGCTGCACTCTGTCAAAACATCCTTAGTTTTGTTCCCAAACCACTCTGCTCACACTATGCGATTGACAGTAATGTTTTATCTTACAAACTAGAAAAGGTACTAGGCTACAATTTCATTAGTTTTATGCAGAGGGGATACATATTAAAAGAAAATGAAACATCATCTGTCCTTGAAAACATACTGCTATGAACACAGGGTATTAATCCTATATGATTTTTTGTTGTTTTTATAATATTATGAGGTATTTTCTGCAGGGAAAAAGATAAATATGAGGAATTACACCCATTAAGAAAATTAAATTGAGAAAAGAGAGCCCAAAAAACCCTGCTGAAGACCTCTGTTTCATCTGAGGATACAAGAAAATACCTTTCAGATATGTAAAGCTGATGGGTAAGTCATAGACAACATACCCTGTACCATCCCTAACCCAAGGGCTGAGGCATGCTGAGGGAAGATAGATGGGCATGGCCAGGTTTCTGCACTTTCCTCATACCCCACCTGGTATTGTGGCGCCACAAATCACGCACAGACCCAGGGGGGCGCTTCCTTGGGGTTTAACACTTTATCAGTAAGTATCTGGCCAAAATGCCAGTCTGCTTCAGCTGACTAAGACCTTATGGACCAAAAGTATTAACATAGACTTTATTACTGTTACATATTGTAACAATAATAAAGCGATCCTGGAGAATAACACAACAGTAACACTGGACAAGAGAAGGTTCCAGAGAGATCTCACTGAGGCCTTTCTGTACTTAAAGCGGGCTTAGGAAAAAGATGGACAGCAACTTCTCACATGGGCAGATACGATAGGATGAGGCAGAATGGTTTAAAACTACAAGAGGAGAGATTTAGATCAGATATTAGGAAGAATTTCTTTACTCAGAGGATAGTCAGGCATCTGAACAGGTTTCCCGGAGGAGCTGTGGATGCCCCATTCCTGGGTGTGTTCAAGGCCAGGTCGGAGGGGCTCTGAGCAAGCTGGTCTAGTGCAAGGTGTCGCTGCCCCTGGCATAGCGGCTGGAACTAGATGATCATTAGGATCCCTTCCGACTCAAAGCATCCTCTGATTGCAGCAAAATTAATCTTAGAAGAACCTACGAAAATTCTAAATAGTAACCAAGAAAAAAGCTTATATCCATCTTTCTCTGTTAATTATATATAATTAAATAGAACAGAGGCAGTTTCAGTTACTAAGTTTCACTTGTTTTCCAATAAATTTCTTGCCAAAAGATTTTGAAGCTCATAACGCATCAATCACATAAAAAAAAAAAAAGAAGGAAAGCTGCTAAAAGGGTTTGTAATTAATTATTTAAGTACCAATGCTGAATTACATTTGTGATCACACTCTACTTTTCTCATATACACCTGGGAAAAGATCTTGTCCTTAGTCTTACACCACACCTGCAGAGACTGACATTTTCATACGGGACAAGACATTCCTATCCAATAATCAGAAAATGTAATAGCATTTCAATAACTTCAAGGACAGTTAAAACCCAACTAGTGAAGCGTCGGGAAATACCTTCCCATTCCCTGGAGAACTGAGCACACGCCGTTTTCCAAACGGCCTAGCGCTCTTCCATAGCCTCCTCCCCTTCCCAGCCCCAAAAGGGGCGTGGGAGCTGAAGGAAGAAAAGCCGACCGGGCTCAGAGGGCTCGGCGGGGCAGCCCCGCCGGGACCCGCTCCCCTCAGGGGCGGCCCGAGGGAAGGCCTGGGGCGGCCCCGAGGGGACGCGGCGCTCCGCCCGGCCCGGCCCCGCCCCGGGAGCGGGGCGGCACCTCCGCCCTCTCACCTGCAAATCCCGGGCGCTGGGCGGGCGGCCGCCGCTCCGGGGCTGCCGATCCCTGCGGCCGCCGGCGGCCGGAGCCGCGGGCACATCCCCGTCCGGCTGCGCGGGCGCTGCCCCGCCGTCCGCCATCTTGTGGAGGCGGTGGCGAGGGCCGGGCGGGGCGGGGCCAGCGCCGCCGGGGCGCCGCCATGGCAACGGGAGGGGCCGGGCCCGCCATGCCGGCCCCGGGGCCTCGGCGTCCCGGCATCAGAGCCTTACAGTGCTTGTGCACGCCAGCAAACAAAGCCATCAGCGTCCATTCTTGGCGAATTCCATAGCTTGTCTGTCAGTACTCAAAGCCCTACTTGCTGGTTGTATGCCTTGCTTCTCATGCTGCTTAGTCTGCGGGTGCAGTTCTTCCCTCCGTTTGGGTCTGGGGTCCATTTTGAGCCGGTAGTCAAAGAGTTGGTAGTTGCGGTCGCCCGCTGCCAGAATCACCTGTCATAGACTCAAATAGGCTGGAACAGAGCTCTGAAATCATCGAGTCCAACCTGTGACCAAACACCACGTCAACTAGACCACGGCACAGAGTGTCACATCCAGCCCTTCCTTAAGCACCTCCAGGGACAGTGACTCGGCCACCTCCCTGGGCAACCCATTCCAATGTCTTATTCTCCTTTCTGTGAAGAAATTCTTCCTAATATCCAAATTAAACTTCGCCTGGCTCAGCTTCAGACTATGTTGTCTCATCCTGTTGCTGGGGAGAAGTGGCCAACTCTCACCTGGCTACAATCTCCTTTCAGGGAGTTGTAGAGAGTAGTAAGGGCATCCCTGAGAGTTCTTTTCTTCAGCCTAAACAACCCCAGCTCCCTCAGCTACTCCTCACAGGACTTGTGCTCCACACCCTTTACCAGCTTTGTTGCGATTCTCTGGATCCCTCTTCTTTCCTCCAGTCACTGCTCCATTCTTCTGATTTCATTCCTGGAGGCTCTTGTCCAGTCAGACCTTTCATCTCAGGATTGTCTTCTCTTTTCCTTAAAACAGCTCCTTTTCCTTAAAACTTAGCATGATGCCATATTTTATGGAGTGTCCTTGTGGTCATTTTGGGTCAGCGGTTCAGCCGGTGTGCCTTCC
The DNA here is from genome assembly GCF_009819655.1 of Sylvia atricapilla. Lineage (NCBI taxonomy): Eukaryota > Metazoa > Chordata > Aves > Passeriformes > Sylviidae > Sylvia > Sylvia atricapilla. The sequence continues at coordinate 115,110,703 of NC_089140.1, read as the reverse complement.
AAACTCCTTGTGCACCTCCAGCCTGCTCACTGGTGGGGCAGGGCAAGAAGCAAAAAAGGGTTTGATGCTGTATAAGCCCTGCTCAACAACAGTCAAAGCACCATTCTGTTACCAACACTGGTTCTCAGTCACAAATCCAAAACACAGCATTTATGGGCAATTAACTCCAGCCTAGACAGGATGAACTCTTGACTGTGACCGGAAAGCTGAACTGCAGTACTGTGAAGCTGGAATAGCCAGCTAACCATCCTCAGTTTTCTCTAGGGCTGTTCAGCTCAAGCACCTGCTGCTTTCTAATCAATCTCTCCAGACCCTGTTGACACTGGATTACAGTCCAGAAACACTGGTAATGGTGGCAGATGGAGCTGGGATCTCATAGAACTGTTTAAGCTGGACTATTAAACTGTGCACTTCATGCCTTCATAGTCAGCCAAACTCTCAGTGAGAATACAGACAAAACAGTCTGTCCCAGCACACAAACAGCACAGGAAAAAACGTGTGATCTGGTACCCAGATCCATCTCAAGGGTCGATGGTGACACTGGTCTCTACACTGGTGACAATATTGTTCTTATGGAGCATGTAGATTTGAATGATTGTTTTTTTCCTACAGAACTATATTGTGTGCTTGACAAAGAAGAAAGACACCACTGAGGAGATATATTCTATGTATATATATTTATATAACATTGCATATATAATACACTTCATGCAGCTCCCACATTCTGAACTTTATATGTTGATGATGTATGCTTGAGAAGAACTCTTTGCTTGATTTAGGAAAAAAAAGGAACCTGAATAGAAATAGGATCTTCCTTCAGCTGGCTTCTGCACTTGAAGCATTCGTATGAGCACTGTGACAAGCGCAAAGCTTTAGTCTTGTTATTTCATTCAGCCTTCCTTGGGTTGATACATGGTGTGCAGCTGCTGTCTAAGTCAAAATGTCCTGTGGTGATGCAGACTGAATTGGGAGAGAGGATGTCTAAACTGTAACCACTTTAAAAGCCAACAACTTTATTATAAAATCAATTTTTTATAATTAGATATTCTGTATTTTGACAGGCATATCTTCCCTAAACATTGGCATTATTCCTGTCTGTCTTTCTCTGTGATTGCCTCCTCTGCTTAAGGCTGTCAACAACATTTCAAGAGATCACCTGAATATAGATCAGCACATAATTATTTTCTCAGTGAAATTTATATTGTCACAGATATCTGGAAATTTAAATTTGTGCAACCCAAGCATCCATTTTAATTTGCATAACATTATTCTTGTGACCAACGTTTTCTCACACAGCTACAGATTTAAAACAGTTAATTACTACCTGGCAGGTCTAGTTCCTTAATTTAATTTGGTACTGTATTTTTCTTTATGTCTAAAATACACCTCAACTATCCTAGATATTTTCCTCCTAGAGACTAAAACTAGCGACATTTACAATCTTCTTTTTGTCAGTCAGGTTTTTTCCCCCCAGATTTCACTACAGTGTCGGTGCTGTCCAGAAACAAGTATAGAACCACAAGTAAAATAAAATAATAAATAAGAAATACGTATATAAAGGGACTAAATTCTTCCTGCTAGAGTGTGGAGAATGCAGATGAGTAAGACAAAAATTTTAAGTGCACTTCTGAAGCTTCAGTGAACTATAATATTTTCTTGATTAGATAACTTGTATCTCTCTTACCCAAGAAGCAAATGAGTAAGTGCTAACATAGCATTTGTATTTAAATTAATTTGCTTGATTTTTGTCAAAAACGCATAGTCCTTTAAAACTGGTTTTGTGACTAGTGGGCAGCAGTGAATTCCCTGATGCTATTGCTTCTCCATGCCCCATGAAGCTTGTGCTGGAAAGGGGGAAATGCAATCAGGAGGGCATCTGTGCTTTGTGGATGTGAAGTAAACTGTGTTAGAGGGAAATTTCCCACAGAAAATGATTTAGGAACAAGAAAAGGCTTGGGGTGAACACAATGGGTTGTCATGGCCTATGGTCACAATTGTACCAGCTGTTTTGCAGCTGATAACATTGTATGATAAATTAAAGGAAATTTCTTAGGGGCTGAGAGATTCACGTTAGTATCAAAAAAATAAAATCACCACCAAACATCAAAACAAATAGAACACAGTCTGTTAAAAATCTACACGTATTTCTAATTTCTAAAGCACTACAGTTTTTAAACTAAGTATGTTAAAATAGGACTTTTGGTGCTGTTGAGGTCTAATGTTCTGCTGTTTAATCATCATTTCAACCTAGAATTACTTTGGCCTACCTCTGCAATTTGCATTGGATTTTGTTACAAACATATTATAATAACTGCAAAGGAGCAACAGTGTTCATTTCCCTGCTCACTTTGTTTGTCTCCAAATGTTTCATCAGGGACAGCATTTTGGTTTTTATTTATCTATTCAGCTGGTTATATTTATCTAGGATGATGAAAAGATTTAATAATGTATCCTTCAGTTATGAGATCTATAAATGACAGGTATTTGACTTTTACTTGATGAGAATTGCACATGGCAAAGTTTTCTGTCAAAGCCTAAGCAGTAGAATAAAATGAAAGATTATGAGAGGAGAGAAACAAGAAAAAATAAACCCAAGCAAACAAAAAAAAACCCATCAAAACAAAACAAAACAAAAACTACTCTAAAACTATAGCTTCAGTTGTAGCATACGAGAGCAGAACTGTGCTGCTTGCAGTTACAGTGGACAAATGAGGCTGGCCACTTCAATACCTTTGAAAAGAAAGTACAAGTCATTAGGATCCCTGACAACCTTAATCTTGCAGTTCATACTATATGAGCAAAGGGTTCAAGAACACTCAGGAGGCAACAGGGGACATTAAGTGTATCAGACAAACCATCTGCATACAGTATATGTGAAATAAAAACTAAAGTAGATATTTAATTGTATTTTTAAGGCTATTTTGATATCAAGCCTCTCTGCTTTTCCTGCTGATGCTCTGAAAATCAGGATATTTAAATTCATTCTGCCAGTGCTAATGTATGTTTATTTCATTTTGATGCTCCAGTAGCCTTGCCCTGGCCTCTGTCAGGGGAACTAATGGGTTCAGAGACAGTACAGACAAAGATGAAGGTTTCAGAGATTTGACAATTGGTCTGTAGTGAAGCAACTGCTGCAAACCAGATTTATGAGACTCCAGTAGGAAAGGATCTAGATGAGGAAAAGCAGTGAGGATATATTTACGTCAATGTGAGAGCAAGCCTACAGGTGGAGGTCTGCAAAAGACCTTCCACTGCTTCTGCTGGAAAGACAGACATATTAAACAATTCAACAGAACTAAAGAAGCCAAATAACTACAAATCTATGTCCTGCATTCCTTATTTCTCCCTGTATTTCTCCTCCCATTATATCCCTCTTCAGTTCCAAGCCAAAATATCAGCTTCTTCCTTTCTGTCCTCCCTAATACCATTTTAGAACCTCCAGCCTCTTCTGTAAGTGCCATTAGCATTTTTGTGTCCCCAGTATCCTTGCTCTGTAATGGCCCATCTCCCGTGCCATGTGCCTTAGATATCTATTTTGACCTCTCACTTGGGTCGTGGATATCATCTGCTGAGTCTTGTCCAGAGCTGAATGTACGACTGGCTGCCTCCCAGAACAATGAACAGCCTTCATTATGTTTCCCATTTCCAGTGCACGAATAAGATATCTCCACTTCACTTGGGCATCTATTTGGTCGATTTGGCTATCTAGCAAAAAGGAAGTAGAATTTGAGTTCATCACAGAAAAAAAAAAAAAAAAGTTATATATTTTTTCAGGTAAAAATAGAAGATGTACTCAGCTGGATTGGAAACATACTTCTGGATGTGACCGTGTTAGGTGAGATGAATCCTCCCTTAGAAATGTCACAACAGGTGAATCATACTGTGTGTGCAAATCTGTTCAGAATCATTCACTGTGCTGATTAATCCGATTTTGTTTCAGTTGCAAAAATATGATGAGCTAGATAGCATGTGAAAAAATTATGCAAACCAGGAGTCAACTCCCTGGATCCTTTCTATTGGTTTCAGAGTGAGGTTTGCCTAAGTTAAGATTTAAGAGATTTGGATAAACCTCTTTCTCTGTTCTCCTTAGATGAAATAACATTACTATAAATTTTTGGTGGGGTCTTCAAAGAGTTTAGGAAACAACAATCTTTCTTTCTAATGCTTCCCCAAGTATTTTTAGAGCTTAAATGAAGTGCTAAGGGAAAACTTCCTGCCAGCATTACAATGGAAAAGATGGGAGGTACCAGCAGGTGGTGCTGATGCAACAAGTAAGCAGGATCTGTGGGCTCGGCTCTAAAACCAACATTTCAAAACTTTTCTTTCCAGCTGATACCATTACCACATCACTTTCTAATTTTAAATATTGACATCTTAGTGCTGTGAAGGCTAAGAGCTATAGCTGTGTGCCAGTGTCACACAGGTCTCAGTTCTATATAGACAGAGAACAAAAAGGCAATATACAGCATTCTGGTCCTCCTCTGGTTCAGGCAAACAGGTTAAGAACATGTTACATGGCAGTAATGGAAATTTTCAGACGTTTTGGAAAAATGCTGGTGGTGAACTACAGGTCAAGTTGAGATGGTTTCTTTGCCTTCAATACAGTTCTCACCTGCATGAATACCTTTGTATTACTTCAAACATAAAGAGACATGCCTGAAATGTTCCATTATATGGCAGGCACTTGAAAAATAATTTGTAGATAAATAGTCTCTGCATAGAATGTCGTCCCTACCACTTCAACTTCTTGTCTGAAATGAGATAATTTACCCTGTAACTTATTCAAAGTAAAACGTTTTTCCGACAAAGTCTGCTTAACACAAGTGTCCCATGGTTACCCTGTTGGGGAAAGCATCAGTTGTCCTTGTTTGGTTTTTTTTCCTCCTGTCTGTCAGGGCAGAACTTTACTGTAAGGAAAGGCGAAATTTTAGGAAGCATCAGTTAAACTTCAGGTAACACATTATAAAGAATTTAATCCCAGGAAGAATGATTTTGTTCTTTAATTTGCTAGTGGTAATTGCAGTGCATGGATTTGTTAAAATTCTGTTTCTTTTAAGTAGAATTACACACAGTTCTCATGCTTACTTTCCCGTTACTTGCAGTGAGTGTTATAATATTTCATTAAGTCCCCACTTCTTTTGGAAACCTCTACAATTCTGTCTTTGTTGTTGTTGTTTTTCTATTTAAATAAAGATCCTAGTTGCAGAGTAATGCTCAGAAAGATACATCTAGTAAAAAAAACCCACATTCAACTGTGTTCTTGACCCTAAGGGATGCTTATTCCTTTTGGTCTTTGTTTCTTTTATCCTTTATTATGTCTTAGAACACAGTTTGACCTGATTTTCTTTTCTTTTTCTTTTTGGGGAGTGAAATTAAGAATGTACCTGGAAATGCGGGCAATACTTCATCCCCATTCATTTAAGCTTCTGACTGTTAAATCAATGCAAACTCTAGAAAGTCATCTACAGACATCCTGTCCATGCAGCCTTTCATTTCTGAATTTTGCATTTCTCATCTTTGGCAGTTCTTTAATCTTCTCTCATTGCTGAAAGAGTAAATGGAAGCAATGAGGAGGGAAAGAAGAATTAAAGGAGGTGAATAACAAGAGACAGCTGTTTGCTGCTACTTCACAGCAACAACAGTATCTTCTAGACTCTTAGAGACAAATGATAGAAATCTGAATCTACAAATCACCCTCCCATTAATCTGCATTAGTGGGGGCAGCTCATGGAGTCCCAGAATCTGCCACACCTTACAAGCTGAGAGATGATGAGCACCACCTGTGCCATTTCAGTGCCTGTGAACTTTGGAAAAAGACATCACCTGAAAAATGTCTATAAAGAAGGAATCCTGGAAAAAGAGACATCTCCACTGAGTCTTTGAAGTGCTCTGTACAAAGCAAAAGCAGAGGAGTTCAGGAAAGGTCACTTGCTGTGGCATAAATTGGTAGATTGATGCTTGCAGGGTTTTGTAAACTAGAGTAGCTGTGAGTCAACTGCAACTTATTTTGGAGGTAAAATGTTTTTCTTCCGTTATTTTTTTAATTCCTTTTTAAATATTAGATTTAGCCCTTGCCCAAATTGGGATGAAAAATTAAAATTTTGAAACATATTCATAAACAAAATTATATAGGTCACTTTTTAAAAAAAATAGTTCTTCATTATTTAGTTTAGATAGCTTGAAGTAGCTTGAATTTCCAAATAAGTAGCTTAGTAGATTTGAAGTATCCCAATTAATAATATGCTAATAGATATTTTGTCAGATTCAAAATTTCCTGGTTTTCCCCAAAATAGTTTTAGGGACAAATAATCGTTGAAACCAAAGTCCTGCCCTCACTAACATGTCAGCTGTGACAATCTGGCACTGCAGTCAAAAAATCCCTCTGGTGAGAAATTTCTGCTTAACTGTCTTTATAAGAGGGGAGGGTTAACTAGTTCTGCAGTCCTGCTGCCTTGGTTTTCCCTGCAGATAACTAAGAAAATACTCTTGAGGTTCTCCAAGTTCTTCACCTAGAAAAATGCCTCACCTGAGTCAGGACACTCTCTTTTTATGTGCCTTTCTGTGGCACTACATTTCAAACTCTCTGATGTGAAATCATATTAACAAATTGTGGTAGAGCTACTGATAGAGTCAGGTAAAAATGGTCCTGGGTTGGACTATGAGGGAGGTTTGTGTGCACCCTGGTGGTGCTGGATGTATTCCCATTCACCATGAATTAGGGAAAAGCTGCTGGTTGCTACAGTACTGAAAAGCACCATTAGTAGGGCTTACATTATTAAAAGAATTGATGAAGAGTTAATTCGTACTTCTGTTGTGATTTGCTGTTAAGGAGTCACAAGCTGTTCATGGGCCCATCTGTCTTCAAAAAAAACCAAGTTGTTGGGAGTTTCCTCTAGTGTGTTTCTGTAAACCTTGATTTCTCTCTCTAACTTGTTTTAAGTGAAAAAGACTTTTAAATAAAAGGGTCTTCAATGCTTCACATTTTCCATTTTACTGTGTAATGCTGCACGATGATACACTAGTAAAGGCAAAAACTTCCCAAGGTAGATATTTCAAGGCAACACAGTTATGAGCCAAACTCCCTGGAAAGAGAGTCAAAGGAAAAAAAAACAGGGAGCCAAACTCCCTGGAAAGACTCTTCCACGTGGTGTATTTTACAGAATCCAAATCTCATGTGTGTCTGCATAAGTAGGCTGTAGGGCTTTTTGGTTCTTGCTTGAAATGACTTGGTATTTCATGGTATCAGTTTCTTATTCTACTGGATTTTTATTCAATTTGCTATCAAAACTTTTCAAATTTGGTCACTGTTAGGAACTGTTGATTTGTTAAGGTTTGCTCTTATGTTGCTTAACCCTCATGACTGTACATTCAGTATTGCTAGCTTCACCAAGCAGCTGACACTGGCCTAGGAGCCAAAGATATTAGCAAGGTTTAGCACTTTCAGATGTGCTGATATTAGTCTAGCAGAGCCAGAACAAATGCTGTGTGTGAGCTTTATCAGCATACTTCTTCCAGGAGAGAAACAATAACAAGATAAAGATCTTTGATCAACAGAGGGATTTCTTTTGTAGTGACATCTCTGGCATGGCACATCTGTGAGGCAATTAGATGCTGCATTTGTATTAGGAAACAAATGAACCGATTTTTGTTGTGAAAGAAAAGGGAAAAATATGGTGAATTGCTCAACAGAATACTGTTACATTAAGTAATTCAAAATAAGCATATTTTACCCATTGAGGGACTTTTCTACATTTCTCTTATTGGTAATGACATTTGGCTCAAATTGCTTGTCTAAATATACTCTGAATTTTCAAAACCCCTCTGCTTCTGAATGCGAGTGTAGTATTGGATTGCGCAGTTGAACTTCTGGATCATTTCACTCATCAGAAGCCGCTTTCAGTGCTAAACGAAGGAGGCCACTGTGTGGAATTTATATTGGATTCTGGAGATTTGATTGTGTGGAAAGTGCTGGTTTGAGGTGAAATATGGATTATAGTATCCAGGATTGTGATCTGTGATTTGATGAGTTGGTACTTGTCAACCACATGGAGATAGCTGTTCATGTGTGTTCTTAGTGAGTGACAAAAATAAGGAAACATGACTTAGATTACCCACCTTCGAGTGAATATTGTAACCTTACAAAAAGTTCAAGCTAGAAAGTTGGGTGTTTTTATTTAGGTTATGATACCTTGGAAAGGGTTAAAAATAAGAGTGTTGAAAGAGACATAATGTAACAGGAGCAGTTCAATCATCAGAATAATTATACTGATAGCAGAGTCCAAAACTTTTTCACGTGTGGAAGTTGTTGGAGAGCCTTCAGGCTGTAATGCGATCTGTGCAGGTTAACTGTCCTGACATAGTCAATTATTGTACCTTCTGTTACAACTAAAGGTGAAGTTTTCCAGAAATCAACAACTGAAAACTATAGAAAGCAAAATTCAAAATCACTGTGAATGTTGGAAATTGAAATTTACAAGGAAGCACTTTTTGTATCTTGATTTACCAAAGTTATCAGTTGAATGTGTATGTTAGGTACTTCCACAACACCTCTGAGCAAAGTCAGCACTTCTGTGCATTCTGGAACGGAAGTTTATGACAGAGAGGCTGATTTTTTCCAAGTTACCCTAGTTGCTACAGACACAGTAAAAAAAATTTTAACAGGATTTGGCATTTAAATACTTTTAAGAATTTGTTCATTAATGATTTGCTTAGGATTACAGTGCAAACCTGTGAAGGAGACTTGAATTGAGGTTTTAGGAAAAGTCTCTCTGAAAGAGTTTAGTTCCAGAAGCATGCACTAATATTTGCCAGTTTTTTGCAATGACTTTATTTCCATCAACTTCTGACACAGTGCAGGTTCTCTTTTGTTTAGCTTTGCTGAAACTGGGGATAAAACAACTTTCTTCCTGTTATAACAAACTACCTCTTTGCATCCTGGAAACTCACTTCTAGTACAGTATTTTTAACTTTGTTCTTTTTCTGAATATACATTTAATTTGTTCTTTGACTTTGAGAGACCATGGCATGAGGTCAATACTAAGAAGTGGTCAGAATTCTAAATATAGACTACAGACAGAGTTCCTGTTGACATTTGAAAAATCTGAGCTCTTCTATTAACCGTGTGCATTATAGGTCAGTTAAAAATTAAGGCAGGATAGAAGTAAATTACTTCCTTCTTCATGGTTTAAGAAAAGGAAAATGAATCTGAAATTGAAAGGTTTTTTACAAACCAGTCTCATAGGGCTGAATAAATTAAACTGTCAGACTTTAGTCATTACAGATCTTCCTGTGTGAAGCATGGAAATTGGAAGCACAGACTGTGCATATTATGTTAATACTATTTACTCTACTTGGTATCCATGACGTATCTTGGCGAGTCTAAGCTACAACAGAATTATGCCTTACAGAAAAGAAAGAGGAATAAGGTTAATGAAACGGCATCTTGGCACTATAGCTAAGTAAAACACATCTCTGACTAGAGTGCTGAGCAGTACTGGGGGTATTCATGAGCTATTCTGCAGATGCTATGGCTCACATTAGCATGTATAACACCAAATCATCCTGTCAAAGAACCCTTTTTCTGTTCAACAGCGTAACAAGGCATTGATTGTGATTGTTGGATTATAGAGTCTGTCTACTGAGATTTGTGCAAGATGTTAAAATGACACAAAGGATCATACTCTTCACTAGAATCCAGAAGTGCAGCTTTCATAAAATACATTGTCCCCAAAATATAAGGAAAGACTACATTTTGGAGTGGCTTTCTGTTTCATTATGCTTTAGTATTCTGGAGTGTCTTACATGGTGTTTTGATTTCACGGTAAACAAACTTCTCAATTTCACTAAAGAGATATTTATTTTAAAATAATTTTAAAATAATTTAAAACCTACTGATTTTCCCCAGGATAGAGTTTTATTTTGTCATATTGAGTCACATCCTGAAACCTGTGGTATTATTTGAGAGTAGGCAATTTCTTTTCAGGTAAAGATGAGACAAAATTGATGAGTATTTTTGTCTGCTCTACATTGCATTGACTTTGACAGAACAAACACCAAAGCACTGTTGGATATTGGACTGTTCTTTTATGCTGTGTAATGTAGATTTTATATAATACAGAGCTGATACATTGGGAGTTAGTGATTATCTCTATGCTACAGGTAACCTCTCATCCTCCATTAGGCTGTTTTACTTTGGAAAGTCTTAGGATTAGTTCACTAAAACAACAGACATGCGAGCTGTGGTATGGATGTGCAGGTGATCCTCATGCTCTGACTTTAGCACTATAGCATTTTGTGCAGCTATGTGGTGATTTTGCAGCTGGAACAAGAATGACCTTACTACATTTGCTTTGGGGTCAATTCCAAGATTCATAGCCCTTGGCAGCAAGGGGTTGGAACTAGGTAATTCTTAAGGTCCCTTCCAAGGTCCCTTAATATTGTATAATTCTGTATGAGTGTTCTAGCAAGAACGAAATGGTGAAAAAAATGTCATTTCACAAAGATTGAACAGTTTTCATTGTATTTTTTTTTCTTCACTGTAAGGCACAACAACCATTTCCCACCACTTGGGTCCCCAGATGCATCGGCAGTCAAGGCTGTTACATATTAACTAGGAGAGTCCTTGGCTGGTGTTTGATGGGTGTGAAAGTTCTAGTTATGTCCATGAACTGACCTAGAGATGTGCAAAAATAGATAAAAGGTCAAAAGGCTAAAAAAAAGGTAAATATATATATATATATAGACAGTAAGTGTGGTGAATGGGAGATGAGGAGAGGGGGGAGACATTCTTGTGGCTTAAAACAGGCAAGTATGTCCCTAAAAAGTTCAAAACTCAGGAATTTGGTCTGAGAGCAGTTGAAGTCATGCTCATTTCTGCAAATAACATATTTAATGTCAAAGAAATTTCTGAAAGATGTTATGAAGCTGAGTACATTGACAATTTTCTTGCCCTTGGTATGAATCTTGAAGGTTGTACTATGATACAATTTGGAAGCAGATATTTCTGCTGAAAGAAAGTAGAATTTTCTAAGCCATTGGTCACAGACACAAAATTACGTAAAATGAAAGCTGAATTATGGCTTTGGTGCAATATAATATGTAAGAATCTATTTTAAAGTGACATATAGCACAATTCTGAGAAGATTCTAATTTATTTTTTTAATTAGACAGGAAGTGACTGATGAAATTATTTGCATTTAATGCTGTGGAATGCAGTGAATTAATTTATACATCACATTAATATTTCTGTTTAAACCAGCATAACCTATTCTTAATTTGCTTTCCTGATGAAAATATACAGCTGTAATAAATTTGAGGATGAGAGGAAATTACCAAGTTCCAAAAGGCTGTTTCACAGCATGTTTTACCAAGTGAAAATTTGGTCAGAGCATCTAGAGGATCTATAATCAAATTTCTCTTTATTAACAGTAAAGCTAAATATATTACTTCGTTCATTTTAGATACAGCAACAAGTAAAAAAAAGTTATGCCTGGAAATATGTAGCATATGAAAAGAGGAAAACCCTAAATATAATTAAAAATAATATAGACTCCAGGATAATACCTTTGGTAAAAGACATGGAACAATAAAGGAATGTAAATGGAAGGAACCCTTTAGGGACACCTCAGATACTTTTACAGTTGACTTGGTGGTAAATTTATTTAATATACACTTAGTTGATTTTGCTAAATAATTTTAAAATTTCTTTTGAATGGGTGGTAGGGAGCCACAAAATTCACTGGGTAAGAAATATATTGCTCCAGAAGAAAAATATCTGAGAAAGAAATAAGATTATTCAAAATATGTGTCACTTAGGAAGTTATACTCTAATTAAAAGAATTAATCCTAGGCAAATTTACATGAGAAAGGAAGAAATCATGAAAGTTCAGTGTGGTTTTTGTACAATGTTAATTTTACTGCACTTTATGCTTTTGTCCAGACAACATACGTGGGCTGTAGAATACAAAGCAAGGCTGGAAAACTGCTGTGTATCTGCTTCCCTTTGTTCTGAGGGAGTGACAAATATGGTTCCCACCAGACTTCAGAAGACCAATCTAAGTGGCTGAAAGATACAAGACCCTGGAACTGTATAAATGCATATTAAATGTTAAAATAAAATGTTTAAATCGAAATAACAGGACCTTTCTATAATCTACAAATATTTCAGTACATAAACAGACTCCCTCAGAGTGGTGAAGAATGTAAAGAGAATGAGTCTCCCTTGAAGGAAGGCTTTTGCAGAAAGCTGGCATTTGAGTTAAAATTGCTCTTTGATTCAGACTACACCAATCTGACAAACCTCACACACTGTAAGACACAACAACCGCTTATCGAGCAGGGAAAATGTCAAAATGCAACATGATTTATTTGCCAGCAATACAGGAAATGCACTGTACACTACAACAGGCTTGACCTAAGGCCCTTTAAATCTAACAAGAGAATTTTACAAGTCCCGAGCAACTACACCTCCAGGAAATCATGGGCAAGAAGAAGCCACTTCATCAGACTCTCCTGACTGCACTGCTGTAATGATCTCCTTAATATTTTCTCTCTCACCTCCATCTGGTCGTGGTGCTAGCCAAATGTTGATACACTCATTTGCTTTCCTGCTGGAATAAAACAACTAGTTTTACAGCCCCGTGTCCTCCTTTTATAAGAGCTCTTTCAGCAATGTTGAGTTCTCTAAAAGGGCTGAGCAAACCTCAGCATCCACACATCACCTCAGTCAAAATGGGCCACTTGAAGCCATTACAGCCAGCTGTTCTCCAAAGGTGAGACTTATGGCAAACAGTCCTTGGGAAAGGAACAAATTGTTATGTTTCTTTTGCATGGGGGATTTTCTTTTTTTTTTTTAAAGAAAAGGACTCAGGATATTGCATAGGGATGTGGGGCTTTTCCTTTGAGAAAATACCTACACACAGAAATGAAATGCAGGAACATTTTTTATCTCCTCACTTAAATAACAAGGTGCTGGACTGCATGCCCAAAGCAGTGGGAGATAGTGGAGCTGAAGCAAACAGGCAGGTGACAGAGGGAAAAAAATTTAAAATGCCAGATCTGGAGGTCTGGCCATGCTATTGCCTGTGTTTCATTTGAGAAATAACTATATCTGGTTAAGTGACTGTGACTGGCATTTTCCTACCATTAAGGGATTTTGGATGCCATGTCTTGCAAACCCTCAGCAGCAGGTGTGATTTCCTGGTCACCCTTGAAAACCTAACCACTGGAGATATGTGCTACTTTAGCAGAAGTAGGAAACATCCTATCTACATTGCAAATAGTATAGCTTTGAAAACAGTACAATGAATTTTTTTCAGGTGGTCCAGCCATGTCATCTCTTGTAGCTGAGTTGAGGTAGGGTTTTAGGCTCCACACAATGTTCTGTGTTGATGTAACAGTTAAGTGTTTGGTCATGCAAATATGTATGGAGAAGAAATGCCTGCAGTCTCACTTTTCCCTAGGTGCATAGAGTGCATAAATATTTCAGCTCTAAGTGCTTCATCAGGCAGTATTGTCAGTGTTTCCTTTGTGAAATGTGGTAAGTCAGAGGGATTTGTCTCATGAAGCACTAAATGAACCCTGCTGCTGTAAGTGACCTTTTGGATATGATTACTTAGATTTATTTTTCAAACATTATGATTATTTATTCTACAAGTCAAATTTATCTTGCCAGACTGAGGTTAGAGTCCAGGTAGGACTGAACCTTGACATTTTAGGAATATTTTATTTTATAAACCTAAGGCTATGTTTGGTGAATTTTATTATGTTACAAAACTAGAAAGAAGAGAATGGATAACTTTTTTGCCTCTTCGTGGAGATTTTTTATATTGAGATTCATCAAAGGCAGCAGGGCCTTAAAAGCCCATACAACAACCTATTCTACTCAGTTCCAAGAATATGTCATGTGGTTACATACTGAACGGGGCTGTGTGCAACAGAACAGACTTAGCTAAGCTGACTGAAGAAAATGTTATCATTAGCTCTGTAGACAATCAACATTAGGAGACAGAAAACACTTGTGGAAGCCAATATGATTAAATCACTACTTGCTAGTCAGAATCATGTTGCCTTCCATGTCCAAAAATATCAATGCAGTTATTGAAGGTAGGACTAACAAAGAGTCCAAGTGTCAAATCTTTGAGGGAGGAAAAAGTATCAGGCTTATCCCCTCCTTTTTTTCCAGGCTAAAAAAGAAAAAGTCTTGATTAAAGGAAATGATATCATGGGATTTTCTAAGCAACATTCAAGATACTGAATAGAAAGATCAGCAGAAGAAATGCATCAAAATGTCAAGTAGATATTGTTAGGAAGTCTAGCTTTTGCAAAAGGTTCCTCATGATTTCCATACTAATTAACCAATGGAAGATGATCCTTTTTCTCTGGCAAATTACCATGCTTCAACAACAATCACTGTGGGTCGGGAGGTAATGCATCACCTTAGGACCAGAATTTATCTCACCATGCAGTCAGCCCTGCCACCCTACGCATCTGGGCTGCATCTGGCCACCTACTGGGACAATCCATGCAATGCTGGGCAGCAGTGCTGCATTGACCCACTCAGGCATCAGGGTTCCCATGACTCTGAGTACCTCTGCAAGACTCTCCTTTTTGTGATGTAGATGTAGTGCCAGTTGCATGTAAATGGGGGTATGAAAGAGGCCAAGTGGCACTGACTTGCTTGTATCCACAGTACTTGGCATTCTACTACTCTAGAGTAGGTTTTTCAAAGAGAGACCCTGTTGAAACAGGCCCAAACAGAGCAGGCTTGCAATTAAGTAATACAGGCACTCCAGGCTTTGGTTTCTGAATTCACTTCTTTGCCCTCTTTTGTTTAACATTATAGTCCTGACCAGGCAGTGCAAAGACATTCAGATACATTGTTCCAGCTCATATAATCTGCTACCTTATCCCACTGCCTCCCACTACCTGATCTCCTACCTTATCCCCCTGCAGTGTCCTACTTCACATGTTACACACAGATATGTGTGTTATTGTTGTTTGAAAGCAACAATAATAAAAAAGGACTCATTCCTCACTGCACTGCATGTATTGTATAAAAATTTGTATATATAATTTGGTTCTCAGCCAGTGAAAAGTATGTAAACAGATGTGCCAAAAACTTCAGCCTATGAACCACATCAGCTATCAAAAAAAAATATAAAAAATAATGCAGGTTGTGTAATGAAATTTGGAGAAACAGAATCAGTTACCAGGCAGTGCTTTTAAATGTAACCATTACTAGTGATGAGACGTTAAAGCCTTTCTGCTGCCACACAATGAAATGAACTGTATTGGAGCAAATGTAATAAACACCAGAAATATAATAAGTATTGTAGCCTGCTGTGAAAGGAAATGGTTTCCCTAGCAATAAAAATTATGCTAGAAAAGCACAGTTTCTTTCCTCTTGCTTTCTTGCTGAGAATTTTTAAATTTTCGTGTTTATTGGCTAGCAAGAAAAATCAAATATCTACTATCTAGCTTCAACTGATGTAAGCAGATGCATTGTGAAAAGATTTCATGCTGATTAGTGACTGGTAAATTTTATTATTTCAGGCTCTATTAAAATATTAATGATTTTAGTATTAGTGTGCATTTCCTGATGGATACTATGGGAAAAATATTGCATTATATAACTGGCATGACATTTGAAATGGTGAACACTGGCATATCATCTACAGGGATTTCAGTTCTTGTACCATTAGTTCACATGAATATATTTAATATCTAAATCAAATTTTCAGATTTTGTACATGGCGGAAAAGGATAAGATAGGATTTATGCTTTCTCCCTGTCCTAATAGCTATTAGGAAATAAATATCTTTCAGGTAGTGATTAATTTCTGTATTCTTCTGTTGAAACTTCTTATGAAAATCAAGCAGGAATTCTGAAAATCAGATACTTGTAGGACCTGATTCTTCTTTATGCTGATACCCAAACACTGTTCTGACCACATAAAAGTACTTGAAACCATACACATTTTATT
The DNA here is from genome assembly GCF_009819655.1 of Sylvia atricapilla. NCBI lineage: Eukaryota > Metazoa > Chordata > Aves > Passeriformes > Sylviidae > Sylvia > Sylvia atricapilla. The sequence goes on along the minus strand of NC_089140.1, from coordinate 115,094,721 downwards.
CTCAAGACAGAAGAAAAACTTACTTGTTATTCCTGAATGCAAAAAAGTATGTGCTTTGTAGATATAATGTATAAATCTGTAATTCAGATAAAAAAAATTCTTCAGTAAAACAACTACATACAAATTTAAATTCTGCTCTCCTTGAAAGAAGCAAGCAAAACAAATCCTTTCCCTGCAAGTCTCTTGCCTATGACTTTTGTGACTTAGTTGTGAACCTTAGAGCACCATGTTGTGGGATGTGCAGAGCTGGTTTTTGAAATAATGATCATAAAATATCCTAAACAAAGATGAGGTATGCACAGTATACATTGCTACTGTTTTGAAAACATATTCAAAAATTCTGAAAGAATCTATTCCTAGTGTGGTGAATAAAGCAAGGGACTGAAGATTAGATAGGTGAGTGGATGCTGCACAAAACAGTGAATTAAAATGCCATGGGTCGTCTGCAGTGTTGATGATCAGGAAGAGTATTTTGCTTCCAGAGTGCAAGAATTCAATGGCAGTCTGGTGGTCTAAAAGTTCAGTGTATGATCTAAGTACAACTTAAGAGTATATGCAGGGCTGCCCAATGTTTAATCTCCACTAAATGCACATTTCAGTGTCAACTGAAGGGACTATATACCTCTGTAATTATGAGAAATCTTGACTATAGTTTTTCTGAAATACTTAGTATGGCTGAAAATAAATCCAGTATTTAACAGCTTTACATTAGATTCTCATTCCTACCATAATGTGTCTGCGTGTGGCTGAAAGACAGTTCTTTAATTCCTTGTTGGCAATGGACTGGATGGCAAACATAAAGTACACTGGCCCCTGAGCTTTTGAGACGCTTGGGAAACAGTCCTGGTTTTGTGGTATGAAGTATAGATAATATAGTTTAATTTGAAAAGAAAACTTTCCCATGAAAAGCTGATCCACAAATGTCCTAAGGGAAACGGTCAGATGAATATTATCTGCTTGAATTTCCTCATTTCCTGTGTGCTCTGTCTTGCAGACCAGCTTGAAGCAGACTCCAAAATTTGATAAATTCACATGAAGTCATCAGTCTCAGAGCCTCAGAAGAGCTTGACACAGAACACCAGGCTGTTGATATTACTGTATGGCTTTTGAAAGGGTGAAGCTGACAACAGTTCAGCCGTGTTTCAGGGGATGTGAATGTCTCTCATGTTATACAGAAGTCTTCAAAGCAAAGTATTTCTAATACAGTATCCTTGCCATGAGTCTCTGGTTTCCTTCTCCTGAATATGAACTTAAGTGTAGACTTCTCCAGGACAACATTTGAATACCATAGCCCTTGAATCTTCCAGAGTTAGATCACCTTCTTTTTGCAGACTCTTATTCCATGCGTTCAAGGCAGCTGTCACTCTTGTTGAGTCATGTCCACATGTATTCTCCATTGTAGAGGGAAAAAATGGTTTCATTTTAATCATTTCACTAGATAGAAGGCCAAAGCATTCTGTGTCTCTTTACTCTCAGTAAGACTATTCTTGCTTTAGCCATCTAAAATTACCCTGTAACTCCTCATTTGATCTCTGGAAGGGAGTGTCTTGATGCAAGAGATAGCACAAGTTGTTTATATGTTCTTAGGGATGCCTTCCCTCCATTCATTTACAGTGCCTTTTCATTTCCTAGTACTCCCATGCTGTCAGCTTTTTTGTTGATAGTTATTGATACTATGGTATGTATTATTCTATGAATCCATTTAATATTAATCAAAGAAGGTTTTTTTCTGAAGAACACCAGGAGTTGTATATCTAATGATTTTTCATGTTCTTAGTCACATAACCCCAGCTTGCAGTACTCTTTCCTCTGCCTCTTTATTTTAATTTCATCACTTCCCTGCATTGGAGTCAGCCAGGGATGGCAATGTCATTGCTAAACCTACAAAATATGTGAGAATTGAATCACAAGAATCTTTTCAGACTGGAAAGGAAGTCCCAAGTTTATATCATCTTTTCTTCTTCCAAATATCCCATCATTAATTATGGGATGTAATGTGTGTTCACAGGGTCCCGCTGGCTTTAGAGTTATTATCCCACCTCCAGCTCCAAAGCTGAGTGTCATGTCCCACGTGGCAAGGAAGGAGGCCACCAGTCTCGCTGTGGAGGATAGTGTGCTGGTAGCAGTGCAATGGCTCTACTGATCAAGAGAGGTTGCAGTAGACTGGAGGATGACTACAAAATATGGGGTCCAGGCATGCCTTCAGAATCCTAGCAGTTCTCACAGATTCCCTTCCACAAAGGTCCTTGATGAGGTTTTTACAAGGAAGTTGAGGCCAGAGGATGATGTGTCAAGACACAGCTGAAGATCTTTTGGTGACTGAAAAAACATATAATTGGCAAAATGTCACAATCCATCTGTGATAATACATAACATTTCCTTTCTGCCTTCTCAGGCAGTTCACAGCACCATGGGAGAGCACTCAAAGGATGTGTTTGGCATTACTTGCAGTGGTGATAGTGCTTAGATTGGGCAGTGGCATTTTCAAGTTTTCCAATGAAACCTAAAATATCACAGCTGGCAGAATTTCCAGCATCAGTTGCTAAACTACTGTGATAAACTGAGTTTCCACTTCTCCTTACTGCATTGAATAAATTGAACTCCCTTCAGCTTGCTACATGCTGAATATTCAAGACCAGACTCCAAATGCTGTGTTTCTGTCAGAGCAGCACTGACATTAAAAAATCTCCTTGCTAATATATGAAGTACCTTCACCTTTATGTTGTCAGCCACAAATTCTCTGTCTCCAAATACTGCAGCTGTGCAGTACCACATGAACTACCAGTAGTCTTTCACCCTTGAAGTACCTTTGTGTCACTGCTAGAGGTTGCATATCATTAAATTACACTTTAGCATTCTTTTGTGTGTGAGGACCTATGGACATGCATTATTCAAAAAAGAAAAAGCTTTTCCAAGACTTAGCTAGTTTTAGCTGACTGCTTCCTCTTCTGGAAAGAGAGAGCACTTGCCTGAGAGCCATGACCCAAAGCAAGCATTCTCAGTGATGTTGTCTGATGCATGGCATTCAGCAGCAAAACTAATACAAAGCTCTGGTTAACACGAAGTCACAGGACATTCCTGCTGCACAGCTTCTAGAGCTTTTCTGTTGCCAAGGTCTGCAACATGTTTTCCACTCAGTAAATATTTGACTGTTTGTTTAGAGATTTGGAGGAAAGGGGTTAGCTTTTTTAAAAAAATACTTTTACTGCTTAGACTGTGTTTAAATTCACTGAAAGTGGGTAGTGCTGCAGTGAAGGCAATGGGAACACATTCTGATATCATGTGAGGAAGTTCAGTTTCAGGCCACATGAGTCCTTTCCTGAGTGTGATCTATAATATTTCCAGTGGAGTTATTCCTGCCTGGCAGAAGAACTCCATTAAGACATGGTGCTATTACAAGCTCCATTTTACCTTCACTGTGATCTCAGAGGAACACTCTTTTATATTCTCTCAGACTTCCTTAGGAACGAATTTATCTTTGCAGAGCTTGTCCTGCTCTTTGAAAGGCAGAGGCTCTTATAATTAAAAATCTGGCTAAGAACTGTTCTGTGGAAAGATATGTGGCTCTAGAATACAATTTTTTTTTAAAGTGTATGAAATATGGGGTTTTTCTCCCTCTCTTAAAAGCACTTATGGTGAATAATTAATATAATCTGGGTACATAGCAACTTTTATATGAAGTCTCCTTTTCCAGGTGGAGGTAAGTGTTCTGATGACAGAAGAAGGAAAGAAGCCTTGAGACGCTTAATTTGGGACAGATAAAGCTGTACAGGTCAGAGAAGATGCCACATGGGGTAAAAGCAGTTTTGGGAAGGAAGCAGCCACTGAAAACAATGAATAATTTCCTTTCTGAGTGTCTTTCACTAGGGAGAAAAATTACAAGCAAAACGCTGAGTGGGATTAGACCAGGACCTAGAAGTTCAGAGCTATATGTCACTGCAGGCAGAAAGTAGTTATCTATCTGTACAACACAGTTTGCTCTCTGTACGTGAGCTGGGTATTTCAGGTACAGCCAGGCATCCTAGAAGGGCCTGAGTTTATTCCTTTCTGCATGGGGAACATCATTTTGACAATGGAACTTAGAAATTGAACCATAAAATGTATTTGTTGAAATGCAGAAATGAGCTTTCCCCAAATTATATAAATTGCAAATAGGCATGAAGGGAAGCTGATTTTCTACATGACTGAATATCCAGTTTCAGGGAGACTAAAGATGAGGCTTTTGCAGGGTAATGGGATCCTGACAGAATCTTGTAGTTCTTGAAAACTGTGGTGAACCTTATGGTTCATATGGCCTTGTTGTCTATGAATCAGCATGTTACAATCTGTCAGGCTTTTTTGTTTGGTTGGTTTTTAAAGTCATGGCAACAGTCATGTGCCAAGATAGCTTTTATATCTAACACAGCTTCCTAATCAAAAAACCAAAACTTGTCTCCTCTACCAGGGGTTTGCACAGAGATGAAACATGCCAAAAATGTAGATAAGCAGATGCTTTCACTGAAGTCCCAAGGCTATGGGAGGATTATCTCTCTCTACCTAAGTCAAACATACTGCATTGAAATAGGAGTCTTTCATATAAATACTGAAGTGTAAGCTTCTCTCATGTGCAAAGAGCCTTAGAGCAAAGCTAACTTTGCTCCGTATATCCTTAAGGATATATTCTTACAGTACTAAACTAAAATTCTCTGGACCCCTTCCATGGTAGTGGTGACAGCTGGAACCAAATATGCCATGTAATACTCTACTATCTGGTAAAATAGGTGAGCTGCCTACTGGGAGTGGTCCTTGCCTTGTATTATCCCCGCCACAAAGCCTGGGAGCTGTGGCAATCAGTCAATGTCAAATACATTCCAGAGTCCCCTCTTGTGTTTAAGAGCAAAATTATTTCAGTTCCCGTGGCTGTGGACATTCCTCAGTGTTATTTCACTTTCAAGAAGAGAGGTCTATTATGAATTCATTTTTTTATGACCTATTATTGTATATTTTTAAGAGAGGCTGGTGCTACACAAACATCTACAGTGAAATTTGGGACAGCTTTTTTCTTCCTTGCTGGCTATTTAAATGGTTTAATACTGTCTGCAATGCCCAGCTCTTAGGCTGAACTTTTTTGAAAGTGCAAACAGATGTAGAAACAGAGGTAGATGCTTTTGTTAGCAAAGAGGCTACCACTTCTGTAATGCCAGACAGGTTTTGAAAGGAATTTTATATTGCTCATGACTAAATGTGTGGATATACACACTGGGATAGCTTTTTCCTAACAAAGCTAATCCATGGATCACTTTCAGATGATTGTATTTATTTTTTCCCACACTGTTTCGGCTTCCATGAAGATCTGCTATAGAAAAGAACCAGGACTGACTACAATTAAGAGCTGATCTATCATTTCCTAGTAATAGGTGTAGGAAAAACAGGTGAACCTTGAGGAGAGTTAAAGATGAATTGTAGTGACATACATGCTTTATCCATTAGATGCACAGCCTTCCCATAGGAATGTACATATGTTAAAGTAGTCTCAGGAGGGCTGTTATTCCTTGCTAGCAGCAACATCATGCTGTGAATTACAAATAAAAACATACGTGGCTCACATAGAGCTGTTGTACATAAAGTATCAATCTGTCTCTGGACACACCTAGAAAAAATACCATTCCATTAATTTCACCAAGGCCTGTATACCACCCAGGGGATCATTTGGAAATAGTAACAAGAATACAATTGAAATTATTAAATTTGGTTTGATTCATCTCATCCAAACCTCCTACCTTATCTTAAGGTAGAACTCGATAAAGATCAGAACTGTTCATTTTAATTAAAATAAACGGATCCATGTAGCTAGAGGAACTGCATTATTTGTAATTCTGAAGACCTACCGATTTTGCTAGGTTTATAACTGCAGTAATCAGAAAGAATTAATGTTAGGTGATCATCTCTTTAAAAACTTGGGTTTGGGCCTCTCTATGGAAATCAAGCCAATTTGGATGAATTCATATAAGTCCAAACGCTCCAAGTCCAACACACATACCAGACTGGCCCCAGGCTGGTATCCAAATATCACTTTAGTATGGTGCAAAAAAGTACCATTTTATTTTGAGATCAGACAAAAGGGTGGTCCTCAAAGGGACATGAGGCATGTAGCAAATGGATCTGCAGCCATTCATGCAAGTATTACAAAGGGAGAAAATCTTCTGTCAGATGACTTAAAATCATTAGGTTACCATCTGGTAGTTGAAAAACCTCTGAGCTAGTCTTTCTAAGCAGTAAGTGAGAACTTCCTCTTCCCTCTATATTTCCCTGGGTCAAAAAAAGGACAATTGTCACAGTAATAGAGTTTTTGACACCCATGCATGTAGGTGTAAGAAATACAATGATAGCTTTGGCCAGAGAGAGTTAACAGGTGGGGCCCAAATATTGTGGTAGAATATGTCTCGTTGGTAAATTGTGAGTGTGTCTGCTGTTGTGGGCAGGATTGAAGTTAAAGTTAGGAAAAAAGCACAATTTCAGTTTTCTTGCTGTGTCTGCATATAGTGTAATGACCAAAGCAATTTAGACCATGGAAGTTAAGGGATTTTATTGACGAGGTAGATCATGTTGTACTGTTCCCATGTGGTCCTAAAAGCACACCATCAGCTGGCTAACGCAGCTAGCAGCAAGTGTAACTCAGATGGATTTAATGAGTTATGTTTAATAAGTACATTCACAATCAAGTTCAACACACAGGACTTTTGTTTTCCCCAGGCTTCTGACAAAGCCTGTGACCAGCTGTGAAAGTTAATTGTATGTTATGCTGTCACTGTCTGGAGCTGGCGGAGACCTTTATCCTATGGTATATTTTTGTCCCTTGGCAGCAACACAGAAGGAAGGAAGGTTAGTTGAATTTCATTTTCCCTTGGTTTGACATATAACTAGTATGGCAATGTGTTGGGACATGTTTTCGTGTTGCAGTGAGTTCTAGATATGCTCTTTTAAAATTTTGTCTTTTTGCTTCCACAAAGTGGAATGCAGACTCTTGAGGGTTCATTTTCATTTTGCACAGATAAATCCTGCAATAGTGCTTGCCTAGTTTCTACTGCAGTAAACACCGAAGGAAATTTTCTGTATTCCTTTATATGCTTAAAAGGCTCTTTTTTCTCTCATCCAAGAAATCACTTGGTGGGGTTTTTTTTCTGCTTTGCCTTCTCACACATTATCATTCCTTTATTAATAATACTTTAGCATCCCTTTATTAATACCAGTGTGATACTCATCTACTCCAGTTGTGTGGCTTGCAGTATTTGCATTCTAAGCTATCTTGTTTGGCTTTTACTGATTGAGTTATTTGAAATCATAGCTGCCATTTTGAGTGGTCTGTTCCAACAGCAATTATTAAAATAAAACTACTTATATCAGTCAGATGATTTTCAAAGTCTCCTTTTCTTCAGCTTTGTGAGTAGTCTCTGCTGCATCTTCCTGGGGACTACACAATCACATCAAAACCAGAAAGCAGCAAATTTTTTTTTCATAGGGTTTATATTAAGAATGTGCTTGGGCATTCCTTATCTCATGGTGGGTTATGGGTTTGTTTGCTCCTGCAAACTCATAGATTGGATGTCTTGCCAGAATGAGTGGCAGTGAATGGAGTAGATGGAATGGGCATACAACAGGATTCATTCCCATGTGTTTCAGAAGCACCTGCTTTTCTTTTGTCAAACCAACATTTTATGATCAAACAGCAGAATGACACAATCTTCTTTTCCAGCTTTCCAACGTTACTAATAGATCAAATTTTTTTGTGAATGAAGGAAAGTTTAATGTTTGCAAAATAGTAATTACTAGTGTGTGATTTGAAATTTAAGCAGTGATTGAATTGCATGCCCTTAAGCGGAGAATTTTAAGATATTTTCTTCTGAAGGTCTCTATTTTAACCTGCCCCCTATAGGAATCAGCTGAGGGGCTTTCCAATAAGTATATTCAAAGTTATTAAAGGCAGAATAAAATCAGACTTCCCAAATTCACTGCATGATTTATAATACAGTATAATACATTATAAAATAGATTTGTTTAGGTTGGAAAATACTTTTAGGATGGTTGAGTGCATCCTTAAACATGTTATTGACATGGCCACCACTTAACCATGTCCTATGTACCACATCAACACATATTTTAAATATCTGCAGGGACAGTAACTTCACCAGTTCCCTGAGAAGCATGTTCCACTGTCTGACCACCCCGTTTTTTAAAGAAGTTTTTCTTAATATCCAATCTAAACCTCCCCTTGCACAACTTGAGGGCATTTCGTGTTGCTTCATCATTACCTGGGAGAGGTAATGATGAGAAGAGGCTGACCCTCACCTGGCTACAACCTCCTCTCAGGCAATTGTAGAGGGTGATAATGTACCCCTTGAGTCTCCTTTTCTCCAGGCTAAATAACCCCCAGCTCCTTCAGCTGCTCCTCATAAGATCCGACCCTTCACCAGATTTGTTGCCCTTCTCTGGATACATTTTTGGTAGTCTTAAAAAAAATTCCAGCAGGCTTTCTGGTTGCATTTTGAACCTGAGCTGAACAGTCATCAGTTTGATCTAAAGATCTTCTTAGACTGACTTGTGGGGTTTTTTGTCTGGCTTTAGCTCTTCTGTCTGCTTGGCCTCTGCAAACCTGTTTGAGCTGTGCTCTTGCTCTTGCTCTGGGCAGCACTAGAGTGGAGCTCAGGGGTTCCATGCAAAGGATGTCACTCCTTGGCGAAACTTGGTTTCCAAACATGTTTAATTAAGCTGGTGAGGCTTTAGGAATAAAGAAAGAGAAGGCACCTGGGAGAAGCAGGAGCTCTGCCTGGAAGTGACAGAAGTTTATAGGGTGTGGAGACTTCAGTTCAAACTGGCCCCGTCAGCAAGAAAATGGATGCATTGGGCTGGCATCATCATCACTGTGGGCACCTTGGTAGCGCTCTGCAGTCCAAGTCCTGCAAGTAGCTCTACTGTGCTTGCTCTCAGGTGTAAACCTGCTGTGGCATGGGACCTGCTTGATAGGCAAATTACTTGCTCCTGATAAAGGGATGCTCTGTGGCTGCTGGCTCCTAGACTGAGAAAGTGATTCATCTTCAGGTGCAGGTGAGGTTAATAAAAATCAGGCCTTGTAAGGATGATAAATTACTCATTTAAAAGTTACACTGGTAGTCTAGTCCTAATAAACTTCAGGAATTCTCATCCACTGTGATGCTGCTACTTTCCTATAGGAGGCTGATCGAAAGATAACGCTGCACTTGGGGAAATCATCCTCTGACAGTAATTTAAATGCAACACTTCATCACAGATACCTTTCAGTGTTTTCAAATAAAAAATGTTATTGGATTATGCATTTCCTGTGACCAGTTTCACTTTTGCCAGCTGGCATTCCCTCAATTCTTCTCTGAGCACATCCCCAGCTGCATCCTGACATGTGTGTACTTAAGATATTTTCCCTTTTCCGTGTGTTCCTTTTTCCCTGTTTTAAATATTTGCTGTTGATAATTTCCCAGATTCCCTCCCAGAGCGCTTTTGTCGATCAACTTCTGCTGCCCCTTCCTCACAATGACTGGTTCAGCCCACATTCTACATTCTGTGTATCTGCTCTGTGAAAGTGCCCATCCTTCTTTAGCATCCCAGAAGAAACCTTGAAAGGATCTTAATCTCCACTGGATAAGAATCAAGCACTTTACAGAGCTGCTTATCCTTGATGTCCACCTGGAAGCTTTGACCAACATAAGACATGCTCGAGTTCTTACAGATAGAGTGAGCTTTTGCAAAATCACATCTGCACTGGCTGTGGACATAACCTCAATCTGGGTTCAGCCTGCACTCCTGATTGCCTCAGCTTCTTAGTTATAATGTAGAAATCCAATGCTTATCAGGTAGTTTGGAGTAAATGTGTTCAAAATTATGAGCTGGCATAAAATATAAAGTAATTTATATGGTCATGGAGTATTTAATCTCCAAATTAGCTTTAGAAACAGCTCTGAGTTTAGCAGAAACTGAAGAAAAAGAGGACTATTGGAAATCATGTGGCTTAAATAATGTGAAATAGATAAGTGCCATCAAGAAATTACAGAAATGTTATTTAACATAATGGCACTATGACTGTATTTAACACCCAAAGGATAAACTACAAAGTGTTGTTAAAAATTGAACCATCAAGGAGAAAAAATCATCCATCTTATTTCCTATTGAGGCTTTCCAGATAGAACCCTACATACCCTTTACTCTGTAGGTACCTAACCTGCAAAATGTATTTGTAGATTCAGTGACCACAATACTGTATAAATATTAGAAATGAGCAAATGTTACAGTGTATACCAGAGAAAAATGCATTTCCTCTATTTCCTATTACTAAATCTTTTCACAAAATTGCAAGTTCTAGAATGAAAGGTCAAATACTATAAAATAAAGATTAAATGTTCTAAAAGATTTCTCTCTAGAGTTACAGCTTCAGAGTGGGTTTCTTATAAATTCCATAAATGGAATGATTTTTATTTTGCTGCTCTGCTTCCTGTATTAAAAGAGGGAAGAAGAGGAGTCACCATAACAACTGTTCTACCACCAAGAAAAGCAGCATTTTCTTAGAGCAGTACATCTATCATATAAATAGATCTATAAATATATGTTTGGGGTGTATTGGCTAAGATTGACAGCAGTTACATCACTGTTGACACAATTAAATGAAGAAGCACACCAACAGCCTGTGTCCTAGCACCCACAGGGCCATAATTTCTTTTTATTTTCTTCTCCTTTTATGCATTTAATCAGGTATATTCAGCAATATTTCTACATGGCACCACATATTTCTAATGTTTCTATTTTTTCCTAGTGCAAAACCTTTAAAAATATATTACATGGCACTGACAAAGTTTAACAGAGGATCAGGGTTTTTTTTGTTCCAAGTGGACCTGAACTGCTTGGGCTATTTGCCTACATGGAACAGCTGTCCTACTGACCATGGCATTGCAGGTAGGTGAGTAGTGTTAGAGGATATCAGGGCCTGGAGCTTTGATTTAATGTCAATGTTTAACACCACAGCTGAGCTTCCTGTGTTAAAAGTGTCTTTACCTCGTTATCAACATCAGTCCTTTCTTCCCATTATAAAGAAAACAGCATTTGATACAAATGAGAAAGCAATCAAATCACAGTTGGAGTAGTCCCTAGTTCATTCTAAAGTTTAAGTGTAGCTGGATAAAATAATTACAACACAGCGGTGTTAGTAAACAAAACTAATTTACATATAATATCTCACTCCATGCATCCAAAGAGCTCTCTTAATCCCAGGTGGCGTTTTCAGTCACAAGATTATGCATGTAATAGCAATAGACCTTTTTATCCCTCAAGTCTTCCATTTAGCCTCTGGAGGCAGATAATATCTCATAGCTTGTCAGCGTGACAAGGCAAATGCTCTAATCAAACACTCCTGTGGACCATTATAGCACACAATAACAGAGGATTTTGATGGCTTTATCAGACATGCATTGGAAGGTTCCCTTTCAAAAAGACAAACAAATTATTTTGTTTTAATGCAAGGCTTTAGGATATACATACATTAAGAAGGATAGAAGCTGAGAGACAAAACAGAGGGACAACACTATTATGGCTCCAGTGACACAGAATGCTGTGGTTTATAATATATTTTGTTTAAATTGAAATGCTCTCATACTGATTCCCAGTGATGAGAGCATGATTTCCAGCGTCTGCCCTGGGAGCTGGTAGTGTGCAAAACTCTGCAAATTGTATTAAAGCCTTTGAAGTTTGAAAGCTGTTCAGAGCTGCCCCACTTCAGGGGTGATTTGTCAGGACTTGAAAGAATGAAATCAAGGCAGTGTGGAGGAAGCTGGTGTGCCAGACCCCTGCAAGGAAAGCCTGAGGGACCACACAGAGCAGTGTGGGTCACTTTCAAGCCACTCTATAGAAGAACTAGCTGTGGAGGGTGTTGGATTGTCTAGCTGAGCTGCCTCTACTTGGAGAGGGGATCTGGTGAGTTCCTGCAGTCTCTGAGAATCTGTCATGGACATGAGCAAATTTGCATGAGTACATTTGTACATGCTACAGTGTTGCTTACAGGTGAAGGAAGCATGTGGACTGTGGTGTGCACACTGCGGGGGTGCGGAAGAGCAAAAATAATTCTGCAAAGGAGTGAAATTGTGTCAGGTTGAAGCATCAGCTAATAATGACCACTGTGTTGTTAAGTCTTTGGAAGATCCCGTCCTTACTATTTTTTAAGGATTTCTTAAAATATGTGTGTCTTTTCAGTCTCAACTGTTCCTCAAGCAGCTTGTCTGTATTTTCCTATACAAGAAAATGGTGCTATAGTTCTTTGGCCTTATGATATAATAATATATTTAAGGATGATCAATACACTCTTGTTTTTTTAGTACCTCTTTGGTTTCTCAGAGAGTAGCTGAGGTTAGATGGGGCCTTTGGAGACTGTCAAATCCAAACCGTTTGCTTAAACACGATCAGCTAGAGCAAGTGCCCAGGGTGGTTTTAGATTGTGCTTTGGGTATTGTCAAGGATGGAAGCTTCATAGCCTCTCCCTGGAATAGTTTGGCTATAAGTGTCCAATTCATTACAGCTTGTCTTCCTGCACTAAAATGTAGCTTTTCCTACACTGCCAAGTGAAATTTTTTTTAATCTGCTCATAAAAATATTACAGACAACAATTGTTTCCGGCTCCACCGCACATGGTTGGTTTATTAAGAGTCAGAGACCACCACTTGCCAGACACCGGGTCGTGATGTTCTTGTTACAGTCCAGACCACCAGAAAGTTCGCTAGACAACTTTTCCAGAGCACAGCTACAACACAAGCATGTCTGTGAAGAAGCTAAGGAGCAATACTGTGAAACTCTGGCATGTATTAAAGTATCTTATTCTGAGAATTTTTTCCTGAGAATTCGGATTCTAAATATGTCACAAGAGACCAGGTTAATGCTGCAGAATGGGTGCCCCTGCTTTGAAATCTTACAAGCAATATGCAAATGGTCCTTCATTTATATGATGCAAGCTTAGCATGAAGATAGTTTTAATAAATTCCTTTAAGGCAATGTAGATAACTTTTTTGAGAAATTCATTTAACATAGCTCCTCATAAATAATTTCTTCACTTTATACACAATCTCAATGCCTCTGTGCCACCTGAGCAGATACCAAAATTCTGGGGCTGAGCCTCCCAGCTGGTGCAGCTGTGGAGGCAATGACAAGCTCGATGTCACAGCAAAGATGCCAGACACTACATTTAGTTAATATGCCCAGCAGGCGGATTAATTCACAATTAAGCAACCATCTCTTAGGAATGGTTCACCTATTCCTCTTTCACCTTTTCCTCTGAGCTGAGGTGTAGGCATGTTAACCCAAAAAGGAAAAGTAATGGCTTCAACAAGTACAAATGCAATCTTGAACAAGTCAATTCAGTAAGGAAGGTGTTATTCATTCCGTTCACATAAGGCAATATTCACACTGTAATGAAAACAGTAATAATAAGCCATTGTATTCAACAGGACAAGCTAGTCAAGAAAATACTCTCTCTATATCACATTTTGACACTTTTGGAAACAAAAATTGGTTATGATTAACTCTAGAAATTTTGCCTTGTCTTTTGCAAAACAGATGAGTGGATTTAGGAATTCATCCAGCAAAAAGGCAGCCAAGGGCTTTGCTCTGGCCAATAAATACTCCACAATTTCCTCCACATCACTCTCACACTTGACCTCATCTCTGAACTGCAACGTCTCGTGCTCCCCTTGCCTCTTGGTTGTTTCAGGTTTTTTACTTGCCAGATACTCTCTAAGTTTATTAGATTTTGTTTGCTTGTTTCTGAAATATTAACAAGTGTTGTCCAAGAATGACATTAAAACTAGCAGACTGATTTCTGTGGCAGTGCAAAACAGAGCTGTGCCTCCTGGCACAGCAGGCAGGAGTGGGGTTGGAGAGGCAGACTGTGACAAGACCTGCTCCCTTCAGTGCTCTGCCTGCAGCTCGGTGCTGTGGTTGGGATAAAACACGCAGCAGGGTCTCCTGAAACCAAGCAAGGCCTCTAAGAAGTTAAAAGCAGAGGGAATTGACTAGCTAGCTTTTTATTTTGTATTTTTCTAAATTATTAAAACTGTAAGGCTAATACTACAACAAAAATAGAGAAACAATACTCTTGACTTCTTTAATCATGACTCTGGCAGAACATGAAGATAAAAACTCACAGTTTGGCTCCTTGTCACATATTTATCTCTTAAATAAAGATTCATTTCTAAACCCTGTATCAGCTTTGAGCACAGTCAGTGATGCCTTTGGAAGGATCCTTTCTCCAATAACACCATTTCTTCTGCACTCGTGGCTTAGGTCTTTTGCCACCACTGATGCCCACCTTCCATTTTTTTCCCATTCTTTTATTTACCATTATCACAAATAAATATGCTTCAACATGTTTTTGTTCCCTGCCCATGAATTATTCTAACATAAAATACCAATTCTAAATACTAATGTTTCCTATCCTACTGCACAAGAAATCTAAATTATTCACATTCACCTCTGCTAATGTGACCTATGCCAAGGGAATAAAAGTTATAAAGATCTCTGATTTTCCCCCACTGTGATTGCACTGCTTCAATTCTGTCAATAGCACTTTGTTCTCTAAGGTAGTGCCTTTGACAGATGATCTGATTTTTTCATGACAACCTGTGATTAATCATCTTTCTGCTCATGCCAACATGGTCTTCAGGACATTTTCACTATGAGTTTCTAATATCTCAAGCTGGGGGCTAATTTCAAAATAATAATAAAAAAATATTCTTTTAAAAGTAACTCATATGTAGGAAACCCTAATATAATAGATTTGATAGAGACCAACATATAGGATGAAAAGGATAATTATGTTAACAACACTCGCTTTTGTAGATTGTGTTAGCATCCATGTTTCCCAGGGAAATGCTGCTGGTTTAAGGGCAGGAATTCATAATTTTCTCAAATTTCTGTGATAAGTACGATTATTGACACTTTTTCATATGTGTTACCGATTCCAAAGGAGCTATTTTTGTTCTGAAATATAGCATGCAACCAGTAAAATTTCATGGCTTCTAGTTATTAATTTATTTTTCACCTTCTGCTTCGGGGACAACAAGTGTAGTCTTATTACTGAGAGGAGCAGCCTTTCCTTGGTGTGACAGATAAAGAATTTAATAATTTGCCTTAGGCTTTGTCAAACATTCTTTCATGTTGTATTGACAAAGAAATGTCATTTAGGTCCTCAGAGCACAAATTTTATTTTACTTATTTGCTTGGATTGGTAAGGAATTACAATAGAAATAATTGGTTTTAAAACTAAAACATAGGCTTAAGCAAATAAACTACTCTTGTATCAGTGGGAGAGGAACATTTTCCAGAATGCCTGTATGTCAACATATGAGAAGGGCACAGATATGAGAAGGTGATAGGGTCCAGTAATTTTCTCATTCATAATTCATTTACTACAGAGAAATACTTGCACTTCTCAAAGCTGAAATGGGCACCCAGCTCCTTTCATTAGTGTTTTGTGGGCAGCAGCACGTACACCACACGCACAGGGACTGGTCTGTGAGGCTGAATTTACCTCAGCTGTGCCTCCCAGTCTTTACTATCCAACAGCACACATAGGTAAAATTTGTGAAACATGACTGGAATAATGATACACAAGTGATGTATTTTGTTTCGCATGAGACGTGTATGAGCTATCCCACTGGCCTGCTGAAGAGGCTGGCACTGAATCATGGTCAGTTGTGCTCCTCCCAGCCTTTACTCCTTCCTCTTTCCTACTGTGGTGCTTGGAGGCCAAGTAGAGCTTGCCAGCTTCTTGATTGTTTGAATGTCTTACACGTATATATTGCAAACTTGTGCAAAATACGGCATAAGGGCACAAATGTTGAGCTCCATCTTCAGTCTGAGTTGTTTCCTGCAAGAAGGAGCCTTTCACTTGGATGTTTCTGTGGTTATTTGGGATGAAGTTCACTGGGAGGGAGAGCGGCTTCAAAATGCACAAAGGTACTCCTTTGGGAGCACTGCTATCTGAAATAGCCTCTAAAGAGAAAAATAGATCCTATTCAAGCAGGCTCTGGGCTCGGGGTCAGACATAAACCATAGCTTTAGACCAAACCAGAACACTGACTAGGAACATGCCTAGTTCCAGTAAAAAAGTTGGCTACAAATCTAGACCTGAGTATCATAGCTCAGAACCTGTTTGAACACATGCTTCAGTCCCTGTTCTTTGTTTTATTCTGAGCAGGCAGGATAAAAGCAAGTGGCTGCAGGCTGCTGCTGGGTCATGTTCTGGTAGAGGAATGGTGGCAGCAGTGGGGGCACTTCAGACACAGGGACCTGTTAATTTGTACACCTGTGCAAATGCAGGGATACCACTTTTGGGATGGGGAGACCTTGACCCAGAGATTGCTGGAGGCAATGCTGAGGGAGTGCCACAGGAGGTATTGCTGTCTTTGCTTTGGTCCCATACTAGTAGGAGATGGGTTCATCTCCTACTAGTTGCTTCTGGAAATTAGAGAGTGAACCAGGAGAAGCTTTTGTCTCCTTTGGTATGGCCAGTCTTAAATGCTGAAACACAAAGGCATCATTTAACATATAAATGCTAAAGATCAGCACTGGCATTACGAAGAAGATAAGCCAGAGCCAACTTCACAGGCTGTGAAATACCCTTTTGCACTGATTTTAAGCGGATTTGTGGGATTCTGAGTCTCAGAAGTTGCTCCTCTGCCAGCCTTTCTTGGTGGCCTCCTTCTCATGAGAATTGAGAGTGAGCTGTGCTCTGGTTATCTATGACTGCACCAGGGTCTGGTGGAAGACCTGGCCAGCCAGTATAAGTCAAAAAAAGGCTTGGCAAGCTCAGCTCAGTACTGTCTCCTTTCCCCCGAGTGATCTCACAGGGAGAACTGAGGAGCACTGCTCCCAGAAATACAGGATGGGATGCATTATCACACAGTCTGATTTTCCCAAGAAGCTACAGTCTCAGTCTCCTCAGCAATGTGAATTAGTATGGTAAGAGGGATGGTGCAGGTGGACAAACACTTCTGTCATTTAAAGTGCATTTGAGATTCTTCAGAAGACAGTAAGAGCTTTCTTTTTCATTTTAGAAAGAGATGATACCATTTAGAAGCTGATAGGTCTCAGAATGGCAAACTGGATGGGATATTCTTTACCAAAAGTGTTGTTAGTTAAGCTAGTCCTTATTTATGTCAGTGGAAGACTTTAACTCTGGTGGAAGCTCTGGGGCTAACCTCAACATCCAGATCCAGTTCATTAAACAGTGACAGTGATGCCTCCTTCCAAATGCAGATTCAGATCTACAGATGAATAGTGTTATGAAAGAGGATGGTGCTACACAGACTCTATGTTAATTACTATATACTCATGACTGTGTCTACATTTGAGGATGTCCAGGGAACTGCCTCAGGGAATAAAGAATGAGACCAGGCTTGTAGCACAGCAAAACTGAAAAACCAAGTTCCAGGAGAGTCATCCTCAGCAAACTCTTTTCTGAGATTACAGCTGAAGTAACAGCAACAATTGGTAAACAGTCATTAATCAAGCCAGCAGATTTCCCTTAGTTAGAGTAATTAGCTACTCTGCCAGCTCCCAGTCTGTTCTGGAGGGTTGATTGGCTGGTAGAAAATTTTCATGGCAGACATATGAATGTACACACCCGTACACAGATCCTGACCAGATTATAAATTAGTTTCACTGTGGAAGCTTCCATGCATAAATGCTATTTTGAGAAAGAGAAGTGCTCTGTACAAAGCCACTTAGTGTGATGTCATAGTTCCATGGATGGCAATGGGACATTTTCTATTTATTTTTATGAAGCTAGGATTTTACCGTTGATTTTACCAATGTGTATTCTCTCTTCACAAGGGTAATCTTCAGGGGGTTTTGAACATCTGTCAGATTGAAGTGGCAGAAGGAGATGGGCTGGTTTCTGTGCGGTGAACATATTTTGGAATCCAATAATGGATTCAGCTAAGGCATGAATTACCCTGACAGCAGATACACTTGGGCAACCACAACCAAAACAAGGGCTAACTCTAATTTTTGAGTCTAATCTGCCATCCACCTGTAACACAGGGGGAAACTCATGGGAGTACAACTCCTCCATGAATGAAGTTACTCATAGATACCTTAACTTTACTAATCCCTCAGTTTATTCCATCCTAAAGCATGCTCCTATGCTCAACTGCAACTGAAAAGTGCATTTGGGACTAAATAATCAGCCTGGGACTAAATAATCATGGAAGCATAAGAAGTAACGTAAAAGAGAATCAAAAGACAAACATTTACCTTCCGTGGAGTATATTCACAAAGAATAATGCTTCTGAAAAGCAAGTAACAATTCTGACTTCTCAAGCAAGTTAATGAAAGACAGGTCATATTTCCAGATGTCTGATGCTGAGTGCTCAGGAATGCTGCATCTGGGATCTGAAAAGTGAGGAATTCAAAATTGTTAGTCACCCAACAGAAATATTGGCTGATATTCTTGGATTTGGTAACATTCCTAATTTTCAAACCTTCAGCTGGGTTTATTTTTTAAACAGTTGCTTTTCAGTTCAAGTGTTCCTCTTCTAATTTCTTGATCTCCTGCTCTTTTGGCTTCTTTCATTAAAGAAAAAGATAGATTAATAATAGAGTTGAGGGAGTTCATTTCACATGCAAGAAAACACAGTTTTTTCAGCAACTGCTGCATGTTTCTCTCTTCCTTTTGCTACTGCTGTTGTTTAAGTGCTGGCATGAGCAACCCATGTAGCTGGAGGAGGTGTGTATGGTACAATGTCTGAGATTACAAATCTGAGATTACACAATCTCTGAGACTGTGTGAGATTACAAAAGCAGCACGTAACTGTGTGGAGGTGCCACTTATTGTAGAGAGCCAGTAATATGCAAAATGCTATTTCCCAGCTGTTCCTTTCATGTATCAAAGAGCTTACAATTAAATTACTCAAATCCAAGGCCATACAAGTCTTCTACCTCTGTTGTAGTCAGCAGTTTATATATATATGTGTGAGTCAGACAGTAGAGCTGAAGTCAAAGGTCTGAGTCTTGCAAAACAAAGCTATCCAAGGATGTTAAATCTTCACAAGACTGAAACATGACTAGAAAACCAAATGGATGATAGAGTCTCTGTTAACCAGTAATTTCTGCTGGAAGGATTTGTAACTCATCAAAGTAGAGGAAATCATCTGCATTAGTGTTTTATACAAACTATTAGGCATGTCAGAGCTTTCAATTAAGTAGACTAGAAGAATAATCAAGCACTGATTTCAGTAGAATCTTTCTTTTGTTGTTTACTTTAATGGTATATATATGTATATATATATTTGTGGGCTTTTAATTTACAATAAAACAACAACAACAACAACAACAACAAAACCCCAAACCAACCAACCAAACAACAACCCAAAAACAAACCCCCCAAAATCAAAACCTCCTACTTCTAGCAACTTCCTTGTGAAAAGCAAATATTGCACAGCAAGCCCTTCCTTCTTCAATATTTGTACAGATTGGCAAGGCAGGGATTTATGTGTATGTGTCTTAACACTGCAGATATGTACATACAACATGCATATATATTTTCTGTCCTCTAAAAGCATGAAGAGAAAGAGGGCTTTCTGGGATATGTGAGAGTCACTAGGAAGACAAATTGATGCAGAATCTAAGAGAATTGTTTGTGGCACAATGTTGTACTCTGAGAGATGCCAAATCCAGCCCAGCACAAACCTGTTGCGTTACCAGCCGTGTTAAAGGATGTTGTGCCAAATGTAAAGATGCAGGACTAGTTTCTGCAGGGCTCATCTGGCTATTTGGCTGCTCCAGGCTGAACTTAATGAGACATTTGTTATGTTTAGAGCTCTTCATATCTGGCTTCTTAAATATTGTTCATTTTCTGTATAGTAGCACAATGTGAACAGAGGGACAGTGTCTTGCTTTTTCTCTGTGTATCTCTCCTACAGCATCAAGATTGGGACATTTACTGGGAATGAGCAATGTGTGCATGGATTTTTCTTCCCCAGAAAAACTCAAAATTCTGTTTTACTACTTCCATTAGTTATTGGTAAAAATTGCTGTTACTGTCTCATATGACTGTTTGAAAAATAGTGACATTGTCACAGAACAAATTTAAGTGCCACATTTGGAGAGGGGAGCAAGTTCAGATGCTTGGTTTGGTATCACTGAGGCAATATTTATTTGGAGGAATCTATATTTTGTTAGATCAGCTGATGAAAGTGGGAAAATATTACATACTTGAAAATATAAAAAATTAGGAGCCTTTCTGCTCATCCTAGACATTATTTTTGTCAGTCTAGAACCCCAGTTTACAAATAGTCTGTATGCCAACTGTAGCCTTTGTGTTTCTTTCTGGCTGCATAAGATAAGAGCTTAGCTTGATTGTGCATAAATGTGTCCACATGGAACAGACACTCAAAATCAGAGATGAAAAATCATGGAAACAGTGAATACACTACCCTTTAAATTGCTCATGTGAAAACAATTAACACTTTATTGTATATTACTTTATCTGGAAGTAATGAAGTAATAAAACCCTAAAACTCTAGGGCTTTTCTAACAACTCTGCTAGCTATAATACTGCTGATAACAAGACACATCTGCTGATTATGCTGTTTTGAGTGGTCCCTCCTTTACCTCTTGCTCCCCTCCACACTCTCATTTAGGCATCTGTAATTAAGTGTGGCCCTCAATAATAACCACCATATCCCAAGCCTATCTTCTTCCCAGTATCCATTTCAGGGCCTCAAATCAAGTCATGAAGGAAACTTGTCCTCTTCATACAAAAAGTATAGATAATTACTAGGTACAGAGAAAGGAAGAGAAAGATCAGAAAAAATTAAAAGACAAGCACTCAAAAAAATGAAAGAATAGCCTGTGTCTAGGATCTCAATGAGGAGGCCTGGGAGCATAGAAGGAGGTTTTTGGATCAATGTTATCCAGGTAGCAGTGACACCCTTCCCATCCAGTAAACCACAGCCTGTGCTCAGTGCCTCATCTCTCATTGCATAAGACGTGCTGTAATTTCCAGGGAGTGAGCAATGAGAACAACTCCTCCACGTGCACAGCCCCTGCACAGGCACTCTCGAACGGCAGGAGCAGCTCTTCCCTGTGACCTCACCTGGATGTGCTTCCTTTAAAAGAACCACACCATGGTTCACACAGCTGCTGCTGTGACTGTGCCGTAGGACACAGCACCTGAAGGGTCAGCTCCTGGTCACACAGAGGCCTCTTAGTAATCCACAGAGAGAAGAGGAAATGAAGGGAAGTCAGGGATAAAGCACAAAACCCGTCCTTAAATGCGTGCATGGAGCTGTGGCTTCCTGCTGCACCAGGGTCCCTTCATGCAAACCCTTCCCGGCCCAGGCTTTGGGAAGTCCCGGAGAGGCTGAGGGAGTTGCTGTAGTTGCACAAATGGTGCCGCGCCAAAGGCGTGGGGGAGGCCCTTTGGCAGCAGAGCCTTTTCCCGCGGCGGCCGCCCTTGTCCCCGCAGCTGAGCCCCGGCGGCTGGCACCGCTGGCACGGCTGGCACATCTGGCACAGCTGGCTCGGCTGGCACTGCTGGCATGGCTGGCACGGCTGGCACCGCTGGCACCGCTGGCACATCCGGCACATCTGGCACTGCTGGCACGGCTGGCACGGCTGGCACATCTGGCACTGCTGGCACATCTGGCACATCTGGCACGGCTGGCACATCTGGCACAGCTGGCACGGCTGGCACCGCCGGCCCAGGGCCGGGAGCCAGCGCAGCGGGGCAGGGCCGGAGCTGCTCGGGGAACTCGGCCTCTGGCAGAGACAGCTGGCACGATTTCCCGCGCCGTGGGATGTCTGTGGCATCGGGGCACCTTCCCGTGCTGCGGGGAACCTCTCACCTGGCTTTTGAGACCACACCAGTCTTCAGAGCTGGCGGGATTAAAAATCCATAGGGCTTCGTGCAATAGGTTTGGCTGCTGCCAAGCATAAATGGGAAAGATCTCACAAACTTCTGGTATTTATTGATAAATAGTCTTCAGCTTCTCATTTTAACTGGACAACGCTCCCTTGGGAATTGCAGCAGATAGATAGATAGAGAGATAGAGAGATAGAGAGATAAATGATGATGATGATGATGATGACGATAGATAGATAGATAGATAGATGATAGATAGATAGATAGAGGTCTCAACAGCAGCCTGGGCTCTGTTATAGCTGCAGATGACTGAGCGCAATCAGAAACATGCTCTGCCCTACTCATGCAGCAAAATCAGTCAAGTAGGGATGTAATCTTACGGCTGACTACAGTGTTTTGATCCAACTTCCCCAAATCAGTGCCATGCAAAGGAAAGTGGTGACAGTTACAGAAAAGTGGAACCATATTTCCTTTGAGGATTGCCTCCTTTCCCTAAGAAGAATGTCAATTTAATGTTACCATTTGGTCCTGTGACTGGTACATGTCAAAATGCTAGTGCTCACTGTTATCTTTCTATATATATAGGCAGAAAGCTGCTTATAGAAGTGACAGTGATTTTTGTATGTGAGACAAATACCAATGTCTTGCTAGAGAGGTTTGTATTTTTCAACCAGAAAAAAAATTAAAGGAGACTGCGTATTAAAAGGGCATTAGCAAAGGTTTCCCTCTCAAGACTGACAAAAAACCCCTGAGAATACAAAGGACAACACAAGGCAAACATCTGTTCAAATAAAGAGAGTTAGAGAGCTGCCTTTTGTTGCATTGAAGTAATATTCCACCCATAAAAATTAACCACTCTGTGTTACCCCCCACTTTATACCATACTCAGTTTTTAGGATTATGTTTAGTGGAAAGTTTTGATTGTGTAATTTCTTTTCACTGCAAGCTAATTTATGGTTCCATGTAACTTAATCACATTTTCTTCAGCCTTTTATTAACAATACAAGCCTGGGACAGATAAAAAGCCATCGTTCAAAGGAGTAGCATACCTCCTTAACACAAACTGACATAGGAAAGCAGGCTAGGGCTCAGACAATCCCAGACCTGCTCCATTAAGAGATGAGATTTTTAACAACAGATCCGTTGGACCCCACTGGATATAATGGGCCCTCATCATGGCATGACAGGTGATTATGTTCTGGAAATGTTCCAGTGCCAGCTGTGTTGCTGCATGTTATTTGTAACCTCTGTAATTGCAGCTTTTCAAAACCATTTTTATTTGGAAAGCCACTATAGAGGACAAAAACCCCTAAAAACAACCTACCACCATTTGTTCAGAGATGAAAAAAATCAGCATATCAAAGCCTGAATAGTAGTGGCCTGTTTTCTGAATTGCTGGCTTAGACACCCTTCTTCTAACAAACCCTCAAACCTTAATGTAATCATTGTTTTCCTCTTTCCTCATAGTCCAGTTACTGTTCCTGCTTACAAACGAATGGATCAACAAGCATCTGCTTAATGCCTCTGAGGGCAATTCCTTCTGAAATATTAAAAGGCTGAGAAGCTGAGCCTGTTCATAAGGGCTGCCTGAGTACTAAATAGAGAGTCTTCTGTGTGTCTGGGGTTGTACCAAGGAGGAATCAGAGAAACGAGCCATTTAAATTTGCTCCCAACTTCATGTGTTTTTTTCAATTGCATTTGCTTTTAAATATCCTGGCACCATCGAGCCTGAGGAACCACATGAGCCCACTACCACCAGCTCTGGACCCTGCTGTTCCTCTGGTTAGGTCACTATTGTCACACCTAGTCACCATTCATTCAAAAACCACCCATGGAGAGAGGACAATCATTTCCTTCACTCTGTACAGAGCAGAGAAAACTTTAGACCTCCACATAATTTCTAACTCTTTCACACTGTTCGTCTTGCTTGCCTTGGAACTTGAGGAAAATTCTAGTCCTTGGATTTCTTTCCTTAGGTCACATTTGAATATAGATTTAGAAATTAGTGGGAGAGGGTTACTCTGCCCCCCAAGATACAAAAATGGCCTATCCGTTATGCAAGTGATGGATTACTAAGGCAGAATGTGGGTAGTTATATTCCTGGTGGAATAAATAATCTAGGCATGAATCACCTTTGCTTCATTGGTGTATATTCAGAGCAAATACTTTTATATCCATGATTTCTCAAACCATCTGAGGAAAAAAGTATATAAAAAGAAGTCACATGAGAATGGAAGGAAGTTTAAAGAGCTTTCCTAGGATTTTTAGTTGCCAGGGTAACCATTTTACTCTGTAATCAATATGTTTGGCATGTTTCTATTGCTTTGTGACTGCTCCCACAGACAACATTGAAAGGTGTTTAGGGAAAGCACTGGAAGCAAAGACAACTACTAACTTTGGGAAAAAATTACTTGGATATGAAAAAGGGAAATAACTTATCCCCAAAATAGTCCAAAACTCTATCTGATTTTCTTGAGAAATAGTGGAGTAATTTTTTTAATAGGTTTGCAGGATTTGAGAGGATCCTTTGGAGTATATGAGTTCCAGCACAACATTGTACAAAAGCTACATTTTAAGTTTTTCCCCATGTTGAATGCATTGCATTGTACACAGTATTCTGTGTCAATCAGAGAAGAATTACCTTCTTATTAAGAATTAACTTCTGAGTGATCACCTCCTAAGTTTAAAAAAACACATAGCAAGTCCACCACCAAACTGCTTTAGCAAAATTACTGACCAATGTTACCTAATTAAATTTATTATTGGTAAGACAACACAAATATTAGCCACTGATCCAATGCACATTTTAAGAGTATCCCTATTTTTGCAGTGTTTTCTAACCAAGATTTTCAGAGTGTTTTTATAAATAATAAATAATTTTGTGAATAAAACAGGTAAGCATCCTTCTTAATCTAAAGGCACACACATTCTGGCAAAATGCACTAAAACTATTTCCTCAACACTTTCACAGAAAAGCAGGACATGCCTTGTTGCTACAATTATGGCTTATTCCTTTGTAGACATTTCCATCATTCATGTATCTCCAGCTGCATGAGGCAGAAGCTTATGACCC
Source organism: Sylvia atricapilla (assembly GCF_009819655.1). NCBI lineage: Eukaryota > Metazoa > Chordata > Aves > Passeriformes > Sylviidae > Sylvia > Sylvia atricapilla. The sequence continues at coordinate 115,069,741 of NC_089140.1, read as the reverse complement.
AGTCCCTCTTACTCATCTCCTCCTGCCCTGTTTCTTCTCACTTTTGGAGTGGTGCATCATAAGGCCTGCATCAGATGCCTGTGATGGAGCTGACCCAGGTTAAGGAGGTTGCATGACCTAAAGCTCTGTGTTTTAGAAGGAAAACAGCAAGGGAGCTTCAGTACATTTGCTGTTTGTCAGAACCCCCTCCTACCCCCGCGTTCTGAGCCCATGAGACATCAAACTGTTGGAATAACTATTTATTCAGTTCAGCCTATTTTTTATTCCAGTCTTTCTCAAACAGAGAATCTTCAAAAACTTCACAGCTCAAGATAAAATTAGAAACTGCTTTAAAAACTTGCTGCAGAGATGGCAAGATTGCAAGAGAGGAGACATAAGGAGATATGTCAGAACAGAAAAGGAAGAAGATTTTATTAAAATGAATGTCGGTATGGATGGGCATTTCCAATAGCTACAAGGCAAAGAGAAAGGGGAAAAAATGAAATGAGCTATTAATTTTATTCACTGTCATTTACTTAGATCATAAAGCATCCTTCCATTTGTTTCTGGGTGGTATTGTGTAGATTTTGTGGAGTCTACAGATGTCCCATTGAACATGTGAAGATTGCTCAGTTCAATCAGATCTTACTGAACCAATCAAAATTTTTTTTCCTCTGAAAAAATATCAGAGGTCTTGGTGTGAATTTAGTGAAAGGTGACAGACACTTCTGTCATTGATCATGCCCCTGTTAGCTGGTGGTGTGATAAAGGCTGCTCTCCCTCCTGGGAAGTGCTGCAAGGCAATTCTGAGAGATTCAAGTCAGATATTTGCTTCATCTGTGGCAGTTGTCTTCCTTCATCTTACTTTATCTTTAAATAATAACTACTATTGGTTTTGCTTTCTATTATAATTAAGGACTTGTTTTGTGGCCATACCAGTGGGACCAGGAGCTCTGGTAACATTGCATGAGGAAAAATGGGCCTGTGGAGTCCAAGCCTGTCATGCCAGTGTCTGTGCTTCTGGTAAAGAAAAGGGAAACATTATTTTTGCAAAACAAACTGTAAAGGCTTCCCATCACTGCTCAGAAAAAAGGATGGACATCATATTCACTGTGAGCCACAGATGATGGTCTCAGTCAGCTCCCTCTAGGCACATCAACACTGCAGCTCCTGGATTGCCCTGAGCCCAGCCTGCATCCAGCTGCATGAAGTCATGGGTAACAGCATGCCTTTTGCAGAATCTATTGGAACATGCACCACTCTAGACTGCACTGGTACATCTGGCAATTCATCTGTGCTGTTCCCTTGGCTGTGATGCCTGGGACATCAGCAGTACAGAGCTGACAGTTTCAGGGCTGGTTTGGATACTCTCATGGTATTTTCAGATACCATCAGTGCTAGCCTTCAAATCCTTACCAAATGATTTTTTTTTTCCTTAGGGGAAAAAAAAAAAAGCCATCCTGCATAAAGAAATAAAGGCAAAACCACTTTCTTATCCTCACACTTTGAAACACAAAACCCCCCAGCCCTTTTCCCCATATTCACTTTTAAACATGTGATCGTGATGGGGAAGCCTCATTTTTTTTTTTTTTTTTTTTTTTTTTTTTTTTTTTTTTTTTTTTTTTACTTCTTCAGGTTGACAACACTGTGTAAAAGTCTTCTGTTTTACCAGCAGGAAGGAACCAGCAATGTAATGGTACCAATTTTTTTGAGTCTAACCCCTCTTGGCCATTCTTATGGGAAGGATAGTATTGTGCACAGGGTACACCATTTTTCCCTCAGAGACACTCCTGATTTCTAATTCCTCTGCTGCACCACATGCTTGTCTAGGCTATATATTAATTATTTAAAAATACATATTAAACTAGAGTTAGGGTTGAGAATATATACCAGTGTGTTAAGGTAATAAAACCTTACAGGGATGTTATAATTATCCCATAAAGAAACATGACAATTGCAGTGACTTCAGATGAAGCATAAAAGAAATGAAATTGGGTTAGAGATAGGGAAAATGTCTCCATATAACCTTTATGAGGCTCTCTAGTGAGTTCTTGAGAATTAGAAAAAAAGAAAAAAGATCAGTTTAAAGTAAAATATCTTCTTCACAAGCAAGCAATCATTGCTTTATGTTCCTATGTCTTATAAGAAGGCTATACCTAAAGCAGACTAGCTGATGATGGTGTTTGAAATTTAATTAGTATTGCTGATTTCAATGTCTGGGTCAACTCTGTCTTCGTTTACAGTGCTCTTGAGAGACAGGTTGCAACACACTGGAGCTCCAGTGAGGACATAAACACAGCTTTTGTTTGGACAGAGCTTCCCTAGACCTGTTGAGAGTGTGCTCTACTCTCTCTCTTCTCTTAGAAGAAATTTCATTGTTCACACTTGACACTATTCTGTTGTCTGCAGATGTTTCTTAATTGGTTTCAGTTTAAGTGACATCCATATGAGACCTACAAAAAGAAAAAATAAAAGAAATTTGATTAAATGTTATGGAAATGGGAGCTAAGCATAAAACATGAAGATTTCACGAGTAAAGGAAAAATAAATAAGCCATAGTGGGATATAAGATGGCTTGATTATTATGGTGCATTTTCATTTTCATATTGCATCTAAATTCAGTGGTATTGTGATGCACTGACTGTACAGCCAAGATTATAACAATATCAAACTCCGCCAGTCTTCACAGGTTCTAACCTTTCCAAAGGCAGTTTGAGATGATCTAGTTATCCATGCAACTGCAAAGCAACCTGTCTGCACAAAAAGGTAGAGAAATGTCAACAAATACTGTGGTGATTGCCACTATGCTGGAATTACAGGCTGGTTGGAATGCTACAGTCATGCAGAAGAATGATATGTGGGGAAATGAAAGGAGCTGACTTAATCAAAACAACTTTCTTCTGTATGTGTGTTTATGCGTGTGTGCTTGAAGTAATGAACATTGTGTTTGCCTTGAGGAGGAGGAATTAGCCAATGCCAAGCTGGTTTTGATGTTGTGTTTAGGTACTTTAGGAACTAGGCAGCAATCAACTCAGGTTTAGCTGAGCTCAGAAAGCAGCTCAGTAGTAGCCATAGTTCGGTATCCAAACTGAGTTTGTGTTAATTTCCCCCTTGTGAATTGATTTCCATCTGTTCTCGTTTTTTTTTCTTGTTTGTATTCACCCTTTATCGTTCCACATTGCAGTACTCTCATTTATCAGTAATGTCAGGATTCGTGTCTCCACAAGGTGACCACCACACTCCTATTCCCACTCTCTGGCAGTGCTGTTCCTTTGGTTCAGCCCCATTGCCAAAGGCATGTGTGTTGGGTATATAATTTTACTTGCTCTTCAGTTAATTTTGTTCACAGATCGAAGCATCCAGTGGACTCCCTGGTTTATGTGATATATTATATTCCATATATATGGAGTATAATACATGTTATCCCATGTGATGGGGCAGAAAAGGGCTCATCTTGATTTCCCTTCTGATAATTGGGTTTCTCTCTTGATTTAACTTCTCATATCAACTGAAACATGGCAAGTGCATGATGGGCTTTACTTGTGTGCTCCCCATTTATGCTGTAGGTATCTATTTTGCTGTAAGATTAGTATGGACTGCTGTACTTGAGACAGTCAGAGCTCTGGCAGGGAGGGAGAGAAGGCAGCAGCAGGGAAAGTTTGTGGATCCAGGACTGGGCTACTCAAGGACAGATGCTGCATCAGGGAGACTGCCATGCAGCTGGCCAGTTCTGAGCTGGGTACCAAGCACTGAAATGCAGCCAGGCCTCAAAGGTGATAGAAATAAAGGTATTTCTCCAACTGTGTAAAACTTCTTGCAATTAGGAAGTCAGTAAAAGTTTCTGGTCTGTGAGCAAGACTGAAGGAAAGGACCTACTCTGAAGAACAGGGGATTGGGATGTGGGGAGGAGAATATTTATTTACAAGATGTTACTGTCTAATCTGTTTCAGATGGAGTTGATTCAGATTTCCTTGGCTGCAACAGTGACAAAAGTCTATCATGTATTTTAGTGAAATTGATCTGCAGAGACTAAAACTGTTTTCATGTGCTCAGCAGAGGGAGAAAGTGTAAGGTCTACCTCACAACTCTGCCTCACATCGGGTCATGTCATATTAATTTGAGTAGAAGTCCTTTTTCACCTTTTCATATCTAATTCAAAGTCCCTCTATTATGCTTTTCTGAAACAGAGTAGACAAAATCCAGCTAGGCTTTTAGCACAAAAGCAGCCCTCTGCTCTAGAAACCAGCATCAGTCCTGGCACTGTTTTTTCCTTTCTTGGTGGCTTGTGCATACATCTAAGTACTGAAATCATCCTCAGCTCTCTTCTGAGAACCCTCACAGAGAGAGAAAGTCACTTCAATAAATCATTCTCTATTTAACAGATGAGGATTCTTTACAAAGCCAGACTTTCTATTGCAATTAAGTGTTAGGGATGTTGTCCATGCAGTTTACTTTACATCAGTCTTAGTCTGTTAGCAGCATCCATACTGATCCTTCATGATTTTCAGTCACAAGTGCTACCACTATAGATGTGCCCTTGGATATTTTTATAATCATCTTCTACAGTTGCAGTTGCAATTTTTTATACTACCTCTCCCACCTTCTTGTCACATATAAATTTCAAGGATTCAACAGTCTTCTTCTCCTTCTCTTTCCTTGGTTTGATTTTTTGATCCAAGTGTAGTCCAGACTCTTTCTGTTTGTGCTCACAGCCATTGCCTTTAGGACATGACTGTTCTTTGTATGCCTTTAAATGGGAGGTTGTTAGAGCCATCCATCAAAATGCATGGTAAATTAAAAGTATGACTCTCCCAGCTTTTAGATATTGTTTGCCACTGTCTACTTTGCCCTCAGCCATTTCCCTGTACCTCTTAATCTCTGCAAGCTTCATTCTGTTCAGGTGGCATGTCACATCGAGGTGCTAATGAGCTTGCAGCTCAAACAATGACACATATGTTGCTGATATAAATGCTAAGCACTTGCGTTTGCATGCAAAGTATGTTTTGAAAAATGGGCTGATTATCATGAGGAGAATCAGGAATGTGCAGATGGCAACTCCATCCCCATCCTGCTCTCGTGAGTGACCCCTGCTCTGTTGTGCCACGAGAGTCCATTATCCCGGCTCACAATGCTGAGACAGCCAGAGTCCCTTCATGCATATGTAGCATCAGAGAATTTTTTCCTCTGAGTGTGTCAATATCCCTGTCTCCTTGATTTCAGAGGTCACTGTGGCTCAGATAGCAGGATTTTTATTTATAGAACTTGAATGAAATTTGGAAAATCCTTGCACAGCATTACAAACTCATTGGGTTTGAAGTATTTTCTTTGTGTTGTTTTCAAAGATTGCCAAGACACTGGGCTTGGTATGAGGTTCCTGCACGTTCATAGCAGGACACAGCACACTAGAGATCATTTTTCATTAATGCCACTATGCATTCCTAAGACATGGCAGCATATAATTCCTCCTCCAGCATAGCTGATAACCAGAAAGACTTGGAACATCTAATCAAATTCTCACATAGGAAATGTGAGATTTCCCTCCTTCTCATCCCATTCTTCTGCAGATCTTTCACCTGCAATATCCTTGCCTTTCTGGCTCACGTGCTGCTCTCCAACAACAGATGTGTAATATCACAGCAGTACAAGCTCTCCCTTTCAGCCTTTCTGACTTAAGTATTGTGGCTACCAGTCGGATGTTTCTTTTTTCCTCAAGCTTTTGTGTTATCTAAGCCTCATGTTCCAGTTTTTCCACATAATTCTGACCTCTTGTGTCTGTGAGGATGCTAAGACTTCATTCTCTCACTTGCTATCTCTAGTATCTCTCACTTGCTATCTCTAGAGGAAGTATCTCTACTTCGTCTTCCAAAATTCACTTTTCTTCTCATCTTGACAGATTTACAATTTCAGGCTCTGACCTCTCACTTTCTTCAAAGTCCAGTGTCTTTGGTCAAAGCTGGAAACAAGAGGGGTGCACCTTCTGCCTATGGTGCTGCCATCTTTCTCCCATCAAAACCTGGTTGGACCCAGAAACACACCTGTGTTTGCACAGGCAGAGCTGCTCTGCCTACCTCCAGCCTCCTGATATCACCTTCTCTAGCAAAAATTTTCATTCACACTCTTTGCCCCCCATGTGATGATTATCTCTTCTCCTGTATTCAGCACGAATATCTTCTCCACATTCTTCACCATTTAGCACAGGAGCTCCTAGCCCCATGTGTTTCTCTTTCATGTTCCTGTGCCTAACACTAGGCTGGACCTTGCTGTGGCTTGGGAGAGGTTTTGGCACCAGCATAGCTTCTCCTGTCATCAGAGTGGGGCAAGTGCATCTGAAGAGACCATTAATACTTCACACCTCTGGTAAAGCTGTGCTGCTGAGGACCCATCTCTCTGCTCACATGAGTGCCAGGTGTAACTTTTCTCTGCACTGCCTATGCTGGTGGGAACGGGTGTACAAACCAGGAGAGCATGTCCAATTTAGTTTAAATTTTGTATATATTCCCTGTAATAATGAGATTGCAGGTACAGGCATACTAACCATTATGTTATATGAAAATGATATTTCTGTATTTTCCCAGATGAAACATCATACAGATTTAATCTCTTTTTTTCTCCTGGAAAGGTCTGAAGGAGAATAATTTTTTTAATCTACTTTCAATTACTACAACTGCACAACCATAAAAACCCTACTAAGATAAAAAAACCTCTGGAAACTATTATAGAGCCACAGAAATGAACTCTTAAATTGCTGTGCTACATATATTACCTAGCTCAGTAGGCTCTCAATGGTTTATTATAATTTTAAACTCAATAAAGGGTGCATTCCTCCAAGGGCAGAAAAGTCTTCCTATCATTATTTTATTGTTTATCAAGTTAATGCAAAATCATTTCATAATGAATACACTTTTACTTCTAGAATTTTTCTATTTTAAAGCAATTTTCTGGGAAAATAAATGCTGGTGAAACTGAAAATCTCTACTCTTTGTCAGTTTCATTTTATACTATTATTATTTGGTTGTTTTCTTCCCTAGTGAGATACTGACCTGAAGAAATACTATCCAAGTTACAAGCACATTTAATTTAGGTATTCCTATCACCACTTCTGTATACTCTGTTTTTAAGTGACTATTGGAAAAATGATGATTAGGTTGCTGAACATTTGATTTACTAAAAAAAAACCCTGTTTACATTGTCCTTCCACAATTAAATCTTTTTAAATTAATATTTCATTGGATCTGAAATGAACATTTATTTCGCTGAGGAATAAAGAAAGAGCTCTTTTTTTTTTTTTTCATTTAATTCTTTTTTTCATTACTTAACCTCAGTTAAGTTCTGTACTGATGACTCCATCTTTTACAGTTTTACTTACAAGTGGTGCTCCAGTGTTGGTAAAGAAAATTTGTGTGGACACAGTGGTCAAAATCTTGTATAAATTGTACAGATGCAATTTAGAGATCCTAGCATCCACCATCTATTTTCAAGCATTTGACACATATACATAAACACATATAAACAAAATAATAATACAAGATACTAACACAAAATAGAATACAATTCCTAAACACCTCAGTGATCATCCCACTAAATACAGAACAGTTTAGAGTCCGGTAACTGCACTGAGAAATTTCCTACCAAGTTTCTGAATCAAATTAATTTGATACCAACTGAGATCACTGTTTTGTGAGAATTATTACTCAGCCAATGGAAAATGATTTAGTCTGTCAGTGTCAGGACATACATGGAAAGATGGGGAGGTTTCACATTTTCAGCATGTTCAGCATGTTCAGCTGGACTGACTGTAAGGACAGAGCATCTCCTCTTCCACTGGTAGGAGCTCCAGCTTTCCAGAGACTCACCCTGACTTGGAAGAAAAGGCATGAGAAATGGAGAAGCTTCCCACCAAAAGAATGCATTCATTGTAGAGACAAAATTTCAGTTCACAGTATTCCATGAATACGGCAAAAAGTTGTGCAGGTTGATAGCGCAAAACCTCGTTTGAAAAAAGAACTCTCAAGGACAAATGCCCAAACAGCATGTTTGCCCTTCTGTCATCCTCAACCAGTGCTGTGAGGCTGGCAGTCCCTCCTTTGGGGCATTCTCCATGGTTCAGTAGGTAGCTTTTTAACCCCTAGACATTCTTCACAGTACAAATAACTGCAGTCTGTCAAAAGGCCCGTTGGAACCGTCATCCCAAGGCCTAAGATGTTATGCAAGCATGTCTGCTTACACTTCTGTGATTTGGTGGCCACATACACAACATTGGCAGTAGGAGGTCCTCTTGCAGGAGGTCAGAACTGGCACTTGTGAGATAGTCACAATAGTTTCGCTGTTACCCTGTGGTGTGTGCTGTGTTTTAGCCTCTTGCAGCTCTTCAGACTGCAGCCAGTCTTGGTACTGTGAAGAGTGACCTCCAGTGTGTGTCTGGAGCCTCACCTCAGCCCTGTGGTGCCCCCGAAGTAACAAATGGCCCTGAGTCTCCAACAGCAGCACACAGTGCACTGGCAGCATAAGGTACAGAGGCTCAGAGGGAGAGTGCAGAACCCTCCTGGAGATGGTTATCCAGAGGCAAATATACAAAAATAGAGAACAAACTTTGCTCAGTCAGTCAGCACAAATGTGGATTGGCAGGAACTTAACAGTGCTTGCTACCTGTGAATAGCTTTGAAGGCCTATAGAACATCAGATGCCTCACCTAGTTATTGAAAGGTTTGCCATTAAAAAATCCCAAAACATCAGACTTCCTTTGTACTACAAGTTTGCTTTTCTTGCAGTACTACAAAAGAGACAATAGATGTAGAGGGCATGGGAAGAAGAATATGAGAGTGCTTTTAAAGCAAAAATGAAGAAATAGTGGGGGGAACTGCAGAAAATAATAAGAGCTGCACTCTTCCTTCTGCAGAATAGAAGAGTGCAAGAAAATACACAATGAAAAAATTATTACCCCAGGACAGCAGACTTTACAAAATGAATTGCTAAGGATTCTCTACCCTGTATTGCTAATGCTCTGAAGACATCAGCCATTGCAGCCTCATATTTAGCATATCTAATGATGGAGGAACCTCACCCTGCTGTCAGATAAATCACTGGGTTACATCCCAGTTGTTCTCTTTTGGCCCAGTAATAAGTCTCTAACGTGTTATCTTGTGTCATACCTTCACTGCTTTGTTCACATTGTGCTAAGCAGTTTTTCACACAGTTTCTTGTAGGGCAGTAAATGAAGGGCTCAGTTGGTTGGTTTGGCTACTTGTGAGCCTCACCAGACTGGGTTCTCTTGCTGTGGACTCTAAATTTTTGTCCAGTCTAGCTTGGAAAGGTGAACAGTAGCTTGGTACAAAGAATCTGGGCAAAGTGGATCCTCTCATAACCACTAGCCCTGTGCAGCAATGAGTTAGGCTGCAGGAGCAGTGGAATCTCCCCAGCTTGTGCCAAGAAGTGGCTCTCTTATTTGTAGGAAGCAATTTTAAATTTTTAAAAGGTTGCTTATTTTGGAAAGAAGTTGAAGTAACAGGCTGTGAAACTGGAGGTGTCAGGTTTGGTGTTTCGGTCATGCTGGGGGACATTGGAGGTGAGGCAGGAGACCTTTTTGGCTATAACTGCTTTTTCTACAGGAAGAAGTGTTTTCAATCTGTTTCTTTGTAGATAAACAGTTTGAACACGAGAGAATGTGATAAATAACTCCAGGTGTGTTTTGGTTTTATGTGTTTGTTATGTTAGCTGCACCAAAGAAAGATGTTAAAATAAACCTTTTATTTAAAGGAAGATTTATTTATAAGGTGGGATGCATGTACTCATCCTGTCTTGCTGCATACATCTTGGTCTTTCCTCAGCTCTTTGACTTCTCCTTGTAATTATCAGAGAGCAAATTAAGTTACCAGTGCTTGCTATTAAGGAAAGTAATTCAGATCCAGAGAAGGCTTGTGGAAGTTTCTGCTTTACACTACCCCTTATTATTCTATCAAGTTTTTCTTTGCCATTTGCAGGTTCATTCTCAACAGCTAAGTGTTGTATTTTGCAGATCACAGATTCAATATCACTGGGCAATAGGGCAGCTGAATGGTTTTAGAAAGCCGACATGTCACATAAGGCAAATACCATTGTTTTCTTTCAAACCAAAAATGTCAAACACAAAAGGTCAGCTCAACCCTAGCAAAACCAATACTATTATGTCCTGTGTATCCATATGGTGTCCTGCTCAAATTCCTCAGATCTTAGCAGCTAAACTGAGATGTGAAAAGTGAAGAAAGAGCAGTGGCCCCTGGGGTGCTGTTATACTGTTCCAGTGGCCTCTTTGAAGGGGACAATGCCTTAGCTCACACTAGAGACAGCTATGTCTGCTTACACCTCTTTAAACGGGCACACCTGGTGTCCTGGGTTGTAGTATAGGATGTATTCTATCACCATCTCCATGAACTGATTAATCCAATTGTTGGAGCAATGCTCTTCCCAGGCCTCCCTCCCTCTGGGGTGCCTTCTGTTAATGCCCATCAATGCCTTGTGCATGACTCAGAGATAACTCCCTCTGGGAGTTATCTCTCTTTAATGGGCCATCAAGGACCCCCCTGTATGACTCATCATCCCATTGTGAGATGCTCCGCCCAGGGGGAGGAGCCAAGCATTCTCACCTGGATATAAGCTGGGATATGGGACAGTACAGGCAACTCTTACCCACTGGATTCCCAGAGGACCAGAGCTACCAGACCTTTCAATGGGATCAGTGCTTCAGGAAGACCACCTCACCTGGACTGCTTCCATCACCCTGTTCAGGTTGTATTCTGACTCTGTCAGTGGTCTTTTTGTATTATTGCATTTTTTTTATTTTACCTTTTTTCCCTTTTCTTTTCATTAAATTGGATTTTTGACTTGGAGCCTCTCAGTTGTTTTACTTTCAAATCACTACACCTGGTTTTCCTGCACAGCTGTAATTTCTTTCTTCGGCCCTAAAAGTTTTCAAGGGTGTGGTCGCTGCTGCTGCAACAGTCACAGAGTTTGAAATGTCAGAGAGCTCAAATGCCCTGTGGAATGCACTTAAGTTCCCATGGACCAGTTTCACAACTGAACAAAGATGATATTTTAATAATTAGAAGTACCCTGTGATTATAATCACAAAATATTAGCTGATAATATGATTTCAAACAAAGAACATCTGCTTACTGGCTGTGGAAAGTCTTACTCTTCTGGATGGAGTCTCTACTTTTTCACAGATTCAAGTTCAAACAGAGAAGAGGGGAAAAGTGAAATCAAGTGCTATGTTGATGCAAGATGGAAAAAAAATTGTCTGTCCAAGGAGGTACTTGGCCATTTTCATATAAATTTGCCTCTAGAGTGAAGAAATGTGTAGTGGATAGCTAATGTTCTGCTTCAGTATGTTTACTCTAGTGAAATGTCAAGCAGGTCTTCCAAAATTTAGAGCAGGCAAGACAAAAATCACTTCAATATGCAAAGTTTCACAGAGTTATCAAAGGAGCAGCATGTCTGGCCAATACTTACAGGCAAGTTTCTTAGAAGAGATTTGTAGAAGGCAGAATGTAAGCTAGGGTGTACATGTATGTGTGGATGTGTGTGTTTAAGAAGACTGAACCAGGCTGTTATCCTGAATCTTGACACTTGCTGCTGGCAATGCTGCAGGCTGAGAGTTCTCTCTGTATAGATAGTGAGAGTGGCACTGCCTCCCCTACTCTTCTGGGATTTGGCACCTTGTTATCCCTTCCACAGAGGATAATGGGAACACAGTCTCCCAGAAATAGCAGGGTTTACAGGGTGACTTGCTAAGGGAGAGTGCATTCAGCTTGCCTCTGCTGCTGCTGCCCTCAGACAGCCAGGCATTATAGTTTAAGAAGAGCTTGTCTTGTGCCTCTGTTCAGGATCCATGTATTTATGCAGGATGTGTGCTCAGAATAAAGATGAATACAGAATGCAATAAACAGTATTCCAAGGCTCAGTGATGAAACTGATCTTTTTCCCCTGTGGTGGTGTCACTGATTCCACTTCCTTCTTGTATTTCTTCGGCCATCACCTTCTCATCACAGAGGTTGCACCTGGGTGTGTTTGGTGAATTAAAGGCCTTTTTCCAGTGTTAATGAGCTGAGGTGCTTTTCCTGCTGTGAACACTTGGTGTGTTTCTATATAAGAACCTTGCACAACCTCAGCACTTTCACTAAGCTGCTTGGTGTTATTGATTCCTCCAGGTTCTGCTGTGAGGGGTTTGTGGTAAAAAGCAGTGACTCAGCTGATGTGCTCAGTGGAGATGTTTTACAGGCTCAGACTGTGCTGCTGTTGCTGCTGAGTGGTTGAAAAAAAAAAATCACAGACAAGCCTTTCAATTTGTTTGAAGTAAAGTGTAGGCAGCAGCAAGGTTTTCTGACAACTTTGCAGAGATTATTGCAAATACTCTTAATGGCAGGCCTGCTCCTTCTGGAGGACAGGCCAGTGTGCTTCTGCAGCACCAGAAGTGGAGACAGAGATCAAGACTCCAACTTCCCTCCTGGATGCACCATGATACACTGAATCTAAGAACAATGCTACCTGGAGTATTTGGAAGGGGAGGTGCCTGGAAATGCTGGCCCAGATACTGAAACAGTTCAATGAATGTTGGAGCAGGTTTGTGCTGGTCATATCAGCTCTCTATCTGCCTCTTCCAGCCTAGCTATGACAGTGATTTACTCAGGGTGATAACATTCTTAATGTGGTCCCATGGAAACCTGCAGATGTGACATGCTTGCCATCTCAACACAGAAGAAAGCTGAAACCTCTCTGAAGTTCTCACAGACAGGAAATTCAGCAAGTGTGCAGCCTGAGGAAGGAGACGGAAAAAGCACAGCTGTCCTGGGAGGGAAGGGGGGATTGTTTATCTGTTTCTGAAAGATAAATAAGCTGTTCCTGGCTGTGATCTTGCTTATCTGAAGAGCAGGACTCCTAGAAGCTTACAAATCACCACAGAATCATGGAAGTGTAGGTCAGAAGGCACCATATGGAGCTCTCTAGTTCAAACTGCTGCTAAAAGTATGTTTATCACCAACACTGCAATAATTCATGGCTTTGTCTAATACTACTAAATATGAAAAAGCTCAAAGGATGGAGATTCTACAGCCTCAATGAATATTGTGCTTTGGTGCTGTGTTGTCACCTCAGTAAAGAGGTCTCATCTAATGCCTGTCCTCAACCACTGAACACAGAGCTTGTGGCTATTGCTCTTCCTAGTATGGTCTGCCACTACAAAGGATTTGTATAATCTTTGCAACACTCGTTACATTAAATAACATGTGCCATTTATTATCTTTGTTATTGACATAGATGAAGAGATCAAGCACACTCTCAGCAGGTTCGCAAGATGTCACTAAACTGAGTGGTGCAGTTCACACTGCACAAGTATGGACACTTCTTGAACCCTCATGAGGTTTAATCAGACCAGGTGTTGGTTGGTGCTGCACCTGGGTCAGAGCAACTCCCAGTATCAACACAGGCTGAGGGATGAACAGATCCAGAGCAGCCCTGTGAGAAGGACTTGGAGGTGCTGGTGGATGAGAGGCTGGACATGACCCAGCAATGTGCACTCAGCCCAGAAAGCCAAAGTGTCCTGGGCTGTATCCAAAGCAGAGTGGCCAGCAGGGCGAGGGAGGGAATTCTTCCCTCTGTTTCACTCTGGTGAGATCCCACCTGGAGCATCCAGGTCTGGGGTCTCCAGCACAGGAAAGGCATGGACCTGTTGGAGTGAGTCCAGAGGAGAGCCACCAGGATGATTAGAGGGATAGAGCACCTCTCCTATGATGGAGGGCTAAGACCACTGGAATTGTTCAGCCTGGAAAAGGCTTCAGGGTGACCTCACTGTGGCCTTCCAGTACCCAAATGGAACTTGCAAGAAAGATGGACAGGGACTATTTACAAGAACATTTGGTGACAAGGGGGAATGGCTTCAAATTGAGAGTAGGTTTAGATTAGATGTTAAGAAGAAATTCTTTACTGTGAGGATGGCAAGACAGTGCCAGACAGGTTGCCCAGAGCACCTGTAGATGCCTTGTCCCTGGAAGTGTTCAAGGCCACATTGGGTAGGGCTTTGAGCAACCTGGACTAGTGAAAGCTGTCCCTGCCTAGGGCAGGGTGGTTGGAACTGGATAAACTTTAAGGTCCCTTCCAACCCAAACCATTGCAGGATTCTGTGATTCTGAAAAGCTGTAGGCCCCTATTGAATTCCCCCTAGCTTTTTCTTCACCAGACTAAAGAAGCCCAACCTTTCATTAAAGGATTCATCCTGCAGGACTTTCACTCTTATTATCCTTCTACTGGATATTCTCCAAGAACAAACAACTTGGAAAGTCTGAGAGCTCCACCAATGGAGCAAGGCCAGGACTTCTGCGTTTCTCAGGATATGGAGCTGAAATGCACAGGCTTGCCACCACAGTGCTAGAAGCCCATGCTGTGACACTATATCTCTCATCTCTAAATGTTTACCTGGGATTCAGGAGCCTGTAGAAGGTAGCCAGATGTACCAAGAGACACTTAGGCAATTGCACATAGGAGACAACCTGGATACATTGAAACAGAACTTCCTTTTCCATTGAGCATTTATGTTTTGACACCTTGATATTTTTCAATTCCAGTAAAACTTCTAAAATCATATGGGTTACTTCAGGAGAAGGGTGTTGGGTGGAGGAAGGGACTTTGGAGGGGCTTAACCCGTGCATGTGCTCTGAATTGCTCAATAGCATTGCCTTGCAAAGCAGAAATGGAAAAAAACAGAGAGCAGACTGACCTGAATTCAAAGAGCCTGACAACAAGCCCAGTTGTTGAAAGACTGCTACACAGAAACCCCACAGTGGGGTCTCTGAAGGAAGGAGACCTTGGGAAAGAAATGTGGGCATACTGACTTGTTGATAACCATCTCTTGGGTATCATTAGATCCATTACATGTTGTTGAGATCTCAAACTGCCAAACGTAGGAAAAATATTTTCAGTTGTATTTAATAGCTTTGTAACATCAAGAAAACTCTCTCACCATTCTGAGTCCTAAGAGAGCTGCTGTGGGGAAACAGCTAAGCTGCTTTCTTTCAAAGTCTGTACTCTCCCTGGATTTATGCATTCAACGACCTTGGCAGACGTACAGAAGGAACCCTTTACCATAGCAATGGATTGTTTTTCATTTCTTTCCAGATTAGGCACAAAAAAATTTCTCTCATCAGATACACAGATTTTGAAATTCCACTTTTTTCCTCCCTCTTCAATAAACAAATTTTTAAGTGCGGAGAAAAACCACATACTCCAGCTGTATGGTTTTTCTTGCCCTCCTACAGCATCCCAAGGTAGTAGATAAAAAGATGCTGTTTGAATTCTCTCTTTTGAGTCCAGCATTTAAATTGCAGTTGAGGTTACTATCTGCATTGGCAATTTTAGCTGTGTCATGTTTGAAACCAATATTTATTATCTAGACATGTGAAGATGTGGTGTGTTTTCCTTCATCTGAGAATATGCAGGAAGCGCAGTGAGACACAGATGAAGGGAATTTGGAGGATTCCCAACTTCAACAGAGTATTTGCTATGCTGGATCCAACAGGTTGCGTATCCCACCCCTCTGCCCCTCAGTCAGGACTGCTGCATTTGGTAATGACTGAGATTCATGTGAGGAAAATGAAAAAACCTATCCATGACTGATATTCCATGCCAACAGCGCACTACTGTAGAAGGAAATTTCCTTCTGGCCTTGGAAAAGAGCAGCTTAAGGAATAAAATTACTGTTATGGGGTCCAACAAATGCTGCAGTTATTTTTAAAAATCTATCCCTGCTTATGGAAAAAGAAGGTAGTACTGGAAGTGAAGGCTAGAGTACCTTCAAGAAACACAAGCCAGTACTATTATTGATATTCAACAGATTTTATTTAATGAAATATCTGGATATTTACATATTGTAGAGGCTTTTCTTATAAAATGCCAATCTTTTTCAAAGTTGCTTGACCTTCATTCTTGCCTGATGCCTCCACACATTTCTAACTAGAAATTCTCCTTTTTGCTGGGAAGTTGCCTGCAGGATGTACTTCTACAAGCATAGCAAGAGCCATCTCTGGGTACGAGTTCTTTCCCTAGAAACTTCCTCCATGGAGTCATTTTAAAAATCCTTGCAGGTGTAGCCTTCAGTTATCCAAAAAGATAGAGAACTGATCATGTTCTCAAAGGAACACTTGTGTATCTTGCTCTTATCATGATGTTAGTGAAAGCCAGTAGATCACAAAATGTTTCAATCTGTGACAAGATGTTATAGTGATTTGCTGTATATATGTATATATGTATTCCAGAAAACTGGGATAATTTAATCCCTTATAAGGCCCTATCACTTTTTTTTTTTTTTTTTTTTTTTTTTTTAAAAAATTACAGTTATAGTGTTAGCAATGAAAAATACCTGATGAAGCCTTTAGTTTAGAAATTAGGCGTCTTTGCTAAAATGTCTGGTCTGTACTCATAGCCCCTGAAAATGACATAATTCTTTTTGTATAATCCTGAAAGTGTGATTATCACAAGTTCATTAGTTGTAAAATAAAATATTTACATATTTTATCAACAGCAGTTTTTAGTCCTAACCTACATGCATGGCTTTTTACAGACAGTGGCATCAGCAGCCACTCTAAAAAGGTTTGTTCACAGAAACACAGAATTGATGCAAAATATTTGCCCATTTCCAAAAGATTTCCTTATTTACCTTTTTGTTTAACAGTGCTAATGTGATTTTCATTAGCCCCTCTTGAAGAGCTAATCAGCACAATTTACCTGAGCACGCATCACACCGAGGGACTTCTCAGTAGATTATTGACAGAAAGAAGTACCTGTGTTGCCATTATGACAACGCATATTTACAAGGGAAGATGTGGTGTAATACACAAACAGGTCAAAGCCTTTTGAAGCATAGTATAGCTCTTCTGGCTCAGTTGCTCACTGGTTTATCTTCAGAAGAGGTTGCTCTTCCTTGCAAACTGTGTGGCAACATGAAGGCAGAATGGAAACAGCCATGTTTCCCATAGAGATAAACATCAGTGAGCTCCAGCTGTTCAGTGGTGTAGTAGTTCTCATGAGTGCAGCCCACTGTTTCTGTTCCAAGTCTGGCTCCCCCTTTTACCGTGACCTGGCTATTGTCATGTGTGGGAGAAGGAAAGCAGGTCATGCTGCCAGTGGCTTCCCCCACCATCCTGTCGCTGGACAGGTTCCAGGGGCTTCACACACACCACCATGCCAGCTGGGCTGGACAGCGTCCAGCTGTGGCTGATTCCCTGCCTTTCTTCATGTCTGGTGTATTCTCACAAGAATTTCTGGCAAGCAACAAGCACGGAGGGTCTAAATTCATTGCAAAAGTTGCTTGTAGAGAGCTGCCTGGAGATTGACATCTTCCCATGCAACCCAGCTGCTGACAAGAAATACAGACCTCTGAGGAAGACCTGGCTTTAGCTATTCTCCCTCTTTCTTGTCTGGTATTGCACATTCATTCCTAAAATGCTCTCTGCCCTTCCACGTGGCATGGAAGACACCAATAGCAGTGAGTGCCATGCAAGGATGTGGGCACAGTTGACACAGCTGGGGAGAGACAGCCGTGTTCACCCAGACATGCTGCTCCCCGAGGCTGTCAGCAGGGCAGAGAGCTGCAGGCAATGGGTCTTGCAGAAGTCTAGAGAAAGGGAGGAGACTGTCCTTTATAAAGATTGTGAGCCTTAGTGAGAGGAGGGAGACATTCAGCTTACACCAACCTTCCCCAGGAAAGCAGTTCACAAGTAAATTTATAATGTAATAGTGCATTTATTGTTTCCTGTCTTGACTGGGCCATAAAACAGAATAAATACAAGATAGAAGAAGGTGTGCATTTTGTCTGCCAGGCTTTCACTTTACAAGCCATATACTGGTCTAAGGCAGCCACTATTCAATTTCAACTCAGAATTCAATTTATAAGAAACAAATTTTTAAAACCTTGTCATCTGTAGAGACACTATTTTTCCTTTGGAAAAATATTCTGTAGTGTCTTTAAGCCATCTGCAGGCAGACAAGAAAGCAAGATGAAGGATTTCCTCCTGAACTGAGAGCTCTGCTCAGACCTTGCAGTGGGAGTGAGACACCATAGTCCACTTCCATTTCAAACCTCAACACAATGTCTACTCAATGAAAATCTCTTAGACATTATACAGATGCAGACAGGACTCTGCTAAATCTTCTAAGCACTGATGCAATTTTCTCTCACCCTTGGAAACCTCAGCTTCTTATAGGTGAAAATATGGTTCTCCCCATTTCAGATATAAAGCACAGAGACAAGAAGTGGCTTCACATCCACAAAATAATCTCTGTCACACACCTAGACTTTGAATCCAAACTGAAGATGTCCCAGGTGAAAGTTTCTCCCCAAAACAACATACTGGTGAAATAGTGCCTATGGACACATCCCGAAGCTGTGCTATTAAGTGCAGTTCATTGCTCACAGGAATAGCAAGGATTGCTGCAAGTGAGAATAACCCTTCCCTGAGTCTCAAAATAACTGGACTAACACCTATTATTTTCTACACTAGATTTGTTCAAGAGTAAGGGACCCCAAGGCCAAACCCATTAAAAAATTGGAAGAAGGAAAACAAAGATCTGGGAAGAGCCATTTGCATTCATATTCAATATCATGGTGTCTCAAATTCTTGGGGTTTATACATGCTGAAAAAACTTTGCAGATCTTACTCCCCTTTCCCCCTTAGTAGAAGCCAAATTAAAAATATAACTGAGAGATTAAAAAGATCTCACCTTACATTTTTTCACATATCTGTACTAGAGCTTGAGTAACTTCAGCTCTCTCTTAGCAAGTATCTTGTTAACTCCAGCTGATCAGAGGCTCTCTGTGAGCTCATTGGGCTGGCAGAGCAATGCTCTTTCTTAAGAACAAAAACCTTTCACAGCTGGGTGGTGGCTTCTGTGTGAAGCCCTTCAAGCAGGTTTACAGCTGTACCATGGCACTTCTTCTCCGAGAGGTTTGTGCTCATTTTACAACAATCTGCTGGGTTTGGTACCCATGCCCAAGGCTGACCTCTCCCTGTTTAAGTTGGAACACATGCTGGCTTCTGCTGGCATGGATGAAGGTTCCATAGACACTTGGACCACGTTTTGTTTGGGAATAAGGCTATCTGCCTCTCCCAAACAACCTTTTGGAAAAGAAGAACGAATCTGTCCTCAGTTTTGGTGTCTTAAGTCCTCAGTGGACTCCATCGTACTTCACAATCACTGGTGTAGATTAAAAGGTGCTTGAAGTAGCAGTAGTTCATCTTCTCTGCCTTCCAGTCTTTGGAAATCCTACTTTTGTTCTCTAGGACATTGTTATTCATCAATCTAGCTGTGAAAAGATGGGAAGATTAATTTAGATGTGTTCTCTTTCACATACCAAAAGCAAAGTTATGAAGATTTTGTTATTTCACAGTTAGTTTCCCAGACAAAATATGATTGAAATATTTTTGGGTTTATTACAGTTATGATAATAATGTAGTGTATTTCTTCAAAAAAAAAAAGAATTCTTTTAAACAAATATCTTTCTGCCAACACTGTAATTCTAGAAATGGTACACTGCTATTAATCTTATCCTCATTCTACCAAACTTTGGTTAATTCAGACTTCTTTGCTTTAGAAAAAGGATTTCCTTTGATGAATCACTATCCCTGGAGGTATTTGGAAGATGTGTAGTTATGGCACTTAGGGACATGGTTTTAATGGTGCACTTGGCAGTGCTGGGTTTATGGTTGGACTGAAGGATTTTAGAGGTCTTTTCCAACATGAATGGTTGTATGATTTTATGGGTCTATGATGCTGCTTCATTTCAGCTGTCACATTGTGTGAGCTGCAGTGACCTGAATATACCTAATTCCCAGGGTTAGCCAGCAGGTTTTCTCAGTGTGTTTTTTCTTGCTCTTTTCCTTCCCAAGACAGCTTAGAAGTCTAATTACAGACAAGGTAGGAGTAAGAAGTGGGTAAAGGGACTGGAAGAGGACAGAGCTGAGTTGGCATTGCCTTGTGGCAGAGCTCAGCAGGGGGAGAAAGGCAGAGCACTGCAGTCTCTCCATCCATTTTCTGCCTTGCTGCCTTCACAGCAGTTTTGGGAAACTATCCTGGAGGAGGTCAGAAAGTTTCTACAGTAGGAAGAAATTATTTAGGAATTTTGCTTCAGACATTCTTTCTTTTTCTTTCTGTCCTTCTTTTTTTTTCCTTAATGGAATCGGTTGCCTAAACATTTCTATGCCTTTGTCTCTTGTTTCTATTCTGCTCTTATTTGAAGGGAGCAATTTTGCTCAAGAGAGTCATAACAATGGAAAGTAGAAGACAGAAGTCTCATTGATATTTTAGACAACAAAGGAAAAATTGAACAAGAAGGTAATTAAAGTAAAACCATGAAAGCTCTTCATTCTACAAGGTAAAAAAAGTGTCTCTAAATCCCAGTTTAATTTTTCTTGTTGTGTTGACTATCCAGCTCCAATGAACAGACAAAATGTTCTAGTGTATCTCCCTTTATGTACATATTTTTAATTCTTTTTCCTGTACTTATATTACAAAAGGTTGAGAAGCTGGAAGTGGTTATGTGCACAAAGGAAGAGTATTTGCTCTGCAATCTGATGCTTATTAGGTTTTAAATCTGTTGGAAATAATGAATTTCAATCTACTGTAATTAAATATAAAACATTGAGTGTTATTAACTAAGCAAATGAAGAACAATTTGCAAAGTTTGTATTTTCTTCCACAGATATTTCCCGGCATATGAGAACTCAGTATGCTAACCCTTAAAGACTCCATGTCAATCACAAAAGACACTTTTCATTTTCAGATTGGAGAATTGCATTTCTTTGTAATGTAATCTTCCAATGTAATATTAAATTATTTGAAGTTCAGAATTACTGTATGAAAAGATTATGCAAGAATTTTAGCAGTAAGCGCCATATTTCTCTCATTGGAGATATTTTGCTACACATCAGTTCCAGCAGAAAGATTAATATTAGTGGTATCACTGAATTACTTGAATACACAGAATATACATTACTTGATAATTTGGCTCTGAAGAGCCACACCACAGACCATAATCTAGAGCACTCTGACACTAAGAAGATTCCTACTTACAAGAATTCCATCCAGGAGCAAGTAGTTGAATTTTTTACATGTAGTTCAGATTCTAATCCTCACAAGTTAATTGATTCTGTCTCATATAGTACTTTGAATGGCAGTTGATGAAAATTACTTTGGGGCAGAAGGTGTTTGTCTTTGGGAGACCTTAATCAACCTAAAGGCTTCTTCATTTTGGAGGAGCACAACATTGCCCAGGTAGCAGATGATTACAGCAGCAAAACATCCTTAGTTGCACCACCTATTTTCTTTTCTGTCTCCCTGCTGCAAGGAACCTGCTCACTCTAATATATCACTGAGTTGCATGACGTGCCTTGCAGGATCCAGCAAGGGAAAAACCCAGGTAAAATTGCTCTTTCCTCTCTTATTCACACTAAAGACAGCCAGTTTCCCAGCACACCAAAGCAAATAAAACAATTCCTAAAACTCAGTGGCTGCAGGGCCTTTGAAAGAAAAACATTGTGAAGGAAAAGTGTTTCCTTCTAGGTTCTGAGGGGAGAACAAAGGATGGCTGCAGTGTGCAATGAGGATTTGCCTTGAGCAGCATCCAGATTCCAGTATTTCACCAGAAGTGCAAATCTTTCCTGCACCTTGAGTCAAGCCTGAGTCTAATTATTAAAGTAGGTATTTTTATTAAGGCATGTGACAGCACACCTTGCAAAAGTAAGGAGGCTCCACAGCCTTGCTCAGAGAGCAGCACCAGCTGTACTCTACCTAGCTCTATGGAGGATGATGTCCCGTACTCCCTCCTAAGGAGAGTTTTTACAGGATTTCCTCCTCAAGTTAGCTTTAATTCTGTGACATGGATTAGGAGTAAAGCTGAAGCTCTGCAATCCCTTTAGCCCATTACCTCCCGACTTCTCAAGACCCAGTGTCAGTAAAAGATAGATGGGTTCAGGTTTATGTCTTTAGCTCCCTGTCCTAAGTGCAGGGGAGTGTTTGCACGGGTTTTGTGTACCTATCCTTAACCAAACCTCAGTCTTCAACCTGGTTAATCCTCATGACTTCTCTGTGCACACATAATCCAAACAGCCATCTTTCCCAATATTTTACTTTCTTATTTTCTGTTTGTATAACTCCTGTGAGGTTTGCAGGCTGCATCTAGTTCCCTCAGGGAGGTGGTGAAATCACAGCAAATCAGGCTCTTTGCTCTAAGATTTCCCAAAGATCAAAGTTTAGTTATCATTAGGATGTAAATGTCACAATATTATGAAACTGGTGCATCAGAAAAGAACATATCTTCCTCTTTGAAAGTTTTTCTGTGTGATGTGACATTTTGGTAACATTTGAGGTAGGACTTTTTTTCTTTTTAATGATCTTTTTTTTTTTTTTTTTCCCCATTATAGGTATGCTGCTCCTACTGCTAAAATAACATTTAAAATATAGTATTTCGCAAAATCTTTTTCTTTTTCGAACTGACTACAACATCCACCTTATTGTTCCTTATTTAATGTGTTTTTCAGGGCTAAAGAACTGCAAATGAGTTCATGAATATTAAGAAAGCATGGCTCCTAAGCTCTTCATAAATATACTCAGATTAGCAATATACTACAGCAAGAGATGGGTTGGTGGGTGTTTGGGAACAGGGGGTCCACTTGAAAAATATTGATGAAGAAACAGAAAACATGGGCTGATAATATGCTACCTCTCCCATTGGAGGTGCTCTATGCCAGTCAGGATTGAAGCATCTCACAAAAGCAGCCATTAAAGTCGTTAAACTAATGGGACAGAGATTTCCAAAGATATATTGCATAAAGCAAAAATACATGTGTATCTGTAGGAACTATGCAGTGATTGTTTAAGGTAATGTTGATACATCGGGGGATTACTTCAAGCCAGCAGCCTGAAAATATTCATCCCCACAGCAGCCAGCTTTCATACATTATTAGTGATCTTTGTTCATCCTGAAATCAGCATTTATTAGTAGTATTATTTTATCTCAGGCCCTGGAGCTGCTGGTCAGCCACCTGCTGGACATCTCACCTGCCAGTCCCTTCATGGTGCCATGGGTCAGCCTCCAAAGCACAGCCAGGTACCTCTCATCTTAGCATGGCCTTCATGTGTGCAGGGAGAGATGGAAGCAGCTCCTAACTACTTTCTAGTTCATTAAATTCATGTTAATAATTTTTGACTAGTGCATTTCTTCAGTCATAATAAATATGAAAGCAAAAATTGAGAAGGTGAGTGCAAGCGGCTTGGTTGAAGGATGATGTTCTGTTTTCCATAAGCATTAAATAGCATCTATATTTTAAATTATACCTTTTTGAAGATCAAAACTTGCAACTGTTGAATCTTGGCCTGGAAGTTTTAGTGGAGTTGCCCCTGAAGGATCCTAATTCAGGAGAAAAACTTCTGAAGACCAATGGTGCATTTTGGTTTTTAACTTTACCACTCAAAGATTCCTGCAACTCAGGAGAGATTCTGTAGCTGTTTTAATACAAAAATCTTTAATTGAAGTGGTAATGGCCATTAAAGAGAAATTTATTAGAGAGTGGATCTTGAAAAAAAGAAAATAGGTCCAGACTATATTTATTTGCGGATTTTGGCTTGGACATCTTAAGGAATACTTGCACTCTTAACTATCTTAGGTGTTTGTTTTGGGTTGTTTTATTTTTATTTTTTTTTCATTATAGTCCAGCCATAATGATACCCTGTAACAATTCTGATAAGACTTGGAAAGGAAATATATATTCAAAGAGTTTTAACTTGGCTTGATTTATTTTCCCTTTTTAAAATAGCATTTTTCAGATTATGCTTATATTTCTAGGGTTTTTTTCCCCCTCTGTAGATAAACACTATAAGCTTACACCATCATATCATTGTTATTGTGCAGCAGGCTGCTTAAGTAAATTCTGGTTTTCAGCCTCTGTTGTTAATGAACTGATTTTTGTTTTAATATTACTAAATTGGTGTGGAAAGGTAGGAATATTGCCTGTTACTGTAATGCTGTAAATCCATTGTGTATGTAAAACCTAAGTAATAAGGAGCTTAATTAACTGTGATTTATATTGATCTATATGATCATAAAATCACCAGAGTTTGGAGCATCCTAATTTGTTTTTAATAAGTGTTGCCTGAAAGACTAGTAATTACAGCCATTCTGTAAAATGTAAAAAAATCAATTACTGAACTAAAGCATAGTAAATTTAAAAACAAAAACGGTCACAAGATATTTCATTAGGAAACCCACTAAGTTAAAACAAGACTTACTCCATGTTTATATGACAGTGGAACTGCAGTAGCACCTGTGACAGGTGACTTTTCAAGCAGTTTCCCACTCTAAACTCACATTCTTGAGGTTTCCAGAAATATTTATGCTTTGGCTTGACAGTTGCAATCACAGTCCCAAAGCTGTCTTGTTGATTTAAGTGGACACCTAATATTATTTCTGTTCTGTGTGTGGGTAAGCAGCCCTGAGTAGACCCAGAAGTTGGCAGGCTGGGGTTAGGCCACAGTGAAGGACTCTGGAGAGCAAGTTTGTGCAATAATAGAGCAAGCGTCGCCCTTGGCAAAGCCAACAATTGTTGACTGATATATGGACTAGACAAGTAAGAAGAAAAATAATTATTTTCACTCTTTCAAGTTTAATACAGTTCAGCAGGAATAAGCCAACATGCAGAGGTCAAGGCTGTCCAAGAGCTGATGGGAGCCTCACTCTCAGTAACTTACACGTAGCACTGTGCTTCATCTCTCTTCTGCAGAAAATAACTTTTTGTTTTAATTAACATATTTCTAAGGAACCTGAGAGGAAGCTTAAAGTGTGATGGCAAAAGGATACTGAAGACGCAGCCGTACTAAAATTTCCACTGTGGTGACACTTCATGGCACCTGTTACAAGAATCGGTTGCTAGAGGAGACAAAAGTCCTTCTGAAAGCTTGTGCTCCAGACATCACACTGGGGCCCCATTTCTGAGGGAACAGAAGAGAAAAGGGAGTTACCAGGAGAAAGTAACTACTGCACCTGGTGAATGGTGACTGATGAACACTGTAGCTGTCTTTACGTGATCTCTGAAGACAACACTGAACTTGTGAGTTGTTGGAGACATCATCTCACAAGTTCCCACAAGTGTATCAGTAGGGTTCCTCATTAAAATTTGGCAAGGACTTACAAAAATATCTCATTGAAAGAGAAAACTATAAAACATTGTTAGTAATAGATCATCAATCTTGAGAACTGCAATTGTTTAAGAACACTGAAGAACTATTGACTTTTTTTTTTCTAACAGATAAAAGAATTAACGAAATCTGAAAATGGAGCAAAATTCTTTCAGTTATGCCAGAGCAAGGAAAGAGCCTGACAAACATTGCACACTCTAACAAGCAAGGTGCCTGCTAAGAATGATGTCTGGTGAGCTTAACCATCAGCTAATACAAGGGCATGTGCATTGAAGGGACAGTGAACAGCTGGGTACTAAGTTAGGAGTAAATATTCCAGAAAAAGGTCCTAACAAGGACTGTTCAGTGGAATGTGCAGGTGACCCAGGGCAGCTGCTGATGCAATCACTCCCCAACCCCGTTCTGTCACTGGGATCTGGGTT
The DNA here is from genome assembly GCF_009819655.1 of Sylvia atricapilla. NCBI lineage: Eukaryota > Metazoa > Chordata > Aves > Passeriformes > Sylviidae > Sylvia > Sylvia atricapilla. Next base: position 115,044,131 of record NC_089140.1, on the reverse strand, counting down.
AGCCTTAACACTTAGAGCAAGGTGTTGCTTTTTTCCTGTTGTCTTGTGAATTGTTTCTTTCACATTGCAGCTGAAGCGGGTTAGGGAGAAATGGCATGGGGTGCTGTGCTAACAGGTCTGGTGACTTTCTGCCTTGTGAATGGCAGGAAGGGGCAAGGCTCTGGTCAGGCAAGGAGGGGTAACTTCAGACACGGCCTGTGAAGCTCAGCCATTGCTCCAACTCGTGCAAAGACCACACCAAGACAAGAGAATGTTATTAACACTACATCAGTGGTTGCATGCAGGGTTATCTTGGGTGTGCTGGTCACTTCTGCTGGGACACCTTGGAACAGGTAGGATGAAAATCTCTTCATCTGACAGCTGTTTAGTGTACCCAAGGAAAAGTTAAAGGCGGACACTCGCAATCTCTGTGCAGTGAGCAAAGCCACGGTAGTGGGCTTTTTAGCCTTTGCAGCAAATGTACAGCACTACCTCAGGGCTGCTCTTTGAAGCTGGACAAATTCAGACTGCAAAGGAGATTACAATTTATCTAAGCAGGGGGTTATTAACAACTGAAATGATTTAGTAAAAGCTGTTGTGGGTTCTCCATCACTGCCTTTGTTCAAATCAAAATGGAATTTCTCAACTGAAATACTGGGTAATTCAAAGGGGAAATAATTCATGCCTGGATATAATTGCTGTTATAGAGAAAGACAGGCAAAACAATTAAAGTGATCTCATCTGGCCTAAAAATTGATGAGTCTGTTTAAAAGGAAAAAAAAAAAAAACCAACCCAAACCAAACAAAATTGACTCAGGGGAATTAATTTCTACAGGCTGCATTTCACGACGGAGCATCTCTTTCCACTAGCATTAATCTGTACCTTGGGTGATAGTTCTGCATTTATCAAACACATTGTTTAAGGAGACAGGTTACTTTTTGAAGGAAGTCACAATTGTAATTCTTGGGTGAAATCAGAGCCCCAGTGACAGAAATAACAGGAGTTTCATGTCTACAGGTTGTCCGAATTTTATCTGCTTTTTCCCTCCTTTCACAGCCATAAGCATGTCTTATTCTGCAGGATTTTATAGAAGGATACAGGGGATTTTCTGCTCTGCAAGTTGTGGTATTTCTTTTGGAAATGAAGAAAACCCAGCATACACTGGCTGAGTGGTTGGCTTTGATCTGATGATGTCTTGAAGTCAAGGATTAGACGAACAGAGGAATGTCACTGATATTTTTCAACTAGAGAGGGTTGCATTTATACCAGTGTGGCATCCTCATAAATAATGATCTGGTGGTTTTTACAGTTTATTGTTGTGAAGGTCTCAAAATCAGAGTGAAAATGCAGAGTACATTCCAAGAATCACTGCTAGCAGCCCAGAAATTGAACTACAAATAAGAACATATACGATGCCGTTTAAATACAAAGAAAACACATTAGGTGAAAGAGATAATGGACAAAGTTTCCAAAGCAAAGACAATAACCCTCTTCAGAGCAAGGTTACTGTGTGCTTACTGTGCAGGAGTGGTCGGAAAAATACTGGGTCCTCAATGCAAAGCCTGTTGCATTTTGATACACTGATGTGTTATCTGTGCACATATAGGATTGTCAGAGATATTTCACTCAGCGTCCAAGGACCCCAAAGAAGCCTCCTGTTCAAATTCTGAGCAGGGCTGACTGCCAAGCTGAAATGCAGCATTTTGTTTCTCACGTTCTCATTTTGAGGTGGCACTTTGTTCAGTCAATCCAATCCCACCTCTCACTGGTTGCCAACTTGCAGCTGTTTTGCAGTCTGTAACCTAATCTGCATAAAGAAAATCTGTGGCCTCCGTTTATTTAGTTTTCAGTGGTTAACATGTGACAAATGTACATATTTTAGAATATTTGGTATGAGCATGGACCTTTTATGTGTAGCATGAACACTCTTGGAGAGCCTCAGAAAAGGCGGCTTTATTCCTACATTTTCCTACAGAGAGCACATCTCTATGGTTTCCAGATTTTTTCTTGGAAAGAACTGGAAAAAGGAGGGACTGCAACTACTATGAATGCCTGCTTCACCTTATAGATTAGCCTGAAACAACAGCTGGCAGTTGTGCTGACAAAAGCAACCCTGTCTCAGGAAAGAATCCTCTCCAGAAAATATTGTGATCTCAAAATAAAGTTTTCAAATAATTTTAAAAGCTCACAAAGAGCAGAAAACACCAGCCTTTGTGGTGCAGAAGTGCAGGGTCTCAGAGCAGAGGTGACTTGACCATGGGACATATTGATTTTGATGTCTGTGAATTCTCCAGGCCCCAAAGATCTACCCTGTTGAGACAAGAGTTGCCAGATGTGAGCTGGTACTCATGGGATGTGTGAGGTGTCCCATGCTTCACGACACCTGAGGTGTCAGCTGCTTCACTGTCCATCACCAGTTGTGACATCATGTTGTGAAGATACCTTCACATCGTGCCAAGCTGATGCTTTAACGGTGCACATTAAACGATTCATGGTGGTGGTGCAAGGCCTGCTCATGTTTTTTGAAGGAGACCTGTCTTTGGGAAGCAGGGCAAAGAGAACTTGGAAAAGCAGCTGCCATCTTAGAGCAGCAACCTAGACAATAAAACTATTCATTTTAAAGATGGAGCCAACTCCACTGGTGAGCAGCAGCCTCTGAGCAGTGGGTTGGGACAGCAGTAGGGTGGGCTGAGGGCAGCAGCAGGGCCCTTCCACTGCTTAAAGTCCACACATCTCTGGGAACAGAAGTTTACTGCTCTTTCATGACTCACTTGTCAATCAAATTCTTTGCTAGAAATTATGCAGAACTGTTTCAACTGAATTATTTGATTTGGAGTTCCTGTAACTTGAAGGTGGCTTTTTTATTTCCCCTGTTCCACATAAAATTTTCTCAATGTCAGCTCTATCATGCACTTTCACAAAATAAGCAGAGCTCAAAATGAATCATTTCTTATGGGAAAACGGTCTGTTGGGAACACATTACACATTCCATTTACTAATCAGAATCTTCTGATAATTTTTACTGCGCATTGCAAATGCAGGCAGCCTGCATTACATCTGCAGTGCTCAGATAGACTGGAACTGCTCCAAACTGCTCCTCAAAACTTACTTTCAAGATTTTCTATGAACTTACTGTTCCTTAATCCTGGTCATAAATGCATATTTATGCAATGGACTAACTACATGCATGCAATATCTTAGTAGAGTTGCATGTACCATAGTGTTAAAAAATAGACTGTCTCTCGAAGAATGTAGAAACTCTTGCCTAAAGAAATAAATGCTTCAACCTGAGGAAGCTGAAAGACTGAAAACATCAGCAAGGAAGATAAATGGCCTCAGCTTACAGTAAAAAAAAAAAAAGCAACAGGAAAACTAAAATTTTAGTGATATGCTTCATGAAACAGTTTCATATGGCTGGTCATAAATAGAGACCCAGCTTGTTGTCAGAAAAATTTCAAGGATGAGCCAAACAGCTGCAGTCCTGACTTCTGGTTTCACCACTCAACATCAGAATAATAGGGTCCAGGAGAAAGGATGTTCAGCTCCTGTGTAGCTGATGTGGAAACATGGGGCCAGGAAAGAAACAGCAGTGGTGCAATACAGGGCAAACACAGGGACAAGAAGCATTGCCCCACAGAAGTATAACTTCCTACACCATGGTGGGAAGGGACATGTGAGCCAGCAAGCTTCTGAGTGTGTCATTTCTCCCCACACCTACTAAATCACTGTAGAAATGATGCATATTCGCAGCAGCAAAAATGTGGTGGCGTGCAGGGCAGGACTGAAAAAAGTTGCCATTTGTTTTCAGCAGAAGCTCTGAGGGTGCCTGGATTTAGCATCTTGTTCAACGAGGTGGGTTTTTCCTTTCCAAAACCTTTCAGGGCTGCAGCTCCTGCCCCCACTGTTGCAGTGCCTCCCCCAAAGGGGGATGGTTTCTGAAGTGAACCTACTGAGAAAAATTTCCTAGACTCCTGGACCTTTCCTATTGCTCTCATCTCTGCTTTATTTCACTGCTGAGAGCACAAAGACCTCCAGTATTCTTATCTTGGCATTCCCCACTAAGAGGAGTGAGAGAAGCATTACAAATGAGTCTGTAGGGATGGATCGTGAAAGCAGTAATAAAAACTAAAAAGCCGGGACCGGTGGCCGTGGCCAGTCAGATCCTTTGGGAGCCCTGGGCAGTGGAGCTGTTCCACATCTCTGCTCTGAGATGCCTGGCATTTAAACCTGGTGACAAGCTCTGCTCCTGCAGACTGTTCATGAGGAAGATCTTATGGTTGGATTGTCACAGTTAATGTTATTTTCAGGTCACATTTCCATTCCCCTTTCTACTCTCCTGCAAGTCCATGTGCTAAAGCAGCCATCTCTCCCCTTGCTGTCCCCCCACACCAGACACAACATGATCAGGATACACTAACATCAAGGTTGCTCTAAAAATTCATGCTCTCTTCCCTGCTTTCTCATTTAATGGTTTTAAAGACAGTAAGTCTATCTGTGTTTTTGGAGCCTAACAACTTACTTGTAGCTGTTGGGAAAGACACAATAGTCAGCATCAGTCAGGAAAATCATCTCTGTATTTTATTTTTAATAATATTTTTCTGAACAGGCCCATCTTCATAACTCAGCTATTCATAACCTACTAACAATCCCATAGTATTATCTACATGACCTGCTCTCATCAGCCCCAGTAAAAAAAAGTGCTGTGTGTCAATAACTGCCAGGGGTTCATATTGAACTACTTCTCTACTTTAATATTAAAAAAAAAAAAAAAAAAAAAAAATCCAACAAACCATCACTACTCACAAACATATTTAGGCAATGGATTACATTTTCTGCATATTAATATGACCCTATAAATTATTCTTAAAAATCCTGTATTAAAACATAATTGCTTAAGCCTGGCTGGTGGCATGGCTTTGTAGAGCTAATCCCTCCTTCCAATGCACTCAGTCTTCCCCATACCTAGCATGTTGTGCTGCATCACAGAAGGAGCTGATGCAGTTGCAGGACTTCATTGCTCCTGAAGTCACACAATCTCTGCCCTTCAGTAAGCCCATCAGATCACTGACTTTTGCCCAGTATCTACTGAATGAGTTACTCTGCCAAGATTTCAACCATGGGAAATGCCATTTTTTGCTCAGCAAAACATGGTGAGGAAACCCCTTTCCATAAGTTTTCAACACATTCCACAATTTCATGGCATTACACTTCTGTTCACTCAGCAGCCCCCTGAACACAGCATGACCCTGAGCCTCAGCTCTCTGTGGAACCGGTGTGGGAATGAGCCCATGAGAAAAATCTTCAATTTCACACCACAGCTGCCATTGGGTATCAAACCATCCATGTCTCTGAGTGATGACAGCACATGAATGTCCTGCACATGGTGGGGGAAGAGCCAGAACAGGGCCCTGAAGAGCTCTGCTTGCTTGCTCCTCTGTAGCAGAGCTGGAAATAGAACAATGACAGCAGTGAACACTTATCCATGGTGACCTCCAAGGAGCAGGGTACATCCCAAAAACTTCATAAATGATCTCTCAAACAAATAATGGCCCATAAGGATTTTGATATCGCAGCTGACTATATAAATGTGGTTTGGAGTCGGGTAAATTTTTTTTCAAATAGCATTGGTCATAAACTGCCCCTGTAAGACCTTTTTGGTGGTTAGAGTTGAGCAGCAGTAGCACCCCTGACGCTTGATATGGATATTCATGTTGGCTCATTAGTTTGCACGTTTTCCATAATCTGTTCATTAACTGTTCAGTACCAATTCAGAAAACAAATGTGTGCTACTTATGTGTAGAGACACACCCTGTGCTGGGTGGGTAGGTCCTGACCTTCTCCTCACACCAGTACAAGTGGTCTGTGCTTCACCAAACCTCTTCTTTGCCTCGTCTCTGCAAGGTTTCACTCCTCCCATGGCTCCTACCTGCAGTGTCTAGAGGGATTTCCTCCAAGTACTTTTTGAGATGACAGGGTAATAGGTGAGAAAGTGGTAGAAAACTAGTGCATGATATTCACAATACAGAGAAAGAAACCCCATCTCCAAATAGGCCAAAATACTAAGTTCTCAGAGTGGGTGAAATGCTATCTGTCCCACTGAAGATCAGTAGTAAAGTTCCCATTGACCTCAATGGGGCTGGAATTTGGGTATTCATTTTTCTGTGGTCTTCCCAGATGAAGTGTCCAGAGAGGTTTCAGGGATTCCTTCTGCCAAACAAGTTTTAACGTTTCCTGTGGGGAAAACCAAGAAACATGGAATGATTTGGGCGAGAAGAGACCTTTAAACGCCATCTAGTCCAATCCCCCTGCAATGCGCAGGGACATCTGGACCAGGTTGCTTACAGCCCAGTCCAACCTGACCTTGAATGTCTCCAGAGATGGGGCACCCATCGCCTCTCTGGGCAACCTGTGCCAGTGTTTTAGCACATTCATAGCAAAAAATTTCTTCCAGATGTCTAGTCTGACTCAACCTTCTTTCAGCTTAAACCCATTATATCTTGTCCTATTGCTACTGGCCCTATGATACATTTTTGCACTTTATAAGTGCAAACACACACACACAGACTTTATTAGCTTCATTGGCTCTGTTTGACTGTACAACATCTTGGAGGAAAAAACCCACAAAACCTACAATATCATTACAAAAAAATCAGCAAAAAAAAAATTTTACACTATGGCTCCATGTCCGTTCTCTGCCTCCTGAATTCAATACTAGACAACATATATATTGATAAAAAGCTCCTATTTTCACTTGGTCTGTAGGAGAGGAGGAGGATGAACGTGCTAGAAAGAAAACTAGGGGAAACTGAAAGCACTTTGACAGTTCAGAGTCAATAAACACAAAACAATTACAGAATCTTTTTAGTTGAAAAAGACCTTTAGGATCACCAAGTGCAACAATAAACTCAGCACTGCCAAGTTCTCTACATGAGAACAAAAGCCATGTCCTCAAATGCCACGTGTTCACATCTTTTAAATACCTCCAGGGATGGTGGCTCTACCATACAATGCTTTTTTACCCTTATCCTGTCACTTGTTATTTAGTAGACGATACTGACTCCCACCTAGCTACAACCTCCTTTCAGGTAGTCCTATAGAGCAATAAGGTCTCCTGCTGAGTCTCCTTTTCTCCAGGCTAAACACCCTCTCCCTCAGCTGCTCCACACAGATCTTGTGCTCCAGACCCTTCACCAGCTCCATTGTCTTTCTCTAGAAATGCTCCAGCACTTCAATGTCTGTCTTGTAGAAAATGCACCAAGTGGAGAGACCCACAAGTTTGCAGAAAGCATTTTCAGATGGGATGATTGAGTTTTGTGCCAGTTTTGTGCAAGTTGATATGCTCTGAGGTATGCGAAACATGAATGAAGAAAATGAAGCTTTTGCCAAAACTTAATACTGTAATTTTCATACACTTTACCCTGTACTTCCCAGTCTTACATGCAGTCTTAATAAATATTACACTATGTTAGTTTTCTATTGCCCCCTACAATAATTTAAAAATAAAGAACAAAACCACTACCATCCAAAAGTTTAGTAAAATAAAGTTCACATTTATCCTTTGAATAAAGCACCCTTTTATCCTGTTGTTTAAGTCACTCCAAATCACTGTTGGCACATTTCTAAATGCTGTGTGCTGAGAGCAGCGAAGCTTTTACACTTCAGAATGGCAAGACAGACTTAATAAAAGATTAATATACTTGAAAAGCAGGTCATTTATTAAAGATCTTTTAAAAGCTTCCTTTCTTAAACAGCAAAACTATCTGCCCACCTCCGCATCTCATCTGAAAGTATTTGCATATGCAGCTGTTCTCCAAATTTCAACTCTGTTCTTTTTTTCACCTTCATATTTTAAGACATGAATAGCAGGCATTTAGTGAAACAGTAGCATGCTCTAGCAAGTGCCTTCTGCTTCCACACACTGATTTATCCTGTCTCCCAGACATTTAGATACCCTTCTCTCATACCCAGGATTGAGGTCTCAGACCTTCAGCCCTAGGGCTGCATGAAATGGCAGTTTGGGGACTTCAGCTTCTAAACCTTCTCTTACCACATCTGAAAGTTTTCCACAATAGCCAGGGTGAGGAGAGACTTTATCCCTCCTGGATCTTCCACTGTCCTTTTGTTTTACAAATCTTTTTAGTGCTGCCTGGGAACTGCACATGCACCACAAGCGGTCTGGATGCCAAAGGTGCAAGACACACAGGTACCCTGTTACCAAACAGCAGGAGGCAAAACAAAAAATATTTCTTGGATATTGGGCCTATAACATTCTGCTCACTGGAACTGTACCACCTCTGCACACTGCTGTCCTCAGGCCAGCATTTTATTTGGAGACAAAGAAATAGCAGGAATATGCATTGAGTGAGATATGCCAGAGAAAAAAATACAATTGTAGACAAAGAAGTTGATACTTCTGAGGTATGTCTGACATCCTGTTCTTCACAAGTGTTTTCACATCTTCCTGAAGAAGCACCTCTCATCTTGCCTGTAAATAATATGACACCCCAGAAAATTAAAAATAATCCATTAAAAACATTACTATCTTTTCACGACCTGGCAGCTCAACTGTAGCCACAGAGTTACTCTCCTGGGAACAGACTGTCATGAACACAGTGGTTATAAAAGACAGAAGAAGTTGTGGGAAAGTTGCTTTGAAAGGAGGTTAAGCAAGGAGAATATGACCTGGTCATAAGTTTCAAAGGCGAGATGATGTAAAAGCCAGACACCACAAGGGAAGGAAGACACAGAAAAGAAGAAGAAAGCTGGGAAAACTCAGAAAGGGCGACACACCACGAAGGCGGAGATGACTTGCTGTGCCAAAAGCAAGAAACAATAATAGCACAAATACTAGCACTCACTTACTCTTGTCATAAGATCATCATGAAAACGACTCTAAATTTAGAAGAACGACATTCAAAAGACTACTTTCTTGATCTGTAAATGATTGTTTTTCATGATTTTTTTTTTAAGTCGCTGCTTATTACTAATCAGTTTTGATGGGCAGCCACAACCAAGTTCCTAAGTAATCAAATGCAGAATATGCTTGAAGGCTGTTTATACCTACCAGGGCAAGACAGATCCTGTAGTGTAGGGTCTCCACTTTAGACTGCACTGCAGCCCAAGGGACATCAACTGAGTATTTAGCAATAATGTAGTAACTGTAACAAATGGCAGGGATCGACATTTTGGGCTTTCAAGGAGAAAAATAAAAGGCCTTTATGGGTTAACACTTCTGACTGAAATGCGCTTATTTAGAGGCTCACTTAACAGATGCCATCATCAGGAGATAAAAGTCCTTACATTGAAAAGACAATTTTAATGGCCTTTCCCATTAAGCTATGGATGACATATTTCAAAGGGCAGATTATTGGAGTCTTTCTGCTGACAGCAAGGAATGTCAAACGAATTCAGAATATCAGTGAATTTTTAAGCCTTGGTAACAAGGATTTTAATATAGCCCTATCTTATAATTCAGGACAAAATACCTTGACCAATTTAAATTTATTCTCCTGTACAGCCCATTTATATTCATTGCCAAGATAGGCAGCGGACCCTTACTGTTCATGGGAACAAAACTCCAGATGCTCTTATATTCTAAGCCTAATGTGTTCAGTTACTGGTGTAGCAGCATTAATCACAAAGAACAAGAGTTTTATGCCCTTGGAAAAATGGAACCTCCCAGATTTGTTAGACTACTCTGTTCAACAAAATGTTTCCTATAAACAAATGAGCTCTGAATATAATGTAGTAAACATTATCACCCCATAATCAATAGGTATCAGGAAGACTGTTTTTAAGGTTTAGTTCCCTTCCCGTTCTCCTGCAGACTGCAATTATTCAGCTCTGTACTGCAGAGCTCCATTAAGCACTTTGTTTTTCATTCAATGACTAGAATCAAGTGCATATGGCCTCCACGGATGGATAAACTGCTGTAAAAAGAGATAAGTCAGCAATACTGATTGGCTCTGTTGTCTGAGCGTGCCTTTGATTTTTGAATTACTGCCAAAAGCATCATCATTCTGTGTTTACCCTTCAAAAGCCCTAGGTCAGTCAGATGGTGCATATACTCACAGCACAGAGCTCTCCTTTGCAGAAAGAGTATTCATAAAAAAAAAAAAAAAAAAAAAAAAAGACAATTTCAGTACTTGTATTTGTTGAATGTAAACTTGAGGCACAGATCGTCTATGTCTCATCTTTCATGACATTGTTACTATATAACATGAAGTAATTAAAAGACCAGTTTTATTTTGATGCCCACCTCTTTCACTCAGATTAATGGTTTACCTCTGTGCCAAGCTGTAGGTAGCTTTCAAAGTGTAATTGGTCACACCGTTTTCCTCTTCGCTTCCCTCTCTGGCAAGTCAAAGTAACAGAAGCACCATAAACCTCTGGTGGTTTCTTTTGTCTGTGTGTATGTGTGTGTATGAGTTCATACCTCATACTGCATTTTTCTTCACTGCTGTGGCCAGGACTGTCAATGCTGGGCTCAGTACCGGCTTTCACAGGACACCACAGACTTGCATTTCCCTCCAGAGCTGCAACAAGAGCTGTTGTTTAGCTGTGAGCACTTGCTGTGCACTTTGTACCTGGTTAAATGCCTGCTGGACACAGCGGGAGCATGACCAGAACAGGTCCCTGATGAAGCATTTGAGCTGGTTACAACTCTTTGTGAATTCAATATTCAGCACTCAGGAATCTCTTAAGGCAGAGACAAGTAATGCACTCTTGACATGATAGGATTACCTGTCCACAAAGGCAGAAAACATATAATATTATATTATATAGAATGGTTATTCCCATTTGAATACAAAAACAACCAGACACCAAGGAATTGAGGTTTATGCAAACATACAGGTAAAAACAAGACCATAAATAATTAAATACTTTCTGCATAGATGGTGATAAAGTGACAAATGAAGGCAATTGTTACCTGCTTGTTCAAAGCCTTGTGGACATTTTGGAATCTCATGATTTCTTTTACTGCAACCTCACCAGAGCTGCAAGTTCAGCTGACTGTGAAGGTCTAGGCCCTGTAAAATCTTATTCATGTGCACACTGTAGGAAGAAAGGATAGTGAAGGCAGAGTCTATGCTGTTCCAAAGGTGCTGCCTAAGATCTTGGGCGAGGAAATGGCCTCTTACAGACAGCTCACAGCCCCTTGTGTGATTAAAAGGAAATTCCCAACAAACCTTGGGAAACAAGTTCAGAATACTAGCATATGGTCTAATCCATTTTCTAGTTATAAAGGCTTCTTTACTACTGTTTTTGGCTGACAACACTCGAGATAGCATGTTTATCATGATTCTTAAAACACTTGAGAGAGAACAATGTAGGTGCATTTTTTATTTCGGTTTTAACTTCTTTATTTCATTGCTGTACAGCTGCATTACACTTGGCTTTAATCCCTCAAGCATTATTTTCCTTGGCAAAACAGTCACTGAACTGAGTAGAACTTACTATTGGAAAAATATGCTTGAAAAACCAGTGTGATGTCAATGCCAACTGAAACCCATGGAGCTTAAAATGTCACAAATGTGCCTGTAGCTGAAATACAGAGCTCCTCTTTTTTTTTTTTTTTCCTTTTCTTTTGTCTGAGCTAGGAATGTTGTAAGTCTTAGGTTGTGAAGTCAACTGTAAAAATCATAGAGTAGCCTCCTGAAGCTGAATGTGTGCTGAAACTGAATGTGTGCTTCCCTCCTCTCCATGAACAAACATTTAGAGAACAATTAGGTAAAACTGTATGTAGGAGAATTCTATAGGAAACAAATGACTGCATGGCTCCGCTTCCAGTCTTGCCTGCATTAACTGTAACTATCTGTGAGAAGTTGGGCTACAGGCTTCTCAGAGAAAAGATAGAACCCGACTTTGTAAAACATCTTTAATATTCAAATATATAAATAAGCACTACTGAAGAATAATTCAGAAGACTGCGGTGATCCATTACGAACAGATGCTATAAACGGGAACAGTAACATAGCTAGGTAAGGAAGAAGCAAGCTATTTTAGGAGTCTTGAAAATCTCTTCTAGTTCTTCAGACAGATCATGCTGCTATAGTTATTTTATAAAAAATTATATTCTGAAAAGCACTTTAGTAAAAGAAACCTTTTACTGGAACTATTATTTAACCAAGACCTTCTACAGCACTAAAACACACTGCAATTGAGTTTCTGATACAGTTTTAAGAATGGGAGGGATGAAAATAAGAACAAAAAACCCTACCATACCTGCACCAGGAGCTATTTATTAGCATAACACTCTTCCTTTTAAAGATTTTATAACAACTGAAGTATATACAAAGTCTTACAGCATTTACACAATAAAAAAGTTTCCTATTAGCTGATGTAGTATAAGGTAGTGCTGCAATTTACTTCAAAGCATGAGTACAATAATAATGAAGCAGACCACCTTACTTTCAACTTCTCCACTACCACACCACCACTGTCAGTTGGAGTGACAGTTAATTAAACCACTGGGAAGACAGATTGTTGAAAGATTTGTAACAGGCTGATTCGCAGCACTAACCATCTTAAGGAGAGGGGAAAAAAAAAGAAAAGAAAAGCTACATACTGTCATGTTTCTACACTTTCCTATAGCTGGAACAAACTTTCACAGCCTTAGATATAACATATGCAAGACAACATAATCACGTTTTTTCAGATATAGTTCAGCTACTGAGTGTATTTACTTCTGAATAGGAGGCGTTATATTGATATGGCTGTGTGTTTCCATTTTTGTTCATTAACTGTTCAAATAGGTCTACAAAAAAAATTAAGACAGCATGGAGTTTGTAGTCGTGACGTGTTTTGACTAATAAAGGCATTCAATATCAGCTATAGGATCTAATTATTCCTGTCAAAAGTTTAAGACCAGGAATCTTTGAGTAAAAGTCAAACCCTCAAAATCCTGCATCTGCGCCATTTTAATTTGTTGACACCAACCTTCTTTAAGCTTTTCCAACTGGTATAATACAAAATCATTAAAATGCTTACACCAACCCAAATGCAAGACTCATTTAGTTTATGAGAAGTCAAGCAGACTCACTAGACTACTTCTGCTGTAAAACAGAGGGAGCTTACCTAGGAAAAAGAAACTTTTACTGAACAGTGCCTTACTACAAGTAGGGATATATAGTTTAACAATACATAATTTAAGAACGTAGCATTCTTTGCCTTTTAGAAACAGCTTTTGTGTGCCAATAATGCACTTTCTACAAGAGATAAGGCTGCTTTGCCTATCGTTGTATGCCTAAACCTCATATTTTGGCCAATTACACTTTTCTTCCCCCCAAAGGGATTCTGTTTCAACTTAGAAACAAGTAACGTCAGTTGACAATATCTGTATTAAGACAAAAAGTGACATATATAAAATCCACAAGGAACCACATAAATACCAAAGAAGTCATATAACCTTTCCATGTAAACACTTTGATTATACTGAAGCCCTAATCAGATTCTTGTCTTAAACTTTTGGCAGATAATGTGTATGCTCAGCCAGGCTTTGTAGTTAGTTATTGTTCAAGTGGAAGCCAGGTCAGCTCACATGTTGACAGGCATGCAACTTGGAAACATTGCACAACAAGCAACACAAAGAGATCTGAGAAGGGTACAAGACTTCAAGTAGACTTCACAACCCTTCACAAACGGAATATTCACAGACAAAGATACAGTCCTTGCTTTTTTCTATGGTGGATTTCTCTCTCACACATGGGACACTTTCTGCGACTCTCTAGCTTGCTTGATGCTATATAACCACTTGATGATTCTGGCATTCCTTTCAATGGCAGAAATGCCATATGGCACACGGTCATTGGCACTGTCATCATTTCTAAGGTCACTGTTGCTGTCCTGAGACTGTTCACAGTCTGAGCTAATCATGCTTGCACTGCGAAAGTTGAGGGATATAATATCAGAGTTAGCCCTTGCAAAGTTTTCCATCCCGAGGTTTTCAAGCTCTTCAGGATCCAGTCCGCAGTAGTTAAAGAATCGTTCAACATCTGCGTCAACGCGAAAGTATCTGTCGCTTAAGTCTGATTTTGATCGCTGTAGGGAGGGTCTTCTACTAACCCCGCATCCAGACTCGACTGCCTCAATCTCTGGGGATTTCAGTGTGGCAATGGCAGCGACTTTGGGCTTTGGAGGCAGAGGTGGGGCTGAACTACTGCAGGGTATTGCTTTTAAGGGCTTTGCACTAGTTACTTTCCGAATGTCTGAAGAGCTGTGAGAGACATGCAAGAAAGTCTCTGCTGACTGATCTAGGAGCCTTCTGCTGACATTGGAGCTGCTCTCCTGTGGGCTGCTCCGGTCCTGCGTGGGGTAAACCTTCAAGGACTCGGCGAACGAGTGTCGGTTCAAGTCTGTCGAATCGGCCCTGTGGGGGGGCCAATTTCGGGGACCGTGCTTATGCCCTGAACCTGAGCTGGAGCCTTCAGAGCTGTTGATGATGTTCTTCAAAATCTCGAGTTTCAGATTTTCCCTCTGGACTCCACTCTCGGTCTTTGCATTGTTGCTGAAGACTTTCAAGGTGGGGCTCCCCAGCGCTCGCTTGGCCGCAGGACAGACCGGCGGCTTTGCCAGCACCGCCGGCTTCACGGGCTCCTGCTTGGCATTGATGACCTCCTGGCTCTTGACATATTTCGCCTTATCGGCTTCAAGCCTCTCCACTGCACTCAGTCTTTTTGGGTTAGGCTCCGCCTGCCTGCGAAAATAGTCGGGTCCTTTGTTCAGGATGCGGAGAGGAACGGCAGACGTGAAAGTCACGGCAGGGCTGACCGGCTTCACCATGCTACCTGTCGGTAATGTTTCTGTAGGCATGTTTGGTGGTCTTTCCCCCGCAGCCGTTTTGGATTCTTCTCTGGGATCTCCTAAATGCACGGTGCAGAAACATGTACATTAAGCACAATGAATAGCCGATGAATCCTGGGATCTGAGCGTTAGCAGCAGTGCCTCATCTCACAGCTCATTAAATAACACTGCGTTTCTCTTTTAAAGGCAGCCTTTGTAGGGCGAGGGCACCCGACACAAGTCCGTATTAGTCTGCTCCGCTGGCTCCTTTCTTCTCGCTGAAAGATGTGGGAGTCTCGCCGTCCCCTCCGCACTCCGGGAGCGGCAGCGATCTGAAAGGGAGAGTAACCAACCACACGTTAGCGGGAGCGCCTGACATCAGAGCGATGGCAACAGCCGCTCCGGCCCTCCTCTGCCGCCGCCCGCCCGGGAACCGGCCGCTGCTGCGGGCACCGGGGTGCCCCTGCCCCGCTCCTGCCCTGCACCCCTCTGCATCTCACAAGACATGTATTGTTTGATGTTTACACTCTGAGCTTGGATTGAACAAAATTACTTTGCTGGGGGGGCGGGGGAGGAAGAAAAATCAAAAAAAAATTAAGCCCCACCACAATACAGCCATGCATTTCTAGAGGGAGAAAGGGAAGCAGAAGGAAACGATTCAGAGACTTGGACCCACCCATCTCCCAGTAAAAAAGCACTTCATGTTAATATATTTGGCTTAGTAAGTTGATTTGTGAACACATTTTATCTCTAACCCCCAAATATTTTTCTCCTTATAGGCAACATACTGTATAAATCTAAGCAATCAAGTGTATTTTCCTTGCTCATTAAATTGTCCAGAAAACAATCTGGTCTAAAAAGCAGAGAGCAAACAGACATGTAGAGTTTTAAGAGCAATGCACATCTTTCATTGCTAATCTAATATAGAATCAACAAATAGAAACAGGAGATGTCACTAAATCCACCAATTCTACCTCCTAGTCTGTTTGGACATTAGTATCCATAGCACTGGTGCTCCAGCAATAAAAGGCGGCTTTCCAAGCTCTTATGATCACCTTACAGACTTAACAAAACAACAAAAAATGGGTTTGGTTTTTTATGCAAGATTTTGGGAACATGCAAAACCATCATGACTGGGTTTGAAAAAGAACTTGTCCTCAACATGTAGATATAATCATTCAGGTTTTCTATCAAGCAGTAAGCACAAATGAAATTTTTCTTCATCTAAATTATTTTAAGGTTTTATTACTGAGATTGTCACAACAGTCTAAAATCCAACACCATGGATGATATTACAAGTGCTGAAACAATTTTTCCTACACGAAGCACTGAAGGGCACTTATCACAGAATCTACTTTTCAAGCAGTGATTTCGCTAATGGGTCTCATTTGTTTTATTACTGCCCCATTAATCTACGCTGCCCTCTTTAATATCCCATTTCTATTATCATTGTGATCTTCAGGGAGAGAAAGAAAAGCAGCTGCTACTTCTTCACTCTGTCCTAAAGAACACAGAGCATCCTTCCCTAGGATGACTTGCTTTCATGTTGCTCCCATCCTGTGTATTCTAATCCATCAATACCCAAGTTAATAATAAAGGGTTTACGTATGACATATACAATAAATATTTTCTACATATTAATCCAAGGTCACAGCAAGCAAATAAAATATACAAATGCTATAATGAGATTACAGGAAAAAGCTGAGCTTTCTCCTGAAGGCTCACTGTCACAAGCATTCTTAAAATACAAACTAACATATTTAGGTGGGTGATAAACCAGACATACATTCAGTGCAATTGAAAGGGTAGTGAAATGTTAATTAAGCTTCTCTTTCAACGCTGTTTTATAAATCCTAGTGCTAACTCCTCAGCAGTTCGACTTCCTGAATTTAAACTAAGTCTCTCTGAAAGAAAAAAAGCTTTCCTCATTTGAATCAACATATTTATTGGTAGTGTTTTGAAACTGAGTATGAAACTCCCAAACGTGCAGAAGGCAATTGCAACACGCATCTGCATACACATTTCTCTTCTGTACACACAAAGCAAATCTTTCCACATTGCCAGCTCAGAGCTGGATGGCTAAGTGACTGTATAAATAATAATTGATGTGCATATTTAATATTGTGTGCAGAAATCAAACCTATGTGAGAGCAGGGGTTTTGTCAAGAGGAAGAAAACCCCACAAACAACCGAGATCTCTCTACTTAACACTGTCACCCAACTGAGTTAATACTACTTGAGTAAGCAAGACAATTTTCCTCCTTGACCACTGTCATTAAAGGTGACCATGGTCCTGCCCCCAAGGACAGCTGCTGACTCCATTCTCCTCCTCGTGAGTGGCTCTGCACATCACTACAGATCTGAGCTACAGGAACCCTGGTTGCCAGCTCAAGGCTGCTTTTGGAAGTCTTTTCCCGGCATTTAGCAACTTTTTACTTTGGATAGCCCTCATCAATGTCAGCAAGCATTGCCTAGGAGGCTGAGCATCCACATTGGCTTCAACACCACACTTAAAAGAAAAAAAAAAAAAAGGAAAAAAATGAATCCTACCATGCACGTGTGTTTATCTGAGAGAACAAATGTGCTTGTTTGCAAGCATGTATGGAGCCAAGAGCCTTGGAGTCAATGGAAATATGCTGCAACTGGCAACGTGCTTCAGGCATGTCTAGAAAGAAAAGCAAGGACCTGGTGGGGATCAGGACAGAAATGTGCACCTGAGCCAGCACAGGAAACCTGGGGAGGTAACAGCCAGGTGGTTACATGGCCAGCCATGGAGAGGCTTTGTACTTGTGGGGCTGCTGCTATGAATTAAGGAACATGCAGCTATGAAAAGGGATAAACTTTTTGTGTATTTTTAAATTGTTCCATTTCACTGAAGTGCTAAATTTGAATAACACCAGAAAGCTCACTCAGCATTCTCATCTCAGAGAGATAAAAATTACTAGCCAGATGCAGTTAAAAAAGAAAGTGTGATGAAAGAGAGGTGGATGAATGTAAAATCTAATGAAAATTCTGCCTGTGCTAGTGATGGCTGCAGCCTGATCCTACTGCTAACTGGGAAAGTGAGTTCATTTCCTTCTAGCCTATCTTCTGTCCATGGGCACCTGAAACACCACGGCGACACTACAGAGCCTTGCAACTTATTAATTTTATTGTTAATGATAGAGGCTGACAGCAGCAGTACAGTGTATCCTAGGGAAGACTCAGATTCCAGTTGTGAAAATCATCATTGCAGAACCAGGGCATGGAAATGGCTTTTTTCTTGGTTAAACTCCAAATAAACTCACTGCTTAGGCATCTGAATTCACTGTTGAGTACATCTCTGGTACCAGTAACACCCTGCAGAAATTCAAAGGCAAATAGGTTTTTTTCACCTACTCCCAGAAAATGTGTGAAATATACCTAGGGACCCAAAAAATGTTCCTTTCTCTCTGTTTACATCCAAGAAGTCTGCTCTATAGGTGTAATCCTTCTATGGACTGAACTGTTTTTCACGATTTACTCTGGATTTCCATTTTTGCTCTTACTTACAAAACTACTAGACTTAAGAAATTATTTCAAGAAAAACAAAAACCTTATGCATGCATTCAAACATAGTTCTATGTAATACCATGCACACATTAATATAACCTTTCAGAAAGATCTTACTGAGCTCCTCCTAATACCCCACAACTATTGCAGACCTGCTGAGCAGAACACAAAATGCACAAAGTTTTGGGTTTTTAAAGCTGCATTTTCAGCTAGACACTTCAATTCAGGATTCGTTTGTGGCAGAGGCAGAGACTCAAAGCACTTAATTCATTCTAGACATCACACTCTAATCACTCTTGAGCCATAATGTTTGTCAGATAGTCATATTTAAATAACCAATGCACTATCTGCATGATTTAGGGGAACACAACACAGCCTAGAGCAGCAATAGCTATACAGCTAACATTAACAACAAATAAATCTCCTATAAAATATTCTTTCCTTTATTTAAAGCCAAAGCAGTAGGAGGAGATAAACTGTGCATAAACCTTGGAATCCCAGATCCATATATTCTAAATATGCAGTTTCTTGAAATGTATGAGAAATTTATGAACAGATCCCATTGTGGCAAGTATTTATTTCTAGCACTATTATGAATACAATAATATTGTACAATAATAGAGTTCATTTTTTCCTCTCATACCTAAAACAGCATTCTAAACACAGACTGAATGATGTCAACTGACAGTAAATAACACATTTCCCTCCTCAGTTCTGTGGTGCCCTGTAGCTCCTACGCATTGGCCACGTTTCAGCCAGTCTTTGTCTAAAAGTACTCACAGAAAGGCGTAAAATTACATATTCTAGCAGTTTTCAGGTTACAGAAAAAGCAGCAAAAAGCCATGTGAAAATGTGGTCCAAATGAAATGAGTGCAATTTCTGTCCTTGACTTTGGTGAGGACATTGCTTCACCTGACAAACTTACAATGAAACTCATTCTCTTAATTCATCCCTCTGGGACAGCAGAGGAAAAGATTGCACAGAAGGGAGGATGATGTACAGTGGATAAATATAATGAAGGCTGACAGCCTTTACTCTGCTTTTCTTGATATTTAAAGGCCTGTGTCAATTTTACTTTCCAGATGATAAAATATAACTACCACTACCTCAAGATGCACCATAAACATGACATAAATTCCAGTATAAGTAATCAAGAAGTGGCTGCAACAGGACTCAAAGAGATCACAAAACAAAACCTGCACAGGAAACAGGACACAGATGGAAAATGTCAGGTTCCTCTAACACCTGGGTGCACTTCAGAGCTGCAGGTCCCATTATGAAGATGCTGGGTTTTTAACAGTCACTGCAAAGCCTAAAAATGAGAGCTTCACTGAGAATGAGAGTCTCTGTTATACTAATAGGTATGCCTAAAACTGATACAAGTTATTCTGTGGATAACTGTCATTGAAAACCTCACATATATATGTTACTAAGTTTAAAAAAACAGGCAAAGCTTAAGTAAACTTGGCTGAAATTGATAAAAGGTCATCCATATCCAGAATGGCAGCAGTATGTCATTATTTAAACCAATTTTAGATAAAGATGTGCATGCTGTGTAGTCTTGGTCTCACATAATATTAACTGTCAAGATAAAGCATGAGGAGATGAAATAGTCTTTCAGATCTACCATGACTCAAAATACTAATGAAAGTGCCTACTTTTAGCTCTGTTCCTTCCTAAAACATGATACAGTGAATAGTAAGAGTAATATGCAACTGTTCAAGTATACATTTAAACCTTCAAAAGGTCATGAATAATGTCAACTACAGTGACCTAACACTAAGAGTGGCAGAATTATGTAGGCAAGAGAAATTTCCACCAAGTGGGAAGGCAGTAACTTTGGCAAAGGTAGTCACTTTTCACTGCTGATGTGTTACTTCCAACCAAAAAAACCCCAAACTACAACTAGAATTGTTTGCAATAGCTTGCATAGCTGAGCATAATATGGGCTGATATATTCATGCTAATTCCGCTTTGCTCTTACATCAAAGGCTTTTAAGAAAAAACTCTCCATAAATACAGCAGTGTCCCCACTGAGCACTCTTTCTATTTCAATGTGCAGTGAAAATTATGAGGCTTAAAGCAGGATGTTGCCATAACCAGAAATGCTAACACTGTTAAGCTGAAATAGCTGCTGGAAAATCCATGGAGGTATAAACATCTGGAAAGCAGGAAAGCAACCTAGTAGCTATACTTACATACTAACCCTGTAATGTATGCCAAGAGCTCACTGGGAGCTGGATAGAGATGCCTCTTTGAAAGAAAGAAACTTTAGAAAGTATTTTGCTTCTTTTTAGTTCTGAAATCCATCACTGTTACATCTCCTACCCAGTAGCATTAATCCACTCTCAGTGATGCTTCTGGGTTAGATACTGCCCTATAGATACCTCACAATGATGAAAACTCTGATTTCTTTCAACAGGTTGCATAAATGTACAAGAAAGTCCAGAAATTAAATTCCCCTTTCTTCCAACAAGATAGTACAAAGCAAAATAAAATATCTTATTATTTAGAGCAAGACTACAGGCTGTGTTTGTAAAAGCTGTAGTGGAAATCAGTTCTGTTTTCTATAGACCCCTGTGTTGCTTAAACAGCACTGTGTTCCTTGCAATAATTCCAGTCGCTTATTTAAACCAAAAAAAGGAGAAGGGCCTAAAATTATAATAAGGAATATAATGTTTTACTGCATTTGTAGCTTTATGTGAATATTTCTATTTCAGTATGCATTTTATGGGAATGATGCTCTAAATACTTCACAAAGTTTTAGGGAACACCCTTACTGCTTGTTCATCAGCCAGTGTCAATGTCTCAAGTCCAAACCACTTTTATACTTTTAATTCTACATCTCTCCATAACCATTATGTTTTAAATTTACAGCCTCCTCCTTACAACGAGGCCACAATTCCAGTTTACCCTATGGTCTCCTGAGCCTATAGTTTTCCTAGTACCTTTTATGGACTTTTAGAAATCAACACAATCTCCTTCTTCAGTACAGGATACTTGGCCCTGGTGTTCAGTTACATTTCAGATATTCATCAAACCCTGACATAGGTCCCTTCTATACCAAGTCCCACCTTCTTGGACCCTCTTCTCTGGTAAAAGGAGGACTTTTACTTCTCTCCTACTTCTCTATTTCTTCACGTTGCTTCTCCATTTCACCATCCCATTTTTGCAAGGTGCAGTAACTCCTGCTCTGCTCTGATGGAAGAAGCAGTTCTATCTGCACTACACTTTTCCTTTCTTCTCTACTGATAGGTAAAGTTAGCATGTAATCTCCTTGCTCCTGGTAGATGTCCTTCAGGGCCATGCTTGGATTTGGCATCCTGGGAAACCACCTCGTTTTTCCTGGTGGTAGTGCTTCCATGTGTGGGGGAGGAAAAAAAGTTAATTGGGGGTTGTTCACTGCTGCAAAGTGGGGGAAAACAGAGGGAGGCAGAACAAACAGAATTTCAATTTTGAAGTCCACCAAAAATTACTTAAATGGATTACTACTCATTTTAGTTCCCATCTCAAGTCCATGGTAATTCTTAAGAAGCCTACTTTCAGCGTGAGACATATTTTAAGCCACCAAAATATTGAGGATACACACCTGCAAAACTCCCTCCTTCTAGTATTAACGCAGAAACACCACCTCACTAGCAGGATTTTCAGACTCCATCACCCATGTGACCCCCTCAACAACACTGCCAAGTCTGGTCCTCAAAAACAGGACAAATGTCATCAGTAATCAGGCAGCTGGGAAACAGCTCAGTAACTTCTGCAGCATCCCTCACCAAAAAAATTATAGTTATTAACTCACATACAGGACATACATCTTGATAGCAGTATTTTCAAAATATCAATTCTGAAATGTTTGTCACACCAGGATAAATTAAGCGTAGTTCCAAATCCTTTAAATGTTTGAAAACTTGTATGAATGTTAAAGCTGCATACCACTGCAGCTATGGGATTGGACTTAGCCTTAATTACACTATGGAATAAGCCCTAAAACATAAATCACTTTGGCTCAGAATAACTTTTTATCTTGGAAATACTACGAAATCAAGCCAGATTTAAATGGATAAAGTGCAAGTATGGATTTTCAAAATGGATGTTTATATTAAATGTGCAGTGTGCCTACCAACACAGCCTTGTAGTCAACAACTTAAGGACCCATGACCAGAAGACTTCTGTAGGTTCATCTCCTTCATAGCTACTGCTGCACAGCAACATCAAGCTGAGCCTTCAAAACTCATTAGTACTGAAACACACACACCTAAAATGGCATATTCTGTGGGGAAACAGTCTCTGTTCACCATTTAAGTGACAGCAGCACTCATAAAATCTTGGGTTGTTGATATTCAAGCTTGGATCTCACCACAAAGCACATACTCCTTTGCCAGTACTTTCTCTCCTCAACTAATACCTTGAGACTCACTTCTGAGATCTTCTCTCTGCCTACAAGGCCTCAGCTATGTCCTGAACAGCAAACAAAGTCAAAACCTGGACACTTTCCCTCATCTCCCATATATGACTTCTGTGGCTGCTCATCTCCCATATTTCACTTCTATGGAAGAGAACTGTGAGAAATCTGGAATGATCATGAGCATGTAGTACACAAGATATGTTCAGGGAAAGAGGCCCATGGGCATGCCCTGAGCAGCAATGCCACCTTGGCATAGGTAAGCTCTTATTTCTATTAACAGACATCTAAGCAACTAAGCCCTGGTGATAATTCCCAATCTGTAGAACAAACAGGGATCTCTTCACCTTAGTAATCCACACTGTCTTATCCAGCAGGTACCTGCCAGACCTAAAAATGCAGTCAGAGCTGTGGAGGATGACAAAGAAAACATTTCCTCCACTAAATTTGGAGTCCAGACTGGAAGCAGCCCTCCAGTGCAGATACTCAAAGTACCAGGCTATACTTTGTATTATACAAATGCCACAAATGTGGGTGACAAGAGGACGGTGCCAGACTCTTTCCAGTGGTGCCAGTGACAGGATAAGGAGTGATGGTCATAAACAAAAACAGGAGTTCCACCTCAACATGAGGAAGCACTTCCTTACAGTGAGGGTGGCAGAGCACTGGAACAGCTGCCCAGGGAGGCTGTGGAGTCTCCCTCTCTAGAGACATTCAAAATCCACCTGGACACCTTCCTGTGTCACCTGCTCTGGGTGACCCTGCCTTGGCAGGGGACTTAGATGAGATGATCTCCAGAGGTGCCTTCCAACCCTAAGAATTTTGTGATTCAGTATGTAGAGACAGATCCTACTCCAGCACTTTCTTTCAAAGGTTTCCACTTTAAAACAAACAAAAAAAAAGTACTTGCAAGTTTTCTTTAAATAAAGAAAAGATCAAACAAAGACCACATAGGGTACTTGACAAGGATATTGGATTACTAACCCTGTTCCAGTGCAATTAAATAACTTCTAGCAAGTAGGACATTTCAGCTGAAATAGGAAGACAAACTCGGTTCTTCCTCAGGAGGTCAGAAACTTGCCCCACTTTGGGGACTGGGGATTTGATTCAATCTCCCATTTCTCAAAAGAATTCAGCAATCTCTGATTTTATGTACATAAACACTGCTGCCAGCTTGTTCTTGTGGGAAAGGCAAAATTTCATAAAAGTCATATGAAATGACTTTTCATATGACTGTCATAAAAGGCCCAAGGTCCTGAAATATCAGATTGCCATGTTTAGACTCTTAGTCATTGATGGAAGTTCTCTAAAACTGTTTACAATGAGAAATACATTAAAGGAACATAGTATCATAGATATGAACAGATTTTATGTGAGAAATAAGCATAAACCCACAATGAAAACAGCTTCAGTTAGACACTCCCTTGCAGTTACTAATCGTGCAAGACGCCAGAAATGTTCAACTACATAATGACCCAAAATAAACAAATACAGCCCAGAAAAAAAACAAACAACCCAATTTCAAAAATTTACGCAGAGAAAAAACCAGAAAGAGCTATTATAAATGGAAAAAAGGCCTCATACTTAAAATTTCCTTTCCTTTAGAGATGTATATAGTAAAAGAATCTTTTGAAAAATGCTTATTTTCAAAGTTTCAAATCAAAGCTTGATAGCACTTCCCTGAAGTTACTTACATGTTGTGAAAATATATTTGCAAGAAACAGTGCCCCAGCATACAGAATATTTCTTATAATACTTGTCAAGATTTTGCAAGCAAGAAACCAGAAAGCTATCTAATTAATTATATTTAAATATTTTCTTACTTTAACAGCTTGTTACATGGAAAATTCTTTTTAATAAATTCTATACACGAACACAAGCATTTAATCTTTAGAAATAAATATTAAAATTTAGCTAATTAACATCTGCCACTGATATAAAAAACTTACAAGGCCACCTTTAATAGGCAATACAGTAGGTACAATTAAAAAATGAGCATGATAAAAACCAGTACCATTAGAAAAATGATAATGCTCAGCCAGGGGGATACAATGAGCGGCCTAATTCTGACAACTGCGGACTCTGAGCTGCTCTTCTGATTAGCTGTGGGGTCTTGTTTGTCAAAACTCTTTGTATTAAACAGCCTTTTCTGTAACACGAGATATTACTGCAGTAAGGTCAGCATGGCTATTTAAAAATAATGTCTACAACCAAATTGTCCTGGGTGAACCATTTCTAAGTACTGCAACTCTACACACATGAAATATTTCATTTTTTCCTTAAATAAACACATTAGAAATGTTTTGAGTATGTAAAATAAAAAAGTATTTTTAAAATGATATTTGGAAAAAAAAAAACCCCAACAAAAACAAACCATACATGATTTACAGCAGTGTTCAAGGGCACTGCAACCTTCAGAACAACTCCATGATGATTTAATTTATTTTTGAATGATACAACTATGTTTTTCTCCAGATAAGAGGACATTTTCCCATACCATAGGGATAGTTCATCCTCCTTTTCTCCAACCTCACGTCTAAAGGTACATGTTGTTAGAAGTCAAGAAAGAAAACTGAAGGTGTGCATAACATTATGTCTTAAAGACCTATCTGTATGTTACAAAGCTCTTCAAGCAGATGGTTAAACATACCAGTTTTGGCACTGGAACACAATGCCATTCAGGTCTTCACAGTTATGATGATGTTGCAGTTAATGATTACAGGTGTATAAGTCAACACAAATGCTACACACAAGTGCATGGTTACACACTTAAGTGTGTAAGTGTAACTTACACCCTCAGACTATACCAGCATTGCTGACAGCTGTTGAGGTGTTTGCTGTTAGAATACACTGAGTATATTTTATTCTTGGTTGATGTATGGGAAATATGTGCCACAGAGTCCACACGTTAAACTACAGATCTTCACAAACTGTTCACTGCCTATTTAATTGGAGAAGAACATCCAGCTAGCTACTTGTCAATGAGCATCCAAACTTTTGTTTAATATGCAAATTTGACACTCATAGTGGGGCTTTGTATTACCATTTAATGACCCTTCATTATAACAATATTCTCGAAAAGCCTCATTTTAGAAATCAGACTGTCCAGATTCTTTTAAATGTTTTTTTGCCTAACAGAGGGGTTTGGTGAAGTCATGATGATAATGATGCTGGAAATTCTTCCTGACCACCGATTTTAAGAAACCATAAAGTCCTCACCATCTTAAAGAACACAAAAGTTGTATCGAGTCATGACCACTGCATTTAATTAAAGGGAGAGAGGAAGGCAGTGCAGGGAGAGTGGAGGAATCCAAGCTCCAAAAAACCCAAACCAAACAAACAAACTAAAGAAACCCAAAACCTGGAATTGTGAGTGTGGGGAAAGACGAAAGAAAAGCGAGAAATGACAAGACACAGAGAGGTAGAAGAGAAATGCTATTAACCAGGCAAATATTAGAGAGGTGAAGGTGTTGGGAATAGAGGAGGCACTGAACAGTGAGTTGGGAAACAGGAGTAGATTACAAGGACAGAGAAGGATTACAGGAAAGAGACAGCTCAAGTTCTCTTCCTCATCTCTCTCACAGCTCCTACATCCTGCAGAAGGAACAGAGCTGGCATAAGGGAGAAAGGTGAAGCTCTCAGTGAAGCTCCTCCTGAAGCAAAGCTCCTGCTATCCCAAACCATTTTGGGTCGCAGAAGGGAGATACATCTTCTCTCTCCTGCAGCCTCTGTGCCTAGGGCACACTGCTGAGCTTAGGAGGCTGAGGGCAAAGGAGCTGGCATGGGGTGGTTGGCAGGAGGATATCACAGAGGGATACCAGGCTCAGAGCACCACACACTTTCAGGATGAAAAGGTGTAGTGGAGTAAATCCAGCAACCAGAAATATTGACCAGTCAACTGAATGAGTGCTAAAGTTTTTGATGCAGACTCCTCAGTAAATCCAGTTCTTCTTTTTGGCAATGCTTCAGACCCTTTTCACGCGCTGACTACATGATCAGATACACAACAGGCTTGTCCCTA
Organism: Sylvia atricapilla; assembly: GCF_009819655.1. NCBI lineage: Eukaryota > Metazoa > Chordata > Aves > Passeriformes > Sylviidae > Sylvia > Sylvia atricapilla. The sequence continues at coordinate 115,017,416 of NC_089140.1, read as the reverse complement.
GGAAGTCCTGAGCTAGGGATGCTCTCCCCACCCTGTCCTTACACGTGCCATAGATTAATGCTTAGAAAGACTGCTTAAACTACTCCCCCATTCCTGCTCTTCCTGAGAGTATTGGACTACCCCAAGACTGCTTCATAGCTATTCTCCTCTAAGATATGTGATACACAGCCACATTAATAAATCTCTCCTCTTCTGTAAACAAATGTAAATCTACAAATTGGAAGCTAAATACAGGTCTGATATTGGCTGCCCAAAGTAACACACAAAATTTATCCCAAACCCAGACATTGGATAGAGGTGTGCCAATCTTGTATCTACTGCTTTATCTTCATTGAGAGATGAGTATTAGCAAAGTTTTTAAGTAGTTTACTGAACAAACTTAACCCTGCATGGCAGGATTAAGATGCCTAAAGCAGACAAATAATGGGACGCAGAAATCAAGGTGCCAAACCTCAAATGGGGACACTTGGGGTATGTTTTTTGATTTGCTCATGCCTGCTTCATAAAGGTAACCTCTCCTGCCCAGCTGCCCTCCCAGCACACCATCCTCACCCCTGCTGGGGAACTGAGTCCCTCCACTGAAGATGTTTCTCAGTCCCAGTTCCAGCTCATCACTGACCTGGACTGGTTTCAAGCATTCTTTAAAAGCTAATGAAAAGGGAGGGCTAACTGTGTCACCCCAGCCAGGACTGAATGCTGCTTTCATAATAAATCACGAATCCAATCTTTTCTGTTGACAAAATGAGCAATATATTTCCAACAAAACTACAGACCTACTGGAGCATCTGTATGAACACAAAACATCAAATTCCATTTCTAAGATGGCAGAAATAAATCCCATGCAGCACAACATGAGGAAGCTAAAAACATGAAATGTGATTGTGAAATTAGCGTAGGTTAACTTGTGATCACAAAAATTAACACAGATCTTTGAATGTTCCTGGTGTCAGTCCATGGCTAAAATGGTTTTGCTGCCTTAATTTCATACTATGTTTGAAACATATCTGGAATTTCAAGTTCCCAATTCCTCAGCTGACAGAAATGGCTTCTGAGATGATTTTCACATTCTGGGAACAGATTTTTACCCTTAAATTAGCCATGTGTACTCTCAGACTTAACATTTTGTCTTGAAATAAAACAGCCGCGATAATTGTTAATTTAAGACCCCACACAATGCAAATTTATGTTCTGGAGCCAAATATGCTGATTGGAAACAGATGAACATGAAATGCCTTTCACTGAGCAGAATTAAAACTAAGTATTAGTGAAATGTGTTGCTAATTTGACACATGACACATCAGACATTGATTACTGATTTTTTTCTTTGCTACAATGAAATAGCAGAAGTGCTCTATTAATCTTTCAAGAATTGTACAACAGTTGTTACGAAGTGCCACATGTTCAGCTCCTGTCCCCTCCTGCCCTCATGGGTTTCAGCTGGCTTATTTGTACTCACCAAGGATGAAGCTACTCTTTCCATTATTCCTGACACTGGATGCCTGACACCTTTTGTTTTGGAGCTTTAGTGACAAAAAGAAAGATTTCAAGCTTTAATGCTCATGTTCTGCTCAGACCTTGAGATCAAGCCTAGAGTGTTGTGGATGGACTTGTGACTGAGGACTGGAAAAAAGCACTCCAGCTTTCAAAATGGGCAGGAAAGAGGATACAGGGAACTACCAGCCAGCCTGCCTCACCTTCCTCTCTGGAAAAGTGATAGAGTGGCTCATTTTGGAGGCCATCTCTATCTACATGGATGACAAGAAGGTGCTCAAGAGTACCAGTTTATTACCTCCCTAGTATCAGTTTAGTACCTCACTAAAGGTAACTCATGCTTGACCAACTTGATTGCCTTCTGTGATGAAACACAGAACTACCTGGATGCACGAGGGGAGAAGAGTGGATATTGCCTACCTTGACTTCAGCAAGGCTTTTGACCCTGTCCAAAGGTTCAATTTCACAACAATCATTGTCTTATGCAAACTCAGGAAGTGTGGGCTGGATGCCTGGACAGTGAGGTGGATTGAGAACAGGCCAAACAGCAGATCCCAAGAGTCATAATCAGTGGCACAGGGTCTAGTCAGTGATGTCCCCCAGCATTCTATACTGGGGCCAGTACTGCCCAACTAGTTCATCAGTGATTTGGATGAAGGGGCAAATGCCTCCTCAGCAAGTTCACTGATGACACCAAGCTGGGAGCAGTGGTTGATTCCTCAGAGGGATGTGTGGCCCTGCAGAAGGATCTTAGCAGTTTGGAGAGATGGGAAGAGAGGAATCTTTTGAAGTTGAACAAGGGCAAATGCAGGGTCCTGCACCTGGGGAGGAACAATCACATGCACAGGCTGGGGGCCAACTTGCCAGAGAGCAGCTCTGCAGAGAAGGACCTGAGGGTCCTAGTGGACAATGTCTGTCCATGAGCCTGCAGTTCCCTGGTGGCCAAGAAGACCAATGGTGTCCTGGGCTGCACTAGGACAGGCATTGCCAGCAGGCAGAGGGAGATGATCCTGCCCCTCTCCTCAGCCCTGGTGAGGACACATCTGGGGTGCTGTGTACAGGTCTGGGCTCCTCAGGACAAGAGAGACATGGAGCTCTTGGAGCAGGTCCAGCAAAAGATGATTAAGGGACTGGAGCATCTTTCTTATGAGGAAAGGCTGAGGGAGTTTGGCCTGTTCAGCCTTGAGAAGAGAGTACTGAGAGGGGACCTCATCAATGTCTATCAGTATCTGAAGGGAGGGTGCCAGGAGGATGGATCCAGGCTCTGCTTAGAGATGCCAAGCAACAGAACAAGAGGCAACAGGCAGAATATGATCCACAGAAAGTTCCACCTGAATCTGAGGAAGAATTTCTTTACTGAGCACTGGAACAGATTGCCCAGAAGGGTCATGGAGTCTCCCTCACTAGAGATATTTAAGAGCTGTCTGGACAGAAGCCTGTGCCACACACTTTAGAATGACACAGGTTAAGCAGGGAGACTGGACCAGATGAGCCACTATGGTCCCTTCCAACCTCACCCATTTTCTGCTTCTGTGTGACTCAGTATTAGGAAAGTAGTAGTAATAACCAAATAAGTAACAGAAAGCTCTGAAGTACTGAGGCTACCAGTGCTTGTTTGCACTGAAGGCCTCTGTTACAAAAAGCTAACATATTCTACTGAACAGAAAAACAGTAACCAAAGTACAGAGACTAAAGGATGGTAAAAAGCCTGGAACTACTGGAATACTTCCAAAAAGGAGTGAGGTAAGTAAGAGAAATAAATAGAAGGCTCTGGAGGACTAAGGCAAGAAGGTCTCCATTTTAAAAAGCTAGAACAAATTCACTGAATGGAGTGACTGTAACCAAAGTACAGGTTGGGAATAAAGGCTGAGAAAAAGCCTGGAACTACTGGAGTACTTGCAAAAAGGATTCTGCAACATTGACACATACATGGCTGCATGACTGAGGCCAACAAGAGAAGAGAAAGCCTCGATCTTTCTGAAATGGCATTCAACTATATACTTGCAACTAAGGAATCTGACAGCCCAATCAACTAGTAAAGGTGGAGGAAGAGAAATTCATTATCACAACATACCTCCCGAGACAGCAGAGGAGGACATAGTAAAATCATTCTGGAATTGCTCTCCTTTTATCAAACCCTGGGGGAAAAATGTGCATTTTAATTCAAAAAGGTACCTGTAAAAGCAGAATGCCAAACTCTTGTCCACACTCCAAGCAGGGGAATGTAGTGCTCCAGAGGATTCTGAAAAAAAAAAAGACAAGACAAGAATATATGAAAAAGGCATAAAACACCCCAAAACATAACATAGCATTAACACTGCAGGTGCATGCATGTCAGTGCTGAAGGTCATGGAAACAGGACACCAAGGCCAGTTCATGCCAGGGGAAGGGAGGGGAAGAAGTGCAAGGCAGCCACAACAGTAACTGGGACTATTTCACATAAAATGTGAGATAAATGATGACATCAATGTGTCTGAAGCCTATGAGCTGTGTAATAACAACAACTAATTAAAAGGTCATTAGGGAAGTCTCAGAACACAAGATTGCATATGATGCAGTATCTGGTGTGCAAGATGAAATGCATCTGTGCCGAGGATCAATGAATAAATGCAAACAGAGCCAAAATGTCCAAATGCAATTTTTAACTCACTGATGAAGGACAACAAAAAATTGTGCCTTTTAAGTTCTTGTTATAGATAAACAATCCCTTTTGTTATGTTTTCGTCTACTTTCAAATAAATACTGCAAGGATAAAAACACAACTCTGTTTCTATGATAAAAAATTCATAGGGCATGGAATCAATGTCAGCTACTTTACAAGCAACTGAGGGAAAAAATATCAATATGTAAATGTTAGTGTTATTTCAGGACAGGTGCTAGTTGATTATGACACAAATATATGGTATGTAGAGTGATGACCTGTTTTCCCATACTCAAAGTTAAGGCCAAAGAGCAAAATATTTGTGTGCTTAAAAACTCTCCGCGCCTCCCTTGCTGGGAGGGATGACAGGATATGTTCCAAGCTGATAACAAAAAGCAAGAAAAATCTATTCTTTAATTTTTCTACACCTATATGTAAAAGTTTTGCCTTTTTTCCTTAGTCTCTTTCCCTTTACTAAAACATTTATTTTAGATAACGCTTTTTTAAACCATGGCAATATTGTATTTACAAAACACTACTCCAGTCTAGTCAATCAATACATCTTTCATTTCATATCAAACACTTTCTCCTTTTTCTCCCCAAAATTATTAGCTACTTTTTGGAGCTTTAAATTAGTTATTAAAGTCCACACAGAAAAAAAAAAAAAAAGTCAAACCTTCGTATTTTGTGTCACCTGACACAAATATGATTGCAAATATCTTCATAATAAATTGGCTGACAGAAAAGCACATAATTTTAAATTTTTGAGATAATATTCCTGTAATTAAGAATTTGTGTATGCAATAGGTAAGGGAAAAATACGCCAATGTATTTCTCTGGGAGGAAAACACCTCTGCTGCGGGATGCAGCTTTCTATGCATCTTTTTATATTGAAAAAAGGCAGTGATGGAGGAAGGGAGAAGCAGTTTTCCTCTCATCTGTGAGGCTGGTGACAGCCAGCAGAAGGGCAGAAATGCCAAGCTGAGGAAGACTCACTATGGCTTTTAAGAGAGCTCCAGAACACAGTTACCTCGCAAGTGCATGCACAGGAGAGTTTTCTTCTTCCCCTACCAACAAGTATACACTTTTACTTTCTAAATGATGCAAATATATTGACATAATAACTCACATACATGTGGCTTATTCCAATAGTAGTAATTCAAACAGACACATTTATGATATGAATGTTAGTGTGAACTATACAGTAGAATATGTTGCTCTTTAGTGACCACCAGTGTATACTATAATAAAAATATATAGCCTATCTTATCTTCCTTGTTGGAAAGAGGTTACAATAATAAAAAGGGGAAGCATTAATACTGGAGTCGTTCTTGTACAGTGAGTTGCCATAATCCTCTGGTGCCACAATACATGTGCTGCTCCAGGTCTCACGGATTTCCCAAGAGGGTATCTGTTAAACTGTGGAATCACCAGGAAAGCACATACCACATGGGCTTCACTGAGCTTGGCTCTGGACCCAGGACAGAAAAGACTGACGAAGATATACATACAAAACTCAATCAGATGCATGTTCTCTGGAGCTTTTAGTGCATGACTGGCTTCTTCATTCATGCTATGGAACAAAACCCCAGCTATTTACCATCTGCAACAGCAGTGTGCACTGACAAAACTGTCAATTGATAAAGCTTACAGAGTAATGCAGAGGCAGACCAAGTTCTGAACTAAGTTACAGACTGTGTAAGTTCTTCAGTGTAACACACAATATTCTCACGACTACACGTCTCAGGCATGGGTCTGTGAAGCAGCAGTGTGGGCAACCCTCTGTGAGGACTCATGTCTCTGCCAGCAGGACAGCAAATCCTCAGACAGGCAGCACTGGTAGATGCACGACAGACAGCCCAAGGCAGAACAATGTACTAATTGTCCTGTTTAAGGAGATTAACTGTTCTGGTAATAGATGTCCAGTAGCACTTTATCAGTCCAAGATAGTGCCCTTCAGCAACACATTTCAGACAAATCTCTTCATCAACACAACACCCTTAGCACAGCTGAGAAGGGTCACATACACCACAGTGAGTATTTTTAAACATTAACACGGAACTGCAAGAAAAAGTAGAGAAAATGAAGAATATAGCAGAAATTTCTGTAGAATTTATAAGCAAGGACTTACCAGGACAGCTAAAACCACCAGATCCTCCTTTCCCAATTTAATATACTGTTTAGCATAAGAGATGTCACATGCATATTTTCCAAGTTCTAATGACTCATGCAAGTGCAATTCTTATGTGTTTAGCAAGCACCATGGTATACTCCTGCCACCAGATTTTGGTTACTCCAGGTACCTCCCTGTATGGCCAGTTCCAATGCAGAAGAACCCAGAAAGGACACTGACAAGTTACATGAACTTGTTTTTCTCCATGAAAATATTACAGGAAGATGATTAATAGACAAGAAATAAATAGACTCTGCTTGTCCCACTCCTTCAGTGGAATTTGCTGTAGAATACAAGGCCAGCCCTGCACGGGAAGGACCAACCCACTTGTGATAAACCAACACCAATACCAAATGCTTGGCCTCCAAGAAGGCAACTTATGTCTGACAATTACTACAGTTGATTCTTAGGTCCTTTTTAATTCTTTCTCGGATTTCTTCCTGGATCTGGAGGCCCAGGATTTTATTTCTCTTGCAGTTGTATGACTCAGATGAAAATGCAGCAAGATATGCTGATGTACAGCTTTACAATGGATGCACAGTAGAGCTTGCCTCCTGCAAGCAGGCACAGTGGGGCACAGCTGCCATGGTGTGCACTAACAGCTATGCACAGTCACCATTCCACTCCTTTCGTATTGACACTCTTTCTTAGACATTTCTTTTCCCATTACATAACTTAACAAGGCCTGTGCAAGCAGATTTGTATCATAGAATCAGAGAAGGGTTTGGGTTCCAAGGGACCTTAAAGATATTTGGTTGCAACATCTCCACCATGGCCAGGGACATCTTCCACTAGACCAAGCTGGCTCAAAGCCCCATCCAGTCTGGTTCACTCCAACAGGAAAGATTGCTCTCCACACAATACTTTCTCTTAGGAACATTAGGTGCCCCCACAGTACTTCTCCTAAAAATCAATAATAGATATGCTGATGTAGTGCCAAACACACAGCAGCTGAGATATGTGCAAAGAACTGATTGGTCACTGGCTCCTACTAGACAGGTGCAAATGGCCTCAACATGAATATTTAAAGCAACTATCCTTATCTTTTCAGTTCTTTTTGGGAAAAAAAGAGAGAAAGATAAAAAAGTAAGAGAAAAGAACAAATAAAAACATATTCTAAACCATCTGAGATCCAAAACAATGTAAGGACAGCTAATATCAGACTTCTCAACATCACAAAAAATTCATGACACTGAGTGATATACACAAAGCTGGTTTCTTTTCTGAGTTTCAGCTAAGATTTAATCTCCTCTGTAAGGGCAGAAAATGCTTCACACCTAGACAGGGAGCACTCAAAACAAGCTAAGAAACTCTGGACTAGACTCACACTGTAAAAAAATAGTAACTTCTTTAATTATATGGGTGTGAGCTACCCAGTTCTCCTCTCAACTGACATTTCTCTGTAGCTTTTCTCAATAAAATCCCACACTTATTCAAATTTCTCTCCAAAAAATCCTTCTGGAACGCCTAGAAAAACAGTCCACAATGGCTGGGCAGCTGGCATACTGCAATGCCTCATTATCCTAATTTTAACAGGAAATCTCTTATCTGCTGGTGAAATCAAGGTCAAGTGGAAAATTTTAACAACCAATATGGGGAGATCTGTGCTTTTTAAAGTTAAGTTTGTAACTAGATAAATTCTAAACATTTTTTTACCATTAAAAAAAAAACCAAAACTTTTATTGACCATTTGGTAAGTAAAAGATATGCAGATTGTTCAGGAAGGAGTGATGCTCCTTTTCAAGACAGACTGACTGACTTGGGGACAACCACACACAGGCTGGGTACTGGTAGGACAGAAACTCCTGCTATTAGTGGTGCCAGGCCACTCCATTAACACAACACATTTAGAAGACTCATTAAATAATATCTTCATAATGAGGTTGGGACCTTTATAACTAAGACTCGTTGAAATGTGAACGTAACATACAAAACTACAGAAAACTCCACCTCATTCCACCAGTGATCCCTTTAGCTAGTCCTTTGCCAGTTCAATATTCTTACAATAAAAAGCACTCATGATATGAGAAAAACAAATCTCAGAGTCCTGGGACTGGCATTGCATATTCAAAATTTTAAAATCCCAAAGGGAGGGATGACCAAAGTGTTTGCTATGTAAGCAAGAGCCCAGTGAGGATTTTAAAATGAAGAAAGAGGCCAGCCTAACATCTGGATTTCCTATTTGAGATACATCTGAAGAATGGAAGAGACATCTGTCCCTGGATATTATCAGCAGAGGGACACATCTCATAACAAATTCTCAAAGGCATTGCCAAGGACATATCTTCTTCAGTGTCTCTTAACTCAAAAGCCTGGTGTGCCCCGTGCCTGGGGTAAGCATGCAGGCACTATAGTGAGGATTCAGGGAGTGTATGTATGGATGATTTTTCCCATTTTTACTTGCTGGAAATCAGGGAGTTTGCTTCCTCAGCCTGGCTCCTTTTTAAACAACCACAACCTGAGAATTGCCAACGCTTATCTCAGTTTAATCTCAGAGACATGAACCTTAATGAAGAATAATTAAAGCAAGGACTGTTTTCCCTTGCTGATGGAAACTAAAATGAAAGAAAAATGGAATGAAATTATTATAAAAAAAATTTCAGATAGGCAACATCATGCCAACTAAATGCATCTTATGAAAAGCTGAAATATTTATATCTAAACATACTTTATATAGCTGCTCTGGTTTTTGCCTTCATGCAGGTTCAGAGAAGTCTTGTCCTTGAACATTAAAATCATAGAAATATCACAACAGGAAAAGTGAAAACCACACATGAAACTTTATTTGAACTACATGGATGACAACAAATCTTAATTAGGAGACCACACACTGACATGTGCAGACACATAGCGAGGAATGCTCTATACCCAAGCTGCCCAACTTGTAAATGAGTGGAGAGGGAGCTGGAAGCTGCTGCTTGTGCTCTGCTGAGGAGCACACAGTGCATTAATACAGCAGGAGATGGGAACCACAAGTTACACAACATAGGAAAGCTTACTTCTGATATGTTTCCCATGAGTGGAAAAACAATTGCCAAAACACCTCCTAAAAAATTCATTTGCAAAAACATTAATCTGGTGAGATTAATATACATATAGATTAAATATATGTCTAGCTTTAAAAAAAAAAATACCATAATAGAGGGGATAAACGAAACAAAACAAACCCCAAACAATCAAGGCAGTGACCCAGCCATAAAAGAGAAATGGAAATGTCTAAGACAATGAAATTCAATTCATCACTGACCTTTGCCTGAATGAAACATTGGGAAATTTTGCTGGCTTAGGTGACTGCCAGCAAAAGGTGATTTAAAAAGCCTGATTGCTTATATAAAATATTCATATTTGGATGTGTCAGAGATCTTGCTCAGAAAGCGCACCTGGTGTTTCCAATAATGGAATCCTCTATTTCTTCACTTGCATAGTGGGTTTTTGTGTTGATCTCAAAGATGGTTGATCTCAAACGTCTTTTCCAACCTAGTTCATTCTGTGATTCTGTGTTTTGTTGGCTTTTTTTTTTAATGAGTCTCACATAATAATGATCCACAAATATTGCAGGTAGCCTCTCATTCAGAGAGTTAACACTGAATAGATTTTTAAAAAAATATAATTTTATTCAGTATTACCTAATCCACCAAGAGAAATCCCCAATTTTTTAAATAAATAACTTATGTTGGTGAGGTGTAACTGGAGCACATTAGATACTATCTTTTTCAACAGTTAGTCCACATTATAGATATAAAAACGTTTTTATAAACAGATATACTTTTTTCATAATTTTTACCAGAAAAAAGAAAGATAAATTCAGGTACTGAAAAAGCTAGAGTTGTATTTTTCATGGAAATGCTTCATTAAGCCTAAATTCAGAGATTCTGTGAATACTTTCAAGAGGTACTTAGCATTCAAAAGTCAAACTGTGACCATGAAATAGGTGTTTGGTGTCTATGGAGACCAAATTTAGCAAATCAAATTGGAATGTACAAAGTTGAAGACTGCCTTTTGAAATATTAGACTTTGTGCACTTTTGTTACATGAAGAAGGCACCATGCAAGTGGAAGGAACATAGTCCATTCCTCCTCATATCCCCGGCCCATCACCCTTGGCAGCAGATCATACACATCTATTATTAACACCTCTTGCTGAAGAGGAGGAGATGAAAACAGGACTTAGCTGCATATGTGCTGAAATTACCAAAAGGGGATTCTTGCTTCCTGTCTACAAAAGAATCCCTTTGATTTTTATGCAGTTATCTAATTAAATTTCACCATGCATATTAAGTTTTCGGATGTCTAGCTATTTTATGCTCAGCCCCGAATCAAAAGAGCACACATTCATAAATGACCCTTACGCTAAAAGAAACAAATCCAAAAACGAAGATAACGTTTGTTGTGCGTAAAGATATCCCCCACTCTAGTTGTTTCCTCAGTTCAACCAAGGAGAAGAGATCATGCACATAACTTTTAACTAGGTCACAAACTCTACCTTTCTAATATTTTATTCATGTGCCTTGTAAAGCAATGCACATTATTCCAAGTTCCAAGAGGAGCATCATGCTATGAGCAACAGCTCTTCATGAGCTCCAATATTGTGTTGGGATTACTTTATTTTAGGGATGGAGAGACAGATCCAATTTCTTCAGTCAGTGAGAAATAACAACATAAAATCAAGTTGTCAATTTCTTGACATACTATTTGCTTCAACTTATACTCAATAGTTCTTTGATGAGTTGGTGGATTACTCTAGAGGAATTGTCAAATGTACTTGTAAGAAGAAAATGCATCGTCCAAAGTCTAAATTAGCCATGAAGAATTTATACATATATTAGAAAATATTTAATGGTCATAATGTTTCTAGAATATATATAGAGAATAACTGTGTGTGAATTTTCAGCTGGGAGAGAGTGGATATCTTAACAAATTACATGACAATTCATCAAATACCACAGCTCTCTGCTCATTCACCTCAGTGTTTAAGCATGCCTGATCCTGCTTCTTAGGATCTTTACAATCTGATGTCTTCTTTCAGGCCAGCATTTGTTACACCCAATTCACTAAGATACAGAAATTCTATCTTGAAATTTTCTTTTTTCTCCCCTAGCTAGAAAATGCTGGATACCTATACCACAGTCAGTGCTGCTGAGAAAGACAAGGGTTTTTGCAGAGGTTAAAAGCAGGCTCTGGGCACTGAGCCAGCCTCCAAATGTTCTTTGCCCTGCTAAACTGTGTTTAGATTTGCTTTAAGAGTATGCACTATCCAGATAGAAACTCTTGAAATACCAGGGGCAACCTAATACAAAAAAAAAAAAAAGGGGAAGCAGCAGAAGAAACTATTTAAGAGCCATTTTTCCACTTCATTTGCTAACAGAATATGACTTACATATAGGTACTGGACCTGGAGTAGCATATACCTTTTTGAGTTGGATGTTTGCATTTGACTGCATAATATTTAATATCACACTAGACAACACATTTTAAGTTCTTCAAGAAAAAAAGTCAAGATCAAGTCTTGCTGGATGGATATAGTTGTAAAAAAGAACATCATGAGAGATAAAAGCAATGAATTATGAGAGTTATGAATTAACAGGTGCTTTTTTTCTTTTCTACTATCATACATAGATTTAGGTGTGACATCATACTCCATGCAAGTACTTGAAAATGTTACTGTTTCGGAGACGTCATGCAAAAAGGTTGAAAAAGGAAAGAAATTAAGGTCAGTTGACATAAAAAGAGAAACCTCAGGGTACTCAGGGGATGCAGCCCAGAAAAGAGTTTTTCCTGTAGACATGCTGCCTGGAGCAGCACAAGCTGCCAAGTGCCAGACCCATGTTGACCCACCAGAGCCAGTTGAGGAGCTGGAGTGTAGGAGGAGAGGGTGAGGGCACTGTGTTTGCTCAGTCATGAAAACAGAGGGGTACAGGGAGATCTACCCACTATCCCCTACTGCCTGCTGGGAGGGTACACAGACTGTCCTCAAAGGTCCAAAGAGAGGAAGAGGAGCATTGACCAGAGCTGCAACATGGGATAGTACAGCCTTATACGGCGGAGAAAACTTTTTATTTTCAGGGAAGTGAAACACTGAAACTCAAGTCCAGAGAGTCTGCTGGACTTTTATCCTTGGAGATGCTCCAAAGTGTCCTGTGCACGGCCCTGAGCAACCTGATCAGATGGGACTCGGGATGGTCAGCAGCATGGACTAGGTGACCTCTGCAAGTCCCCTCTAACCTACACAATTCTCTGATCGCATCTCGCCACCACTGTTTCAAGGATGCCAAAAAATCAAGTGTTCCTTTCTCTCACCCTCTCCTCAGCAGCAGCTGATCCAGACCTGGAAGGCAGAGTAATAAATAAGTATGTTTAAATTCATCACCATCTATATCCACCTCTTTCTATTTTTCCATGCTTGAAAGAGTAGAATATTTGCTTCTCAGTATGCACAGGGCATTTCTTCTGCTCTTTTGCTTTTTGCATCTCTCAGTGATTTACTTGCCAACAGCACACAAAACAGGACTTGAGAAAAATCAAGAAAACATGAGGAAGAGAACAAGAACCATGTAGAGAAAGAAAAGCATCACCTCTTCCTTTTTAGCAGCAGGCACCTGTAATTTATTCAGCAAGGCAGCAACTTAACAGGCAGTGCTGTGCAGGACTGCTTTGTGTACAGCATTAAGGAATCAGTTCAGGAAAGAGGGTGAGAAGGATAAAAAGCTGATAATGCCAGTGTTTAACTGTCAGTAGAGGCTAAGCAGAGGGCTGATGGGCAGTGCCATTCTGTGCAAGCCTGGCTGTCATGCTGAAACCATGGCCCAAATTCCCTGCATTGGTGATATGCGGGGACATACAAGGACATGCATGACATACTGGGACAAAACTAAGTGACAGGTATAACAAATGCTGCTATTTAGAAACTGTCTAATCAAAGGAGATGGTCTGATGCCCCAAAACATGTATTAGGCAGGGAAATTGCCAAAAGCACTCCATAAAGTTCTGTGATACATATCACATGGACTGAACTAGCCAGTTCAATAATGACGTGATCTGCTCCTTGCAGCTCAGAGAAGACCACTCTGAGACAGAACGTGCAATGATTTTGTCAAAAGAAAATAGAAGATATGTAGAGTAACATTGAGTTAGGCTGTTTGACTCTCCCCCATGTTTCTGCCAACAGTACAAGCAAGAACATACCCGTATTTGCAGTGATACAACTCAGTACTGGCATTCCCAGTTGACACTGAACAACAGTGATCACTGAATTAATTTTTTCTGTTTAGTGAAAGTAAATAATAGCATTATTAGCAACTGACAGAGGACAAACAAACTAAAGCAACTCAGCAAACCCACACAAAACCTGGGTAATTAAACTCCCATTTTTCACAGCAAGGATGCCTGGAATCTCAACACTGCAAAACATGTGACACATCCCCCATTCAATTTTTCTTAAATCAGCTCTTTTTCTTCACTATCCCCACCAAACACAAACTAGATTTTGAAAGGATCCATTTTAAGAGATAAGCCCAACCCTCTGGTACTTTGTCACATGGCTCCCAAGAAATCCTGCTGAGAGCTGTTAAAGAAGAAAGTACTCAAGTGGATTCTCATTTTAAAGATGTTCAGTGGAAGACTCAGCGGCGGGATTAACAGCTATCTTATCTGCTAGTTAATGCAGAGAAGCAAACTTTGTGCTCACCACCAGTGAACCTCCAAATGGCTTTGCATTGGAGTAAATGCTGTCCAGACTGGATGTAAGCCATGATACCAGAAATGTGGTTTATGGTTGGTGAGGTTTCCAGCCAGTATCTTTGCACTGCCAACAGCCTCTTCTTCAGTTCATTTTGTCATCTTATTGTCTATGCTGTCATTATTCAATCTATTACACCAGCATACCAGGAACCTGCTGCAAAGGAGTACTTATGAGGGTGGAAATGTTTAACTTTAAATATTTCCTATGAAAGAATAAATGCATACAGCTCCCACCTCTGCATCTTTGTTTTGAGGATCCAAGCATTATTAACAACTCTTTTGATAAGGAAACTATTATTGTTTTTACACAATAAGAAGTGGTGCTAAGGATTAATAATATATATGTAATGCTTAACAATTTCATAATGAACAACTTATTTGCACTTATAATCTATACCTCAGCTACAAAGACAGCACAGCTGCCTTCCACTAGTCACTACAGTCACATTGGTTTAATCCTACAATCCCCTCCACCAAAACTCACGGTAAAGAAATGTACAACCAACGTAAACTGCGTCACTTCTGAATTACTCTGTGAGTTATGGGAATGCCATAGCAGCCACAATTAACTGCAAAACACTACACCTATCCCAAATTCTCCTTCAGCAAACTGCATACCAGGGCAGCAATAGGTGAGGGGCAGCCAAAGAAGTGGCTGCCCTTTCAGCTGGCCCAGATGCTGGTGGATAGCTCACCTGTTGGATGAAAGCAGCTTAGAGTAGGATCATCCAGGGAAGGGGCTGTGTTACAAGAGCTCTCAGCACAGCCAACAGCTGCAGTGCTTGCTTTGCAAAGGTGCTTGCTGCTGTGACAAACTCTGGAGCATGTCGTGGGAAGCAGGAGCAGAGAGGAGCAGGACACCCCAGCCCAGCCCAGCGGAAGTGGAGGGCACTGTTTGCACTGCAGGCCAGCTCCTGTTCCCCTATCTGACAATGGCCAACCTCTTTGTCCCCTGGCAGTTCTGGGAACAGAGTATTGTCTTGTGAAATTCCAACACTGTTTTAATGATACCATTATTAGCATTGTCTTCAGACAATAAAATGTTCTGTCGCAGTTGCTGTGGGCTCGAAGCACTGAATACACACTGAGTCACCCCACATTAACTTAAATAGCACAACTGTGTGAACACATGTTCTTCAGTTAAATCTACACACACTGCAAAGTAAAAATAAGCAGATCTCCAAGGAAGAACTCACTTTCTACACAATGCAAAAGAACTCTCGCTGTGTGCTTCCACAATCTCAACAAACATGTGGCAAAAGGCTTAGCATGACTACTCCTATTTTCTGATCTGGTACTAGATGAGTATACAAAGCCACCCCCAAAGGGTTATGTAATTAAAAAATGTCTGTGACTAAACCTGGCTTTGTCTATCCCAGGACCTCCACAACACAAGCAGAGGTGGTACCCACAAGCAGCCACTGTGTCCCATGATGCCAACACAGAGCAGCTTCTGTCCTCTTCCTTTCCCTTCAAATCAGAACAGCACCTTCCAAGAAGAATAACTGCTCTGATGCTTTCTCACTATCTGTAATAATAAACCCCCTCATGTTATGTTCAGCCTCATTCAGAGGAGGAGATACCTAGAAGATTTCAAGGTGGAGCACAGGAACTGTCTACCCAGACATTGGCTCTTATCACAGGACTTGCTGTGTTGCCAATTCACCACGCACTGCTGATACCAAAGCACATAAGACCAGAGCAAACAACTGATCTGTGTTCAGACCTGTCTGTGCTTCTGTCCCTTAACTCAACTGTCACTAGGAATAGAAACTGAGGAAAGTAAGAGATTCTGTACTTTGAAATGAAACTACAGGAGGCACAGAGGGTTAAAATGAGCACACTATTACTTTTGTTTTACACCTCTAAAACCATCCAGAACAGTTCTCCTCACACCAAAGCTGCACAGCTGCTGGCAGACACATTATTTTACACTTCTTAAAACAAAACATCCTATGTCTAACAGTTCTAACATACAACCAGATATACACCATCCAGGTATCATCATTTTAATAGGATTTTGCTGTCATGCATGCTCAAAATATCGGGCACTTGAAAAACTGTCCTGCTTCATAGGGCATGACTTCAGTATGATATAAATTCAAAGGATGCAAATTGAGGCAAACAAAGCATTCAAACCACCAAAGATACCTTAATTCCCTTTCTCTAGGAGTTCTAATGTGCTCACCTGAAGGTCCTGTCCTGCCTTACTTCTTGCAGGAACTTCTCTCTATTCCTGTCCAGTAATTCTTTGTGGACAAGAACTATGAGAAAGGAAGTCCCCAGCTGCCTGGCAGCTTTAAGCCCAAGTTAGAAAACACAAGTAAATAATACAGCACACAAAAGTGTTCAAGGGAAGATCTAGCTATAGAAAAAGTAATACTAATAAAAAGCCTTTTTTTTTTTTACATAGAGTATATGTGAGGGGAACATAGTTCCACAACTCCCATAAATTTTTAATCTCTCCCTCTCTACCTCCAAGCAACAGTGCCTAACGTAAAGAAAAGCTACTTTCTTGCCTAACTGAGGAAACCTGTGGACCATAGCTTCTTACATATGCAGAATGAAGGCAATACTTAAATATCTGAAGAAACATTTTTTTTATCCCCATATTTGAATCCTTAATTTCTGCAATTGCCTGTACAGAACAATGAACAACATTAGCTAAACAGTCAGCAGTCTTAAACTTCACTTAAGCCCATACTGGAGCTGTCTGGGAGGAGCTGACAGCTGGCCACCTTGCCAGGGACCAAAGTGACAGGACAAACGATCTTTTGGAGCTGCTTTTATCCTACGCTGATTTCCCTTTTTATTCCTGGCAGGTCTCTTGTGCACCTGTGCAGTGCAAGCCTGGTTATCTCTGCCAGCCCAAAAGAGCACAGCCCAGCCCAGGGGTTCCTCCCAGGGGCTGGCTGAATGACAGACAAAACAACAGTGTGCTCTTGTCCAAAGCATCCACTGTGTGCCACAGGTTTTGTGACTGCTGGGGATCCCTTGGGTCCCTGTGACACAATTTATGTGCCAGCAAAGTCAACAGCTTCCCCCTCTCCTCCACCCAACAGCAACAAAACACAACATGCCCTGTGCATGGAAACAATGCTGGAACAGCAATGCCAGAGATATTTGGGACACCACAATCTGGTGAAGAAGGGGAGCCTGCTACTGTCACCTAACACTGATGAAAGCTTACCATACTCACTAAGCAAACTAATGACTTCAAGCCCATGGACAAAGGGGAAGGAGTAGGGATGAGAGAAATTTGTAGATGTTTACTCCCATGTCTCTCCTGGCCTTGAGTTTATGCTCTTGCATGGATTTCCTTCCTCCCAGATGAGGCCATTGAAAGCCTTGCAGGTCATGGTCAAGGCTGGTGTCACTCTTGCATGTAACAGTCCTCTCCTTCCAGATTAGACAAGGATTAAACAACAACTCCAGGACTGAATACAACTAGCATAAATTACAGAGCAGCATGGGGACTGGGGGAAATGTTAACACAGTATCCCTGAGCTCAAGTTCTCACTGTTCTTGCATCACTACTGCAAGGGAGGGAGGTTTCTGGGGCAGGTTGTTACAGCAGCCCTGCACCAAGATTGTCTAAATGGCAAAGTGCAGCACATTTAGCTGAGGGCTAACTCCTCCTGTAAGCCACTGCTGCTTACGTGGAATCGAGATGGATATTTTTAATCACACTTCCTAACTGTTGGCATCTTCCTAGCAGCTGCCAAAGCAGGTGAATCCTTCAAATAATAGCATGCAAAAACTACACAAACCCTCAAAATTTCAGGTCAGGCAATTTCCTCTCCTGCTTCGCACCCCAGACATTTCAAGCAAGGAGAGATGTGTGGTACAGAGGGGTAGTCTCCAGAAAAACTGACTTTCTGGGGCTTACAGCTTATCCTCTGTAGCTCCTGGAAGGCTTATACTTCAACCATGTGAAAATGTTATCACTTATTATTATACTATATTTCATGCTCAATATTTATGCCCTTTTCTCCAGTGCCAAAAGCTCACGTTGATACCTTAAACTTTACTGTGCAAATGCAAGACTTCTATTTTTGGGATGCCTTTTTATTTTTTCCCTTTCCTTTCTTGCCCCTCCTCTCTCAGATATGAAGGCAAGCTTTAAGATTTATTCAAAAATCCAAGAGCAATACAACCTTGCAACCTTGGAGAAAAAACATGTAAGATGACAAAATACCCTGAACATTAAAATATATTAAAAACACCATTTTTTTTTTATTTCACACATTCAATCCTAGAGTGATTTTTATTAGCCTACAGAACACTAAAGCCTTGTAAAGTCAGATTTACAACACAACTTGAAACAGCCCCATCTATAGCCTATGAAGTGCTGTTATAACACAAATTCTAAGTGTCAAACTTTAGTGAATTATGTAACTTAGCACTTCCCCTCTTTTTTAGCTATAATCTTATATGAAAAGCTGCTATCACAAAAACTGCCTAACCTTGTGTTGTAAGTATCTCATTATTTTATTTATCTTACAGCTGTTATGAAAGTAAAAGTGACAAACCACACATTAAATTGCTGATTTTGTGAACTGTTTTGAAAGCTTGAACTTTATTATGAGTTCTCGACTAAAATACATGGATAAAAGCAAAAGGACAAGATAAAACAGGAATGAGTAGGTAGATCAAAAAATCAGGTTTTTAAGTTTTATCTTGCAAAATGTATGGGAGGCAATAGTCAACAAGAAACATCTGCCAAAATCACCAATTTGGGCAGTATTTACAATAAAGAACTGCATATTCCTCCTTGGATTCTCTTAGTTTCTTGTAATTGCTTCAGGACTTCAGCACAAATATAGAGTATTCTGATTTTTGGGCACAATCTTTGGGTAAACCTTTTTTATTTTCTTCTCAGTAACTAAAAATAAAATTTACAAGTGTGAACATTTACCTAATTACAACAGTTCACAAAGTGAACAACTACTGCTCTTTCTGAAGAAATTTACGTCAGTAAGTATCCCAGACCTGCATGCATACATACATGAAGTACATAAAAGCAAAATTACTTGGAGTAAAAACCACATAAAATTGCTAAATAAATCTGTAAGTGCTACATTTTCAGTGAAGAACCACATTCTATCAATGCCACAGCTTTTTCATGTGATATCATGCATGCATTGAAAAGATAAATATATACCATGTTGATAGTGAAAACTTCTAGATACGATCATGATTTTTTTACATTACCTTCCTAATCCTTATAAAACTGCCTTTTTTTCCCCACTTGAATTCAGTTATATTCTTTCATTCATCAGCAGTAGAAAATAAGTAACTGAAATGTCAAATGTCACCATTAATACCAGTGTGCAAGAGAAAGCTTAAAACCTGACGAGATAATTAGGATTATAGAATCATTAAGGTTCGAAAAGGCCTCTAAGATCATTGAGCCCAATCTTTAACCCAGCACCACCATGTTTATCACTAAGCCATATCTCCACGTGCCACATCCACACACCACACTTCCAGGAATGGTGATTCCACCACTGCCCTCCTGCATAACCTGTTCAAATGCTTGACCACCCGTCTTCCAGTGAAGAAACTTCCCTAAGATCCAATCTAAAGCCCCAGGGTGGCAACTTGGGGCTGTTTCTTCTTGTCTTGTTACTTGGAAGAAGAGACTGACCCCCAGCCCATCACAAGCTTCTTTCAGGTAATTGTAGAGAGCAATGAGGTCTCCTGCCGAGCCTCCTTTACTCCAGGCTAAACAACCCCACCTCCCTTCAGCCACTCATCACACTGTGGCTCCAGACCCTTCACCAGCTTCATTCTCCTTCTCAGGATACACAAATTGGAAATACATGGGTTTTTTTCACATTACTTCTATATATGTAGGGGGGTGTGTGTGTGTGTCTCTACAGTATTTTTTTATATATTTTCTTCTGAGTGCCAGAAAAATCACTGCTTTCCTGCCCAGCACACTTCTCCATCTCCTGCAGAGAAGGATGAAGATCTTAAGCAAAATGTTATTGTTTACAATGAAAGAAAATTTCTGAAGAGTAAACAAAATCTACCTCCTGGATGAAGGAGATAAGAGTAAGTGGAAAATGTCAGAAATACTGTCAGAGAGTGAAGCTATTCATTAAAGATGTTATTTAGTTCCTAGATTAAAATATTGAAGAAGAATAGATGATAACCATTCCCCCCAATCACTCTGATTCAGAGAGGAGAAAAAAAATCACTTCTAGACTAACAAAAACTACAGGATATCAAATGTTGTCATCACATCTTGTGAAAACTTTTCATATTTTCTTCATGATGCAAATGAAATCTCCTTCTCTCCCCCCACAAAACCTTCTCTTTCAAGACATTTTCTGGATTAGCTCCAAGGGAAGGGAGAAGCACAGATGAGCTAAAACAAGTAACCCAGCTTATCAAACACACTGCAAGGCTGGATGCATATGGAAATGAAATATATTCACAAGCAGATAGACTAGATATGTCAGTATGTTTTTGCCATCTCTGATATAAAAATAGGTGTCAGCAAAAACCCAGTATAAATTCTTGCAAGTCCCTGCAGGAATGCTGCTGTTTTCCTCTGGACGGTTCAACCAGCACAAGCACTCAGAAACTTCTCATAATTAAGGAAAAAAAGGGGTGGGAGGGGATCCATCCCAAACCCTCTCTCCATTTGTGTTCAAAAGCCCTAGCAAAACCCCCTAAATTTTTCACATTAGTTGTAGAAAGGACCCCTGGGTGATCACCACTGACTCAGGGTTTGTCCCATGTACAAGAGGGAACAGGATTCCCTTCCTGAGATCCTGCTGCCATCACTGGGGCTCAGAAAAGAAGACAGGAGCATTTAGTGGCCTAGAAGCAAACCACCAAAAATGTATCTGCTTTCAACAGCCAAAGCAATGCAAGGCGTGCTCCTACAAGCTTCACCTTACAGAGGAAAACCTCCCTGGCTTTTTTCTGCTCTGTGTTTTTCTGTGAGCAGGCATCACAGCCGGCGTGTGCGGGGGCTGATGCCGAGCTCTCCTCAAACTGGCACTCCTACACCTTGGATGTGTTTGCCCGTGCTCATGCACGCAGAAAAGACGGTGGCAAACCGTGGCAGCCGTGACCTGAAGGAAGCACCAGGCACAGTCAGTCGGCCACCCTCTGCATAAATCAATTTATGCAGACTGCACAGATGCTCTCCTCCAGCACCACAATGAAAAAGGAGCTCTCTTAAAAAAAATTAGAACAAAAAAAAAAAAAAAAAAAAAGAAAACGAGAATTAGAATTGTTTCGCCTTCAGGCAGCTCTTGGTTTCTCCTCCCACCCAAAAAAAGCTAATGTGTTGCTTTTGTAAGCTATTATTAATTCCTATATACATAAATATAGCGATTTCATGCCTGTTCTAGAAAATTAACAAATTGAACTGCCAAAACACACCCCATGTATGACCAAAATGCAGTATCTTGTGTCTCACTCAACCTTCTCAACTACAACTTGTCTTCTTCTGCATTTCTTTCTCTTGCTTTCTCTTTTTCCCTCCATTTTGCCCCAGATTTCCCAACTACAATTTTAGTGGATTAAATTGGTGGAAATCTTGCTCCTGAACAAAATCACTTCTTGGTCTGCAACTGCAGCAGACAGACATGCTGCAGCCTGAGGATGCTGGATCAGCTACAGAGTATGGAGCATTTCAAATTTAGGTCACTTGTGCTGCTCTGACCCCAGCAAACAGCCATGGCGTGTTTTTCCACACTTGACTGTTTTCCTGCTGACCTGTGTCTCGAACAAGAGAAGTCCCAATGCAATTTAAAGAACAAGGTCAGCACAGGAGATACTGAATGCTGAATATGCCAGGAAAGGGGCAAAGTGACTGGGAAGAAGAATTCACTTTCCCAAAGTTTGCTGATGGAGATCGAAGGCACAAACACTAAAACTGCACGGGCACACATCCTCTGGCCGTGTTTGCTGCCTGCATGACTGGGGACCCACAGGGGGGACCGATGGCAGGCAGGAATTGTCACCATGTGAGGCAAAGCAGAGCTGAGCCAGCAGCACACATGATAAGAATTATCTCTGCTGGAGGCTGCTCGCTGCCGCGCCAGCACCTCGCCTCAGTGCTGACAAATGCTGGGGGGAAGCCGGCGCCGAGGCCAGAGCCCAAGGATGATAAATACGGCACCTCGGGCGCTGAGGCTGTCAAACCAGCAGAGCACCCACCTGGCTGCAAATGAGCCAGCCCCGCCACATTCAAGAGAGTAAAACTCCCTGAGGAAGTAGCTGCTTGCTGCAGGAAGGTGGAAAATGTAGTCAGGTCCCATGGTAGTGGAAGGTGAAAGGGAGAAAGCCCCAGCTCTCTTCCCTTGGGGCTCTGCTATTCATTGGAGGGTTGGAGCAGGCAGGGCAAGCTCCAACTGCACCTTTGTAACGACACCTACTCAAACTGCTTTCTACTTGCTGGACTCAACATTTGTGTTTACTCTTCTGTAGGTTTTTTTTTTTTTTTTTAAAGAAAAGGCTTATACACTTTGCACAACACAACAACTGTTTATTCAGACACAGTTGTTTCTGCATAACTATGGTGTTTAACTGCTTGGGAATCCAGAGGGGAAAACCTTAATGGACAGCAATACAAGCTATTTATTTTAGCTTGCCCCAAACTCTTATCCTACTGGTTCAAAACTGCAACATGTGGACATCCTCAAGCACAGAGAGCATGGGCAGCCCAAGGGAAGGTAACCTGGAAGGAACTTTGCCCACTGGCTATACCCTTAGACAAAGATTAACAGAGAGATCAACCAGAGAAGCAACAACTACTGAATACTCACCAGCAAATAAAGCAGCCAAGCTTGTCACTGGGCATTGCAAAAGATCCCCCTGGGGATCAAAAAAGATCCCTGGGATGCAAAAGGGGAAAACCAATCTAGACAGGCTCTAGTAGAAGGAGGAACTTTGTTTTAATGAGTTTTGGATAAATGCATGGGTTAGTGATGTTTTACCCAGAGGATGAAATAGTGTGGCCAGCAAGATTAGAGCAGTGATCTCCTGTACTTGGCACTAGTGAGGCTGAATTTCAAATCCTGTATCCAGTTTTGGGCCCTTCACTACAAGAAAGACATTGAGATGTTTGTTGGAGCACATCCAGAGAAGGGGAAAGGAGCTGCTGAAGGGTCTGGAGCACAAGTACTATAAGGAGCAGCTGAGGGAGCTGGGGCTGTTCATCCTAGAGAAAAGGGGGCTCAGGAGAGACCTTATCACTCTCTACAACCACCTGAAAGGATCTTGTAGTGAGGTGGGGTCAGTCTCTTCCCAGGTAACAAGGAATTGGACAAGGGCAAAGGGGCTCAAGTTGTGCCATGGAAGATCAAGATTGCATACTAGGAAAAAGAATTTTCATGAAAAGCACTGGAACAGGCTGTCCATGGAAAGGATCGAGTGGAGGTATGTAAAACATGTGGTGCTTAGGGACATGATTTAATGGTGGCCTTGGCAGTGCTGAGTTAAGGGTTGAACTTAGTGACACTGTATGTCCTTTGCAACCTAAATGATTATTCAATTCTCAGTTTTAAAGAATAGAACAAGTAGATGTGCCAGAACAGATCCACCTTGTGGGAATAAAACCCCCACACTTTATGTAGATGGAGATAGTTCACATGTAAGAGCTGAGAATGAAATTATATAGGGAAGAAAAGTCAGTAGCATCTCTGTATTATGAAAATAGAAAGCAGATCCATCATTGTAAGTAAAGTATGTATTGCCTAATTTAGTTAATAGGTTTTTAGAGAAACAGCCAAGTTCATTCACAGGGTATAATTTTTTTTTCACTGGTGGGAGATTTGCAGGAGAATCAGAGACAGGCATTGTTCTTATAACTTTCACTCGTCTAAAAGACTAACAAGCAATTAGGAATTACAAACATTAGGAAAAGAGACTAATCTTTTCTCCAGTCCTGTCAATTGAAGATTATTCTCTACCATCTCTTAGCTAATGGCTCGTAAGATCTAGAACTAGAAACCACAGGTAGTAGAGCCTTTTCCCAGTTTCTGCAGCAGACCATTCTCTGGATATAAGCATTTCCAAAATGAGTACTTTTAAGTTTTTCTGTGTTAATTCATGATTCTTGTTACATCACTTATATTGAAAGTTTCTTCTTCACTTCAATTTTGCCCTCACTTTTATTCCTCACATTTGTGCTTTTCTTTCCTGAAATACTTGAAATATTGTTGACAATACCTCCCAAGTCATAAAGCATCTACAGCTGACTGCCTAGATGAGGTGTCACACAGGAGAAACAGTTTGTTGCAATGCCAGTCAACATAAACAGGGATTCAACTTTCAGTGGGGTCAGAATCAAACCTTCAGAGCCACTACTCCCTCCTGCAGTTGGGCATCTTTATATGGCCAGCTGTTGTGAGGCTCCCACCCACTGTATTTCAGACCCATCCTGGTATTATTCCCAAGTATTTTATGGCATTACCCTTATTGAAGTCTCTCCACAACATGCAGTAGTTTCATTTGGGATACACTTCTGTAAAGTTAATTGCAGTTTCACATTTTGTTATGCATTTCTGACCTCTTTAGGTTCTTTTGAACTTTGAATATTTGTCCAGACATGTATTTTCAGCTCTCTATAATTCGAATGTCATTCATATAGCACCTGAATCCTCTCCATATGATGAGTATAGTTTAGAAAGGACAAAAGTGAAGCCTTTTGGAGAGACAAAGCAGGATAAAGTTTCTGAAGAAACACATAGATAAATCCTGTTTTATCATACTCCCCATCAGATTATTTTGTTGAAGTAATTTTGACTGGAAGTCCTAAAATACTGGCAGAAATGAAAAAGAACCTATTTTGAAGGAAAAAACCCCCGACAACCCAGAATTAGTTACATAAGCTTAGACTGACTTCTTTAATAAAGCAATGGGAAGCTGCAAACTGAGGAGAAGACATCAGTAACAGGCCCATGGATCAGAGACTATATTGCTGTATTAGAGAAAAATAGACATGACAGATGCCCACCTACTGGGAATACTAAATAACATTGCTGCTTAAAAAACAAGAAATTGCAGAAAATAATTCTTTATAGAGTTACAGCTAGGTTATTTTTAGCACCTGAGGAGATTTTTTTATTTGCTAGTCTAAGACCAACAGTGCCTCTGCAAACAAAATGCAGGAAGCTGGGGAAGAAAAAACATAGTTTGTATTGAAGACTTGAGTTTGGAAATGGATGACTGTTTTCAATAATTTTTCTGCAGCAGAAAATATTGAAAAGAAAGGTGATGTATGGACCATATGGCATACTAATTCCAGTTGTGACAACAACTCTGTTGTCTGTCTATCCCTTTGCTAGACTGAGAAAATGTGCAATTTGTGTCACTGACACCAGGAGCAAAGCCCAGTCTCATCGGGGATTGCAAATATGAATGTATAGGCAAATAAAAGCTTGGAACTGAGAACAAAAATTGAATGACCAGCCCTGCAAGCCACCTCCTTCCTGATGGGGAGCATTGCTGAGCATACAAAGAAGTAACAACTTCTAAGGTGTTCAGGGAAAGTAGGATAAACCAAACAAAAAATAACCCTGGAGCGAGGACGAAACATGCAGCTTTTGAAAAAGAGCATACAACAACAAAAAAATCCATACAATGTGCTTGGAAAAGAAGCCTGGAACATTCTCCCATAAATCCACCCAGTCTGTACTGCACTAGCACAAAACTGAAGTGTCAAACAGGTCACTGGCACAGGCGCTGCAGGTAAGAGCACCCCACCTTTGTGGGAAGGGACAGCCCCAAGAGCCGGGTGATACACCCATGTCTTCCTTCCAGGTGAAGGAAGGTGAAATTGGCCCACAAACAGGCTGCATCAGGATGCTGGAAGTGGATGTTTTGATTTGGGGCATGGAAAGAAGCAAAACAGCCTCTGCTTTCACATTCCGTACCGCAGCATGGCAGCAGGTGGCTGCTGCTGTTGGAGGGATTCGGCTTTGCCTCCCTGCGTTAGTCTCCTCATCCGGCAAGCAGGCAAACAGCACACTTACAGAAAACAAAACAAGACAAACAAATAAAATAATTAACCCTCCAAAACCCTCCCAAACAAAAAACACAACCTAAAAAAAACCAAAACAAAAAAACCCACAAAACAAAACCAAAAAAAAACCCAAACCAAACTCAACACAGAAATAAAAGAAGAAAGAAATCACCACCACTGCCCCCCCATCCCCTCCCACCAAGCCCTCTGAAATCAATTAGATAATGGTTATAAAAAATCACCCTAATCTATTCCAAGCTTGAAAAACTATAGGATACTGATTCTCTAGCAATTGGAGATGAGAAAAGGCTCTCAGATATCCAGAAAAATCATTTAGTAGCAAAGAGATATGGAACTGGACAATCTAAACAGGGTGTTTGGGCAGGACACAAATTCTTAAACTAAATGACTGCTGTCAATATGTATTTTTAGTAGGTAAATCCAGACAGACTTACAATTTTTTTTGTCTCTAGATAATTCCCCAATGTCATTGCTGCTGCTAGTGAGCTCTAAGGAGCAAAGCACATGAAAAAAGGAAATTGTTCTTGCTAGATAATGTAATTCAAACTCTAAATATTTATTTACTCTTGCAGGGGAAAGGGAGCAGCTGAAGCACAGCTGGGATAACTCAGCAGCACGAGCCGCCACGTGCTCCCCCACGCCATGGCCTCTGGCTGGGCCAGGAGGCTGCAGGAGAAGGGGGAGCAGAGCCAGGCTGGAACACACAGCTGTGGTCTCAGCAGCTCCAGCTTGCACTCTCCACCCAGCATGCACACTCAGCCTTAAGACATGATTCACCTTTCACCCATCCTGATGAGAGGAGGCTGGGTTCCCACCCACTCCATCCCCACCAGTGCTCCTCTCTGTGCTACATCCAGCATCAGTGTCCTTGGAAGGGTCCCACAGATGTGTGCCCCAACCTCACTCTGACATGTGGTCAAGAGAGACCAGCTTCCTTAGGTACTGTTCCAGAACTGATTAGTTACCTCTCTGACCTAAAATGAAGCCATTTTAGCAAAGTAGCACATCACCAGGACACTGAAGACTCTGTGTCTGGGCAGGGTCAAGCTGCCGAGAGAAGAGGCTTGGTGATGAGGATGGGTGGCTGCAGGCACCCTCTACAATTGAATAAGGCTGCTGGGATCTGTACTCCACTGGGAACATGGCTTTGCCTGCCTCTCATGTGGCAGCAAGACCTTTCTCTCTCCTCTGAAAAACCCTTGGGTTACACTGGTGCAGCTACTTGCAGAGGGGCAACAAAATTGAGATAAGGAAGCGATCCAGGACAAAAATAATGTCATCTCCTCAAAAGGAAGTAGGGAAGACAGGGAGGAAAAGCACAATTTGTAGCCTAGCTCAATTGCGAGTAGATTTATAACTGAGAAACATGCATGATTTCCTTTAGCTTAAGTCAGCTTTTCTTTAGAACTCTCAACTTTAACTACTTTGGTTAACTCATATGACATGCCTTGTTCACAGCACTGGTTACTCCTTTTAAACTCATACCTGCACAGCATTAATCCTGATGGGAAAATCTAAAATCCTGGCACAAACACAGCACCACCTTGTTTTGGTTTGGGGTGTTTCTCCCCTCGAGCTGCAGAGGAGCTCTGAATACAGGAGCATTCACTGCATGGTCAGATGAGAAGATAGAGCAGCCCTCAGACACAGGCTGAAGTTGCTCTGCTTCAGAGTCAACACCCTCTTGGGCTGGTATGGCACATGAACCATCTCCATAGTACAGAGACACCTGAGAATCTGTGAGCTGCATTCTGCTCAGAGATTTAACAGTAATCCTTGTGACCAGAAGGGCTCAAAATGCCTTTTACTTTTCTCCTTTTTCTCTTTTTTAATAAAAACTCCTGAATCTAGAACACCCTCATTTTGCCCAAGCTGATGTTACAACCTAATCCTGCTGTTGATTTCCAGGTCTGTCAATTTAATACCACTTTAAAAATTAAGATTAAAACCTACCTCCACTCCCCAAAAAGGGCTTAAGAAATTATCATGAAAGAAGTAAACCAAGTTGCTACAAAGCAGACTTGTTAAAGGAGATTATTGTTTAGTGAACTCTGTTTTAAGTGTATTTCTTGATATTCCAATCTTTTTGTCACTTATTTTCGGGCAAAATTCTTCTTTAGTTGGACTGCAGAATCAGTTTAACTGAGATCTAATAAACAGTGCTTATTTCCCATGCTAGAATTTGTTTTGCTTAACTGAGTTAGGCAAAGAAGTGACAAATCTAGTTGTGTACCTGCATATGTTGATGTGAAACAAAAGAAACATGGTACTTTCTAGTGTGAGTGAAGAACTGTTGCCAAAACCCCCTGTAATGAAAAAGACCATAACTTAGCAGCATCCCAGGGCTGTTCAGGCCTTGCTAATCCCACACAACTCCAGTTTTTGCCAACCTCAGCCAGAAACAAGGGCTCATGGCAGCCTTTGAGGGTGTTATGAGAACAGGTCCAAGGAATTGAGCCTACAAATTTCTCTACCACTTGGGAAGTTGCCCATGATGGGAAGTGTGACAGGCATGCTCCCTGCTGCTGGCAACTTTTTTTGGTTGATTATAAAGTGAGCATCATAGCACTAGTTACATAGCACTTCAACAGAACTATTCTTTTTCAAATACGCAGAAATTAAATGGCAGTAAACTCACTTGTCCAGCTATTCACAATTCAATTTTTGCCACTGGAAAAAATCTGTGACCACACACAAGCAAGATGATGCAGGACTTGTCAACAGCCAGGACTTGAAGTACAATTTCCAGTCCACACACAAAAAGAATGAAGAAAGTTCCCCTAATAACAGCCCCCTAAAGCTGAGAGACTAAGGAGCTACACTTAACATGGCCTTCACAATGGGACCTCAAGGTCCAATTCCAAGGAGAAAACAAAATGATTTAGTGAGAAACACTACAAAATCATTAAAATAAATCTGTTTCAGGTATTTTTAACAGTATAAGCAAATGTGGATACTAATAGAAATTTTTTTGGGAGGGGAAAAAAAGTCCACACGTATCTAGAGGGCTCATCCTAAACATTTAGCAGTTACTTTCACAATAAGTCTTTTCATGTTTTGGTATACTAGTGCAATGTTCGTGTTCTCAAAGCTAGCCTGAAGGGTTTCTAAATTAGTATGTCAATGTTACCATGGTAACATAATGTACTACCAAAATGGACCACTTTTTATACAGCCACTATAAACGAGTTAGTGACCAAGCAAGTTATAAAAACTCTTGCCTTTTCAGTTTTGGGGGGTTGGAGTTTTATTGGGCTTTTTCCTTTGTTTGTATTTGGTTCTTTTAGCTATTTAGGATTACTCTTGCTATTCCTACACCTTTTAAAAATATTGTTGAGAATTTGTTTTGTTTATTATGCAAGAATAAACAACAGAAATAGAACCACTACACCAGCAAAAAAATCAGCTCTTAGGACTCACTAAGGGTAGTTGTAGTTTCAGTTCCCAGGCATATAAAGTTCTAACACCCCACCTTTGGTTTTACTTTTGCAGACTGCTCTCAAACAGAAGACATTCTTTAGTTGTCACAGCCCTATCTAAAACACAGTGACATGTCACTCTCAGAGCTTCTTACATACCAGGATCCTTCCCAACATGCTGTCTCTGATACCCTGGGGCATATTAAATGGCACTGGATGCCCTAAAAATCAACCTGCCATCCTTGATCAGACAATCTTCAAACTGAGAATACTCAAGTTAAAAACATTCTCACGTAAAGTTCAGTGTTCAAAAGACATCATCTTCATGGTCATCACATCCACACAGACCAGTGTATCTGCCCTGCATTCACACAAATTTGTTAAGCACATGAGTTTCTCTGTATCTCCAAAAGAACACCATCACTCCAAGAATAAATGCTCTCTGTACAGCAAACCCTCACCAACAAGGGCCGCTACAGGATCCCATGTGGACAAGGAGCCACATCCATCCAGAAAGTTTTCATGCAATGGTCTTTATTCAAATATCTTCAAGTATTTTAATTAAAATCTTGAAGACTTGTTTTTGGATATTTTCTATTAAGAGACAGTATCTAATTGTATATTTTTTGTATCATAAGCCTGCTGTAACAACCTCTTTGGGGCATTCCTGTGGTCTTGCTGTTTATAAAAAGAAGTCAAAAAATATTGAGATAATATGAGCTTCTTTCTGACTCTAGTTGTGTTGAAATGAAAGAGGAAAATAACAGTCATTCGATTATGGTTGTGTCAATAAGAGCTTATGTATTGGTTTACAATATCACTTGCCAACAGCTCTGACACTCTAAGTTGATCTCTCAGTTCAATAAGTTGTCAAGTTAGATACACTTTTGTTATGAAAATTAATAAGAATGTTTGCTTCCTTTATTAGTGTGAGAATTCCCTACTTTTGGTCTAGCTGAGTAATTTTTATTCTTCTAGACAATACTGCCATTTATAGTTGAGAGGTAATGCCTAAGCATATTTGATTAATCTACTGAAAAAAGTTGCTATAATTTATATTCCTTTCAGAAAGCTGGAGGAGAAGGAGGAAACAGTGTCCAAAGATACTATGCAAGTCTTTCCAAGAAAACTTGGAAGAGCCCATAATTGCTCCTCATCTTCCTTTGCCCCATGAAACAACAGTAAAGGACAGAGTACCATGGGATTCCAATCCCACTGCACCCCCAGCTTTCCAAAAAAATCACATCTGGAAGATATAAAGGGGAACAACAGTCAAAATATACTATATATATATACACATATGTGTGTGTAGTGACATATGTACATATGTGCATACACATAATCTAAGTATGCATATACAATGCAACAGTTTAACTAACTCGTGTGATTTCCAGTGTGGGTGAACTTACTTAGGTATGAGTAAT
Organism: Sylvia atricapilla; assembly: GCF_009819655.1. NCBI lineage: Eukaryota > Metazoa > Chordata > Aves > Passeriformes > Sylviidae > Sylvia > Sylvia atricapilla. Next base: position 114,986,519 of record NC_089140.1, on the reverse strand, counting down.
TTTCTGCTGTAGGGATGGAGTCTGGAGACTACAATCTTTTCAAGAAGCAAATGTGCATGAATGAGCCACCAAAGTGAAATTACACATAAAGCTCAAATCATTGTCCACCTTCAGTCAGCTTGACTTCCTAACTGTAAATGGCTGGTTTAAAAGGATTGTCCAGTCTGCAATATACTGCAATGATTTGTGTCTGTGGCTTCCTCTTCTACCGTTTACAGCTTTTAAGTTATAACTAAACCAAAAGGTGGCTCAGGGATTTTCCATATAGAACACTGAACACATACCCGAACAAAAATTTTAAAAATACCACAATCTTATTTTTACTCTCTAAAAAGTACAAAAGTGTTGTGTCTGCAAGTGTTCCAAATGTCACAAAAAACCCCCAAGTTCAAAGGGTTAGCTTTTGTACATTAGCATTAGCAATGTACAAAGCATTAGCAATTGTACATTCTCCTATTATGTTGAAAAGATGCAGTGTGAAAAATCCTTTAAGATAATCTTCTCCGAATCATTAATTCCCTCCCATTTACATGAGAAAAGAAACACCAGATCTTTTTACACCGTTTGTCACAAAAATCACAGCTCGGGGTATTTCTCACTAAACATTGAGGCCTCACAACCTGGTCTTTTCCCAGCTGTTTTGAAGGACAGATCCTTACTTTAGAATTCTCTCATTTACATCATTAAATAAAATAATCCTCCCTCACTCCAGAAGTCAGAACAGCTGCATCTTAATTGGAAAGAAAAACCAATAAGGACCAGAACCAACAACTGTTACTGCAAACTAGTGGCTCTGAATGCCAAGCAGCTGCCTTTCTGCCAAAAAACAATACATGACTTGTAAAAGTAAGGTGCTTGAAAACAAATCAAATACCAAAACTAAGCTACTGCTAACAAGGACATTGTATTTTAGTGATAAAAATGCATGAGACACCAGCCAATTTCAAGCTGCAATCACTTGAACATAATCCTTACATATAAGACATCGTTTACAGGAAATAATTTGAAATACCAAATGTAGAACTTATGACTTAATAGATGGGATGCCAACTGCTAAAACAATTCACACACCTGGTTGTTTTCATAGTATGCAACTGATGAAGTGGTGTAAAACTTATTTTCAATGATGAGTATGCTGAGAGCATACCTGTCCTTTGAGGGTGGGGAGCACTTTTGGATCATCATCATCAGACCTCTCATGTTATGTCCCTTCGCTGCACAACTGTCTTCCTCAAAAGACCAAAGTTTTCCTGGAAAATTTCACTGCTTGTCAGAGGAATGTCTAAAATACAGCGTCTTCTCTTCTCTTGAACAATATGGCAAAAAAATGGAACTGCTGTAGCAGTGTAAAATAGTTGTGAATTTGCAAGTGGAGCACAGTACAAGCCTGGGTTCTACTCCATCACCTTGGCCATGATATGTGGAAGGAAGGAGAGGGGCTTCAGTGCAGCCACCCCAGAGTGCTCCTCACTCCCCCTCTCCTCCACTGCAAAAACAGTCTGTGGGTAAGGAAAAAAATCCATTTTGAAGTGTTTCGCAGTTGCTTAGCAACTACTACCAACCCTTAAGAGATTTCAGTCAATGGACTGGCACATCCACCTCTCAACATACCAACAGGTACATAAGGAACACACCAGCTCAGCCTCAGGATGGCCCCAGCCACAACAGCAGCATGTCCCTCCTCATCTTTCAAACCCACTTCCAGCTGCTGCTTTCTTACACATTCCAAAACCCCCAGAACCAAAGAGAGGCACAGCAAAGCACCCATGTGCTGGTGATGATTTTTAATTGTGAAGATGCCAGCTACACCCTTTCCTCAGTGACCACATACATACAAACCATGACTGCCTTAAAAAGCAATTGAGGTTGAAAAGCTGTCCCTGAACTTGCCCTCCTGTGGTAGAGACCAGGTTTCTTCCCAAGCCATTAAATGTATAGGCAGTGACCATTACAGGCATTCCCACGCCTGTTATCAGTTTCGGTGGGAAGCAGTGGCCAAATTGCATAAAATTTCTGGCCTTTGTGATCACACCCTATTGCCAGGCCAAATGTTTTTAGATTTTAAAACTTTATAGATAGATAGATACAGATATATGCATGTGAGGATGCACAGACTTTAGTGTGGATTAAAGATTCTTCCACCACTCTTCTGTAAACTGGCATTAGATGCATACAATCTATACAAACTATCCTGGAAAAAGCACTTCATTTTTTTAAAAATCCTTCACTCCACAGAAGAGTACATACAGAGGGAAAAAGGGACAGTGCAGTAAAACAAATGACTTTATCAGTATAGGAAACGCTGCTAACTAAAAGTAAAAATTTATGCTGGAAATTAAAATACTTGTAACCAGAACAGGAGTTAGGTTCAGAAGCAGCTATCCAAGTATAGCAACACAGCCACATAAAAGCCATGCATCCTGTCCCTTCCACAGCTGGCAGAGAGGAAGGCTCACCACCACCCAAGTTGGTTGGAGAAGCCATACCCACACCTGCCCATTTCTCTTCACTGACGGCAATGGCACTGTGTCAACAGGACTGGCTTAGCCCAGTCAAGGGGATTCCACTCTAGAGATGAGCTGTCCCAGGGTGAGGGGCTGCAGGGGCCATTCAGGGACCCCTGCTTGTTCCAGCTTCCCCCACTGCAATCCAGGCCAGAGATGGGAACTGCTCAACCCTAGTGGTTTTGTTAATTTTCTGTGATTCTTAATGCTAACTGTGAACTTTTCTCAGGTGTTACCTTTATACTAAGATAACTTCAACAAAATGTTGCCCCTGTGGTAAAACCAGAAGAAATAGGCCACTATACTTCTAAGACAGAGAAAGGCTCAGAGTCCATTTGAATTTCAAGGTACATCTTGTTTCCCATACTTGCTTTAATCCTTAAACCAGGAAATTCCTTGATTTTACTCTGTTTGCTCCCTCCTTTAAACTAGTACCCAGTACTATTTGAAAACTTATCCGCCCTAATTTATCACCAGTGACTTTCACTTATGAAAGTGTGGTGCTACCAAGTGGATCTGTGATGGTATTTCACAAACAACTCACTTGGCAACTCCAAGGGACCTGTTACATTCTTTATGCTTGTAATTCTCCCTATAACAAAACAAAATAATACTTCCTTAATTATTAAGAAAGGCATCTCTCATAAGAAACCTAGTAGCAGTAAATATTCAGAAGTTTTTTTTTTTATTTCTTTCAACAGTGTCCCAGTGATTTTAATCACTGCACTTCCAGGTGTTTTTATGTGAACACTGGAAACAGTGGTAAAGGCCTCAATAAATAGGTTTAGTTGTGGGGTCTTCGGTGGTGGCTTTTTTTTCTCCTTTGGTTGTTGTTCTCTTTTTGTTAACAGTGACCTCACAGCAGCATTGCCAATTACCTCCACTGGAAGCCAGTGCATGCAGCACAGTTTTGAATAATCTGGCAAACAAAACTAGCCATAAGATTTTCAGGCATCTTTTAAAAAAACCCACCACCAAACCTGAAAGGACAACAACAAAACCCCCACTGGTTTTCCAGAATGGTGTTAAAGAGAGTTAACTAATGCTTGGAACCATGACATGGGTTTGACCATGTCGCTCCCATTTTGTTCGTAGCCAGTGGAAGAGAAGTGCAATAATTATTGCAATTCCTGGCTCTTCAAGGTAGGTTGCATCTCCTCTTCCAGGCCACAGTGCAACCCTCAAGTCTTCCAAAATGTCTCCCTTTGTTCCCACAGCCACCAGACATGCACAAATCATTTTGGGATGCTCCAAAAAGCATATACTCAGTTTGTTTAATACCTTCAATACCAAATAGCACCATAACAAGTTGTATTTTTTTTATTATTATTCTTTAGGATTTCCTTTATCTTGTATTAACACTGCACTTTATCTTTCTTCCCAGGACAATTTGCTTTTGTAACTGATGGTATTTCTCATTGCAGACAAATCCATTCACCTAGAAATGCCACTAGACTAGACTTGTTCTCTGTAATCAGTGATACCACAGCAAGTTTCTGTCACGTTACAAGCCTTTGCCTACCATCTGCACAGAAAACTCTTCCCAGCAGATATGATTCTGCAGATGCAATGCAAACACAAACACAGATATGATCTTTTTCTAGGTCTTAATTGAAATGTTACTAATACTCATTTTGCAAGATTGCCTAGTGATACTAGGTAAATTAAGAGAAGACCATAACACAGTGGAGCACACTGAATTTATTTAAACAGTATTAGCTCTTCCCAGGTGAAAAGGATGTAAAACAAAGCACAAAGATTACTGTTTGGAAGTGTAATGATAAGGTGACTTAGGATAGCATTATGGAGACAAGAAACCAAAAATTTTGGTAATAAATGGAAGATGACAGATAATGTTAGGATATCTTACCAAGAGTTTCAATATTGAGTACAACAGAGAAGGAACCAACAAAAGATGTAGAGACAGATGATATGATCAAAGCCACAAGCTTTGGGAAACATTCTCTCAAGCAATATTCAGAACTGATGTAAGTGGGACAAGGCTGCTTTCATCCAGGCTAGGAAAATGACAACAGAGTATTTCAGTAGTAGGATAAGACACATGGATGGCAGATTTCATAGCACGGGCAGACAGAGAAGCCCACATATCAGACATGCTACACTGGGAAAATCTTCAAGATATGGGCTTGTGAGGGCCTTGAAAGAAATAAAATAGGGGTAGGAAGGCTGGGCCTGTTTTTATTCCACTGGTATGGTATGTGGTGAGGACTGCTTTTGTCTACATCTCTATTTTTCATAATCATTATTTTCATTATTATTATTATTATTATAAAAGATTAACATGTTGAAGGCAGGAAGAAAGAGATATTTCTGATTCAAGTGGATTGCTGAATTTTTACCTTATGGAGAATTTATAAAAATGGTTTAAGTGCTGTTTTGTCTGGAAAGATCATCACAAAGGCTCCTTAAGGTGCAAGGCTCTCAGTAGACCAACTTAACAGAAACTGTACTTCCTACACAAGTGACCTTTATTGACAAGAAATACTAAGACACTTCAGGGGTTTAAAAGGCTCTGGAAGCAAATTAAAGATTCCAGCTGAGCAGAGGACAACGTAAAAGGGACATTAATGCTAACCCTGTTTTCATGTACTTAAAAATTACAGACAAACCCCATATCTATACAGAAATGAAAGTTTTAATCCAACTATATTGAAGGCAACACAAGCATTCAAAACTTATGTAGTCTATTTAAGGACTTAAGTTTCAAGGGAGAGTACATTTAAAGAAGTACAAATCACCTCAGGTGACAGCTTATGTGAAATAAGGAAATCCCCCTGGAATCCAAAACTATGCTAAAATCATGCTAGATGCAATGGGGACTGAAACAGAATTACACTTAGTATGGCTTTTCTCTTTGAGAAGGAAAAATGCAATTACCTTTTTTGAGGCTGTATCAGCTCTGCATTAGTAACTGGGCCACCTGACTTCTCCCACAAGTGTAAAAAATTGAAATAAACCAGTAGTAAAAATTCACCTAATCTATTGTTTCTCAGTCTTAGCAGCTTATTTTCTAAACACAATAAGCTATTTCATTCTGAAGACAAAACTCAAATGGAGTCCCCAAAGGCATCACCATATCTGAGTTTCTCTCCTCTTTACAAAAACACTCAGAGCTTCCAAAATTTTCCACAGCAGAGCAAAGGCACTGATGCAGTAGTGCAAGGTACAGAGCCATGTTTTGATTGGTACCTCTGGCTGAAAGAAACCAAACATTGCAACAATCTCAAGAAGTCACACCTCTGTCACAGTGCTCTACATAAGAACCCCTGGTGCACGTCTGCCTTGGTGGAACTTACAGTTGTTTCATCAGCACTGGGCTCGGTGTGACAAAAACCTCAAACTGGCAGAGTTCAGGAAGAAACATCCTAAAAACAGAGCGCATCCAACACCTTCACACTTACTGAAAACTCCTTTCCAGCTGTGAGGAAAAGCAGGCAACTCAAAAGCAGGAAATGTTGAAGGCACTATTGCTAACCACATTTTGAAGGTCTGATATCAAGTTCCTAAAGAAATCCCAGTAAACTCCAAGTAAACTCTTCCTCAGAGAATACCATGTAAATGCTCCAAATAGTTGAACAGAAACCTCTGGCAATTCCACTGTCTCTTCCATGTGGAGTTTAGAAGGGCAGAACCATGCAAGCAAGCAACAGTCACACTGCTGGCAGCACCGAGCCGACCTCTGGCTTGCAGGGCAGCTTCAATTCCAGGCAGGCCCCACTTCTACTGAAGAATGTCACATCATACATGTGAACATTTCCAGATATATCATCAAAGGAAGTGAAAAGCAAGTTTCACACTTTAAAGTATGAACAGGACTTTTTCTTGCTGCAGATGGTCTAACAGTCCTTGAAATGGAAAATCACAGCAAACATGAGCATTATAGATTTGGGAAGAAAAGGGGCTGGGGGACAGAGAGAAGAAGGGATGATTAAAAACACACAGGCAAGGAGGTAAAAAAGAGTAGGGAGGGGAGACTGGAGATGTCAGCGCAAACCCATTCGTTCTTCTTGCATGTTTGTGATACCTGACAAGACAACTTCACTGCCAATGGATACCTCTAAATGATTTTCAAAGGACAACTGCACTGACCCAAGAAAGTAATTTATTCAAGTGTAAAAGGCGTATCTGCTAAATTAAAACAAAAGGTACATTTCATAAGGATTAAAGTGTTTATCAGATTAATTTTTGAAAATTCAATAGCAAAAAGTAAAAGTTCAAAATTTTCAAGTGGCTGTGATAGAAGCTGGTGTGTTAAACATGGAGCTAGGCAAGCTCTCAGAACTAGAGTTCGGTTTCTTTCACCTTCAAAACAGATTTTATTACTACTGTTGTTATTTTTGCAAGTACATTTCTAAGAAGTTATTTCAAGACCTATGAACAAGCAAGAAAAACTAAATGCCGCACCATATTTGACCATGAAGAGTCAGAAGAGAGAATCTGGCACTGCCATTTATTTAAACAAATAGAAGTCCAATTGGTTATGGGAAGAAAGGTAATTTTTTTCAACTTTATATATAAAACCTCAAGTCTGAATGCTTTGTTACTTATCTTGGCCAAGATATAAACAAAGAAAATCTCTTCAACTCCAAACAACACAATGGTCATCATCTAAAGAAGGGGAAAATTGACTTTTATGTGGTTGAAAAGGAGAAAGAAAATGTGTTAATAGTATAAGGCAAGATTCATGGCTGTGAAGGGACATGATGAAGAATGGTGGAAGTGTCTCCTTTTCCCCAAAAAGTATCCAATTCACACTACAAAGGATGCTCACAGGCAGCTTCCTCCAACACTACCCCGCAGAGTCACCTGTATGCCAAGAGACTACATGTAAGTTTAGCAGTCAGCTTTGTCCAGCTTTCTAGTTTTCAAGAACACCATAAGACAGCCAGACACAGCTGTGGGCTGCAGAAATAGGGTGAATACCAGCAAAGCTGTAATTACACACATGCAGGACTCAAAAAAGTATTTGAAAAAATCCAAAATATTGAGTGCTCTATATAGATACATAAACTCAGGCCAGTTTTTATGTGTTTACTGCTTAATTTGGAGCTACTTTTTTGAGAAAGAGGAGTCTAGCTGAGAATGAACCTCCCTGTTCTGACACAGAGTCTTTTGCTCTCTGCTTTCTCTCCTCCAGATCTCCTCTTGGACAATTTGTGCCCACTTACACTCAATGCGCACCAGAACAAAGATAGAATTATGTGTAAGTAGTGCCCAAGAGAAATCAACTAATAAAAATAAAGCTTTCTTTAAAGCAATTTCATCCAGCATTTTTTTACTGTATAGGTGTAGCATATTTATGGGGAAGGGAAAAAAAACTCAATGACTGCATAAAGCACATGTGGCCTATATGAAATAACATTAGAATATTTTAAATATATATACATAAAAAAAAGCATTCTACTACTCCCTTTTCCATCTCTGATATTCTCCACCTTGTGCTAGTTTTCAAGTATTTCAGTGTTTGGAGACTGCTAGTAACACAGTCAGAGAACAGATGAGGCTGGAAGGGACCTCTGGAGCCTTGTCTAGCTCTAGCTCAAGCTGACAGCAGGGCCACCTAGAACAGGTTGCCCAGGACCACATCTCAGTTGGGTTCTGAAAAATCTCCAAGGATGAAGACTTCACCACCTCTTGGAGTAACCTATGCAAGCATTTAACCCTCCTCAGAGTACAAAAGCACTTGCTTAATTCCATTTAAATGGAATTGCCTGTACTTCAGTTTGGCCTGTTGCTTCGTGTCCTGTCAGGGAAAAACCATCGAGAAGGCTGAATGTTCTTTACTTCCCCCCAGGTATTGATACACACTGAAAAATCAATAATTAATTTTAGTGATAAGCAGGGGAGAAAAAATAAGCTCTGTGTAGGATCCTAATGCTTCCAGGACTATTTTCCACAAAGCCAGAAGTAAGAGTAGTCAATGGTAACCAATGGTAATTCAACACCAGATGGATTTAGTATCTGTAATGTTTTCTAAGAATGGATATGTTTTAAGAGTTAGTTATAGACATGCTTTTGTTGCAAATTTAGGCTTCAGAGTTGCAAATTTAAGCTTCAGTACTTCATGCTGAAATAAAATATGACAGTATAAGTTGTTTTGTAGCATAAGGAAGGAGAAAAAACTTGCAAAAACCTTGTCTCTTTAGGGAGTTCAAAATCAGAGTTGAGAGTAAAGAAGGATCCCAGTTTTTCTACATATGCCATAGTCCTCATCACGATGAAGAACCCAAATCCTGTATACTTTATCACAGGACACAAACATAATCTGCCTGGCTGTTTTTCTGTGAAGATTTAATGAAGGCAGTCTGAAAAACTCCCTCCCAGTGGACAGCCTGTGGCAGGACCCTTTAGGCACCCAGTGCAGCAAACGTGCCAACTGCCAGCAAAAGAAGAAGAGCAAAATGTGACTTTAAGGCAGTTAAGTACCCACACATCTTGGAGCCCTGTAGGCACCAGTGGAGCTGTCAAAATTCAGGTCAGTAACGTGCCACAACTGTCTGACACCTTCAAAGAGCAGGAGGAGCAGAAGCAGCTCCTTGGGTCAAGCTCTTACAGAAACAGCTGGTGTGAGGTACCTGCAAGAAGGTATGACAGAAAGGAGCCCTGTTTGCAGAAAGTGGTCAGCAAAGCTCATAAATCACTCAAGAAAGGCCTCATCTAGAGATGACAGGAAGATGAACAGAGATGCTTGCTTTCAGTAAAGAGGTAACTGGCTGAGAGAAAAAAAAGCAGATATGTCAGACCTGAAAAGGTCAGGGGCATGATTTGTATTTGTCAGAATGAGCTTTCCAAGCAGGAGTCAAGGACATCTTGCTCCAACAAATAAATACATAATAACTTAAAAAATCAAGCACCTTCTGTAAGAGAACTCGCATTGTTCAACTGTGTGCCATCCTTGGGTACTTCTGCGTAAGTAATATTTTTGGATATTGTGGTTTAACTCCAGTCAGCAGCCACTTGCTCCCTCTCCCAACCAGCAGGATCAGGGAGAATAGGAGGGGTAAAAGTTAGAAAACTCATGGGTTGAGACAGGTACAGTTAAATAGGAAAAACAAACCAAGACATTACTTTGCTGTTTCCCATGGGTAGGCAGGTGTTCAGCCACCTCCAGGAGAGCAGGGCCCCATCACATCTAACAGTACTTGGGACAACAAACACCATCCCTCCAAACAGCCACCCTTCCTCCTTCTTCCCCCACTTTAAATACTGAACATGATGCCATATGCTCTGGAATATCCCTCTGGTCAGTTTGGGTCACCTGTCCTGGCTGTGTCTCCTCCCACCCTCCCGTGCACCCCCAGCCTCCTCACCAACGTGGCAGCACAAACAGCAGAGAAGGCCTTGGCTCTGTGTGAGCCCAGCTGAGCAATAACAAAACCATCTCTGTAATATCAGCCCTGTGTTCAGCACAAATCCAAAACACAGCCCCATACCAGCCACTGGGAAGAAATTCAATTACCCCAGATGAAACCAGCACAGATATCCACCTCCCAAAAAAGGGGGAGGTGGCCGCAAAGATGTCAAAGAGCCCAAGGTTGAATGACAGGTAGAAGCTGAAGGGCAGAAAGAGGGATTAGAGAAAGTGAGGGAAAAAAGAGTAGATATAAATGGGGGAAATGGAGCAGACAAATTTAGAACAGTGGTGGCAAAAAGGAGAGGAGAACTGTGGTGAAGAGAAACAAGAAGCACAAAAACTCTGGAGGATAATGACATCACCATATTCAGAGGTCCTCTTCTGCTGCACCCTCCACAGTACCTGTATTTCACAGAAAATTTATAGCAATTGCACAGCCCCTGCCAGACTTTACCCAGTCCCTAGAGAGCTAGGGGCCAAAATAGAAACCTCTGCACTCCACAATATGGTAAATAGGGGACACCACATGGCACAGAACCATGGATTACAGTAGGGCTGATGTAACAGTAATGGAAGCGGAAGGCATATAATTTATCATGTCCCTCACACATCTCCAGACTAGACTGCTGTTGTAATGTCACAGTAGAAATACAAAGCTGCACACTCATTTCCAGATGACTGCAATGCCCAAAATACCCAATGACAATTATGACATTGAGACAGAAGGAAATCATCCTTACCCCAGGAAGTTTGTACTGGAAGAGATTATATAGACAGAAATAGTTACAGTGATCTTATATTTTTCACTCTTTGTAAAGACATTTGCAGTGATGGTTTATAATCCTAAAGCACAGACTGTTCAGTCTACCTTGCAACTCCACAGTTTGTGGTCACATAAAAGATAATTCATCTTTATTGTCTCAATTTCTCCCTTCTACTCTAGCCTTTTTCTGCCTAGATTATACAGGCAGGAAACATTTTGGCACAGACACTGTATCATATTGTGCTTTTGTATTATAGGCCAACACACCACATTGTATTAACATCTCTCTTTCAGTAATATTATATACAAAACCAGACCTTAAAAAACCTACTTATACCCATGGGCTCTAAAGGATCCTAAATAGATGAAAGAGCCAAATGTTCACAAACTTGTGAAAATGCGGATACCACTGCAAATCTAGGTGTATTTCTGTCCAGTTAAACAGCACCAGTAACATGTACAACTCTTCTGATACATTGCATTACTTTGTTACAGCACTGTTTCTATAGACTTCCTAATCAGGAAGCAGAGTAACCTTTGGTTTAGTCTACCATCTTTCACAATGTTAAACTCTCTTAAAAGAAGAGCAAGGATTTAATATCCTTCTTTGCCATTAACTAAGGTTTTTGTATTATACACATTCAGGAGGGCATGGATGATACAGTAAAATTATTCCACAATACCCAACAGATAAGCAGCCAAATAAGTAGATGGCCATAGGATCATCATCATTGTATAGATATTGTTTAAATTAATAAACCAATAGATTACAGAAGCATGCAACAGCTACACAGAGGGCACAAACACAAATAGCATCTATTATGGAACAGACAATTAATGTTTAAAAAATTTATATATGCGTAGTGAGGATTGGGTTGGATGCTCTAGGTGCTTCATGGAAAGATGCAGAAAATATTTGTGCCTACAGGTGGCTGAAGTACATCCATAAAAGACAACATGAAATTAAGACAGCAATCTCATTACCAGGATTATGCAGACAATAGCATCTAGGATTACTATTTGCTGGCTGTATTCTGCATTTAATCTATCAAGTCACACTTAATATTGCAGGTAATACATTTAAGAACAATTTAAATTAATCATAACAGGAGATTAAGTGCAAAAAATTAATATCCATTTTGCTTTTAATTCCCCATACCATTGTGAGAACTGCAAAAAAGAGCCACTTTCACTTCATGCTCTATAAAACACAACTCTACTCTTAACATTGTAAATGTCTAGCTACCCAAAGGTAGACGTATTTCATTGATCCAGTCCCTAAATCCACACGGTTAGTCCCCAGGGTAACTGGCGCCAGGCAAAGAGCCCTGCAGGAGGGGAAGGCAGGGCAGGGCAGACGTTCCCTGCCACCAGCTCTCCTGTGCCCAGTCCCAGGGCATGGGAGGACACATGTCCCTGAACAGGAGCAACAGCTGTGTGCATACAAGGAACATTTAGGACCCCCTTTAAACAGTGCTGCTGCATCACTGTGGGAAGAGCATCACAACTATACAGCCTTCCCAAGCTCATGCACACTGTGCTGAGCCCACAGAGGAGATCACCACCAAGGGCTCATCCTGCACCTTCACACCACCCAGCCTAAAAGTCTTCATATATCTGAAGAATGAAATGACCTCCACACAACAAAATATAGAAAACAGGCTATTGATTTCCTGTGAACTCTTGAAGTGCTATAATAAGCATTTATAGATGGGCTATTGAATGTCTCAACCATTTAAGCAGACAGTCATTTCATCAACAAAGTAATAACTGGAGTTGGTTCCAAAAACAGAGGAAAAGCAAAAAGGAGCTTTAGGGCACAATGTCACTTTTCTCATTCTAATATAAACCTTTATGCATATATCACTGGCTGCTACTCGACTTAAAAACTGTAAGGCATGTAAGTACAAATCCTGCAAAATAAACACTGTGGTAATACTTTAAATCCTCATGACTTTTTCTGGAGTATCTCTTTCATTGCTATCAGGCTACAAAAAAAAAAATGCATTAACCTTAAGTATCATCTTTCCCCTCTAGACTTGGTAAGGGTTTAAGTAATGCAAAATTCACTTATATGCATAGCAGTAAAAGGACATAATATCTTAATAGAAAAGAACTAGTGCAGCACTGTTTATTTCAGCCACTCAGTTTACTGCAATATCCCATCTCCAGCCAGCAGCCAAATCTGGTGTTTTTAACTTTACTCTTCCAAGAGTATTTCTATTGGATTATGATGAGAATACTGGTATGACATTGAAAGTGTTTTCTACATAAACATATGTTAGAGTTATATTGTAGAAAATATGTATGTATTTACTTATGTTTACCTGCATATATAAATTAAACACTTGAGATCTTGATTTTCACAAAATACTTTTGTGCCTATAACATACATATATACATACACATACATGCTGTATTCCTGTTGGGGGAAAAAAGTTTCCTTTTCACATAACAAAGGACTTGGAGATTTAACTGCAGGGCAACACATCAGAAATTAGAACAGTTCATAGAGACACATAACAAACATGCATACATCTCTTAACAAAAGAGTAATTAAAAGCTTTTACATCAAGAAACTCACTGACAAAGCTTGAATACAAAATCTTATCGATAATAAACTGAAGTGTCTTTAATTTCCCGGAGCAATACACTGGTTATAGTTAAAATATTTTTATAGCAACACGGATGTCAACTTTTTACAGAGTAATTCACACAAACTGTTGCTTCAATTTGTTTTCTTAGTTTACCGAAGAAATGTGAGGTTGTAACAAAATGATTACAAAGTAGCATATTCCTTGCTGTTAAGCTATTGCAAAGTTAAATTACAGTGTCACCAGTTCTAGTTTCAGTACTGTCACGTTTTCTTGTGATGCTTGCATAGATCATCACGGCTCTTTCTGGAGGCAAAGACATCCACACCTGAATTGCTGCTGGTGCATCATTTCAGTGGGTAGTGGTATTACCTATATCCAACACCAAAAATATGATAACTTTTACAGTGTTTTTCCAGACATACTTTATGTTGCTTACAAATAAAAATAGCCTAATACATGGAGTAGAAAATACCAGCCTCTCCTCTCTTAGAAACCTACTTGTCTGGATATAGCAAACATGTGATTCAGCTGAGGATATTTATCTTCTACATTTCATTATTACTAACATGGATTTCAGTTACTCCTTCATGGGATGCTGTTGTAAAAGGTCATAAAAGCATAGATAAATTACTTAGGGTGAGCCTCTGTAAAAAAAAAGCAGAAGGCATAAATCAGCTTAGAGCATCTTTAAAACACTTTTGGTTGGCAACTCGGGGCAATGAGGGAATATGAAACAGCTCGAGAGCAACATGCCTTCACATCCTGAGTCCTCCCTGTCCAGGCTTAACTGTCACAATGCAAAAATGCCATTTTCCAAGTCTGCCTAAAAGGAAGTAACTTCAAAACCAGCTTCTGGAATATGGAAAAACAACTTGCTCTTGACTAAAATAGATACCAAGCTAACTGTTTTCATCAACAGCAAAAGTTCAAACAAACTGTTATGTACCAGCTGTGATTAAACCTCCCAAATGCTCTTCTGTTTGAATATACAATCCCAAATAATAAAGAACGTGTCTTTGCTGTACCCACTGGCATATGAAGTTGGTAACTGAATAAATCTTCACATCTGAGGGTATCTACTCAGAAGGTAACACAGTTTCACACCACATACTTTAAAAGGGAACTACCTAAATTTTACTTTGGTTTATACAGTAGAAAAAACCTGTTCAAGGATAAGTGCAGAGCGAAGAATGAAGGCTAATACCAAAATAGCTCCTGTTCCTAACACCTTTCTGATCCTGGCTGAGACAATCTACTCGTACCTTGGACGCATGGTGGCAGCCAGCCAGCCAGATGACTGGTGACTTAATATACAAGTTCATGTGGGCTCTGGAATCTGACACAGACAAGGGCATTAACTCTGAAGTCTCACCAGTCAGCCTTAATATTCAAAACTCATCAAATGAGTCATGATTACATTATGAGACTTTTTTAATACTTCATGCTTGCTTTCTTTTGTTCTGAACAGCTTTCACTGTAGACTGTTCTCATTAAATATGCATGCTTTTTATAGGAAAAGTTGTGATCAATTGATGCGTAGGTCAAGTATGAAAAAAAAACTTAAATGAGTATGACGCTATGATAAATACTGTAATAGTCTCAGAATCACAGATTAAAAGACTGGCATAGATATATCTTGTTTCTTTCTACTGCTGAAGGCAGTTCTCACAATAAACAAGGCTCTGGGCCAAAATTCAGCCTTTGAGAACAATAAATACCTATAAAATACATGTATGTGCAAGCAAATGATATATTGAAATCTACCAGGCTGAATAGCTTCAGTTTCATTTTGAAAGCCACTTAAAATAAAAGCCAGTAGATGAAACAAAGAATCCACCCAAACATGAAGGCTCCAGCATCTTTGTTGAAAGAACAATAGCATAATACTCCTCATCCCTCTACCTTGTCGCAAGAGAATCATCAAGATAGTTATTGCTGTGATCATATTAAAGAATATTTCACAAAATTATTCTTTAAATTGATCAATATTTACAGATTTATCTTCATATGCTAATAGTTATAAATGTTCTAATTCAATTGCTCAGCAGAAAACATTCCAATAAAAGAAATATTTCTATTAGCATAACAAAAGGCATCCAGTAAAATCACTCTCATGCACAGGCTCAAAATTTCAAATGAAAGCAACATTCTCATATAAATACACTCTATTTTTGAACTGAACCCACTCTAATGACATGTTTTGTAATCTGATGGCTCTCCCACCGGACTATACATGATATAAACGAAAGCAAGATCAAATTAAACAGATGACATGATTAACAGTATTCATTTCATGCATGACTGTTTTACCGGAGAGATAAAGACCTGAAAGTAATTACCACCAAGTAAAACTCCTTCACTGACCTCTCTGCTCCCAGCTAGCAGTCCTTAAGTACTGATGCTTTGCAACAAAGACCAGTGCCTTTCATCTGTGGGCTTTCTTTTACGCTACAAGCTGAGCACCTCTCCCGCTGCATGCACGCAGTACCTCTGTATCTATGTCTGTAATGCAGCATAAAGATTACTGGGGAAACCTATCAAACCGGCAGGCAGCAACGCCGGCCGCCAATAAGCGGGAGGCACATGCAGAATCCAGCACATGCTCGCTGAGGCTCGCAGGCTGGCACCGCTGCTGAGCAGGCTGCTAATCTAATTATAGCCCTGGGCCGAGCGCAGGGCTGCTGCGCGGAAACGCGGCCCGCCGGATCACACCTCGCAGCCCATAGCATCAGCGTCTGGGACTGCCATTTGTCTGCGTGCGTCAGGGTAAAAATTCCCGCTTGGGTTTTCCTGTTGCTGTTGTTGTTTTCCCGAGTGATTCACCTGTGAGGGGGTTTGTCTCCGTCTCTGAACACAAGGATCTATTCAGGCGTGCCCTTTGCGAAGCTGGCCATTTGTAGCTTGCTAGGTCTGTTTCAAGGAGACAACAAAATGAAGCTGCTTGTTCTGCAAGCAGTAATTCTTGTTTTGAACGTACACGTTGCCAGCACCACACAGAGCAGATCTTGGGTCGTGTGCATTACTGCACATACAGCGTGGACTTCAGATCTGAGAGGCACCACACGCACGCTTTTGGTGCACAGTAGCCCTACAGAAGTCAACAGGACCCCCTCTGTCCTTTACATCTACCCGTGGGTGGACACCCAGATGATCAGAGGGCTTCTGTGTGCATTGGCACATAAAGTCCTAACTTAGTTTTCATGAGGCTAGGGTGCAAATGCCAAGGAAATTTTTGCCATTATGCAAAAATACTTGTAAAATACTTCTCATGAGCAAAGACTACTTAGATGTATGGGGAACTAACAACTAACTCCTACATGCTTACTTATGCTTATTTTATAAGTCCACAAAACAAAGGGATGGTATGATCCAAGAGAACACTGTGTATTTGAAAGATGCTGGGAGCTTGTACAACATCAGGTAAACACTCATTAAAAAAAAGATACAGAAGCTTGTTTAGTCTTCCTTGATAGGACACTTCAATTATTCCTCCCTCTGTTTAGCAAAAACAGAAAAAACACTCTTCAGCTGTTTCCTGTTCCCACATGGTTCATATAATCACCTAAGGTCTACACTGACCAAAAGGTTTTCAGACATCAGTGACAAGATGGAAATACACAGCCTGACTATCAGAAAAGCCAGCTGTGGTGCCAGCTCTCTCTTGTGAGATACAGTACATTTTTCATGACTGATATTACAAAAATATCATAATGCTACAGCATTACGCACATACAAACTACAATGCATTTTTAAGACGTTTCACCAAGTCACACATAAACCATATCCATAAATGTTACATTAGCAAGATCTTGAACTCCACTGCAATAATCAATTCCACTGTGCCCAGAGTGACATTTTCCCTAATTCTTTACTCTTATCACTAACACCATGCAGTATCAGGCACAGACCAACAGCATGAGATTAAAGGCTGTCAATAAACACTTTCTAGCTCTTGTACTTACTTCAGTACAAAAATTATATTTGGTACTATATAAAATTTTACTAATGGAACAAGATTTCAATGTGGTAACAGTGCAAGACCATATTTAGTGGCAACATGTAAATAGCTGTGTCACAGCTTTCCAATCTGCCACTGAAAATTGCTCACGAAGGGTTGCTCTGTGCTAGAAGTAGACTTCATTACTGTAAGAATAATACTCTCAAAGTCATATATGGCGAGAAATAAAAAAGAAATGCAGGAATTTTGCTCCTTGAGTCAATGTTCAGTCAACATTAAATTTTGTGGTTCAAAAAAAGAAGGCTGTTTTATTAAGTCTTTCTTTTTAGATTACATCATCTAATAAGCTCATCAATTTTTATAAACTATGCTTCTTGAAAATACTGTGAAATTTTCCAAATTTTCAGCAATACTGCTCAAAACCAGGAAGCTATGTCTTTAATGAAGAAAGCCAGGATAGGCAGTTACACGGGGTTAAAAACTTAACTTCAAGATGCACAATGTAAAAAAGATGCACAATGATTTGATGATCAGATCCAAAACGTTGTTTTTCTAACAACATCTTGCCAAAGGTAGCAACAGGGGGATAAGATCAATAGAAGTCTTTACCCTAGTCCTCTGATTATTGGGAATGCTCACATTTGCTAAGCAAAAGAAAGATGCACAAACACAAAAAAAAGTCAAAGAGACTCAAATAATTCTTTTCATCTAATCCCCATTCACAAACCACCAAGGCACGTATGACTCTTGAAAAAATGACCAAAAAAACTGAAACAGGAATTAACTAGGCTTCAGCTGCTATGAGACTCTCAGTTTTGGCTCCTACCATCACAGCAGGGTGTTTATTCTAGGAGTTGCTTTCTTTTTAAAAAGATCATGTAGTAACAGCTGTAGTTGAAGGACACACAACCAGCTGCAAAGATCCATTTCAAGGAACACCTATTTGTCTCTGCAACAGAATCAATTCTCACTAAACCTCTGTGCTTAGCTCTGCAGATTAGCCAGAAGAATGCCAATGTGTATGTCAATTTTTACACTCACTTTTAACCACTGTGATATGCTGGGTCAGGAAGGCAAGGAGAGCTGCACAGTGGGGCTAACATTTAGAGTCAGTGGTCATTCACAAGAACCCACATTTGGCAATGGCAGGTGGTTAAAACTCCAGCTGAAGAAAATGCAGAGAGAGCTTCACCAACCTGCCCTGCCACCTGTGGTGACGGCACGTGAGCACCCGGACCACGCACTGGACCTGTGACAGGATAGAGCCATCTATAGATGTGCCAGCAAGAGAAGCCAAGAGAGGTTTCATAAGGACACAGTCACAGGAGACTCATCAAACCCCAGAGAACACAGGTTTCATGAGGACGCAGTCACAAGAGACTCCAGCAAGTCTCTGTTGGAAATGAACAAACTGTGAAAGGTACACAAGTTGGCCAATATTCGGCAGACTTTCATCGAAAGCAAAAGCCTGTCCCTGGCACAAGTTACCCGCCTGTGCTAAGCTTCAAGTTCCTGCTCCTCCGCATGGAAACAGAAGGTCTCTACAACATTTTTAGCAATTATAAGCAAGTTAGGCTTTCTCTAGCTTAGCTCCTTGACAGAAGAATTTAAATTAAAATTTTCCAAAACCATATGGTCCGAGGCAGATGCCCATCACAGAGGGGAGGAGAGAGGAAAGTCTATGAGGGCATGATGAATCCATCATATGACACTAAAGCCAGCTTCCTACAGTGAAAACTGTCTAGCTAGCACATTAATGAATTTTACACTTCATTTAGGCATATCTAAGTGAATTAACAAACAGATTACTATTTTGGGAACAAATAACTTTTTACTATATTATTATCAATTGTGTAAATACTTCCATATCCAATTGTTTTAATAGAAGAATATCTTAAAAATTTCTGATGTGTCTTGCAACTGAACAGGTTTTACTCTGGATACCACTTAAACCTTTGACTTAAAAATGTATCAAATATTGCTTGCAAACTGCTACCTCAGTTACTTAATTAGATTTTGCAAAGTATAGTAAGCATATGGAATGAAAATGAGTTGAGCAAAATGGCTGGTGAATCAACATGCTGCATTTCTAAAGGCAATAGTGTGTATATTTCCAAGCTGTAGCCTTGAGAGGTTGAACTGAACCAATTACTCTAATGAATATTTTACTTGGCTTGATGCATTCATTAGACTTTTAGAAGTAAGTTAAACCATCCCATGGTTATGTTTACATAACAACAAAATCTTAAGGTTTTTGGATGGCACTTCTGACATTCACACAATTTAAAAGATAAGGGGACAATTTCCCACTAGTTTTTATACATTCCAGTTTTCCTTCCCAAAGAAAATTTATCTAGCATTATTTTCTTTTGAAAACAACCTTTGATTTCCCAATGGCTATTTGCTGAGCTCTTTCCTTTCCTAGTAAGTATATGGGAAGTCTGCCAATTGGTGGCAAACTCATCACTAGGCCCATCATCATTTATGGAGGAAAATAAAACATGGGCCTAGTGTTTGCTGTATAAACCTTTCTCTGGAAGTCACAAATGCCCTGAGGTTGGCATGCAGCATGACCAAACTTATTTTCATTTTATGTAGCATTGGGACATTTCTTGGATTGCCCCAATTTTGATTGGTGAGGAAACAGTTATCCATCGACATGTGTGGATTTGCCAATGCTCTCGATCATGTTTTCAGTTGGACAGATAACCAGTAATTTCAAGGTTGTTTTTTATTTTCCAAATATGCTCATTATATACATAAAAGCCCCAGACTTTACGGCACTTACAGAACTCCTCTGTAAGCTTAACAACAGGCAGAGATGTCTCTATATTAATGCCAGAGACTTGTTGCAGGATGGCACTAAGATTGATCCCTACAGACTATTTTTATAGCATTCTTACTCACTTTTATCTCAGAATCACAGAAAAACCAAACAAAAAAATCCCCCCCCACACCTACATTCCAAGGTACACTACCATCCCTCACCTCCACAGACCTACACACTAGCAGTATCTTCATTACAGACCTAACTGACTGAAATGATGACACCAGTCCTTCACTGCCACCTTAGAGAGCCAGGGGAGGACCAGTTCAGCTGTCAGTGAGATGTGCTTCATCCTACTGCAGATGGATGGGGCATAAAAGGATCTCAAGTGAAGCCTGAAAGAGGTTTACTATGCTGAGCACTTGCATTTTGGACACAAAACCAAATGTGGAATAACATAGTATGATTCTATTCTTAAGAATACAGAAATTTCAGACAAAAGGTCAGGTAAAAACTTCACATCATCCTGAAGCGTGCTTCCCTTCACATACCACTCAACACATCTCCATACCAATGTCAACTTTCCATTCCTTCTCAAGTTCCACCCATTTTTCCTTCAGTGCAAGGTTTTCTTCATAACTATATCATGTTTCAGCAGTCACCTCAAACTACACAAATATGCTTTGTGCACTCCTGTATTTCCACCTTACTTATTTTTCCCTCCACTTCCTTTCCTCACAGCTACAGGCAGAGACACAAGTATGAACTGTCCATTTCAAAAGGCGTAACACCTGTCAGCACAACCAACACCTTCTCAAAACCAAAACGTGTGCCTTGTAGTCACCATTCCACAGCCTCTGGCTCACCAGCTAGATGGCCACAAAAGTTGGTGAACCACAGAAAGGGACCACACTGTTTACAGTAAGTACAGAAATAGCTTTAAACAGTTCATCCAGAACATGGATCCTATATAATGCATGACTGATTCACATGGAACCAATGATCATGACCCTAGTGAGTCAAAGACTGAAAAATATGTTATAGAAAAAACAGCCTCTGCTTCCAAATGGTTAAGTGAGAAAGACATTTGCAGACCAAAACAAACAGGTTTAAAAGAGGGTGATTAAAAAAACCTAAAAAACAAAAAATAAATAAAAAACCCCAACCCAAAATAAACAAAAAAACCCCATGACTGATGTAAGATGCTGAAGTCCTAACACAAGGTATAATGGCAGGAAAAGTTAACTGCTTAAAAACAAGGACATACGAGGTTAAAACTACACTGGAACAAGCCACATGGGCTTCATAAGTCGAGACTTTTTTTTTTTTTTTTTGTAGTTGTTGGTGGAAAATAGGGATCCTGAGAGCATCACTTAAGCCAGAAAGCTGGTAGACAAGTAATGATTTCCCTAGTGGAAGAGCAGGAAAAGAGAGCTTGCAATATAGTAAGTAAACTTCCAGCACCTTCACATTATTAATCTTCATCACCCCTGTTGGCATTTTCTCCTTCTCTATTTAGTAGCATGCTCACTGTAATTACCTTGCTGAAACGGGTGACACAACCTGATGCTGAGTATACCCAGCTGAGATAAGACTGGCCTGGGAAAACTTTAAATATCACTCTTCCATTAGAGGACAGGTGTAATTTTTCAAAAATGCTATGCTGCAAAAGAGTGCAAAGGCTGAAAGATGAAGTATAGCATTCCTCCCTTTGAAGAAAAAACTCTGTCAGACCTGCTCACTTCTGTAATTAAGAATGTTATTTCCAATTCTGAGTAGAAAGAGCAGCTCCAAGGTTTTCTTTGATCTTCTGTGATGACAATGAAGACCCATCAGCCTCTCTCAACCCCATTGTTTTTTTATTCTTCAAAGACTGTTTTCCACTCTCTTACATCTGTGTGAGAAGGTGTTTACGTTGAGCTGCAAGATGCAACTAGAAAGCAAGTCAAGGTGCAACTGTTGGAACATGAAGTGGTTCTTTGCAGACACTAATGCACACAGGCACTTGTGCAAAACCCTCCTTGCTGCCAGCCAGCTCTCTGGGAGCTCGGAGATTGCAAACCTTTGAGACTTCAAGTCTCCAGTCCACACCCATAATTCAGGGTTTCAGAGCAACTCTAAGATCTTATTACTTTACACTAGAATTGAAGATATTTAGCACAATGAATCCCAGAAAAAAACTATGCAATGGCTCTGGTTACCACAGAAATCAAGGTTAATGAGTTTGAAGACAGCCTATTAAATGTCAAGCCCTTTTAGCCAAAAGTAAAATAAATTTAGATTTTAATCTCAGAAAGATTATAATTAAATTTTAGAAATTGTGTCCATATAGAACCAGCAACCGTGACTCGCCATACTGGAACTCAGTCTCACGGTCTTCTTACAAGAAGCCAGAAGCATTTTGCTGGCACAGATGAAAAATCTCTCCAGGAAGAGAGATTTAATTATTTAATAGAGCAAGCCAAAAGCTCTTTCATGAAAGAGTCATCAGGACTCTTATTCCATATAATGTTCCTGAAGAAGAGCATACTTTCATCTTGGGCAGCTTGTACACCTAGCAAGTTAAATTTTGCTGAGCTGGTAAGATCCCCTTACCCTTCTTCCAAGAACTCCTTGATGCTTTTGTCCAATCCTCTAATGCAAAATGAGCACACAAGTCTCATTAAAAGGGCTATAAAAACTCAGCATAAATGGAGACAAATGAGTGTCCATTCCTTAAGCCAAGTGGCTCCCACCCCTTCCTTTCCATCCTTTTCTGAACACTTGAGCAGACACTTCCCTCCCCACACAGTGCTTCAACTAAGGTGAAGGGGCAAATGACGATCCTACCAAAACTAGCATGAGAGCTAAGAAGTGCTCTGAAGAAGACAGGAAATGTGCACTAGGGGAATTCTGCCACATTCTGGGGACAAATTACTTACTGTTCTGCCTTTTCAAACCTTTCTTGGGCAAACCAGCAGGCCTTTTCTTCAGCTTCCTTTCCTAGTTCTGGGAGGAAAAAAATGGTGCCCCATTTCCCAGAAGCACAGGTTGGCATGGCACAGTAGCCTCACATAAGTCACCACTTGTAATATCACTGGTGTCAATGACCAGAGTTTTTTCAGGTGGCAATTTTTATGAAGTGCCCAAACCAGATGGAACCTTTCAGACCTTTGTCCCAGTTGCAACTCCACTGCGCTTCCAGAACATGTTTCTAAAAGCACAAGCATTAGAATTTTCAGTTTTAAATTAAGCAAATTGCAAATACATAACAACCTTCATCTCAGAGACACTGCAATTTAACACTGCTGCCATACACATCATGTTAGTGGGCATCTATTATTTTATCAAGAATTTATATCAACATAAGTTGAGGAAAAATCAGGGTAATGGTTACAGGCTTGAACCTAGTTTTCACTGTAAATTCACATACAGTTTGTGAACACCGACATACAGCAACTCAGCTTCTCTAATAATGTACCCAGTGAATCTCAGAGTATTTTTGAGATCATTATTTCCCACTACATGAAGTGGATGACTCTCAGCAGTGAGTCTTAAAGTCCTAAACATATCAGAGGTAGGAAGGGAAATCAGTAATCCCATACAACATCACCTTAATAGCATAACAGGAACCCTTTTTGTCCCTACAGAAAGTAGGCACAAACAGGAGAAGAAGAGGTCAAAAGGTGAGCACTCAAGACTAAGTGAAGTCAGAGCTGGACCTTTCAGTCAGTCTCAAACATTTATCTCCTGCATGTTCTACAACAATGCAGTCTTTACTGACATGAGCCAAGAAAGTCTCTCCTTGACGTCTGCCTTAATCAGGATTTACAGAAGAAGCTGCTCCAAAAGTAATCCTCAAATAAAACAGACACTGATATTTTCAAAGCAAATTCCAGATTCCAGTAGTCTGTAGTCAAAACATAAGCAGCATAACCACAATAAAAGGGCTGCTAGAAAAATGAAACATTAGCAAGTTTCAGAGTTGCCTAAGTGGTTAACACTTCACTGTACACATTATCTGTATTCTATAACAGAGACTGCATAACTATGAAAAATGGCATAACTTGAATAATGTCATAATTTCTATACTCAGTTGGACTGCTGCTGGCACTCCCACTATATCCCACTCACTAGCATGGATATTCCATATGGAAGGACTGAGTGGAAGCAATGAAAATAACCCTGCACATAGTACTGAGCTTTCATGCTGATCAGTTCATGCTGATAGGCTGCAGCATGTGCATGGCTAACTTGCAAAAATCTAATAATTTATCTCACTTACAGCATTCAAGCTGTTCAGAGCACACACAACTTCCCCATTTATATAATTCCATATCTGTTTCATTTAAAACAAACTAAAACAGCTTTGACATATTGATGTTGGGAAGAATTTAGGAGGCCCATTTTCTCTAGGGGTATTCCGGATACAATAAACTCTTGTGGTGAACCAGAATACTGCATCAGGTAAAAGGAGCTTCTACTTTTGCATCACATCAATAAAATGAGACCAAAACCAAATCAAATTAGATGTATGAAAAGAATTCTACACTCTATATTAGACAAAAATAACTATTTCAGAAGTCTGTATTCATTCAGAACTTGGGATTTAAACTGACTTTCACAAACCTAAGAGTGCACAAAGGAAAAGCCTGAAAATTATCTGTCATGTTTTGCAGTATTCAAATCACTTTTTGGGTCTCTGTATACTTATTATTTCAATTCCCAAAACTAGTGGAAGAAAAAATTTGGAGTAAAACCAGAGACTCCTTAAAGTCTTCCCAATTATATAATATAATAGAACATCTCATGTCTCCCAACCCATGACACTCCTCCAGTTTTACTGCAGCTGAGTCTGAGTTAATGTTTGGCAGAACTTACACATAACTTCTTCAAGTAAATCAAAATACAAAACTAATTACCTTGGGATAAGGGAGCTGGCCTGGATATTGGAAAAATGTAGAAGCTGCTGGTTGTGAAGGAGATAGGTGTCTGCACTTGAGAAGTACACTATGTTAGAAAAAGCCTAAACACAACACAACCAAAGGAAATCAAAAAAGCATGTGTCAAAGAAGAAAAAGAAAACAAAAATACACATTAAAGGCATTAATAGGTAGAGAACTCCAGAAAACAAAGGATGCCTCTCAGGTGGCAATATATCTTCATCACCTCATCAACTTGTAAGGCCTGCTGCAGGCAGAGCTACACAACTTGTGAGGAAAACAGCAGAATTGTCATTATTGTATAGATTATTTGCACGTGTACTATTATAAATCTCAGAAGAACTTACCAATAACTACTTTGAAAATAAAATTATCCAGGCAAGACCCTTCCTAGGAGCAACACAAACAGCAGCTCATACTTGCCAACTGTATTTCTTGTAGTGTAGACATTACTTTTTTTACAGACAGACAGATTTAATTTACATAGTCTTCGAGGCAGTCAGATGGAAAAAGAGTATTGATTTCTTGTCTGAACCCCTGCAACTCAGCACTTTGACAGAATTAGCTAGAAGAGCTGACTCTCCTATCGTGGTTGAATACCACGCTCTGTGGGCACACAGCAATCCCTCGGTGGAAGATGAATGTAGCTAAGGCCAGGGCCACGCCTTGGCAAAGATCAACTACCAAAATGAAGGCACCACTGCTATTCTTAAAAATAGTATCACCTCCAACTGAAAAGTGCAGCCTGTTAGCACATGGGGTCAAGTTATGCTGTGTTGAAGGTACTGTAAAAGGAGACTGAGAATTTATCCTCTGTATGTCTTGACCATCCCAAGAGAAAGCCTGCAGAGGCTGTATTCATGAGGACACTTGGGAACATTTCCCACATCGTTTTGGGTTTTTGTTTTTATAAACATTAATTAGGCTCACTGTAGCCTACCACTGAGAAAAAGAAGATAGAAAAAAAGATAAGATGACAGAACAACACTAAAGATAAGTATAGTTACCTGATGCTTTAGATAACCAGTGAGTCATTTGAGTACTTGCACTAGAATTAAAGCATTCAAAAATTAAAGGCTGCTGTGGTGCAATCTAAAAAAGAATGAAAGACTACACTATGTGCATATCCACACTACATCTCATGGCTCCCTTCTGCCCCACCCTCCATTGCCAAGATTACCTGCATTTTTTGTTACAAGATAAATCAATTTCCCTCTTTACACAAAGTTCTTTAAAAAAAGGAGTACCATTAATTTGAAGAGACTCAAAATATTATGCTAACAACATATGGAGCAATCATATTTAGGACACCTCCTGCTTCCCTTAACACTGATATTTAAGATGTTGACTGTGACTTAAATGGGTGAGTGCAGTAACTTGGTATAATCAAAAGCAATTGTCCAAGGAAATGTGATCTAATACTTGCAATTTAAAATTATCTTTCAATCTGTTCTAGAGAATAAAGAAAACAGAGACATCATTCAGGTGAGTCAACATTTTCATTATAGGCTGCCTATTGCAGTGAAAAAAGTGAATGAACATTGCAAAAGACATTCCTGTAGAAATGAGTTATTAAGATGCAACTTGAAACGGTCACAAAGTAAGCATTGTTTATATAGATTTATTAATTTCTTTCAACCTGTCTCTTGTTAGTAGAACACAGAAAGAGAAGAGAGGTGACAAACAGAAAGCTCTACAGAAGACAAAACCCTAAAGGAATAATCCACAGGCAGGAGAAGACTTCATTTAGAACTGATGCAACTACAACAAGCTTGGAAAATGGACTGATTACACTTTAATGCCAAACAGTTCCTGATAAAAACAACTTAAATCACATAGAAATTACTGATTTTTGGCTGAGGACATGTATCTCAGCCTTTCTTTATTTGAGCAGTTCACTCTAGAGTGCTTCTAATCAAATATTGTTTATATGACACAGGAGAAAACATTTCACTCCATTGAAAGCTTAAGAGCACCTAACTAGTATAAATTACAGATTGTGGCTGTAACAGGCAGCAGCAATAAAAGAGACACAGTATTATTATTTTTAACTTTTTTTTTGTTAAACAGTATCAAACAGATCTATGCAAAAATCATGTTTCTGTCTGTCTGGAAAATACTTTACATATCAGAAAACTATTTGAAGATGTCAACACATAAAATCAGGGAAGGCTGACTTAGCTTCCAAATTGGGAATTTATCTAGCACAAGTATTTATACTTAAGCCTATTAAGAAGTTTGTTAATAAGAAACTTATTTCTCTTTCTGCAGCTGATGACCTTCATATGACTAATTCTCTGAGAAAAAGCAAAATGCTGAATAACAGAACTCCAGCAAGGACCAAATAAAGCCCAGAAATATCACAAGAAGCAGCAAGAAATGGTGATTTCCTGTTTACAAAAGTTTGTGTAAACCAAAGTCTAAGATTTAAGGACAGTTCCCTGGGTATGACTTCATGGTAAAGAGAATTTCTTATAGTTTTTTGTAGTGCAACTGTATACAGCTATGCACAGAGATGTGATGGTCATCCACTGACCACTCTCTCAGTATCACAGCAAGCTTTATAGCCCTCTTTTCCCACATATCATCAACTTCAGATATGGTTCTCTAGTATCACAGTAATATGGCTGGGTTTGAAATTCTCAAGAGAAGTATGAAATGAGCTGACACCAAACAAAAAAAAGGAGATAACTCCAGTGGTGAAAGAACAATTCATCTTAAAGATTCTGTTCCTTCTCCTCTCTGCCTCTTGTAACTTTACATTTCTTCACATGTTGGCCCACCAACTCTTTGAGGGACCAACAATTTTGGGCGATTCTTTAACTGCCAGAAATACCCTGCCAGATCTCTCATGTCACTGCTTCTTTCACCAGCACTCTGCAGACCTTCAAAGACACAGCTCAGGGGGCCATTAATCCCTCCACTGCTTTCCATCCATATGCTGTCTGTGCTAGGCCCTCCATCTCTACTTTTGCCTCTCCACCAGTGTGTCTGCAATGCTTTCCTCTGGGTAAGCTTTGTTGCCCCTCCTTCATTTCTGTGAATATCAGTGACCCCTTCCCTCCCCACCTACCCTATGCCTGTTACTCCTTCCCCCAGACTTCCCATGTACACCAACCCACTTGCCCCAGCTTTCACCAACACAAATCTCTTCAATACACAGCTTCCAAAAGTGCCTCAGCAATGCGGCTGAGCTGCACAGCAACTTCAGTCTCACCACCAGCCACCTTCTACCTCCACAGAACCTCATT
The DNA here is from genome assembly GCF_009819655.1 of Sylvia atricapilla. Lineage (NCBI taxonomy): Eukaryota > Metazoa > Chordata > Aves > Passeriformes > Sylviidae > Sylvia > Sylvia atricapilla. Next base: position 114,958,382 of record NC_089140.1, on the reverse strand, counting down.
GTTCCAGACAATGGCAGTGCATGTATTTAATCTCTAAACTCTGCTATTCTAATTCTTATGAACAAGAGTAGCAGAAATGGAAGAAGTAGTAGCAGCATAAAGTGCAAGGTCAATAATAAAAAAACTGCTAAAAATGCAGTCATTGGCCAGAAAGGGAAGAATAAAGATCATAGTCTCAACGATGAGCTGCTGTTAGGAAATCCCCTGTGATGGAGTTCTTGAGCAAAAGGTATCCCTGGAAGTGAAAAACATACTACAAATTATGAACTTTCAGTAAGACAGAGATGTGCAACCTTGTCATCTGAGAAACAGAGTTAAAAGAACAGCAGAACACTTGAATCAGTTGAAGAAAGAAAACTACATTTTCAACTACTTCAGGAGGCAAACAAAATAAGATCTTGCATTTTCCAGAGGTGCACACTGAGCGAAAACCACAACAGCAAGAAAATGTAGTTTGCTCACCCACATTTTCCCTTTGAACCACCAGGGACATAGCTGTTCAAGATACAGGTTGGGGGAAACAACCTTTCCTTTAGAGGAACAAGGTTTCTGCAGCTCGTAGAAAACAGCTATCAGGCCTATCACATGGAACACATGATGGCCCATGTATTACCTGCAGAAGAACCAGTAAGATGAGCACGCACCAGTGAATTCATGCATCACTCTTCTTTTGTGCAGGAGTACAGTCGTATGTTTATATCATGTAGCAGAGCTGCAGCACAGCATAAGAAAAGCTGGTGCCAGCAGAGGGAGGCAGTTACTCTCCAGGACATGCATCTTCACATTCCCCAGTGCACAGTAGGAAGCCAGCAAGTTTGTTTTTGTGGAAGTGAACTCACCCCTCAGCCATTGTGTAAATGTGGCTTTAAATCAAGCTGTAATTAGATTTTGCCGTATTTAACAAAACCCCTCTTGTGCTCCTCTTTTCCAGCTCTAGACAGGAAAGAAATGTATTTGTGAAAGAAAAAAGGAAAAAAGTTTATGCCTCTTCCCAGAGCATGTCCTGGCATGCATGCAAAAGCAAGTACAAAACATAAAACAATAAGCTTACAGGACACTCAATCTTCACATTACGTAGGAACACAAGGATCTCTCAGCTGGTCCACTGTTAAATGTCAGCTCATTATTATCAATATTCTGCTTCAGCACAGTAACCTTGTCAAAAGATACTAACAGTCCAACCCTTGGAGTTTAGCTTCTCTTCATAAATTTAATTTACTTGGCAGAAACAGAAGTGGAAAACCTCTGCTAAAGACTCAGGCAAATTAAGACTGCCACGTAGCCCTTGCAGGATAGATTTTTTTTTTTTCCCCTCTCAACTTTTATAGTCACAGCATTCCCATTTTTAACCAAACAGCTTTATCCCCCACTAGCAGTCTTTGTATACTCTGGTAAATCCAAAATAAAACCGTCTGTGGGGTTTGTATTTTTTTTTTTCAAATCTACTTTACTATAATACATGTTGCACAAGGTGGTTTTATTTTGTGTAAGTTCTTTATAGACTAAACTGCATAAATCCACTGCACTTTACACTGCCATATGTGGAACTGCATAGCAAATGAAGTTGAGTACACTCAGAATAATAAACAGTTTCAACTGTATTTTGATTACAGGCTTACAAAGAACTTTATGGTGGTGGCAACAGCAGTGGATACAATGGTAAATTGGCGCAAGGAAGTCAAGAGGACATGCCCAAGGGCACACAGCAAGTCAGCTGCTGTTTTAACAACAAAAAGTTTCTGCTCTTAATCTAGATCTTCCTAGTGACTCCAAAGTTACTGATAACTATCTGATCTTATAAAAGTTTCAGGTCCTTTAGATGAAAGGAGAAGAGACAACTGCTAATTACTCACACACAGACATCTAACTGCCTAAGATTAAATGATTTACAAAGTTGCTCATTCTTAGGAGAGCCTGAAAAGTGTGCCTTTTCTAAACCAACTTATTTCAAGAACATATACTTTAAGTAGCCGAATTCTCTAAAAGTCATCTGTTATGCTGCTAGTTTTAAGAAACCTAAGGCTGATTTAGACAACTCAAAAGACAACCTCATTGTGAAGTAATTTTGCAGTTTACTCTTTAAATGCAAAACATTACGGTAAGAACAAATATTGGAAGTACAGCTGTAGGAGAATTCTTAAATTTAGTTGTTGGTGGTCGGGGTTTTTTTTAATAGCCAATACTACCTCTTCCTGAAGCAGGGTAATGAAGTTTGGTTCAGCATCAATCCAAACTGACAATACGAAAATTCTTACTGTGTGCAAAGAGTTTCTGGTTTTGAAAGCTATAATTCTTCTCAGCAAAAGCTCGCAGGTATTCAGTATCCTAATCCTTACTCTATCTCTACTGACACATAAATAAAAGAAAACAATTTAAACATCCTGTATAAAGGAATCCTAAATTTGGCATAATCAAAGAGACTGTAGGTAAAATTATTTTCTCTCACATTCTTTGACTCATAGAAAACAAGAGCTGGTTAATTTTTCTGCAAGTCTGAAAGTTGGCACATGCCATCTATAACTGTGTGAAACATTTTGAATATGAATGTCTAACCAAGCCAGCAATTCAGGAAAAAAAAATAAAAAAAAATACACAACAGAGAAAGAAATCCCATAAAGCAGGTAGTGAACGGTATGGTGCCCTAACTAGGAAAGGCAAGTTTCTACTCTCCGAAAGTAGAAGCATTCAGTAGGATTAGACTTATCTTATTTAAGTTTCTTAACAGCAAGACTGCATCCTCCTGGCATACTGCTTCCAGAAGGACTCAAATTCCAAGTAAGAGCAATTCTTAAAATAAACTAGCTATGTCTGGCAGAGCTGGAACCATGAGGACAACACAAATAAACCAGTTTATTCAGGTTTGACTCAAAAACTACATTTCAGGCTAGACAAAAACAAGACCCAACATACCTAAAGAAGCTTCCAGACTACCATTTTTAGGTCATGCCCCAGTACTTTTTCCTACTTTTCAATTCATATGTAGGAAGGTCAGATCATAAAGTGGATTCCATCGTGGCGTTTCAAATCAGATTATTCTCTACATAGCAATTAGTGCTCCTCTTCCCATCACTTGCATACTGTTTTGTTAGTCTGAGAATGTTATTTGTGTTTATTTCTGAGAAGCTTTTTTTAATCCCTTCAAAGTACCAGAATCCTAAGCGCAGCTATCTCATGCTCCATGAACTTTAGTGCAAATGCTCTAAGCATTTCTTTTCTTCTTAACAACTTCATTACAGTGTTTACACAGGAATACAGTGCTTGTACTGTAACCATGCAAAGCAAATATTCTGTAGTAAATGTAAGCTTTATTCAAAGTGTAGCTTTAGAAGTCTTTATGGCATGCTCCAGCCTGGACTGCCAGTGCTAGTGCAGGGAAAATAGCAAAAGAAAAACTATGACAGACCTCTCATGCTAACAAGAACTTAAGAATGGTCAAACAGAAAACCTATGGGCCAATCATATTTCCAAAATGTGCCTACTGCTCTTTGCTAACCCATGACATCCCGAGCTATCACTGCAAAAAGGACCTCAATCCCTCTGCACCGTCTTCCCAAGCTGTTTGTTCACCATGAAGATTGTTAAGTGTACGAGAGAAAAATGGCTGGAGGATAAAAGCACCTGGACCACAGCTGCATGAGAAATGGAAGTAGAACTTTTCTTCTTAAAAAGAAGATGAAATGTCCTTTTGGCAAGCTAGCAATCAAGTTGTAGTTTTCTTTCCGGTAGAACTAAGTATGACCAGGACACAGACCACCAGTGACAGACTTCCCAAAGAAATACAGCATTCAGGGAGAAAAGCAGTGTCAGGGATCCCTAAGGGCTATTCTAGAAAAGACCCTCTGCCAGAAGAAAGCTCTTAAGCAAGAGTGAAATCCAGTTAAGGAAAAAAAATAAGGAGAGAAACACCAACAGCCTCTTACAGCAGAGAGTTTAAATAAAGTCAAAGCCATTAGTGGAGGCAGTGAGGACTCAGAAAGGAAACAAAGGCAAAATAGTTGGTGCACTATGAAAATCTGCAGTGTTGGCTTCACTTATAACAAAATGCCATCATTCTCCTCCAAAAACATTTTTTGGACTCACACAAAGAATTCTTGCATTTTACCTCTTCTAGCAGGATAGAAATCAAACATTTAATATTCAGGGGTTATTCTGTACAAAGTGGAAAATGGCTATGCTAGCCCTTAATGCTCACAGTGAATGATGGCCTGCTTTTTGGCGTTGCTCTTTCTTTTGTTTGTTTTAAAAGGGGGAAAAAAGACTCCACTGAAAGGCACACATGGCCATGTACATAGATCTGCTTTTGCTGATATCACTGCCACAGACCTAAGTACTGTAATTCAGGAAATGCAGAAAATCACTGAATGATTTCATGAAAAAAAAGCCATAAGCCCACTGAACCTGTTATTTTGAAATCCAATCTAGTATTAATGGCCATAAAGCAAAGAATAAAATCCCAGCACCACAACGTCAGAGATACAGTGGTGTCTGAATAAATCAAAATCACCGGTTCTGGTTTGTGGTACAGAAGTTTACATTTGAATGCAGCTGGATTGCAGGTCCCACAGCAGCTAGCCAGCTGTGGCTAGCCAGCTCCCACAGCAGCCCCTCCAAGCTGTATTGATTTCTAGGGAAGAAAATGCACTGTAAATCTGCCTGAGCAGCATTGCGTCATACTTCTGGTTGGCTTGAAAAAAGCAAATTAAATGTTTTCCATTAGCATGGTAAAGAAGCTATACAATTTTGTTTTTATTTCGAATGGAGTCTCAAGTTACAGAACACTTTAGCTAACTCTGTGGCAAGGACTACATGCTCTGTGTTTGTGAAGCCAGCAATTCATGCTTATGTGAAACCAGATGTGTGCACTGCACAGTTCCCAGGGCTGGGAAGAGTTTTTTAAAATGTGTTGCTGTCGATTAAAAAGGACTCTGCTTTTCTCTTAGATCATGGAATATACTGAAGCAGAAACAACATGTTCTTGCAGGGAAGGGGAAAGTGGGGAAGAGCAAAGGGTCAGAAGCAGAAAACTTTAAAGCCATAAAACCCACACAGACAGAACAGCATAGCAGCAATGCTGTAGTACAACAAAGAGCTGCACAGTTCTAAAAAGCAATAAGCATAACATGATTTGAGGTAACAAGAACGCCTTGATCAATTATTCATATAATTTACAACAGTTACAGCTGCATCAATGAGAAAAAAAAATCTAGGGCAAATATAAAATCTTCACAGCCATGAAGTGTCCTTGATTTTCACCAGAACATTTGGCTGTCTCGTATCATGTGTTTCTAGTTAGCAACAAACCCCTCCAACAAAGGGAAACAAGAGACAAAGAGGCACAGAACAAACTGCCTTGCTGGAAGCAGTGAGAGTGTCCAAGGCTGCATTTCACTCATGGATTCTGTGCATCACCAAAACCCAACACTACACTAACACTGCTGCGTTTGAAACCTAACCATCATCACACTTAGATACATCCATGCACCCCATGGGATTATGAGGATACCTGCTGCGAACCCTTTACTCCCTCAATGCATAAAACTGCACTTCAAAAATAAATAAATGTTTAAATAACTCCCAGAAGAAATGCCGTGTCTTTGTAACGTGTAGTTATCTCAACTTGTATTCCTTTGTGTACTCCTAAGGCAAATGTAACAAAGGCAACCATTACAGAGATAAGTATTTCTGGATGGGGTTTTTGCCTTCAGTTTGAAATCACTTTGTAATCATGATCAGCAACTCTTCTGCTCTGTCAAGGTTTGAATACAGCGTCCTCAGTTGTTCAAGATGACCTTGCTAGCGGACTGAAGAAACACAGATTTCTCCAAGTGAAGAAAATCCAAAAATGTGAAGCAAAGAGAGGGCATGGTGCAGCAAAGGGATGAGGGAGCCTACCTGTGCCTACTGCTCTCACTCCCAGGTGTGTAAAGCAGATCATGAGAGAAGGTTATGAGCTGAACCACTGACTGTGCTAATGGCAGAACTCAACACTGATTTTTGATTTTACTCCACAGACAGAAGGACCATGAACTTAGGTCTAGTTCAGAGCTCTAATTTCAGTTTAGATTAAGATCAATAAAGGATTAACTAGAAAAAACTGCAATTCTTCTCAGGTGAATCAAGAAATATTCTTTTAAGAAGCTTTCCAACAATGAAGTTAACACCTTGTGACAGATAGTTTTTAAAAATGAAGAAGCTGACAGAACTTTAGAAGCACCTACCTTCAATCCTAAATAAATCTGTAGGAAACATTTCCGCTACTGCTCACTTTTTGCAGCCAACTCTCTACACTTAGTTCAATTAATCTTGTCAGTATGAAGGAAAGATCCTGCATATATCATTGCTACATTCAAAAACTGGCAAACAAAAACTTAGCATAGTCAAATCTCCCTAAGTGTGTGCAACTGTAACATTGATAAGTTCAACAAAGTTCTTGGGGTCACATGTCTTCCCTCCTTTCTTCCATCAGTATTTATCCTGTACAAGCAAGAATGGGTTCTGGATGTTAAGAAATTACCACAGTGATGATAAACAGAACATCATCATATACAAACCTCAATCTTCTCCCATTGGTGAAGATACCAGAGAGTATTTCCATATTTTTGTGGCCACTCAAAGCGAGCTCAGAATGTAGCACTTGAAGTGGGATATGTTTCTAATAACAGAGCATGCTGTAGAGCTCAGAAACAGCCTGTTCCCTTGCCAACAAAGAACTGTAGATCTTTCTACTAATAATCTAAGGAATTACTTCTGGCTCTAACCTACAATGCATATTATGTTGTTTTCCTCTCCCGTCCCCCAGCATTTGCTCTTACAACATTTGTATCAGCTAGCAAGGAGCTAAACACACAATAGAAGGAGAAAGCTTATTTTGCAAGAAGAAAAATCCTAATTTTGAAAATTGTATCAGACAATTCAATTTGCCTGAAAAATGAATCACTTTACCTTGGTGTAAGACTTCTGAACTCCTGCTAAGGCTGCCTGGCCTGTTAGGAGGTCTTCACCTTTAGCAGAGGTCTCCAGATGAAGGCAGATCTCCTCACCCCGGAACTCCCAGAGGCTCCCTGCAACAATGCCTGGAGACACAGCAACAGGGAAGGCATTTAGCTCCATCATCAAAGCCAGTTTTAGAATGGATGAGAGAATGGTGTCCTTAAAGGCTGCATCTTGGTTTAGACAATGTAAATTTCCAAAATTAGAACCTTCCATCTTCTTTTGGAGACTTAAAGGCTGCAAAGAGGAGTTTAGCAATATTGGACAAGGATTCAGTCAGCTATAGATGGTCTCTAGCCCTTGCCAGTCCTGACAGCATAATCTCCAAGCTCTGAAATTTAACAGGTATCAATTCTGAATTTCTCTCATGTCATTATTTTCCCCACATTGAAAGTGTTCAGAGGCATGAATTGAAAATGCTTCAGGACAAAGACAAGTGTGACACACCATCTTCTCAGGAGACTCACATAGTGCTGTGTCCCTGCAGGCAAGAAACATTGCCCACAAACCACCTAGCCTCCCTGCACATGGCCTCCACCAAACTACAACCTCTCTGTTAAAAGTCCACTCCAGAACACTATCTTATACTCAGAAAAATAAAAAGTAAAAACCTTAAACTCCACCATCAGAATGGAAGAAGAACAAATTTGCCTTCCTGAAATGAATGCGTTTCAGCACAGCTTTTTACATGCAAAACAACCATACAGAATGTAGTCCTTTACAAGCTGTGACCTAAATCCCTGTTCATGTTCTTTTTCTCAAAATGCCACCTGAGGTAAGACCAGCTCTAATCACACAGAAAAGTACTTGGGTACATGAGATTTCTGTGGTTTGGTTTTATTTAACAGTATGTGGTCAAGCACCCTTACTGGCACAAGCAGATGGCACAGCAGCTTCCTTTAAGCAAACAATTCTGAGTGGTTTCAAATTACTTTAATTTCCTAATCAGCTATTCCCTCTAGAAACAAGACTGCAGTCAGGTTACAGACCCTGTGATGAAACACCCGGCTCCTTTAACAAAAATCTCAAAAATATATGCAGAAACAGCTTAAGCACAAATTCAAGAAAACCATTTTTGGTCCCATACTGTTAACAAATCAAACAGGCAGCAATATTTTTCAGATGTCAATTCCTATGGGCTTCTTTGTTCACAGTCTTTGGAGGCCCTGACTGAGTTTGAGTCTTCCCATTAGTACACTGAAGATATAAATTCGTTTGTGTTGGGTGCATGGATGAAGTCTCATCCTGGGAGACTGACTGCCTTTGAAAAAGTGGTACAGTAGAAACAAGTAACAACGGGGGGGAGGGATTTCAGACAGATTGGTATCTGCATGTAAGTACTTAAAATCAGAAAAAAATAACAAGAGAAAGATGAAGGCGTAAGCATATTCAGAATGATGGAGCACTACAGCTACTCACTCAGCAATCATGAGCCTGCTGTAGTAGTGCTATTCTGTTACTTGGTAAAAGAAAAAAGAATTGAAAACATGGCAAGAAAAAGAAAAAAGGTTTTCAATCTTGTCTTGTTTAGTACAACAGATTATTAGCCAGAAACACACTCTTGTATTATTACAAATTATTCTGATATCCAAATTACTGTATTTTAAGCAGCAATTCTGAATGAGGCTCATTTCAGTCTAAAAACCAAAGCAACTGTGTTAGCAAAAAGCTCATATTTGACAAGTCAAAGGGAACAAAGTGAACATGGTCACTAGCTGCAGCCAGTAAAGTAAATCTGTTCCAGCCATATTGCTTGGCCAACAGCCTGAGCAAGTTAAAGTACAAACACTTTTATTTCCAAGTTGAGTGACAAATTTTAACAGCTATCACATGGTCAGGATAGAAGACATCCCCAAAAATCTCCAGAAAAGTGCTAGATGTACTGCTAAAAAACAAAAACTTGTGACAAAATACTGCAGGGAAAAAAGGTTGCAACTTTTTGTGCAGGTAAATACTCAGCTTCACAAATTCCTTTCCTTCTGCCTGTTGAAATTCGAGACCCTATCATTTTTGCTTCTCCACTAAACTGCTGGTTTAGGATCTGCAAAAAATATGGTCCCAAATATTTATATCTGTTGTTAGGAATGTCACCAGTCTTGTATGGGAAATAAATAATACTGAGTTGAATATATTCATATTTAAGGACAGTATTAAGTATGGTATTAAGGAGGTAAGTATGGTATTAAGTGTATGTATATGTATGTATGCATCTTCACAAACACATTTATATTAAATAGCTGCACAGTTATCAGTCAACCTCTCTAAAGTGCTCAGAACTGCACTTTAAAAATATTTTTAAGAACCTGTTTTGTATTTATAGACTACATCCTGAGTTTCAGCCTTTATCCAGCAAGCTGGAGCCTTTTATAACACATGCAGTTTTCTGCTTTGCTGTCCAGTATCAACAAGTCTTTGGGCTTTTTTTTCTGAAAGGACTTTTCATCCTCAATTGCCATGTTCTTCCTCTCTTGCTAAATATAAAAATCAAAGTTTTAATACTTAAAAAAACACACATCTCATGGCAGAGAAGCCAAACGTAATTTAGAAGGATTCATGAATGGCCTTCTTATTCTAATAATCCCAAAGGCATCAATCTAAACCTTCATACCCGACTCAAGTCTACCATGAGGTTTCCACAGTCCAAACTAAAGTATTTAAAAACATAGGATTTCTTCACAAAGAAATAAGCTGAGAGGGAAACTCAGCAGCATATGATTAAACATTGGATAACCCGATGCTTTGCGTTACCTTAATCTCTGTCATGGAGGAGAACAGTAAGTCAGGAAAGTGAAACTAGGTAGCTGGAGGAATCTAGCTACTCTGATAAGTAAGCTATACTTTGTGTCAAAAAAAGATATAAATGCTCTCTGCAGCCAAACCTCCATGAGAGAATAAAGTTATTTAACAAAGCAGAAAAGGTAGAGAAGACTTCAGCTTTATATGTGACTAGAAATAAGGGAATATCAAGGAATGTGTATTGTGAAAAATATTCAACCTTTTTAATGCAGACCCTACATTTTCACAGGCAGAAGGTACAGACTCACTACTCTCACATCTCTATAATTTTCAGGAAAAATCTTGAATCAAGCATAAATTAAAAGGTATAGTCAATTTAGAGAACACAGTTTTCAGAAACCTTAGTCGAGTTTTGCTAGAAAGGGTCCATATCCACTAACTCTGGCAGTTTCTACTCCTGTAGACAGACTTATTTTCATTTACATCAACAATAAAACTAAGTTGCAACCCATACCCGTATTTAGTATTAAGCCCCTGAAAAGATGGAGGAATCAAACTAAAGAGGTACAGAAAAATCTCAAGTCAGACCCTTCCCACAGTTAATATTAATACATTCATACTTCACACCCCACTACTTTAATTACTACTCTCTATTACTTCTGTTGGCAAGTAAAAAGTATCTTCAGTATTGAGGGTTTTACTTCTGAGATGGAATAACATTCATGTTTTCTGACTTTATACACAGTTGTTAAAAAAGTATTCATCCCAATTCAGATCAAGACTAATAAATTTCATTGCAAAGTGAGACACCTATAAGACACTAAGAGGAGCCTTACTCCCTGCAAAGTTTGATGAAAATACTGCTAATTTCTCCAAGCAAGAGAAATCCACTGGATTTCCACATCTACTGGACAACTGGAAGGTAGCAACATCTTTAAAAGTTTCAAGGTTTCACTACCAACTGCTTGCAGCTGTATCTCACTAGGAGACTCTGGATCAGCACAGCTATCAAGCCACTATAAACTGTCAGGGAAAGTTACAGCCCATTTGCAGAAGCACAAAAATGCACTAATCTCCTAAACGTTAATTATACTGAAACAAAGCCTCAATTAGAAGCAGATCATCAAGTCCAACACACTAATACTTTTGTTTGCTGGTGTGTACACATGCATATCTGAGAAATATATCTACAAGAAGAGACGAAAAGCAGATCTTCATTTTACCTTTATTACTTTTCTGCCCACATTCTCAGCTACTCTCTTTTCTACTCTCCAACACCAAGGGTTTAATTTGCAGTTTGTATCAGCTATTAAAATATAATAGGAAAAATAAGGAACACAAAAAACCAGGTTTTTCTGGCCAACCAATTACCTGGTTCTACAGGATAGGATTTGTTTTTCTGAAGTTAAAAAATACATAAAAATATGTATAGACGTCATGACAGAGTAATTAGAGTGCTTAAGCATCAGCGGGCAGCCTGGTAAAACAGGGCTCCAAAGATGAACAAAAAGAGATGGTGTGTTTTTTGAGGAAGGAATTGTTGTAGAGGGGAATGAAGGGCAGGGAAATTACAGTACTTGAACAAAGCAGCAGCATGGATGGACCTGATGTGTTTCCATGCTGTCACTTTCTTTGTGTACCTGAGGAACAACAGGCAGATGCCAAACAAAGTAATGACATCTAAAAAGCAATCAGAATTAGGTCTGCTAAGACAGGCTGCTATCAAGAGGATAAACACAATTCTTATAGAAAACCACTCCCTCAAGAAACTCCACAGGAAAGCAGATGATGGAAAGTACTCCCCAGCTGAAAGCACAAACACAATTCAAGGGGTACCAACCAAAAACTGCAACTGGGAATTTATGAACCGTGTTTATATGTTAATGTACCACTTCCTAACCTCTTCAGTCTTTGTGAATGTACACCTCTTGCCAAGGGACTTGAAAGAAGAAAGCCTGTAAACTTGTGAATGTTCCTGGTTTGGTGACAAGAGCCAACTAAGAGTTCAAAGAAAGGCTGCAAAATGAGGAAAATGAGGCACATGATAAAAAGCAAGTATAATGATTCAAGAGTGAGGAGATGTGAGAAGCTGAAAAGGCCTTGACACGGTGCAAGCCTTGCTCAGGAATAAGAAAAACATCTCAGTATTATCAACACTGATTTCAGCACAAAACATGTTCTCCAGACCAGCTCCGGTGAAGAAAATTTGCTCTATCCCAGCCAAAATCAGCACAAAGTGACACCAGAAGACTGGCTTAAGAAGGGCCCTGGTACTATGATTAATTTTAAGTAAATAAGACCAGGAAATTTATTTAAAACAATTGGGTTTCTTAAGTTTTTACTGTGAAAAGGAATAGGAAGATGCCACAGTGCCTTATTACCGCAAACATTACAAAGAACCATAAAATAGAGAATAGAAGCTGAAATTAAGACAAAATAAGAGAGCTTTTGTAAGAGTTTTTGGTGAATTCTCTATCAGTTAAAATAAATAAATAAATAAAAAAGAGAGAGAGAAAACGAAGCCCAAATAAAGGACATAATTGAAGTAGGCAATTTTGAAATTTTCAAAAAATAATGTACTCTCTGAGACCTTACTTATGATCCAGGGAAGATGTCAGTATACTCTGTCTCAAAGTTATATCCCAAATATAATGGTTTCTCTGAATGACAGCCTGGGTATAACCCCAGAAGTGTCCTGCTTTTCAGTTTGCTATTTAGCTTTATTCATTTTTCATAGTCCCCATGAAAGCATAACCACTTTGTTGTTCATAAGATGCAAGCTAAGTAATTGGTTTGACTTTGGAACAAACATTAGAAGCAACCATATGCTATCACCATCTTTGCCTGCTATTTGGAAAAAATCTGAAGACAAGACATTGATGCAAATATACATGAGAGCAATTAATTATTTGCAGCTCAAAAGGGAAACATGTATGTTACACTGCTTGCCTGCATTCTCACAACAAACCTTCTAAAAATCAGCAGCACTTAATGGGAAGAATTGGAAATCTACTAAGCATAAGAAAAGCATGGGAATATAAGCAAAACTATGCATGAGACACTTTAGATCTAACAAGGGCGACACCTCTCTAGCTTTTAATAGTGATGCCATTATCATCTTAAGAGTGATAGTCTGGAATACACAGACACTTTCAAAAGTCTTTGCAACATCAAAGTTACACAAATGCTTCTTAATGACTTCAGATTTGGACTTGTGATTGTTTTTGTTGCAAATCCAGCCACAGTAGGAGAAGTAGGATTTTTATTCGAATTATAAAACAAATTTGCTGTACCCTCTAATCTTTCCCTCATCTTGGTAGATATCTGCATAAGCTGTGCAAGAGACATGAGAATCTTAACCCTTCCTAGTAGTGAACCCCCACAAGAGATGTGTTACTCCTCTCTTGGGTATGACCAAGGGACAATGACCAGCATTCAAAGCAATAAAAGTGACACCTAATTCCATTAAATAAAAAGATCAAGGCAGCTCTCAGGTTTTCAGCTCTCATTTAGATCCTGAAGCAAAACCTGCCCAAGCAATTTTGCCAGGGAATGATGCCAGGGAACTGCAAGAGTAGTTTTCCAAGGTACCTGAATGACTGGATGCAGTACGACACTTTCATCAGATCTACAGGAAATCAGGAAGTAAAAAAGTGCCAAATGGCTACAGAACACCAAGCCATGCACACATTTTGGAGGAGTTTCAGGTCACTTTTGCTTACTCACTGGCCAACACAACAAGAACTGAATTTATATTATAAGCTTCAGAACTAGAACAAGCACAATTACTAATAATGAGATAGCTGCAAATGCAGAGGAAACACCACCAGCCCACCCCCTAGCCACTAAAAAAGAAAATCCCATTAAAAAAAAAAAACCCAAACAAAACACTTCAGAAGTATTAGGCCCCAAAAAAGTTAGGCACTTCATAAGATGTAAGAGACAACTAGCAGGAGGAATCAGCTGACGTCAACAGTCATTGATTTATCAATTCATTACACATGACTGAAACACAGATGGACGTTACAGCCTGTAAAGATGAATTTTCCTCTAACATGCAAGATTCTTCAGCCCACATTTCTACATTCAAGTTTCCAAGTAAAGACTTTTCATCAGCGAGTTATTAAAACCCCAAAGCAGCAAGAATTCACTTTAATCTCTGTTCTATCTCTGCTTGAGGACATCCACTTTCTTACCCTACTTCATACTCAGACTGTCAGTTCTCTCTTCACAACTCAGTATAACCAGGAAGAATAACTTGGTTCCTGATTATTCAACTGTAACTGTTTCTCTTTGGATGTTTTACAGCTGGAGGAGGAAAAGATACAAACAGGTGACCTCAGTTTTGACTTTAAATCAATCAACAAATGAAATGTTAGTAATAAGAGACATGAAACAGACACATTACCCATGATAGGAAATACTAAATCTACAGCTGGGCTTCAAAACAAAACCCTACAGTCTACTTTACTGGGAATAAGAAGATATACAAAGCTTTGACTTGGGGTCAGGCCACAGGGTCAAATATACAAAGAGGATATAAATCAGACATTATTTCTAAAACTTACTTGCCAAAGGACAAGACAGCGAGTACGGAAGTATTTATGAAAACATATCAACACTGAAAAAAAAGCAAGTACAAGGGCATACAGATGTCAGCCAGCCACAGATGTGCTGCCTGCTTTAGCAGTCAGACCTAATCCCTGTCTCCAGCCAAGCCTGGGGACCTGGATCTCACATCCAGGTTGTAAAGCAGGGGAGCTCCCCAGGACAGTATATATAACTGGGGTGTACCCCAGCACCCACACTACTGACCAAGCTGGGGATTCAGGAGGGCTTTAGTTGAGATACCTCAGAGAGCACACATTAAAAACTTTTCCTAGAAGCTACATGAAATCATTATTGTTGTTTATTAAATATACCTAATGCTGGACTACAACAAAGTACAAGGAGTTTCTTGCTTCCCTTTGTGACGTGTTCCAACATTACACTATCATCATTGATAGGAACAGTAAAACATTATCATACTTGCATGAGAAAAGTGCTGGGTATCTGATATCGATGATTTAACTTTAATGAGGCTGTGGAAAGAGTCCTTGCATCATGCCCAGCACACCATGGAAAAGGGATGTCTTACCAAAAGCCTTCCTACCTAGACGACAAGAAGTGGATCCCATCTCCTGGCCATGGGCTCAGAATGTAGGATTACTCAGCAAATGGTCATGAAAGCAGGAATTAAGTGTAACATGCCAGGTCTGCAAAAGCCTGCCTTATGAGAGGCATTTAATAACAACATTTTTGTGCTGCACACCACAATTTTGAGAAACAGAGAAGCAGCAAACAACAATGTAATTACCGATGCAACTCCAGCTTAGAGACAGGCAATTCGAGGAAATTCTGTACAGAAGGAAAAATACATAAGATGCCACAATTGATTACTTTTCTTTGTTTAAAGCTAGTTATAAAAAATTGGGTTTTGTTTATGCAAATTATTATTAACCAGAATTTCAATGCAATAGTACAGCACTTCCATACCCCAGAGAAAGCAAATCCAGGACCCTGTTCATCTCCAAGTAGCAGGAAGCTGGCAAACAAGCAAGGGGCAAGCAGCCAAACCAACCACTACTGCTAAGAACAGCATAAATCAACAGTTTAAATCAGAAGGCTTTACACTTCCTTTCTGAGGACTCTGCCACTTATTGCTTCTTTTAGAAACATTTATCAACCTTCTATCAGGGCACTATGGAAAAGCATGAAAGGGGCAACAGTTGCAGAGCATCTCCATCGGTTTGACCTTGATTTGGGCCACTTGACGGCCAAATGTCACAACAGGAGTAAAACTTAAGAGACTACAATCCCATACTCTTCTGACATAAACATAACTCAGAATAGCATAAGATACCATGGAACCTTGACACTCTATAAAAAAATATCAAGCAGTCACATCAGGTCACTAGATGCAGGACAAAAAGCCACAGACAGCCACGTGCATAGTCTTCCTTTGACAACTCTTACCCTCATTTAACAGCACTGAGTCTAAGGAAGAAGGAAAGAGCAGAGAGTATTTAAAGAAAAAAAGCAACTTTACAAAATGGAAACAGAATTTACAAAGTAGACAGCCATTTCAAAGCATTAGTCATAAAAGGAAAGATGCATGGGAGCTTGCAGCTGTCAGTCACACATCAGTCCATGAAGCAAGGACTCTGTTCTACTCCAAAGCCAAAGAGCAACTGAGAGATTGTCCTATCCTGTCACTCATCCTGAAACTACCTGGCAATTCTTTTTAAATAATGAGATGGACCACTAACATTTTACACTTCTGCGATCCCTTTGGAATCCCAAAAGAACCCAAAAAAATCTCCAAAAAGCACAAGCAACATCTTTCTACATCAAAACAGGCATTTTTCACTGGAGGCACCCACATATCCCTAAAGATGCACATTTTGATGGTTCCACCAGGCTAATAAAATGGTATACTTCCTGGTAAAAGTTGACAATATGATGACCCTGCAGAAAATTCTGCAAGTTATTCATAAAGACAAGCACCTAAACAACTACTAAATCCCAAACATTGACTTTTAACATTCTGAAGGTCAGTATGAGGCATCTAAGGAGATGCTTGTGCAACACACAAAATTAATCAAAATTATCAAAAGCACCAGACAGAAGGAACAAAAAGTTCTTAAAAATAAGTCAAGCATCTACAGAGGTATCCATCTTAATTTTTACTGCACTACTACAATTTCTACTACTACATTTGCATAGTGTACAAGGCATTTAAATGTCCAGCTATTACAACAGAATCAGTAGAGCTTGCACTGGAAGAGACCTTCAAAGGCCATCTGGTTCTAGCCCTCTGCAATGAGCAAAGACATTTTCAACTAGATCAGATTGCTCAGAGCTCCACTTAACCTTGAATGCTTCCAGATCCACCACCACTCTATGATCATAAAAAGGAGATGAATTTTCAGAAGCACACTTTCTCAGACCCTGCTGAGAAAGTGTTTCATATGATGCAATTCAAGCAGAACATGTTTCAGTCTCCTTGACATAAACCAGAGAAAAATTATTTTACTGCACTTTCAAGAAAAAGTAGTGTACCAAAAGTCACCATTTGATCACTAACTAAAAAAAGTTAAAAATAAAATATGTGGGATGTGAACAGAATTTGACAGGTATTCCTAAAATACATTTGACATTTTTCTTTCATGTGTTTTATGTTTTCAATTATCTTGATAATCTTTGCTCATTTTACATGCAAATAACCTAACTATGCAAGTTAACTTCTTAATCCAGCAAATATCAAGTGAATTTCAACACTGTAAGAGTTGTTGGGAACAAACTTTCTTTGTATTGACAATACTTTAGCATTTACACTACATAGCAATTTTATCAGGATGTTATAATTTGGTTTTGTGTGGGTGTCAACTGACTTGCTTCAAATTCTGCTTCACATCTACAGAAGTTATTCACAAAGAAGATGCAATTATATTAATCACATGGGCTGATGTGACTACAACGTCTAAGGCTTCAGCACATCTCCCTTTGGGAACTTATGACCTGCAACTCCACATATTGGAATACTTCTCCTGAAAGCAGTTAAATAGATTTCTTGACTTTTGTTGCACAAACTCAGTTTTGCTAATCCTGTAGTAGCACATAAACAGTCTCCTGTCCAATCTCTCCTACTTCCACAAGATCTTGGGCAGGAACAGGAGAAAAGGAAAGTCAATACAGGAATCCTTAACACAAACATTTTAACTAAAAATTACTTTTTCTCTCTCTAGTCTGCCCTCTTTCATAGAGTTCCTGACATCAAAATACAGACTAAAGTTCTAAATCCTAATATTTGAAGGAATTGCACCAGAAACAACTTCAAAATGCCAACACAGAGGGCATCTAAATTAACCTAGTTTTCTTTTTGTCCATAGCTTACAAATAGAATGTTTATGAAAAGACTCTTATCTTGATTTACATAACTTGCAGATTGATGGAAAATTCATTACCTCCCCCTGTGTAAATTATTTCATGATTAATTATCCTAATTTAAGTACCTTTGCTTTCAAGTCTAGGGTGACACAAAAGATTAAGATAAAATTAAAGGCTTCATACAACTGTTTTCCCCAAGTTTGTTTAAACCTCTAATACAGGAGATTACTCTCTCTGTAAGAGCCAAAAAATTCTCTATTCTTCCAGTTCAACAAACACTCTTCCCAGTGTTTGCAGTTTAGATAAATAATATCAAGCCAATTCAGTGGTGCTGTGCAGCTAAACACATGGGCCAGTAGCTGCTGAGGAAGAGGAACAGGAAAGCTAGACAAGGCCAAGTGAGAGATTTCATGTTTTAGCATCTCCTAATAAACTACCACAAGAATTGGCAAGCTTCTATATTCATTTGTTTATTTTGCTGATGGGGATGTATACTTTCAGGAGAATGAAAAATTGAGTCCTGTGGCCCATTTTGTTAGATCAATACCATAAGAACTCTTTTGGGTAGTGTGGTCACACGTGTCAAGAAGCTGAGGACAGGAGGCAATGAGAGGAAATGCTCAGCCCCACACTCATAAACACACAAGGAACAGGCTCCTCTGAGGTTCTGTGATGGTGTTAAAATTACACAGAGGAAGAAAGACATTGGGGTGTTGGAGCACATCCAGAGGGCAACAAAGCTGGTGAAGGGTCTGGAACACAAATCTTATGGAGGAGCTGCTGAGGGAGCTGGGGTTGTTTAGTCTGGAGAAAAGAATGCTCATGGAGAACCTTACTGCTGTCTACAACCACTGAGAAGAGGTTGCAGCCAGGTGGGGTCAGCTTCTTCTACCAAATAACAAATGACAGGACAAGAGGAAATGGCCTTAAGCTGTGTGAAGGAAGGTTTAGATTGGATAATAGAAAAAAATTCCTCACCAAAAGAGCCATCAAGCACTGGAACAGTCTGCCCAAAGAAGTGATGGAGTCACAGTGTAGATGTGGTGCTCAGGGACATGGTTTAGTGGTGAACTCAATGACTGAGTCTGACAGTGGCTGACAGTGTCAGGTTAATGGTTGGACTCAATGACCCTGGAGGTCTTTTCAAAGCTAAATAACTCTACGATGTTAAGGTGAACATCTAAACACTCTGATGGAAAGGAAAATGCCCCCATCCATGTTTGAGAAGCAACAGTGCTTCCCCATTAAGGCCGCTTTCTAGCCATGGAGGATAATTTTTGAGGAATAAAGCTTTAAGTTATTAATAAGAATGAAATCTCTTGACCTAGATTTTCTCCAGCTTAAAAAAAAAAAAGCACATACACACACAACACAGCCTTCCTCTACAAACATGAACACATTACACTCCTAATACGACAGAGCACTTCAAAACAGATATTTCACAATGAAAAAAGGCCTTTGGTGCTCCTCCATCTCCCAGCTTTGTCTAAGAACATGAATACAGATGATGTTTGATTAAAAATGAAACCTGAACCCCAAGTTGCACACATTTACTTTTCAAAAGCGTTTTACAATTTGATTTTCTTCTTGCCTGCTGTGATAATTGATGAAAACTACACAGGGATTAAAATGAGCACAGGTGCGTGTCTACATAGTTCAAAGAGATTTGATCTTGAATGAAAATAACAATAATAATAAAAAGCTTGAGTATTTTTAGGAGTGGATTTAACATAGCCTAACCAAATAAGCCTAGATTAAAAGTAGGATTTTACAGTCTGGATTTCATGTTACTGAAATTTAAAATGTGTATCTCATAACATATCAAACTTCTGCAAGCAGTACCTGATTTACTTGCATTTACAGCCCTCCATATCATAAGTGTCAGAGCAGATCCAGAGGAAAAATAAAGGCACTACAAACCATAAAGAGCACTAAAATCCAATACAAGGGCATGGGTTACAAAAGACATTTGGCACTAAATCAATCTTATTTTTAAATTTGTGAGAGGTAAAAGGAAAGTCTAGGAACTGAGAATATCTTTCTGCCAATATACAAATCAGCACAAAACCCATGCTTATTTTCTTTGCCAAATTTATCCTGCTACAGCTGAATCACAACTTCCTTGCGCCCATGAGGTCAGGAACCATTTAAAAAGAAATGCACGATACAGCTAATCTTTGTGTCAGCTCATCATACCTAATGCAAAAAACATGATTTTCCCCATTTTTCTGTTCCAGCTTCCTCCAGCAAAGCTAACTAGCATGTTGCTAATCCCAAATTTGTTGCACTACTTTGTTAAACAGATTTAAAAGACAAATGCACACAAATCACACAGGATAAAGAATTTATTCTGTGCTCAAGGCTTACTGCTGAGCTTCTATTAAGAATTAAAAAAAAAACCAAACTAACTGCACTCAACTGTATTGAAAACAAATTTATTTGTCTCAAAGGAAGACTCTACACTCATGAAGACATTTTTACACAACAGCTGCCTTCTTGTCTAAACTACCTAAAACACTGTTCCTACAATAACATGTATTCAATCTTCTTTCTGAAGCAGAATCCAATATATTTTTAGGCCTCTGAATAATAACAGCAGGAGATTACAAATACATGGATCAGAGATGGAAGAATTCCCTATCCTCCCTTCCCTCCCCATGCAGGGGGCAAGCTCCTGACTCCATCATATGGGACACAAGAGCTAATCAGCACTTCCTCCCAACAGGCTTAATTTTCACTTAAGCACCTTTCTGAGTAGTGAGAATGAGGGAACACTGGCAATCATTTCACAGAAACATATCAGTGAAATTGTCAACATTTGAAATCTTCCCCAGCAGCCCCCTGTAGCTTCATTTACCTCCATACATTTTCCTGTACACCTTAGCCATGGATTTATACTTTTGTAGCATCCAAATATAAATTAAGTCCAACTCCATGTCAAACATCTTATTGATTTAGTGGTTTTGAAACCCCTGAAATTTTGACTTTAGGTTTTCACACAACTCTCAGACGACTCACCAGGGCACCAAGCCCAGTTTTGCAATAGACTGGTAAAAAAACTGAAATTAAGACATGAAAACCTGAAAAAAAAATTTAATCCACCACAAACATATGTTTCTGTTTTCTTTAATCAAAAAACCATCCTATGCCATTACTACACAATTCAAAAATATTTCTTTTATAGCTGTTAGAACATCAAGAAACTAATTTTCCTGTTGATTAAACCATCTTGTATGCTTGCTATTGATTTAACATATAAAGACAGACGATTTAAACAGCTCCCCAAATGCAATACTTTCAAGGATAAACAAAAAACTGCATAAAGAGAAAACAATCCTTTACCAATTTCTTGTCCACTAAACACATTGCTGAACAATTTTAGTTGCAAGATCTTGTGCTGGCCAATATTAAATCTTAGTTCAATTTCTGCACAGCATATTTAAAACCGCAAAGATCATAAAAGTACAAAAAGCAAGGCCAGTAAAAAAGTGAACAATTGTTTTTCACAAAAAAACTGCAGGTTAGTTCAAGCCCTGAAAACGACAAACACTGGTTAGATATTTTTTTTTTTTTTTAATTATAGCATTAATTGTGTATGTAAGAAACCATACATAATTCTGTATATATGTAAGAAACCATATATATTTACTATAGTTTGAAAGTAGCAAAGAGGAGACTAAGGCTTGCATTGAAAAACACTTAAGACTTCACATCCAAAATAATTTAGGCAGTTTAAAACAACCTAAATATAAAATTGTCATCATTTAGTTTTAATTAACACATAACCAATTTGTTTTCTGCATGAATTTGCATAGTACATGGCTAATTACTATCTTGTGAAGAGTCTGGGGGGGGAAAAAAAGGCATAAATCTTTACACAGTTCATCAACAATAAAAACCAAAATACCACAGTAAGTGCCCTTTTTTTTTTTTTTTTTTTTTTTTTTTTTTTTTTTTTTTTTGGTGACAGCAAGTATATTTAACACACAGGCAACTAAACAGGAATAAGACTGTAAAGTGAATCAGTGCAGGAAACCTAGGATTAAGGCTGAAACTTTATTCTAATCCTACTGTTCACAGAAGTAGCAGTCACCAGGCAGCATGTGGTCTGGGCATGCACCTGCAATACACAGGCAGGATTTAAAAATACTTACAAAGAGATCAGGTTTTGTCTGAAAAAGCTTCTCTTTGGCTTAGGAAGTGAAGCATCTGCCTTCTCCAAAAAACAAACAATCCCCACACACATCAGCTTGTCAGTGCTTTTGCCAGAATGATAACCTGACTGTGACACATGCACAACTCATCATTCCTGGGGATTGACTTGACAGTAGGAAAGAGCTCAAGAAAAGACGGGGGGGGGGGGGGAACCCAAAATCTCTCTTGCTGTGAACTTATTAAACAGTTCAAGCTGACAGCCATACCACACTACTACTCTGTGAACCTTGCATCACCTTTATGTAAATTCCTGTATTAACTGATGAAGGCTACCCACTTGGTATAGATTTCCACAAACTGAGGAGCAGAAGAAGAGTCCTTCAAACACAATGGAATTCCCCTAACAATTAAATATTAGCATTTATCTAGTGCTGCAAAGTGACTAGTAAAAGAGCAAGGCTAATCTTTAAATATCATCTCCTTTTGCTTCACACAACCTTTTCTGATACTTTTGTACTACAACATTAGGTGCTGCAGGAGGAAGCTTCTGGCTGGGCTTGGGACCTCAGGAATTCCAGCTGTTTCTGTCTGGGATCTCTTCTGGTGCACCTGGGAGCTAAATAAACATTCTCAAGTCCACAGGTCCATTTTGTATCACAGAAAGATTGGGTCACTACTAAAAAGTGCATGTGGAAGGGTTTGGAAATCCTGTGATTGTAAGTTTAGCATAGAGTAAAACAAAAAGAGAGCCAGAGACCAAAACATTTTCCAGTGCGGCAGCTTAGAGAAACATGTTTGCCTCTGAGACCAAAGCTATTGCTTTCAGGCCTAAGTCATTTTGCTAGAAAAGTTTAACTACTAATGGAGCAAGAGACATTTTGCTTACATTTGGTGCTGTTTCTCTTGAAGTGGAGTACAACTGAACTTGGTGAACTGTACTTATAAACTGGGTTCAACTCCTACCCCATTATTAGCCAAAACCCGACAATAATAAAATCACAATTCAACACTCTGAAGTGGAAATGCTTGCAGGCTACTTTCTGACCCTTTCCTTCAAGCGTACAGACAAGATGATTGCCATCAGCAGTGCTTTAATACCACTTCATACTCTACCACTAGGTTCTTTTATTGCCTGAAGAGTCAGCTGCAGTCCAGCAACAGGGACCACAGAGCAAGGAACAACTTATTACTTATTCCCGTATACACCATACGGATGTTTGTTCATTTGAAATCAAGCCACAGGATCACATCACTAAGTAAACAAAGAATTTTATGGCATTCATCATTATTTTAAAGCTGTCAGACATCAGCTGCCATATCTGACTATGAAGAAACTGTCAGAGGCAAGTTAACGAGCTCTTAAAAACTGGAACTCACTGAGATGATACCGAAAGATACTTGGAGAAATAAAATAGCATTTTAGCTTTCAAACTGAAGATGTTTGCATAATTAAGATATGCAAATAAGGATAAACAAAAAGAAAGGGGGAAAAAAAATCTTTAAAAGCTCTGACTATATCTGCAACCATTTTCCTACTCACAAAGCCACAGCCTTGACTGACAATCAAGTACTAATATTAATCGTTACTTAAAAGTTCATGGTAATTATATAACTTATCCTTTTAAACAGTTTTCTGTATTAAATACTAAACAGGTTTATCCTGCATAAAATCAAGCCAAGATACAACAGAGCCCCTTCACTGTAATTGTCAGTTTTTCCTTTGAAAAGCAAACTCATTATGTTCTATAAAGAGAATAAAGTCTCTAAAAGAAGACTAAATTCTTTCTTTCTTTCTCAAAGCAGGCTCTGAAGAGATTGCATAAAAAGAGATTTTATTCTTGGCTCAAATATGAACATTTGGGAATCACTACTTTTGAGCAAGGACTCACCCACTTAAAGGCAGAAAAATTTATTTTGAAAAGTGGTGTGAAATTTCAGGGGGAAAAAAAACCCCCACATGTATTTTGCATTTCCCAGCTCTTGGTACTTTTCCAGTTAAGACAAAAATTTCAAAATAACCTCTTCCCCATATAACTATTTTCTCATAGATGCTGCCAAGCTATCTTATACCACCAGCAAGAGCTTCTACAAGAAAATAACTATTTCCAGACAATCCAACTCTGAGGATTGACAGGAAGATAAAAGAGCATTTCAGGAATTTCAAGAGAATCTGAGAGAGGGACCTGGGAAATACATTTCACTGGGTGCCCACCTCAGTCTGCCTCATCACCAGTCTGTTCACCACCCTACAGAGGATGTGGGGGAGCAATGCTAGAGCTCAGAATTCATGGACAACCTCTCAAAGTACAGGGCAGGGCAAGAGTTTGAGCCCAGCCCTCCTGCTAAGGACTACGTTCCTACCATACCTAACAGTCCTCAGAGGAGCAACACTTCTCCTTTGGATGCAGAACTTGCACTGGAACTGTTTCCTCAGATTCAGTCCAAACCAGCTGCAGAAAGGGAAAGCTCATCTAGAAGATCAGATCAGGTCCCCACGGAAACATTTAGGAGTTTTAAACAAAGGTTATTTGTATGTGGACACTATCATGTTACAGTAAGAATACCAAGGGATAGAGAGGAGGATTCAGTCTTCTGTCTCCAAGATGACTCAAGATTACCTGCAGACATCCACATAACAGTTTCTCTACTGTTGAGGCATGTTGCAGATGCCACAGTTAATGGCACAAATCAGAAACCAGATGAACTCCTTTTCCCCATCTCATGCATGTATGCTTTCCTGGATATGTTCTTTTGTGTATTCTCATACTGTTAAACGTGAAGAATTTTATTTCTCTCTATTTAAGACACAAAATCTCAACATGACCTGTGAGTGTTCTGCACAGCTGAATTCCTGGCACATCATCCAATCATGTGTGATTCTCCTATTAAGTGTCCATCACTTAACCAGAGATGAGACACCAAAGGATTCAGGAGGATTGGCCATGTAGATCCTATGGTCCAACCCCAAGGCCAGCCCTGCCCTAATCCAGAGGAGAAGCAGGCCAGGCTGTGTCCCATGGGACCCTGCAGGAAGCCTGAACTTGGGGCACAGCAGGGAGGCTCTGTGCTTTCCAGGGGCTGCCTCTTCCCCAGATCATCAGGAAGCACAGCTGCAAGGTGCACCCTTGCAGGTGCAGGACAAGCCCAGGACAAGCCCAACACTTGCATCCTGCCATCAAGATGGAATGGAAGACTGAGGAATGACTCTGCCCAAGCAGACCCTTAGCCTCTGCCTGGCTGCAGATGAGTCTCCATGAGCTGCCTTTACAGCAGGAATGGGAAAAAACCAGCATCAGATGGTGGCTATTCTGATAATCCCTCCTATTGCAAGTATCAGTCTCTAGCTAGAATTACTGTACCAGGCACCAGCTCATCTTTTCTTTTCCCTTTTTATTTAAATGCCTACAGCCTGGAACGTACAGAGGAGTAAATTAAGGCACTTGTATTATATAGGTCAAGTCCTGGCCTGTTCATCTACATATATTAGCATACAGGTAAAGCTACTACAGACATCAAAAATGAAGCATTAATGGTTAGCTCAAACACACATCCTAGGCACTGTTAGAAGGAAAAAAAAAACACACAAAAAAAAAAAACAAAAACAAAAAAAAAAAACCACCAACAACCCTGAGAAAAATTTAAGGCAACAGAAAAGTAACAACAGAGACAGTAAGGTGGTACTTAATTTTAATCTTTTCCCCAAGAAAATTTTCTCTTGTGAACTCTTAGATGCATTTTATGAGTAGACAACATAATAAACCAGACATCTTAATTTTATTTCACTTTACATTTTGTACACAGTCATGCTGAAGACCAAATATATAAATCAAGGTAACTCTGATCTGTCTTGAAATGTGCTTTTAAAACATCCGAAAACTATATGCATAGTTTCCACGTAGAATACATCTCTCTTGATGAAGAACATATCCCCTTTCTTCCCAAGTCAGAAGAGAATTGGTTAAAACAAAAATCATCATGTAACGAGAACATATAAGCAGAAATGTTCTGTAATTTCTCATCAGGGAAAATAAGTTCTCCTATACTTTAGGCTGCAAAAGTCTGTGAATTTGTGATCAGAGACATCATAATATTAAAAAAAAGAAGAAGAAACTGGACAACAACCGAATGGCACACTTCTTTCACTGTCTTCAGAATCTTGTGGATTCTGAAGGCTTCAGAATCCACAATTAACTCAGCCATACTCCAACACTGCAATTCCCTCCTCCATATCCAAGCTCTGCCTCTTTCTTACCCTTGGAGAACAATCACTATAGGTGTCAGTGAAGCTAACAGGGCAGTGACCACAGAGTTATGACATTCTCATTTACACTTATTAATTGCCAAGTCAATGAGCTAGTTGATCATGGAAAAAAATTTTAAGAGCTGTTCAACTTGGTAAACAAGATATACCTCACCTCAGTTCTGTTTATCTTGTTGTCAGAGACCGCAATCTTTGCAATTACAAAAAAGTGAGTTCTGACGTTGACTTGAGAAAAATCCCAGCCTAGGAAAATCTCTGCATTTCTGTGTAACTCTGCAAAACAACTTCAAAGAAAGAAAGAAAAAAAGAACTTGTGCCCATGTGACTGTTCTACAGAAGAACAAGAGGCCATTATCTCCACTCCAACATATCAGTTATTCTAATAACACTTTATATAATAAATAAGTGAATTTTAGGAGTTTGGTATTCTATATATTGCCTATTAAGAAGAGAAAGGTATTAAGGAAACAATGGGAAATCCACAGTTGCAACTCCAGAACTATAAGGCAAAAAGGACTACGTGGAGAACTATTTTATTGCTTCTTTCATCTCAGTATATTATGATAGTCAATTCCACTTCATTGAAGCCAGACTTCATGGGGATTGTCAGCACTCTTCTGCCTGGTTCAATGTCAAGAACAGCTGACATAATTTTCAAATATAACATGGCCTTCACAATTTGCACTAAGTTGAATGAAGTATTCCATGAAAGCAAAACACACCGATTAAGGAACAGGTTTTTTTTGCTTCTCATTAGAAGTTCAGCTTTAAATTAGTAGAAGTCCAAGACATGGGAAAGACGTAGGAGAAAGACTGGAACCTGACAGCAGGCAACTTTGCATTAGACAGTATCTATATCACAACTACCATAATACAAGCTGCCTCCTTGCCTTCATGTCCAACTCATACAGCAATTCCTTCAGGCTCGAACCTGCAGCAAGAGGTGACAGCCTCTGGCTTGCAGAGCTGCAATACTAACCACATCACCCACTGCAATGGCTTTTTGGATACCAGCCTTTGTCCTTCCAGGCTGCACCTTGTTGCCCCAGGTCACCTGCAACACCTACAGGGAACAATGTTTTCAGGGAAAGTGTTCCGGGCACACAGCAAACTCAAACAAAGGGTACTGCAAGAGTGAGCATGGATCTGTCAGGTGGGCAGCTCTTCTACTCAGCATCTATGCTGACCCCCCTCTGAGCAAAATATATAGCACCATCCTGCTATTCATCAGTAATGCAAGCCTTACTGTCACTAGTAGCATTTGATTAGCCTTGACCACAACAACACAGGAGATAAATATTCCTCTCTGGCTCAGTAGCACAGCCCACACAATCTAGTAAAATATATGTAGGAGGTGGAGTGTGAGGATCTGATTTCATACTGGGGCAAGGCACCTTATTAAAAAAAAAAAAAAAAAAAGTCTTTTCAGTAACAGTCATCAAGAAATAATATGGAAATCAAATTAGTTGATTGCAACAATCTAAACAGCATCATTTGATACGTTCACAGAGGTTCTTGTATAATTAAAATTTAGAAGCAGAAATCCTATATTTTATTAAATTCAGCATAGCTAGGGGACAGGGCCTCTCCCTACAGCTTTTGCCTACTGCATTTTAGGCCAATGAAGTAATGAAAACATTAATGCAGCTTAGCCAGCAAAGCACAAGTTAATTCTGCTTCTATCTCTCCAAAGCCTATAATTTCTCTGGTCTAGTCTTCATGAAGAGCACTTAAAAATGTTTCAGACATAAGATGAACATCTGTATAATCATCTCTGCACATGCCTGTTTATGAGAGGTATGGATGCTATTCCAGAAGGCACTGCAGAGCACACAGTTCTCTTCCCAGGCACTGGAAGCACAAGCAGGTGTACCTGCAAGGTTAGGATATAAAAAGTAAGCCCACAAATGACATGCAGGTTTCACCAGGACACTATGGATAAGCCAGTCATGAGGACACAGCTGTTTCATGGCTGCACAGTATTCAAATCACCATGATTGCACAGGCTGCACACATATGAAGGCCCAGCATGAACTATTAAGTTGACATGGCATGGGCTTTGGGGACAGAAGGGGGACACTAGCAATGCAGGGCAGCAACAGAAGGAATGTCAAGCAAAATTCAAGAGCTGCTTAAGATGTCAGGTGCCACTGGAGCCCAGGGAGGCCACCATACTACTAATTCTCCATGTAATGCTTACAAAGGGGTCCTCTAGGACAGTCCCATATCAATTATTTTAGCCAAGCATCTGATTTTTCACTCTTCAGAAGATAAGCCCTTACTTCCTGGTGTTAAGGGAGGCCTCCTTATTTTTTCATTCACATTCAGCACTTACTTAGAAAAATTTTCTTCAATTTTGATCCCTTTAACCTGCATAATAATACAGGTGATCAAGAATAGTAGGCCACTGAAACAATTTTGCATTTTTATTACATTTGGGAGAAAGTCTGCTGCAATAATCTTGTTCTAGGTCATCAGCACTTCTGTTCTTTAGTATATATTCTGGATAAAGCCTATGTAGACAAACTAGCAGGGTGATATTTCACATAATTCTTTGCCTTCCTGGTCAAATCTCTTGTTTAACTCATGTTTGCTGCCAGTTTTCAGGTTTCTACGTCAGGAGATGGTATTTCACACAACTGCCTAGTATGCCAGGATGGATGGCTTCACAACTGGGGGCCACAGCATCAGAATGGCACGAAGCTGTAGAGCAAAGAGATTTTTAGGAATAAATAGTATCAAAAAATAAAATAAAATCAGAAATGCCAAAGAGCAGTTCATGGTCCCACCTCTCAGAACTACGAAATACCCATTTAAAATTTCACTCCCAACAGCAACAATGCAAAGAAGCTCCCAGAAAGGCGTGCAGCAAACTACTGCCCTGAATACTACCAAAATTACATTTGCTAAGTGCAAATCATTTGTCTATTTGTGTGCATTTCTGCAATTGCACTTTTCATTCATTAAGAAGAGAAATTGCTTTCTTAATGCAATCTGCTACTATTCAGATAGCAAAACAAAGTAATGTCTGGTAGCAGGCTTGCTGTTTTTGGCTTTAGAAGGGTGGGGGGTTTTCTTCCTCTCTTCCTGTGAGAGGAAAGCTTTTCCCAAAGGATTCAAGCAATTTCATAAAACAAATGTAAAAACAAAGACACTTTTGTTTAAGGACTGAAGGGTTTGTTTTGGTTTAAGGGAGATTGAGAGGGAAGGAAGAGAGAAATGATACTGATCATCTTTCAATTAAACAGGGGAAAAAAAAAAAGGAAAAAAAAAGAATTTTCAGTCCTAAAAGAAATTTGTGTGATAGCACAAACTTGCTATAATAAACAGGCCATCAGAAAACAAATCAAAACTTATTTTCTAAATAAACAAATTTGTTTATTTCAGTCACAAGTGAACATCTCAAATGACTACAGCAAAGATGAGAGGAAAACAACATTTCTCTCCAAATTAAAGAGAACACTGTGCACTCCTATATGCTATGTTTCATTAGAGAGTCTCTCTTTTCCCTCACAGCCAGAAAGAAAGGGGCACGAGAGGGAAAGACCTGAAATCTGTGGTTTTAAATATGCAAAGAGTTAGGGGATTCACTTTAGCTAGAAATTCTGAAGCTCAACCTAATAAGCATCATTTCATTTGCAGGAAGTAGGACCCAATATTACAACAGGAGTAAATCCCAAACTTGCACAAAAAGCCATCCAAGACGGAGACAGCACAGCAACAATAAAGACAATTAACTAGAACACCTGAAATCCTTCAGTGAAGTCCGTATGGAGGCCTTGCAGGAAATCTGAATAAGCAGACTTTCACATCTGCAATACTCCCCAAGCATTAGTATAAACACATTGCAGAAATCACATTATGGAACTGCAATTCTAGTTTCTGATTAGCAGATTTTAATCAATAAAATTAACTGATTTATCAGTAAGTCTCTACATATTGCATCAAGTTTTGTTATGTAGAGAGATAATCACAAGCGCTCTTCAGTGACAAAGTAACATCAATCCAAATGGAGCAAAAGCAAACCATGAAGCCCCATTCTCACTGCCTGCCATTTAAGTTCATTCAGGATTGACGCTCACTGCAATTATCATTCAACACTCGAACTAACACACTGGGACAACTCAACAGCAATAAAATTCAGAAATACTGCAGCTCAGAAAGGCAAAACAACAAAGATAATAGGAATCTTGCAATTACATAGAAGATGCACAATGAATATATCATGTTACTTACTTGTACTAACATAAGCAATTTACAAATGTTAGTAATAAATATGAATTTTTCAAAATATAATCTTGAAGTATGTGGCTGCATGAGACATGACAAAAGGTTCTTAAGTAAGATTTTAAAACGGTCTAAACCCACTGGAGTTAGACAGGAAGACAACAGAATGATAAACGTCACAACAACATTAAGTTTTGCACATATGAAATTAGTACAAACAAAATCCATATTATCACCATCACCACTGTCTCAAAAGTGTTCCAGCCAAGCATTACCTAAATGATTCTCCTCCACCCCAATTTAAACTGCATATATCTATATATGCACATGCACACATGAGTAACATGTGGCTGTCCTTGTGGCTGTCTGACCTCCCAAGTAGTAGCAAGCACAGATTAACTTGTCAAATAGAGAGAGACAACATACAAAGGTCATTAAAAATCCAGAGATCTGGGTCCATTCATGAATTTGGTAGTTACTTAAACCAGACTTGTCTAATACTGTGGAGAGGCCCTGGATGAAGAATATGACTCAGACAATACTTAACTCTATTATTATCTTCCCTGTCCAATAAAGTCTTAAAACATTTCCTCCCATTTCTTAATGCAGACTTTTCCAAGACCTCAGATTGTAACAGGAAGTTATTTGAGTGATTTTTGTTTTTAAAAAACACAGCAAAGCATCAGGACACAAGTGCTCTGCTCTTTGATTTGCTAAAGACTGTTTGAATTTAGGTTGACTCCCTCCCTTGTTAACATGAAATAACTTTTCCATCTAATTCATTAATATTTGGGACTTGAAGGCTGTCAAGTGAAAGATGTTATAATGCCCAGCACAGCCCTAGTTTCATCTTTTTGAGCTACACACCCAACACTTGTATAACAGGGCAATAGCACTAAAAGGAAAAGTAAGCTAACAGCCAGATAATGCATGCTAAAAGCTACCAGGCCAATAAATACTATTTCCCTGGGATTGTTTAATTATTCTTCTGATGGCTCAACACAGTCTTTCCACAATTACTTCCTAGGGGGCAATCTGACACATTGAATTCATTACATAGCTCCTCTTTAAAGCAAAAAAATGCACAGGCATTTAGAGGAAAAACCCAAAATTCAATAGTTCAGATTTTTAATAAACTACACTGGAAGGGAGTTTGCAACTGGATTATTTCTAAGGAAGTAAGACACCTGCCTTATAAATTCAAAACAAATAGTCATAAAGCAATATCAAAATATTGATCTTGCTTTGATGTAAAAATACACTCAAAGTGCCTTATTTTTCCAATGGTTCCTCTCCAAATACATTCACACGGGTGACATATTCATTTTTCTTTTTGAAATCATCTCAAAACTTCCAGAAGTTTCACTGGGGATACACAGACCAGCCACAGGACAACTTACAAACCGACAGAGACTGATGCTATAGCAAAGATCAAACAAAGTCAGCATGGCATAGCTTTCAAACCACATGTGACATCTTTACATTTTCATTGTGTACCAGTCAAGTCTTTCAATACTGCCACTGGAGAAAGTGTCTCGACTGGCACACCTCATACCTCAATCTCTTCCCAGCGGTCATATTGGCCTTTGCACAGCTCAGCACCAACATCTGGGCCAGGTACTGCAAACAAAGCCACAGACAAGCACACATCCCCCAGCTGGGAGCCCCCACCATGGGTGTACAACAGCTCTGCACTTCATCTACTGCACAAGGCTCTGCCCAAGGCCCTCCCCAGACAGTCTCCTACTCCTGGGAGCACAGCCTAAGACCAGAGAGCATGAAATCAGGCAGAGGATAAAGACAGGCATGCACCCAAGAGAAGGACATAACCCTTTTACTTATTTATGGGTGCAAGTCAGCCAAACTGACCTCCAGTCTGCACGTCCATTTATGCATTTTCTGCCCCACACATATTAATTTGTGGTTATCTTTAATATTTTATGACTTCAGCTTCATTCCACTCCATTATGCACCAAAAAGAGAACAAAACAGCTACTAATGTCATAGATAACTGCTTTTACTTGCTATAAATTCCATCCATCACGTGACTAGACAACACACGCTCCCCAAAAATAAATGCTTCTGCTCATCACACCTCCTTTACTGAAGTGACTTCTATTTCTGTTGATTAACTGTGAATACTAAAGCATGAAGTATGGTAGCTTAAGTTACCTGAACTGCTGCAGTCCTGAACAGTCACATGGCAACTTTGATACTTAGCTGAGATTCAGGATACATAGAGCTAGAAAGGCATCCAAAATCTGACAGTAAGGAGACTCGTTTTGAATTCCCCACATACATTATTCTTGTATTCACTCATCAAATTACTCTTCTGTAATTCTTAAAAACATCAAGTTTTAACCCAAAATCACAGATGAATCTTCAGTTTATGACCCCTCCTCTCCTCCAAGAATTTGCCCCAGGGAATTTCTAAGCAGCTGCTATCTCCCATCTCTGCCATTACTAAGACACAAAAGCCAGAGTACTTTAAGTTTTGGTCTCTCATCTAATTCCAGACTGTTCACAATACATGCTCTTCGTAGCTTGGATGTCCATCTACACGTTCCACTAGGATTTAACATTTTCTTTATGTAAGTTCCCAGAACTATGTACACTATTTGACACAGTCATCCTAATGCCTTGCCTAATAACTTGCCTATCTTCACTGAAGAGCTCTTCCTAAGTATCACATTTGCTCCCATTTCATGGTCAGTATCAAGTAAGAGTCATCCCCGTTTGACTACGGCAAGTCAGGCTTTTTCCTCCAAACCTGTTTTAAGGGATGACTTGCCAGCTGATAGCAGATGTGTAGCTAACAATCACTCAGTAGACTGATTTGCTTTTAGAGCTATTTAACTTCCTCTCATTCCTATTGTTTCAGTCATCACAGACATTCAGTTCTTCCTGTGCAATAATCCAACCCACCTCAGGGCTGACAATGTTTCCCAACTCTGTCTCATCAGCAATCTTCCTTCTCATATAGTTTACTTCAGTATGGTGAAGTAAAGAAACCAGCTCCCCACTAATACTGATGCAGGGCATGAATAATTCCTTTATTCAGGCAGGCAAACTTATTATTTCTCCTTCAGGAGACACTTTTAGCTAAGCCTCACACGTAAAATTCAGTTATTTTTGGTGTATATACATGGAACTGAAGCCTTCTTCTCCTATTGTCTAGGACATTCTGTATTTAACCAATAATAATATGACTTTAGTCTCCCATGACCTAATTGTGGCAAATACACAATGCATTTTATCCTGTTTTCGACTTAGCTTTGTATACTTAATTACTTCTTCCATTCCAAATTTATTCTAAATCCTTGAATTCTATTGTGACCAGAGTAAAAGGTGTGAAGATATCATTCTCTTCTCCTTTTAAAACAAATGGAACTGTACATCTTTTGCTACTTTGCTATCACAATTGCTACTACCTTCAGCCTAACAGATAACACCCAATCCTATTTTTAACCTGGCTCCAGTGCCCTGCACCAGCTCTTTCAGAGCCCAAAAGCAAAGACCCTCAGACTTAGTTTGAATGGGAGCCAACATAAGACATTTATTCTAATAATTTTCATTTGGCACCCTATCTTTCAAATCCTCATGGATATCTAAAACTAAACAACTAAAACAAGAACTGCTAATTTTAGAGGCATCAAGCATTTTTCATACAGCCTGGTCCTCACAACATCATAGCCAAATTCTCTTCTCCTGCTCTTTTTATTCTTTTCCACTCCTCTTCATCTTAAATTTCTTCGTCCTCTAGCTTTTGGCAGTTGACATGCTATCCCTGCAGTTTCTGCTCTCCAACAATCAATTCCCTCCTTTACTTCATTCCTTTTAGGTTTTCTGGTAACTTGCAGTATCTTATTCTCACAGCAAGGTTCACAGCCCCACTTGGCAAGCCTTTTTCCCTCTTTAAAATGCAGTTTCTAAGCAGCTATTGTACTTTTCACTTAAGACACTCCAAGCATTTTTTTTTTTTTTAATTTAAACCTCCAACTCCTACAGGCCTTTAGCTCTGTGGACAACACAAACTAGTTCTTCTAACTTCTCAGAACTTGCCCTACTAAAATAAAGCTTCCTTGAAAGAAAAACACTTTGTAGTTGACATATACTTACCCTTCGGTTTAATTCAAAATTATTAACTTGTGGCTGATCAACACATATGCTTAAGGCCTTATGGAAGGGAGCCGTAATCTAGCAGCAGAAAACAAGACATACTGTCAGCCAGTGAGAGACCAGAGATGTTCCAGAATTTAAAGATACACCCTCTAGTTCTGAGCAGACAGTAAACATAAGCCTTCATTTACTCTGCATTCCACTACAATTAATGGCCAAAATCTACTCTGTGCTAATTCAGTGCACTGACTTCTAACTTAACTAATCGGTACTGGGAAACATACTTACAAAAGCGCATTTGAGAAACACCTTCCCTTTACACACTATGCAAAATGAGCTCTGTAGCTCCGAGCAATCAAAACATGTTTGCAAAGTTGTGTCCCATAACTTGACCGAGTTTTACCTCAGTAAATCAACCTTAGACCTCCAGATTTTGAAACAGAGGCATGAACCTTTAACAGAAAACCATCTCCTACCCTGTGGAAGACCTATATTAACTGCAGCAAGTGAATCTTCAGCATGGTCACCACAAGCCTAAGAGGGGCAGAGAAGAAGGGTGCAGGTGGCCAATTGCTACAACACAGGAAGAGCATCTCTAGCAAAGTGACAGTGAATGATCTCCACGTGAATCTGGAAAACATGGTTTCTGTCTTAACTTTAGCTTGTGATACAATTTGCTTAACATGGATGCAGTGGCACGAAGGCAGTCCAGGCCTTCTGTGCAGCAGAGTGAACTTGCTGGCACAGGCTATCAGTCCCATCGAGGCAGTAAATCACACTTACCACCACATTCCTGGTATGCCTGCACCTACACGGTTGAGCTCAGGCACCTGCCTGCTGCCTCCTGAAACCCAGAGGGGAAACTCAGTACCACAGCATGAAATATCAACTTACATGCTAAGTTACTAACCCACATGAAATGGGGGCCCTGAGAGGGTGCACAGCTCTGCCAGCTCCAGCAGCCCCACACCACGGTGAGGGCTGCCCACTGCCCATGAAGGATCGATAGTGGTCTCTGCACCCACCTCCCTCGGCCACCAGCACCAACACGTTCATCTCCCCAGGGAGCACCTCCAGGCTGCTGGTGCCTTCTGCTCTCATGACCAATCTCACCAAGTTTAAGCCAAGCCTTTCCAGCAGGTAGGTGTTCTGTCACCCTCCAAACTGGGGAAGCATGGCACTGGACACTTTGAAAAAGCAAGTCATTGTTAGCCAGGCTCAGAGGAAATAGCATCCTACCTTTTACTCCAGAAGTGCTTAAAAGTGTTCTATCCTGTTAATTCTAGGTCAGTTGAGCACACGTGTGGTATGGATTACATTGACCCTTTTAGAGCTCTCAAGAGTTTTAATAAGTAGGACACTCAACATTAGATGCCCATAAAGCTGCATACCTCCTGCACACCACACACCAAGATCTGCCTGTAGCTTCAAGGCACAACTAAGGAATAGTTGCTACATAAAGCATGGCTCTCACAGCACACAAGTGAAATTTATTTCACAAACGTGAAATAATTTATGAATGCCAAGTCTGACCCTGCACCACGTTAAATCAATACAGGCATTTTGCAGAAAAATGCCTGTATTGGATGAACTTAAGTGACCTTTGCAAAGCTACACAACAAATCAGCACCAGATTTACAAACAGTACAAGTATTTAGTACAGTTCAGTAGAGATGAGTGATAAAAAGGTCTACATTAAAGACAAAAACTGTCCAAATGTTTACAAAATGCAACAACATTGTCTTGCAAGCACAAAGAAGATACTTCATTCTTAAATATTGGAGTATCTAGAGACTCTAAATACGAAGAATCAACATGCAAAGGACCATGAAATTTAAGCTTAAAAAGTTAACTCTATGATTCACTGGACACATTAATTTGCCTGTACCAGGTCTTTGCAAGTTTTAACCTTCTTCTCTGCGATATCAGCTGCCATATATATTGGACCATTAGACACAAATAATCCCATCGCTTTCCCTCCTTTTCACAGATGCCTGGCCTGAGCGAGGGAAGGAGGACGAGCAGGAAAAAACCCAACGCGTTTAAGTAAATTACCTTTTGGAGCAGCCTCCTCCCCTCGCCCAGCTAAAGTTTTCTTGAGGTCAGATTAGCACTCGGAAAGGAGAGCAGGCACCGGCAGGCCCCTTGGCAGGCGGTGCTGTGACAGACGCGGGGCAGACCCAGGGGAGGCAGCCATGTGCTCAGCCCCGCATCCCCCCGAAAGGGCATCCCGGGAGGAAGTTCTCCTTTCGCACCGACTCGGGGAAATAACTCGGAGGAGTCCGACAACTATCGCTTCCAGCGCCTTTCTCCTGGGCCATATGTTTTCCCTTGCCATTTACCGAGGCATTTCAGAGGAGCCAGCCCGCCCTACCCGCTCCGCCGCCAGCCCGCTCGCAGGCTGGGGTCGGAGCCGCCGCCCCAGAGGCGGTGGGCGAAGCCGGCTCGGCCGGGGCACCACCCGCGGCACCCACCCCTCGGGGCTGCGCTCCGGCCCCGCCGGGAGCCGCCCGCCCGCCGACCCCGGGCAGCGTGGTCGGGCTGGGCAGGGCAGGGCAGGGCAGGGCTGGGCGGCTCCTGCTGCAGCCCCCGGCTGGGGCGAGCCCCCCGCCCGGCCCCGGGGCAGCGCGGCCCCCAGCCCCGCCGCAGCCCCTCGGCCAGACACCCGCCGGGGCTGGAAGCGGGGTCCCGCCCGCCCCCGCTGCCGGGGCCGCCCTCAGCCAGCGGGGAGCCGCGGGACGGAGCCGCGTTCAGCCCCGAGCCGGCGCCGCGCCTCGCCCTTACCGTGCTGCCAGCGCGGCGCCCAGGGGAGCCCCCGGAGAGCAGCGAGACGGAGCCCGGGGAAGCGTGAGGAGCCGGGGCCGAGAGAGCCGCCGCCGCCGCGGGGAGAAGGCGGAGGGGGCGGGGGATCGGCGGCGGAGGGGAGGAGACGGGCCGGGGGCGGGCCCGGGCCGCTGGCAGCCGCCCGCCCGCCGCGCAGCCGGGGCTTCCTCCCGCCGCGGGGCCGAGCCGGGCCGAGCCGAGCTGAGCCGGGCCGGGGCGGGGGGCTCCGGGCGGGCGCTGGGCTCGCCCCTTCCTCGGGCAGCGCCGCACAAAGGGGACCCGCCGCTGCCGCCTTTGTTCGGCCGAGCGGCGCCGGGAGGGGCGGGTGGCACGCTGGGCGCTTCTCCCGCGCGGAGATTGTTCCTCCGGCGCTGGCAGGAGCAACTTCACCGGAGTTAATTTGGGTCTGTGATGAAAACTCCTCCACCTGTGCCAAACGCTGCTCGGCATCCAGCACTAAAGTCAGCCTACGCGCGGTGCTTCAGCTGCCTGTTTATGCCGCAGGAGCTGACTGGTGACTCCTGTTAAATTAAGGGTGGGTTTTTTATTGCTCAGGGTAGATGGCATCGCGAAGATTGGTATCTCAGTATTCCGTGCTTGGCAGCAACCAAGAAGCATTGAAAAACGAATTTCAGATGCACCTTTACCCCATTGTCTGTGGTAGGTCACAGATCTTTCAAGCGTAGCTGCTCATTTGCTTATTGATGTAATTGATCTACGTGTCCAGTTAAAGTACCTTTCTCAAAGCTTTTTTTTTTTTTTTTTCTTTTTGAGTTTGTTTTGTTTTTACAGTACTTTAGTGCTCATCCTATAAATCTCCTCCGAGCTTACCAATTTAGTCATTCAGTTCAGATATCTGAGGTCCACACGTGCAGTCCTGTAATGCCGTTCAAAACAGTAGAAGGGGGAGAATTTCCCCTGATTCACATGTAACTTAGAAGAAGCTGACAGGAATGCCCTTGTATGAGACCTCTGAAGGATACGACTTTAGTCGTTCGCATAAAGGTGGAATGAGCAGTCACTGTATATCCACAAGTAGAGTTCTAAGAAGGCAGCAACAAAACTAGACTACCCTAGGGTTGTTAAAACCAGGAGCAAACTCTAAGCAGCCTCCTGTAATGTCTTTTCACATCATGTTCATTAAGCCCCAGCAGTTTAAAGATCCCACCTGGGAGCTCTCACTGTTCAGATTTCTGTTTCCCAGACTGAGAGGGGCAGAGTAGCACAGGGCTTTAGATGCTAAGCCAGCTCCTCAGGTTTAGTAAGTACTACACCTTGTTGCATTTTTGTGTTCCAAAGAAACAGATGATTTATCAGTTCCCCTAGCTGTTAGCTAGAAGTTTTCTGTGTGGTCCATGAGGTATGTGTGAGGAAGGTGGGGAACCTGTGGCATGTGAGCTCTTCCACGTTACCCACACCGACCTTCTGCTTCCTGCACGTGTTAGTATAGCTGCATCAGAAAAAGGGAATGAAAAGTATGTGAATTTGAACCTTTACTCCTGTAGCTGTGTTGTAGGGGGAATAATTTTTTGTTTTACCTTAAAATTAAAAAATTATGTGCTTGAGGGTAAAAAGTCTGAAAATGCAAAACAGTGTAGAAAGCATGAAGAAGCCTGCCTAAGACATCAGTCAGCCTAAAATAAAGCCAATGTGCTAGAGGTGTACATCCTAGGTGCTGTTGAGATCTGCTTGCTGCATTCTGCACTAGGGCCAGAAGCCAACCATCAGCCCTGCAGTGTGTCTGAATGGAGCCTCTGCCACACAATGACATAGGCATTTGTCACATGTTCAATCCACAGACATCCCACCTCTTGTGGCCAACTTTTACAGGATGTAAAAGTGCCCTTCATTCTTTAGTCTGCATGTACATAGTAAGGGGAGGAGTAAGTAAATACAACTGTAATGTGAAAATAGATGACCTATTCTGGCCAGAAAATTTCCCAATTCTGAGTCAAAACAGAGGCTTATCAATATTTTAACTTCAGATGTTTGCTAAAGCCTAGGTGCGTGTATAGCAGTTCTGTTGTGCACTTTCTGACAAAATAAGAAGTATGGAGTTGTTTCTTACACTACTACCTTGTAAGTTTTTCACACCCAGGCATCAGATGATGGATAGTTTTATTAAATTATGCCACACTGTGCAGCTGCTGCCTCTGAGAAGAAGTATGGAATAATACAATTAATGCCTCACATTTTAATATAGCTACTAAAATATTAACTTTTTTCTCACTGTTAAGACTAGTAAGAGAAACCTCAGAAAGATGACCAACTCATTGAAGCAGTGGTGAGAGGTTCTCCCACTGCAAGGTAGGCTGCAGCCTTGAGCTCATCATGAACACTCATGGATTTTATCACCTGCCAGATCCCCTTAATGAAACCAGCACCCTGTCCCTAAGATGACATTTAAGGGTATGTTAAATGATTATCCTCATTCACAAACTTTTGTATTTTAAAGCACTATAAGCCCTGATTTATAAATCATATCTAAGACAAGAAAACAATTTTTTAAACATGCATGTACCTGATTAAATTCACTTAATGAGGCTCCTAAATAGGAGTAAAAACTGTGCATAAGAAATTATGTTGTCTGGAACTAAGTCAAGAAGCCCTGGAAATGGACATAAAATTACCACATTCCAGACTGATTTCTTCTTTGTGCTTTCCAAATAACAGATTATTAAAAAATGCATTAATCCTCTCAGTTCATTAAAATATTTCACATCTTTCAAAAGGTTTTGAGATAAAAAATTAAAACCCCACCTATTTCTCATAACTCTCTTCTTAAATCCATATTTTTGTAAGACCAAGAATAAAGCATTTGTTGCTCTAATCAATAGGTTTACTCTGAAACAGCTGACACCACTTAAAATCATGTTAATTAACACAGGTTCTCAAGGTCCAGTTCTAATGCAGACAAGCTGAGTCCACCTTAAACAGAGCCTCATTATTGTTCACGCTACTTGAATCTGCCATTAATAGTAAGTCTCCATCTCACAGCTGCTGCTAAACCTAAGGCCTGCTTGCATTCAAAGACAATTTCAGTTGTAGTTTGGCACAGTATATGCTATTCACAAAGTCACCTGTAGCTGTAAGAATGACTGAGAACAAAGTCACTGGTTTTCCACTTGTTAGCTCTAAAATCCCTGCTGTGGAAAGTTTGGGGTTTTGATATGTCTTCTGTGTGTAGACCTATGTGTATATGCTCAAATACATTAAAAATTGCAGTCTGCTGCCTGAATTACTGCAGCACTCAGGCTGAATAAGCCACAGCAACTCAAGTACTGAGTGGTGCAGCCTTCCTAGCTGCCCCTACCCCTGTAAGGGTGTATCATATTCATCCTTGTAAATATTCTCTTGAGTCCACTGATCAGGAGGTGTGAGCTGGGGTCAGACACAAACTCAGCTGATGAAGCTGTAACCTGCAGCAGCTACTCCATCACCAAGTATTTTAGTGCACTCAGCCTTGGTTAAATCCATTAGTGAGGCATGTGCATGATCTCTGATAGTCTACCTGGTCTGCCTGCTCAGGCTATCCAGCTCAGCTGTGCCTGCTGAGACGGGAGTGAGATGGCCAGACAAAACACTACCTTCACACAGCCATCACAAGCTGGATCAGCCCATGTCTACACATTACTGAGCTGCATGTACACATTCAACAAAGCACAGTAAGTAATATTCCACAAAAACATGGCTGAATTCTCTAGTCCTGTATTTGCTCTGGAAAGTATTATATAGGTTTTAGGGGGGGTTTACTTTGATCATAAGATTTGTAGGAAAACGTGAGCAAAACATGTTGCTCAGGCTATAAATGGTGCAGGTATTGAGGAGTGCTGGGAAAAGTGTTTTCCCAGTATTGTGTGAAGCAGGGGGCTGATGGCAAAGGAGAGGTGTTAGTCACGCTGACCCGTTCTTCTGGTGCACAATAAGAGAGAGAAACAAGCCAGAAACCTCCTTCTCATCTTCTTGAAGGTCTCAGCGCTACTTAGAATCATATAATGGTTTATGTTGGAAGAGACACTTAAGGTCTCTTAGGGGCTCCTTAAGGACCCATAAGCAGGGACACTTTCTAGTAGACAAGGTTGCTCAGAGCCCAGTTCAACCTGGCCTTGAAAATTTTCAGAAATAGGAACGTGTTCCAGTGTTTCACCACCCTCATAGTGAAGAATTTCTTCCTTATCTAATCTAAATTTACCCTCTTTCAGTTTAAAGCCATTACCCTTGTGCTATCTTTAGGACTGTTTATTTTCCAGTTTTGGAAGGTGTGTGGAGGTAACGCCAGCCAAAATGAAGGAACTGAAAGATGTGAGGCCATGACTGTGTCACTTGACATCCTGCCTCAACCCATGCAAACAGAGAAATAAAGACACGTCTGCTCCTGTTTCCTACATACACCTACTTAGAGAACACAG
The DNA here is from genome assembly GCF_009819655.1 of Sylvia atricapilla. Taxonomy (NCBI): domain Eukaryota; kingdom Metazoa; phylum Chordata; class Aves; order Passeriformes; family Sylviidae; genus Sylvia; species Sylvia atricapilla. Next base: position 114,916,733 of record NC_089140.1, on the reverse strand, counting down.
ACCCATTAGAGCTGAGCCAGACAGATATCTTTTCTTTAATTAGCTTGTCCTTTTAAGAGTCCCAGGAAAATTATTATAAGAAATACCATATGATTGCCCAAGAACAAATGAGATATGCTTTTAAACACCCTTTATTACTAACATTGCATAAGCATTCCAACAATCAAATCTAACAGTTTGTTATCATAGTTGCAATCCCTTTGGCTTAGTAGCAGCAAGATGAATAGCATGTCATATCTCTTATCAGCAAATAGCTGCCTGCCTTTGTAAACAAAACTGTCAAGACTGATTCTCCATACACATTTGCAAATTATACTCATCGGTTATGTGACTTGCGGCATATTTAGTATGCTGCCAAGGGAATTCTACCCTCACATCAGTTTTATATGTTACCAACATCCTAATATTGTCAAGGAACAGATAGGTACCTTGCCAACTGTGGCTTGATTTCACCAATGTCTCCTCCAGATCCTTGATGAAAAATATGCTTATTATCTAGTTTAGAAACATTCAAACCTAGCATGTAAATGAGAAATAAATGTTATATCCTGATATTCAGCCTGCTCCAAAGAGCCCTGTGCCCTCATCCTGGCACCAGCATTTTACTTACTGTCTGGACAGAAAGAATTCAATTCCTCAGTTTAACTGTATTCAATATGCTAATAATATCACTTATTCAGTGGTAGAGGAGAGTAAATTAGTTGTAATGTGTACCCCGTGATCTAAGGATGTATAGCAAAATATGAACTTATGCGATAAGTTCAACCCCCCTCTCTGACATTTAATGTTTTTTGAACTTTATTTAATCTGCATAATGAATGCAGAGGACAAAATTGATAGTCACTGGCATTTTTTAAAGAGAGAAATTCCCTTTTTATGATTTTTATATGGAAAAACTTCTGACCACACCACATTAACTAAAATATATAATATATTAAAATACTGATACTAAAATTGCTGTAATTTTGTTGCTTTCACTTACAGAAGTAGGCTCATTTTTTGTATGAAAGCAACTATCATGCTAGTTTTGACATTTTATGTTAATGATGTGTAATAAAGTAATGTCATTTCAACGGAGAATTATAATTAGTTGCCAGTAACATGATATAGTCTTGTATAATTACAAATTTTGTGTGTGAGGAGAACTGCCTTGTTCTCATTACAGGAACTAAAGCCACAAAGCATCACATTTCTCAGTATTGTACCAGAGGAATGTAGGAACACGCTCATGACCACATTAGGCAATGGCACTATCAAGAGAATCAGTAACAAATAGAAAATATGATGACACTAAACTGCGGATCATAATTCATCCATGGAAAAAGCCCCCCCACTGCTTCTGTGCTCACATCAGCCTGCAGCATTCTGGCTGTTGCACAGCTCTCAAACACTGGGGCAGGCATTTCTTCTCTTCAGCTCATCAAGCCATCATGGGAAGTGATACTATCAGGGAAGTCTGGATAAGAAAGGGAGATGAGAAAGATCTAGCAGATCCTATAGCACAGAGCACATACTAGCAGAGAGTGACTCCAGGAGTTATTGCCTGTTGCTTGGCTTTCTCCCTTAAATCCCAGGACCTAGAAAATTTGAGAGGGGTCAAAATTGCTGAGCGTGACTGAGTATCACCCAAGCCAGATGAGCTGCAGTGTGGGCATCTGAGTGTGAATAAATCCAAAAGCAGAGATCTCTCCGTTACTTAAGTTTTCTCTGAGGTACAAAACTAGCTCAGAATAGCAGGAGGAAAATGGCAAAACGATACCAAGTTCTCAAGAACTAAACATGGTTTGGATTGGTAAATCATTAATCCAGAAAGTATTGTTTGAAAGAAAGCTTGATTTAGCCTTTTTTTAAAGATATAGTTGTTCTTTTCTTCAGAAAAGAAAGTTGGCTTTACAAGGATCTTGAGAACAGTTAAGGGAAAAAAAAGGAATATTAAAAGATGAGCATGAACTGAGTTATAAGTAAAAATTAATTACTTATTGTTTAAACAACTATGATATATCAAAATAAAGATAAATTAATCATAATGTTTATTTCATGGTATCTATTGTATCTGTACAATTTGCTAAGTATGGGGGCAGTCTGCTTGTACTGAAGTACTTTGTAATTACAGCAACACACTAAAGTGAAATCTCAGCCAAAATCTGAAATATTAGCACATGAGGTTAGCACATGAAAATTTGTATGCCTTTACAGTTATGTGCATGTTTTTTCTCCTCTTCTGTAAAGCTCTCTGCTCGAAGAGGAGATGCCTCTCTCTCAAGAACTTCAGCTGCAGGAATTGCTTTCCTGAACCAACTCTTTCCCATGTTTTTTCCCAGTTTTCATCAAGAGGTTTCCAGAAGACTGATGGTTGTAAGTTGCATGAGAGCTGGCAGGAATGCTCTCTCCCTGCCTCTGCACCTCGGCTGGTGTGGGATCCTACCAGGGCACAGGCTGAGTTGCATCAATGTCCCTCTGTGGTGTGGTGTCAGAGAAGGGTTATTTAAAGCAGAACAGGAAACTACCCCGTTTTCTAGGCCTTGCTTGTTCTTTCTCTCTTGGCTTCAGCAAACAGCATAACAGGCAGTTCAACGTGGCCTTATATATTATCTAACCCCAAATGTGCAATGGCACCCTGGCACTCACCCACAGCATTCCTCCAGTCGAGCTGCAGCTGCATCCCAGGCACTGCTACTCCCAGGCCCTGCTTTGAAGAATGCATCAAATACCCTGGCAAAGGCAGATTAGAAAAAAAAAAAAGGAAAAAAAATCAATCATGTTGCTGCATTGGGGCTGCTCAGAAAGGGCTTGCCACCCCCCAGAGTTATCAGCTCTTGCTGCTAGTAGGTATTTGATCATTCTTATATTGTGTGTCTGGGTAGTGACTGTGTCCCTTTCTATGCTGGCTGTTCCAAGGGCTTCTTTTGACAGCTCAGACATGAAAAGATTTGTTATTTTTTAAAATGTAATGGTAGAGGTTTTATACTTTGGGCCAGAGTGTCAGTGGAGGCTCTTTGGTGATGCGTGCATTGGAAGTGACAAGCAGTGAATAACTGACATCAGGCATAAGTAATATTTGTAGTATGACTTTGATATGTTATTCTTTAAAAAATCCAGTCTGTAAATGCAGTCTACATTTGTTAGCTTGAAAGGAAAGAAAGGGGATGAGTGCAAATACAGAGGAGAGAAATGAGTAACCATGACAAGGAGAAAAAGCCAGCAGAAATAAGTCGATAAAGATAAAAAGGAGTGGGATTATTAACAGAAAGAATATAGACATACAAATGGGTCAAAACTAATATAAAATTTCTTAAAAGTGGGAGAAATCTTGAAGATTAAAGGAATCACAGTGTAGCAGATCAGAAAAAAAGAGGAAGGTGTTTATAAACTCTAATCTGAATTCCTATACACAGCCAATACTGACTCCAGCACCCGATTAAATAGATGTGGTTTTTTGTAAAACAAGTATGTGATGAAGTCCCATTGATTGTGAGACACTGGTTTGCAAGTAAAAAGAATTCTGTAAAGGTATTTAAAATCTACAGCAGGATCAAGAGGGATGCTGGGTATGTGTAGTGTAAAAGCTGTTTGGACGGTGATGAAGTCACACCATAAAACAAATATTATGATTAACCCACACAAGAACAATGCAGTTTTTCAGCAAGAGATAACTTATTCCACAAGTCCATTTGAATGAACTTGTGGAGCTCTTTCAGAGACTCCAGTGAAGCCCATGACTGTATTTTTATTCAGACTTTTTGCTTTTCTTTGATAATAATCTCCAGACTGGAAATGGCAATGAGACCAATAAGCTATAAGATGGTATGTACTTTTCCTGAGTTTTTTATTCAATACTGCCAATTATTTTCTTCGAAAGCAGGAGCAGTTATAACCTAGCAGGGAACAAATCTTTGAAGTCATTGAAGTGTCTTCCAGAATGGAATATTTTGCATCAGAAAAATAGGAGAGAGAGACATGCAGGGCTTCCAGAACAGGTCAATAGCTGAAGCTGAGTATCAGCTCCCATTTGGTGGTGTCGTTATCACTCCTAAACAGCACTTTAAAATAGAAGAGTTAGATAAAACTTCACATCAGTCAGCACACTTTTTCAACTTACTGAACACAATAACAGGAAAAGTATGCAAATCAGCATGTTTAAATAGCATAAATCATTGAAGAGACACACTGTACAGACACATTAAAAAAAAAAAAACACAACAACATCAGGATTTTAATATTGTATTAAGGAGGTGGAGCAACAACTGCCTCTTTCTCGTACTTGGCTGCTTATAAGACTTAGCTACAGCAGAAAAGCCATACATTAAGCTTTTACAAAGGGATGGATCCAAGACCGGGTATGGCAGGGTAGGAACTGTGCTCAGCTCCACTTCCAGGGCAGCCACAGGTGCTGAACAGCCTCCAAATGTTTGCCTTTCAACAGCTGGGAAAGGAGATGCCACTTTTGAAAACATCCTTTCTGTGTTTCTGTTCCAGGAACTGAATAAATATTTTTTTATTTCCTCATTTCACAGGCTCTCTGCAAAATGATATTATAAAGTGTGTAAATTGTCAGGAAACCTTGGCATGAAGGCACTACACACAGCTAGGACTGTAGTACCTTATTATTTAATAGATTAACTAAAGGCATTAAATACTGCTTACTTGATTACTGAGTGCAGCAATGCAGGTATTTATTTCATTACAAACAGATCTGTTGTAAATGTTTGTAAAATTGTAGTGTCTTCTAAATGTATCTTTAAAAGAGTGTGCAAAATACCTTTAAAAGAGTGAGGGGGTTTATATGACGAAAACAGCAGTACAAAGATACAGGGCAGCATTATAATTATGTTACAGATTCTGCAAGTATAATTTGTGAAATAAACTTAGCCAGAAAAATTATATTTATTCTTAAAATAAATATATTTATTTATTTTTATTTTTACTTATTCTTTCTTTTCCAGAATTTCCAAAATTACTCCTGAAGTCATTGCAGTTGTTCAAATGGCAGATGTTTTATTGAAGGTACTGTATACTGGGATATGTCTTACTTTACTCATCAGCCATTTTTCACTAGCAATAAGGAGATTTTGTGTGAATCAAATGACGGGGACTATTGGTGCATGTGAAGAAAGATTGGATTCTTGTGTTTTATACCCCATTAAAAGAGCCCTAATACAATTCACAGCGGCAGGAAAACCACTGTGCAATATTTAATGGTATATTGTCACAAACTATATGTGGAATTTTACTTGCAATCATAATTCATAATTTTACAATGTTTAATAAAGATAAAAAGTACAACCTGAGTTCAGAAACATAAAACATTTTTCAGATGTGCCTTCAACATAATTTGTGTTTATTTCATATTTGCAGTAATAGACTTTGACTGCCACTCAAGCATTTTCCTGATTTTTGACTAGGTGCATGTAATAGTCATAATCTATTAAAAAAGAAAAACAAAACAAAACAAATAAAAAAAAAAACTTGGAGAGGACACTATTAACCTTTAGGGAAATATTTATTTGTTGTTAATGCTTCAGATTTAGATTTAAGCATATATTCAAGGTGTACATTCAGCTTCAAATAGGTTCAGTTCTATATTGAATGAAGTTTCTTCAGATATATGTAAAACAGTTAAGAAGGATGCATACAGCTATTTCAAGGAGAAATATAAATGAATATTCTTGTCTACTAAAGTTTCCAACTTTTATTTGTTGTCTTCCTCACTATATTGTGCTCTACCTGACTTGGTTTTGTAAAGCTGTTATTGATATGTTTTAGTCATAAAAGAAAGTGACAAAACCATGTTGCTAATCCTCTTGACTCCATAATAAATCATTGCTTGTTTGCTGTGCTCTAATATGTATTTTCAATAATGCAGAAGCAAGCTTAGGTCCTTAGGTAATAAAAATCTCCATATAAATCAACCGCTCTTCCAAGAAAAATTTTTTTTTTTTTTTTTTTTAAGGAATCTCATATCTCTAAAATCCCTTGCACTTTGAAAACTCTTCAGGCTTTTATGTGTGAGGTTTGCAGGTGCCAAGCTGTTTCCCTTCATACTCTGTGCATTGGTCTGCAGGGTCATTAAACTAGCCAGGGACAGCTTGGTTTTTTTACCCACAGAGTGAAGGATGGGGAGAGTAATACATGTTGTCCTTTGCCTTTTTGTTAAATTTGAGATTGTAGCAACATCTACTTCCTTTCACTGAAAGTGATTTAAATATACCAGGCAGGAAAGATTGTACAACTTTGAGTGTGTTGTGCTTAGTCCCCTTCATAAGAAGCATGACACATATTTTAATAGATGGATAACAAGCTAAGACTTCCTCTTTTTAAAAATTCTATTCTTTCCCTTTTTTTGTTGTTATTGTATTGTACATATGGAGTGTATTAAACTCAATGTGTACCCTTGGTAAAAATACCCAATGGTCAAAATACAGTCTGAAGTTAGAACTGCTCATGTCCAAATTGCTGTCCTATGTTATGCTACGAATTGCTGCTGTTCACAAGGAATTTTGTATTATAAACTATCTTCCTAGGCCTCAGGTGGCTTTTGATGATATTCCCTTTCCTTATTCCCTCAAATTTTTTGCCAGGTGAGATCTTGACATTTTTGAAAGGTTTAATTTTTTAAAATTTCAAAGTGTTTTGCAACATTGGCTGTATGAGAATGCTTGCTAACTTTAAATATTCCATATTTCTACTACTAAGTCTTTGTCTTTACATGTGCCACTGGTAGAAGGAATAATGGACACAATGGACACTCTCTCCACCTGAATTAAGTTCAATCATAAGAAGGTGCTAAATCTCACTTGACCAAAATGGTCTACAGAGTATATTTTCCTTCACGAGTCCAGGTCTGCCTTGGCAGACCTATCCCCTGAGTTTTTCTTGAAGGCAGGAACAGAACAAGCATCTCTAAGAACACAGTGAATTAGATATAAACTGACTCGGCTCTCAAGAGAGTCGCTTTCTGTAATTACTAGCAAGGTTTCTAACTCTAAAAAGTCTTTTACAGTTGAAACTGTTGTCATTTTGCATTTTACCCAGGAAGCACCTGGGTATTGCAATATGGATGTAACAGTTTCTACCTCTTTAGTCAAGTCAGGTGAGAAACACTGCAGATACTTTGTTTTCCTCTTCTTTGTTTCCTCTCTCTTAAGAGTGCCCCCCTTAAGAAAACCCATAAGGAGCTTCCCACATTCCCCAGCAGCAGAGCACACCTGCACTGGCTAAACCTGCGTCCTCAAGAGTCTGCTTGCACCAATCCTTTGCAATTCATGGTGTGGTTGAGCAAAGTGACACTACAAAGCCGGCTGCTGGCCCCACCAGAGACCTCATTGCTGTGACACCCCACAACAAAGGAAAACAATGAAAGGAGAAAAAGAGTTTTCAGCCACTATTCCTCCGTAGGGATACTGGGAAGGTTACAGCTGTGGTTAAGGGAAGAGAAACCATGAAAACAATACATTTTTCCTTCTAAAAGATCACAATTGTAGCAAAGCAGAAAAATCAGAAAATGAGAGAAGATATTTTTTTTTTTTTTTTTTTTTTTTTTCCCCAGAAAGTGCCATGTGAACCCGAGTCTTACCAACTTCTTGGTAAATTACTTGAACTTCTTAGTTCAAGCTACTTTTGAAAAGGAGACTACATAATAATCTTTTACCTGGAGATTAAAATAATGGTTATTAGGAGATATGCATCTGAGCAACAAAACAACTTCTGAAAAATTTAACATGAAACAAAGAATACATATTTATGAGATTAGTTCAGTTCTCTTAACATACCACAGTTCTCCTGGGATACCATAAGAAATATGAATGCCATAAGGTTGTGAACAACAGAAACTGCAATTAAATAGAACTTAATAAATTCCTCATATATGTTTTTACTTCCAACATAATATGCAGTATAGCTGGTTTGTAAGTAAACAAAAGTGATGCATGTGTGTGTGATGATTCATATCTACAGCTAGATTAAAAGAAATGTGAAATATGCTAATACTGCAGGAAAATACTTGCTAACAGGAATTATTTTTTTTTCTCATCTATGGAATAAATGTATTATATATTGATCATCAACCATTCACCCTTAAATAATATTTAAAAAAACCTCAACAAAACCAACAAGGAAAAGCCAATGTATCATAATGAAACCATACTTGCATGTTTCATTTGAGGCTTTTATTTCAATAGACAGGCCTTGGGAGTTAATGAATATACTTTCTTCTTATCTGAAACATTAATCTGATACTTGTTTTAGAAGTATTTGGGGGGAAATTACTCCATAATAATAAAGCTGTTGCTAGGAGGCCTGGAGAAACCTAAACCAATTTGGCTTGGAGAAACAGATAATCAGTGTCTTACTGCTTTCTTTTAACGTGCCCCCCATGCTTTTACCCGAGAGCTGGAAATCAGTGAGTGGAGAATAAATCTCCATTCTGATTGTTTACAGAGCATAATGAGGGCCTGGAGCAAAGAAATGCATCATTTGCTTTGTACCTGCAGCTGAACTGCAACACATCCCATTTAATACCCGCCGAATACCATGCCAGATGTGGAACAGAAAGCCATCATTTTAGATGAACACATCATGACTCTGCAAGGGTATAATTATTTGGAGGAAAGTTTAAAATAGTCCATCCCAGAAAGTGTTTCTGGTCCGTTCAGGTTTTATAGCAGTGGCCACAAATTTCAGTTCTCTCATTTTCATTTCTCTCATTTTCTTCCTCATTAACATCTTATCCTGACATAATTTGCTGCCTTTATTTCTTTTGTCTCCCCCTTTTCACAAATTCTGCTTCTTTTACTTTTTCTTCGATGCACATCTCATTCTGGAGAGGAAGACTGAGATTTTGACAGCATTCTCCTCTCTCCCTACTCCATAAAAAATATACTTCCTATGCTTTCAGCTGTGATTGCTCAATGTGGCTGCGTTTTCCAAGATGAAGCCTCTCTGTGGGATTGAGTGGCTCCCTGGGCATCTCCAGGTTCCCACCCTGTATTGCTCACCATGCCTTACCTGTAGCATGGCTTACTCTCATTCTCTTTCTCCCCTCAGTACCTCTGACCCTCAAATCCAAAATCTGTTTTTTTCTCTCTGAGCATGTTGTGTCTATATCTGTTCCTCTGGTACTCTCTCTTGGAATTCCTGTTGTTTCTCAAGGTCAAGCAGCTCTAAAACAGAACTTCTCTTGCTTCTTCCTAAAATGCCTTCCCTCCCCCACCGCTCAATCGCTGATGTTAGGTTTGCTCTCTCCCACTTCATTCTCTTCACATTAAGACTTTCACTAATTCTTTTTGCTTAATCTGGAATATTCAAAACAGCAGCCCTTCTTTAGTGGGTATATGATTAAAAAAATTAAACTGATCCTCTCATAATTATCATTAACATCTTCCTATTACCCTTCTTTTTTAACCTTTACAGTGGATGCCATTTCAAGTAAACCTTACTCAGCCTAAGCCTCATTCACCACAGTCCCCATAGATCTTGCTTACAGAATTCAGACTTCCTCATCCTCATTTTTAAGATTCTTTGCAGATTCTATCTGACAATATCTCATCTGACAATACATCATTCCCTTTGTTTTCCTCATCTCTCTCTAGGTAATACTTAATATTTCTCTTCATCCCTCTTTTTCATGGTAGTCTTCCTTCTCCAAGCAAGTTTTCTTTTTCTTCCTTTCTTGTTGTATTTTTTTTTCACCTCAATCCACTAAATGCATAAAAATTAGTTTATATTAGAATCAACTATAAAGAACAAAAAACCCCAGAACAACCCCAAAATTGGTCAGAGCATGCTTTTGACTTCTGATATTTACATGTCAAAAGGAGGGCAAGAAAAACATTTGTTATATTTCAAAGCAAGAAGAAAATACATTGCTGTTTGTCATCATATGAGGTATCACAAAGGGTTTCTGTAAGTGGTATCACCTATGCTAAATTTCCTGCAGTCAAGCCCCATCAGTGAGACTTTAATTCTTCTGTTGCAACAGTAATTTTCCTAAAGACTTGATCCAACAAAATACTTAAACACTTGCTTATGTTCAGACTTGTGAGTGACCTCACTGTAGATACTGAAATTGCACACCTCATATACTTGCAATTAAGCACGCAAACAATTGTTCAAATTATGCTTTAAGCTAGCTTGGTGGTTTATTACATTTGTTTTGTTTTCAGGACACAGAAAAAATCATTTAAAGAAACATATCTTGCAAGATGCTTTATTTAAGCAGATTTTTCAGGTTTTAAAATATTTTTGTCTGAGGCATTAACTTAATTCTACAGACTGAGACATTAGTCTTCTGACTTTTATGGAAAATCACAAATAAAACAAAGAGTATGTAAAAAAAAGTTAAATCACCTTATACTGACACTTGGGAATGAAAATTCTTGCAATTTCTTCTCTACCTCTACATGAAAATGCCTTACCATAATGATTCATTTGAAAAGTGTATTCCTTTTAATGAATACTGACTTCCTCAGAAATAAAGATATGAATAAATGAATATTGAAATGTAGAGGCTTATGCCATAGAGCATTTACTGATAAAAAGAGGCCTGATGTTCTTTCACAGAAACTACTCCAAGTCATTATAGCATTAACAGTGGTTCAAGCCATTCAAAGTCTAATGGCATTGTGTCCAGTGCCAAACCAAAAGGTCCAACTGCATACAGAAGAGAAAAAAAGACATAATATATGTTTGGTACTAAGAAATGGATATATCCTTAAAATACAAGGCAGCATAGGAGGAGTACTTGGAATACTGAGTAGCATTTGTACAACACAAAATAAATTTTAAGCTTAGAAATGAAAGAAACTTTTCTTTATAGTTAAAAGCAACTTTTCTACTCTTTTTAACATTTGCAAGTCAGTATTTCCCATAATCGTGAATAAACCTTCAAAATTTTGCTGTCATCATAAATACTTACCCCTTCCTCAGGGAAGGGAAGTTTCATGAGTTGGTCATGAAATGTGTATTCAACTAACCCACAGAGAAGCTGTGAATGCAGCTGAAACAGTCTTCTTTTGGATTTTAACCATTTTTTTCCTCTCAGAGATTACCCATTTTTGGATACCTTCCTCCCACAAATACCACCCTTTCAGGTCTTCACTACCCTTCCACATATCCTTTTCCCAAAATTACTGCATTAAAGCATCAGAATCTCCTACTGCTTCAAAATATACATCACACTGGGACAACAGTTCTCAAAGTCACTTCCCAGAATCTTTTCTATTGATTAGCATCACAAACTATTAGATGTCTGGCTGGATGAGTGCCTGTTAGGCTACTGCTAGCATCTCCTGAGATTTTAGCCCATTTTATGGAAGAACACATGTATACATTTGGATCTTTGGATCTTTTTCTTCCAGGTATCCTATTGCTACATTTAAATATTACATAAGGTGTGGGCTGGGAGAAAACCAGGGGATTTTCTCTTGTGGTGCACTGTTGAAGAAGAGCACAAAAAGCTGAGGTTTGCATTCGCTGAGTGAGCTGGATGGGAGTCAGCACAGCTCTGCACAGCAGAGATAGTCCTTTTCATCTGTGAGATCAGAGGTTCAGCCTCTGCGCCGATCAGACCACTGCAGCTTTTAGCAGGGAACTTTTGGGTTTATGTTCCCTTTTTTAAATATCTTGTTCTGCACTTGCTGCCAGCCCAGGAGCAGCTCTGGGCATTTGGAGGTTGAGTGTTAAGGAAAGGTGTTGACTTCTCACACATGTGGGGAGAGTTCCTGGTGTGTATCTTCTGCCCAGTGCAGAGGAAACACTGAGGACAGTGCTCTGAGATCAGCCTCCTGGGTGCAGGCTCCCTGGCCGAATGCCATCTGCCTAGAGATCCTCTTCTTTCAAAACAGTTATGAAACCATTCTGTCGCTGGCTGTGGTGGTGGACAGTGGGCTGCTTGGAATTTCTCAGGTTTTGTCAGAGCCGACATTTCTGTGGTGTTACTGTATTCAGGCTTTGGGTAGTTTGTTTTTCTGAAGAAGAGCTATGTAGGACTCCAAAGTTCTTTGCTGTTCCTATCACATAGGGGGGAAAATGCTGTGCAGTTAGTTTTTCAATGCAAGGGTTAAAAGTTGCTGACTCTGTTTTCTGAGCTGGGGCCCCTGTTCCATCTATACACGTGCAAGTGACACTCATACCCACAAAACTCACTTAATTGAGGACTGAGTCATTCCCTCCTACATTTAAACCCATGCTCCCAACAGCTGGTACACAGAGCCTTTTGCAGCTTTTAGAGTTTTGGGAGGGGTTTGGTGGAATTTTCTTGTCTATACTGTATATTTTTTGTTAAATCATTGTCACAGCCTTCCCTAACCCTGACATTCCCAGTTTCTACTGGCAAAGTATCAATAGCTTTTCTTCCTGTTGTCAGTTCTGCTACTGTTGCTCTTATAAAGATGCTTCTGGGAGTTTTGAGAGGTTTGATTCCTTTAGACAAAGACACCAGCATAAGCCTGGTTCCCATGGCTACAGCTTCCCAATCTCTACTCAATACAGACTTTTCAGCCACTCCTATTAAAAAAAAAAAAAAAAAAAAAAAAAAAAAAAAATCCTTCCCTTATCTCAGCACACCGCAAGTTGAATTGCAGCTTCCTCCTGTTATTCACCCTGGCAGCAAGAAACCCCAAAGAGAAAACTTAAAGAAACACATGAGTGTCAAAACTCACTGGGACTGTTCCATCCAAGGCTACTGCTGTTACAAATACATAATTCAATCCTGTACATAAGTCTTCCAGGATCCATCATGAAACAGCTCCTTTTTTTTTCTCTCATGTTTTTAAGCTAGAGGATTGAGTAGATAACTCAATTTTCTCATTTCCTTGAATAAATTTGGTTAAATTTTTGGCATTCTCAAATCAAGCTAGTAAAATGAACAGTTTCAATCAAAACAAGAGCATTTTGTTTCCTGTTTTCACACTGAAGAGCAAGGCAAGCCAAAATAAAACCATTTAATTTTCAATGAGAGCAATTTTAACAAATGTGGCTAATAGAAAGCACAGATATAGCTCTGAGAAACATATGCAGAATAAAGCGAGAAATTTAATTTCTGTTCTCTCTTTTTCAGGCAAGCCAAGGTCCACTTCCCTGACCAAACAAGAGTTTTTTGCCTTATTTCCGTAAGTCTTTAAGAACTTTGCACAGTTTCCTTCTTGCATCATATCATATTCTCTAGTGGAGTAGTTAAAGCAATCTCCTGAAGTGCCCTTATACTGGGAGAAAATATCAAATTCAGAATTTTCAGGTTCAGAAAGCATCCCAACCCATTAGCTGGTCAGCAAGGAGTTCTTTACTTCTCATTTCTAAATCTAGTCATGCACATGGGTGTACAACTGTCTTCAGGATGAAAAAGCTTGCACTGCTGTAATTTAATAAACTGTTTCTAAAACTCTCTAGTCTTCTAAAGTTTTGCCAAAACAGCATGTAGAATTTCAGAGGAGAACCAATTAATACCTTACAGTCATGCATTAAACATGCCATACAACATCTGATGGCCCAAATCCTTGATTTGGGTATAGTTTAAACAAGTCTAGAATGTCTGCAGGTTTCACACTGATTTACCACTGTATACATTGCCCAAACTGCACAAAACTCTAGAAAACAGAAAATCTTCTGGTAGCACAGTATCAGTGACAGCTGGTTGAAACATTGCTTGAAACTACCATTTTGCAAAAAAATATAAGCCTTCTTTTGAACTCTGAGTAAAGTAATAGCACTGTATATAAAGTGCCATGGCCTTGATTTATTTTTCTGGGAACTGATGAAAAATATTAGCTGAATCAAGGAAAAGCAGCCAGATTTAAATACTAAAAATTGATTAGCTAACATAAAATACATTTAAATTCAATTATACCAGCAGACCTTTCTAAAGACACATGTTGCAAACATGAGGTGAAATTTCAATGTGTAGGATTCCTATACAATTTTCAGTTTGCCTTTGTTGGGAGTCTGGGTTAAATGGACCCTCAAAGTACTTCTCCTGCAGTACACAGCTCTGCTCCACCAAATGTCTGACATCATGGCAGTTTAGCTCACTGATCCCTTTGAGGAATTGTTCTCATAGTGACAAGAATGGCTGGGCTGTCTAGTGTCTGGGTTCCCCCACACACCTCCCCTTGGCTAATGGTGGCATGTAAGGAATGTATACATTTGACTGGGATTTACGTCTAACAAAGGACCAAGCTGGAATAGTTTCTTCATCACAGGTTCCTGCTCTGTGAAGATCAACTTTTCACCATGTGTGCAGCAAAGCTGATGTTTTCGGAAGGCTTCAAATCCCCTGCATATGCCTGGTACAAGTGGTCTCTGTGCACATTAAATGCACAATCGGGGTCACTGTGGACCATCTGTGCACCACACATGGGGAATCTGACACTTTCTATCATCATTAAGCATGATATTAATGCAATACTCAGCACAGGCCTAAATAATAGTCAGAACAACTAAAATTAAATCAACCCACAGCCATCCACACTCCTTCCATGCTGGAATCCTCTTCAGAAATCTCTTCTTCCCAAAGCTGTGAATAAAAGCAGGTTTCATTTGACCATTTGCCAAATTTATCTGACCAGAAATATGCACTTCTGGGCAATTCAACCCCTCCTCAGCAGCACATTAAAATAGGTCAGATGAACTGCTGCTTAAGACTGACTATTTCTCTCTCTTTTTTGACAGAGAGCCTAAAATGAAAACCTAAGCAGTGAACACCCACCTGCCAAAGGCCATTACAGCTGGGTGAGAAGCATCGCACTAAGTGTCTTTCAAAAAGCTTTTAGCTAAATCTAGGTCCTTTTAAAATGGTCTGTGCTTTTCCAGGGCTGCCTGCCATTGCATCTGTCCTGTCTCCAATCTGCTTGCCACTTGCAGGAGCACCTTTGGGCAAGCCCGAGGCCAACAGCAGGAGCTGACTCCACTGCCGCAGTTTTCCTACACATCCACCATCTGGCTCATGAATTTCCATGGATATAAACCCAGACCTTGTGCACGTCTACAAGGTCTGCTCAGCAAGTCTTCCCTCTCCAGACTTAATTGCTTAATTAACAGTTCCTTTCCAACCCCTGCTTCTATCATCTTGAGTTGACTGCTTGGGCACTGGCATTCTTGGACAGAGGTATAGGAGAGCGGAGGCAGCAAGAAGCTAAATGAGATGATGAGTCTGGTTTTTGCTCTTGAAACAAGGAAACCAGATAATGTACCTTCTAGTAATGAAATTCATTCTGTATTAATTTTAAAACACCACTGGTGATGCTGTTATGTTTTCCCACATCAAAAGGAATTTATCTTGGGGGAATTATTTTGCTTACTGTCAAGCTCATGGATCTGGACCTTGGCTTGAAAGTAAAAATCATGCTAGGGGCTCTTCCACCAGCTTTTTATCTGAAGTGGAAGTGAAATTTCTCTCAAAAGCCAAGCATGCATTTCTGTGCAACTTAAAACTTAACTACTTTCTCAAAATGAGCATTTATACTTTTCAAATCATTAACATCTCCTTGGATACCAATTGCAGTAAACATTTAAAATGACAGCTTTTCTCAGAATTATCATTGCTATGAGAAGTAACTCAAAGTGAAATTGCCTGTAATTTCAGGCAGATCAATGAAATCCACCTTATGGGCATCGATTCAAGAATGTACTCATTGAGTACAAGTTAGGAAAAAACCTGTTAATTCTCCAGAATTAGGCTTCTTAAATACTTCCAGGTACTGCAAGTTAAATTTTGTTTGGTGCTGAAGAACACACTTGTTTCCTGCTATATTTTTAAAACTCTACAATAGCCTTTCATCTTGCAAGTGTATAACTGAAGTTTCACTTAGGATTTTTATGTACAGCCTACTCTGTAGAGGACAACAGGAACTTTCCAGTGATTTCTGTGGCAAAAGAAGTACTAAGAAATCAACACAAGAACTACTCACTACCTTCCTGAAGCATCTTTTGCTATCAAAGGCTTGTTAAATCTGGTCTGTTAAATCTGTTAACTACTTACTTGCCATTTAATTGTTCCCTCAAGAGTCATTGTTCTTTCATATGGTCTCTTAATAAAAATAATGTACCAATAAAGTAATTAACATATATAATATAATGTTTATTCACAAGCTATTCTCTCCATAGTGAGCCATTCTGACGTACTCCTCTCTATGAAGGTCTCATGAATTAGTAATTAAGGAGGCCTTATTTCTGGAATATTTCATTTGAACAACACTCTCAGACATGTGGTGTGATTCTTGGTGTGTTTTACACAGGGCTAGGAGTTGGATTTGATGATTCTGATGAGTCCCTTCAAACTCAGTATATTCTATGATTCTGTACTGATAATTGTCCTTCATTTCACGAGCTTGAGAAACAAAGCCTAAGAGGCTGCCAGCTTCAAGGGGAGAACTCCCTCCTTTAGCTAACAAATGGGATGTCAAAGCTGATCTTCATCATGGCCAGCAATGCTGAACACACGTGCATGAAGGGCAGAGAGAACAATCCAAGGAGGGTGGTAACTCTCCATGCTTGTCAGTAGATCCAGATGCTCTAGGAGACATTTTATTTTGTGTCTTCCAGTTGCCTCTGTTTTTCATGGGATAAGCAATCCTTGGTTATTCTTGAATCCTGACCAGCCCCTGAACATCATGTCACTTTGGCTGGAGTGAACACTTTCCTTCTGTGATGGCCTCTGCCGAAAGTGGAAGGGCTTATAAGAGCTTGGTTAGTACTCTGATATTTTTCTGGGTCCAGTTTATTCCTCTGTACAACATTGAGGCTACTCATAAATATTCAGAAGCCATTTTTGCATTTGAAGTTTCAGTCTTCAATCAAGTTCAATAGGCTAACTTTGGGGAATCCACTTTTTTCCCAAACATTTTCTTTATAAAGCTGGCATATATCACTCATCTGTATTACCCTACAGCTCTGTGGTGTTTTGTACATTTACTATATCATATGTTAATTCAAGATCAACATCCTCTATTGATGCTTTGTCTTAGAAGAAGGCTGACACAAAAGCATTGAACCTCCCCACTACCTGGATGGCAAACACCAGAATTTATGTGGTATCTATTGATTCTCTCTTTCTCCCTTGGCTAGTATGTGCCCATTCGTGCTTTCATAGGCTGAAAAAAGGCGGATTTGCTCAAGACATTTGTAAATGAGAGGTAACACCTCCAGAACTGAGCTTATGCTGCTCACCCCCGCTACCACACAACACATGTTATTCTACAGGTATTTACACATTTTTCTTTCTCTATTCACCATGCTTCCATGCTGGCCTATTGGCTCATTTAGCCAATGAAAAACACAATAGATTTCAAAACTGAAAAAATTCTGTGTGGACAACTCTTGTTTTGATCAAACTTTTCCAGACTCCGAAAATACAAGAGACTGACTTGGTTAAGGTAGTAGTGGGAAAGGATTTTGCATCTCTCACATTTGGAAGATCTATGTGATTGTTACTGTTTATTAGAATTCAAGTATTATAAAAAATGGGTTTTTAACAAGCATTTTGCCTTCTGCCTCATTGCTCTGATGGTACCTTCCACTGTGTAAAGTTGCATTATATCCACTGGAAGACATAAATGGAGCATAAACTGATATAGCAATGACTAAAGAGCCAGGATGTGTATGCCCTTCTTGATTCACTGACACAGTTACAGTCAGGTGAGATGCTGATATTTGATCTCCATTTCATGAACAGGGTGAACTGCTGACAGATGTTGACCTTAGAGGCTTGCATGTCTGCAGTGCTTCCCTGCCATTTGCCCAAAATAGCTTTGATTAGCTCATTTTCAGATTGTGCTTCAGTGCCCATTTGTTTTGCCTGGTTCTTGACAAAACACAGCAAAATCAATCTCAGTACAAAACATATGATCTACTTTTGGTTAAGTAATTGGCAAACGATTGGATTTTACACATTTTTTGAACATAGGTACATCAGAATAAGAAAAACAAACACATCACAATGTTATTTTGCATATGTTCTGCATTTTTAATAATCTTTGAAACCAAGATTCCCTCCTTTATTCCATGATTGTAATAATCTCGATTTATTTTGTTCCTGGTAATGAAAGTAAATTGTGTGCAAATTCTATTCCCAGACCAGCCAGATTAACAACTGTAAAACCCTTCAACCCTCTAGTTGGCAAATGATTTATTGACATGACATTCAAATGTGTTTTGCTTCAGCATTAATGACAAGAGTTCCAGAACTTGTCACTAAGGTGATAAATGGATCCTTATACATACAGCCTTGAAAAACTGGGAACGGTGCCATCTTTCCCCTCCAATTTATTGAAAATCACCTCTCTTTACATTTACAGGAAGTAGCAACTTTTTTTTTTCCTTGTGGTAGTTATAATAGATCACTCTTTTGTTTATGAATAGTTAATTACTATATTTGACCTCATGTTACTGGGGGGGTATGGGTTAGTACACAGGAAAAGCACACTGAAAACAGCTGTTGCAGGACTGATTTTTTTTGACCTTGAAGAAGATAACTGGAATGAATAAAGCAGCCTAATCAAATATAACAGTAGTAAAACTGCTATGGTCATGAAATGCACTGATGGCACATTTCCTAATGTGTCTAGTTTAAGCATATCTGTACAAGCCTATAAAAATGAGGAAAAAAGGTTCCCAAGGACAAGTTGTTCCTATACTGAGAAAAAAAACATTGACACTACAGCCTATAGCAGTTGATGAAATATTTATGCAGATAAAAAATAACAGATTTAACCATGTTGTTATAAAAGTTGGAGCTCTCTGATATTTGCAAAAAAAAAGATGTAAGAAATGGTAGGTTTCACTCTTACTCGAAGTGCAGAGAGAAATTCCTTTTCTTTTTTATCAAAAGCTTTTACTCCGAAGATTCATATGTATTTATGAAAAAGAACCTATTTTAGTGAAATTCTTATTTGGGATTTGGTTTCACAAAAATATTGTGAATCCAACAAAATAAATTAGATTCCCAAACCAAAGAATTCAGACTGTTTGTTCTATGATGGCTGTTATTTCAGCAAACTGATTTAACTTGTAGAAAAAAAGAATTCTACTATGTTCAAACAAAAACGAAACACCGTTTTGCTGAAAGGTTCAATAATTTCCATTCTTTCTTATTATTAACAGTGATCAAGTCGAGAAAGCTTTCCTCTTTGACCTGGTTTGGGTGAGAAAAACAACTTTTAAAAAAACTTCAGCAGTTTCACAGGACACAAAGACCATTTTCATTCTTGTGTATTAACAAAATTTTGCTGGTGTGGATAGGTAGCATGACAAAAATTGGGTATTTCAGAGCTCAGACACTGCACGGCTGTCCAGGCAATGCTGAAAGGACCCAGGTGTGAGACTGCAAGGGAGGGAGAAGGTTGGAGTGAGAATCAGTGTTGATTGCCCCAAATTCACTTCCTTGCATCAGGGACCATGCCAGCCTCCTCAACTAACTGCCTTAAGGTGCCTAAACTGAACTGGTGTTATTCAGATGAAAATTAGGGCTTCTCTGCCAAAGAAAGCAGGAGTAAGTTCAGTGTGAGCAGATCAATTGCTCTGATGTAAAGCTCAGAACAAAACGCCACCCAGACTAGGAACAGCTTCTGCATCTCCAGCACAGACCATCCATTACAAAGCCAACAGCCCAAGCACTGTAATTAATACAGTGCCAGGAGTTTTTAAATGTGACTGTACTTTATCACAACTTTAATGTGAAAAATTGGATTGAAACTCCTGGGAGAACAAACTTCCCTTCTCCAGTGAATCTGCAGCTCTTGTGCATAGCAATCCTCCAAAATTCATGCATCTGGAAAAAGGATAAGATGAAAGCAGAAAGTGCCCTTGTATGTAAAAAGCTTAAAAGTAACAGGAAATTTACTGAACTTTGATGTATGCTGAAAATGTTTAAATGTCTTAGAGCATTTTTTTATTAAACTTTTTTCCCCATCCTTCATAACAGTAGTACAGCCATAGCTCTATTATTGACTATTCTATAAAGATTTATCTTCATCTTGGACAAACTCAATCAGATTCTTACGTGGTATATTTCTGAATACCGTTTGTTCTGAAAAATGAGGCTGGTTCCTTAGTCAATTAGATTTCCATGTAAAACTATCTACTATGATTCCCAGGAGTTTTGTTCCATGTGAAAGGTTAAAGGTAGGTTTCCCAAGCCTTATAGGAAACACTCCTACTGTTCAATAGTGCAGGATGTAATTTAAGGTCAGCATTAGTTAAGAGGAAAATATGAGCTGTTTTATACTTGAACAGAAACCACAGGCCTTGCAAAATACCAGTAAAGTTTCAGTGTTGTAAAAAAAATAGCAATGCATTTTTTATTGTTATGAAATTCCTGATAAAGGCTGAAATAGGTTTCAGAGCAGAGATTTAAATAAAGTTTCTATTACACTGCTTCCTGGCATTTTATCAAATCTGATGGATGTAGACAACACGTAATATTATCAACACCAATCCCACATTCAGACTCTCCAAAGCATCTGAAGACATCTTTAGGAGGGCATGCGGGTTTTTTTGCTTATTTGTCAATACCTATGGTGTAGACTGGAGACATAATGATGCTGTGAAGTAGCTCATTCTGGTAACAGGTAACACCTTACACTGCTTTTAGCCTGTATTGCTCATTGTTGGCTCCTTTCAGGCTGGCTTGCACTGTGGTGTCTGTGAAGTGCTGGTGACTCGGTGTGCTGCCCAGTAAAGTTGGCTGTTGCCTTCTGTAGCCTCCTGTGACCTGTTTTCAAAAAGAAGGGCAGGTGGAGAAGCTGTGATAAAGAGAATGGTTAAGATTAGGATATGATACATCAGCTTGTTTAGGTATGTTGTGCTTATTAAATGCACTCATATATGACTTGCGAGGAGGGGTGATCACTGTGAAAAAGATGAGTCAAGGTGACTTAGAAGAACCAGAGGACTGAGGAGGAATTCAAATGTCATACCTGTTGATGAGAAAAGTATGAACTACCCAAACATTAGAGAATTCTCAATTAGCCTTATCAGGCCAGCAGAGAGCACGGGTTCTCACCAGAGCGCCATTAGGGATCTGCTGAATGCAGTCAATAAAAGACAGGATATGCTGCAGAGATAAGAATGGGATGATAAACTCTGCAGAAGGTATAATGCTGTAACCAAGTGCACCTCCCCATCTAAAATACAAAGAACAGCACTGGAGATAGGAAAACAGCAAGTTCAGGAAAGAATGGTGGAAAAATTGACCTGCAGAACAGAACTCCCAACAACAGAAAGTCAATGGAATCAGGATTTTAAAAAGAATTTTAAAGTGATTATAAATCATGACAATAGTTTTGGGAAATAGCTAGAAAATCTCATGCATAGGCTAATCTTTACTAGATCAGGAGGAGACGTAATGATGGGGGACAACTAACTCACTTGCACTTTACTGAGAAGTTCTTAAATCCTACATTGAAACATCTGCTGGGCACAGGTTGAGAGTACTGGATGGCATTTTTTAGTGCAACGATTCCTGATCATTTATTGCTTGAACATTAAAGAGGAAAGAATGATACAGAGCCACTAATACAGTTGCTCATAACTTTACCCCTAAAACACCTAAAAAATATTTTTCAAAGCTCCCTTGAATTTCTATGAAAAGTTACTGCTAACATGCCTTCTTTGTGCTTATTCAGAAATAAATCAAAAAACAATCTTTCCATCAAAACATCAGCATGAGACCAACCTCTAAATACTGGATTCAGAAAAGTAGCCTTGTGCTGCTACAAAATTAGACAGTTCTGTATCTCTGCTCTGAATAAGTTGTTAACCTTCACCCTTTTCCCAGCATTAGCAGAAATAATCATTGCTACTTATCATTGTTACTCATTGTTTTCAAAACACATGTGTTTTGAAATCTTTGCCTTGAGAAGATTTTGCAAAAATTGCTTATGTACAATTAAAACTAATAGGATGTGAATAAACTGTAGTTAACAAACCACAAAGACTGATTTGGAACAGGACTTTTAAGATGTGATTTGAGCACTGTGATATAGAGCACCTGATGAGTGAAAATGCTAGACTGAAAAAAAGGCATGAAATGATAGACCATTAGAGAGGAAAGCACAGATGCATTTGTTCTATAGATGTACTTAAAAATGTACTTATCTTTTGATTCTAGTCCCATTGTAAGCCACAGCCAAACTTCATATATTTCCAATTGATTTTCCTTTTCATCATCCAGTGGGCTTGCCACACCTTGTATTCAGTGCAAATTTTGGAAAATGCTCATGATCGCAGTGCTACCTATTGTCTAAACCAGGCTGGGTTTGAACCCGTGTTCCAGGGTGTGAATACCTGTGCTTGGCCAAGTGTCCCTGACAGGCAATTGCTAAAGCTGAGCAGAACTGGTACTTTCTTTAGGTTTAAGGGCCAGGACGACCCTCGCTTTCTGATTTAAGAGCAGGTTTTGTTCTGCGAATCCAGAGGTAGCACTAGTTACACCCTTGCATGTCAAGGTTAGAGACCAAACAGAGGGAAAAATAAACATCTCTCAGCATTGTCTAAGAGCAAGTTTAGATCTCTGCCCACTTGGTGTGCCACCTATTCTGAATCTCACCTGAGGCAGCCAGCACTTCTCATGCACTGTAGGATGAACTGCAGCCTCCAAACGAGGACAGGAGATTCCTCCTGAGGAGGCAGGGCACACTGGCCATTGCAACACCCCCTGGCAAGTACAGCTGCATTCTATTCTCTAACTCAGCTGTGGGTATTCTCAGCCTAAGGGTATTCTGGCATTTTCTCAGCCTTTTGAGAACCCTCTTAATAAGTAGAAACAAAAGTAGAACAAAGAGTCAACATAGCATCACCTGCAT
Organism: Sylvia atricapilla; assembly: GCF_009819655.1. Classification (NCBI taxonomy): domain Eukaryota; kingdom Metazoa; phylum Chordata; class Aves; order Passeriformes; family Sylviidae; genus Sylvia; species Sylvia atricapilla. The sequence goes on along the minus strand of NC_089140.1, from coordinate 114,893,943 downwards.
GCTTTTACCAACCTGGTATATGAAGATAATGTAGTCCATAAATGGTCCAATAGAACCGAAGGAATTATAGAAGTCATGTGATCCAATGTTCAGGACAACACATGTCAGAAAAACCTCAGTCGTTTCTGCATAGAGATCAAAACTTGTGTTGATCTGACCTTGCTGTGAAGACTTAATGTCTTCACCACATACAGTGGCACACTGTTCCAGTGGCTAATTATCCACCCTTGCTGCTGAGAATCTGCTATTTCTGGTTTGATTTTGTTTAGCTTCTGCTCCCATTACAGCTATTTTTTCTTTTTTTGTGTCTTGTCTTATTCTCTCTTTGCAAAATTAAAGAGACAGTCACAGCCAGTAATCTTTTTCTTATGTTGGCACTATTAGACTGTAACTGAATCACTGCTTAGCCAACTGCAGGCTGAGCACCTCAGATTTCACTATCTGTGTTAGATTTTCCACACACTATTTCTGTTGTTCTTTCCGATCCACCTTTTGTTTGCCCTTTTCTCTTTGACACCAGGATCAAACTGTTCCTGTGCCAGACTTTATTGTCTTGTACACAGAAGCAATACATCTCTCTGTGCTCTAGCTGCCTATCAAACCAAAGATACTGCTTGACAGGATGAATATTTTCTCTTTAGCCTATGCTGAGTTTGTTGGACTGGTGCAACTGTAGAAAGGGAGGGAAGGGATGGAAATTTCTTCAGAGCAGTACAAAAAAACAAGCTGGGAAAGGTGATTTTTTTTGCCAGTGTGGCTGGGCACTTACTGTGCCACAGGATCTACTGCATGTGGAAACTGGCGGCAGGAGATCAGGACAGCACTGGGGCTGCAGACAGCCAGCTTTCCGAATGAATGTCTGTGAACTTTGGTAATTCTATTGAATTGTGAATGTCAGTGTTGTAAAACATACTGAATGTTTTAAGTATGTGCCTCTGGGTTAGTACCTAAAACTGCTTTCTATCAGAATTGAGAGATCTTTTATGGTTATAGTCTTTTCTCTTTCTGTGCATTTTTTCGGCCATATTTTTAAACACGTGTATCCAAGATTGTTCAAGTGACATTTTCTTCACATATATTTCAAACTACTGCTTATCTAAAAGAGATTTTTTAAAAATGACATATATGCTGTCATTTATCTTCAGGTTACTTAAGTAACCTGTTGTTACTCTTATTCCAGGATTGAATGAATCACATTTTTATATGCAGAAAGAAACATAACCAAAAGATTTCCAGATAGTCTCTGTGGTCATTAGATCTAAGTACCTGGTAACATTAGTAATTTCACTGTGTGTTATCTGAATCTTTAGGCTTTGAATCATCTCTCAGTTTGGCTGTATGTTCCTAAGCCAATTTTGAAAAAGGAAATTAGGCTCCTAATTTTGAAAGCTGAATGGCATCAGAGTGAATTAGACTCTAAAATCTGGCTTGATTCCGTTCACTATCTGTGCCATGACTGCAAGGCACTATTAGGCAGCTATGCCTTTGCAAGAATTTGTGGTTTCTTAATTTATCCTGAAAAATTTTCCTAAATACACAGTATATTCAGCCATGAAATTTGCTAATGTATTTATATGCTGTTATGACTAACATAGGCATTCTTAATTAATAAGTCACAATTTCTTATTAGGTCCCTACTCACAAAGTGGCATGTGACTCAGTTAAAAGGAAATCATCAGGCAAAGCTCTGGTGAGTGCTTTAGAAATACCGTAATGGCTGCACTGCAATTAATGAAGTGTTAGAGATAATCCATTGCCATCTGTCTTTATTTTGCTAAGCCACTCAAGCAGAGACCATATTTGAAGGGAGAAAAGAAAATCCAGATCTAGAAGAATACTGCAAATGAGTATTCACCAACATTTGTTCCAGCTCTGAGCAGCTGTTCAGTGTGATCGTGTTCATACCTCCTTTTATTCTCTATTCACGATCATTCTCACAAATGAGGTTTTTTTCCACACAAATACCTAATTGCGAAGGAACACTTTCCTATTCTTCTATTCACAGTGCTTTTGCCTCTCAGCCAGGGACCCAAATCAAACTGTCTGACTCGGCAGGTCGACAGCCGGCTGCTCACAACAACCTGGGAGCAGCTCTGAGGTGAGATTTGCACAAAGGGCTTTGGTACAAAAGTCTCCAGGACTCCCCAGTTCTGAACCTCAAGTGAAAGAGAGAACAAATGCAGAAATGACGGAGACTGTCAGCAATATGGCTCACTAAACCTTTTGGCCAGCTGCAGAGTTTCCTAAGCTGTAAGCTGGGCTGCAGCCCCAGGGGCTTGGAAAGGCTGGTCTGAAGGTAGGAAGCTCTTTTTCTTCTTTTTAACAGTGAGATAGAACGAGAGCAACAGCCTTTGCAAGTGGCTGTACTCATATGCATACTTATATGAACATATGTGGTGGCAGTGCTGCATGGGGATACAGATGGAATTCCCTTGTATTTGTGCATTTCAGGAATCTTAAATGATTTATTTTTTTTTTTTTTAGTTCTGGTTCTGCTTTCCCCCTTCATCATGGAAACTCATCTCTCTGTCCTACCTACCCACCTTGTGTTCATCAAATACAGCTACAGTTCAATCATTAGTATACTTGTACCACTCTGAAGACAACTAAGTCTCTTTCTAAAAAAATTTAATTCGTCTTTGTCTGGAGCACTGACCTACCAGTCGGTCCTTTTAAACCAAAAAGAAAATATATGCTAATAATTATAAGTCTGCAGCTCTCTCCTGGCGATGATTTTTGTGATAATGAAGGCAAAAACTGTGGTAAAATCAGGAAACAGTTGGTGAGCATCTTTAAAACAGTGTGAAAAGCACTGACCTTTATGAGTGTTTATTCCACCAGTAAAATTGTCCAAATGAAACACAGACAGTTTTATTACCTAGTGGACTGTAATAAACCAAAATTCAATATACTTTTTTCACTACAACTATTATTTTGGAGCATCTTGAAAGATTAAGTTCTTTATGTCCAGAAACATAAAATGCAGTAATTCAAGATACACCAAACAGTTTGCCAAATAGATTTTGACAAAGGTTCCTCATCAGTATTTTACTCAGAATGAAAAATGAACATCTCCTTTTTATTTATTCTCTCAGGAGACTAGCAACCTTTCACTCTGCTTTAAGGGAAAACTCAGTGCTTCTAAAATTATGAAGTCTTTCATGCAATCTTTTAAGAAAGTTCCAGTGCAAGATGCCCATAATTTTTCATTTACTTTTTAATGGGATCTTTTTCTCAAATTCATATCTGGCATATTTTTGAGTAGTATTCATAGCAAACAACGCCTTGTCTGCATAGGTATTTATTCCTGCAGAGATCTGTGTTTTGATTTTATCTGTGTGTAAAATGAATTCTGACAGCTCAGCTTATCAGTAAAAATGAAGGCTGCTTTTACAAAATCAGTCTGCTCATGCACTTCCCAGCTAAACAGGCTACAGAAGTTTAGCAGCTTCACCAGGATGAGGAAGCCTCTGAGTCTATGGGTTTCCACTTCATAACTTAATTATAATGCTTTGTAGGGTGAAGTAGTTCAAAAGGCTGAATGAAGAATGAAGACTTCTCCTTATTTGTTGATAGCCAAATATTCCCACCTTTACCATTCATGAGCATTTTATCCATGTTTGATTCCATTAAGGTAAATAGGCACACAGGGCAGAGGGTGAGACATTGCCTGTAACAGATCATTGCAGAATTGTAACCTCAGTGCTCTGATGGCTCCTTGGCAATTCCTGCCTCCTTTTACTGAGAAGCTGGGGAAGAGGACTCAACTCTCATTTTATTGAAATTGGAGGTTCCTAAAGGAGATGGGGTGGAAAGTTTCTGCAGCACCATGAAATGGAGCCTTCTTTGGAAACCCCATGCCTGCCTACACAGAGAATTCCAGGGCAGAGATGTCGACTCGTCCTTGCTGGCATGGGTCTCTTGGAGGAGGTAATAGTGTGGACAGACAATCACACTTTCTCAGCTGACACTCACCCCTTGGCTGTCAAGTGATCCATGTCACTGCCTTGGCTGCCAGCTAGAGCTGGTTATGGTATTTTGGGCTCTGTGATGGCAGAAAGTAGGACTTAAAGTGTGCCTTCGTTTCTGATGGCCAGAAAATATCCTTTGACTGGCCTCAGTCTCATTACTCTGAGTGAATTATTTGAATTATAATGATACCCCTAATATTTTTCATAGAAAAATGTGCAGTATGCCATAGACCTCTGGAAAGAATGAGCAAACCCATGGCTCAGAATGATCAAAAGCAGCTTTGGTGCATCATTCTGAGGAGGAGATTTGCCTGCAGCCTCTTTTTCTGTAGCATTTCTCTTTAAAAGTTTTTTCAGGATCAATCCGTTGGTCATTCCATCACAGAAGAGAATCCTCCTTTGCAACTTGTGACAAAGCTGCAAGCACACATAAAACATCTTAGATCATAGAGATTTTCTCAGCAGTGACTGATAATCAGAGAGATAAACTGACAGGGAGATGGTTGATGTAGAAATAAGGCCTTGACATAAATCTTTCAAAGGAAAGGGAATAGCTGATAAAGAAAACGAAAAATAGATTGTCAAATATTCAGGAAGTTGAATAGAAGTCGAGGTTACAGTGCACTTGCACATCCAGAATGCCTACTGTGAGAGGACAGTAAAAGTAAATCAGAGCATCTGTTCTCCCACTGTTCATGTTTCTGTATTGTTTTGGTGTATGTTCCTGGTTTGACAGGGTCAGCAGTTCATTGCATCCAAATGCGTGTTTGTCTCCTTAAATGATCTTTCAGATGATGTTTACTTGTTTACTTCAGTCCTCAGTCAGGGATGTACCCGGTGAAAACTGGCTGCTGTGCATTTTGACATTACAAGATGCAGAACGCTGCACATCCCTGTATCTGAGGGCACAGTTAAGCCCTCAGAACAGCTGAATTGTGTCTTTGTACAACAGGGGATTTGATAATTGGGCAGATGAAGCATGAAGGAATGAAGCTAGAGAGCTGGTGGCCCAAATTCCAGGCTGAATTCAACAAATTGCATTGTAAGAATGATTTTTTTGTCTTTAAACATCTTTACAGCAGGACTGTAATGGAGATAAAGCAAATGTTATTTACTGCTGGAGTATCATTCAAATGTCATTCTTTTAGAAGCATGCTATGCTGCTCATAAGCAGGCACAGGGCAGCAGCTGAGTCATTGTGCTGTCTGCATTTGTAACTGTTCCCACTGAGCAAAATCCTAAGGCCATTCCAGTGCCTGCATGACATGGAGCAGGGGCATGTCAAAAACATGTCCTGTTATGTTTAGGGTACAGTCAGAGATAATAAGAAATTGGCTTATAGTTTTAATCAGCAATAATTCAATGCATCTCTGCCAGACATGTAGAAAAACATTTGTAATGTTCATGTCAGTGTTGCATCCAGATTCCTTAGTCAGTTGTGCATGGGAAAAGGAAGTATTTTGAACTATTGCCAACACATGGATATTAAGTTATTATTTTAATTGACTGCATCAGCAAATACACCGAAGTATCATTTACCAGACAAGTTTCTCTTGGTTAGTCTCTGATAGTGGATTTCTGTTCACATAAATGGAGTTTCTAGAGCTTCCTAAGGAGAGAAATATGGGGAACAGACATCTCATTTATCATCCTTAGGCCAGTGGGGACACTGAATATTTTAAATTACTTTTGACAAATTATGTGTAAGTTGGTGATCTAGGAATGAAGTTCTGGGAACCACTGGCTATACATTTGTAAAAACAAGTAAGAAATTTGATATGTTAGGAGCCAGAGGGAAGGATTATGCCAGTGTCATGCAGAGAGAAACTTACATTTGAGACAGGGAATAAACTGTAGTTATAATTACAGAAAAAAAATTTTGGCTACACTGAAAGATGTTTTGATTTCATTGATTTCAGAGAGAATAGAATTACATCCAGAGCATGTAGGAGTGAGTGAACAGTGTTTTTTAGGATCATATCTTTAATACAGATATAAGGATAAACTAAAGGACAGACGGAACACTCTCTCAGGACCCCAGAGAGAGCAGTAGCTGTTGGGAATAAAATTACTTTTTTCCCTGAACAATGAACTTTGTGTACAGTTTTGTAATGGCATTTTTTTGCTCTGCAGGACAATTTGAGAAAATGGTTTTTACTCCTCCTTCTCTTTTTAAATTTGATACTTTCAAGCTGGTTTGTGTGAAAGCAAAAAAAAATGCAATCCTTAGGTAAGCACTTGCTGCTCCAAGAGAAAAGCTTTTGACATTTGCCTTATGTATGAATGTAGTGGCACAGAGTGCCAATCCCTAGAAAAGAAGTTTCACATCAGCACAGAGATTGACAATACTGTGTATGTTGATGCCACCCTTGTGCAGTGCTATGATCTCTCACGGGGTCTGTAGAAGTGCCACGCTGCCCCTTCTTTCCAAGACATGCCAGCAGGTCCTAAGGGCACATTTCTGTTAGCTGAGTGTTCCCCATGGCACGCTGCTAAAAAAAGCTGCTTCTAGTTCCTGACCTGAGATCTCAATGCAATATAAAATGATTTCTCAGAGTACCTCTGGTTTAAAACGTGTAGGAAGTGTTCTTATTTTACTTGTTGTGCAGAAAGCAATGCTGCAAGAGGAGATATGTAGACACAGAACACATTCTGCCAGTGGCAAAAGAGGCATTATGAACTTCACTGAAGTATGAACCAAAGTTTGTTTTAGCAGTAGGGAAAGCACTAAGGGTACATTCTATTCATTCCAGATCTACCTGGGGTCCCAGAGCTTCACAGAGATGAAATTAGAACAGTTCTGTGATGTCAATGCTGAAGGGACTGACTTTGCCCTGGGTGACACCTGATGAAGAGGATGTTATCTTAGCTGGACACTATCAGCTGTGTAAACTCAAGACTTGAAAAATTTCCTCTTCTAAGAGCATCATTAAAAATTGAGGAAATCTGGTGTCTCCTGAAACACTTTGACAAGCCTGCAAAGTTTTTAACTTCCTTGCTTCCATTTCCATGTTGGAAAATCAAGAGTTTTTACTTTTCAAAGTAAAAGATTTTAAAAATCAAATTTCAAAATCAAGATTTTTACTTTTCTTTTTTTTTCCCACTTGATGTTACAGTGTCTTGAATGCAGAAATTCAAGGGACATGGAATATAAATGTGCAATGAAAGAACTGTCTGCCAGAACCTCAGCCAAGATTCAGTGCAGCTGTGGCTCAGCAAGGGGAGATGGGTCAGGAAGTCTCTGTATCATCCATATTGGTCTGGCTGCTCAGAATATTAATTCTGCTCATTGCTGTTGGATTATACACTGAGGAGAAGAGGAAAATTAACTTGTTCTCTGGAATGCAAAATGAGAAATAGTTTTGTTGCCCAGCCTCACATTTTTGAGCTATGATTCTGCTGATATCAGCAGCTGTCTGCTGAATCATCTTTCTCTTTTGCTGCTGCCTTGGTCCTTTCAAAGGAAGAATAACCACAGTGAAATAAGTTGGACTAAATTACAGCTGAACTTCAAAGGGATTACTGCAGCGGGGCCGGGAGATCCACAAAATGACACAGTAAATATAAAATGAACATAAACAGATTCTACTGTTTCAAAATGTGAGTTTCAGTTGTTTTGATACAAATATTCCAACCAAATATAGAAACGGAAGCTGCAGAATAGCACAAAAACAGTAACACACACACACACACACACACACAGATACTTCCAAGCTTTCTGTTACAGTGCCAGACCTTGGCAGCAGGATACTATTAGCCTGTTTTTCAGAGTTTCAGGTCTAAGTTTTGTCTCTTTTCTAACAGAATAATTTCACTGACTTCGAGATATACATTTCTCACTTTTCTAAGAAGGGTACCACAGATAGGCCAGAGAAATATAATTAACTTAACCAGACAAATAAATTTCCAGATGCTTTTCTGCCTTCAGTGAAAAACTGAGGGTTTGGTCTTGTCTGTCTAAACATAACAGTAAAGATTTGTTTGCTTTCACAAATGAATAATGTTCCAGATTATCTTCTGTGGGTTTCAGTTGCTGTTTCTACAAACATATGTATATTTTCATTTGTCCTAAATTTATTTTTTTTCAATACATAGGAAACTACAATAAATACCACTGGCATTGTTTATTAAAGTTTACAAAAGGGTTTAATCCATATCATAGTTTTAAGACAAATTTTCCATTTAGAATTAGTATAGTACAAGTGAAAACTGATAAAGTATAATGTGTAAAGCTGCTGTATGTTTATCACAGGGAAGGAAGCGCACTTCCATATTATTACTTAAATGAATTAGCACTTCTCTTAATGGAAAATTCGATTTATAAAAAAGAAGTCTTGTTTTATTTAGTTTTTGTGTTTTGCCTCATTTTAGTTTGTGTTTGGTTTGGTTGGGTTTTTTGTTTTCTTTGTTGGGGTTTTTCTGTGGGTTCTTTTAGGTAAAATACCTGTATTTTTAGGATTTTGGGTCCAATCATCTTCTCTCAGCCTTTGATAATAGCCCTTGGGTGGCCGGAGAAGGGCTCATAACTAGGGTTTGTTTAGTGCTGTGTGTGAGCACTTAGCCCTGAGCCTCCCTGGGACATACGTTTCTCCTAAAACTGATCAAGGAAGGCAAAGTTGGACTCCTGCTTTGAATTTCTCTCCCAAAAGCCCATCCTCCTCTATTGATAGCAAGATAGTTTCAGCTGCACTTTCCAGGGGAATATTACCAAATGTATAAGGAAATGGAGAAGCTGTTTAATATTCATGTGTTTTAGGGCATCTTGGTCAACTTCTGGAAAGTAATAAGGTGGTGCAAAAAAGCTCTAGAAAGCCCTGACTGATGAGGAACAATTCCTGAGAGGAACAATTCTAGTAGGATGGCCCCAGGGTGACCCAGGGCAGCTCACTAAGCCAGCAAAACCCTACCCTGTTTTTTCCCTTAGTTTTCTGCTGATTCAGGGAGTTGAATCATCTCCCTGGGAGGTCAGAGCAAGGTGAGAATGGAGAGGAGAAGGAAGAAGAGGAAGAGCCTCGCCCCATCAGCAACACCAGTCTTCCAACAAGGCTCAGCCCAGCTCAGCTGATCACCTTTTGGCTCAATTCACATGAAATATTGAGATAAATTTAGAAGAACTGTTTGACACTCAAGATCTACTCATTTACCACCTCCACATATCAGTGAAGAACAGTTTATGCATGCAGATTTTCCAATCACTTTATATGTATTTCAACAATAATATTCATGTGTCTGTATCACAGGTTCAGATTCAAGAAACACATTCTCAGTCCCTGTCAGGTATGCAATTTTTCTGTGTGGGTGAACTGTTCAGTGTGGTCCATTCAGCAGGAACTAGTTAATTTACTTGTGCGTTAATCCGGAAAACCTCTGTGGCAGTCTGAAACAAAGAGGGATTGATGAAAAAACAGACACAGCAGTCATTTATTTAGTGATGTGGTCTGAATAAGAGATGAACAGTAATGGGTTATTTAAACAAGCCTGCTTTATTGTCTTTGTGCTAACAAGATTCTGTGACATTACAGAAGGAGATCATCAAAAGGTCCAGTAAAGTTCCCTGCCCTTTAGTGTAAAATTTCTCCAATTTCCTCCAGGCAGAAACAATCTGCTGACTAGTGGCATCTGCCCTGTGCTGCACAGGCTCTTTTAGGGTGAATGAAGTTGTGCTTCCTTCCACATTTAACTAAGGGAAGTGAAGGAAGAATTGCTTGCCGGATGTATATGCATGTGCTTATATATAACGCTACATTTTCTTGCACGTACATATACTGGGATATGCATATATGTATGTGATTGTATGAGTTATATATATATATATAGAGAGAGAGAGAGAGAGAGATTATTATAAGTACATATAGGCAAAAAAAGCGCAAAAGTATGGCTTAGAGTTGATCAAAACTGCAAGGCAGCAAGTGAGTTGATACATTTCTGCTGCTGTAATCTCTCTTTAGGTCAAGTAGGCTGGTAGAAAGAGAAGGATCCCCTTGTCAGCCTGGATCTGCAAAAAGCAAACACATTCTGGTCAATGCCATCTGCCTCTGTAATGTGACTTAGGCACATGGGATGGGTAATGCCAGAATGTTTTAGCAGGGTCCTGTCTAAGGTAAGTGAAGATGTCCAGTATTTGATATGTGGAACAGTTGGAAGTACGGCAGAGGGGACCAACAGGGATCCAGAAAACATGACCTATGAGGAAAGATTAAAAGACTTGAACTTGTATATCCTAATGAAGAAAAGATTAAGGAGAAGACAAAATAATAGCTTTCAAGTGAAGAGGAAAGACAAAAAGAATAAATTGTCTCTAAAAACATGATGAATCACATAAGGGGGAATAAAATCAGATTGTATCAAGGAAAATTTAGGTCAGAGACTATGAAGAGTTTCTGCAGGGAGCAAGTACATATGTACACACAGAAGAGATGTGACTGCCAGCACCAAGGTCTTCAAGAATAGAGCAGAAGAGAAACTATGTTGGATTATTATTTTCTGCAGAGGGCTGGAATTCTTAAGTCTCCTTCCAGGCTCATTTTCTGACTTTTTTTGTAATCTTCAAGCTATTTTATCTGGTCCAATGATTTCTGACTAGAAAATTGAATCAGTATGTATCAGGGACCCTTGGGATATGCTAGGGTAAGACTAAGACATCCGAAGATCATGCATCTGCTACACAAGTGTGATATGCCCAGACAAGGAGAATACAGACCATGAATGAGTCTTTTAGGTATATTATATATGATAGCTGGAGACACTGAAATTGGCTCTGTGTGCACATGCCATGGAGACAAATACTCCTTTATTTCCCAAAACACAGAGAAATGCATTAAAACAAATGTTCTGGGTTAGGATTAAGCTCTACAAATCCAGGAAACTGAGAGTTAAACTTCTCACTCTTTCCCACAAGTGAAAGCTGTTGTGCTTGGTCCTTGATGCATAGCTTAAATTTTTGCATAGTTTAGTTAATTTAGAGGATTTAGGAAGGCTTGCGATAAATATTATGTAACAGTAACATTCTGTTGTATTAAGAATGAATACCAAGGACTTTATCAGAGACAAGAGATGAAGTTTGAATCATGGCAAGAGAGTATGTAGAAAATGATGTAAATAAATGTAGAAGCAATTCAAGCATACTAATATATGCTATTTTTCTTTTATCTTCAATTCAGCTTGCTTTCTCCTGACCCCGTTTTCCAAAGGACTAAACTATGTTGCAAAACCTGAAAACCAAGTACTGCATAATACTTTTTGAACTTTCTTGGATGCATTAACTCAAAGACTGGTTATGACTTCAGTGGATTTGAATCTTATGAATGCCTGATTGCAATGCTTGCAAGTAACTAGCAACATAATTTATGTTCATAGTTCTGGACGAGAGAGAGAAGTCATAGAATATGCTACTTTGAATAGCACTACATTATTATATCATAGCGTTTCACCCTTTCAGCACCACTGTCATATTTTGAAAAACCCAGATAAACCCAGACAGAGTAGAGTAGGGGAGGAGGCTTATACACAGAAATGGCAATATCCATCAACTCGTTCCCCCAGCATGCCCACAGATTGCTCATGAAGTTGGGCTGCTACCCCTGGAACCTTCCAGTCTGAGATTTTGCAGAAAAAATCCAAAACATTAGAAATAAAAGCAAGCAAGGAATGCGAACAGACAGAAAGGGGGCAAGGGAGAAAATGATTCTTTAAGAGTAAGACTGCTAGCAGCAGGACAGGTGGAAGCCAGAGAGCCTTAGAAGTGCTTTCCACACATAGAGCAGTATTTGAAGATTGTCAGTGGCACTGATTTTGTCACCTAGGCCCGAGATGCTGCAAGTGTTAGCCTTCAGGGAAGGAATGTTTTGTCATCAGCAGAAGCTGAGGCCAAACTCGAAGTATACAGTGCCCTCACTGACTGTCCTCTAGCAGGCAGAGCTGGGTGCTGGTAACAGGGTTTTCTAACAGCATCTCATCTCCTGCAATAAGCAAAAATCCAGGATCCATCCGGGGACACCAGCTGGGAGCAGTAGACAAAGGGACCAAAAACAGGACTTGAAACAAGGCTGCTACACTGATCTAAAGCCTGTGCATGAGTCTGGGTGAAATCAGCTCTGACCAAGCCTGAGCTGAAACAGGGTTTCTGGGCCTGAGGAAAGAGGTGGGATAGTGTCACCAATATCACCAATGTCACCTTAATGTCACCAGTCCTCATGGTACTGTGAGGTGGCAAACAAAACTTAGGGTTTTATACAGCATTGTTCTGCACAACCAGAGGGATTTATAGCCCAGTCTTGAGGAAAGTTAGCAAAATGGAAACTGGCTAGTTTGGAATAAGAGGATTTCCAGGTGGACTTTATTATTTATTTGACTATCCATCATTTAAAACCAATTTATTTCCTAAGGAGCACACTTTCAACGGTCATATTAGATAATATCACTTATTAGATCCTCCTTCTGGAACTCAAATCTTGTCCAATTACCTAAACAGACAAGTTTGTAGTGGCAGAAGCCTGTTACGGTGCAGTGTAAAAAGGGAGGGCATGGAATACTGGAAAGGTTAATATGTAAGTAAGAAGCAGTCCCTGCTGCTTCAAATTGCTTGCCCCAGTTCTGACCTGAGAGAATGGCAGAGAAAGGAAAATATCATTAAAAAGCTACAGGTACTGGATTTTGAGTTGCATCTGGACTAAACATATCCAGACAATGTTTTCTTAGCTCTGTCCACTTGTTTGAAGCAAGCTGTGTTCCTGTGAACTTTTCTGAGCATCAAATGTCAAGCCAAATCCAAGATTATTAAGTGATATGCATATCCTTTAACCCGACAGAGCAAAATTAGGTTTGGATTGGCCACTTAACACTGTGAATCAAGCTAAAACAAGCATTGCATTGTTTCCTAGTCTCAGAAGTCAGAAGGTAGCACATGCTCTTGCACAGGAAGTCAACAGAGGGCTTTGCACCAATTTTGCCTTTGGGTTTATGGAGCCAGATGATGCTAAGCAGATACTGGCACTTACCCCTGCAAAATTCACATCTTGGTGAAAATCCATAAGGCAATTCAAGAGCCATTCTCCTGTGGTTGCAAGAATCACAAAAGTGATTTTCCAAACTATGGATAAGTTGATAGAAAAGAGGCCATCTGAATTGTGAATAAAAAGAACTGAACTGGAGTTTGGTACATCCAATGCAATAAATATTTACATAGCTCATTCTGTTTTTATCCAGGAAGTTAAATGCTGTGGCCCAAGCTGTTGGGTTTTGGGTATTTTTACAGTGACAAAACACCAGCAGAGTGGGTTTGATGACAATTTTGGGTGCTGCGGAGACCTCAGAAATCTGCCGAGGGTCTTGCCGAAGGCATGAGTTCAGCAGTTGGAAATTTCAAGGAATTCTATATATTATAGCTCTGGATGGTATAAATCTCCTGTGAAATGTTTCTAACAATATAAAGTTAGATGGAAAACCTTGTGTTGTCGACATTCCATGGAGCAGGCTTAGCAAGGCTGTAGCTCCTGCTTCTGCAATCTCCTTTTCTCTCAAGTATTGTAGCAGAAGCCTTCTGCCATATCATAGAGCCTAACTGTAGTCATCACAGCCTTGAGGACCATGAAGAGATAGAGGTAAGGGAGTTGTAGGGAATCTAGCACCTTCAGATATTCCCTTCTGCTGGAATTCCCCACAGGGCCAAATGGGAACAGCCTCTCATTTGGTCCCCCTCCACATCCAAACCTTCCTCTACTTCAGTCAGAAGGCAGAAAAATGGAGTCCTATTGTAGTATAAAAACAATATTTCAGCAATAGCTGAGCCCTTTATATTCCAAAGGAAGATCTGTAGAGAGGAAAGTTTCTTTCAACACACAGGATAGGATGTTGCATTTCTGGCATTCTCCATGGAGTATTTGTGAGTCAGCTTAAGGTGTCCAGTACATATTTCATCAGTGTGTCTTAAGTAAATCACTGGAAGAAAATCTCTGAAGTACAAGCATAAACTGTCAGCACATCTCTAACACTCAGACACTACTACGTGTTCCACACTTTCCTGTCCATAATAGACTGTGAATGGATAAGGAACAAGCATTTGGAGTGGGTTCAGAAGGATGCCTTTCAAAAAAAGGTACCTGTAAGATCACAGGGCTCTTGTTTGTTTGTGCTGAAGGAGACAGAAAGAACACGTCTCTCTAAGAAAGTAAGAAATCTGTTTCACACCAGTGCCAACAGCTGTCACCTCCCCAAGTAGGTGAGAGCACCTGGAGATGTTACAGGACAGCAGCCTGTTCACACCTCCTGGGCCACAGCTCTATGCTGGTGACAGAGTGCTTGCTGGAAAATTCAGCAGCTCCCACTCTTTGTTTTCATGCTGTTTTTCCTCACTGCTTGTTATCCTTTGGCTTTTCAGCAGGCTCCACGGGCATCAGACCACAGGCTTGCCTGACACTCACGCACAGTGTCTGCAAACAGGGTGCTGACCTACGGTGAAGCTGAGTGGCTGCTGGCTGGCTCCTGGACTCAGCAGCCACTGCTGCTGGACTCCAAGCTTCCTGGCCCTCAAACCCCCTCACCTGCATGGGATTATGCACAGTTTTCCCAGTACTTCATGTATTGCTCGCTGGATTGTGTCTCTGGTTCCTCTGATAGCAGCTGAAGAATTTACTGACAGAAAGGTGATCAGTCTGGGGTGGCAGAAGGGGCAGGGAGAGATGGTGTTTATTTCCAGTGTCCCAGGCCATTCTCCTCTTTCTTTTTTAATGTCAGGCTCAGCATATCTTTTGTGGCCAAGGGTAGCAGTTTTTTATTATCCTTTAATTTCATATTGGGCTGGTATTGAAGTCTCTTCCTCCTCAGACATGTCCTATTCCTGCATTTCTGCAGTGGCTCTGAACATGGTACCTATTGCTATTACCACCATCAGATACCCTGGGGAAAACTTTCAAGTCTTAAAATTCCTGAGGCAAGCATGATTATTTTATAATTAGAGAGTAAGTGATGCAGTCCAGAGTATAAAAGTATTGACAGAGACTATGACTCAAGGCTTAAATTTGAAGCTCACTTTGATGACCTGGAGCAAGTCTCTGGCCTCATTTTTTTTCACGTCTTGAGATGTGTAAACTTAATAGTCTCTTACAGTGTATTTGCCCAGACAGACTCTACCAGATCTCTTTTTTCCCTCGTTTGGGAACCATCTGAGTATCATTGTAATGCAAAACCAAGTAGTTTCATAAAGCCAGAAGAGACCCCAGCAATCAACAGCCTACCATACACAGTAATAAAAAAAGAATAAATATTTGAAGAAGGTGAAAAACCTTAAGTTTAATTTGCCTCCATTTGTACTTCTCCCTTTGGACTGTATGATAGGAGACTCCTGTTCCTTATATAAAGAGGTAGAATATTTTAGGGAGCTTGAATGTAAAAAGCTGACTTATTGGGACAACTTCAAATGTCACCTCAGAATCTGACACTGTGCAGCCATGAGTAGTTACAGCTGGAATATTTCACAGCACAGGCAGTCATAAAGTTATTCCTTAATGCTGGAAAGTTATATGAATGAAAACGTTTAAAAATATTAATGTGCCTGCATATTGCGGATCTCTCTCTCCAATGGCTGAAGGCAAGGTAGAACAAACAAGAACATATGCTGGTATTTCTTCTTTGAATCTATTTTACCAATGTCCTTTAAAAATCCAAGTCATTTCCAAGAAGGTCTTAGATGGAACTCAGGACAGAAATCAAAATTGCTTTGACATTTTAGAAAAATCCTTTTGAAGTATCCAATTTTCCCCATGTTTTTAATGCTGTTTTTACAGCTTTTACAAGCCTTATAACCTTGTGGTACCTTGCTGACCTCTCCATCAGTGGATAATTAAAAGGCCACCAAGTTCTCATTGGCTGTGACTGACAGATGTCCTTTTAAACACATGGTTGCTGGGTAACAAGACCTTACGCTGCACTCCTTCCTTGAAATATTTGTCCTATTTTTTATATATTCCTGCTGGTAAGTGTGTCAGCATTCAGTCTGTGTGCTGGGGGGCAAAATGCTAGCTTGAGCTTTTTTTGTAACATGTGGTGCTTCCTAAAAGGAAAAACAGCAGAACGACAGAAGAGCTTGTATACATTGTGTGGTGAAGGGGTGTATCAACTTGACTTCCACTTTCATACCATATTTTGCTGGACAAATTGTTCTTTGAATGGAAATGCTTAAGGACTTTTACTGCCATTTAGAAGCTTGTCCTCTTGAAAAACCACTGAAATGTAAAGCACAATTTGGTATACAATGATGTGGCCTGACATGTCTGAATGACCTTTTAGATCAAAATAAAGGATATTTAAAAACTCCAATTTCTTGTGATGGTGACCAATGTATTGTGAAAAAAAAAAAAAGAAAAAAAAAAGAAAGAAGGTGAAATCAAATGACAACCATGTGGAGTTTAGCAAGGATTCTGCAAAGACTGCCTAAAGTGTCTTGGGTACACTCCAAAAGCCCTTGAAATACCCCCAGGTCCCCCCACTCCATCCTAACAGCCTGCTGTAGTGCTCTTTGTGTGCATATCTTATGATAGCCTGTATTTGGCTGACTTTTCAGGAAACTTTGGTCCACTTACTGAAAAAAAAAAAAAGAGGAACAACAAACAAGCACAGAGAAAACTGAGAAAGCCCAAAAGGCATTTGGGGACAGACTCTGGACTTTTTCAAATAATTGGGAATTAAAAAAAAATAAAAAAAGGTAGAGTTTTGTCATGAGATGCTGCACTTACAAGGATTAAGCAGCTGACTGTACATCTTTATACTAGTAAAGAAGAGAAAGAAAGAAAGAAGCACAGTATTTGTTCTAGTAGTTCCCCAGGACTTTTTGCCTTTTCATAGATATTTTGCTCTCAAGGATTGTTTTTCTGTGTTTTGCTCTAACATTCAACCTCTAAATGAACTTGTGAGAACTAAATAGTGAATAAAGGCTGAGTACTGAATCTATTAAAGCATCCAGCAGATAACAGGATGGGCTAGAGTTCCAGCTTCAACTGCATCATCATGAAAAACATAACAAAGTGGTAACTTATTTCTGGCATTTTCTGTTTTAGAGAAACTCAACTTTGTAACTTTGATGATAACACTCTATTTGATTTAAGTAATAATATGGAAATAAACATCATATTGAAAGGGAGAATGGGTAGGAGAACAAATGCATTTGCATACAAGGCATATCTAGTGTACTCATCATGATTTAATATATACTGTGAGCTAAATTCTCTCCTCAGATACAATGGCACAAATCCAGATCAATTTTATTGACTTTGATAGAAGTAATCCGGATTCATCATAACAAATGAGAGGATGGAGGATATTTCTATGCAAAAGCTTCTTATGAAAATTGCCACTAAGTTTGTGTTATTCAATCAAGACCTTCTGTGAACGAACAAATTCTAAGCCATTTCTATCAAAAGCCTTTAAAAGGCTTGTTGCTTATTTGCTTGTAATCAAATAATTTGTCAGGAAACCAGCAGATAATGAGAAAACCTACTGCAGGAAGAAAAAATGTTTTACAGGATTAATTAATAGATTTGGGGAATATATCTTACTGAGGACTGCTACCCTGCTCCTGCTCTGAAGAATACTTGCCATGATCCTCAAGGGCAGTTTCTCTAGAGCTGGGTATTGTGCAGCACTCAGAAGAACACATTCTTCCTCCATAACTACAGCATTTTTTTGTTCTCCCTCCGCATGGAACTGGTCTCAGATACAATTTTGGATGCTTCAAGTGCTGCAAAAACAGCTCAGGCCTTTCTCTGACCTTCCAGGGAGGGCTCTTCCAGCATATGGCAATGATTTGAGCCCTTCAGATGTTCTCAGGCCCAGATGAACATGCAGGCAGTTCTCGCCTGGTACCAGCTGATAGTGGCTGCTGGGGGATGGCTGCCTGGAGTAGGGAGAGCAGATAACAACCTTCACAGCTGCTCTCCAGATCCAGGGCAAGGAAAGTGAGGGATGAACAAGAGATGAGATGAGGGGGTGCTGAAACCAACCACTCTTCTCTGATCCTGCTGGTGATATATTGCAATCTCAATTCAAACACTGATTGTCTTTTGTCATTTCTACATTTCTTGGTCACTAAGGGAAAGTTTGCACATCAAAATGCAGTTTTACTAGGACTTGCAAAGGACTCCAGATTAGTAAATAAACTCTGTATGGGCTTATTTAATTAATGTCACAAACCTGAACTAAAAGATTATGATTAGAAAAACAGTAACTAATGTTGTGGGTATAGGGATAAATAATATGATTGATTCCAGATTAACTTTTTTGAGTGAAAATTTCAGTATTGATGAATAGATCCTCTGTTTTCCGATGTAGCTTTAGTTAGGAAAAGATTGGATGAGGGAACAAACTATCTTTGTAGTTACTAAGACTGAGCTGATTTTACCTTCTGCTAACCCAGGGTGCAAAGGATCCAATTTAAATTCTCTCTCAGCTTTAAGGGAAGTGAGCTTGTATCTCATATCAAAGTGACCTAATCCCAGCACTACTGGTGTTTTGCTGAGAAATTCCCTGGACTGTAATAATTCCTGTTCCTAAGGCTGCTCAAATGACCTGAGAATTGTGCTACTGTTGTAATCCAGCAAAAAGAGAAGCAGAACAGGAGGTAAGGTTGCAGAGTAGAATTAAATGACAGTCCATTACTGGAGCAGTGGTTTAGGGATTTTTTACTAAAAAAATAACAGTCTTCAGGAGACTAGAGAATTTCTTCATATTAAAAAAAGCCAGACTTTAAGTTCTTAGTCTAAGCTACTGAGACAGAGGTTGTAATGTTCCCTGTTTACATGCCCAGGCTTTGTTAAGAGTTAAACTCTGGCTAGTTTAACCTGAAAAAATGCTAATTGTTTCACAAGTTTTGGCTTGCAATTAATTTTTTTTCTATGAGAAATGACCCTTCTAAGAAAAAGATTTTCAATCTTTTTGTTCCTGGATTTACTTTGCCAATTAACTGAACAAAAGGTTCTAAAATCACCAGGATATACAGCCAAAATCTTGTGTCTGGTACCTGTTTTTTTCCCTTCTGCTGGCAAGGAAGACCAATGAATATTTCTTTTTTCCCCTTTCATTCCTGTCCTTACTTGCCCTCGTTTACCCCTTTTCTGGTTCTTCCCTTCAGCTGTATTATTTGAGGGTTATTCACCCTCTATTTTCCTTGCTCAGTAAGAGTCTTCATGCTTTCTGGGCTGCCAACATCAAAGCGGTTGTAGCAGCTCAGCAGAGCCTCGGGAGAGCAGAACAAAGACTTTAGGACTCCAAGGATGCTGCATGCAATGAGCTTGGGCCAGCTCCACTGCAGCAAGCACAGGAGCAGGGATGAAAAGGACAGTTGCTTCCCAGGGACCAACTTTCCCAGGGCCCAGCTTGCACCTGAGTAAAGTACCCAATTATTCTGAGAATAAAATATTCTGGATTTACACAACTGTCTAATATTTCTTTCTGGTTCATCCCCTTATAGATTATTTTCCGATTATGGCCTTGGAAACTTTTCTCACCTCCTACTTCTACAGTCAGTGGAAAACAAGACAATAAACACATCTGTTGTTTTTACTCCGTTCTGTTTATTTAATGATGTGTCTCTAAACGGTCCAGTCCTTTGGGGTGGGTTTTAAGAGGTTCATGTCTCTGCAGAAAACTTACTGATTTCATTTTCTGCCCTTCCTATGGAAAAATGGGGACTGCTTCCATAGGAAATGGAGTATGAGCTATGTCCCAAATGATGGTATGTTCACAGAAGAATGTCTTGAGGACAATGCCTTGTACTCTGCATCAGGCATAAGAAAACCTCAGGTGAGTCTTTCACCATGAGGACCTGCAGAAGAATAGGCTCACCATTATGAAAAGCTTCAAAAGGGGACAGATGGCAGGGACTTCATAACTCTGTGTCTCTCTCTTTACGAGTCATTGTAGTTGTGGGTGGTCCTTGGGGGGGAAAGAAGCATTGAAATTTCTTTGTCTCCCATACATAATGTCAAAATACCTACAAGAGCCAAAAGGAATTACTGCTTTTCTTCAGACTCTCTGTTCGGCTCAACATGTTCTAGTTCTCCAAGATGGATGTGCCAAGACCTCAATGGAAGCAAGAGGAGGAAATTAAGTGCCATGTCCCACCTTCTCCTTATTGGGGGCCATAGGAAGGATTTGTGCATCGAAACTCTCTATGAGAGAAGGAGTGGAAGGGGAGAATCACAGTCAGCTAAAACAGAGAAGAACTGCATTGTAAACCACTCCTTATTCGACCATCATCCAACATAAATCTTGGGTATAACCTGCTGTGGAATAAACAGCGTTAAAGACAATTGCTTCTGCAGAGAAAATGAGATTAAATATTTCTTCTTTTAAAAATTAATAGAAAAGCATTTTAAAAAATTTAGTGAACTCAACAAAATTAGGGAACCTTTATGCAATTAAAATATTCTTTCAGTGTACACTGTTCTTCTGCAACTTTCCTTTCTTGTATTTGACACATGAAGCCTTAGAGATACATAATTCAGTGGTTGTTTCCTATGGTGCTCTAGATGCAAACACAACACAGAACTGTGACAAAGTAAGAAGCTGTAGGGTTTAATAGAAGTTAAGAGATTCATTTAAGTAGACAGGGATACAAGTAACCCAGATTCTATCTGGCCTGTATTCAGATTTAGCCTCTCAGAAGATAAGATATCTACTTTTTTCAGATAATAATCACTAAAAAAAGAACAGTTAATGGCTGTACTCCTCACTCTTCCTGACAAGAAAATGCCATGAAATCTGACCATAAATCAGAGATTATAAAACATGTACAGAAGTAACAATAAAATAGTAAGGATAACAGGACAAATTCAAATTTCTAATTATTAGGTAATAATATTTTATTTGGTGTACAGGTAGAAGTGTGTTCAGCTCTAGGCACCCCAGTACAAGAGATATATAGAACTACTGGAAAGAATCCAGCAAAGGGCTGCAAAGGTGATGAAGGCACTGGAGCATCTCCCCAGGGAGGAAAGGCTGAGAGAGCTGGGACTGTTCAACGTGGGGAAGGGATGGCTCAGGAGGATCTCATCAATGTCTGTAAATACCTGACAAGAGGATGAAAGGAGGATGGAGTTAGACTCTTCTCAGTGGTGCCCAATGACAGGACCAGAGGTGATGGGCAGAAATGAAAACTCAGGAGAGCCTGTCTGAACATCAAGAAATGCTTTTTCACTCAGTGTGACTGAGCATTGGCATGTCCAGAGAGACTGTGGAACCTCCACCCTTGGAGATGGTTGAAACCTGTATGAATATGGTCCTGGGAAACTGTTTGTAGGTGCCCCAGATTGACCAGAGAGATTGGACCTGATGGCCTCCAGAGGTCCCATCCAACCTGAACCCTTCTGTGGCTCTGTGAAGGGAATTATAGCCCTGCAGCTCATTGGAGCTGAACTGCACACAGTTGTGGTTCAATGAATGAGTGGAATGTAATGAAAAATAAAAGGCTCATTTTCCAATGAAGTCAAACACATCTTTTCCAGCCTTTTCTTCACTGGAACTAAGATTGTTTAGTAAAGACGAATCTGTACATCATTTTTTCCCCAAAGCTGAAGAACAACGTGACCGATGAAGGTGGCACTACTTGTAGAAGATTATAGTTCATACAGATGACAAATTTTCCACCCTGGAACACCATATTTTGTCTTGTAAGTAATTTCTATCATCATTGCTTTCATAGTGAAAGGTTTTCCAGGGAAATGTTGAAGCCAAACACTTCATTTTGTGATGTATCCTGAGAAAAGATACCAAGCTGTTAGCCACTGGCTCCCAGGTCTGCCTCGCACACGGACACCACTTCAACCATTCTTCCTGCTCCCAAGAGTATAATTTGCGTAATCATTGGCTTCACTGCATTAACTTACTCTTGTAATCTGCAGATGATACAAGTCTGTAAGCGGAGGTGGAAACCCTGGAGATAAGGGAAAATGGTGCGATTTTCTTCAGAAGCATTGATTCCCTTATGCAGACTATAAAAGAGAGACACTGGCCATACATACTCTAAGTTGTCTGAGGGATGTCATGGTCCAGTCTTCTCTGTGCTTCTGGTGGGAAAGTACCATCCAAATAACCCATAAAACTGTCCTGAATTTGCTTTGTAGTTTTGGAGACTTGTTTATTGTGCAGGAGAGCACTTTAAAGATTTCCTCAGTCTCCATATGCTGTTTTCCTTCAGCAATATAAAAGACAATTATTCCAAACCCAAGATGGGACAGCAGCCTAGGTAAATGGGCCTGGATGACGGTTGGCCATGCACTCTCTATAGGAAAAAGAAGGATCCCAACTTCTGTTCACTCTGATCATCTAACCCTATCATATGGGTGCCAGGATATCTGTGTGCTAGTACCTGCTTCATGGGTTTCATAAGGAATGCCAGAATATTCAGGAAAATTTTATTTGTAGAGTATAATACAGTCACAGCAAGGAGGAAGAACAAACTGAAATTTTAAACACAAGATTCCCAAGTTCTTTAAAAATCAGATTTTTCTTTTCTTCCAGCTGTCTGCTGGATTTTGCCTCTATTTGAATTGGAAGCAGCAGAAGTGTGATTCCCTACACTGTGGGGTTGCAATTGTGGGATGCTGTGGAATGAAACCCTATGGCCAAGAACAGACTGTGCTGTGTGAAGGACTGAGGATGTTGGCAGTTCTCACAAATGAAGAAATTGTGACTGGATTCCAGTCAGGTGGTGCATGGCTTTGGCAATATTTTTAAAGTATGATTCTTTAAACAGAAACCTACAGGCTTTTACCTGGAGTGAACTGAAAATTTAGATATTGAAAAACAAATCATTAGTCTTGTACCAAGATAAATGGCAAAAAGAAAGTGTCAAACTTTTGACATTTTGGGCAATATTTTGCCCTTAAATTACTGCCTAAGGGTGCTCCTCCTGCATCTACAAGAGCATCAACTGGCACATGAGAAAGTACATATTATGGATTTTTCATAGAAACCTTTTTTCCACTTGATCACAAAAGGAGGTTTAAGAAGCATAATGCCACACAAGAGAAAAGAACATCTTATGGGCAGCACCTGGAAACTGAAAATAGGCAAGAGAGAGTAGGCACACAAGGATATTGAGTGGGATATATAACACCTGATGTTGTACAGCCTAAAGGTTAATCTAGCCCCTTATGTTTTGAAGATAAGCTGTTTTGAAATATGTGAATTAAAATGACATAAAGAATCCAAAATTTAGACACCTCCCCCCCCAAAAAACCCAAAAAACCCCACCAAACCTAGCAGCCCTAGTTTAATAATGGTCAGATAATAGATTCTGTTATCAATTTGATTAAATAAAATGTTGTTTTCATGGATTTTCTCTGTCTGGTTTCCAACTGACATACCAGCACATTTGCCACAGAAGCTCTAATAGCACAAGTTGGTGTCATTTGATGTATTGGCATGGATTATGGCAGACTTCAAATCAGTTCCTGATTCAGTTCTAGTTTTCCATAACCAGTTAATGTCTGATTTCTCTAAAGAATACTTTGAAGTGATAGTACAATAACACTGTCTTTGTCTGATGTGTCTGACAGTATCTGGCACTCTTCTCTATCACGTACAATCTGGTCTTGCTAATAAAAATAACAGCCAATAATTCTATCACGTTCTTTATGCTGATGAAGGAAATCACTAAAATGCCATTGCAACTGAAGAAAAATTATTATCATTATAAAGAACAGAACAGAATTCCTGTCTGCTTCCCCTCCCCCCAGCAAAATGCATTTTAGATTCACCAAAGCTGCATTTCAGTGGATCACAATATAGGGTCCATTCAGTCTGGAATGAGTGTTTGCTGCAAATCCTCTAAAGCTCCAGAGTGACATTTACCCTGCAGGCAAAGACTATGGACATCAGAGACAGCACAGGCCCTGTACTGGCATTTGCAAAAATAATAGGCTATCCATCAGAACAGCAATTTTCCTCACTCCAGGGTCCCAGGCTGAGAAGAGGTTAGTCCTACAGGCCTAAGGGAAGCTGCAGAGCACAATGGAGCTCACACCACCGCATGATTGTTGTAATTCCATGAGCTGATAAACACTGTTGTTGTTGATAACCATCTCAGTTTCTGAAGAAATATTATAAAGTGAGCTCAAGGCTTGGCACCAAAAATGTTATTTATTTTTGCAGAGGTACTACATAGCTTTATCTGTTTTTGCTTTTGCAAGTGCTAAATTAAACATGATAAAGGCAGAATCTTGAACCCTCAGGCATCTATGACAAAATGCAAATTTCCTGCTGCTTAGCTACAGCACCACAAACTCTTTGTTGGGAGCTCTTCACTCTGTAGAGAATACAAAACATTTGATCCTCTTTCCCTTGATGTCAATAGGGCTTTAACTTCATAGACAGCAGAGGCAGGCCCATAATAACCTTGTTTGATCAAGTTATTCCTAACAAATTTTAGCATGATGTGATGAGGTTTCTCTGCCCCTGGAATACCTCAGCCTCCACAAAGCCAAGACAATGGTTATGGACAGAACTGCAAGGCAATTCAATGTGGTGCATGACAAGCAGTTTAAACTCCAGGAGCAGCACACTAAATTTCTCTTACACTCCAAGTGCCTCATCATCACTGCTTCTTGCCTTTGCTCCACCTAGCTGCTTTTTGTCTGTCCTTAGAAGAGAACAGAGGGTAAAAGGAGTGAGTTTGGCAATGAAGTCTCAGATGCATAGTCTTAGGTACAAAAAGATGAGAAAAATTTCCTTCTTTTCTATCAAAACTGAATGTTCAGTTCATGCCTTTCACCATGATCAAGTAGCCTACAAGATATCAAGCCCATGGAATTTTTTTTTTTCCAAAATTTATTCATTATCTTTATGTGTGTTTAAAATATTTATCTTGCATATAGAGCTGCATGAATCCTGGGCATCTTTTCTCATTATTCATGTACTGAAACATTTGGAATTGCAAATGGTTTTTTTTCTAGGATTTAAAAATTATAATTGGGCAATATTCCAATAACAGCATTTATTAATAAAACCCATAACCCTTTGAGTACTAAAACAATTTGGCTATCACTATTTGTTCAGTTGACATCGGTTTGCAAAAAGTTTACCTCCAGTGAGACAGGTTCTCTGTTGTTTGGAATGACTGTGGCTTGTGTATTAGTTCTGGGCAGCTCTATTTCCTGAAAGTTTTGACCCAATAGATGTATATCGGTATATTTGGTAAAGCCGGTGAAAGGAAAAATATGCATTTTTTGTTCAAAGGTTTTTTTTTTTGCTCCAGTTTCTTGCGTCTAGTATGACTATTATTATGTGATTTAAAGGCTCATGACATCATATGGCAATAAATTTCTTCAGCAAATCCATGTCTTCTGTGTTTCATGGTTGCTGAGCTGTGGCAGATGCTTATGCAAAGCAAATACTGAGAACATAAAGAAGATGTATCATTAAAAAGAAGTTATTTGTTCTGCAGAATGTGCAACTTTTTTTACTCCAACACATTGGAGGAGCTACAGACACACTAAAACAGAATGTTCTTGGTCAGCAAAGGTGATACAAACATTTGTTGTCCATTCCTGTTTAGCTACAAGAGTTTGCTAGGTACATTAAAGAACATCTGTTTCAGTGTGTATTGGAATTCCAATGTTGGATATCCATGATCCTATAGGCTTTCCAACAATAATACAGTAGGCTGACTTTTTTATTCTTTTTGCTTGTTTTTGTCTTTCTATTGGTTAATACTTTGATGAAAACAAATTTTGGGTGAACAATTGTTTGGATTGGTCTAGTTTGCCATCCAAATTTAGCAGTTACCTTCCAGTGTGTGCATCCAGGATAAACATTCTGGCTGTATCACAAGGAGCAGCACAGAATGCAACCACAGAATGCAAAAAGCAAGAAATTATACCTAAACCTTAAGTTCCAGCACTTACCACACATACCATTAGAGCAACGGCTGTATCTTCAGAGCTGTCCTTGATAATGACGTTCACCTTTTGCAGAAGGAGGAGTGGAGCATGATTTACACAGCTAAAGGTGATTTCTTCCCGTGATGTCCTGTGGCCAACCACCATAGATTCACAGCCAGGATTTCCACAGCAAGTCCTGCCAATCAGATCCCAGCTTATTCAATCATGTATTCGAGAGGCCTTCATCTTTCTTTTAAAACCAAATATTTCTAGTCTAGCCTTCCAAAGAGAAGTTCAAAGATCAACGCTGCTTGAATTGCTGAAGTTTTAAAACTAGAAAGTAAGTAAAAAAGACAAGCAAAGAATTTGCCTCATGGTTATAGGTATTTGGAATTGGCAGTATTTACAGCTTTTTACTATTCTTTCAGGAAGAATAATGTCGAAAGAAATAGCTGAACACCTCGAGATTCTGAAACTAGAAAGATTTGCACAACTGTGTGTCCCACTTTGATTCCGTTGATTTCAATGCCTTCAGCTTCAGTCTGGAGATTCATTTACATTTCTAGTTGCTCCTAGGTCTCCTGCCTCAACAGCCTTTACTGCAGTCATTAATGTTCACATAAATGCCACTATTCTCCTCTTGCTAAGAGTATGAGGAAGGAGATATGCAAACATTGGAACTGCCTTAAAATAATCAGTAGGACTCCAACGGTTTCCTGTCAATCTTTAAAAGCCAAGCATAGATTGAAGAGCAGAAGGCGTGTGGCTATTGCATCATAAAATGTGTTTTCTGGACTATTTCCTCTATTTGGTATACCAACCCCAGAAGGCTTGAAATTATTCTTCCCTTTCTTCACACTTTTGGTTTTTCAATAGGAATCCAGTGGCATCTTTCTTACAAGAAATCAAAAGGACGAGGAGGGAAATGCAAGTGATGCCAGCAAATGAGCCACCAATAATCAGGGGAAATGATCTTGCAAAGAGGTTGTCTCCTGTCTGTCACCCCTATCTGTGAGGAAGAAAGAAGCACTAGCAGAAAACGACCTGCTAGATTGTTTCTGCTTCTAGATCAATAAATAAAGTCTCCACAGTTCCCCTGGAAGTTATCCTCCTGTCATTGTGGTCTGACTCTAACACATTCAAGTCAAAGTGAGATTAATATCTAACAGCAGCTACTTAATCATGAGCAACAACAACAGTCACCCTGGCTACCTTTGGATCAGGTTTTTAAATCACGGAGCAGATAGAGCTGCTGAGCTTTTCATCCAGAATGCAAATTAAAGGTAATTTATTAACATGGTGTCAGATCTAGAAAAACGAAGAGTTATCTGATTTTTTTCCCCCATTGTAATGTAGAAGATTTCTGCTTAACAAAGATTCTTCATTGCACAAGGTAGGGGAAAGGCAATTGCTCAATGCCCTGAACATAGAATCAAATGTAGTAAAATCCACAATTAAAAAAAATCCTTGATGTCCTGAGTTTTAGCCTAAAACTCCTCACACGATGATTTCTGTTGACATTGGTTCCTTACTCCCTCAAAGAACTTCCTGTGCAGCAAATCTTGGAGGAAGTAAAAAGAAGGAAGGAAGGAAGGAAGGAAGGAAGGAAGGAAGGAAGGAAGGAAGGAAGGAAGGAAGGAAGGAAGGAAGGAAGGAAGGAAGGAAGGAAGGAAGGAAGGAAGGAAGGAAGGAAGGAAGGAAGGAAGGAAGGAAGAAAGAAAGGAAGAAAGAAAGAAAGGAAGAAAGAAAGAAAGAAAGAAAGAAAGAAAGAAAGAAAGAAAGAAAGAAAGAAAGAAAGAAAGAAAGAAAGAAAGAAAGAAAGAAAGAAAGAAAGAAAGAAAGAAAGAAAGAAAGAAAGAAAGAAAGAAAGAAAGAAAGAAAGAAAGAAAGAAAGAAAGAAGAAACAAATGTATAATGATTCAAATCTGCAGGCAATTAGGATTTTATGTGATTGCATTTGTGGAAAAAACAGTGTTTGAATCTCCTGGCTGTTGACTTTTGTTTCTTTGTTTAAGATTTGAATAAATAACTCAAAGAGATCTGAGATTCTTTGGTATCTCAAATCTTATTAATGCAAAATTTCCAGGAAAGTTGATCTGACAGCTTTGTAGGATTATTTAAATAAAAAAGCTGAGACGTTGTCTTTTTAAGCTTGTGAAGAGATTTGTATCTTTCACTGCAGAAGAAGGTTGATGCCAAATGAACACAGACTAGGCTCCACAAACAAAATTTAAATCTCTCTGGGGAGTATGAATATTTGGCACCTAATTTGGTCAAGATATCTATTTCTGGTTCCTCCTCAGAGGGATTCAAATCTTAAAAGTCACAAGTTTACTCTGACTCACTCTACAAACCCTCTCTCTTTCCATTACACTTGAAGGTCATCAATATCCTAGAATAGCCTAGTTTTTGTATCCAAGTCATGTGCCCACATGAGGAAATTCAGATGATACACTTCTTCTTTTATTCAATTTCCATTAATTTTTTTTAATCCTGTGTAATGGCTAGGTAATATTATAGCCACCTTTTCAATCAGATAATGGGTGTCCTATTCAAACTCATTCTGTTGCCCAGTAATATACCTTTATTTTCAGTGGAAAACATGACAGTTTGGACACATGGGAGCATCTGGGTCATCACTGGGTCAAGTACAGACATCTGGGAAAAGCTGTAGAATAATTTACCAATTAAGTGATTGCCAAGGATATTGTCTTTTTTTTTAAGTAATGTAAAAGAACAAAAACTGATCTAGAAGCTTTATTTGTGTGTGTGTTTTTCTCTTTTTTTGGTTTTTGTTTTTGCTTTGTGGGGTTTTTTTTTTGTTTTTTGGGGTTTTTTTGGTTTTTTGTCTTCACTCTTAGGAAGTTGTAGTTTTGGCATATTTACATGGCAATGACTTTTTAGTATATTCTTTCACATCTTATTCTGGTTTTGTGGTTCTTTGGCAAGTGATTAAGCCCTTTTTTACATCTAGCACAAGTTTCAGTTGCCACCTACCCCATCAGTTGGGTTTATGGAAACCATAGCTGGAGAATTTGATAAGATACTCGTAGCCAGTAAAAAGCATTGCATCAAGTTGGAAGTTAAGCACTAAATTAAGGAATGCAAGATGCTTTCACAGACTGAGAAGAATTAAAAACTGAAAAGAAAGAACTGATTAGAGAGCAAATCACAATCAGAATGTTCTAAGACTAATGTCAGCATTAAAATTCATTATGGAGTGGACTCAAATTTAGAATTGATCCCAGACAGGGTAAGATGATTCATAATAATCTTGTAGTATAGAGTTCTCTTTAAATCTGGATAGATTCCATGCATTGTTGCAACCCCAGAAATCCGAGTAATAAAAGATGCACCATGTTTAATTGGAGTTGGCAGCTAAACAAAACAGCAATGCTGTCATATTTAAATTGATGTCATTTTAAAGGATTACAGGGTAGAAGATTTCCCACTGTTTAACAGCAGATATTCTGCAAAAATAAAGAAAAATAATGACTCCTATGACCATGGGGCATAGATTGCTATTTTTTTCCTTCTATTTACAGCGCAGACCATAGGAAGGAAATTATGCAAGAAAAGCAGCTCATCAGTTTTCAAGCCAGGGGTTTCAATTGCAAATGCAGTGTGACAGCAGACATTTTCCTCTGTCAAAAAATAACAAAGTAACTGAAAGGGAAAGAAAATGAGGCCTGCAAACAAACTGGTGATTCAGGAAAAAAAAGACAAACAAAAAATGAACAACAAAAGTAGGAGTCAGTGACCAGGAAGCCTGAGGTGCGGCTTTGTGAAATGAACAAACACTAAATAGGAGGGCTTGGCCAATGCCATGCTTTTGGTTTCAATTTGTTGACCAAATGGATGTTTGGGGAGCAGTACAGATGCACTCATTTCTAATGGTCTGCATCCATCCAGTCCACATCCCTTCTAATTGCTCTTACAGGTGATACAGGCTTTTAGAGACACAGGAGCTTCAAACTCTCAGGGTGCCAGAAGGGAAGTGCAGCTTTTCGTCTATACTGACGGGCTGGGGTTGTGTGTATAGCACTTGCCTGGCAGAAGGATGTCTGGGAATAATTCTCTGAAATTCAATCTTCTATCTCAAATTACTCCTCAAGGGTTTCTTGAAATGTTTTCATGGACTTCTAGAATCTCCTCAGTAATGTTTGCGGTCCCTTCAGTTGCTTTCTTATTTGTGAATAATACATGACTCACCATCAGTATAAGTAATTACCTGGGAGCCTGAAACATCCATTTCTATCCAGATGATCTATTAGTTTCATTGTTTCTTTTCGTTAGCATCCTGCATGCATCTGAAATGTTTATACATAGGCAGAAAAACTCACTCTTTAGCCAATTATGATGCAAATAATTGTTACTGGGTTGAGCAAAATCAGGATCCAGACAGCCACAGGAAAAAAAGGGAAATATCTTCCCTATTATTCATTCACTTATAGTAAGTGATAGGATTATAATGTCTTTTCAATGAAGATAATTAATGTTCTAAGTTCTCCTTCAACAACATACAGTCAAAATGTCCCTCTGAAACATAAATCTCATCAAGAAGCTTGAATGCATCAGCGGGTAACTAGATTTCAGTCCAGGTAAACAATGACACTTCTAGAACTTAACACCTGATTCCCAATTGATTTGAACTTCAATACATCTGCGCAGTGCAGTAACGCTGGCAAAGCCAAACATCTGATCAGGTCCATGGCTTTTTTCAATCACAGAGCTAAAAAAAAGCTCATCAAGAGCTGCTTCTCCTTCTGCCAGTGGACAAATTACTCAGTTGCCAAATTCTTGAAAGATCTGGTTCTTCTCAAAGATCTGAGTGGGGGGAAGTTATCAAGGAAGAGGTCACAGTTTTATCCTCTTCTCCCTGCACAGGGCTGTGGCTGGGTAAGTAAGCTCCCTTAGCTCTGTTGCCTACCTGGTCCAGGGCAACATTCAGCAAACTTATTTTGTAATGTCGCACTGTAATATTCCTGCTGGTTTTTTAACAGGTTACAGAGGAAGAAAGTAAACGTCAAGCCTTTCCCATGTCTGTGATAAAATTCGAAGAGTTCTGTAAGGGTTTACAAAGAAAGTGTGTTGACCTAGTTCTCGCCTTGCTAGACGTGAGACTGCAGTGGCTTAGTTTACCTGAATATGTGAAGAGAAAAAAAATAACAACAAAGAAACAAGAGGAAAGACAAGAATGGACTGAGATAAGCCACTTCTCAGCAAACACTTAACAGTTGTTAAAAGACAATGCCAGGACAGGAAAATGCCTGGGGATTCAAAGTTCTAAAAATGAAGTTAAAAAAAAAAAAAGTCTGGCAGACTTTAAAAGGGAGCTTTTTTTCCAAAATAAATATTCTTCAGTTTAAAAAAAACTTTTTATTTATTGAATACCCCTTACTTCTAACTTTCAAAAGAAGAATGGCCAGGGCCAACATGGTCCAATGTGCTGTGTAAACACTACAGATAAACAGGACACTGAAGTAGAAAGAGATTTGAGAATCGCATCTTGGCTTCAAATGTAAGTGCCTGGTAAAAGAGAGTCTAATAAGAAAACAGAAAAGGTGCAACTGAACAACAATGACCTGTAAAAATACTGGATTTGTTGGTAGAAAAACTACTTACTGCTTTTCAAAGGAAGGCTCAGACACCTGTGCTAGTCAATAGAGTGAAAAGGGATAATCTTTTACTTCATGATTTGTATCTGAAAAACTGGTATATACAAAGTAATAAAAATATTCTGGTCTCTAAAAAAGAAATATTTCTTACTTTTAGTTTCTTTGCTTTCTCACCAAAATGAGTTTATTAACTTACTTCATTCTGGTACATAAGTACATAACTCTTGCCACAAACTGAAAATGTAACTAAAACACAAATAATAACAAACCAATTGCTTTTCTTTCACAAGAGCCCTCTAACAAGGAATAATCATAATCACAACCTTCATCTCCCACCCAAACAACCTCCAGGATGACTCAATCCAGTTTAACCCTCCTACTCATCTCCATTGTCTGCTCAAACAAAGGAGATTTACAGTGGGCAGTCATAAGAGCCTGAAATAACCTGATACCCCTCCTTTGCTGCCTATCTTCTCCTTGTACTCTATCTTGAAATGAAGTCATAGTGCTACATTTGTGACATCCCATTCATTTCCATGGAAACAGATTACCAGTTCACAGGCGTTTATGGCTTCACTGCGACATAAAGAGAAGAAACTGATCTCTGTGAAAGAAATCTCTCCCTGAAAACAGCAGCAATAGACGTGGTTTCTGATAGAAATAGACATATTATCACATTTCTCATTTCCCTTTAAATTCCAATTGACATGCCTGAGACTGGATGCATGGCTGCACTTACATCCTTGTAATTAGTGATACATTATTCATAGCAATTCATACAGCTCTGAAAGACATTATATCAAGGCTCCATTCTACCTTACTTCCTCTTACTTCTGGATTTTCATTTTTTCCTCTTACACAAAATATTCAAGTCAAAAAACAAGCGTCCTTCCCCACCTTCCATCTTAATTTTGCTGCTGTCATCTATCTTAGCTTTCAGAATCCACTCCAGCATTATTCATCCCTCATGTCTTTCAAGCATCCTTTACAGGTTTCTGCTTTAATTTTGCATTTTATGTCACTTATCCTGGTTTACTAAAAAGCAGTAAGATATTCAGAGGGAGGTAGAGGCCTGCCATAGAACCAAAATGAACTAGATTCTGCCCAGTTCAGTAGTTTGGAGTTTGACCTAAATCTTTCAGTCCTGGGGATTATCACCTGCATTTTCCTTGGATTTCTCTTTCCATCTTTCCATCACTTGGTTACATTCTGTAAATTAGGGCTACCCTCAGGCTGTTCTGGTTTGCACTCAAGCTGCCACTTGCCCATTGAGCTATTTGGAAACATTGATGCTGGCTGCAGCACAGGCTCACTCCAACTGTTCATCCACGTCTTTTCATCTAAAAGCCACAGGACACTGGATGGGAACAAATGTGAGGTCATTTGTCTTTGTAATTGCTTGTAAAGGACCTTGGTGGTCCTGTGAAGTGCTTCAAAAATATCTCCCCTTCCCAAGTGACTCCAAACCAAATGGCCTGGTGTGAGCTACACCTGTGCTCTCCTTGTGTGCTTCTGAGTTATAAGAAGGGGGTTGTTTTTGGTGAGTTTTTTTCCTCATATTTCTTGCTGCAGCTGTTCATGCTGTTGATGAGAATTTTGGCAGGGCAGGACCTGCTGATGTTTAAAAGGAGACCCTAAGTGACCTACCCTCACAGTCAAGCTGTAGACAGGATGAACACTTTTTCTGAGATCTGACAGAGACTGCAGAAGCAAGGGACAAGAAAGCATTGATCTAATGAGTCTTTCATTTGAGGAAAGCTGCCCAGTGGGGAGACAGTGTGGGATGACACAGAATCAAACAAGTGTCTGAGCTCCAGCTGAAGGCAAGGGAAAGGGGATGTTTATAAACCAGGAGAAGCTGCACAGCAGTCCCTCTGTCCCGGAGCTGAGCACACCTGCCCCTGAGTCATCCAGCAGGATGTAAATCCAGGGTGGTACTCTGTGATATTAAGTTCAAGGCAGCAGTGAGGTCTGGCTGTTGTGCTACCTGCCTTTTAGATGCAACCTGCAAACAGCTCATGGACACAGTGAATGCATCCAAAGAAAACTGAAGTGGATGAGGGGTCTGGAGCACAAGTCGTATGAGGAGTGACGGGGTGAGCTGGGGTTGTTTTATCTGGAGAAAAGGAGACTCAGATAGGACCTTATTGCTCTCTGCAAGTACCTGAAAGGAGGTTGTACTGAAGTGGGGATTGATTTCTTCTCTCAGGTAAAAAGAAATGGTCTGTATTTTGCCAGGGAAGGTTTAGACTGAATATTAGGAAAAAATTCTTCACTGAAAGGGTGGTCAAGCATTGGAACCGACTGCCAAGGGAAGTGGTTGAGTCATTATCCCTGGAGGTATTCAAAAATCATGTATGCGTGGTACTTAGGGACATGGTTGAGTGGTGACCTTGGCAGTACTAGTTTAACTGCTGAGATCAGTGATCCTAAAGATCCTTTCCAACCTGAGTGATTCTATGATTGTATGAGATAGACTCAAGGGTACAGGGGTAAGAATAGGAAAGTGGAAGAGCAAAGAAGGCCAGACCTTATTTCTTTTATTAGATATTTTCATCAGCTCGTTTCACAAATGTCATAAATAATATGTGTGGCTTTGGTTCATCATAAAGCCCTATTTTGAGGCTGCATGCCCTTGCCATATCCTACATACCTGTAGTTTCCCTATCTGAGGGGTTAGGTGAGTGGGACAGAGCTCACACTAAACTTAAAATACCTAACATGCAGGTTATATCAGTGTTCAGACCACCACTGAAAGTCTCCTGATGCACAAAACATTTTGGCAGTGTGTTATTTCTGAGAAAAAATCTGAAGCTGTTGGTGCTGTTAAGCAACTCCTACTACTTTACTGATTTTGCCTGGGGCAAGTGTTAACGGTGATATTACATTACACATTGACAGGAACACAAAGGTCTACTCTTTAAAATAAATAATTGTCTAGACTGCTACTAGCAGCCTACAGTAGCATCAGACAGTAATACAGAGTGAATTAGCACTTGGCTCACCTGTACAAAGGGGTTGGACATTGAGATGCTCTTTTTTAAGCCAGGAGAAACAAAGAGAT
This sequence comes from Sylvia atricapilla, assembly GCF_009819655.1. Lineage (NCBI taxonomy): Eukaryota > Metazoa > Chordata > Aves > Passeriformes > Sylviidae > Sylvia > Sylvia atricapilla. Next base: position 114,859,421 of record NC_089140.1, on the reverse strand, counting down.
CAAGAACAATGTTCCAGTCAGCGTTAACTCAGCTAATGTATGCACATTATAAAAGACTAAGCCAAGGTTGAACTCCACATCTTTACTGCAGTACCTGCAATACTTTTTCAGAAACATGTTCCAAGAACTTGTTGCTACTCAAGACACCTTGACTGTCCATCATTAGGTATGGAAGTTATCTGCTGTCATTAAAACGACCTTCTAAATGCTCTTCTGTAAGCAGAAGGGCTTGATTTGCTCTCTTGTCTGTATCACCCATCGATGCAATCTTTTGTGACACTTTAGCCCAGATTTTTTTTTTTAATTCCTACAATTAACTTCTTTGAATAAAAGTACCAACATAAATTACCTGCTTTAGGAAACTGTTGAACATTTGTGGTACCTAGTTTATCCTGAGTCTGCCTGAATAATCCCTTCTTGATCATTGCTGTCTCAGCTGAAGAAGTTTCGGAATAAAGAGATGTGATAAAGGTGACTGAAATAACACAAAAGAGTAGAAGAGACATGTGACCAGCCACAGCAGGGGAGGTAGGTGGATGCCCTGCTGAAACAGGGTTCTCTGGACAAACAGCAAAGTCTGCTTTCTGCAACCTACAGCAGTTCTGTTCTCCAAATCACACTGTCCATTCAAACTGTGGGAGAAAGTTCAACTGGCAAAATATGGGGCCAGGACTTTTCCCTTTATGAGAAGCATTACATTTAATAAAGGGGTTTTTTTATCCACATAAACACCTAAACAACAAAGACCCTTATGTTGGTAAGAATTAAACTGTTCTAGCGGTGATCTCTGCAGCTCTGGTGCTGTGGAGCTAATCCTAACACAGGAGAAAAGATCCTGCCCTTTTGCTTTATTCCCTGGGCAACCATCCTATATAAACAAACTGCTACCTCATTCCCATTGATGGAAAGTGGCCCTTACCAGTGGTGCCAGAAGGGCACAATTGAGCCTGTGCCAAAAGAACAAATGGTGTCAGCACATTTCTTAAGAATCCAGATGACAACATCACAACAACACATTAGCCTTGATATAGAAAAACAAAAACTTCATTATAATTATCTGACAGAAATGTGCACAGAGGCGGATTTGGTTTCTGGGTCATGAGGGGAACAATACAACATGCACAGACTGTTTTTAACCTACTTGTCCTCTGCCCATGGTTTCTTTCCCTTTGACTTAAGTATTTGTCTTCCTGATATTTTATTCTTTTCCCTCTGAGCTCCTCTCCTCTTTTACAGTTACCTCCAGTTTTACCAGCTCTTCAGTTCTTTCCATGATCTCCCTTACCCTTAACTTGGATAAATATATTTGCCAGGTCAACATCATCCTTCTGCTTCCTTTCATATTTGTAGTGACACCTATCTTTGTCCTCTTTCTTTTTTTACCATCTTTGATTTGTTTCTCGAAACTACTGATCTTCTTTTCATAAAGTATCCCAACACTAAGAGAAAAAAATAGTAATAGAACCTGATCTTTCTCATCTTACTTCCATTCCTAACCACAACTCTTTCCTCCCTCCCATCCTAAGTTCCTCTTCTACTTTTTCCTCCTCATACCAGTGCTGTCATAGGAGGTCCCTTCCATGCCTTGTCAGAATCTCCTCGAAGTGTTTTTTCCCTTTTTTTATCATCAAGTATTTTCTCGTTCCTAGTGCTTTCCCCCCCCTTCTACTGCAAGGTTTATTGCCTTCCCCATACTAAAAGTACTCTTGACTTCCCCTTGCTCCTTCAGCTGCTTTTCTATCTTCTTTTTTCCTTTCATCTCCAAGCTTATTGATTCTGTGATTCTGTGATCTCAGGTCAGTTCCACCAAAGATGCCTTCTTCCCCTTGCATTCATCTTCAGACACACTTAATGTGCAATGTCTTCTAATCAAAATTTTAAGGAAAATACCCCATTCTTAGATATACCCTCCACTTTTGTTGGGGAAGTTCTAATCCATTTCTTAAAATTGCCCTTCCTCTCACCAGCTGTTACTCTGGTGTTCCCAGTCCTCTTATTCTTTTCAGCATATCTGTCAGAAGTATGTCCTTGCCTTCCCTCAGCTCTCAGTAGTGATCCCAAATGTGTCTGTCCTTGCTTCCATTCTCACACATCTTTATATCTTTTTCCTCTGTTTAATCTCGTCAACAGAACACAAAGTCAATTATCCTCTCAATACAGACGACCTACAAATCTCTTCTCCTGCCCAAGACCTCTCCTTTAAAAGCTGAGTATCATTGTTGCACCTAAGTCTCATTAGCTGCAATACTGTTAATCCTGTTTGTGAGTTCCTCTCTGCCTCAAACATTCTGTGTCCTCTGAAATCTCATCATGAGGTAGCACTTCCCCATTTTTTTTCAGTCAGTGTGATGGCTGTTAGCTCCCACTTCCAGCTGGTTCCTGGTGTCACTCTGTGGCATTTATTTATTATTGGTTACACACATTGCAATTTCATTTTGCTAGGAATTAAAATGTGAGTATTTTTAGAACTAGATTTAAACTTGAACATGCTAAAGAGCTTACTTCCCAGCTGAGCGGCAAGCTATGTAGCATTTCAAAACAAATATGGTCTACTTATTGTAAGATATATATTAAAAATATGCATGCTCTCTCCTTTGAGATCTTGCCAACTTTTCATCTTACATCTTACCAACTATCCAGTACAATCACTTTTCATATCTCAGCCATTTCACTAAAACTTTCTTTAGCAAATGCTTAACATTGTCCTGCTAGATCAGATATCCATTTACCAAGTATAGAGCTCATCCTTTGCTTACCTTGCTGTCATCTCTGCCTTCTTCTTCAGATTCTCTCAGCCTACTGCCATCCTACCTGTTTTTGATTCTAATCAGCCCTGAGCACTTGCCCTTTCATCATCTTCTTGTTCAAATTTGAAATGAACACTTCTGTACTGTCTTCCACACAGCCCCTTACACTCTATAGGCAACCCACAAGTGTGTGCAAAGGATATTAATATTCTGTAAAAGTCATATTAAAGCATTCCTCTCCAAAGCAGTCTTGGGGAAAAAACACTGTAAAGCAGAGTTTCTGCTATGGTAGGGCTCCTGGAATGGACCAATATTGTTTCATTGTTTGTTAATTTGTTGTTCTATTTATTGTGTCATGACCTATACTTGACTGAATTTCTTTTTTTTTTTTTTGGATCATGGATCATCTGTTTTGTCCTAGTACAGGATATTACAAAACAGCATAGACAGCTACCACTTACCATTTGTAGGAACAGCAATTTTAGCACCTTGTCCTGAAATAAACTGTCAGCTTCTACTAATATTATTCATGTTATGTAGGGGAAAAGAAGATTAAGTCTTATAGCAAGTTAATTTGCAGCCTCTGTTAAAGGAAAATACGTTTAACTGATTGTTCTGTTGTTCTCAGCGGGCTCCCCAAGACAGCAATCCTTGGTGTGAAAACACTGTTGATTAGAGGCTGGTGGTGCATCTCCAGTCTCTGCCTCATGATGCACTCAAGAGGTGAGGTAGACAGGTTTATACCTATTTATTGTGCAATCAGAGGTGATGATTTAACCCGTAAATCCAGTGACTAGCACTTGTAAAATAATAAAAAGATATTTAGAGAGAGAAATGTTCACAGCAGTGAAGTAGCTGGATATTAGCAGCAACACAGTTGTTTTTCTACAAGGGCAGCCAGGTGTACCAGAGTCACTCAGAAATCATTAGGCTCAGTGCTTCCCATTCACTCAGTCAGTGGTCTCCTGACATTCACTTATTGAGCTCTGTTCCAATAACTTGGATGACAAATGGCATTTTTTCAAATGTTTGTACCACTATGATTTGGCAGTATTCCCAGCAGATTCCACCAAAGATAAGCTGCAGAATAGGAAAGGTGGACCTGGATCTGTATTATATTTTCACATAACAAGAAACATGATTCCTTTGAATCATTTCAAAGGATATAAAATAGGTTTTTTTTTTTTTTTTTTTTTTTTTTTTTTTTTTTTTTTAATTTAACAGGAAAAAGAAAATAGACTACTGACTTGGGTTCCAAACACTATTTTCCACACAGGGACAGATATTTAGGGGATACACATTTTTTTCCCTCTGTTCTACAAATCCTCAAACTAGTACCAAAGATGCACTAGTACAAAAAATTTGCTACCTCAAATAAACACCTACAGCACATATGTGTCTGAACTGGTGATGATTCAACAGCAGTTGATAAGAGGGCAGAGCTGTGATGGCCTCCCTGGCACATGCTGAGCATCTCCTCTATGGGTAACAAGCTTTTGTTTGTATCAAATTAAAAATAATTAAAAAAATACGAAAAAACTTGAGAGAAAAGCTGTATATGTATCCATATGTGAAATAAGATCCATATATGAGATTAGATACATAGGATAAGTCTGTTTCAGTCATTTCCCACTGAGGCCAACGTATTGGCAGGACTAACATAGTGGAGTTCCAGCTCAGTGCACACACACTCTGATAAATGGTCTACAGAGACAAGAATTACAATGATAATTTTGGTATTTCATTGTATTAGTTGCTAAAATCACACTTTTCAGTTCATCCTTTAGATTACCTTCCACCATAGCATATTTATAAATAATTCTGGTTTGTAGAATACATTTGAGATTATTCTATCCATCTATCTATCTATCTATCTATCTATCTATCTATCTATCTATCTATCCATCTATCTCCTAATTAAACACTTAGTAAAATTCTAGTTAGCTGAACATTTGTTTGACACTAGTTTAAAAATTAGTGTTCATTTTGGTGTTTCTCTGCAAGAATTTCAGAATGAGATATTTTCTGCTTGGGATATCATTCACTTGAGTTCATGCTAAGAAAGACAATAAAATTAAGTAGCAGCTGGTCATTAGAAACATATATTTCATATTCACTACACACATGCTTCTTAATCCTAAATTATATTAATCACAGTTTAATTATGCTGCTGCCCTATAAAATTAGAATTAGGGGCTAGAGTCGACAATGAAACTAGTCAGAGTTTCACCATCTGCAGATCAAGCTTTGCATGACCTACTGGGTATTTTTAAAATATTTTAATTATAAAAGTAGTAATCACCTACGGAAAATTATAACACCTCTGACAGTTGGCATTTATCCACAATTAATGGGTAACCAGAGGCGCCCTTTATTTGTCTGTGTAATTCAGTCATCATTTAGTCATAAATTGCAGAAAACACTGTTTTGTTTGTAGAGTAAAAATAAGTGGTGGTAGCTTCTGATATGGAAAGATGCTGAAGACTCACATATATGTACTCAGATACAATGCCCATTAATTTTCCTGAAATTTTTCTGAAGTGAAATCTAAAGGCCTAGATCATGCCTCTGCATGCAATACCTACATGATCCTTCATTAGCCATGTGGCATTTTTTGTGGCCAATATGAGATTTTAACTTCTGGAAATAGCCAGAGATCCATGTGGGAGTGGAAGGTATGACTCAGGATACTATGGGGGAAATGTGCCTTTCTGAAGTTGCAACTTGGAGATGAGACTGCACACCTTGAAACATACCAGCTGTCAGTAACCACTTCAGATAACTGAAACCAGTCCACATTTTGTACCATGTATTCAAATATGCATTTTGAAAGTGTAAAAATATGCGAAATAGGTATTAGCCATTCCCCTCGTAAATTGCACCTTGAATGTTTCTGCCCAACTTCATGTGGTTAGCTGTCCCTTTATAGCAGTTTCAACACAACTTTGACCAAAGTTTATTCCCACTTCCATTTGGAAATGGAACTGAAACTTGGAAAAACTAAGCTTTGTGTGAAATATTCTGCAGAATTTCAGTAATTCCTAGTATGAAATGAACCTCACAGGTCAGGAAAAGAATTCTCTTTCCCTTCACTGTACACCATTATTTTTATTACCACTCCCTGATGAGTTATACATCTCCTTCTGAAGGCTTAAGTGAACCTGAAATTAGCTTTAAACCATCTCCATCTCTAATGAGGGGATACTGTTAAATTTCTTTATGGAAGGGAATATTTCACTTCTCACAAACTTATCATGAAGGGGGAACCAAACATAAAGAGGGAGGAAATGGTACAGGTGTTATTAGTTAATTTCTCTTTTTCCATGAATTAACTGAGGATCTCCCTTAGGCTTAACTGAGGATCTCCCTTAGGCGAGACACAGCAACTTTAAGACCACCTAGTGACTGGAATAGGGTGGGAGAATACTAATTGAAAGCAGCTGAAAGCTTGGAAGGTGATCCCAAGTACCTACTTGGGATCATCTTAATATAAAATAATGTGTGTGGGCACAAAACATTAAATTGTACAGCTGGAGATCAATAATCCTCAGCCTTAGGAGCACAAAATAAATGGAGGCTGTAAGCAGGGCTACAGCATCATTCAGAAAGCACTTGGCAGCAATTTCCATTTGAGAGCCAGGATGTGATACTTGGGGAGCATTCCAGCTGCACATGACTGCTTTTATTTGTATGGCTTTGGCAGTATACCTCCAGCAGTCTGCAACCCTCATTCTTCAGTTTGGTTGCTACTGCTTTGGTGAATTTGTTATGGAATCTTATTTTCCAAGTGCCAGGTGATGTCTTCAGTGAATGTCAAAACTCTCTTACTGTCACTTCTGCTTTTGCCCCTCATATATGTGACCATGCAGTTGCCTGTGGCTGCTAACACTTACTTGTGCTCTTATGATTTGAAACAAACACATACATTAAAGCACATCTAACCCAAGCCATAGTTTTAAGCTGCTTACAGGGAGTCCACGTTCGATGGTCAGGTCATTCTGAGGCAATGTTATCTAGTATTGGATTCTTGGCAAATTTGCTTGTTAGTTTGCATCTAGCCAACAGGCAGATCAAAAGGAAAAAGGCACCCACATAAATGTACAGACTAATATGAGATTTGGGATAACACTATCTTGAGGAAGAACACAATATTCCTGAAAAGTATGACACTGCAACTCAAAAAAAAAAAAAAAAAAAACACACTGAGCTGCTAAGCGCATTTTAAAACCTTGCATGATCATGAGACCGAGACATGATATAATTGATATCTCTGGATCATGTGATATATGGTACTTCCATGACTTTCACTCCAGTTTGATGGACAGCCTCAGGAAATATTTCAGGGAACATGGAAGAGGATTTGTGATATGTGCAGAAATGCATCCTTCAGATTTAAATGCCTATTACAAGGGTGTCGTGGTTGAAGATCTCAGCTCTCCCAGTTTTGTGTTGTTAAGTGTTTTTGCAAAGTTTGGTGAGCATGCGTTGGAACAGGAGCAGTTTGCAATGGATGTAGACAAAACTTGTTTCACTGTGAGGAGAAATCTGCATTGGAACACGCTGCCAGCAAGGCTGCATAATCTCCATCACTGGAGGCCCAGCTGCAAAAAGTCCTGAGATACTGGGCCTACCCTCACAGATGGCCTTAGATAGAACAGGATGGATGAGAGATTCTCTGAGTGCCTCCCAACCTGAGTCACCATGTCATTCTTTGAATCTGAACTGCTTCTTTGAGGTAATATTTTAGAAGCAGACCTCTTAGAAGGTTTTACATAAGGTAACTGGAAGGACTTGGAGGAAAAGAACCACCAAGAAGCAGTTAACTGAAACCAAGGAATAATAAGAAGTGAGAAAACTCTCTGTGTGAGGTAGGCATCTCTTCTCTCTTCTTCTTCCTGTTCATGGTTACTCCTGCTTACCATCTGAATTACTAAGGGCATTTTCCTGCAGACAAGGTAGAGAAGGTCCACAGCCATTAATTTAAAGATGGAGCTCAAGAAAGGGGTACTTTCTCTTTTTATCAGTGTTTGAACAAAGCAAAAGCATTTAAGAAAGGAAAAAAAAAAAAGAAAAACTCATTCTTCTATTGTTATTTTATAGAGCGTTGAATGATATACAACAGCTATGATCTATGGGAGAGGTTAAACACAATTGAAAGTTGTGCCAAATTTTATTGTTATATGCAAAAGGATGTCCATGAATCTTGGCTCCGGCTTCAGTCATCTGATGGAGTACAAACCCTTGTTTGGCTTTCCAACCCATTTCTCCAGGGCCTGGATCTGTGCTGTAAGATGCCCAGAGATTAGATCCATTCTCACACAGGACATTAATTCAAGCAGAAGCCATTATTTTACCTGCTCACTTTATAATGTTTTTTTTTTCTTTCTTATATATATCTCCTTTTGAATTTTTATTAAAATTTTTATTATTATTACCACTTGTCTCAGCATCATCCTTGGCTTACTTATTTTCAAAAGACATTGCCCTACAGCCTGTGTCACTCCATTCACTGGAAGTACAGGGAACTACCTCAGGTAGTAGAGTGCTTACACAGCAGATGAGAGATTGGGGTATTGATGCCTGCATCCTACATTTTGGACCACTCAGTGGATAAGGAACTGGCTGAACAGTCACGGATCACAGTTGTGGTCCACAGCTTGATGACCAGGGAGTGATCTGCAGCAAGAGTGTTCCTCAGGAATTCATACTGGGACCAGCATTATTTAACATGAGAGTGACATTTTACAAGGTCATGTAGAGATAGGATAAGGGGTAATGACTTTTAACTGAAAGAGAGTAGGTTTAACATGTAAGGAAGGAATTCTTTACTGAGAGTTTGGTGAGGCACTGGGATAAGTTGACCAAAGAAGCTGTGGATGCTCCAGCCTTGAAATTTTCAAGGCCAGGTTAGATGTGGTTTTGAGAAACCTGTGAAAGCTGTGCCTGCCTTTGGCAGGAGGAGTTGGAATGAGATATTCTTGATGGTCTCTTCCAACCCAAAACATTCTATGATTCTGTGATTCTATGATTCTATGATTCTATGATTCTATGAATTTGCTTTAAGATAGGGATGTTTGTATGTGCATAAGCTTTATGAAAATGAAGAGACCTGAGACAGAGACCAGTTGAAAATTTTCTATTATGCACCCATCTATACATTTTGAATATCCAGTAACACAAATGATTAAGAGCTGGCTTCCTTGGTGAAACAATCCTATGGACTAAAGCATTTTTTTCTGCAGTGGGTACTACCTCTTGTGCAGTCTGGTCATCTTTTGTCTCTCTCATCTTGTGACCTGTCAAAGTATTTTAATGAGTGCTTTAGGTTAATTCCTCTCGAGAAGGATTTTCCACTTGCCTCAGTGCAAAGGATTATTGCTTTCCTGCTCCTTTGGTGTAAATCCATCATCTGAACTATAACTCACATGTACCATCTTCTGTAGTCACAGAGAAAAGAAGAATTTAGTTTCCCTAGACCAGTTGTTTCAGACACTCCGTCAGGGACACCTCTGCTGAGCAGTGCCAAATGTGTTCTGTGTCTAATACTTACAGTGGAGATTTCCAGTCCTAAGTCTGTGAGCACAGATAGACCATTAGGATGAAAAAGGAAAGTTTTCTCAATATTCCTCCTGTTTTAAATTACCAATCCCCCAGTTCTGCAAACAAATAAAGATAAAAGTTGTAGACCTATTTATGGATCTAGACTTCAATATCTAATATACACTAGAAAGAATGGGAACATATGGAGAAACGAGTATCTGCAGAAAGAAATTTGTGAATGCACAAATTGTTGTAAGTCTTTGAACTTTATGCATGCAGTGTCCTTCTCTCCACTAACTGAAAAGGGAACCTGAGAAGAGCTAGCTTTAAGAATCAAACCAGGAATTACTAAAGGTAAATTAGTTTTTCTACTTTAAACTGAAATAAATTCCCATCACTAACAAAGAATCATTGTTTTGCTTCCAGAAATATCAATCAGCTTATTAGTGAGGCTGGGTATGCAAAAGATGTGCTTGCCTGAGACTGATGCACAGTAACTGTGCATAATGGAGCTGAGGGAGCTGCCATATGGGGAGAAATCATTGGAAGCCTGGCACTGGGTGTGAAGTTCTGCTGTCATATGATAACTGAGATGAATTACTTTTGGGAGAGAGAGCCTTGCAAGTAAAGGGTCAGAATTAATGATGCAAATAGCGGAACTCCTGGCAGGCCTTTAGTTCCTATTTAGAGAATTTGCTTTACTAAACCAGAGTTAAGCTAGTGCAAAATCTTACATAGCTGCTGACTTTTAATTAATTAAGGCATAGGGTTTTATGGTTATTAATAAAGTCATGTATATACATGCTCCATCTGTACTTAATACTGAAATTGTTTTAAAGTGATAGGTTGTGACTATATTGCACACTTGCTGCTAGAATTGTGAGTTTGAAATTCAAACTGAAATTAGATACTTCACTTCTAGTATTTGTTATACTTTAATGACAATAAATTTCTAAAACAATACAATGCTAAAAAATAGTGTTAATTTAGGCTTGATGCTGTTTGTAGCTCTTGGATCATTTTCATAACTTTTTGTAACAGAAACAACTCATGAAAAGTGCATAAATGTTGAGGTTTATAACCTTTTTCCCAAGCAGAATTTCCTGGACAAATTGCATTTAATTACTTGAAATTACTGGTCTCTAAATTTGTTAAGCTACTCATTCATATGTGGGAGTTAGGGAATGACCTTTCATATAATCTTCAGTGCTAAGCATTTACCAATGTGGGACATCCCAACAAAATCCAGGAACTGTAATTAGATCCAAATCTGATGTAGAAAATACAAATAATCCAAAAATAAACACCCCCTGCATTGAGACCCTTGATGAAACCCTGCCTTCAGTGAAGCTTATGTATAATATACATAAACTAAACAGAGATCACATTGAGGTAGGATCTCACCCTAGAATGATGCTTTGCCAAAACAAAGTAAATTACATTTTCCAATAATATCTTCAGCCATAGAAACTTATTCATATTTTCAAACAAAGGGCCTAGCAGACTTTTTTCTCTTTCTGACATGCTCTCTTTCTTTCTTTTTCAGTGTATCTCAATCTCTCTTTTCTTTTTGAATGGCTCCAAATATACATGTGAACATTTCCTACTGATGCCCCAGGAGAATGCTTTGGATAGCAAATCAGAGAATAGAAATAACTGTATTTACATTAAGCTAGCTAAGAACATGTGCCTCTTGCAGTATCAACTCCACCCTAACCCACCAAAAACCAACATCCCTTCCACATCCCCAAAACACTTGATTTTCTTGTTAGGGAAATCAGCAGGTTGAGTAAAAGGAATATTTTCTAAATAAATATAATTTGAAGCAAGTGTATTGAAGTGCATTTGCTGTAAATCTGGAATCCTGGCTAACACTGAATCCTTACAGATCTCTGGGGTTCGGAAGTTAAATGAATCTCTATTAACATCTACTTCCTGGGAAAAAATAATCAGATTGAAGCTACAGTCATTTGAAACTTTTTCAGCAAAATGTAGGATCAGATTGAACTCATGTATCTGCCCATGTTTTCATACTTACCCAATACTTCAGTAAGGTTCCCCACAGTTTACAAAATTTTTAGTTAACTTGGATAAAGTTTTGAGCAAATCTGGGGTTAATTATGACTTCATGTAGAAACCATGATAAACACTGTGGGTTTGTAGAATTTTGATTCAAAACCAGGCAAGACTTGTGGGTTTTGGCTAAGCATCACTGAGTTTCAGTTGTGTGCTAACCCAAAACTGGAAACGAAAATTGCCTCTGGTAATATTTAAAAAAAAAAAAATCTAGGGCATTGAAACTGCACACAGCTGAGTTTAAAACACTGCTATTTGCAGCTTGGCAGGCAGTCTCATGACTTTCTATGAACACCTGGTGACAACTCCTCATGACAACAAATGAAGAGCAATGGTGTTACAGGGTGGGGTTTTCCCCTCATGTCTTGAATGTTGTGGGATTTGCTTGTTAATATCCAGACCTGTGACACACCAGCACAACATGTGCGTTTGTCTCTTTGTGTGCGACATACTTACCTTCAGAAAAAAGGTTTCTCAAGATAAAGAGAAAAAACTTCTTTCCCTTCTCTGACATCTGCTAATTCTGCACTCTAGGGAGGAAGGGAAGGGAAGGGAAGGGAAGGGAAGGGAAGGGAAGGGAAGGGAAGGGAAGGGAAGGGAAGGGAAGGGAAGGGAAGGGAAGGGAAGGGAAGGGAAGGGAAGGGAAGGGAAGGGAAGGGAAGGGAAGGGAAGGGAAGGGAAGGGAAGGGAAGGGAAGGGAAGGGAAGGGAAGGGAAGGGAAGGGAAGGGAAGGGAAGGGAAGGGAAGGGAAGGGAAGGGAAGGGAAGGGAAGGGAAGGGAAAGGAAAGGGAAGGGAAGGGGAAGGGAAGGGAAAGGGAAGGGAAAGGGAAGGGAAAGTCTCAACATTACCAGAACCGTTCCTAATGTCTGGTTTCACCACAACTGGAAGAATTTGCTCCAATATAGCTCCCAGCTGGAGCTGTAATCAAGTCCATCTTTTATAAACAGACTGAATGACAAACTGACAAATAGCAAATGCTGGTGAGAGTGAGACTGGTGAAAGCCAAAGAAATTATCCAGTGCAAATGGAAAACTGGGATATTACCTGTGTATAGCAATTGTCTAGGGGAATCTAGGAATACAGCAATCACAGAGAAACCATCTCTTGAGCATATATTCAACTAGAATAAAATCCCATTTGGAACAATATGTCTGAGTTACATAAAATCTGTATCTCTTTATCTATTTAGTACCTCCACATTCACATGATAGATGCTCTCACTTCAATGAAAAACCTGTGCCATGCTTGTCTTGCTTAAGATCCTTCATAACATTAGAATTTATTTAATTTTACTTGGTGTTTCCGTATCTACAGTAGCAACATCTCCTTAAAATGCTCTTTTTTTTTCTTTAATATTCAGTGTTATTGCTGATATGTTCTCACTTTCTTCTTGCATAATGTTAAGACTTGATTTGCTTTGTTTTGCTCTTCACTTTTCATGTAGTAAAAAAGCATCAGTAGAGTTTTCTAGTAGCAAAATAAAGATGATAGGCTTTTGCAGGGTATTTTTTTTCATCTCTGTGGCTGTGGCTTCATAGCATGTTCTCACCTGGGACAGCTATGAGGCATCTTTCTATGTTCAAGTCACTCACAGACAAGATCTTAAAACACTCGCACTTAGGTTAGTGTCATAATCTGACAGGGTTAGCAAGCTCTGAATTTTTGACTGAAATTATTGTTTGAGACCAGCTCAACTGGGTATCCCTGTACAATATGACATTGCAACCTCCCTCCAGCTAACAAACATTAATTACCTCCTGTCATAACTGGTTTCACATCCTTGGAATTACTGTAACTCAGTATATTCTAAAGACTATAACAAAAATTGAGACCAGTTGACTGAATAAATATTTTTATCAATTGAAGAAGTGCATTTGTCAGTACTGGTTTTGACTAACACCAAAATGAACCATTCAGGGCGTAATAATTGTAGGAATGTAAGTATTGATATAGGTTTGACAAAAGTAATTAGTGGGTGACTTTTAGCCAAGATGTGGTCTCTTAATCTTGAATTAGAAAAAGGAATACATGATATTGGTGCGCTATGGTATCAAAGGAAGGAGATGTATTTAAGAATGTTTCCAAGAACATTTATTGCAGGAAGCACTGGCACATCCTCTGATCTTACCACAATCCTCTTCCACCCTCTGATCTTACCACAAAGCCTCTTTTTGTTCCACTTACAATTTCATGCACACTCTTCCATCCTTACACAATATCAGAGTATTAGAAATGTGCTTCTGGCTGCTTGGATTAGGACCATATACCATTGCCCCTCCTTGACATTTACATGTTTAAACAGTGACAAGTATTGGTTGTTTGCTGTGATTGCTCATGGATAATGGGTGTTTATGAAAAGTGTCCAAGAAGAGGAGAAGATAAAGAAAGGGGAAACAAAATAAGCAAAGTGAAAAAACAATAGAAAATACTTCATCCAGTTGAACTAGAGGTAAAGGATGTAAGTTTTCCAATGGAGGAACTCTGCAAGGGCTTGTATCTGTAGGAGGGAGAAATTCATTTACTTATAAAAAGATGTGTAAAATGTAAGACACCTGCTTTTTTTTCTTTTCCCATTGAAAATCAAACTAACATGTTACTTGCCAAGTTTTTTATTTGCATGTGGATCTTAAACTTCTCCTGTGTGTGCATTTCTTGATGAAGTTTTGTAAGTAACAAAAAAAAAAAAAAAATAAATAAAAAAAAAAAAAAAAAAAATCCTCCCAAATCCCAAACCAAGCAACAACAAAAACCTAACCAGGATTGAAAATGTCATTTCTTCTGTACCATCTATTTTTTACTAGAGAAACAGGCTTGCCTCAATCTAAAGATATTCCATAGAATTATCTAATAATGTTTATTAGATAACAAAGAGAAGTTTGATTCAGATGTCATTCCACTCTCAAAGAGCGTTATCAGAAAGGAACAACAAAGCTCAAAGGCAAACTGACCAGCCACAACTGCAGCCTCTGTTTCCAGAGACCACACTCTCCTCCCTCCTCCTAACCACAGAGGGGAGGCAAGGGGGCAAAGGAGGACACGTTAGCTTTGTTCTGGTTAGCTCATAGAGGTGGATGGTCAGATCAACTTCAGATCCTGAGCATTCAGCCCCAGCCTTGCACTGATCATGGTTTTCAAGAGTAATCACCACTCTTGGGTTTTTGAGTCTTTGACCCAGTAAAGCTTAAGAGTTAAAAATCTCTGTAACTTCAGCCCAGAAATTGCTATAGGTTCAGCCTCTGTTTGCTATAGCTGACCTCTTTATGATACTCTGTCCCTTGTTGAACCTGCTGAAGATTGTGTGAAGATTTTACACTCTATCAGGAATGAGAAAATTAGCTTTTATTTCAGAGTGACACACTTCTCTGCTGAGAAATACAAACACAAGACTCGCCTGAAAATTGTCAAGCTGGCATCCAAAATTAAAGGGCCTCAAATTGCTTCTAGTCACTTAAACAGTGAAAGCACATGAAATATACACTGGAAATAGAGTGCCTGAATTCTGGGGTCAGTCCTTTTAAATTAATTTGTGTGCAGCTCAGCATAATGCTCAGGCCCACAAATCTCAGTCTTTTCTTCCTTCAATATAAATACCAAGAAAGCTTTCGGGGCCTGTGTCTCAAGCCAGACAAATAAATTCTCCTGAGGATTGAAGGACCAAAAGCCACCTTACCTTTCCTTTTGTTTTTCTTTTGTTTTGCCTTTTAACCTACATACAGCAGTGATGTGTAATTTGTAATCACACATTAATCCAAAAGATGCAATGAAATTAAGGAATTCCCCTCATCTATATTTTTCGTGGAGGGTAAACAGGCAAAGTACACTAAAAACAGCAATTCTCAAAGCTGTATCTTCTGACCACTCTTCTTTCTAGAGACCGTGATGTGCTTCACCCCTTCTCTCTCATCAAAGATGGATATACCCCATGGCCTTTTCTGCTCCAGATCCTGCCTGTTCCAGCCCCTTGCAGATGACCTTTGCAACTCAAGCTCCAGCAGAACCAACTGTGAGCCCATCCAGCCCAACTGTCAATTAGTCATTCCAGTTTAGTCTTTGCTGGCTGCCACATTAACCTTGAATTCCCTCTGCAACCATTGTCAACTTTGCTCAAAATACTAAAGAGAAAAATCTCTTTGTCCTTCACCCCACCCCAGCTCCTTATAGCTTGGTTCCTGGCTTGCTTTGGCTCCTACTGGAAGGAAAATACAGTAATATTTTCCTCCTGCCCAAGCTGAGTGTTTACCATTTTACTGGGAATGAAAAATGTTTGAGCTTGCAGGCAGCCAAGCACTGCCTCACACTCCCAGCATGGTCCAGCCCAAGTCACTGCCTTCAACCATTCTCAATTCCCACCACTACTGTGCCTGCTACAATAAATATTAGGTTCCCTATAAGCGTCCCAGGTAGGAGGGAACTACTGCATTGGAGGAGAGGAGAAAAGGTGAGCAAACAGAATGGAGAGAGAAGAAAGACAAAAGACAGATGAAATTTTTTTGTGAGGACTTATCCCTCTGTTGAAGATACATTTTCAGCTCCCCCAGGAGCTTCTGATTTGTTGCATCGGTCAGAAACCAGCTGGTTTGAAATATGCTTAGAAGGTAATTATCAACTAAAAAAAGATGGTACAACAAAAAGGAACAAATCTTTAAGGAACAAATACAACCAAAAAGTTGAAAATTCTTAAACACAAATACTCAAATATCTGACTACTTTGGACTTAAATTTAAAGAAGGAAATCACTGTGACTCAGGAATGAATGGGAGAATATAAATAGTCCTGGTGGGAGATTTTTCATATGTTCTATTATGAGCTATTTATGTTTCAATTGATACATGAATGAGATGTCTTATTTTATCATAATAGCACCCTTGATTGAATACATTTATCCTCAAAGCTTGTGTAGTAGGAAGCAAGAGGGTGATCAGCACTCTGCAGCTTGGAGTCTCCTGCCATGATGGCGTGTGCCCCCTCACATCCAGCAAAACAGGGGGTAGGGAGAATTGGCATGAGATCTGAGATGCTTCATCGTCAGCAGAAAGTGCACACCATGGGCTGAAGCCCAGCTACTGTTTCAGTCACGCAGTGACATCAGATATAAAACTCATCCTCTCACTATAATGACCGTGCTTTTGGAATTAAATTCCCTCATGGTGGCACTGCTCAAACAGGGCAAGAGCCTGACAGAACTCATGGGGCTCACCAGCAGCCAGGTGTGAATTATGAGAGAAAGAGAGTCAAAAGAGGAGAAGCATATGCAATAGCAGTCCCAATATCCTCTCACATCTGTTGGCATGGTCTGCTTCAGAGACATTTGAGCTGCAGAAGGCAGCTGAACCTCAGTCTGCAACCACTGTTATCCTTGTGTGTGCAAGGATAACAGTGAACAAATGCTGTTTTTCTGTGGGTTTGTCAAACATCATGGACACTCTGCTGTGAAAGAGGAGAGATTTTCTCATCCACAGCCAGATGATATTCATCATAGCACTCTTTATCTTCTGCTAGAGCTTTGAGTTTTAGCTGCTGTTGCAAGATGGTTGGCAGGGGTTAGGCCATTTGGCTTTCTGTAAAAAATCTGATACCCTTTTCAGGGGAATTTTCCACACATGGAAATGGTTGTTCTCAATGAGAGCAGGAAGCTGTCTGAGTGCAAAGAACTCATGTAGTGTTACATGTCCAGAAAAGCTCCCTCAGCATCTGGTGGTCTATACCTCAGGCAGTCCTGGAGATGGAGGTCTTTGTACTTAGTAGTCTCCAGAAGCCTTTCCTTTCATGAATGCCCCTAGTCCTTTCTTGAGCTAATGTGAGCTTTTACAGTCCACACCACAGGAAGGAGTTTCATAGTTCAATTGCTCATTTAATGAAAAATATTCATCTTGACTCCTTGAGCCTGGCTCCAACCAGCTTTGTAAGGCAACCACCAGTCCAAACACAGAAAGACTAGGAGTCAGTTTTCCAGCAGTTTTCCTAGGTTTTGGTCATCTTTTCCCCAGGCTGAAGAGAAGGATCACACCATGTCCTGACAATTTGGATCATTTTTTCCCCGCCTCCATGCTTCTCCTCTAATCTTGCTATTTTCCTTCCTGGAAGACTGAGTGAACAGAGAGGACCACACAGTCACCAAAACTTCAGTGCATCAAGTAGTTATACAGCAACATACAGTTGTTTTCTAATTGCAAGCTATTGCTCTCATTCTCACCATTCTTTTTGGTTTGTTTTGCTTTGAGTTGCTAGTGTTTTAATCAGATTTATCTATTTATAACCCCAAATCTTGCTTATGCATTAAAACTCTCAGGTCAGACTCTTTTGTCAGATGAGTAGTGCTGGAGTTCTTCTTCCCCTGTGAGTACCACTTAAATCTCTGTTTATTCAAACAGCACAGGCCTCCATTTCTCAGGTGAATAACTAATTTCTTTTTAGACAAGTTTTTTATAAAGGAAATCATGTGTAGTAATAAGAAACACAATCAATCTTATGTAAATGAGTGCAAAGGGGAACATTTAGCACTGTCGTTGCTCCTCTCTGCACCTCTCTAGGAAAATTAGCCTTCAGGATCAAATTCTGATGTATAAACTCTATAAAATTGTTGCTCAAGGCAGAAGATGCCTTTTACCCAGCCCCTAAAAGGGTACTGGCTATATATATACATCCCACATTATAAAATAGGAGAGAATGGGGTGAGATGTTATTCTGTTAACTAAAGTCAATGTAAGGATAAGACTGGAGTGTTTTAATCCACCACTGGAAATACCTACAGAGTTCCTCTATGGCCAAGATTGTTACCAGCAGTACAGCATAGCAAATCCTAACCATGCAAGAAACCCTAAATGAGGGCAACAGCTGCTCAGCTTAAAGTTGTATATCAATATTACAAGACTAAGTGTAAGCATGAAATTCGGAGTACCTGTTAAAAAGGAGTAAAAATGAAAGAGGCATCCAGATGAGCTTCAGCTATTTAGTGATTTCCTATCCTGCATCAATATTATCTTTAATAGCACTTGATAGACTTGTCTTTCAATATTTTGCTATCTCAAGTTGCAGAAATGTTTCCCATTGTTCAAATTTTATGACACAGTGCTTCTCTTTTTCCTGCCCAAAGAAGATCACATCATGGAGTCTCCTCTAACTTTTTAAATGAATGCTTGTACTCTCACACTATCCTTACCACCCAGATATCAGGTGATTTGAGCTTCAAGAATGAATCCAGACACTGTTGTAAAGAATGAATCAAGACACTGCTGTATCAGGGTTGTATTCGGTGGCAGCTGGAATGAGATAAAATATTCTGATACACAAAACCATGAAATATACCAGTGAATTGCCAAAGAAACAAAGCCAACATGGTACATGGGGAAGATGTCCCTGCCTATGGCAATGAGCTGGAATGAGGTGATCTTTTAGGTATCTTCCTACTAAACCCTTTTATGATTTTATGCTTTCATGCTTACTTTTGATCAGAACTTGAGTGAAAGCTCATTATTTAAGGAGCAGAATTTCAAAACACATATTTAAAAATTAAACCAAGGACAGCAAGGAGAAACTAGTCTATATTATGTTTCCCACATTATTAAAATAATATGACTACTTTAGTAGCAGTCTTCTTCACTTTCTCTTTTCTTTATTTAATTTTTTTATATTCTCTAATGCATTTGCTTGGCTGAGCAAAAAAAAAAAAAAAAAAAAAAAAAAACAAAAAAAAACAAACCACACCAAATTGAATATAGCAATCAACAAAACTGTCAAAAGTGAGCTGTGATAAACTCTGTCTGAAAACTTATTTTTCACCTTCACACCATCTAAAAAGCATAAGGAACACATGAGAGATCTTTATATGAGGAAGGACTCAGAGGGATTATGGAGGACAGGGAAAGTGGCCAAATGAAAATCTGTGCATCTGCCATCCATCAGAAACACGTGTTTCAGGTGGTTATAATAGATGGCTATGCCTACATCTAGAGAAATAATCTCGCCTCATAAACCCCTGCACTGAAAAGCTACCTAAGATACAGGGTAATTTGATACTAGTATATGCATTTTTTACTGTCTAGAACTCATCATAAATCATCATGCTGTGTGCACTGAGAAATGAATGGTGTTCAAGGTGAGAACTTGTAGACATTAATTTGATACTGTATCTAAAATATTGCACCCTTATCACCAATAAGTGATCTATAAAAGGATTGAGTAGTTCAGCCAAATAACCTTGCTTAACTATCACAAATTATTGTTCGTTCACTCATCTTATGGCTGAAGAATAAAGCTGAATATCTTGTTAAAGATCTTTAATTTGCAAGAACTGTGCAGACCCTGTGCAAAGGGCCATTCCATGGAATTCAGCAAATTACTTCTAGGCTTATAAAAATCTGCAAGATTGCTTTTACCAGTATGTGGAAGGCCTTCTGTTTGATTTCAACTTAAAGGCAATGAGAAGACATGGAGACAGACAGCCATCAGCTCCTCAGTCTACAAATGATCTATTAGTCCTTTTACCAGCCATAAAACCCATCAGCTTGGCTGGATATGTGGGACAGGACATAGAGCTGCTGACTTTCCATTTCGGCTTCGTCCACCAGTAGCATTCTTCCCTGTTAACAAACAAAATGGAGAACCAGTTTCCAGACTTACAATCCCAACTTCTAGGAGGCTTTGGGCTATGGCCTCCATCTCCACTCTCTCTGTTTCCATGGGAGGGAGTGACAACTGGATGTGTATTAGCAAACTGTGTTGGAACGGCAGTGCTTGTTTACTACAGGTAGGCAACTCCTGATGTACATCAAGAATTTTAAAGGCCACGTTTAAATCACAGAACTATAGAAATACTTGGGTTGGAATGGACCTCCAAGATACCTGGTTCCAACCACCCTGCCATGGGCAGGGACACCTTCCACTGGTCCAGGTTGCTCAAAGCCCCATCCAGCCTGGCATGGAACACTTCCAGGGATGAGGCATCCACAGCTTCTCTGGGCAACCTATTCCACTGCCTTACCACCTCCACAGTAAAGAATTGTTTCCTAATATCTAAGCTAAAACTACTTTCTTTCAGTTTGAATCGTTTCCCCCTTGTCCTGTCATACAAACTGTCTCCCAATGGGGAAAGATTTGGTGGTGTGGGAGAGGGGGGAAATTAAAGGAATGATGGAGAACAGATAATAAGCAACACACATCATGACAGAAGGGAGGATTAAGGGGATAATTTATTTATTTATGTTTCTTTATGAATACTAAGGTGAAGAGAGTATTAGAAGAACACTAACATTTTCAAGGTCTGGATCAGGACTTGTAGGACTATGAAACGAAACATTTAAAAGGACTTTTACAATTGCATTACACAGTAGATTGAGCACAGCACTTAAAGCTAGCAAAAGGACAAGATGATTTATACATTACAGATCAAGAGGAGACAGTGAAACAAATGGGAAGTTTTGGCAAATGTTTTTGATATTCATAAAGGACAAAAATAGTGGTCTTGGAGGACAAACAGTTCATGTTGCTCTGAGTTCTAGAAAATAGTCAGTGGACTATGAGCCAAGCTTACTGTGGTTAACAGCAATAAATGTTTAATATGTTAAAGAGCCTATACAGCATATCTAATATTAATAAGCAATATTTGACATGGCTTCAGGAAAGGTCATCCACTTCAGAAAAATATGGTCAACAACCATAACAAAAGATGCCTAACAATCATCCTAACAGACAATGCAACAAGTTCAAGCCAAGGCACAGAAGAATTAACTCTCTTTCTCGCAGTAAGATGTGACTTGAGGCTGGAAGGGACCTCTGATGGTCATCCCACCCCTCATCAAAGCAGGGCCAGTGCTGAAGGTAGAAAAGTTCCTTAAGGTTGTGTCCTGTCATGTTTTGAGTATTTCCATGGACTGAGATCTCACAGTTTACATGTACACCCGTTCCAGTGTTTGACATCCTTCTCTGTGAAACGTCAGTAATCAGGAGGAAAGGCAATTAATTGGGGCTGACTTTAAAGCCATTTAACTGTGAAGAAATTGAGAAGAACTTAGGTCTGCAGGCTACTGGCAGAAGGGATTGCCCAATAAACGCACTGTCTTTTGTTGTTTACTAGTTTCCTGCCATTACACAGGAGACATTTGAAGTATTTTAGAAACTATTTTGGGTATGGATTAAATGTATGTCCTCTTCTTGTGATAACTTAAATAACTTGGTTTTCCTCATTGCATTTACCTCTTGGTCTTCTTATCCTCCCAGCAGAAAATCCCATTCCCACAAAAAAATGAGATTTTTTTTTCACTGTCTTCCAGCACTGACACACCTGGAAAATAAGCTGCCACACAAGCAAAAATCATAAGAGACAGAGCCAGATTCAGCAAAAGATTCCACAGAAAGCAGAACTGTGTGGAAGCACTTTCTTGGCTCCATTTTGCAATTGACACGAAGTTGTCCATCTTGGCAAAACTGAATTCATGAGAAATCCAGACCATGCTTGGGAAGGAACACTTCACGGAAATAAAAAAGAACTTCCCTTGGCAGAAAGCAATTTTTGTCTGGGGTTTGGTTGACTGAAAACTGCAAACCTCAGCAAATCTGGTGGAATAAAGTTTGTACAAAAAGGAAGGCAGAAAGGAAATACACACAAACATGTTGCATCCTAGGTCAGCAACTCTTGTGAGCTGGGATGAAGCTGACTTCATACCCCATAAGCCTCTGTTATGCATGATCCATGGAGAGAGCAAATGTGCTGCATCCCTGACTGAGGCTTTTGTTGTACTTTTGCAGAAGCAACAGCTACCCAATCTGCCAACCTTGTTGCTATGTGATTCTGATTCTACCCCTGGGGCTCATGACAGTGGTAAAAAAATCAAAATAGCATGCCCCAGACTGCTTTGTGGAGAAGGCACTGCTTGTGGGAGCGAGTGCAGGATCACAAAACAGGGGACTTACCCTTTAGTGAGTGGTGAATCACAGAGCTGATCCCACCACAACTGGAAAAAAGTTGCATTTCTCTTCCCCTCCCCCTTCTTTGACACCACACAGATCCTCTGTTTGTCTGGTGTTAACAAAAACAAGAACCCAGGTCATGTGGGGAACCAAGTCCTTCATGTAATGGGAATGACAGATAAATTCCTGGGTATAAAATCAGCCAAATGAACAAAGGACAAAGCAGATACTTTTGTTTCAGTAAAAAATAGCAATTATTCTTGTGTTTCTTAACCACACATTTATATCTCTCTTTTTTCTTTCTTTCTTATTTTTTTTTTTAAGTGAACTTCCATGCTAGCAGTTATTGCTTTGCCAGTAATGTCTGGTTCTGCCTGATAACATCAAGCTTTGTAAAACAATGTAGTATTGTCTACAGTCCCATCTATTATAGTAAGTTAACAGTTACTGTAAACAGAAGGGCTCTTCGTAGAGAAGATGAACCACAGATATATTTTGAATTAAGTGCAAAGCAAACACTCCAGCTGGCAAACATTGCAGGAATAGTTCATTCTTTCAAAAAATTGCATTGGGTTTGCACTGCCAATAGTATACACAGAGTCATTGTTTCAGTCTCAGCAAGAGGGTTATTTATACATTTTGAATGCATACTGCTTTCTCTTAAACTTCACAAAAGCAATCCATTAAAAATCATACCAAATGTATGAGGGTTTGTCCTAATGTTTGAGGTTCGTTTTCTGTGGTGGATGTCACTAAAACTCATTTTAAACAGTTCTTGAGGACGGAGGGGAAGGTCACACAGTCAGATCTATTGTATATCATAGTCCATAAAATTTATTCCAGCTACTTCTGTATGGAGCCTAATCGCTGACATTTGGCCACAGTGTGTGCCTGGAAGGTTTGTAGCCTTGAATCTACCACTTTATGATGTAACTGGTTCCAGCAGAAATCAACCTTACTATTAAACATTTGTATTGTACTTCCATTTGATTTCCTTTGGCTTTGATTTCCATGCTTAGGTTCCCATTGTGCTTTTCTCTGATCCTTTAAAAAGCCCTTTAATAACTGTTATTTCCTTACCATCCGAGAACATTGAACCATCTGAATACCATATATTTTTGGTTCATTGGTACTTCTGAGTAAAGTCAGGAGAGGAAAAGCAGAGAAGCAGTTTTGAGTGGAATCTAACTACATTTTTTTTGCCTTGTTTGGGTTTCTTTTTTTAAGAAAAGTTGTTTCAGTTCAAACGGGAAGATCTTGCTGTTTAAATTTGTTGTTCCTACCTGAAAGAACTTTCAACAACTTTCAGCTTTGCAAAAGGTGCCCATCCAGAAACACCTGTTCAAAATGACCCCCAAAACCCAGAAGGGAGTTCAGTAAAATTCATGTTAATTGTTTACCTTATCCAATCTACATTTTTTGCTAGAATTGTTCCACAAACTTATTTTAATCACCATTTACATGTGACAAGCTCTTTAATTTTTCGTGTTATTTGGTATCATGATGACTTCTCTTAAGTGTACCTACAACAAAACCTTTGCTATTCTTCTTAACTGAATATATTTGATGTGGGACATGAAATAACCATTGCCATAACATAGAAACATTAGCTGTCTTTACTGTTCTGCTAGAATTAGATGTCTTTTCAGGGCATCAGGAAGGGTTTCATGAGGATGTTATCCTGCATTTCTTGAATTTGGATTGTTTAAAGGTTAACTACATCTTCAATCTGAAAAAGTTGACTAAGTAGTGGACCTTACAAAAATACACATGCGTTTGAATATGTAGAAATATCTGTCTTCTCTGTATAGTCCTCTCATCCCATGAATCAATAACTAGGCAGAAAACTATAAGATTAAATTTACCACTAATTATCTCTAAATAAACATCTCCTTGTGATATGCAGACAAGACCATCATTAAGCAAATATTTATGTTTCAGAAGATATAAATTTTCCATGCCTCTGAGCTCATTTTCATACACGTTGCACAAGTCACTATGAATGTTCATCTTGGCTTCCCATTCTTGCTATCATTTAGGAACACAAATCTAGCTTTCATCATGGGAATATTAAAGGGCAAAATAGCCTCTAAATTCTATAAATGGCATCGATGCAATTTTAATGGAAATATAAGGAGCAATTGCCATATTTTCTGCCCTCATTACACAAATAATGATATTTTCACCTCCACTGAGCTGTTAGTATGCCTTGCTATTGGTGTTGCACCCAACACTAACATCCCTTCACTTATGAAGGTAGTGAATACATCACTAGTGAAACTTTCATTTTAGCCAGCATCAGCACATTGCAATCAATACAGTATTAGGCCGTTTATTATCCTAAAAACTTTACTACTGAACTTAATTGGCAATCAACAAAATTAGAAAGATCACTAATCAGTAGAGATACTCACACACTCTAAAGGATTTGCTTTAGGATCGTGAAAAAGTAGGAAACCTGCCTAGAAAATAGTTTCTGGCTGGTGAGTCCTTGGAGGCTTATGAAACTTCCCAGGCTTCTCATTTTTCAAGAAAAAAGGTAGTTTTGAAAAGTTTAAGAAGATTGCAGGCTTTTTTGAGCTTTCTGATAACTTTTAGAGAGAGCAATTTCCTATCAGGTGAAGTCACACAGACAATTTTCGAGGCAACTTTCCTAGGCCAAGTAAATGCCTTCAATGTACCAACCTCAGCCCTACCATCCTCTCATGTACAAGTGGCCAATTCTCTTGTGCTTCATTAGAGATGGACCCACCAGACTTACTGTCTTGGGTTATGTAACCAAAAAAAAGTTCATTCTATTTTTCCATTTGTTGAAACTGGTTGGGGAGGTGTTTTCTTTATCTCTTGTTTAACCCATTCCTCATAACTCCAGGGGGGGAAGGGGGTAGCAGAGGTGCCCTCTGCTAATGGGCCAACTGTTTAAACCAGGTGGAGCAATGTTCCTTATCTCTTCCACGGTCCACCCTCCCTCTGGGGGACATTTTCTGCTAAGGGGCCACTAAGGCTTCCCACATGACATAACACATTACAGTGTCCCATTGTGACGTGCTCCACCCCGTGGGAGGAGCCAAGCATTCCTACCTAGAGAAAAACTGAGACCCAGGAACATCAGATATTCTGGTTTTCCACTGGATTCCAGAGGAAGACTGGACTCATCTTGCCACCACCAGACCGTTTCTACAGGATCATCTCTACTCCAACAGAACAGAAGAATTTATTTGGACTACTCCCAACACCCTGACCAACAGGGTGTCAGGTCATCTCTCTGGCTCTGCCAGAGTTTTCTAGGATTTTTTTTGTTTGTTTGCTTGCTTGTTTTTTGTACTACTACATTAGTATCTTTTAATACTCCTAGCAAAAACCATGTTATTCCTATTCCCATATCTTTGCCTGAAAGCCCCTAATTGCAGAATTATAATAATTTAGAAGGAGGGGGGTTGTATTCTCCATTCCAAGGAGAGCTCCAGCTTTCCCCAGCAGAAATCTCTCTTTCCTAATCAAGACATTTACCCACCTGTGTTTCTCTGGAAAGGGTTTGCTACCTGATGTTAGCAAGCCTAATGTTTCACCAGATTGGAGAATATTTTCAATGGTGAAGAAAATCTTAATAATGATGTTACATCACATTCCTTAATTACTTTTGCATGTAATCTCTTTTCTGTATGGAAATAAAACTGCTGAACAATGGAAAATGCTGCATCGAGAAGGATAATAGATATGTCTGTGAGAACAAACTGATGACTTCAAAATGTAGGAAAATAATTACTTGCATGCCTCATGCTCTTTAATGTATCTACATGGTTTATGAGCTTAATCTGGTTAATAACAAAATAGATACCAATGAAAGAGAATTCCCAAGACTCAGATGTGCATTTTGGCTTTACTTAGCAGATTACATGTAACATCAGCTGTTTGCTTTTTGTCAACAGAATGAAGCACCTGAATACACTCTAACTTCTATGAGCCCTCAAATTATTAAATGTTTTTCTTATACTCTTATGAAATGAAGATGAATCTCTAAACTTGGAAAATTCCAAGACCTCACAGATGCCAAAGAGAGTTTGAAAAGATGAAACAGCTGAATGAGGACATTTCAGCCACAGGAAGGAAAATAAGCACAAATTTGCTTCCATCCCATCCCAAATAATCTTACTGAAAGAACTGTAGTAGTTTGTTTGGCTTTCTGGAGTACTGGATGGCAGCAGTACAATGCAGCACTAGGAAGTGCCACTCTGCTCTTGCATCTGTATAAGGCAAGCAACAGAGCAGGCGAGCCAATATTTCTTCTATCTCTCATTTTAACTGAAACAAGAATCTGGCATGGCAAATTGAAGTCCCATTGAGACAGAGCCACTATGAAAATACAGAGGAAATCCAGTCTCAGACTAGCTCTGACACTGCAGAGCTTTCACTTTTTACGTAAGATTTTAGATAAAGTGGTTTTACCTTATAAATAGACAGGAAGAGACACAAGGGAGGCACAAGAACATTTTAGTCATTCCTAAATAGTTCCTTTTCCTCTTCTTTGTTTTCCTGATGCACTCCCCCGATACCAGGCTGTAACACTGTCAGTAACACTCAGGCTTTGCTCTTGCAGTCAGATATGCTGTGCAGCACAGCAGTGCATGAAGGCTTCTCAATTAGTCCATAAGTCGAGAGGTGACCCAGCAGCAAGTTGTTCAAGTCTAATCTCCCTTCCTTGCAAGGTGCTAGTCCTTCTGGACAAATTGCTTTCACAGTCCAAAAGTAATTTCATCAATTAAGAGCTAATTTTCTCTCTACTGAAGTCTTTTAAGTCTTTTGCATGTGGTCCATTATGGCCTGCCAAATATGATGGCAAAACTAGCAAAGTCATTATCCACACAGCAGTGGAAGCTGCTTGGAAGGGCATTGCAAAGCAGTCTCCAGTGACCATGTATGCTGTGCCACGACTTCCAGTGGGATGGGGCAAATCCCCCAGGAACAGGTCACAAGCCTGTGTACCTTCCAGATGCGATAAATACAACTCTTTTTTTCCTCTCGTTGTTAACCAGTAAGAAATTGCTTTACTGAAGATAAGTGCACCGAGTGAAATTATTTAGGTAGCGGCAGTTGATAATTTACTAGAAGAGATTCTTTGAAAAAGACAGAAAAAAATCAATGGGGATATCTCTGGTGTATCGATTAGCAGATGGATATTCATATTATCAGAGATACAAAGTAATTTAAGCAAAGGAGTGAGAATTGAAATGGATTGGTATTATTAGTTAAGCTAGATAGCATGATGCAAGAAGCAAAATGAATTTTGAGCTCTTTGAAGGAAGCAGCTATGAATGTTCTCATTTCGAAGTAGAAATAAATGGGAATTAAAAAAAAAATAGTTTCAGTGAGTCTGTTCAAAATTACTTCAGCTTCCTGGAACAGAATTACTAAAATGAAGACAGAGAGTAGAAGCATCAGGAAAGCATTGTGTTATGGTGGCTGCAACCAGTACCAGAGTGCCCCAAATATGCTGGTACTGTTTGCTCTGGTGAGCCCCAGCTGGGATGCCGTGAGCAGGTGATGGGGTGACAAGCCAGTGGAGGTGAAGCTGGGAAGAGCAAACAGCAGGAAGCTGGTCCGTCCTGAGTGGGGTCCAAGCTGCAGATGCTGGGTGCTGCACTCATGTGATGAAGGAGTCTACAAACCTCCACTTTAAAAGGGAAAAATTCTGAAACCCCCTCTCGAGGGATTACCCTGTAGAAATACGACAATCTAATAAACAGAGCTCTGATGAAATATGGTCCACATCTGTAGTCATTTTATAGTTGACCAAACATGCAGCCTGGAGTTTGTATTTGCTAGAGCTATGATAATAACAGGCCTGAGAACTCCCAGCAGTTGTTTGCTTTGATTTGCAGAATGTTTGTTACACCACATCATAATCAAAAATTGGATATATTCACTGGTAAAAATCTCATGAGTTACAAAAACAAAGCTTCTGCCAATATTGTTTTATATTAAAAAAAAAAGGGAGGGGGAATAAACAGATTTTTAATGAGATAGTGAGGAGTTTGTTTTGTTGTTTTGGGGGTGTTTTGTGGCTGAAACATCCCATCGCCTGTGCTAGGACTCAGTAAAACAAAAAAATAGATTAGGGCAATAATCTACAATACGCTTATCACGTTATTGTCTGTGATTCAGGTCACTTTAAAAATGTATCAAGAATGTATGTACTGCTTCCAGAAGTTAAATAGGAGTAATGTTGTGTGAGGTAAAGAGGAAAAGAAGAAAGTCCATTCTACAGTGTAGGTTGATCTTAGGATCAAGGTAAGAGCACTAGGCAATTTCAGTGGCTGAAAGAGTCAATTCCATAGAAGTGGGCAACGGGAGATTTACTTTCCTAGCTATCCATCTGTTCAAAAAGCAACACTGACCCAGTTGGCAAGGTGTTCACCCTAGTTTGTTTTAAAGAGAGTTTGGAAATTGCTGTAAATGCAGGCAAAATTTAAATTCAATTGCTACTAGAGGTCTGATGGTGAAATGTTAACAGGAGTTAATTAGTATGAGAAAGAAGCACACAGACAGCAGAATAAGGAGCTCAGAGTCCAACAAAGCAGTCAAGATGTCTGAAATCCCACTTGATAGCCATCCTTTTTTTTGTGTGCTCAAAAGGAGCAAAACAAACAAATGATAAATAGAAAGCAATAAGGTTAAACTGTTATACTAAATTACGAGAGTAATTCTTCCCCTGAGGAAAAAGAAAAACCCCATAGTAGATGCCAAAAGCAAGGGTAAAGTATGGTATAAAATAAAGGATGCTTGTAAGAAAATAGCATTACAAAAACGAAAGATGTCTAACAAACCGAAATGCTCAAGGGTTTCTGTTTTGTTTTTCTTCTTTTTAGAATACAATATAATAGAAACAACAAGGCAACAAGTAAGTGTTCAGAAAATGCAAGAAACAGAAAAAGAAGACAGAGAAAGAGCTCCAAAAATCTATTACTTCACAAAAAAGCTCAGAAGTCAGGTAGTAAAGTGAAAGCTGACGTATTGAGTGCCTGCTTTTTTTCAGGCTGCAGGAGGGAGATTAGTCTTCACCAGACACTGAAACAAAGTAAAGAGGGATATGGGGCAACACAGACCAGAGCAGGGTAAAGAGTAAATTAAAGAGTGTTTAGACCGTACAGATGCATTTGAGTCAGCAGTGCCTGACAAAGTCCATGTCAGTGTACTTAAGGAACAAAGCAGCTGACAGAGATCTGAGATCCCACACAGACCAGGGGAGGTATGAAAGGAGATAGTCTGGAAAGAAGGAAAAGGACAGGAATTTTAGGGCAATCAGTCTAAATTTTTACCCAAGAGAATTGTTACCAAAACCCAGTGCTTTGACACACACCTAGAGAGTAAGGAGGCACAAACAGAAAAACGAAGTTACCGACAATTCAGTTCAAACCTCAGGCCACATCACACTGAGAGCTGCAGGAGGTCTCTGCTGCTAAAGACTTACTTTACATTTTCTCTTTAAGAACTTACTGCTCCAGCAGACAATATGCATCTCAACTAGCTGAGAAAAAGCAGGCTCAGGAGCATTGTCAGGATCCAAATTCAGCTCATTCTTGATGAATCTAGGGATGGGTCGTCTGGAATATTTCAGATTAAATTGAATGAAGATAGGTGCAAATAGCTATGCTGCTTGAAGAGAAATCAAATGTACAAAATGTGGAATAACAAGCTGGGAAAAACCTTGCAGGGAAAAAAAAAATCAAAAAACTGTGGCACCTACAGGATATCAGAACATATCCCAGAATGGAGAGGCCAACCAGCCTGAGATCTTGTTAATGCCTTGCTGACATTTAATCATGTATGTAGTTTAAGCATATATGTAAGAAGGAGATTGAAAGTGTGGGCCAAGACAGTAGTAGTGTGAAGAAACAGAAGTCTCCATGCCTCATGAACATGGAGAAATGGTAGAGAGCTTCATTGAAGAGATCTCACAGGAGTGTCTAGAAGCACAGCTCAGCTGGGTGAAGCAGCTCCTTTAGCCACTATTCAATCAATTCAGTAAATGCAGGTAGTCTCTTCCATGACAGACCAAGAAAATTAATTTAAGCCATTGGATTGGAAATACTTCTGCACTGGAAACATTTTCTGAAAGGGCTAAAGAGCATAAACCAGTGGCTTCAGGTAGTAAGCAGGTTAGATCCTGCAGCATGGGTATTTCTCACAGTCTGCTGTGACACTCTACTGTATATACATGTAGTCAGACTTGGTGTCCACTAAGAGATGTCTGAATAGAAGATGCTGGAATTCTGTTACATTGGGTACCTAGGATGGAGATCTCAGTCCCAAGTACCAAGTACACATTACCTGAGATTCAACATAAGGGCATGTGCAGGAGGAGAAGAACAACCTACACAGCTTAGTCTGAGAGGTGTTAGCAGAAGTGTCACTTCCAGGACCCCCAAAACAGCTGTTCTGCTCTGCTGCCTGCTCTAGGACCCTGAGATCTGCAGTGTCCACTGCAGGTTGTGCACCACCTCTCAGCAAGTACATCTCAACAAATCAGAGAATAAGGAGGAGACAAACAAGTCTGAAAAGGGAATGGGAAGAATGAAGTTTTGAGCAAAATAGAGATGTTTGGGAAAGCAGCTGCACCATTTTCTTCCTGTGTGCAAAGTGCTTTAAAAAAGACAATGGAGATCAGTTGTTCTGGCAATAAAGGATAGGGCATAATTTTGCAGCAAGGTCTATTGAAGGTGATATGAGAGTAAGGTCACCAAAGCCATAGGATGACATCTCATGACAGTTCCCTGAAGAAGAAATAATGCAAAGGACCTTGCTGTCATTTATGTGAACCATTGCTCAGATCAATGCTTACATACATGTTAACTGAAGGGCTCCATGTATTTGTCCGTCCATTCCTTCTGTGTGTCAGTCCATAATGGTGCAGAGGGGGAAGAAGGGGGAGTGCAAGCCTTTCTTAGTGACTGACAGGAAGAGAGAAGAGGAGAGTACAGCTTGGTAGTGAGACAGTCAACAGTGATACAGATGCCTCTTTTTCAAATGGTCACAGAATCTTTGTCATGAAGTCTGTTTCCTTCACTCTGTGTTTTTTCTAATTCTCATTTCTACCTCCTTCATCTTTTTCCTCTCTGTCTCTGTTTCCCATAAACTTTTCTCTCTAGCCTTACCATTTCTTCCAATTTTTTTTCTTCCCAGAATGACCCTACATTTCCAACTCACATTTTGATTGTCTAGTTGGGGTGGGGTTTCTCTCCTGTGGCTCTGTTCTATAGCTGGGCTCTGCACATATTTTCATATGGAGCTCTTTTGCCAAGGAAAACATGGACTTCTCTGAGCTGTTCAGCACTAGAAAACACCAAGCTAAGGAGAAGCATGATGCTGAAAGAGAGAATGATTGGAAAGTGTTCCTTAACATGTAATATACCTGATTCAAGCAGGAAACTTGGCAGACCTGACCAAGGAAAAGCAGGACCAGACTGCCTAACATCTGCTCAGAATTACCTATGGGCCAGCAATCAAGAGGTGTTAACACCCAGCACACACCCTTTACTTCTTTTCGACTAGAAATTAATTCAAACCCTCTCAAGGACACCCTTGGTGCTGTGTCTTCCCACCAAGACAAGCAACAAGTCACTAATTGGATCACCTCCTTGGAGGTCTGATGAATGCATTGATGTGATCATTTCAGGAATTTCAGCCTGAAGGAGAAATTTAAAGAAAGAAAAAAATAATTTGAAGAGTGGTGTTGCATCCAATGGGTCTCAGGAAAAAAAAGGAAAGGGAGGAATAGGTATTATTAACAATGAAAGAAATCAGATATGCTATTACAGAACAGTTCAAACGGTCAGATAAAAGGCTGATTATGTGGTGTCTTAGAATGAGCCACCATGTAATTTCGATCATTACCAGCCACTTTCTGTCACAGCAGATAATTACTACTTGTGAGACGTGACCAGAATACTTGGTGACAAACAAGCAGTCCAGACCTCAATTTCAATCTTAAAGTTTTCAAAAATCACATATCATTTCACAGAGTGCTTGGACACAAGGAAGTCAGCCAGTTATATGCCTACGGTGAAACTGCTCCCTGCAGCTTCAATTCTTTATGTAGCCAGAGAGAGAAAGCTTCATAAGGAACTGCTGCTCATTTTACCATTGAGTGGCTGTCCTGCACACAACAACGAGGCAATCCATTCCTCTTTTGCAGGTACAAGAGTGATTGATGACCCAAGGGAGAGCTGGAGAAACACCCTTATGCCTTAAAATGCATACTCTGAGGTGATCTCTGCACCCTGACCATGAGCATTTTCTTTGTTCTCTCACATTAAACACATGCATAAACAAGTATCAGAAAACTGAAACAAGACAGTTATTAAGAAAGTTCCTTGGATATACAATTAAAAGAATGTGTACTGAAAATCAGCATTAGGCTTATTTTCAGCCTTAAGATGAGACAGAGGATTCAGATTAAATATTAGAATTTTTATTTCCACTGTTAGGAGGGTCAGGGCACTGGAATAGACTGCCCAGGGAGATGATGGAATCACCATCCCTGTAGGGATTTAAGAGGCATCTGGATCTGGCACTGGGTGATGAGGTTTAGTGGTTTAGGGGGTTACAGTTGTAGTGCTGAGTTGATGGTCAGACTTGATAATCTTAAGGGTGTTTTCCAACCTTGATGGTGCTATGAATAATGCAGGCATTTGTCAATAAACCACTCTTTCCACTAGAGCAAGAAAAAAGGGGCAAGTAAAAAGTAAAATGCACTCTGAGTGCATTTTGAAAACAGTGTTGATGGAGAAAGGAGAAACAAGTCCTCCTAAGAGCAGTCACTTAGTTTATTTTCCATAAATCTGTTGGGCAACTTGAATCAATAGAGTCTTCTGGAACACCTGAGGGCTGTTAGAGCTCTTTTCCATCATGTACTGTTTTATAACAGCCCAGTTTATTCAGGCTGAGTGCGTCCGTTTGCATATCTATCCTCAGAACTAATCTGAAATAATGATGTAATAATGGTTTTAAGGATAGGCCTCTTTGCCATATAAATCTTAGGTTTTAAATTATACAGAGGCCCAGTGGCCCTTCAGAGCTCTTGCACTCCCTAACTGATAAGATTTAAGTCCCTGAGGTCCAAAATTAACTGTGCTATAGCATGCATTATGGCTGCATCACAGAGCAATTTTATCAGCAGTAGGAGACAGCAGAATTGCAGAAGTCTGGTGCTATCAATAGGAAGTGGTGACTCACCCAGCTAGTGCTTTCAAAGTGGCAATATCCTATACACTAAAAATACCTTTTGAGGGTGATGAGTGACCCCATTGCCAGGAATAGGTGAAAGAATGTTAGCAGCAAGCAGAAGGAAAAATAAGTCTTTACACATTGCACCCTTTACT
Organism: Sylvia atricapilla; assembly: GCF_009819655.1. Taxonomy (NCBI): domain Eukaryota; kingdom Metazoa; phylum Chordata; class Aves; order Passeriformes; family Sylviidae; genus Sylvia; species Sylvia atricapilla. The sequence continues at coordinate 114,825,774 of NC_089140.1, read as the reverse complement.
TCTGATACCTGTGGAGAAACTCATTTAGGTTGTGAGTTTGACCATTAAATTGAGTGAGCTTTTCAAGCTTCATTGAAGTGATTTTTTGAACTGAGATGTCATCCTTATAAAACAAGTTCATGTCAGTCTTCACAGGGCCCACTGACAATAATCTGATCATATAAACACAGACAGATACAAGGCCGGGGACATGTTCAGATAGCGCTGTGATTAAAGAACAACCTGACTTGAATGAATGGAGGATAATGTTTAGAACAATAGGTGAAAGGTGCTCAGGAAAGTTAAAATAAAGAGTTCTTAGTACTCACAATGAATCCTAAAGAGGAATGACATGATTTGGTTGTGTGCAAGCCTATCTATTCTGCCATTCAAAGATTTTGAAGTCGATTTACATGGAGCTCCAGAGACAGTGTTTGATAAGCTTAACAACCCATGTGGCACCCTTCCAAATCTGCATGAGGCAACACAAATTCAAGTGGCTTCCAGCTTCCTGGAGAATAGATTGGATGTTAAGTAGAGCAAAGCAAAGCAGGTTTCTGCTATATGTCTAGACTTGGATGGTAAATGACTTTTTTGAGGGTGCATTGATTAGAAAAATGACTGCTTGCCCTTGAGTTGCTGCCAAGTTCAGACTGGCTCTATATCATTGATGAATACTGATGCAAGAGGAATGAATAAACTTCTGCAAAAACATTAGGTCTACACCGTCACTGAGAACTTTTTGAAAGGAAGAATGTGGATAACCTACTTATGTAAAGGAAAAGCAAGAAACAAAACTGCATTTTAAGCTATCTTTATTTATAATATATAGTTCAGTGGGCTCTAGATTTGATGGCTTCCTATTTTATGTACAATCATATATTTCCTTTGTTAACAGACCGGGGTTGATTTCTAAAAGAATACAGATGCAAGTTAAAGATTCTTGGGTTTTGTGCTCTTTACTAGGATTTTATCCTCTACAGTTCCTCTGTTATTTAGCAATCTGTGTGCTTCACAGGAGAAAACCTTCCCCTAACTAACATCCACTTTTTTTATTACAGAGTCATTCTTCTCCTTCTATGAATCTCATAACGATTTTGATGCTCTTTTTGAGAATTGCAGACTCTTTCATACTTGGCTGATGTTGGACAATGAGTTTAAATGTCATAAAGTCCCAGGAAAGCCCAACACACCCAGACTGAGAGCAAGTACATTTTGTCTCTGTTAGAAGTCAGCAACAAAGGGACTCCTTGAAATGCTGGATTTGCCCCTGGCTTTTTGCTGAAACTGCTCCTCAGCCTCTGGATTTCTCTCTAGTGAAACAGAAAAATGATGTAAGAGAACTCTAATTCCTAAACTGTAAATGCCAAGTGAAATATACATACAGGCTTTATGTTAGGTACAGATCAAGGTAGCAGACTTTTCTTTGGACTGGAGCTTTTAACAGCTTGCTTGTAATCCACTATGAAAAGGTCAGTAAAAATCTGCAGTGCTTGTTCCAGACTCACAATTCAGATGTTTCTCCTTGGCCTCTTCTTGAAGGACACAGCAACAATAAGAGCACAAGCAGGGGAAATTCAGGGAAATGACAAATACTTTTATTTAGGAAAGATAGTCACAGAGCTCCAGCAAGATAAGAGCAGTACAACAAAAAGACATGAGGCTAATACTAGGTCTCAGCTCCTACTGAAACCACCTAAAGGGCAGACTGGCACTGTCAGAGAAATTCATGTCTCTTGATTATCTCCAGCTACACGTTTCCATCACCAGTTGTGTGCCAGTGCCTCTAGGACATGAAAGAATCAGAAAACTAGTCTGGTCAGAAACCTACCACTTTTTATTATTTTGGGACTGGTTTTCAGGCAGATCAGTTTACTGAACCGGTACACTGGACATCAGAATGAACAGTAGAGGTGGCAAAAAAGGAGAATTGGGAATCTATGGCCAAGGTTTGGTGAGACAGGCTCCACTTCTGTTGACTTAGGGGTGTCATAAAATCACAGCCTAAGCTGTAAATACCTGAAAAGCTGGTAGATATTTCTTTCAGAGTGCAGCTGTGCAGGACTGTTCATAAGCAGTGAAACATATGGAGTTCTGGGTCCCAAATAATTCTGTTCACAGGGCAGATACAACACTTTAGCTAAGGAAATTCTCTGATATTAATATAAATAAATTAAAGCATCAGAAGCTATTAACAGAAAAGTGATTTAAATTATTAGCAACTGACTTCATTTGCACTATGGGAAAAATATCCAGAATACACTCTATCCCCACACTTTGACAGAATTTGGTCCAAATTTTAAACTCAATAGAGAAAGACAATAAACTCCCAAAACTGACTTCCTGGGAGGTCAGTAGCACAGAACTCAGAGAAGATTTTGTTCTACAGTTTTAGCAAAACACTGCTTCCAGGGAACTCCAGCTAGTGGGACAGCAAATGTGACCTGAAACCTAGTTTGTTTGGAAATGGCTGCATATATACTAGTCCTAGAGGGATGAAACTAAGTAATTCCTTCCAGAAAAAAAACCAACAAAAACCTTCAGGGTGCGTTGACCAAGCCATGGGACATCTTCTGTATAATTGAGAAAAAGTTGCAGATGATGACAGATGATTACATAGCAGAGCAATAATGCTGCGTTCTTTTTTTCCTTTTAAGATAACCCAATATATGCACACATTTGATAAACTAAAACTTCTGTTTATAAGTAGCATGAAATTCTGAAACCAGGAAACAAAGCACAGCTATTCTGGTTCCTCTTTCAAGCTGCTCCTTCCATGACTGCTAAAGTGACAGCTCATTTTCCCTTCCTATGGTGCAGCTACATTTCCTAGACAACCAAGCATCCCTGACCAGGAAGTTTCACTGAACTTATTTCTGAAAACTGTGTCTTTGAGAAAAAGGTGCAAGATACCAGGATATATATCCATATTGGTAAATTCTGGCCCATGAATATTAGTGAATTCTATCCCATGAATAGTAAAAACTAAAGGATACTACTAGCAATCTTGTATCACTCATTTATTTCCTGCCTATGTGTTTCCCCCATACACAGAAATACTTGTCAAAGCAGGCTTAAGAATATTCCACATCCAAGCAGGTTGAGAAACATTATAACAAAAAAAGGACCTTTCTGGTTTGGGGAGATACAACTTATGTGATTCAATTTTATTTGTTTTTCACTGTTTAAAAAATTTCTATTTTTCTATTTTGACTTAAATGATTCTGAAATAATTGGCTATTTTGAATTGGTGTTTTCAGGGTTAGTTTGTTGATGTAGGTTTTACTTTTCTTCTTCTTCCTATATACAGTATAATATGTGTCTTAAGACAAATATTCTTCCACTCGGGAAAGAACATCCTCTGAGACACAAATTCTGTATTTAAAATATATTGTTTTTTGATGCCTCATCCACCTGGCTGATGATGGAGTTGAAATAACACTTGTGCACAAGCTTTTGATATAAAAATATTTTCTTTTTTTATTACTATTTTTCCCCTTTGGAAGAAATAGAACAAAATTAAAAATTCATCAGTTCACCTTGAGGGGAAGTATGTTTTATCTTGGGCTTTTTAAAATGGGTTGCATGACATGGAAATGATCTTAGATTTTGTAGAAGCTTTGTTTTGTTTTGTTTTGTTTTATTTTCTCTGTCTGTTTTCCCTATTTCCATTGCCTCCCATCTTTCACCTGAATCAACTCTTCTTTCTCTTTGATAACCAAACTTCCTTTTAACTGCTAACTTTGTCTCTGCAGTTAAGTGAAATAAGCATAACAGCCCATGATGACTCAAAAATAATGAACTCATAAATGAGCTACCTCTGGAAAAATAAATATATATGTAAATAATGGTAGGATGATCCCATATATGTACACAGGAATGACTTGCTTCCAGATTGTTACACATTTGTCCAAACACACTGATTGCTTTCAGTATCTGAAAAGTTGTGAGAGTCCAAATTTCTCCATGTTTGAAAACTGAAAGCTTCCTCTTTGCTGAATTCTCAGGTGTCCAGGAAAGACCATTTTATACCCTTTATACATGTTAATACCTGAGAGGGTCTTGCTTTAGGAATTACTAGAAATGGAACAGTTTTAATTTTCTCCCTGTGCTGCTCATTTCACAAATTGCAGATGAAGGTATTTGTCTTAGGCAGGTATCTCTTGGGTCTCAGTACCCATTCATGAAAACTAGGGTCTGGTCTCAATCTCCTGTGGCACCCTTCTGCCCTTTTGCCTGGTTTCCTTCCAAAGGATACTGGGCTGCAGAAGAATGTCACGTGCTTGGTGGTGAGCGGTGATTTCAAATGCATCTTTTGAAATCTAGGCATGAATGTTCGCAATGCAGTGACGAAGGAGGGAAGCTGCACAGGGAGAGAGTCTGTGCTTTATGAAGAGGAGAACAAAGTCATAGCCTGGTTCTGGTTTCTGTCTAAATCTGTATCACCAAAAAATGGCACAGATAAAAAACACAGCCTTCTTCCATTTCCCCAGGGAAGACCTGAACCAGTCATCAAGATATTTATCACTATCAAGTGAGGGAAAGGCAGGTTTTGTATCCTGGCTTACACCTGTCACCTGGACCTGACAGTCCTCACTCTCAGTGGAACATTGCATTCCCAGGAATGCAGCAGGAGATGAAGCTGCATGCTCTGGCCTAATTCTGAATAGACAGTATGCATTGTAAAACCACATTGCCATCTTTTTTTGCCTTGGGTGCAGTGCACACCCACTGCCTCAGTTGTAGAGACTGCTCAAATGCAGGCTAAAGGGTTTTATGTTCTTAGTGCTCTGTTGCCTGAATATCTCAAGATCTTGATCATAAGCAGTGTTGTAACAAAAAATCTATTTGTATTCAATAACTACAATTCTATCAAGAGACAATACCCTGACTCCAGGTGTCTGTAGTAACAAACGGAAAAAAGTTACAAGATAAAAGTCTCAGCAGACTTAGGATATGACTAGTTGCAAGTAGCTCAGTTGTTGGTCATGACTAAAATATGGGGCTTGCTCTTAAAATCTTCTTTCGCAATTAAAACAAGATGCTTTTAAATTTGAAAAATCTTTTAAATCCATCTGCATATACATCTGTTGGCCTACTTGAGTATTTACCTCCCTACCTACCAAGCACCCTGCCTATCACTCAAACACATTATGTTTCAGAAGCCGCCCTTTGTTAAGAAGGGGACAAAAATGAGTGCTGTGTGATGTTCTGTCTCTTGGTTCACAGAGGTCTAATCTGGCATAGATTCAGAACTGAATAGCAAAAAATGAGCCAGTGAAATCAGAGTGGCTTTGGTTGAATAACAGAATAAGGAAAGATTCAACAAAGCTGGCTATGCAACCGAAATGTACATCAGCTTGTAACACTTGATACTTCTCAACAGGAAGAGCTCTGCTACAGTTATGGGTAGAGCTATACTTGAGAGGCTTGAATATCCTCTTGAATGCATGAATACATCAATCAGATTGTGCAGTTTACAAAAAAGGACAAGCCTGAATATTATGTTTCATGAAGGTGAGACAGCTTTAATGTCATGACTCTCACTGCAAGGTGTCTAGAAAGCAGTGCTTGGGAAAAAGTGCAACTGAAGAAGTGTATAAGCTCTAGATAGCTTTTGGTATGTTGCTGCCCACCAGCATACAAAGTTGCAGGAATGGCCTATTCTTTACTGAGAGCAACGACTGAGCAAGCAAAGCATAGATGGATTTCAGCAAAGAGTACTCCTGTCTAAAGTTCTTCCAGACTGAGAGAGGTTCAAGTTAGGAAATGAGACAGTAGAAAATGAAAAAAAAGAAAATGACACAAAGTAAACAGCAAAGAAAAGGTGCAGCAGTGACAAAGAAACAATTATGGTCTGTGTATTTTATAGCCACAGTGAGTAGGAGTGTTTCTCCCATCACACTGGCATGAAAGCAAGAGCATCTCATGCCAGGGGAGTAGCAGATGGAGCAGCTATATTTCATATGAGAACTTGTGTTCTGGGACTGTCAAGCTGCTGTGGGAGCTGCTCAAAATTTGTGTGTCAGCATTGCTGCAGCCCATGACTTATATCCCAAGGACAAAAAAATCATTTGGGGTTTCATTATTTACAGAAATACAGGTTGTCCTTTATTCTGTGCAAGTTGTTTTACTGCCTTCTTTGGCCCATGTTTAAGTACATTCTGGAAGAGTTTTGACTAATCTCTGACACGTGTGAGTTACGTTCACATCCCTCTCCAGAATAAATTATGTGTGTGATACGGAAATCAGTTTCCTGTTACATATAAAATGTTGTTAAGGAAAAATTCCCCTTACATGACAAGGGGGATGTGGGATATTATGGAGCAGGTCATGAGAGCTGGGGACTTTTGGAGATGTCCAGCTGTTATGGTGCAACATTTCAGTCTAACTGGGAAGTGTCTATCACATTTGTAACAGGACAGCTTTTTGGACAAACAGAAGTGGCAGACACACTTACCCCCAAACACCTCTTCCATGTGGCAAACTATGGTCTGTGAGAACTCCTGAACCTGGATGCTGAGTGATTGATGTAGGGATTTATATCTGGACACAGAGGAAGGGTGTTATGGCCACAGCCTCTCATAGTGCTGTCTCCTCCACTTCCAGCTGAAGCTGGAGCTTCACTGTAGACATCTGGTCTCTTTTCAGCTAGAGACTGAACTTACCCAAGCAATGGGACACACTGACTGCATGATAGGCCACATGTGATGTAGATGGCAAACCACTGCTTGCCTACTGACTAATTTTGGTTAAGAACTGAATCCACATCATACAGGATCTCCTAACATTCTATACAGTGCAGGCTGGAGGCACAGACTCCACTTGTACACAATGCAGAGTTGCAACTTTTGCAGGAATTTAGACATACAGAATCTTACTCCTGCTGAGCTTTGCATATTTCAGTGTTTGAAATGTCCAGGGAAAGAAAAATAGAATAAAATCCTCTTCAAGCTGGCAAGAATGCAAACAAAAAGCTTTAAACCAAAAAATGTTGACTAAAATACTGTCTGGCTTTTAAGCCTAAATATCTCATGGAAAATTAGCAGCTTCATTAAGAAACTACAGGGCTACCTACAGCACAGGTCAATTAGCAGCTTCAACCTATCTGTCAGTTTGGTGAAGAGCAATTTTCACATCCAGTTCTTTGATAGATTATCAAATTACTTTTTCAAAGGAGGAATTTATGCATAATGATAACAGCAAGTCCAATGACATGAGCACAATTTATCAATGACTTTTTTTTCTTCTTGTAGAGGAGAGTCTCAAAAGCCTACACATCTCCTGCAACCATTTCAGTTGAAAATTTAAAGCAGCTTGAAAATCCTACCATCATCTTTCTGTGCTTCAGTTCAGCAGGAAGAAAGATGAAAAGTTATTAAAAAGTTAAAATATCCTAGCAATCAGGAAGCTATTCTGTTTATTTAGCTCATTTTTAGTATAAATATTTAGAAGAGAAATGTAGAGAGAACAGGATGAGATAAAATTCCCCATACAGCCTAAAAAAATTAAGTGCAAATAGTCAATGACAAAATAGCAGAGTAATGACCAAGAAAAAACTTCTACAAAAGAATACAAAAAGCCTGGGCTGGATGTGATCATATTTCAGCCTTGGACACATGCTGTATTCTTAGAATACAGGAAGCTCCTCATCATGCCAGCTTTCAAACAAAGGCAACAGAAAAACTTTAAAAACTGAAATACATTCTATTTAACAATACAAAACACTCAAAGAAGAAAAGACAGAAATATCTCAAGCTCACATTTGGCTAAAATTCCCTTTTCAACAAAAATGCCTAAATTTCAAAGATCAGTTGAATTCATTTAAAGAAAAGCATTGATCTGGAGAATGATTTTGTATTACTCTCATAACATGAATTCTATGAAAAATAATTGTGCTTCATGGCCCACTAGAGCTAGTAATGTAATTCAGGCCAGAAATTTGCAAATATATTATACATTAACATGAGAAAAATGAGATACTAGAACCAATTATGAAAGCTGCAGATTTTTTAAGGTTGACAAACTGAATAACACTAATGTCATTTATCTATATGTTTCATATAGATCTTTTAAATATTTAAAGAACACAATAATTCTAAGAAGTACTGTTTATAAATGCATGATTAAAAGAGCCCTGAGCAGGTGAGTTCCTTATTCTCGTTAGCCATGCACGTGGGACTGGTTAAAAAGAGGGCTCTAGGGAGTGTGGAGAACAGGATCAGGCAAACAGGGTGTGGCACGGCTCAGAGGGCATGGCACGACAATTTGCACAGTAGTTTGCACAGGCAGGGTTACAGGTTTCCTCCTGCTAGTGGGGTTTTAGTTTGTTGTTGGTTGTGTTTCTGTTGGTTAGTTGATTTGGGGTTTTTTGTTAGTGGTGGTTTTTATGTGATCAAAAACTGCAGGGAGTGAAAGTGTATGTGGCCAAATAGAACCCCCCAAAAATGATGTCTCTGTACAGACCCGTTCCTGCTCAGAGTGTTTGAACCTATCAGTGGGACCAAGGGGCGTTGCAGAAGAAGCCTGCCTGTGGTGTGAACAGATGAACGATCTCCTTTAGCTGGGGGCCGAGCTTATGGAGGAAGTTGAAAGACTAAGGATAGTGAAAGGGAAATAGATTGGTGGAGCTCTGCCTTTCCAGCCTTGAGGGAGGCCCACCAGGAGTCCGAAGGCTCCCATGCCTCCCACTGTCAGGCCATAGGAGGACACCTGCTGGATGAAGGGGAGTGGAAATGGGTCCCTATTCAGGGAGGTAATAAAAATTCCTCCCAACCCCCCCATACCTATTCAGCTGCCACTTCAGAATGGGTATGAGACCCTGGATCTAGAGGGTCAGCCAGATGATCTGGAAGAAAATTATTTGCTCAGTGAGGCGCCCAGTTACACTTTGTCTGTCAGACGGATCACCACTTCTAACATTAAAAAGAAAGAAGGGTAGTTGTGGTGGGTGACTCCCTTCTAGGCAAACAGAGGGCCCTATATGTCGACTGGACCCATCCCACAGACAGGTCTGCTGCCCCCCGGGGGCCTGGTTATGGGATATTACTGAGAGATTCCTGGGCTGATTCAGCCCTCTGGTTATTACCCACTGCTGATACTCCAGGCTGGCAGTGATGAGATTGGAAAGAGGAGTGTCAGGGCAATTAAAAGGGACTTTAAGGCACTGGGAAAAGTGGTTGATAGGGCAGGAGCACAGGCTTCTGCTCAGTCCCTTAGGTGGCAGAGAAAAACAATGAAAGGAATAGTAGAGCCCATATGGCCAAGTGGCTCAAGGGTTGGTGTCATCAGCAGAATTTTGGGTTCTTTGATCATGGGGCAACTTTCATGGCATCTGGCCTGCTGGAACCGGATGGGATCCATCTTTCTGTTAAAGGCAGATGGATTTTAGCTCATGAACTGGCAGAACTCCTTGAAAGGACACAGAAGCTGTGCCAAGGGAAATATAGGTTGGGTATTAGGAAAAAGGTTTTTACTGAGAAAGCGATAAAGGACTGGAATTTTCTGCCTGGGGAGGTGGTGGGGTCACAATCCTTGTATGTGCTCAAGAAGATTGGATGTGGCACTTTTTGCCACAGTTTAGTTGAGATGTTAGGGCATGGATTGGACTCAATGATCTTGAAGGTCTCTTCCAACCTACTGATTCTGTGTAAATGAACTCATATTCACATCTGAGCATGAAATGACAAATGACTGACATACGGTAAGGTCCATTTTATTTATTCTGATCACCGAAATAGTATGAAAACTCTTCCTTGATTTTTTTTCTTAGGAAAAATTCCATTTAAACTAGCAGTGATGTTCAATAAAGATGAATTTTCCTCCAGGAAAGCAACTTAGGAAGTAATCTTAAATTGGTCCACTTTTACTCTGTGAAATTTAGATTAAGGCTTGTAAGAAAATAGTTTAAACAGCTATTGAAACAAAACAAAAAGAAGATTTTAATTTCAGTCTGGCCCCACAACAAAATTATTATTGATATTTTCATCCTATTTACCTTGTTGGATACTGCTTTTTATTGTAACATTAAGACTTAGCTGTCGGTATCTCTCCAACCTTTTAACCATCTGAGATGTTCACAAAAATCCATCAGGGCAGTCCTTCCATATGAAAAGATTCTTAGTTGTTTGATACTTTAACAGAAGTCTAGGGGCAAAAAAAGCCTCCCTAACATATTAAGGGTAGGCTTGTACCTTTGGCAACCTGTACAATGGGAATAAAGCCATAGACAGTCAGGGGCTGATGACAGTGTGAAGTAGAAACAGTAACCACTGTACTGAGGGTGTGACTCCTCTTGAGACAGAGCCAAGGGGCAGGCTCTGTACAACAAGCCACTTCAGATCCAAACTGCTGCACTTGCTTTTTCTGCTTACTTCTCCATTTATCAAAAACTTAGACATCCTTTTATATCCTATATGTACTAGTTTATGCATACATTCTATATTCAACGCAGAGTGTTTTAAAAAACAATCTACCATATTTGGAAAGTGAAATAATTGCATTGAGATTGATTCTCTTTAATGTCATACTTCTGCAATCTTACCAAAATGTTAATAACAACGAGGAAAATGTCTGGAAACCAGGATGGCTGGATTGTATGGCTGTCCTCTGTGTATGGTACATATTTTGAATTGTCCGCACTATTTTCAGAGATTTTCATTTAGAAGGCTGTATAGACTTGAATCTTTGCGTATTCCCCTCTCAAGAACAGATCTTGTAGAGCTCATTTTGGGTTTTCCTGTTTTAGACCTCTGATGGTCTGGGTAGTTTTTTAAAGCTTTGTTCTGAAATTATGCAGGAAAATACTGTTCCACATCCCTTGGATATTAATGCTGTTGACAGGACAGCATTTCAGAGGCAGAAATGAATTAAAATTCAGTGATCTAATTTATATGAGTTTGGTGTTTTGTTGTTGAACTTCAGTAGCAGATGCATTTGTGATGTAAAGTTAAAATACATTTCCATTTATTCCTCTCACAATTGATCTAGAAGTGCCAGTCCATTTTCTTCCATAATCTCTCTGGCTTTGTCTTTGAAGTTACAGCTCTGTTACAGAACTAATGTAATTTATTCATGTGTAGCATAATATTTAAAAGAAATTACTGTTTGGAATGGAGAAAATAGGTTCTGAGAAATTGTCTTGAACAGGCTCATTTGAGAGGTTACATAATTGATATTTACTATTATTGTCGGCACTTTCTTTAATTTTTCATATTAAATTTAATCAACAAATGAATAAATAAAATTAAATTAAAGCAAACTAAAATATAAATAGATCCACTACCTGGCAGCTCTTGTCAAAAGGTAATAATAAAGTATGTTCTCAGTTTAAATATTTATTCAAGGAGATATTCTGAGACAGCAAGTGTTCTTAAAAAAGGTCAATTTACAGCACATTTTTTCCACACATAATGAGGTTCCTAGAGCTTAAATAATTTCATGAATTCATTTATTTTGACATCTCAAGAAAACAATTTATAATGAAGAGATGCCCAAACAAATCCACCTACGATGAGCTGAAGTAAGTGTTAGCCTGCATTTGATTGAAGAGATAGGAGAATCTTTTCCTACATAAAAAGTAATTTCTTTTCATAAATATTCTTTGTGTGCAAGGAAAAGTGCAACTACTTGGTTTAAGACCAGCACATGTTGCAACCCAGTTGAAATAGCAAAACTTCTTCTGATTTCAGTAAGAAAGAATCTATTTGAAGGCCTTCCAGTGATGTAAGATGGCTAAAATTATTTAGTCACTTAACAAAAAGGGGAATTTGCATATAGTGTCTCATCAAGGCATGATACATTAATTTCCATGTAACTATATTAAATCCTTGAAGTAGCTAAGTGAGAGCATATGTTCTTGCATATACTAGAAAAACCTGAAAACTGTGAAAATTAAAAATTACATTACAGTCCAGAAATTACTCTCCTGCAGGTCTTTCTGTGTTATGGGTTGTGCTATGTTTTGTGTTGATCTTGTTTTTTATAAAAACATATAAAAATTGTAAGAAACTTTTCAGTACACAACAAGCCACCACCAGTGATCTTTCCTGACGTTTTGAGATAATAAAAATCAGCATCTAGTCAGGAATAAAATCCAGAGAAGGTTCTTTATTACCACTGTATGGTGAGTTGACCCTAGCCCAACAACCTGAAATGGATGGGAAAATAGTCACATGTCGTTGTCTGTACCAAAGTTGGGGCATCACAAGGGACTTTGTGGGGTGCAATTGGTTTTGGAAGACAGAGCAGGTGGATGCTGCCTTTCTGCTCCTTCTCAGCTCATGGGAAGGGGAAGATAAATAAAAAGATTTTACTCGCAGAGATGTGGCTTGTCCTGCTGGAACAAGAGGCCATTTTACCCAGGAGAAATCTCTTAAATAGGTAAGAGATGGAAGGAAGGGATTACTAATGATAAATTAAGAAAGAAAACACCCATCTAATTGAGTGCACAATGACTTGCAGGGATATGGAGACATGAAATATGTAAGATTAGCAGAAAATTTACCTTCTCAGGGAAAAAACCCCACACCGTTAAGCCACAGTACTAAAACGTCGGGAAATTTTCTATTCTCAAAATAAAAGTAAAATGTAACATTTTAGGAAAGACAGAGAGAGTAGATAGGCAGAATGATGTTATGGGGAGCCTTCAACACGCCCTTAGTTATTAGTAATATGGGGCATATGGGACATTGAGCATTCACAGATCACTTATGGTTCAGTAACAAAACCAGTGGAATGTTCTGTAAGATACAAACCAGAGCAAGCTACTCAACAAGCACTTCTCAGTCGTATATGAGAAAGAAATCATGTTATTAATGTCATCCGTCCAGGAAACCTTCCATGAAGGATTTGTGTGGGGCACCATTACTCTCCCATGATGTTTGAAAATGGAAATGACAAAGGAAGGAGAAAAAGTGCTTCTGCTAAACTGTAGGGGCTTTGAGACACTGGTAAACAATAATGCGGACAGGGAAGCTACACAACAAAAGCTCTCTTAATAGATGGGGTATGCCAACAGAATATACTGTACCCTAGAAAGCAAAGGCTCTGCAAGGAATTAAAACTCACAGCAGGAGAAACAACCTAATTAATGTCTCTGAGTGACATGTGTTAGTGAAAAAGCACTGTTTGGACCCCATAATCCATGAAGTACAAGTAATTTTATCCCTGTGTGAAACACAGGTGAGGCTAATACTGAAATACAGCATGCAATTTTGGTGGCTGCATTTATAGTGGGGTTTAGAAGTCTCAAGAGAGCTCCGATGATAACCACAGTACTTATTCTATTTTCTGGAGAAAAACATCTTGCTGTTAAGAGCTTAATGCTTAAATCTGGTTAGCTTATTAAAAGGGAAAATTGAGGAGTGATTTGATTACAGAGTATAATATCTTCACAAGGAGAAAACAGGGGGTAGTACATAGCCTTTTATTTAGTGAGAAAGGTGTAAGAAAATCTAAGAAATTGAATCAGATAAATTCTAATAGGAAATAAAGTACTAAACACAGTAACACTACAAAAGATTATTTCCTAAAGTAAACTGCTTAGAAAATCCATCATCTTCTAAACTCTCCTCATCCTTAAATCAAAGCAGCACAATTTGCTTTGAAGATGTACTATCAAAAGACAAAACTATTGGATCCAGTAGAAGTAGACTAGTATGTGGTATGTGATGCAGGTGATCAGCCTAGCTGACGGAGGCTTACACTACTGCTTGTTGGAAATCCTTTGAATTCAGCAAATCATCACTTTCTAAGCCCCTCAGTTTACATCAGCTCATTAGGTACTGAAAGAACTTTAACAGGTAACTGGCAGTGAGTAGGTTCCATCCACACACAACCCATGAGTGGCGTCCCATCCCTCACCCAGCTCTTGAGGAAGCCATTCCTTAGAGCTGCAGAAGTGCAGTCCTTGGACAACTCTTCAAATTGCTTCCTGTCCTTAGAGAAAAATAAGGTGTGGGATAGCACTGTAAAAGAATGTGATTACACACTCTCCTGCACTGCAATATCTTGCCATGCAAATGCTTTCTGCAGTGAAGAGCAGGAGGAATCAGCCCCTCTAGACTGCAGGGTCTTGCATGTGTGCTAAGAGACCAGGCTGGGTTGACAGGCAAACCTTGCAAAAGAGGATGAAAATGTCAGAGGAATAAAGATGAAAGCAAAACCAAATGTGAACATGAATAAAAGCACTATGTGAAAACAGAGAAGGGAGTCAGAATTCACGTAGCTGAAAGTGAGGAGCTAAGACTGATGCATATGGAAAATGGGCCATTTCCAAGTTGAGCATCTTAACTGAAGCCACAATGCCTAATGAAATTCTGAAATTCAGGGTTGGAAAAGTGGCAGGAAAATTGATAATCTGTACTAAAAGAGTCCACAGGACTAGATATTAAAAGACAATGTCAGTGGGTGATAAAATTGTGATTTAAATGTGTGGAAACATAATTTTACACAGAAATGCTAGACTTATGAATTGCTAAATACTGCGAATGAGAGCACAATTCTACACAAGGATAAAAAAGAAAGGGAAATGCTTCATAAATATATTCTATACATTCAGAATAGCCTCATTATTAGTGGAACAGTGAGTGCTGGAAGATAGGGGTTCATCCATAGAGTCAGAAAAATGAAGTTAGCAATTAGATTGCTATTGCCATTATTCCTATTGTTGCAGTTGTTACATGAGCAATAGCTCTGCTATTAAATCTCTGAGCACGGAGGAAAGTTCTCAGCAGTGAGTAGTCAAGGAGGGCTGAATGTTGCATTCTGCCTGCTTCATTTTATATTTAGATTCACCGCAAGTTTATAGGGCAAAAGGATCATTCCATAAAAAGCCTGAAGCAAAGAGGAAATGAAAATGGAAAACCAGGTGCTGTGGAGACCTCTCCCGCCTTCTAAAACATCAGTGAGCAGTTAAAAAGAATTCTTGTGAGGCAATAAAAAAAGTAAATAGTACCCATATACAGGAAAAGTTCGCCCTGCTTATAAAAGCTAGGATGGCTGCCCTTCCTAATGCACAGACAGCTTCTGTGTTCAATTTCCACTTCTCAGTCAGTTTTTCCCCTCTGTTCCACAGATCACTTTACTTTTTGGTCCAAACTGCAAGGCACACTTCAGACATTTTGGCCAAGATGTCAGTAATTTTGTTTGTGAAGTTGCTTGCAGAGGCAAGGGGCTTGTACTCTCTGCAGAACTCTTCAGTGCATGACTATAAGGCTTCACTATTTTGTAGAGTTAAACTCCTAAAGCTGTCAGCCATCACAATGCAGCTGTTAGAACAAAACACTAGAGGCACTTGGAAATCTGTAAAGAATCAGCATTGGTGAATCATTATCTATGGTATTTGAGGAACTGAAACACCTGAAAATGTGACATGAATCATATTTCTCTTTGTCACCACCATGACTCATTGTTTCCCACTTGAAATAAGATGTTCTTTAACTTTATTTCTTTTATAAATATGGCACATGGGAAATATCCCTCAGGTAACTGGGATGATTTTTTTCCTGAAAAGAGGTGATCATACCTATGTAAGGAAAACTCACACAGTGGTAAAAAAAAAGTTACAAGGTCAAGATTCTTATAAGTATCAAGTTGCATATTAATTTTTAAACATAACTTAAAGCACAAGTGTGTACAGCCTCACCTCAGGGGATGAGATACATGTGGCTTCAGAAATGATAAATAACAGGTGTGGAAATTCTCCTAAAAGCTTGTTGACAGCTCTGAAGAAACCACCTGCTCCCAGAAGCCAAGGAGCTGACTGTCACACAAACAATTTACGAAAGTTATACTGAAACTCCCTTTAGACATTAAAAGAGAGGGCAAAAGAGCACATTTGAAGACATCCAAGAGCTCTGGGATAGGAATACTGATGAGGGATGAAATATGTTGGGGATTCACCTAGAGATAACCACTGGAGGTAGAAATAGGGATCTGGATGCTCTGCAAAGCCCATCTTTCTCAGTTTCTCCTTAGAACAGTCTCCCTGGCTTGCATCCCAGTGACACCGTGCCATGCTCCTCTCATTTCCTCTGCACACGCATTTTCTTTCCATGACTTCTTGTGAAAGGTGAGATTTATTGGGGAAAGAATTCAAGCAGAAACCTCAAGATAAAAAACATCTCAGAGTCCTATAGGTTACCATGTCCTCTGATAAATTTACTTTCTAAAATATTTCTTTTTCAGCTTCAAAAGCTTTTCTCAGATATTTTCTCCAATGACCACTCTAAAGGCTTCTTCTCCCTCTTTGTATTTACACTTCTCTTTGGTTTCCAGACAGGACTATTTGAACACAGTATTTTTTCATTAAGCTCTGCTGTCCATTCCTAGATAGTGTTTTCATTGGTATCTTGCCCTCCTTTCAATTTTCTCAAACTGAAAGCACCTTTCTCTTTCACACTCTTGTCTTTGATTTATAACATAATACTTTGGTATTTTCTCTTTAGGAGAGGTGTTTGCTGTTAGCTAGGTCCCATATTACTTATTGGAGGACATTATATCCCCAGAGGCCAAACAGAGCAGCACCAATTTATCTAGCATTTTTTTTTCCCCAGAAACAAAATGAAGTCTGAAATCTCTCCCAACAGCTATAAGAAACATTTTCTTTCTCGGAAGTCATCTCATCCATTAAGGGTAAATTTAATTTAGCAATAGAAAGAAGTGTCATGTAAATAGAATTAGCAGTGAGCTAATAACCTAATAAAGCATTTCTCAAAGCTTGTGTCCTGATTAACAACACTGCTGTACCAGGGTTGTATTATGAACTAAAAGCTGGCACCAAGTGATATGTTGTTAGTTTGTTACTCAAGACCAAGGAACTCAGGGCAGGGGGAATGGTGCCAGTGGTCTTATTTTTCTAGCAAGGATGAGAGTCACTTGGTGTGTGGAGGCTGTTCCAGTACAAACACACATTACACAACTGTTCTTGAGATTGCTGCTGAGGAAGTCAGTAAGTGCTCCCCAGAACATGGCCATAAACCCCACACCCTACTACATGCATCCTACTACACCAGCAGGGAGGAGAGCAGCTCTGGATGCCCTCAGGACGCTTCAATTTTATTAGGACAGATTGGAGAGGCATTTAACTCAGATTACATAACATGGGGCTTTGGGTTTTTTTTTTTGCAGGGCAGGAGGCTCCACTACTCACAGAACTCCCTATTTTAATCTTTTTTTTCAATGGTGTTATTCCATGTTATTTGATTATGTTATCATTCCATGCTGTGGACATCATAGCTCTATATCTATTAGGAAATGTTTTTAAAAGTTCATTAAAAATGAAAAAGTGTAATAGAAATAGAAAACAAGAGAATCCTCTTGAATCCCAGCTTACAAGATCTTTTAGTTAAATTTCAATGTTTCAATGACAAGATGTGCACAATCCTTAAATGATGGGAGGTAGAACTTTTTCAGAAATCCTCATCTCCTTTGGGATGTTTGTTTATACATGTCTTTGAATGAACTTTTGGAAGATAATTTAACCTGACAGCCCTGTGTCAGATAAATTTGTAACATGAGCATTAGATGAAAGTATGTATAAACCTAGTTTGATAAAGAGAATACATAATTCGTATCGCCTTGCATTGCAAATGATGGGCTATTTCTTGCACCTTAATTGCACAGTGACTACAAATAAACACTGAAATGACAAATTTCTGATATTTTAACAAGTTCAGTGTACCATTAGGAAGATATACAAAGTGTATAGATAATTTTTTTTGGAAATAAATCTTAGAAATGTGGTAGCAAATTAATTTAAAAGTGTGTCAGCTGCACAAAGACTAAAAAATTGATCAGAGAGGCTAAAACTAAAAGTCTGAATGCTCATTACCAGCTCAGATCTGCATATGGCAGACCAGAAGTTGTTATTGTTAAAACTCAGAAAGTTTGTGAAATAGGTTTTCTGCCCCTATTTTAGGCTTTCACAATAGAAGTGATGATATTATTATCCTCCCTCTGCAATTTAAATTTCATTTTTACTCATTTACTAAAACTGCTCTAACATTATCTCAACCTCTGCTGACATTTATGTCTTCTGAAAATAAAAGAACATGAAAATAGACTTCTCTTCATCGGCAAGTAAGCACAATCTGACTATTTATGTGGAAGGTTGAGTTAAATAAGCCCCAGGAGGACCTGAAATGTAGCTTAGTTTCTTCCACAAGCCATCTGCTGTCCCTATTTCTACAGAAAAGAAAACAGACTTCACCTTATGGCTGCTTTGCAAAGAACTGCAGGCAATGAAACGCTGAGTCACAGTGGAAAGGGTTGGGTCATGCAGCCTGAACTAACTCCTGCCAAATGCAACCTGAAAGTTGGGAGTAAGGAAGAAAGTTTCCTTTTGGACAAATGGTTTCATAATTTTTCACAACAAGATTTTTCTACACATTTTTTTCTCTCCAGAATCCCGTATCTGATCCACAAGTGATGCTATGTTAGGGGCAAGCAAAGCCAGAGATTCCTGGTAATTGAGAGATATGGATCTGAGAATGATTTTTGCCTTCTTTTGGTGTTATCTTTTCCTGTGGGTGATGGAGGCAATAAGATGGCTCAACTCATAAACAGAGCTTAAAACTAGATTTAGCAGAGGAAGAGGATGGAATTCTAAGCACTCTAGATAAACCAAGGCTGCTGAGGTATTAGGAAGCAACAGGGAAACACCTGGGAATTGCCTCAAGAGTATTAGGAAGAATTCTAAAAAGAGGAGTCTCACTATTCCTTCAACTGTTAGTTAGCAACTCCACAATTTCAGTTGTCCAAGGATAAAGTTTGACACATGATGGATGAGATAGAGTGCTTCATAAAGAACTGAAGTGTTTATTTCTTATTCAAGTCAAAGATTTTACCTCTTTTTTCCCTCTAGTGTCAGTTGCTCTAGTCACCTTTTCATGTTGTTATTTCTAGACTGATGCCTGGGAAGCTGTCAATGTTCACATGTTTCAACATTATTTCAGAAAAAATATCAGCAAGAAATGTTTAGATGCAGAACAAGATTTTGGCAACTTTCTGATATGCCTTGCTTTTCCTATGTATATATGAAAGACTTTTTGCTGGAAAACAAGAGGCCTTGTGTTGGTCTATCTTTCCTCCATATATTAGAATTGATTTTACTAGCATCACATGGAGATTTTGACATTCTATTTTAGCAGATTTTCCTGTTCTGCACCACAGTTTGAGAATAGACTTTCATTTTCCCCTTTTCTCCTAGCTTCACAACTTGCTGTGAACATCAGAAACTAATGATTCTTCTAACTGTGAGTGGGCAGTGTATAATGACAGAATTAAAATTTATTCATTTGCAATGCAGAAGATCCATGCAGTACCTGGCACAAATGAGCTCAAAACAGGGTGCTCTTGATTATTTATCCTTTAAATAAACCCTTATTAAAATAAATCACGGTAATTGTAGTTCAAGAATCAGCATAAGTTCTTTCTAACCATGTCGAGTTACCTCATCTTCAGAATGACTGAGAGTAAAGTGAGAGTAGTCTCAGCACTAGTTTCCTTGGCAAACATGTGAGATCTCAAACATGTGAGATCCTTACCATAAGGGCAGTGAGACAACAGAACAGGTGGCCCAGAAAAGTTTTGAAGGCCCAGCTTTTGCAAGTATTCAAGACCAGAGTAACCTAGTCTAGTGGATGGTGTTCCTGCCCACGGGAGGGTCAGAAGTGTGCCCTGGCGGCCAGGAGGGCCAGCCCTGTCCTGGGCTGCATCAGTCACAGCACTGCCAGCCAGGCAAGGGAAGTGACTCTCCTGCTCTCCTCTGCACTGGAGCAGTCTCACCTTGAGTGCTGTGTGAAGTTTTGAGCTTTGCAATATTAGAAGGCTGTAAAGCTATTCTCTAATAGCTTTACAAATCTATAGTGTCCAAAGGAGGGCTACAAAAATGGTGAAGAGCCTTGAAGGGAAACCTTATGAGGAATGGCTGAAGTCACTTGGTCTGTTCAGCCTGGAGGAGATGGGGAGACTTCATTGCAGTCTACAACCTCCTCATGAGGGGAAACAGAGGGGCAGGCACTGATCCCTTCTCTCTAGTGACCAGAACTCAAGGGAAAGGCCTGCAGCTGTGTCAGGGTAGGTTTTAGATCAGATACTCAGAAAAGATTTTTCACTCAGAGGGAAGTTGGGCACTGGAACAGGAACAGGTTGAGCACTGCCCAAGAAGAGTTTGGGCAACACTCTCAGGCACATGCTGTGACTCTGGAGGATATCCTTCGCAGGGCCAGGAGATGGAGGTCCATGATTCTTGCGAGTGCATTCCAACTCAGGATATTCTGTCATTCTATGATTCTAACAAGATGATCTTGCAAACCCCTTCAAACCCAGACCATTCTATGCTGACATTGCTCATTACCCTGCCAAAAGTGAATTCAATGGGTGGTTGAGATGATCTCCTTATCATCATTACAATGTGCAGCAGCTAAATGAAGTCCACAGCATCACTTCAGGTAAAATAAGGCATGGTTCTGGAGATCTTCCTTCCAGCCTGAACCTTTACCACCTGCAGAATGAAACATCATCTACAGCCAGCTCTGCATGGGTACAGAGAACCGCAGTAACCACACAGGGGTAAGGAAGATGCTAAATACAAAATGGTGAAACAGCTTCACCTTATTCAGAAAGTTTGCCTTTTTTTTTCTTAGAGAACAAGGCATATGTGATATATCTCTGCCCATATACCTCAGCCAGTTACTTTCCCTTCCTAATTTCCTCTCACACTTATTAGAGGGCTTTCAAGCAATAGAGGCAATATTTTGTGAGATGGGAACAGTCAGGCAGGTCGCATTGCAACTTCTGCAATCATGAGTAAAAGAAGAATAATCCAGGATTTGAGCCCAACATGGTCTTATATATCTTGTCCCAGCAGACAAGTCACCAAAACTTTGCCTCTGTTTAAAATGGACATAATGATACTTCATAGCTGCTATTGTAAAACTTCAATATGTTGTCTGAGCACACTAAAAATATGCATGATCCAATCACATGTATGTTACATTTTAGGTAAAGTAGCTGTAACAATCCTTAGAAAAAAACCTCAGAACATGTTGGTGGCAGAGAAGGAAACTGAGGCATAAATTGTTCTGAGCAGGAAGGGTTTCTTGTCTGTCCTGCACTGTATTCCTTTTTTTAGTTAATTTTAAGGACATTTGCAGTGTCATACAATGTCTCCATCTTTTCTCACTGTCTCTACAAACTTTAATATCCTGGCCTGAGGGTATAGCCCTTGATGAAACCAGAAACCTTAGGGAGCTAGTTGAAAACAGACTAAACAGTGAAATAAGTTTCCCAAGCACACATATCCTTTTATTTAGTCACAAAAAGTTCACTTTTAATAGATTCCCTGAATGCACATATAACCCTCCCTTCATTTAAGCTGGACATACAAGCCCATAATTTGATTTGCTTAGCTAACATTTGTAACCTTCATTCCCTGTGGTTTGCTATGGGACAGGCTATAGAACAAGACCTCCTGGCCAGGGGAGGGATGAGTTCTGGTAACTGAAGGAAGGAACTGGATAAGCAATATGCTGCCTCCAGGGAAAAAAGAGAGATGGGAACCTTCCTGGTCCACCTCTCAAAAGGGAACAAAGTATACCATCCTTATTACAGTTGGTTTCCTGAGTCAAGCTCTTGCAATAAAGCTGAAAGATTAACCCTCCCACCACCTGTCTGCTGAGAAACTGCTCTGAAGTGTAAATTATGTTCTACCCAGCTCCAGTGCACAGTTATACCATGTTATGTTAATCATTCAGGGAGAGGACTAGAATCCAGCTTTCCTGAGCTTCAGGTGATGCCTCTAATTCATAAATCAAAAATTGCTCTTTCTTCTGTAGTGAATTTTTTTTCTCATTACATGTGAGCAGAGTGCTGAGAGTGCTCCTGAGGACACAGACACATCCTGGGGTTTAAGACTGTTGCCAGGGGATGGAGCATGGACTGCTGGTGTTCTATGAAAGAGGAGTAGTTATCCTAAAGGTAGGCAAACACCGTCTCCTTCCCTTTTGGAGTGATGGGAAATCTTCTCTCTCTTTGAAACAAAAAGTAGATCTAAGCCTTTAGTTTGGGTCTGAGGTCTAAGCAGTGAACCCTTAGTGGTGGTAAGTACGTCCCTATCTCAGGATGAAGTACAGAGATTTATAGGAAGGAATTCCTTTGGTTTGTGCAGCTTTAGGTCCCATCTCTGTCACTCTGTTATTTGCTGTGTACCTCACAGGAGGCATTCACATTTGACTCTGAGTCAAATGCTAAAGGTGCTTTTATGGTCTCCTCCATGTTAAATGCAAATACTCCAGCTCTTAAGTTGACCAGTTAGGGAGTTTCTTCCCCTTTGCAGAAGAGCTCCCCCATCTGTGGTGGACATATACATCCATTTACAGATCCCATATGGAAGGTTTTGTCCTCATACATATCAGCAAGCACACTATGGGTATCCCACAGGATGTATGTCAGTGTTTCTGATAGCAGCATTAAGTCCAAAGGGCCTTACATAATTTTCCTTGCTATTGGGAAAGCATGAAATTTAAATGAAATCACATATGTGCACACAAGAATGCAGAGCCAGCAATCATTCATGCATTGGAGAGTGGAGGTTGTCCTCATTTCC
Organism: Sylvia atricapilla; assembly: GCF_009819655.1. Taxonomy (NCBI): domain Eukaryota; kingdom Metazoa; phylum Chordata; class Aves; order Passeriformes; family Sylviidae; genus Sylvia; species Sylvia atricapilla. Next base: position 114,803,186 of record NC_089140.1, on the reverse strand, counting down.
TCCACACATGCCATTTCTTCCACACATGCCATTTCCAAACACAATTGCACATAGAGAAGTCCTTGCTGCAAAGAGCATGGCACACACTGAAGTAAGATAAATCAGAAGTTGTTAGATGATTTATTTTTCTCCTCCACTTACAATAGTGGTGAAACCTAAGTGATGCTCAGGTCCTTCAGGCACAACCCTAATACTGTTTTCAATTTCATTATCAGACAACAAAAGCATAACGATACCAAATCTTCCTGTCTATTGTATTTGCACTCCATTAATGCCTGAACATGCAGCAGTTTCAGTCTAGTAAAAGAGACGCTGCCTGAGAAATTTTTAGTCTAAATAAGCAAAGATGGAGGAGCTATTTCAAGAGACCTTGCTGAGGGATTAAGGGATGTCAGACTTTCTGGCAGGAAGCCTGTGGGAGGTCAGGGAACTGAACCGAGGGCTGCAAACCCTCAGCAGCATCAGTCTCCAAATTGCTCTTTACCTGGCAGCTGCCTGCCAGAGAGACATGGTGGCTGCTAAATGAAAAGCAGATGGAGTTAAGTTTAGTTAAAGTAGACAGTCATAACAACAAAGAGCTCTCATCTAATCACCCAGCGGTAGTAGGGCTGAAAATGCAATCAAGTTGTTTTCTATAAATCATTTTCACAAGATAAGAGGCCTGGCTATACAGCATGGCTCACTAAGTATTTACACTGTAAACTTTCCTGCCCTCAGCACCACCCCTTTGCTCTGAATTATTGCTTTAATGAATTTAATCATGAAATGTAACAGTTGGATAATAAGAACCCTGTAAACTTCCCCCTCCTTTCCTTTTAAATTAAATTATATACTGGTAGTAAAAACATGATTATTTGAAGGTAGCGTTTATGGGAATTCTTGCCCTCTGAGGAGGGTGGTGAGGAAAAAAAAAAAGAATTAAAGTTTTTACTTACAAGAGAAAACAGCTTGTGGAAATAATTACACAACTTGTGAGCCCTGCACAGCATCTGTATTTAACAACTTTATACTCAAGCCTTTAGAAACAGGCAAGTAGTCTGTCCTTCAGACAGCTGAATATATAAAGTGTCTCAGTTATTGTACCTTTTTACTCATGTATTGCCAAGATAAAGTGATTGAATCTTCTGATGAGGAGGGGGAGGACGCTGATAATGTCTGTTGTAATGAAGAACAATAATGGGCATAAAAGCTGATTAACTCCACAGGTCAGTGCACAGCAACAGCAGAGAGGCAGTTGGAGGCAAATTCAATCGTGTTCTCTTGGAGCCTGCAGCGTGCTCTGAACCTCCTCATTAGGTGGGTTCACAGTCCTCCAAATGGGATGGGAGAGTGGAGGAACAGAGCTTTGCTGCTTCTGCTGCATCACAGCCTGTTTCAGGCATTCAGACAGCCCTTCTAGTTTCCTCTGATTGGGGTTTTTTAAGATTTTCAAGATTAATATGTTTTGGTTTACAGTCCATGTTCCCTTTCACTTCTTTCACAAGGTTCTTACGGGCTGGCCACACCCACAACTTTTCCTGCAAACCCAAACCCTCACACTGAAGGCAATTGAAAAGAATGATTCACTGAAATATTAAATAAATTCCTGTCCTCTCAGGTCACTGCCATGACCCCTGGAGGATTTAAAGTAAATAGAGGAGTTGCATGACAGTGCATTTTTTTACTTACTTTGTTTAAAATTATGCATTGTATTTTTGGAAAGACAAAGCACTCTCCCTTATTTTGAGTTCTTGCATTTCAGTTATGCTGGAAAATGGTGATATTTGCCAGGCTGGCCTGTTTCCTGCTGCCTACATCTTTCTGTCAATGTTTGAATGACTACAGGGACGGACATGTCCCAGAGCTGCCTTCGAGCTCAGGTTCTATCAGAAGACAGAAACAGGACTGGTACTTGTATGAGCTCTCTCAGATGAGTTTTTATTTCTAGCACATACACTAATTTTAATGGTACAGCTTGCTGCCTGGAATCCTTCAAGTGTTGTCTGCAGAAGCAAAACAGCAAAAGAAAGTGAGCTATTTTAACACTGTATTTGCTGATTTATGTGCTTGCCTCATTTGGTATCTAGCATCCTGAGCCTGTTTAAATAGTTAATTTGACAATAATATCTAAAAAGTCTTTGTTAAACTCATTAAAAAAAACCCTTTGCAATAGTGAAATTCAGCCATTCAATAATGAATACAGCCTTTTTTGGTGCAGTAGTTTCTATTTTCCTCTCTTACAATTTGAAATCTAACAACGCTGCAGCAAACAAACAGCAGATGGGATTGTAATAAGGCTTTTAAAATAATGAATCTTCACAGTTCTGCACTAAGACTCAGTCTCTGCCCTCGGACACCATCTAGGGTGCTGGTAATGCCACCAAAAAATTAGGCAGATTGCTGTTTTTCTCTCACACAAGTGGAATACTGTCAGTACAGTGTGCAGGAGTGTGCTGATGTTGCACATCAAGGGCAGGCGTTTGAGAGGGGGAGAAAAAGAAGTTTCATGAAGACATCAGCACAGTGCTGGGCCAGAGCTGTAAATCCTGAGGACTGGGTTTATGAGCTGTGGGGCTCCGTGCTGTGTTACACACTCCCAAGGCTCTGGGGCAGCCCATGGAGGGGCCTGAGAGAGGTCTCAAGTTCGCTTTGAGCCCAGAAAGAGTGAGCCTGCCTCTGTCCAAAATCTAATGAGTCTCTGTCATCCCGCCAAGACGAAAGGAAGGAAATGTTAATAGATGCATCAAAGTCCAGTTCACACAAGCATCCCCCTGGGATATCAGACCAGCTGTGAGAAACACTTCAATCAGTCATGCTCCCTCCTCACAGGGCTTCTTGTAGATTTTATCCCAGGGAGGTTTCCTATGAAAGGGGTATTGTTCAAGCCAGCCAAAGCCAGGGTCTTCTCCCCAGTCCTCCAGGCTCATAGTAACAGGGTCAGTCTCCCACAGGAGGTCTCTGAGTGATCTCCTGGATCTTGCCTCCTTGAGTGCTTCTGTGTTTTAACTTCCCAGCTGCCTGAACCTTAGCAGCACAGAGGACCCATGCCTGGGCACCCAGGAGCCCTTGGAACACACGATCAGGCCCCCTCATGCCTGCACCACCAGGGATGAGCCCCCAGTGGGGTCTGTCACCAGCTCTGTGGGGCTGCCGTCCCAGGACCAGAAAATTGTCTGAATAAACGCGGGAAACAACAAACTGGCCAAGGTCACTTTGCAGGTTTGCAGACACACCTGCCTTGCCCTAGGGGGAATTTAAACAATTACACTCAACCAAGCAAACTGGGTTGCTCAGCTAAAAATTCTCTGTGACCGTGTTAAGGTTGGCAGCTAAAACAGAGGGGATGCATCTTCCTGTATTATTAGAAGTAACAGACTACTTTGGATTTTTTTTTAATTTACTTTTACTATTTCCTTTGCAAATTGCTAGGCACTTCTAAACACAAACCAGTTTTTGCCCTTTCAACTTTCCTCACATTACAGCCCAGCTAACTCCATTAGCAAATAAAGTAAATAGCCAGAGCACTCATGAAAGTCTAAATTCCCTGAAGGTAATAACTGTATAAAACACATGGGAGTTGTTATTTCAAGGCAAGGAAATGGAAAGCTTTTAGTTTATCATTAAGCCAGCTCAGTATTTTGGTAGGCCTTGGCACTACTTATTAACAATTTATAAAGTCAAACTGGGGTGAATCTACGTAAGTGATACATATTTTTGTAGTGAGAAGCTGGACTTGTGCTATTTGTCCTGAACTCCATGTAAACAGTGCTTAATAAGCTCTGACACGGCTTTTCCTATTAAACAGCTTGCCTGTGTAAAGTGAACTCAAGTCACTGCAAGTTCCTGCAAGAATTACCCTTCAATGCAGTACTGATGTCAGGAAGCATCTTTCCAGGCTGCCACTAGTTCAAAATTCAATATTTAGAAACAATACCAGTATGAGGAGCCTTTGAGCTCTCAAGGAAGGATTAGAAGATGTTATATCCTTGTGCAGAAAGGGGCAGAGATGAATGAGTAAGAATGAAAAACACCCCACAAAATAGAACAAGAGAAGACGCTGTCACAAATGTGATCCCATGGGAACCTAAGTCCAGAAGCCTATGTTGCAAGGACATGCAGGTTCCATCTTTTGCCTGACATATTTTCTAGGTCTAGCCTGACTTTTGTGGTCCCATCTTTTCGTCCTTTTAGTCTTTATTCCTCTGAATGCTCTTTCCTTTTATCAATTCTAATGTTGCAATGGTTAGATCAAGCCTATATTAGTTCTTTCAAGGTATTTGCAATGCTCAGCAAAAGTGAGAAAATGTAGAAATAAAAACTCAGGTATTAACTTTTGTCACCAGTTAGTAAGATGGGTGCTGTCATTTAGAAAAGCCCTGCTCACGAGAGGCCCAACTGAGGCCCCATTCACTCTGTTGTATACTTCTCCCACCTCAGGGAAAGGCACTGGACAGACACCCAGGTGCGATTTTTCTTCTGATATTCCTGCAGGGCTCACTTGCTTTCTATAGGCAGCCACAAACTGACTCGCATTGCCCAAAAATCCACCAGTTTGCAAGTACTGACAACACCAACTTTCACCAGTGTAGATCATTACGGTAATGTTATTTAAGGTATAGACTGGCATTTTAGCTCACTCTTTTCTACTCACAAAACTCCTCTGATGGTCTAAGGGCATCCTAGCTCTCTGATAATTTGGGCATTCACCCATTTGTGGTATCATGCAGCATCAGAAGGTCTGGGCTTAATTCTGTGGGCAGCATTCATCAGTTTTCTCGTCTGCAATGCATGCTGCTGAGACCAGTCATTCTCCAGAAAATGCGGGGCAGAATTAACTTTTTGCAAAACCTTTTTGGTGTGTGTGTGTTGTCAGTTTGCTGAAGCTCACATCCTGGTTTGGAAGGAACCAGAGCCCTGGGAATGGATGTGTTGATAGTGGGCCTGAGAGACAATACGTAAAGTTATTGTGGGATTACCTACAGATTGAACTGAAAAAAAGGTAAATCAGCAACCCCAAATCTTCCTGTTTCAGATTACTTAATTCCTTATGCTTACCACTTGTTCAAGCCTGACATGACAATTATCAACAGCAGTCAATGGAATATGCTCTCTGTTAATTTTGACACAGCCTGTTAGGAAGCACACTCTTCATATATGAGAAAAAAGTAATAATTTAGTATCTTTTCTGTGGCAACATTTCTGCAGTAATCCTTTTCAGAAACAAACATGGAAGTGGGATAAGTAGAGAGAGGAAAAACCCCAACCCTAATTGTTCTTCCCTTCCCATTGGGTGGCAGAAAGGCAGGAATTCTCACTATACATATCTTTACATGTAATACAAAACTTCTCTTTCTACTAGAAATCTCTATTTGAAAAATCTATTTTTACAAATGAGTTGCAAGTTTGAATTGCAGCTAGAATAAAAAGAATTTAATATTGAAGGTTCATCACATCACTCATTGCCCATTTCTCTCTGATGACTGCCCAAGGAACCAGGATGATTCATTCTGATGTAGAGCTATGCACTGTAACTCCCAGGCTTTCCCCCTCCCAGTGAAATGGATAAGATTGGACTGAATTCCCTGAAAGCAGATTGTCTTCTCCTGTTCTCTGTTACTGACTGAACCAAGGCTGTCCCACCAGGACCTTCTGCTCACACTGAGTATTGGTGTAGTTTTGTTGATTTTTCTCTCTTTTTAAGAATCCAATTTGTAAAGTTAGTCTCAGTTTGCTTGTTAGCAGGATTATTTATGTTTTTATCAATACCTTCTATCAGACTATACTCTCCTAAGGGAACAGAAATATAATTTCTTTTCCAATCTGCTGTGCAAAACAGACTTTTCCCTTTCCTATACTTATTCAAGGTCAGGTCTAGATCCAGACATCTGTTTTCAACATCATATTTTGTATGCTGCTTCTCAGATTACACCCTGTGGCAGCAAGAGTTGGTGAACATAAACACTTCACAGAGTATTTAAAAGAATCAGTTGCATCTTTCTTTCATGTTGCTACAGCCAAGTTCCAGAAATCTGTCCATTTCCAACCTTAAGACCAGAAACCGCTATCTGGAAACATTTGAAATATGGGTTACTTTGGCACTTTGCTTTTACTGCAAATGTTTTCCTGATAAAATATCGCAGACTTTCCATGAATGCACACAAATGAATGAGCTCTAAGCTTTCTTTAGTTGAGGGGCTCTATTATCATGATGGCTTAATGGTTTTACATCTTTGGACTAATAAACAGGTAATTTAGTGTTCACAGGTGATAAATAGCTACAGCTCTGTGTCTGATTGTGTTGTCAGCCACTATGACATGCATACTTTTGGGTACACAGGTATGGCACACAAGGCCATCACCTTCCTCTTCGCTACCCCTCTACTAGTGAACACAAGACTGACTAACTAAACCATATTAATACTGAATTCTTTACAGTGCTTTAGGGGTAATACTTTGGTGCTGTAAACCCCATCAGAAAGAATACTAAGCCTCACGTTAAAAGCCTGAAAATGATCTTAATTTGGATAAATAATTCATCCCAAATTTGACTTCATTTCTTCGTTACACAAATGATACCATTTTCTCTTGACCTGTAGTCTTCTCTCCTGGCCTTCAGAGCAGCCACCTGCAGTTCTGCCTCCAGCCTGCCTCTCTGCTCTGTGGGGCTGGGCATGATCCCCTAACTGTGGCCCTTCTGGAGCAGACTACTGTACACTGTCCTGCACTCATTTGGCATTCATGCACCTCAATTCTCCTGCTGTGAGGTCACATCTCATCACATCATGATATTTCTATGCATAAAGGACAAGGTAATGCTTCTGAGGTATGTTGCACAAAAGAGGCAAAAAATACAAGCCTCAGTGCGGTTTAGCAACACAAATATCCTATAGAGCTTTTATCAGGACTTAGAAACCCTGCAAGGCAGACTCTGACTTACAGTCCCCCTTTCCCATCCTGACATTTCCAGCTGGGTCACAGCAGTCATGAAATAATTATGAAGGGCAGAAGGCTGCAAGAATTGATCTATATTTACATGAGATTCTGTTGCAGAAGAGGAGGTTTTTCAGATTAAAAATCAACCGTACTCGGAGTGAAACAAAATCATTTATCATTTAACCCTGGGATTAATAGAGGGGAAGAAAGTTCATAATTATTATTTAATTCTAAGTTCTTAGTTCTAAGCTAAGAAAAATACATACTAATATTGAAATTTATTTTCTCCTCTGCTACATCATCAACCAACTGACTACCATTTTTTGACGTGCCTATTTTGATGTCAAATCTTTTTCATCCTGTCCTATAATATCATTAACAAGAATTTAACCAGAAAACCCCACTTGCTACACCATATGCATTAATATATTATCCATACTCTCTACATACAATAATACATAATATAGACATTACATGCAATAATAATTGAGTGGCCTTCAGGGTTTATAAAAATGCCAACTTCCATGTCATTATTGGCAGCAGTATTTTTCTATAAAAAGTTATGATGTTACCTATTTGGTCCTGGGAAGGAAAAAGGAAGGGAGGAGAAGTGGACATTCAACAGCTTTTTTGGGCAGAGTCTTTAGCTGTCAGTCATATAAGACATCATCACTTTTGGGACCGTGAAGACATGGAAATATCCTCTCTGTGGTGCTTGTGGGTGTTTGTGCAGATGTCTGACTGCTCTGTTCTGCTTCAGTCTCAGGTAGATACCTTTCACACCCTCCACTAATCAATACTAATCACAAATGCCAGATGCACAGATTACACAGCAGGAAGGGCACTTTCATCAGTGCTGGCTGAAGTGGCACACATCGCTGGTGTCTCTGGAAATCAGGCTGCTCAACACCCGACACTTCCCCTGAGCACAGTCAAACCCTGTGACTTGCTGCAGTAGCTGCCATTGGTGTTTCAGGCTTCTTGCCAGCACCAAAGGAGTGACCTGGCTTCCCAGAAGCTTTCCGAGCTTTTGCAGAGCAAGTGTCCCCCAATAGTATCTGGTGCTGCTCAGATATGCCATTGACAGGGATACAAACAGGTATAATGGCATTTTTGGAACAGGTCTCTGCTTCCATAAATGAGGTGCAGAAGAGCCCTCTGCAAACAGGATGTTTGAATTTCCTAAACCTTCAACCTGACCTGTGTATAACCTCTCTGTGTGACATCTCCTCTCAAAGAATTACCAGCACCTTAAAACAATAAATATAATTTATGAACATATTTGAGACCAGAATTCATAAAGTTCATCCAAAGCTCTTTCAACCTTCAGCTTTTAATTTTTACCAATTTTGCAAGACACTTATATTCTGCACATTCTGCAGAAAGATAAGAATATTTTGTTACGTGGTGTAATTTAGAGGATCATTGTTCAACAGACCTACACTTCCATAATTGTGAGGGTCCAGAATTTCTTGTTTAAAGGTTTAATAACTTCATTTACTATGACGCTCAAATTTTACAGTGCACATTATATGCAACTTCGAAGCACTGCATAAAATATTTATACCATGCCTAGATGTGGCAGCTACATTTGCGATTACATTTTTATTCCTGTTAATTATAAATCAAACATGCAGTGGTGATTGCTTTTTTTGTTCCCATGGCAAGAATATTTGCAATAAAGCTATCTTTGTGCAGAGTCCTTCTGGCAGCTCACTAGCACATCAAACTCCAAATTATGAAGAAAATTCCTATATAAAATGCACAAGATATTATTCTGTGGAAGTTTTCAAGGTCTCCTTCAGGCCTACCACTTGACTTTGGCTTTGCATAAATATTAAAGCTCCATCTCAGTGGTGTTCGTGACAGATAATGGCATCATAAGTCTTTATCAGTACTCTTCTGGATCATCCAGTTTTCCTCCTAGAGGCTGCCTGCAGCTCAGTCATCAACAATATTGCCTGTGCTCATGCAGAGATACACTGACACAGGCAGCAAACTTTTGGGTGAAGGTTGTGATGGTATTCCACAGAAAACTGACCTGCTTGCTTTGCTAAATAGAGTAGGAACTGTGGAAGCCTCACGCAGAATAGTAATCCTGACTCTCACTCTGCCAGCCCTGACAGTTCAAACCCAGCCATTCCACCTCTTCCTCTAAGTATCTGAGGGCCATTTAGCCTTGTTAACACATATAAATCATTTTGTTTTGCTACCCTACGAATTAGGAGTGGTACACTTGTGTAACTTTACAGCCTGTTCTCCAGTTATGACTGATTCAACCTAACAGAACTGCAAACTGCTCTATAAATTATAGAGAATGACATCTGTGGCAATGCTGGTGTACTCGTTATAAGTAAGTCAGCTGAATTCTTCTGCACTGGCTTCAGTCCTATTTCTCCTTGCTCTAACTGCACATTCTCCATCTTCACACATGTACAGCTGCAGAAGAAATTGCTGTCAGACTTCTTTTTTTAATAAACTTGTACAAATGGACCACCCTCTAGTCACTGGTGCTGAATAGCAAGTACATAATTAATGTAGCAGGGCTAAAAGTCTTGACAGTACACGTATGTAGGACTGGATGTCATAATTTTAATAGCACACACTGTTTTATACATCATTAACACTTCAGCTGAAATCCTCATGTCTTAGAGGCCAGCTTAAAATTATGTCCTTTGTGAGGTTGAATGCCCTATTATTTAAGGACATAATTCTATTATAAAATAAACTCCTAAGCTGAATTTTTAATGAGAATTTGCATTTAATTACATGAATTTTGTTCCTAACTGGAATTTTTTAGTAACTCATTTAATTACTGATAGATATCTCTTTTCTTTCTTTTTTCCCCAGCAGCAAATTTGACAAACATATCGATTAAAAAAATTCAATTAATGATTTTTACATACAAATCATTCATCAGCAATTCATTATAGGTGTTTGCTACTTCAAAATCAAGATAGCAGTTGCTTTGATTAGAAACACAAGCTTCTGTACCATAAAATGTTTCTGAGCCTTGATAGGATAAGCCACATTCCTAATACCATGTCTCATAAACAGACAGTAAATAAAAAGCTCATTAGCACTGAAGTGAGACCTTAATGGGTTTTGTCTCCCCAAATACTATTTTGGTGTTACTGTAGGCAAGAGAAAGGGCAGTAAATAGGTGCCTGGTACAGGGATACTTCTTTCTGTATTCAAATATATTCACAAAGATGAAATTCCATCCTTAATCCTTTTAAGGCTAAAGACAAAAGGTCTTGCAGAGCAGACATCATCACTAACAAAAACCCAACAAACCCCCAACTCCAGCTAACATTGATACAGTGAGAACTATTTGGACAATCCAAAGAGCAGTCTCTAGTGAAGCCAGCTCATGATGTAACTACAGTCTCCCCCCATCCTTTATAGTTTTAGGCTGAGATTTCTGGAGTCCTAAATAACCTTGCAAATGGGAAAAGCAGACGTACTGCAAGCATTTCCCTGAAATTCTCTAATGCAAATCAATGATCAAGGCTGTGCTGCTTTTCAGCTTGTTTTAGGAATGGGTTTTAGTCAAGCTCTGAAATAGGATGTATTGACAAAATTCATTGAACCAACTTTGTTCTTCTCAGTGTCTGAAATAATGAGTCAGTGTTGGACTGCAGATTTATGAGCAAGTAGCTGTTAGGCAGGTATGGTTACAACAGAGTGTAAGCATTTATTCCTATAGAGAAAAAAAATCCCCAAACTCAACAACAAACAGTCTGTATAAAAAGAAAGGAAAGAATAAATAACCATGAATTAAAATTCATCTCCCAGAGGGAGTTATCTCTTCAGACTTCCCTTTAAAAGCAAGATGTGTGATAATGTTTGATCATCAATAAAGGCAATAAAATGCAGCAAAACTCAACAGAGCTGTGAGTCCTCAATCCCAAGTTCAATATTAAAGATTTATTTTCATCCAGAAGTCTAGCTGTTACTTCTTGATTTGCTAAGTCAATATTTTTACAGACAAAACTACTCAGGGAAAAAAAAAAAAAAGAGATGAATGGAAAACTCATGCTTGAAAGGTTATTTTGAACTGTCAAATCAAGGAAACTTGCAGGTGAGGCAATCCCATCTATCTGTGCAAAGAGTGCACCCACATAATCTCTGGGATGCAATCAGAATGGAAAGGGTCCAGGAGGACCCCAGGCTACAACCTATGCTTGTTCTTGTCCCACGTTGCCAAGTTTTAATTAGGTCTCCCTACCTAGACAGGCTGGGTCACAGAACTCCAAGACCTCCTCAAGATTTTCCCATTCCCCTTCCTGACCCTGCTTATGCTGAGCAGCGCCATGGCCCAGGAGAACATCTTAATAAAGTGGATTTTACAGGGTAAAGGGGTACAGAACTGTTTTAGAGAGAGAGAAAAAAAAGTTAGCATCATCCAGGAGGTGTTTGCAAGCTGCTGTGCTGTTGCTCAGTGTGGGCAGAGCTCACCTCCAGAAAGTGTAAAACTGTTGTCTCCAGTGAGGTCAGAGTTGTGCAGTTAAGTACAGCAATTAATCAAGAATGTATTCTGTACCTGGGAAACAAAAAAGACCATGAAAACTGAACTCACTGCTGTTAAAAAGAATCCTTTTACTCCTAGTATGGAATTGTCTTTTCATTTATTTCAGTTGCGATTGTCTGCAGCTATGCTGTCAAAAGGTCAGAATAATGACAACAGCATGGGGCTTTATCCTTGCTCATGTTCCCAGGTACTGCCTTTGCCTCTCTGCCACATTTATGATGCTGAGAAAAGGTGAAACTCTTCTTACACAGCTGAGGGAAGAGTGTTAGCTACAGAAAACCAGGTATTTTGCAGAGTGGAGGCATATTATCTTGGGGATTAAATGCTTGAAGGGAAACTTGTACCCAGGTGTCTGGGTAGGTAGAGAAATGACAGTCACAGTTGTGCTGGGCTCCAAGTGCATGTCATTCTAAGAAAACAGGTGTGAGTATTGTGACAGTTGCAGCACTGGAAAGCAAGGAAGGAAGTCTTACATTCAGGGTGACAAATGGAACTTCTGCTTTCCCTTGTAGAGCAGAAAGTCTGTTCTTATGACAATCAATTCCTGGATTTTTAAATAATAACTATATTATAGAAGAGAACAAAAAAGTCTCTTCAATGATTAAGAAATTAACATTTAAAGTATTGAGGGAAATAATAGAAGAATAGATTTCTTAAGTCAGTTTTGGTGGCAATTATTCTGGTGGGAAAAGGAGGTGGATTCTCAGCCTTCAGAGAAGCTCTGCTTGGGATTTCAGTGTGACTGTTCCTGTCCTCCTCAATGAACAGCAAGAGACGTGGTTCCAACAAGGTCCTCCAAAGAATGGCAAGCAGGCTTTGCTTTTAATTGCAAATTCATACATTTAAGTTTCTGCTTTTAGGAAGATCCACAATCAAAAACTTTGTGCTATCTGTAAAAGGGTAAGTCGCCTAAAGGAGGCTAATGTTAGTGAAGAGAAGACTCAGCAGCACAATTCTGAGCTATGCCCCTGCCTTGCCCTCACCCCAAGCCTCCATGGGTGTTTTCCACAGGAAGCTCTAGGGCACAATGGCCATTTGCAGCACAGAAGGACAACGCAGAGTCCAAGCAGAGAAGGGTTTGAAGACTGATCTGCTAAGACTTGAATAAAAGGACAACTGAAAACAACCACCATAATAACCCCAAACTAAGTCAAAAAGGTCTCTTGACCTTGTAAGACGTGAGGTATGGGTAAGGAGATAAAGGCAGATCTCACTGGTGCTTACCATCTACCAATTTCTTTGCCAACAGGATAATTTTGCCAGAAAGTCTTTAATTTATCATGAGTGTAAAGTGCTGGATCATATTCCTTTCATGGGGACATTTTGCTCTCCCCAGCTCTGGCTGTCAGTCACATTTTGGGAAAGTTATTTCTTCTAACTCCCTTTGAGAAAGCTAAAGCCCTAGCAACAGCCATTAAAGCAATGTGTGTCAGCACTTGAGAAAGAGAGGACACATGTGAGCTCTTCGGCTCATATTTAGGAATCACTTCAGCCTCCAAAAGCCTCTTGTTATCCTACCCAGTGAGTCTGACCTCCTGCCACCCCAGCCTGCACATCGTGTCCTTTCCTCAGCACGTCCATCCTCCTTTACATAAACCCAGGATCTGCAGTGCCAGTGCTCTGCTGCACCAGGGGAATGTACAGCCAAAGCTGCTCATCTCTGCAGCCCCCCACGCACCTCTTGGAGTCTGCATTCCAGACCCACTGAAAAGGAGGCTAAAAGATAAAACAATGCCTGTGAGCACAGGCAGCACACAGAGGCTGGTGTCATTTGTACGACTGTAAACACAGGAGTCTATTTTTCACACATTGCACAGAACAAATGCCTGAAAGGCAATGAAAACAAACACCTCCAAATAGCATTTTTGTTCTGTGTGGAAACATCTCCTTTGCAGCTATTTTGATATATGAAACCATCAGCAATGAACTTTTTTTTTCTTTTCTTTTTTTTTTCTTTTTTTTTTTTTTTTACACAGAAAGAGCTTTTCAGGTTAATGTGGTTTTGTCCTCAAACTAAAAAAAAAAAAAAAAAGGAGCCAGAGACCTCCTGATACTTTTCCCCAGCACAGTATTCAATGTTTATCAATAAATCAAAATTAGTTGCCCCATGATTTTGCCACTTCCATTATTTCACCTCAGAGAAAAACACCCCCTAGATTTTTCTGCAGCACTCTGTTTTCCTACGGTATTGATGAATCAGACAGCAGTGATGAAGACTGGACAGAGGATAAACTGGAATGCCTGTCCTTACAATGACCTTGACATTCCCATTAAAAGCAGTGGCCTGCTCTAATATGTGTCATATCATCATATTCTTTTCCGAGTTTTGCATCTGCTATGCATGCCTGTTCCTCCATGTATGAAGAAAGTTCATTTTCCACTGCAAAGTCAGAGTAGCAGACAGGGACATCAGAGCTTTGCAATGGAAAGGGAACTTTATTCATAGCTGATTGAATTATCCAAGTAAAACACCAAGTCAGGGTTTGGTTTTTGGCTGAAATCATCCAGCCAATACCATTTCTAGTGCCAGCCTATATGAAACAGAGGATCTTAGAGGGCAGCAGAAGACTGGCAATCTAGGGAAGAAATAATCTTGGCACCTTGTTACACAGAGGAATAACACCCTTTCTGGGAAAGGACTTCCTGATAAAGGTAATGGCCTAATTCAACTTGGCTTTATAAAGAGGCATTGCTGGAATGGCAGGTATTTGTCACTTTCTGTTTATTTACCCCAAGCAACAAGTTTCCTTGATGCTTATCCTGGATGAGCTTCCCTTTTGTAGCACGGTGCAAGTTATTAACACCCATAATCCTAACAAAGCACTTTCAAAATTACTCCAGACCTATTAATTTTTTAATGAAGAATGCACGGTATACAAGAAGATTTACAACATCAGAATTTGAAAGTTCTGGTCCAACCTATTCAAAGTTAAATGAAAAGAAATCCAAAAACAGGAGCAACTGGCTGGGCTATCTAATCCTCTACTGTCACTGTTTGCACTCAAGAATTGCTGTCCATCACATATTACTGGAATGTAAATTGTGCATCTGGAAAAGTAAATGAAATCTCAAAATATGTGAGTTTCCAAAAGATGCCATGAGAAAAATTGAAGGGAACTGATTAACTGCAGAAGTATCAAAATGCAAAGCTCTCCTCTAGTGAAAGAAAAATAATTCAGTTCTTTCCATCCTTTTCTACTCTGTGGCTTTAATAAACTCCAGGAAGCTGTTGGGGAGGGGGAACTATCCATGCACCCATACAGCTTCAAGCTTATCTTTCTGTGAAATAATGAATTGCTTTAAATCCATCCCCTACAGCATGACCCAGCTACCCAGTAACAAGGTAGGAGACTGAGTGGGTTTCCTGTGCTTGATTGCTTCTTAATCATATTCTGTGCACAAAATGCCTTCAGAAATCTATTTTTCTTTGTATTGTATTCTCTGTTCAGAATGAGAATTCATTCAGCACCAAATTAGTACCTGAGCAAGTCAGAGTCACAAAGCCCCCTGTATACAGCAGTGCAGACATAGAAAGCAAAGAAACCAGTCAACATATTTTTAATGTTAAGTTCCACATATGAATCTGGAACAAAAAGTCATTCATTATGTTGTTTCAGAGGAACAGGTAGAAACTTGACTTTTCAGGTTACTAATTCTTTGAAAAGATTTTAAAAAAAAATCCCAATTCACTACCTCATATATCCACTATTTGTTATGGTTATGGTTTTAGCTCTTAATCTGTGGCTTTTCCAAATGTATTTCAAGAAAAAATGTGAAGCATCAATCATCTGGCAGTTAACTATGGAAATCTTCCCCAAATTAAACACTTTATGTTAAGATAGATACCACTCAGTTACCACTTATCTGTGTAAATGTATGCAGGACAGCTGATTTAGGAGTGCTACTTTTCACACTATATCCATTCAAACAGTATTTCTTAGGTAATAGTGAGTGGCATTAATTTGCTTGAGAACTTGACTTCCCTCAAGATCATCATAAAAAGCATAATTTCTGTTGCAAAAGGCATAGAACACCATTAGCAGAGTTTTCTTTTGCCTTGCTAGTTGTAGTAAACTCACTGGTGTTCTACAGTTATTTTACTTTTGTTTCTATTTAATTCTTTTCTTTCTTTTCTCAAATTTCAATCAGGTTTGCCTTGCTTGCATTGAAGATGCTGATAATAGCTCATAGACTGAAGAAATTAAGAAATGCCTGACTCAAAGACAGTCTCCTGTCAGGCACACAAACTCCTCTCTAGACAGAGTACAGCCCATGCCAGGGTCACAACATGTGGGTTATATCACTGTTCCATGTCCACTTAGACAGAAAAATGGAAAGGTATGAACTGTGTCTGGCATTATAAAACCTGACTCTCAGAATGGTACATAAGTATATTCTTTAGTTCTGATTCTGGCCAAAAGTTATACACCAGAGAGAGAGAGAGAGAGTCACAACAGCCTGAGCTGTACGCTGAATCCTAGGAGTTTTCTCTGTAAAACCACTTCATCCCACTGCTTTTCCCAGCAGGAACCAAGAAGAAACAAGAGAAGACAGGTCACCTTTTGCCCCAGGGCTGCTGTTCTTCCTTTCTTATGACAAACACCTGAAAGCCTCCAGTGACCATCCTGACAGGGGCAGCACTTTGCTTTAACAACAAATCATGTCACTCTGCTTAAGGGAGCTCAAAAGATTAAGAAGGAATAAGAGTTGGAGAACAAAAAGGAGGAAAATGTTTTCAAGAGGGAAATAACCTGGCTGGGTGGAGAGGAGGGCAAGTGAGAAGTTGCTGAGATAATCCTGTACAGCTCTAGTTTGGAGGATATTTATGGGCATGGGAGGGACGCCTATGAAACAGATGTTTTACATGCTTGTATGTCTTAATAAACAGAATTCAGACAATTTCTGAGTGTCTTTTAGGTTTACAGGGCATTTTCTTTAACTTCTCTTTTTCCCATGAGACTATAAACAGCTTAAGGGAGTTTTAAAGTGAGTCAAGCAGGACTTAGATGTAGAGAAAATATGAAATTAACCTGAACAAAAGAAAATATTAGATTTTAGATGGAAGATAAAAGTGTCATAAAAATATATCTGTATGTGTGTGCGTGTGGTATATGTGTGTGTATCTATATGCACAGATATATATATATATGCACAACTGTATTTATTTCATAAGCCCTACGGTGAGTCTTGGAGGTTAACAACATTTTATTCTCATCCCAAAAAGCAGTCCAGGAATTGTAGATGTCATTTGCCCATCCTACTCAATATGAACTCAGTGATGGTATCTGTGTTATCAACTTAAAAGAGTAACATGTAGGATTAAAATAAACAACAACAGCAACAGAAGAAGAGTAAGATTAAAGGAAAAAAAAAAAAAAAAGAAACAGCCTAACCCATTGAATGATTATATTCTGGAAGGAATAAGGGAATAAGGAGTGGTAGTAAACTTACTGCAAGGAACATGCTTTACTATAACAATAACATTGTTACATTTTTATTCCTGTTAATTATAAATCAAACATGCAGTGGTGATTGCTCTTTTTGTTCCCTTGGCAAGAATATTTGCAATAAAGCTATCTTTGTGCAGAGTCCTTCTGACAGCTCACTGGCTAAATTTATTAATAATAAATTCAATATTTTGTAGCTTTAGATTTCTCATGTTAGCTTCTTTATTGTCCTAAGGAGTTCCTGCACATAATTGACCCATCTCAAGACATATCTTTGTGTCAGCTGTCTGATGTCATTCACTGAGATGACAAGGGCCAATTTAAACTTACAAGTTCTTGCCATTTCCCTTGTCTGGGGCCACCTTCTTCTGCCCAAATGCTGTGGTTTGTTGTCCCTTTGATTTTCTGGTTACAGTCCAGCTTCCCAAACACTCACTAGACACAATAAAACCAGGAGTTCAGGTAATTTCACATGGGGAGGAGGTAATCTTTGACATCAAGGCCAATATATATTTGTAACTGAAAGCCCTCAGTTGCCATAGAAAAAGCATGTTAAACATGTCAATTATTAACCAAAGTGCAACACTTGTGCTGAAACATTCCCTCCTCACACCACGCTTTGAAAACAAACATTACTGCATACAGTACAAAGTATTCAAGACATGCACTGATTCCTAGTTATTATAAATATGCAAAATTTGACAATCTAGTATGGCCAAGGATTCTGAAGGTCTTAAACTCTCTTACATATTCAACAGAGGCTTTTTTGCTAAGTTGCTGCATGAACTGGAACCCGGGCTTGGATTTTCTGCTTGTCATGTCCTCTCACTATGCTAGGCAGTTAAGTGGGCACTCTAGTCAGGAAGATTTCTGCATGGAGTTTCTGGAGTCTCTCTTGGACTGCAAATATCCACCAGCATTCAGTCTAGAAGGCTTTTTCTTTCTGGCCTTCTCTGCTCTACATCTGCCTTAAAAACCCTGTGGTGGAAAAGGCAAAGTGATTTGCAGAGCGAGTGAGTGCAGAGGGCTTAGTGGGGGCAGCTGGAGTGTGTGGGGCTTCAGCCAGTCAGCAGCTGTTCCCTGAGGGTTGTAAGGTGTTTGGGGCAGCCTTTAAAGCAGACCTCACAACATATGATGTTGTCTTGTGAGAAATTCATAATGTTGGATTTTAAAACCCCTGTTGTTCTTCATAGAATTTTCATAGTCTCAATAAATACATCTACTAATGCTGTTGCACCTTTATTTCATATATTAATACAAAAGCATAGCAAATTAATTTTTTTTATGAGATGAATCATCCTTTAGTCCTGAATTACGAACAAAAATATAATGACACTCTGGAACTTTGAGTTTTAATGAGACAATAAAAAATATTCAGGTTGCATTAGCCATTCCAACATTACAGCAATGAAAGCCAAACAACCTCCACTAACTTTTGTATAATGTACAACTTGTATATAATGTATCAGGTGATATGCAGCCAAAATACCTACAGAAGACCATTTTTAAAAGAATGCACACTCAGACAGAGCCCCTGTTGAACATTTTAGCAGTGCCACTCAGAAGAAACCAAAGGAATTCTGCCAAAACTCCCCAAAATTTTCCACTAGGTTTTCTGCAAGTTTGTATTTATCACTATCCTATCCACATTCAAATATTCTAAGAGCCCCTATGAAATAATGTCAAATCCATTGAAATCATATTGGGATCCTTTCTTACAAATCCTTGTTGATGAGGAGGAACAGCATAGGATCCTCTGGCCATCATGGCAATGGCATCAGTCTGGTTCTGTGGGACATGACTATTTGCTAAAGTTCACAGATTACTGACCTCAAAGTAGCATTCACAAGGGCAAAGCACTGGCTTCCAAGATTTGAAACAATAGACTTTCTAACTGTAAAATATTTTTCTGCAGAGAAAAGCTTTTAAGATCTGGGACTGAATGCAACCTGCTGTTGTTCTTGGAGAGGTGTATTATGGAGTAGAGGAGGAGAAAACTTTCCTGTTTGGAGGTAAAAGTCTATTCATCTGCAGCTGCACTTGCTCACAAAACTAGATTACCTGCCAATAAGATAAATTCATGGACTGGCATGCTGAGAGAAAAGGCAGTAGTGTAAAATCCAAGATAAAAGCATGATATTAAAAGCATGATGTTGTAAGGAAATTACTGCAAATAACACGGCTCTGAAATCTGCTGTGTTTGGAGAATGTCTCTTTGTAGCACAGCCACACTTTTATGCTGGAACTTGTGTCCACCCTTTCAAAGCTCCACAGCCAGGAGCCAGATGAAGAGATCTCAGCTTGGTGATGGGGCAAATGTCCTGCCTTCAGCTGAGATAGTTTTTTTCCTAGTAGTTGGTATAGTGTTGTGTTTTTTGATTCAGTATGAGAATAATATTGGTATCACATTGACAGTTTAAGCTGTTGCTAAATAGTGCTTATCCTAAGTAAAGAAGTTATTATTATTACTATTATTATTATTATTATTATTATTATTATTATTACCACCTTTATTGCAATTATTAAGCTGTTCTTGTCTCAAACCATAGATTTAACCTCTTTCTGATTCTTCTCCAGATCCCACTAGGGGGGTGAGTGGGGAGCTGAGCAAGCAGTTGTGAGGGGCTTAGTTCCTGCCTACAATTAAACCAAAATAATATAGATTAAAATTCTGGGGAAAGAGTCAGTAAAACAAGCTGGGGTATACAGGCTCCACTCAGGCAGCAGTAAACCCTATTTGCTCTTAAATCCCATGTAAAATAGTATTCTTTAAGGGACCTGAACTCCACAGCAGCTTCTGTCATGCTTTGGCATGTTCTCGGGTTAATGAGAGCCACACAACTCCACTCAACCACCCATTTAACTGAATTGCTTGATAATATATTAAAAATTATAAAAACACTGCACTGTTGTGAAGGTGGAGGAAGAGCAGATCCTTCAGTAAATGTTAATTTTCCCAAAGAAACTCTTTCTAGTGTCTCAAGGCAGGAAAGTTTACGACCCAGTATAGTAAAAACTGGCAGGAGGCATTTTATTTCATGTTTCCATCTGCCAGTTATATTTCATGAAATGGAAGATTGTCCTTTCACCCCATAAATTCACCTTTTTTACTGCAGAAATTTTACATTAAATACTAATAACTTTGTTTCAGGGGATCAACCAAAGGACATAACTGGCAATTAAAGAGCTCCAATTATATCATAATTTTCTGCATCAACTTGTTTCAACAGATTACTGAATTTCTATTGAAATGGTATTCTGAAGGGGCTTAGAAATATTTTAAGCATATGTTCCAGGGCTACAGTCCCAGCACTGAATACTAATACCCCAGTTTGAGATGTGTGCTCTCGTGTGTCACAGATATCATAGTTTCTGTTCATTTTCCATGAATTATTGAAATGAAGAATTATTTCCTGTTTTCTTTATCAAATCAACACTTTCTACTAGCAGACCTGGAAGGAATAAAATCCAGGAAATGTGCTGCAGTAGATAAGAATTGAAAGCAGTGTGTTGGGGATGGTACCTGTATTTACATATTTGTACTTTATTAAGTAATTGAAAGAGCTGCCCGTGTTGTATAATTCATGCATCATAAATAAACACAAACTAGATAACTGGATGCAAAGGCTCACACAGTAGCAACAATTCATACCTCCCCTGCAGTGACTGTCTGGGTAATTCTTCACTATGTCCTGCAAAATTCCCACTACCCAACCCTTTTGAGGATTGTTTCAGCTCAATGGGAAGTGCTATAAAAGGTCTTGTTATGGTCAAGAAGTAAAAACAAGAGGTATGAGAGTGCACACAAATTCAAAAGTTAAATTTAATCTTAGGAATTTGATTTGTGTACTGCACGTGTACTGCACGGAATAGCAGGAATATGAGGAAAAAAGTCGTGAATAATGTTGGTTTAATAACCAGAGTAAATCAGACTGTACACAGGTCTAGAGGCATTACATAGCTATTTAAAGGTGTTTGTGGTTTTACATCACCTGTCAGTGACTTAAAAAGGCAGCCCAAAGCTAAGAGTCTAGAGCACTATGTAGCCATGTAAATCAGTGTCATTCCCAGCTTAAGGCATGTTGAAGAACATGGATGTATCTGTACAAATTTATATAAAAAAATGAAGGACTGAAAGAGCTCAGAACAAGACCTTGCACTTTGCATGTTGCTCATGGAAGATGCCAAGAGGTGACAGCTGTTGATCAAGTTGTCCAATATTTCCTTGAGACTCCTGTGTGGTGTGATGAGCTTAGAAAAACCAGAGGTTTTGGATGGACAGGGACTTAAATCAGTCTGGAGCATTCCGTAGCTCTCTCCAATACGCACCACAGTTTTTGAGCTCTCCATACTATTAATACCTAGGCAAAAGAAATTAAAATATGCTTTCAATTAAAAAACCCAAGGAAAACAAAACCTTGCTTTTTCTTTTAACATGGATTTAATGCAAATTCTTTTTGATATTACATGTGAGCTGCCTATGATGGATTGCATATACTTAGAGAAAAATGATATTGAAAATATTCAAATCTTCAGTCAAAATTTCAGAAAGTATCAAACTGGTGAAAAGCCAAACTTAGAACCTGAAACTAAAGCATATTAAGGTGATAAAATCTTTTTCAACAACAGCTTTCCTTTCCAACAGTTGTCTTTGTTTCAGTTGTTTAGTTTAGATCAGTGCTATAGTTACATCATATGACATCCAGAAAAAAAGGGCAAAGACAATTAGTTTTCTTCTCCCAATCTATCAATGAGAACAAGACAGTGGAAGGTGAGATATACTAACTCTAAAATTCTGAAAGTTGTAGCAGCAGGGAAAAAAGGCATCCCCTCCCTAAACAGCAGTAAAATTTATTTAATAAGCAAAAATTATTTACTGCAAAACACAGTCTGAGATACAGAAAAAATGGATTTATCCCATATATTTATGGTACTTTCATCAATTACTTAGGTATACTTTCAGGAATTTTATTTATATCTATATATGTTTGCTAAGTTTATGGTCTTAGTGTCCAACAACTTTTAACTTTTCAATTTTTAACTTTTAACAATCATTTTCATATTGCAAAACTAAATAAGCCGTTTTTCTTTTTCAATGAGTATGAACAGCTAAATATCCCACATTACAATCTCATCCAGACAATCCAGATAAAATGAAAGTTGCATGTTGATGAGAGAGACCAATTTTTAAAAGTCTCTGGAACAAAGAAGGGTTTTTTTCAGGCTAGTCTACATCAGGATAAGAAAAATTCCTCTCAGACTTTCAGTTTTGTAGGCCTGACATACGGCACCTGTGCTCCCTTCATTTTTTCTACAGTCAGTATTTTTGAAAGCAGGTTTGTTTCAAATGCTCTCCATGTCCATTTGGTTCAATGGTTCAAATGTCTCAGTTTTCTCTTTTTCTAGAAATATAATTCCCATTTTTCTCACCCCTCATTTACAAAATCTGACTCACCATTTTGCATTCATTCATAACACAGCATGACAAAGAACTGCCAGCAGGAAACAAGGATTAAGGGCTTGACTTTTCTCAAGGTAGCTAAAAGTGAATAGTTTATTCTCTCACTCCAGAAAACACCAAATGTATGCTACATATTTTCCAAGGACACCAAAATATTTCATTTTGTATTTTAGAAAGCTATAAATATATTTTACTTTCCAAAACGAGAGGATGTTTCTTCTCCTAAAACCATCCTGGACTCTTGGTTAAGTCTATATTCAGATATTCAAAGAACTCTTTTAATTCTCCTTTTTGAAAAAGAAAACTTATTACAGAGTAAATATTTTTCCCAGTTTCTACATTTAAGTGAGAAGTCTGTTTAAGCACAGGAATCCATTCTAATACAACCTAGCAATTTGTGTTTCAGGGGCTATTTTTTGAATATTTTTATTACATTTGCATAAAGAAGCTGGGCCAACTTTACAGACCTTGGGGCTAAGAAAAGCAAAAATAAATATGACTAGTAGAGACAGAAAATGCTTCTCTGTGAAAAACTAGAGAACACCTAAAGTTTGACTCATATCTCATAAAACAGGGGTGCATAGAAGAAGCTTCAATTAAACCTTCCCCTCGCCCACACAAGGGTGACACCACAGCTAATGCTGCACATGGTTTGGTACTGCTGGCAAAGACAGCTGCCACAGGCAGACTGGTTAACTGGGAAAAGTCCACATCACACCAATAAACCCCAGGGGATTTGCTGTGGACTGGGGAGCATCTCACACAATCTTAGCCCAGTGAAAGACCTTAATGCAATGATTGCTCAGACTCAATGCTCTCAAGCATTTTGCCCTTTCTGTGCATCGGGAATAAATGAGGCTAGATTTTGGATCATATAAGGCCAGTAATAAAAGAACAAATCTTGAAGGCTTTCTCACAAAACCTAATTTACCTGAGAGCTTTTTGTGTAAAAATGGTTATTTATTAATTTTCTACAGCAGGGAGTTTGAGGTATAGGCAATCTTTGCAAACAGGACTCATTAATTTTTCACAGAGAAAAGAGAGATCTAAAGAAATCCTCTAGTGACTCTACTGGGCTCAGTTGGAAATACAGAACTGACTTTACCAAGTATGTTTCTGGAGTAGAACTTAAGACGACACTTGAAATTAAACTGGTGCCAAAAACCTAATTTCAGACAGCCTGTAAGTCTTTCCTTGCAATGTTAAATAATTCTCCTGTCTCTTTTCAATACAGCTTTTGTATGTGGATTCATACTGTCTCCTAAGCACAAGGAGCAATGTTCAATTTGTAGTACGTGAATATTCACTTCTCCATATCCCAAAAACCTATGCAACTCAAATCATCATTTCTCACAGGGTTGTGAGAGAGGGGTATCTTGGCAGAGTTTGTGGGACAAATGAACACTTGAACATATTGCACCAGTGCTGTTAAGATCTTGACTTCCTAAGTGCTGAGCTAACACAAACTGGTAACACTGCCGCTTTATCCCTTAGCAGCATCTGCACACTTAAAGTTCCACAATGCCATAAATGATGATACCTGTTACCAAAAATAACATTCACACAACCAGCCATGAAGACAACACATTTGTACACCACGCTCCTGACAATCCAATTGTGGTTTTGAATATTTCCCAACCTTGGAACCAAGTCTTGCTCTTTCTGTCTGCTATTATCAGCTGCTGCCAAGCCAGAAGTCACTGCTGATCTACTGTGCTGTTTGATTGGTGAAATGTGGTGATTCTGGGCAATCCCTTGGGATTGGCCACTGAAGGCTACCAGGGTTCTCAGAGAGCTTTAATATGTGAAATCACTTCATTTCCTGACCTGGATACTCAGGCTGCTGCTGACCCAGACAATATGTTCTCTGGATACACAGCTTCCCTGAGGTCCAAGGCTGATAACAGAAAGACATCTCAGCAGCGCAGCAAACCTGGATTTGCAGCTCAATACAGTTTTGGTTTTATTTCTCATTTTCCAGGGTCAAGTTTCAACCTCAGCTGGCTCATACTCCCAGATCTAACCCACAGAATCAGGAAGCCAGAAGGCTTGAAAACAGACTCTGGATAGGAACGTTGGGGTTTTTTTCCTTCTTCCCTAGCTCTCGCAGATGGATGCACTCCATTTGCTTACACAACAGGGCTTCTTAATCCAGGAAGCATTAAGTCATTCCTGCTTCACCTTCAAGATGTAGAAGCTTGGCCCAATATTTTTGCTCTAGGTTTTTTGGTTTGGGGTTTTTGGGGGAGGGGGTTTGTGTGTGTGTGTGTGTGGGGGGGGTGCTTTGTTGTTGTTTTGTTTTGTTTTTTGTGGGTTTTGGGGGTTTTTTTGGTTGGTTTTTTTTTTTGGTTGGGTTTTTTTTTTTTTTTTTTTTAATCTATGTAAATAAACTATTTATTTATGTGTTAACAAACTCTGTGGGCTTTACAGCATCTCATTATTAGAGGTACATAGAATTGACACATCCATAAACACAATTTTTATATATTATCATCAAACCACAGGCAGCTTTGTAGTAAGTATTACAAAAACCCGAAAAGCTAAATGCCAGTGTTACATGGTTAATGAGAAAGACAGTCAGTTTTCCTCTACCAATTTTTCTTTTTGTAGGATTAATATACTAGAATGAACTAACTAAAGCACCCCTCTAGGTAGCTAGTAGGTTGTTAGACAAGAAAAAAGCATTATGAAAATATTAGCTTATAGCTAATAAGCAAATAATATTTATAACACAGATGAAAAGTTGTTTTAATTTCCTATACCCAGGAATAATATTGCTAGTCCTCATTTTTAGGCAGAAAAATAGAAACATGTGGCTTCTCAGGACAGAAGGAAAAAAAGGGCTCTTCCAAATATAATATTCATTTTGGTTCTAGGCATACAAATAATAGTTAGTGATTTATTGTCAGTTTGATTTATGGCATGAGCAAGGTCCTGCCAAATTACCAGTTCCTGGAACTGCAGTTTCCACTCAGCTCCTCCACAGTTCACAGGAAAGTACAGCTCAAAAGATGTGATATGGTGCCTAAAGGGACTTGGTGTAAGAGAAACCAGGAGATAGTAGAGAGCAATCTGCTAAGGAAGAAAAAATGTGGCTTGGCAGGAAATGCCCGGAAAATGTGAAGCAAAGGAAGACTGAATCAGACTGGAAGCCAAGGCTGTTATTTATGAAATCAAGCCTAAATTACTGCATAATGTTGTGTCTTCCAAACCAAAGGAACCGTATACACAAGGAAACTTGATCAAAATAACCTTGCTGCTCTGTTAAAGACTTTGTCTCCTGAATCACCTACTGTCCTGAGCTAGTGGGTAACCTGAGGTATCAAATACACACCCATGCAGCATAATTTAGAGCTACAGTTACATTCCTTTGAAGATTTGTCACTGTTTGATGGGAGAAGGATTTGCAACTAAAATCTATGTCAACAAACAGAAGTCAAATGCAAGGATAAGGTCACGCAGACAGAAGAAAACATCTGCTCTATACGCTTTACAGAACATAATGACACACGTCCTTGGAGAAACAACTGCTCCACTTTAATTTTAGAAAATCAAAGAAGTAATGGTGACTGAGAAGATGAAGCACGATTTATAACACAAAGGCAGGAAAGAAGACATTGTTTCTAAGGCAGTGTTGGGACAATACTTTGCCTGAAGCCCATGATCCACTTTCCAAAACTTGCTGTTGTGAAAACGTATTTAAAAGTAAATAAATGTGTATGTGGTGTTTGGAATCTGAGCAGATAAAAGCTGATAAACAAGGACTATATTACCAATATTTAAATCTTGATAAATCTTACAATCAGGATGCCAGGGGTCCTAATTACATGTAAATGGTGGGGTCCTAATCATAAGTAATTTTAGTTCGCCTTCACATAACAGCCAGAGATAAATTCCAAGCAAGTCTGGTTTGTAATTGCATAAGCACATCTTAGCTGTGCTGCTTGAAGTCAGCAGTGGGGTTATGAGAACACCTGGCAGCTGTAAGGGATGTGTTCCTGCAAGAGTGAAAAAGGTGGCAGAATCACGCAGCAGAAGTGACAATGGCAGCAGATTGGGAACCTTGTTAGAACAGGTCCAGAGCAGGGCCATGAAGATAAACTGAACTGGAACAGCTCTCCTGTGAGGACAGGCTGGGAGTGCTGGGGCTGTTCAGCCTGGAGAAGAGAAGGTGATGGGGACATTTGTAGCAGCCTTCTAGTACCTAAATAAGCCCTATAAAAAGGGAAAGAGAAACTTTACACAGCCATATAGTGTTAAGGTAAAGGGGTAAGGCTCTAAACTTACGGAGGGCAGATAGACATTAGGAAGAAATTCTTTACTGTGAGGGTGCTGAAGCACTGGAACCCGTTGCCTAGAGAAATTGTGGGCAATTCTCATCCCTGGAAATGTTTAAGGACCTCTGAATAACCTGGTCTAGTAGAAGGTGTCCCTGGTCATGCCAGGGACATTGGAACTAAACGATCTTTAAGGTCCCTTCCAATCCAAACCCTTCCATGATTACAGGAACCCAAAATCAGGAAACAAACCAGACACAACTCTCTATGCTAAGCTAATAGCCCAATGTAGCCTTACCCATGGTTCAGCTGGAGTTGAACAAACAGCACTTCCCTGACAGATAACATAAACTGGCAAAGGATCTGACAGAAGGTGGAGCAGCAGCTTCTGCCTTTCGTTGAACTAAATTTACAAATGGGTCTCTCATTTCCTCACTTTACATGTGATTTACAACCCCAACAGCTTTGTCCCTCTTACCCTACTTGTTTTTTGGTTTTGGTTTTTTTTTTCTCTGCAGGTTAGGAATGAGTTGTCCATTTCCTTTTTCAGTTTTTGGTTTCCTCATACCCTTCTTGCACTGTGATTTAGCTATGATTTATTTTTCGATCCTGTTCCAAACAGGTGTCTGTTTTCTGGCTGCATCTGCAAACGTAGTTCCAGAGACCAGATGGTAATAGTTAGCTGCCTTCTGCACCTGCATGGATGAGAACAGATCTGAAGAACCTCTTCTGTATGTTGAGTAGCTCAGAGCAATATTTAGATGACCCTGTGGTTAAAATAAGTAGCCAACTGTATCTGGTTTGGTACTTAAACTGTTGTGATCATTAGTGGAGTTGGATTAAAGACAGAAAATGGGTTTGAGAAACTAGGATAAAGGCAGGATGATTTGGCACATCATCAGCCGAAAAGGCACCTCAGGAACACCAGCATGAATGAACAATACCTGCCCACATCCTTTCTGTCATGTAAAAGGACCTCTTGCTGCAATCACACAAATAAATTAATTTACTGTATTTCAGACCAAGTACAGCTGTCATGGTTCAGCTTAGTGTTTGGGGACGTCTTAATTAAGTACAGTAAAGCACAGTTAATTTTCCAAATATGCAACAGCTTCAGTTGGTTACTGGACCAATGTAACCTATAATGCTCTGACACAAGATAAGGAAGGTGTGGGAGAGACATTTGAAACCTGAGGTTTTTGAAAGAGATAATCACTCTGAGAACTAGTGAGCAAAAAAGAGAGGAGAAGAGAGAAAAGAGAGAGAGAGAGAGGTAAGGATTAAAAGGGGAACAAAGGAATATTCTTTAAATCCAAACATCATAAATGTGGGAGACAGTTACCGAAAGAAACTAATAGGGTGGATGAGTCTTTGAGCCACCTAAAAAAACCAACAAAACAAAACAAACAACAAAACAAAACAAAACAAACCCTAACAAATCACTGAAGTGTAAGTCTGGAAATAATAATTAGGAATTTCAATCCAGGGAAAAGCTGTACCCTGGAAAACAGGTTCATTTATTCAAAAGCTGTTCCTAGACATGTTTGGAGGCACAAACTGAAGCAAGATGTTTGTCTCTGACTGGTGCAGATCAACAGCAGTTCTAGATGTAGCAGTTCTAGCAGGTCAGGCATTCAGCTGCACAGCAGAAGAGTCAGTTCCAGGGGCTGGGAAATTCCCATCTCCAAACCAGATCAACAAGGTTCACAGGAAAAGGCTCCTACCTCCACAGGCACTTATTTCTTCGTGGAAACCTTTGCCAGCTCTTCCTTGCTGAACATTCAGGAGATTAATTTCTTGGTGGGACTCAGGGAGTTAAATTCTTGGTGGGATTTGTGCACCTGAGTGTTTTTCACCACATTGTAGAGCTTCCTGGGAGCTAGCGGCAATGTTGGGTACCTCACTGGGTTCTCAAAGTCAATGATTAGAGGCTTCAGGTACTTTTCCTGGAGGAATAATAAGACATCAGCATGTCAGCAGCTCTCTGCACAGGATGAAGGACACCTCCTCTCTGGCTTTTTTTTTTTTTTTTTTTTTTTTTTAATTAAAAAGAAGAATGTAACATGAGGGAAAAAACCACCAAACTTTCAAATAAATAATATATGATGTTCCTAAGACACTACAAAACACTAGTAGCATATACACTGGCAAAAGTGTGCACAGATTCATTAATGCAGGGTTGAACTTTATATTTCAAAGGGCAATTCCATAAAAGCAGGTACTTTCTCCTAACTGCTACACTTTAGAAATTCACTGCCAAAGTAATCGCTCTTTAGATTTGAGACTCATATTATTCAGTGGGAGAAAATAAATCTCTCTAAGAGTCCTGTTCGCAGAGCGGAATTATAACTCTTTAGAGGTATTACTGATTTCAATATTAATAACACTATTCCACAAATCTATTTTGCTAATAATCTTCTGAATCTGTGATCAAAATTTTAAGTCAGGCATTTCTTTTCAGACCCCATAGTTTTCTAATTCCAGGGAGAGAAAACTCTATTAACATTTCTTCAAATCTCTGTTAAGAATCACCTCACGTACAGAAAAAATAAGTGCCTTGTAAAGACTGATAGGCTCAAGTAGTTTTTCCTCTATTAGAGTTGAATAATATTTAAGACATTCTTATCTTGAAATTACTCTATATCATAGAAAATCTAAAACCTCATCACTGCAATTCTATTATGGTGGAAACAAGCAATTTCACTCAAAATTTTCTCACACACTCTAAAACCTACGCATTTTTCTACTTTTGTTATATGTAAAATTAATGGCCATTTTTAACCCACTGATCACTTTGTTGGCACATTTGCATTGTGGGACGCCTGCTTTGGAGTTTTTTTCATGTTATTTTTATGCCAGAAAGTATGGCTTGAGGGTAGACACTGCCCAAGAGTGATTTGATCCTCCTGGAATTTATGAAAAATGTTATTGGGTAGGACAGGATACTAATAAATTATAAGAATCTGTATAGACTGGAAATAGAACTGGTAAATATGTTAAGTCTCGGACTCTTGGGAAAGGACCAAAAGTAAAACAATTTATTACTTTTAATTATTAAGAAACTACTTGATTTTTTTTTCTCCTTTGCCTTGTGCTGCCAAGGAGTCTTGTGATGTTATACAGCTAACTAAATCTGAGGATTCATGTTTTCTTGGGAAGTACACAACAATGAGCCAGACCATGGTTAAACCAAAGGGCTGTTTGGCCAAGTGCCTCTTGGAAATTGTCAGCAGAAACTTTTGGAAGGACTATGAAGGTGTGTGCAATGGCCTGTCATGCATCTTCAGTACATGCATTCTACAGGAATCTGGAAATGTCTCTTAAAGAGCCACCCCTATTATGGGACCAATTTAATGAACCTTTGAATATACTGATCTCCAGTGGAGAGCAGCTTTTTATCATGCATTCTGGGAAAAACTAAATAATAATATCATGCAAGGTAATACTTGTTATATATCTGCAACAACTCCACTTATCTCTAGTTCTGTATTGTTATATCTTCTCTGTGTGTGACTCTGACATAAAATGGTGAAATGAAATCTTTAGCTTTGTAGCATTTGCTTCAAGTTTGGATTAACAGGCAATATAAAAGTGTGTGTTATTGTCTCTCTTTTGCAAGGGTACTCATATAAGAGAACAACAAAGAGATCATCAATAATTGTCAAAAGAGGTGCAGAGTACCGGGGGATAAAGGTGTAATGAAGCTTGGAAGAGTCCTTACCTTTCAGAAAGCAGTTCTTCCAAGGACTATTTTCTTCTTGTCCCTCAGCATTATGCACTCTTTTCCCCCCTCTTCCACATCATAATAGTGAAGATCCGTATACCAAAGATTCAACATTCACAAGAACAAAGGATAAAACAGAAAAAGTTTTTTTTATTTCTCCTATTTCAAAGTGCAGGAGGGAGGCTGGACCACAAGCCAGAGGTTTATCTGCCAGAATTATATTTGGCCAAGACTTTATGGAGCCAAGGGACATTAGAGACACTGGCACATACCCCTACTCCTTCCCTCCTCTCAGGCTTCTCCTGGCCAAGGGACATTTCTGCACCTGTTTGAGATGAGTTCTTCTTAGCTATCAGTCTTTTTCTCCCGCTACTACAGCCCCTTCCTCAGCCAACAGGCTCCTGAATCCCAGCTTCCCTTACTTCTCACTCCAGCTATCACCGTGTTTCAGCTATTAGGGAAACCATTCCTCTGAAAAACGAGGCACTAGAGGTTGAGGAGAACACTTAAAGGGCTATAAAGTGTTTGGACACAACACAGACCAAAATACATTTTTCCCATGGTGATTTCAGCCCAAAGATTACTTTTGGCTGAAGCAATATGAAATGAGATCTGTTCAGCTCATGTCTGCAGAGCTGCTCCAGGCTGACACTGCTAGGACCAGAAGCAAAATTCAGGGCCGTAATGATTACTTTTCTGGCTGAAATTATTAATTATTTAGAAACAAGTCTATCATAGGCAGTGCATTTCAGGAACAAGTTTATCACAGGCAGAGCATTTCCTTCAATTAATTCAAATTAATATTTTGTTTATAGCAGAGAGTAAGCCTTTTCCTTTTCATAGTTCAAAGTGAGCCCTGGGGGTTCTAAATATGCCTCCTGGTGATTTAATTAAAAGATAAATATTCATTAAAAAAAAAGAAAAGAAAAGAAAAGCACGGAAAGAAGGAAAAGCTACAATTAAAAAAGTGGTAGCTGTGAGGAAAAGGAGTTCATTGAATAAGAACTGGAAAGGAAAACAGAAGTGACTAACAAAAGTGACTAACAAAAATGTATGAATTCAGGCAAAGAAGAAATGAAGGAAGAGAAGTTCAGAATGTGAATAAGAGTTAAAGAGTAAACAATGCACAGGGAATATGTGTGTCATTTGTGCACACAGGTGACATGACCAAGTGAGGGACAGATCCACCAGGGCTTTGTAGGGCAGAGGAGCAGAGCTGTGGTTCCCCAAATGGTTGCTGTTCCCTATAAAACAAGACTTCAGCTTACAGCAAATCCCACCCTATTCTGGGGTAAAAGGCTCAGCCAAAGCAAGGTTCATTACAGGAGTCAGGATGCCAGCTGATGAGCCTTTGGAAGCCAGTGCCAGATCCTGATGGGGGAGCAGGTAAGCAGCCAAGTCTGATGCATGTTGTGTGCATGAACGCCCTATGCACTGATGGCCTCTACCACACTATGATAGCAGTGGAAGTGGAGTACAAAGTGGTGTGGATGCAGATTGCCAAAGATAGGAGATGAGATGGAATCTTATCGGAGTGAAAGTTATATCCTGATGTCAAGGTGTGTCCCTCAGGCACTGCACATGGCACAGGTTAATCAAAGACCACCACAGCACTTCACAACCTGCTTGCTGAGCTCCATATGCTCACAGGGAAGCAGGAATGATGAGCAGTGCCAGCCTCACACCGGTGTGTTGAGATAAAGCTGCTGTTGTGCATCCTGAAAAGCTTGCCCACACTGATGCCTTTGGAAGGCTGACCTGGAACAGAGATGGGACAGAGCTGGATAATAAAGTAGGTATTTATTAAAAGGTTTTTAAGGGTACACCTTGGGTAGTGCAAGAGCCTGGCCAGGGCTACATCTAAGATGGACTTAAAATGGTCACAAAAATGGACTTGTCACAAGGTCTCACACTTTTATATGTTTTGGTCCATTTTCATATTGGGATTTAATTGTCCAAATAGAGCTTGAGATTGTGAAGTCTCATCCTGTTTTCTCTCTTTAGTCCACCGTGTTTTATGCTTTTGGGCCTGAAAACTTGTTACCCTTGTCGCTGGTCTTCAGCAGGAAAAGTATTTGTTTTGTCTGCCTACTCTGTGAAGAGAGCTGACTAACACTTAATATGAGGTTCAGAACTACCCCCCTAGGCAGTACAGAATCTGAAAAACATGAAAGCTAAAACTTAAGGCATCAACACCACAGCCTGTACCAGCAGCAGCAGGGGGGGTGAATCCCTCCCCTTCTGTCTCCGCTTCCTGGACAGCTTCAGGTGCTCCATCATGATGCATTTTCCTGCTGTCAGAGCTCCACCTCTACAGTGATGCTGCTGCTGAGCCAGCCAGCCTTCAGTTCTCTCTGGCATGTAATTATAATTGCATGTCATTTTAAATGACTACAGAAAATTGTGTTTCTGCTGACAATACAGTTATGAAGTAAGTGTTCTCCTCACTCACATTCTTTTAACTGCTTAGTTTAAAGATTTTCATCTGTTAAAAACCACATCTGACATCCTATTATTTCACATTGACCATTGAGTGTTCACAAAAACCTGTTCCAGTTCACTGCTTCCTGATGATACAAGTCACTGATATCCTGTGTCCTCTTTTTATTTCAGTCTCCAGATCCTAAACAGTCTTTTCAACTTTAACATGGAGACATTATACTGGCCCCAAAATGACAACTTTCAAGCACAGGTGGTAGTGACAACTATGAACACTCAGTTTAAGAAACTATGACTGAAATATATTTTGTCTTTCTGCAAGATATTTGCTACTGATTGACTTAAATAATGAATTGCAATTTAAAAAAAACCAAACAACCAGCAAATGGAAAAAATGGATTTATTGTCAATATGAAATTGCCGTGGTGAACCTGAAATTTAAGTCTCTGCCATTCAATACAATCATTAATTGTTAAGGATAGGGGTTTTCCATCCAGCACCATGTCTGTGGATGTCCTTGGCCAGATCCAGTGCATGATGTTGAGCTCTGCTGGGCATGCTCCCTTTGAAGAGTGGCTATGTTAAATACAGTGTGAGTAAAACAAATGGGTCCTATGTATTCAGAAAGCTGAGCTATTTCTGGTCCTACCTAGTGAGTATACACTCTGTAACTGGGTTTGGATTATGTCAGCAAGCAAGCTGATTTTCTCATTTTTTCTCACTGTAAGAAAGGTTTCTTCTAGAAATGCAATAAAAGTGTTAACAGGAAGATCTCACCTAACTGAATATTCCCTTCTCTAAAACATTCTTCCACAAGGACGGTTCCACGTAGCTTCCATTAACATCAGGGGAAGGTAAGCACATATGGGAGCATAAAACTCTGCAGCCTGAAGAACTGCAGCATGCATATACACTTACACAAGAGCATACACTCTTCACTCCTCCACCCAAAAAGTGGAAATTTAGCAGAACAAAGATATTAAAAATCCTAACTGATCTTGTCAGGAACTCCAGACAATTATTAATTCTCTGTCTCTTGGAAGAGAGGATTAGGAAACAGTTTTATAACTTGGGTGGGGAGAAACTGTTGGTTGCAATAAAGATTCTGGGCTGATGAAACAGCTCAGCATTTCTGAGTTCCTGTCTTGCTGGTTATGATGTGGTTCTGCTCATGAGTATCCCAGCTGAAGCTCGGGCAGGCAGCAATAAGTTTCAAAGCCTTAGGGTTGTTGCCAAGGAAGTGGAGTGTTCTCAGAGAGAAAATGAGAGAACATAGCTGTCTCTAGTGTTCACATCTTCAGCCTTACTGCTGTGACTGCAGGATCTGGTGATATGGCTCTACCTGAGAAAGCCAAAGGCTGGGGACCACTTTGAAAAGATTAGTTTGGGCATAGAGGATTAATACAAATGAAGGGTTCAGAGGTACCTGATAAAAAATTAGTCCCTGAACAGCCTAAACCTGAGCTTGCAATAAAATAAAAAAATTAAATTTCTTTTTTCACAGAAAAATGTCATTTCCTCATCCAATAAACAAAATCTTAAAACCTGGATATTCCAATAGAAAATGAACTTTAATTCAAGAAAATGGCAGTTTCAGTGATTCAAGATTTTATTTGCCTAGATGAGTCTAAACCTTCAGTTGAAATATGTTTCTCAGAATCCTGTGAGATTCTCTTGAAACATATGCTCCTTTTTCCTCTAAACAAGAGAGTGTGTTGCATCAAATAATTTTTCTTCTAAAATTTTGACCTGTGGGAGCTAGAGTAAGCTTTTAGGTATCTGAAACAAAACTCTGATAAGCCAAATCAAAATCTTTTATCTTTCTACCAGAAGGCTGGATGATCAGCTACACAGCACCTTGTAACTGTTCAAAGGCTTTTGCTAACTGGTAATATAAAGATCAGAGCCGGTTTGCCTACAATCATATTCAAAAGAGAAGATACACATCAAATCCAGACAGCTGGAGAAAAATCTCTAGGCTGTATAAGTGGAAGCCACAATGCCTGAAGAAACTTTTCATATCTTTCACCTCTGCAAAATTTTCTCGTCTTCTAAACTCTCATATGCTACAGCCCCATGGAAACATTTATTTTCAAATACATATTTATATACCTACCCTGCCAAGGGTAATGTTAGGACTCCAAAAGAAATGGATAATCATACAAATGTGAATTCATTGCCAGTCTGTTGCAAGCATGAAGAAGCAGCTTTCTCTTTTTCTGCCATCAGTGTCCTGGTTTTGTCTGGGGTGGGGTTAACTTTCTTCTCAGTGGCTGTATCTTTTTTCTATCTTTTGGGTTTGTGCTGCTGTAACAGAAGGATGGTTGTTATTGCTGAGCAGGGCTTGCACAGAGCCAAGGCCTTTTCAGATCCTCACCCCACCACTGAGGGGGCTGGACAAGGACCTGAGAGGGGAGACATCTGGGACAGGTGACCCCAGGTGACCAGAGGGATATCCCAGACCATAAGGCATCATGCTCAGCATACAGACTGGATAAAAAAAGGATGAAGGGGGATGAATGCATGTTGGCATTTCAGAGTGTTGGCATTTCTCATCCAAAGTCACCTGCACATGTGATGGAGCAGAGGTTTCCTGGGGATGGCTGAATGCCTGCCTACCCATGGGAAATGATGAATGCACTCCTTGTTTTAGTTTGCTGGTGTGCAAGGATTATGTTTTCCATATTCATCTCAACCCAGGAATTCTCTCACCTTTACCCTTCTGATTTTCTCCCACATCCCACAGAGAGGGAGCAAGCCACTGGCTGTATGGAGCTTAGTTGCTCGGCAGGATTAACCCACAACAATTGTGGAGATCTTTATCAGAACAATGCTATTTATCCTGAAGGATCAAGGTATCACAAAATACTACCCTTGCCTTCCTTTCACTGTCACTTCCCTGAAAAAGCTATGGGATTAGACATAAGGAAAAGTACAAGGAATCTTCATAACATGTCAGTGATTTAAAACACCTATCATGTACTTTTGATGGTAAAAATGAATGCTACTAAAAATTACATGCACATGATGTGTGGGGATACTGCTGAGTTTTGTTCATCTGTGACGGCAATGCAAAGTATTCAGACCGCCTGACTCCTCTCAAAATGATTCACTCTATTTAACTAAATCTGAAAGAAAATGTGTGGCTGTACATGCATAATAGATATTTGTGCATTCAAAAAAATCATGCATATACATTACCTAAAAGGCAAACACATATCAACCAAGCAAGGCTAACAATGATTAATCATATTCTCATTTCCATCTATCTTCCAAGTTAGTATGGTGGCAACATTTCTATTATCTGAAACCGAGCTAAGTCCACAGCACTGGCTGCTGTGATTATTGATGAGCTGTGGCTTGATAAATATTTTAACTCTTGATAAAGCCCAATGCACCCTGAATTTTAATAACACTTCACCTTTCTCAAATCTTCATATGGGCAAGAAACTGCAGCTCATGAAACTATGCACAGAGTCTGATCTACTGGTCAGACACAGCCAAATCAGTGGAGGGCAGAAATCTGCTTGGTAGAAATGCCACTGTCTCCTCCAAAGATAATGTAATAGGACCTTGGAAAGGACTACTTTGATCACTATGCACAAATCTTTGTCCAAGTGCTCTGAAAATATTTGAATTCTTTCCACTACCTTCCCATTACCTGGATGGAGAGAGAATGAAATATTCTCCCACTTCATTGGCAGCTGTGATTATACCCCAGCACAGTGAGAGCATGTTTCTTTGGCCTGAGTTGCTGTACCTCTGCCCTACTCTTTTAATACCTTTGTGAACATCCTGGTAGGTTTCTGCAGATTGCCAGCTAAGGACCCTCATACTCCTAGCCCTGGTGCTGACCTCCTGGAGCACTCAGTAGCCTGAAGAAATCCCTTGCTGGAGCTGCATTTCCAGTCATCTCTG
This sequence comes from Sylvia atricapilla, assembly GCF_009819655.1. NCBI lineage: Eukaryota > Metazoa > Chordata > Aves > Passeriformes > Sylviidae > Sylvia > Sylvia atricapilla. Next base: position 114,766,474 of record NC_089140.1, on the reverse strand, counting down.
TAGAGTGGTATGGTGAAAGAAAACAAACTGAGCAGCTCTGGGGAAGTTTGGAAACATGTTTATGCCTTAGTTGTGGCAGATACTACTGACCAGGTCTCCTTTCAGACTCCCACAGCTCTTGAGTAACACATTTTGTCCTGCAGGCACCTCCTTCCCCTATGAGTTTCCCTGTGAAATCCTTTGCAAATTTCAGAATTCTCTTCTTTACTTCCTGTCTCTGCAAGCAATGTCAGAGGCCACATAAATAACTTGCCATGGGTCAGGGACCGTGACTTTACACAGTGAGTCTGCATACCTAAATAAAATACATACCTAAATAAAAAATAACAGCAGCCCAAGATGCATCAGACCACAGCAGATTTCCAGAGGAAGGAATTACCCTGAGGCAATGCAGGTTACTTTTGGAACTCAAAATATTGTGGGAAAGATTATATCCTTCCCATGGTTTTGCATTTTTTTCTAAGTCCTTTGTAAACGATGGGATATTGAACAAGACTGGCCTGATGCAACTCTTCCTCCACCCCTGTTCTTCAGGCTGGGGACAGGTGATCAACTCTGTCTCTCCTATGGGAAAGGACCAGATGATCATTGAAGGTCCTTTCTTACTGAAATAGTTCAGGTCTATTCTATTCTATTCTATTCTATTCTATTCTATTCTATTCTATTCTATTCTATTCTATTCTATTCTGTTCTGTTCTGTTCTGTTCTGTTCTGTTCTGTTCTGTTCCAAAAAGGTGCCTACTCTTCAAATTGGTGCTTGTCTGCGAGTGTCCTGGCTGATTTCCTCACAGTCTCTGACCCTCCAAACTTTGTCACCACATAGCAGGGCACTATTCATACCTCTTCTTTCTTCTGAAAAGGGAATTCATTCTCCAAATTAATGTATTTTCAGGCCAAAGTCCCTCAGTTTCAAAAACCAGAATGCAGCTATCCTACATAGTATGGAGCCCCAAGATCAGATGGCAGCCTCGCACACTCATTTATAGGACATCAGTTTTGCAGTATCAACCAGAACTCATGAGAAACATTCCAACTGTCATAACTCTCTCTCTTGTTTTTTTTTTTTCCTGCCAAGGGAGTTTAAGAGTTACACCCCACTAAAAAGTTTAGCTTGTAATAATTCAGAGCATTTTATCTTCCCCACTTTACAGGAACAAACAGAGTATGCCACATTTCCCAGCAATATAAACTAACTCCATCTAGCAAAATTAAGTATGTCTTCAGTAAAAATAGGAATTTCCCTTTCCTCTTCATTAATTATCTGAATCCTAACCAAAGAATCCAGTGGTTTGTGTAAAATGGGGTAGTGATTATGATTTGAAGTCTATTTCCACACAGCTGGAGAACATCTTCTCCTTTCCTCATGCAAAAAAAAAACAAAAGAAAAAATCAGGAATGGCATCTCTGTTCCGCTGCTTGTTCCATCAGTCATTCCCATTTGTGTTAATTCTAGCTGACTTCTTCAGCAGGGTTCAAACAACACAGTTCCGGCTAATTTCATTATTCAAAGTGCACTTATAAACTCCACTTTATTCAGATGACAGGATGGGGCTGTTACAAAGTATTTATTTAGCCTTCTAACATCTATAATGCCATGGTGGCATGGGACCAGCACAGATAAATTTATGTGACCCCAGTTGCTGGCACAAGAGTAAAAACTGTCAGTGGATGGAAAAAAGTGTTGCCTTATCGGGCTGCTCTCCAATAAAGAGACCTAGTCAGCAGGTTTTTTCTGTAGAAGTGTCTCTGAAGAGAAAATATCTTTCTGAAAATGACTGGAGAGAAGTAATATTAATTTTTTTATAACTTTTTGACCTACCACTAAGCAGGTAGGTAGTCCCTAATTTTCCATTTTGTGCTCAGCATTGTGGTTTAGATTGATTAAAAAATAGCACGTACCTGCATAGGCTATGGTGGTGCATAACAGGGACAGCAGTCTAGATCTTCTGTAGTCCTCTTTTCTCAAAAGCACAGTCTTCAGGGGATGATACAGTGTAGATTGTTTGGCCCACCAAGAGTGGAATGGGCATGAAGAACCTGAGCTACTGTTCCTGTGCCAAAACTCACATGCAAGTACTGAAAAAATGGTCCAAACTCAAAGTAGATGTTTAAACACAATTCTTAAATATTTTGTTGAGACAACTGCCTTTTTATAAGTTTTTTTCTCTTTCAGAATTTTTTACTCCACTGATGCTTTTAGAGCTAATTTTTCATTTTTTAGCTATTTAGGGTTACATAGGTATGTTGAAGTATGAGAGCTTTTTGGTTTTTAATAGAAAAATCCAGTTTGCAGATCTGTTGGAAAACCTCAGTTTCCTTAGAGCCACTAAAGAGGATTGTGTATGACTTAGGTCACAAATTATATTCTTTCAGCCGCTGTTGAAAGTAGGAGATCATCTAAGTCAGTCAAAGATATCCTCCTAAGATAAATTTTCTGTACTGAGCAGAACTGAACAGAATTTTAATGTTGAGTATAATGTAAAATGAAAAAGAATAAATCCTAATAACATTTTTCCCCAAAAAATATGCATAATATAGTGGCACATTTCTCCTAGACTAGCCACTTTCCAAAAATAAACAGCTTCACACAGAATCTGCTTTGAATCTCAGAGGCAGTGATGGAAAAGAAAGGACTAGATACCATATGTTTTTGCACAGAATTGGTTGAACACTCTCGAAGGAAATTAAAGCTATGCCATTAAGGACATCTCTCCTTGAAGAAGATATATACTTCCAGCCATTTCTAAATTTTGCTTATGTCCCAGACAGCATCAAGCCTTATTATGCTGATTTTTCTGGACAAGAGTTTTTTTAAACATGGTTTAGTAATGACAATCAGTATACTGATGGGCAAATAAAGCTATAGGAACAAAATCATAGACTGAGATGAGGCAAGAGTTTTGGTCTTGAACAAATATTTCCATACAGCCAAATCATTTAACCCACCAGAATTCAAATTTTCCCTGTCTCCAGAACAGCTAAATGATGTGGCTAATTCAAAATAATTTTCACCAACCGCATGAACACTTTGATTTGGATTCAGAATAACTTGAGATAGTTATGTGTGAGTGTCCAAAATGTATTCTTTTCTACTATAAAACCATATTCACATGAAGCAACTGCCTTGAGTTGAACTGGATGCAGTCATCATATAAGGTATTACAGCTGAAAGTAATGATGTTAATATAAACTGAAACAATAAACTAGACAGCATGTCGTTTAAACCTATTTTCTTTCCTGCAAAATAGCAATGCCACAAGAGAGTGCAAGATTTTTTCACTGAGGTGACATCAGTGAGATGTGGGAGTTCAGATTTCAGACTTCTCTTCATAACTTTCCTAGATTTATTTACATCACGGAAAAATTCAGGACCACTGCACTGAAGATCACCTAGTTCACTTTCCTCCTCAAGCAGTGTCAGTTATGAATTAAATCAGCCCAGGTCATTCAAGGGTTTATCATGTTCAAACATTGTTCTACATTGATTAAATACTGTGTATAAGCTTAAAGAAAAAAAAATTAATCTAATTGAAAAATCAGATTCCAACAAACTAAAAGAACCTCAAACACAACAAACCATGCCAAAAAATTTAAATCATCAATTTATATCAAATGGGATGTTCTTTAATGGCTACTGCCTCTGAAATAATTTTGTGGTGATGCCAATTGCCATTTCTTTACTGGCAGTGATGGCAGATCCTTTGCTGTCTGGGGCCTGAGGTGAAGACTTAAGCTATTTTTTTTCTGTGCTGTCCAGGATCAGCCAGAGATAGGATGCAGCTGAGTGAGGTTTCTTGAGAAAACAGCTTGAATAATGCTTACAGAATGAGAGTGAAAGGAGAAAATTACATCAGAAATGCAGCACTTTGAAAATTGCTGGTAGCATTAATTCAGTTTATGTAAGTCCTAACACTACTCAAATCCATGCTGCCTAGGAATGGATCAGATATAAAACAGATTCCCCACCAAGCTCATTTTGTAGAATATGGGGATCTGAACTATGAACTTGTTCTGATTTGGGACTTGGGGGGTTTCTAGGAGGTGCCCCTTTTCCTACTTTGGTCAGAACCGACCAGGACTGGCCAATCTTGCAGTCAACAACAACATAAATGTTTAACTTCTCTCACTGTACTCTGAGGAGTTACCAGTCTTACTTATGGGATATCAGAAACCTAATTCAAAGCCTGAATTTCCAGTTTTAGCTCTCATTTGTCCTCAGCTTAAAGCCAAATGCTTGTTCAACTCAAATTTATGTGAAAGCTTTAGCTCTCTTCAAAATCTTTCAGTATTCTATCCACTCTGGAAATACAAGCTCTAGCTTCCTGAACTTGCAGCATGATGCTGGTTAAAATGTGTTAGGCATTTGCCATTCAATCCTTCAGGGCAAGCAGATCCTGCAGCATTCACCCTGAATTTTACAAACACAAATTTCCTCTGTCTGCCCTTAATGCAGTCCTGCAGCTTTTTGCAGCTCCAACAAAGATGGAGCATGTGACAGCTAATGGTTTCCCCTTTCCCTCTTCATGTGGGAAATATGTAAGTCTCCTTACACTGAAAGTGTTGTGTTGCACTATCACAGGGGATAGAAGTAAGTCTCACTCCAGCCTGAAGCATTTCTTTCAGACATAATAAGACATCTAAAAGTCAGGGTTTCAGAATGGGGTAAAAAGCATTTTTGTGCTTACCACTGTTGTCTTACACCAGCTACAGATGCACAGTCAGTCCTGACCATCCATACAGCAGGCATTAAAATGCCATCCTGCATGCAGATGCTTGCCTTGGGGACACAGTGTGCATCACCCTACCTGGATTCTGCTGGTGAGTCTGACCACTGAGAACCACCCACACTGTCACTGACCCAACAGATAAAACCTCATGCTGTCTCTTTGCCTTATCCTGCTGAGCAGGAGCACCCAGACATGGGGAGCTCAGCAGAAGGTCTCAGCAGAGATGATAACATTAGCAGGGAGTAGTTCTCAAGCCATCCAGCTGTGGACTTTCTAGCATCAAGCACTTCTGTGGTGAGAGGTGGGAAGAACAAGTGCCATACTTTTCTCTGTTGCACATTGGTATAATAGAGGAAGGGATTTTTCTGTTAGCTCTCACTTCACTTTCTTGACAGGCTGCAGCTGTGGTAATGAGTTGATTTCAAGGTGAAAGAGGTGTCTAAGAGCTTTTGAAAGTCTCAGTGAACCCTTATCTATCTACCCTTAAAACATGAGGCCCAAGGTCATGGGGCCACCAAGCTGGCAGACTTCCTCTGGGAGTCACCCCTGAACCACACTCATCAGGCGCTTTTTCTGGGGAGGTGAATGAGTGTTGTGCACTGTTAGGGTGAAACCATGGAAATCCTGGAAAAATCTCTGTCCTACAGCAACTGCCAGCTCCTCAATTCACTTTGTGTTAGAAAACATATATCCTTCTAGCTGGGGAAAATAGTTCTGAAGTAGTGTGGTAGTAGCAATGAGTCATAAATTGTGTGCATTTGTCAAAAAGCAGAGCTTTCTGTTTCCTTGGAAACTGAACATTTTGTGGGTTTATGGTACTGTACTCAGCAGAGAGTGGCTGAGTCCTGTGTGAGTGTATACACGGCCCTAAAGGCCAGGCTCTCTTGGCTGAAGGTTTCAGGGTCTATTACATGTTTGGTAAAATACACATAAAAGGACTTCTGTGACTGGGCAACTCAGAAACCATAATGATGGGAAAAACTTTTTTCATCAAAAATAAGTACAGTTAAAGGAAGAGAACATTCCTTGGAATTTTCTCTGCTTAGTCACTGATGAACTTGGTATTTTATTTTATTGCAGAATGAAACTGTGGTCAGCATTTAGGTTTGATAGTTCTGTAATCTTCCTCTAAACAGCCAAAATACCAGCCAAACTCACTCCTTTTGTCTCGGGACAGGAGCAAAAACTAAGGCTTAGTAATTATAGCATAACCATACAGTAAGCAAGACAAAAAAAATTATTCTCATTAAAACAGTATTTAAGAAACTAGCAAATAGTAAACTCCTCATATTCAGGGACAGGACCCCCAAGGCTCATAGAAAAAACATCCTTCCACCCTTCGTCTCCTCAAGGCTTTCAGACTCATAACTTTTTTCTTTATAAATCCCCTTCACCCCTAGTTATCCAACAAGATGGATCTAGCCTGTGGATTAAGCATTTACTCAGAACTACTTCTCCCTCTAAGGCTGTAACACCTAAAAGCTGTCAGCAACACTTGTCACCAAATATTCACTCTACTCAGAGCCAGAAATCCATTCACTTTTAGCGGTGGCCAGCAGCAGTTCAGGAATATTTCTCTGGGCACAAGAGCACTTTTCCCTAGCAGCTTTGCAGCCCGTGGTGTCAAGAAGTCTTTCCAGGCACCATGTTAAAGCCTGAAAAATAAAATTTTCTTTTTCCATTTGTCTTGGTCCATTGCTCTGCCATATAGTATTTCAGCCCAATCTGCAGGAAGATTGTGAACTGGAGGTTTCAGTGAAGTTAAGACTTTTAAGCCCGAGGAAAAAAGGATATAGTTAAAGGATGTGACAAGGGAATCGTATCTCAGAATCATGGAATATGCAGAGTTGGAAGGGACCCACAAAGACTATGGAATGCAATTCCTGGCCCTGCACAGCACCACCCCCAAGAGTCACACCATGTGCCTGAGAGCACTGTCCAAATGCTTTTTGAATTTTCAGGCTTGGGGCTGTGACCATTTTCTTCGGGAGCCTGTTCCAGTGCCCAAACACCCTCTGGGTGAAGAACTTTTTCCTAATATCCAACCCAAACTTCACCTGGCACAAACTTCAGGCCTCCTCCTTGGATTCTGTTACTGGACACCCCAGACTCACCAAAGAGGAAAAAGGCCAAAGTAAAATTAATTTCTCTTCTCCTTTTCGCTAAGATATGGCTGTCTCAATCATTGGTTTTTTTGGTTTTGGCAATATGTCATTGCTCTCTAAAGAGTAGATTTGATATCTGTTCATGATGGCCACAATAATCCTGGAGTCAAGATCTTCAAGGAAGTATAATGAGAATTCTCTCAGACCCAATCCAAACATATAGGACACCTTTTGCACCACATTTAGGAGAGACAGAAAGAGGAACTCCAGCATTCAGCTGGAAAGCTGGAAAACAGATGTTTCAGCGGCAGTGTGGACACAGGTGTGAGGACTTACAACTGGAAAACAATTAAGTTTAAAGGGAACCTTTGTCCAAGTAAATTGAAGGTGTGGTGATTGGTAGACAACAGATTTCTGACATCCTGAAAAATCTTGCAGATGATACTGCATCTATCAGGGCTGTAAGATTGTTGTTAGCTGATGCTAGCTAACCTAGAAGTACCACATGATTTACTGAAAGCTATTGCCAGGGGCAATGCTCTGGGATGACTGCACAGCTCTGCCTGCTCAGCCAGACCCGTCAGGTTCAAACAGTTTCAACTCCCCTTATTGTGGACAGAAGTCACATGAGTGGTGTCATCAGGTGTCAGGAGCTGTGTGAGAGAGGACTTGGTGACATGCCTGAGAATAAGAAATCCCTGAAGCTTTTCACACCATCCTAGCTTCCACCAAAAACCAGTCACATCACAGCTGGGAGGAATGGTGACTTTATTTAAGGGAAAAGAAATTGCTTTCAGCTGTGTTTCATTTCTAAGGCTGTCCTCTCCAGGGACTTAACTAGAAATGTGAATTAAAATCAAAGTGAAGTGTCTTGTGCAAGTCCTTGTGATGACAGGGACAGTGGTTGTCACCCAGCCCCAGAGGTGGAGCAGTGCCTGGAGGTGCTCCTCACATGGTAGGAGCAGTGATGGCAGTGGTGCCCACCCCAAACCATTCACACTGCATTTCTAGTCCCTCTCTCACCAGTGAGCATTGCCAGAGCAAGAGAGGCTCTGCCATGCACTGCCACAGACACAGGAAGAGGCTTCCCTGGGCATTTCACAGTGCTCCAAACTAAAAAAGGCACAGGGAAAAAAAATCCTACAAAGTGTTTTTAAACAAATAAATTGAGCAGGATCTAAATAAAAGATGGGCTTACTTTTTTTTTTTTTTTTTTTTTTCTCTCCAGGAGAGCATTTAAAAGACCCTTGGGCCAAGTAACTAAATTTCTCTCTCCTCTAAATATAGCATTTATTTTCATGATATAAAGCTTCAAAATTTTCCTTCCTGTGGCTAAATGTGTATGGCATTAAATTGGTTAACAGTTCCTGCCAGAAATCCTTGCACTGCAGGTGGCACAGAAATGTCAATTTTAATTCAGCATTATATATTCAATAAGAATTTTAAGCTCATGTATGGGAGAAATTTTTTTTGTGGAAAATCAGCAAAACTTGTATGTGGAGCAATAGTGTCAAGATGTGTACTATGGCCCTGAAAATTAGTCTCTAACGTATATGTGTGATGTGTATATATAAATATTCCCTATGTATATACATGCACACACAAAATTTATTTCCAACATTAAGGTCATCATGTTACAGTCATTTACACTTCCAAGACTGATTTAATCCTTGTGATGCTGTTTTTGTCAAGCCCCACACTTCAGAAGCCATCAGTGCCAGCTGAACGATGCCGTTGAACCAGTTTCCAAGATGAATTCAAATATTCATGTGCAAGAGGAAAACTGAGATTCAAAGTCAGTTCCTAAATTACAAGATGACAGATATTTCTTTTCATAAACAGCCTTAACATTACTGCCAGAGAAGAAAACCAAACGGGAACTGATAACCTCTGTTAATATTTTGGACCTTCCCTTGATGCCACATTTGCCTGATGACGGTCATGAGAATTGCAAAGTGGGTTGAGTCATGTCTCCACTATACAGGGAGTCTTTTTCCTAAAGCACTGCGGGTCAGAAGCCTCTTTAGTAGGTGGTTTTAGGCCAACCCAGAGCTGTAATGCAGAGCACTACAGAAAATCAGACTCAACACTTGACCTCAGGAATCCACCTCTGAGTGCTCCTCAGACCCTCCAGGTGCTGGTGCAACTGTGAAATGAGTAATGAGTTTTCTTTGATGCATAGAACAGGACTTTTCCCATCAGTTTAAGTGCTGCATTCATGTGCATTAGACATTTTGACTACCAGTGTGGTCAATAACAGTAATATTGAAGTGTGGTGCCTGCTGTGTGAAATGATGTGATTTGAGCCTTGCCTGCCACCACGTGCTTACCTGAACTCTGGGCTGCCAGAAGCATCTCTTTGAATCTTTTCAATGCCTTTTCTATTCCTGACATTTGATTTTCTTTTATCAACTTGTCTATAAGAGCAAATGGCTTTGCATCCTCTTCGTACTGCTCCTTCTTACTTGATGTCTCCACTCTTGGCTCAAGGGCCTCCCACGAGCTCTGACAGAAATTCACATATACTATGAATTATAGGCCCAACTCGTCTGCCTCCTCAGTCTTCGAGGGTGTAGTGGGCATGAGGCTGTGTGGGTGCTGTAGCCAGTATACCCAGAGCACTGGGTGGAAATGCTCTTCCCTCCTCTACTGGGCAAACAGGCAGCATGTCTAGCCCTGGTTTTAGCTTCATGTAACTGAATAACAAAATCTATGTGAAGACTATTGTCAGTCTTGCACATCTCTTCCCTTTTTCCTTCCAGCTATAAACCCAAAATGACACAGTTTGGAGTATCTTTCTTCTGAGCAATGAATTTACAAAAGCTCTTTTCTTTTTCCCGACAGTGACTGAGCCCTAGGGAAATAAAATAGCGCAAGTAAACATTGAAAAATAATTTTCAAACATCTCTAAAAAACATGAGCAGCGGATTTTTCGCAAATTTTTATTGTTTGTTGCATGCTACTCTGCCGTTGTCTTTACAGGGTGAAAGACTTGATTTGCAAGTGAACTATATGTCTGCAAACTTAGCATGCTCAGGTGGGAAACTGCCTGATGTGAGCCTTGGGGCTGCTCTAGAAGGTCCACTTTTGAATGTTCTACTCATCTTGGAAGGCTTCATAGCATGTTAGAAATTTTAAATAAAGAAAAGCTCACTTATGTCTTGCTGAAGAGGTTTCTGCCTTAAAATCTGCAGAGTGAGGCTGGGCAAGTTTATTGAGTCATTTTGTAAAGTGTGTAGGCATCCTGTTTAAATTTTCTGTTTGGTTGCTTCTGAATGGGTACAAAAAGTCAGGTGGAACAGGAAGTGAAAAAAAAATTCCCATGCCTTCCTATAATTTAAGTGGAGACAGCATCTAATGACAACAATTACAGCTTAATGTAATGTTTGTCATGCACTCATACCTGTGAGTGCTTCAGCTTAGGGCTGGAGCATCAAACCAGTGACTCAAAATCACACAAACAAACAGACCATATTAATAAATGGTTTATAATCCCATTGTGTAAAAGTGATTATGTTACACAGATGACCAGATGCTTTTATGAATGAGAATCCCAGATGAGACAATTCCCTTCTCCACAGTGCAAAATGACCAGCCTAATTCTGAGCTCAGGTTGGTTTAGATGTATCTTTTTCAGTGCATGTCCCAGTCAATGTCATCAACACCAGAATGAACATCTAGGTTATTTTCTTTCTAATGCTTTAAAAAGTTTTGTATAAAGCGATTGTAGAACAAACAGGCAAGATTATGCTTTGGGAATTACTAAAACCTTCACCCCAGTTCTGCATCTCTAGAGAGATTGTGTGTGGATCACCAAAGCTTGTAACTGGCTGTGAAACAGGATGATACAGAGTCATCACAGGAATAAACAACCATCTTCCACTCTGGTATTCACTTTCTTTAAAAGAGCAGCAAGACCTAGAAGGCGTCCTTGTCAAAAGGCAAACCAGGGTGTCTGTTTTCAAACTGGTACATTTCAAACTCTAGACATTTCAGCACTGAATGAATGAACCCTGCAATAGCCTGAACTCCAAAATGTGTTATTGGGTGCCTGGGGAGAAATGTTCATTCCCTGCTAGAATAAGTTGATTTAACTCTAGCAAAGCAGCACACATGAAAAAAGGAAAAACCTTTTCCCTTCTGAAATTGCAGCCTGAACACCAAACAAAAATCCACTTGAAGCCAAAGCTCTGAGGAAAATGGGTTTCATGTGGACTTTAACAAAAACTCTTTCCGCACACAGCAAAATGAACACCACAATACTGGTAGTAACTGTTTATTTGAAGACTTTACCCTAAGTAAAGGCCAAGAAAATCAGGTGGTTTAACAGATGTGCTGCAGGAGAGCTGCCGTCATCATTTACACAATGCTGTGCCTAAGATGGTTGTTAGAGAGAACAGCATTAGGAAGAATGGGGGAGCCACAAGGAGCAGATTTCAACTGGAAAGCAAAAAACAAAACAAAACAAAGCAAAACAAAACAAAACAACCCCCCCCCCCCCAAAAAAAAAAAAAACAAACAAAAAATAAACCCAACAAAAAAAACCCAACTGCTGTGGCATTATAGTTGATATTTATTATGCTGTCTTCAGCTTTGTTATAATACTGCCTTATTTTGCAAAGCACAGCACGCATTTTACTACTACACCAAGCACGGGCACACTTTGCAGCAGCACGGGGCCCTTGGGCTGTGCAAAAGGCGTGTTTGAGCCCTGTCCCACACGCTGCTGAGCTCGGGGCCTCAGGCTGAGCATCTCTGCGGCCGCCATCATCCCGCCCCTCGGGACACGACGGCTCTCCTGTGCTCAAAACCTACCTTTTTTAACATGGTTTTTTGCTTTTATAAGGAGAGACTCAGAGAATAGTTTGGGTCAGAAAGGAGCTTGTAAAGGCCATCTAGTCCAACCCCTCTGCAATGAGCAGGATTGTCCTTAACTCGCTCCGGTTACTCCGAGCCCCATCCAGCCTGGCCTTGGATGTTTTCAGGGATGTGGCATCCACCACCTCTCTGGGAAACTTGTGCCAGTATTTTGCCACCCTCACTGAAAATAAAACTTCCTTCTGTCTTCTATCTCAGGGCTTTAGTAAGGGCTGCAGTTAGGTAGTGAGCAAACCTGTGTTAGTCATAGATTTGTGCCACTGCTGTGCTGACAAGGACTCAGGGCTGAAACGCACTTTATAGGCATAAACAAATGTGGGGAAAGGAGGTGGGTAGATACAGGGATGGCTGGTTTCCTTTCCCTCATCTCCTAGGGGTGTTCCCAGGGGTCTGTGTTGGAGGGCTGCAGAGCTGGGTCATCCTTTGTGGGTGGTGGAGAACTGACCTTCCATCCCAGGAGCTGCAGTAATTCACAATACTTATTTAAAATTTAAAGTTGTTTTTAACTATTTTTTTAACAAAGTTCTCAGAAGATTTGGATAAGGATGTGAGATTCAACACTGGAAATAACGAGATACATTGATTTCTTCAGAAGTGAAATGTTCAAAAACAGAATTCAGGCAGGTTCACTGGCAGTTCTGGGGGCACAAAGGATTTTATTCTCCCCATACTGAAAATTTATGGAGAATAAACAGGTAATCTATGCAACAGGAACAACCCCCCTCCATACACATAGGCTGCTAAATGTACAAACCCTGGTCCTGTGTTTGAAAGGGGACTTGCATTTTTAACTGTAACTATTGGTGAAACACAATATTCTTCCTTCCCACTACAGTTCTTGATTTGTTTATGCCTCTGGGCCCTGTCGGCTACCTGAACCCTGATACTGTGTAAATAACATCAAATAAGTTGCCAGTCACCTAAAGACACAGGGTCTACAAAGGTTTGTGCTTTGGCAGATCTTTATGCCTTGGCTGATTAATCACTTGAAAGCAGTGGCAGAGGCCAGTGCATGATGCCAAGCCTAAGCATAAGTCTTTATTAGAACAGGACCTAGGATGGTCAGGGACATTATACAAAAATCCTAAATAACATTTTAGTCCATTGAGACAGAAGTTTAACAGCATTGTTTGACTGAACATGTACAGAGTGATTTGCAATAGAGAGATGACAATAGCACACTGGTGAAAAAGAGGAAGACATTGACCTTAAGTGTCTGTGAGAATCTGTAGATAAGTCCATGACCTGAAGCTTCTGAAGAAAACAGTATTTCAAACACAGGGCAAAATAAGCTGAACTCTGGCATCAGCAAAACAGAGATTAAATGCTTGAAAAGACAAAAAGCCTGTGCTGGCAGTTCAAAGGAAATAAGCTGGACAATAATCAAAATTCAGCTTGGCTGAATACAAAAAAAGCATTACTGGAGTCTGGTACAACCTCTAAAAGACAAGTTTTCCAATTCCCCTTTTTAACAGCTAGAGCGATCCAGGAGTTGTATAACAGCTGATCAGGTTTTTTGTTGTTTTTGTGCTGGTTTTAGGTGAGGCAAATAGAGAAATGTTAACATTCACATTGTTTGCAGCTTCATTGCTAAGTGAGTAGTTAATGAAGCAGCGAACTTCTGCAAATTCAAGCGTCTGTGCACTACTGTTCTAACTAGATAGCATTTTCCTAATTGCTTAACTGCACGAGTGACTCCAAAGCAAGCTTGTGTTAAAGAGAATCACCTGGAATTTTTTTTCCATAGACTATGCCAGGCATTCCTATCAATTTATTTGGTGGTCTCATTCCTCCTTCAAGAGCAGAGCTCCTGGCCCAAACTTTTTCATGCTCTCTGTGAGGCTTATGTAAGTACAGATAACAACCCTTCCTCACCAAAGTCACCATGGACAAAAATAAAGTTGTGCACCATCAGCATATAGTGATAAGTACTAACAAGTGAAATGAGAGAGCTCAGAAGAAGAATAGTGTTAAAAAAAAAGGAAGACAAAAGTCATCAAATAGATGCTCATGGAAACCAGACTGAATCAGTGAGGCAAAAGATGTCTCCACAGTTATGGACTTCACAGTATTTGTTTAGATGAGAGCATAAATCACCCAAGCTTCCCCCCAACACCCTTAGGCTGAGATGCTTGTGGTCTATTTCACAATGCGGTACAGCTACCCTGCTGAAATAAGCCAAATGGACATAAATATTTCTGATCTATTAAGGGAATTTACCATTCTGAAGATCTTCCCTTCAAACAGTCATGTCTCACTCTCTCATTCACACTGGCTGATTTCTTTCTCTGGACAGCAGACGTAGAAAAACAGCATTTCTGGATATGATTTTAATGATTATGGTAGTCTCATTATTGTAACTATTCAAATGTAATCTTTCCAATACTTTTCAGTTTCACATGATTAGCAATAGCTGTTCAAAGACTACAGGCTGGCATATTAAGGTAATCCACAACAACATGAAGAGAAGAAATTTCCACATGGAACAGTGAGAACTGAACTCTGTAGATGGTCACTAAAGCTACAGCCATATGAAAGCTGCACCTAAAGTAACACAGGCAGAAATAAAATGGATATGTATTCAGGTCATGCTTAGCTGATGAAGTAAGCCTCGCTTTGTAACATGATGAAAAGGTCAGTATCAGGTCTGAATTACATACTCTGTTATTTCACATGGCAAGTACAGGTAGTTTTCACTGGAATACACACTGCCTGCCTTCTCCAATGCTCCCCATAGTGGGAAAAGCCTTACTAGCCTTTGAAAAGAAATAGATTTTTAATGATATTTATAACTACATCTATGGGTTATTTATAACTCAAGTGTAGACTTCTGCTTTTCACTTCTAGCCACAGATGTCACTCTGCCAAGTGCCACTGCATGGGAAGCTGGTTGGGAAAATGGATTATTATTGACTGAGGGTTTTGTGAGGATTTAATTAAAGCATAGTGATAACGAAGAAATACCACTTAAGGGCTGTCTCACTTCTTAACACTGTGTCAGTTACACCAAGAACTGGTCAAGGAAATGTGTGAGCCCACCTGGACTGGTCGGTGGGAGTGGGAAGGGTAATAGAGACCACTACTGAATACAGAAGAGTACAGAAAAATACAGAAAAATACAGAAGAGTATCTTGTTTTCTTCTTTAAATTACCACATACCAAAAGAACAACAAACCCCAATTCCAGATAAACTTTTTTAGGTCAGCCTTCAAGGTTTTTCTCAGGCAGGAGAAAAATCAATATTTCAGTTTTGTTGTTCTCTTGTTACCGTTGCTTTTAGAGGCAAATCAATTTCATATGAAAACAGTGCTCTCTTGAAATGCAAATGAGAAACTTTTTATCTAGAATATGTCAAGATAAATAGGCTGATATTTTTCATTATTAAAATGTCTAAATGAATGCTTCTGCTCTTTGGTATCTTTCCCCCCCCCTTTTTTTTTTTTTTTTTTTTCCATTTTTTGACTAAAATTATTCACTCAGGTTCAGAAAAAAATGGTGCCTATGGTATGTCTACGACATGTTCACTTCTTTTTGCCAGGACAAAAACAGTGCATGACAGAGCCTGAGGGCCAGAAGGACTCATAACCAGCTGCTGAGGCCACCCCCAGCTAATGGGAACTGCCTACCAGCAGAAATCTGTGCAAAAGAAGCCACTGCGACCCTCAGGCTTGGTGAGAAAAAAGACAGTGAGTGGTGCAAACACAACACAGCTGCTTTTGAACCCTCTTTCTCTTTGCAAAGCCACCAGTAGGTGGAAAGAAGGAACATAAAAATCCCTAGGTTTGGCTACAGAGTTGCTAAAATAACTTTGCTTTGGCTAATAAGCTGGTAGGGTAAAAATTTACAGATTTTTTTTTTTAATTCTCTTTTGCCCAACCCTTCATTTCAACTTTCACAATACCTGTGGTAAGATTTTCTCTGTGTCAGATCAATAGTGCCCCTTCTCCCTGTGTGCTGAGGAGCCACAGTAGCATGTACAGGTTAAGTCACCTGCCCTGGATCACATCACCTGGCCCTTTTTTACCAATGGAATTACTGTCTACCTCCCCTCTCCTACAGGGGGAGTGGAGGCAACAAAGTAAAAACCCTGGTGAGAAGGGGCAGGAGGCTTGCCAAGGCAGACTTCTGCTACTTCTGCAAGCAACCTGAGGGATCCTTCTTTATTAACTCCCACATGCTGAGCTCCTCAAGCTCCTTTCCCACTCTCCTTACTGTCTAAACTCAACATCTCAAACCCTTTCCCATTGACTTTGGTAGGAATGAGTCCATCTTGCAGCAATAAATGGTGAATCAATCTCCACATTGACTCATGGACCATGCACCACTCTTCTGAATCTCTGCAACTTTATTTCTTCACTTTGAAATAAAAGAAAGTTCAAATCACAGACTTGCACACTGAGCACTGAAGCTGCCTTTAATTCTGACATTCACTTAATGCTGACAAATTAGTTGAGTTCTTGCAATTTACATGAGGTCTCATCACAATATAGTCCAATAGTCAATTAGGAACATTTTTTTCAGGGAGGAGGCATCATGCAGAAATTGAACACTGTGATCAATATATTAAAGAACAGGGAGCCTTTGAAGCGGAGCTGCTCTAATTAATCTACTTTATTTTGCATTTTGCTTGTCTCAAAAAAATATTCTTTCACTTCCAGTCTGTTCCCAGTATTGATAACTCATCCTGCCCCAGCATGGAGGGACCAGATGAGCAACTCTCCCAGACAATACTCAACTCTCCATTTCTGAGTTACTCTAATGAATGAGATAACCTTTGAGCAGTAACCTGCAAACAAACTGAAACATATTTGTCCCTTTTGCAAATGCATACTGGTTGTTCTACGTTTATAGACATAAGAAATCATTAGATTTGCCTGCTTTCTTTAAAGCACTTACTAATGTTGTATCAGCCAGGCCTTGATCTACTATAACATGCCAGACTGGGAATCCATTACAACACAACCACTAAATATATGCTAGTAGCAGATGTGCTCAGTGGCTTGGGAAAAATGGATGTTATATTTAATTATATGACATAGGAAAACAAAGCAGAAACAAAATCACATGTGTAGTTAATGAAGGGCAGAAAACTTAGATTAATTTATTAATTAATATAGATTTATCTATTAATTATTAGATGTTAAGAACATAATACTAAGCAAGATGAGACAATTTGCTGAATTCAAGTCACTGCTGAAGCTGAACATTCTGTCTGGATCCTACACTTCTTGATACTTAGAAACAGAGTGTAGAACATTAGGGTCAGAGTATCTGAAGTCAGATTCAAATACCTCCAGAGAGGAGTATAAATAAATGGTTCAAACTTGCAGCCATCTGTGGTGAGGGTTATCATCCCTTGACTCTAAAGAGAGAGCAATTACCAGTAGACCTCAGCAATTATGAAATGCAGGGTGATGTTACTTTACCACTGCAGGCTTCAGATACCATTACATATACCTACAAGACACTACAATTATGGGATATCCAAATTGTGTCCTATGCTGCTCTGGCAGCCCTCAAACACTTTCTGTGCAGCCTGACAAAGGATGGCAATGTATGAGGGATGACAGGAAGGGAGCACACAGCCCCAGCATTTTCCCAAAGAAAACTCACTTCCCCCCTTCTCTTCCCACCCTGTATGGGGCTGGGCACACCAGCAATGCACAGGTCACAATCGTGAGAACAAGAAATGGTGGCCTGTCCACAGATAATGGATTCTCACTGCTTTCTGTGTACAAAGCCCAAGGGATGCTTCTCCAGGGCATCAGCTCGAGCAGGACACTGCAGTGTGGAGTAAGTGAAATGGGCACATCAGTATTTCTGCCTCACCATCAGCTCAGATGGCAGAGGGTTTATCCTGGTTGAAACTCCACAGGGACATATTGTGCTAAGGGTAGGCCCTGTAAATAAAATGGTACTCCCATTCCATCTATCCATTTCCCTCACTGTTTTCCCACCTTTCCCTGATTTTCCCTGGCCTGTACATTTGAGAGCTGTGCAACGGGATACAAAGCTAAGGGGGTAAAAGTGATTGTTGGATACCACATTGAGCTCAGAGCATGACCAATTTTGTCCTTCTTGATAAGACTGAGTGATTTGAGAGAAAACCAGAGTGTGATTATGCCATTATTTGAAAGACTGTAGTGCAGCCTCACAAATGCAAAATGCAAATCTTTGATTGTACAGGCAAACTTATCTTTGGCACTACATACAAGTGCTTTACCTTGCAGATCTACCACTCCTTCAGTGGAGGTTTTGATGAAATCCTATTTAACATGAAAAATTATTGGTACTTGAAGACAGATAGATCAACAAATATTACCAAGAAAAAGTAAGTAAAAAGTGCTGTTAGTAAGAATAATATTCTTAGGCTCACTGTCCTTCGCTTGTCTGGGATTTAGGGTATCATTGCACTTACTATATTTGCAGCCCAATACCCAATTGCAAGATTTTGTTGATAATTGGCAACAGCCAATACAATTAAAAAAATCATCTGCAAGATTTATGGAGATTGTAAGGCTTAAAACAGAACAGAAGTCATTTTCAACTGAAGAAAATTTCCCAGGACAACAGAGTAAGCTATAGTTAGAGTGGAATTTCAACTAGTTCTCATTGTAATTTGCAAACATAAAGTGAAGTGGTTACTGTATGGTAATAATTTACTTTTAGAGATATCTAGCACTAAGCAATTGGCCAGGAGCACTGTAATGTATTGATAATGAATTATCTTTGAGCAGCACTTTGCATCTAAATGATGTCAATGTACTTTCTAGATTAAATACCTGGCTGCTGTAACTCCACTGCAGCTGGAGTGATTTCAGAGAATCCACACTTGTACACTTGAGTGAAGCATACAATGATATTTTTCCTTTTGCACACGTTGACATTCAGCCATTAGTGAACAGCTGTCTATTAGCTAACAACACCGCCTCATGAGACCTGAGATCATAGCGATATGAATGAAACCTGGAGGGAAATGAGACAGACCTAAATCATAAACTGAGAGGTTTGCATCTGAATAAATCTGCCCGGGACCAATTAGCAGGACTACTATTGATTCACATGCTGGAACACATAAGACAATTATTCAACTCTTGATTTTTTCCCTGTAAATCTGTTCAAGAACAGACATTTTTGTATACAGACTTGTTGAGTCTTTTTGATACCTAATCACTACCATTTCCATCTCCACTTCATGGTGGCAGTGACATTCCCCCTACGTAGTTTCTTTGCACATCAAAGTCCTTATATTCCTTTCACATGTAGCAGAAATCCCACAAGAAGTCAGGTAAAAATAAAAATAAAAGTGACTCAGAACCTTGTGATTAACCTTCAAGCAATTTATCTAGGATTGATCAGCTAGCTCAAGTAAAATATTAATTACTCACATCTGTTCCTGAGGTAGGTGGGCCTGCCAGAACCCTCCAATACTTGGATCCAGAAGGCAACTTTCCCATATTCATGGGTTCTTGGCTCCAGTGTTTTGGCTGGAGCTTTGCCATCTCTCCTTTCTCTGACAGAATGCTGTGCTATTATAAATAAAAAACTCCATCTGCTGTATGAGAAACCGAATTGCAGCTAATGTCCATGCATTTCTCTTGCCCGTGCTCAGGGAGGGGACTGCCATCCAGGCAGCACTGTCACAGGGGGTACAGACCCAGACAGGCTATCTGCGTGTCTGGGACCCCTTTCCACTAATATGTAGTAACAGCAGAAGAAAAACAGTTGGTTGGAGCCCTGACATGGGCTTCATGAAGGTGGAGTTTCTTCCACACAAGTAACCCATTGAGATCACCCCAGAGCTGTGTGGCCAAGCACAGGAGGGGAGAGACTCCCAGTGATTTCAGAGAGCTCTCAATCAGGTCTGAGCGCTCTGCACCACTTTTCCAGGAACCCCATTTTCCACAGTGCTTGGCACAGCTCCAGCACTCCCACAAATCCACCTGTGGGCTCCCAGCCTGCAGCAGGCTCCTGCAAAGCCTCAGAGGAAGGAGGCTCCTCACTGTTCAGGAGCCCTGTGCCTTCCTTGTAGAGGAGGTGCAATCCCTGCAGGAAGGCATGGGGCTCCTGAGCAGTGGCTGGAGGAGACAGACCATTGCAGAAAGTCATTAGGGTGTTTAAGAGATGAGACTACAAAAGCTTAGAGATTTGTACTTCAAATAGCCAGTTCCCTGGTGTAGCACAGTTCTTACCCCATGACAGCACCTCATAGCAACTCCTCATAAATTTGATTAAATATTTTTCCTTTAACTCCCAGCCTCTGTAACTCCCCTCACTTGTATGTACCTACCCAGATCCCTTCTTGCAGAGCCAGGGGTGATGGTGCTGTGAGCTGGCAAGGCAGGTGGCAAGGAGCAATGTGTGACCACACAGCAGAGCAGGACACCCAGTTCCTTGCCCCAGGCAGCTGCCGGTGCCTGGCACAGGAGCCAAGGAACCAGAAGGAGGTGATACATTTGGAGTGCTTGGGATGTCAGCAGCATGCTGGGGCATCAGGAAAACCCTGCAGCCCTGATGTTGGAGGCATCATATTCCCCTCAATAAATCTGGTGATACAGAAGAACAAACACTACAAAGTTTGGTATTAAAATACAGAACTACAGAAAGACACCACAGTAGCAATTCCAGACAAAACTAAAGAAATGTGTAACTCCAGTGGAGATCAACTGAGAAAAAGACCTCAACACATGGTGAAGAGGGAATCTGAAGCTTACATCTTATTCTTTTGCTCTGGTGTTTCAGAAACTTACCCAACATTTGGGACATGGAAAACTCAAGAGATTTCAGAATCAGCAAAATACAATCAATGAACTTTATCCAGTTGTCAAAATGTGAAAGTTGTTTTTTAATGAATTCCTGACACTTTAGCATTTGCCTCAACCTTCCCATGGTTTAATATCTACTCCTGATATTTTTCTGGTTCATATTAGGGAGGGGATCAGGATAACTGTATTTGCATCACCAGGTTCGGAATGTTGTGATCCCAAATTAAAAAGCATTAATTATTGTACTGAGTTTGTAAAAGCTGTTATCATTTTTTACATATGTCTGAATGCTCTCATTTGATATCAGTGTACACAGCCTGTAATCTGATCAAACTTATGGTAAAGGGTCACAGTGTGACACCTTCAGAGCCATCATGGCAACCCACTGGGATACTATGAACTCACTACTTTCAAAAGTCTACCTAAACATCCAGTTACAGGAGTGACACACACACTCACCAAGCACTTTTTATTTTTCTGAGCCAGTAGTTTGCTCAAATGCCATTCAAGCTGCATGGCTTTTTGTTGGTCACTGTTCCAGAATTCATTGTCAGGAGACAGCACCTGAGAATTCAGAATTTCCAAAGACTTATAGAGAAATCTGGGGAAAAAAGCCCACAGAAGTAACTAATAAAAGTGTTTAAAATAGATTCCAGAAAAAAAAAAAAACCTCCCTGCTACAATAATAGCATCTCCAAACTATTTTTGAACACAGGATCTATCCTTGCCAATTAGACTGTGTTAAATAATCTGGAGAAGAAAATTGTTTTGTGATCATTTAAGATTAATATCTTATGCTCTTATGTCAAGCTGTCAGATAAAGTGCTAAAGTAGAAATAAAACAAGTACCAGATTTGCTTTTTTGTCTGGCTTTAAAAAAAGTATACCGAGTGCCCCAAATAAATGTTCATTATGTTACTTTTCTTAAAATAAGATTAGTGGGAAAATAGTATAGCACATAAAAAAATCCTCTGCTATCTTAGATTAGTTGGCAGGCCCTGAGAGAGAGACTATAGACATTCCTTTTATCTGATGGAATAAAATTTTTCTTCCTGGACCGAGCTATGGCAGCTTTATTCATTAGTATTTTTTTTTTTCTGTAGAAAAATGCTGGTGGGTTAAGGAAGCAGACTATCTTTGGCAGAGCATTATTAACCTAGACTTTGGGAAGCTGCAGTTTGCTGCTCCCTGCAGGCTGGGAAAATCACTGAAATCCACACTTGCATTGAAATAAATTCCCTGAATGAGCAGGGACATTATCTCTCCACGCCACTGTTCACAGTCTGGAAAAACAGGGCCAAGTATTTTGCCACTTTAAAGGAGACATGAAAGAATGACACTGTTTGACTTACTGGTAGTCTGGGTACAGATATCCACTAGCAAATTATAAAAAAGTATCTCTGAATTTCAGCTCTTCAGCCAAACAAAAGTGTCACCTAAGCAAACATTTATCACCTTGTACTGAAAGATATTCCAGCACATGCACAGTGAGACATAAGGAGACAGAAACCTGTGCTTGGAAGGTTAACTTCTTCAGGATGAATGGAGGCTGGTGCCTTCCTGATCTATGGGATTTGGAGTCACAGACCACCTTCCTGTTTGGGGTTTACAGTCATCCATGCAATAGGGGTCCTGACAGGTGACAGGTGCTCACAGGCTTTGCAGCGCCACAAGCAATACTGACAAAGAACAGGCTCAGAAACAATCTGAACAACCACTAATCTTCCTCAGGTTCAGAGAGATCAGAGATTTAGGGATGTGCAAATAATATATTGCAGGGTTTCAATTTCTTTTTAAATTGTGAGGCTTGGGAAAGTCAGTCACTGAGCCTTTAAAGGTATGATCAAAATAAGCGAACACAGAGGAGAGAAATGCAACACATTTGTCAAATGGGGTATCATGGTGTCTCCAGGAAGAGACAGCCAAAGTTGCCAGTTTTGGAAGCTCCCTGAATGCTGGTAGTGCCATTTAATTAGAAATATCACCAGCTATAGAAGAAAAAAAAATTAAAATAGAAACCAAAACTATTAACTGAAGATTTTGAAATTAATGCCATCTACAAGCCAAGCAGCATAGATTTGTCCATTGCCCAGCAAGGCTGATTCACAAATCAAGGCATCAAAACTTAAGTAATATTATAGCAAATGTCATTCCTACTTCTATGTTGAGAAACTGTGAAGAAGGAGTTTTCTTTGGCAAGGCAAATCAATGCCTACTTTCAGTTACAGCCTACCTTAGTCCTCAATGATAGACATTAGTACCTTCTTACTTTGGTTTCTGCGCTAGCGATGAGCGATATCCCAAAATGTGTGGTTCTCACTACCAACACCTTCCCACCAAGAGCAAGACCGTGGCAGATTCTCCCAACAGTTATTCCTTGCACCATCTTCATGTCTGTTTCAATAGCTTTTGATCAAAACAGCCTGAAAATTCTGGACACAGTGCAAGCTGTCAATGCACACGTGGCTTGAACAGTAACCATGGCATTGCTCTGCCACCACTGTGCTTTTTAAGCATCCAGCCTGTGCAGAACATGTGTGAAATCTCCAGATGTGCAACATAGTGCTCTGATGAGCTTCTCAAAAAAAACCCTGCCAAATTAACAACCTGTTAATGATTTAATCTGGCACTTGCACTCTGAATTGAAATTGCATAGCTTAAGAGGAAAACTAGATCAAGACTAATGTCTCAAATTTCTTATTTAGGAAAACCTTCCAAAATTTTTTTGATGATAGGTTGAAATTTCCTTCTTTTTTCCACCTGAGGAGGACTCAGCTGAGAGAAGACTTAAAGGCAGCTGGTGAATGTACACTGATTAAAAACACCTGATGGGGAAAAATGATGTTAAGGAAGCCAGACTATCTTTAGTAGATGAACACTGATGGGACAAGAGGTAACAGACACAAATTAGAACATGTGATAGTTTAACTGCACACAAGAAAACAGGTTTTTTACCATAAGGATTGTCAAAATCTGGCATAGGTTGCCCAAGGAAGTTGTTGAGTCTCCATCCTTGGAGTTATTCAAAACCTGATTGGATATGTTCCTGGGCAAGCTGCTGTTAGGCGAGCCTGTTCGAGCTGGGGAGTTAAACGAGAGGACTGGTATCAACACAGGCTGAGGATGAACAGATCCAGAGCAGCCCTGTGAGAAGGACTTGGGGGTGCTGGTGGATGAGAGGCTGGACATGACCCAGCAATGTGCACTCAGCCCAGAAAGCCAAAGTGTCCTGGGCTGCATCCAAAGCAGAGCGGCCAGCAGGGCGAGGGAGGGAATTCTGCCCCTCTGCTTCACTCTGGTGAGACCCAACCTGGAGCACTGCATGCAGCTCTGGGGTCTCCAGCACAGGAAAGGCAGGAAGGACACGGACCTATTTGGGCTGGAGGAAGCCACCAAGATAATTAGAGGGATGGAGCACCTCTCCTACGAGGAAAGGCTGAGACAGCTGGGATTTTTTTCAACCTGGAGAAGAGAAGGCTTCAGGACCTAATTTTGACCTTTCAGTACCTGAAGGGAGCCTTGAAGAAAGATGGAAAGGGGCTTTTTATAAGGGCATGTAAAGAACGGGCAAGGTATTTGGTTTTAAACTGAAAGAAAATAGGTTTAGATCACACATTAGGTAAAAATTCTGTATTCTGAGGGTGGTGAGGCACTGCAACAGTTTCCCCAAAGAAATGGTGGATGTCTCATCCCTGGAAGCATTCAAGGCCAGGTTGGATGGAGCTTTGAGCAACCTGGTCTAGTTGACAGTGTTCCTGGCCATGGCAGGGGGTTTGGAAGTGGATTATCTAGAAGGCTCCTTCCAAACCAAGCCATTCTGTGATTCTATTATGACGTTCAAAAGTCCCTTCTGACCCTAATCATTCTGTGTTTCTTTGATTCTGTTTAACTTATAAAGCATTGCATCCCAGACATTATGTGCACTGTAAACATTTCTGAGACAATGGATGATCCCAAACTGCTCTACTAGGATTAATCACAGCCAAAACCTATGTATTCCAGACTATCTTATGGCAGCCACAGTCAGTCACCAACAAGCCTCTGAAATATATAGAAAAAAAAAGTACAGTGCCATTCTGGACACAAAGTACAAATGGTGGGTCATCGAAATTGGTATCTCTTGTAGGTGTTGATGGAAGTATTTTAAGTTTATTCTAGGGTTATGGCAGCTGGTCTTGGAAATCTGTTTCTTCCTGGACTCTCACATTTAGCATATCAAAAATTACTTTGCTCCTCAGACGCAGAAAGAGTTGTGGTTACCCATTAGAAATCAGATTATTTTCTGCAAGAGGATGTAATAGACCATTGAATGAACATGACTAGGTTAAAGGTATTCTGATGGATCACACTTCATGTGTGATTCATGCTAAAAACTAAAAATTGAGACCAAGAGAAAGAAAATATGGGTTTTTCTGACACCCTATTTCATCCTTCATTGCTGAAAATAACTCCATGTTTTCGGTAAAAATTAGTGAAGAAGGCTGAATAACAATGAGGAAACTAAGTAATATATCTATAGATTTGGGGCTCTGTTTCTGCAAGTACTTCAACTGGTAATTAGCTTTCTTCTAATAGTTTCATCAACACTGGTCGTACTAATTATTTGCATGACTGGAAACATAAGTCATGTTCCAGTCTATTGGTAAGGTGACCCTGAAGGAGCAGACTCACCAGATAGGAATGGGGACCAAGATGGAATTTGGTTAATGTGATTTGAATCTTCATTATATCATTAAATAAAATGAATTATGAATATATCTTCATTATATAGTTCACATTAAAATGTGAAACTACGACCAATAAATTTAGTTCATTTGAAAATTTATGTCTCACCAAGCCCAATTATAGTGTAAGGCTAAGTTCACATCTTCTTAATGTTCTCTCCATCACATCTCAAATCCACAGGTATCCCTTTTTACTTTTTTTAAAAAGCCAATATGTCATAGTCTTGTCTAACTTCATAATAACATGTAGAGTTACAACCACCAATTCTTTGACACAGAACGATAGCTTGGGAACAGAATATACACTTTTTATGAGGAAAATTGAATGGAAAGAGATTAAATTTTAAAAATTAAATAAAAATCCACAAACAATCCTTTTTCACTTTTGCTGTTTCAGTTGTGTTCGTCTACATAGATGATTTGCAAATGGTAAGAGATATGTGGCATTTGGCTGCGAACTAGAAAATGTTTTTAATAGAACTCAGAAACATATCTGTTGCAAAGCAAGACCCTCAGCTCTCTTATCTAACACCGAATGACTGGCCTCAGTAGCGATAAACTGCTTCCAAATGAATAAGCTTTTGATAGAAAACTATCAAATTTCAGTGAAAATCTGATCATGGAAAAGTTGCTCATGGAAAGGAATGGCTTGGCATCTGATGCATCCCTTAAAAACAAGGACTCCTTGGTATTATCTCATTTAATATAGATATTGCAAACAATAAATCCCAAATGTTACCCATACTAAGCAGTTCTGATTACTTGCAGTTTTCATCTGATTAAAATGTATTAAAATTGAAATTTAAATATATCTTGAGTTAGAAGTCTATTCCAAGGTGGTTGTTCTTTGTTGTTGTTTTGTTTTGTTTTGTTTTGTTTTAATATTGTAATCTGGTTTTGTACTTTGAATTTGTATTTAAATTTATGCTAAACAATGAATGTCTGGCCTAGGAAAAACTGAAAGCTAATAGGTCTCTTGCTTTGCTTTGCATGAAACATCTATCTTTTTAATATTTTCCCCACTGTGTAGTATATTTCTCCTCCTGTCTTGATGATAGGTAATTAATGATGGGTAGTTAATGATGCATTTTTCTATGCAGGCAACCAGTGGAGGTCTCATCATTTTGCAATATATAGCAGCTACCATTGCTTTTAATGGGTAAGAGTTAGGGTTAAGCACTTTTGCAGCTCTAGTCATTTCCTTTTGTTACCTAATTGCTAAAATAACTCTTTGTAGAGGCCTGCATTTCCCAGACTGAGTAGAAAAGGAAATATTGATGAAAAGTTAGGAGTATTGATGGGATGCATGAAGGTAATTGAAATGGAAATGCCTTCAAATTAAATATCTGGTTTAGGATTTGAAAATGTACGTTGTCCTAGATAGGCTATTGATCTGAGACTATTGCTCCTGCTGAGCACTGTGTTCTGCAGGAAAAGTTCTTGGTAAAGGAAAGAAATCATTTATTCATTAAGGATTTCAAATTACTAGGCTATAAGGAAACCATTCCTCATTCTCCCCCTGTCTTCTTCAGTACCCAGCTTCTACCACTCTCATACACTTATCCCTACCTAAAAGCTTCACATATTAACAAATGAGATTATTAGGTTAAAATCCTCCGAACATTTTCAAAAACCATAGGAAAAAATTCCAGAGAATTTCACATTCTGTCCAAAAGGGATGAGATTACCCTTTTTGACCTCTTTCCCTTCTCAACTATAGAAGACATCCCATCGCATTATAAAAAGCCCCGAGGCTCTTGGCCATGGCTGCAGACTCCGGGCTTGGCATCTGCCTTTTAGAGAGAGTGGAGGAGATCATGTCAGACAGGAGGGAAAACAGAGAAAATTTCCCTGGGAAAATTGCTTTGCTTCTTTTGAACTGATCCACAAACTGACACAATTCTACAGGATGTTTTGATTTCTTTCATACTGACATTTCTTGACATAAATAAAAGTTAAAAAAAAAAAAAGAGAGAGAGAAAGAAGAAACAAGAAATTTTCTCTGAACATTCTATGTGACTGCATTCCAGATCTCATATACCATCATGTTTCCTTGTTAAATCCAAAGAGTTAAAGGGAAGAGATTTGAACAGCACAGTGATCAATAGTTATGTTTGGCTGAAGTTAAAACAGGTCCCAGAGATCTCTTGACAGTTTTGCTCAAAGCATGCAGTGAATTGCTATAAATATCTTCACTGATGTAAGGCAGTGTGGCTCCACTGGGGGAACTCAAAGTAAGCCCTCTGTGCTTAGAAAGCTCACCCTTCAGCCACAAGTACCAGGGCAATTGCCACGTCACCCACTTCCCTCTATGGCCTCTTTCTATGGCAGGGAGGACAAGCCCTCAGCTCCAAGCACAGGTTACCTCTACATGCCATTTATCTGGAGCTGAGCAGATGAAAAAAGGTTTTATCCAGGATCTGCCATGTTCACTAAATAATTCAACAATCTAGTTTTTCTTAAGATCACTGCCTGAAGGTACATGTATTCTGAGTTTGAGTGCAGCACTGTTTGCTTGGGTTCATTAAGTTCCTACTGTTCAGCTGAACTTCTTCACAGGATTTTGGGGGTTTTTGATTTGTTGTTTTTGTGTTTGTTTTATTTTGTTGGTTTGGGTTTGTTTGGTTTTGGTTTCTATTTTGTTTTATTTGGGGGAATTTTTTGAGCATAAGCAGTACGATGAACATTTTTTCCTCAATTAATATGAAGAAAATCTCAAATGTTTAAATACAGGCTTGGTCCTTCAAGACTGCTTTGAGGAAATAAGCTGTTATTTGACTTCCTGGTGGGATTAGTTCTTGTTAAATACATTTTTAATGTATTCTGGTATCTAATGAATTATGTAGCATGCCCCTTTTTCTTCTGTCAAATGAGGTTTGAAAGAAATCAGGTCAAAAAATTGGCAAAAAATTATATAGTATTCTGAAATAACTCCTAGTCAGAGTGAAAGGATCATTGTGGTAGAAATTAACTCTGGATGAAAAAAAGAAAATATTACCAAAAAAAAGCCAGGCCTCCCTATTTTTGTGGCCACCTCTTCCCCCAAAATTTCTTGCAAGAGGGCAAATCCAGGTATAATTTTTACAGGCTTTAAAGGAAACTGGTGAAAAACAGGTTTGAATTTATCGAAAGTTATTTGTCCATCTGTCTGTAGCAGGCCTGTGACACCCCAAAAGGTAAGATGTTTCTATGGATATAAGTAGAGCCTGGACACAACTTTAAAGAGAATCACTGCCAGTTATTAAATAGAACAATCCTGGAATTCCCAGGAAATCCCTGAGCTCAAAAAGCTCTGATGCAGGAAGAGCAGCAGGTAAAAAGTCATATGAAGTTGTCCTGTTCCACTTCCTTCCTGGGCACCCATTGTCATCATTGTTATGATTATTGTATCATTATTAAAGGGAAAAATCCCAGAACAAACTGCCAAAATTGCCAAAGTTACTTCAGTTGTTTGGTCATACGTTTTTGTGATTTAATCCCAGCCAGTAACAAAGTACCACACAGCTGCTCCCCCACTGCCTCCCACCCCTGATGCCAGTGGGGTGGAGAATCACAAAGAAAAGATAAACCTTGTGGGCCAAGACAAGGAAAATTTAATAATTGAAACAAAGTATAATAATAATAAATATGGTCATAATAATATTTATAATAGTACAATACAATAATAGAAATGATAAAGAGAGGATGAAAGTAACAGAACCTGAGAGAAACAAGGGGTGCCCAAAACAGTTTCTCAACACCATCAGTGGTGGTGGCCAGATCAATGGCCAGACCATCCCTTAACAGTGATCGTCCACCTTCCAGGTAATTCCCAGTTTATACACTGAGCATGACCTTCTGTGGTTTGGGATACATGTTTGGCCAAATCAGGTCAGCTGGCCTGGCCGTGCTCCCTCCCCGGGTTTTTGTGAAATCTTCATCAACAAATCACAACACACTGTAAATTTATTGTCCTAGGGTGACCACCACTTAGAAACATCACTATCTTATCAACATTATTCTCATATTAAACCCAAAAAATACAGCACTGTGTCAGCTACTAAGAAGAGAATTAACTTTGTTCCAGGCAAAACCAGGACAAAAGTCCAAACTCAAAACCAGTTCTTTTTAAGGAAGGGTTGACTGTTATTTCCACTTAATAACAATGTTAATGCAGCAAGGGCATATGTTCTTCAGCATGAGGTGTGGTGTTGACTCCTAACATCTCCCTCCCCTTGGGTTTGCTTCCTTTGTGCTGACACACTGGATGCTCCAGGATGAGTGATGGAATCTCTGTCTAGGACTGAAATTAAACATATGTATTCAGTATAACCATTCTACTTTGGTCAAATTTTCTGAAGTTTCTCAGTTTGTTTTTGGTTCTTTTTTTTTTTTCCCCTGTCTACAACATTTTGGTTTTTGTCATAAAAAACTGAGCAGATACATAATTTCTCATTAAACTTTGACCACCACCTCATTCTTTTCAACGTCTTCAAAAATTGCACATTTGTAATTTTCTTGACAAGAATCAAATTAAGAGTTTTGAATTGCCTTGAGCTAATACCATTCTCAAACTCCTGCACACCTACGTGCTCTATTTTGATTGGGATAACTGGCCTTTGCAGATCAGACTTGGAAGATTATTTGTCATGTAGGTTTTACACTTAAATATTAAATATCAGTTACATTGCTTTTTGACTGAAGCAATTTGAACTCTAATATTCCTTAGGGGATTCTGAAGCAGAAAATTATTCTTCTACCTCCCACTTCCAATATGTAGATTTATTTTCCAAAATTTCAGTTCCTGAGGTGGCCAATGTCACACTAACCTCGAGAAAAGAAAAAAAGTTCTTTCAAACACAGGGCTTTTATTTTTATCACCCCCAAAATACTATTATTTTTTAGTTTTATTTTTCTTTTTCCTAAAAAGGTGTCATTAATCATTACTAAGAAAGGTTTTAGTAATCAAAACATACTTTGACACTAAGTCTGAAATTTACCTGTTAATATACAATCTCCAGAGTTACTCTGCTCTTCTTCCATCCATTCAAGTTCCCTCTGTGTGACTCAGAACTGGAACATGAGCTTGGCTTATCCACCTCTCACAAAAGTAATTTTGTCAGCAGTTTAGACCATCTGAAACAGGTTTCTCTTAATTTCTTCTTTTGGAGCTCTGCTCTTGGATACACTTCATTAAATATTAATTGTCCCCAGAGAAAAAGACAATGGGGAGAGGGTGACTTCTGCTGGGTGGAAATGGGAAAGCCATGTTGTGGTTCCTGCTTTTTAAAGTATGTAATTCCACATACAAAACAGAGCAGAGGGGGGTTTTTAGAGGAAAAAAAAAAACAGGCCTTCCGGGACACCCATAGGTGCAACAATTTATCTTTTC
Organism: Sylvia atricapilla; assembly: GCF_009819655.1. Classification (NCBI taxonomy): domain Eukaryota; kingdom Metazoa; phylum Chordata; class Aves; order Passeriformes; family Sylviidae; genus Sylvia; species Sylvia atricapilla. Next base: position 114,735,904 of record NC_089140.1, on the reverse strand, counting down.
ACCAGTTTGTCTCTCACTAAAGTGTTTTCAATAGTGAAAGAACTGGCAGATAGAGATGCAGCACTAGTAGTGCATCTACCTGTTTTTTTTTCCGCAGGATTAAGCGTATCTTGAGACTGCTGACCTTGAGACAGCCTTGTACACAAGGTGAGTACAGGGGTGTGGGCTCAGCCACAAACCAGCAAAAACAGAGTAGTTTTTTGCATGTACACAATCTGTGAGCAGCCCAGTCAAGGTCCCGGGCTGTCCTGGGTTGTAGTTTAGGATGTATTCTATCACCATCTTCAGTTAATGGCCCATCAATGCCTTTTGCATGACTCAGAGATAACTCCCTCTGGGAGTTATCTCTCTCTTTAATGGGCCATCAAGGCTCTCTTCCATGACTCATCATCCCATTGTGAGATGCTCCGCCCATGGGGAAGAGCCAAGCATTCTCACCTGGATATAAGCTGGGATTTGGGACAGTAGAAGCAGCCCTCACCCACTGGATTCCCAGAGGACTGGAGCTACCAGACCTTTCTACAAGATTTCTGTTTCAGGAAGACCACCTCGTCTGGACTGTTTCCATCACCCTGATCAGGTTGTATTCTGACTCTGTCAGTGGTTTTTCTTTTTGTATTTATTTTATTTTATTTTATTCTATTTTATTTTCCTTTTCTTCTCATTAAATTTTATTTCTGACTTAGAGCCTCTCACTTGGTTTGTTTTCAAAACCACAACACGGGCACACAGGACTTTATCACTCTGTGTGAGTAGCAGCCCTTCACCACCACTGAGCAAAGGACACTCGCTGCTGGCACGCCATGAGTCTGGAAATTGGACAGGGAATTTCATGTGTGACAAATGAGATGGGGTTTCCTCAGCAGCACTACAGGCAAAGCTTGGATGTCTTCATCACATCTGACCTTTGTCTCTCCAAAGGGGCAATGAGAATTGCAAGACATCTGGACAACAGATGTGAAATGCAATCCACCCTTGTCTACTGCGTTTGTACCATTATATTCTGAGCAGAGCTCAGGGACATGTATCATCATTGTAAATGACTACACAAAGTGAAGGATAACTGGGACTCTGGCAATCCACCTCCAGATGGGTAAAGAGATGTACAAGATCAGAATAATCAGGCAAACAAGAAGAGGTAGGAACGAGTCTGATAATATATGAGAAGGAAAAGATTGTTACTGCAATAAGAAGTAAATTGAGTGCCTTTGAATGAACCTTGCTGAAGTGATCACTGTCCATGCTGTTTGTATTCTTGTGTGTTTCTTGGCTTCTTGCTTCCCCTGGTGGCATAGGTGCAAAACTCTGGTGATCAGAGATTGTTTGGATATCTAGAAATTTATGCAGTGATATGACTGGGAGGAAGAACTGTTGCCTCTCACTTGGGGCTGGCTGGGAGTGATGACAAATTCAGTAATGAAGCATGGGAAATTGTACTGCCTTAGCAAGCTAAAATGAACACAGGGTAAAAATGAGGACCATAAATAGGGCACTTCTAATACTGGAAATCCCAATCTTTTGTTTTCTTTTTAGGTAGGCACACAAGCCCCAGTAGGAGAACAATACCCCATCTTCCTGCCTGCTATCTAACCATGTATAGAGAGCTCTGCTTCAAAGAGATAACAATAGAAACACGAGATAAATGATGGATAACAGAAAATGCACCAATGAACTCCAGCTGACTCAAATTTTCCATAGAGCATTTTTCATATTGGAAAGTATATGGGAAGACTGATTTTGAACACTTTTATTTTATCAGATTGGCTTGACCTTCCTAGAACTGAAATACAACTTCAAAACAAGTTAAAATGTGCCAGTGTGTCATTTTACATTTTCCCATTGTTTTTCATTCTGAAATAATTTGTTTATATATTTTTTTTTCTTAGAGATCAAGTTAATTTCAGGGAACACAAGCCTCTTTTATCATTATCCTCCTGGAATTACCTGAAAATTCTTTTTCAGACAGAAACTGAGTTTGGTTTTGTCTTTGTTCAGAACACTTAGAAAGCTGTGGTTTCTTTATTCCTTTTTTTAATTATTATTTTTTAATAAATTGATTTGTGAAACTGAAAAGTCAGTTGGTTACAGAGCTACAAACCAGGATGACCATGCTTCTACACCCCATGAACCACCAGCAGCAGCTCAGCAGTGTTGCTTGCTTAGCAGGTATCACAGAAGATATTAACTTTCAGGAAATCTTAGAAGAAAAGTGATATAGTGACTACTAAAATTTTGGCATGGGAAACCATGAGAGAACTGGATGAGGATATAAAGGCCAGCAGGATCTTCAGGAAAACAGTGAAAAAGGGGAATTTATTGGACATAATCCTTCAAATGGATTATTGGAGGCTATCTTGATGCAGTATCTCTGTTCTCTGCTTCTTAACAGCCTGTGTTTTCACTGATACCTGTCCTCCTGGGGAAGACAAAACCTTGAAAGGACTTGAAGTTAATAAGTCCATAGACACTTTTTAAGAAGATAAAATATACATTTGTTATCTTTTAACAATTTGATGTATGCATTGAGCATTGCAAATGTTCAAGCTACTTTGCCCTATCCTCCATTCTGTCCTCTAGTGAGGGTCTTCTGGGGTGGGTCTTTTACAAAACTCTGGAAAGCAAACTAGCAATGTAATGAGTTGTAATGCCATGTTTTATTGACTTTCTTATGCCAGCAGATTGACCTGAATTCTCACATAGACAATGTTTGAGGATAAAGGCCAGAAGTTGTATATAACATTGTCTGTCATAAAAGTTTTAGAAATGCAGGGGGAAATCCCCTATTTTTATTATATGTACTGCACTTTTCTATAAGCTCTTGAAAAACATTCAAAGAGCCTAATTTTTCATTTAAAGGTCGTATCTCTTCATACTGCTGATGTTATGTTCTGCATAATAGTAGATCAGGCTTTACTCTCATATAGACTGAGAGTAGATAGCAGATTACCTGCATTCATTGTGCTTATATCAGTAAGAGGAGTTTGCATTTAGCACCTCAGCCAAAGGATAAAGATCAAATGTATCTATTGAACTCAGTGAGTAATTGATCAGCATGTCAATTTAACATGTTAAGTAAAAAAAAGTTATACAAGAAAGGCAGATGCTATCCTGTCTACTACTACAATATATGTTCTAGGAGGTGAAAAGATAAAGAATTCACCTCCCCTCCCAAAAAGCACAAAAAGCCCTCGAACGGGCCATTAGAGGAAAAAGGTTTCAACTTCTAGGCAATTAGGCTTTTATTCACTAAGTAAATTTCCTTACATTATTACCATTCAATAAGCCACTTTTTCTGACTTTCTGCCTCTAGCAGGTACTAATATGGAATTCTTCCAGGAAAAAAATTACATAAAAAGCTTGTACAGCTATTTTCCCATGCTGTGCTGTGAAAGATGTAGAAATCCTTCCTCACGCATGTTGTTTCACTTACATTCAAAAACACACAGTATATTTTCACTTGAAAATCTACAGGACCTTATCATGGACAAAAAAAAAAAAAAAAAAAAAAAACAACAAAAAACAAAAACAACCATGTAGGAATGAATAGAGGAAATGGCAACTCTGCTTCAGAGTCAAGAAAGGTTGATTAAGATTCCCTGTGCAGATTTCCTGAAGCCTCTTTCTGTGCACTTTTTATGACATTTTCTCTCATTATATGCTCACATACATCTCTTTTCACAGGGTACCAGTGCACTCTGTGCCTCGGATGAGCAATGTTCACTGACAGAGGAATTACTTCATGTTTTCTGCATTGCTCAGCATGCATAACGCATTTACATGCATAACACATTTACTGCATCACACCAAAGCAGAGAGCATCTCTTCACTGCTCATTTTGGTCTGTTCTCCTCTGCATCAGATTTCCTATTCTATCCATTCCTGGCCCTACCTTTGAATCTTAGCATATTAGTCTCAATTTTCACAGTTAGGCTCAGACTTATCTTGTCTCTGAGTCCTGTACTTTCATTCCAGGCTGAGTGACGTTGCAGTTGCTTCAAGCAGACGCAGCCTTTGTTAAAGCAGAAGCGTTAAGAATGAAACCTGGACTGCCACTTGCTAAAGCCCTGAGCAAACCCTTGGTAGCTCCATAGGGCCCAGCCCCATGACATGAGTGTTCAATGCTGGTACAGCAGTGCAGTGCCCGTGGGCTGCCTCTCCATTTCCAGTGCCAACAGCTTTCAGTCTCCCTCTTCATATCTATTTTCTCTTTCAATAATCAAACCAGTTTTGGACTACTCTGCATACAAACTGGGATAGATTGTCATAATGAAGGGGCCCTGAGACATTATTTGCTAGACAGCAGCAGAAATGGTAGTAATATTGTTATTAATCTCTGTGCCTCCAAAACAGCTCTGATACGCCTTTATAAGAAGGCTTCCACTTTGCCTCAAGAGCAGAAATGTCGACCTGTTCAGTCTAGGTAATATTCACACACACTGGGTCCCGGACACTAGCTCAAAGGCAAAAGCAAAGCTGTTTTGTCACCTTGACTTGACATTCTGTGGAACATCAATGCAGAAAGCAGATGCTTACAAAAGTCCATTCATCAGAGAAGAGCTCTATCTCAGGCTCGTTCCCAGCCTGCAGCTCTCAGCATTGCCCAGCTAACAAACACGTACAGGGGCTTTCTGCAAAAATGCAGTGCAAATAGGAAAGCTTGAGGCAAAAGAGCACATGATAATCAACATCAATGCACTAAATACTTCTATCCAGGATGACATAAGCTCATTTTACGTTTGCTTACCCAGGACTTACTGTGTCAAAAGAAATACTGAAAGACAATTTTTTTTCAACTTTTTCATAAATTTCAGTTCCCAGCTTTTATTACTTTGTAATTAGTCATGTATATTGCTTTAATAAAAGCTATACCCAGGGAGAAAGCTCCCTAAATAGTCCCTAATTTAGTTCCTCAAAGGGAATTTGGCAACCAGCTCAGATAATTAAATGGTGATCAAGTAACTGCCTAAAACTGAGAAGCAAGCTGCTGCTCTGCAGCTTCCCAAGTTTTCTGGTAAAGAATGGAGATTTGTATTGCCCCTATTCCCCACGGAGGAAGTCAATCTGCTGGATGGTGCTGAAAATTAGACTCTTCCCTTATCTTCCTATCTTGCAAATGCAATGATGGATTGGCTCCATGTTTTATTGCTTCCATTCTCATCTTTTAAGGAGCCCTGAGGCCTTATGCCTCTTCCTTGGCACGTGTTACTGCACAGCTGGAGCCAGTGCAGTTCAAAGAGAAGGTACTAACCTGGTAAGTTGCCTAAGCCTATTCTCACCAGAAGACTAACTTGAAAAGTTTCCATCCACCTATTTATCAGATTTGGATGTCAATTAGCCTTTTCATTTGTAGTATCTGCTTCACTCAAAACTTGGTTTTGTTTGTTTATGTTTCTCTTGTGGTCAGAAAAAAATTTTGGCAGGTTTAAGCCAAGTTTTGAGAGAAATTTTTTCAGAACCTTCTAGCCAGATATACACACGTATGTCTAAACCTGAGAGTTTGGGTTTTTATTTTCAAGGTGAAACCGATAATCACTTTTGCATTCAGCAAGACACTGCATGAGCTGAAGTTACGGGGTTTTCCCATCAATTTTTACTCCCACTTTTTTTTTTTTTCTCCCTCTCAAATTTGCAAGCTGATACACTGTTAACTTTGAGATTATTGAGATTGCTTATGTTTACTCCAATTTATGCTGGACCTGATGGAAGCAGCTGGGCCTCCTGTTTTTCCTTTATCAAAACCACTAGGATTCCATCATGGACTGTCAGCATGAGCTCCACCTGCATGGATAAGGCACTAAGTGAAATCAGAAACACACCAGCTGTATGCAGTGTGTGGCAGTGCAGCCTCTTCAAGCTGGTGGTGACCATATCCTCCAAGAACAAACTAGTTCAGAAATATGTTAAAGACACTATCATGCAAGACAAAGCGGCTCAAAGGCTGTGATCTTCTTTAGGAAGCATTCTTGGAACCATTCAGGAAACTCCATCAGGTTTCACAAGAAGATCAAAATGTCTGCCATGGTGGCAAGTGGAATTCCTGGAAGGAGACTGTCCTAGTGTTTTCTACTGCATTTGTTCCTAAGTGTCAAGTTACTTCCTATACAGGTATTTGAGCATATGAAATGCCTTGACCCACCCATTACTCTCTCTAGTAGTTTCATTGTTGGAATAGAACAGTGTGCACTTAAACTGCAGGTTTTTATTTTTTTAAAACTAAATTAAAGAAATACCTTTGAACTAAAAGAGTGGAGCTTTAGATTAGATATTAGGACAAAATTCTTTACCGTGAGAGTGGTGAGACACTGGAGAGGTTGCCCTGAGAAGTTGTGGATGCCCCAAGCCTGGGGCATCAGTGTTCAAGGCCAGGTTGGATGGGGCTCTGAGCAACCCAGTCTAATGGAATGTGTCCCTGCCCGTGGAAGGGGAGATGGAACTGGATGATCTTGAAACTCCATTCCAAACCATTCTATGATTTTATGATTCTGTGATTCTATGAGTCTATGATTCTATGAGTCTATGATTCTATGATTGATTCTACGATTGATTCTACGATTTGTTCCATATTTTAAGAGTTTTTTAATAATTGCATGCTGTGAGAGGTTATTTGTGCTCTCAGGCACAAGGTCATACAGACAGAAGTATATGTTTATACACATACTTCTACACAGAAAGCAATTCTACTAACAGTTAAATGCTCAAATATCTGTTGATGATGATCTGAGTTCTATTTACTGACAATTCTTTTTTCGGTTGCTAAACATGAGCTCAATGTTTTCACACTATGAACTCCCTCTGCAGGGAGACAGAGGTTTCACACACAATAGGACAGAAAATGTTAACAGTGAATAATGAGGATAACATGATTTTAAAGCAATCATAAACTCAGTTTCTTTAATTCTCTTTGCATGAACTTTATCTATGCAGGTTCTCCTTGTCTCAAGCAAGGAAGATATTGATTTGAGAATGAATAAAAGAATGATTCACATTTCAATAACCATAGATAAAAAAGATTCATATATACTATTTAATCAGACCCCAAGCACCTTAAAAACAAATACATAAGTTTGCTACACCATTTAGACTGAGTATTCTGTTTTTAATATTGACAGACTTTGTGAGGAAAATCCTTGTGGCCTTGGTTTCTCTGCTGACCTCAGGAAGTAAGATACGCTGAAGCCAGTTATAGTGTTGTCGTTTTCCACAGCTACCAAACATGCCAGACCACTAGACACAAGTCAGAAACATCTTCTAGACAGCATGTAAGTGAAAACTTTAATAGGAAAATATTCTCAGGTATGTGTGCTAGCTGTCTCAAGAAGTCTTACTCTCTTATTCTCATCTGTGATGCAAATGATGCTTGTTTGCTGCTGTGCTGTCTCTGCCTTGGGCTGTGGGGCAGCCAGCAGGCACAGCTGGTGGGCAGGGGAGCAGGTCTGCTGCAAGAAAGGCAACTAGAGGGGAGGCTGGGGTCAGGGGCATGGCCAGGGGCCAGCACTTCAGCAGTGACTTCTGTGGCCTTCATGGGAGAAAGGGCCTCCAGCATTTCCAGTCATGTTAGTCCAGATTAGCCTGAGTTTAATTTAGCTTTGCTCTTTCTTTGGGGATTAGAGATGTACAAAAGAGAAAGCAAAACTGAAGGAAATGGACCCCATTTGCAAAAATCTACTGAGGAAGGGAAAATTTCTTTTTATATCTTTACACTTAGAATGCTTCATCAAGCAAATGGGAGTGCATTTGCTTTAGTTTAGAATTTGTGTCTGAAAATTCAGCCTGTGGAGACTAAGAACACTTTGGCCAGCTCCTTTATAAAGGAGGTGGTGCAGCTTTAGCTCAAAGTTCTGGCTGATGCAGGATTTATCCCAGCTTAAACTCTGTGCTTAATACTGTGAAGGAAAGATACTGAGGCAGTGGGTGGGTACATTTTTCCTTAGGGATATGGTATAATGTGATCAGAGTACTTTTAAACTGACATTAGCTATATAAGAGCTAGTTTGTCCTCTGTTGCCTGTCTGCTCAGTAGAGAAAAACAATTTGCTTGAGAGAACAATTCACTTTATTTTACGGCCAGATAAATGCAAACCAGTGGTTTTACTCCGCTTCCACTGACTATGATAGAGCCTAATTACTGGGATTTACAAAGGTAGGTGAGATGAATCCCATACAAGCTGTCTTACCTTGAAAAATGTATATGGGCTTTGCACAGCTCTTCAAAACCTAAGATTCATCAGGAGGTGCTTGAAATCAGGCAGCAGGGTGAATGCAGCCATTTTTTAAAAAATCCACTGCCACACTTCCTGGAAAACTGAGTGCAAGATTCTTGCCTGTTATAAAATGTATATGCTTAATTTCCCCAGTAATATATGAAGCTCTCAGTCCTGTCTCCTGCTATGCCCAAAATGCTCAGCATTTGGATAAAGAAAATAAGTGCCATTTGTCCCTGAAACGGTCTTCCATTCCCACAAAGCAGCGCTAGCCCATGGATTAATGATAGGCAACTGGGGAGATGTGTGAAAGGTACCTCAGAGAAAAGCACTCCTTACAGCTGCCATCAGTCATGACGCTTTCAAGCAACATAACCAAATAGCACCTTTCATTCTAGTTCTTCCCATTCCCTTTATAATATCTACCCAGATGCCACTATGCTCTTGTGTGTGCTTTTCTCATCCCTCAGTTCTCCCACACAATTTTCGCCTGCTATTAGGGGCAGTGCTGGCAGAGCCCTGTCCCAAACAACTTCCCCTTGGAACATGGGACCTCCCCTCCTAATGATCTGCTTCCCAGTTGCTTTGGAAAGACAAAAATTAGAGACTTGTCTGAACCCCACACACCAAGAATTGCAGCAGTTTGAGAGTCTCTAAGTAGAATATATTTCAACAAGACTGTAGTAAGTCTCAAAAACACATTAAACTGAAATAACTTTCTGTAACAGCATAGTCCTGCCAGAGTTGGGTTTTGTCTGCATGGAACACATCAGCATCTCCTAACATGAATGAGAAAGTTTTACATAACATCAAAATCACACTTTGTAAACTCAGAATGTGCTCTGACTGAAGGCATAAATTTCAATTAATTTCATTGCTATAATTATTCTAGATTTAAGGCAGTGTAATAGGGAACACAATATATTCTAGCAAGCACTGCCAGTCCTCACTTCAACACCACATTTTAATCTCATGGAGAATTTTAACTAATAAAATTAAAAGGGGAAGATGGAACTAGAATGTGGAAACAAGTCACTTTCAAATTAATTTATTTATAATGTCTTCCTCTGAAGAAGCTTGGAAGAAACATAACCACTCATCCAGAATGGGGTTATTTTTATAACTTTAGCTAATGTTGATTTAAATACCATTTTAGTAACAGTGAAAGAAAACTTACACTTGATTCCTTTTTATTGTGATTAATTATTCCAATATTTCTAAATATTTTCTAAATACTTCCTGTATTAGATTCTAATATAACTTACATTTTTTTTCTAGTACTTTAATTGCATTACCCCCAAAGAAATTATTCCAGATATTTGCAAGGATAATTTGGAACATAAACATTATTTAATTGTAAATAATCATTTAAAAGATTAACATTTGTAATGTTATTCCCACATCATTTTATTTATTCTGGAAAGAGAAAAAACCTAGAGGCTCCAAGGAGTTGAACAGCATGTTAAGTATGATTTAAACACTACTAAAATGCAGGTCTAAAGAGATAATTTTAATGTGGTTGAACAACCATCAACCCTGGGATCACATAATCTCATTACCATCTAAAAAAATTCCCAACAAATAACCAGTTTAAATAATAAATATTTGTAGACAAAGGCTCAAGGACTGAGCATTGTGAGCACTCTGAGATATGCCTGATTCTGCAGCCTCCATTTACAGTTTTGAGACATCAGCTGCTGAGCTAGGAGCCTCCTTCATCTCAGCAGAGCTGATGAATTGTTTTCTCAGGAGTGAATAACTCTTTTCTCAGAAGTGAGGCTCTCCAAAATGTCCAGATGGCAACATTACCTAAGAAACACTCTAGAGTGATGATAAATTTACAAGGTGCCCGCGGCAAGGGATATGCAGAGAGACATCTGTGTTTCAATGATAATTCACCAATAGTTAGAATTATTAGCAATAACAAAACAGAAAAAAAAAATATCCCCTTACGGATATAACTTATGATCTCTCTCACTAATAATATACTGCTATCCAGATTTCATTAAATGTATACTCCATATGCAACATGGAGACTCAATCAGTCCTTTGGGTAACCTCTGCCAGAATTTGACCATCCTTATAGTAAAACAAATGGTTTTCTTGTGTGCAGTTGTAATATTGTGTCTTCTAGTTTGTGTCCATTACCTCTTGTCCAATCAGTAATCTTTCAGGTGTGTCAAATGTACCACACAATACTCATTCATGGAAGATTAGATTGTTCAGACCTTCTTTCACAGAACGACAGAATGCTCAGGCTATATTTCAAAGAATGTTAGAATGTTTTATCTTCTTTTTCTAAGTTTACTTTCTGGCATGACCTCCAGTTATTCAACACAGACTTATTTCTATAACTGGATTTCTCTGGCAATTCAATTGTCCATTAAATAGAGCTCTTACACACACCATTAGCAAGAACATGCAACAGATATGTTGCATGAGGAAAGAAGCAACTTTATTGAACTATGGTAACAAAAAAACCCCAAAACAAAACCATTTACCTATTCAGTTATTCTAGTGACTGTCTTTAGCTGAAGCCCTATAATTCTTTTATTTTTGCTAAACTTTCTGCTGCTTGTAGAGGGTTTTAGAATTCACCACAGTACCCAATTGTTAATGTACCCATCTGTTTCCAATCCACCTCACCTATGAGATGCTTCACAGGATATTTCCTCTAAGGGCTTCCATTAGTATTGACTGTTGCCCACATCAAATGTTTAATGTGCACTGTCAGGTTTAATCATGTGTTTGCTTGAACAAGATCCATTATTATCTCTGCTTGTATTGCAGAGACATCTTAGTAGGGTTCCTCACTTCACAGATTATTGAATCTTTCTTTGATGAACTGTGCTGTTTGTAGTCCTACAACTACAAGCTTTTAATTATTAAGAATCTTGGAGAATTCTGAATGGTACAAGATAAAGGCTTTTCAGTCAGCACTCTGGACTCTGGCTTGCCCCAGGATCTCTTGCCTGTGGAACAAATCTAAAATACACAACACATGGAGGCATCAATGATTGTCTGTGTAATACATACATATATACAAACATAGAGAGAGAGATCCCTGGAGCACCAGCTAAACCAGTTTTGGCTCAGGCAACGTAGTGTGACAATTTTACACATGGACATTCACTTCAAACACTTTATGGACAAATTCACCTCTATTGAGATCCATCACCAGTATGTTAAAGTGCTTGTTAAGGCTGCATGTAGCCCTCTGGTGATTGTGTTGATGGATGATAGCTTTCTACCGCGGGAAGAGGTTGAGTGCCTAGGGCTGATTCTTTCACATGTGTTAGCCTTATTTTTTTGACCATGAAGTTTTGTTCACATGCCAGTATCTTAGCAACAGCAGACAGTCTGATTCTACTAAATTCACTATTTCCTCCCTGGGAAATTAATACCATGATGACATCCCAGTTTAACCTTCTATTCGCCTTTTGGGGGTATGGAATGTCAGGTTTTTTAGTGCTGTGCATTACAAAGCAACAGCTCTGGGAGCAATCAGCCCACAAAGGCTCTGAACACCGTTGCTGTGATCAGGACAGCAATCATAGCAGAAATACAGCACCAGATACACAAGTACTTTGGCAGACTGTTATGTTTGTGACCTAACAGTTTTAAGACCAACAATAAGAAAGTAATCTGCAACTTCATGAGATGTCTTAGAATGCATCAGCAAGAAATCAAAAGTTTCTGGAAATAATATATTATTCAGACTACAGAGGAAGAAATATAAACTCTAGGGGAGATTGTACATCAGTAGGACTACAGTCAAGTTCAGCAAGGTATTATTTGAATTGTTTGGAAGACAGCATTCCTATCCATATATCTCCAAATACTTCATGTTTAAGCAAAGATTAGAAACCAAACATAAACTCCATTTCCTTCTGATACTGCTGGGTCGTCCTTTAAGGTTGTCTCTTACAGTGTGGAAAAGCACTGGTTAAGTTAAATGAAAAAATAACATGACCTGTTTTAACTAATTGTTCCTTTAGGGTCCTCCTTTAAAAACAGCTTTTCCCCTACCTTTTAGTCATTACTATCCAAATGTTCAAGGTTATGTTGCAAGGTATGTATTGAGAGCCCAGTTCTGCAGCCCTTATCCACAAGTCCTAAGAAAGAAAGATGAACAGGGTGTCTGTGAGTGGCACTGGTCTAATGTACACGACAGATAAAAAAACCACCCCAAAACACATATTGATTCCAGGCTGATAGATTCTTTTTCAAACATGAATATGGTGCACAATGCACTTTTAACATCTAAACAGCAGTGTCCATATGTCTCCCTCTTCTTCCTGTTCAGATTTTCTAGCTACATCTAGAGCCTGGACCCACATATTTGGGTGTACTCACTTCTAGCACACCCTAACACTTTTGTATGACTTTCAACAACACTCCTTGTCTCCGATGTTAATGCAAGAATCTGGCTGGCTGGAGACCAATATGTGTCCTGCCCAATATGTGCTAAATGACCACAGCAAACTTGTATGGGAATGTGAGCCACATCAGCTTCATGAAAATTAGTCTTTCTCCTTCTGAAACTACAACACACATTTCATGTTTCCCTTCAAAACTGGGGGAAAGTGTTAAAAAGTGTTAATTCACTTCAAAACTCGACATTTGCACACTGTGATTGAAGAGAAATAACAAGAGGCCTTCATAGTGAACTGGCAACATTTTAAAAATGGAATTCTGAATTAAACATGTTCATGGGTCATCCTGGGACGACACACTGAAGAAAGTATTAGCAAAAAGTGTAAACACTTTTAACAGAGGTGTTCACATAAAGATTTTTACTCCCAAAGAAGTGTCTTGCTCACTCACTTGCACAAAAACAGGAAGAAAGACGTGGATTTGGAAAGAAAATCTTTACTGAATTGGATTCAATGTACTTGAAGTGTCTTGGAAGATATTAATTTTATTTCAGAGAAACACTGCCATTAAAAGAAAACTGGAAAAATTTTGTTCGCAATTATTCTTAGGAGTAAAAGTCAGATTAACATGGGCCAATTGCAGAAAATAACTACAACAATAGCAAAATAAGGAATACATTTTTATGAGGCCAAAAATAATTAAAAATGGATATTCAAACTCTTTAATGTTAATATCCATATATCAATCAACAGTATTTTCTTTGACTAACCAGGAAAATGTTTAAGGCATCAAATTTTAGTCTCTTTCAAAAATTACTGTTATTCCTATGGTTCAGGAGAATATTAATAATAGAAATGCATATGACTGGTCTAGAATATTATGCGAGGGTCATAATTACATGTAAAGATAAAATGCCAATCTGCAATGTTAAAAAAAATATAGCTATTTTGGAACAATTTTATGATTAACATCTAAAAGTACTTGGGAAAAACCCACTTGACAGATGCAATTGCTGCATGCTGCTAACAGAACATCTCTGCTTAACAGAACATTTTATTTGAATACAAATATATGCTTTTTTATAAGCATGAGAACATTGCCTCCTGTCCAAGAGCATATTATTTGCTTCTGTGGGGAATGAGATCCTGATTTTGTGGCTGCTCCTACCCTTAGCCTACTATTTTCAAAATTATCATGGAACAAGGTGTTCACACTCACAAAATGACAAAGAAAGCAGCCCACAGTTTGACGCTTCCTGAAGCAAAGAAAAGACAAACAAGAACCCTATTGTTTATATATATTTAATTGACATGAAGATACATGCAGATAGTGCATGGTTTTCTTTTAGAATGGGGATCAAGGTATTGCCTTCACAATACTATTAAAACCAAAAGAACAGCATTCAAGTACACATGAATAACAATTTTATACAAGCAGAAGGATGGCATTTTTAACAGAGAAGATGTTGCTTCGGAATACCTCAATAAAATGTTTGTTGAAATTCTAATCATAACTGCAGACAAAAGGTTTCCCATAAATATTTGAGAACAGAACACAGTGCTACTTTATGCTTGTAATTCTTCATGTAATATTCTCCTTTCTTCCCACTGCTCCTTTTCATCTACCTAGTCTAACAGAAAAAGTACTAAAAGGACAAAACACCAATTATTGTTTCAATTATGTCTTCCTGGGTAGTTCATAAATGTCACTTCTAATACCCTAATTTTTCTAAAAAAAATTTTACAAAATCATTATTAAAAGTCCATCCTTGAAAATTAAGTATTCTAATCAGAAATGTATTAGAAAACAGTGAAAATAAACATTTTCATCACTATTAGAAGAAAGGGCAAACCACTCAGGAAGACTGCAAGGATATCATGAAGTTATGTAGGAAGAAAATTAGAAAGGCCAAAGCCTAAATGGAATGAAATCTATTACATAAGTAAAAGATGACAAAAAGCAAAAAAAAAAGGTTTTAAAAAATACATTGTCAACAAAAAGAGGGCTAAGGAGTATCTCCATCTTTATTCTGTGCAAGAGGAAACATAGTGGCAAAGGATGAGAAACAGACCGAGATACTTAACGCCTTCTTGGCCTCAGCCTTTAGTGGTAGAAATAGTTATCCTCAGGGCATCCAGCCCTCTAAATTGGAAGGCAGAGATGGGAAGCTGAATGAAATCCTCATAATCCAAGGGGAAGTGGCCAGTGACCTGCTACACCACTTAGACACACAAAAGTCTATGGGGCTGGATGGGATCCATGCAAGTGTACTATGGGATCAGGTGGAAGTGCTCACTGACCTCTTTCAAAAATCTTGAAATTAGCAGTATTGGCTAACGGTGGATGTTCCATGTGACTGCAGATTAGCAAACCTGACACCCACCTACAAGAAGTGCAGAAGGAGTATCCAGGAAACTACAGGCCTGTCAGCCTGAACTGGGCACCAGGGAAGGTCACAGTACAGACCATCTTGAGGGCCACCACGCAGCAGGTGTAGGACAACGAGGGGATCAGGCTCAGTGTCCTGGTTTGGAGTAAATTAGGGAAGAACCTCCAAAAGGAGTCCCCTAAACCAAACCTCCACCACCCCTTCCCCCCCCCCAGCCCTGGGTTCGGGAAGGAAAATACCTCAGAGGAAAGAGGAAAAACCGGTTTATTGACAAAAAAACACTCCCCAACACCGAATAGTGGGAAAAGACTGTTACTGTGATGAGGAGGGTGCTGATGCGTCTCTGTCTGGCCCGGGACTTCTCCAACTTCTCAGGTCAGGTCAGGTCTGGAGCCGGTTCAAACCTTGGGGGGGTGGGGGGTGGGGAGAGAAGGAAGGAGGGAAAAAAAACCAAACAGAAGCAGCGGGGGGGAAGAAAAACAGCGGCAGGGGCAGCCGGAGAGCAGAGCAAAGCAAAGCGAAGCGAGGAAGGCAAAAGCAGCCGAGCTAGCTAAAGCAAGAGCCAAAACCGCCAAGAAAGAAAAAGAAAGAAGGAACTGCAGGCTCCTGCCCAAGAGGGTGGGATTCAGCTGCGAGACATAACAACATATCCAAGATATGGGATGGATATATGGGATAGGAGGCAGCTCAACCCAGAACATTCCATCCCTTATCCCATATATCCAGCCAATTAAAACTTTCATCTCACTTACTCACACCTTTAACACTTACACATTTCCGTCCGTCTTACTTGCTCAGACCTTCGACACTTATACATTTCCACCATGGGTTTGTGAAAAGCAAGTCCTGCTTGACCAGTCTGATCTTCTATGACAAGGAGTACTGCTTAGTGGAATAGGAAAAGGCTATGGATGATGTATACCTGGACTTCCTTGAGCCTTTGGCACTGTCTCTTGTAGCATTCCCCTGGAGATAATGGCTGCTCATGGCTTGGATGCATGCACTGATCACTGAATAAAATCCGGCTGGACAAAACTGATGAAAAACTCTCTGGCCAGGACCAGAGAGGGGTGGTGAATGGAGTTAAATCCAGCTGGTGGCTGATCACTACTGGTGTTCCCCAGGGCTCAGCAGCACAGCCACTCCTGCTTATTACCTTTAGTGATGATTTGGATGAGGTGCACTATACAGCACTAGAGGCTGGGGCAGACCTGGGGGTGTTGGTGAATAGCTGGCTGAAGATGAGTCCACCGTGTGTGCCCAGATGGCCAAAGGCATCCTGGCCTGTATCAGAAATAGTGAGGCCAGCAGGACCAGGCCAGTGATTATCACCCTGTACTCAGCACTGATGAGGCCATACCTTGAATCCTGTGTTCAGTTTTGGGCCTGGGTCTAAAAGAAAGACACTGATGTGCTGAAGTGTGTCCAGAGAAGGGCAACAGAACTGGGAAAGAATCTAGAGCAGAAATCCTGTGAGAAACAGCTGACAGAACTGGGACTGTTTAGCTTGGAGGAAAGGAGGCTCAGGGGAGACGTTCTTGCTCTCTACAACTCCCTGAAAGGAGATTGTAGCCACTTGAGGGTCAGCCTCTTATACCAGGTAACAAGCAGTCAGAGAAGAGAGAATGGTCTCCAGTTGCACCAGGGGAGGTTTAGACGGGATATTAGGAAAATTTTTTTTCTAAAAGGTTGTCAAGCATTGAAACAAGCTGTCCAGGGAACAGACAGAATTACCACCCCTGAAACCTTTAAAGAAAATGTGGATGTGACACCTTGGGGACCTGGTTTACTGAACATGACAGTGCTGGTGAGACTCAATGGTCTTAGGGGTCTTTCCAACCTGAACCATTCTGATTTTATGATTCTGTAATTCTATAAATACTTCACACAAGACAAAAACTAGTATTATTAACAAAAGGTGAACCAGTGACAGTTTAATTAAGAGAGTATAAAAGATAAAAACCAAGATACAGGTGTGGCAGAAAGAGAAAAGCCAAAAGCAACTAATTACCATGGGTTTCAAGAAAGGCTAGGGTTTGGAAAGTCATAAAAGCCTACAGTTCCAGGAACATTGGGGCTGCAAAAGGCACGCCAAGGGGGGATGGCATTGCATCAATGCAAGTGTTCAGGGTTTTTGCCAGGGGTGCTGAACCACCCTAGATTTTTTGACTGCCTCCTTCAAATGCATTGTGTATGGGAAGATCTGGGGTTTATTACTTCTTTTTGAGATAACCGTTCTCAGATATTCAAAGAGCACAAGTACTTTTCTTGAGGGTATTCACACTCTTTTGTGAAGCTATACTGGAGCTGCAATAGGAAGTACAAGAGGTAGCTTCAAAACCCAGGACTTTATGGACAATACTTAGGAGCCTTCAAGTGTTCTTGACCCTCACTCCCACCCCATGACACAGCATGACATCCAGTTCCTTCGGACACAGCAACTTCAAACATGAAAAAAATCAAGTTTGCCATCCAAAAGAGCAGTTTAATACTAAACCTGCATGCTATGCCCAATAATTGCTGCATGCTTTGCTGGGTTAGTTTTCAGATGGATGATATCCCTAGTCTGAATGGAGGAGGTGGAAACAGCTGGAGAAACACTGCGGACAGATCACGCAGGTTTGGGCTTGTACCAAGCTGAAGGTGGGCAGTACCACACAGGCACATAAATCTGCTTTAACTGCCTCAGTCTGCAGAAGAGCTCCATGATTAGTTATTCTGGAACAACTAGGGGTAGAGGTGTGCAGGACCAGAAATAATGTGTGGCATGTGAGGACAACATGTGTGGCAACAGAGGACCAAAAACTCCCTTCAGCTGTGATTGCCAACCAACTGCTGAGGAATTGGTAGCATTCAGTGTCAATTCTGTAGCTTTCTGCTGTGCTGGAAGCAAGAGAATATAGCGGCTTGTTTTGGGTGGACAAAATCTGTGACCACTCTGGGAAGTGCTTCTGTTAACCAGCATGGTGTTAAAATAAACTTCTGCCTAGCTGAAATGGTCTTACAATCACAACCCTTTCTGAAAGGCTCTGTTAGAGTCCATCAGCAATTAAACCTCTCAAACAATATATATGAGACTTTTAAAGCAGACTCTCCACAAAGCCTCAAAATAGTTTTTCACAGCCTTGAATCTACATGTCATCAATTCCTTTATAAAATGGAATGGGTACTTCACACTAGTAAATATTTCTCACTCATATGTAAATACTGTTCTAATTTGATACCATTTTTACTTACTATACATACTTCAATTTGTGCGCACAAGACCAGAAATTACTGACATCGTTTACTATAATGTCTTTATCTTGGACTCGTAAACTTTACTCCATGCTAAGCTAAGTAATTCACTTGATCAAAGTGTAGGCTGTACTTGACAGCTGTCACAAAATCTCTTAATATTCCTGCAGTTTGATGTCTTCTCCACTGCTTTATTGTCAGCACAGCAGTTTCCTTGCTGTCAACAGCAGATTTTTCTGCTTTCTTTGATTTTTATGACACTCTCTCAGACTGCTCTGTACAGCTTCGGTGCAATTCACGAGTGGCAGGCATTTCCCAAGCTGAAATGTACTGTGGTTTAGAGTCTCCACAGCCTTGGTGTTCAGTTACCAGTGAAATTATATTTAATTCCCAAGCTGTTTACAATTCAAACAAAAGGATTTCTCTGTACAACATCCAAACCCAACAAAGTTACAAGCACTTAAGCCTTTTGCACAAAGATCAAATATAAAAAAATCTTCCTCTTCCTATTTCCTTTGGTTGCAGTGTTCTGCGTACCATATAGCTTAGCTTGTATCTACAGAGCCTCTTTTCATGTATCACATAAGCTCTTACCGATAAGCTCGCTCTTCTAATCCTCTAAGGATCCCATACAAATTCAGTCTTTTCCCTTCTAAACTTCTTAATTTCTTACTTATTCAGAAGATATTTCCACACTTGACTCCTTAAAGACTTGGAGATATATATATATATATATTTCAGAATAGCTGTTGAGCTTTGTAAATTCCACTCTTTCCCATTTTCCTAAACCAGGTTTGACTGTACTCATAAGACGGCATAAGGTCTTGAAGGAGCACACTAAAAAATCTGCAGTTAACTAAGTGTCAGTGATCTGATTTATAAACCCTGTGTCCATTAAAATTTGTTCCAAACATTTTGGCTAACCACTTTTCTATCAGATCAAGCAGAAGGTGCCCGTATCAGAATTCCCCAGACCACTCCACAGATCCTTTTAGGTCTCTTCCCACTCCTTGACTCCTGAGCTCACAGCACCTGGCTGCAACTGCTCTCCTGCAAATCCAGGCTTGGACCACGCTCCTTTCCAGAGTCTCACCATAGTCAGCTCTCTTCCCACCACACTTTGCATCTGCTTTCACCTTGGATGCCCTCTCCTGGATCAGGCTCTTCCATTTTCGCTTAGGCCTTCTCCCGAATCATAGGTATTGCATTCTATAATCTTGGCATTGCCATGAAGCCAGAACCAAGCCTGGCACAGAGCCAGACTTGCTGTAAGCAGCATTCCCTGGAAACAGCTTAGTGCACTGAGGAGCTCTTGAGGGTGAGTAGGCAGGAGGGCAAAGCAATCTCTCCTGACAATCAGACAGCGAGGAGCTTTGCTGCATGGCTGCTGGCAGAATATCTCAGTATCCACGCTAAGCTGACCTAGAGCAATGCAGGAAACACGCTCTGCACAGCTCATACCAGGGGACCATGTACATCTGTGACAGCTCCAGTTCTGGCAGTGTGGCCTGCTCCAAGCTCCAGGACCTGGATCCTGTCCTAGAGAGGAATACAGATGTAATTCCCACCTGCACTGCAGATGATAGCCCCTTCCTAAATTTGTATTTTACAGAATTATAAACTTGTAAGGGTTGGAAAGGACCTCTGGAGAATATCTATTCCAATCCCCTATGCCAAGGCAGTCACCTAGAGCAGGTAACACAGGCACAAGTCCAAGTGAGTGAACGTCTCCAGAAAAGGAGATTCCCCAACCTCCCTGGGAAACCTGTTCGAGTGTAAAGAAGTCAAGATGTAACTTTGTGTGTTTAAATCTATGGCTGTTGCTACTTGTCCTGTCACTGGGTATGCTGGAAAGAGTCTGGCACCATCCTCTTGTCACTCACTTTTGGGATATTTATGTATGTCAGTGAGATCCCTTCTCAGTTTTCTCCTTTCTAAACTAAACAGGCCCAGCTCCTGAAGTCTCTCCTCATCTTAGAGATGCTTCAAATATCCCTGAGGAGTTCCTATACCCTCTCCAGCAGTGCCTTTTCTTTCCTGAACTTTGGAGACCAGAACTGAACACAATACTCCAGGTATGGCCCCACTAGGGCCCAGTAGAGGAGGAGGACCACCTCTGTTGACCTGCTGGCCACACTTACCCAATACACCCCAGGATATTATTTGTCGTCCTGGCCACAAGGGCACAGCTGTCTCATGGTCAGCTTGCCATCTACCAAGACTCCTAGTTCTCTGCAGAGCTGCTCTCCAGTAGGTCAGCTCCAGCCTGTCCTGGGGTTATTCCTTCTCAGGTGCAGGACCCTACGCTTGCCCTTGTTGAATTTCACTAATTTCTCTCTGTCCAACTTTCCAGCCAATCAAGATTCTGCTGGATGGCAGCCCAACCTTCAGGTGTATTTGGAGCCATCCTTTCTCCACAAAGGAAAAGGAGTACGCTATGGGGAGGAAACCTTTGAGAAAAGCTGGACTATAGGTACCTAGGAACTCTTCATTGGGATGCACTCTAAAATAAAGACATGCATCCACCTTTTTTTACCTTGTTTGGTCCACCTTCATGCTGCACACATTTTTGTAACATTCTCCTTTTACTTTACATACTAATTTAAAATATAGCCTTTAATAAACCCGTAGGTTCAGTATGTCTTTGTACAACCCTCCCAAGCCTCTTTAGCCCTGCATGATCAGACAAGATACAAGAAATAGCTATCCATAAATGCCACTGCTGCTGCAAACAGAATTGGATGAGGTGGTATCACAACAAAAGAACAGAAAATATGAGAAAAGAAAGAGAAATAAGGAAGAACCTGACTGTGCAAACCAAATGACAACCATTCAGAGCTGCTCATACACACACACTGCTCCAATCAAATGCTCTATGCAAAGAAAAGCTATCCCTCATTATGAAACACCTTGTATGAGACTGTCATGGACTACCTTCCCAGCACTGGCAGGAAAATGTAGTGGCTGCAGCTGGTGCTGGCACTTCCACAGCAGGTTCCCCTCAGGTACATTGGTACCATTCAACAGCCATCTGCTCTCTCGTGGCCTTTCAGAAGCACAGACACAGCAGATCTTTCTCAAGTGCTGCAGACCAAACTCAGCTCTCAGCCTGAGGGACTCCGCATCTTTTCCATAGACACACTGCAACTGCAGACACAAAACCTGAGCACTCAGGAAGTTTTCCCATGAATGGTTTCATAAACTGCCAGAGTCACAGAGAAACAACAACCTGCTGCAGCACAGCATTTCTGGGGCTGCTGACACACCCTGTTAACCTGCTTGCATGGCTGGTGCTGTGGAAGATATGGGCACTGCCTGCTTTTCTACGAGTCAGCAACAATGCTGGCAAAGCAGCCATGACAATATACTGCACTATAAAGTACTTCTGACAAAACACTGCTAGCCCGGACAAGGATGGGAGCTCACTTGTTTAGGCATTCTTGCCACAGGCTCTAAAAGTCAGAGACACCAAACTCCCTGTGCTCTGGCATGCTCTCCATTTTCAAAAGGAACATTTCCATTAGAATTTGTCCTCAGCCCTTATGTAAAGAGATAAATCTGCTATTGTCAATAATGAGCACAGATTTTTTTTTTCACAAGCTGATTTAATTTTATGGTTACACCACGGTCTCTGGAAACTCATCTTACAAGCTGAAGCAATAAAGAGACCTTGCCTAAACTATCTTTATACCATCTGCCAAGAGCAATTTGCAAAGATCTCTGTGGTGTTCTGGAGCCCAGATGAAGTCAATAGCACCCTGGATAAACACGAGGAACCTGATTTAGGGATCTTGGGAAAACAACACGGAAGATGCCAGACTGCAACCTTTAAAAATTATATTGGTAATTACAGAATAAGATTGCTAAAGAGAAACAGGCTGACAGCATACTGTCTATTGGTTGTGTGATTGCATTCAGTAATAAACAGTTTCTTCTAAAACCTGGCACAGATGGTACATACAGTATCACAGAAATAAGGAGGCCTCAGTGCACTGTCCTCTTCATAGCTTACTTTGCTGTTAATATTTTCTATGTTTACTGCAGGCATAAAAACGTAACTAGCCAAGTAATAAATCCTTTAATTTTCTGCACTTCTGTAAGGTCTTTGCAAAATTCAGTGGGACAAAAAGCCTAGTATTTCACTTTCTTTCCATTAAGAAACCGGTTCATAAAGTTGCAGCTTTTCTTCCATCAGGGTTCCATCCACCATAGTGGACTTTGAAGTTCCTGTTTACTGAACACACACAAACTGTTACTGATAGCATCAGGCAGCACTTCTGTTGGCTGTTTTGTTCATTACTGACACAAGTCTACTCTAAGATGAACCCTTTATTGCTGCACAGCTTATAAATTAAATAAAATGTTCATTAATTATATGAAACGTTGAACCATGAAATCAATATTAAGGAAAATGATCAATGTATCCTTTCAAGCTCCCATTCTGCAACGGAGAAGCAACTGCAGAGAAAAAAACCCCAAACAATAAACCAAACAATTTGCGTCTTAAAAGGAATGGGAAGCTGGAAAATATGGACATTCTAGTTTTTGTCTAACAGCACATAACGTTTAACCTCAGCATAGCTGAAGTAAAATCCAACTCCTGAATTCAAATGAAATGCTTTCTCATTCTGTGATCCTTTAACTTTCACTCCCTGCACATACACTTTCACTTCAGAGAGGAGGTGCAATCCTGCAAGACACTGGATATGTAACCATGTAAACGTAGATGCCATTAAAATGGAAATGCAGAGGAAACTATATGGTAACTTCAGTTTGCAAGGCTGGTCTTAATTCTGGTCTTCCTAGTTTTCACATTCTTGATCATGTAAGAGTAACACTAAAAAAAACTAAAACGCCCAAGAAAAGAGTTACAATGCATGATCTCCAGTAATTAATGCATGAGCACCAGTAATTACTTCTTCCCACAGTCACTACCAATATCCATTTCTATAACTTGTGCATCAACAGACAAGAACATTGCTCAAGTAAAAAAATACGTAATTAATTCAAACAATGCTGAATTAACATAGTTCTTTTGTTTGTAATTTACTGAAAACCACTAAAAAGAATCAGAAATGAGAACAGAGAGAAATCAGAGACTCTTCCTAGTTCCCACCCCAGATGTCCATACTGCCTATGAAGTTTCAGTCCCCCAAAACAACTTAAGTGCAAAGAAAAAGTATAAACTACGACAAGTAGGCCTTTATCACATCACTTGGCTAAGGAACAGTTGGATTTGCTTCATTTTACTGAACGAGAGGAATTCTTCGAGGAACAGGGGGGCAGAGAGTCGCAAACTTCCCCAACCAGTATGACAAAAACAAGCTGCTCAGCAATGATGCTCAGCACCGCTAGCAGTGCACCTTCAGAAATTCAGCGGCAATTCATGCCAACAGCGATTTCCATCAGAAAACTCCTTCCCACAGCTCCGGCTCGGGCTCCTGCCCCGCGGGCGGAGCACCTCCATCGGCCCCGCCGCTGCTGGCTCTTGGCGCTTCTGCTGCCCAGAGGGAGATGAGGAAAAAGTCACCCAAACCACAGAGCTGAGGAGAGCCTGCGGGCGATGGACGGCGTGTGCTGCCATGGATGAGCACGGCAGAGCTGGCGGGACCCGCCATTCCCCTGCCCGGCCGGCGCAGCCCCGGCGAAGGCCGTGCCGCCCCGGGGAAGGCGGCGGGCAGCGGGACCCGCCGGGAGCGCACGGCGGGCTCCGCCTCCGCCTGACCCGGATACAGACGGCGCTGCCGCCCGGCCGCGAGCGTGGAGCCGGCCCGGCGCCGCCGCAGCCGCTGCAGCGGAGCGTCCCGGCCGTGCCATGGGATTGTGGTGACCGCCCGGCCCCGCCGCCCGCCCGCCCCGCGGCCATGGCCCCCATGGGCATCCGCCTCTCGCCGCTCGGCATGGCCGTGTTCTGCCTGCTGGGGCTGGGCGTCCTCTACCACCTCTACTCCGGCTTCCTGGCCGGCCGCTTCGCCTTCTTCATGCTGAGCGAGCCGGCGGCCGGCGGGCCCGAGACGCCTCACGGCTCTGCGCCCGGCGGCGCCGTGGACCTGCGGGAGCTGCTGGCCGTGTCCGTGCTGGCCGCCGTCAGGGGCGGGGAGGAGGTGAAGCGGGTCCGCGAGGGGAACGTCCTCAACGCCAAGGCGAAGGGGAAGACGCGGGAGGGGGCCGAGGAGCAGCTGACCACCGGCGACCTCCTCTCCAACCGCAGGATGTTCTACCTGCTGAAGGGCGCCTTCCCCGCCGTGCAGGTGGGTGCCAGGCGCCCTCCGTGGGGCGGGGGCTGCCGCGGGCCCGGCGCCGGGACCCCGGTGCGGGCCCCCGGCGCTGGGACCCCGGTGCGGGGCTGCGGCTCTGGGACCCCGGTGCGGGGCTCCGGCTCTGGGACCCCGGTGCGGGGCTCCGGCGCTGGGACCCCGGTGCGGGGCTCCGGCTCTGGGCTGCTCCGCACCGGCGCCTCTCCGGCCGGTAACCGCCGGCGGGAAGCGCTGCCCCCGTTTGCGCTCTTCCTTCCCCTCCCGCTGGATTTGTGGCAGTGCCACCTCATGCTCGCTGCCGTGGGTGTTGGGTTGCAGGGGAAGGAGTTGGAGTGTGTTGCAAGCGAAGCCGCGAGAGGTGAAACAGTATCAAACAGTATCAAACAGTATCATGGAGGGGCGGGGGAAACACCGGGTCTCGCTGTTGCGGATCATGAGCTCTGTGGTTAAGGACACAGGCAATTGCACAGTACAAATTCCGCCTACGGTCAAGATGCAGAGGTTAAGAATGCCGTTGTTGGTAGTTATCCTTCCTGCCGTCAGTTGTGGGGAGAGCGGGAGGAGCAGCGACTGAGAATTCGAGGCTTAGGAACATAGCGCTGCAATAACCGAGTGTTTAAGCGATCGTGGCTGTGGGACAGCAGATAAGCACAGCTGTGTCAATACTCTGGATCACTGCCTACCTGAGCAAAATGAGTTTACTTTGCCTTCAGAGGTGTGCACCCCTTCCTGCTCTCCTTCACTTCTGAAGTCTGGGTCTAACTCTTAAGGTCGCACCCTAACCTTTAAACTATACTTTGAGGATTTTGGGGATTTGTTGGCGTTGTTTCTGCGTTCACTTCCTTCAACGGGAACTTCTGTCTTTTGATGTTAAATTTCTTAGCTTTCCATGGCAGTTTGGAACAGATAGAAAGCCCTAAATTTGGATCTCAGAGGTGGTGATTGCATGCTTCTGCTGGATGGGTTGAGGGAAAAAGTAGCTAAGTCTGGTTTTGGTTATTGAGTTACTATTCAATTTTCAGTAGTTGTTTTGAAAGTCCCACAGAAAAATGTGTAGTTTTTGTTTGCTGGCTTTTTGTTTGGTTTTGTTTTGGTGGGGTTTTAAAGTGCTGTGAAGAACTTACTGAATATGAAATCTAGAGGAAACAAATTCTTCAATAAACTTGAGATGTGACTAATCTTCCTCTACAGAAATGTTACGCAGGTTCTGTTTTGAAGATTTTCTGAATTGTCTGTCAGTGTCAAGGCACCCTCACAAGGACCAGTGATAAAGGAAGAAAAAGTATTCACCCCTGTTCTCTTGCATTATTCAGTGCCCTCAGGGATCTTGGCTTTACAGCTTAACTGGCTTGAAACCTCTATGCTTTTTCCCCTTACAGAGGTGGAGGAACTTCATTAATCTAGATGTAAGGGTTGTCTGTGCTTCTAGAGAAGGCTAGGAATTCAGTCTGGGCTTGAACACAGTGAGCTGTGTATTGCCTACTCTGTGGTCACATGTAAACTGTGCTCTGGAGCTTGAGATTCTTAGCAGTGACAGTCTTGGGTTGTGTGTTTCTGGCAGAGGGTGTTAACTTTGAACATCTACTTTAAAAAAAACTTTGGTACTCCCTTTTATATTTCTCACAGGTGACGTGTGCTGCTAGTCTTTAAGAATAGATGGTACTTTCGAAAGCACAGATGTGTTCTCAAAGGCAGTATAAAACTGCAAATGTGTGCATAGGTCTGTGAACCTGGAAAATACCAGGCGTATGTATTTTCTTTTTTCCCGCTCATCCTTCAGTTGACTGAGTTTGAGCACTGAGGATGTCTAGGATGAGTGTACTTGACAAAATTTTCAGGTTATGGGGACTTATTCGGCCTGACAGATCAGCTGTGGGACATGAAGTATTCTAAAAACATGATGGGGATAATAACAGCTTACTTTATGTGGTGTTTAAAAGGTACTTACTAAGCTGTCTATACACTGATAAGGCATTTTGTCTCTTAAAGTCTGTGATGAAGATGTATTCATGAACATTGGCCCAAACTAAAATAAAAGCTTTCTTTTACTGCTGTATATGTACTATGTGTGCTTCTCAGGTGTGAAGGTAAGGTATCATCTCAATCTACTAATCCTTCAAGTGTATCTTCAGAGCAACCCATCTAAAACTGCAGCTCTTTCATAGAACAAACCTGCTGAGTTGTGGTGTGAACTTAAGGATTATAGAGGATTTTCTGAGGCAATAAAAAATTGCATCATGTAAAAAATATCTTAATTTATATCTGTAGTCTTATCTCCCTGTACAGAGTGACACTCCAGAAAAAAAATGCTGCTGAAGTCAAATAAACCTCCTCTTCTCTCCTTGCTAGAGAAGATGATGCTAATAAAAGCTGTCAAACAAAAACTGCAATAATTCCGAGAGTAAGCTTATGCAAAATGCTGATTTTCTCACATCCTGAAGTTCTTGAACTTAACAGGAGTTCCTCAGTATTTAAATTGTTGGGAAATGCTGCAGCCAGGAAGAAGATGAACCAGCACAAAAACTGGGTGCTAAAATATGCCTGTAAAGCAAAGGAAATTGTTCAGTCTGGACAGGAGAAGGCTCCTGTGAGACATTACAGCAGCCTTTCAGTGCCTGAAGGGGGCTGTGGGAGAGGTGGAGACGAGCTTTGTACAAGGGCATGTGTTGACAGGATAAGGGGGAATGGCTTTCAGCTGAAAGAGGGCGGGTTTCGATTGCACATTATTATTTAGATTGGACAAAATTCTTTACTGTGGGAGTGGTGAGGCACTGGACCAGGTTGCTCAAAGAAGTTGTGGATGACTGCTTTCTGGAAGTGCTCAAAATCAGGTGGATAAGGCCTTGAGCAACCTGGTTTAGTGGAAGGTGTCCCAGCCCATGGCAGGGGGCCTGGAGTGAGATCTGGAAGGTACCTTCCAGCTCAAACCATTCTGTTACTCTGTGATTTTGCAATGTTTCAAACCGTGACTTTTCAATGTTTCAAAATAACCAAGGGGAAAAGTCATTCAACTGAAATAAACTTAAGTCAGTGAGAAGTGTTGGACTCCCTCTTTTTTGCTGCTGGATATAAAAAGTCCAAACAGTCTTTCTGAAGCCGATCTGAGTCACTTAAAGTGTGATTATTAAGAGAAGATAGAAGAGTTAGGCTTCTCACTTGCAGAAGCTGAAATAAATCTGGAAAAAGTCTTATAATAGTAAGAGTTGGGATTTATAAAAAAAGCCCTTTCAAAATCTGAGGGGACAAAAATCTCACAGAAGGTGTTTGCCTTTGTTCTCTTGAGTAAAGGTATTGTCTCTACAGAGGAAGAGGAACTCCACTGCTGACATCAACTGCTTTGTTTGATATAAATAGATGGATTTGCATCAGTTCAGACTTCTTAGTCTTCTTAGGTAAGACCAAAGAGGTGCGGCTCAATTGTGTTTTAGGGCTGTGTAGATTTAGTGGTGAATTGGTAGATTTAGTCAGAAATAGGCCTGAGAAAGATAAGGGACGATGGGGCAAGTCACTTACTGCTGCCTTGGATATTAACCAGTGTTGTCTGATTGCACTGAACATCCAGCTGTAAATATTTGGATGTGTATTCCATGAAACACCTTTGTACAGTTGATTTTAAAATATATTTAATGCTAAAACATATGCATCGCTTTCTCTTGGTGAAGTTCTCAACTGCAGTTACAGCTTGAGGTGTTACTGTTCCTGCATTAACAATACGTTGGCCTCATTTATTTGTCATGCTAAGAACGAGTTAAAGCTCTGATCCAGCTGTAATCATCCCCTCTGCTGCTTTCATTTTTTATTTATTTTGTTTATCTTTTCTGGGTTACTTCTTTCCTTGTTGGTTCTCCATGCAACCTTATTTATTCTTGTGCTGGCACAGTGGTGGTGGGATAAGGAAGGTGGGAATTAGGTGAGGAGATTAAGGAGATGCTTGACCCAGCCCTGCTGCTGGGGTGGAAGTGGACTGGGGAGGCATTCTTTGCAAATTCAGTGACAGACTAGCCCTAAACGCTGGTATGTTCCGTGAAGAAATTATCTCATGATACCAGGATTTCAGCAGCATTACCTGCTAAAAGATCCCTCTCAGCATCATGCCTTAGGGTCTTACTGTTTTAATGTGGCTAGGGATCAATGTCAGGGTCTTGATAATTGATTGTATCCTGAGTAAAAAATTAAAATAAAAGTTATTTAAAAGAAAGATTATTTGGTAATACCCTGGTTCACTTCCCACTACAGCCCAGCTCCAGCACATCTGAAGGAGCAGCCCCATTTGATCACAAAGACAGGAATGATTGACAGACTGTACCTTAAACTTGCATGTTGACCAGATTACCTCTTGTCCTCTGACTGACAAAGGCAATTTTAAAGTGACCCACACAATTCTGCTATTTTACTGCTGTGCTATACTAGAGATATTTTCACAGGATGCAGATTTCATCTTATTGCTCAGGTTGTGTTCTGGCCTACATTCTCATTTTGAGCTTTTTGGCTTTTTTGTATTCTGGAGTTGCACCAGCTATATCTCTTGTTTTCTAGTGTAAAGACTGAATAGTGTTTCATCTTGTTTGCTCCCTGTTTTTAATATTGTGACTGTGGTGGAAATCAAGTCTTCTTTCTGTCCCAGTCTTTCTCTTTGAGCATCTTTTTATGAGTCTTGCCACTGTTCTGAATCCAAATGTTCTTACGCCTCTTTCCTACTTAAGACTGATGATAAATGTCACATTTCAAGCTTATGCATGATAATGCTGGAATCAGTGTTTGAAATGAAACTTTAAGAACATGTCAGTTTTACTTTGATTTTCTTCTAAATTAATCTGACTTTTGAAGATTAATGACTCCAAGCATTCCCTTTTTTATCAGGCTATGTGAAGTACTGTCTAAGTTTAAACTCACTGTTTACAGGCTTCTGACCACAGTGCCAACTACCTTTCCTAAAAACCTGAAATTTCATCTGAGATGGCAAGCTCTGCAGCTGATACTGATTCTGTGTGAAAAATAGATATGTTAAAGAAGTAGATTTGAAAAAGAAAATACTACTTGAACTTCAGAGGTATTGCGCGTTAGTTCAAGTTCAGTAATTTGGCTTTTCATGTTGTGAGAATAGCCTCCTCAGGTCCTAGGGCTTTTAATAAAATTAATGTTCTTCTGACCTGGATGATCTTTGCAACTGCCAGTGGGTTTCTAAGTAAACAAGAAGGGCGAATGTTAATCTGAAATCTCAGTAACAGGTGTTGTCTGGAGATGCATCTCCTAACATGGGTTCCAAATGATGCCAGATGACTTATGCCCACTCTCTCTGGGTAAATATGAAGTTAAAGACTGTAACTTCATGCTAATGAGTTCTGTGATTATCTTTTCAGAGGCAATTACAAGTAGAAAATTTGGTTTGTTTGTACACTGTGGGTGTTTAATCTATCAGCTGAGCAGCTGGAGAGTTGAATTTCTTAGTGTAGCCACTCACAAACAGTGGACTTTTTTGGGTATTATCCATTTTATTGGTAGATTTCTAATCTGTCCTTATTTGGATGTTTTCTTAAAATGAAGTGTTGCAACTCTTGTGACAAGCAAGTCATCTCTTTCTCTTTGCTGGACTTGGGCCTGTATACAAATGTAATGGAGAATTTTGCCACCTGCTGAAACCACTTGTGTGAGCTAATGAGTAAGTGGCTTTATTTTCCTGATCTAAAATTCTAGTTGTTTCTGCAGATTACCGGTGGAAACAGTGAATCCTGTGATCTGTGCTGGTTCCCTCAATTCCACTTGTGTTTTCACCAACCTCTATTCATTGTAACTCCATAGAAGCAGAGTTGTCATTGGATATGGCTTTAAAATTTGTTAAATCCTGTTTGTTTAAGTCTGCTTCCTGCTGGCTTAATTAGTTACCTAATGAGTTTTGATAAGCACTGATTGAGCTTCTTGACATTTAGGTTTGTCCAAATTCTCCTTTGCATATTCTGTCATCTTGTTCCTGCATTAAGTGACTTCTTGTTGCTAAAATAAACAAAGATGTAGTTGATGGTAGAGGAAAACCTCTGTCTGCCTTGACTTAGGTGCCTTGAAAAAGACATCTGTCCTTTTTCAGTGTCTGTCATGGTATAATTACAGAAATACTTACTGGTTTTGATCAAATGAATGGCACCATGAGACCAGTGGGTTTTATATCTCTTATTATTTTTTACATTTTTATGACTTTATACCTTACACATTTATATACAAATATGCTTTATAGTTTTAAACTTAATTAGAAGTTAGGACTTTAAACTTGTACTTTGTAAACTTAATTACCTTTTAATAAGTTTTTTTTTTTTTTTTTTTTTTAGAAAACCATGTGATTCAGCAAGGTATTCTTTCCTTTCATAACAAAATCTGCCCTGCTAAAACTCTATATAAACTGAACCTTGGCTAGAGGAACATTTTTGAAAGGCAGGAAGATCACCTGAAAAGCTTATTTTTCACTTCTAGTATGTTGTGGTAATCTAAGGATGAAAAGAACCTTTTCAAAAGCAAGCAACTGGCTTTAAAAATGTCAGTGTATTGAATAAAATCAGGGTTGGTTTTCTTTTTTTTTCTTTTTACTATTCTAGTAAGGCTTCTATTCAAATTTTTTAAAGCTTAAAGGCATTTTAAATTTACAAAAAATGGTAATTTGGTTTCTCAGTTTCCATTCTTTTCGGAATTAAGTAACCTAAGCTTTCAAGAAGCAGCTTTCATTCATAGTGAAAACTGCTATTCACCACCCCCGAATTCAAAAGTTGGAAGGGAGGGATCAGGAATGGTCCTGGATGGAGGTGTGCTAAGTCTTGGTGTGGTCTTGGTGTGAATGCACACCCCTCCCTTTGTAACAGATTCTGGAGCCTTGCTTTGTAACCAGGGTAGGTTAGATATTTTCCTCAGATACTGGAAATAATGGTCTTTTGAGTGCTTTTTTGCTCTCTCTGGAGCGTGCTGTCCTGTTGAGCATACTTGTATGTCCTGACTTGTCGAGTGGGTGTTTACATTCAGAGGTTTTGGCATCTGATTCCTTCCCATGATCTGTGCATGTACAGATGCTGTGAGAAGCTGAGACAGCTTTCACCTCTGATACATTTGAGGAGAAAAACAGAGAAGTAGAGCCAATGGAGGTAAAACTGTCAGTCTTGTAGTGCAGTGAGTATAGGGTTGGTCTTTGGTGCAGTGCAGCAGCAGTGGCTGAAGGGGTTCTTAAGTGAGGGAAATCCCAAAGACTGCTGGTTGAATCACTCTCCTGAGTCGGGACATCTCTGACGCACAAATAAGAGCAAATCAATTACAGACCCATGCAGCTACCTCATAGGTCAGGATACCTTCCAAGATGTGTAGCTGTGGATATTGTGGAGTCATAAAATGACTTGTGTTGGAAGGAACCTTAGAGATCATCCTGTTTCAGCTACCATATCATGGGCAAGAGTGCCTTCCACTAGACCAAGCTGCTCAAAGCCTCATCCAGTCTGGTCTTGAACACTTTGAGGGATGAGGCATCCACAACTTCTCTAAGCAACCTGTTCCAGTGCCTCACCACCCTCACATAAAGAATTTCTTCCTAAAATCTAAGCCAAATCTCTCCTCTTTTAGTTTAAAACTATTTCTCCTTGTCCTATCCCTATCTGCCCATGTAAACAGTTATTCTCCCTCTTTTTTATAAGCCCCATTTAAGCACTGGAAGGCTGCCTTAAGGTCTCCCAGGAGTCTTCTCCTTCTTCCAGGCTGAATAAACCCAGCTCTCAGCCTGTCTTTGTAAGAGAGGTGTGTTCATCCCCCTCATCATCTTTGTGGCCCTTCTCTGGACCCATTCTAACAGGTCCACGTCATTATTCTGCTGAGGACTCCATACCTGGTTGTAGCAGTCCAGATGGGATCTCACCAGGGCAGAGGAGGGGGAGAGAATCGCTTCCCTTCACCTGCTGCCACGCTGCTTTTTTGATGCATCCCAGGGGATAGTTGACTTGTCTGGGCTGTGAGCACACATCCATGATGAACCGCCAGTCTGTCTCAGTTATGCTGCTCTCCCTGAGCTCCCCCAGTCTGCACTCGTGCCTGGGATTACCCCAAACCAGGTGCAGCATCTTGCACTTGGACTTACTGAACTTAATGAAGTTCTCATGAGCCAACTTCTCAGGTTTGTTCAGGTCCCTCAGGAGGGTATGCCTTCCTTCTGCTGTGTGAAGTGCACTGCTTGGCTTCATGTCATCTGTAAACTTGCTGAGGTTTCATTCGATCTTACTGTTGTCGTTGATGAAGATATAAAAGAGCACCAGTCTCAAAATAGAGCCTTGAGGGAGACCATCACTCCCTTCTGTGTGGACATACAAGTTGTTGAGCTGAGACCAACTTCCTGGCTGTGTCCATCCATCCAATTCCTTATCCACTGAATAGTCTTTGAATCCATGTCTCTCAAATTTGGAGATAATAATGTCATGTGGGACCCTGTCAAAGGCCTTACAGAAGTCTGGGTAGGTGACACCAGTTGGTCTTGGCACCCTTATCAACTATTGCAGTCACTCCATCTAGAAGGCTACCAGATTTGGACAGACATGAACGTGAACTCTTAGTGGTTGTTCTAGACATTAGTACAGAAAGTGTATGTAATTATAAAGTATCCTCCACTGTCCACAGATGACGTTTCTGAGTCACTCAGAAAGAAGGTGTTGAAATCACTGTTGGCTTATTGTTTGGAAATGTTTGTGTTTACCTTTGTCTCTCCACTTCTTTCTTCCATCTTGTGTTAGGTGGATACAGGTGGCAAAGTTGTCTTGGACATGCATAATGCTTACACCACATAATCACTGGTGAAATGGCTGTGTAGGTCATGCAGCATCAGTGCACCAACAAAACAGAAAAACAAACACTTATTAATGTCTTACAAATGTTCCTCTGTGCACACTCCAGGCTTGCAGGCCCTCTAGGCTTTTCTATTCCTTGGTCCCATTCAAATCAATAGACTTATCCACTGAATCACAGAATCATGGATTAATTTGGGGTGGAAGAGACCATTAAAGGCCATCTAGCCCAACCTCCTTGCAATGAGCTGAGGCATCTTCAACTCAATGAGATTGCTCAGAGCAACCTGACCTGGAACACTTGAGGGACAGGTCATCTAATTCCTCTCTGGGCAACCTGTTCCAGTCTCTCTTTTTGAAAAGTAGTACCTGGAATGCTCTTATGTTCATATTCTGACTGGTAAATGTTAACTTTTCTTGTTACCAGTACTCTATGTGGAGAGATTGTTTCGTCATTTTGTTTGGGGTTTTTTTTGTTTTTTGTTTTTGTTTTGGGGTTTTTTTTTGTGTGTTTGTTTTGTTTTGTTTTAGTTTCAGTAGCTTAATTGATGTTTTTATAATACAGGTCTGATAGTATTTGTGTTGTTCTTGTTTGATTTTTCTAATGAAGCAGCACTAAGATTTGGAATTCAGAGGACATAATTCTCCCATGGGGTTATTGATGCTCTCAGGAATAAAGTGCTCCGCTACCTCATATTTTTCAAGATGCTGGATTATTTGCATATTAAAATATAAAATGAGTATTGAGCTGAAGAAGTATGACGGGAAGGAGAGGGAGTACTAAATTAAAAAAAAAAAAATCACATGCCACCCAACACTTTCTAAGAAAAGCATTGCATTTTTGTGTATTGATGTCTAGTTTGAACAGAAGCATTTGAACAGAAGCTTATATTTTGGAGGGGAAGGTGTGTTTGTATATGTTTTTGCACTTTACCTTACCTTCGGCGGGGGAATTCAGAGGCAAAACTACAGTTGTGGTCCACTCTTTCAGACCAGGAAAAAGCCTGGAATTGTGTGCCATGCCAGGGACAGCTATGTAGTATTCAAGTAGGTTCTTTGGGTGATGAGCTGCCACAAAGACAGCATGAAGTGCTGGTAGGGACTAAACCAGCACAGGACAAAGAACCACTGTGAGGTTCCCTGAAGTGATTAGGACTCAACGGTTCAGAGCACTGCATTTATCCAGACAAGTTCATGGTACACTGGAGTTGCTTCCTGTGTTCCTGAGCAGATCTTTGTTCCAGTCACCAGTGTGCCCAACAGGAGTGCTCTCTGTGCAGAGGTTTCCAGAGGCTGGAAACACCTGGGTGTTTTGGAAGGCATGCCATGGACTGATCCTGATATTGGTGTTGGACCTCTACTGTTGGCTCCCTTGAGCAGCATCCCTCATTTGTTATGGAATTCCTGCATCTTACAGGCTAGTTTTGGGGAAGTTCTATACTGGTGACATGTAGCCAGACTGCCTTGTTTATGAAATAATGGTTTTGGTTTGGGTTTTCTTTTTTACTTTTCTGCAGTATTTCATGCACTGATTTACATATATTTTATTAAACCTCTGTGTTTGATGCAGTTCTTTGTGAGGAGGGCTTTTGCTTCAAGCATAACTAGGGAAGATTACCAAAATGTAGTTAACCTTCATGTTAGTACTCAGCTTCCAGAACTTCTCCAGATGGGCTTTTACACCTTACAGCTGTTAGGCAATTAACCCCAGAGTGTCTTGCTGTAATAAGGTCTAGTGCCTGAAATATTTGGCCTTGTGATTCTCTTTCTACCATAGTTACTCTTAATTTATGAGTGAGGATTTAGGATGGCAGTGAACTACATATCCATATTGCTTGAGAAAAGTTTAAAGTGTAAGTTTGTGGTTTCTGGAAGCTGCCAGCAAATGAGAATCAGAAATAGGAACATGGAATTAATATATAGGCATGTTTTTCAGGTGTATTCTCCTTCATTTAATAATAAAAAAAAAAGAAAACAGGAGGAATAAAAGAAGTTTTAAGTGTTGGTGAGCCCCTCTCAGGTAAGTATTCAGCAAAAGCTACAGAGTAAATGGCCATATGAATGGAAGAACGAGTGACCTGCTTGGTTTTTTTTTTGTTGTTTTTTTTTTTTACTTTCTCCAAATGTCTGTGTAACCTTATCACTCTTTCCCCAGTTGTTTTTTTCTAGTGGAATGTCTGTTGAGAGAGATTCCTCAGAAGCATTATAAATGCTGCGGTATCTTGGCCACTGCTACAAAATCTGAGCTAATAGGTGGTATTTCTCTGAAAACAGTACCTTTCAGGTAGTTTCAGCCTTTACATTTTAGTGTAATGTAACAACAGGTTTAACAGGATATTCTTTCTTGTAAACTTTGGCTCCAACCCTTTAACTTTTTGGA
This sequence comes from Sylvia atricapilla, assembly GCF_009819655.1. Lineage (NCBI taxonomy): Eukaryota > Metazoa > Chordata > Aves > Passeriformes > Sylviidae > Sylvia > Sylvia atricapilla. Next base: position 114,700,268 of record NC_089140.1, on the reverse strand, counting down.
GGCCCCTTTCTTCTGTTGAGGAAATTTTTTTTTATGATGGTATGTCATGTGCTGTAGTGGAACTTAGACTGCCCAGGGGCTATGTTGAGACTGCCAAGTCTGTGGAACTACTCATCTTGACTTTGCAGGACTGTTTTCCCTAGGGGGAAATGCAATCATTAGGTTTATTATATAGTGACAGATGTTTAATTTGTAAATGTCATGGCAACTTCAAGAGCTCCATGCTTGGCATATAGTGCTTCAAATACTGGTTTTACGTGAGAATAGAGGCAAGATGTATGGCTGGAGTTGCTGCAGTTCTGCTTCCTTTTTATTTTTGAGCTTTCTTGGAGAAAATGGCCCTTAACTCTTGGCTTATACCCTGTTATAGTTGAGGTGTGTGTGATGCCTTTTCTTGTCATTATGTAAGTTATGTAAAAATCCTGCTCATATAAGGTCTGTCACATTCAAATGTAGTCTGATAGCTCCTTCATTTTCATTGTCTTTCCATGTTGCTTGCTGGGACAGCTGCATCTCTGGTCATCGAAAAATACTGTGCTACTGCAGTAAAAAGGACATTGTGTTGGGTTTTGCAGAATGTTACTCCATTCAACAGCTGGTGCTGTGTGCTCTGCTACCAGGCCAGACTCTGCTTGATGTACTGAAATGCCCTCTGGTTTCATTAAGCTGGGGAGCAGGTGATGAAAGGCTTAAATGTGACTTTTGACTGCTGTTAATAAATGTTTCTTCATGAGCCATCTTAGGACCTTACCACAACCTATCCTAAAAAGGGGTATGGGATGTTACTTGTTTGTGAAATACATTCATCTGGCAGTTGTGTAGCAGTTAAATTCAGTTGAGCTGCTTAAATTTCTAGTTGTGACTTAATGCCTGCAGCAGGAATATATATACTAAGGCTTTTTCTTATCCTAGTCATGAACAGTCTGCACAATATCTGGTGTTAGTGTATCTCAACATTTCTGTGAGCTTCTACTTGTCTATATAAACTGAATTTTAGACCCCCTACTGTCTGTGTACTGTATGATTCTCCAGAGTCAGATGTTCTGCCTGTAGTACTTGAAGCAACTGCATTTAAATATTGATTTAAAAACAATGTGATTCATACTGTGGGAATGTTCAGTAGGGAGAGCTGCAGCCAAAGCAACAGTGTCCAGCTGTGGCGTGGTTCACAGTAAAATCTGGACTGTGGTTTTGCATTGCTTGTCACATGACCATAATAGCCTGTGAGTTGCTGAAAAAATGACTAATTCTTTCATTTGAGGTGAAGGAAGGAGAAAATGTGAACAAACCTGCAATTTTCCCAAGTGCTGCAGTATCTGATATTAATGTATCTGATACATTAATGCAACTACTTTTGTTGTCTCACCACAGATAAATTCTGAGGAGCGTGTTGATACAGCTGATCAGGAGACGGTCTCCTGGGATCGCAGTATTCCTGAAGACATAAAGCAAAAAATACAGCCTCAAGAGGTGCCAGCAGAAAGTGTCACTGTCTGGATCGATCCATTAGATGCTACACAAGAATACACAGGTAGCTGGTTCTTGTTGACAAATCACATGTATAATTCTGTTGTTTGCCTTTTATACTGCAGACAAGATATTAAGTATTTAAAAGGATGTCTCTTGTTAAAGTGTCTTATGTCAAAGCTAATGTGATCTAATTGAACAAATTGTGTAATCAAATCTCCGTAGTTCTCAAATTACAGCATTTACTTTTATATATTCCAACTCTGAAATTACTTTGGTATCCTTGCAACTAAGTCATTGCTATAATAAATGGTAACTGTCAATTATGGATTGTACTGGAACTACACATTTCTTTATTTCAGTCATTACTGTGGCAGCTCTAAGTATCTTAGATTTTTTTTGTTTGTTTTGTTTACTTAAAGAGAACACTAAGTAAATATCCTATTTAACTTGATAAAAGAAATATTTTATTGTCATTTTTCAGAAAGGCATGCGTAATTCAGTCTTCCCCCTTTTCAAACATTTTAGGATGTCGCATAAGCAGTTCAAGGCAGTCCAACTAAAATTCTTGCTGATAAGTATTAAGGAACAACTACAAAAATGGAATTTTTTTTGTGATTATGTAATTGATACAATTATTCTTTCCAGTGGATGTTCTTTGGTTTTCAAATTACCATTTTTAAACCACTAGAGGATAGAGGGGAGGCAGAGAAGGGAGAATGCAGGGGCACAGATTTCCATGAAAGCATATGTTGCATAAGACACAGCTGTTAGCATTAGATCTGGTAGGAGTATAGGTTACATCTAGTGAACAGGAAAAATTGCTGGAAAGCTGAACTCTTTTGAAAGCTAGAAGGTTATTTGAAGATACATCCAAGTTACATAACTGCAAGAGGCAGAATGTAAACTAGTCTCCTGAGAATAGTCTGGATAATCTCTTGTGTGTTTTCCTTTTGTGTACCTGGCATCTGTTTGTAAACTTGCTCACTTTGTTGTTTTGCCCACAGAGGATCTCCGACAGTATGTCACGACAATGGTTTGTGTGGCTGTAAATGGTAAACCAGTGATAGGCGTGATACACAAGCCCTTCTCATCATACACAGGTACTTTCATGCCTTCACATATTTCCGTCCTAGTCAGTCATAGTATTAACTAAAATTTGGTTTTTGAGAGAACATCCATAGGTATGAATGAGAAAATAGTACCTGCAGCAAAAGGGCACTGCAGCAGACCACAGAATTAGAGCTGTAGATCTGTTCTGTACCATAAAACCACAAAGGAAAGTGCTGCCCTTGTTTAAAACAAAAATGATGCATTTAGAACAAACTAAATAGATCACTAACTGGAAATATTTTTAAGAGCTAAGATCCTTTAGATTAGAGTGCTTATAGGAAGCAAAAAAGTTTCATAAAAGTACAAATACTGACCAGTTTCATGTGTGCTTTTAGTCTTTAGCAAAAAAAGAGTACTTTGCTCCTTTAGTATAAGAACTTGGGTCTGTGATAATATACCCAGGAGCTGCTGTTTATTTGGCGTGAATAAAAAAGACTGAATAAAGATGTTAATGGCAACTGCTTGTATGTAACAGGCAAGACTGCCTAGCATAGCCTTATTAATTACCTGACATGTTTTTAGTGTCAGAGCTGTGAAGTAATTAATCTTTAGTATTAATGATGTGTCAGCGAGCATTGCTCTAAGTTTGGCAATTTGCATGCACTTCTGGAAGATTCAGAGTAGTTTAAGTATTCATGTCTTATTGTGTATTTAAAACAGGAATTTCTGTTTACATTTTCCCTTAGGCAATACTGACCTCTAGAGTTCTCAAGTTTTGCAGGAGCTCTGGCACAAAAACTAAATCTGAATAAATGCATTTTGTATTTGTTTTCCTTTTTTGGCCCACTGAACACTCAACATTTTGTGCTAAATATTTTGCTGTCTATAAATATGAATTTAATTACCAGTCACCTAAGTATGTGCTATATTCTAATATGCCTAAAGAAATTTGGAGATTTTGGAACATATCTTTTTTTTTATCTGAAGAATTTTTTTTAGCACTGTAACATTGAGAATTTATATGCTTTGATAATAGTGAAGTGTGCAATGTTCAGACATGGAACCAGATGAGATGCAATGAATTCTGTCTTTCTGCGTGACAAGTATTCATTTTCCAAGCTGGAAATACTGATATGTTTTGAGTCAGATTGTTCCTAGTACTACCACACAAATACAGAGCAATAAAGGGCAGTCAGCATTGTTATTACAGAGAGCTCAGTCTGTTGCCAAACAATCTGGCTCTCTACTGAGCTGAAATTGCTGGGTAGTTTACTAAGTAAATGTCAGATTAATGGTTGGGGGATGCCACCTACCAAGCTTGGCTTTGAACTTCATGATGAAACAAGTGGGAAGCTGTGGATTCTAAATTCAGTTCTCTGAAACCCAACATCAAATATTTTTCTTTGTAGCACTATCCTCCTGAGTTATTTCCTTCTTTAGCATTACTATCCTTCTGAACAAAATGACTCCATAGCATTTTTGGTATCTGCTTTAAAGGAGAGTGGGGCTTTTTTTTCTTACATAAAAACATTGTCTGAGGAAATATTGGATGTATTTCTGACTAGCAAATCCTTTTAACTTGGGTGGCTTTCCAGTTGCAAATTCTAAATATTAACTACTGGGGATTTTTTCCCTCTTATTCTGTTTTTTGGAAGTATAACACAAGAACAGTCAGGCTTGGAATAGTGCCATGTGCACCAATGTGTGTGTGGCCTCTTTCTCTGCCCTTGTGTGTACATGTGGATATGCACCCCATCCTCTGTCAGGCCTAACTTTCTCTTATACAGTAGTGAAAGATATTAAGTCAGAGGTATCAATTACATATTGTCAAATAAGTACCCCTTCATCCTCACACTTAACAGAGATTGCCTTTTGTAAATTTTTAGCAGAATTTTTGTTTCTCTTGTAGCTTGGGCAATGGTGGATGGTGGATCAAACGTAAAAGCTCGTTCCTCCTACAACGAGAAGACTCCAAGGATTATTGTGTCCCGCTCCCATGCAGGAAAAGTTGAGCAGGTTGCACGGCAGACATTTGGAAATAAAACTGTGATAATCCCCGCTGGTGGAGCAGGTTTGGTTCTTTAAGCATCCTATTCATTTTATTGCTTCTGAATGTTCTGATCATGTAGCTGTTACTAGACAAGAGGATGTACTGTGGTGTCTTCTCTTTTTCCTCTTGCCTTTTGATCCTCACATCACTGGAAGCAAACACTTGACAATCGGGACAAAGTTTTTCCTGCAAACTTGGTTCAGACTTAAGGCTGTTCACAAGTCAGTATGTTACTGAATCTAAGCCTGGGCCAGCAATGTTGTTGTGGCCCTTTCAATGAAACACACTGGTGTATGTTCATGGAAGGCACTGATGCCTCAGTGGGAGAAAAAGGGTTGTGTGACCACAGGCACAATCATAGAAGAGAATCTGTTGGTTGTTAGTTAGCTGTTAGTATGGTTGATTTAAAAAAAAAAAAGAAAAAAAAAAAGAAAAAGGCCATTGAAGTTTGATACTGTTTATTGCATTTATGTCAAAAGAGAAAATTAATATCACTAAAGTCCTTTTTTATCTGCCTCATACCCAATTTAAGGAAGTTTTAGAAGACTTTTTACTTATGCGATGGCCTTGTTACTGACAGAACATGAATGGGAGGCACTAGTGTGAACAAGAGCAGTTTTAAAGCCTATAAAAGCCATGCAAAATTTTATTTTACAGAAATGTATCTTTCTGTGTCTTTAATGCAAAAAGCCAGAGCTCCCTTACAGATTTAGTCAAGGTCTCTCATTGCTTGTTGATAATTACTCTAAATGACAAAGTGGAAGTATAACTGATTATAGCAAGTCTAGTCCGGGGCTTGACTCTTTTTAAGATGAAGAAATGAACAGATTGACTATTCTTGATTCATTAAAGAGTTGAAAAATTGAAAAAATTGCATAAAAGAGCACTGTTTTGTGTGATTACTTTGTACTGCACAGTGAATAATAAGGGGGAATGCAGTGGGCTGATTTGCTTTATTAAAGAGTGGTGTATACATCTTCCACGTCTTCCTTCTATTGTAGTGAAAAGCCAGGGGGGAAAAGATAGACTTAAGCATGATACAGAGATTGAGAAATGAATGAGTAAACATAAGAGCAGAACTATATTTGAGTTTCTGGTCTTGTTCTTTTAATGTGTTTTGACAGGAAAGCTTGGTTTAATTTTTTTTTTTTTCCTACCTCTGCCCATTTATTCTAGGTTATAAAGTGTTGGCCCTCCTTGATGTGCCTGAAAAGAATCAGGAAGAAGCTGATGTATATATCCATGTCACCTACATTAAGAAGTGGGACATATGTGCTGGAAATGCAGTGCTGAGAGCGTTAGGTGGCCATATGACTACTCTGAGTGGTGAAGAAATTAGTTACACTGGCTCAGATGGCAATGAAGGAGGACTTATAGCCAGTATCAACATGAACCATAAAGCACTAATTGAAAAACTTCCAGATCTGGAAAAAACGTCACACAAATAAGCATGACTGATGGAGAAGTACAATTAGTGCTTTTGTAGCCTCCAGATGCTCTGTCTGAAGAAGCAGGTGTGAAAATGTGCTGGAAAAGATGCACAGCAAAGCAAAGCAGTTTGGTGTGGGTTTGGGGACTATATCTTGCATTGGGTTTTGTCAGTGGTGGTATTTAAAAATAATAAAATAATAATCAGAAGTAGGAAGGGGACCGATGGTCTCACACATCAGTTTCCATGTTTTATTTTTTCAGACTGTTTTCTTGCAGTTCTTATACTCAAGGTGCATTTACAATATGTATTGGTGAACATAGGTGAACTAAAGAAAAATCCAATTTTTTTTTTGTAAAATAGCCTAAATATTTCTCACAGGAATTTCTTGAAACTTTTTACATCTTACTGTAGTTTAGCAATTCCATAATAATAGGTAGGAAAAAAAGCTTGATTTGTATAGGCATCTGATAACTGTAAATGGTTTATCAGGAATCATGACCTCATATTTTATATCCCCTGAATGGAAAGCACAAGAAGGTTGATTCAAATCTATATGCAGCAACACTTTATCTTTGACAGTGTGGCACTCTCTGCTTTTTAAGAGAAAAAAAGAAATGTTCTGTACTATTTTGACTTCTTTCCTGAAGATGTAAACCAGTTTTAGTTCAGGTGAGTTGTGAATATCAGTGTTTTATTAATCAGTGTAATTATTTCCTTATACCTTTTTAAAAGAAGGCAGCATTTCCTTGTATAGTTTTTAGCAGTTACTTCTTGTCCTTTATTTCTGCAAACAGTGTTGAAGATGCATGCTAGATTTTTCTCTTAATGTAGGGCTTGTTCATCATGTGATGTTTGTGCCTATAGAAGCAGCTTCTTCCTTTAGTACCTATTGTTTTGTTTGTTTGGGTTTTCTTTCCATTGGACAAAGTCATAGGGAATGAGTTTTACAGAAATAGTGGGTTATTTCCATTTCCAACACAAGATGCAAACCAGCACTTTTCCTACAACTCCAGGAACATCTTGTCTTTTTAGCTTGCAGCAGACTCTTTCCTGCAGAAAGCTCTTCAGCCATTCCAAACAGCTTGTGCTGATTTGATTTGTGGTAAGTTGTAGAGACCGTTTGAACTTGAGTCTGCTTAAGCAAATTTGAAAAACTTGTGGCACTTGAAATACAGCAGGGTCTGCAAAACTTTACTGAAAAATATTCTTTGCAATCCGTACAGAACACGGGTCCTTTCACATCAATTGACGATTTATTGTACCTCTAAAATATGTGGACTTCTATCTCCAAATAAGTAACCATTGCACTGTTGTTCTCTGCATCCACCTGAAGGGTTTCAGAAGGTTAAAATGTATGGGTTATTTGAATTACCAGAAAGTAAGTTGCCCATCTCTCCTCAAGAATGCTAAAATTCTTAGTTAATATAGATGGTTTCTGTTCAAAGTTTGGTCAGTATAGGCTTAGGCTGCTTGATCCAAACCCTTAATATTTTAACTTTTCATATTGTTAATGAGAACTGCTATTCTGATTAAAAAGAGTTTTTTTCCTTAGGTCAGTAGTGGAGAATGTTTAGATACTACTTTCATCTTCTAGCTGAAGTTCACATTTCCAAAAGGCCTCCTGGATGTTGCATAACTACAGACACAGACTTTTATTTCTTAAACTTACTGGCAAAGGAGACTGACGCTTAGTCCTACAAGCCTTTTGGTACAGGTAGTTTTTGGAGAACTTATTTTCCAACACAGACACTATTGCTGCTCTTTGAAAATAACTTTTACACATGTAGATAATACACAAAGCAATTTTACTTTTAGTTCTTAAATTTAAGAAACTGCTATATGCTATGTCAAATAAGTGATCATACCCTTTTTTAGAAGGATCTGATCTATTTCAAAAAGTTGTTGAGCTTCCGAACTTCAGTGAAGAATAAAAAAAATCATATTTATCAAGGATTTAACATTTTACAAGAAGATTGCAGCTTTTTAAGGCTGATTTAAGTGTCTTAAAGCCTAATTTAATTTTAAAAAGCTGTTTGTATGTTTATTTGTTAAAGAACATGGATTAAAATTGAAATATGAGAAATAGCGATAGCCTAGTATAAAACTGGATTGAATGAGGTTGAATGCTCAATATTGAAGAAGGCAATTAAGATAAAATCTCTGGCAAGTTGGGGTCTTAGAATCAGCTTGAAATCCTATGTAAACATATTTCCTAAAAATGGGACTGCTTTTGTTTTGGGGAATGTTTCTGTCACTTCCTTGCATAAGCTGTGATCAGACTTCCTGTATGGGAAATGAAAAATGTTATGTAATGTACAAGGGCTTACATTGTTGTATCTTAGTTGAAAGCATAGACCAGTGAACAAAAGTATTTGCTTAAGTTATTTTTTCTTTGGAAAACAAAGTACCTTTGGGTAGGCCCTCCTTCCCTTCCTCCCACATGCTGGCTAAAATGCCTAGCCTTCCATTAGAAGACTTGTGCTTGTTCAGACACATTAATATCCTAACATGTTTTGTAGCAATGGGTCACAGTGATTAGTACCTTTCACAGGGGACCATTGTTGGCCTAATCTCACTCCTGGTGAAATTTAGGAAGAGGTGAGAGTGTGGTGCCCAGTTAATTACTTGTAGTAGAGCCCGAGCTCCTAGAGTTTCCCACAGTTGAGGGCTAAGGTAATGCTTGTGATCTCCCAGTGTAATTTAAAGAGTGGCTGCTTTGGTGTGAGAATAGGTGAGCAGCTGGTGAGTACCAGATGTCATTTTGCAATAAATGTAATTCTTATGCAGACCAGCAAGTATTCACAAGTGCTTGCTTAGTGCACGCATCCCAGTGCACTTTGTATAGTGTTAACACTCAGTGTGTCATTTCTTTGACTGTGTTTACACTCCATTCTGAAACTTCCTGCTTAAATTCTGGCTTAAATACTTGTTTGATCTCATCAGTGTGGATGTGCATTAACCTTATGCCCAGAGGGTAGGAAATCATACCATACCCACATCTCACTGCTGGGCTTACAACAGTGTTCTTTACATTGTAGCCTTTTTCACATGCAGCTGTCATACTCCATTTTTAGGGATGCTACTTAAAACAATTGCATGTTATAGGTGGGTTCTACAAAAGTATATATTTTTTAAAAATCTTAATTTAAAAAAATTCATAGTAACATTCTAGTTTCAAATAAGGAAAGTAAGAGGATGTATTATTTTAGCATTGGTTTTCCAATGGTGGTTATTTTGAGTGGCTATTATGATTAAGGTGGTTTCAAGTGAAATTATTCTAAAGCTGTATGTATTTTCTCTTTTTCATTCTTCTAAAAAGAGTGTATGATAGAATCAATAATACCTGGTACTGTACCAAGAGTCCTAGCTTTCATTCCTTGAATGAATGTTTTCTAAATAAATGGACACAGAAATAAATGGGTTGAATATTGTATTGAATTGGTTTTGAGATTAATCTGTTTGCCAGACTTTTACAGATGGATTTAAGAGATGTTTGTTCTGATTTGCAGTGCACATAGTGATAATGAAAATACTTAACAGATATGACATACTTGGATAGTGAGTTAACCATATAGGTGAAGCTGCAAAGTCATCTAGTGATATAGTTCCATGCATTTACTTCATGGTAGTTACAGGGGACAAATCTTCTAATTGGTTTCAGGTGTGAGGAAAGTTTTGGCTTTTTTCTTTGTTTTTTTAATGGCCAATGGCTGGAGACTAGAGGTGGGGAGGGGAGTCAGTACTGGGCTTGATCTCTGCTTTTTTGTTTATAAACAAGTGTATTCCGATGTCTTTGTATCATCCTGTTATCTGTTTGGGTTGTACAACAGTAGCGCATTATTGTATTTATGATTTAATGTCTAAAACGTGGAGTCCACATTTCTCAAGAATCGTGCAGTGAGAAGTGATCAAGTGTCATTCTGGGCCTCTGCTGTGTTATGCCAGCAGAGAATGGCTGCTTCCTTGTCTCCTGGATGTCATTCCAGTAGCAGTTTCTCTCACAGAAAACTGCTTTTCTAGGCTACTGTCTTCCCAATTATGCCCAACCTCTTTGTAGATCTGTTTTCTGAAGTAAACTAGAGCAGTTGAAAGAAGCAGATGGCTATGCTGAAGAAGTTGCTACAGAGGACAATTATTTTTGGTTTTTATTTAAATTGCATTGATTGTTTCATGGCTCGTCTTGCAGGGGTTAGATAATGATACAGATAAGATTCAATGGACCACAAATAAATGCCTGTGGGATTTTAAGCCCAAGCAGGGGGGAGGGCAGGAAGGACTGCCTCTCAACAAGGCGAATCTGAATGGATGGTTTTCAGTCAGGCCCCTCATGCTGAGCCCTTCTTCAGTGCTTTAGTGGTTTAGGCCCTTTCACACAAACAATTATAGATTTGACTTTGCCGAAGTATCATGCATCATCTTGTCTTCTGATCTGCTGTCCTCAGTGATAAAGTTTTACTATATCCACTTCACTGTAATTTAACTCACTGAGACAAGATTGTGGCAACTCAGAGAACTCAATTGCTTGATTTGTGAACCACAACTTTATGGCAGCTCTTGCAGTGATGTCCTAGTACTTGCTGCAGGAGTCTTTCCACCCCACGAGCAAGTTGTGCACCCACAATTCACATTGAGAAGCAGTTGAAGCCTTGTATGTTACAGTTTTCTGGTGCCACAACAGCTCCTTCAGATCTTCTATGAGAGGTGCTCATCCAGTTTCCTTCTGAGATGCTCTCTGGAGCCAGTAAATAGTCGCCACTTTTCCCTCTTTGCTCTTCCTCTCTGTCCCTTCTGATCCTTGATCCTTTCTTAGTTGATGTGGACAAGAAAAAGGAGACATCAGAAGTGAAGACAGTCCAAGAGTGAGAGGACCCCAACAATTAACTATCCAATTTATCCTGAAGCTGGTAATGTTTGGGACTAACATCTAAGATAGTGACTGATTCTACCAGAAGTGCAATAGTTGCCAACAGAATAATGGGAACATGGAGAGGTTCGTGCAATTAGGGATACTAAACATACAGAAAAGATGCAGATGCACTAAGGAGAAATTAAATACCAAAAAAAGAAGGAGAAAATGGTTTTTCAGTATAGTGTTCTAAGCATTTGGTATTCATACCGCCCTTGGTGCAGAGCTTCATTGCTTATGAAAGAGGCTGCATTGGCCCTCTGTGAAAGGCCTGATTTTGGTGAACTCAATAGCAGTATTCCCACTGAGCCCAATGTGAGCAGCACCAAGCCAGATAAAAGAGGAACAATTAAATTAGGCTAAAATCTGAAAAGCTCAACCTCTGTCAATAGAGCAAACAACCTGGGTTGTGTTAAAGTTGCCTCTTAACAGCTTCAGTCGACATTTGGAAATGTCATCCCAGTGTCTGAGGTTCTAAGTCTTTCAGGTTTTTTTATGGTCTATAGCTGATAGAGCCCACTTTCAGGTAACATTGTTTTCTACTTCAACTGTTCCTTATTTGCAATTCACATTTCATTTTTTCTCTCCAAAGGATCAGCAACACTCCAGCATTTTTACTGTTGTCCCACCAAATTGTATTAGCATTTTCTAATTTGTGCCAAATTGAAATAACAATTCTATAAATAAATTCTCTGAAAATACTTGTCTGTGAGGGTATTTTTCTGTATTTGTCTTTCTAGGGATATTTATTTTTTCTTTGTGCTCCAGGTTATTTTTTTTTCCCAAGTTATGCATATCATATTGCTTCAGTTGTAATGTATCCATCATGTGTGTGAGACTTCCTGCCTGAAGAGTTACTGATAAGTCCAGTCAAGTTTATGATAAATATTAATCAAGATCTCCACTGCTTTTGTTTTCATACCTGTGTTGCTTTGAAAGCTGGTCAGTTTGTAAAAGTGAGTGCTTAGAAATCCCCCAGATAGTATTGCTCTTTGGATCTGAAGTTTTCCTTCCAACATCATTTCCACATCTCTTCCCAATTACATTATGCCATTCTGCTTGAGTCTCTTGTTTCCATGAGAATGGTAGTAGCAGGATAGTAACTGTACCATTACTAGCCTTTATTCTATTAATGTCCCACTCTTCATAAGTGAAACCATGGAGCAAGTTGAAAGACCCTTTATTGTCTCACATCAATATGGCATTTTGGGCAGTTCTTGGATGCAACTTCAAGTATGTTTCTTCTCACCCTTACCAATATGTGCAACACTGGATGTACAATAAAACTGTCTGTCGTCCTGGACTTAGGCAACGTGCCACAGAGTTATACACAGACATTTTGAAAACCACAGGTCACGTGTGATCTAACGAGATAAGGAATTTGGAGTCTGTTGCAATGCTCCAAAACACATCTTCAGAGAAGATGCAACCCAGAGGAGGAAATATTCTTCTCATCTTGCAAAGTGAGTAAGTAAGTGCATGTCTGTGTACGTGTGGTGCTTGTTGTAAGCAGTTGTATCCTTTGGGAAGCCTGAGGGGTCCAGATAGAGGGAAATGTGTGTTCTATGCTGACAGCCATTTACATGAGGCTCTCAAATGTGCCTTTCTCACATCTGATCTATTGTATCCTGCCCCAGGGCCAGCGTTTTGCAGGTTTGATTAGAGCAGTGTGAAAGGTAATGTGTAACACTATACAAAAACTATACAGCCCATGGCATCCTGCTTCTCAACAACATAAATCAAATTTATGTCTCCTATTTCTCTGTTGGGCCAGCTTCTTGCATATATTGTGTTCCATAACTTCTTGTTTCTGTGTATTCTCTTCAGGCAATCTTGCTGTCCATATTCAATTCATAAATGTAAGCTAGGCTTGTTAAAAATCCAGTAAGTTTAGTTTATGCTGTGCATGCCTGAGAACCATTTGTATACTTCTTTATTTGTGCAGTAGTTAGGACTGTCCTGAGTAGACTTCTCATCTCTTAGCACACAGGCATCCTGCACACTGAGTACATCCTTCACACAGAATATTTTGAGCTGGAAGCGACCCACAAAGAGTCCAGCTCTTAAGTGAACAGCCCATACAGGGTTCAAACCCACAAACCTGGTGTCATTTGCAAAACTCTGCTCCAGCCAACTGAGCTGAAGGTTTTCAGTCACTAAAAGCCCTCCCACATATGTCAGTCCATTCTCACTGCTACAATAATTAAGCTATTTTCCAGGATAATGCTGTACAGCACTGTTTTAACTTGGTCTAGGCTCTAACTCAGCTGCTTGAAGGTATTCTAGGAGCCTGTCAGTCAAAGACAATTTCTGATCCCCAGGCAAAGGGCTGAAGTCCCACTGCAGAGGATGCACGTTTGACCTGGCACCAGCAGTGGGTACAGAAGCAGAGACTGTACAGACAGGCAGCTGGGAAGGGGCTGCTGGAATGCTTTGCAATCAGGGCAGACAAAATGGAGTGGCTGCCCATCATCTCTGCCTAATCCTGGTGACCCTGTACTTGTACATCTTAACTGAAATGACTCCAAATTACAAGAACTCTTCCAAATTAAGTGTTGTGATCTAAATGCAAAGCAAAAAAAAAACGTTGTGCTAGTAGGTAATAATTCTCTTAGGGTGTGTACAGAGGTGAAACTGGACAGATTTGCATTTTACATTTGAAAACTGCTCATTTTTGTTCCAAAGGGATGTGTTCATTATAGAATTAAGAGTGTGTCAAGTTTGCAGCCCTCTCTTCTGAACTCCACCTGGGCTGGGTGGGCATGTTCTGTTTGTATTTGCAGAGGGCCAATAGCATGGTGCACCTTCTATTTCTGCAAGGGGATAGTGTTCAACTAAAAACAGAGGATAAAATAGATAAGAGATCTGTACTAGGGGAAACGCAAGTGCTTTAACCTGCGTCCCATAATATTCTGGAATCTTAATACCTGAACCTGTTGGAAATATTTGTATCAGCAGTAAAAATTTTAGTTTATTTTAGCAAAAGTAAAGTATTCTTGTATGTAATGTTTTGTGCTGCAACTGAACTGAACTGAACTAACCCAGATCTCTCTTTGCTATTCTGATAAGATATCAACCTTCTCTTACAAAAATAGTTTTATGCAGGTATAACAATGGCTTTTGGAACCCAAATTGCACTCCATCCTAATAGATTTAGACCAAGAACTCTATATCTGGCAGAAAAGCTTTTAGTGTTGACGCTGAGATCTCTAAAGGCTTAGAACAGAGGGGAACAGAGGCCAGTAGAGGGCTCTGTCTTTTCATTAATCCCCTGAAGAGCCAAAAAGATCTTGGTGACTATGAACTTAACATGCCTATTTCATTTTTTACAAAGAAAGGTCGCTTTTTTTTTTTTTTTTTTTTTTCCCCTCACTTGTGTCTTCAGTTGAATGGGCACAATTGATACAATTTGATCTTCCTTCAAGATAGCAAAGAATAGGTTATTTTTTTGGCCTTTCTTAAACATGAGAGCAATTGTACCCATCCTTATCTGGAAATATTTCATCTTGAAGCAACTCCATCACACATTTCCAGGCTCTTTCAGGCCACTGTTCTTGCAAGAACAATGACCACAGTAATACTTTATCAACTTCTTGCTACTGAAATAGTTTGGAGTTTCTTTTTCTAGTCTCCTGTCACTGGCATTTGTGTCCTTTGTGTCACTTCTCATATACAAAGAAAAACAAGTCATTTTCTCTTTCAGCCTTTTGCAGGAAGCTAGCTGTGCTATCCACAATCGCCCTCCAGTAATGTGTTAAAAATGTGATATTACTTTTTTCTTTGCATTGCCTGTAATTTGTACCACATGGACTTCTAGTGACTGTCACCTCCAGGCCTGTGGAACAGAGAAAAAAAGAAATGCCCATGTGCCCCATGCTCCAGATGCCCAGCTAAAGCACGGGTGCATTGTTCTCCACAGACTCTCATAGTCTAACCTGAAGCGGGATGTATCCTTTTCTGCCAGAGGGACAGTACAGATACCAGAAAGTCAAACAACAACAGCAAAAAGAAGGGCTGGAGAAAACCAGACATCTTAATTTTAAGCAGAGAACTAATTTGGGAGTTGCCATTTATGTGTGCAAGTAATTCTTTCTGTTAATTATATATAGCTGCATATTTAAGTGAGATACTTAAAATGTGAAAATGAAGTTCCTTAGCTACTTTGGGAGATGAAAGAGAATTAAGAAATAAAGCTGGTGTTACAAAACAAACAAAAACAAGAAATAAGAGAAGGCATTGTCCGTTTGGTTGAGCAGCTGTCCACACTATAAATTGAAATGAAATCACTGAGTCTTTCTTGGTCTGTGTTCATCATGGGCACTTTTTGCCGTGCAGTTTCTCTGCATCAGGACTTGGCTGAGCTTTGCTGCGTATCTGTGGGAGTGGGCTGAGGCTGGTGGTTCACTGTCCTACACATCAGAGTCAAGATTGCAATTTGCTGAGAGTGCACTCAGCCCCACTGAACCACTGATGAAGGTATTAAACAGCACTGGTCTCAGTGTGGGCCCCCGAGGGGCATCGCTCCTCACTGAGCTCCATCTGGACTCTGCCCTCTGGATGGGACCATCCAGACAATTCCTCATCCATTGAACAACTATCAACTCCATACTTCAGCTTGGGGATTGTGTCAAAGGTCACTCAAATCAAATACTTGGTCTGAAAATTTCATATCAGAATGAGACAAAAAATCATAATAATGACATATTGACAGCCAAGAAGAAAATATCCATCACTGGTATTTAATAAAACTTACTTTTAAGCCAAAACAGAAAAATTGCATTGATTAATTACTTAGGTTTTGGTTTGTGGTTTTTTTTTTTATTCTTTTGTTTGTAGGTGTTTTTTTACTTGAACTAACATCCATTAAGACCGAAATTTATTAAAAATACAAAGTTCACTCTTCTATGCTTCAATATTTCAGTATGACATTGTAAATTCCTAACAGACAAAGCACAGGGATTTGCTTGAGATGGCAATGAACAATTAATTCTTCAAATATGTTTTCTGTGTTGGAGAACCCACTCATCTGTATTTGTCTGCCATGCCCTAGCTTGTGGATGACATTATTAAAAAATAGGAAAAATAATGTAAAAAAGATTTCCAGGATCAACTCTGCAGTCTTTTCAACATCTCTAGAAATATTTTCTCCTAATGGAAGAACCTTTGATTTCACTATATTGACTACTAAAATTCTTAACAGTAACCAACTGTTCCTGTCTCCTACCTTTTTAAGCCATCAAGGGATTTGGGGGTTTCTTTGCATTTTCAAAGGCACAGATCTGAGCAATATTACAAATATCTTATTCTGTGCCTTTTGTTAATATTTCTACCTTCACAAGCATGGAATAGAAATAGCAAGAGACTACCTCAGATTAACATGATCATATGCTTCTTGTTTTAAGTGGTTTATTGTAGTCATGCCTCTCATGTCACCATTATGGTGCCCTTAGTTACAAAGAGGACAGAACATCTGAGACTCTTCAGATTATGAATTATATCCATTTCCTGCTGCTTCAGTACAGCCATTCTTCCCTAAGAATTTTGAGCATTAGCCAAAGGGCATAAACTCCATTAATTTAGGTAGAAATTCAGATCATCCTCTCTGTAAGGGCATGAGGTAATCTCAGGCTCTGTTTCCTCCTTGTAACCCTAAGCAGAAACTGGTATTTATGCAGGTGACAGTAGTTTTGTCTCAGGAGTGTTTCGTGTCTAGAAGACTCTCTGAAGCATTTTATGATGGGATTTGACTTAAGCCTAAACTGCATTATTCAGCTGATTGCTACAGTGGAAGGGTTTGTGAGTCCTTAATCAGAACTGCAAATACTTGAGTGCTTTGAAAATCCTTCCAGGATGAATTCCCACAGAACTCCATCATAAGAAAACTCAGGATGGGAACTTAAAGTAAAAGTAAATCACGAAGTTATAGTTTTTGTCTCAGATGTATGACTGTTCTTGGCAAGAGTAACTTCTGAATTTCCCTTCTTTTGTGGATGCTAGAATAGGTATATTTCTGAGCAGTTTTTATCAGTAAAGCTATTAGACATCCAAAACTTCAGAGACAATTCTGCTTTTCTTTTTTCTTTTAGAGCCCTTGGTTGGCTCCAAATACTTCGTGCATAAAAAGGAAAGGGAACAAGTCTGCAGAACAATTTCTGTGATGGAGGAACCAGATTTGAAGACAAAGTCTGTTTTTAATTTCTCCTTTGTTATAAGGCATTAAATGATTTATATGTGATCTAAAAATCAAAACGTTTCCAAATTGCCACTTCCTTTCCTTACCAGTTGCTGGTACATGACTGCATCCTAGTAAGCAGATACTTGTGCTGGGAGACTAACTGGGAAAGGATTGGGCTGATGTTAGGTGAATTTGGGCAGTTCAAGGAACTTTCAGCTCCTCTGTACTATAGACAGTAGAAGCAGAGGCAGGAGTGCATTTATCTAGAGGTACAGAGTGTCCTCTAGATAACTTTCACTTTGCACCGAAAGTGCTAAATTGTAGGGAATTAACAATTTCTCCTCTTTAAGCTCTCTATCTGGAGTCTGGGGCAGACTTGCCTTGTGAGGTCATAGAGCAATTTGTTCTCTTCTGTCCCCATTTTGATTTAGAAAATTTTGAATTACATTTAGAAATTTTCTTTTAGAATGAAGAGCAATGGAATCTTTAAAAATAAGCATGAATTTATACCTATATTGATCAGGCTAAGCTCATTGTCTTGGCCTAGCAATGAGGTTAAGGTTTACCTTCATTTTTCCTCTTGCAATTTACTCTTTTTGAGAGTGCTAAGGTATCAAAGTCACTCAGTAGATGCTAAGGACAAAAAAATTGATGTTCCAATGCTTTTCTTTCTTTCTTGTGAGGTGAAAGAATTAACCTTTTTATAGAAAAGTAAGCTGTGGTGGCTCACACCATAACATGAGCCAGGATCACTGTCTCTTTGCAAACAAAAGGCAAAGCACATGCAAGGTGTATCATGGCCAGTAGATAAAAAGGAATTATGACTATTTAAAAATTATGACTGTCCTTGTTATTATTAGTGTTACTTGGGCTTATAGCAGGGAGAAGGGAAAGTTAAGAGGCAATTTAATAGCAGCTTGAAGCATAGCTACAAGAGATACCAGGATTACAACCCTTCTTGGCAGTTACAGATGGTGTAAGGAAAGGCTTTTGCAAAAGCATCTTCTCTGTGAGAGTAGGATGTGGTTGTGGAGCTTCCAGGTTTGGAGGTTTTCAACATCAGGCTGGATAAAACTATAAACAACCAGATCTAGATCTGGTGACGATTGTGTTTGAGCAAGCTCTGGGATGGTTGTACTACTCACATTTAGAAATCCCTTCCTCTCAAAATATCTTGAGAATGTGAGATTAAGATTAACATGTTCTGAATAGTTGTGGGGAAAGCCCTTTGGTATGGCTTTTGGGTCCCCTTGTATTACAGAAGGTTTCACATGGTTAGTACATGGGTTTCACTGCCCCTTTAAGCTCCTCAAGCTGTGAGCACTCAGCATGTCTGCAAATCCTGGTTAGATCATCTGAGGATGGTTGTGGAAGTAGGTAGCTCTCATTTAATGCAAGGCAAAATGAGTTTTGAAACAAAACTGCATTCTAGGATTTTTTAGCAATTTTTTTTTACCGGATTATTTTTTGCCTTGTTTGCTGACATTTTTTATCGCTAATTTCTCATCAGTTATTTAAACTGTTCATAAAAACTAGGATCAGTGTACGTGAACTTCAGCCTCTTTCAGAGATAAACCCTCTACTGAGAGCCTCTGCAGCACTGAGTTACTTCCATAAACGATAGCTAAGCCAAGTCAAGCAGGGCAAACAAATCAGTGAGAAAGGAGAACAGGCAAAACTGGGACTATTTCCAAATTCAGCTGTTTCTTAGTGGAAAAGAATGACATTTAGTAGACCTTTTTGTGTTGTGTAGAAAACACGTCCTGGGCTGAATAGCTCCTGTTGTTCAGGCACAAGCTTAAGAAGGAAAATGTCCCTGCAGCTGAGAGGAAAGGCTGACACATTCGTAGGAATATTTGCTCCATTTATTATTTCTCCATTTCTATCAGGCAGATATAACAGAGAAAACCTTCACGAAAGTGTCCTCAGAGATATCTCCAAATGCTTCAGGTAAGCACCTAGCCACATAGAGGAAAAATTGGTTTCAGATCCCTCCTTTTCTCTTGTTACTTCTCCTCCCCTCCATTCCTCAGTCTAACCTTGGTTTCAGGCACTGCTCTGCCACTGTTCCTGTCACAGCAGAACAAATCCATCTGCTGCTACTGCCCTTCTCTGGCTTCTTGCTGCCTCGAGCACTCTCCTAACCCTGTGCAGAGCTGTTTAATCTCTCTGAGGCAACGCATCAATTCACCTGGCAAAAAAAAAAAAACAAAAACCAAAAAAACAAAAAAACAAAAAACAAAAACTAAAACAAAAACAAACAACAACAACAACAAAAAAAACTCATATCTGAGGTAGTTACTCAGAAGGAGGATGCAGGAAACAGGAGCTGAATTGCAGTTGCTTGACACAAAAATACCTGCAGGACTCTGACCCGCCTCACTTTGTGCTCATAGCTCCTAAATGCAATCGTGCAATCACATTATTTTTCTATTTCCAGTGAACTGAGGAGGCAATGTGTATTCTGGCATCTATGTTGTGTCAGCCTTGGAAAATTATTCACCTTTATATTGCTTGACAGCAGAGTTCAATATACTAAAATTAGGAAGGGACCATAGATCATTTTTATAGCTTCATAACTAGTCTCATAAAAAGACTTATGGGAGATACTTGTGTGAGGAAGCTTCTGCAACCTGCACACAGTGGTGCTTTGGAAAAATTCCAGGCTGGCTGTCTGCTCCTTGAACATGTTGTTCTGTTCCAGATTTAGTGATCTGGCAGCATCAGTGTCAGAAGGATCAGAGAAAGAACCTTGGACTGCCTGCACCTCCTCTCTCAGCTTCAACTGTAACACTGGTATGATATTGGGTAATGACAAAATTTCTGATTTTCCTAGAGAAATCAAAACATGAATGTGATGGCTCACAGTTATAAAGGTTCAAATTTGTGCTCCTACTTTGTGATTTTGTGCAAGTTTGCTACCCAATACAAACAGTAATAGTTTTCTGTTCACCTCTCCCAACTCTGCAACATTGAGAGTTTCCAGTTTTGTCAGAATATTTTTTACATTTTTCTGTTGCTGATGAGTTCAGATCTTTATTTCTCTGCCCTGTGACAGCCAATTTTGAGTACTAGTTTTAAATCCATCCATATGCTGAGTGTGCAGAGTGTCATCCTGACAAACACTTTATACACAGGTCAGTCCAAAAGGGAGCTTCACCATAGAAGAATAGTCAAGAATCTCACATAATGTCATTTTTTAGTTAAGAGATCATTAAACCAGAGTATTTCTGATGTCCCAGATTTGCTAATTTCTATCTATGCTGTACAAACGTGTCCACTGTACTTTCTCAGTCTCATTTCCCACCACGCAGTGAAAAAAAATATCAAGCCTCTTCTCCTCTCCTTTGAATTAGCTAGTGATTTCTTTAGCCAAGGATGGCAGAGATATGTGCTATCTTTTATCTCCTCTTGCAATGGCAATGCAAATGTGGCTCACTCTGGTCTGACTTGTCCATGACCTGACTGGTCTATTCTGGGTTCTCAGGTTGTCATTCCACCTATTCAGATAATGTGTTCACATTGGAGCAAGAAATTAAAATTGTGAGAAATAACAGATTAAACAACAGAAAACAACAGACCTTATTTTGGAAATATTGAGTCTAGTGCTGATAAGACCAAAAAAAAAAATTAAAAAAAAAAAAGAAAAAAAAAAGACAATACAGAAGATTAAGAAATTAAGAAATGGTCTGTAGAGCAACAAAACCCATTCTGTAAATCACTGTAATAAAGAAAATACAATTTCGGAGATTCACTGCTCAATAGTTTGCAAGCCAATATATTATCTTTCTTGAGATACTGTAACAATTAGCTTTTAAGATATGGTCATATGCATTGTTTGGAGACGTGGAATGCTTTTAGATTAATAAGAGAAGTTTGATTTAATAAATTACAGAGAACCTGCTCTCCTCCAAAAAAAGTTGAAGAGTCAGAGCTAGAAGACAGTAACGAAATTAAAATACCATTTTTCATATTTAAAAGAAATAGATGGAGGTTACACAAATGCATTATTTATTTACCTAAAGCAATAACAATGTCTTCCAGAAAAAAACATAAAATAAGCAGACAGTTTTTGCTAATGTGTTTGTTTGGAGTTCTACACCATTACAGTATTTTTAGTCATCAAGTTTTATTCTGCCATCCGTCTGTGGGCTGTTGGAGATTTCCTTGTAAAGAGGAGTTGGTTGTTTGAAAGATTTAACTGTGCCCCTGGAAAACATTGACTCATATTCCTGGGATCTGGTTTCCATCCAGCCGCTGCGCACCTGGATGGACCTTCTAGTGAACATTCGGCATAGTCGCTGCAGAGCATCCTCGGGGCTGCTGCTCTCTCTGCTGATGGCTTTGGCAGAGGCCGAGCGGAGCTGCTGCCCCAGGGCAGGGAGCTGCCAGGGCTGTCCCTGGTCCCCCTGTCCCCGGTCCCCCTGTCCCCTGCCGCTGTCCCAGCCGTGTCCCTGCGGGAGGTGGCACACAGGGACAAATCAGCTGCCACAACGCCACAACTACAGAAACAGGGAGATCTTCAGAAGAATACCTGGCAACATGTAGTGACAAATATAGTCTTGAAACAGGTAAAAATGAATGACTGTAATGGAAGAATGAACACCACTGAAAGCGTTTCTGATAATCATCCTTAATTTCTTTTTTATTTTCTTTCGAATTCAAGTTCTTTAATAAGAAGTACAAACCTGCTTCATTCTTTTTATGTTGTAGCATGGCTGGTGAGCTACCAAACTCTGCCACAGAGGGGAAGCAGAGTATCATTGTAAATCCATGCCGGTGTGAGCAGCAGCTCCAGCTTTCTGATGGAGTTGAAGCTGTGTTAGTAAAACACAAAACTTTGAACCTTTTCCTGCACCAACTTTTTTTTTGCAGTGTTTCCCTCTCCTTAGTATATGTTAATGAATGATGACAAGCTATCTGGAAACAGGATGCTCAAAGGTTGGTTCTCCTTGTGGACAGTAATGTATTGTTTGGCTGCAGAAAACTTCCTTAAGCCTTGTGCTGGGATGTCAGGATTGTAGCTTAAAATGAGCACAATTATTTTAGAAAGTAATGATCAACTCTTAAACAGATTTCTTTGCTGAAATGGCTGACGGGTATCAGAAACATGACAGTGGAATAGAAGCATGATTAATGTCACACGAACAGGCTGGAAATTGTGTCTGCATTATTGCATGATTTTTTTTTTAATAGTTAGACTTGAATGCTGGTTAGAGTAGTCATCTACAGATGTGAAAGTGACCTAGACAAAGCTATCACCATACAGAGCTTCTTTTAAATAAATTTTTGAGGTAGTAGAATGAACTTGAAAGTTCCTTTAGTTTGGGTGATGAGCAAAAGGGTTGTAACAGTATCAGGTCCTAGGTATGTGAGAGATTGTTGCTTTTACTAATATTTATGTGTGCAAAAACTGAAAACCATCAAGGATATCAACAGCCTGGAAGGTTACAGAATGAGTCCATGGAGCTAATTTGCCTTTTCCAAAGAACAGGAGACTAAAAATACATATATGGCAAGAGGGATGAATAGTAAAGATAAAAACTGTGTAAGTTATTTCAAGTGATATCTGCTAAGAGGAAGCTGAATTTGGAAATCAAGCCTTAGTAATGCCACCAGATTTACTGACGTCATCAGATTAATGTTATTATTCTTTTAGAATTGCATATGTATTGACAAGGAAAACTAATAATAGCCCTGCTGCCTCTTTAGGAATCGTTGTGTGCTCTCAGATAGATACAACAAAATCAGTGCTGCAGCCCAAAGAAAATTTCATGTGTAAATCTGTTCCCGGTGAAGTGAGTGGAGAGGATTGGTTTTGCACAGATGTTAACATGGCAGGACACTGTCCCTCTGATTCAGGCATGCTGCTGAGGAGGTTGCTAATAGCCACCAAAAGCATGCTCTGAAACTTGTTTTATAAAACACTGTCTGGTGAAGGCTAATGAGAAAAGCCCAAATGTTGATCTGGGCAAGGTACTAATTACTTTGTTTCTCCTTCCTGTCTGGTACCAAATTTTTGAGTGCTTTGAGAGTCCAAGGAGAAAGAAATTCATGCCAACAGAAAGACATGAGTTAGAAGACAGCATCTGCAATAGTGAGAGAGCAGATGCACTGTTCTCCAACCCTTGAGTCTCCCAGGACTGCACCATCCAGGTGCTCGATTTGGGCTGCATTCTTTCTTCAGGCAGGATACAGGACAGGGTCTGGTGGCAGATCTGAGCACCCAGTCAGGATTGAGGTTCTTAATTTCAGATGCAAGAATTTGGGTCTGTTCCTGTAATGCCCAGAGAATCTGAAGAGTGAACTGAAACTGTAGCATTCAGTGAAAACCATCTTAGTTGCTGACCTGTAGGCCTCAGGGATATTAAATTAACCTTTTTAGTTCTCTTTACCTTGCTCTGTTTCTACTTCTTTCATTGCTTCCTGCCCAAACTCTAATGCAGGACTTAGCAAGCATTTGAAAAGGGATTACAAAATTGCAAAAATCTTCAAAAATAGAAACTTAGGTTTTATTTTTCTCAGAAAGCATTGAAGATTATTTTAATGGAATAAATTATTTAATGGAATAATTTAGTCATAGCATGAAATGGTTTATGTTTTGTGGGGGTTTTTTTCAGTAGTGGTGGTATTTGTTTAAAAACGAGAGATTTTGTTCTAAATTCTTTAACTTCACAACTTTAGTAAATTTTCTTTTTTTTTTCTTAATACAGGCAACCTGTTAGAAGAACATAGGCGTAAAAATAGAATGTAAAATCAACTCTTTTACAGTATTGGAAATCCTGTGCACTTCCTAAAGTAAAATTACTACAAAGGCAAGAGTTTTAAATGACTGATTCCAAAAGATAGCATATATCTGTGTTCATTAAATATTTTATGGAAGTGTTAAAATACAGATGACAATATTTTTTGAATTTACTTAGCTTCATTATTATTCTAATTCAAAGTAGAGAAAACTTTCATTCCTGTGTGTCAGTTAGTGAGTTTTTGTTTCTCTTGCTCAACACCCACTTTTAGCAGAGCAGGTGACAGAACATCCAGATGTCAAATGGATTTGTTCACAGGCAGGGTTCACAAGGGTGCCTTGAAACAGAAATGCCATGCTGTGAGGCATGCCAGACCGTGGGATCTCTGTTGGAAAACAACATCCTTGACATCTAATCTACCTGCCATAAATTACCTCTCTTCGAGTCAGACACACCAGAAAAGTGACTTCAGCATTGTTAGAAGGCAAGAGAATGGCTCTGGGGCTGGAAAAAATAATGATGTTTTATTTGTATTTGTTTACTGCATAGAAAAAATACTAATTAGTATGTTTGTTTTACCATTGCCTGTCACCTTTGCCCAGGGGCTGCATTAATGCAGAGATTTCAAATAGACACATTTGTATGCGTGCTTGGTCAAGATTCTGTTCCACAGATAGCATTTCAGCTGATAACCTCCATTTCTCTGCCACTTAGAGTGACCAATGCAGAAGAGTACTGGGGGAACGAAGTGGACATAGGCAATTGCATTTTTTTTTTCTTGGAAAAACAGTAAAAAATTGTCTCTGTAATTTTCATTGCTGCTACAAATTTTCAGGGAGCACCGTTAATTTTTGAGACCTTCTCTGTCATGTTTTGTTGGTCGTGAGGATTTTGATATCAGCTCCAAGTTCACAGGTGACATGCCTTTTACTGAAGGAGCCCCAGAATTGTGTAACTCTCTGTTCCCTAAAGTTTAGCTCTGCCCATTTAGCTCTTTTTCCCATTCTGTCCTTGCTTTAATGAACATTTATATTTTTAAACTACTACTATTTTTATTTTATTATCTTTCTGTATTTTGGGTTATTTTCAAAAGAGGAAAACTACATGAGTTTTGGGTTATTTTTGTGCAACATTCAGCATTATTGGAGAAAAGTGGTCATTTATACTCTTGGAGAAAAGTAACTTATGAATGGAAAAGTAATTTGTGGTGTTCGAGGAAGACATTAGACATTCAAGTTAACAATGAAGTCTCTAACAAGGATAACCAGTAAGCAGTTCAAATGACTCAGTTGATTAATTTGGGAAAGAACAGACCAAGACCCTTGTACCTGCCATCAGTGTGAGGAGCTGCAGGAAGAGCTGTGCACTGGATGCTCATCCCAGGCTGTGCAGCAGGACTGCACCAAAGCATGAGGAAGGAGCAAGTTTATCTTGGTGACTTCTAAGGGTGCAGGACCTTTGTCCAATTGTGTAGGATTTCTAAGAAAACAGGGTGGAAATGCTTCTCCTTACACCTCCTGCATAGACCTGAGTCTGCTCTTCAGGGATTTTCACCTGGTGACCTGTAGGTGAATAGATGCTGCTTCAGGGCCAGAGAAAGTTCTGCTCCCTCCATCTCCAGCCTCAGTGCCTAGAAGTGTATTCCATCTTTTCCAGGGAGACCAATGCTGTATAAATAATAACAGCACTGAACACTGACTGAAGACAGACACAAGAGGGGGATATCTAATTCCACATGTTGGAACATCCACCTTAGGAGAAAATAACAGACCTTTTCCTTTGTCTCAGGCTGATGAAGGCTAGCAAAATAACCTATGGCAAGCCTCAGTCTCCAGATATAAAGCATCAGTTCAGTGACTTTCAAATAAATGCAAGAAGTGAAAGAAAACCAACCAAAAGTGCTCCCCAAAAAACACCTGTCCAGCCTTTTCCAAATCAGGTGCAATTAGAGTGCTTGATCCAAAATGAATCCAGACATTCAGTTAAACCAATGTCAAGTCACTTATAAATTGAACTGAAGACAATGTGCATTACTCACAACATTATTAGTATTAATAATATCGGTATTTTATTATTGGTATTTTTCTCCCAGACACAACAACAAGATTTGGGAAGTATTTCAAACAGAAATTTGAAATCCTGCTCTTTAAACAATCACCAATATTGTCATTTGCCTCGAAGCATCTATGCAAAAAAAAAAAAAAGTTTCCATGGGAACAGTAGGTGATTCTGTCATGCCTTTAACCTCTCTAATCCCAGGGGTGGGAGACTGAACCAGAGTCTTCAACTCTGGAAATTATACTTATACTGGCAGTTTCTAGTCCAGAGGGGAACATATTCAATGGGGAAAAATGGTGATTCATATATATTAGTAATATCAGGTCTACCTTGAAGTATGATTACCTGAAGAGCACCATACTGCTCTACCAAAAATGGTCAAAGACCATTGGTCGTGACCCAGATTTGGAAGCAATTTGAAAAAAAAAATTAAAAAATATATCTATATGAAAAAAAAGGGGGGAAAAATTCATCCTCTAGAAAAAAACTGGCTTGTGTTTCCACCCTGAGCCACTGCAATTAGTCTTCATCTTGAATTATTTCTGATTAATTACTCGCAGTTAACATTGAGCAAGAACATTTGTATCCCGCCATTACTTCTGTTTTATTTAGATCTTGTCCTTTAAAGAAAATCTCTGTTTAAGTCCACACTACTTTGGACACTTATAGGAACGATATCCAATGGAATACAGGCTCATGCTCAAATTTTGCTATTTAGCAATCAAGTGAGAAACAAGAAAGCAGAAAAAACTCACTTTGAAGATAATTGCTTCTGTATCAGCTCCATGTCTGATAAAAGAGACATAATATTTTTGGTTCTAATAACGATGAGGAGATCAAATGTGTTATTAAACCTCAGTTACTGATATTTTCTATAGAAATCTTGAATGAAAACAAGATAAAAATGGGTAAACATAAATTTTCATCATTAATTTGGAAATACCTTGACTATAATACACATGCAGTTTATTTTAAATTACACCAATAAAGAAAGAGGTTCAGTAGGATGAAGAAAGTCTTGTGTTTTTTTAAACCAGTATGTTAAGATAGAAGAGGTTCTTGGGAAAAAAACTCTGTAAAAAAAACCC
This sequence comes from Sylvia atricapilla, assembly GCF_009819655.1. NCBI lineage: Eukaryota > Metazoa > Chordata > Aves > Passeriformes > Sylviidae > Sylvia > Sylvia atricapilla. The sequence continues at coordinate 114,673,293 of NC_089140.1, read as the reverse complement.
CATGTCACTAAATAACATAACAAAAAAATCTTCTTTCAATTGCAAAGCCAAAATTACCATTTGGAAATTACTTTCTTTTTCATTCTCAGTAGCACTTGCAGACTTTGTTCTGTGCTCTCTGGCTAATATTGGAAAGTCCAGTTTGGTAATTATTTTCTTTCCCATGAAAGGATGCTAAATACGTATCCTCTGAGCTGAAAGGAGCTAATCATTCTGCGTTTAGTCAGTCCTGAATGAAAGAACAGCTCTGAAGTGTGGAAAGATGTATATCTCAAAACAGTGGGTGGAAAAAAGAGAGCTTTCAAGTGGATCACAGCCTTTTATTTTGTTCTTCCTACGTCATCAGTGGTTTATTAGGTGAATAATTTTGGTCGTTTAAAATACTACAACACATGTATTTTGCCTTTGCACAGACTTTTCTATGGAACTCATATTATTTTGTACCCAATTATTCCCAGACATCTTGCAGTAAAGTGCCTTGGCAGGAAATACGCTTTAAGAGGTGCTAGAAAAAGAATTACTGAGGCCCAGACACAAAAGGCTTCATAGAACACAGAGACCTCAGGTAGAGTGGTTTAATTACAAAAGATGACACAAATAAAGTAGGCTAAAGTAGGTCAATTTTAGCAGAACAATTTACAACTCAGCTCAGTCTGGTCTAGCTGAGACTTCGAAAGAAATCAGATCCAAGTGAAATCTTGACTCACATATAGTCCAAAAAATTGCTTGGACATGAAGGTTGAGTTTAGGTTAATTGTATTTCTCCTGCCTTATCTTCAGCTGTATGGCAACCCTGCTTCATCAGCCTGCCCTCCTTCCCTGGGTGACATTATTCAGCTTCTCAGAGGATCAGTGTGCTCAGGGGCATGGGCATCTGCTAGGGATCAAAGCTTTTGAGAAAAACATCCCAGGTTCTGTCACAGATTAAAAGCTAGCACCAACAAGGCCTGTACCTATGTATACTTATGTCCGCATACATGTACATATATGTGTGTATATATATATATATATACATACATGCACATGTACAATCCTAAACTTGAAGATACACAAATTAGGAACTTAGATGTGAAAAATGAAAGGCAAGCTCACCCAGATGGTGTCTCTACTACCAGGGCACGTTTTAGCTCTCATCGTGTTACTTTATGGCACAGAATGGTCTCTACTGACCCCCTGGTCACCTGGCATATTTCAGGATTCCCTTCTGTGGCTTCTCAACACACACCCACATTCTGGGCATGGCTGGAGTTATTTTGCATCCCACCACCTTATGTATATCAGAGCTGCAGCACTAGGCTAAAACCTTCTCTGAATCTTGCTGAAGTAAATTCACAATGATATTCCACAGAGGTCCTAGGCTGGGAGTATTCCTATGGATACAATGTTTCTCAGAAGAAGTAGCATAATTCTGTTCATTTGGGGGCTGAAAAATAAAATACTGCTTTCTCCTATTATTTATGGAGTAAATTTTGAAACTCTCAAATCAGAAAGAAGCAAAACTCAAGTCTAGAAATCGGTTTCCTTTCCTTGATCTTATTTTGCTTTGAGTATGTATATATCATTTGGATACAGAATCCTCAGCTTTTCTTGGAGTGCTGATTAGTTATATTTCCCACAAAAGTTTCCAACAGAGGAAGTCATGAGCAGCAGCAAATAAATATCTATGCAATGCACTGTGGCTCCTTTTATGATCAAATAATAAAGCAGAGACAAAACTTTGTCCAAGAGCAATAATCGTGATGATACCCTTCGAATAGCAAGTTTTCTAGAACAAGCCTCTCCTTTGAGGAAAGCCTGAGAGCTGGGGTTATTCAGGCTGGAGAAGAGAAGACTTTATTACAGCCTGCTGTAATAACTAACAATCCTGGCTTCTCTTATTTTTCCCTCTGACTACGTATCCTTGCACAAACGATCTTAAAATATGATTAATTAAGAACAACAAGCTTATTGCTTTCTATTAATGACATTACTTGTTTCTATTCTTTGTCATTGATTTTATTAAATCTTTGTGGAAAAGCTTAATCTCAGTAGTTGCGAGCCCTCTGATGAAAATAGGCTAGGAAAGTTGTGCTTACACTGTCCTGCATTTATACCATCTTTCTAATGAGAAAAAGGATAGTAAGAGGAAAAATCTGAGAGGTGAAGAAAAGAAAAGGGAAATGTTTTTGGTGTCCAGCCTATTACTGCATTGAAATCTATCCACTGTATTCAATGACTTTCTGCATGGGGTGATTTTTAGGCCCATCTTGATCGTCAATATAAGCACATTTGGAAGGCAAATTTGCACGACTAATGATGATTGAGCATAAGGGGAGATTTAAATAGGCTTCCCTACATCATGTTGATCAGTACCAGGATCAAGAAAATAAATTTTTAATCATCATTCCTTTCCTCATTCATTCCTTTCGTTGTTGAATTTGCCAACAATAAATGAACTCATATTGGGAATGGACTTCATGTATCCAAACCTGGAAAACTGTGCACTTTAAGTCCACAGCTGCAGTCAAGGGTCTGTGTCCACAGTGAGGGGCACATCAGGAGCTGGAATTTTTTTCTCAATATTATGGGAGTATTTTGAAAGCAAGCTTTATCCCTTCCTTTTGAGAAGAAGCTGTGATTTTTGAGAAAAAGGAGATTTTTTGAGATTCTTTTGAGAAAAAGGATATGATGGACATTGATGACAATGTCCATGAACATTGTTTTAAATTTCAGGTAGGTTTATTAAATTTTTTTAGTTGAGAACAAGTTTTGTTGTTTTCTGTGTATGGAGGTTGACAGTTTCTGTCACCTATATTTGCATCTGATCCACAAATCCAAGTGATTCGAATACTTTGTACTACATTGCAAACTGCAACGATTTCCATGTGAACATGGGAATTAATTTTCAAAGAAATGGACAGAAGGTTGATGTGACAAACAGAAGTGAATGAAACTTTACAGCTCAACCCTGACATTCAAAGCAACTTGCTTTACTCTGCATTTTCTGTTGTAGAATTATGAAATGCAAATACAGTACAAGTAAAATATGCTAAGAAGTGAAGTTTGCTGTAATTTTGAACATATCAGTCAAGGGATCATATTAAATGAGGAATGTCTTGCTCTGTTCTTGCTCTTTTTTTCCATTTGAGTGAAGAAGTTGGTGTATCTGTAGAGAAGCAATAAAAAATCCGCATATATAACTTCAAAATCATTGCAATATTGTATTACAGTCAGTAGTTTCCAAAGGTTACTCATATATGAGTTCAAAATGGATTCTTGCATCCCAGTTGCACTCTTGGTAGACATTTATCTGCATAGGCACTTGCTTCTCATGAAAAATGTATGATCTGTATTGTGAGAATAAATGAAGAGAAGCGAAGCAAAGAAGTTCCATTTTCAGCTAGTTGCTGCCTGTCAGACAGCACACTATTTCAGCTCTCAATTGTTCTTTGTTCTCTGTCAGTGATAATATTCATCTTTTCAAACATCCTTAAGCTTCAGTGTGCACATTGAACCTGTTTCAGATGAACATGATAGAGGTCTTGCCTACAAAAGTTTTACTGGAGTCAACATGACTTTGTGCAACTAAGGAGGCAGTACTGAGAGGCACTGTCGTATCTTCTCGTGTACAGTGGGGATTAAACTGGGCCAGGTGACATGGCAGCTTTTTCAACCTGCCTATCCAGGTCCTGTCTGGGAGGAGCTGCCACCCTAAGGCAGTCATGGCTCAACAGAAGGTCTGTCAGCTCCAGAGCTGCCCAGGTCATAGACAGTGACACAAAACAAACCAAAACCACTGCCAGTTTACTTTAGACAGCCTCCTACAGGAACAGCCATCCAAGAAGAGGAGTAGAATCCATAGATGTGAAGTACTTCTCTCTTCCAGCTTCCACGTGTGAGCCCAGGTCCACAGAGGTTATTAGGAGATAAGTACACAGCGTGGACTTCAAGCTTGTGCATGAAAAAACATAACATCTCACTACAGGAAAATTTTATTTCCAATTTGCTTATTTTCTTCTTTTTCTCTTCAACAGGGCAGAGGATTACATTCCACTCAGAATGCTGTTTTTAACCAGTCTTTATTTAGTTTATAGTAGTAACAAGAACCTTGAAAACAAGAGGTAAAAGATTGCAACATACTGGAATATGTAAAGTGTAGAAATCACAGCTGAAACCTCACCCATTTTCTCTGTTTTCCATTCCACCACACTGGTGGTTTTGTGGCCCTGACAGTCGCCTGGGATTACCTTATGTCATTGTAGAGCAAGGTGGTGTTTGTACACTTTCCAATATGAACATACTTGTAATACTACCAGACATCTTAATGTCTTAATGTCCACACCCTGAAGTTGTTCCTCTATGGTACAGGCCAGTGACTGGCAAAGAGGGACTCCAGGAGATGCAGAAAAAACCCTCTCATCAGGAAATTACATGTCAGTCAGAAATCTTTCATTACCTTCAGCCCACACAGTTGTTTCTTCTGATACCTTTTATTGTTTGAAGGATAAATGGTTTGATATGCCAGGTGTTATGTTCAGACCTTAACAGCCCTTTGTTCAAAATCAAAATCCAGGCACCCTGCCCCAACCTTTAATTGCTGCTCAAAGAAGGGAGTGCATTTTCATCTCTTCCCCCTTTCAGAGAACTAAAAATCCCAAAGATTTTTTGGGAATTATGTCCTGCTGTCTTCAAAATGCCCCACAACTCCGGGGAATAGTTATTTTTCATGCAGCTTTCACACTATCTTCCTCAGAAATTGTTTTGGTGCTATGTAGTAGGTTGATCAGAAACTCTGTTTTCATTAAGACAGTCTTCATAATTTTCAAATGTTTTAACATAAAGAGTTCAATATAATGACATTTCCCCTAGTACGTTACAACAAATAGTTATTCAGGAAAAAAAAAATTCTTCATAAAGAAAATATCATGCTCTTGCTTTAGATTTTCTATGTAGTTCCCCAACTAAATAATCTTTACTAGGAGGAGAGAAATTACACAAGGCTTTCTGAATGCTCTCAAGTTTCTAATACTTTCTAGCACAAGAATAGTCCTGGGTTTTTTTCTGTTTATTCATCCTACTTCATTTCGATTTCCGCACTTAGTCTCTCAAATAGTTACATTTTTCATGTGGCTGCAGAAACCTGATCAACATGCATAAAAGACATGCATAAAAACCTGTCATCATTATTACCAACCCTTATACAGTTGTTTAGTCTACTTTGTACATGCCTCATGAAATGCTAAAAATTCAAGAGAAATCTCCCAATGAAGCCCTAATGCAGCTTTAGCTGATACAAGAATTGTAAAGAAATCCTCACCTATAAGGCTTTATGTTTCATCCTCTAAGTGCTTTGTAAAAAATGTTGTTCATGTAGTATTAATGAAATTCTTTTTGGTGAATTATTAAGCCAATGATATTGGGAAAGTGTAACATTTTTAGTTGTATTTCTTTTGTTGAACTGCATTTTGAAATATATCACTCAAAACATATATTATAAACAACAATGTGGCATGACGTTTTGTTATGATGCAAAAAACCTAAACTTTTCAGGGAAGATCGAATTTCAAAGGACACCTTTAAGATGAAGAAGTCCTTTTATCTAAGGGTATGAATATAAGGCACATATTAGATTTCTGCTCAGAAAAATTTATTTGGGATTAAATAGTCCGAATTGTTCAGAAACAAATTTAATTTTTCAAAAATGAAAGCTATTTCTGAACATTACCACACTGAGGTCCAGTGCAAGTTGTTCTGCATGCTTTAAATTTAAATAATTAGGTAAGTCATTTAGTTTCCTTTTCTGCTTCTGTGGAAACAAAATATTAATGGAATAACCTTGACTTGCTTGCTTCTTGATTGAATAAAATGGTAAAAATAAGGAGAGAAACAGTTCTTTCTGATTTAGTCTTTTATGAGATTAACTGACAACAATGAAGGAAAGAGTGGCATCTCACAGTTAATTGCATCCATTTTATTCTCAGATTTCTTTCTTTCCCTCGTACTGACCACTTCCCAAAATCTAAAATCCAGCCCGTGGTGAAGACCATGACCAAGATGAGGCAGCTATCACCCTGCATCCCATGGAGGTCCACGGGGATGCAGAGAACCACTTGCAGCTTGTGGAAGACCCCACACCAGAGCAACTGGGTGTGCCTTAAGGAGACTGCGACTCTGTAGAGGGTCTGTGCTGGAGCAGGTTTGCTGGCAGGACTTGTAGTCCTGAAGGGAAAGTGTCCTGAAGCAGCCTGTTCCTGAAGGACTGCAGCTTGTCTGCTCCTGAGGGACTGCAATGTAAGGAAGGGAACCAAGCTGGAGAGGTCACTGAGGAACTGCAGAACTGCACCCCACTGGTAGGACTCACGTTGGAAAAGTGCATGGAGGGATCCCACACTGGAGCAGGGGAGAGATAATGTGCTATGAACTGACTGCAGCTCCAGCTCCCCATACACATGTGCCACTGGGGACAGGAGGTAGTGAAAAAGCAGGATGAATTTCAGCCTAGGAAGAAGAGAGGAGTAGGGAGAAGGTAATTTTTGATTTACTTTTTAATTCTCATTCTTCCTACTCTGAATTGATTGGTAATAAATCAAATTAATTTTCCCGTGTCAAGTCTGTTTTGCCCATGATGGTAATTGCTGAGTGGTCTCTACCTGTCCTTATTTCAACCCATGCCTCTTTTGTTATTTTTTTCTCTCCCTTGCTCAGCTGTGGAAGGGAGTGAAAAAGTGGCTTTGATGGGCACTTGGCATCCAGCCAGGGTCAACCCACCACAGTATGTTGAGATTTGATGTGGTTTCAACTAAACAATAAAAAGAAGAAAAAGAAAAACTTGGCATAGTTGCAAACTATGAAAATCTTCACAATGTGTTATATTCTTCAGTATGGACTCAGGAATAGTCCAGTAACTCATTGTGCTGGCAGCTCTTGGAAGGTGAAGATTGTTTATTTTCTCTGTGAATAGAAGAAAGTCATGAAGAGTTCTGTGAAGATATTTTCTTCTGAACAAAATTTTGTTCATTTTCCTATAATCCCATAGAGATGATTTACAGTGCAGTAGCCTTTGTATCTGCTCTCTAGATGGGAAAGTCAAAAATATTAGTCATTAGAAGCAAATAGTGAGAGAAGGCTTACTAGGTTTTGTTTCTATTCAATACCCAGAAATGTTGATAGCTGAATAATCTGGGCTAGAAACGTATCTAGAAATATCATGGAGTAATTTTACTAAGTCAGCTCTTTCAGAAGTAAAGGAAATCAAAAATGTTTAATAGAAATGTTTCAAAACATCAAAAATTGTTTTATCTATTCTTATAAAAAATGAAGTTTATCTATCTGTTATCTAGTTGCATTATAATTATTTTAATGCAATTTTGGGTAATAGGTTTTAACACATGATCTCTTCTGCAAAAACCTCTCTAGAAATATTATTACCTTATTTGAAGGGCTATTTATAATATTTTAAAATAAAATCAGTTCTATTTGTAAATTAGTTTTGTGATCTTTTAGGTTGAACATCACACACTTCATGTTAAATTTAATTTATAGTAATGTCACATATAGTATTACTTGTCATGAAAAATAGTAATAAAGTCCATTTAAGGCAGTCTGTATTTACTCTGCAGAAACTGCAAATTATTTACAGGGTAGTGAAAGGGTATGTCATTCAGAAATATATTCTGGACATTTTTTTTATACTTTGCTGAATATCATATATGTGATAGCCTAAATGTGGTTTTTATCTCATATTATGTTATAGTTGTACCATCCAATACTCATTTGGCTGATTCATTAATGGCACCTGAAATCAAGAAAGTAATCCTGATGTAACTCTCTTAAACAGTCAGAAAGGAGGCAATTTGAAAAACTTCAGAACTTATAAAAATTCTGTCTGTATCTTCTAATATCAAATATTTGTCATTTCTTAGCTCTCATAGATCTAATACACTATTTTTAAACACCGACCTATGCAATGAAAACTTTAACATGAAACCTCAAAATGTTTGTCAGAAAAGAGATGAACTGACTTCTCTGACATTACTTTGATCCCTCTTTGAAGCAAATCTTTTTAACATTGTTTGGGAATGTCTTAAATGTTCATGAACACTTCTCATCATCTGAAAGTGTATTTTCCGGTGAATAAACTTACTGAATAAAATAAACCAACTAAACTGAAGAACTCTTTCCATACAGATCCAAATTTTGCTCTTCTGAGTTTCAGGAGTCACGACTTTGTGACAGAAACCTATTCTATAATCTTAATAAAAGTGTAATATATGCCTCTCTCCCAAGTTGTTTATATTTACAGTGCATACATAATCAACATTTTTCAGAGGTGAAATCTGCTAAACAGAATTGTTTTGTGATGACTTTATTTGAACAATAATTGCTTGATGTTTCCATGGCAGCAAAATGATGGTGAATCTCTAAACTGTTCTTTAAAATCCCCACGCTTGCAAAGATAAATTATTCATACTCGGAGATATCTCAGTGCTACCTCTTACTAGTTCTGTCAGAATTTTCACCTTTTTCCCCCTCTGTTTTTAATCAGATGTGGTTTTACAAACTTTTTTGGTCTTATAAACTTTCCTGAGTTTTGACAGGCTGATAGACATTTACATGGCAATCAGTGCAAGTTTTACAAGGCCCTCTCAGAATACTGGGGCTTACCTATACCATTACCATCAATTTTGTTCTAGAGATATGAGGAGGTTACATTATCAGGAGCTTGTTGGAGTTATTAATCATCTGCCATGATTTCGGTAGACTTCCAGAAAGTCACATAATATAAAGCCTCTGATTTTTAATATTTTTAAAATTACTTTAGGACTTTGAAATTAACTTGTGCTTCAATGTTTTAAGGCATTTTTAACAGCCATAATTTTTAAAAACAAAATGCTAGCATGTAAACTGAGAAAGAGATCTAAGGCACAAAAATCATAATAAAATCATGAGTAAGGAACTAGGCTGTCCTCCACAGACGATCCAGACAATGTGTGGTATGGATACTCAGTGGTGCTGCCTGTAACTGCTTTGCTGGTCATGAAGGAAAAGAGTCAGAAGGATGTCTTGTCATAAACATGCTGTGGAAACAAAAACAAATATACAGAATTAAAAGTTAGAACAATGCTTCACAATCAAATATTAAATAAATTTGTCTCCAGGTCAGGACAACTTAAAACAGGTGTGATTGCAACATGGAGGAGAATGATGCCTGAGGTGGTTAATATGTCTTTGATGTCAAAATTGGTTTGCTGTAGCATGAATGTTTAAGATGAAACAAGAAAAACTTATCCTCTTGAGCAAAGATTTGAGATCACAAAACACTGGTAGAATGAGAACAGGTTTTGAGGCTGAATCTTGGGAGGTTTAATAATTTTTTTAATAAATAAAAGGTTCTGCCAGTTTAATTTTATTCCATTTTCCTCTTTTATTTGTAGAAATTGCTGAACAGAAGTACTTACTGGTTCAGAAGACTAAATACCTATGTAAAAAATTACCAAAATCTTTGAGTAAATTCATCTTACTCAACCATTTAGCTGCAGGACCTTGAAGTTCTCTTGAAAACACAAATGGCCCCATCCATCTCTTTCTGAGTCTGACTCCAAAACCAAAGCAGTGATCAGGATTCATCTCTACCAATAATAAGGGGTGAGGGCAGACTTTTTTCTACTTTCATTCTCCTTAACTTTTCAGTTTTCCTTTAGTTTTACTACATTGAAGTAAAAAGGCTCCCATAGAGATCAGTACTCACATCAGAACCTCAGCTGCACAGAACGATGCTGCTCTCACAGGACAAAGCTGCTAAGACCATGAGGTGAGCCCTCCTATGTGTGAGCTCCCACAGCTCTTTCTGTGTCCCCCAACAAACAACTGGCACTCGTGGTGGGAGAGCCCCATGGCAGCATCCCAGTGACAGTCAATCTCCTGAGATAGCAAAAGTATCAGGATAGGGACAGAGCATGGACTGGGATGTTCTGATCCTTGTTTGAAGCAGAGTCCATGCCTGTGTTTATCTTTGGCCCATTTGCATCCAGACTACACTGGCTTGTTCCACAACTGTGCACTCATCCTTTTCCCACAAGCTCATTCCACCTCATACAGTTTTCAGATATATTAGACTGTAATGTACTACAGACTGTACTGATCATTTCACACTTCAAAAGTCTGTTGCAGGTTAAGAAACAAACTGATGTGTTTTGAATTTTAAGGAAAATGTTTTTCCTTTCTTCTATGGTGTGTTATTCACAGGTCAACTTATTTCTATTAACCTTATGAAGACAGATTGAAGAAGTACATTACTAACAATAAATAAAAGTAATCTGCTACGGTAAGCACAATGAAACAAACAGACCAACAAATAAAAACTGTGCCCAGCTCATCAAAGTTGCAGTGGCAGTAGCAGCAAAAAACCTTAAATCTCTACCATACTCCAAGGTAGAACAATGATACAGTCTATGGTAGTTCCATGTCACAATTTAAAACTTAAGTTTGTCTCCATTAGCTCTACCATTCCCATGAATACAGTTTCTTTTTGCATAAAACATTTTTGGCTGAGGCTGCTTATATTGTAACATGAATATTTTGTAGACAATTTATAGGATGGAGGGAATTCTAGGCATGACTTGATACCCTCTTTCAATAGCATCTTTTCTCTTGGACCTTTCCTAACAGGCTCAGAAGAAACCAACTTGCCTGAATCCTGGCAAGTTTGACACTGAATAGAGCAATATGGACAGTGTGATTTCAGTCCCTATCCCAGGTGCCAAAGTCTCTGAAACTTAATTCAGCCCAGACCATTTCCTTGGAGGATCCCACCAAGCAGCAAACTGTATCAGCTCAGCTTCCCACCCACTCTGGCCAATGGATGTCATCTGGAGTGAGGAAGATGTGGAAGTGAGACTGGGCTGAAACAATTGCCTCGTCATAGATGAGGGAAGGAGCAGACCTGAAGCAGTGGCTCAGAGAAAAAACAACCCTTTCTCTGCTCTTGGCACTCCTGGGACACCTCTGGTAGCCAGAACCTGAGATCTGATGACAATCACAGTTGGGGTGACCAGTTAAGTGACAAGAGAAGGTTAGTGACATGAGCAGGTTAGTGACACGACCAGGCTGCTAATGATGTGACTAACTCATCCCCACTACTGCTTGTTAGTCATATTTTATTTTTTGTTAACTTCATGGTGACAATTCAAGCAGCAAATGAAAATAAGCTATCAGTGGGTGTGCACTGAATGCTGTTGGGCCAGCTCCTCTGACTTGCAGGAAAGTCGGCAGGGCCCTTCCCGTGAAAACATCCAGTGATGCACCATCTCTGGTACTTTATAGGAAAACATACAGGCCATAAATTCCCTGGACTGTTTCCTTTGGTGATGTTCTTTTTTTGTGTCACCTCCCTCAAGGAGCAGTCCAAAATTAGGGAGGAGTTCATCAAGGACAGACAAATGCAACTTTGGAGCTTGATTCAACATCTGAAGAGATCCTCAGAGGCCTCAGAGTGAACTCAAAATAATTACCTGTTTGCTGACATGCTGCTGTTTTACTCTTATAGTTTTTTTTTTCCTAGAGGGTGTTTTAAAGGAGTGTAAGGGCACTGATAAAAGTACACAGAAGAGCAAGGACATTGGACATTAGTGACAAACATCCAGCCTGACACTCCATTATTAACATTTGCCTTTTGTCCCTTGCCTAATGTTGTCAGGAGCAATGAGAGAGTGATGGAGGGATTTCAACCCTGACTGGGTTTATTTGTGCTTTGACCTTCAAGTGTGTTTTTATTAGGCAGAAATTAAATATTTTCTAATGAGTTAATGGAGAAAGTACTTTAAAGTAAAAATAGCAACAGAAATTTTACTTGTAAATGTTATCAAGATGTAAGTCATGAATATGAAAGGGTTGATCAAGACTTTTATTTTTACTAATATAGCAATCTGAAAAGTTAAAGAAAAAGCAAGATAATCTTCACATTCCCAAAGAATATATTCCAAAATCTATCAGCTTAAAAGAACATGATGCCAGCACTCTCTTTCCTACATAAAGATTTGATTAGTCTCTTGAACTTATTAAGTCCCAGTACAAACTAGGACCATTTGTCTCCTAAATACTTTCTATTTTTCAAAGGAAGATATCCATTGAGATTAGTGTTGCTATAAAAATTTGCTTAGATTTATTTTTTGAGGAAGAAGGAAGATTAAAATATGGAGAATTTTCTAAGATTTTCAACTACATTTGATACTTGAGTAGCACAAACTATTTGGCGAGTGTCTAGGATTAAAACACATATATACATTCAACATTTTCCTCACTGTGTTGCCCTTGCTTTTCTATTCCACGCCTCCATCCATTTCCCAGTATTTTAGAAGTCCATTAATTTGAATAATTGAAATTAACAGACCTCAGAAAGCCCTCTGAGAGCTGAGGTTGCAGACATCAACTCTGAAATTTGAAAGTTGAACTGAAATATATGTGATATGCTCACTAAACGAAGATATTTTCAATGCTTTAAACAATAACTGGAATTTGAAAATGTGGAAAATAAAGTATTTCAAAACCAACATACAGATTATTTGGTTGTAATTTGGTAAAAGATATTTTTAGAACAAAAGCTCAATAGAGAATCATTTTCCATTTGCTAAATTTGAGAGAGACAGTGGACAAGTTTCTCTGGATGATAATTTATATCTGGTTTCATCTGGGTTGAGTAAATATTCATCTTTAGTCTTTATAAATTTAAATAAAAGTTGTCAGTAAATAAAAAGGTCACGAGTGTCTTGCAGAGGTTTTCTCCCGCAGTTTGAAAAAAGAATTCTTTGTCTTTGCTACAATCTCTCTTGAGCTCATGGTACCAACCACACACAGCTGTACATAGATGTAACTTGCAAGGTCGTCTACTCAAAGCTGCAATTTCTACATCTGAAGTAATTGTTGTATTTGACTATTCAATTACTTCACAGTTTTTGAATTTGGTGTACTTGCACCAGGTTAAGTCTATTTAGGCATGCATAGTAAGACATGAAAATTCAATTGCAGCACTATTTCTGTAGACATAAAAAAAATAAAAATGCAGTGTAAGCCATAATTTAATTACAAAAAACAATTTTATGAGAAAATGTTTCAACTGCAGGGATGAAAAGCTGGCAGGTGATGTGCAGTACACCAGGGTGTGTATGAGCATCTCCAGGCTGACAGCCTGACTTAGTGACACTAGAAAGCCACTGTGCTGTTGTCAGAAACGCGGGAGAACATTGGGACTGTGCTTCTCAACTTCTGATGGGAGCAGAAATCATCACCCTTCACACGGGCTTAGCCTGGTTGCAGGAACCTCTGTTCATCAGCAGACATGATTTTGATGAACAGAGGCGATGGGAAAAGTTTATATATTAATACTTGTTTTGGTTTTTTGGTTTGTTTGTGATTTTTTTTGTTTGTTTTTTTGGTTTTTTTTTTTTTTTTTTCTTTTTGCATTTGCTGACAAATGTATAGCTCAGGTAAGGAGCCAATCTAAAGAACCACTGTGAAGAGTCAATTTTTGTTGGAGAGTGGGAGATTTAGTGAAAGCAAACAGTTTGAGCTGATGAAAAAGTTAGATGATATAGGTGGAAGGAAAAGAAATATTTGAATGTACTAGAAAAATTAAATTTGCCAGTTACATCCCTAACAGTTGTATTCCCACTGGAGCAAACAATCCAACTGCATAACCCTTGTCCTTTTCCAGACAATTAATACTCCAGTGAAAATAAGCTTTTCAGGGATATTTATAACCACAGCAGAAATTAGTTCAATTCTGACTGCAGCTGGAAAACAACCACCAGCCTGATGGTGCTTCCTATACTTCTTCCTTTGAAGAGAATTTTTGGAGATTCTGGATGAAACCACTGTGCAAAGTACAAAGACAGAGTGGAGCTCTGTGAAATTGCTTGTAGGGCCACAGCTACACAAACCCACTACTTAGAGGATATTTTAAGCATAGGATAAATGGATTACTGTATTTACCAGTATAAATATAGAAATATATAATGATTTTAATATATTGACTAGATGGAGAAGCTCATTACATGGTGAGAAATTTTGAATTATCAGGAAAAGCATTTACTTGCTAGTCCTATGTTTGTCTGAGCCAAGGTTTTGACTCCCAAATAATTCCCACATTCTTGAGTGCTACCTTATAACAGATCTAGTTGTATGATCAGAAATCATATAAGAATAGGATTCAAATCAAAAGCATCCAGTTATGATGCTTGCCACTTTGCTCTTCACCTACCGTGATGAAAAGTTTCTTCACTGGTAAACATGCCGCAAACTGTCTTGTACAAATTCAGTCATTACAAACCAGAAAGATTTTCCTGTGTGCCTTTTAATACACACTTCTCAAAAGGTTCATGTTGGCATTAAAATTCCTATAGAAGAACAATTCATCCTTCAGGCCTTTTTTGCTTTACCGTACTTTCTCTTGGCAGGAGAGAGAATGTCACTTATGCATTTAGTGTCTCTGCTAAGGTGAGCCTTCATTAGAGTACTGCTAAGCTCCAGGAAAAGCCTCTCACAAAAATCATTTCCTCCATTGGTTTTGCTTTTCTGGGAAATTGTTAAACACATGTTGCATTTAATGGTGAAAATACTACCTCTGGGTATTCATACTTTAATCAGAATGGACATTTCTGTTCCAGTTAGGTGTTCACATTGTGACATTAGAGATACTGCCTGACCATGGCTAAATGAAACCAACAATTCTTTCTTTCTCACTACACAAAAATTAAAATTATCTACACACTATGATGTCTTGATGGGTTTAGAGGAGGATTTCCCTTTATTCTTTTGGAACCTTTACGAAAATTTTATGCCATGACATGCAGCTGAGCTCATGACATAAGTGGTTCCTAGAGAATCAAAGGGTGAAAAAAATCCCAGAAAAAAACAGTTCTGCCTATGAGAATGTCTTCATGAACTCTAGTGTATTACTGAAGAATAAGACCTGGTGATTTCAAATTGATTGATTTCAAATATTTTGACATCAAGACAGAATTAAAACAGTGGATCACAAACAAACAAACAGGTCTATGAAATCTTGTGGGAACAAGCTGATGGCGTGGTTTTTTTTTTTTTTCTGACAGCATGGGCCAATTTACCTTTATTCCAACTAGAAAAAGAATGGAGGGTGATTTGCTTGATAGCAGATGCTTGTGTGCAAGTGGTTGTACAACAGGAAAATTCACTGGACCTAGTGAACACATGCTGAAATACACTTATCTGACTCTTCTTGACTGTATACACTCTGTAAAGGCCTTGTGCACACTTTTTAACAGTATTGGCCTCAAAATTCCTGATAATTGACAGAAATAAATTTTCTGAATTTCAGAAAAAAAGAAGCCTGAGGGCGACACCATGGAGCTTCTGTGGAAAAATTCTGGGATCAATTACCTTAGGATGTTACAGACTCTTCTTTCCTGGACATATGTAAGAGTAACCTTCTATACTGGGGCAGCCGTGCTACAGGCTTTCAGCTAAAATTCCTTAGCTTTCTTAGAAGCTGCAGTCAGGAAAGGATTGGTAAAGCCACACTGGGATAAGGGAGAGACCAGAATGTGAGAGATGGAAAGGTAGAATATGTCAGGAGAAAGAAAGAGGCCAAAACAGAAGGATGCACAGTGAAATACAGGGTCAGCAGAATATAAGCCCTAAATAAACTCCACAGTCAGTGCTGCAGCTGGAATGGATTTACACTGATGTAATCAAGGCCTTACCTTTTCAGTATTTTGCTTTCAATTTAATTTTTTTTAAAATTGATATATTTCTTCTGAGATATGAGCAATAGAAACAGGATTACTTTTAGTTACTTGCCTTTAGGTACTATTTTTCTGAAAAAAAACCCAAAAAAACAACCAAACCAACCAACAACAACGACAAAAGAGAATTCTAGAGAGAATTATTTAATGTTTATGGAAAAGACCAGTAGAAAACCCCAGCTCTTCCTATGCTCAGTGTAAGTCTTGGAAACATAGCAGGTTAATCTGTACAGTATCACAGAATCATAGAATGGCTTGGAAGAGACATTAAAGATCATCTATTGTAATTCCCCTTCCAAGGACAGGGACAGCTTCTACCAGACCTGGTTGCTCAAAGCCCCATCCAACCTGGCCATGAACACTTCCAGGGGAGAGTTATCAACAACTTCTGTTGGCAACCTGATCTACTGACTGACCACCCTCACAGTGAAGAATTTCTCCCTAATATCTAATCTAAACCTCTATCAGTTTGAAGCCATTCCTCCTTGTCCTGTCACTACAAGGTGTTGTAAATAGTCTCTTTCATACATGCAGTGCATTTTTCCCTTGCCTTGCAACTTTTATTTAAAAAGGCATCAGCCACTCCGGTTCTGCTATAGAAGCACTTCCCACAGGTGAAGTAGGACTGAAAAGAAAGAAAGAGTCAAATAAACTGTCTGGATTTCTGTTTCTTTGGGACATAAACAGGTTGAAAGGGATGCCTGTGCTCAGAAAATATAAGTTCAAACAAGCACAAAGGGTTGGTAGGATGTTTGGCTGTGCCATTTGCCATTTGCAAAGCCAACTTAGCAATCTAGAATGAAGAGACAGTTCAGTTAACACATTCCAGGGAAACAGACTCATGGAAAGAAAAGATTTTTTTTTTTCAGTTAAAAAGTTTTTCTGCAACAGCTCATGAATGTGTGATAAACATGAGTAAAATTAGACTGGTACCAGGAAGTTCAAATTACCCCAGGAGTGAAGGCTCTGGAACAGCCTTTTAAGTGGGATAATAGTAAGAAATATTTTTCATTTCAAGATAGAGCTGAGTGAATGCAGTAACACCTTTTGAATAGTTCAACTGACTGAATAAAGCCTTTGCTATCAGGCCTTTGTTGTACTGTCAAAACAAATAATTACTGTATATAATTAATTCCATGCTTCACTGCTCTGCTGCTCAGCTGCAAGCCCCAGAAGGTTTTTTGCTCTCCTGAGGAATAACAAAGCTCTTGAGTTTTATTCACTTGCCTTCCTTTGAAGCAGCAGGGATAGACCACAGTATGGGCCACTTACTGGTACTGGGAAAGCAAGACTTTGAGTTCTGTCTCTTGTTTGTGATTAACTCACTGACCAGACATGGGGATTGGAAGGGGTTTTCCTTCTGGATTTTACACTTTTCTGGAGAAAAAATCACATCTTTCTTCCTAGGGTGACTTAAGCATTTTATTTAACAATTTATTTAACAAATTAATTTCCAGTCAAATTGATTATTTGACTTCTTTCATCTTATCCTGTTCTCCTTTCACACACTGAAAATTGGTTCATTCTGGTCTTCAGATTGTTGCAGGGAATATCCCCAGCAGCTTCAGACCATTTCACTTCCAGGCTGCTTGTTGTGACTGCTGTGAACTCAGAGCAAGCTACAAAAGCAGTCACAGGAGTGTGGTGTTAAATGTCTTGCTCTGAGCTCTGCACCGTGCTCTTTTTACACAGAGGTACAAATCACCAAGGTCCAGGAGGCAGTATTGTAGGAGAACATCACAAGACTCTTAACCTCTTTCTGCAGACACCCACTGCTGTCCTCTGCTGAGGCCAGGACACTGGTATTCTGCTGTGCACATTGCAGCCACTGCAACCTCTCCTCGACCAGCCTAGGCTTTCATGGATCTTAGTGCCTGACTAAGTAATGAGTCTGCTTTTTCAGAAGCAAACTGTGAATGTAGCTCAGACATCACCTTCAGCTCATCTGTCAGTCCTAACCCAAACAACCTCAGTCTCTCATCCATAATTTGACATTTCTCTCTTTCCTTTGAGGAAAGGATAGCAGAAAAGAAGTATGGGGAGGACCTCCTTTTGGTTTGGTACCTAATTTCCCTTCTAACAAAACTCCAGCCACCAAAGCCTCACATGTTATTGCAACTCCACCAATGCATTCAGGGAAACAGCATATTCTGATTTCCTGTTTTCTTTTTTCAAGAGGTACACCTTCAGAGATTATGAAACTCTGATGAAGCTTGTGGCCAGAACACAAGAGGGTGGGAGAAATATGTACTTCTGACCATACTGGCAATGGGCACGCACTTAAAAGCTGGGGTAAGTTCTACATCCTGCATAACAGAGAGTGTGATCTTCCACTTCCATGCAATTCAAAGCTACAAAATTAACCTCGAGGCCAAACCTTATTCAACATACGAGAGTGTTCTATTCCTTTTCTCTTTGCACCCCTCTCTAGCTCGCATGCTAAGGAACTTATTACCTCTTTAATTCCATGTTTTCCATCTGAGAAAGTCATGGCCATGGAAAAGAAATTAAGGCGATAGGAAACAATGAACTCCCATTTGAATTTGTATTAACTAATGCAATATTTGGGATTTTATCACAATGGTATGTCCAAACATCATGAAATAATTAAGGGTAATTAAGGATCATGGCCTGTGGGATATATTTTAAAAACCCTGATTTGGAGACTCTGACGGAAAGCATCTCTGCAATCAGTCTCATTAATTGTGGTGATATTCAACACAAGAAACAGCAAAACCTAATCCTAAATGAGACTTCAGGAAAGTAACTACCTGCACATGTAACACACATAATTCTTACCATACTAATATTTCTTTAAAATTGTCAGAGCTTAACATTTGTGCTTCTTTGAAACACAATTCTTCTGTCATTATGTTCTTTCTGATGACTCATCATTCAAGGTACTCCAATGAATCATATTAGTATTCTCCCAAAATAAAAGTATAAATAGATACAACTTTGGAGCACAGTTTTCTAAACTGTTCCTAGACAAAGTTTTATGAGCATCTGTTTGCGAGGTTTTAATAGCTTGAAACTTCATAAAGACAAGAATGACTCAAGCAAACAGTGAACAGATAAAAGTATGTGCTCACGTACATAGCAATGGGTCAAACTTTTTTAATGCTTGTTGCTTTTTAATGTCTGTTTGTTTGTTTAGTTTTTGGTTTGGTTTTGAATAAAGACTTTACATTGAGTCATCAGAGATCACTGGACAAGTAAGGGTCTTCAGATTTTCTGTGTAAGTATTTTTAAAGTGTCATGGCCATCACTGATGTACATGATTTGAGTACATAAGATCACTGTGTTAAAATAGGAACTGAGACAGTAGGCTGGCTTTAAGTGATACTTTACATCTTAGCTGTCTCTAATTTTGAATCCTGAATTCTTAGAAAGTGATGCCACCTGGTAAAATATGTTGAGGATTGAAAAGCCTAAGGAATTATCCACATTTCTATAAATCAATTTTTCTGCCATTCTTTGACTTTTCAGACATGAATTTGGTTCCAGCAGCACACTGCCACAGAAATGGATTCTTTGACTTGTCTTAATATGGCAAAAATGCTACTGTTGTAGCTCTCTAAGCTTAGCTTTTGGGGATTTATAACAATTTTTCTATTAGGTGAAAGAGGTTATTTAAGCTAACCTTTGAACACACTTTAGGATGTCTAGTTGATCCGAGAGAATAGACCATGGCTTTTGCATTACTTTTTTCTCTTTTTTAACTGTGTTTGTCCCTTTTGTTTTTCTACTGCTCCCAAAACATGCCACCTGGGAAACAGAGAAAGAGCTGAATTTGCACTAAGGCTGCTTCAAATGGTGCTAATAACATAAAGACATTTATCAGCATAAAATGGATAATGTGAAATATGATGTATAATTTCCTTTCAAATGCCCAGAGAATAGCAACTGGTACATAGAAAGGCTAATATTATTTCTCATGGCATATTTTGATTCAGCTTCTCTTTCTTTGACCAGTGATCAGAAGACTTGTTTAAAACTTAATTTTTAACCATCTACTCCCTTTTTTTTTGAACACTGCCTGTGTTTTCAGACTTTAATCCTTGGCTTGAGGGTAGATAATTCCCTTAAAGCCTTTGTTGCAGCATTTGCTACCACTGTGGTTCAAAAATTCTCCTTTGGAAAGCTGCAAGGAAATGCTATGGAGTATGGTTTTGCACTCCAGGTCTCATGCCAGGCAAGTTGTTTGTGTTAGACAGAATACTTAAAATCTGACTAAAAATCCCATCCTTGAAATGACCAGCTAATACACAATGTCACTTAAAAAGAGAAAGCACTTCTTATCTAAGAGGACATCATAATGTTCTTGCTGCTTTCATGTCCAGAGAGAGAAACACTCTGCAGTGTGATTTAATCTAAAACTCTCCAACCCTGAGCATGTTTTTGTTGGTGTTTAGCCCTTTCAGTGCAGAGAGAAAGTATGGTTTCTACATCACTGTAATTCTGCTGCAACACTGGTCTCCTGGTATGCTGGGGCACGCTACAGTGGGCTCTTCCACCTCAGTGAGATGCAATGCAAGGCAAAGACACATGAGATTATCTTGACATCTGTTCCCATGCACTGAACCGGGAATCAGCCAGAGGTTTGCAGAATTAGATTTATCTGTCTTATAAAAAGCTTTATGGCATTCTGGAAAAGTTAAATTTCAGAGTGCTGTAATGCTCAAGATATATTAAAGATTTTTAGGAAAGGTTTTTTTTTTTATGATACTTCCCCCACATGCTGATAAAAAATTCTCACTACAGACCATTTTTGTATTTCTGCACTATTTTTTAGTTTTTAGAGCTTCTTTCCTGCCAGTGTAAAATATTGCTTAGCATTTCTGTCTCCTCCTAGTCAAGTTTAGACTGTTTCTAACACTGCCTTCAGGGCTTATAAAAATATATGCAATACTATTGAGAAAGATTATATAATTATATGGGAGGAAGAGAAATTTGATGCCGTGATGAGATAGGATTATTACAACTGCAGAGAGCACTGTGTGAAAACCAAATAGATAGATGGACAGTATTTAATACTACTGATGAATCTTTAAAATGAAGGTTTGCTTCTTCCAGAAGAAAAGTTAAAAAAAAAAACAACCAACCCAAAACCAGAAAACACCACCACAATAACAAAAACAAAACAAAAAAATAACCACTTGAAGTACAGACAAATTCAACAATTGTCCCTCTCCGGTAGCTGCAAGACCCCTTCTAAAACTCAATGAGACTCTTCTGTTTTCTGGGTACTTGCTAGTCACAAATGCCATAATGCCCAAGTCCTAGACAAACAGCCAGAGTACAAAAAACAGTGTCTTAAATATTACCCAACTACTCCTGGAGACCTCCTGCAGTCTGACTCCAGGAACATGCCAGGTCTTCCTTTGCTGGGTTTGCTAAGGTTGGTAGTTCTGACTCCAAAAAAAAGCTGGGCAGGCAAGTTATTTTCAGAAAAAAAATTTATTCATCCTGCTTGCAATGAAAGAGAATGATCAGTGAGGTCAGTGAAGACTTTCCTCCTCAGACTTTCTCATGGAGAGAAACTTCAGTACTGAAACTTGCTCAAACTGGGACTGACTTGTACTTGAACATAGAATCAAATTTTTAGCATCTGAAGAAAATTAGGAAAGCATAGAAAGACAGTTTTGGTAGAGTTTTCAGGAAACAATTAACCAGTTCACGTCACCTCGCTACTGGGGAGATTTGCAGCCTGACTTTGAAGGTCCCTTACTTTGAAGGAGCCAATGAAGCTTGCAATGGAAAACTCCTAGCCTCTTGAAGGAGAAATCTCATTACTGAAAAACTATTTGGCGCATGAAAATCTGGTAATCATCGTTACTGAGTGCAGGTCTTCTGATGAATCTGGGAAAAACTTAGTAGTGCAACTTTTTGTTGTCCTGAGAACAGATCTTAAAAATTCAGGCCCACAGATGAAGGATTAATTAATTAGATGATGTTAGTGGAGATACCAAAAACATTTTAGCCCCATTTCATATATAAAATGTATTTTCATACATGAAAATCACTACAAAACTTTTCAAAATAAGCATGAGATGCTCAGTTATAGAGAAAACACCTGACTAAAATGTTGATTATACTAACAAAGAGCTTTTCAACACAGCAACATGACGTCTTCTCTCCATCTTGACTGGCGTCTCTGTTAAAAAAAAAAAAAAAAAAAAAAAAAAAAACAACAACAACAACAACAACAAAAAAAACCAGAATACAAAGGCTTCTGCTTTTGGAAAAGTTTTAGAACAATTCCACTGCCATTCTTTCTCACTTTGTGCCAAACAGGTCTGATAGACCACTGCTTATCACTGCAGTCCTGCACTGTAAAACGTCTTGCATGTGGATGGAAAATGCTTTTTTCCAGTCTCCTCTCAGATGAAAGCAGAGTCCCAGCCATGTAATTTTTCATCCTTAGAAAAAGAAGACAGATATGGGCAACCTCCAGGTCAGAGAAATTAAAAAAAATAGAGTGGACTTTAGAACAGATGCAAGTGTAGGTGGATATTTTGGGTCAAGTCACCTTTACCTAGTAACACTTCATTACTGATTTCAGGCTTGGAACAGTGGAGGGGGAACTCTACCACCTCCAGACACTATATCCTTTAAGGCATAGCTCTGTAAAACAGTGAGAATGTACCAAAAGCAAAAAGTAACCTCAGCAGTTCAGTACCAAGGGGAAAAAGTAACACTGTGCTGCATCTTCCTCACAGACATATGTCTGACAATTTGAATGTCTATATGAGTCTCACGTAGGAAGCATACATTTTCCTGGATGAGCCATTTAATGTTTCATACTCCATCATGAAAAATGCCCTCCAATCCTCTAGATTTTAAGCAGAAAAAATTAATACATCTCTAGACTAAAACTGTATGTGAAAACCAGCACATATCAAAGTATTAGTGTTGCAGAGCATAAGAAAACAGCATCAACAACCCAGGAAAAACTGAACTTTCAGAGGTACATTTCTTCTGTTGTCTTTCTTCTCTCTCACTTGACTTCTTCAATATGAGAATCTTGACTAAAAAGTTATGAAGTTTCTTCACTTGTCACTGCTTTCTTTAAGCAGTCACATAAGGACACTAAAGCATACCTACTCACTAAGCCATGAGCTATTAATATCAGCCTAGGTTGCCCAGAGAAGCTGTGGATGCCCCATCCCTGGAAGTATTTAAGGCCAGACTGGATGGAGCTCTGAGCAACCTGGTCTAGTGGAAGATGTCCCTGACTCTGGCAGAGAGGTTGGAACTAGACAATCTTTAATGTCCCATACAACCCAAATCATTAGACAATTTTATGGTTCTAATGAATAACTGTTAATATGACTAGTGAAAGTTGTCAGCTGGCAAAGTTGTAAAACTGGTGCTGGCATAAAAGGAGGTACAGTAAGCATGTGCCTTACCAAAACACACAGCCCTTCACAGAAGAGTGGTGTGTCTGTTTTCTATTGATATGCTTTCTACTGCCAGTAATTGAGGACTTTTAAGACTGCAATAGGTCAGACTGTAAATTTTAGAACTTGTTTTTCTTTTAATAGAAAACTCCGCATGGATTTTGTTTCAAAAGACTGTAATTCTGTTTTGCAATCAAATTATCCTAGCTATTAATTCTAAGGACTGAAGTATATTCTAGCAAAAAAACCCAAAAAACCCTCCCAAAAGTTAAAAAACCAATTCAGAAAATTGTCAGTAAGCATTGAATTATTAGATTATCTGGTCTATGTGATTCTTTTTAAAACCCTCTTCTTTTTCCAAATAGGCTAAACACAATTTATTCCAGGACTATAAACTCAATGGACCTGCAGTTCTGCAAGAATTGCCTCTCATTTGGGGAACTATAAAAGAAAAATGAACATTGTATTGAATTTCCTCAATATTTGTTCAAATGCTTAAACAAATTTGCTTGAGTGTCTTTTCAATCTCTTGATATTTTTCTTTAACATCATCAGTTCAATCTTTACTGATACTATCTTTGGTTAGTATTAGGTAGTATTACAGGATCACTGAGATAATTTAAATCCAGTGGCAGAAGTTTGATCAATTACTCTATCATTTACTCTCAAAGATCCTCATGCCACAGGCCAGACAAGCCCCAGAGCATGGGATATGGGGACACCTGAGCTCTTGCCAGCTTTTTCTGGATGGGCTGAGTAAAGTTTTCTGCTGCATATTCCACATTTTCTCACGTGATGTCTACTAGCAGTTCACTTATAAACCCTCATCCCATTCCCTCCTAGCAGGGCATGGAGCAGCTGCACAGGCTCTGCAAGGAGCCTGAGCTTTGATGTGGTCTTCAGAGCAATGTCCACAGGGGGCACAGATCACAGGTGATAGAGGCAGCCCTACATGTCTGTGCTCACCACCTGGTCCACATTCATCTGGACCATGGCTGAAGTGTGCTGGGTCTTTAAAAGTGATAAAATAGACAATGCTTTCCAAACATATATTCTACATGCTTGCTGAATTGTAAATCATAACGTAGAAAGTGAACTGTGGAAATAATTTTTTTCCTATACAAGATCATAAATTTCTTTTGTATTTACTAAGACATCCTGCAAGACTAATGAAAAAACCCACAAATGTCTTTTGACTGAATGAAACATGTGATTGAACAATGTTCTTGAAGACTATTTCCCAAAGAATTCAAGTTTTCAGGGACAAGATATTAAATTTCAGGAACAGGACAAGGAAACGTCAGTATTTTGCATGTGTGTTTGTGGGTGTCATTGTTCTGTAATCTCCAGTTTGGGTTAAGAGCTATATAAGAAAAAAAAACTCTGAATTTTCTGAATACTGTTTTTGTACGGCAATATGGTTAAAAGCTTTTTCCAACCTCAAGCCATATGGTGAGTGATGATTCACATTTGAAAATAATTGCTGCTTTAACTGCCTCTGGTTGCTCTTGGGAATAAAAACTGAAACAGGAAAAGTAAGCAAAAAGAGTATTCCCAAACTGTCTGTTTGCTGGAGCTAGATAAAACTCATATCTGAAATATTTAGCATTCTTTTTTACATACACATTTCCAGAAGATTTCTTGGTCACCCAAGCATTTTCTGATCACTTCAGCTGACCCATGTGCTCAGGAGCAGCCAAAACCCATCAAGTTTTGGTGGCTGCTCTGTCTGGGCTGCAGCCAGGAGTCATGTTATGAGTTTCTGCAGAACTTGAGGCACCTATGCCTGCAGATGAAGCAGGTCGAGGGGGTGCTCTGGGCTTGATTCCCACTCCCCACTGCAGGGTCTGCTCCTGGGCTGCCCTGCTGCCAGGGTATGGCTGTCAGGGGCATGCACTGGGTGAGTTTGTGCCTCTGGCATCTGCTGCCTGCCTGGGGAAGTGGCTCCAGTGGCGTGCACAGCACATGAGCCTGGCTTACAGGGAATTCCTGCCACAAGAGAGAGCACAGCAATACCCAAGGGGATCATTCCTGCTCCAAACAGCATCTGATGAAAATAACTCACCATCTGCCTGGCACAGCCAAGTGCCACTGAGTCAAGCCCAGTTCTGCATGAAGCACGGTGTCAGTTCAGACTAATTAAATCACAGGGCTGGAAGTGAAACAAGAGTGAGACAAGAGGTGAGCCTGAGCACTAGAAAGAAAAAGGAAAGAAGAACATAGTACTTAAATCCAACAGAGAAAAAAAAAAAAAAACCATGGAAGTAGATCCAGCTGCTGTTGAATTTAGCTGTGAGTTCTTTTGGACTTTATGAAAACATAAAACTGGAGAACAATCTCTGTTATGTATCCAGGTGTGCCTTGATAATCACATCAAATCAGGGGAAACATCAACACCAAATCCTAATTGCACAAGATATCAAATTGGACAGTACCCAAAGAGAGGAAGAATAGTATGGAGGAATGATTTTTAAATCATCCTTTCCCAGTTAATTGTTCTCTTCACCCCCTGCCTGGCAGATGATGTGGTAGGTAAACTAAATAAAAATTGTTCCCTTGTTTTCAGTGAAATTTTCTGAGCTATTTCACAGGTCAGTAAGTGTATCACAGAAACACAAACCTTGAAGATTTTGCCCTAGGTCAGGACCAAGCATAATTTGTCACCTCTCATCTCCCTATCACTCTCCCCTGTCACTACCAGGCTCCTGATGAGAGCTTGTCTAAACTGCCTTCGTCCAAAAATTTTTAATTGTCTCACCAGTGGACAGCTTCTACCTCTCCCTCTGGCAGGTGAAAATAGGGCAAAATGAAACATCATCAGTTCCTAAGGAAACGGTTCCTTTCTTTGTACTTCTTATGCTCTGTGTGTGCAACAACTTTTGGAGACTGAATAGGATTTGCCATTTTTGAATATACTATAGACTATCATTTTCACATCTGCTTTCACCATGTAGATAAAGTTCTAGTGTATTAGAAATTGCTCAAGCAAATTAACAGTTATGAAATCCCTTAATTTTATAAAGATTATATTGTTGAGTTGTTACAAAAAACCCTAGTCTCTTTCTGCCAAAAAGCCAGCTGTAAAATCTCAATTCTCAAATATGCAATTCTGAATTTTTAATTTTTCAGAACATTAGCTTATCCAAGAAACTAAATACATTATTGATACTATTACACAAGATCTAAAGAATTAGCCATCTAAAGGACAATTAGACAACACTTATTTTTAATGTGTTTTAGAAAAATGCTCACGTGAAAGTTCATGTAATTTGAATTTGTTTCTGCCTATCCTTAAAAAAAATCCCCCACCAATGTTATCACAGAAATTAAAACAGTGCATTTACATTGCATACACTTCTACTCATGATGCTACAAAAAAATGCGAGTATCTTTGTCTTAAATAAATGTGAGTGGTCTCACAGTGAACACATTTTTATGAACAGGTGAGTACATACTCACCAGAGAAAACCAGATGAAACACAAGATAACCCCAATTTAGAAAATTGAGATTCCATAGCAGGCAGTTTTTGCCTTAACTGTGACAATATTTTGCTGCAAATTATTGAAATTTCTTCTCAGTTAGATGGATTCTCTAGATTACTGAGGCTGCCAGACCAGAATATAGTCCACCTGGGTATTTAAGCAGGATGAAACAAAGGCATCTCGCCTTTTGATGTACTTGAGAGAGGAAGAGGAAGCACAATGAAGGCACACTTCTCTTTCTCCAGCTTCTTTATACTGGGAAGATTGCTTATATTCAGAAGAAAAATTGTATTTAGAATCATGCAATCAGATTGACCTGAGGAAACACAATTCCAGTTACTACTTATGCAGGGATGCTTTAAAGCAATTCCACAACAGACAACCTTCTTTGCAAATAATGCACTTTACTGCCCAAGCACTGCAGAGTTTTGTCTATGCTGCATTCCCCCTAGGCCAAGATTATCTCCCACAGTATAAAACCAAAAGACTGTGATATGAACAGACATCCATTCAGTTTTGGAGAAGTCTCTGAGAAATAAAATCAGCCAGACTTGCCACTGCATTTTTCAAGGTTAATGGTAAGTCTTTAACACACAAGTTAATCTCATCCTCCACTGGCACAAGATGGAGTCAAAGCCTGAAGCCCTGCTGCACGTGACACTTTTACACCATAGAGTTTTTCATAGAAGGTATGGACGCACTGATGGTCAAATTGATGTCTGCAGATGATGATCTCATTTAAAGCACTTTCCCAGACCTCTTGAAAATTACTCCATCAAAATCTGCAGCATCCCACAGGACACAGGTTGAAAATATCCAATTTAGAGCTGTTGTTCCTCTTACTGGAGTGCCATATGCTTCCCAGAAGACAGAACAAGCTCAGTATTCACAAGAAAAAAAGGAAAAAAGCAACACAGGAAAGCTGGGGAAAACCTCTTTCTCTCTCTAAAGCTCACTGTCTTTTGTATCCTTCCTGTTGGAGGCACACATATCGGGTGGTGGGGCCAAAATACCTATTTTAACCACCTCTACATACAGAGATACAATAATATTGTGCTGCTGTGTGATTGGGTGGAGAGGAGGAAATGGAATCCCTTGCAAATGCATGAAGAAGAGAAAGATAACCAAAACAGAGAAGAAGGAATCACAGCTGGAGGAAAAAGGAAAGAGCAGCAATCAAAGGCTGATGTTCCAGAAGCTGATCAGGATCCACTCTAACTTTGTGGAAATGCTGAAAAAAGGGATCTTTTCAAATTGATTTGACCAACTTTGAATGCCCTCCATCATTATGTTAAATGAATGCCCAGTGATGTCACAATATTTATTTGGAGAAGTCTGATAGTTTCTTAAGCAGTTGTAATCATGCTAGATTTGATTCCTACCAGTACAATCATCCCACACGCTCCCATTTTGTGACTCAAAGGTGAACACTGCCTAGCAGAGGTTACACCACCCCTCTGTAATTCTCAGCTGATCAGAATTAAATATATTTTTCCCCCCACTACATTTCTGGTTTCTTTTGGCTTATCCTGCTAGCCTGCAACTCAGTGGCACCACAATATAAAGCTCTTTATCACATCCTTTAATTCGCTCCTTCCAGTGAATGCCTGACTACCAACTGCCATTTATCAAAAATTTTGTGAAATAAAATTAGGTTAGGCTTTTCTCACCTCAAACATGTCACAACAAACAAGTTGTGAAACCTCTTTCAGCATATTTTCATGAAAGCTGTCTGGTCTTATAATGGATGGACACTCCCTGGAAAGGGAATTCCAATTCCATATGAATATAATAACTAGTGAAGAAAATAGACAATATTAATTAAGTGTTTCTGGTAAGTACAAATAGCAATAGGGATATAAGATACTAGCACATCCACCTGCAATTCACATGATTTATTAGAGAAAACTGAAATAAATTATTGTACATATGGACTAGCTACTAATACTTTTTCTTGAGTTTTATTTTGAATTCTTATTTATTGGCTCCATGGTCTCATGTGAAGCCTTCCCCAAAGGCACGCACACTCATTTAATAGTAAGCACTTAAACATTTCAAACAGCTCAAGAGACAGTCCATAACAATAAAAGGGATATACTTAATCTGGATCTACAAATTTTATAAATTTCTCCAGGGCAGTGTATTCCCACTGCAGTGTTTTGCCCGTTTAAATGCCAGCGCAGCTGTCTTTATCTTTCCCACTGGGTACTAGTGCTCCTCCTAATCTATCATGAGGGAAATCAAAAAGGCAAGTTTGGTACAAATAATTTTAGTTTTTAAAACAAAAGAGAATTCACACTCAGGACTGTCACTCTATAAAAGTGCTTTTCACTTATTTGTTGTCATTTATGTCTCAGGCTTCTGAGACAATTCTTTAGGTCTATTGGCACCAGTAAAGCTAAGTGGCACACATAAATGTTGAAAAACAATTAAGTCTTTTGTGTCATTACAGCAATTCTGGAAACATTTTGTGTTGTACCACAAATATTTACCTGATGTCACCAGACAGCTTTTTCATAAAAATTCTACCATTAAGCATTCTGGGGATTCCTTCTACAAGTGCTGTACCAGGTGGTTTTTATTGTCATCATTCAGCTCACAGGCTGCCTTTTTGAGTAGTTCACCCTACCACAGCTTCTTGCTGTTACTGTGATTTTTTTTATTCCAAATAAATACCGAAATCTTCAGCTCATGAACAACTTCAGAAACTGAGCAGAGATCCTCTGGAGTAACTGAAACAGTGCAAGATTTTACTAGTTAAAGATTGTTGTTTTACGTGGAGCCTTCCTTCTCTGTCTTGCAGATAATAAATGCATGATGTGTAGATGTTGTTTCATCCAGTTGCAGTGACTCCATCACTGACTGGCCTCCAGGTTGATCCACCCCACCATGGATCAGGAACAAGGATATTCAGCCTCAGTGAACACAGGATTTTATGGCTTTTGCTAATGCTTGCAACTCTTTCATGAATGCACCATTCTGGCAGACAATTTTGCCCCAAATGTCTAAGATTAAGAGAGCTTCTTTAGTACTAATGATTTCATGCCATGCATGCAGGTAGCCTGTGACCTTCAGATGGAGGATTGCAGATTGCACCTGAAGAGCTCTCTGTCTGCTATGACTCCTGCACCATGGCAGGACTTCCAGCCTCTTGTCAGAACTGGTGTCAAGGTCCATCGAAACTGTTCCAGCCCAACTAGAAGACACATGAAAGAAATATGTGCATGGGCATGTCACCTTTCTGCCTGGTTTGCATCTGCAATGCAGCCACAAAGGCCAGTACAGAAGGGAGATGGTATAATGACATGATTTTCACAGAATCACAGAATAATCTGAGTTGCAAGAGGCTCACAAGGATCCTTGAATCCAACTCCCTGCTCTGCACAGCAGCATCCTCAAGAGTCACACCATGTACCTGAGCGCATTGTCCAAATGCTTCTTGAGCTGTGTCAGGCTGGTGCTGTGACCGCTGCCCTGCAGAACCTGTTCCAGTGTGCAGCCATCCTCTGGGTGAAGAACCTTTTTTTAATATCCAACCTAAACCTTCTCTGACACAAGTTCAGGCCATTCCCTTGGGTCCTGTCGCTGGTCACCAGAGAGAACACATCAGTGCCTGTCCCTCTGCTTCCCTCATGGGGAACTTGCAACTACAGTGAGGTTTCCCCTCAGTCTCCTTTTCTTCAGGCTGAACAGACCAAGTGGTCTCTTTCCAGGAACTACCAACTGCCTAATGGATGGATTGTAGAGATCAGAGTAATTTTGACTGGGTGGATTGTCTAAAAATTGGCTGTCACTACAACTCTGCAGGACCCCAAGGATGCTATAGTTATTGCTAAGGCATTCCTGACACATACAAGAGCTTATTTTGGAGACTGTATTATTATACCTGGACTTGCAAGTTATTGTGCCACAATGGAACAACGTTAGGAAACTAATATATATCTAGCTCTCAGCTAGATCTTCAGAAAGTGTGCTTTATATATCTCCTAAAGCTCACCTCGAGTAAGAGGCTATAGACTGAGGCTTTTTTTTAAGTCAGGAAATATTAAATAAAAGCAAAATAAATTGATTCATTTTCAGGATGCATGGGGCTGTTCTTAATACTTCATAGTATGACAAAAAAATGCATTTATTTTAATATTTTGTATTGTTCTAAATTTCAGTTTGAATTCAATGGAGCATTTCCCAAGCAGAAAGGGGGAGCAGGACTAACAGAGTGCTGATCTTTCAAACCTGCATTCACCATAGCCTTTTTACAGAACACAGATGCTGACAAGACTCAGCAGCAGGATATGAGATAGAGGATGGAGGCAATCCAGCTGCATCATCTTGCATTGCCTGTGCTACACAGGAGCCTGGCAGCCCTGGCAGGATGCATGGAGAGCTCCAGCCTTCACTAGGAAGGAGGAGGCCTGTGTGGTGAATCTCTCTTATTTTCTTCTCGTTTCTGGGGTGAGTGAATTCGGTTTTCATTAAGCTGCTGTGAAGATTTGAGCCAGCTTTGCTCACAAGCCTCCTTCCTTTCTGCCAAGGACTCAATCTGCTTCACTTCTTCTACACCTGAATGTAAATCAAGGTGAAATTCATTAAAGCTGTCTAACTAGGTAAGACCAAATCTAAGCACAGCATATCCTCACTCTCTTCATTTTAATTACACCTCAGTATCAGTGACACATCACAGAAATGGCACTTTAAAGTACAATATTACTCCTTCATTTGATGTGTTTTCTGCTGGCTCTGTTTTGGTTTGGTTTTGTTTGTTTGTTTGATTGGTTTTGGTTGGTTGGTTGGTTGGTTTTTGATGTCCCAGTGCTTCATCAGGAAGAATGACTAGAGATCAGAGAAGTATGACTCTGGTCTGCAGATCCTAAATGTTCTCTGAAATATTGCTTTTGGAGAGAGGAAACCAAATATATGAGGGATTCATACCTTTCTCTCTTTGGAATTTGGTCGGCCACAAACAGTTGTCAGATAATCAATTGTCAGATAATCAAAAGTTAAAATACAGATAGATCATCATAGGCAGGAAACTGCAAAATAGGGATCATAATGCATAAATATCCTGGGTTTTATAACTGAATTTAAAACTCCTTTATTCTTAACAGCACCAAGTCAGTATCTCTGCCTCTTGATCAAGATCAAGCACTTCTGGAATTCTGTCTGACCCAGAGCACTGCTTTTTTGCCTGCCAGGGGCACATGAACTTGCGAGACTGTGACTTTTTTAACACACTTGGTTTAAGAGAGGTCATGTGTCTGGAGGGCACTTCTCTATACATGCCAAACTGCATTTTCTACATCATCAAGATGAATTAATTTATCATCCTTTACAATATATAAAATATATTACTTATCAATCCAATGGCACTTCATTCTTTACCCAAATTAAATATTGCTCATGATCATCTCACTCTATTTCACAGAACAACCATAATAACACTGTTTAAACCCATCTTTAAGATTAGTCACAATCCTGAAATTTTATGGTGCATAACAAATTGATGCTGGTAAACTTTGAGCTGAGGAAAAAGAAAATTAAATGAGATATTGTTTTAAAGGTTAAATATTTTCTTGCTATACCTTTGTTACATTATGGTTAAACAGAAGCCTTTGATGTGGGAACATATCCAACTTTCAGAAAGGAAGATTTTAGCCACCTGGATCAGTTTATTCATGACAACAATAAAAGGTATATGTCTAAGATTTGACTCAAGCAAGAACTTTAATCTGCAAGCTATCTATTATGTGTATGATTATGTATGTAAAATCCTTTTCTCAGTTATATAAGGTATGAGGTTTCTAGCATTTATCAAAAAAAGGAAGGATTTGGCATATTTCTATGTGTATTTTAGCTCTTTATACCCTCCTTACATTTCTTTAAGAAGTAATTTTGTTTCCCAGTTTTTTTCTAACTGAGAACACCTGCAGCCTTTTTTTTACATATCACCCAGAAACTGCAGCACATCTTATCCACCACAACATGAAATACTTGAGATGTTTTGTCCTCATCCATTCAAGCACATTTTCTTCAAAGAAAATAATGGTATTTCTTTAACCACCAACCAACAACACCTTTATAAAATTCTGTGTTTTCTGAATTTATGTTAAAGAATCCTTTATTTCATTGCCTGACAGAAGATGTAAGTGCCATTAGACATGCTCCTATCTCCCTGCCTACAAGACCTGAGCTCAGGAGGATCTGTCAGAAAGTGCATGACCTGTAGGTTAATGGACTGAGGATAAATTGAGATGAAAACCCCAAAGCATCTAAACTGGAACTAACTGTAATGCAACAGTTTAACAGTTAGTCATACTTATACTTCACCTCTTCTCATTCTCCAGAATCACTGTGCTTCAATATCCTTCTCTTAACATTAGCAACTTACTCTTCAGAAAATGGCAGATAAATCCTCTGCTGAGCTAGTTAAGCAGGAGTGCTTAGGGGCAGCTGGCTTTCAAGAGGTCTGGAATACTCATGGTTCTGTTTATTAGTAGTATCAGGCACATGAGTTGTACTCATCAGTCAAAATTTCTTTATAGATTAAAAAAAAAAAACCCAACCAAACAAATAAACAAAACCACAGAAAAATCAATCTTTATTTTAATCAGGTGCAACTAATGAGAATTCAAAGGTCCCAGGGCAATTTAATTGGGCTATTAGATCATCAGAATATTTCAGTGGGAAACTAATAACCTAAATGTTTACTTAGCTCTAGAGCTTATAGCCATCTTCTCACCAGTTTAGAGACACCTTTTGCCATCTGCAGTTTCCTCTGCAGATTTAATACCAAGAATTATCCCTAGCCTTATCTGGATTTGTTCCTGAGTACTCAGAGAAGAATACGATGAATAAGAGTAGCAGTAGAAAACCTGATTAAAAAGGCAGGGAAAACAACAACAACAGCAACAGCAACAAAAAGCAACAACAGAATACACAAGAAAATTGCAGTCCTTGGTGTTCCATAAACATATAATCTGCTCTGAAAGAAAACCACAGCTGTGGAAGGAAAAAAAGGATTAAGTTTCAGCTGTGATAGAGCTGAGAAAATTACAGACAAGGCTTATCTTGTGAAAGTGGTTAAGGGTAAGTCATAAAATAAAGAAGATTAGGAAAAAGAAAACTCCTAGTCAACCTGTGATTATATACTATCAGAGCAATAAATCTGAATCTTAGATCTCAAAAAAAAAAAAAAAAAAAAAAAAGTCTTTAAGACTTAAAGCTGAAAGAAGTGGAATTCTCTGTTTATTTCTGTGTTTCCACCTGACAGGGATTTAGCTTAAGAAGACAACTAAAAAATTTAGCCAGGGGTGCTGTGTTAAAAGTGAGCTACTGCTGCATAACACAAATTAGTCTCATGCATCCATTACTCAAAACTGATATAAAATCCACCTTTGCTGTCCTCCATTTCTAGAGTCTGAGAACCCACTCAAAATATGGGGAAAACATTCCCTTGGAAGTCCCAGGTTCCCTTGGAAACCCAGCTGAAAATTCATTTCTGCAGAAGTTATAAAAGCAACTTTCCCTTCTTGTCATTCCCCACCACTGTCTCTTAACGGGGAGCAGCTTGAGGGGCTGTAGCTGCTGGAGCACATCCCTCTCCTCCTGAAGGCAACGTCTGCCTAAGTGAGAACCCTTAGACTGCTGGGAGCCCCCTACCCCTTTCCTCTATCTGAGAGCAGCCAAATCCTGTGTCTCCACAGCTGGGTGCTGACAGCTCTGGACAGCTGAATCCCTGCAGAAAGCTTTGGATGTTGGTGCCCCAGGACTTGCCCATCTGCACCATTGTTCGTGGGCGTGACAAATATCAGAATGTAGCATTAAGGAAACATTTCCTTTTAACAAAGCTTGAAAACTGCATTTAGTCAGACATCCTTAATTAGAGCAGCTGCCAGTAAAATAAGTGCTTTGACTACAAAAATAAAGAACTATGCTGTGCCTTTTGCTCTGCTCAGCCCACTTGAATGTGGCCAAAACATAAGACAAAAATATTAATTGAATTCATGTTTTACAGATTTGGATCTCTTCAGCTGTTGAGTACTCTCAAGCCTAAATAACAGCTCTATTAATTATTACCCACAGTCCTTTGCTTAGCTGTTTTCCTGCTTCACAGACATTTTTTCACAAATTACAAAACTACTTAAATTAATATAAGTCTTGGCACATTTGACTGCAAGAGCTATAAAGAGTTCCAGCTCATAAGCTGTGTGACTTTCCACACCGCCAATTTAGAGCAACTGAATTACTTTATCAGTCAGCTTTCATCACTTAATGAAGTTACTCAAATATTGAAAAACATAGCCTGGATGTCTTTAATGTTGGTGGGGAAGATGTTCTGGACTAGCTGCTGCTGTTTCTAGTATCTTTTGAAAGAGGTATCGAATAAATTTCCTAAACTCACATAACACTTCATGGTATCATTATATATGTGCCCAAAAGGACCACCATCTATCAGGAAAATCAGATTATGAGGTTTTCAAAAAGCTTTTCTTGGCAGCTGAGAAGACAAAGTCTTTGTGAAAGCAATGGCTGGTTAGATAGGCTTGGAGACAAATGGAAGAGATAAGCTGATGCTACAATTGTTTTCACACTGTTTTATTCCTCCAAAGAAGAGGTGATCTGGACGATCAAAAACATGGACTTGGTTCTTGAGAAACGTAAGAGCAGAAATCCAATTTTTGTCTCTGGTTACAGAAGAAATGAGGCACATGAACAATATGAAGTGTCACGTGTAATTTTTCTGGGAAAATGCCCACAAACCAATATTGCGTTTCAGCATATTATTAAAAGCTGTGCGCATTTTCCTGTGAGGTTTGAAAGGGTGCAAGTTTTTCTTGATCAACATGAATGCATCCTATCAATATGAAAAATTACTGTAACAAGTCAAAAGAGAGGAGAGGAGAGGAGAGGAGAGGAGAGGAGAGGAGAGGAGAGGAGAGGAGAGGAGAGGAGAGGAGAGGAGAGGAGAGGAGAGGAGGAGGAGAGGAGAGGAGAGGAGAGGAGAGGAGAGGAGAGGAGAGGAGAGGAGAGGAGAGGAGAGGAGAGGAGAGAGGAGAGGAGAGGAGAGGAGAGGAGAGGAGAGGAGAGGAGAGGAGAGGAGAGGAGAGGAGAGGAGAATTAATTTGCTTTTTGAAAGGGGTGTCAACATCTAAGCCAAAATTTCACATGCTTGAAAGCTTCCATTAGGCTTTGAGAAGGCCTAATTTCCTTTAAAAATTATATAAGATAAAGAGCAATCGGTTTTTGTTTCTTTTTAGTACATACAACCCTATTCACAGTTCTACCGATCACTTGTGAGTTTTGTTTATAGTCTAATTTTGCATTCCAACTTTTAAAAGTTCTTTCTTTCATTCCTGAAAATGTTCTTTCTGTGATTATAACAATCTGGTGTCTGCATATGCTGTCAGCTACCAGACTGGCAAAAGAGAATATTTAGGAACAATAGCACTCAGGACAGGATTTGGTCAACATTTAAAGTCATGTCCCACAAGACAATGCAGAACTATAAGGGGCCAAGGAAAAAGATTCCTTCTGTCTCTAATGCTGTGTTACTTCCCTCCTGAAAGAGGGATAAGAGACCTGCTCTGAGCCAGGAGACAGGAGCCATAGTGCCAGCAGAGTGTTTGTTGTGCTGAGCACCACCTGGGCTGCCTCCAACCTTCAGAGCAGCCAACCAGCCAGTTTCACTGCTTCCTTTCCTTCTGTGGGTGGGAAATAGTGTGAAGGAGAAAAACCAACAAATACACTCGTTCCCTCCTCGCTTCCACTCCCTGCTATTCTACTCTAGCTACATTTCCTATGTCAATAACACAGTTTTCAGGTCACTGTGAACATGTTCCTGTGTGTTTGTGATCTGAATGCTCTCCTAGTCTATCTCATTGTTCTTTCCAGGAATGAAAGGTACTCTTCAAAGCTGAAGGGGTTGGGTTTTTTTCCTCTAAAACACTAATTTTCTTGATTTCAATAAAACAGCATTCCTCCTGTGGTGAGTTTACAGTATGTCGTTTGCTGATTAGATTTGCAGCAGTTTTAAGATGTGGTTTACATCACACTAGATTACATCCTCTGAGGTCTTAACCTGACAAGATTAAGGGTCCTCGTATTACCAGCAGGGCCTTGGACCATGTTTTTTCATCTCTGGTTGTTGGAGAGAACAGCAAGAATGAGCAAGTCAACTCAAGATCAGCTTTGAAGATCAGTGAGCTGCAGTTCAAACTCATTTAGAGATTTTTTCTTCCTATGAAATCCCTTAAAAAGCATAAACAAGTGCAATTAGGAGAGAGCTGAAAGCTGGGAGTTATGACTTCTGAAGGACTGAGTCACTATACCAAAAAAAGGAGTACTTTTAAGGTAAAAGGTAGATCATTTGGATCATTAGGCATAGGTCATTTGGAATTGTTCTCTGTAGTGTTCCCTGTAATTTTCCTAGCTCCCTTCCTGTATTTCCCAGGTACATTTTCCTATATATTATTTTATCTAAAAATTAAATGCTTGACTTGTACAGGTTCTGTTTATAGACTCCAGGACACTATTCCATTGTGGAATGGGCAATTCTGTGGAATTCATACCTTCTGCACACACTTAGAAGGAATGTACAAAACTCATCAGAAGATTGCTTCCTTTCAGAAAAAAAAAATAAAAATCTCCCAGTAAACAGAAT
Organism: Sylvia atricapilla; assembly: GCF_009819655.1. Taxonomy (NCBI): domain Eukaryota; kingdom Metazoa; phylum Chordata; class Aves; order Passeriformes; family Sylviidae; genus Sylvia; species Sylvia atricapilla. The sequence continues at coordinate 114,635,995 of NC_089140.1, read as the reverse complement.
ATGCATACACTGCAGGAAAGTGTCATGTTGCATCTTTTTTTCTCCTTTCCATGAAAATATTTGCTGTAAACATTGTAATCTATTCTCACCAGTTATTTCCCCTGCACCTTTACAAATGAGGCTCCTCTCTAAAACTCTTCTACAAAAGTCCATATCCCAAAGACCTCCAGTAATAAATAACAGACAATACAACATATTTAGAGGACTTCTGGTATTATATCATTCCAGCAGATCTTTTAATTATTTTTTTTCTTGTTCAATTTCAAGAGCATCTGAAACAGAGATCTTGAATTTTGATGTTGATTATAAAATAACCAACACATTTTGTTATTTTGTATTAAGCCATGGATATAAAGAGGCATGTTTCCTCAAGCTTATACACATTTAATTTCTAATGTTGAAAAACCTTCTTCCAATCAGGCAGAAGTAACAGAACACTCCACGAGTCCCCTGGAAATAGGAATGCAAGTGTCAGAAGTGCAATATCTAATTAGCAATGAATGAATGATGTAAATGAAACAGAGAAAAAAGAAAAAAACACACACAAGAAAAGACTAAGATATATTGATGACACTTAAAGGAAAAATGGGAAAAGCATACATGCACAATAATTTCCTTAGCTACCTCCCCTCTTTTTTTTAAAGTTTAACTTATCCAGGAGAAAGAAAGGGATACTTTTAAAGCCTTTATTAATTGTTTTCTTTACTAGAAAAAGCGAGATTTGCATACCTGTCCCTTTTCACATTTTTACTTCTATCTTTACCAGGTACTAGAATATACTTAGTATTCTGTACCAGTAGTCTTTTTTTCATTGAATACCTTTGTCTTTCTAGGTGACAGCCTCAATCATACCAGACAAAAGCAGAGTGAAGTTTGCATTAACAGAATACACTAAACATATCATGGTCTTCATTCATTGAAGAAACATTTGCATAATTGCCCTAAATTAGAGACATTCAATTTTAAGTGATTTACTAAAAGTTAAAGAAGACTTTTTATTCTCAATTGTATATAGTCTGATTCATGACAAATCCTTTGTTATATGTCACACGGGAATTTTCTGTTTCTTGTCAAGATATTCAATTGGTAGCAACTTTTCTACCAGAGAAATTCATGGTGGAGAGTCATACTGTGGTACAGTAATCTGGATACTTCAGAGGTAGAAAGGGGAAACCACAGCTAACTTCTGAAGGTATTTAAACCTTTATGCATAGTTGTTACAAGCAAATAGGTCAAGGTCTGAATTTTATTTATTTTATATTTGTCTCCAGATTTGTAAGTCTTGATCTATTTCTGCCTTGAGACAAGCTAGTCCAACTCCTTCTCAATTCTGAGGTGGAAAGGTTCATAAAAAGAGATACAGATTGAGAGGCTGGAGGACAACTAGGAAGATTTGGAAACATTTTTTGGAACCTTCCTTTATCATTTCTACTGTCTTAACAGGTAAATAATGAACCTAGGTTTGTGAGGGTCCTTATCCAATTCCTTCATTGACAGGAACTTTTCAAATATACAGCCTACGCATAAGAATCAAGTGCTACTTGAATGGCACTCACATGCCACCAGATCCCTGAGACAACCATGGTCTTCTAGGCTGACAGCAGGTGGGATATCATCCCAGAGCTTCTGATGTGCCACTCTACAGTCAGCTGAGTGTAGGCAACAGAGCTGTGTCCTTCCCCACAGATTTTCCTGTCACATCCTGTCAAAAAACACCTTTTCCCAGGAATTTGAGCTGAGGTGGTTTAAAATAGCATATCATCAGCATCTAGGAGACGTGATCAGCCACCATTAATCATGATGCTGAGTCATTCAGGTGGATGAGCATGCAAGGCTACTGAGGATGGGTATGGAAGAAGCTGGGAAGAGTAGAAGTTCCAGCATTTGAATCAAATCAATCATCAGCCTGATTTGTGAGACTGCAAGACTAACACCTTGCTCCAGACTCTGTCAGGCCAGACATGTCCCAGCAAGAGTGCTGCATCTAAACTGAGTCTCCAGAAGCTCACCCATCTGGAGACCTGGCAAGAAGGACCCTGTGACATATCACGACACGTGACACACCAGTCTACACGTGGTCATAGGATCCTCATCCCTTCATTTCTGACTCTGTTCCAGATATTCAACATCAGTAAAAATGGTAATTTATACCACTCTGACTCCTATGATCTATTCCAACTCCCCCTGTTTTTTTCTTTAGGGAGGTTTTTCTCTTTTACAGACCTCAGCAAGGTTTCTGAGAAGTCCAGGTTTTTTTTTCTGCAGAGGGAAGATTATTCTGTTGGTTACAATGAAGTGAAGCAGAACTAATGTAATTAGCTTCCATCAGCTTTCTCCTGATTTAGAACAATGTATCTGATATCAAATTTGGGGCAAAGTTGTAATTACATATTCTTTTTTTAACATCTTTAAATTTGTAGATTAAATTTTATTTCTGTTCTGCTTCTACATCCTGCTGACAAAAAAAAGTTCCACCAATGTTACTGGGATGAAAATGGTGGGGCTTGCAGCAGGAAAATGTTTCAGCTTCTAGCATAAATGTCATAACTGATCCACTACTCATAACTCTAATTTTACTATATAGCACAAGAGAGTAAATGTAGAGAAATAGTTCTTCTGCGCATTATTAATCTTTACAGTGCAGAATGAAATGTTAAAGAAAACAAATTAATTCACAGTAAAAATCCTTGAAAGAGGTTGGGTTTTTTTTTTTCATTAAAATATTTCTTTAACATTCTAGGAGTCAGAACATTTAAAAAAGACAATTCTGATTTCAAAAAGACAGTGTCATGTAACCATTACTACACTATAGGGAAAATTAATGCTATTGCATTTTCAAATTATTCATATTATTGCATTTTCAAATTTTGCTTCTCTTACACTACTCTGTGAATATGGCTTATCAAGATAAATAACATAGTCTTGAGCTATTTCATGGATTTACCCTGTTAATGGATGAGTGGAAAATACCCTCTTGTTACTAATTTCCGTAAATAGTTTGGTAAATTTCAAATTAAATAATCTTTTTCTTAATGTTCTTTTTGTCCCTAAGCCATTGATAAAAAAAAATATATAAAATACCTTCCTACTGCACAATGGGAACAGCAGATTTTTTACCAAACCCAAATTACCTGGAGCATAAATAGATGAATAGATTCCTTTTTAAATTAAGAAAATTTGGTAAATTAAGTAAGACACCTTTTACAAGAAATTTACTGGCTGTTACTTGAATACACGGACTTCTGTAATACTGATGATTTCTGCATAAGCTTAACAGAGCTCTAACTCAGCTGTGCTGCTGCAGCTTCAGCTCAGCTCTCAGAAATAATGTACCCTGGAGATGGAGCTTCATGTTGCAAGGAACAGATGTACTAGATTTTCATAATTAAATGTAGTTTATGATTTACTTCTGCTTTTGTGCTATTTGTTTGGTTTTAAACAACCCATCATTTGCCATTCAGAATGAATTTAGAATGTGATATAAACTCAGAAATGTATAGATTATGAATAGTAGCCACAAAATTTTCTCTTCAGTGAGAAAATCAATGTTTTATTTTGAGTTTTTTAATGTTTCACTTCCTACATTAAGAAACAATTAAATTTCTACTGGTCCCTTATCTTCCTCCACAGAGCTACAGAGTTCTCATAAGCAGAAAAGAGGAAAAGGCAGTATTGAGAAGGATGTCACCAACACTGAATTCAGTAAGCGTCCATATGTTTCTTCACTAAAATTCTGCATAACTTACTGCTTAAATATCTATTGATCAGTGCGGAATAAGAATATGTCAGTGCTCAAAAAAAACCCCTTGAATTATCAAGATTATTATGCCTTCCTTACCAGGAACCAAAGGATTCAGTTATTAGATCCCTAGCCACCAAAATAATCTGGTCCTGTAACATGAAAGTATTAGTCAACAATGCAACAAAAGATATTTAAAGACCATCTACATGCGGCCTACTGATACCAAGGTATTTGGTCATAAATCAAGCTACATCTTACTTAAGAAGCAAGTAAACTAATTTCTACTGGATTATTAGTGATATAAATTCAAGTAGCTAATATGTCACCATCCATACTTTTTCTTGTAAATTAAGAAATTATGATAATAAAGACATTTATAAATGATGAGCAAAATCATAGCTCAGTTGTTGGTCTTTTTGTCTGCCTTCTGTTTTCCTGCATTCAGAATAACTTTGTTTCAGACGGCTTACTGAAGGCACAGTAAGTGCTCAAAAAGCTAAATACAAAGATCAGTAAGTGGCATGTAAACAGCAGTTGCTCATGATTAATAAATAAAAAAGTAATCAGTAGACTCATTGTTTGCTTCCTGTGCAAGTAACTTCCATGGCAAAATAAGGTCATAGTGGCTAATGTGATTGTGTGTCTGTGTTTATGTATTTAATTCTGGATTAAAGTCACCTTAACCCACAGGTTTAGATGGAGAAGAATTTAAAATAGATCAACTAACAAATACACAGCCTACAGTCTAATTCCACCTTTGTTTGGCTGTGGTCTTACTGCATAGTACTTAAACAGGGTCCACTTAGGGTTTTCTTTGATGAATGAGTATAAAACCTGGATTTTTTTACAATGATACTTGGCTTCAAGACAGATTTCATGTACACTGCATGCACACCATACAAACTGCAGAATTTTTTTTTTTTTTTGTAGATTGTCTTTTTTTTTTTTTTTTTTTTTTCAAAATACCACAGATAATGGGAGGATTATCTCAATGCCTACTGGTTTGGTAATCATAACATGGCACTGAGGGAAGATATTATGCACACATTAACATGTGACACTGTCCAGGAGTGTGAGGTGTGGCAGAAATGGTTCAGGCTGTGCACAGTGTCTGCCTGGAGCACACTCTGTGATGAGCTCTGCTCCAACTTCTTAACACAAATACTTGGCTTGCTTCAGCAAGATGTCCAGGAGTAAAGCAACATATGTGTGCTGTGGAACCAGAACCCTGGAGACAAGCAAAGAGAGATCCAAGTTGTCACATCATGGCAACTTCCATGGTTTCAATGAGGACAGTCAACAAGGTCTCCTTTTCTGCCTGAGTGTCTGTGTTGGTGACAACACATGAATGGCATCCCTTAGACTTGCCTTAGAATCCAGCTGCAGGGAAACTTCTGGAGCATATAGCAGGTATGGTAGCAAATTTACAAGAAATCAAGTAAGGTTAACAGCACATCAGATCATATTCCCTCCAAAATTTTGCTAGCAATGGTGAGCATCAATATGCTATACTAATTATTACATTATAGGTTTCCTTTTCTTTAACTAGTCTCTGTTTTTGAGGGTGCAGTCTCTTCAGTTTTATGTGGTCCCTCATTTCGGCATGTATTAAGAAAAATATTTGTATATCTGTCTTTGTGGGTTGGCATTTAAACATTTTTCCATCTTGCAGTCAAATAAAGAAGCTTTTTATTTTTTTGACTGCCTGAAAAGTGCTGAAATAATGCTGTCATTTCTCAATAAATTCCTGATAGTTTAGTGATCAAAATAGAAGTCAATGTGTATATGTTCAAAAATATTTTCCAGCATAGTAGAGACTTTAGATAGTTAAAATTCTTTGTTTAGGATGCTTCAATAACCATGTAGGTTTAAAACCCTGATATGACACTTTAGATCTAACATGTGCTGGATTCCTGTTCGTTTGCTATGTCCATAACATAATAAACTGTTGCTGCGTTTGCAAAAACAAGAGATATGAGGGACAGTAATTCTAAATTGTAGGGGAAACAAATTTGCTGGTAAAAAGCAGCCTACTACAGATTAGAAATCACCCTGCTATAGATTAAGTGATCCTTTCATGGAGTCCCTCAGTCTCTTCTGAAATTAGAAACAATAGGTGGATGTATCTGAAAAATTGCCTGATATTCCTGTAGCTGCCAGTGGAGCACCAGCCTCACACTTTGTGTATCATTACTTTTGCTTCACTAAGAGCAACAATGAGAATGACAAGAAAAAAAAATCAAAAACTTGAAAAAATTAATTTTCTAATATCCAACAGACTGATTACCCTGAACCATGTAGATTGACAGTGGATTGACAGCCCAGCATTATTTCACCAACTACTACATCACTGGCAAAGGAAAGATAAATGACATTATAAAGCTTAGTGAATCATTCCACTTGCAAATGCTGACACCTCTTCCTTCTTATCAGACCAAAAGAAAACATCATAATTACATGTAAGATGCAAGTGATGGCATTCTCAGTTGACACTACAGTAGAACTGTGAAACATGGCAAAGACTACTGAAGAGAGATTTTCATGTTTTCCAATTCCCAGTCTGAAGTACCACAACATACACAAGCAACATGTCTCAAACTAGCATTTCAGCCACATGGCTATCTCATCAGAAAGTTCTTAAATCCCTCTCACAGCAGCCTTAAATTAACATTAACACTGCTCTTTCCTTTACATATGACCTTGCAGCCTGCAAAGGAGAAAAAAACATATGAAACAGGAAGTGCAATTGTGGATGGGTAAATCGAAAGCTTGAATAAATATTGACAATTAAAAGGACAAAAGAAAAAGCAAGATGTTCTAACTTTTTCTTCTAATTACCTTTGATCAACAGTGGGGATGATACACACCACACATCCCCCAAACCCTAAACCAAGACATTTAAAAAAGCATCAAGTGAAAATAAAACCACCAATAAAGGACTAATATGAGTTTGGAGGGATCTTAGGAATTCGTGGGGTCCCACGTCCTGCTCAAAGCAGGGATTACTCGGATGCTCTGGGTTGCTCAGAGCCTTGTTCTGCCAAAAAATCCAACTAATCTATAATATAATCCTGCTGTCTGTTGCCATTGCAGCAGGGCAAGGATGAAACCCCCAGCCCCCACCTGTTTCTTTTCTCTTCTTGTGGAAAGAGAGAAACATTTTTATAATAATACAGAACAAAACTGATCTCTGGAGAATAGAGGGTGGGCTCGGTGCTTATGAGACTAAACTTCCAGAATATTCTGAAACATTGACCTTCAGTTGACATGTTAATCAGCAAATGGGAAGTTGTGTGAGTAACAGGAGAAATGCTGGCAGGGAACATCTGCAGGGAGAAGCGTCTGCAGAAAGTGTCATGGATATAGACTTACCTGAGGAACATGCCAAATCTGAAAAAGTTTTTTTCCCAGTGAAAATGTCTGATTGGCTCGTTACCATAACTGATTTTTTTAGTACTTACATTTCTTCATTAGAAGTGAAAGTTATTAAAGGCCCATCTGGAACATCTGACTCTCAATCTTTGTGGCCCATCTAACATCAACTCTCAAACTTTGTGGAAGTTCAAGGAGATGGCTCATTTAGAAAAGCTAGTCATTTTATCTTTTTAAAAATCGTTCTTTTCTGATGGAAAGTTTTGTGACCCCACACCATTACAATCTGTGTGATTTTTAACAGGGACATAAAGTATGCTAAAAGTGGTTTATGACACTTCCTTAACTCCAGAGGTTCAAAGCAGAGAATAGCTGATTCAAAGGTTAGGTCAATGAGAGTTTGAAGTCTGCTACTCTGTGATTAACAAATGCAAATAAACTGAGTAGCTGCTTATTTTTAATTAGTGATCTTTTTTATTCTGGGGGGTTTTTTGAAGAAAACCAAGAAAACTACTCAAAAGTGTCAGTACCTGACTCAAATAACCACATTTTTGTAATGCCAAATAGTAAATATCCAATGAGAAAATGCAGATCTCAAGTATTTTTATTTCTCAAAACTGATTTTATGAGCCTATAGAATCATAGTAACATAGAATGGTTTGGGTTGATAGGAACCTTAAAAATCATCTTGTTTCAACCCAGCTGCCATGGGCAGGGACACTTTCCACTAGACAGGGTTACTCAAAGCCCACCCAGCCTGATCTTGAACACTTCCAGGGATGGGCCATTATTTTAGTCATGAACCACCTTTGATTTTTTGTCATTTGCCAGTGCAAAACAAAAGGCCAACTAGAGCAGCTGGAGAAAAAAAAGAAAAGGTGGTTTCTGTGAAACTCTTGTACCCAATATTTAAAAACAATAAGTTCTTATAAGTTACTGTAGCAGTTGTCTGATAAATGTTCTATATCTGTTAATTTTCATTGTAGCATTAGCATCCATCGCTCTCTTCCTCTTTTTGTCAATTATTACCAACCACTAAGTAAAAAACAAACAAACAAACAAAACAAAACCAAAAAATCTCCAAAAACAACAACAACCAAAAAAACCCCCACACAACCAAAAATCCCCACCAAAAACCAACAAACCCAGCCAGTGCTGGATGTATTTCAGTCCTGCTGTGAATAGCTATTTAGCAACCAGTAGCCTCTCCTGCCAAACCATTTTTGTGGTATAGTGGATATAGAAATTGCTCAGCCTACAGCTGTGAACCTCCTGTTACTAGAAAGATCCTGATGAATAATTCAGAAATCACATCCTGCTGACCTCACATGGAATAGAAACATAGTCAGATTCAAGCAGGAAAGGCAATTTTTTGTCACTCTTTTAATTTGTTCAGCAGTAATTTTCACTGAAAATTAACTTCACTATTCCTCATGCTAGTTTTAAAGTTAGCTGTATTTTACACTGAAACAGGATTGAAAATCATCAGCAACAATGAGGAACTGCACTTACTCTGTCTCTTCAGTAGTGGTAGGGGCCACATAACAATTTGATTGAGTTGTTATCAAAGGTATGTGAAGTCCTCACTGCACAAACAACTCCACAGTCTCTGCTACAGTCACTGGCCCCAGAATGGCAGCACAAGTTAAGGACATGCAGTGGAGGGGTCCTGGTATGTCAGCATCAGAAAGTCACAAAGTACATCCCTGCAACAGACTCAGGATCCAGTACAGACTGTAATCTAGGAACTTTCTGTTTCACTTACTAGGAACATGGATGGATCTAAAGCAAAGTGGACACCCCATCCCTTACACTACAGACCAGCCCAGTTTTGATGAGACTTTCTCAACCAAGACCAGCTAATAAAGTTAGTGGTACTAAATTTACCACCATTGCCAAGTGGTTAAGAGAGTTTAAATGTAACTCCCCAGTTTTTAACTTCTTCAGCCACAATCTGCTTATTAATTGAAAAATTCTACAAGTTTTAGCTTTTCAGGATAGGATTTTTTTAACAGACTGATTTGAAATATATGTCATAAGCTGCAAATTTTTCTCATTTGTTGAATTAGGCCCCTTCTGTTGAATAGTGTGCTTTGATGGAAGGTGGAATTACTCAAATCCATTCTGGGCAATGAATCTATATTTGCTCAATACCCTGTTACTTGTTTATCTTTTTCTATGAAAAATGATGTGTTAGTCCAGCTTGTACTGCATAATAGCGAGTCCCCTTTGACTCTCTTTGAAGCTCATAAACATGCTTTCTCTCACTCATTCTCTGTCAGGCATTTTGATAGAAGACAAAGAAGGCTGCTGGTTAAAGCAATAACAATTTTTAAAATTGCTCTCTTCATTAGCAGACAAGTTGGGGTGCCAGGCAGGAATGTCAAGTCTTGGTTTAGAGGCACAGAAAAAAGATGTTACTGCATTGAAGATGTTGTGAACCAGCTGGATAGCCTGGGACTGTTATGAACAGGAAATATTTGAAGCTATTGGAGGAATCTATGGAGGATAGAGAGAAGGCTGACCTGGTGGGCTGGAGCTGAGGGACATAAGTGGCTCTGAACAAGAAAAAGGGATATCACAGTGAAGAGTCAGGAAAAAAAGAGGAGATTAGAGTCAGAGGAAAGTGGACTGAGTCCAGAGCTAAGTCTGAATGCTGGAAGAATGTGAAAAACAGAGTAGTGAGGAACCAATAGCTCTCTATCAAGTGCTTTGCACAAGATATTCTAAATTTTACCCTGTGAAAAGCAGAATGGGAAAAGACAATATTATGAAGAGAAATTCTACTTATCTTTGCCTCCAAACCCTAGGTCCTTCATTAACCAAATCTTTCCCCAGGATATTTAATTTTTCCCACTCTGCCCACTGGTATTTCTCTGTTAAGGAGAAAAAAAAAAGGGAAAAAGAAATTTCATCATGAAAAGGCTTATTAAATCCAAAGGGACTGTATTATTTTCTCTGCTCATTCTGACTACCAGGCGCTGCCATGGTGAAACACTTCCCAATACTAACCAGCCCTGTTTAGGTCCAACCTCCCTTTGGTTGGGAGAAGAGAGACACATCCTGAGGTCTGATACCAACTTCTGTGCCAGGACACAAGGAAAGTGAGAAGAGAGGCATTGCCAACCTCTCTGAAGCAAAGGTTGGTTTGATTATTTCTAGCTCTGCCTTGGCTTCTTCTGTGCTTCTTTAATACCTGAGCCACTGCTACATCATTATTGAAATCAGCAAGTGTTCAGTGAAAAAACAGATTGATAATTGATTCAGCAGAAGCCTGCAGTTTTCCAAAGTCATGTAAATAGCCTAAAGAGCAGGGATGATTAATTTTCTGTGGAAACTCTTCACACTCACGAATACCACATGAAAATCTTTAAACATACATTATTTGCTCTCCTCTGCAAGAGAGTCCTCATGAGCAGTGTCAAGCCCAGATCACACTCTGAAAACTGTGGTCTTCCTTCCTTCTGTCATATGTGATTAACCAAGCCCTGTAAAACAGGACAACTCAGGTCTATGAAAGCACACGTCCCTTACAGACATTCACAAGAATCTGAGGGTTTCTGGCTGACACTATGTGTAAGGACAAAGATGTACGAGTGTGTGTATATTTGTGCATGTGTGAGTGATAGGCATAATTGCATGCTACTGAATATTCATGTTGGACAACGTGTGTTCTCTTCTGTGCAGAAGAGTGCTTGGAGTTTGCTGAATTGTGAAAAGTGGGCAGGATATGAAATGGCATCATCCTGTCAGATTTTAGTTTATGGAAAGGGTAGAAACTTAGAAGATAAAATCCTTTCATTATGCTTGGATTTATTCTTAACTAAAAATGAGAGGTCTCTGTTTTGTCTCATATTGAGTAACTCACACTTAGTTACAGAAAGAGTAGAAGGGCAGAAGTAGATGCTGTAGCAACGGCTGTGAGCTGAAGGCTGCAGCTAGTGGAAAGGTTTGACAAATAAAGGTCCTGGAATTTTATTTTTCCTTTATTTTTTTCCCTTTATTTTATATTTCCTTTAATTTTATATTTCCTTTATTTTATTTATTTTATTCCTTTGCTGAGCTTCATTTAATACTTCAAAACTTCTTTTTTTGCTATATTTTTTTTCTTCAGTGAGTACATTCTGTATAACACAATGTTCTAATTAATATTCAACAGAATATTTTTTATGTTTGGTTGCTGCATTCCAGGACCGCTTATAGGCTAGATTTACCAATCTTAATGCTCAAATTAAAATGCTAAATCTATAGACCATCAATGAGTAGAGCCTGGCTTTGAGAAGTACAGTTGATGCCTCCAGTGGAATCAGTTCTTTTCCTTGCTATAGTCTCTGAAGACATTGCAAACTTAATGATGTTTTATCCTGTATCTGCCATTCTAATCTAATCCCCGGGGATATAGACTTTAAGGTGGTTCAAATCAACAAACTACAGAGATATAAACCCAGAGCAAATTAAATTAGAAATAGACAGGGGTTTTAAGAGGTTTTCTATATCCCTTTCAGCTATGACAATGTTTTTGCTCTGTTTCCCTGTTTTGTTAAAACCTTAAGCACACTCCATTGATAAATTCATTGCAGTTTTTTTTCATTTTCCTTCTCTGGCTAATATAATGAAATGCATCCTTCCTCCTGGCTATGCTGATTCAACCAAGCAAGCACTTATTTTTATTCTCATGTTGAGGAGGATTTTGATATCTAGCTATCAAAAGGTACGTTGTGAGAGACACAAAGAATACTATATTTTTGTAGAAAATTGGAGAATCAAAAAACCCAAAGTATCTCAGTACCTCTTCCTAGATCTGAACAAAACCAACAAAGTTTAATATAATTAGTGTTTGGAAACACTTGTTCTGGCTTTAATTATATTTAGCTTCATTAGTTCTGACTTTAATTTAATTATGTTTAGCTTAATTATGTTTAACAATTAGATAAAATGCATGGTAAGTCCTGTTAGCAAATCCTCCCTTGCTCACTGTTAATAAGGGAGAAGCAGTAAGTTATTCAGTTCTTCAGCAGAAAAGTTGACGAAGAATTATTGCTTTTAACACTAGATTGTCATTTCAGGAGAAGGTTACTTTAAGTAAGACTCAGTGAAAAGGTTTATATGTCATCAAAGGGGTATCTGCACTGAGACTGTGTGCCTAAGCACCCATATGAAATTTAAGCTTTTCTCCAGCATTGATATCATTAACCCAGACCTCATTTCCTTGGCCTCCTTCTGCCTTGTTCATAAACTCTGCAGGTGATTCCTACATCCTTAAGGTTCCATCCTCACAGCCTAATCGTCTTCTTAGTGCTTACATGTGTCCAGGGCTTTTGCCAGTGGATTTTTAATGCAAAGATGCACTGATTTTTATTGGTTTGCTGTTGTGAGATTTTTTATAAGTTCCCATCCTGGTCTATTTGGCGTGTACTGGAGAGACAACCAGGACATGTAGCAAAAATTCTGGATTCCCCATCCCTGGAAGCGTTTAAGGCCAGATTGGATGCAGCTTTGGGACACCTGGTCTAGTTTCTGTGCTGTGTTAGATACGTTTGTTCATAATACCTCATGGCATCTTTAATTAACTTATTTGGGTAGAGGAATGTTTTCATTTGATTAAATTTGGCTTTTTAACTGATAAGGTGAACATTGTGAGGGAAGCTCCTTTGTCTTCATAAGGTTTTTTCCTAAGACTTGACTGTTTCACACCTTTTGAGTGTGCTGTGAATGCGTTGAGATTTGAAGAATAAGATTCCTTGGGGTTTGGATTTTCACCATACACTATTGCCATTTCTTATGTTTATTCTGTCATTTGGATGGTCAAGTACTGGAATATTTCAGATGTGGTCTGGATGATGGTGATAACTGATCTTGCAGATGAAATCAAGCACAATGTTAAAGATGTCACTTTATTACCTAGATACAGCAGAGATTTTCTGGTGCTTTTAGATATTAATTCCTGCCATCTTTTCTTCTGAATATTCGTTTGGTTAGTAGGTGGCAAATCAACAGTAATCTAGAATAAATTATATTTATGTAACTTCTGTCCAAATAAAGTCCTTGTCAGAAATGTAACCATTATATTGTATAGTAAATACCACATAGTCTTACAGCATATGGTTGTGATTAATTTTTAACTTCCAGACTACTTTTAAAATGGTATTAGAAAATAGTAAAGTATAAACAAAATCGTAGTTTTTGTACTGATGATTATATGCCAAAAGTAGAACCTTGCACAAACCTCATCTAATAAATCAGAAGGAAAAAAAAAAGTCACCATTGCTGATTCTCATTAAACAGAGATAAAAATAAAATACAATTCAAATGTATCCCCTAATAACTTCCACTACAAAGCCTGTCTTAACCTAGAGTATCACTTTTTTCCTCTAACCTATTGCTAACTCATCAGCACAAACAAAGGAATTAGATATTCTCCCAGTATTTGCAATTATAATGAATACCAGTGATTGCGTGACTCCTTCCTGTAGTTGTCCTTGAGATGATTATGTTTCTAAAGGACCAACAACCCCCCTGCAAACACTTAAACTCTGGTTTGGACTTTAATCTATAACCAAGATTACTTTCCTCCCTCTAACACAATGATATATTTTCTCCATGAAATTTTTTTTCACTAAAAACTTTTTCACTAGTTTTGGCATTTTTTAGTCTTCCCAGTAGGTTTTCTCGGTGACAAGCAAAGATCTTTCACTCCACAGTCATCCCTCAACAGCACACAGAGAAGAAACACCACTGATGCTCATTCAAGGATCAATTCTCACGAGCATGTACCAGAATTATCTGCATTAATCTCAGTGCACTCACAGATCTAAGGGAAGTTTCCATCTAAAACCTCTTTCCTTTTTCTGAGTATCACTTGGAGAAAGAAAATGATAATGATAAGGTAGGTAACTATCTTCACCTGGCAATGGTTGTGAAACTCTGGAAATTGGGTTAATTAGCAATTGCAGGTATACAGTGTTGAAAGACACAATACAGTCCTTCATGCTTATTCAATCCTAGAGAGGGATTTGCGACAGCTGTCAGAAAAGGCCTCCAGCCAAACTCCATTTCTGATCCTTGATGCTTTTCCATCTAAAGGCTGTGCAGGGCAACATTAATGAGGCTCATAACTCTCTCTCCAGTTCCTGCCACCCACTTTCCTCTGACTCTACCACTCGTTTTCCAGGTTTGCCCTTCTGTCACCTTGCACTAAATTAACACAATGAAAACACATCCAAACCTGAGAGCTTAGGTCCCCCAAGGGATCCTAGTGCTGCCAGCCGACATTCCTAGCTGTGGGCTGCTGTGGAAATGGACATGCTGGAGGAAACAGGAGGAGGTCCTAAATGTTCTTCAACAACACACTCAACATATCTTCAACTCTTCCCCACTTTTTTCTTTTGGACATCTAAAAAGGTCATATCAGGACAAGTTCACATGTTTTTCAAGGACAAAGTAATATATCTGGGGATGATAGATACAGTGGAAATTGTAATTCTGATCAAACAACAGTCTGTGCTCACCACTCTTACTGCTTTCATTAGAAAGAGCTTTTATTCTGAGAAGGAGATGTTTTTCCCCACTGAAATATGCTCTTCAAATAGCTCCTATAATACTCTCCAATCATCACTTGTAATTGGACTATAAAGCTGGTCAGGAGAGTGTGTCAATCTGCTGGAGTGTAGGAAGGCTCTACAGAGGGGTCTGTTCAATCTGGATCAGTGGGGTGAGGACAATTGTATGAGGCTCAAAGGTGAAGTGCTGAGTCCTGTACTTGGGTCACAACAACCCCAGCACTACATGCTTGAAGAGGCAAGGCTGGAAAGCTCTCCAGAGAAAAGGACCTGGGGCAGCCAGCTGAACTTGAGCCAGTGTGTGCCCAGGTGCCTAACATCAGCCTGGCTTGTGGCAGAAATATTGTGTCCAGCAGGGCAGGGATTTTTCCTCCTGTATTCAGCACTGCTGAAGCCACACCTCAAAACGTATGTCCAGTTCTGGACCCCTCACTGCAAGGAGAACACTGAGGTCCTGGAGCATGTCCAGGAAAGGGCAACAGAGCTGGTGAAGGGTCTAGAGCACAGGTCTTAGGAGGAGTGGTACGGGGTTGGTCTCTTCTCCCAGGTAAAAAGCAATGGGACGAGAGGGAATGTCCATGAGTTGCACCAGGGGAGGTTTAGTTTGCCTATTAGGAAACATTTATTCCACAATAGGATTGTCAAGCATTGGAATAGGCTGCCCAGGGAAAATGCTGTAGCTATCACTCCTGGAGATGCTTAAAAGATGTGTAGATGTGGGACTCAGTGACAAGGCTTAGAGGAGGACTTGGCAGTGTTAGGTTAATGGCTGGACTTGAAAATCTAACAGGTTTTTTCCAAGCTAAACCATTTCATAATTCTATGAGTTATAAGCTTTACACAGCTTCATGAGGAAGAAAACTAAAAAGCCAAAGTATAACATTTTTAGCTTCATTTAATTGAATTCACTAGAAGAATAAGGAGATGGGCAAATAGAGGGAGACTTTTTGGTTTTAAGAGAAAAAACTTCCTTTGGGATTGAAGCAAAATAAAAGACATACAAGATGTTTGACTTTCCCTGTGTTCTCCAAGTAAAAAAAGAGAGAAACAAGAAAACAAAAGAAAAAAAAGACAAAGAAAAAATACCTTAAAATAATCTAAATGTTTAATATGCCTTGCTATAGATAACTCAATATCTCACCACCTTCCAGAGTGTTTTTCCTTCCTTTGTAATATAATTTCCATTTCCACTGTAGCATCAGCAAGAAAGCTTTCTTCTGCACATTTGTTTCTTCTGTTCCTCTCAGAAAGGTATGCAGGAGACAAGCCTCCTATTAATGCCACAAAAAAAAAAATTACTCAATGTGCAAATAATTCCACAAAGTAAAGCTGCAGCTCCTTTTTCATATGAAGTTATTGCCACAGCTCAAGTAATTACTGAAAGGCAAAATAAGAAAGATGGTGTCCATTTAACAAGCAAGACTACAGCCTTTAGGGTGGGTTCGATTATCTTTGCACAACTGTTAATCTTTTCGATGTTACAGCATCTGTGATTAAAGTTATAGGTGCTAATGAAGTGTGACCTTATTTAATACTTTTCATGTGACAAACAGAGGCTTATGATGGATGCTGCTAATTACACTCAGAGTGGGTAAATCTGCCATCAGATATGGAGCACCCAGATTATCTGAGTGCATGGAGTCACTGCACAGGGATGTTTGACTCCTTTTCCTGTTGACAGCACCACTGAGAAGTGTGGCAGCTCTCCGAGGAAAAGATCAAGAATGAGGACAGATGAAGGAATAAGACCATTTGATATTAACACAGTATTAAAGGTTCTAGAAATTCTGACAACTGGTGCCAGACACAAAACGCACTAACTAAAAAGAAAAAAAATCCACAGACATTATGTGTTTCCTGCACTTTCATTTTGGTCTGGGGGCTTAGGAATATTGGGACTTTGTCCTAGAGCATGACCAAAAAGCCCTGCTGAAACTTCAGTACGGTGACATAAATTGCAGAAGCAGCCAGATTGCAGAGTTACATAATATTTACAGATGTATATGTAATTGCACTTTCATTATATCTTATTAGAAGTGATTCCACATCAGTCAACAGGAGTCATGCTTTCCCAGCCACAATCAAATATGTAGGTCATAAAAACATATCAGAGTGGATAATTAGTACCATTGAGTTTGGGTAGAAAGTTCATCCGAATGTATTAAACATTCCATATCTGCTAAGGAAGTGAAACATCTGTGAGCATAGACCTTCTTGCAAGTACCTAAGGAATTATTTGTCTTTATGTTCATAGGCCCTAATGCGCTTTCTTAGTTGTACTAAGTACTTTCCCACTGTAATAGTCAGAAATTTTTAGTCTGATTTAAAAAAAAAAAAAAAAAGTGTACAAAATCTACATTCATCCAAAATGGAATATTCAGAGTTTTAGTGGTTAGGCTCTCTCCTGTATACATGTTCATTAAAATCCTGACTGCATGTGACAAAACAAAGTGCAGGAGCTTTGGAAAAGGTGTGACCTATGTGACTTGATTTTGAAGCAAAAATAGATAAACACTAATTGCTTTAAATTAGTATAGTCTACAGTCCATCTGGAAACATCACTTGAAGGAATTTATCACATGTGAAAAATTTGTTTCATGAAAACCCAGAAACTCTGCTTCTCCTGAGCCCTTCTCAGCAATGTCTGTCCTCCTCTTTAAGACTTAGGAGCAATCCAATACAATCTTTATTTCCTTAGAGCCCTATACCTGTGTATGGTCACTGTGTTGTACTCAATCAAAGGACTTTCATTACTGATTGTCTTTAACAAATTTCTGACCCTGGATTTCTCTCTCTTATTGTTTTCACAACCTAATCTTCATTGCTGAAAACCAGGAAGTCAACAGCCTTTTGAAATAATTTGTCTTTGATACAGGAAGCTTTATTAATTTTTAAACTTTACTGCCTAGCATACATGTGAGGATCTCATTCTATCTAATTACATGGGCTTGAATTAATACATCAATGTCTTACATGACTGCATTCTAACCTGAAAGGCTGACTGTATCTGTGGGAGCACTGTCACATATTGCAGGAACTAATTAAAGTCTGCACAACTTCATTAGTTCTGTCACAAATCTCTGGTTCGATTAAGTATGCTGCAATTATACCAGTGTTAGAGGGTGGATTTGGAGAGAAAGATATAATTTACATAGGTGAGAGATTCTACATCTAGTGTAACACGTGAATGAAAACATTGCAGCTAAATTGTTCTCCTAAATACTTTTTTTTAAATCACAAGCATTAAGAAAGTTTTAGTGGATTTGATGTAATCTTTTGTTAACAACTGATTGATAAACCACACTTCCATTCTTGGATACCAAACTTTGAAGAATTTTTCTCTTCTTTCTCTTTTCTTGTCTTGTTTACTGTAAAGTTTTATTTTGAGACAGGCATATGTGTACAAATAAAAGGTAACACACATTAGGCACATGTGTTACAGTGACATCAGATTACAGAATGAACTCAGGAGTTGGATTTGATGGTCCTTGTGGGCTCCTTCCAACTCGAGATATTCCAAGATTCTATGAACCCTGCTCAAAAACTAAGCAAGCTCCCAGCATGGAAAATACCTGTAATTCGTAAAGTTCAACAAAATTTATTTTTAGTTTTCTATAACTTCTGATCATTTCTTTGTTGTAAGATACCGTCTTCAAAATCCTCAGTTTCCAAAACACCTCTATAGCCAACCAGGGTAAAACGTTTTAAGGGTCTTTGACTGCTTGAAGCCTTTTGTGGGAAAGTCAGCAACTGGGCCAGGCAAAGTGATTAGACCTCTTCACAACTCACAGTGACCTCCAGAAAGCAACCAGCAGAGCTCAGGAGCTTCGGTTTGGGAGAGGGAGAGAGGAGATAGCAAAAGACACAGATTATCTCTGCCAACCTGCTGATGTATAATCAAAAGCCAAGGGGCGGGGGAGAACCAGGTGAGTAAATGTGACGATCCAAAAAAGTCTGGAAGGGCATTAAAAATCAATTACACAGGCCAACTTCACAAAAGCATACAATTAAGGCCATTGCATGTATCTGGAAGGTGGTTTAACTGCCCAGGTTGTTCCATGCCTGCCCTCACTGACTGACACAGCAGGCCAGAAGTTTTAGGGGGAGACAGTGAAGCCTTGGAAGGCTGACTTGAAACAGAGACTGGACAGAGCTAGAGAATAAAGTAGGTATTTACTGAAAAGCCTTCAGGATCCACCCTGGGCAGGACAGGAGCCTGACCAAGGGTGCACCCAGGGTCCCCTATGAATAGTCATACACAAAACGGCTGACTGGTCATGGGATCTTGAATTTTTATCAGTTTTGGTTCATTTGCTTATTGGGGTTTAATTGTCCTATTAGAGCTTTAGGTTGTGAGGTCTTGTCCTTCTTGTTCTTCCCTTCAATCCACCGTTGGTTTTGCTTGTGGGCCTGAAAACCATCCTTGGTTCTCAGCAGAAAAGGATTTGTTTTGTCTTGTCTGCTTACTCTGTGAAGAGAGTAAGCAGACAGCTTACTCTCACTTACTAGCACTTAAAATGAGGCTCAGAACTACATCCTGAGGCAGCACAAAATCTGCAAATATGAAAGCTAAAGCTTAAGGCATCATCAACAATGTTCATCTTCACAGCCTCCCTTTCCTCGTGAAGCTGTTGCTGCTTTTATGCCCGTGGATTTTCAATTTCTCCTTTAACAGGAGCTATGGTGGTTTAAAATGATTGATTATTCCTCTTCATAGGTCTTTAACATGTTTCAAAATCCTTCATCATTCTGTATGCAGTGGGGTGGCACAGGAGGCTCCCCTCACTGTTACACTGTTCTTCTCCCTCTATGGCCATATGGGTGGATATCCCTGCTCCCACCTCACTGGTTTGTAGTGTTCAAAGGGCAAAATTACACTCAATTTCTATGTCTAGACAGAAAGATTTGCTTACAAAACTGCAATAATATTTTTAAAGTTTGAAATGACTAGCTAATGAATTGATCTAGCTATACAAATGAAAATTAAGAAGCAGTTAGTCAACACCATCAGCAGACATACCAAAAGCTGGTCTTTTAGAACAGAAAATTCTGGTATCTGCTGTTCAGTTTATTCACTGTTTTGATTTTCCTCAACACTTCTGAATCCAATAGAAACTATGTAAATACTTTCAAATTATTAAGAGGCAATAACAAGTTTTTGTCTTTATATAGGTTGTCAGAATTTCCACAAGAAGCTTGAACTGGAAAGATTGCTTGAAAAAAGAATGTTTTTTCAATGCATTATAGAAGGTCACTCAATTGGATTTCACATATAGTGGAATTACTAGAACCATTATTTCTGAGTTAAGTGAACAAGTAATTCTCAAGAAAAATTATCAGTGGGCTGCAGTATGTTACATTACTTTGTCTTAGGTGTTTTGCCTTTGAAGTTAAACTGCTTACCACAATTATACTTTAAGGGTCTTACAAGGATTATTCATGGATCTTTGCTATTATGTCAGTGAATCATCAAAGGAAAAAGGGTTAGATTGATTTCTGCAAAAGATGAGGCTTTGTCAAAGACGATTTTCAGAATAAAAGCAAAAGTGCAGTTTTTAGTTTGTAATGAAGCAAAGGTATTTAAAAACACACAGGTAATTATGTTCCAACATAAGACTTCTTTTCTATGTGAAAAACAACTTTATAAAAGCAATGCATAGAGAACTAAATACATTAACCACACAATTCATTTTGATAGGATTTGCCCGGATTTCTTCCTGTGTACAGCAATGAAAGTTCACTCTCACAGGACCCAGCTCAAAGGCTTTTTGCTGAAGACAGAACTGCACCAGGTGGAAAATGCAAAATGAAGAAATAGGCTTCAGCTGCATCAAAGAGAACATGAATTTTGCTGTCCTTAATAGATGAAAGGGAAAAGCATTATTGCAGTACAACGTCCTGTTCTTCCTAATTATTGTCATTGCATGAGAAGTGCACTATACTGTGCAATCCCTCTTAATGTGGAAAAATCTCTTATCTGTTCTCTAAATAATTATACAATAATTAAAATACAACCAAGGACTATCAAATTCTGCAAAAGAGTTTTTCAACAATTTCTGTGAATCCTATTATCATGAGTTCTAAGTAAAAAGCAGAGAACATCTGTTTTGTACTTTCTAGTCCTATGTTCTTTCTGAAAAATCAGGAATTATCAAATCGACTTAATTGGCCAGGTTGAAACCAGGGTAGAATTGAAACTTCTGATGTTACAAAGTCATTTAGACTCAAACTCTTGTTTGGTACCAAAGCAAGACTTAAAGCTACATTGGGGACTGTATCACTCTGTCCAAAGAAATGTAGAAATAGCTGTTGGGATTACAATATTGACCCCTTTGTAAATATCGTGAAATCTAATAAAATCTTACACTACCAAATGTATGCTAATTAACTGAACTTCTCAATTTCCCACTGAGTACGAAGTATGTGAACTCACATTACCTCTATGCACTTTTTTCACTGTAAGAAAAGTTACAGAGAAGATTTAAAAGTGCTCTTGATTTAGCTGAGCAATTCTTGGGGTATCCCACACAGAATATCCATATTGCATGAAGTGTCAGGGGACTTCCGAGGCACTCAGTCTTGAAGACTTTGAAAAAAACCCAGATGAAAACAAAAAAACTAAATAAATAAAACAAAAGGTCCTTTGTAGATAGTATCATCAGGACCAGGTTGTAGAAGGGCACTGGCTGTCCCACTAGAAGTACATTTGTAGGTTTAATTTGCCAGGTAAAAGTCTTCAGGAAATGTAGAATATTCCATTGGGAAATGGTGAGAGCTTTGTGGGAAGCTTTTTGAAGGGCACACAAGAAGGAGGGTGTCATCCTGCCATTGACCATTCAAATAAAGACTTTCACAGCTGCTGGGAAGATTAGAACTGTCAGCTGTCATTCAAAGAGAGCAAGATGCATAAACATCTTTAATGTATTTAATCTCAGCCATCAGATTTTAATCTAACTATACAAAATAGAAGAATGTGGTAGCAGAAACTGAGAAGCTTGGCTAATGAAAGCCGAGGAAAAGCAGATTAAAGGGATAGTAGAAGATTTCAAGGCCTGTTTACAGCACATAGAGTTTCTGATATTCCAGCTGGTGGATGGGGTCCGCTGCTTGGGACCCAGAGAGCCACAGCCACCCCAAAAGATGTCTCTCTAGAAACAGCTCCTTGGGGGGTCAGGGCGCTCCTCAGCTGGCAGAGGGGCTTCTCAGCATCAGGCAGAGCAGTGATTTTTCAGCTCAGTGATTTCAGCTTTCAGTGATTTCAGCTCAGTGTTCTCAGCTCATGCCCATGTGAGTTAGCCCCTCTTTTAGCCGGCCGTGGTGAGAGAGAGAGAGGTCTCGTGTGGAATTTCCGCAGGTGGTACTTTATTGAGAGGGTACCAGCGAAAGGGATCCAGGGACGAGAAACCTCTGCCGACCAGAGGAAACCCAGGGATTTTTATGGGACACCAGGGTGGGAGGAAAAGGGTACAGAACCAATCAATTGTAACAGATCTACATAAAATCCCGAGGGGGCTTGTGGGTCTCCGGACAGGTCGCTGTGACTAGGAGGTTTGTCTTTGTCTTAGGGGCTTTGGGTGAAGTTGCGAAATTCTTCCTTGACTCCTCAGC
The DNA here is from genome assembly GCF_009819655.1 of Sylvia atricapilla. NCBI lineage: Eukaryota > Metazoa > Chordata > Aves > Passeriformes > Sylviidae > Sylvia > Sylvia atricapilla. Next base: position 114,613,714 of record NC_089140.1, on the reverse strand, counting down.
TTGGCTCCCTCCAGGGCAGAGCAGCTGGGGCTCCGCCCACCCCCACAGTTTCTAAAACCCTCAATGCAACCAAAACAGGCATTTTGCTTTCTGATTTCTTCTCCTTCCCATAATGAGAAATTTGGTAAGGGCATCTATGAGCAGGTGGGGCCTTCTTCACTTTGGGTAGTTCGTTATGTAATCTGTGAAGACCAAAAAACTTTACTCTTGATTCTCCTTCTGTTGCTGACAGCCATTTGAGACGAAATAAGACAAACAGTAAAGGAGATGTCAATTATGTGGTATTTTGTTATCTAAAACACTTATATTTCCGTACTCTGACTCATCTAAATTTGTCCTGGTATCTTCAGAAGAAAACTTTCTTTTCATGAGTGTCAACATCGTCAAACTAGTGATATTTCCACAAGTAAAAGGCCATGCCACATGTCAGAAAAATAGGTCTTAGTCTACTAGTATTTAAAGAGCAAAGAATAGCTATGCTGTCTGCAATTTCCCAGTGACAACTGCTCCATGATCCAGTCATCATTATATGGCTTACAGATGTTATTTAAGCTGCTACAAGAGAAGCCACTTGATGGACAAAGACGGTCCAGCTCTCATTTCTGAGGATAAAAACATTCTTCTGGCTATGACTGCACACAGGTAGCTTACTAGGGAACTTTTCAAATATTTCTGATTCTGACAGGGAAGATAATGCATTCACCACTTGAACTTGCTTCATTTCCTGAGATCACATCTAAAAATTCATTTTCTCAGCTATGGGTCCATTTTCAGAAGGCAAATTTCCAATTTTAGGTTCCTTCACCGATTTATTCTAGGTTCCCTGATGAAAACTGTTCTGTCTCAATTCACTTATCCTGTAAAATGCATTGAAGTTCACAATTAATCTGACAGATTCATAATTAATATATTCTGTGAATTGACTTACCCTCAAAGACCAACTTCAATGAGTGTAAGAAATTGATGTCATAACAGCAAAATCATGAACAGCAAAATTTCCTAATGATGGGCAGTCACCAGTCTGAGAAAGAAACAAGCCAATTCAGACTTTGGTACTTTTTAATGACTTTTTAATACCTAGAGCATTATGATCTATCCACTGACCAAGGGAATTGTATCTGGAAAGCATTAGATAGGAGGCTTACATAATGTGGTTCATCTAAAATGCTTTCCTAGAACTTCCTGAGTGAATTTTGCACATTGCATTTGAATACAATACAATTTGAATCTGCTCTTCATTTCTTTTTCTTATGTTATTGTCACAAATCCAAAAAATTTGTGAATGTTCGTCACAGACTTTTTTCTTTCTGTGTGTCCTTTTCTAGCCTAAACAGTTTGCAATGACTCCTCTTTGAATTCAGTGCCATATTCAAATGAGAAAATGAAGTTTGAGCATAGATTTATTTTATATTCGTTTTAATTCCCATCCCATGTGCTCTTCACAGCTGCTCATTTTATTGAGTTCCTTTTCCAAATGAAGACTCCAGCTGCTCCGGCCTCACAAACCATATAATACATGTTGTATAAGCCTATTCCAGTAGACTGTTCCAGAGATTCAACAGTTATTGTTTTCCTCATCTTCCACCTCTAGCCAGAAAATCTAGTGCTTAGATTTAAGTTGCAAATCCAGTCTTGGAAAGTCCCAGCAGTTTCTTACTTGTATTTCCTAGAAAATGAAAGAGAATCACAAAATCACAGAATATTCTCAGTAGGAAGGTAGTCACAAGGATCATCAAGCTGAACTCCTGGCCGTGCACAGCCCCATCCCCAAGAGTCACACCATGTAAAGGTGTCTTGAATTCTGTCAGGCTTGGGTTTGTGACCACTTCCCTGGGGAGCCTGTTGCAGTGCCCAACCACCCTCTGAGAGAAGAACTTTTTCTTAATATCCAGCTTAAGCCTTCCCTGACACAACTCCAGGCCATTCACTCTGGTCCTCTCACTGACCACCAGAGAGAAGAGATCAGTGTCTGCCTTTCCTCTCCCTCTAAGAGGAAGTTGTAGACTGTGATGAGGTCTCACTTCAGTCTCCTCATCTCCAGGCTGAACAGACCAAGTGACTTCAGCCACTCCTCACACAGCTTCCCCTCAAGGTCCTTCACCATCTTGCTGGCCTTCCTTTGGACACTCTATAATAGATCTATGCTTATTTTGTGGTGCCCAACACTGCTCACAACACCCGAGGTGAGGCAGCCCCAGTGCAGAGCAGAGGGGCAATCCTCACCCTTTCCCAGCTGGTGATGCTGTTTCTGATGGTGTCCAGGACAGGGTTGGCCCTCCTGGCTGCCAGGGCACTGCTGACTCACATTCAACTTGCCATCGATCAGGACCCCCAGGGCCCTTTCCAGGGCACAGCTTTCCAGCATCTCAAAGGTTGTTTTCTCAGTAATTTCTAGGTTATGGGACAACTTTAAGGAAAATTTGGCATGTTTCTAGCTAAGCCAGTTTCCATATCCCTAATGCAAATAGGTGTTCAGGCTGAGAAGAGAAGCCCTTCAGGCACACACCATTAACTCAACCCCCTTCAGACATCAAAGAATCCATGTTCATGCACAGCCTTGAGACACAGTCCTTTAGGATGAGTTATTGATCCTGATGCCAAAGTACTTTTACATATAAATAGCTCTGTAACTCAATGAATTGCCTGGCTTCTGGCCATTGCCAGCCAATTTGACATGGGCAAATGTGCCTGTGTTTATAGGAAATCTGATGTTTAACATCCCCATGAGGCAGTTCATAATGCAAGAAGCCTCCATTTACCCTAAAGAGTCTCAGCTCCAGAGTTTAGCTACAGTTTTCCCTGGAATAGCTTTGGGACACCAAGAAATCAGTATTTAATAACAACACATGCAGGTCAGGCTCTGAATTATACCAGAAGTAGCAGATTATCTGCATGAAAACTGACTTCCGCTACATTTCTACTTAGTATGCACACTTTTCCTTCTTGGGAAGATCATGGAAGTCAAGTGGGGTTTTTTGTCTGTTGACAACAACATCTCCTGGAATACTGATGGGAAGTCTGTGTGCCTGTCTCACATGCAGTGATCCTGCTCATTGCCATAGACCTTACAAACTGTGTGCCAATACTTTGTTTCTCACTGCTGCACAGGCTTCTCGAGGTACTTGCCAAAGCATGCTGCAAAGTGTGTTTAGCAGTGCCAATTCCTTGAATCCTCTCACACTGTCATGACCCAGGACCATATAGCACAAATAAATCTAGTGACAGCAACTGAATAACATCTTTTGGTACCCATAGGAGAGATTTTGAAACATTCCTGGTATAAAATTCCAGCAATACAGCAGTGAGACTTGCTCTGTGTCACCAGCTTCAAAACAGCACTACTGTTCAGCTATCTGATGGCTGGATGAAAAAAAGAAACTGCAAAAGCAGCTGTTTGAAGTGGTATTATCAAGCAGCCATGCTAATATTCCAAAAAGGATAAATTTCCAAATCTAGTCCTTTAGGGAATAGATCTGCACCTCACTCATGCTAAAAGAAGCGTCTGGATTCATTGCAAAATTTAGTAGTAAGAAGTTTGTTGCAAACTGCAGATGGGTCCCTGGGTTCCTGCTTTCAACACTATTGACTTTGCCTTCTAAAACCTCCAAACTCTAAGAAATAGTTTGCTGTTTAATCCTTAATATCCTGCACTAGTTTTTCAGTGAGTCTGCGTTTTATCACAGCACAAGGAATGGGATGAAGGAAAAGAAAAGCAGCCTCTCTTTTTCCAAAATTTGTAATTTATCTTTGTGAATGCTAAGATGGTAGCTAAGGACACAGAAACCAAGAATTAAACTATGTTGTTCCTCATTCTCTTTTTATTTTTCTTTTAGCTTCTTCTTTTATGTGTAGTTCAACAGATTTCAATTTCAGCTTTCATTTTTTACTAAACAATACCACATACTTCAGATTCAGCTCTTTCTATTTACTCCTACATATAAAGAATGTTGTAGTTTAGAAGCAACGTCCTACTGTGAAATTATTCTTCTGCTAAAGAATAATGTGTTCCATTAAATCAATACTGTAACTGTTATTTTCAAATAATAAAAATTTTAAAAACTAGTTTTCATATGCAAAAACGTTCCTCCATGCTCATTACAAAACACTGATACAATTATTTATCAAATACATTAACAACACAACTGCTGAACACAGAATTAATTTATTAGATTAAGTAAATATTTGAAATTCTTTCCAGTTTTTTTTAACACTGAGAAGGACTGTCTCCAAGGGTTTGCACTTACTTTATTACCACCAGTTCTGTCTCACTGTCTATTCACCATGATTCTCCACAAAAGACCCAGTCCAATAAGGTCTTGGAGCTTTCAAATTCTGATGCTTCAGTAAACATGTGCAATCCTTCAAAGGTGATCAACTCATTCTTGAGACAGAAGTACAGTATAGATATATGAATTATTTAATGAGTTATAATGCAGCAATTTTATTTGAGATGTTCTTCAATTCCCTCCAGGCCACACCATTTCTATTGCAATATGATAACTAATCCTATATTTATTGCTTGTGAGCTCACACAAGTTCAAAGCTAAGAGGCTGGGCAATATCTCATAAGAAAAAAACACAAAGGAAAAAGCAGATGCCTACTAACAGCCACTATCAGAGCTATGAGTCCCAGACACCCCTCATCTTTTTTAACATTTGATAATAAACTCCTTCAACTTGGTTGGGTGTTTATAGTTTTCTATCCATAGTAGATCAATTTTTGCCCTTAGCCTTCAAGGTTCTTGTGCAAACCGTTAATATTTACAATTAAAACTTAAAAGTAATTCTTTCAGAAATGACAGCTCACAGAGAAAATAAATTTGTTTCAAATGTGATTTCAAGAGTCTGTCTACTAAATTGCAAAGCCTAGAAGGTGCTGCTATAATACAGCTCAAACGCCCACCTGCTGAGCAGGGTGAGCATTCTGTTGTGCTCTTTGCTTATGATTTTGTCTATAACCTGTTATCATTGATGTCTTGATGCAACGTTCCAAAGAAAAAGGGAAAAATCATTATGCTATTCATTATGAACAATTACCTGTTTGTAAGAGACATTCATTTGTGACAGTCATAGATTTCTTTCCTGCACATATTCAAACTTCAATACAATTCTGCTTCCCTTCATTGGTCATCTGCATTGCTGTGATAGTGATTAAAAGTGATTATATACTTTATGTGTCTTGCCCCCTAAAGCAACTAAATTTCAAAATGCAGAGCCCAAGTACTTTTACAACAGACTTCTTGTCAATCTATAATACCAACTGTACAGTAAATTAGATAGAGCTCCATATTTCAATATTGTCTCATGTCTGAGACTCAGATGGCATTGATGGGCTGGTTTTGTGCTCATTTGAAATAAGCAGGAACTGAAATATTGAACATTGTACTGTATTATAGATAATAAAACCGATCCGTGCAAATGGCTGAAAATACAAAGGGAAATTTTAGTGGAGAAGGTGAAGAACAATAACATTTTGTCTTCCTGAGGGATAAGACTAGTGATGGATAGATAACAGAAAAAGTTAGAGTTATTAGAACAAACAAAAAAACCCTTTGATTTTTGCTCTTCTCTCTCACAAACCTTGGCTCTCTATTACTAGCCCAGCACTTTCTCAAGGATCATGCTACCGACTACCGACCAAGACCAAAAGTTGAGACATCCCCAGACTACCCTAGGCACATCCAATTTACCCTCTACAAGTACCTTTAGGAAAAACCACAATCCTACAAGATGTAGCCCATTTCAGGACCTGCTTTACTTCCAGTTTCCCTCTGTAAGGTTCATCCAAGTGATCCAGCCCATGCTTCCACCCTGCACCACCTACCAGCTTTCTGCAGCCCACCTTGCACCATCACCCACTGCAGCCTGTGGGTGGCCAGAGGGAAGACCTCCAGAAAATCCTGGCCAGAGCTGGACAAACTCACTGTTCCAGTGCTACCAAGTGACTCCACAATCAAGTACATTTGAGATGCCCATGGAAGGGCTGGGAATTTGGCTGAACTACAGGAAGTGGCCAGTCTATAGAATATAGACTGTTGTCACTTTCCAGAGGACCTGCAGCATTTTCCAAGAGTATTTGGCTTCTCAAAATGCCTGAAATGTGTGACACATGGAAAAACACTTGCCTTGGTCCTGCTGCTCCATCTGACACTCCTGGATGCCTGGTGACTTTTTCTCTGCAAAGCTGAGAGCTGGCCCACATCCAGTTTCTTCTTGAATCCTTCAGAGCTCTCTTGGATTAAATTTATCTATTGACCTCCTTACACCAAGTCTGGGACAGATTTTTATTCAAATAAACACAGGAGAAATAAATGCAGGTTGGTCCTAGAGTGATTCTCAGTCTGAGAAATTAATATGCCAGATGAGACCAGTAAACTAAAAATGACAGCACCAATACTTAGTAGTAATAATAGTCCCACTAATTCAGGGCACAGCTCACACACTCTGCTTAAGTACTTTCTGGAAGTCTCCATCATCACAATCAAAAACTCAAATTCAAAGGCAATGTGAGGAAAAGAAACAGCTCTTGGATCTTGAGAGAAGGTATTGTCACATACAGCTGGCCTTTTTTTCCAGCTAGCTCCTTTGTCTCTTGCTGGTGAATGAACTACCTTGGCAATGACTTTACAGGTTCCCCTGGATCCATCCTTTTCCCTGAATCAGCGCTCCTCCTTCAAAAGCTGCTGCATCTTACAGGTCCTGGAGAGCCAGGGAAGCTGCTTTCTGGTGCTCGTAGACAGCACAGAAGCATCCAGGACAGTAGCAAAGTAATCATGGGGAGGGAAGTAACATCCTGTGGTTTTCTTACCAGATCCTGAGATCACAAATTTTCTGTTATGCTCCTATTGTTGGAAACTTATGATGTTTCTGGTCTGCCCACTTATTCTCTCCGAGATTCTTCAGTATAGGAAATTATATCTCATTTCCTTTCCTAGCCATTGCATTTCATTCTTCCATCCTTTTTTCAGGACTTACCCTTCACTGCCAGCTGAAGTGATTTTGGTCCACCTTGGCATGCAGAGTAGGTGTGCCCTAACCCTTTGATGTATTTGGCAAATGCACAACAGATCCCCAACCTCCATCTCCACAGTTTGCTTGGATAAGCCAGGTGACTAGGCTCCCATTGATCGGAAGGCACGTTCTGCTTAGTGATTGCAAAAATTACCTTCTTTCCACTATGGGCAATAGCATGGGGGCCTCCTTTGAGCTTCAGGCTGTCCCTCAAACAGGATACTGTCACCTTTTCACAAATGAACAGTGAAAATGAACACAAATGAACACCCCCTTAGTGCAAAGGCAGAAACATGTGTAGGAGGAGAGTCCTTTCATGGAGTAAATGAAGCATTGCCTCTAGCACTTCAGTCCTGGAGGCAGAAGAGCTCTGTCAGATGGGCCCTGCAGAGCACAGGCACACTGTGGGCAGAGTCAGTGCTGTCCTGGCTCTTCTAGGATGCCCACAGGGCCATGGGTTGCAAAGGGCACTGTAGCAGTATTGGCACAGCTGTGAAGGTACAGAAAGATTCATGGGTTTGTATGAGTAAAACATGGAGGAAATGTTAAAAAATATCTGTATCCATATATTTGTATTTCATTTATGGTGTTTATCTAGCCCAAACCCATTAAAACATGCAGGATGACAACAAAGTTGTTTTCACATTCAATTCATACCTGAATGAGTCTTCACCAGGTGTAATGATAGTATGTAGCTCCAAGGCGCAGCCAAGGGAACAGCTGGAAAATCTGATGTCTACTGTCCTCCGGAATTCTGCCTCTCCACCCTGGTTAAAAGCCAAAGTGCTGCAAGCATGAAGGTACTTCCTCTGTTTTTTCTTCTGCACCACTCCAAATCAAATACATTTCACTCTGAAAAGGAAACATAACAGACTGGAAAGAAAAATGCTGAAGTCTTCCAGGCCTTTTTGGCACAACTAGGCTTACTAAAAAACGCAGGAGCCTAGGAGTGCTGACTGGAAAGTGGCCAGCTGTTGAATTCTTGTGCTTTTGATATCTGTCAGTGAGTCGGTCATTACGGTTTAAATATACTGACTCTTGAGAAGGGTCTATTCATCCCAACCTCTACTTTTCAGACTTGTCTCTGACATATTAAATGCCTCAAAACCAGATGTCCATACATAAAGTTGGAATTGTGGTTCATATAAGGGAAGCATGGATTCTTCAGCAATTCGTATTTTTTTACTTACTGTGGGTAAGTAAATAAGTACACAACTCTTCATCTCCTTTAAAGTGATGAAAAGCCATTTCAAAACCCATACATGACACCAGGTTCTAATATGAAATTATATCAGGTATGTATCATAAGGCTGCTTTTAACTCAGAATTTCAGATAAAAATTAAAAAAAAAATCTAACAAGTTAAGATGCTTGACATCTCTTGCTTACACTGACTTTTATGTTCTAGAGTAGAACAGGTGGGATTTTCAGATTCCTGCCATCCTGGCCAAAGTGGTAGTTATATATATACTCTGTATATATATTTTAATCCTCAAGTACTGATAGCACAGAATTTCTAGGAGACAAAACAGAGGACATCTGAAGAAAGGCAAACAATGTAACCTTAGGCACAAAGCTTGATGCTTTATTGTGCTTATGCTATGATGTACTTCTCTGCCACAGTTTCACTTTTCGTGGAAGTCTGGAAGAACTCAGTCTTATATGTGCCTACATACAAGAAAAAACACAGTACCACATGGTTTGAAAGATGGGGTTTGTGCAACTTTTATTTTAAGGAGGAAATTCAATGTCATGATAGAGAAAATATCTACAATACTTTTGGAAAAAACAAATTTTCATGTGACTTCTCTTATTTTTTATGTTTACTCTTTAAGACTAGAATGCATGATCCTCACACAATAAAAGTGCATTTTATGATCAAAATTCCCCTATTCTTTTGCAAATAAACAAATATTAATGCTTTGAGAGTACAGTGAGAGCAACAGTGACATGGTAAGAAAAAATAAATGGTTTCTTGGGGAAGGCTGTATATTTAAATTACAAAGTCCTTTCATTCTACGAGGACATCATGTTCTTCTTGGGCTGGTGTGGTGAAAGAGAAAGAAGCAAGAAAATTTCTTCTTATATTTAGTTAGAGGCTAGTTTCTATGGAGACAAGTTTCTCCAGTCATTTTTATTTGCAGGCATTAATAGCATAAACAATACAGAGCAGCAAGGGTTTAACCCTGGATTGAACCCCATATTGAGCACATTCTGTAGGGAGAAAAATGAATGTCTAAATTGGATACAAGAGCCATTATAGAATCTCGTTAACATTCAATCTTGTTAACTGGACTCTGGCAGTACAAAGCAAAAAACCTGATGAGTCACGTATTTTCATACCCTGTATCTTCCTTTCAAACGTGTTTTGTACAGAATCCTGAGAGGGCAGCATCATCTGCCCTCTGGCTGTCCCTGTACAGCTGATGACACACATTGCTGTGCATTAATTACCTACCTCTACTTTCACTGGCACCCACAGAGAGGCTGGTGGTTCCCAAGCCTAAGGCTGTGACTGGCTGTGTCAGGAGGGGTGAAAGCAATGAAATGAGCTACCTTTTTTAGTGCAATTGGGGTAATTTGGCATGAATGCGAAGACCCACATCATTTTGTGAATTTAAGTGATCAAAATGGGAAAAAAAGAGCAGCTACTTTCAAGTATCAGGCAATCCAATTTCTCTGGGAGGTTTTATTTCAGACTTTCCTATCTCCCCTCCCTGCACATACTTTGATTTCCATTATAATATTTCTAACTGAACAAACAATTTACAGCAAGCATTTAGGTATCCACATGTGTCTCTTACATATGCAGATCAGTGTATTCGCTTTCTTGAGTTTTCAGGGATTGGGAGAGAGAAGAGCTGTTACTGTTCAAAAACTAAATTGCTCAGTGGCATTATATAACAATACTTAATACCTGCAACCTCAGTTTCATTATTTATCTGTTTAATTACATGGAGGAATTGACCTTAAAAAGAAGAATCTCCATGAATGCTGGAAGAAGAGATGTTAACTAAATATTTTTAAATTCATTCAGAATATATGAATATTGCCCAATTAATATATAAGATTACTTTATTAAACTACATCTGCCCATTTTAGCTCTGACAGATACTCCAGTTATTAAATAAGCTAGCATGCATCTTTTTTTCCATTTTTCCAACAATACGACACAAACATGGTGGCCTTAATCTGAAGTAGCAAATAGAAGCATTTGATATTCAGATTTAAAAATACTTTGTAAATATCAGCAAAACACATACAAGAGCTCTGCCAAGCACACACACCTTTAAAACATAAGACAAGACACAGCTGATGCTTGCCCAACCACGTTCTTTCAGAAATTTTATACTTAATAACTAGCTGAATCTGTGGAAGATAGGCAAGTGAAATCTGGATTCCTCTTGTCCTCTGGCTGGATTGTCTGGTTCTTGTGCAGCATGAACCTGCATGGATGGAGGTCAGACACCCTCTCATCCATTAGGGAGAGCATTGCCATAAGCACTGCTTTTGCACGGCAGCCTTTTCCTCAGCAGATCCACTAAAAACACCTCTCTGTCTTGCTGTTGAGATCCTTTTTTCTACCCAGCAATCCACTCCAGTAAAAGCTGGAGTAGCTTTATATCCCTGAAACAGCAGCTGCCCTGCAGCATTTGGCTGAAGCTGAGCAGAAGATCCAGGACTGAGGCTGAAGAGCAAACTTGCAGATGAAAAGACATCACATAAACCTCATGTGCTCAAGAAAGTGACTACTAGATAAATTGGAGCAGACTCTTTTCCCTCAAAGTTCACCAGCCTGAAGCCCCTATTTTGTGATACAGGGGTAAAATATATTAGGGAGTTAATTTGTTCTGACCACCACCTGTATAATTTCTGAGCATGTATGTTAGTTATTTCCTTTTCTCCCTTCACACAGAAGCTCTTTGTTCATTGGCATACCCATTTGATCTAACCTACACAGCTGATTTCACTTTATAGCTGAATGCCATCAAATTGATTAAGGTGAAACAAATATCCTAAAGATATTAGGACTTAATCTGAAAGTTAAGGAAAGTGATATCACCAAAATTTCTTAACAGGAATATCATAAATGAGAGGAATTCAAGGAGGAAATGTCCTGTCAGCTTGGAGGAAGAGGATCAGTAAAACAGATGAATACAAAACTCAGTGCAGAAAAGATGGCAGAAACTGCAGGAAGCTTTTGCAAAGGCTGAGGAAAGGAAACTGCCAGATGAAAGGCCGGTAAAGAGGAGGAGAGGGAGGAGGAGGAAGAGAGAGCTGACCTGCATCGAGTGTGTGCAGAAGTTCAGGAAAAGGCCATACAGTGCAAAACTTAAGCCAGGCTGGCTGTTCCCAGGGACAAGTGAGGGTTTTGGGACACTGGGTGCATACAGGAAGGACACCCATCCTGGCCACATGCATCTTGTGACCAAGTCTCAGTGCAGTGGTAGATGCTCTGTGCAGGACTGGACAGAGCCCATGAAGACAAGGAGAAAAGATGGAAAGAACAAAGAGTTGGCAAAATAGCACAGCTGAGCTGATGGTGTATAACTGTGGAGGATTGACAAGACAACTTGAGGCATGAATGACTTTGGAGAGGTGAAAATTCACTGAAAAAGGTGGAAAAGTGGGATGGTAGAAAATAGTGTGTAAAGAGAGTGCAATACATTTGAACTTGTTTGTTATAGCTCAAGGAATTGCTCCATTTTCAAGAAAAAATTTGGCATCTTCATTATGACATACCTCTTTCTGTAGATTTATAAATTCACTTCTCCACTCAGTTAGACTTGCTGTCATATAATTGCAAATCTTTTTAAAATCTACCATAAAATACAGCACAGCATTTATAGGTGATTTAAGAAGTAGCAGTAAGCCTTGTGCACAGGACAAAACTCAGTCACAAAAGGAAGCAGTCATCTTTCTGTTTGGCACAGCCGTACATATCCATGCCCCAAGTTAGCAAACTGTTGATGTGCCTGCAATTCCTCTTTGAAAATAACATATATCAAGCATATTGCAGCTTTCCAAGACCTGTGGCAAAGCAATTAGAAAGAAAATTGCTGGATTATCGATTGCCAACTTAGCACCGTCTTAGGCAGTTACTTACAATGATTATACTGCTCCCTTTCTCTCCACTAATTTTCTGCTCGAGTAATCAAGAAATAAGTTTGGATTAAAGACAGAGTACATTTGACAACTTTGTTACCAAGTTGCTGTGCTCAGGAATTCAAATGTATCTCATATGTCGGGGAAGATGTTTTTCTCACGCTCGGTTTCTAGAAAACTTAGGTGGCTTGCTGTCTGACTGTCTCAGTGGTGGCTCCAAAGAATAAAATCTGGTCAAGCTGATTTTCACTGCAGTAAGATGTCTTTTTCCTTACTTGGCAAAACTCTGTTTCTTCCTACACTGTAAAAACAGCAACATGGATGAAGAGTTTCTGGGCTAATTTCAGCACTGGATGCTGTAAATGAGCATGCAATTTGCAAAGAGTAGAGTAGTTATCACCTTTAACTGAGTTTCCCTATTGCAGCTAACCTACTCTACATAACACGCAAATGCACAAAATTCTACATAAAACAAAAACTGTTATTGTCAAGCAAATGGAAAGATAAGTAGCTTTTCTTCATCTCAATGAGTAGAACAATGCTAAAACTTTAGTGAACCTCTACAAAGCTGATCATCCAGCTAACAGTATGGACATGAGGACTACTGCTACAGTTCCGCTCAACTGACAGTGCTTATGAAGATGGAGATACTTATTTACAAGTCCTCAGCGTTACCTTTCCAGAATTCTTAGTATATTGAGGAAACACTTTACCCACCAACCACTATTGTCTGAAGATTTGACCATATCTGAAATGAAAAGCAAAGCAGAGTTCATGCTGACACTCATTTCACCATTCCAAAGGGCATATCTGGCTCTAACTCAAAGAAACAGAGACATTGACTTCTACCCAAACTGTAAAGAACATCACTAGGTTTTGAGGTAGTCAATGTTTATTTCCAAACTTCATGGGATTCTGAAACATTTGTTTATATAGCCACCAGAAAAAAAAAAAATCCATCTGGGTAATATATTTTGGATATTGAGAGAGAGGAAATATTTCTTCCAGTTGCTGAAGACCTGTAACCAATTACTCCATCTTCCCCAGCAGGAAATTCTTCAGGGGAGGACATTAAATAATATGTGCTTGCACATGTAATGCAACATAAAGGTTTGATATGAATAATCTTTGGTCTGCAGACTTGAGCACCAGCTCTTCAGTTCTTATGGTGGACAGCAATCTACACTGTGAGAGGAGTGGGTTGGCTGGACAGAAAGAGGCAGTCTCCACTAGCACTTTTTCTTCTTAAGAGAAAATCTCTCATTGACCCCCTATGGATGACCCCCAAAGTACCTTGGAGCACATGAAGAAGTTGTTCTCAGATGACTCCAGCCAGAGCAGCAGCCCACCCAACACCACAGCCACTCATGGATGTGGGGACACAGGGGCTGCAGAGCAGCTGACCTGCAGCAAACCTCCCTCCTCTGCTTGATCCAGGTCTCCAGCTGGCAACACCAGCTGCCTCCTGCTGCTCTCTACAAGATAAATGGAGAAAATTGACCTCAATCTTTATAGACATGACAGACATGCTAAGCCAGGGAAGAAGAGGATGGCCACATGGTCCATAGCTCATAACTGTACTGGGCATTAAAAATTGGCACATCAAATGGAAGACCTAGTTTGTTGGGACAGGGATGTGGTCAGTTCACATGGCTGTTTTACCAGTGTTGTTATTTTCCACTTTTGCCCTGGTTTATTTTACTTTTCAGTCAGCAGAAAATACAGAATCTGCCACACCAAGGAAAGCCCCTGCCTGCAGGGTCCCTGCTCTCCCCATAGTGTCAGTGGCAGCAGAATCATTTCCTGGGTCAGGCTATGGAAGTGCTTGGACAGGAGGTAGGGGGAAGTCAATTCCTACAAATGTGCTTCCTGTCTGTCCCACTGCAGAACCTGCCTCAAATTAAACCTTTTTTTCTCTTTCAGTTCTACAAACTGCTGTGACAGCAGAGGGAGGCTTGTAATACGGATGTTTATTCTCTCACAGCAATGTCCACACAGAGTTTGCTTACTCAAGCATTGTACAAGAAGGGTCTAGATCTGCCTGCAGTGCTGCAGCTGTATCAAAAGAAAGGAGATGTGGCTTGCTCACCCTTTGTGTGGGATGGCACAGCAGTGTTTGAAGAGGCCTGTGTTCTCTCTCAAATAATAGCACTGACAGCTTATACAAAGTACTTGATCAACAGAGGGACAGCATCAACAGAGGACGATGCTAGTTCTGAACCTGCTAGTTCTGTGCTGGAACACAGAATTTTGATGTATTTCTTGGATTTTTTTCAGTTTCTTCATGGATGTGGCTCCCCATAAAGTCACTAGGGACATTGTCTGAAGAAAAAAAGAGAAGAACCTTCAAAAGTATCACATGTCCAGCAACAACAACGAAAAAGGCTAACAGCTTCCATGTGACAGGAAAAATGGCTCACTAATGTATTTGGCAAGAAGAAAAGGACTGAAGCAAATAAAACCCATTTCCTCAGAAGTTATTAAACAGAACTGTGCTGCAGGTATAGTTAAGCACAGTTAGGGTTTCAAGCACAGCTGTCAAAGCCTGAACATTGGCTGTTCCCCAGTGTCTCTGTCCTTACCTTTTCCTACAGTACCTGGACATTGCAGGTTCACTTCAAATTAAGCTGTTTCAAAGTAGCCATGCTCCCTGAAATATGAAAGATAATATTTATTGGCTTTTGGTTTTTCTCAGATTGGTTAAACAATGCCATATCCTAAGACGGATTTTATTTTTATTAAATCACTTGGTTTATTGTTGAGAACTCTAAAAGAAAAATGTAGTAAAACAAGAGATCAATTCTGGTCCTGAAATGACCTAGGCATTTAAGTTTTGCACAGTTAATACTTCATAATCCCTTGACTGCTAGTTAATTTAATTTTTGTGCTAGAAAAATAACATGGAAATGAATGATTCATTTTCATGTTGAAGGGATTTTATTTTTTAATATCACTGGTGGAGACAATTACGTGCACTCTTCTCAAATGACAGAAGTATATGATAAGACTTGAGATACTAATGCAAATTAATTCAGTCACAATTGCTTGCATTTACTCCTCTTGTCAACAATATGAGTAAGTAAATAAGCTATTTTCTATAATATTTTCTTTTGAGCAGGGGAACATAATTTTTGAGAATATATTTCTTCAGTCTTCACTGACAAAACAGATATAAAATTTTTGGCAAATCTACCGTTCAACTATGACCCAGACTTGAAAGACTGGATTTACTGAAATATTTAAGTTACTTTAGATTAAAATAGCCACCCCTCTTAGATGGGCAATTTTAAAAATCTATCAGAAATCACAGATAATTTTGTTATTTTTAGTTGTTATCCTTTTTATATCATAATAACTTGATTGCTAGCAGCCGTGTCTCATTTGTCAATTATCATGAACTTCTCTATGGGCATTCTTTTCAAAAATATCAGGTTGATCAGAATAGTGTAATGAAAATTATTTTGAATTGGAGAAAGATAAATGTAACAAATTTTGTGATGGTGTCATGAAAGTGTCATTTTCTTGGAATTTCTGAGAAATTTTTTTATGAGAAAGCTTTTCTTTGCAATGGAGAAAATTCTCTGCAGTATTAATTAAGACTCTTTTCCCCTTCTAAAAAAATCCAGTCAATACGAAGTGTTTTCTCCTTATAAGATCCAAAATGATATTTTATAACTCTTCCATTATATCTCTTACTACCCATAAGCCACAAAGGAAGAAACAAAGACAATTTTTCATACAGTTTTAAGTGAAATGATAATTTCAGAAACATAAGAACTTCACTTAAGTTGAACTTAACATTATCTTGGAAATACAATGCATTTTCTGTGAGTTGATATAAACATGTCTAAACATAGTTGAAGGGAGGAACAGACAAGTGATCTGTTGCATGCACCCCAAAGCCTCAGATGGCATTTGCTATATTTTATGGTTCAGTGTTGCTGTTGGAATCTCAATATGCACGATTGAAAGGGATCAGTTTTCAAAATTTTAGATTTGGGTGTTCAAGAATACTGTAGGAAGCTGCTAAGCAGAACAGCAAATCCAGAGAAGTTAAATGGGCTTTTTACTCCTGAATAGGTTTTATATGGCATTGCAATCTGTTCTGTTAAAAATTAGATCACTTCAGACAAATTAATAACAAGAAGGGGAAGACAGTATTTAGAAAGGAGAAAAGACAAAAGAGGAAAGATACCAGACACAATACAAATCTGAGCTATTTATTTTTTTCCAATAAAATTTTTCAGAAAAATAGTGAAAGATGAAAGATGCTGAAGTTTAAAAATCACACAATAGCAAATGTCTTAAAAAATAAGTTTCACTGCCATTATTGTTACAGTTTCTATACGGATTATACAAACTTTAGAAGTCAAGTAACATGGTTTTGATCTCCCAGAATTACATGCTGAAGTAGGATTGTAGGATTAATCTTCCCTAAATAATTCAAGAATATGCTTTCCCACAGGAAGAACAGCATGCAAAGAAATAGTATCTGTGTTGCAAGCAGTTGTAAAAATCATGGAATATTCAATTCAATGAATTCTTCACTACTGGAATGTGTTGAAGGTGGTAGAGATGAAGATTACACAAAAAACTGAGACTTAGAGCTGTTTAAGACATTCAGAGTCAGGAACACATTAATTTTTAAAGAATATTATTTAAGATAGGTTGACTAGGGCTGGTATTGGTACATCAGGGTTCCCAACTTTCCTTTTCTGGGCTGTTCAATACAGGTAGGTGACTCCCAAACAATCTTCTCATATCTAAATCAACCTTCATTATAAATGGACTTTACCATAAGGCAAGGAAATGTGTATGTGGAAGAAAACAACAGCAGATGTTGAGCAGAACCCACATTATTGTGAGGTCTAATATGAATGGGGCAGTGGACAAGGGTTGCAATAGGAGGGTAAGGCCCTCACATTCCTTGAAAACACCTGCCAGGATCCACAGCAGATCTGATAGGTACTTCCATGCTCTTTTTAATTTGCTTTACACCCAGAGGACTTTCTTTTAAGCTCACAAAAATAATTTGCTGCTTCTAAACAATTCCTTACTTTGAAAAACATATTCACATATCAACCAAGAGATAGTTGTTGTTTTGAGGGCTGCAGGATAAAGGAAAATACAATTAATCCCCTTTGGCTGAAAAAAAGACTTCATACTGTAACTACAAAATAATTTCTGTTGAATAAAAATATTAAACTATATTGAAATGTTAATTGCTAAAAATATTGTAATTTCTACAGTTGGGGACTGAATTCTGGGAGTCTGAACCATAATAATTAAGGTATTCCAACTCTTTGGATCCTTTCAGTATCAGGTAATGAACCACAGCAACAAAAAGTGCCCTAATAGCCCCAGATTTATCTAGGAAGTGATTACACAGCCAGTGTGGAGAGGCTGGTAAATTCAAGGAGAACAAGGGCAAGGTGGTGCATTGCAGGGCTGTGATATGTGTGTTTCCAGGCACCTCAGCAGTCCACAGAAGTGTGAAGACAGGACTGGCTGGGGAGTCCTCATTCTGAGGAAAATCAAAATAAATTTGGAAGACCTCCTTCATCCTCTCATTTGTGTAAGCATAATTTGGCGCTAATAGCCCCACACATTTCAGTGGGAATTGTTTTGCACAATACAAATTTAGCTGAACCTTAACACACGTTTTTCCTATGAATATTTAAATGTACCTGAGATAGGCTGAGATTTGGTTGGGAACAGATAAATTGGTGCTCTCATGTTATCAGCACTTCACATCTAGAGTGAGAGCAGAATGTATGAAATAAATATTATCCAGTGTACATACAGGTTGGTTGCTGGCTAAGATGCATGGGTAATAAAAAAAAATTCAGATTAACCTGAAATATATATTGACCAGCTGGAGCAGTAAGATTTGCAGACAACAGTGTATGTTTTTTCCTTGAGAGAGAAGTTTAAGAGGAATGCAGTCATACAGTCCAGGCCAGTAGATATCCTCACAGGGCACTGCTGAAATAAAAAAGCAGTAAGCCAAGTAAGGGGCAATTTGCTGTGGGACAGGACAAGTTGCAAGTGCTGCAAACGCAATATGGAGATCCAGTTAGGCATCTTTTGTTAAGAGGAAAATATTAATGCTCTGGTTTGAATGTATATGAGTGGTTATGCCCAGAAATCCTGTTCTGAAGAAACAAATTCAGTGCAAAATGTGTAAAGCCTGTGCTACATGTCTAGGTGGCATTGCTGAAAGAGCCAGAGTTACTCCAAAGTTTAAGCCCCACCATTTACATTTCAGACATGGGTTTTGGCCTGCAGGACTTATCCAAAAACCATACAAGTAACTAGAAATCTCCCCAATGATTTAAATGGGTTTGGTTGAAGCCCAAGGTCTCAAACACAGTAAGCCATGTCCAGACTCCAGAGCAAATGTAGGACAAGAAGGCATGTGTGTGTGGGCAGTGGAGAAGCAGCACAAGTACAGATCCTGCTGTGTAATTAACAAAGGAAGCGGCTGGTGAACCAACCCACAGAGCTTTGGACTCTTCAGGGTAATTAATCTTGTATAAAATAAGGAGCTATGAAGAAGGAAAAACTAATATCGCAGTAGAGTTATCAGCATCTGCCACTTGAACCTGACGTAGTAACACCACAGCCCCAATTCTGGGTTTAAGTTATCAAGACATGTCAACAGCAGGCACTGCTCCAGTGAAATGCAAGACAAGAAAAATATACTCCACCTGGAAACAGACTTTAGTCTAATAAAATGTTAGGTAATATACAATAACATCCCTAAACACTAAAATAAAAACTAAATTCAGCCCAAAATTAAACACATAAACTTTATTTTTTCCTTTCTTTCATCATCATTTTTATTTCTATATTGCCCTCTGGTCCAAGTTAATAATATTACTCTAGCCAATATTTTGTTAAAAAAATAATGAATGGGCCAGAAAGAAGTACAAACCTTGTACTTGTTCATAAACTTGATGAAAGTAGAGCATAATAGTCCTTGCCATATCCTAAAAACTTATTCATTGCCATAGTTTCCCTTTAAGTCTGGACTATTGAAAAATTGCACTCCCAGACAAGGTACATAGACCACCTCAGCTATTGTGTTTACTGAATAATTTGGTTTTCTGCACTTTGGTAGAAAAACAGATTAGTCTCATATAGAGAATGGAAGACAGTTACTCTTAAAAAAGAAGTTTTCTTTCTTTTCTTTGCAAAAATAAGAGTAGCAATGCAATGTTAGCCAATCAAGACTCTGTGTTTCTCCTCCCAGATAAACAATTTTGCTTTGTTCATCTTCCTGCAAGCATATTGTGGGTAACTTCCTAATCAAAGGCTCTCTCTTCTCCCCTTAAAATCAGTTTATGAAAATGTCACATTTATACAGGCTCTCCAAATCACGCATGAGAAAGCACCTAACAATGTTTTCTGTTGTAAAAACTCCTGCCTGATCTTAAAAAAAAAAAAAAAAAAAAAAAAAAAACCAAAACACGAACAGCTAAATTTCAAAACAAGAGTTATGATTGAAAAATCCCTTTTCCGTGCTCAACAACACCATCCTCTCCTAATACATCAAAAACCCACTGAGAAGATTGTTCTGAGTATGAGACAACAGGCAGGATCCTGTAAACTATTGTTGTAAACTATTGTTTGAAGAACATGATTATGAATCCCACACAAGAAAACATAAGCTGTGTGGTAAAGAGAGAGGACAGGTTTCACAAAAAATAAAGGCTTATATTGTGCCTTGTTGATTATATCTGATGAATGACAGAAACACCAAAGTTTTAGCTTCATGTAAGGTGAAAAAAAATTATCTCTCTTTACCTATAACAAAATTTTCTCTCAGATCTTTGTTGAAATTCATGTTTTTGAACTAACTCCATAGGGTAAAGGTTCATTTCATGCCAGAAAATATTGAGGAAACTCAATCGATCAGGTATGTCAGGGATGTTTTGGCTCTAGCTTAATTTGCAAGTCCACACCAGGTTTTCCCATGATTTATGGTTTCGTCTCAGTGGGGTATGTAAAGCTGAATTACTGAGCCCAGTTTCAGCCCGAAAGGATGAGAGTACACCACAGCTTGTAGCTACCTTTGCTTCAGAAAGAACAAAGAAGGGGATTGGCAAACTTCCTAGGCCAAGGAATTTCCTTTGTGAAGCCTGGATCATGAGACATAGAGACATGTGCAGATTCCCATTTTGTGCCACCTCTGACACTACAACTTTTACATTCCCCATGCCTGAAATCTGACAACTTTAATGAACAAATTCATAACAAAGAGTAAAATGCTATCGTGTTTGGACATTGAGAAAAAACATTTCCAGAAGGAATTCTGTTCAACAAGACATGAGAAGATTAAATTTTTGTAATCTATTTCCTTCCTACTCTTCTTAGTTAATGCTGCTACCAGGAGATCAAGTTAAAATGTCAATTTCAAGTAATATTTTTCAAATGTCTTTTTTTCTTAGCAACTACTTGCCATGTTGTGTAAGGTTTACTTCAACTATTCCTTTTTCAAGTATCTGCTACGTTCCACACTATTGTTTTTCCTCTCTAAATAGCATAGTTGGAATTTAAAACCAAGGACTGGAGAATAATGACTTTTCATTGAAAATTTTCAAATTAGCAAATTTGAGAACTGCAATCTGTGAAGTTTCAAAATTCACAAAGAGTTTTCTCAATGCAGTGAGATAGATATTAATAGTTCAACTTCTACTTTTTTTGCTGGTTTTCTTCATGAATATCTTCCTGTAGCAGGAAGAATCAGGAAGAACCAGGAATAATCAGAAAGAATAAAAGATAAATATTTGGTCTGGAAATATGTTTGTTAATAAGCCAAAGATGTGAAGTTGTACCACCACTTTGGCAGTCCACAGACAGAGCTCATCTAGAGCATATAAAAGTTGTAATTGGTTTTGAAAAATTGTAGTAGGATGAATCACAAGATTATGTTATTTACCAAGGAACAAAATCCCAGATATAAGAGAATTAGTAGTCAATAATCTAATAGCCTCAAAAAAGGGTTATTGGATGCATACTCGAAGACTAATACATAGTCTTCTTCATCATTTAATAAAGCTTGAATAATGTGGTCTTAGGGAACAATCCTTCTGTAGACAGGAGGATGGACACATGGTAATACACTTTGTAGCAGAACATATAATTTCATTTTTACTGCCTTTCACCTTCCCAAATTCATACATTTTCAGATAGAAAAACAAAAGTTATGACACAATTTCCAAAACCAGATAGCAGACATCTTAGTTGGGAAATACTATATTATTCTCTCACTTGTTAAACACCTCTGTTTATGTACCAATTACAGCAATCGCCATCAAAATTATTAGTGCTTGATTCCACTATATAGAATCTTGAACCCTGTGCTTTTATAGGTCATTTAAGAGCATAACTATACAAAAATGTCCCCTAATTTTCATTGTTTCAGTGGTTCTACTGCCAGTCTAAACAAAGTGCTTGTCAACATGAATAACTAACAAAGCTAAGCTAATGTTAAGCACAAAAATCATACACTGTCCAACATGTACAAAAATTAAAAGCTGTCTTTGCAGACATTTGGATACTAAAACTAAAATATAAACTAGGCTTTTACATTAAAGGTCTCTAATGATAATCTTTGCACTTAGTTCAGATGTTTTGAAAAAAAAAAATAAACACACCATGATACTTCTGTTCTTAACAAGGTATAACACTTTGCTATCACTTGTTTGCTGCTTATTTTGCACGAGGAATTGCAGATGTCTGTCCAGCCCCATGATTGTTCATACAATCAAACAAGGAAGGAAACTTGACCCTGAAATTTTCTGTCTATGAGAAGGGGGTTAAAAAATTTACCAGCTGTGTCATATGAATACTTTAATGTTAGATTCTGTTGAGGGCTCAAAAGCAATTTTCCTCTTTTTAGTTTGAAAACAGGGAATTTACTGTGGTAGTAATAATTGCCTTAGGAGATACACAAGTTGATCTACAGAATTTTACAGAAATTTTACTAGAGTTTTATACAGAAATTAAAAAAAAAATCCAATACATTCTTGTCAGCAGGTAAGCCTGTCTCTTCACAATGAGCACAGTGAGCACAGGCTGGATGGTGCCTGACAGCTGCATGAGGTGCCTGAGAGCTAATGAGATGCACAAGGACCTGCTTTCCAGAACTTCCAAAACTGGAAAGCAAATTTAGTAATTCCAGTTTTGCTAGTGCTGAGTCAGCTTTTTCCAAAAACATGAGCAAAAGACTGTGCTGGCTTTGGCTGGGATAGAGTTTTCTTCCCACTGGCTGGTATGGGGCCGTGTTTTGGATTTGTGCTGAACACAGGGCTGATATTACAGAGATGGTTTTGTTATTGCTCAGCTGGGCTCACACAGAGCCAAGGCCTTCTCTGCTGTTTGTGCTGCCACGTTGGTGAGGAGGCTGGGGGTGAATGGGAGGGTGGGAGGAGACACAGCCAGGACAGGTGACCCCAACTGACCAGAGGGATATTCCAGACCTTATTGCATCAGGTTCACTATAGAAGATGGACGGAAAGAGGAGGAAGGCAGGGACATTTGGAGTGATGGTGTTTGTTTTCCCAAGCCACTGCTACGTGATGGGGCCCTGTTTCCCTAGGAATGGCAGAATACCTGCCTGCCCATGGGAAGACTGAATTAATTCCTTGTTTTGCTTTGTTTGTGTGTGTGGCTTTGGCTTTCCCTATTATGCTGCCCTTATCTCAACCCATGAGATTTCCAGTTTTCACCTTTCCAACACTCTCCCCAGTCTTTCTGGTGAGAGAGTGAGTGAGCGGCTGGGGGGCTTGGTTAATGGCTGGGTTAATGGTTAATGGTTAATCCACTACAAAGACACATTTTTATATCAGCCATTAGAATGTTGAGAAATTGTTGAGATGAATAAGCATATTCATTTAAAAAAATCCACCTCATTATTTTAGGAGGAACACCAGGCACTAATGTTCTGCAGGTGACAGTTAATGTCTACAAGAATAAAAGAGAAACTCTACCAGAGAGAGGAGCAGGGGCTGACCTCCCTTCCCCAGAGGCTGCCCAGTTAAAGCCCATTCACTGACAGGAAAACAGAAGTAAGGGATTAAGACAGACTTCAGTGGAATTTCATACCCTTCCCATAAAATGTTTTTTGCCTTCCTGACTCCATGGAAACATAATAGTCAGTAATACCGAAGAGGAAAAGAATCGTAGTCAAAAAGAGCAGAGCTGTGGAGGAATCAGGCCTGTGTTATCAGACAGAAAGGTAATCAAGTGGGGGTTGTTGAGGTGAAAAAGTAGATGTCACCTTGGCAACCTGAGATAAACTCATGAAAATTGTGATGAGTTCCCTGTGAGGAGCAAAATTACAATCAGATTAATATTGAATCAAGATGCTTTTATTCAGTGCAGGTAAACAATTCTCCAAGTGATGTGAATGCATAAAATATTTCTTTATTCTCTTTCTAGAGGGGCCTACACATTCTAGTTATCACTGATATATCAATGTGTTAAACAGGTCAGAGAAGTAGGCATAGAAATTGATGTTGATTAAATTTTATTCTGATTTCGGGAAAGCAGTACTACAGTAGGGTTGTTGCTTATTTTATTACTTTTTAATTTGGTTTCCTAATCTGATTTTTACCTGATAGAAGAGGGATGAAAACAAAAGGTTTGTGATTAATATTTGATGGAAACGTTAGGAAGTGTTTTTCTAGTTCAAGATTTGAATTTTCTCTTATTCTTTTAAGTTCTGGCTGGAGGTTCTTTCTTGACTTTTAATTTGCCTCACAAACATTTGGGAGATTGATGAGAAATTCTCTTTTCCCTTTTGTACACTCAGTGTGAGACACACACAACATGGGTTTTTTTCAGTCTGAAAAACTGCCCAGAATAAAATATAGTTTTAGTGCCTGAATAATTGAGGCTGAGGCAAAATTTCTTATGCTGTTGAGATGTGGAGCACCAGACTCCTGACAAAGGCTAGTTTCACTCAATATCCTGGTGATAACCAGGAAAGAAATTCACTTGTGTGAAAAACCACACACAAGTTGTCATATATAAATTCACAATAAAGTTTTTTCATCAGCATGGGAGACATTCAAATGTATATTACATCAAATTCTTTAAGTTTAGGCATAGGTTTTTCTTTGTTTATATTTTTTTCTGACCTTTGCCTGTGTTTTAGCATCACCCTCTAGCAATCACTATGAATGCAAATCTGGACACCTTGTGCGTGCGCTGCTTTTTTTTAATGCATTTTTGAGTTAGCATTTTATTATTTGAAATTCTTAACAATGTTGAATCCCGGCATTCCACTATAACTATTTCTCTGCTACTTTTATAAACAGTTTCCTCCTTAGCTTATCTGCAGTAGGTTTTCCTTTAAGACGAACAAGAAAAATACTGATAGAATAAAAATAACTGGCTAAACAAGATACTGGCCTGCAGAAAAATAAAACTAATAATTAATATGTATTAAGGTGAACTTCAAGTATTTACATAGTCAGACTTTAGACCCACCAAAAATCAGTTTTGACTGTTTATTTTGATTCCCTGAGACAGGTCAGTATGTTTGCCTATCAGTTTCCAAATCAATCCCAAGGACAGAATCAAGCCAGGCTGTTAGTGAGCAATCAACCATAGATTTTCAACTAAAGCTGGAAACTATGAAGACTGCAGCACAAGGCCTTAGGTTAAAAAACCCCTCACATCTACCATTTTTCACTGAAAGATGTATTTGAAGTTAAAACTTACTTTGTAGACTCCAGTTCAGGAAAGTATCTCCATTCAGAATAGCATTTGACTCTCCGTAAAAAACTCATACAATGATGATTTAACACTTAATCCTTGTGTTAAAAGTGCCTAATTCATCTTGCTTATCAGATTTGACAAACTATAAATTTTTAATTCACTGGTAGAACTGTACACGCAAAGGAAAGCAGCTGCATGTGTCTTTCCTTGGGAATAATATTTGAAGTTGGGATGTATAATTTAATCTAGGCAATAGCTTCCTCTTAGACACAAATTTATTGTCTCTGGCAGGAAAAAGCCACACTTCAAATGAGTAAAGATATAATAAAAGCAGTTGATTGAAATACTGATGAATTTTCTGTAACATCTATTTTACAGTCTTCTAAAAAGACCACATAGTTTTGAGGTTTTTTTTCTTAAACTGAGACAGCCCTGGGACAAAAGACTGCAGCTGTGCACACCAGCTCTTGCACCAACTCCAACCAGACACGTACCTCCAGTTTCCCTATTTATAGCTAAACCTGCAGTTGGGGTTGCTTTCAGACACCAAATCACATCCCTGCTCTCCAGACACATTTTTTTTTCCCAAAACACACCAGAGAATATTTTATTGCTCACCTCCCCACCTCTGTGTTCGGTCCATGACAGGCTCCAGGACCATGGCTGTGTTCAGTGCCAGCTACATGACCTGAGAAAGCAATATAATTTTCCACATCTCCATGCAAGATTGGGGCAGAATCTCTTCTCATTGTACATCTTGTCTGAGGACCAATGAGCAAAACTGGAGAGACAAAAACACTGTCTTGGCCTCAGAGGAGGATTTTATTTCTTTTGCGTTGCACAAGCTAAATTCAGCAAGGAAGATATGTCAACACTGGAATAAAGAGGTGCCAGGAATGGTATAGTAGGATGTTGAGAATTAGAAAAGTGGCAGCTTTTGCAGCATCTGACAGACCAACTTTCTAAACACGCAGTCAGATTGTTTGAAGTTAGTAACTACAGTTGTAGCAGCAGCAGGAGGGCAAACATACCTCCTTGGTTCTTCATAAATCTGCCCAGCTACTTCACTTTCTTGTTTGAAAGCAAATACTGAAGCTCAGACTTAGTATGAGTACACACTAATGTAGATTTTTTCATTATTTTACATACTAATGGCAAGAATCTCACCCAGACAACAAATTAACAAAGAATTTAACCTGGAGAAGACGGAGAAAAGTACATCATGTCTACTTAAAATTTTATTCAATTTTTCATCTTTTCATGTCATCAGAACAAACCAGTTGGTAAAATATTTTCATGGGGTTTTTTTATATGCCTAGCAAGCAGTACTATTCTAAAGAAAAAAGTGTATACCAGTATCTTAAAAGCTGCTATGTTGGCATGCATTCCTGGAAATATTTTTTTCCCTTGTTAATGTTAGCTCTTACAAATGTTGATTTAAAATATCTGCAAGCCTAATCTTAATAACAGGAAAGATTCAATTCTTCTCATAAGGAATTTCAAATAATCCTAGGGCCAGAAATTGTGTTAAAAAATACCACACACACACACAAATTAAAGAAAACAAAAGTGGTATTTACAATCTCCTCTACAGTTTGCAAAAAGATTTTTGGTACATCGGAGGCTTGTAATCCAAACTTGCTTCCAGAAGTCATTACAAACAATGTATAGAGCCTTCCAATAGAATTTTCCCTTTACCCAGGCAGGTCAGGATGGCTGAGCAGCCTAAGGCACTGCGTTCAGGTTGCAGTCTCCCCTGCAGGTGTGGCTTCAAATCCCACTTCTGACAGCTTCTCTATGACACCCAGCTGAGTGGTGCAGTTGACACACCTGAAGGGCAGGGTGGCATCCAGAGGGACCTGGACAAGCTAGAGAAGTGGGGCCATGGGAATCTCATGAGATTTAACAAGAGCAGCTGTTGGTGCTATACCTGGGTCTGGGAAACCCCCGGCATCAACACAGGCTGGGAGATAAACAGATCCAGAGCAGCCCTGCAAGAAAGACTTGGGGGTCTTGATGGATGAGACACTGGATATGACCCAGCAATATGCACTCAGCCCAGAAAGCCAAACATTTCCTGGGCTGCATCCAAAGCAGCTTGGCTGGCAGGGTGAGGGAGGAGATTCTGCTCCTCTGCTTCATTCTGGTGAGCCCCACCTGGAGCATCCAACTCTGGAGTCCTCCTTAAGGGAGGACATGGACCTGCTGGAGCTAGTCCAGAGCAGGGCCACCAAGTTCAACAGAGGAATAGAGCACCTCTCCAAGGATAAAATACTGAGAATTGAGGTTATTCAGCCTGGGTAAGAGAAGGCTTTGGAGTGACAGAATTGTATCCTTCCAGTACTTGAAGGGGCATTACAGGAAAGATAGAGCAAGATTGTTGCAAGGTCATGTAGTGACAGGAGAAGGGGGAATGGCTCAAACCGAAAGAGAGTAGGTTTAAGTTAGATATAAGATTTTTTTTTTTTCCCACTGTGAGTGTGGTGAAGCAGTGTTGAACAGGGTTGAACAGGGAAGTTGGGGATGCCTTATTCCTTGAGGTGTTAAAGGCCAGGCTGGATGGACTCTGTGCAACCTGGTTTGTTGAAGGTGTCCCTGCCCAAGGCAGAGGAGTTGGAACAAGATGATTTTAAGAGTTCTCTTCCAACCCTCTCATGGACACAGGCATCCTGCATGATGCATAACTTATTTAGAAGTATCTATAAAGGTTTTAAACCTGTTTAAATGGCATCAATAAAAATTCAGGGCTACTTTTCTTCTTTATATTTTCATGCATTCCCTCATGGAAATAAGGTGTTCAAGAAAAGTGATTACTTCACATTTAATTTGACAATTTTTATGAATCAAAATGAGCTTACTCCAAGTAGTTTGGCTGTAGCTGACGGATGCTCACCTATTGTCTCTGCTGATCCTAGAGATGTTAATGTAACTCACAGTTAAGATGCAATAGAAATGCAGACTCTGTAAAAATCTTCATAGAGAAAAGTTTTTTCTAAATTTTGGGGATTTCTCTCAGTTTGGTTTTTTCTGTTGTTGTTTTGGAAGGGGGTTTTGGTTTGGTGGTTTTTAAGTAAAATTTCATAGATCAAAAATTCAAAAAGCCTGGCATATGCTGTAATCTGGACTTCAAAGTTTCACTACGTTAGGGAGATTTGAAGTCAGGAAGTAGAAAGCCAAGTTTAATCATATGTTCTTTGGTACTTTCAATTGACCTGTGATGTGTCTTGGCATACATAACATTGATCACCCTCGAAGTCGTGTTTGCTTGAGCAGCCCCATATGAAATTCAAAATAATTGCGGTTCATAATAAATTATTTCAGCAGAAATAATTCAGCAGGAAATTGTTTTATGAAGTACCAGGTTTTCTTCTTTTTGTCGTCACCTGTTACATCTTTAAGCGTAATTTTTCTGCATTGTTATTTCTCTTACTGCAGGGAAACCTGCTCTCCTGTGACTTCTCAAAGAGGAATCGTGCAGTTTGCCTGGCTCTTCCCTCCAGCTACTCCCTGAAGTATTCATATTTTTCCTTGTGTACACGTTCATTCTTCTATTTTGCCACATGCTTTTCTATAGCTGTATGACCTTCAGCCCAGGCTTTCAACAGGTCTGTCTTGCTCTAGCTGAAATATCTGTCAAGGATTAATGTGGAGGTAGAGACCTAAATGAGACTGAGGGGGTTCAAAAACAGTTACTTCAGATGAGATCAGTGGCAGTAACTAATTTCTACTTCGTTTAAAAAGTGATCAAAGAAGGATTAGGCTACACCATACCTCAGTGATTCTCTGGGTGTGAGAAGCGTAGGCAAGCATGCCTTCTGCAGCCTGATTGCAAAATAAAAGCATTATGGGCTGCTACACTGCGATTGTGTGCTCAAACTTTTAAATAGCTCCCTCATTTACCTTGAAACTCTTGAGTAATGGCTTAATTACAGAAAAACCTGAAGAGAAACATGATAACAGGGATTTCTATTATCTAATAGAACACAAACCAATGGAGGGAAGGTCTATTCTATGCTTTTATCCTGTTATTGGGAATATCAGTAGTAATCCAGATTAAGCAGAAGTATTTGCTTAACATTTCTACTTGTTGTTTGATGCAATATAGACAGTTAATTCCTCACCTCTAATGATAACAATACTGTTATTATTATAATAAGCTGAAACAGGAAATGCTAGAAAATTTTAAATAGTATACAAAAAGAAGTGCATTTGGGTGCTTAAAAAATGCTTAAGTACTATCTAAGCAATTTATGCTGACTTCAAATGTTCTTTAGAAATCTGTAAGAATACCTTGTTTTGAAATTTAAAACAAGTAAACTGAATAACAGTCTGTTCCAGACTTGTCAATCTGACACTGATCTACATCACATAAAGAGCATGTTAGTCTGATAATAAAAAACTGAAAGAGTAGAACAAATAACAAAAACGTCCAGAAAATAGGTGTTTGGTAAGTTCGGTATAGACAAATAAAACTGATGGAATATGACTTCGACTTAGGCATTTTAATAGGTGCAAAATGATGTCTTGATAAGTAGAACAAGATTGGAGCATAAATTCTGGACAACATAACATAACCGTACTTGCACAACAGAGAACATGAGCTGCAGATGTGTCCCAAAATGAGCCTAGAGGTGATGACTGATACCCAGCTGGAAAAAAATAATTACTGCAGCCTTCCAGTGTTTAAACAACAAAGTACGTTGTTGGAGTTTCTGTACTTGTCACTGTGGTAACTTGCTACTGAAACACCACCAGCTCAAGAAAGATGTCGACAACATAGGAAAGCACTGGAGGAGAACACAAGAATAAATAAGGATAGAGAATGAATGTTTTAGGGAAGTGTGTAAGTCTTTGATTCAGTTGACAAGTATGTCTTCAACTTTGTTTGCATACCAAAACCTGATGCCTCATACATTTCACCTTAAGAGAAAAGACAATAATGATAATAAGGGTGAGCAAGTTGGAAGTTTTGGTGAATTTTCTATCACCAGAGTATTGGTTTTTCAAGGCTGGAAGTTCTCAGCAATATTGTACTGTTTGATGGCTTGCTGCCTATAAAAGTTGCAGTCCCCAGCCATATTAAGCTTAGGAGAACAAGTACTTTGGGTGACTTCTGAGTGATAGGAACGCTCCTTTTCTTACAACAAATATAGCCACCACACCTCCTATGTCTCTATTTCTTTCACATAGGTTCTATTTTAAAAGAATTAGGCCACGAGGAGCCATGCTGGCAGAGATACCTCCTAGTACTCTATACACATCCCTGGATTTCCCTAGATAATCATTAATCCAAATCTGCATGGAATTGCTTAGTCTAAAACATAGTCGAGGCAATGAATGAGTTAATTTCAAGCCTCTGTGAAATAATGGCCATAATCACAGTAAAAATTCATAAAAGTGTACTGATGGTATAAATTGCAAGGCCTTTTTTCACTTCTAGCATGTTTAAACTGATACTTTTCAAGGGTACTGAAGGGATGGGTTTATTTAGAAAAATCAGATTAAGGTGCTTAGCATTTTCAGTTTCCTTTGCGAGCCTTAAATATATTGTTCTTGATGCAGATAAGTGAAACAAGTAGATGTAAATTTCTACATGCATGCTACCAAACCACATTTGAAATTATGACCTCAAATCTCTTGGTAAGATAGAAAAGCACCACAATTTATTAACAGGAGCATACACACCATGTTATGTGAGAAATTTAAAGAGAAAGGAAGGATAAAAGCTCATTTTTTTCTAACCTAAACTCTTCCTCTGTTTTGGAGAAGTTGAAGGAAACTTCATCTTCATAAAAGATAAGCAGTGATGTTACTTTGAGTGCTTTGTCTTTAGTCCTGTTTACAACCTAACCATGCCTTTGAATTAATTTGTAGCATTTTCTTATTAGTCTCATCTCCTTTCAAAGGCATAATGGTCACACCAGCTTTTAGATTCAAAGTGCCAATATACTGAAGGGTTACAGTCAGATCTTAACTGATAGTACTAAGAGGATATATATGTGAGTATGTCAAATATGGCCCATGCTTGGACTCGTCACATGAATATTGCAGGCACACATTATTCTGCTCAGGGAAACAGAAAATTTAATTGCTAATTGTTCATAAAAGGTTATTTAACTGGAATTTACATTTCTTTAAGTGACATTCCCAGACAGAGAATGTCTAAACTCTCATTAAAGCACATTTTATTAACAATTAGTTAGTCCGTATTAATTAATTTGTCAAAGACAATTTCTTTCCCTTCATTCTGTCCTTTCTGTATAATAGCTTGTCTACATAAACTTGATTTTTGTCTACTGTACTGAAAAGTGGCTCTTTGGAGACAGGCAAAGAATAAATTTTCTAGAAATCCAGAGGATATTGATTAATGCCAAGCCAGCCTTGTTAATACCAGACTGAATGGAGAAAATCTAGTATGAGGAAATCGATTACCCTGATTTTAGACTCTGTGTGCCCTCCAATTAAAGTGCCTGAAACAGGGCCATACTTCTCACTATGCACACACTGCTGCCGCAGTAAGCACTTCTGAAGCAAACATAATTCACAGAAAATGAGATCCCATACTGAGACATTTTACATCACAACATAACATGCAATGCCAGGAAGAGGCAAAGAGAATTATTCCAGTAAGAAATACGGCAAATAATTTTCACAGCAGAGTCCAAGCTTCCCTGACCACAAGATAACTTCATGTTCTTAACTCATTCCTGTGAATCAACATCTTTTCTTTTCACGATGGCAAAGAGCCATGCAGGATTCTTAATATCCATTTTGAATAAACTGTTTTTCAACTAGAGACAGATGAGTTATTAACCCAAGTATATTGTTTTTATAACTAAAAAGAAGTCAAGTAGAATAGACAATCTAGAAACACTGAACACTGAAGGCCTGAGCCTTTCTAGCTCTACCAGAAACTCAGGAAGATGTCTATATTATTGAGAATATACAGGATTATAAGCATACTCCCTTTTTGCCTGTATTTGCCAGGCAAAACTTCACAATGCTGACAGACAAGAGTTGAAGCCTTTGGCATGTGGGAACAAAAGCACCGTTGGCCCTGCCCTGGTTGCCCCTCCTGCACCATGTGCTACATCAGCACAAGTGGGCACTGGAAACATACAGGTGGTTGTCTTGGGTTCAATGCAAGATGCATTTTATTTCTATCTGTTGAAACTGGCTGGGAGGTAGTTTTGTTTTGGTTTTTTTTATTTCTTCTATGATTCATTCCTCATGGCTCCTGGAAGGAGGGGTGGGCTGTCTTCTTCTAATGGTCCAGCTGTTAAAACCTGGTGGGGCAGTGTTCCTTATCTCTTTCAGGACCCATCCTCCCCCCAGGGGATATCTTCTGTTAATGGACCATTAAGGCTCACCACATGACTGATAACATTACATCATTCCATTGTGAGGTGCTCCACCCAGTGGGAGGAGCCAAGCATTCTTACCTGGATAAAACCTAAGATTCAGAACACCAGGACAGCCTGTTTTCCACAGGATGCTCAGAGGAAGACTGGACCTATCTTTCCAGCACTGCACCCGTCTACAGGTTCATCTCTACTCCAACAGAACCACATCTGTCACTCCAGGAGGACTTAATTGGACTACTACCAACACCCTGACCAACAGGGTGTCAGGTAATGTCCTGACTCTGTCAATGTTTTTTTTCTTTTTTGTTCATTTACTGGTTTTGTACTACTACATTTTAAATATTCCTAGTAAAGAAGTGTTATTCCTACTCCTACATCTTTACTTGAAAGCCTCTTAATTTTAAAACTATATTAATTTAGAAGGAGGGAGTTAATGTTCTCCATTCCAAGAGAAGCTCTGGCTTTTCCATAGCAGACACCTGTTTTTCCAAACTAAGACAGTGGTCTTCTGCTCTCTTTCCTGCTCATTCCCATCAGCTGCACAGGTAGCAAGTCCTTCTGGAAGAGCAGAGAAGTTTGCTGGCATGGCAGTGATATAGCTGCTCTTCACTTCTGAATGACATCATCTATAGGGGAACACAGTATTCTGTAGTTCTCTCAACTTTTTATTTCCCATATCTTTCCAGTGGAATCCTGAGAGGAACAATTCATAGTTTTTTAATGGACAAAGTTGGGCTGAGAACTGAGGGATTTGGTTATGATAACTGGGAATGAGACAAGCTCTGTGGAAACTGCCTTTTAACTACCATTTAGTGTGATGCATGATGGGCTTTTCCTCCTCCTTTCTCTTTTCCCACTTATTTTTTTGACACTTGATAATTACTTAAGTGAGGGCATATAAAATACCAGTTTGGGCATACAAAATACCAGTTTATGGTTTTCAGTCTGCCAACATAATAAATGTTCACAGTTTTATTTTTAATCTTTAACAATAGAAAAACAGATGGTGTGAGTAATTCTGTACTATCCTGTGCACTATCAGTATTCTCAAAATGCTATGGACACTTATGATATTAACACAATCTCACAGCAAGGGGAAGGGGAATATCATGGAAGCTGAGCTGACTGTATCACTCTCCCTCTGTGCTTGGCCACCTTTTTAGAGAAAAGATTTATTGCTGATTGATGAGAAATTTTTGCTAATACAGGACCCACATGTCCTTCTCAGTATTGACTCACAGATATTTTGGGGAGCCTGTGACACCTAGAAACCTGATACTTCATCTAGTCCAGACAGAAAATGTGAGAGACATAGCATAGCTAGGAAAATAAATGCTTGATTCAAGTCTATTCTCCTTCCTAGGAAGTGCTGAGCCAGTCTTCTGTAACTCACTTCTCCTAGTTTAAGTGTTTTGTTGTGGGGGGGTTTTGTTGAGATTTTTTTTCTGATTTCCAACTCCTCATACTTTCTAGACCTCATTATTCCCACTGCTTATCAATGGGTTGGTTTGAAGCTGAAAACTACTCAAAAACCTGCAGTAGTTTGCTCCTTTTGGACACAAGTAAAACAGGGCAAATTCTTGACTCCATCTGCATGGCAGTGCAGATTCTGAGCTTAGATATATCTCCTTATTTCATGGAACATTGTGCTTTGTGCAGAAGACAACATTAATTCAATCAAATGGAAGTACACCTAACAAGCTGAAAGATGTTTGCTGTCTTCCTTAGTGCACCTTGAATGCAAAGGCCTGTGGCCTTGAGAGGAAATAATGATGAGGAATTATTGTAATAGCCTCCGTGAACTGGAATTACAGCCTGACCAAGGGATTTCTTTTTTTCTAGACACAATTCATTTCATAATTGTTTTCCATACAAATGTGATGTGAACTTGGCCTTTATCAACCACACGCTGCATTTCTTTCTCCTTCTCTTGGAAAGTGAGGACATGTTGTTCCGAGTTTGCAAATTTAAGTATGAATTTATTTTGAGAGGCAATAGGTCTTTTGCTTTGGGTCTTGGTTTCATTTTCTTGCCTGTAACTGAACAACTTTCTTTTGCTTTTGTTATAAGTGCTGTCTTATGTATCAGCAATCTTAAATGATCAGGCTTTCTGAGGTTTTGTCCAAATCACTTAAAGATAGAAGTAGATATGCAGCATATTTCCTACTCTAGTGATTTCCATTTAAAAAGACACATTACCTGTAAAGCCACATAAATTTTCATTCAAAATCCACTTTGGTAAAGGTATATGCTTTGAATTCTTTTAACTCACGAGTATAAACAATTCATCCTTGTACTCTTACACATCATTTCTGCCACTCGTTTCCTGTGGTTTTTATTCCATAATAGCTTTTGTTTTCTCTGTTGCTTCCCCCTAGCAATTTATTTTGTTTATCCTTAAGTGCATCCAAGTATCTGATCACAAAACTCAAATAGCAGCTCTGCCAAATAGAGGGAAGCCACTTTGATGTGCCTGATCACAGATGAAACAAAAACAAATGTGGGTACTCACAAGAAAGGGTATTAAGCAGAAAGTCAAACAGCCAAGAAAAAAAATCTTTTGGTCATGAAATGACAAATTTAGAGGCATGAAGAAATCACATCCTATGAAGACAGCATAGAATAAAATAAACAAATATAATGAAATGGAGCAAGATTTATGGGCAAAAGAAAGTAATTGGATTTTAATTCAGGAAAGTTCTTCCTAAAGGATGTCTACATAGGGAGCTGATGTATAATACTAAATAGTAAAATTGTCAGTTGCAATGAGCATCTGGCAATCTATGCTCAGTATATGTCAAAATAAATTAGTTGAAAAGTATGATTTGGAAAGAAAAAATTAGATTGTTAACAAAATTAAGTAACAAATCAATGAATAATGATAAAAATATTTAATTTTTTTCCTCATCTATGTAGTCCTTTGATAATGTTTCAAAATAAGTAAATTTAAAATACATTTATTGAATATTCTATAAAAGTAAGATAGTCTCACAGTAATTTCTTATTGCCAATGTGCTATAGGTAGGGCTTCATCCCTAAACCATTTTAGACTATGTCTCTATGGTGTCTCTATGGATTTTAATGGTGTCAGAATCCCTAAATTCCTTTGATTACACATTCCCTGTTTGGGCCACGTGTCACCAGTAGGAAGCTTGTTCAATTTCCTAATCCTAATCCTCCTACCTGACACAGGTAGTATAACAGCAATAAAGCACAATTGCTGTCCAAGGTCCTTGTTGAGTCTTTGTTCCATTTTCACCAAAATTAATATATGGTAATTTCAGGAATCAACCAAAATTAAAAATTAGGACGTGAAATAATATATAAATGGATAGGAAAACCGGGCACCATTTAATTCAGAGTAGGAAGGAGAAGAGAGCCAAAAAGATCCTCCAGAGGATCTTTTCTTTCCATGTTAAGGCAAGAAGGATGACCAAAAATTTTTCACATATTCCTAGCACAACACATCAAAACTTACTGGAAAAGCTCATTCTATTTAGTGCATTGACACATCTTGACGGGAGTCAGAAATATTAATCCTTCTTCATTTGCAACAGTAAATAAATTGTCCACATGTTCATTTAACTCTACATGAAATTCATCTCACCTTGGAAACTGCACAGTTCTGGATGCAGTTTTTGGATGAGACTTCCCAGATGCCATAAGCAGAGGCCATGAATTGTGTCTGAATGCTTGGCAAATGCCAGGACATAAGAATCAAACAGGTGGAAATGCTTGTTTTGGCCCAGTCACAGCTGCTAATTTGACAGATGGAAATATTTTGTTTTGAGAGGGGCCTTGTGACATATTCCGTTTTGACAACTGCCAGAGGCAGAACTGAGTGATCTGACCCAGGCTGTCAGCTTCCAGCTTTTTATTGACACCATTGGATTAAAAATGGGACATGTAAGCAAAGTACAGACATACTGGGAGATTCAAGGTAGACCAATTAGTGATATTATCTGAATTTCTGACTTTTCATATGAAATTAACTATTTCAAAATCATAAGTTTTATAGAATGCTTAAATTTATTTTTTTTCTCATTAGACACCTCAAATCTTCACTACCCAAGCTGTCAATTTGTCATGTACTGTGTGATCACAGTCTTCTGTCTGCAGTGACTCGGTGACTTGGTGATGGCAACCAAATACAACATACTCAGATTCCCAAAAGTATTGTTATGAAGAACTGTCAAATTAGTGAAAAGCAGATTCTAGAAGCCGAGATTAATGAATTGCCTCCAACTATGTTTTATTGCATAGGGGATAAATATTTAAATGAAAAAAAATCTTTTAAATGTGAATCTTTTTCTGCAGTTAAAGAAAATTCACATTACCTATCATAATGGAGAACATTAAAAAATCAAATCACTTGAGGTTTATGTCCTCTTTTTTTTGTGATTTTTATGTTATTTCTTGCACATGTTTCATATACAATAATTGCTTTGCAGAGACAAATTGTAGACAAATGCTGCAGAAGTGTCTGTGACTCTCTCATCTCTCTCCTCCCCCATCCCTGCTCACTGCCCTGCTGGCTCCTGATCCCTCAGTTCACCCAGATTAACTAACTTCCTGATACTGCTCAAGGGATTTGCTTAAGGCTGCAAGAGCTTCTTGGAAGAGCACCCAGGGCTTC
This sequence comes from Sylvia atricapilla, assembly GCF_009819655.1. NCBI lineage: Eukaryota > Metazoa > Chordata > Aves > Passeriformes > Sylviidae > Sylvia > Sylvia atricapilla. Next base: position 114,576,866 of record NC_089140.1, on the reverse strand, counting down.
TTGGAAAGCAGCTGACTTCACTCTGAAGCTGAAAAGAAGTGATTACCTAGCTTCTCATGCTGGCTGAGATGAGGGTGGAAATTTTTGTCTATAATGGGAAGATGGATAATCCTATATTTCATGTACAATTTTCATCTCAGTGATTTGTGAAAAAGCCTTATTCCATCCAGACAGAAAAAATTGAAATGAAGATACTTTGTCCAAGTTACCCACACAAATGTTAGAAATGCAGCTATCTGTATTATTTGTCCTGTTTCCTATTTGCCAGACTGCACCGTTTCATGTCTGTCAGGAAATTTAACAGAACTAAACTAAGAGTGAACCCTTCATGCACTGCTAAAAGTCTCCGGAATGCGTGAAAAGAGCAAATGGTAGCAAGAGGTCACCTCATCTCCAGGCAGGGGGTTTGGAGATCTGTATCTTCATACTAGTGTGTTAGGAACACATTCACAAGCATTAGGAACAGTCCACAAAAAATTATGCCTTTGTTTTTCAGGCTGCTATTAAACTTCCAAACAACTGGGAGGGAGCAGGAGTAACTAAGGGATGTGGAGCTGGTCTGAGAAGATGGAAATCCAGCAGATAGTGCAGAACTCTCAGAGAAGAAATACAGGCAACTGCGCTTGAGGCTCTTCTTGGATTTATATGGGCACATTATACTAATGTAGTTATAATGACCTGAGAATAAGAAGCTGCATCACATTTTTGCAAGGTAGTAAAGAGAAGGCATCCATTCTAATATTTAAAGCTCTTATTAATTATTGCTGATCACTTTTGGTGCTAAATAGGTATAACTTCTACTGCTGTCCTTGCTCTAGGCTTCATGTTTGTGTGTATAGGATAGACTACAGATGGGGAGGGTGGAAAACAGTATCATTCTGAAAGCCATGCTTTTCTGAGAATGTGCATGGTGAAACACAACAGTAAGTAACATGCTGAGAATCAAGGTGTCACCATAAATCAGATCTCCAAGTATGCCCCATAATCAGTCAAGTCAAAGGAAGAGGGATCAAAAAACCAGGAAATCTAGTTCAGGAGTTTTAATCTAGGTTGAGAATTTGGTCAGAACCGTATGAAACTGACATCAAGAGCTTATCCTAGAGCAGAAGGCAGCCCAATCCAATACTGTAAGGCTGCCAGCACTGTTCTAGGATGGATCCATGTCCTGCTCACTTTCTACCATTGTATTCCATGAGGATTTAATTCGTCATAAATTTCCACTAAAACCAGCCATCAAAGCTTGGTCTCCACCCTTAACCAAACCTCTTGCACAATCCTAGGATTGTGCATCAGTCCATCAATTCCCAGAAGCTCCAGATTCCCTGCAAGCATGCCATGGATCTAGTCCAGGGAAGCATCACTGACCATCACTTGTGTGGAAGAGCTAGGCAGTACATTCCCAGGAAATGGGACCCCACAGTACCTGTGCAAAGGAAATTCACAGTTTCTCCTCTGAGGCAGAGGTGAGCATGCCTGAGATTCTGTATTTCAATGAAACCTAACTTACAGAAAACACTCATTATAAATTAGCCATGTTAATGTTGATGCCATGAAATGGAACACATGTAAAGTATGCAAAAGACACACACAAAAAAAAACCTTCCAGCAAAAAAATCTCACTAAAACGACTCAGATTCCTTATATGAGGTCTTCACAACTCTCACACAAACAGCAGCTTCTTTGTTCCCCTTTGTTTTACTGACTTATTGCCGGAAGGTACCAGAGTGTTTTAAAATAATTTTCTTGTCAATACGTCATAATGTCACACCATCAAGCATAGCTACCTTTCACTATTTACCAGTGGTGGTGAATTTAACATGTTGACCTTCAGAGGAAAAACCATTTAGAGTTTAAGGTCAGTGATGAAATTGACAGTAATCAATATAAGATTTAAAAGCAAATTAATTGGAGAAATAGGTATAGTTACTGACAAATGCATAGATCACTTGAATTGCTTCAGTCAGTCATTTTATTGGTTTTAAAAGACAGAGGAGAAGAAGTCGAAGGCAAAATGAGGTTGCAGCATTAATAGCAAGCCAAATGCAGCTGGACTTATAAACAAAGCTGCCAAAAGCACTGGAGGCCCCTGGTTTAATTGCATGAATATCCAAACAGTCATTTTTGGCATAAAGCATTCAAGGAGTAGCCTCAAAAGTCCACTTTTAGAGAACAGGCAGAAATTATAAGCCTGGGCTTTATTCACAACAGATTAGTCACACGGGTGTTGCATAATTTTTCTTCAGACAAAGACTGAGCAAGTGGGGAGAGAAGCTCATGTGTTGGCTTTTGGATGAAGTTTGAATGCATGAAGGGGTAATTTGCAAAGTTATAGAGGAGTCAAGAATGCAAAACTCCAACTAACGGGATTGGAATAGTTACAGCAATTGCCTTTTCTGATCTGAGAAGTTACTGAGCCACATTTGACATGTAAGCACCTTTGACAGGGTCAAGCAAATTTCGCCCACACACACTCAAGGTAGAATGAGAAAAGGTACCTGCTGAAAATCATAGGATATTGGTCAGCTTGTCCCCATTATGGACACAAAAATTAAGGAAAGCTTCAATTTGGAGAATATAAGGATGCAGCAATTTTAAAAAGTATTCAGCACTAACTGTCTACATCTTGAATTTACACAACAAATATACTAAACAAATTCTGTTTTGTGAAACTGACTTTTTGACAAAAAATTGAAAGTGGCTTCTTTTGCTGGAAGGTGCACGTGAAAAACTGGGGAAAAGACACAGCATGGAGTAAAGGGGGAAATGGAAAGGGAAGGATGAGGGCTGTTACTTTTGTGAAGTCCTGGAAGAAAACTGGAAAAGAACATCCTGAGGAGTTGGTCAGACCAAATTTCTCATGTCTGTATACATGAAGTGTCATGGAATGGCTTGGGTTGGAAAGAATCCTAAAGATGATCGAGCTCCAACCCCCACACCATGGGCAGGGACACCTTCCACTGGACCAGGTGGCTCAAAGCCCCATCCACACTTGCCTTTACCATTTCCAGGGATGGGACATCCACAGCTTCTCTGGGCAACCTGTTCCCATGCCTCACCACCCTCACAGTAAAGAATTTCTTCCTAACATCCAATCTAAACCTACTGTCTTGTCAGTTTAACTCCTTGACCTAGCCCTGCATGCCCTTGTGAAAAATCCCTCTCCAGCTCTCTTGCAGACACCCCCCTAGGTACAGAAAGTCTATTCCAAACCTGTCTTAGAGCCTTCCCCTCACCTTTCTCAGCCTGTCTTCATAGGAGAGCAGAGAAAAGGATAGTGGGAATTATAAAATCAAAGCAGTTGGAAAGATATGACAGGTGGTAAAACCCACTTAGTACAGGCCAAGTATTCTAACAGTAGCCAGAATAGCAGATATTGTTTATTTGTAATAGAACATCATATTTCCACCTGCTCTATGTTTCAGAGCTCTCAAGATGTATTGGGATCTATAACATTGCTGTAATACTTTCAGGCATCCCCTTCTCCATTTTACTGAATTCACTAGATTTAAGCTCTGGGCTTGAAACTCTTCAGGCCAGGGACAACATTTTCCGATAAACTTAGCAAAATACAATCCAGACATCCAGACTGTGGCTTTTGGAGGACTGCTCATACTGAAGTTGTCATGCAAGTAGAGTAAACAAATATATTGTCAGTCCTGTCTTTCTTCTACAGGTTTTTAAAAATCCATCTCTTCTTCTTGAGCAATGTTGACAAAAATTCCTAATGAAATGGTAAGCTGTGGAAAATTGAATTATGCCTTCTTGCTTCATGCAAACTTTGGCCATTTTTCTCTTACCAATTCAAATTTGTTTCATTACTACATTCATCTGAGGCTCCAGAAGAAAATTCAGGCTGGGTAATTTTGACCCTAATTATCATAGATTGTTAATATTTAGAAACAAAATTACAAAAGTAGTTGTCAAGTTCTAGATTCCTGGAAATTACTTTCCTTCACTCTCAAATACACTACTCCTCTCTTCAGCGTGTTAATAGCATTTAGTTTTGGTTGGCTTGTTGAGATCTGATGTAATCATAACAACACTTTCTGATGTCTTATTTAGTGAGTTCTTATGTTAGATGCAACCTTTCTCTGATACAAGATGTACCAGCAAAATGTTGTGCAATCCTAAAGGCTTATGAATGCAGAATTCAGTACATGTTCTTCAGTGGGGTGGAAAGGAGAGGAAAGAGTTCATTTTTGATAAAGACTAAACTTACTGGGTTTTTTTGAAAATTCTATTTCATTTTCTGTAGTGCAGCAATGCACTGAATAAAAGGTGAACCCCCCTTTGTTGTACCAACAAAACACCAGCTAACTTTTATGGTAGCTATTGTTGACCAAAGGTATTAGAGTATTCAGAAGCTCATGAAGTGGAGAAGTTTAGTGAAAAATGTCAGAGATTTCTTCTAAAGTTAATTAGCATTTCCTTATCACATTCATATATATAATATTCCAGAGATATTATTAACAGCAGCTGTGAGGAAAGAAGATGCTAGACGTAGTGCAGTATTTAGGACTTTTTATCACTGCACATCTAACTAATAGCTCATTCTCTATCTGTGCAATTCTGAATAGTAATGTAATTCTGAATAGGAGAAGAACCTGCTCTGCCTCTTCTGGGTGGATGAAGAAAGTTGTCATATTAGTTGTAGAGATACAACACTCATGTTACAGACAAGCCCTCAAGGTAAACTAATTCTCCTTAGCTCACATTTAGTGATGATCAATAGCCTCTCATTTTACACTTCAAATGCTAGAATACTTGAACCATCCCTTTTGGGATCTCTAATAACAAGCCAGGGAAATGACTGTATTTCAAACATACTTTAACTGGGTTTTAAAGCACCAACACTTAAATAAGCACTGCTGTCAAGACTTACCTTCTGTTCATAATTCATGCTAAAGTCCTGGTCTCAGCTGTGCAACTGAGCAATTTTATCATGTGGGCAAATAGATTGGGTTTTTTTTAAGAATTCTTTTAAGACACATAAAATTGGAACTGAACGGAGAGTTTGCAGAAGTGAAAATCATTTTTATTTTTCATTAGATCCATGTTGTAAATCTTTGGAGACTTTCTGCTTGTGCAGGAGTTAGTATTTCTATGTCAGAAGCAATGCATTTAGAAAGACATCAAACTTAACCCAGGCTGGTGCTAATCAGAATTGTATAAAAAGGTTGTATGACTCTCTCAGATCGAAATATGAGGTGAATTGCCTTCTGTTTCTATTCCTGTAAATTTTGTCTATAAAATATCTTCCCATATGAGATGAAAATTTCTAGAGGTAGTGAAATGAAAACAAGGAGGTTCTATGCTATGAAATAGATTTCTGTGGCAGAGAAAAAGTGCTACTAAAATCATCTACTCTACTTTGATCTCACATTTCCTCCCACAAATTAAAAATTATTTTGAAATAGGTTATGGCTGTGTATTAAACAATGAGTATACTTATGGTATTAAATAACTTATCCCCATGAAAAATTTTAGGATCCTACTCCCTAATTATCTACACCTCATGAAGTTTTAGCATCCTTTGAGACAATTTATCCCAAGAGTGTTCCACATTGACTGTTGTGCTCTGGGAGGGGTGGATTAAGAGAGAGTGCAAGACTCTTCCTTTATCTCTGTAAGGCGTAACAACCAACAGCTTAACAAGATAACTGCTTCAATGAGAGAGGATGAGAAAAGGCATATGGACAACAAGTAAATTTTACATGACCTCAACCATAGGGCTTCGGCAATTCATAGCCTGGAAGGGTGGATTTTCTCACAGCTCACTGCCCAGAGCAAGCCCTGTCCATGGATCTGTTAATGAGTTCTTTTGCTCATTCCAGCTGATGAGCACAGATAGATTTCAGGCTGCATTTATAGCATATGGGCTTCTCAAGCCCTAGGTATGAGGCCCAGTGGAACAGGTGTTGTCTGCTCAGGATTCCGATAATTCCTTGAAGTCAATGTTCCCAATACACAAGTCCAGTCCAGGCTGAGTTCCCTCAAGCCCTCAGAGTCCTCCAAGACCCTTGCAGCAGCCATTATTTTGTATGTTCTGCCCACACCCTGAAACACTGCCTTGACATAATGCTGTGAAAGCACCCTCTACTCCATTCAGCTGGCACACCCTGTGCCTGAGCATTCTCCAAACTTTTCTTGAACTCTGTCAGGCTTGGTGCAGTAACTGCTTCCCTGGGGATCCTGTGTTCTGCAGCATAGCATGCTCAAATTAATCATGGAAGACATGATTAAATTCTTTATGGTTTATATTGCATAAACTATTAACAATTACAAAATTAGCAGTTAACAATGCCAAAACCAGCCAGAGAGACCCTGGGTCTCTGGATAGCTAAGACAGATCATTAAATTTAGAAAGAAGTGGGTTTTCAGACACATTCCAATTTTCAGTGTCCTTTCCTTGATTGTTTTCTAATACTTCTAAAACCATTTTCCTCAGACACCCAATTCTTCTTATTTAGCAAATAGACTGCCAAACTGGGCTTTAAATTCAGCGTCAGTAGTCATAAACACAATTCACCACACATAAGCTGTAGACCCAAATGTCTTCTGCTGGAACTAGTTTGAAAACGTCCCAAAGTCACTTACATCTGAATTGTCTCTCCTTCTTCTCCAAACTGCATTGTGGATACCTGTATGACATTTTATTTTCCAGTCATCCTGCAAATTAGCAAAGGATTGTCAGTATTTTTCAAAGCAGCAAGTTGACACAAGTTCTTTCCTGACCCAACAAGCAATGTGCTTAACTTCAACCCTAGATGATGTCTGGCTTTGGTTAGAAAGGTCTCCTAAAAGTTAATACATTTATCATGTTTTTCTTTCTTGATATTATCCTTCAAGAGATATGAGTGTTGGAGCTCTATTTGCATGGTAAACACTAAATGATAGAAGGTCTGGTTCTTTTCTTCAAAATACCTTTCATATACATGCCTATCAAGCCTAGTAAAACCTCTGACTCACATATGCTTTTCTATGGCAGAGATATCTATTAGTTAGATAAAATATATCGAAGAGTTCTTCCTTGTTTAAAGACCTCAGATCAAGTCAAGAATATGTTGGAGCAATTAAAATGACACCAACTTGTGAGAAGAGCATTTAAAGCTGAAAAGCCTTAAAAATGTACAAAATGGAAACCATTTATTAAAGTATCTTTCATAAGAAGAAAAAAGTAGTTCACTGCCCTCAATTAGACCAGCCAAAAGGCTGAAGGGAAAAGAGAAATATCTTTCCAACTTGCTGTGGATGCAGAAAGGGCCAGCTAAATTAGCAGACATGCTCATTTGGTGAGGGGCCGGAAGGCACCACAGCACTTCAAGAGCTCTTTGTTCAAATTCCACTTCAAATTAGAAAAGAGATAATTTCCCTGCTAAATTGTCCTTGCCAGACATTGCTTCCTTTTTTCTAAACTGCATTTTTTTTTTAATTTTTTTTTCTTCAAAGTGATTGTGATTGCACCAAATGGCAAGTATTTTCAAAGGTACTGGGAAGAAAATCTTAGTAGAGGTTTTTCACCCTTCAGCCTCTCTCAAGCCATATGTTGACAGTATTGTCACACACCTTATTTTAAAGAAAAAGAACAAAACATAAACCAAAACAACTGTGCGGTTCTTTCATCTTTGATTACAGCTGAAGGGAAGATATTTTTATTCAAACAGTCCATTTTCACAATCTTTCTGTCTTCATCTCCAGCCACCTACTGTTACCTGTAGTTCAAAAAGTTTTTGTGGCAGATCCTTGTTAAAGATCTGACAGCACATTATTGAAACACCACAATGCAATGGAAAGAATGGTGGAAAATTCCACAATATATTATTGCATCCAGCCATCCCAACAGCTAAGTTAGAATAGAATAGAATCTTAAGGAATTCAAAAGCATTGCAAACAGGCTTGATAAGTCATGTACTCTAACATAAAGTAAGACTCCCTGCTGTGTTTTAACATTAGGTATAGTGATTTACCCCTTAGAGATATCTATTATTTTTCAACCCATTTGTGCAAAATTGAATTATTTGTATATCACCCAAAACATTCCAACTTCTCTTACATTGTCCTGTACGTGATGAGTTCTAAGAAACCATTTTTTCCCTGCCAGATGTTTCCAGAATTCTCTGAGCTTAATGGCTCTTTTTCTGCAACAGCCATCAGAGACCTTTCAGAAACCTTCTCTTATCTCCCTGGCCACAGGCAGCCTTTTCTCTGAGGGTATTTTTCCTTCCTATCCTGTCACTTACTTTTCTTTTTTTACTCTCCTCTTTCATACATTTGTCTTTCCATATGCTTGTCTTGTAATTTAAAGAAGCTTAATCTAATTAATGGTTACGCATTCTCATAGGCTATGACTGGATTTCAGTATCAACATCTATTAAGACAATTGTAACATGAGTTTATATGTATCACAGTGATATTCTTTCCAAAGCTATGTTGAGTAAACAGCTTTACATAACAGGTCTTCCATCTATTCAGCTAATGTCACTAAAACAAAGCAATCAACCGAGCAGTAAAAATAACTACTAAGTACGATTACATCTCCTGTGTCTTGCATCCCCTAACCAAAGGTAATAAGACACTTCAAGTACATACCTGTGGAAAACAGCAAAACATCACAAATTGAAGGAGGAGCAGAAAGGAGAGAAAGTAATTCCTGAAATCATTGTTGGAAACTCAAATATTATATAAACAGCCATATATATTCTGAAATTCTATGTTTATATCTTGATTCTGAAGCTGATGGCTGTTCAGTCATTATATTAAACAGTATATAATGAGATTTTTAAAAAAAAAAAGTGTTTTGAAATATTTTACCAGGTTTTGCTACCCTTCAACTCCCTACCAGCTGTCAAGGTTGCCGTGTCACTGCAGGACTGTTGGTTCCTCTGTATTTCAGAAGAGCCAAGAGCAAGGGCAGGTCAAGGATAATTTTCCTCAGGGAGGAAAAACTGCCCTAGAACTAACACATAATTCAAGTTTAGTGACCAGAGCTTACCAAAGAATCCATGCCAGTGATGAGCTTCCTGATATTGATCACCATAATGAACTGGGTTTACTAAATTACATTCACTAAATCAGAGTTATATACTACTTACTGAACAGCTAATTCTGCTGAGGAGTAAATAATGCAATATTTTCCACTCAATGTCTTTAAGACTCTCAACTGAAAAAAATAATCCAAACAATTGTCAAAAACCCTGAATCTTACATGTGACATACTTCATTCTGAGACAAGGTTTTTTAAAAGCTCTTTTGCATATTTATCTGAATATTTCAATGACATCTTTGTGTTGCAATTCAAAATAGAAATTCTTCCTGTGAAAATTAGAAAAAAAAAAAAAAAAGGAGAAGAAGAAGAAAGATAATTGATATTTGAACACACAGGTATTTCTATGACAAATACTTGAAACAAATTGATCTCAGCTCAGTTTTTAGCATTAATAAGTAGAATTTGAAATTTTAATAAATAAGCTATTTAGATAATAAGTAGGATCCCTTTTTCCTTTCAGAAATTTGTGAGATTGTGAATCCATTCCAGTCCTCCTCAAACATTTTTTTAGATACGAGGGAGTTTATGGAACTGGAAGTCTTCACTCAGCTTAAGATTAAGCTGTCACAATATATATTTATACTTAGCCCTTCACTGGTTTAAAACCTGATTTTAAAAATTGATAATGTAAACTGTTCAGTTACCATAAGAAAAACTCCATAACACTCACCACAACACAAGGTCTCTACCAAAGACTTTATGCTTATACCATCACTGTGTCAAATACAACATAAAGAGTGACTTTTCGGTCTTTTAAAATGTCAGTATATGGCTCAGTAAAGCAAAGCCCTGTGATAGTGACTGCTCAAAAATTCATCCATCCATTCTCTTATTAGTCATGCTCTGCTAATGTACTTTGAATAGCAAAGCACAATTTTATTATTACATTATTAAAGTAGCAAATATCCAAAATTTATTTCAGTTGCTGAGTCACGGCATTTGTGGTATTTTCAAATCATGAGCTAAAACTAGTTCTCAAGTCACTTAATTTCAAAACACAGTATTCTGCATTCTGACCATTTGTTTGGACGCTATGAGGTTCCATTTCAGGAAATCCCTAATGACCTACATCCAGGTGGAAGCTAATGTTTAAATCCAGGGCATCTCTGAATCAGAGCTGCAGTAATTAGTGAAAACATTTCTGAAGTGAGAAGAGGCCACAGAAATAGCTTCAGCCATCAGATTCTCAGAATATGTTAGGGACACTCCAGTTACACCACAAGAACACCCAGCCAGCGAGGAGGCTGCCAAAATGTGCACCAAGTCCATGGACAGATAAATGGAGAATTAAATGTATAATTTATTTAATGGATAAATGGAGAATTCCATTGTGATGGAAGCACAACCATTGTAACAGAGAAGCAGAAATGTGGCAAGAAAAGAGTCCTGCACTAAGAGCTCCAGAATACGGTTTTCTTTTCTGTGGTTGATTCCATCACATATGCATTGAACATACTCCCACAGCTAAGCCTTTCAAAAAGATGGACAATTAATGTAAGTGGTGACGACTGCTTAAGCCAGTGGAATTGGAGCACACAAGCAAAAATAAATGTAATACATTTAATAAACATAAAGAAATAAAAGGATGGAATTTTGATTTTTAAAACTTGCATTTTCTAGTATCATTCTCAAATAGCGGGGATCTTTAGAAAAAAAGACAGCCTTCTTATACTGCTAACTACAGGGACATCTTTATCACCCTCTTTTCTAGTTATTACCTCTCTGTTCTCTCATCCATTTAATGGCATATACATGAGCTCGTAAGGTCTGTCTGTCTGTCACATACACATTAGTATGCATAGGCATACTAATACTAAGAAATTCAAATACTAAGAAAAGGATTCTTTGTTTCTGTGGGCTTCACTCTGTATTTGAAAACATTTCCCTTTACACGATGTACTAAGTGTTTAAATTTGGCATGGCTGAGCCTTTAGAATGTGTTCATCCCAAATTAAAAAAAAAATAAATAAAAATCAAGAACCACCACTACTCAGATATTTTCCTGATTTGAGGTAAAACAATTTTAATTGTCTAAGGAATTTAACACCATGTTCTGCCAAACTGGCATCTGGGGTGAGGACTGAGGGGCTGATCTTACTTTGCCAAGAGAAATATTAACAAGGATCTGGGCAATGGAAAAAATCCCCAGGCAGCTACAAGAGCTGAGTGATCATTTCCTCTTGAACTTACTCACAGTGACAATTTAAGCAGCTGAGTCTCACTGACTCCAAAGTTAATGAAAGTCTTCTGCAACTACTCTCATGCAAAATTCAGTTTTGGTGATATTTGTGGCTGCCAGGGTTGTTAGTCACAGCAGAAAAAGTACTAAGGAATATGTGTAAAAGAGCACAGCTAGTCAATGCTAAATCTTATAATTTGTATTATTCTGATCACCTTTCTATCTCTTTGCATCTTTTCCCATCCTTCTGTTTATTTTTATAGCTTCTGAGGCTTAGTTCTATCATAAATGCATGTTCATACTGCCCTTGGTATCAGGGGAATAACTCTTTTTTTCATGTGATCATTCTGCTGGTAGTGCAAATTGGTCTAAAATATAAAGAGTCAGCCTATGTAGAAAAGCTTGATATCAAGTATTTGTACAGAACGAAAGCTTCTTTAATTCAGTATATGGGGAGAGGGAGAATATGCAAGCAAATTACTGACTCACCATGAGTATAACTCATGTACAGAGAATGGAAAAATAGGTTTAATTGACTAATTATATTTTTCCTTAAACTATTGATTAAGGTCTAACAGAACTCTCTTTAGGTTTGTGTATGCTCCTGTTTCAAAAGCACTGTGATTTCCCTTTTCCCATTGAACCCACTTCATCAAATAATAAGAGCTCCAACAGAGTAAAAGAGCTAGAGATGTGTTCTTTAAGCAAAAGCTGATATAGAATATGCTAAACAATATTCAGATCAAGCTAAATTTGCATGCTATCCATTTACAAACAAGGCATATATATTCCCATTTCACTCAGATCTGGTGCACAGTGAGGTGTGGAAGTAAACACACGAATATAGTACTCTGGAAGTCCCACATTAATATAGAAATGGTAAAAGTAGGGGTTGAAATGGCCATTTCTCTTCTTCTGATTATTCTTTTTTTTAGTCAGTCCTTCCTTTTCCTGACAATAGTTACTGACCTTTTCCCTCCTTTTCTCCTTATCATCAATTTCTCCTGCAAAATTATTTGCAGACATTTGCAAACCAAATTATTTGCAAACCAAATTTCAGACATTCTTTCAAGCTACTCTCTCTCTCCATTGTCTTCTGCTCTAAGCAGTCTTGACAAGGTTGCTTCTGTATGAACCAGGAGTTCCGATTCTTTACAGTGGCAGCACAAAACATTCTATGCAGAAGCAGCAAAGGAAAATCCAGTGCTGTAAATTTAGCTATGACTTTCAAATATTCCAAACCCTTTCTAAGCCATGTTTTCCTTAGCCTTCACTCCTTATTTACTTTGTACCCACCAAGCTTTTCCCATCAGCTGACCCTTGGCAGAGGTGTTTCAAGTTGTTAATGCCACTGATATACAGTTACCACTACTAAAGCAAGGAAGGATGAATAGCAGGGAAAACAGACTCGTCATGAAGGTTGGTTATTAATGTACAGAAAGGAAAACATTGAAATAATCTGCAACAACCACCTCCTTTCTTCAGGAAAGAAAGTTAGTGTAGGAGAATTTGTATGTAAAAGTTGTCTTTGAGAATTAAGCTTGTGTGTAAAATCATAAAATTTTACATAATACATTTATACAATCCATCCGTTGCAAATACTCCTCTGGATATTTCAAAAGGGCCTTAATTTTTTAGTCATTAGAACACTTGGGATTTTTCATAGCTGTTAAAATGATCTTCCATATGGTATTTCACAATAAATTTAGCTACATAATATGATTCATTAAGACATTTCTGTGCATAGAACTATTAAAATGTGCAGTCAACTTTTTTTACAGTGACTTGTTTAACCCATTTATGTAAAGTGTCTCAGCATTATTATCCTACTGATCTTAAAAGAACTACTTTAGCCTGAAAATACTTCTGACTTCTTTTCTTCAGAATTAACAAACTGTGCACATTTGGGTTAGTGCTTGGGGCTTAATTACATGAAAATACACAGGGAAGGTATTATACAGTCATTAAACTGCGTTAAATCCCTCTAGGAATATTCTTATTTTGCATTTAGGTTGCTTTTTTCCAGCTAACTTATCTCATTTCCAGAATAAACTGAAATAAGAGAAATTAAGACAACTGAAATTAATACAAAATTGAGGCCACTTTACTGCTGTAAGCACAGAGAGATGTGCAACTACATGATTCAGATTACTGACAGAAATGTTAATTTCAATGCATTTCTTTCAGTGTCCTCCTGAAGACAAGCCCAGAGAGGTACCCAGGCTATTTGCTCGTTGTTGTACTAATCAGAATTTATATTAATTATTTAATCAATTTAATAAGTATTAGTTCATTAATTAACTTTGACAAAAGATTTGCTTTTCTGAGGAGCTCCTCTATGAGTAAACCAGGAAAAGAACCATCAGGAATATATTTTTACTACATGCCTCACAAGCAAAGCCTGCTCCTGGACCTCTGCAAATACCTATTTAGTTAGGATAGACTGTGAGAAGCAACAATTCACAGGCATTTTAGATAAACTGGGTGTATTCGGATCAACGGGGTTGCATAGAATTTTACTACAGGGCTGAAAAAAAAATAACCACTGTAATTAAAGTGCTGCTATTTGTAATTTTATTCCTTTAAGTGACAGATAGGTCAATGAGAGCTGGCAGAAGGCCAACCAAACATGCAGCTTTGAAAAACATGGAAAAAGAACCTGGGGAACTTTTGGCTGCTCAGCCTCCCCTCTGTCATGAGGAAGACAGTGGTGCACAACCTATTCAATCAATTTCTGAGTCAACAAAGGACAAAAAGGCAATTTCAAACAGTGAGCAAAACGCCCTTTTCCAAGGGCACTTTGCGCTGACCAAGGTGACTGAAGAGCCACAGAACAGCAAGGACTGGAGGGTACCTCTGAAGCACTTCTATGAAGCAAGTTGCCTGGGACCACGTGCAGACAGGTTTACCGGTTCTCCATGGATGGTCACAGCCTCTCTGACAACCTCTTCCAGGGCTTGATCATCCTTAAAGTAAAAACCTTTACTCATATTTATGTGGAATTATCCATATTTCAAATGGTGCCCTTTGCCTCTTGTCCTGTTGCTGAATAGCACAAAGAGCTTTTGGTTCTTTTCTCCCCGCAATCAGTAACAACACGATCATATTAAAAAAAATAAAAATAAATACATGAGGGTTGGAAAGTGATTAATAATCTTGTTTACTATTTACAAATATTATAATAGTAATTTAAACATAATGATTCATTGCAGAGGATCACTTAGATCATATAAAACAGATTCTGCAATTTTTGCTAGAAGGAAAGATTTAGATTTTGGTGTAAACTTAGTAAAAATCCTAATTGAAATTATAAAAACAGAAAAGAAAAAAATATATTTTTATTAAAACCAAAATTTTTATTTTTATTTTTATTTAGTTTTAATTTTAATATTTAATATATTTCATGTGCAACCATTAGAAATCTCAACGTTTCCAACTTGTTTCAAGGTGTTAATATTTACCTGACCTTTTTTCTAGAAAAGTTTAGGAAATTTGAAGGCATCAAGTGTACTCAAAAATAAAAACTCAAATTTCTTCCCATCTCCCATAGAGGATGGAGAATTTTTACAAGGCTCTTTAGAGTAGATAAGAAAAGCAAGTTTAAACTACAGTCTCACTATCCCTGTGGATAGAACTAAAATGGATCCTGGGACTGCCCATTAATAATTAACTGGGTTAGGCATTATCCCAGAAGCAAACAAAGAACAAGAGATTCAAACTTGAATATTCAGAGTGAACATTTTCAACAGTAGGAGCAAAGCATTAGAAACAAAGAGCACGATTTAGGTAAGTATTGTCTCTCACACTTTTGATTTTATTCATTTCCTGTACTTCAGTTTCATTTATACTTATTCCTTCAATTATCTGTAGTTAAGGAGGGATAGTGGGGCTTTTTTCATCTAGACCTGAGCAGACAGTACCTATCCTGATCTATCAGTTGTTTCTTAAATAAATAGCTTGCTAACTCAGTGTTGCTTCTAATTATTTGGCTCTGATTATACTCAAAAACAGCAGTGATGTGAGGGGATGGAAGAACAAAAAGAGAAAAGCTTTGTGTATTAACTGCGACAGTACAACTCAAAGTGGTAGTTTACTGACAGATGGACAAATGTAACTGCAGGTCCCAAGGGCTGCAATTCTAATTAGATTTAACGTTACAGCAAATGACAAGGAATTAATCTTATCAGCACAGGTCCCTGTGCTGTGTTTGCAGCTACATATGCCTCTTTTCATCTGGCTGGCTCTTAAATATATGAAGCTGCAAGAATATTTGCAGTACAGCCAGGTGACAGAACAAAGTAGGATGTAAAGGAGAAAAATGAACTTTTATCTTCCATGTGGAGAGACCATTCCAGGAGCCAGAGACAAAAAATCATCTATGAGTGAAGCAGGTGAAAAGGTGTCCTTAGAAAGTACCCACTTCCATGCAGAAAGCTGGAAACACACTGTGTTTGGCAGTATTCTTGGGTGGCTCCTGGAAGACAGGCACAAGCCTGAATGTACCAGTTCATTGATGAAGCAGAAGGTAATATCTGGGCACATGTGCAGGGGAGGAGATGTTGGAGATATGCTAGTTGTTCAGAAGGAACAGGAGGAAAGGAGCACTGTGGGGAGAGGGCATTAAGCTCCTGAGCCTTCCTAAGGAGAAGGTCCAACAGAGACATATTTCCTGGACTGCCACTTCTTTGTGGGCTTAGGAATCACTTCTGGTTTATTATTTTAAGTTCAAACCTTTGACACTGACAGATTGGGTATGGAGGTGGGGAAAGGCAGGAATAAGGAGGTCAGGCACATACATGGTGTACACAGCTGATGAAAGACCTCACGTGAGTCAATTATGTCATTAAAATACTGGGAAGAGAATATGGAAAAACAGCTCTTGAGTAACAACCTGAGGTTTGCAAAAAAGTTGTAGCAATCCTATGAGAAGTAAATACATCACATTAATGGGCTGGAAAACATATATAAAACAGTGCAAGTGCATATTAAATACCCTGCAATTACCCTGCATGTTGAGGAACTGCCACTCTGTTAAAAGCAGAAAATATCATTAAATGAATTCAAAAGCTTTCAAAAGGCATTCTTACATGTATAGACACATTTGTGCATCATCAAATCACTTCATGTAAACATAATTTTGAAATTTCAGCCTAGCTGGTATCTTTATCTCTTAGGAGGGTTTTTTGTGGTGTTTGGTTGAGGGCTTATTTTTTTGTGGCATCTTTCACTGCTTTTACAATACTTTTTTAAACTGCACTTGTAATCACATTAATTTAGAATTCTCAGACTAAAATATGTAAAAGAACTGTAATAGTAGATAGTGTTGAGTGAGTAGGTGTCTCTGAAACACAGCCTGGCTAAGATATACCAAGCAAGGATCTGTGGAAGTTATCACCTTTCTAAAGCTCTTGTCCAAGGTGTTTTATGTTTTAAAATAAGGTCTTGTGGCTGGTCTGAAAACAAGAAGAGAGAAAAACAGAGACCCAGATATCAATGTTGGCAAGACACAGATTTTTTTTCTTGTCTACAACATGGCCATAGCTGAATATTAATCCAACACTAGCTGCATGCATTGTCTTTGAGTGGCTTTCCCTGCTCTAAGCCACAGATTTCTCATCAATCCCTCAGGCTTGCTTCATATTTCTTTCACATTTCATTTTACATGACATCGTTTTAGAGGAACAAGTTCCAGCCCTTAAACAGTTTCAATGGCTTTGTCTGGCTATAGCATGAAATACTGAGAAGGAAATGAGATTTGATGAAGAATTTCGACTGAAGAAGGCTTGTAAATACTTCATGAAGGCAGTTTACACAACTATACCTTAGAGTGTAGGGGCATCCGTGGATGACAGGGACAAGGAACTCTGCAGACTTGACATATTCTAGAAACACGTGGTTTTATTGCAAGGGTCATGGGTGAAGAGGGCTGCTTTCAGCCACCAGCCTCAGCTGAAGGGAAGCCCCAAAGAGACAGGGAGAGAGAAGAGGGGGTGTGAGGTAAGGGAGGTAAAAAAGCTAAGAGGGGTAAGAGAGGTAAGAAGAGTGCTGGGGTCAGGGCAGTAGGAATGACGGAGGTAGAAGAAGCAGAGGGAGAGAGCAGGCAAGAGAAGGGATGAAGAGGCAAGAGGAAAAAAGAGTGAGAAGAGGAGAAGAGGTAAGAGAGAGAGGACCTTGTTGCAACACATTATATCTCCTTTTGTGTTGAATATTCTAATTTGCAGTGACCAACCAGTTCAAGATACAAAACCTACAAACTTTGCATGCAACTTATGAGAACTACTGAATTACCATATCATCCTATATTCTAAACTCTAAAGACTACTCTTCTTATCTACTTTTTCCTTGATGCCTTGTCAGGGTGGAGAGGGGCTGCATTCTTGGGTCCTTTTTTTTTTGTCCTTCAACCTATCTCCAGTTAATCACTGTCTTCCTGCCTGCCATGCCTACATCTCAAAGCTGGCCTTCATTTCTATTTCACTCACAGATTTTTTATCTCCAGTATTTCTTACCAGACAATCATATCCATAAGCCATTCTTGTCCTATCTTTCCCAACATTAGAGTATTACATGCACTCTGTTAAATTGAAAGGGCTGATAAATTTGAAAGGGCTGAACTGAATTAAGATGTCAAAAATCTTGAAAAATAGACTTCAAATAGCTTCTTTAGTGTAAATAAAGATGCATCCTGCCCATACACACTTGCAATACAAGAAGAAGTGTTTTTCTAAGATGAACTAGTCTGGGAATTATGTAATATTGACTAAATCCCTCCACCTTACCAATGCGAGTTGTTAGGTTTTTTCCCAAACTTTCCTCTCTTGCAAATTTCCCATATATTGCTCTTTAAGGAAAAGTAAAAATAACATTCAGAGCAAGCCACTTCAGCATTGTTCTTTTCACCTCTGAAACATTTTTTCTTTTGAACAGAACATAGTGCTCCTCTTCTCAAAAGCCTAGTCAAGCCATTTTATATGTCTGAAACAGCTTTAACACCTTGCTGTGTGAGGCTTTTCTACTGCCATTAGACTTACACTGAATCAAGACTGTCTCCTGTGCCATACAGGTGCAGAAGAAACTCAGCTGACAGTGTCATCCTCAGTAAGACCCAAAGTAATTCTGTAGCATCCTCTACAGATTGATTCTACCTGGTTTTCAGTAGACTTCTGCATTAGAATCACGTTTCTTCTAAACTTTGTAGTATATTACAATATTTAGAAGCAAATCTTATATGAAAGCCTCTAACTGAGGTCTTTATAACGCAATCTCTACAGCTCTGCTCTCTCATGCTCATTTCTGTTACTTAAAGTTCCTGCAAGATTCTTTGACTGTTTTGGGTTTGTATGGCCAGCTTTTGGAGGCAGGAGGGCTGCAGGGGTGATTTCTGTGAAAAGGTT
Organism: Sylvia atricapilla; assembly: GCF_009819655.1. Taxonomy (NCBI): domain Eukaryota; kingdom Metazoa; phylum Chordata; class Aves; order Passeriformes; family Sylviidae; genus Sylvia; species Sylvia atricapilla. Next base: position 114,558,247 of record NC_089140.1, on the reverse strand, counting down.
CTGTGAGAACCTTCTGCCAGAAGGTTCCCCTGTGTCCAGGAGAGCCAGTGCCAGCCCGCTCCAGAACAGACACTCCACTGTCCAAGGAGAAGCCCATCAGAAACAGTGGTAGAGCCTCAAGGGTAATGTCTTTAAGAAGGAGGAAAAAATCCCCAGTCCAACAGCACCATTCCCTGTGCCTCTGAAAGGAGGATGTAGAGAAAATTGAGATGCAAGTTTAATCCAGGAAGAAGGGAGGAATGGTGAAATGTTAGTTTTAATATTTGGTTTTTATTTCCCATTACTCTACTCTGATTTGATTGGTGGCAAATTAAGCTAATTTCCTCAAGTCAAGTCTGTTTTGTCCATGGCAGTAACAGGTGAGCGCTCTCTCCTGGCCTCATCTCAACTCATGTACCTTTCATCATGTTTTGTCTCCCTTGTCCAGCTGAGGAAGGGATTCATGGAGCAGCCTTGGTGGGCACCTGGCACCTAGCTAGGGTCAATCCAGCACCATGGCTAATGATATGAAGCCCATCATCATTGCTGAAGTGTGGGAGTTTGGCACACTGTGGTGAAGTGCTGTCACCTCTACTGTTTGAGGGAACAAGCCTACGGGTCTTTCCAGATAGTTTCATTGTTATTTCATGGTTTTAAATTACTCTTCAGTTCTGTAACAAACTATCCTGATCCAAACTATACATCAGTAAAGGTATATAGGAATAAAAATACAAATATTGAAAATTATATAACCTCTCTTAATTTTTATTCTGAAATGGATTACACATGACAGTATGCAGTGTGAAATATTGTAGGGATGGGAAGCAAGACATCCATATGTAGACAAAAGTACTCAGACTTCACCTGGAGTTAGCAACCATTTAACTCAGGTTCAACCCAACAGACAAACTTGTTTGGTTTTTGTTAGTTTTTACTGATGTTCAGGAGAAGTAGAGCCAAATCTCTGGGTACTCTACTCATGATTTATAACACAAAGACTGTTCAGTAAGCAAAAAAGATTTGACAAAAAGAATCACTAACTGAGACATTGTTTTTGCAATGGCTGAGCTCTGAACATGTTTTTGTAGCTGCCTGGAGCTGTGCTCGTTTGAGGAATGGAGAGTCACAGGCTGTCTCAATTCTTGAACAAGAGAGGAAGGTTTGAGCAAGATAAATGGTGCCAACACATTGTTTAATTTTTGTTCCTTCCTCACCAGGGACTCAGCTTTCAGTCAGAAAACAGTGAGGGGTTCCCATGTTGTTATAATGAAACAAATGTTACCATTTTTCAGTGCTGCTGCTGCAAAGCTGTAGTGGTTACACATTTGCCTTTGTTTCTCTTTGCCAAATTTAATATACTAGTTTGAATGTCTTTTTTGCTGTGAGGTAAAATGAGGGGAAAAAGGCAAAACAGGCTTAACTTAAAAGTAAATAGATAATTTTCACTAACACACAAAAAAAGAAAAGGGAGAGGAAAAAAAACCAAATGAAACTTTCAAAACAAGTCTTTATCTTACTACAAAATGTTAACTTTCTTACAAAACAAATGTAAAGAGACGAACCTTAGAACTTTATATCAGTGCTACTTATAAAATAGTCTTTGAGAGAGAGAAGTCTCTCCTAGTCTGTTCTGGTAATTTTCCACAAGAGAAACAGTCTGCTTGTGGCTTCCACCTTGCACAAAATCAGCTAGCCCGAGAGCTTCTGCAGTTGTGAACTTCTCATATCACACAGCCTTTTTTGTGACTTCATATGGGCCAGGACTTACACATATTGGGGTGTCACCTTTTAAAGATGAGCAACTTCAAAGCCAAAGAATTCTTCATTCTAGGGAACAGAGATGTCTTCTTACTTTTTCACTGGCGGAGAGGTCTCCTTCTCATCTCTTTGTATTCAAACCTCTCATGGGATCGCCAAATCACAACTTCTAATTCAATATTTACTCAGTAAATTACAGATATCTCTGCTTAAAAATCTACAAATCATCTTCCCAATTCATATTGTCTATGATTTAAAGAATTATTCTAGCATATTTATTACAGTTTGTTACCACAAAGCATAGGAGGTTTTTCAGCATAGAACTAAGGTAACTTGTCATCTCTTTTACTTAAGAAGTCACTCTTCTTTTACTGAATTAGATATTTCCATATTGTCTCTTTACATGTCTCCAATTTGACCTTTTCTCTCTCTCTGAGAAGGGCTAGAGCTTTAAAAAGTCTCAATCTGTGTCAGGAGAGAGTTAACATTCTTGCCTGGGCTTGCAGATGGTTATGCGGTCTCTGCCAGGCAGCAGCCTCTGGGATTTTTAAAAACCACAGGGATCTTGGTGTTGCCTGACTGGTGGATACCTTCTTCCCCACCTCTTGGATCTTATGGCATAGGCTTGCTTCAAGCTCCGCTCTAGAGCCCAGAGGGTAAAAGATCTCATCCTGCTGCGAGCCAGCAGTGCCAGCAGCCAGGGCACAGCCCTGCCCTGGCCCAGCTGCAGCCTCTCCTCTCTCCCGCCGGCAGCCAGGGGAAAAGGGACTCAGCCAGCCTTGGCCACTCCTTTGTGGGCAGCAGCTCGTGGAGGCCCAGCTGGTCCTGGACCAGGCCCCCTCCTGCCCACAGTGTTACCTGGCGGCCCAGCAGGAAGGGAGAGAGCCTCAAACACAGTCTCAGCTTTATATGGGTATTGCCAAAAGTTGCATTCCATGTTCTCACTGGTCAAACAATGTGCCAATAGCCAAGAACTGGCCCCTGATAGGTCCCTGTCCTTTCTAAAACAAAGTGCAAGGTCCTGACAGGGAAATAGTCTATATTCTTCTTTAACCAAAATACCAAACTGTGTTAACCCATGACAAAAGCCAACGTAGGTGAGAGCTTCCCTGATTCCTGAAAGAAAAGCCAAGAGCTTGTATGGACATATCCATAAGAGAAATGGGGGAAAGAACAAAAACCCAGCCCTCTCCAAGTGACGCAACCTGTTGGCTCACTTATCAATGAAGAAGAAATTCAGTTTTTCCTCTCTCTGTGAGAAACAATATTTTATGCTGTGAATGTTGCTAAAAGACAAGATCCTTGATAAAGTAAATATTTTTCCCCTTATGGCAGTCCTTCCTTGTAGAAAATGTGCAATGAGACAAGATTGAGGGGAACAGAAACTGCAAGAGAAGAAAGAGGCAAGCTGGAGTCAAGAAACACAAATGAAGCCAGAAAGGCAATGAAACATAACTTTGAAATGAAAGAATAGATCATAGACCAGACTGAAAATTATGGGCCAGACTAATTTCAAACAAATTTGTTCAAACTAAGGAAGAGAGATAAAGATAATCAAAAGAGAGAAAACTATGGGGGTTTGGGGGAGGGGGTTTTGATGCTTTTTTATAAATTCTGCAGTATTTCTTTAAAACATATGTGCAGTCATCACCTGTTCAGGTGTCTTCATATCAGGGGTGTCCACAAAGAAGTTACTGCGACCCTCCTCTACAGCAGCCTGAAGGTTAAGGCTTCAGCTGTACTGGTGCAAGAGTGAAAATAGTTTGACTCCATATAGTTGAATCCTCCACCACCAGGAAAAGAGGATGCAAGTGAAGATCAGCAGCAGAAAAGCAGCAGGGAAAAAAAAGAGATATATTTTAATCTCTGACATGCTTTTCTGACCTCACTAATGAATTAGCTTTCAGAACAAGCAGTGGGACCAAACGTCCCCCACAGCTATTGCCACAACAGTTCTTTTCAATAAATAAATCTCTTCACTTGCCCTGACCCCAAAGTGCTTCTGTCTCACACAAAGGTTTGTCAGACATGGAGTTTTCTTTAGAACAATTCCTTACAGCTATTACCAGTTACTGCATTATTACTAAAGCTTTTCATTTTCAGTACTATTTCCTTTGGTTTTCTTTCTATTTAATTAAAAAAAAAGAAAATAAAGTATGTTCAGCCATGACTCTGGCAGCAGACCAAAGCAATTTGGAGTCTTTATTATTAAAATTTAATGTTGATTGCCCATTGGTAGGACCTTGTTGACACTTTGATATTTGTTCTCCACATATTTTACCAAACCCTATGCAACAGACTATGTCGGCAAAAAATCTCATGCCTTTTCCTGGCTTGCAAAAGCTCCTGTATGCATTTACCCCAGAAATGAGCAAAATAATGCTCTGCAGATATGCTGGGGTGCTTTGTGTGGGGCCATGCCTCCTGATGCTACCAATGAGCCCTTGCTTACACAGGGCTGCCCCAGCTGCCAGCTTCCCTGCACAGACAGCATCCAGAGCACAATCCAGCTCTTTGCTCCAGGCTAGATAAAAACACATTTCTTTCCTCTAGGATGTTTTGTTCTAAGTAAACTCTATCCCCAGAGTGTTGTAACAGCAGCAACGAATCTCCAAATGCTGAAGTTTTCAAAGGGCATTTGCAGATGTGAGATTTAAGCACTCAAAACAATTTAAATCCCAGTGCATTCAGTTGGCACACAAAACAGCATAGCAACGTGCCAGTCCATTATTTTTGAAAAAAAGTTTGGAGACCCAAACAGGAATTTAAGACCCTAAAAGTAGCAGAGAATTTTCCTGTGGAAGTTGTAGAGATGCTTTAAAGTTGCACAGATTTCCATAAACATAGAAGATAAATAAACTCAGAGATTTGCCTCTGGTCTAATGAAAACAGTTCACTGGGTGTGCTGATTGAACCTTGCCTGCTGTACCACAGAGCTACTACAAAAAGAACTAAAACTCATAATTTCAACTCAATATTTTCTTTGTCTATGAAGAGAGATTTCTCTAAGAGGAACTATCATAGAACATCAATCCTTTGATGTGGGCTTTAAAGTGATCATTGAGGCAATATGGTAAAGTTTTTTTACTCAACATTGACCCAGTCAATAAAAAAGAAAAAAAAAATGAATCATTTGGATTTGTAACAGCATATGCAAGAGGTGAACATTTTGCTCTTCTCTTCATTGCCCACTTCTCTGTCTCCTGACATACTCTGGTTATTCATGCAATGAGTTTTGGCAAGTGAGTTTGCACGGCTCCACAGCACTTACCAAGTATTTTGGGAGAACTGATTCACTCCAGCAATAAATCTAGGCTGAAATCTTTGGAATTTGCTTAGTTTAGAAAAAGTTGCTGAATCACAAGCATCAAAAAACAATTTCTGGAAAAAACGAAAAGCACTATAAAATTCTTACAGAGGGAATGACACTCAAAGGTTATGCCCCTTTTGCTAGGCAATGAATGTGCAAGCCTGTAGTCATGAAGCCTCTGCCAACTCACTTGCAATCTGATTGCGCACATTTCAAAGCTCATCCTTTCTGTAAGTTTCAGAACCTGGTTTTTGTAGTCACTTTTCAAGCACAGGCTGTCCAATCCACAGTGTATTGAGGTACGAAGCACAAGTTTCACAAACATTTCTAATTTAATTGAATAGTTCATATATGTAGGAACATGAATATATTTCTGGAAGACAAATAATGAAGATCAAAGAAATAAACCAGAAAAAAAAAAAAAAAAAAAGAAAAAAAGAAAAAAAAAACAGGCTTCAATAATAGAGGATTCTTTGGGGTTTTTTCTAAAGGTATGAAAACCTAAGTAAATATTCTTATTTCAAATAACTCAAGACATCTGGTTTGGGGGGCGAATCACAGAAAGAAGAATTAATCTACAAGGTGTTATTTAGCTTATAAATATATGCAGCTAAAACATACCCAGTTCCTGGCAGTACCATCTCAGCCACGAGATATTTTAATCATGATGCAGTTTTTTATACTAAAATAAAAGATAGGGTTAGCAGAGAAAAATACAGGTATGTGCATGCCTTCTGGTGTATACTCTAGAGTAGTACAAAGATAATAAATTAGAATTTGATATACAATTATTATAGACTCTCCTAAACCATTTATTTTTAATAATAGTTTTTTCTATACATTATCAACCTGGAACACAGAAAACTATAAATAGTATTAAATTTTTATACTTGCCACAATGTGTAACCCACTATTTGGCAGAAAATAATGGACATTCAGCATCATATCAGAAACTGGACTTTTCGCTGTTCTTGGCTTAGTAGCAATGTACTGGGCTTCTTCCACATTCCAAACCAAAACATAAAATTGAAGTATCTGTAAGTTATTACATATTAAGGTAAAAACCTCTAGCATTAGCCTAAGTTTCAAAATAAATAGTCCTCTGAACATCAACAAAATAAAATAATTTTAAAAGCTTAAAGTTCTTTAAAATTTTTGTAAATATTTTAATATTTTAAAGATTTTTTAAAATCTTTATAATTTTTAACACTTTTCAATGATCTTGTAATGTTTTAGATAAAATCTATATCTGTTAAAATATTTTTATACGAGAAACATTATTCTAGTCCTGAAGGAATAAGCTAATTACTACTTGACTACTTTAATAGCATATTATTGGCTTGGAGGTTATTTGGTATAGTAACATTCTTCATAGGTCAAAGCCACTTCTATGAATATAGCAGGAGAAACAGTTTTAATCAAATTACCATTGCAATGGCTCACTTTTCTCAAATTTCTTACCGTCACTTCTATGATACAGTACTGTATCTTTCCTACCCATCTTTATCTTGTGTGATATGGCAGACAAGAAAAAAAATGCCCACAGCTGACTTTTTCAGACAGCTTCAAAAGAGGCAGTTAAACAGATATATTGCTTGTCCTACTACATAATTGTCACTGAAATTTAATCTTGTGAATATTTTTTTCCCAGTAATTGAGGCAAATTCAAATCTAGTATTATCTCATGTAAGTCTGTCATGAATAACTTTCAATACAGTTGTGTCTGATTATGGCCCAGGTTGTATCTGAGTTTTGATGTCTCTTCTGTGAAACTTCTAACTAGAGTAAAACCAACAATGCACTGTACAAATTTTGTCAGGTCTGAAATATTACTGTACCCTTTTCTCTATTAATTTTTTTAATTATCCACTAAAATGTGTTTCATGCAAGATTTGGTGCATCAGTTATGTACAAGAAGTTTATGGGATGTCACACTGCATGATAAATCACTTGAAATTAGTCTAAAATCTGATTATACAAAAGGAAGAAGTTTTTGATTGAATGATTAAAAAGAAAGAAAACAGTGGTGATAGAGCTGGAGAAAAAAAGGAGGAAAAAAAATGCCAGATGTTAAGGTGGCTATTCAGGGGTGGAATTGGGTCAGAATAAGAAGCCACCAGTTTCCAGGATTGCGCCCTTGTGCAAATCAGGTGTTTTGGAGAGTCATGTTTGGGACTTTAAGGGAGAAGGTAGAAATTTAATGCAAGCGAAAATTGTACCTCGGAAGAATTCCTGCCACAGGAAGATCTTACCTGGAGAAGCAGACTGGCATATGTACCAAACAAAATACTATGTGCTACGTATATTTGGGTGACCAAACACAGTGGTCCAAACACCAGCAGTGCACTTACCCTGCCATTTCATTTGTGTGTTATACTGTCATTTCATTTCATCCCTGGATTGAAAACTTATTGGAGAGGCATGGACATAGAAGCAGTGGTGTCATGGCATGACTGATACCATCTGTGGCCTATCGTTTATGTTGTGCAGTAGGTATTTATGGTTTAGTGCCTGGGAAATTGAGGACTTGGCTCTTGTGCCACTGAACGGATCTGCAGCCCTGTATCCTGCTCAGTTAATTAAGTCATTTTATGGTATTCCCTACTCTTCACAAATACAAAGTAGCACACAATAAGGAATGAGGAAAACCTGTCCTGAAGTGTTTTCTCAAACAACCTTTATCCAGCACATAATCTGATTTTAGATCTTTTCTCTTATGTTCATTTAATAGCTTTGCTAGTGTTTTGAAGCAGTTCTTCAGTTATTGTATCATATTTATGAGAGACAAAACTGCATTTTCTATGGAAGTAATGTAGTGTCTTCTCCTGGACCTCATATTAGACTTTCTCGCAGGAATGGCCCTTCATGGTATATAAATTTGAGCTGGTCAGTCTGCAGGCTTGTTTTCAATAGGCCTACCAGGAGTATGTGTCACTCATAATGCCTGATGACTCTAATAAGATTCTCAGCACTTTAGTCTGATCTCCAGATTAGTCCATTTGATTAAAGATAATTAGAACTTGAACATTTTCTGTTTAAAATTCCAATCAGATGGATCCTTGCATACTAGCCATGACTGCAGCAGCCTGTGTACTTCACTTTTTCATCTCATGGATGCAGAGCACAGAGTCCAACTTGTCTGGAGATTTCTGCCTGGATAGTTTCTCTTACAGGAAAATTATCTTTCTGTCAAATAGCTGAAAGCTCTACCCTTCTCTAGCTTGGCAAAAACAGCAAAGGAACAAAATGTAATAGATGCCAGCCAGCATGATGTTACAGTAAACCCGTTTTGTCAAACACATTTGATTTAATTCCTCCAGGAGACGACAAGCTGAGTCAATAAACGTAACAGTGTAAATGTGATAGACATGGCAAGCTATTTGCCTCGGTGCCACATATATTCTGATAACAGTGAATTAGAGCGGGGTCAGCAGAGTGCATTTCATGTATATTAAAATCCACCTAATGGACAGATCTTTTTAAGTAATCATCAATCATTTAATGGACTTCATTACAGCAGGGTTCTCCTGGGAGTGAGACTAAAGCTGCGGCTTCCCAAATTATTTTTTTTTATGATCTGGGTAAAAATACTTATAATTTAAATGTTACAAAATTTTGGGAGAGCCTAAAAATTTCTGAATGAAGATTAGAAAACTACACAAAACAATCTAGATTTTCTTGTAAAATTAAATCAACTCAAACTGTAATTTTGAACTATTTAAGGCAAAATGATGCCTAGAAGCAATATATCAATGACAGTATTATAGAGTGGGAATTGTATTTTAGAAATGAGGTTAGTGATGGAAAAGCAATTTAGTATAGATTCTCTGAATGACACTAAAAAGCCCATCAGAAACCCTGATATGACTTATACACATTCCATATCTCCTTTCTCTTTTCTCATATCTCAGTTTTCTCTAAGTTCTGATTTTTACTTCAGCTGAATAAAGAAGCAACTGCAGAAAAATGTCAGGGATTAACAATCTTTTCACTTCTAGTACACTGCTAACAGTTTGGAGTTAGGCTATTTGCTCATCTTAAACCATGTGGGACACATGGTAGCTTATTTAAAAGAGATCAGTGACTTATAAAAGATCCACATTACACCGAAATTATAGACTCCTTTCCATAAATGCTACAACAATCTTGAAATGAGCACTGAGAGGCAATTTTTTTTAATTGCTCAAGCCACAAGCCATAATCACATAATTCTTTCTGATTACCAAAGCACACTAGACTATTAAAATCTATGCATTGCAATCTGAATAGATTAGCCTTTAGGACATATTAACATCAAATTTCATATGATATTAACTAATAAATTAGTCAAGCAGAATAGTTCAAATTCTAATTGCAAGACAGTCATGAGATATGTCCAGTTACTAATATCAGGCAGTGCTGGAGGGAAGGAGGAAAGGAGGGAGTGTTGTGATTAACTTGTCAGGGAAATGTAGCTGTGAAAATCATTACCTGACAATTCTGCAGTGCTATTGGAAGAACCATTTCATCAGCTGCTGTAAGTATCATAGAACTAATGCATTTAATTGTAACAGCTGGAGAGATTGGGAGAGGAATTCCTCAAAAGTGGGCCTCCTCTCCCTGTGGTGGTGTGCAACTCTGTGAGTATGTGTACTTATGACTATCTATGTCCAATGTATGACTGTGAAGATATGTGTTGGAAAGCATTTCCTCTGTGCAATGACTTCTGCTGTAAATGGAAGAACCCAAGAGCATGCCCTATCATCATACCTGTCCCTCCAGCCCCCAAAACCACGGGTCACTGACATACCTGTGAGTACCAGCAAATGTAGAAAATTACGCACTGGTGATGAGTGTTTCCTCACAGGGTACAGGAATGGCACTTACAATGTTTCTGTTCTGCCTCAAAGAGTCAAAGCACGCCTCTAAGCAAGCCTGAGTCATTTCAATGAGGTGGAAAGAGTTTAAAATAAGGTTCATTCAACCTTCATCACCAATGCAAAAAAGATTTACTTCTTCTGCATACCAGATACAGGCTGCCACACAAGTGGTGGCAGGACAAAGGCAACTGTAGCAACATATTCATATTAATTTATAGCGCTGAATACCCCTTGAATGAAAACCTTTGAACACCTTTCCTGTAATTGTCCTCTAAATTTAAGAGAGTCTATTCTTCACTTGAAAAGCCACATACATTTAAAAAATACATTAATGAAAGGTTGTTTAGACACCAAGTAAAAAGGCAACTAAGCCATAAGAAAGTGTTCTTTAGGTATCTTCATGCTGTTTCCACTTGTTCTTTGTGTCATTGGGAGTGCTATTGGGAGAGTAATTTTATTTTAGATTGGTCTGTTCCTGTTATTCAGCTAATCAATGTCCCTGAGAGTCCTCCCTCATTTCTTCTTATCCAGGAATACTAGGAAAATGCTATTTAATTCGCTGCTGAGAATTTAATAAAAGATTCAGTGTTACTCATCCTGATTATGAGCAATCAACATTTAACAATGATAGCTGGCTGAAGTTCAATTTAACCATTTCTGGGTTTTGCATATTGTATCATTTTAGGTTTCAGGACAGCAGCAAATCTAGTAGATTGTTCCTGCACCACACATATTCATAGTACTACCTCTATCTCAGAAAGAAAAAAAAGATTTTATATGTATGTTTGATTGCTGACAATATACTGAAGATAACATATGGTGTGATTCGGTAATTTCTTCCTCTTCCACCCAAAGTAAGAAGACAAAGATGATGCTTCTGTTGCAAAGCATTTATATTTTCACTACTAACAAATCTTCTTGAGCTCAGGATCTATATAACACATTGCTCTTGCCTTGGAGCCCTTCACAAAACATTCAATCATATCCTGAAAATACTTGAGACATCATCTTAGTGTCTGCATTTCACCCATTTCTCCAGCTGAATAAACACACTTGTTTATTGATAGATGCTGCTAAATCTGACTTTCAGTATATAAGGAACCAGAGTCCACCAGGCAGAATCAGGGCTTAACCTGTGGGTGTTGTTTCCTTACAGTGCACTGCCAGAACAATCACTGGTGGGTTCAGTTTAATGGATGAGTAAGACATGAGCACCAGTTATCACTTCCAACAGGCACTGATACTTCTACTGGAAACAGCCATGAAGAAGGTAGTGTAGGCCTTCATTCTGCCTCCCTTATTAAATTACAGATCACAGCAGAAGCTTGGAAGATTTTGAAATCTGTAGTAACTCAAGGTATCAAGTTAGTGATCCCAAATCAGGACTTTCTTTAATAAAACGCCTAAGGCACGAGCAGAAGGGGTTTTTTAACACTGGATTTCAAACACCAGGCTATGGAATTGTCTTCAGGGTCAAAGCTGGGCAAAACAAAGCTGGGGGCTGCCAAATGGACAGCTACAAGTTCCATACTACAATGCTCCTCTGTATTTCCTCCTAAATTTAATGTTGTGCTGTTAGCATGTAGACAACAGCAAGCAAATTCTTTAATTCCTGTCTGTCTTGAATTAAAGGTTACTTCATGAGAACTGGCAAAACATCAAAGTGTTCCGTTTTTATGTTCCCTAAAACAGAACTAAAATAGCAAAGGCCAACATGGAATAAGAATAATCAAGATTATCTAGAAAATAAACAGTGTTCAGCTGCTGACTGGAGAAAGAAAATAAGGTGTTAGTGTGGTAAAATTGTCTTCCAGCACTTTGTTTTAGTCAGAAAATCTTAGAAATCTGGCCAGCCAGGAGAAAATATCATGCAATCTTTCCTAGTACAGGTCTTATGCATATAAGAAGCAAGGTAGACAGTGCTTGGAGTCAAAGTGTCTCTGAAAAAAAAGTGAAAAATAAGACAAAAGCATTGAAAAGGCAATAAAGGCAGAAGTATTCTAACAATTTATCTTAATCCTTTAATTTGAAAAGACATTTTTTTCCATTTGATATAATCCTCTGATTAACAATAAACCTGCTTTTTCTGACAGATCATCATCATCTTGTTTGAGTAAAATATAAAAGAATTTTCTCACCATCCTAATCTTTATTTTTTCATCAGTCTGAAAGCTCTTTAATATTCAGTGTGGAAGGCAACTATCAAAAAACAGACAGTAATGATGATGGTTTTATTGATTTTGACTTGCAAAGAAGTCTCAGCTGGGACTTACAAGTAATTTCTCCTTCTTCAGCAAAACTTTATACCAAATCAGATGTTACGAAAAAATAAACTAAAAAGCATCTGTGGTGTCATCTCTCATACATTTTGTATTAACTATGTTTTTATAAACAACATTAGGACCACATACATGTCTTTACTTGTTGATTACATGGGCCTTCTAAACATTTTAAATCAAATCAGTTTCTACAGTTGTCACAAGAAGAGAAAAATATATGGATTTTGTTTTCCTCTAAATTGAACTTCTGATCTATTACTTGAAATTTATTCCTCACTTTCTCACATAGCTCAGTTCTGCAAAACAGAAATCTTTCTCACAGTGCTGCAGTGATGAGAATTATTTGCATTGAATGGGGTTTGTTGCTCCGACAAATGTGCATGCAGACATTTGGAGGAGACAATTTTCTAATGCAAAATAGTGCACAACATAAATATGTCTGTTATATATTCATGGGAGACATTCTCCAGTGGGACTTACAGTAGTGTTAATATTTCACCAGATTTCTTCCAGACTGGCATGCTGTATTATTACTCATTCACTGGAACAACACTAAACTGAATATTCACCACCAGCATAAATGTTACGTGGAGTGAGATGACACCAGTGTGTGGACCATAGTTATTTTCACTGTGCTTAGGAAAGAAGAAGTGTGTCCCTCTAAAACTCCCCTAAGCCAAATTCCAACAGCATAACAAAGCATATTTTCTGGATGTTTCTCCCACTTCTTGTCTTCTCCTTATTGACTATTTGGAATAATTAAAACATATATGCGCCTGTTTTAAGTAGTGTCCCTTTTTTCTGACTTCATATAATACATATTCATATAGCTTCCATCACATTCTAAATCAAATTCTACTACAAGTTTCTTTCTTAAATTTTTTATTTCTACTTCTGTGCTGAAAATGGTCATGGGGAAACAAAAGAGAAAACCTGCCGTAGACATGTTTGACTGAAATCTCAGAATAGCTAAAGAAGCTCAGCCCATCAATTCTTTCTAAGGTTTTGGTCTCAACTGAGTTGACTCTTTCTCAAGAAATGTGTATCGTATGCAAACAATTTTGTGTGCTTTCTTGAGCAACAAAAGTGCATTTCTGCTTCTTATTGTTTGTATAAATACACTCAGACAGCACACTTTAATGATTTTTCTTAATCAGTATTCCAGAAACAGAAATCATACAACAGTCTCCAAATAAATTTTGTTGCATAAATCTGAAAGCAGTAATTACAGATCAACCTCGATGTGCATTTTTTAATACATCTGTTTAGAGAGATTGTTTGTTTGTTTTTGTAATGAATTAATTCTTCCCTAGGGGCAATATCAGCAGTTCTGTTATGGGATTAAGAAAGATTAGTAAGTAAAAGATAATATATTTTCTCTGTTATTTTGAAGGAAAAATATATATACATGTATACATTCTTCATTCAGAGCTTTTATTTATTTTATTTAGGCCTTTTGGAACACTTAATGACTTATGAACACTTAATGAACATTTAACGTTTTAATATTTTTTCACTCCTTTTTCTGCTTCCCATGAGCCATTTGTAGCCCAGCAGCCAAACAACCATCTTTCTTTCAAAGTGATGTAGATGAAAATACTTCTTTCTCAGAAACAGCAAACAGGCATTTGAGGTCAAGAAATAGTTCCATATTGTAACTTTTTTCTTCTAATCTTTCTTTGCAAACACTCACCTGTTATACCTCTGTTACCCAGCAATTTCACCATTTGTTTTCTCTGTTTCTTTAAGAAATTAGTTTTCTAAGGTGTTATCACATCATAGGTTACTGTCCCAAAGGACCATCAGATGCATGGTCCATCAGATGCAGTCTGCCCATCAGATGCTTTTTACACAGTGGCTTTTCCCCTGACAATTTCAACCCATTATATACAGCCCAAAGAGAAAAATAAAAGAAGACATTTCAGTCTGGAAATTACACATTTTATTTGACAGGAACAACTCTGTGCTTACTGACAGATTTCTGAGTAAAACTGCTCTGGCCAAGAAAAGCTTTGCCCTCCTTAGGAGCAGCTGAAGAGCACTTTCAGAAAGATCTGTCTGCTCTATCTGAAGATAAGAAAGATCTTCTTCCTTATCTTCAGATAGAGAAGACCTTGCTGCACACCTATTCACTGTGCTGATGGCCAAAGCCCCAGAGGCAGGTTCATCTCCTCATGCCCCAGAGAACAGGGAATTAATCTCATTTATATGACCAGAGGAATTGCTTTCCTGCCGAAATGAGTGCAGACTAATGGTAGCTCCTAAATTAGTTACATTTGGAAAAGAAAGTATTAATAGTTCCAACCAGCAGGCAATAACATTCAAGAAAAGGGCTTTGAAAAAAATTGTTCTGATTCTACAACCCACAAAGGTGTGAATTTTTTCTCTCTAAAACAAGACAGAAAACAAATATCCCATATCCTGGTGATTAATTAATGGGGAATAGATTCCCCCCCACCCCCCAGAAATCTATGTATTAGTTTAATAGGCATCGTAACTTATCAGAAATTAAGAGTGGCATATAAAAAGAAAATATTTGAGAAAGTAAATAATCTTCTGATATGCATCTTGAATGGCAAAATCATAATTTCTATGTATTATTTTACATCATTGCAAAATGAAATATCAACTATGTTAGTTCAAGGTCTATTCTAGCAAAAGTGTTAATTATATTTATATGTAAATACAGGAAGTTAGGGATCCCACGTGCCTGAATGGAAAATTGTAATCATGCAGACACCTTCAGTCATGCTCTCTGTGCTATCTTCTGATGACATGACTTTAAAACTGCCATGAATTTTTCTTTTCACTTCATCACATTGACTGCCTGAAATAGAAATGTGTTTTCCATTTAGTTTCTCAATTACTGTGCAATTACCAGCCTCCAGCAACACTAGCCTTTAAATTGCATCTTTTCTAAAGAAGATCCAGGAGTAAAGTAAAGGCAGAAAATCCTAATAAATCACATGACACATCAGCTACAAGAATGTGCAGTGTTAAAAAGTAAGTCATCAATAACAAAGGACTTTTTAAACTTTCAGCATTCTATTTTTATATTTGTTTTGTTCTTTCAGCAACAAAGGAAAATAAATCATGAATCCTGTCTCAGTCTGTCCAAGATACTCTAGAAATTAAACTAAATCCAGTGCAACAGCTGAATCTGCATTGCTGCCTTTTTCTTTGAAGGCCCTGATGTTAAAGCAAGATCCACCTGGGCATAACGAACCTTTCCCATCAGAAACTCAAAGAAGAATCTGGGACAACCTTGGAGAAATCTTTCCTTTCTTTTGAATGATTTCATCGGTTCTTCCCTATCTCTTCAGGGAACCATTCCTGCCTTGCTGTTCCTCTATGTTTTCTTTGTGTCTCCTTCCTAGCAGGCCTTGCAGGGGAGGACCTTTCAGATGGGTCTCCACTTTCAGGCAAAAAACCAGCAAACCTATTCCTTGAAGGAAGAGAGAGGTGCCCTAAATCTCAGGATCTCAAAACTCAGGTGATGCCCCGCTTAGGGTCCATTCCCAGGATTTTGATATCTTCAGCTTTTGGAATTCTGGGATGCTTTCTTAACTGAAGCTCCCTGCAAGGACACCAGGAAAGGTGTGCTCTTTAGAAAATATGTTTAAGTGGAGGTGCACTTCTGAGTAATAAACTTTCCTCCCAGGCTCCTGAGAAACTGATAAATTGAGAAATTATTAACAAAAATGTGTATTAATGTGTATTAACAAAAAATACACATTCCATCTGGCAGGAACCTTCCTGAAGCCTAAACCCTGACAGTACAGGAGCTTCCCCAACTGTGCTGGTCTGGTACAGGCTCTTTTTAAAATACAATTGATGATTTTTTCTTTAGCTCGTGAGAATTTAATTGATTTACTTAAAAGTAAACAAATTACGAAACTAGCTTAGTCTTTAAAATAGTTCTCTTTGAGACCAATATAGGCTATGCCAAGTTTAGCAGAATGAAAATTAAGTGTATTTACTTAAATATTTTCTTACCCATGATTGAATGAATTTTGCAAATGTGACACTTTCTGGGGATCACCATCTTTATAGATACTCAAGAGCTAGAAGAGCTGCAAATGCAATTTGTGATATTGCATGTCATTTCACAGAAGTTGTTCTAGGTAGGAAAGTTACTGTTTAGCTTAGGGAAATTAGATTCCCCTGTGTTTAATGGGAGGAGAATGGCTTTTAGATGAAGAAAGACATTAATGGCTTTTTCATCAAGTTCAGAAAAACTATTATTAGCTCTATAAGACCACTTTTTCATTTCACACGATGTCTTTAGACAGTTCATCTTCAGAACTGCCCTTCTATGAAGGACGAATTTTTTATGAGAAGCTGTGATATATTAGAGTTGCACTTTCTAGCAATATGTGGGAGTTAGATGATCCCTAAGTAGCACAGAATCACTGCTGGCTAAAAGATAAATTAAACTTGGTAAACTGGAGGGGAGTTATTCTACACCCTGTATAATATGGTCAACAGCAATTTCTAGCTGTACATCATGGTTTATAACATTATCTTGGAGAAAACTAACAATTTAGTCTCATAGATGTATGGCAGTACTTATTCATTTCCTGGCCACTTTATTTTAAACTTGATTATCTCACAGTATGTTCCATGGCTCTGAGGTCCTTGCTTACTTGCAGTTACTTAGTTTTCAAATTGTTCTCATCAAAAAAAAAAAAAAAAAAACGCACAATTATTTGTCCAGTGTTCCAAGGGTTTTTGTCTGCAGTATTTGTATTACAATGTGTCAGATCTCAACCAGCAGAGTGGCTACTGGCTGTGCTGAGATAGACATCTCTTGAGCTGATCATGGTTGTATGATCCAGCAAGGGTCTGTTTGAATCCTCAAACCTTTACTTCATATGGGATGTGAAATTTTGCAGCCTAGCAGTATATGAAATGCAGAATTCATGGAAAAGACAGAAAGTGCATTTCCACAATCTTCCTCATTCTCCAAATTATTGAGCCAAGCCATGGCTTTTCACTAGGTCTCTCAGAGTGAAGATGGAAAATATCAGAGCAGAGTAGTACTTCAGAACACCACTCCACTCTGTGATTCTCTCTCCAGATTGCTGGGGGCAGGCAGTGAGGGCTGACTGGTGCTTGCCATTTTGCTCACAGCTTGGTCCAGCTTGGCTTTTTTTCAAAAGAAATGTTCTCCAAGTGATGACTCAGACAGCATGATCATATTATTTTCAGGCAGAACCCCTCCAGATTTCATCTTTGCTGTTTGCTGAGCAAAGGGATGGATGAGATTGTGAAAGAGGTGACCAGAGGACACAAGGTACTGAGCTTGTCACTTCCAGGCAGAACCTCAAGCTCCTCATGCAAAGCTGGCACAACGCAGGGATCAATCTCCTTTAGTTCTAAGTTATTCCGCAAGCAGTACAAGAGGGTAAGAAAGGAGTTTTCCTGGTGCCAGATACCTTCTTTTGAGTTGTCACAACTGTCCCTGTTCGAGGAAAATCTCTCCCAATCTGTTGCAGGGTTTCAGTGTAACTAACAGCTCCTTCCTTCTGTTCCAGTTCCCTCTTTCTTATTTTGCCATTTCACCCAGTGGCTTGAATATATAGTGTGCTGTCTGGTGTCACAAAACAGTCATATTTTGTTTCTTCCTTTGTGTAAATTGGAGTGCATCATCAGCAAATTGCGGTCATGATGGGTTTTTTTGCCCAGTCATTCCAGTAACCAGTTACACCCATTCAGAACAGGTAGAGATGAAAACTTTCACGTTGGATGCTTACAGAAACTTACAGCATTCTGTTTTGTATAGGCCAGGGAGGTTTGTGAAGAAAGCTTCTGGAAAAATCAGCCAAAACAAGTTTTATCTCTTCCTTAGCCTTTTGCGTCTCTTATTTCTGTTCTGCTCTCCTACAAACACAGCAGAATTTCCAGTAGCTTATTTTAAGATATTATTTGCCTTAGATCCAGAAAAATGAAAAACTTCTACTCCTCTTTCCTGCTCTGTGGACCCAAGTGCGTTTCACACACACAAAATAAAAAGTGTTCATCTCTCAGACATAGCTGCAACTCAGTTTAAATGTATCTTTTTGCATTTATATTGCTTGCTTGGCAAAGACCTGCCTTGCCTTGGTTTCTGAACCTCAGCTTTGAAAAGCTTCTTCAACTCATGAACATAGTTATTTAAAATCCAAACTTCAGAATAACACTCAGCCAAAGGGTTTAAAAAGGCTTAAAACGGAAGATATTCATAATAAATGCAGCTACAGAGATAGGCCGCAAGTTCTTAATGTACCTGAAGTTTTGTGGGTTTATCTCCAAGTACCAAGAGCTGAAAAGAAACTTCCCTCATAGCACAGTGGCAAGGAACAGCCAGAGCTCAGTCATTCAGTTTCACGGCAACTTGGGAGATTTTGGAATTCATTTTTGTCCTTCACTTGTGCAAGAACAAAACCTCTCCTATATTTTCACAGAGAAGATTTGTGCTATTCCCAAAATCTCTTTTCTCTTCAGAAATGACCCGAAAAGATGCCCTGAACCTTGGAAAAGAGAAAACGTTGCCCAAATCTTTAAGCCCCTCAGCTGTGGGGTCTTCACACACAGATATTCTCAAAGACAAATGCCTTTGTGTCAGCAAAAAGAGGAAACAGCAGCCTTCCCCAGGCCGAGTCCATTTTCATGCAGTTGTGAAGCACCTTGCCCCTTACAGCATGGCATCAGACCCTGTCTGCTTTCTGCGTATGGGTCAGGGAATCACAGAATCATAGAACACCCTGAGATGGAACAAACCTTCAAGGATCATCCAGTTCAACTCCCTGCCCTGCACAGGACAACTCCAGGAGTCACACCATGTGTCTGAGGGCATTGTCCAAATATTTCTTGGACTCTTTCAGGCTTGGGGCTGTGACCACTTCCCTAGGGAGCCTGTTCCAGTGCCCAGCCATCCTCTGGGTGAAGAACCTGTTCCTAAGATCCAACCTAAACCTCCTCTGGCACAACTTCAGGCCATTCCCTCAGGTCCTGTCACTGGTCACCAGAGAGAAGAGTGAGACCACAGGGAGGAAATTCTTGATCTCTAAGCATCAGAAGAGTGGTAAGAAAATTCCTAATTCTAGGGATTATTTGTTTCTCTCATATGTTCTACATGCCCATGGATGAATGGATGCAGCCTCACAGGAGCATGCAGGGGACAAAGAAGCAGCACCAAGTAGCCACACACCCTCCTCCAGCTGACACTTGGACCCAGGACAGTGAGCACTCGATGCTCCAGCCAGACACTCTGTGTGGAGCAGCACCATGAACTTCAGGACATCAGAGTTCAGATAGGTCCTGACGTGTGAAACAGGGCAACTGCAATTCTTCATTAGCAATTTTAAGAGTTTCTCACTTGTTTTCTCTCTGTGGGGTTTTGTTTCCTCATTTATGTGTTTGCCTTTGTCTTTGTTAGGATTTCTATCCACCCCCCCTCCCCCTGACATTTAACATGACCATGACAATGGCTCCATGACTGACAGCAGCAACATTAAAAAGAAGATGAGACCAGCTCTGGAAAGGATTAAACAGCATGAAGCCCACAACAACTGCTTTTCAATGAGGCATTCTCTGCCCAAGTGCTCCCTGCTGCTGCTGACACCAGCACAGGGAACAAATGGATCTGACGAGGGGGAGAAAATCTAGGGATGGGGGAGCAGCAAGAGAGGATATTTGTGCATCCACAGCCTTTGTGAGAGCAGAGAGCCCATACACAGCACAGATCTGGAGGGGCAGGGGAGCCAGCAAAGTCATGTGAAGACCTGTTTTCATTTGCCCAGTTCTGCAGCTGTTTGAGTCATAAAACTGGCCTGCACAGCAGCCACACAGAACACCTTTCCACTCCCATGACCACTGGACTCCTGAAATAGATTTTTTTTTCCAGAAGTTTAACACCTACCACTTTAAAAATAGATTTATATTTTGAGTGAGCAATATTCAGGCTCTCTGAAAATCAGGACTACAGGATCTTTCCTCTTATTGTGTAATGGCTTCATTGTGCATATTTTTATATTGCTATTTTGGGGTCGATTTAAAAAGCAGTATTTCATACAAAATGGTGGAGGCTACTGCTACATTCAGGGAACAAATGGATTTTGTTAAATTAGCTTTTATACAGCTATTGTTGTGCCATTTTTCCATCCAATGCTTCCCAGAAACAGTGAATGAAATTGTATAAAGACCTTAACGTAATGGACATTTTAATTTGGAACATGAAAGTATTTCTAGAAACGGAATTAAATTTTATTAAAACTTTCAGCCAGTTAAATGAAATCATAGTATTTTGTTTCAGGCTGGCTTGAGCATTTAATGTAAACATGTTCTAAGTATGTAATATCTATTTCATCTTCTTTTACCTTTTCATTTTGAGCAGTTCTTTCAATTTTGAACATTCTAAGGGTCCAAAATGAGAAATCTTTCTGTTTGGATTTTGATGATTTGAGGGATCTCTCTAGTGAAGTGATGAAATCCTGGAATGAATTAATTTTACTTTACCTGTCAGCAAAATCCAGGGATCAAATACAGTCTTAAACCTTGCAGTACATCACTGCATAGCCTCTGCAAGTTATCCATATGCTTTTCTGGAAATACAAGCTTCAGTACCAACGTTAGTGATACTTTAAACCCATGCAATAATTAAAACTAGGTATACAGCTAAAAAGATGCAGCTAAGAGTGTTATGTGATAAAAACTGCTCTGCATGTCAATAAAGAAGCAGAGAGAGTCATGACAGGAGAAGACCAAATAATAACCTGCCAGGCTTTTCCAGTGTCCATCACAGAGCCATTAACCCATCAAAGATTGTCTTTCTCCACAAGCACAGAGGAGCACAGGAGCAAGTGAAACCCAGATTAAGGACTCAGAGGATAGGACCTGGATGGACCCTGTCCAGACCAGTCCCAGGCTTGTCCCAGGAGACCCTGAGCCCCAACATCCAGCCATGAAAACCACCACAATGAGTCAATGCTGAAGCATCTCTCAGACCCCTAGAGTGTGTTGCCTGAGGGTGTCAGGCACAGTATGGGAGACAGAGGTAGAGATTGCACAGGGCTTACTATGGGATGTTTTCCTCCCAAAATTTGCTTTAAATCAGGACATATGTCTAGGAATTTAAAGAGCCAGCTCTTCATCAGAATGAGAAAAATCAAGTGCCAGCCTCTGTGTTGGAATCAGAGCTGAGAGGTCTGTGTATCCACGGTGCTACTAAGATGGAGAGTCTGGGATCCAGGGGTATCTAAATATATGCATATCTTTCCACTAGAATGACTCCATCCTTCTGCGGAGAGGAGTTCATTGTTCAGTGCCCTGACCCTGAGCATTGGTGTGAGTCCTCAGTGTTTCTGTAGGTGTCAATCTGTATGGCTGGCTATGTGCTTGTGTATTTATGACTCTTCATGGTGCACATGTATACTAGAAACACATGCTAGTTGTGAAACCTGCTGCTGGGGGAAAAGAGCAGTGCCAGCCTAATATCCATTGGGCTGTCAAATCTGCCCCAGCTCCCCTAACAGGGATGACTTATCAAAAAATTTAATGAATGGTACAAAACCTGGAATCTCTGCTGATAATTTTCCCATCTTTTCATAATTTATTTGAATAAAATATTTATATTTGACATCCACATGTGTTCAGTTCCAAAGGGACAACTTCCAGAATCCTGGAAATAGTAATCATTCAGCTGTCATTTGCATTGTGAGTCTATTCCCCAAACTGTTATTTTTTTCTGTAGTATATTGACAAATAGAAGTGGAAAACTTTAGAGAACTGATCAGTCTAAAAGTAATTTAATTTTATTTTGCCTCCTCCCCTTAGATTTTATTCCATGTTGCATTTAAATATTTTCTCTCAAATTGGACCAGTTACCAACCCAGTTTTGGAAAATCAAAGTAGCACCTAGCACTGCTGCAAAAGTTAATGTTCTAGCCACACACATCTTAGAAGAGCTGGTGGTATCCAGCTTTATAACATGACCTTTTTCCCCCAGGAAAGCCAATTACTCTATTATGTCTTCAGAAATAGCAGTTGAGCTCACCTTGTCTTTGTGAAATGTGCTTGGTACTCGATCAGTTTAATCCCCACTGGGCTACACTCTATAAGCAATAGAGCTACATTATTACTGGGGGGGTTGAAACAGGGCTACAGGTGAAGCCTGCTCCAGAAATTCTTAGAAGCAGCATGAACCTGTGAAGTGTTTGAGCTCTGCCCAGCTGATTGATGAACTGGAGGTTTCTGGCTGCTGTGCTGATGCTCATCAGGCTTTCATTGGAACAGTTCAAAAAGAAAGAGGAAGCAAAAGAGATTTTCATCTTCTGCTAGCAAAGTTCTCTGTTCTGTGCCTACTACAGTGTGTTCAAATACTTAGGACAGAGGCAAAATAACACATTTTCAGTTCCCAAATTGACATGACAGGCTTTTGTTCTTCGTTATGTCTTTCCCACATTCTCTTAGATTCATCCATTTCCCTTAGGGAGATATCCACAGGCTTACCCACGCTTTCCTCCAGTGTTCCAAAAATGGAGACAAATAATGAATTAATAGCCACAGATTAAGGATCTGCAATTCATTTGTTCTGAACAAAAGCAAAATCATTTTCATCTCTCTTCATATTTTCATTCTAATTTTTATTCCATCAAGTTGATGGGCTTACCTCATCTTTAATTTTTCAGACACAAATATTCCTCCCAAGTAAGATTTAGCCATTTATTCAGAAATCAAAATAGAATATGAGTATAGTAAATTTAAGTTACTGATGTGGGCTGGTGTAGCTGAAAACTGTACATACTTGTTACATCCACAGTAAAGAAGAACATGACTAAGGATTTCCCTCACAACATGAAGAGGGAAAGTGGGAAGTCTTGGATCTGATAAGACAAACTGGGGTCTCTTGGTGGTTGTCTGTGGCCCAAACCACTCAGGCACAATTTGTGCTAATGATAGATCAAGAGCAGAGTTTCAAGGTCAGAGCCTGCAGCCCACTTCTGCTGTGGTGTATTCCAAAAGCCAGCTATGAGGCTACAAACTTTTTCCATTAAAATGTCAGCATTATCCATTATTACATCATTAGTGTGATGGTGTCGGAGATTTTGTGTATATCATTGGTCCTGGGACTACAGAAATACTATATGTAATGGGTAAATAGGTCTGGACAGATGCAGGTTTCATTGTCCCATAGGAGTTTGAAGTTTTGATGTTCCTTTTGAGCCTATTTCAGAAAGAAAAACAAGTTCAATAATGTTCATCTGCAGCCAGCAAAAAGAAAAAAAAAATTCTCAGCTCAGTAATATTTTTGTTTTACTTCTCAGCTTTTTTACCTTTCCAGGGATAACTGTAACTAACATTTTGGAATAAAGAGGTCTTTAAAAAAACACCCTGATCTGACCATCTGACTTTTCCGTCTTCTCTACCACAGAGGAGCAACAGTCAACACAAAGTTCTCCTTACCACTTGTGTTTGCTGACTGCACTTTGGGCTCAAAATTACAAATGCCACAGATGAGCTTGAAACTGTAGACTCTTCAGGATAAAGGCAGTAGGGTAAGATGTGCCTGCAGCCTCATAGGAACTTCTAGAATGACTTATTGAAAACCCAGAAAGTAATATTCTCTTTAAGATTTTCATTTTTTGCAACCACCTCAAATTCTCTGCCTTTAAAGATCTCTTGCTTTTATGCCCTGTCTTCCTCTCTCATGTTTCATGGACCATAATACTTTTATTTTTATATGCAATGATTTTTTGTGCAACAGGCACTTCTGCCTGCTTCTTCTGAGCTTTAACTAACCATCTATTGAATCAGTGAGGAAAAGCAATGTAGAATTGACTTCCTCCATCTCTATAAGAGCATAATCTTATACATACAGGTTAATATCTAATTATTTCTTCTTCCCTTTCCACTCATTCTCAGAGACTTATATGAAAACCTGTTAAAAGGTTCATGTTTGCTTTTTCTGAGGGAGTCACACTAGACTCACCCATTTTAGCAGATCTGAAATGCAAAAGCCTTAACTTATGCACATGCCATCCCAAATATCCATGAGATTAGAAACGTGACCTTGTCACAAAAATGGATTTAGGCTGTATTTTTTTTCCTGTATTTATATTTCAGAGCAAATGACTCTGGTTTCAACTTTTGACATAATCTCTGTCTGAGTACCAAAGCTTGAATAAAATAAGCACAGCAATATATTGCAATAAGCCATCCTTGTAAGAACACTTTTGCTTGGAATAGAGATGAAAGAAAGGTGTTTATCCTTTACAGAAACAATCTTATCTTGGAATGAACACAACCAAAAGGTCCTGCAGCTGTCAGTTCTTATGGCAAAAATAAGCTGAGGAAGAGAAATTTTACTCAATCTACTTGCTTCATGGTCGCTTCAAAAAGCATGCAGTCATGTTTTCCTCCTTTATTCCTTAGTATTGATAAGTGGTGGAGAAACAGAGTGGGACTGGAGTCTTTACACAGGAAATTTCCAAGACTGTGTCCTTAGAGCAACCAGCACACCAGTTATTCTTACTCAGCTGTGGATTTCTCAGGTCCCACACCTGCTGCTGCTCTTCACCCCAGAAGTTCTGAGCTGAACCCCTGATGCTGCAATACCACAGACAGGGATTTCCCCGTACAAACACCAAAGGTGTCCATCTCAGTTGCTTCCATCATCACCAAGAGGGTCTCAGTTTAGCTTTTTATCAGTATCAGCAGGGGATATCTTGTTTCAGCAGGAGACAAAGAGCTTACTGAAGTCCAAGTCTTCCTGTAACATCTGTTTCATCGTCTGTCTTAAAGCAAAGGCCAGCACTATCAAATTTGTCACTGCTCAGCAGCTTGGCATGGTCTTCAGAGAGCCATTCCCTGACATCCACTGATCCATTAATTTAGTTTAGTATTTTTGCACTTCTGCTAAGCAAAAAGATAAGTTAATTTTCCATCTCTCGGTATTCAATTTCTCCATTGCTTTTATTTTTTTTTTCCCTGTGTTTTCTCTCCTTATGTAGGTGTTTGAGTATTTACAGGGTTGGCTTGGGCACTTGCAGGAGCCATCTGTCATCCCTGTGGTGTGCCACAGCTCGTGCTATAGAGTGCTAGTCTGCTGGCACTCAGCTGTCAAAGGAACCAGACCTCTGTCGGTTCCTCAGCTTCAAGTGAGTGCTGCAAAATGCACAGCACAGGGGAAAAGTGTACACTGAGAAATTAAAACAGTTGGATCACAAAGCACTTGAACAACAAAACACAGTTGGAGCTTTCAGAAAACTTGAAGGAAGCACAGAGGTTTGATGATAACGTTGAGGCCACTGTCACTACACTTTTCTGAATGAACAAAGAAATCTCTTAAGTAGGATCTCTGTAAAATCCCTGTAGTAGTGAGCAGTGCAAGGAAAATGGTACTTAGTTTTGCTGACTGAAGCAAGAAATTGAGGCCCATATCTGTAAAAAATTGGGGTGGACATGGGATACAAATACACAGAACTTAGGAAATGGGAGGGGACAATTTAGACACCACTCTTTGAAGACACACTGACAGCAAAAGAGAAGTAAATTGCCTACAGGATGGTTGTTTGCAAGCTGCCTGATGAGGGTGTGCTCAGGGGTTGAAAGCAGGGGTCTGTGTTCTGGTCTCACTAAAGAAAACTGAGCATCTTCTGTTGGGAAAGGCAAGGAGGGTTTGACATAAGGAAAGGTCTGACACTGATGTATTTTGAAGTGCAAGGCTGAGCATGGAATTCCCTTCCCACAGATGCAGAGTATGCCTGCATTTACCCCAAGCTATAGGTAACCCCAACAACAAGGAATACTGAAGAGATGTCTCATCAAACTTTGATAGGTTTTTCAGTGCTATGAGCACTTGCCAGCTTTTCAACTCAAAACCAGGAAAAAACGCAGTCATTTCCAATTAAATCTGCCACACAGGGGACATGGCGTGGAATTTAAAAGTATTCCAGAGTGTGCTAACTCTCCTTAAGTCAGTAATAAGGAGAGAGGATGCCTTTTTTTTTCTTCTTGTTTCAATACCAAACTCAATAGGAGACTTTCATCGTTTTGAAAGAACAATAGAAAATCAAAGACTTGTAGGAGAGCTATAGGCAAAGATCATCCTTTGCAAATGTGTCTCAAGGATACAGTCTAAGCACATTGTTCTCAAACACAAGAAATTACTTATTTTGAGGGAATCTGTACATATTTACAGGAATAAGGTAACTTCTACTGTAATTGTCATACACTCTGTGATGATTTTAATGCAATCTTTTCATAACCAAGTTCACAAGCACATTTAAACTTAGTATAATTCACAATTGAAAAGTTTGGTTTGCATTTACAGTCACAACACAAGTGTCTGCCAAGAGACGGATCCTGGCCATGCAAACATCCAGAAGGGATACAATGTTCTGTCAATGTGTGAAAAGGATGGGTCACAATGGAACAAAAGATTACTCTATTTTTTCATTTCCTTCTTTGAATTTAGAACTGGGAGCTGCAATCTCACTCTTTATCAGTTAATTAGAGATTTTTAAATGTAATTCTATTTTATTCTTCCTATATCCTTCTATCAAGATTACATATAATGCCTAATACAGCTGATAAATTACCTGAAGCACTGACAAAAGATCAAACAAATCCAGAGTTCATAGAAATATTTATAGAATTATGTTATAAATGGAGGAAGAGTTATTTATTCGATGAAATAAAACCTTTTAGCAACACTGCTTTGATCTGTCTATATCTGAGCCCACTTGGAGTAACTTTTCTTGAAAAGCTATAGTCAATCTTACATCAAAGAATGCAATGTTATTGAAAATTACATAAAAGTGTAACTTAGGTTGAAAAAAATTTGTCCTAAACAAGCAGAAATAAAAGATTAATGAAGAGGATTCTGTTGATTTTTCAGAGAACTTTACTTTACTTATAGAAATTTGAAAGACCAACTGAAAAGAACAGATCACATCATTCATTCTTTTTAAAATGCTTTCATTTTAAAAATATACTTGGAACAAGATGATTTTTTCAAGCTGTGCAATTGTTACATGATTTTTTTGTTTGTTTGGGGACTTTTGTAAACTGCATCCTTTTATTGTTGTTTCAGATGAGATCAGAAATTCCTCAGCTCAGTCTGAAAGCTGTTACAGAGCTCAGCAATGGCACAGTAGGTTGTCAGTGTTGGTCTCGGTCTGAGGTCCATAGGCAATGTTGTAGGAGTACAAATGGTGTAAAATAGGTATTATGCAATAGGTCTGGCAAGACCACGAACAAGAGATGTGGGCACAATTTTGATGGAATAAGTCTCAGGGACATGAAAGAACCTATGTCTGAAGGAAGCTGTATTCAACAAAAGGAAAAAAGTACACAGGTTACTGTAATAATTACTTGGAGGTTTTGGTGGACAAAAAGCAATTTTTACTCAGATAAGACCCCATACCACTTACATACTAGGAGAAACCTCTACCATCATCTGTGACTGCTGCTTGTGTTAGATATTAGAAAGAAAGGATGGATTAATGGACTAGCTAATGACCTTCCTGCCTCCATCAGCAATTCAGCTTTGGTATCCTGCCTTTCAATCATTGTGTGAAAGAAATTGGTACTACACTATGACAGGAATAAGTCATCGAGGTTCATCAGGACACAATTTTTAGGTGATAAAAACATCATTGATCCTAGGCCCTTTTTTATTCCCTTCAGGACTGGTACTCTATAAATCCTTCCAAAGGAAAAGTGGTTCTCAGTACCCATAAATGCTAGTATTTCTGTTCTTTTCCATCAGCTTGAATGAAGATCACATATGAAAGCAGCCAATCTTATGGATTGAATCATTATTCCAATATAGGAAGTCACCTTGGGATACGGTTTTCTCATTCCTAGACTGCCTCAACATATGTTTTAATTTGATATTTTGCATGTGTTCTGATTTATGTTTGGTTACATATTCATTCCAAGAGGAATACACACCTGGATTTATGCACATATATAAGGCATCATCTTTATTTGAATATGCAGAGCATGAGAAGAGCTGCACTTTCATACTGAAGAAATTATATTAATACTTAATAATCTGAAAAAGCAGTTGAAAGGAAAGTAACCATAATGCACTGAAGGCATATTTTCTATTGACAATTATAAAGCTGTCTACTGCAATTCCAGCACTTTTACTCCAGTGTCATTCTCTTACTGTGCTGCATTTTAACCACATGGCCAAGTACTGACAACCCCTTATCTTATGTTTTTCCATGTTCTAAAATGACACTAGACAAAACCAGCAGAGGGTTTAGCAATTTGGGTATTTCATCACCTTAGGGAGCATAAAAATGACAATGTGAGCAGTAGAAGGCAAAGTACTAAGTACTAAGCCAAAGTACTCCACTAAGTACTCCAGTACTAAGACAAAGCAGTACTCCAGTACACTGGCAAAGGAGTGGAAAGAGGAACATCTCCCTTCCTCATTCAGTCCTGCAGCCAGAGGAAACCCAGAATGCTTTAGATCCCTGGCATCCTGAGCCATTCCTGGGACTCCATAGCCTTGTTTGCCTCCCTAAGTGCTAAGGCAAGCTGCCAATGAGATGAAATTAAAAAGTAATCTCTATGTGGAGTTAATCTTTACAATAATGTCTGTGACGATATTTCCATTCTTTGACCTATATGGAAATGATACAGAAATAATCTTTGATGAAGGGGCATAATGACTTCATTGGAACATAATTTATGCAGCAATTAGAGGAGAAAAAAAATCTGATGTTCATGAAATCACTACTTGGAAGCACTGACTTACTTAAGCCCTACACTGTCAATCTGTAGGGGGAAAATTATACCAACTCCAGGCAGTTTCACCTCTGAACTGGCTGGATGGCAAAATGACAACCGCATTTTTTACAGTTGATCACAGTTGATTTAGCCAGAAATAGAGACTCAAATAAGCAAATTAATAAATTTTGGAAACTGGAATACTTCTTTGGATCAGTATAGATACATTACCTGTAACTGAAGTTAAACCATAAATTATTTTAAACTTTAATAATTATTAAATTACTTAATGATTTAAATTTAAATTATTTTAAAATTATTTTAATTTTTTAATGGAAAAAATTAAAATTATATTTTGGGTCATTTCTTATGGTTTTCCTCTTCAACTAATCAATATACTCTCTGCAAGAATGTACGTGACTGAGCTTGCAGCTTTGGTATCAATCTTCCTATTCCCACCTATCAAACCTTATTAGTGATGGTAAAATTCTACAGAATTATCAAATTTTCCATGGTAAATATGCCATGTGGCTGAGTGGTAGATCCCAGAGGGTTGAGGTCAGTGACACAGGGGCTCATCAAAGGCCAGTGGTAGACCATAGGGTTCTCTACTGAGCCCAGTATTGTTTAACTTATTCATCAATACCTTGGATGAAGGGGCACATGCCTCCTCAGCAAGTTCACTGATGATGGAGAAGAATTGTGTCAGTCCAGAGAAAACACTGTGAATAAGCCAGAGAGGTCATCAGGTTTTGGCCAGAACAAAGATTTTAACTGGCAGGATATGGCAGAATAATGCACATGACTAATAATTCCCTATAAATGGATACAAATTAATGCAAATGGCCTTTTCTGAAAAAACAGGCAAGACAATAGAGAGGAAATGTTGGATAAATTAAGAAAAGAGTATCCAGGCTGTTTTGGTAGGTGTTAGTTACAAAGCAGAACACCAGGCAAGGCAGAATCCTCCAGAGCACAAACTGTGGTCCCCCCAGAGGATTTTAGCTGATTAAATGCCAGATGCAAAAGGGACACAGTAGAACACAATCTGTCAGGGTCATGACATGCATCATATGCACACTTTCTGTATGGAACCCAGCTGAAAAGCCAACCAGGTCTGAATGTAGGTAATTTGCAGAAAATTCAGCAGTAACAGAAATGTGATTGCCTGTTCATGTCATGACTGAAAATTGAATATTTTAACTGATTTAATTTTTTTCATAGAAATATCAGATAATTCTTTAGACTTTCATCCTGACATCCAGTATTTTCCATGAAGATCTGTAATTTTGTAAAATGAGTATGTATGAGTGTAAAAAGGCAATGAGAACAAAAAATGGAGTTTTGCTTAACAGAACGCAAACCTGATAATTATTGCTAATATTCATTTGTGATGTGTATCACACTGAGCTGCAAAGAAAATTCTTGCTGCCCTGCAATGCTGAAATGCTTTCCACCAAGATCTGAGTAATTTTGCCTGTCAAGAAAACAATCAGCGTGCTTTATTCCATAGCTTGATTCCATCACCATCTCTCATTCTTCTTCAAGGGGCAGAATCCACTCTCTGCTTAACTTTCCCATAAATACCTGCTTAACATTTCTTTTAAATGCCACACATTTTCACCGTGTGCAATTAGCAATCTTTGGCTAAGTGAGGAACCTTATGCATGTTTCAGACTGGCTGACAGGTGACAGATTTGCTTCCCACATCCACACGTTGTTATGAAGCACAACTCCCCCACTGAAGACTGACAGCTGCCTGCATTTACAAAGCCAAAGCCCAGCTCAGACTGATTTGTACCAACACACCAGGCAAGATGGGGAAAATGTTCCTATTGCTTCATACACCCACACTGTAGGTGATAAAGCTGGTCAGGTGATCAGGTTTTTCAAACTGCCACAAGCAATTTTCTGATTTAATATCCAGAGTTCCTAGACCAATTCACTGTTAATTCTGTAGGCTCCTTTGGGCTTTTTCCCCGCAAAAGCTTAACCAGATACCATTTGCCACACATTTCATGGCTTCTTACTCCTTCCTACCATTTGTGGCATGGAAAGGTTTATCTCCATTTACAGCATTAAAAACAGGGGTTTGTAGCTCAAAGGCTATTTCAGCAGAGGTGAATTCATCTCAGACACTTTCTGATGGCGTACTTGGCCTCGTATAGAAAGAGTCCCCACACGACTGAGCTAACTGAGCCACAAGACTAGCTGGAGTGTCATGTAGAAGAAAAAATGTCATTCAACATTACCAGAGGACTCCCCAGGACAAAGGACTGCCAGAAAAAGACCTTTATCAAGGGTTTTCAATTACTGCCTTGGTTATGATTATGTGACTTCTTGTAACATACAGGATAAGACCATTAGGGACTCCAGAGAACAAAAGGAGCTTGCCTGGGGGGAAAGGAGGATGAAATCAATCATCCAAAAGCTGAGAGTTAAAGAAATCTTTTGGGCATAAATTAAGGTGATATTTAAAACACTGAACGTATCTTCTTGTCCAGGATATAGTCCTTTTCCTTATTTTTCTTGGCCACTAATCACACTGAGTTAAATGTCACCTTGCAAGTAGGCTCCTGGAAACAACTTAAAATATCCACCAGGGTGTTAGTCACCGAAAGAAAGAGCACCAGATTTTGGAGAAGATACTACTGACTTGAGAAAAACTTTCTTTTTATGTTGTCAACAAGAAAATTTGCAATACTTTTCCCAGAGTGAATGGACAGTCAGTCATCCCAAGGTGAGCAAAATCTAGCCTTGTGTGGGGTTTGACCTGTCCTGCAGGAGAAAGGGGAGAGAGAGCTGCTGAAATTGCTTCTCCTGCCAGTGTAGGGAGGGATGTACCTTGAGACCTGCCAGTGGGAGTCAAGTCTTTGAACATGGCTTGAATCCACAGGCTGTGCAGATAACTTCAGTAACCCTACATGCAACCCACTCCACACATGTTGTGTTTTAACAGAGGAAGATGATAACTTTATGCAGTCTTTGGAAAGATTGTTGTGCACTGATTGAGGAAGATCCAAGGAGCACTGGCACTTAATTTAAAGGACCTGTAATGAGCAGAGTTACTCAACATATAAAAGTGATTGAGCAAAATGGGGAAAGACTAAGACACAGAAATATATTTCTGTGCATACTGAGCTGATTACAAAAAGGGGTATGGGGTTAGTTGCTATTTGAATGCAAATCAAGTAGCTTCAGATGAAGAAATGAATAAGTGAAGTGGCGCACAATCTGTCTGTCTGTGCTCATATACATGGCAGGAGTATCTCAAGAATTACTAGTGGGATTTGCAATTTCTTGAGAAAACAGGAGAACTGTTTAGGAAACAGGCCTACACAGATCAGCTAATCTGTGCCCAGAATCCATTAGGCAACATCATTTCTTGTTTTGACAGAATTTGATTTCATTTAAATTGTTAAATGAATGCAAAGCCCTATGTTCCATTATCACTGAACAAATCTACAGCAAATATTTTTAATTAAATTATATGGAGATTAAAATACCTTAGGGATTATATAATTATGCCTCAACATTTGGCATGTGCACATGGGGATTTAAGAAAATGCTGAAAAAAAGCAGGCAGAAAATCTTCTCTCTCTTTGATGAATAAGAATATGTACTGCAAAGTGGATGAAGTTCTCAAAAACTATTAAACAACTCAGATTGTGAAAATTAAAATTTGTAGGGATTCTGCAATAAAGCTGAAAATAGACAATCTGAACAAAGTGCTTCCTTTCTAGCAAGTTTCCATTTTTATCATTCAAATTTTGTCATTACATCAAGGTTCTCATGATTCTGAGGAAAACTTTCAAAACACCTAAGCACCAGTCTCTGATTTTCCAACTGTTTATGCAAACCCACACTGATAATTTATAATCCTGTCATATTGAACACCTTTGTCAAATGGGTCTAGCCCAGCTCCTGATAGTGTGGAAAATGGGCCCAATGAAAGCTGATCTGGCTGCTTAAGACGGACTTGAGCATACTGCAAGAGCAGCTGTATGTACTATAACAAGCTTTGTCATGCTCAGACAGCCAGAAAGTCGAAACTTTACATTTTCTATTGACTCAGAAGGGAAGACCAAGGACAGACCCGAGGAGGAGTCTGTCTTTAGCTGAGTTTTATTTTAGAACTTTTTCTTTGGGAAAAATCTGTTGCTGTGATGTCTAATCCTGCTGCCCAAAGGAGGCACAGGTCCTTGCCCTGGCTCTGGGGTTCCTTGTAGAAAACCCTGCAGATCAGCACCAGCC
The DNA here is from genome assembly GCF_009819655.1 of Sylvia atricapilla. Lineage (NCBI taxonomy): Eukaryota > Metazoa > Chordata > Aves > Passeriformes > Sylviidae > Sylvia > Sylvia atricapilla. Next base: position 114,525,080 of record NC_089140.1, on the reverse strand, counting down.
CTGCACTGTAAGGTGCTGGTTGCAAAGTTGAGGTCAGTGAGGAGGGTACAGATGTCATCCACTAATTGGCACTGAGTTTAAGTTGGAGAATAATGTTTATGCTGCCTCCACAAGCAAACAGAAACCCAGGAAACTGATCCATTTTTGCCAATCCTAAGGCAGAGGTCGTGCTCTTACCAGTTAGTGAGTCTGTCAGTGCTGGAGGCATGAGCCAGAGGGACAACAAAGGCCATGATGACACACTTCAGCTCTGAAGCCTTGATGGTCAGGGCACCCTGAGCCATCACTGAGCTGCTAGGAGGTGGTGGGGAAAAGCAGAGCTGAACAGTCTGTCCAGCACAGGCTGGGAATGCTGCCTCTTGTGAATGCGCAGCTGATAACACACAGGATCTTCCCTCACTTGACCCCAGTGTCCTCCACTCACCTGCTGGCAAATGGTGAGAAAAAACAATGAATTCTCTTAAAACAGGGTATTGCAATAGAGTCCTGGGCAGAGCAAATAGCAGACTGTGGGGGCAAGAGTAACCCCGCAGGTGTCTCACAAAGAGACAAGCAGAGGCTGGCAGCCTGCACTGCAATCTTCAAGGTTTCTCACTTTTCTAATATAGAATCACCAGCCAGGAATTAATGCCCTGGGACTTACCCTGAAGATCATGAGTTGCAAAGCTAGCACAATATGTGTGCTGTAAAACAGAAGGAGAGTGTAGCTCAGAAGTACCAAAAATTATGATTGCGTTTCAGAGTTCACCCAAGTGTATGATCACAGGAAAAATGGGAAAGAAATGCACTCCAGATTTTAAGATTATAAATGTTGTATTAAGGAATGAGAAATTACTTCAGGAGGATAATATCACTGGCTAACTGCTAAGGCATTCTTATATTACATAACTAAACACTATTCATAACCAGCAGGAGTCGTTAAGGGTCTCTGCATGCAGCCCACTGGCATGACTGCTTTGGTCTCACTAATATCATATTTCAAATGTTCATTTCGCTGGTGGTTCTTCTGAAGGTAGAGAAAAATATAATGCTCATCAAAGGTTCCTTTATCATTGCCAAAGCACAAAGACATCTTCAATTCTGTTCTTGCTAAGCTGAAATTTAACATAGAATTATCATCTGTAACAGTACTCAGTGATTAATTGTACATCCCTAGCCAGAACCCCTGTGGTGAAACTTCTTATGAAATGAGTGCCAATAGCTATTAGTACTGCTTTGAAATTATAATCAGTGACTGATGGCTCAAAAGATAACACAAACTTTCCATGTAGAACTTGAGAATATATTTTTGTAGAAGGAAAAGTTATCATTTCCAACTGACATTGAAACATGAAAACTACTAAGAAAATGTGCCACATTCATTCTCTTCACTCTGGGAACTTATTTCAGAGTCCTCTTTCCATATAAAACAGGACAAAAATATATAAACCTACAATTTGAACTGTTCATGAACAGCAACACCAGATGACCATTTCTCTTTCTGGAAAAAATCAGAACACATATTGCATCCCAGCAAAGGTACATATATCTTTGCTTATGTAAAAGTTTATTGTAAATATCTACAGGAACTGCAAGTGAAGAGATCTCAGTTGAGATGCTCTGGGAAACAACCTCAAATAAGCAGTGGTCCATGTGGCCAGGGTTGCTTTTGGTCAACAGAAAACACTAGAGCTGTAACAGCAGCTGTAGGACAGTTGAGGAGAGAAGAAAAAACAATTCACCACAGACACAGGTATGCCCTTAATTAGCATTCACATCACGTTTGTGCCCCCATTAGAAAAAAAAAAATATATGAGAAAAGCTACTGCATTTTTATTATTTGGTAACTGCAAACAGATTGACCAGTAGAACACAACCAGGAGACCTTACACTTTGTTCCTGATGAGTCCAGCACAGAGTCTTCTGAAAGCAATATAATTTTTCTATCATCTTTGGTGGAATTGATTTCAGACTTCCTCAGGGCTATGCAATGTTCCAGTTACTGAACACAGCCAAAAAAGAGAAACTCAAAGTGCATTACCAAAAAACTTGAATCAAAGATTCAATTGATTCTTTGACTACTGATCAACAATGGATTTCTTCGCAGTATTTCTAGCTGTGCAACTGTATAAAGAAAAAATTCAATTTTTATTGAAATTTATTAATATGGGAATATTATGAGGTTCGCAACAGTTTACAGTTCCATCAAGAATAATGAATCAAATTTTGGAGTTTCTGGTGTAAGGAGATTAAAATACCAAGTTTTTTTGCATTGAATGTAAAGAAATTAAAAATCAAAGAATTATTTTCATATAGAATTAAACAAGAAATTACAGTGTATATAAAAAACAATATATAAAAGTATTTTAAAATTATATAAAAAATAGCTTCCCAATTTTTAAAAAAATAATTTATTTTAAAATGTTTTATTTTTAATGTGTCTTTTAAAAATGTATCTTAGCATTGACTGAACCATAAAGTAAAAAATGCAATTTCAGCATAATGCAAAATGTCAAAAAAAACTTTTAAAACATCTGAGGAGAATAATCCGGTTATTTTGAAAAAACTCACAAGTGTGAAATACATAAAACTGTTACTTCCTTGGGAAGCGTTATGAATGAAAAGAAATTGTATTTTACAATACACGAAACACTGCTTCAGAAAAGTCAGGGCTTCAGAGAGCAGATGGAAATGTTGTGACATAGTGTGAGGAGAGGAAATCAGGGGGCAAGAAAATTCTAAGTTCTCAAAAGTTTTATTCTGAATCTGTGTTAAGGTTTCTTTAGGGCTATTCAGCTGTGAATTTACCATACTTTTTGATCCATATCCATGATGGAATTGGCTCTATATTGCCACTCACTCAGATAACAAATGGACTCTCTATTCTATTTGCCTCTGAATCACGGGTCTGTATTCACAGGTAAGGGAACAACTGGTGCCCAGGCTTCCTCCATGCTGAAGTTAAAAGTGGCTGCAAGTGGTCAGATGACAATGACAAATGTCCAGCTCGAATTCAAGCGCCTCCAGGACTTGCTCACTCTGAGCTGGAGGCAATCCCATCCTCCCACAGGGAGGCAGAATGGGAGAAATCAGCCCAGAAATCAGCCCAGAAATCAGCCCAGCACTGTTGCAGCTCAAGTAATGGCACTGAGCCACCCAGGTGGCTGGGAGGGCAAGTGGCAGCAAGTTCACGAGCCCAAAATCCCCTCTGCTCTCACTGAAAGATTAAGTCTCACCTTACTGTAAGTGCATGCAGAGCACAAGCTCCCCTGTCCTTTGCAGCATCCATGGAGCCTCCAGGGAGGTGAAAGAGGGCTCATTTCCCCCTATTCTCCCCTGCCCTCTGCCACTCTCTCTGCCATCTCCAGTAAGGAAGATTCACACAGAAGAGGCAAGAGTAGCTCCAGGAAGACCTATGCCCATAAAAGCAGTGCCAGAACCAACAAAAAATGCTGATTAATTACATTGACAGAGGTTGCTCTGAGGCTTATGACTGGACCAGGGCACTCTCTGAGCCTTCACACAGGCAGGCCCACCCAGGGATTCACACATCTCTCGTTGCCCAGTTCAGAAAAAAAGACACAAAATCATGCCTGTGTATGGTAACAGCCCGCACAAGCAAATGTAAACTCCAGATTTCCTAGCCATGAAAGTTTAAGAAGGAAATTATCAACCCTTTCCAAATGCAGCAAAAGAGCTGGCCCAACAAGACTAGCACCCGTCTAACATGAAAACTGTAGAAAATATACCTTCAGCTTTTCTTTCCCTGTTAATTTGATGTTTTGCCTTTTTATTTCAACAGCTGCAGAACCATTATCCCACGGAAGAGCACTAAGATCACAGCCATCCACTGACTGTTTACATTCTACAGTCAAACAGAGCTTTTATTTTCACCACGTCTGAAAAGAAACATGATAAGTCCAGTTAAAGGTGGACTTGAGACACTAGCAGAAAGATTTGATAACTGTTTACAATTCCAGCTGGGCCATTTAACAATGTTAATTTTTGGAATCCCACTTCACTCAATAATATAATAGGCACTTTTCTGATTAATAAGAAATTAGACTATGCATAAACTCTCTGCTGGATGCTAAAAGCTTTGTTGTGACAAAAGTCTTTCACTGTGTGACAATTAAGGCATGCATCTAGCTTCCTAGTTTCCAAATTTTTCCATGAGCTGATATCCTCTTTTGTCACCACAGAATCCACTCCTGCTCAGTTCAACTCAAAAAAAGGCTATGTGAACAGAGATGTTCTTCAAACACTGTTTCTAAAATATGAAAGACTTGAAAAACAAATTAAACACAATAAAGGAGAGAATTTATTTGGCTGAGTAAAAGCCATCCATAATTACAAGACCAAAGTATGAGACAGGTTGCTCTACACAGTGTCTAGGCTGCAGCAGTGACAGACATATCCTCTGTCTAATTCGCCCTTGTTTTAACTGGTTTTGGTCTTCATGAATTAGATTATCTTACTTCTTATGTAACTTTCTCCTGTATGCAGTCAGTACTGAACACAGACAGAAAAAGCATTAGCCAATGACAATATCCCACCATTCTCCATGGCCGGAATGGCTGGACTGAATTTTGGCCTGAGTTTAGTGGATGGGCTAAAAGGTAGAGCTGATTTTTCATAGTTACTTAGGCCCACATGTTAGGAAAATTCACATTGTTCATTGTTTCCAAATTTTCTTAATTTGGAAAACAGTCTTTTAATTCACTTAGAGTCCCTTTCTTAGAACAATGAAATCTGAGCAGGTATTTCCCTTTTCTTACATCTTAAGAAGAATGAGAGAAAAGAAATATGGAAAAACTGGAAGTATTTCAAAACTGTTAGGAAATCAACATTCATAAAAAATTGTACAAGTTTCCCAAGTTATTTTTTTTTCTTTTTTAGTATCCTTTCAAAAAATGTTGACTGTACCATTTCTTCTCAAGTTCCCAGAAGAATTGAATTTTAAAATTGCCCCAAGAAAGAGGACAGCATAATATTCAACTCTCACCATTACTTTTTTTCAGATTCCTTCTGGCTTAATTAAAATTCTTCTAAATTAGTCAGCAAAAAATTTGCTACAAAGCCATGGACCCACATCACAAGCAAAGTTTCAAGCATTCCTAATATAAAGAGCTTGAGATGAAATCCCATTCTTGAAACAAGAGTCCTGTGAGACTTTTTTCACATCTCAGATACATCGTTAATGAAAAAGGTGAAATATGCTCTTTTTTTAGAATTGTTAATGCTTTCAATTAAACTTGAAAATTCTAAAAATCCTGGGATAAGTTTAAAAAAATCAAAAAGCACAGCAGCCACATGACCACAGTAGGCACAAGGTGAGTCAGGTATTGTGTATCAGGTCAGTATTGATCCATCTATTTTATCTTGAGATCCCACCAAGTAACCCAGTATTTTTTATATATGTGCCAGTTTAAAGCCCCGTGTGTGTCTCCTGCCCATGTTCCTGTTGGTCTCTCCCATCATGGTACAAGAATGACTAAGGCAAGAGATGTATTCATATTAACGTGATTTAGGTAAATCCCAGAAGAAAAATGTGAGATAAAATTTGTTAATACCCTGTAAAAATATTATCATTTGACAGACAAAAATAACATTTCAATACATCAAGTACTAGGTTGTTTATTTGGTGGTTTTTTTTGCTTGGTTGTTTTTTTGGTGTTTTGGTTTATTTTTTTTTTTTGTAATTGGGGAAAAAGCAAATATTGGTTGACTGATGTTTTCCTTGCTATCTGCATTACAGGCATCCAAGTTTTTCATGAAACACTGCTGCTGCCAAGGTAAAAAGGAAAGTGTGTGTATACATATATATACACTATTGGCAATGAGGAAAGAGTGACATGCTATAATACAAGATTGCAACCTTGGCTCTTATCCAGGATCCTTCTTTTTCAAGGAAAAAATACTATTGAGTATGTCCTAACACAAGGACTCATACAGGGCATGGACTTGAAATTCCATATGATAACTCTGTCAGACGGGGAAGGAAGGTTGTTCTTTAAAAATGTTTGACTATTTGTTTTGAAAGAGCAAAGGAAAATATTTCTTTTTTCTATAATAGTAAGGTCAAAGAATTTGTTATCTTCCCAGCTAGAGACAAAAACAATAATGGGAAGCTCTTCAAACTAATGTTCAAAAGAGGAAAAGAGAGCCAACAGATGATTAACTTCTCAGCAGGGAAGATGTTATTACAGTCAAAAGACTTCAAAATCCCTTTTCTTATGTGATTCATTAACAGATTTCCAGACCTCTTTGCCCTCAGAAGAGGAGTGTATATGTTTCTCCAGTGGTGTGTGTTTTGGGGAGTTGAAATTATCAGTGCAAAGCCTGTTGTCCAATGATTTGTCTCAAATATGGCACTTCTGGAAATATCAGTGCTAGATGAGTATTAAAGTCATTCATCTGTGCATTCCTCTGAGTTTTATTAAACAATAAAAGAAAATTATATCACTGCATTCTGGAAAACAACAAAAAAATTTTAACATCTTTGCTATTTCCTCACTACCCACCACATTAACAAATATCTCACGCAGATTCTACATATTAATGAAACTTCTAACACAATTAATGACAAATCTGAAAATGGGGAGAAAATCCACCTCCTTTTTACCACCACAACAAACCTCTCTTGAAAAGATATACTGTAGGTCTCATTGTGGAGCATTATTTTGGGGAGAAAGAGGTGGGTGCATTTAGCTTGCAGGTAAAAACACATTTCAAAAACCAAACTTAGATGTTAAACTATTCATTAGATATCTGAATTTGTTTATCAGGCAATTTAAAGCCTGATAAACAAATTCAGACATCTAATTGGTGTCTCTTAATAAAGATATCCCATTCTCACAATTAATAACCACGTTATACTTGGCTTGAGTATTCTAAAAAAAGTTTACTACGTAGAGCATTCATGGAATTAATTTTCTGAGACAACAAATACCTTCTTAATATTTACAAAAAGCTCACAACTATGAAGTTTTTTACCAGAACTTTATTATTAAGTTACGCTGATCCAAAAGGAAAAAAAAGAAGCATGTAAAATATGCTATGAATATAATCCAGATATAAATTTCATATATGAATACACATAAGTTACAGGCATGAAGACACTATAATTAATGTATTCCAAGAAAATAGGATGTGATTAAAATCACACAGAAATACTGGTTACATTCACGCAAATTGATACAGACATTTGCTGTATTTGTGATATGCTTAAAAATAGCAGATTGGAGATTTACCTCAAACACAAAGATGATAAAAATATGTCCTCTAGAGCTGACTCACTCTTTAAGCCATCAATGGCATAGTTGTTTGCCTGACACTGTATAAACTGACTAACAAGACATTTAAAATACGTGGATGTTTTACCAAAAAAAGGGAAGTAGAAAACAAGGGAATTTCGAATGAGTGGATGAACAAATCATTCTTCCTGCTACCCAGCAGAGCATGCAATGGTAGCGCAATCTGTAGTGGTCAGATATGTCCCCTGATTTTATTTTCTACAAATAGATTATTCCTCCCAGAGACCAAGTCCGGCATATAATTTATGGTTCTCAAATTTTTAAAAAATTAATTTAAATGTATAAAAGGAAATCATAGAAAAATACCTTTATCCATTCAAAAAGTATAATTCCACATTAACAATATAAAAGAATCTATCTTAAAAGTCTTAATTTAACTGTACTAATACTGCAGAACAAGAACTTTACCAGTCACATGAACTTTAACTTTTTAAGAATGGCACCACATACAGTATTTTAGTATAACTGTGTGGCAGACCATGATAATTGTGACCGTAATAAGTCCATTTTTGCTTTGTGATGGTGCACAAAGCTAACACTTTTTAAATACATCTCTGTAAATATTTTTAAACCTTTCAGGTTTAAAGTACAGAAAAAATTGCAAAGCTTTAGAGAAACATCCTTTCAATGAGAATTTTGAAATCTCTGAGACACAGCTAAATTTGAAGGCTTAAACCTTCTCACAGGAAAATTTCAGAGGCAGAGGCTAACTTCTGATCAGTGGAAATACTTTATTTCAAATTCCTTTATATTTGGCCTCCTAAACTTGTGCGTAATACATTAAAATTCACTCAATAAATCACTCCAAAGTCAAAAATTTTCCTCATTTACTTCTTGCTTAGAAATTACAATGCTCACAGAACAGCTGCAACTTAAAATTACTTTTGGATCCTCTCCTGTATCAAGGCAAACTGCAAAGCAGCATTCAGTAACCCCTTCAATCCTGTATTTTTGAGTACGGCTAGGCCTATTCTCACTTCTGGTTATCTCCACTCCTCACTTTCCCCTAGCAGTGTGCTTACCCTGCTGGAAGCCAAACCCGTCAGCCAGCCCTGCCCCACAGCTTAGTTTAGACCCTCACCTTGCCTGTTTTGCAGCTTGTTCCCCGTTTTTGCCATCCTGTGTGAGGTATTTCCCATCTGAGACTGAAGTCATGAAAAGAGAACAGTTAACTCTGAGCCCTGAATTTCAAACTCTGTGTTTCAAAAGAGACATATATTGCCAGCATTGTGTTCCCAAACATGGGATGACTGCAGAGTGACTGGCATTGGCTGCTGGCTGCATTGGGACCCTTACATATGGAGCAGTCACAGGAAAATAGGATGGTTTCATGGTCTTCTGCCTGTCTGTCCATCCCTTTCCTCTTACTGTATGATGCCTGTGATGTCTACATAGAAATCCAGAAGCCAAATGAGCAATTATTGATATTTGTTTTGCATTTCACTTGAATAAAAAATAAAATTAAATCACCTCAGTTTTTAGAGATCTGCAGTATAAAGCATTTTCCTAAAACTGCTAATCAATTATTAAGCAAGTGTTTGGGAAATCATGAAAAGAAAAGAAGATACTTTCTAAAGAAAAAATAAAATTAAAATTCACCTTAGCAACAGCCTTCCACAGCCCCCGCAATGCCACTCACTGCGTGCTCCCCCTTGATAATCAGGCTGCAGAATTTGTCACCAAAGTGGGCACTGAGGGGGGAAAAAAAAGCAAGTTAGAACTTTAAAACTCTACAAACTCCGTGCTGGTTAGACCTTTCCATTCTCCATTATTCATCTCTGGCTCTCCTTTGTGGCAGAGAGACAAGAGGCTCAGGGCTGGTACATGGCATGAGGAGCTGCAGAATGAGCAGGGAGTGGGAAGCCTCTCCTCCTGCATTGCACAGAGTTCGGAGACCTCTTTACATGCAAGACTACTGTAATCCAAAATCTGTCAAATAATTGATCCAAAATGTCTCAGGATTAGTCTCAAACTGTAGGTAGCCCTGTGTAGAGTAGATTTCCTCAGAAATGGGAGCTAAGAGGGCTCATGCTGGCATCTGTCTTGAAGGTAAATGTGCTCACTTTATAAGATAAGACTCTGGCTGGGTGGCTGCAGTTCTCTTCCCTGACATCAGCCTAGGTCTGTAGCACACATAACAACACAAAACAGATGCAAAAGAGCATTAGAAAATGGAGGATTTAATAGCAGGGGACACAAGAATACAGATTCATCGCCTTTAAATGTTTCATCTTACTGTAGTTTATAAGCTTTAACAAAAGATCATACATAAGCCTGAATTCCTAGTCCCATTACTGTATTCATACAAAAAAATACATAAATAATTTCTAATACAGTGTTGAGTTTTCCCATGTCTCTGCTAACAGGACATTGCACAGGGCTATTTCAAACTAAGACATGTTCAGGGATGAGAGAGAAGCAAACAGCCTCTTGGAAGAAAGAGTACCAGGGACAAAAAACATGCATCAAGCTGAGCACTGGAAGGAATGAAAGATATTTGAGGCTGGAAATAAAACAGTTATAAAAAACAGACTGTTATAAGAAAAAAAATTCTAAATCAATACCTAAAGCAACTTTGCTTCTTTTGATCTCATGGTTGTCTTCTCCTGCAATGAAAAAACAGCAGTAAAAATTCCCACCTCTGAATAATTACATGTGCAGATGTGCTGTCAAATAAATCAAAAGGTTCTAAATGTCCAAGTAGGTGAGTATGCTGTCCTCAACCCTTGATAGCAGCTGCCTCTTGCTGCTGCTAACACCAGCCAGGCTGGATCCATTTGGGCTGAATGTGGAGGGAAGAAGAGAGCTGTGCTATGAATGTCAGACTGCTAGGCTATGGCAGAGCAGAACTGATCTCCTCCAGCTCCCTCTTCAATCCCTTCCACACCTGACTGTCTCAGCAGTTTCTCTATTTGTTCCACAAACGCCATTCTGAGCAGCAGTGACACACACACGTCACTTTCCTGCCTTTGCAGGGCGACCCTGCTGCAGGAGGCTGAAGCAGACACACTGCAACACATTTGGATTAGGATGCAGCAAATTAATTTTGCAGAATTCAGGGGACCTGGCACTGTGGTTCTTGAAAAATTGTAAATGAAAATGTGATGGATTACAATCATCGATGTGATGAGATACAGGCATTATGCAAGTGAATGTACATTAACATTGTGTATATTAATATTAACCAGCACTTATCACTGGATATATAGACTGTGTCTTCCATTGTTCACAGAAGCTTACAGGAGGATATAAAAAGCTACCAACTACTGATTATCATAAAAATAATCTCTAGAAATTCTCAAGGCAAACTGAATAGTGTGTGAGCCTTCCCTAACTAAGGCACTTAGAGAGTAATCACAACAAAAATGCAAACCTGTGGGCCTATTTAATATTTGAACTCAGGCTAAGAGTAAAGGAGCAAATACATTTACATATACAAGGTATGAAATGTGGATGAAATTGAAAGCGAGGGCACAGAATATATGTCAGAGAAAGATGAAGAAATATTGGGGCATTACATTTTATTCTCCTGTTTCCACCAAAATTGTGTAATAAAGGACAGCTTGAAAAATACAGAGTAAAAACAATCAATTTGATAGTATATATAAGGGAATGTTTATAGTTTATCAAGTTATAAAAGAGAAAATAGCCTCCTGTCAGCTTTGAAATATCCCCTTTCAATATCAATATTCATTATTAAAATCACTGCTCCTCAAGTCCAGGGACTGAAACTGTTCTGATATCCTCATATTTGTTTGGTCCGTCAACCTTCTCTGCATTAATCCATTTTTATGGGGTGACAAAGCTTTGAAATTAGTAAGAAAGCTGCTTTCAGAGAGTTTCAGAGTGTCAAAACTGACATGAACAGTGAGGGATGCTGCAACATATGGACACAGTACGCCTGGGGCTTGAGGATGTAGCTGATTCTTCCTCTCCCTGAACCGGTGAGAGAGAAATAGGCTGCAAAAGATTTTTAACCCAAAGTTCAACAAGTAGCAGTTTTGTACATGTGGGTCCATCAGCTCCTCTACTCCCACCACAAAGATTTCCAAAATCATGCCTCTCTGAGTCGGGATGTTGTAAAAACACTGCTCCACAAGCAACATATCCATGTTCCTCCATTCTTGCTCTGGCTGGTTGCTCCTTGTCTTCTAAATGCTACCACAAAAATCGTCTGTATCCACATATGCTCCAGCACTTCACCTCCACAGCAGTGCTCCTGCTGGCTGGCCAGTGCCCCAGAGATGACTGCCAGCTGGCTGATGAAAACCAGGGCTTTCACAGCTGCCCCTGCTTTTTTTCCTTTTTTTTTCAGTAATCTCATTCCCACTTCAATATGCATTCACCAGCCTGCACAGAAATAGTGAACACATGGTTTGTGAACTTACTCAAAACAAATAAATACTCATTTCTCCTTCCTTTATTTAGGAACCTAAACTAACACTGCTAGAAATTGTTCTTTTTCCTCTTATTGAGCACAATTATTCTGACATTTAATTTTCAGATCCTCCTCTCTGTCATTAAAACAACCCAAGCAATACACTCCTTTCTGTTATAGGTGAGTTGGAAAATTCACCTGTCTGCCATAAAGCCAGAGTGTTAGCAGACAGCACTGTGAGTGGTGCTTCGATGGCACAGGCTGGCAACACCACTGTGCTGTCCTCAGTTTACGTCCTGAAAAGTACTTTTATGGAGAATGACTGTTTTAGTGCTGCTGGGGACATTGAGGGGTGTAAAACATCAGTGTGTGATGCACGGAATGAGCTGCAGGGAAATTGAATATGCATTTATGTTAGAAGTTGTAAAAGTAACTATTCTATGCAAATAAATTCAAACTATGCAGCAGGGCCAGAATCTGACAGAAATTGAGAAGGAGAGAGAGAGTGTAAAGATCTCAGACTAGAAAAGCTTGAGAACTGTGCAACAGAGCACAGAGCTGGCAGCGCTCACTGTGCATGGCTCAGCCTGGGAGCGCAGCTGGTGCTCTGACACAGCAGCTGCCCTTGCAAAGGACCAGCTGCCTGCAGGTGAAAGAAGAGAACAAACAGTGTTAGGAACATTGGTACTTCCACTGATGCTCATGTGACAGGTAACACTGGAAATGTGTGAAACACAGTGGGCTCACAAAGCAAACATTTGAGCATGGCCAAGTGGAACGCACACCTGAAAATATGACTGTACATTTATCTTTTCTTCTTGGTAGGGCACATCTGCCTTCATACTCAGTGAATAACCTGGGAAAATGTATGGAGGGGTGATCCAAATAATTTTTGCTTGCATCTTCTGAAAAAAATTTATAGTCCCCCTGACTCAATCCTTGCTCTCCAACAGACTAATAATTCAAGTTTTAGAAGACAGTCATAGAATCATGGAATGGTATGGGTTGGAAGGGATCAAGATCATCTAGTTCCAACCTCCTTGCCATGGGCAGGGCACCTCCCACTTAGACCAGGTCACTCAAAGCCCCATCCCACCTGGTCTTTAACATTCCAGGGCTGGGACATAAACAACTTCTCTGGGCAACCTATCCCAGTGTCTCACCACTCTTGCAGTTAAAATTTCTCATTATTATCGATTCTAAATCTGCTTTTCTTCATCCTGTCACTGCAAACTATGCCCTTGCATAAAGGGTATGATCATCAGGAAAAAAACTCCAATTATTTGGCATTGTCGAAAGCAAACATTGTTTATCAGAGCTGAGATCACCTGTACAACCTGAAACGACCTCCGAGTCACTTCAAGAGAGAAACTGTGCTTCAAATCTGTCTGTCTGGCCATAGCCTACTTCACCTATAGGCTAGTAGACCTATAGAAAGTAGTCTTTAGAACAAATATGTTGTAATAAATTGGTTGAAATGGCTTGTCCTACAGACAGTGGAGCTAGACTCAGATGGTACTTTACACTTACTCTTTTTAATTCCTTGGCCCACAGATACTGGAATGATCAGTCTTGCTGGTAGGAGGTAGCCAGCATTTGTGTTCCCTTGCACATCCATCTTTTTTGGGAGGTTAGGGGTTTTGTTTGTTTGTTTGTTTTCATTTAATGTTTCTTTAAGAACTAAGACAAAGAAATAGGAGCACAGGTGAAAGTTTTCAAGTGCACCAGGGCAGAAACACTGCTGCTATCTTGTTTTGCTGCTGTGTGTGCAGGAACCCTTTCTTTGTGCAAATCACTTCTCAGTTCTCTTATTTCACTTCACATATTTGGATTATGTTTTGTGAAAGAGATTCCTAGAAGTTTATGCAAATACTGAAAACCTGGGATGTAAAAACTAAATCACACCATTGCCTTTAGCAGAATCTCCCATCTCTGTCTACCTTCAAGCTGTACCAAATGTGTCATTTCATTCAAGATATGCCTCATAAGAAGGATTAAAACACATATCACATATCACATAACATATTACAGAACAGAGAGGCTCTAGGGAATCTCTTCATCCCTGAATCCTTCCTTCAGGGAGTTAGGATTTATCTAGGTGTTTACTCCAGTTCACTAAAAATGTTTTGGCTTTTGTTAGATAACTGTTGCTAGAAAGACCCAGATGCAGTTCTACATATATAAAAGAGGGGATAAGAATAATTGCATAGACACTTTTTTTCCCTTTTCCACAGTGTAATTGACCCTTCTCACAGTGCAGAAGAGGCCCCAGAGTGCCTAAAATGATGGGAAGAGAAGAGGCTGTGCTGAACTCAGTGGGAAGAGGAGGGAACAGCCACTCAGCACAAGAGCACACGATGTACAGCCAGGGTTTGTGTGGGAAGTTAAACATTCTCTACCTTTCCAGTCAGCCTTGAGCCCAGAAGACAGTGCAGCAGCCTCTTATTTCAGCTTTTAAAGCAAAATATGAAACTCGTGACATCCTCTTCAGTCCACCTAGAGAGAGACAGCTAAGCTACAAAGAGCAAGTCCTGCATCTGTGTTTTGTCAGCACTACAGTCTGCACCAATTGCCTTTTAAAGGTTAATCTGCAAAAGCAGATACATCACCATGGACAAGAGCCAAACTGTGTGTGAAATCCAACTTGGGGGGAACCTGCAGGTGGGACTAGACCAAGACCCCAAATACTGTCTGGCCACAACAGGCACTGATTTTAACCAGGTGTACAGAGGGTGTCACATGGTGAGGACTTTCAGACCAGGACATACCCACACTCACAGCTGAAGTTAGCACCAGCTGGCATCAGTGGAGCACGTGAACAAAGAAATTCACTCATGAGGAAGCTCAGGGTAGGCATGTGCCTGTGACCATGAGACAAACTCAGATGCAATGTCCTAAGGACCAGCAGAAAGCAAAGGAGAGCTCACCATCACAGTGACAAAATGCCGGATCATCAGATATCCACAACATTTCACATCTAGTATCTCCTGCTAAAATGACCTGGGCAATGGATTGAGTGGAAGGGAGGAGATCCAGAGAGGCACAGCAGCTGCTCCCAGTAAGGTAGGTAGGCTTGGAAAGGCAAATCCAACAATGGAAAGTAGCTCCAAGGCCTGATTGTGTGAATTATAAAAGGAAAGAAGAAGGGTGCGAAACAAACTTAAATACAGATTTTTCCTATGCTTATGTATTTGCTTAATCCTTTCAAACATCCTGCATAAGATGGGTTATCTCATTCTTCAGCAGAAAAAAATGTGAACTACTGCATTTGGTCAACAGGAGAGAAAAAGTGATTTATATTGAGCTTTCCTGGGTCTCAAATTGCTGAGGTACTGAAAAATCAAAATGCATCTTGAGAAAAGATGATAGCACATCTCTTGACCAATGAATAATTAATAAAATATTTCACTGAAGATTTAATACAGATCAAAAGTGTTTCATGCAGATCAAAAGGACTTAATTTAGATCCTGGAGGTGTTCAAGGCCAGGTTGGATGTGGCTCTGAGCAATCTGATCTAGTGAGTGCCATCCCTGCCCACAGCAGACATGTGGAAACTAGGTGGTCTTTAAGGTCCCTTCCTACCCAAATCATTCTATGATTCTGTGATTCTAAAACAAAAATTCACAATGTAGAAATGGAAAAATTCAATGTAAATATGCAATAAGAACTGTATATGACTTTTCAAGAGTTATTAAAAAGAGAAACTGATAAACCTAACATGACAATGGCAATAGTCATATTGAATTTCAAGTAAATACTAGGTCACAGTGTGTGTGGATGTTGAGTTTTACAAGCCATTCACTCTGAAGATTTTCCCACATTGCACTGTAGTGTACAATCAAGTGATAGATAATGCCATGTAACCACAAAGCCTCAGGGAACAATTGATTATGATTGCCAATGCCCACATCCCCAAAACCAAGAGACTTTTCAATTACACAGCTTTGTATTAAACATGCAATTGTCTTCCCACCACACTCAAAGGAGAATGTTCCACATGTCTGTGGGGAGCTGGCTGACCTTCTTTTTCTCCAGCTGCCAAACTGCATTACTGGATTAAAAAACATACACAAGAGACATTCCTAAAAATACTAGTCGGTAAACAACAGCAGCCCTGCCACAAAGACGTTATGCAATTGAGGGTGTAAGCCATGATACAGTTTCTGTATTAACAGGAGGCCAATACACTTAAGTGTCCTAAAAGCACCAAACAAAGTGGAAATCTTAGTTAGCTGGGCCACCCATTCCTCCTTTTGTTTACATCCTAGTCAAATTGCCATGTTTCCTCTCTCTCCATACTAGTACAGACAAACCTTCTTTGTAGCAGTTCAAATATCTGAACTTTTTGGTAATTGCCAAATTGGACTCACACCCTCTGCTCTGACAGGTCAGCTGATTCTTTCAATTTATGGAAATTTATGTTCAGACAAACAATTTATGTCCAGACAAAAATTTATTTTGCACACTGGTTTTCCCTATTTATTTCAGCTTTCTCAGGGGAGGAGGCAAAATATTTCCTCCTCTCTGGAGGAAGCCAGTCACTGTATTCATGAAATCCTTGGGGTAAGGTTTGCCATCAACATCATTTCATCCCTAATGTTTTCAGGTTAAACTGAGTGAAGAAAATACAGCTCAAATCCTCTTTCCCTACAGTTACCAGGATACATGACTCTGACTGGAGAATCATCCCACCTCCCTCCAAAACAGAGTGCTGCTTTAGACTCCATTAGGGTCCATCATCATTAATTGCTCTGCTTGCTCGTCTTCTGGAGGTGCAGGTCAAGAGATTGACAAAGATTTGAGGCTCCATCAAAACTACTCCATTTTGCATTCTCATGCAAAATGCTCTGATGTCATCCCATGCATATTTAGCTACCAAAGCTGAAACGACTGGAAATGGTGCTAAAAGAAAGCTCCTTCAGGGTTCTGAGTCACAGAAACCCTCTGGGAATTATTACTAGTTTGTAGCTGTGGCCAGTCTGCCCAGGTTACTTATCCTAGCTGCAATGCCTAAGCAACAACAGTATCTCAAGAAACACATGATTTTAGCTCTAGACATCTTTCTTCACGCTCCTGAACAATCTCCCAGTGCAAAATGGCCCACCATAAGCATAGAGACAAGCAAAGAGGAAGACAACAGGGAATGAATGTGAGCATTTAAGTTAAAACACCCCTCATGACAAGACTGAGACCAAAATAAGTCTACAACTGGAGTAAATGGCCCAGAAAGGTTGTGGCAATTCCATCCTGGAGAGTTTAAAACTTTGACTCAACAAGGTCCTGGAGTACTGGATCCAGCTTTGAGCAGAAGTCTGAACCAGACAACATCCAGAGATCCCTTCCAGCCCTCATTTTGCTGTGATTCTTTATTCTCACATGCACTATTGTGTCTGGAATGGAGGCTACCTGCACAGGAGCAGATGTGCCACAGTAAGATCCAATAGGACTCTCGCTCTTGTCAGCCACTAGAAAAACACTTCCAGTTGTATACAAGGAGAGGATACCATGAGCAGCATGGAAAGATACTTGGATTGCTAAAAAAGGCTTCTGATTCCAGTCCCAAATACAACATAGCATTGAAGTTGTTGAGTATAACCACTTCTAAAGTTTGTGGTAAATCTGAGAGAGGAGCTTTGAAATGAATATTTCTAACTTCTCTTACAACAGAGGCAGTAATGACCAGCTGTTTTCTGTGATGTTCAGGACAGATACAGAAGGCATTAATGGTCTGTTAGACTCAAGTGAGACACATCTACTTCATACAGGAGGTTTTTTTTACATTCAGTCAGAGGACAGTGTTAAATCTACAGCCATGACATGACAGCATGTCAGGTGTGTTGCTCTCTTCTTGCAAGCACTGTCATCTTTTGACTAAACAAGTATTTTAAGTACTTCTGGTGTTTCTTTTTATTAGGTTTCATGTCTGTGCTCTCCTGGAGGCTTCCTTTCCTCCCTCTTTTATATAATTATCCCATAAACTATGACACAATGTTGAATAATCATATGAAATGCTGAATTCACATAAATCAGCAGCGGAATGTCTAATTTATGTGGGTTATTATAATTTAGTAATTGTCAGAAGCCATTTTTTGTGCTGAAAGTAAGCATTGCAAGAACTTTCAGGATTAAAAATCTTTGAAGCAACAACACTGAAAGTTTCTAAAGACAATCAAATTGATAAAAAGCAGAACTAATGAAACTTAAATTTGGAGTCCTGTCTGTGAATTCTGATGTTTGATTAAGAGTGAACCTCTCAGTACTTCTATCTACAAGTGTCCTTCTTTCTCCTAAGTCTTGTAGGAATTTAAGAACTAAGAGGTTTCCAAAGTTTTGTTAAACGAGGTTGAAATAGGGCAAGTTCAAACTATGCACACACAATAGGACTACACAGATCTTATTTCCTACAGAAATCCAGGTATAGAAAAACAGAATATGAAAGTAAAACATACCTTTAGAAGAAAGGTGGAAAATTATGAGGAGAAACTCAACATCTTGATTCTGGGAAAAGAAAACATTACTTTAAAAGGGAAAAAAAGCAAAATTTAATAAAAATAAAAATTAAACAGAAGCAACCATTCTTGCCCCCAGAGTAACTTCAACCTTACTATGATAGTGTGGTAATACATGAATACATTCATGAAATATAGAAATAAATAAGACAGCACACTATTAGCAATTACAAATACACAAATGTGCCTTGTCTCACTGCAATACAAAGGGTCAGGGATCAATAGAAGTCATAAAAAATCTCATTGATTTTGTCAATTTAGTGGTAGGTGGTAAAGCAAAAACAAAAAATTTGGGGTGGGGAAATAGATACAATTATATAACTGTATACCTAGCATGTCACATCAAAATGTAACATTACATCTCTATTTTACTCTCTACAATAAATTAGAATTGCACTTTCTGAAGGAAAGTTGTAGGTTTTGCAGAAATAAAATTGTGAGTGGCACACAAAAATAACCCCAAAAAGATGTTTATGTGATGAAATACAGTTTTAATGAACATGAATCAGGACAATAGCTCACTTCTTGCCATGACTTTTACACATTAGTCACTGCCACAAGGTTTTCATCCTCACAAATTACATCCCCCAAATCAGTACACTGAATCACTGATCTTTCTGATTTTATTTAGCTGCCCCATAATCATTTGATTTTCTCCATTCAAGTAAAAAACATATCTGTGACCCATCTGTTAAGTTATAGACCATAAGTTCCCATCTGTCATACATGGACCAGTGGTAGTCCCTGGAGCACTCTCTGTCTGTCTGCAGAGAGTTGGCTGCTCTTCTGAAGCTGCCTTTTCCTCATCTCCAGCTGTTAAATCACATTAAAAGATGGGTTAAAAAATGCAGAAGTAAAAAAAAAAAAAAAGTGAACAACATTACTTTTTCCCTGTAAACAATTGCTTTAGCTGCCAAAGGGATGTTATTCAATTGTGAATGCACAGGGAAGAATCTCAGAGACATCTGCCTTTCTCAGGGACAGTTTCATGCACCCAGATCCCCGCCAGAATCTGCAGCAAGGGCTGTGAAGTGCTCCTCCAGAAACTCAGGGCCCACGTTCAAGGGTCACACCATGAACTGGTTCACTGCTGATTGCTTCAACAGAAATATCTACCATTTTAGGGAAGAAAGAGGTGTTTTCCCTTGAATAGGCTGGATCAGTTGCTTCCCCCTCAGCTGTTCATCTGGTCCTGCACCCGAGGCACCAGCCTGGACCACAGCGGAGCAGTCTTGTGACAACTCTCCCATTTCCACAGTTTACAGCCTGGGGCACGAAACATCATTTTCATTCACTTCAATCTGTAAACTGACGTAGTTCAGTAATTACTACAGATTACACTCCTGGAGATGAGGAACTAGTGGTGCATTTCAGTCATTCCAGTTCATTCTGACCCCACAAGCAAGGTGACTTTGCCAAGTACCTCCTCCTCATTACGTCTGACAGGCCACAGTGCGGCCACAGCAGTAGTGGTTTCTGTCCCCTCATCCCCTAGCCCCAGTCCCACCCACACCACAGGTGAACATGCTCTCCAACCCCCTCAATAACAGCCCAGCATGTGAGTCACTGTGCCATCAGTCCTGGTTTGTTTCAAAATAGCTCAGGCTCTTTCATGCTCATTCCCCAACAGATGAAGTGCTGGGGTAACTTCTTCAGCTATCACACCAACATCTGACTGAGATCCTGAAAGCAATAGCACGATCCCATTCTGTCTCACAGACACTTGAACCCATCCTTTCCTTCAGCCAGCACCCTCCAGGCTCTGCACACAATATTGCCCTTACAGATCAGGCTGGAAACTGAGGATGCAAGAACATCTTAACCAATCAATATTTGATTTCACCTAAGAGTACCTGAAGGGAAGATGGCAGTGGATCTCTTATCAGATTTTACTCATATTTAACTCGGTGACATTACCCATTTCAGTGTGTGCCAAAATACCTTAAAGACTTCCTGTGCACCATGACAAAGAAATATAGGCAAGAGATTCTGGCAAAGGCATGATTAGGTGTTTGTGGAGTTGGTACATGATGTTTATTCTCCTCTGCACAGGAGAGACTGATATACATGGTACATACATGACATACATGACATACATGACATACATGACACACGACATACATGACCTGCAGCCTGCAGCCCGCCTGAATCTATTTGGAACAGCAAAAGTATTTCTGTAGCCAACAGCACACCACAGAATAGTGCTGCTGACATCCATCATGACTTCTAACACAAATTTACTGCTGGGTCTGAAGGGAGCATCCTTACACAAACATCTGGGACAGGGCTTCAGGTCATACATGTGGATTAACATAGAGCTCTGCTGCCAGTCCTCACTGCAGCAACAGGTCTAAAAATGGGCTGATGTATGAATACTCTGACACAAAGTAAAACATCCCTTACTTAACTACTCCCAATTGTGCTATTTCAAAGCTGACCTTCTCATTCTTGGAGCACACATGCATCCACTTACTGCCTAGTAAAACCAGACCTACTGACTATATTTGAATTACAGCACAAGTGGAGATGAATGTGGTTGTAGGCATACACAGCAATATCTTCTTGGGGTCACTGTGCTGGGCTTGAGGTTCTTTGACCACTTCAAATTCAGTACGTGTTTTAGCACTTTATACAGCTTAATTCTGGATTTATAGGAGCCCAGAATGCTCCACACACTGAATATGTTGAGCAATTGACAGTTGGTGCCCTCAGTGTCTCTCAGTTATTCACTTGGAACAAAAGGCTGTGCTCTTCCTGGGCTTTATGCTTTGCTAGCCTGGAATGAGCTTCTTGCCAGCCCCTAAAGCCCAAATCTGATCTCATCTAAACTTTGGGAAAGATGGATCTGGCTCCAAGCCCTTCATTTCAAGGCCCTGTTTAATGTAGAGCTAGCAAAGGCTAGGGGGTTTTTATGCCAATTCCCTGCTTTCTTATCAACTAATGAAAAAAAAACAAAACAAAACAAAAAAAAAAACCACCACACACTAAACCAACTATCTGGGTCCTAGGAATATCATCTTCGTTTTCTTTTAGAAACAGATGATGAACCAATCAGGCTGTGAATGATAAACAATTGTTTTAAATAGACAAGAAGCAAATAGGCAAAGAGAAAATAAGGTTATTAAGGGATAATACTGGGAAACTGAGTGACAGATAATTATCTGAACCTAATTTAATTTCAAATTCAGCACTTCTTTTATGCTCTTATGCTGACTTCTATAATTTTTCTTTTCCCTTTTGTTTACATTCACTTTTGGTAGGGGGGAGGGGAAGTAGAGTCAAAATACAGAATTTATCATAATCTAAAGCAAAAATTAAACAACTCACAAAAGTAATTAGTACCTTGCCACAGGTCACCAGGAATACGTGTAGGGGCTTCCATGGATAAGCCAGCAGTGGCTGATACAGGAACAGCTCAGTGCAGTTGGTAAGTCCTGCCCTGTCTTCCTACTTTTGAGACTTGCTCTGGCTCTGTTCTTTGCTGCCCTGGAACATGGGCAGAGCTAACATGTGGCTTTCTATCCCAATAATGCAGGCATCGCTTCAGAAACTTTTGCTTGAAAACACAAATGTAAAAATAAAAAGTCTCAGTTTGATTTTTTTTTTAATTAATAAGATGAAACTTACTTGTGAGACACATTGGTTCATTTTGCTCTTCATTTGCCCCAGAATAAACAGGAAATTTGAGTAACTGAGATTGCCTTAGTTTCATATGCCTAGTTAGTGAGACCCTCTTTTGTCCTCATACACGGGAAGAGCTAAATGCTCTTCTGGATAGTCTTGCTAATTTCTGGACACAGGGGGAGAAAGAGGGGAGGACTGATTGTGCACCAAAATCCATGGAAGGAGCAGCAATGTGCCTCCAATGTGGAAGCTGTCTATTTTAAAACTGCTGACCTGCAGCTCCATAACTCTGTTATACACTGCCCCTAGAAGAGCTGACACCACACCTTCACTCAGTTCTCTCTCCTCTACATTTGGAGACTCCAAGACCATCAGGTAGCTTCCATTCAAAAGTACAGAGAACCTGTGCTCTAAATTTTATCACCTTGAGCAAAAATCCTTATTCTCTCATCCTCCTCACTGTCCTTACCTTACTCCATAGTGTTTGCCTTTTCAGGGATGAGTAGCTTACAAGCTCTTTCAATAAAGTATTCAGCAGTTTTCCTATGCATGGTTTCACTCACTTGGCAGTTTTACAGCTACTAATACTACTGTGGATACCATCCTTTTAAATAATGCCTGAAACTATTGTCATTTTACCCTCAGAAAGTAGCAAGGTTATGTAGTTCTACTGGTTTGTACATGAATACACCATTCTTTAACCAAAAAGAGTCTTCATATTGTTTTAAATAGTATTTAATCCCAGCAACAAGGAAAGTATAAAAAAAATCTTGCTTTTTTACTACATTAAGGCAAAAGACTCCTGCAATAGTATCTATGATTTTATGTGCATAGGGCATAAAAAGTGATAAAATAAGCATTACTTTAGTGCTGATACTTTTAATCAAAAGAATAATTCAATATAGAATGACATCAACATTCTAAGATTTCTTCATTGGGTTTTGGCAAAACATCAAAGAAAGACTGTGAACTGATTCTTCATTCTATTTAGTTAAGGTACTCAAGAAATATCTTATGACTTTTTAGATAAGATATTAGCTAGTAGGAAATGTAGGACAGGCATAGATAAACTTAACAATCATTGACCAGCACCATGGAAAACAACTTTTTGTTTGCAGAAATTCAAACTACTAATAATCCTAAAAAGGATTCAGTCAATCAGGTTGTAAAGAACATCAGCAGGGTTTTATTGAAATTAACCTAAAAACTCGGTAGTTTTTAGTTTTTTGAGGGGGCTTCTGTTTTTTACTCATTCAGAGGAGATATTTTGCTAAATGTTATTTGATTTTTTTAACTGCGTAACTGTTCTCTAATTCAGCTAAATTCTACATGACTCTAGGCAAGTAATCCCTGCTGTAATGGAGAGGAACCTGGATAAAAGCAGGAGAGGAGGCCTTCAGGGAACACTGCTGCAAATCAGGGAAAATACATGTAGCTTGCCATGAGCTAAAATTCTTTGAATGTATGTATTAAATTAATTCCAACACAACCACAACTCTGCAGGTAAGAATATACTATAGATTGTTTCTACTTAAAAATTGCTTTATCCTATCTCTTGAGAGTAACACCTATAAGAAAGACCCCTACATTATTTCACTTGTACAGCTTTACTGAGTTACCTCATGGAAATACAAAGCAGGCTACATATAACAACATAACTTCATTTGCCTTCTAGAAATTCTAGCAGTTGTGTTCTTTGGGGGACCTTTTACATTTACACCAAATTCCTTGGAAGTTAGAGCAAGAGAAAGAGAGATCCCATATCCTCAGAGCAGAACTCTAAAATAGAATTGAACCTGGATTTGAGCTTGCATCTTTCTATAGTGAAAAAAAATAAAAGGATCACCACCTTTTTTTTCAGAACCCATCAAGGGGAATGGAGCACCAATGTAAAGCAGAACAGCTGCTGCTGCCAAACAACAGCAAAGAAATTCTGTTGTGAGGATAAAGTCAATCAGAAAAAAAAAAAAAAAAAAAAAAAGGCAAGCAAGCTGATGTGAACAGCATCTGTTCATTATCCTCTTGAGAAATATGTTCAGAGCATCATACTGCCAGAGATATTGAAGAATCAGTAATGCTTTGACATGTCTCTACATTATCCTGCTTACAAAACAAGCACTGTTCTTACTGCCAGTGAAGCTTGGAATTACATTTCCAATTATTCATTTTGCCTACCAGAGAACAATAAGGTAAAAGCTTATTTCTATGAAGTTTGTGCAGAACTAGTATCTAGTGTAAAACTAAATCATGTATCTACACTGCTATTTGTGCTATGGTGCTGCATTGTCTATCAAATACAGCTACAATAATGTAAAGAAAGCCAATCCATCTACTCTCTATGCTTAATTAATATAGCAAAAATCTACTCTGTACATTTTGGTATGCATTTTACTTTTACCCTGGATTGTCTTTGTAAAACAAGTACATCTGAGCTGATATGAAAAGCAAGTTTGTATTAATTTGTGTTGGATAGATGTGTTCCAAAGAACTGAGACAATGTATGGTGAGTGAGCACTGCTCATACACGTCTCAACGTGGCTGGAAGCAAAGGGGTGATGATGACAATAGCATAGAGAACATTATAGCCTGAGTGATGTTTTCTTGCACACATAAAATGCGCTCAGCAGTCTTTAAAAATATCTCAGCCTAACAGAAAGAAAAGATCTCTTCAGCTCCTAAGCATATAAACAAGTATTCAGAAAGTGGATAAGCAGTTGCATGAGTATATGCTGTTAGATATACACACAACTTTCCCCCCTGGATTCCTAAAACAGCTATAATATATCCTCCCAATTTTCACACACATGACTTCTTTAGGCAAGTAAGAAAGCCAAAACTAATGAAAACATCCCTATAAATGTTATAGGAGGAAAACTTCATTGTATAAATTCATGGTCCATCCATGTCATGAAGACAACACAGTTCTGATCTCCTCATCTTTAAGAAATACACAGAACTGGAAAACTTTCAGGGCAGGACAGGAAGGGTCAAGACCAGTTTATCTGTGAAGAACTACTTTGTAAACCACTGTGTTTCCATTTGGGAAAGGAAATACTGATGGAGATGCAAAATAAAACTGCAAAATCATTGGTGAGCTGGAAAGAGTGGATAGGATTCAACTGTTCACTGCCTCTTCTCATATCAGTACTACAAATGTAGCTATTAGGAATCATCTTGATAAATGATTTGGATTAGGGGAAGTTAGGGGCCTCTCACATACAGAGTAGCAGATCTGCAGAGCTCCTGAGAGATGACCCCAAGAACACTAAAAACTCATGAAGTTGCCAGGGAACCTGCTCATGTGAGAGGAGTCATTTGCTGTGGGACACACAGGAACCAATCCAGCTCAGGAGGTGTCCATGCTGAAATAACTAAATGCTAAGAAATATAAGAGGGAAATGTTAAAAATGCTTGGCTGCTCATGCACTTTCCTAGACAGTGATGTAACTGAGTGCTTATGGACACAGTGGGATACTGGATTTTGAACTAAATGGGCTGTTGATCTAAGCCAGGATGGTTAATTTTATTAGGATGAGAGAAGGAAAATGGATTTTTTCAACAGGAAAAAAAAATCAAAAAAATTAGCTTGATTTATGATCATAAATTCTTGTGCTTCTCTTTAATGAAGAGAAAATGCATCAGTATCTATCTGGACTCCTGCCCTTTTTTAACTTTTTTTTTCCATCAAAATGTCACCAGTATTCAGGTTAAACACGTTTCTAGTTCAGAAAACCAACATTTCACAAACACATCTTATCTTCAGCTCCTGTTGATTTCAAGGGCTCAGCAGTCTTGAAATTCTGACTACAGGATTGCAGCAGTAGGGAGGCAATCAAGTTATTTTCAACAAATGTACTAGAAAAACAATAATTATAAAGATTATCACAAAATAGGAGTTACTTCATCATTAATCTCTACAAACTTCAAGGGTTTTCTGGCTACCCTCCAAAGAGTATGTTGTGATCTTGCAGTTCGAGAGCCATTCTCAAAACCATTCTCCAGGGTTGTTTCCTTTCCATCAAAAGGGTGGCTATGGAGCACACAAGACTCTGCATATCCCAGGCTATAAGACAGATAGAGAGCTCAGATCAGTGAAGTCCATTTCCTCAGAGGGTTTTATTCAATTTAAAGAAGCATTGATAAGCTTTCTGCATTTTTCAGCTCTTGAAAAATGCTATAACGATTATTTTTTGTAGTATTGAAGTAGCAAAAACTGTGCTTAGGTTCTTTCAATCTGACAATAGTGTAAAATGATTGTGTAGAACATTAACTACTTGGAATAAAATCATTAATTATCTTGTTAACAAGATAGCCATCGGCTACCTGGACATGGTGCCAGTGGATTGGCATAAAAGAGAGATTTCAATGGGCTGGGGAGAAAGAAACAAGAGAAATAGTCAGGCTCTGTTCTAATTGCTTCAGTATTAAAATAACTGCAAAGGGAGATGAGCATGAGTCATTTTCTTTGGGGCCAAATTTTTCTAATTTTGAGTCACGTTGAGCAATATCATGCTGCATGTGTGGCTCTGCAGAAATCAATGCAATTCTCATCAAATATTATTCAGTGTTAATCAGAATACCTACAACTGTATTGTAGAGTTTGAGAGTGGATTTCGAAACGAGTTTGAGATGAAGAAATAGATCATGGCATGGATAGAAGCCTTTTCTCCTTTCAGTGGCATCTCCAGGCATCAGAGAGGGTTCATATCTCCTTCTTAGCTTTGTGCTTGCTTTCTAAACTTGCAGATTATCTCCCAAGCTTTCACACAATTTAGATCATCTTTCAGAAAGAGTAATCCCTCCTCCTGCCCTAAGACAGAGACTTTGACATGCCTGATTTTAAGACGTTTTGGGAGAGGTGAAGCATTGAAGGGGGAAGTTAACCACCTTTTAAGGGAAGCTTGCATCTGTAAACTGTCAAGCATTTGCAATTCCCAAGGATGTTGGAGGAAAAAAAAAACATCATTGGTTAATTGATTTATCATAAATATTTATTGACGTTTCTGTTTGTGCTAGAGACAGGGAGACTATTTCTTCAGGTATGAGCTGAAATAATTGCAGATTCAATAGAAAACTAAGTAGCATTTACCAATAAAAAACTAGCTAGCATTTGTCAATGTGACAAAAGAGTTATGTCAAAAAGGTCTGATTTCCTTCTTTAAGATAACAACATTGATAAAGATCAGTGCTGGAATGATGTGTCCACTTCTGGGATCAATGTTCTCTAAGGGCATTAGGGAAACAGAGAGACTACAAGAACTATTTGAGAGTTGGACAAAATCCTTTACTGTGACAGACCAGACAAGACAGATCTTAATAACTCATTTGAAAAAGTACATTTAGAAAAGATCTGATTACAGTGCATGGATACTACCCTGGAAAGAAAACATCAGACAGGAAAGGCTGCATAACATGCAGAAGGAATATTACAAGGATCAAGAGCTGAACCCTAAAAAAAAATAATCTAAATTAAAAATTAGGCATCACTACTTAATTATGGGGAAAGAGGTTAATTAGTGGAAAAAACTTTGAACAGAATCTGAGCACTCTACCCCATTGGATACCACTACAACAACATGCCTCTTCTAAAGCCAAGGTGCTGCCTTGTAGTAGGGTAACTGGATGGAGTTGACTAACCTATGATGACAAGGTAGGATGAGCCTTAGTAGTCAATTTTGGTCTTAAAATCAGCAGTAAGTAACAAGAATAAAAATTTAGAAAGCTGAAAAATGTGCTTAATAATTGCTCTGCAGACTTCATGGAATCCCCACTCTCCTGCAAAAGTACTGCTACTGAAATATCACAGGACTTAGGTGCAAAGTCATAGCCCAAAGGGAAATCTGCTGTAGTAATGCACAGCAGAAAAAAAAACAAACAAAAAATGTTTCAGTTGTCTTTATGCTTGAAGAAAATGTAAACAAGTTCCCAGATATTTTGCAGTGCTCATCTTCAGAACAAAAGAATAACAAATTAAAAAACTAAAAAACAAATTAAATAACTTGCACCTTAAAGTCCTTTGGAAGAATTGATGTGTATGACTGATGGTTCTTGATGGATGTACACAGGAATGGAAAGTACTTCAACTAGAATCTGAGTCTTTCTAAAACTTAGGGAATTGAAAGAGGAAATTTAAATAGACAGCTTTGACTCCGTGTGACAAGATGGAAAAGGACATGGCATGGAAAGTCATTTCACAAATCCCAGATTTAACACTTGAGTTTTTTAATGAAGTTGTGCCCAATTTCATCTGAACAAGACAACCAACATGCACTATTTTCATGGAATTTATTGGAGGGAAGTGATTCAAGAAGACTCATCAGACCTTACCATTGATTTATATGATGATTATCTGAAAATAATAATTTCTATGCTTGTGATAGTTTTAAATGTCATAAATGGGACCTTCTATTATTGTTAAAATTAATCCTTCCTGATATCTATGATAAGAGGACATTGGGTATTTTTCTTCTTTTATAGCTATCATGTCTCATTTTTTAAAAAATATGACTCTTCATCATCTGGCAACCAAAAAATAAGATGTCTTTGCTTTTCAGGGTACAAGAATGAGGGTTGGACTTAAAAAAGAAGCTAACACTTGTATTTTGTATTTCACAATGAAAAGGACTTATTGAGCACAGCTTTAACACCATTTATATAGCAGCAGCAAAGGCTTTGACTCTTTAAAACCCAGCTAGTATGAACTCATTCTTGGGTACATGGGATTCAAATAAAAATGTAAGAACTCAGTCCTTGGTTTAATACCTCTTTCATTAAAAAGTAATGTTAAATATATTTATGTATATTGAATAAAGATAATGATGGCAAAAAGCATTAGCATTAGCAGAACAGAGGGACATGTGCACTGCTTCTTCAGGGAGCAGTACACAACAGACAGACACAGATTGCTCACACAAAAGAGCACCACATTACCCATGGACTGCATTTCAGAGGGAGGAAGTAATTGCAGTGTCTGCAACACTACACAGCACAGAACTGGATTGGAATTTCTGACATATTTGTCATAAACTACTAAAATCTATGAAAACTGAATAAAAGTTGGATGAAACCTAAATCCTTCATGAATCAGAGATGATGAAGATGTTCCTCAGCCACAGAACTCCTCAAAAGCATAATAATTCAAAAAGCCTTAATTTCTGAGTGTTTCTGCACTTCCTTTGTGCCTGCAAGCTGCTGTGCAGAGATCAACATTGTTTGGCTATCATCTCCCACTAAGTCGTGGAGAGAATCCTCTGCCATTTCAGCAAAAGAAGGTTCTGTGGTGTTGGCTCAATAGTGGATTGTTCCACTAAACAGCCTGAGCAAGTTGTGGCTTTTGTAAATTTGTCAGTGGCCCATTTATTCCAGCACCGTTCCATGCCAGCAGGACTGAAGAGCTGCCTTCTTTCCTACCTCTTTAGATGAGACAGGCAATGCTATGTTGCAGACTTCCAGGACTGCATTTTATTTAAAGACCCACACTTGATGAATAAACATAGATTTTTATCCCTTGAAAGTCAACTTTAAAATAAGAAAAATCAACATATTTCTGTGACTGAGATTTTTCCTGTTAAGCAAGACTTAGCAAGATAATATGCTGACTAGGTCTAGGTTACTTCCCAAAGTTTGTTTCCATAATGACTGATTTACTATATAAAACTTGCTTTTCAGTTTAAGGAGTACATACAACAGCCTGTGATGTACAGTCTGAAATGGAGGAAAGCTACCCTCCCAGGCAAGTAATCCTGCCTTATCAAATCTGTCTTGCAATAAACCAAGATGCAGAGAGTGATGGATGACAAATAATTTACTGCCGAGATAACCTTAGCCTGACTGAGCCTTGCAAACTGCAGCTCCAAATTATTTATCAGACTTTACAGAGTTTGTCTTGGATTTGACAAATGTAGACATGTTAGGCAAAGGTCTAAATGCTGTAACTGAAATCTGTAATCACATATATTTATTTTTTGCTTCTTCTGTTTTGCAACCTGCTGCCTCTCTGATGCTTCTCCTAAAATGGAAAAGTTTAAAAATTGTGTTATGAAAAGTTTATATTTTCTGTCTTCTGAATAGTAAAATACATCATTGTCTAATCAAAATTTCATATCCATGATGCTACCAACATTTTCTTAAACATAGCTCCCTTTTATTCATAAACAATTTCCATGACAGTTAACATTTTCTGATCGTTACCTGCCATTATCTACATTTTTCAAACTTGTTTACAGAATTGCTTTTGAAACTTCAAGAAATTAAATAAGACTTTTCCCTATCAACACAAAGCATGAGGAGTCATCTGTGAGAGAAGCAATAAAGTTGGAGCGTGACAGAGTAAAACTCAAGCAACTGAGGGCTACAGATGGCTTTAAAATAAAAGGTAAGCACCTATTTGAATATGAATAATTGTTTTTCTTGTTTGTATAGTATATTTATATATAAATATATTTTTATATTATATTTATATATTTATAATAAATATGCAACAGCAATTTAGCTGAATTAAAATTCAGCAGAATCTGTAGCACATGTGTTTTGTGCACAAGACAATAAAAGTCCTTGAAATCTGTGCACATCAACTCTTAGAAATGTGGCCACATAAACTGTGTTCTGTCAGCAAAGAAATTTGTTGTCTATTCTATTATGCTGCCTGAGATGCAGCAATGTGAGTGTTAAATGGGAAATGTCATTCAAGAGGACACAGAAACAGGAATCACAAAGTTCTGATCTTCTCACTACTCATGAGGGTACAAACCTGAGATAAAAAAGAAATGTCAAATTTTTGCAAATGTCACCCTTGAAAGGTTTAGTAATCTGCAGTCACTCTTCAGGTCTTTACCTCCCCCATATTTTTAAGGACATTAGAGAAAATTAACAAAGTGACATCAGAAAAGTTCAAAGCATAGAGGAACGCACAGATGAAATTAATGTTATATGAAGAAAATTCTAAATAGTTGATTCGGAAGGAAGCAATTCAGGTAACATAGCATCAATAGGAATTACATTCATCCCTAAACCACATAGAGAGTAATGCCACTGCAAGACTGAGATTGACTAAATCAAAAGCTTTGAGATTCTTGGATGGCAGTAGCACAGATTTTAAAAAATAACTAAATTGTACTGAATTTTAAAAGAGGGGTTTTTTTCCTCTGTTAAATTTGCCTTTGCCAATAGTAACAGAATTAACAAGTTTTCCAAGGTCTCTCTTTAATGTATATATTTATGGGTTTATATGTACATTCTTATTGAAATAAACTGTTCATTAAAGCATCAAAATAAGAATTAAAGTGACCTTTCCTAAACATCCATACTGCACTGGTATCATGTTCCACACTGCGTAATTAAATCAACTGGATAAAACTAAATCAAGGTATAGGGGTGCCACCACTTACCTCATGTGCAGTTTAATTTTGGGGGAATGATCATTAGCTTAAAATCAGATGTTACATCTTACATCAGATGTTAGCTCAGTTTAATGTCAGTGCTCACCATCCTGTATCTCTCTTCCTTTTTTTCTGGTGTTTTTTTCTTTATAATAAAGCAGTTATAAATCACTGTCTGCAATGGAATTAAATCAAATGATGCATAACAAGTAAAAAGATCAGTGCCATAAAAACTGGCAGACTGGAAAAATATTAACGTAAGTACATGACACATAGACAAGAAAAAGTAGTTTTGAACTTCATCAAGAATACAAAATATGGCATCACTGTAGCTACATGGATTTGGACCAGCCAAGATATTGGCAGTAATTTTTAAAGGGTGACACTTTGTACTCCTCAGCCATGAAAGATTCCTCATGGGACTGAGACAATGGATCTTAATTGTTAGGTAGAGGTTAAGTAAGATTAGCCAAGGAGATTACTCTGAACAGGCAGGGAAAGGTGGAGTGCTGACAATCTCTCATTGTTTCATGGAATATTTTATTAAAGAGTAAATGCTGATTTTTGGGGTTCACTCAAGAGAGCCGGTGGATTACCTGTATCCCTTTCCTTACACACAAAAAAGGTAGAACAAAAAGGAGCAACCTGGAGAGTAAATATCAGCAGGACTACTATTGCTATGAGTTTCTTTTCTGTACTGTAATTTCTATCTGTTTTAATATGATGTGTGAGAAGCAATGATCCATAAAAGTAGCAATTATTTAATACTTAGTTCACTGTGCTTCAGATACTATTCCCCCACAACTTCCATATGTTCTGATTTGTAGCTCAGGTAACTGCACAAAAGACATTAATCACAACTCAAAGTGAAGAGTTTCTTTTCACGAGATCTAGGAAGGAGTACATGATTAAAACCGAACCTCTGCTTTCATTCAGCTTCCTGGAACTAAATATCACACAGTCACATAGAAAATAGCCCTAAACCTCTGCAAAATTTAAATTGAGAGTTTTACAGAATGACATTAATTCTGCCTTTGCAAAATGCATTAGAAACTACCAGATTCAGCTTGATTACAGTTTTCTTTCAGATGAAAAGGTTTACAGGAATGTTCTCATCCTGTAAAAATACATGTGTTATTCACTTCTGTGTATGCATAGCAGACATTACTGGACTCTGCACATTCATATTGGTAACATTGTGAGGAAACTCCAAGTTATAATTTAATTAAACTCTTTACTGAAAACATTACTGAGAGGTAAAGTCACCACCTTTCTTTGAACTTCATATCACTCCATATTACTTACATTTAATTTAGCATTTTATTGCCATAAACAAAAACTAATTAATCCATATCTAATTAATTTCAAATGTACTTACCCTTTAAAGAATTAAAACTTGCATCTCTCTTCATTATTCTAAACCCATTTTGTAGTGTATTTGGAATGCCTCAGATTACAGTTTCCTTCTTTGAAGATATGCAATAAAATTACTGTATTGCACTATAAAATATTCTTATAAATCATATCTAAGACATAGATATCAAATAAATTAACTCTGAATTGCCCTGCCTTTTGCTTTCATTTTTTTCCTTATTAGCTTACTGACCATAATAACCTATAAATAACCTATATCATAAGTTTTCAATTAGAATTCAGTTGCCTAATTTTTTGATTAAGAATTTTGCAGGTGTAAAATATAAAGTCCACACTCCTGTGAATCCTAGCAGAGCAGGCAGGTAGCTTGTAGGAGAAAGGAAGGTTGATTTGAACCCAAAACACTGAGACTCGGAAACAAGTGCAGTTCATCACTGTTAAACAGTCAAATCAGGCTCAAAGCAACAACCTTGGATTTCAAACTTTATCTCCACATGGAGCACATTTTTATTAAAGGACTGGTTATTATTTCCTTGGACTCAAGTGCACACTTAGACTATGGAATCACTTGTCTCCTCCAAAGTACCTTTCAACAGCCCGTGAATAGGATTACAGAAATACGGATATCAGACTAAACCTCATAATGGGTGGGAGATTTTCACCATAAGATTAAATAATAGGCAAGATGAAAAAACATGATTGAATCTTGCATTTTCTCCCATCTCTGTTTTCTATTGCTGCAATTTTTATTTTTTTTTTTTAATGAGAAGTATTCAAAGGAGATTTTCATCTGGCCATGACACACCACACTCCCAGGAGACAGGGAGATCCATCTAGTACACAGAGAACCTGGAGGTCAACAAATACCCAGAAGACTAAAGGAAACTGCAGAAAAGATAAAGCAGAAATCACTGGAACTGTATGTGTCCAGCAGACCTCCACAAAACCTACATTTTGAAAGCCTTGGAAATTACATAATTGAGGCATTTGCTCTGACATTTTTCTTCATGAGCTCTAACTTCATTACATTTCACTGATTCATAGTTATGGTTTGCTGATTTATAGTTGCTTGACAAATCTTTTCACTAGGCTTACATGCAAGTCATGTTGGGCATCCCATCTGCAACTCTGTTCTGAGTTCATTTGTGGTCTCAACAGAAGAACCAGAAGCTCAACTGCTGAGTGCTGTCAGAGGCTCCATCATTCTCTTAACAAAAGCAGAAATGTACCATGGAGAAAACAATTTGACATCTCATACATATTTAGAAGGCAACATGGATATTCTGTCAGTGATAAAATGGGCTCCCCTGGCAGGAACCCCTCAACTTTCAGGTAAATCTACATGCTTCTGCACTGCCTAAACAAATAAAATCAAGGGGCTAAGGCTCAAAACAGCAGTCAGCTCTTCCATCTACAATATACATCCTGTCTCCAAAGGGAAGCAAAACACCTGTGAGATAATACACAGCTCTATCCCCAAGGGCTGAAGCCAGGAGCAGCACAACCAGATTGGTGACAGTGGTCAGCCTTGCCTAGAAGCTCCCTGGCCTCTTTGAAAGCCTCCCACCCCCTCCTGATGGTTTCCAGTGGTATTTTTGATCAGCTGACCAGCAGTACACTGCTGCACTTTTAGAGAGTAGTCCTCATTTCAGTAAATCCTTTATGTCTAGTTAGTGTGCTATGATAAAACTCCACTTCATCCTGAGGATATGGGTAAGGCAGAAAGGCAGCTACCAGGATGATCTCAGAACCAGGTGCAGTGCCTGCCCCAGGCACTGATCAGCACTGCTGCCTGCAGAGAAGTGGCAAATGCACAGCAGGAAACAGCAGAAAAGACAGAGAAATATAATCAGCTTGAGGAATGCTTAATGACATGAACTGGTCTAATCCCATAAAAACTTCACAACTGTGACTTGCAGTAGTCATTATCTATACTTAAGGTGCTGATGCACTTGAGCAAGCTGAAATACAACTTATTACTGCTTAAAATACATAGTATTTCAACACTGTGAGAGTTTATTATTTCATATTCTACATCTTTCTTTCTGAGATACTAGCACACACCAGTCTATTTACCTTACATGTGTCTGAACACATCAGCTGATTAAATCCTAGAGTACCACTGTAGACAAGGAATACTCCAAAGGATGTCCAAATCCCTAAGCTAAAAGTCTGAAATACCTGATTTTTTAGTTCTATCTTGGAGGTATAAATACTATACCTCATATTTGAATTAGCACAATCAAAGGCTATGAAATGGCATCAATTGCTTTGTCCAGCAAAATGCTGCCAAGCTAGTCATTATCAGGTCCTAATAGGTAGCAGTTACTTTACATTAGAGGGAAGGGTTGAATTCACCACTTTGAGGTGGCACAGAAAGCTTTTCCCAGGATAGATAGTGCTGGTTAGCTGTGTGGAAATGTTATCGTGAGCATTTTTATATAAAAAATATGCTTATGTTGTACCTCCACTTTAGCAGTGGCTGTCACTCTAATTTTTCAAGCTTTCAAATAGACAAAGGAAAAACTAGATCTCATAACAAGGACATACAACAATCAAAATGCAGGATGCCCCTTTGAAGGCTGGGAAAGGAGTCAACCACAAGGCAGTCTCCTCCAAAACATTTATGTCATCTCAAAATAATCAAAACATCACATCTGTTGTTTTCCTTTCTTGTGCACTGTCACTGCACCTACATTTTCACTCAACGTGGTAACTCTTTTGCTTCCAAAGCCATTTGGGATCTTCCCAACTTCTCCTTAAATTCAATCTTCAATCATCAAATTAAACCTAGACCCCAGGCAAATTCAATGCTTCAACCTTCATGAAATACTTTCACTAGTTTACTACAGCAAAAGCAAGAAGGACTCAGCTGGCTGAGGTTGCTTTTTAGTTTTTGAAGTGTTCAATTATGCAGCAGGAGAAATTAAATGACTTTCAAGTATAAAGCAAGCAGCTCTGAAGGAAAGGAAAATAATCTCAGAAGGAAAAGGTCAGAGTTCCATTTCCAGGTTTTTTTATAGAAATGCAAAGCCCAAAGAGGTACAAACACTGGCCAGCAGAACAGGTACCATATATGTAAAATGAGGGAATGTGATGATAATTACATTATTTCATTTTTAAATGCTCTTAGGGTTCTTTTTATGTCAGCATCTTTTTCCCCTTCCTCACTAAATAACTCGATACATTGAATCTTTCCTTTCCTATGGAAAACACTTTCTGGAACATAACTGGGGGCTCAACTTGAGTAAAACAGCTGAAAATCTTTTATCTTGAAAGAAAAATTACGGACCTTTGATATGGTCCTCATGAGAACCCTGTGTTTTTGCACCTTTCCCACTCAATTTTTTTGCATAAACATCATCTGCTTATTGTTTGCAATTCCGCAGGGATGTCAACTGTGACAGTAGCTAATCTAGAGTGGACTCTACTTTCGATGAGCAAAAAGTTGCTTTTGCAGCTGAGGAATTCAGCCCACTGTCAGACCAAGCTTTGCTGTAAGTGCACATCGAGAGCAGGCTCGATGCTGCTTGCACAGGCACGGCAGGCTGTGGGGCAGACAGACTCCCAGCACGAACAAGGGAATTTCCAGCAGAGGTGTAACAAAATGAATATGTCCTTTATTGCTATCCCAGTCTCCTCTGGGGGATCCCCCAAGCAGAAGAGGAAGAGCACACACAGCCCTTTGCTGCTCCTGTACCATCCCAGAGACAGAGGCAGGAAAGGACTGGTGCTCAGGCAACTCCTGGTGGGAGTGGAAAGACCAGTGACCTGAAAGCCCCTCCGTGTCATGCTGCTGGGAATCACAGCAACCACCAACACTGTTTTAAGCTACATTTCTGAAGCACCCAAAATAAGAGAGTTGCCCGCCCTACAGCACCATGCTGTGCCCCACGAGGAGGAGCTCAGTCAGCTTTTATCCTGCCTGAATGTAACACATCAAGCTCTCCTCTCAGCTTCAGTCTGCAAAAACAACTTGTTTTGGATATTGTGCTAAAGTGTGAACACAGCACTCCCCAACTGGGCAATAAAATACTAGCAATGAAAATGTAAGGCTGTAACTGGAGAAAAAGCTCCAAAATTCTGCTGCCTCAATGTGAATAATGAGAAAATAATTGAAACTCACACTCCAAATACATTATTTAGATTGTTTGTTTGCTTTTCTTAATATGACTGAAGTGATCAAAATCTCTCATTTAAGATTTTCAGCTAATCCTTCCACATATGCATTACACACTGCAATCCTTTTCATAGATGAGTCTAATACTTCCTTTGTAATTCATGGATGATTTTTCTTAATTGAAAAAATCAGGATAAATCGCTCCACTTACGTGGAGTAGTTATTGTCTTCAATAATAATCACTGCGTCTGGATTCCATCACAATTTATTTTGCCACCGAGCACCCTGTTTTCTTCTTATTTTGTTGGAAATACCTCTCCAATGGCCTCTGTGAAAATGAGAGAAATGATGCTTTTATAACAAATGTATTTAGGTTTGTTTTTTTTTACAGTTTGTTCTATTCACTCTGCAGCACATTCTGTTTACTGCAGTTCAGGCTTGATCTCAGAAATCATGGAGTGCACATATTCATCTGTCTCTGAGAAATAGGGAAGAATGTAATAAAGTGAATCGCCATGTATTTCCATAGAACAGAATTTGCTTCGTTGTTAATGTCTGATACAATTTCAGGTAAATAAATGCACTATTAATGGCATTTGCTGCATGCTTACACTGAATGCATGTCAAAGTCTTTATTTCACTAGGATTAAGTAGCATGAAGCCTCCTTCCCCCTTACAAAGCCACATGGAATCAACCACTAGGCGGGGACAGTAGCTGCCAGTGCTCTTTCTGTGAGAATATCACCTATTGCCACCAGATCTGTCCATGGACTTGCCTTTAAAAGAGGCGTAAATTGAACAAAGGCAAAAGTATTGAGACCCAGCTTCATCTGAGACCCAAAGTTTAGCATTCCAGTTCTTCATATAAGATAGCCTTCAGCAGCTCTGAGCAGGAATGTCTGCATCATTGAGATCCCTCTTATTTTTTTCATATCTTAAATGATACACCTAGACATTTATTGAGAAATATACAGGTATCTGGGAAGCACTGGAACATCTCTGTCCTGTAAAGGTACATTTTAGGCAACTCATACCAACTGTAATTGACTACCTGTCTGCTTTATTACAGCTTCTCTCTGCTTACATTAGACATAATTTAATAAAGATATTTAAAAAGTAACAATGCGTGTCTTGTATATACAGATTATTAACTCACGTCTTTTAATGACTTTGATTATATTTGGTATAAGAGAGCTGACCTGCAATGTCTTTCTTGGCTCTGATACCAGTTACATATTTTCCCATTAAAAATTAAGCCTGTTTAGGCTGAGCTAAATGGAACCCGACTGTTTGATCTTAAGAAATACTGTGACCTTTTACACTGAGCTGAAGAGAATAATCAACATGCTGCTCTACATTTCCTACTCTTCAATTCTACCAAAAAGGCTCTGTGTTGGGAGGAGGATTGCTTGAGGTGCTAAAAGGATGTTTATTTCATATTTATATTAATTCATCTTCATTTAATGACTTTGTAGCAGCTTGATTACCATGGTGAGTATAGTTTGGAGGGAAAGCTGGTCCTGCAGAAAAGATACCATTGTGAATTCTAAGAGAGATTTCATTTCTAAGTCAGCTGCTACACTTCAGAAATTCATTCAGATTGTGTTCTTCTTGATCAGTAAAATGAAGATGACTTCATCTTGGCTTCACATCATTCTACCTTAAGTCTGGGAGTTAGGCAAACCATAGGGCAACAGGGCCCTTGGCACTGCAAGCACTACTGTTGTAAAACCAGTTTTCTTTTGGCTGGTATATTTTGATGGCAGTATAAAAACAGTTGGTGTCTGTGGTAATTCTGGATTATACAAATGCTTAAGTTTTTATCAACACCAGGACATTTTTACTATAACATTAGTAGCAAAAAACAAGCTATTGTCTTTACTGCTGTGAAAAGTGTTCTTTCTCTTTCTGCTTCCCTATCTCTTTGTCTATCAGTTCACCATTGCAGAGGAAATATTATCCTCCATGTCTGCAGCAAGTAATTAATTTTCCTGAGGTAGTTTTTGCTCTGTAGTACTTTGGCAGAATTTGCTAAATTCTCTCTTTGTTTAATCCTCTCTGTGCAAGGAATACTTTTCCCTGTACAAAACTGAACTCAGACAAGGAATTACAGAGCTTTCATCTGCTGACACTGGGAAAAGTGAGCTCTTCAGGAAATACCCTCTAGATCACTCCTTTCTTGTGTCACATCCTATGTGAATATAAGCATCTTTCAGGAGGAAGGAAAGGACTCTATGTAGCAGGCATTGTAGGAAAGGGTAAAACCAGAGTTCAGCTGGGACCTTCTCACTCTCCACCCTGTCAGGCCCTGGGGACCCCTTTACAACCTCTATAAGGATCTTGGATGAGGACCAGTGATAGAGAGGAACCAGCTAAAGATGCAAATGACAGGGAGAAACAGAGGACCAAAGAGTCAGGAATATCTGTAGCACTTGCAACAGCCACAGCTGGATTTCTTCTGCACACACTGCTGGCTGTACACTGATACCCCTGCTCTCTCTCTCACTAGATGAAAATGTCCTTGCAGATATGCATTTTTCACTAGGTCTATTCCCATCTTTTCCCTGTTTCCCACAATCAACCAAAAGGCTTATGCAGTTAAATAACCCTCTTCACTAGTTCACTTCTACACAGAATTTACAAGCTTTTATTCGGTCCTTTTATATGCTTTACCCTTACTTAATCCTTTATCTTTTCCTGTTATAATCTGCATTTTACCCACAGGGATTATCCACACCTCTGTACACAGTAAGATTCTAACTCTGGCTGGTTTTCATCATGAACAGATTAGGCACAGTGAGTGACATTAAACAGAGTACTGAAGGCTATGGCAGGCTGAGGGGCTGAGTGAGCGAGCTGAGCACAGATGCTCGTGTGCAGAATGATGAAAGCAGCAGCCTCTCAGCCCAGGGACATGGGATGTACACTGCTGGAGGAACAGTCAGGACACTACTGGGCTTTCTGTCCTGTCACACCATGCTGACTATTAGAGTGCAAGCCAATAAATGATGGCAGAGCCGAGAGTCAGTAAGTGACCCAGAGGACCACTCTGATGATGTCCATCACAAAAAGCTCTGCTTGTACTGAACAACTTTATAGCAAAAGGGACATCAAATGTGTCACTCCTGGAGTTAGTCAGTGCTTCCCTAACCAACTCAGGGACAAACTTAAAAGCAATCCTGCTGATTCAGTGGCATAGCAATTTGCTCATTGTTCCAAATGCAAATCCCTCACATGCTAACACAAATATACCCACTAGGATGATTTTTTAAATGTCTACCTCTTCTCTTGAGGGCTCACTTACAAAGTTGGCTGATATTACTCCGTAAACAGAGAGCCTGATTCTCTTCTCACATGCACTGATTATTGGCAAGAGCAATGCCTTTAGCTTGAAATTATGTATTTTGGAAAATTCACACATTCCTTTGAGCATCCTTAACCTGAGTCTGATAGCTGATGTAAAGACAAGGTGGCAAAAAATCATGGTTTCCATACAGTAAGACTACTGGATTTCCTCTTAATTCTAAAGGATAAAGATCTGGCTGTGTCTCAGTGAGTGTGTGACATCAACGTAGCATCAGGAAAGGCAAATAAGACCTGGGGGGGGGGGGGGGGGGGGGGGGGGGGGGGGGGGGGGGGGTATAAATTGAGGTGTCTTCTTCCTCCAGGGAACATAATTACACATTATTGTCCTAATGAAATTTCAACTGACATACTGTGTTCTGTTCCCATCACTCATGCACAGAAATTATGAGCTCCAACCATAGCAAATGCAGAGCAGAACATTCATGTGACATCTTTGGACAGACTGATGAAAAGCACAGCTTGTTCACTTCAGCAAATTGAGAACTAAAGAGAATAATCCCACCCCAGAAACATACCAGGGAAAATGCTCCTTTAACTGAAGAACAATGCTGGAAGAAAATCAAGTTAATATAGACCAGCTAGAAATAATATGAGGCTGGAAGTAGAAGTTGGCATCTGACAATCAAAGAAATGCAGCTGAGCATGGCTGGGGCAGAGCCCTCTACAGACAAGAGGTGTCAGGGATCAGTGTCATTGCTTTATGCCTGGCCCCCAAGATGTCAGTTGGAGCACAACAATGAGCAGCCCTGGCTGCTGTGCTTGAGAACCTTGTAGAAGTGCTTGGAGGTTTGCTTCTCTCTGGTTCTTTCCTAGTTGTGTTTTCCTAGGCACCAAAATTGTGACAACAATGCAAATCTACCCATATTTGTGAATTCCACTAGGTTCGAATTAAAACCCTTCTCTTCTTCCTTGGTCTAACAAAATCTGTTTCCTCCAAACTATTTCACATCTGTGGCTCGGGAAGGGAGGCAGAAGACGAGCAGCAAGAACTCTCAGCACCAGCATCTTGGGGGTTCGGCAGAGTGGCAGAGATGGAGGAAACAAAGAAGGGGAAAAAAGAATTAAAAACAAACAAACAAAAAAAACACCCAGAAAACCAAATAACCAACAAAAAACGACTCCATACCAGAAAATTCCCAAACCCGGTCCCACTCTCGGCGTTGTGCGAGGCTCTTTGGGGAACCTGCTCCCGCTGCCCCGGGGAGCGGGGTTACCTCGGGGAGGCTGCCGCAGCCCTCACGCCCACCCCCGCATGACTCACGCGCTGTCTCATTCCCCGCCCGCCCCCGGTGAAAACTTCCCCCGCTAACTTTTCCCGGGGCCGCTTCCCCGCTCCCCCCTCCGCGATGGCAGGGGCACACACACCCCCT
This sequence comes from Sylvia atricapilla, assembly GCF_009819655.1. Lineage (NCBI taxonomy): Eukaryota > Metazoa > Chordata > Aves > Passeriformes > Sylviidae > Sylvia > Sylvia atricapilla. The sequence continues at coordinate 114,483,666 of NC_089140.1, read as the reverse complement.
CAGCCCGAGCCCCGCCGGAGTCACGGACGGCGGGGCGGTGGTGCCGGGGGGGATGTCGTAGTCGCCGCGTCAGCGGGAGCCCGACGGCGATTGGGGGAGGCCGCCTTCTCCCCGCGGTCACGAATTATAAAGTGCCGCCGCCGCCGCCCGCACACGCTCCGCAGCGGCGCGCCCGGCCCCGGCAGCGGGCTCGGCTCGGCGCCCCCCGAGCCGCCCTCGCTGGAGCAGCCAGCGGGCCCCGGCTCTGCCTGCCTCCCCCGGGGCTCCTCCGGAGGCTGCTCGGGCTCGCTATAAATAATAGCGCCTCCGACGCCCAGGCTTCAGCAAGGAGCAGCTTCTTCCTCGGCAACTCCCGGGAGCCCCGAGGGCAGCGTGTGTTTGTGTGTGTGTGTGAGTGAGTGAGCTGCTCTGCCCGCGGTCGGGACCCAGGGACGGCCGGGGCGGCTCTGCCGGGGCTGCTGCCCGGCGTCGGGGAGGTTGCTCGGGGCGTCCCGGTGGGAAACCCTTCCCGGGCGGGGCCGGGATCCCGTGCGTGCCGCCTCGCGGTGCGTCTCTTCTCCCGCCGTGGTGCCGGCTTTTGCCGGCGGGGAGGGATAAAGTGTTTGGGGACGAACACTTTCACCAAACGGGATCTTCTGGGCGCTTCATCCTCCGGGTCCGCTCCTGTTCCGAAGGCGGGTCAGTTGCCTTGCAGCTGCCAAGCGCCTGCTTTGTTAAAGCTCCCGCTTCCCTAGCAAGCGCGATCACCCCGGCTCTTAAAAGCGTGAGTTTAGCGGAGTTGGTCTGAACCCTTCCACGCCGCCTTTTCCTGCTCCGAGGCTGGGGGGAGGCCGTGCCGGGGGTGGGAGCGGGAGGAGGCGGCTGCCGGCTGACCTGTCCTTCTTACAGCCCCATGGCGTTGCTCCTGAGACTGGGCTGCTCGCTGCTGGCCCTCAGCACCTGCCTGCTCCCGGGGGCGCGGGCCGAGTGCGGCCGCGACTGCGCCGCCTGCGCCTACCGCCTGGGACCCCGCGCCGGCATCCACCCGCTGGTAAGAGCCCCCGGGGCCGCCGCGCCCGCAATCCCCCGCTTCCCCGCCAGCTTGGAAGGGAGGAAACGGGGAGCGGGGAAAAGCAGCGAAATAGGAAAAATAAATAGTGGGGGAAGTGACCGGGGTGGCTTGGGAGATTCTTTTCCTGAAGGGGGAACAAAGGGAGTAGTGGGCTTGCGGGCGCTGGGCAGAGGGCGAGGAGCGAGCGGAGAGCGCTGATGCACGCCCCGAGGAGCTCCGCCAGCCCGCCCGTCCCTCTCGCCGCCCGACGGGGACAAACCACACCGAGCGCCGAGCAGCCCCGCGGGGAACGAGGAAAAGGAGGAAGGGAAATCTGAGCGGAGAGGAAATCTCTGCAGGGGAAGGAGGGGTCGCTGCCGGGCATTCCAGCACCGACGGGACGGGGGGAAGCCGAGCAGAACCGGGAGGGAGGGTCCCGACCCGTGTCCGCTGGCTCCATGGTAAGATGGGCTCTCTCCGGGCAGGATGGCTGCCGAGTTGAAAAGATCTGCCTGACATCTCACTAAAAAACTGGGTTTAAAGCCTGTATGAGTAGCAGTAACTTCGCTGCTTTTCCTCTCTGCACGGTGCTGCGCAGCGTTAGGAATATGCCTGTGAAAGACTTTGGCTTTTAAGACAACCAGTGCTAAATCCAGAATGAGGGGGCCTGGGGGGGTGGGGGTTATCTGTAATTTTTATGATGTTGAAATAATTTAAAATAATAGTCAGAGAGGCAACTCAACTTGAAATTTAAAGATCGGGATCAGTGAAAGCCTGGAGTCCCTCAGCCCTTCCTGAAGAAGGTGGGAACTCTGGCTGCCAAGTGCTTTGCCAGTGGCACCGGTGGTTCCTGACCTCAAATATGCACACATTGAGGGATCATGTTCTCGGCACATCTAAAGGATTTTAAAAGTTCGTTCCTATCATGTCACTGGTTACTTGGGATCATGAAAAAGGAAGGATTCAGCTCTCTAGCCTTACACAGAATTAAGAACCACTGAGTGCTTCTACTTACTCCAAAAGCTCAAGAACTCTTAACCATAGCACACTCAGAAGAGCAATATTATTTGGAGAGCTGGCAAAATAGTTCCCTCTACATTTTTTTCCCCTTTTTTTTTCCCTTTGCTTACATTACCTTTCAATCAAATTTTAGCTTTAATGTCAGCTAGGGTAAAAGTAGTAGTAGTTTGCCGTTACAGAAGGAGGGCTTTTCAGGGTATGTGTTCTGCATGTCTATATTGACAGTCTCTCTTGCACACCTTCAGTAATCATTAAAGAAAGAATCAAAGTCCTATTCTGTAATAATGTTTATTAGCTAACTAGGTAAAGAAGCAATGTAGTATACTTTGTATTTGTTAAACATGTATGAACAATTCTTGGAAACTATTGTTTCTAGATATTAGTATCTAGTAACATGATAACTGAATTTATCACATTGTATTTGTAAGATACAAGACTTTTCACCTGGTCACTCATACTTATGGAGTATGTTCATCTGACAATAGGAGGTTATTAAAACTAACTGAGAAAGAGAGAAACCTATTCTTGCTTTGATTTAGAGTAATTCCAAAATCAGACAAGCTGATATCTTATTCTCTTTACAGCATGACTATAATATATAGTAATAAGCATGTAGTGCCAGTTGAATTATTGTGTTGCAAAGTGTATAAATCCCTTTAATTTTCTTGTGATCTAAATTTCTCAGACTAAAATGAGACTCAAGAGACAGGTTGTGCAGTGGACAATGAGCTATCAGAGAGAGCTGTGCTGGAGTTTAATTTCACACTTTAAAGTATGTTAGGATCCTTAGAACACATAATCTATAGTTGGAATGAGTGTTTCTTTTATTGAAAATGTTAATGATTTTTCTTTACCTATTGTGGTATGAAAACCATGGGCAAGAAGAAAAAACACTGGAATCACCTTATTTTACAACTGAAGGGTATAGCTGCACAAGATGTAAATTCCACTGACACAAGAGAGATAATAGTAGCTAATATCTATGTTATTATCATCCCAAGACAGGTTATGAGATATCATAAGGTACTGAAAGCTTTTCGTATGTTGTAGCCTGAAAATTTTTCAACACAGTGAGAAACAACGCAGCTTAGGATTTATTTTTTTTTCCCTCTCTTTGATGGTCACTGCTTTCCAGCTAGCAAAAATGGAACTTTGATCCTGCCCTAAGAGAGCCTGTATTTCTGCATTTCTGTTGGTACATGTTGGAATGATCTGTTCCACAAAGAGAAACTAATGGCAACACACAGCCTTTAAAGCTGTGCAATGTATTGAAGATACCAAACAGTACAGTACAGCTGGCTTCTTTGCAATGACCATGCTGTGCGACTTCTTTTCTAAACATTCTGATTGATACTTTTAATTATGAACTTTGAATACACCTCTACACTTGAATTATGAAGCAAACCACAATTGGCTTTTAGCTTCCCAGTAGTAAATTAAAATAAAAAAATCATAACTCACACGAGTGTAAGGGAGGTACAGGAAATGTACTTGTGGCTTCCTTTGAAACAGAAATATAGGGGCAACCTTGACACAGGACCTACAATTTGTACTATCTGGTAGTCTGTCTCTTAGAGTGGAGACTACCTTGTCCTTCACTCAGGGATATGAAGAACTTCAAAACAGACAGGTACCAAATCAGCTGTTCCCAAAGAGCATTTCTTCCAAGCCAGTCACAAAGAGAGGCTCACTCATGCTCTTTTATAAACAAGTAAATCTAAGATAAGGTCGTGGTGAGGTGATAGTTACTATCAAATCATTCTCAGTAAACCGCATCCATTTTTCAGGCATGTACACTAGAATGTGAAGGAAAACTGCCTTCTGCCAAAGCCTGGGAGACCTGCAAGGAGTTCTTGCAACTGGCAAAGCTGGATCTGTCTGAGGATGGCAACATTGCTCTGGGAGACAAGAAAGAGCTGGATGAGAACCATTTGCTTGCGAAGAAGTATGGAGGCTTCATGAAAAGATACGGGGGCTTCATGAAGAAAATGGATGAGCTCTACCGGGCAGAACCAGAGGATGAAGCTAATGGAGGAGAAATCCTGGCTAAAAGGTATGGAGGGTTTATGAAGAAAGACTCAGATGACGATGCCCTTGCCAACTCCTCTGATCTGCTGAAGGAGCTTCTGGGAACAGGGGATAACCCTGAAGCGGCGCACTATCGAGAGACAAATGAAAACGATGGCGATGTCAGCAAAAGATATGGAGGCTTCATGAGAAGTGTAAAGCGCAGCCCTGAATTGGAAGATGAGGCCAAAGAGCTGCAAAAGAGATACGGTGGCTTCATGAGAAGAGTGGGCAGGCCAGAGTGGTGGCTGGATTACCAGAAACGATATGGTGGGTTTCTTAAGCGCTTTGCCGACTCCATTCTACCTTCAGAAGAAGATGGGGAAAGTTATTCCAAAGAAGTCCCAGAGATGGAAAAGAGATATGGTGGTTTTATGAGATTTTAATACTTTCCCCTTTATCCCTTTTGTCCTAAATGAGAAAGACTGCCTTATTTGTCATAACTTATTGTAACGTGTTGCTTGTACTGTACAGTTTTTTACTGTCCTTGGTTAATGATGCAAATGCAATTTGTTGTTTCAGGTTCCGTGTTCTTTCAAGTCAAATAACTGATTTCTGGTTTAGTCAAGTTCCAGTCTGTATTGTAATTTCCATGCTAGAACTATTTTGATTACTGTATTCATTTTCTTTAAAGAGGAACTACATCTACAGTAGAGTTGCTTAACTGTATATACAATAAATTCTTCATCCTAACTGCAAAAATTCTGAAGTGCTGTTTTTTCTCTGTCATTTAAACAAATGTCATTTCAATTTTTCTTTAAGCCATCAGAGCAATGCCAACCTTTTTTTCCATAATTACAGAATTCACAGTGCACACACAACAGTTGAAACATACTTTTGTCTTTAGTTTTCTGTTTCTTAGAATATTAGAATAATAAATAATTTTGATCAGTTAACAGAATAAATATTTAAAGCCAAATTTTATACTTCATAGTGTTCAACAACTGACTTTAAAAATGAAAAATCACAAGTGTGTTTGACTTTAAGCACTAAAATAATTTCTCCAGTCTACAACACCGTGATATTTTTGATTAGTTACATCTTTGATATACATCCAATATAGGATTGTACACTTGGCCTCAAAAAAATAAACACTAATTTAAAAAGTGGTAAGATAGCTTGTGCAAAAATAAAGATGACCCAAAACTGCAAAAAAATACCTGATTTTGCAGGGCAGCTGACAAATGTTTTTCCATGGAATAGTTTTGTGTTTGATTCCTCAGCTGCTGTAAATCACTTTGGCATAACTGAAATATAGGCAACTGCTGGTCAGACTTCTCTATTTCAAACAAAGGCAGTATAAGTAAATCTGAGAACAAACACAAAAGCCAACACTAACAGTGTAGATTGTTTGCAATTTACACAGGTGGTTACATCAAAGGCCAGATCCCATCCCAGTGTGCAACTCCTTCCATAATTCTGACTGTCCCCGTCTATTCCCAGTCTGTGAGCAGTTGTCCCCCACTTACTACTAAACATTACAGGTCACTTCCACAAAATTAACATGATGAAAATTTCCTTGACCGTGGCACTGCCTAAACCCCTCAGTGACTCTGCATTCAGTATCTGTATTTCAGTTTTGCACAGTACTACTTATTTACAAAAAGGGCAGATTAATGGTCTGACTTCTCTCTAATTTCAAGGCAATGGGATTGTCTAGGTGCTCAGGACTTGTAAAAATTAAGATGTGTTTCGAAATGCACTTGAAGACCTCATCACATACAATTAGTTATGATTTTAGGCTTGGCCCTTAGAGGATGGTATAGGTTGTCTGAAGTCATCAAAATCCTGCTGAAGGCTCACTACAGTGTAAGGCATTCCTTTTCCTTCAATAAAAAACAGGGAACCTCTTCCTGCAGTACAGGATTAATATGAAATTTTTAAATCCAGAAAATACTTCTCCAAGTGTCTGGAGAAGCTCCATGGCCTCTTCAGGATTCAGTTGTGTTCCTTATCACCTTTCTACGAAGTTCAAGGTGCCACCAGCCAAAGGAAAAGTCTTCCCGTTCTTTCCTCCATTGCACCTGCCCATAGTGGCTGGAGAACAACACATCACCTGTGCGGTTTCATCCACAAGAACCCTGAGCTGTGCACACTAGGGCTGTTCTGGAGCCCACACACGGGATGCAGCTATCAGCAACAGGTTTACTTTAAATGTTCACTCCAGGAAATGTGGGAAACAGAAAAAGCAGAAAACTCTCAGAGCTGTATAAATACAAACCTAAAAATAAAAAAAAAAATACAAAAACAAAGGCACGCAATAATAAAACTATGTTTCTGTGCTATGTAGAGGTAAATCTTAGAAAGTAAACAAATATATCAAACAAAATAATAGAAAAGCTTAATAATTAGGCTCTGTGCTTTATTTGTAAGAGTATAGAAAGTTTCTAAAAAGCAATAAAAATGAAACAAGCACCCATTGTTAAAAATAAAGTATACATGTAGTTTTAATAATTAGTTTATGCAAATGTCCATAAGCTCTTAACAATTTACTATTATTTAGAAAACTTTTTAAAAGCCTAAAACTTCATCTACTGTTAGCAAGACGTGAGCTGTTGCCATCTTTCAATTGTCTCACCTGTAATGAGGCTAATGTTGCAATAAAAGCTCAAAGAACTTCTCCCAGCAATCCCATCTCGTTATTTTAAAAAACTAAATCCAACAAGGAAGAACTAAAATTACATCCTTAATATTTCAGTTCAACATTTAGTCACTTCTTTTCCCCGAAAAGTTACTCACCTGGTAATTTAGCCAAAGTAATTTAGTCAAAGAGGGACCCTTGCTTGCCTTCAAACTAAAACAAGCATTGGTGTACTTGATGATGTAAACAGTTTACCAGTTGTTTTTACCCATCCTTCACAGTGAACAAAAACTCGGTAATTTAACAAGGAATAAAACTCAAGAGATCTAGTATGTATGTTGAAGAATGAAGTGTTTTGATAACTAAACTTTTAAATTTATACCAATATGACACCTTTGCCACCATCTTTGTTGCCTTTTGAGCCCTAAAATCAAGAGCCAAACAAGGTTAGGTGATAAAATGTGGTTATGATTTTTATGAAGGTCCCTCCAGGCGCACAACATCCTGAAATATTCACTGAAAATGTGTGAAAGGTGCACACGTGATATAGGGCATGTAGAGTTTTATATGTTTAGCACATTAGCATAATTGACAAGCGTCTCCAGTTAGAAACACAGGTGATGAAGTAATTCCCCCTCTTGGTTTGACCCTTTCTGAAGCACACCTTCTTTACTAGTTGTTTATGGGAAAGTGTCTTGGGAAGGTGTCTTGATTTTGATTCCCATAAGAAGTGAGATTAGAACATGCCCCCAGGAATTTGTTTGTCTAATAAGAAAAGTATACTGAAGTTAGGTAACTGTGTAACTATATAATAACAGTCTACAGAGCTATGAATATATATGAACAATTTATAAAAGGAAAAATCATTTTGGCATCATCTCCCATGGCATACTTCTGCAAAAGCTGGCAGCCTACATCTGGGACAGGTGCATTCTTCACTGCGTTAGGAACTGTCTGGTTGGCCAGACCCAGAGAGTGCTGCTGGTATATCCAGTTTCCATCCAGTCATTAGTGGGGTCCCCAGGGATCAGTGCTGGGGCCAGTCCTGTTTAATGTCTTCACTAATGATCTGGATGAGGGGATTGAATCTACCATCAGCAAGTTCACAGATGATACCGAGTTGGATACAAATGTCAATCTGCTGGAGGGTAGGAGGGCTCTGCAGAGGGATCTGGACAGGCTGGATGGATGAGCAGAATCCAACAATATGAGGTTTAACAAGTCCAAGTGCTGGGTCCTGCACTTTGGCCACAACAACCCCCTGCAGCACTACAGGCTGGGGACAGAGTAGCTGGACAGCGGCCTGATGGAAAAGGACTTGGAGTCTCTGGTTGACAGCTTCTGAACATGAGCCAGCAGTGTGCCCATGTGGCCAAGAAGGTCAATGGCATCCTGGCCTGGATCAAGAATAGTGTAGCCAGCAGGAGCAGGGCAGCGATTGTCCCTCTGCACTTGGCACTGGTGAGGCCAGACCTCAAGTCATGCATCCACTTCTGGACCCCTCAGTTCAGGAAGGACTTTGAGGTGCTGGAGTGTGTCCAGAGAAACACCACCAGGCTGGTGAAGGATCTGGGGTACAAGTCTGATGAGCATTTGAGGGAGCTGGGGTTGTTTAGCCTGAAGAAAAGGAGACTCAGGGGAAACCTTTTTGCTCTCTACAGCTCCCTAAAAAGAGGTTGTAGCCGTGTGAGGTTCAGCTCTTCTCCAAGGCAGCCAGCAACAGGACACAAGAACATCATCTTAAAGCATACCAAGGGAGGTTTAGGTTGGATGTTAAGAAGAATTTCTTTACAGAAGGGCAATTAGACATTAGAATGGTCTGGCCAGGAAGGTTCAGGAGTCACCCTCTCTGGACGTGTTTAAGCCAAGACTGGATGTGGCACTCTGTACCATGGTCTTGTTGAACATGGTAGTGTTGGGTCAGAGGTTGGACTCAATTATCTCAGGGGTCTTTTCCAACCTAATTGATTCTGTGAATTTATATAGAAAAACAAAAGCACTTGGTACAAACATCCAACTGGGATATATGCATGCAACCCAAAACTGGAATAAGGCCATTCAAAGCAAAGTAAGTCTCTTCAAGGTTGAACTTGGAAGGGAGATGTGACTTTGAGACTCAGAATGAAATGGTAAAACTGAATAGTCCCCATTTCTTCCATTATAATTGAAAATATCTCCAGTCACACACTTTCTCACTTTAACAATTACAGTTTAAAAGATGTGGAAATTAGAATAAGATCTCATTTCTTCTATTGATGTGGAATTTCTTATTTTATGACTTTCAGTTATGCCATCATTGAGGCGCTTTTTAACTCTAAAGTGTTCTAACATTTCCAGTAATTAACATTTCAAATTAAATCAGCTCAAAATGTGCCAGTGAATCAATCGAGGTTTCCTGAATCAAAAATCAAAAATAAGGTTGAAGATATGATCTACTGAACTGGGAGATAAAAAAAGGCATCTCCCTCTCAGTCCAAGTTCTGAAAGGCTCCACTAATTTTCCTCCAACAATACATTCCTTAAACTGTCACTTTATTAGAAGATTATTGAAATATCTGTATTGCTTTATATAAATAAAAGTAGTGCTTTATATAAATAAAAGTAGAAAGGAGGAAAGCCTGATGTCTAGAAAGAAAATTAATTGGAAGAGTATTCTGAAGAAAGAAATGTCACTCTGAGACCAAAAACAAGATTCTACATTTACTTTTTCTGGCTTTTATCATTGTTCCAGAATAGAATCATTGGTCTGAATACTGAGTAAGTATTAAAAAAAAAATAAAAATGAATATCAACAATATATGCTGGAAGGGTCCAGACCAGTCAAAGAGATTAATGCCTCTGCATTAGGAACAAAAGGGAGAAAAAAGATAGTCTAATTGAGGTTAGACAAGGATGAGTTGGGCTTTTTAATGGGAACTAATTACAGGAAGGAACAACAAAAAAAAGTATTTCCTGAACTAAATGGAGTTCACATACAGAAGAGAGACAGAAGCTGATGAATACAGTGATTTCTGAATACCAAACTGCTCGCAGCTGAAACTCTGCCTGAAAACCTAATCTTAAATGTGGGGAAATGAGCAAAGGCCATAAATGTCTTTCCACATTTCAGCTGAATTTGGCATACTCTGTGAGCTGAAATATGCAGAGCATTACTTTAAATTTCCTGTTTGTTTATTTCTGGTAAATTAAAATACAGTATGATATATAATAAATATAAATACCTACAAGGTTATTATTACAATCATTATTTTATAATTATTTCTGAATAGTTACAATAATCTACTTTATAATTGTTTATAACTATATCATAAATACAAGTAATTATAACATCTAATGTTGTTAGCTCTTTCAGATAATGTTTCCCAAGATAGAATCTTTAGAACAGAAACATGTTCTAATTTAATATACTGAAATAAGTATTATTATACTGTGTTCAACAGAGACTGTAAGTATGCACTGACTCATTTTAATTCTGAAGGGAACTTAATTAAGAAGAACCTAAATTTTCAGTTTATGGTGTATAAGAGTCTGTCGTTAAGGAGGAGGAGGCCTACGTGTAAGGCAAAATGACAAATTCATAGCACAGCTCTGTAATTTTTGTATACATCTCAGTGCCTCAGAAAGTTTCCTTAGAGCTTTCTTCCTCAAGCACTACAGTGATCAGCTGGACACAAAAAACAAAATTCCTTTTTATAGCAACAAGACTATACTAGAATTTTCAACTTAAAAGGCAAACAAATGACAAACTTTTCTGACTCTGGGTTGCCATGAGAATGAATAAATTCCTGGAAGAGGTTAGCTGTCCCTAAAACCCATGACACCCCAAGGTGCATACTGTATTTCTGGTCTTTTAAAGCAGTAGAGAGGGATCTTAAAAATCACACGGAGAACAGTGCAACCACTTCCCTATCAGAGTCATAATGCTTCCATCCTTCTCTTCAGTTCCCAAGAAGATGAGAGATTCAAGCATCACCAATGAGGCTCCTGTACATGACTAAACTTTGCAGTATGGTCTTTTTCTCCAACACCAGACACTTTGGCAGTATGCAGACTTCATCTCTTCCACTCCCTTTGAAATCCTACTACCTCTTGCAGAAATCCCTTTGTCAGCCTCCACTCACAGCCTTGGATTTAATTTCACCACCCACCACACTGAAGTTTGCTTTCTGACTCAAACCATGAAAGACTACTTTAATTTGAGAGTGACTGAGACCTTACATTCCAGCTGCCAGCTGTGGACGTTAGCTGGCTGTTCTTAGATCTTTTGCTTTTAGCATTTCCATCATAATTCTTTGCTCGCTGCAGTATTAAAAATAGTTCCATGTGTCAACAGGAATACACTGGGTACATCAACCTGTATCATACATGTATTTCATTCTATCATAACTATAGTGCAGGTACACTATTCCATCCACCTGAGAAGGTTAGGGAGTTATCATGAGCATAGCTGTAAGCAAGGAACAGGGCAGCAAAGCCAGCTGTAAATCATTAATCCAAGCATTCAATTACTAATCCCATCAGCCTCATTTAAAGCATTTAAACTGGCAGTTGCATATCCAATTAACTGTTGCTATAGAAAATGAAAATGCTTAGAGGTATTTGACAAACAAATCTTTACTGGCCCAGCAGGGATTTAGACTGAATTTGTTTAATTAGATTGCGACTTTACCTAAATTGATCATGTACTGTAATCCTTGCTGAAACCACGAAATGAAATCTCTCAAGGTTAAATAGTTGTCACAAAAGCACATCACTCTGCTAAAAGATTAGTTAAATGCTCTGTGCTGTACTGCTTCCTCAAGGAGAAGGATGATATTTCCTTATGCACAGATTGTAAGTGCTAAAATGTTTCATAGCTGTCCACAGCTGTCATGACATACATGACCTTTGCCTCTTCCTGGCATTACTCTGTTTCTCAACACAGTCTTCCCCAGCCCGTGTGGTTGCTTACAGGAGACTCTGTATTTTCCTACTTTTTAAATGTTTGCACTGTTTCAATGCATGCACTGACTTGCACTCCAATTGCAGTGAGATCTGTATGCCTTTGTCTGGTCTGAGCTCATCACAATTCCAATCCATATAAAATTAAAGGATTCCAGATGAGGAAAACCACTCCTACAGTCCTATGAGAATCTGAATCTTAACTTCTAGTCTTAATGGCCTGCAAAATATTCTAAAGCACATATTCAGGGCAATGCTTTTTTCTTGAGCAGGAGACAATGGCAGCAACAGCAAAAATGATAGGCAATTTTCTCTCATAAAAGCAGTTGAAGCAGATAAGCCACATAAGTCTCTCTTAGTACATATAAACCAGCATTTTTCAATCATGACCTGCAGTATAAATGGGTTTTACAGTGGGATTTCCACATTTCTCTTCATTTTGATCTCTGCAAATAACTAGCTGACAAGGGCTGAAATTTCAACTGCACCACATTTCTCTAGCTAGAAAACTATCATGTGGAAGTATACCTTTTTTGTTTAAATTTTCGTTAATACAGCATAGCTGTCATGCTGTGGCAACAATTGACACAGTTAATGTGACAAAGTCGTTCCCAGAACATGATTAACTGATTCTTTGCCCATCAACCAGAAAAAAAGCTGTCAGCTTCCATCTGAACAGACACAGTGGAAATTAATCAAAGCAAAGAACTTCTATGGGAGTCGTTGCATGCTTAAACTTTGTTAACAAAACTGCTGATCAGCAGACTGAAGACAGGGAATATGTTTCACTCCCAGGTATCCATTGTACTGAATTCCTCTGTAGTAACAGACAAAAAGTCTGAAACAAGGTTCTCAAGCTAGATGAGGTTCAGAAGTAACATCTTCTCTCTGTGGATTCTTCAGAGACCCTTTAGGCTCCAGGAGTTTTACCATTACTGCATAAAAAGAATCTATTCCCAGCATCATGACCATTCAGAACATGTGATGCCTGCAAATGCCTTTCAAACTCACCAACTTCACTGTCCCAGCACCAAACCTTGAGGGCCTTGAAAAGGCTAAGATCACTGGTGAATCACGACCAAAATGGTGACAGCATGACAACAAATCTGCTCTCCATTCTTTGTGTAAATGTGAGTACCATCGTCATTCAGTTTCTCAGTATCTTAATGAGAAGAGCAATTAAATTACTAAATGACCTTAACCTGAGGCAAAATAAATGGGCATAGCAATGATAAAATTAATTCTTAGAGGAAATGTTCTTCTGAATAATATCTCTCACTGCTGAAGACATCCCCTCCAGTTCTTGCACTGCTTTGTGGTTTTTTTGGGGTTTGCTGGCAATTTTAGTGTAGTCCAGCTCTTCTGGTCTCCTGGTTGTACTTCTTCCTGGTTAGTGATTTCCAGACTATTTGATTATTCAAGTTCAGCAGGTACATTGAGTCACACCTTGAGGAAGCTTCAGCTTCACTTGTCAGCCTAAGTGCCCAGACATCCATCAGCACATCCCCTTTGTCTTCTGCTCTCAGCACATACCCTTTGTCTTCTGCTCTGTATTCTTGGAGTTCCTAAAGTTCCTAATCCAACCCATCCCTGGTCTCAGAAAAGGGATACTTCCTGAGCAGGAATACCATCTTTCCTTCCCCTTACAAACAGCCTCCCCATCACTTTTAGGCTCTACAGCTGCACAGTGACTGAATATTGTTTAGTCAGGCTGAAAGAGATCAGGTAACCCATTTTTGTAGCCCTCAGTACCACCATCACTTAAATAAGAACTCCTTCTTTTCGGTATACAAGAAAAAGTGTGAATTATTTATAAGTACATTCAAGTGCCACTATACCTACGTGTAAATAAACAACCCATCCGAGTAAAATAGTCTAAATACTTGGCATTCAAGTTGAAAAGAGTTAAAAGAGGGTTATTTCAGCCTTTCAATTAATTGGGAGGAAGGGAATACCATTTGAAAGGAAGAACTGGTCAGACTACATACAAAATGGCTTTTTATGTCTGACCAACTTAAAGAAGACATCATTGTCCTCCCTGGCTTCTTTTGGGGAATATGGTATTTCACTCTGGGAAGCAAAGCCATTTTTCTACATATGATAGAAAACTTTACTGTTTTGTCTTCTCCTCATTTGCCTAAAGTTGTCCCCAAGATACCTGTATTTTCCCTTGTGAAGAGCACAGTCAGCAGCAGCTTTTTCCCCGATGTTTCACATTTCCAGGGATGTGAGGCTCTGCAGCTTAAATTCTTAAGTGTCTTTTGACACAATAATGACAGGCTCTGCGCTCTCTTCCTAAGGAATGTAGCATCAGCTGTGTGTTTTCACTGGACTAAAGCAGCAGACAAGCACTGGTGCCCTGCAGCTGGTGCCCTTCCACCAGATATGATTGTAATCTCACAGATACCACACCTAGATACTGCCAGGTCACAAACCTGGAGCTGGTGGGGCACATACTCCAAGCACCTTCTCAGTCACAGGGTGTTGCTCTTTGACTGACATGGCAATTACAGAACATTACGCACCTGCAGGGTTACATGTGGATGCAGATAAGCAACATCTTTGAAGATGGGTGTGGCATGTACAGGCCTGCAGAGGGATCCCTGCACATCTCCAGAGCTCTAGAGCTGCAGCGTCTCTCTAGGCTCACTGTAGGATGGCTTAAATTCATTAGCTAAGGATTTTCTTTACAGTATTGAAAGTTTTTCTTACATGCCTGTAAGTACAAACCCTCCCACAGCTGCAGTAGCCTCTAGTTAATCCCTGAATCATGCCTCAGCAGTATTGCAACAGCTATCTCATACAGCAGCTATAATTTTGAGTGCAGTAGAGATTAAATTATTTGGCTGACTGTGTGATGAAGTATATTGAACCAATCAAAATAAAAAAGAAAAACAACCATAGGAAAGAAGGTCTGTGGTCCCTACTATTCTTTGGAAAGCAAGCAACTCATGCTTTGATTCAGGACACAAGATCCACGTTTTGTGAGGTAGAACTCCTTTTCTTCTTCATTTATGGGGTGTACAGCCACTTCCTGCATATCTCTGATCAACTTTATCTTGACGTAGGATGACAAGTTCACTGCAGAGTGCATTGCCTAGTGGATGCTCCATTGTAGTCCTGAGTTTTAGCCAAAGCTGTTAGAAAGAATATGCACAGATCCAAAGGACACAGTGAATTCGTGATGAAGATTTTGTTTCCTTCTGATGAATTAATAAAATTATTACTTTGATTTCATTTAACATAAAACATAGCTATCTGATGAGATTTCAGGCTGATGCCTTTGACCTGTATGGATCAGAGGAGTGTTTTGACACAGGAAACAACTGGAGCTCTTCCTGCTGTTCTGAAAGTTAAGATTATTAAAACTGGGGAGTCAAGGTTGTCACATACACTGTGTAGTAAGGGATTCCCAATTGTCATCTTGCATTTCAGATTGGATTACTCTTAAAAGTGACTTAATTCACTATCACAGACAGACAGTAAATGCTTCTTTCTGGGTCCTTATAAACATGGACATTTTCTTTTTATTATATCAATTCACTGACTTCAACAAATACTAGTGACCTACAGAGAGGTTCTTTCCCTCACCAGTCTTTACCAGTGCCAAACACTTCACCTTTTGAAGAATTATGCATATTTGGGAATTTTTTGTTCCTCCAAATATATGCAGGCAAATTGCCACATGATTTAAACAACTACATTAGTTGTTAGCACTGAAATTGATATCAAACCATTTTGAATGTCAAATAAAATTCTTCCACAAATGCGGCAGAGACCTAAAGGACTGTTAGATCCTGCAGAAATGAGTTTTGTCAGGAAATGTTTAAGTATCACTTGTCTGTATTTATCAAAGAATTTGCTTGTCATATCTGTTTGCTGCAGGTGAATGGCTTATATCAAGTTTTAAAAAGACAAACACAAGTAATTCAGCTGCCTAGTAAGATAATTATTTATCAAGCGCTTTAATAAAGTAATCCTATTCTACTAAATCCACATTTTTCTTTTTGGCAGTAGAGTTTTAAGTTTTACATGCTAAAAATACACAAATGACTTATTAATATACGGGTTAATACTTAATAACCATTTATTAAAAGCTGTGGGATATAATAATTACCAATAATTAATAACATATATTTAAAATGCCTATTGCAGCTCAGCAATGAAGAAACTTTTTAATACCATTCATCTCAGCACCTCTCAAGTAAACATCTTCACATTTTTAGTAACAAAAAATATTGGTCAATGTATAATCCACTAGGAATATTCAAAACGTCCAGCTGGCTTGAGAACAAGAGTAATTCTCTAACCCTAATCTTTACTGCCAATCAAAAGGCCAGTGAAATTAATTGTACTTGCAATTATTATGTGTGGCCATTAGCAATAGTGAAAATTTCATGGATCAAACAAGCATATACTCACTGAAATATTGTGAAATTTATGACCTTGACAATTGCAAGTATGCCAGAGGATTTACACCATGAGAAACCTCAGCCAAATTCCCCACTATATGGGTAGATTTTAGCATGTGTGTTTGACTGATTTTTCTGCATATAAAAAAAGGAGAGTGAATTATTTTAATACACTTGCTTGAGAGACTTTATAGGCTTAATCTGACATGCCCCTGTACTGGTTTTCGCTGGACTAGTTTTCTTCACAGTGGTTGATTTGGGGCTCTGTGGGCTTGATACTTTCTGAGCTTGAGAATTGCTGAACTGTTCCCAAGGGAAACTTTTCAACAGTTTTCTTTTTCCCAAAACAACCTTGTGTAAACAATATTAATTTCCCATAACAACAGGTGTTATTTGCTATTTCTGTTACTTAGCCAATGGGAGAGGTGTCAGTCCTATAGACCAATAATGTGTCTTTTCAGCACAGCATGTTATAAAAGGACTGAATGAATTGTAAATAAAGTTTTCTGATTTCTACTGCCTTCTGACTGGAGTCAGGCATCTTTATTTCATGTCTTATTGCGACAGGGCTCAGTTTTGGATTTTTGTGCTGAACACAGGGTTGATAATGTAAAGATGCTTTTGTTGTTTCTGAGCAGGGATTACACAGAACCAAGGCCTTCTCTGCTTCTCCTGCTGCCATGAGTGTACAGGAGTCCATGGGAGGCTGGAAGCAGACACAGCCAGGACAGGTGACCTCATCTGACCAAGGAGATATTCCAGATCATATGGCATCATGTCTAGTATACAATGTGGGAGGAGGAAGGAGGAAGGGGCCTTTGGAGTGATGACATTTGTTTTCCCGAGTAACCCTTACATGTACTGGGGCCCTGCTCTCCTGGAAAAGGCCAAACACCTGCCTGCCCATGGGAAACAGTGAATTAATTCCTTGTTTTACTTTGCTGATGTGCACAGCTTTTGCTTGCTGTATTAAACTGTCTTTATCTCACAAGTTTTCTGATTTTCTAGCACTCTCAGTTCTCTCCCTGATCCCACTTGTGGGGAGTGAGCAAATGGCTGAATGGGGCTCAATTGATGTCTAGGGTTAGATGACAACAGCCTCTTATCATGCCTCTTAAATTCTCATAACATGGAGTATATACAAGTGTATAGACGTGAATAAACATGCTGGTGAACTGTCATTTTTAGGCATTCTTGGTCATGTGGTTATCCCTGCTCTTGATATTGTTAGTGATGTACTTTTAGATTTATCTATTTGTGCATCTATCCTGTTTCCTATGTTTAGTAGATTTGTTATGTTTAAAACAAATGCCAAACATGTGAAGGTTTGTTACTGGAAGGTCAATAATAAAAATAGCACTCACGGAACTGTTTCTGTGGCTTCTCTAGCTGCAGCAGGTTTGTGATTCTTTTTTTCAGTGCAGTCAAATGTGGACAATTTCATTCCTGTGTTCTTGCAATCACTTAGGAAATGGAGCTTCTGCAATTCAAAGTTAATTGCAGAGAAAGGTAAGTTTGGGGCTAGAAACCAGTTTCAGTGCATAGATATATGCATCAGTCAGGAGAATAAGTTTCTGTTTGACAACAAAATTCAATGTTTTGAAACACTGGGACAAAACTGAGACAAAAAACCACACAAATACCTAATTTTAAACTGCTGAACAATTCTCTAAAGGAATCATCAAATCTAGGTGGCAGTGAGTGGAATGCAAGCTATCCAAAATCACTCTGTGTTCCCCAAAACCCTTGTCACTTACCACATCTGCTCTTTACTTCAAGATAGCAATGAGCTGTAACATTCCACTACCACACCAAAGAGACTAATTTAGGTATATAAATTATTAATCATCATTGTCATTTTCATCACTTACAGAATTATAGCTGGCTGCTCCTTAGGTCAGTTCAGCATAAGGGCAAGGAAGGCATGTGTTTTCATACTTGCACAAGCACATGTTTTGGAAACAGGCTCCTCCTGTTAACTTGCAGCTCATGAAGTTCTCCTTGCAACACCATTCCTCACCGATGTTGTTCACCTTGAAATGTCATCATAATAAACAAGCATCTTCCCTGGCTTGTTTCATAACCAGAAATTCATTGCTGAATCATTTCAGTTTACCCTCACCATAATCTGCTGCTCTTGCAATGTAATTACAGCATGGGACACTTGGAGTTACATTACCCACCTATTTTGCATTTCTTGACGCCTTATTTAGAACCACAGCTCACTGAGGCTTTGAGATCTGCCTTCGTCCTCAGGAGGGGGTATTGCAGCTTCCTTTTTGCTGGCACCCAAATAGAATATTCAACAGTTAACTGTGCATGGAAATATGTCCCTTCCATACAACTGTTTACATTGACAGCGTATCCTTTTCCACCATATTTCTTGGCGTAAATTACATCAAATTCTGTGAGCTATCATTTTCTCAGCTTAACAGAAAAATATCTTATTAATCCCCATAAACTGGTCATACAACACAGATGTGTACATCAGAGCACACTGCAAATTTGTTCCATTTCTTTCCTTTTATGACTAGCCAATAAGCAAGACCTCTAATGTAACTCATTTGAAATGCAAAGTACACCAAGTAAGTAGTGTTCTCTTCATTGCCTTTTGAAATAAACAGTGTGTGGAAGCCGTCATGGTGATCGGGACAAGCTGATGTCACAGGCGGAAACACATTCTTACCGACCTTAAGTATATGTGTGCTGCGGGACTATAGTATTTTCTATTAAAAAATATTGACGATACAGTGGTGCGGGACTGTAGTTTTAGAGTTGGATAATGCATGTGTTGGAAACCGAGGACACACAGAAGTCAGTTTAAAGGTGTGAAACGATAATCAGGGGATTCACTGTTTTAGCGGGCACTCTTATGAAAATCATCAGCCTTTTTGCTCCCACCTCGGCAAGCTGGAGGACAGTAATTTACGATTTAAATGAAGAAGTGTTTAACTTTGTATCTCCAGCGAAGCAGCAGCAGAGGGAGGAGAGAGCCCTTGCTCTCCGGGCCCTCGGCCGGGCGGGATGGAGCGGCCGGGCGGGGTGGAGGCCGGCCGGGCGCGGGAGGGCCACCGACGCGGGAGAGGGCGCTGCCATCCAGCAGGCGCCCTCGGGAAGGCACCCGGGCTCGGCCCCCCGTGCCGCAGAGCCCGGCGGCCCCGCCGCCGCCCAGGCGGGAAGCGCCGCCCGCCCGGGCCCGCAGGCCGCGCCGCCCCCGCACCGAGCCGAGCCCCGGGGCCGGCAGGGCCGCGACGGGACAGCGCTGCTCCCGGCGGGAAGGCGCTGCGGGACGGGCGGGAGGCGGCTGTGAGTGCGCAGGGACCGCGAGCAGGCAGGGGGCGAAGGTGGGACTGCGGGGGCAGGGCAGGGAGGGCGCCGGGAGGATTGGACGGGAAGGGACGGGACGGGTCCGATCCGCCGGGACGGTGCGGGCGCTTCTTCTCCTCAGCCTCTCCTGTCCCGTCACAAACACCGTAAAGGGAATGGAGCTGCCTAATGCAGGATGAAAACCAGGGCTCCTGAGTGCCAGGGCCAGGCTTTTCCCAGCGGCTGGTCAGTTGGTGGCAGTTGGGAATACGCGGTGTGATTTCGGCCGCACGGCGCTGGAAAAGACACACGGTGTGGGAACTCGCCAATTGCCTGGCTTGCGAAACAGGTCACGTTTCCTGCTAAGGAGGACACCTGCCTTCCTAAGGTTGATACCGCACCAGGGTGTTCAGTACTTTTTTGTTCAGCTAGCATCACCTTGCTGTGAAAACAAAGTTTGCAGGCATTGCCGCAACGTACCTGCCTAAAATGTAAGTTAGCAAAAATAGTTTGTAAAAATAGTTTGTAAAAATAGTTTGTAAAAATAGTTAGAAGCTGAGGAACTCAGGATTAAACAGTTCTGTAGGATCTAGAGGAATTTTTGCTTTTATTTTTAAGTTTGTTAAATTTTTGCTTTAACATTTGCTTTGTACCTACTAATAAGGTAGCTTTCACAAAGCAGATCTTTAAACATGTATTTTGTATCCCCACAGAAGAACACTGCAAAAGAATTTGATGTTTTGAAGGTCAACCTTTTCTTTCTTTCAATCAATATCCCACTGTTGTAATGTATTTTGTTTCTGGGTTTGCACAACAGAAGAGTGGTGCTTGTACCTGAGAAATCATGTTCAACTTCAGATGCATCCAGAAGTTACTACAGTACCTGAAAACTTTTGTGTTTTTACTGATTGAGAACGCCTTCTGTATATTTTCTCGACGCAAAAAAAGTTTCATTGGTGAAATAGTACTTATTACTGGCTCTGCAAATGGGATTGGAAGGCAGGTTGCCTTAAAATTGGCTCCTTTGGGAGTAACCTTGGTTCTTTGGGACATCGATGATGACGGTAACAAAGAAACAAGCAGATTAGCCCAACAGAATGGAGCCAGCCAGGTGTTTGTCTACCACTGTGACTGCAGCAGTAGGGAGGATGTCTATGAACAGGCAGACAAGGTAAGATCTGCATTTTTGCTTCTTTTTAATAGAATATCCTGTTAAATTTATTGGGTCTTTTAGAAACCGTACTATTCCCTAGGGGAAGTAATCATGTAGGGCAATGTCTTTCTCCTTTTGAATAGTTTCTAGATGGAACTTAAACTATGGTTGCAACAAAGTAACTGGATTTAATCAGTTTTGTTGAGATTTATCCATTTCTATTCTTCATTGTGAGATGGGAATGTTTAGATTAAGAGAATGGTAAAACATGCAGCAGAGATTACCTCTATATATTAAATGGCTTAGGCTTTATAATTTCTTTAAGATATCAATAAATAATTTTAAAAGAAAAGAACAATCAATGGATATTGTAAAAGAGGGATCCTTTCCTTTGCTTATTTGTTTAGGAACCTGTAGTTCTTTAAGGGTGATGTGAGATACAATGTTTTCAGACATGTCATGAGGATGTGGCTGGTCTCCTGTTAAACTGATGATTCAGCTTCAGTTACTTTTTTGATTAATACAGGTGGAAAAATAAGGTAAAGAAGAGCTCCATTTTCAATTAAACTCTTCTGCTGTGCTGACCTACGCTTTGCAAACTATTGCCTTACTATTATTATTATTATTATTATTATTATTATTATTATTATCAGAGTTCAGAAATTGGACTCTGACAATAATAAATTAACATGATTAATTTTTACTTTTCCTTAAACTTCCTGAAAATGACTCTCAGTGTAACTTGACTTATAATCCAGTTAGCCCCTCTGCCACTTCATCCAAGTGTAAACTTCTGTTGTATTCTCGATGTATGTGCTTATATACATGACAGTCAAGTCACATCTTTGACATTCTGTGTCTGAAGGCACACATTAGAGAAATTAGCTAAATTATTTTATGATGTGAATGTTGATAGGTTGTTTCAGAAAAAGCTTGAAATGTAATATTAATTTTCTATGAGTTCTGGATGGAAAGGTAGGGGACATGAGGGGGCTTGGCTCTTTGTTTTGTGGTTGTTGTTTTTAATTTTAACCAAAGCAGATTAAGTCTTTCTGAGCAAGGTTATGAAAGTTTGAAGCACCTTTTTTCCTCAAGAACATTTCTTGAGGAAAAGTACTTCTAAAAGGTAAGTTGGATTTAGGATCTGTAAGTATCTGGAAGTGCAATTCTCATGCTTGCTAATCAGCAAGGGTTTCTCTTACCCATACTTGTAAGTAGCATGTGGGCCACAGCTCACTCACAAAGCAGAGAAAAAAAAAAAAAACTAACATTTCAAAATTATTTGTTTGTTCTTATTTTAGCCAAGTCTCAAAAGATTTATTTTGTGCCCCCCAGTAATTTCTGATCTCCAAGCACGTTAACCAAATCAGCCACAGGCCTGCAGCCTGGGAAATCTGCTGTGCCCAAATCAGCAAACGCTGTTCTGAAGGGCACAGACTGTCCTGACAGCAGAAACTTAAGAAGCCGTTCAAAGTTTAAAAATTGCTGTTAAGGTGTCAACTTATTGTTAACAACACCAGCATAATCACAGATACTTGCATGTGTTGTTCAGTCCTGGCGGAGAGGGAAATTTTCTTAGATGAAGAGTTTTTTGAGTATGGGCCTCCACTGCTCTCAGGAGCACCTGAAAATTTTTGATTGGTAATATGAAGAGCCTTGAGCTTGAACACAGAAGAGAAAGCAATAGCAAGAAAGTTAAATTAATTTGTTTTATTTGGTATACTCACTACCAAAAAGCATAAGTATTTTCCCATAATATAAGTTTTGTTTCTAGGAAACAAAAAGACCGCTGAAGTCTCTAAAGAAGTTTTAGAACAAACTGGTCTAGTTTAGAACAACAACTAATTTTCAGGAACAAGCGGTGTCCACCTGGAAATTCTGAAGGAAATCAGACATGGATCTGGTGGCTAGAAATGCAGAATGTGTGTTTCACTATAACAGATGATCAAGGAACAAAGCATAGTAAATATGCCAGTCTTAAAGGGAACTCGAAAGGATCCAAACACACTCTGAATCTGTCTTACAGAAAACTAGTAGAAACTATGTTAGCAGAAGAAATAACAGACACCTAAAAAATACGTAATGTAGAATAATCAGCTTGACTTTTTCAAAATGGAAGCCAAGCTTCACACATATTTTGTAGTAGTGAGTAAACAGGACAAGCAATGCCATGGTAAATAAAATGCTGCTATTGGTGAAGATATGTTGTCATGTTAACAAAAAGAGAACCATCATATGGACTGACACAGCAGTTAAGAGAGTGGGGAGAAAGTACAGACGTGTTCCTCAAAGGAAGAAGTGAGTATTCCTGCCATACTGAACTGTGCCTAGATTTGCATTCATTTATGCAGGTGGAAAGGTGCAAGTATCTGAGCCCTTCAGAGGCCTAAACCTGGCACAGCTGGAGAAATACCAAACAAATCTTCACTGAATGCTAAGATTCCCTGAGAGAGCCAAAGGAAGGTCAGATGTTGGGGCACCAGATACAATCAACTGCTTCCAAATTGCCTGACAGCAGCACATGGAGGATTTTAACATTTTTGTAGTCAAAATACAATTTTTGAGATCCTAGATAATCATCCACCTTTAGCAGAGGAATCTGTGAGACTAATTCTTCATACTATAAGTAAATCTTGGCCCTCTGCTTTGATATAAATCCAAATCATGGCACAAAATCTTTTGAAAACAAATCAAAATGGAGCTAATATTGATTTTATCTGTCTATTTTATGGTAGATGCTATTGTGTTCAGAGGATTGGTATCCCCCAGTTGCCTGAGCTAATTCTTTCTAGTTCAGTAGGAATTATATAAAAAAGGGGTTGAGCAGGCTTGGCAGAGGAATGCAGGTACTCACAATACCAAGAATAGGAGACTGGAAATATTCCAATTGCAGTTAAAGCGTGCTCATGGTGCACACTAAAGCTTCATAACATTTACCTTTGGTTTTTGTGGAAGCCAAAAGTATTCTGGATTTCAGCGAGCAGTTAGACAAAACTGGGGAGGGGAGCAGTGTGGAAAATCACTGGGATATATTAAAGACAATGATAAAGGTATCTTATACCTCTTAAAAGATCCTAAGTTGCAGCATGTGAAAAGCTGAGCACATGGGAGACCTCAGAGCCCAGGTCTTTTTTTCATTGCTTTCCACCATGAGACAAGGGCTGGGGGGTTAGATGGACCTGTGATCTGATGCAATACAACAGTTCTTACATAAGTTCTTGCAGACTTATGTTTTCATACATATCAATTATTGCAAATATTTCTAAACATTTTCATAAATGAAGCGCAAAAGGCAAGGATACTTTCTAAAGCTTTCTGTTTATCCTATTTTCTTTTTTTTTTTTTTTTATTCAGGTCAGAAAAGAAGTTGGGGATGTTACCATTTTAATCAATAATGCTGGCATACTGATTGGGAAAAAGTTCTGTGAGCTTACAGATGAAGATTTTGAAAAGACCTTCAGAATCAACTTCTTTGCTCAAGTCTGGGTAAAGTTTTTGTGGGTTTTTTACTCCTGAGTGACCAGAAGTACAGACAAGTATTTTGGTGTGGAAACCACAATGGTGGCATCTACCTTAAAAACTCAGCTTGGAATAGGAACCTTGATTGGGGAAATACATCTTTTTATGATCATCCTGTGACTGGAGACAGTCTTCCCAGGATGTGTCAGTAATGTTAACACAAACCTGCCTGGGCACTCTGGTAAATCAAAATTTGTGCAGCTGTAGCATGAAACACGCCCTACCTGTAAGAGCTGTGGTTGAAGGGAGTGCTGACTTGATGGCATGTGACTTCCCTGCTCCTGATGTTTCCTGCCGTCTGAAGGCTTTGCCTAAGAGACTTGCAGCATTCAGGGAGATACAACCATGGTTTACTGGCAGACTTAGCAGTTTTACATTTAGAGATGGACTCAATGATTTTAAAGGTCTCTTCCAGCCTAAATGATTCCATGATTTTGTGCTGCACATGTTGGTCTTCAGGCTGTGCTTTCATTCCTAGTCACCATCTGATTGAAGTACACAGAAAACTAATCTGGCTAGTAAGAATTTCTTTTGGTTTTTTTACCTCTGAAGGCATTCTCAGTTATTTGGGGTCTCTTTTTAGTAGATTTAGGAAGGGGTTTTTTTGTGAAAGAGTGTATATTGCCCCCTCTTGCACTTTTTGTTTATATGCCTGAGTGAGCAGCCTGCCTCGGGAACAATACAGCATTGCAACTCCTTTGTTAAAAGGCAGTTCTCAATTGAAAATCATTGCAAAACTCTAAATATTCCCCAGCCACAATGCATCATTCTTCCAAATACTTGAGGAAAATGGACTAGGAGAGGTTTTTTCTTCAGACTGACAGGTCTGAAGAAACCCAGGGCAGGAGGATAATAATGTACTAGGCACTCACATCTGGAGTCTAATAGTTTTCCTCAGATATTGGAAAAAAAAGTTGTTACTGCTCTAGTCTATTTTTCTTATCTCTCCCTTTGTAAAACACTGGCATTCTCCCCAGTTAGTATGACCCACAGTGGTGTTCTGGAGTGCTGGAATTGTCAGGCAGTTCAGCTTGTAACAAAAAGGGCCCACAAAGAGCTGAACTCTCCTTAATGTGTTGACTTCTAGCTCCCTCTTGTGTACCAAACCTTTGGCAATAGACAAATTGTGAGGAACCAGGAAAGCAGAGAAAATACAAACTTTGCTGCATTTAATAAGATGATTTTAATGCTGTTAGATCTTCATACAGAGGGAAGTCATTCAAGGAAATGTCTCTCATTCAAAAATCATTACGGACATAAAATGTTGTTTCGGCTTCCTGTATATTGAAGACCTAGAAAGCAAATCAGGTTGTATCGCCTAATTTTGGAATGAAAGTTTTTTTGTTATGCCTATTTATAAAGGCGATTTTTCAATAAATATATTCCTATTCTTTTAGACTTGCAAGGCCTTCCTTCCGGCCATGGTGGCCTGTAACCGGGGGCACCTGGTTAGCACAGCCAGTGGAGCTGGAATACTGGGACTCTACAGGATGTCAGGTAATTATTGTCAATTGCCATTACAAATTAGATCTACATATTAATCACTTTTCTTGGACACCTCATTGGCTTAAGCAGCCTGTACTGACAAGAGCCTGTGGGTGCCAAAGGTGATGGCTAACACAAACCTGCTAACACACTACTGCAGTGTGGTGGTGTCGATGCCTGAGTGGCACAGGGAGCTCTCTGCAGATTTTACATTCAGGTTACAGACTGGGTTAACCCCATGTAAGAAGGACAGTTCAGCTCGTACATGTGCAATGGGAGGGAGCCCTGCATACAGGTTGTCTGACACTTCCTCATCACAGCTTTCCTGCAGGAGAATGTTCAGAGACCTGAGAAACACAAGGGTTATTATACCTGGAACTACACACTCAGTTGGAATATGGTTTTTTAAGTGCAGAAGGCATTTTGGCAGAATTTTCGGTAAAATTAATTTGAATGGAGTGGTCTAAGCTATTTAAAGCTCAATATTCTCAACTGTTTCCCTCAGGAGAGAAATCTGCTTGTCTAACCTATTTCATCAGTCTGAGTCTGCTGCCCAGTCTCTTCTCAAGCCTCTCGTACATGTTGATTGTATCTCTGAGGTCACCATATAAGAACTTGAACTTCAGTGCAATAAGGATCTCTTGTCTTTTCTGCTGATTGATGATGTTACTGTAGTGTTTATTTGCCATCTGTTACCTAGGGGTTACCTTCATATATTACCAATATTTCGTATATAATATATATTGTCAATATAAGTCACATTCAGCTTTCATCTCTAAGGCTTATGGGAGTAGGCCTGCCCATCCCTGCATTATAACCTTTTACATCTTAGGTATGTATTTTTAGGCTGTGTGGTTCCATCATTCACTGAGAATAAACTCCTGAAGAATAGCAAACTACTTCTGTCTTTGGAGTCAGTCTTTTAGCAAAATTGGATTTCATTGTATCTAACAACTATTTTCAAACACACTTGAAAAAGTTTTGGGCAATTACTTATAAGGCACTACATTAAATTAGTTTCTAACAACTGGAAAACTGTAGAATAATTTGTGCAGGAAGCAAATGACTGAAGGTCATTTGCTCCATATCCCCAGATAAAAACAGGCCCAGCTTAGGTCAGGTTGCACAGGGCTGTGTGAGGGCAAGTTTTGATTCTCTCCAAGGATGGGGTTCCATACATTAATCAAACAATAAAAAATCAGATGAGTTTCAATCTTCCTGGGCAAACGAAATGGTATTATAGTTGCAGAGCAAATCAGAAGTAATGGGCTGAAGCAGCATTTATAAGTAGGGTATTTTTATTTTACCACTAGGAATAGTTCTTTCTGGAATGTAACCTGAGATATTAAAAGTTGAAAACATTCTGAACTGAAAGAATGCCTGGCTAGTATCTGAGTATCTGGAAATCTATAGAAAATACTGAATAAGCTCATTTGCCTGCATCTTTCTATAGATATATAAATGTACTGTAAAAAAACCCTCCTCTGAAAAGGTTTCATTTTATTCTTAAGCAACTGTGCATTATTCGTGGGAAGAGCCATTAATTTCCAGAGTTAGGATCACCAATATGCTTTAAATACTAATTACAAGACTGGTAATGATAGAACTAAATAACATTGTGGTTTAAATAGTATTACACAGAATTCAGTTCTGTATATAGCTTTTACTGTGATGCTTTTAAAATTTTGGGTATTTCTCCTTTCTTCACTTTCTAGATTATAGTGCAAGTAAAAGTGCACTCATTGGAATGATGGAAGCCATAAATTCAGAACTGTATCATGGAGGAAAACACGGCATTAAAACCACAATCATTTGCCCTTATTTTATTAGTTCTAGGTTAAGCAAAGGCTTCAAAAGCGCGTAAGTAAAGCTTAGATTTGTATTATTTCATATCTAAAAAATAATTGCCTCTCACCAGGTATATCATATTCAATTAATTTGACGATTTTCAGTTCAGTAATTTTGCCCCATTGGCACAGACAACTATGTCTTTTGACATAAAGAAATGCAAATCTTGCATACAGTCAATAGCAAGGACTGTGTAATAACCTCACAGTCAAGGAACAGCTGGGGATACACAACAATATTTAATGGCTAAGGGAACCTTATTTGTCAAGAGAGAGCTGATGTTCTCTGCCCCAAGTAATTTGGGCAGTGTAATTACAGTTATGGCTCTCAGGATAGCCATGACCTGTCCTTATTAACTGTGCCTCACTGTCTGTACTGGCAGGTACTGTACTTCTGAGTGAGAGCAACTGTGGTGATGGTATCTGGTGCGTGGCTCTGTGGCTGCAGTGATGGGAGAGGCTGCAAGCACTGGATGAGCCGTTGCAGGAGTGCAGTACCAGTGCTCTTGGTTTTTCACTGCTCTGCTCCTGCTTGCACCATTCATCATCGTGAATGAATGATGCAAGCATATGTATGCAGAGCAGAGCCCTTCTCCTGGCTGGTGACAAACCTGGTCCTGGTCTGTTTAGCTGTCACCTCAGCGTTTACAGCAGAAAAGGACTGCTGGAGAGCAATGATGCATAGAACAGCACATAGTATGGCTGAGCTTGGAAGCTTCCAAAGCTGAAACCAATGGGAGCCAATCAACTTCATTGTGGTCAGCTTAGAAGAAAAGTCATTAAGTTCACAACATCATCAAAGTGTTTTCAATTTATTTTGATGATAGCAGGGACAAAAAGGTTTGGAGATTCCTTTTCAAGACTTGTTGAGGGGAAGGGGGAAATACATAAATTATTTCATTACGTATGTGCGTGTATTTATCTCAAAAGTAAAGTTTTATAATTTCATAACCCGTTTTTCTTGTTTTACAGAAAACCCTGTTTGTTTCCTGTTTATGATCCAGAGTATGCAGCCAGCAGGATTGTGAATGCAATTAAAAAGGAAAAATTTTATCTGATCATGCCTCCAGCTGTATACATACTTGGTCTCAAAATGTAAGCATGTGACTTGTCTTCTAGCATTACCTTCTTTCCTTTGCCATATGCCTGTAAAATCAGCAGGAAAGTTTAGTCGAAACAGTCCTTTAGTTAATATTCCTGCAGTCAATCCAGTTACATGTACCAAATTTTAAAGAAACAGTGGGGTTTATTTTTTCATAATCTGGGTGAATAACATTCCTCTGGCCTCTTCTGTCTCTAAGAAATGTTTTGAGCTGCAGTTGGGTATAGGAAGTTCAAAAATTTTCCTGAGATGGTACATTGGGAGCAGTACCTGGTCTAGCACTGTCTGTTTCCAGTCCCTGCCCCCACTGCAGGCTGGGCTTTCACAAAACTTCTTGGTCTGTCATTCATTTTCCCAACTTATAACATTGAAGTGCCAAATGTGTTACTGCCAAACATTAGAAGTATTGAGCACATATAATGTATTTGTCATTTCTTTATTTATAGAGTACCTTTTTTGGAAAAAAAAGAGAAAAAAGGTTAATTCAATGTTTGTCTCATCAGTTTCATTCCTAGAAAAGTAATGCTATTCCTTGAGTCTTACATTAAGTTCCCTGAGAGCATGGAAGAAGCCTTCGGTCAGAAGAAAAAGGATTGAAACCAGAAGTATTCTGAAGACCTCAAGTGCTATCCAATTGAACATTTTCAGTAAAAAATTGTTGTAAATCATATTTATTCCTTAACAAAAAAATTACTTCTTTTATGCTATTTTACATTGGTCAGCATGCCATTTAATTCTTCACAAATGTCTTTTAAGTCTTTATGTTTGGCAATTTTCCTAGAAACTTTTGAAAAATCACTAAAATTTAAAATTAATTAGGTATTATGTTGAGTGACCAAGCAACAACTTTGCATGTACTGTACTGTCTTCAGACTGAAACTTCAGTGAGGTATCCTGTTAGTGTGGAACAAAATTCTGTTGTAAATCATGGGAAAAGAAAAGACAGGAGGAATACCTCATGTATTCTTGGAAAATTATGGTCGAAATCTCTCATTGTTATTTGGAGAGAAGTCACATCCATGTTCTTCAACTGTCTTCAAATGAAATTATACAACCTAAAGGTCTTAAAGAGCAAAAAAAAATCCCCAATAGCAGAAGTTTGGATATTAGTTACACAAAATATGTGCTGCTACTTTAATTGATAAAAATCAATCCTCATGTAATTATTCAGAAAATGCTAACATAAAATGTTCATAATTGGCTTAGTTTAAAAATAAATAAATAAGCTGCATAGCAGAACAGTGAATCTACAAAGCCTTGTTTATAAAACCCTAAGGAACTACAGAGAACATTTAACAGTCATCTGTTGACCACGTTTGCCATTGTAATTCAATTGTACTTAACTAAACTCATACTTACAAGCTCCCAGATACAAATAGTCATAAGAGTACACACTATTGAAATCCCTGTGTTTCCAAAGTATGCATGCATTCAATAAGTTCTTTCTTGTACCAGTAGATACTACAGGGAAACTTTTCTCTCAGAGAAGGGAAAAGCTATCTGAAGTTTCTCTCTTTGGAAAGCAAGGTTTATTGATTTATATTGTTTAAAACTCTCTAGGTGATGAGTAATTACACATTATTTTGTTCTTATACATGAGACAGCAAAGTCTAAATTGCTTCCTGCAATTCCTATCATTTTCTCAATTGCAGGCAAATATGTTGAGTATTGGGATTCCCTTGTTCTGCATGAATGTTACAATTTGACTCTAGATCTATGATCATTTTTAAGTGTGATTACAGGAGTCAATAAAAATTGACATGACATTATGTTTGTGAATATACTCTGGTCCTGAACATCTTAATGCATAATTTTATTGCTGGTGCTGCAAAGTTTAAGAGCAGGGCTTGTGAGGTGAAAAAATGTATTTGAAAATGATCTGTGAAACGACACTCCCACTTGAAGTAGTATCACATGCTAGTGGCATTAATATATGGTAGACTATCCACCATTTAAATGTTAAAGATTTCAGGATGAAATATTTGCAGGCAAGGAGCTCTTTGTAGGGGCTCACTTTTCAGGATGTCTTTCTTGTTTTCAGTTTTTTAACTGAAGTATTTCAACCTTACCACCTACGTCTGCAGTTGTAAGTTCACCAACCGTATAGGCAGGACATGAGTCGGTTAATGAATAATGTAAAGGAAATAATACCCTATTTTCTAAGCTTTATTTCACCTATTCTGCACAGCCACCCTGCAAAACCTTCTTCTGTATTGTGGAATCTCACCAAGGGCACTTTTGGCTCCACATTCTTTTCAGGCTAATCTGCTTGTCTCAAGAAGGAATTTCTAAAGCTTATACTTTCTAAGTCTCACAGTGATCTGTTAGATCTTCTTATCCATCCTAGAAATCAGTAACTCACTCACTCACT
This sequence comes from Sylvia atricapilla, assembly GCF_009819655.1. Classification (NCBI taxonomy): domain Eukaryota; kingdom Metazoa; phylum Chordata; class Aves; order Passeriformes; family Sylviidae; genus Sylvia; species Sylvia atricapilla. The sequence continues at coordinate 114,452,832 of NC_089140.1, read as the reverse complement.
CTTTTCTGTGAAAATACCAGGAAAATAATTTCAGGGTTTTGGGTTGGTTGGTGGTGGTGGTGTTTGGGGAGAAGTAGTTTCTCTTTTTCGTACAGAAAAGAAGTGTGATAGATCCAGCAATACAAATCTAAAACTGTAAACCAAAACCTTCCTATTAAAGCTCAGAAGATGCATTTGAATGGTGTTCCTGTTTTTTAATAGAAAATTAGCTTTATATTTTGAAATAGAGTGTTCCACTTAAGAAATATCTCAGAGTTATCAACAACTCCTGAGAATTGTGTCCTGTCTTTCTTTGAGGCTTTCATCTTGTTTGTAGTTCCACAATGACAAAAACCTTTTACAGGAGAAATTCTGTTACTAGAGAATTGGCAAATGTGACTGAAATACAGTTTATCCTATTTTTTTCTCTTTTTTTCTCACTCCTTCTTCTCTGCAAAACTGATGAAGAAAGGCCAGTGTTGCTGCACCAATAGTGAGATAATCTGTGATGTCAATTTCTTGCTCTTGTTTTATGCCCATTGTTACAGCATAGCTCTTCAGAACACGTTTTTCATATAAAGAAAGTTGTGGTATTGACTATTTTATGATGAACATTGATCATATTCAAATTATAGGCATTTTGAGAAAGAAGCATTTGAATTATTTTGGATCTGGTATGTAATCTAAATCTTTGAATAAACCTTAGAGGCAATGATACGCAACTTTGATTTCTCAATAGTTTCATTCCTCCACATTACTTAGTTCCTCTTTTACTTCAGAGCTTAATGTTTCCACCCAAATTCATTATATTATTCATTATGACTTGTAAGTCATCATTACAGGTTTTCATAGATCAAGTTCTTCATTTATATACCTAAGCATGTAATAAAATCCCAGAGACACTGAGATGCAACTTGCAGAAAAATCATAAAAACAACTGGACTTTTCCAGAAACTCTGATAGCCTGTTCTGCTTTATCACTTGAATTGGCACTGTCCCACTAAATTTGGAAACATTTCCATAAAAACCTCCATCTTTCTAAAGGCCTGATCACCCTCTATTATTTGAGAAGGATGGCTTTTATAGGAGACACTCTAAGGATACTCAAAGCTAATTAGAGGCTAGTTTCATGTACTAAAATGAAAAACGTATTTCCAAATCCTGCAATATGTGAAGTCTTTTTAATGAGTAACTCGTATTTTCTCAGCCTGTCTCTGGAAAGATGTTTAGTTCACAGTTCCCACAGGTTATGGGACAATTGTGGAGAGAGATTTGACACTGGAAGTCAGGAAATTCCCTGTTTCTTTGTCACTACCTTTGTCTCTGACCTTACTTGTACCCTGAGAAACAAAAAGTAGAGTGAAAGCTGCATAAACTATGTGTAAGCATACTGTCATTGTCTTTCATAATTACCTGTCCTGGGAAAAGGAGGCTTCATGCTTATACAATTTTTCATGGGAACTAGAAAAAGAATTTTCATCTCTTTACTTTTATACCTAGAGAAGCGTTATTACTTTCTATATTACCTCATGATTTTCAGTATTTTGTATAATTTCATGAGGAAGAAAAATCTGAATCAATCCAAAGAGCCCAGTTGTTAACAGATCAAAATTCTACATACATTTCTACTATGGATTTTTCTAGTTTCTTTCTGCAGTCAATACAATGCCTCTGTTCTATACTTTAGATTCTTCAGGATGCTACAGACTGCTAATAAAGAATGACTGTGTAATTTAAAAAATAATTAATACAGCTTTAATTGCCTTCTACCATTGCACAGAACTGTTGCTGAAGCCTAATAAATGGTCAGGTGGCCTTCCACTTCATTAACTAATCTCAGCTGGCAGTAGTGATTTAAAGAGTCAGGAGGCATTACTCAATGCTTTCACAAACTCCACCCTTCCACAGTGTTCACTCATCAAGTGCACTATGTTGGTGCAAGGCACATTGTAGCAGTCACTCTGTTGCTTCCTTCATTGCTTTTTACTCAGAAATGTAGTTAACAAACGAAACATTCATAGTTCCGATATCCATTTACACACTTAAAGATTCTTTTCTGCAACTGAATGGGCTGAGTGGAGTTGGCCTGAAGAGTCCGTGGTGTTGCCTGTCTGCCTGGGATGATTTGTTAGGAGGTAACAGGAAATAAGGAATTAGATACTCCTACAGAACAGGAAAAGAAGCCAGAGAGTGTGATAGTACTGAAAAGGTCTTTGAAAGCTACTTTGAATGTGACAGCAAACAAATTAAAAGTAGGAAATCAGGCTAGACCTGATGTCGACTTTGTTGTCTAAAGTCCCACTTCGTTCTCTATAGCTTGGATTTCCCTGGAAGCTGAAGGAATATCAGTGCTCTGACTGCTAAACTGGCAAATCTCAGAGTCCCCACACAAATTAAGACCCATGATTCTAACCATATCTGCAAAAGCAGGAGATGAGACATTGTGGGACCATGTAAGAATGGAAATTAGAAGGAAATTATTCCTCTTCAATATTTAAGCCATGTTACATAGGACTCTGGTTGCCTTACATACATCTGGTTACCACCTGGTAAACTGGTGGTGTTTATTTCATATACATAATTCTTTAATATATAATTTCATGGCAGCTGATTTCCTGTTTGCAAAGGTTTTACAATAACTTTCTAATCAGTTATTTCCTTCCATTTGCATTTTTACAATCTGCTTTCCAAGGAAGGAACGTACTTTTACACAAAAGTCAGAAGCCACTGCAATCAATAACTAAAACAAGAATCAGAAAAATAAATACCACTTCTTTTATTTAAGGAAAAAGTTTTTTCAAATCAGCAGAGGAAATACACAGAATTCCTACATAAGGAACAAGCTCCATAATTTGAGAATCATGGTTAGTATGTCACAATGGAAAACTTAAATTTTTCAAGCACACATGATAGCAACTGATGCATTGTTGGCATAAATCCTTGTCACGTGTGCTCTGTAAATGAAAGGTGTTTCCATCTTGGAGACAGCATCATATCTAGTGGTGTTTATGATAACTACTAGTTTTAGAGGTTTATATTCCACCACATGCAAAATACCTTTAAAATAACTCCTTCAATACTACTGCAACACAGATGTATTTGGATACTTCTTAAAATAACCTGATAAAATATCTAAAAGGGAAGTACAGAAGGCTGCCATTAGAAGAATTTGATAATACTACTACATTTGCAGCATTGTGTTGCTCTTGTTCTATTAACAGGAAATATCTTTCTGGGGAAATATGAAAAATAAGCATTTAACATTAGGTGGTAGTGCATGCAAGAAAGAGGTTGTACATGTTTAATTCTTAAGTGCACAAGCCTTCTTTTTGTCTTTTTTATGTTTCCAGCTTTTTGATTCTGGTTTCTTCACTTCTTGATTAGAAAATTATCCTTAGTATTTTTCATGTGCCGGTTTAAAATTGTCTCAGAGACAGTTCAGTCACTGGGAATCTTCTTTGAAGCTTTTGTATCATTCTTATTCCCACCACCCCCCGTCCAAAAAAAAAAAAATCAGAACTTCAGATTGCATGAAAGGCAAGTTTGCCTTAAACTGAGACACAGTTGGAGCTACCTTAGTGCTCTAGGTCACTAACAGAGAGAAAGCAAAAAGAGAAATTAGGTCATCTGGAGAAAATTCTGTGTAAGAAATGCTTGCCTATTAACAGGGTTGCAGGAGTAAGGAGGAAGGCCACAGAGGAATGACAGGATTTCTTGCTTATTTGTTGTTATTTGTTAAAGAAGTAAATCTTCCAAAATCATGTTTATTAAATTGTGACATTTGGGAAAGCGGAGTAAACAAACAGGTCTGTGATCTTTTTCTAATTCAACAAGAAAGTTGTAAAACCCATTTAAGCTCTGTCTGTAATAAATAGCCTTGGAACCTACTTCACTTAAGTTGTCCCATAAAACATATTAGCTGCTTTGGTCAAAAATCAGAATTAGCTGTAAAAACTGAAGTTTTTCCCTTTGTCTGGCTGAGACTCAGAGTTTCCGAAGGGTGTCAAGAATGGAAAAGGAGCAGGAAATCTCTGATTTTTCCCTTTATGTTTAGTCAAATGTGTATGAGCAGCAGTGCCTGGCATACTGTGGTTTCAGGGTGTGTCTAGGATCCATGACAGTGTTAGGTTCTCCCAGACCCTCAGCCTTACTGCTGCCTTCTGCCTGGGGGGTACAACAAGGGTAAAGTTCTGCTTGTGGTGCTCACCAGAGCTACAGCACAAAGAGCCAGCATGCTCTGCCTTCACTTGGCTCTTCTACCACACTTCTCATCAGCTTTGCTGTCTGGCACCTAGATGTTGCTAAAATCTAACAATATTCCACTGATTGCAAAAGTGAAAAAAAAAAAACCATTTTTGAACTCTCATGGCTTGTAAATGATCCCCATTTACAAGAGACAAAAGCTTCAAAGATTCTTTCTGTCCTGGGTTGTAGTATAGGATGTATTCTATCACCATCTCCAGGAACTGATGAATCCAATTGTTGGAGCAGTGTTTTCCCAGGCCCCCCTCCCTCTGGGGTGCCTTCTGTTAATGCCCATCAATACCTTGTGCATGACTCATAGATAACTCCCTCCAGGAGCTATCTCTCTTTAATGGGCCGTCAAGGACCCCCTGTATGACTCATCATCCCACTGTGAGATGCTCCACCCAGGGGGAGGAGCCAAGCATTCTCACCTGGATAAAAGCTGGGATTTGGGACACTGCAAGCAGCCCTTACCCACTGGATTCCCAGAGGAACCAGACCTTTCTACAGCATCACTACTTCAGGAAGACCATCTCACCTGGACTGTTTCCATCACCCTGCTCAGGATGTATTCTGACTCTGTCAGTGGTCTTTTTGTATTATTGCTTTTATTTTATTTTATTTTATTTTATTTTATTTTATTTTATTTTATTTTATTTTATTTTATCTTTTTTCCCTTTTCTTCTCATTAAATTGTATTTCTGACTTGGAGCCTCTCACTCGCTTTACTTTCAAACCACAACACTTCCTTATAAGGACTACTTACCTCCAGATATATTTATTTCACCCTGTCATAGTCAGAAAGAACTAACCACTTTGCATAAAACCACAAGTCACAAACAAGACCAACGAGACCAACAAAATAGAAAGGTAAATGGAAAAGTATTTTTTTGCACCTTTGCCAAATCAGCACACAAAATCTCAGGCATGGGAGAGCATTTATCTGGAGTAGATATTGGCAGAACAAATTGTATCTGTGATATCAGTGACCTGCTTCCACACAATTGGGGGGTTGAAACCACAGAAGTTTGTGGTCATTTTTGACAAGCATGTATCAGAAAGGTACTTGATAACAAAGTGTCTCCAAACAATGTAATGCTCAGCAAAAATATTGTGTTAAAAAATGGCTATTTCACTAGTAATACACATTTCCTACAAGTTTGATAAAGGCCTAGCTGCCTGCTGGCCCACAGCTTAACTTCTCCCATCCTGAGGAAAGGAACCAAGGAAAGAATAAGTGACCCAGAAAAAGGAAAATGTATTCAACTGCCACCATTCTTACCACAAATGGGACAGGTTTGTACTTGGAAGCAAGGACAATTTATGTGAAAAATACTGCTTCACAATACTAAGAAAGGTAGAAAACCAGAAAGGTAGAAAAGCTGTTTTCCCTGACAGTAAAATTCTCTGACTGAACTAAAAATACAGAGGGAGTTGATCTTTTTTTAACCAATTATTGTGAAACAGATTTGATTAAATTTCAAATGTATTTACAGTAATTTTCTAGATGTCCTATTTTTCCTCATAGAAAAACCACAAAATAAATAATGCTAATTAAATCTATTTAAATATTTCCTATTTTTCACTTCTTAATAAAATGATGGCATTTGCTTTGCTTACACATGAACATCTTCCTTTTAATCACCAACTATCATGTAAGGTCCCTCCAGAGCCTAAACATCAGAATGACTATTTCTGACGGTGCCAGTTTGAATTCAAAATACATTACATAGAATTGTACCACATTTTAAAGTGAAGATCGAACTGTGCAGCACTTGCTTATTTAAGCTTAAATGTATTTGCTCACCTGAATGATCCTGCAGCAGTAAGTAAGTGATCTGTCTCATTTAATTTTAGTTATCTGGAGGTGAGGTGGCAGACCCAAACTACTCATTTCACTGCCTTATTGCTTTCTGAGAGCAGCAATTTATTTCCACCAGCAGATTAAGAAGTTTGGATGGATTTCCTACCCTGAGATGTCCACTTGATTGTTTAAAAATAGGGTAAAGGAATTTCAATCTATATTCTTATTGATACAGCTCAAATATTTGGACATTTAATATGCATCACAAAACAGGAAGGAAATAGCTAATTTATATCCAAGTTTAAACATATTAAATATAATGTATATACTGTAACTACATGTAATGCCAAAGCATCACCATGCTGTTGATATGTTGGATTACTCCTTCTTTCTTTACTTCATAGATTAGCTATTAGTTGTAAGTAATAAATTTGTACTGATTGGGCAAGCTTGAAATAATGGATTCTGAGCTGGGTGCAGCAGGCAGTTGAAACACCAGACGGCTACTGAATTAGCAATAGGTGCTTAAACTGGTATTTTAGTAAAAAAGTTCCTCTGGTAAAATCTGGTTCACTCATTCCCCACGGAGTGAAAGGTTTTTACACTTTGAAGGATATTATCCTCCAAAAAATGCTGCATATGTTAGAAATGAGTACTTCCCATTTCTAAAGCATCTCTGGTGAATGTGGTTGTGGCTAAAAGGTTTGCCTGCCCTTTCTTATTCACAGCTTCAGAATGGAAACCATATCTTGAAATGCACTGATGTAGACATGAAGTTTGAATTCAAGTTCTGATTTTTTTTATCTCTTTATTATCATGCAAATTTCCAAGGTGCTTTTAAAGATTTTATGTTAATTAGAAAAGCTGGTTTTCACTTATGAAAACTAAGCTGCTATAAACCAGAAAATTAAGCCTGCCTTGTATAGGTAAACAAGGTAAGCTTAATATGGAAGGACAACTAGGAAAAGTGAAGAATTGATTTACAGAGTGGGCTGTTTGGGAAACCTGTGCTGTGGGCTCTGCTCATTTCATGTATTGGTTACTGGTATGGAATAGAGGATGAAGTAACGAGATCATCTGATAATAATGACACTTGAATTATTTATTTCACTCCTTTCCTAATTTGGCAGCTTTGTGTCCCAGGCATCCCTAGAGCAGATGTAATAGCTAGCTGCCAACTAAACTAAGATAAACCCCAGTTTCATTTTTTCCGCAGATGAAAACCGGTCAACATTTTCAGGTTAATTCACAGAAGGCATGACTCTGTGGGGATGGTGAACTGCAATATGTCCAGAATACAGGAGAAATGGGGAACCAAATGACCCATTTTAAGTCTGAAAGCGAGGTACATGAGCAAGGGGGAAAGGTGCCATGGTCCCTGTGAACCTGGCACTTGGACACAGATGTAACTCAGGTTTACATATCAACAGGTACACCAAACTCCAGAGAACATCCTGGCACAATGGCATTCCATCACACACACATAGATTCCTTTCTGTTGGAAAAGACCTATAGGATCATTGAGTCCAACTGTTAACACAACACTGCCAAATCCACCACTAAACCATGTACATAGCTTTAAATACCCCCAGGGATGGTGATTCCACCACTTCTCTGGGATGCCTGATCCAACGCTTGACTATTTATTTAGAGAAGTTTTTTTTTTTTTCGTTAATCTCCAGTCTAAACCTCCGCTGGTATAATTTGTGGCCCTGTCCCAGTTTCCTCTTGTCCCTGGTTTATCACCCATCCAGCACAGTTCTCGCTGAATTTTCCTTCAGCTCATCAGCTGCTCCCGAGGTTACGGAGGGCAGGAGAGACCACAGTCCTGCAGGAAAATAAACCTGCCCTAAACCCGCTCCCTCCTCCTGTTCCTAGCGGGGGCGGGATGCCCAGAGCAGGTGCCCGCCCGTGTCGGCAGGCGGCAGCGGGACACTGCGGGCTCCCGGTACCCTCGGTACCCTTCCGTGCCCGGGCTGCCGCGCCAGCCATCCCTGCGCTCAGCACCTTTGTATCACCGACATAAGCACTCGCGGTATATCCACGGCTATTAAATTCTGTTCAACTGGCACCTTTCACACCAGGAACTTCACCTATTAATGAAACATCATATATGCAGTTCATCTCTTTTCTGTTTTTTTTTTTTTCCGACCATATAATTTTTAATACGCTTATGTAATATTTTAATAATGCTTTTACAATTTAAGAATAATTTTAATATTTTTAAATAGCCTCCTCTATTTGGAAAGGAGAAGAAAAGCCTTCGAGGGTCACAAGCGCACAGCCCTCGGCGGCAGCACTGGCTCCCTGGAGGAAGAAGAGGGCTCGTCCCCTGAGAGCAGAGGGCGGCAGGCGGGACGAAGGCTCCGCTGCCGGGGACGGCCGCCGCCCCGATGGGAACCCGCCGGCGAGGGAGGAGCATCGGCATCCTGGATCTCTAGGAGGCGATTTCACAGGCTTTTCGCTTGTTCCTCGAATCCTGTCGGCAAAACTGGAAAGGCAGAAGGGTACTTGTGCTTAATTCTTTACCTTTCTCCAGATGGTAGCGGTTTGTATTTCCCGCTCACACTGGAGTGTGTGATTTACGGGGGAGAGCATTCACCACTGGAGAAGACTGAGGGTCCCTCTTTTCACTCCCTTCTTCTATCCCTGGCCTTCACAAGCTCCCAGAATGAGAAGTTCGCCTTTCAGTGACGCGATAGAATTGTACATCAAGAAAGAAGCATGAAGGAAACAGGCTCACGTAACACTGCTATAAAAGCACAAGACCCCAAATCCAGCAGAACTTGCCTGACTGTACTGTGCCGTGTAAGCTTTGTGCACACAGGAGTGCCCTCTACTGAATAACAAGATCTGTACATTGAAAGCAATATTTTGCTGTGAACATTTCAAAGTTAAGAGAAATTGTCATGCCAACTCTAATTTTTTGCCTTTTCTCTAGAAAACGGTCCCATGTATGAGAAAATCCATATACACCTTCTAAAACATCTTGTATTCATTCATATGCCAGGGGCACGTCTTTATGGTTTTTGACAAGAGCATTTATAATACCCTAATAATTGAAAGCCTGGCAACTAGAAAAGACAGGGCACAAGAGTGAAATTCGTGCATCAAATTTTTATGGAAGTACAGCAAGCTATTTAAAAGAGATGTGCAGAAAACTGCTGGATCCAAAAGACTAGACATGAAACAGAGCCAACTTTGGAAACCATTGGTAACATGAAACAAGAGAAGCCAATGATGTTGCCCAGTGTTTATGGGGAAAGAGCAGGATGAACACTGAAAAAAGCCTAAGAGTTGGGGATGGAGAGTTCCCTGCACAAAGGGTACACTAAGAGTAGTGAAGATACTGTATGAGCATGGAATAGCAATAGTGTCCTCCAGGCCCTGATAAAGAGGCAAATAAATCACTGGTCTAATTTACAATGAAAAATCATGCATTTGCAGGTTACTGCAGTTAACAGTTGCCCTCCTTTGCATTCCAGTGAAGATTTCCTTTGGCAGTACATGGCTGAGATGTCCTTCATGGAGGTTTTTCACTTGCTGTAAATATGAAAAACATCCAGGATGAAGAGAAGTGTCAAAAAAGAGTGATGTCCCTGTCATACAGGTGTGGCACTCAGGAAGACCTAGTCCTCCTTCTCATGAAGCAGATGAAGTTCCTCCTGGAGAACAGGTACTCAGCAAGTATCTTCAGAAACAAACAAAAAAACTTTGTCCTATTGCATACAAACAATGTAAAAACTTTGTAAAACCCATAGGCTCTCTCACTTGCTGGCTCAGCATGTGTTATTGGCACGTCCAAACTACAGCCACCATGCAGATAATCTGTGGCTCTCTGAGGCACAGGCAGACACCCACTGCATCACACATTTGTGATAAAATCTTTGTATGTTCCCGATATGCTTCAGTTTTGAAAAATAAATGCTTTCTCTCCATTCAGTTTGAACACCTCAGCAAATGACATTGCAATTCTTCATGCTTTTCCTTCAGTTTCCATTGGAAAGCACAAGTATTTCACAGTATATTACAGCTCCTGAAGAGTAACAGAGCACAAGAAAGAAAAAATTACTTTCCCAGAAGCACTGGCATCCTTTTTAGTTACCTAGACAGATAATATCCCAAAAAATGCTGATAAGGTTTGTCCCAGCAGTACAACTCATTAGCCAGGAGCTTCAGCTTTTAACATATACTATTTAACAAATCTGCTGAGAACTGTAACCAGATTTTTTGGCACATACTCCCCTTGCAGCCAGTGAAAAGACCAAGAAAAGGAAACTGAAGGCAGGTAAGTAGTTTGAAGTACCATGGAGATTTTGAGCCCACTTTGTGGATGTGAGTGTGCAACTTAGGTCTGCCTTCACAGAAAAGGGTCCACATCACTGCAGGAAGCTGCAGTCACCTTCAGCTGGCCCCGAATTGGCATGCATTTACAGGCACAGAACCCTGAATATTTATACATAGCATGAGTTAGTAAACATTTGAACAAGTCAGTTACTGTGGGAAAAAGTCCTATAAATTTCACCAGGCTCTGGAAGAAGTGTTATTTATTCATTGTTAAAATCTCACAATGTCTGCAGCTGTTCTTACAGCTTTTATTGAGAAGTAACTCTGTGAGACTGAAGAATCAATACTAAAATGATTTGCTTTAAAATAAGAAAAGCTGAAAGCAAAATTTTATACTTGTTTAAATCCCTATTTCTTATTTTATCAGGTGCACATTTTTATTTTCTACTTAGACATAGGATACCCCATAAGAAAGATCAGGCTTGAAGTTCAAGTGGAAAAACTCAAGCACATTCTTACTTAAGCACTTAAGGATGTGTCTTTCCTCTTTATGGTCTCTTTCTTCTCTTTGTCAAATATCAATTAGTAAATATGCATTACTACAAGCTTGGTAAAACTGTGCAATAAAACAGACTTTCATGCTCACGGTTATTTTCAATCTGAGTCACAAAGAAAATGTGTTCTCAAATTTTATGCCTTAGATGAATTGGATTCCTATAGAGACACATGCTTCAGATATATTTTTCCAGTCCTATGCATGCATATATTTAGACCAAGAATTTCCATTAGTCTAAAGCAGAATGCTCTGGCAAAATGCCCTCTGCAGGAGGAATCAACAATTCCCAGTTTCTGAAGCCTCTGTTACTGGCTATTCTCTCGACTACAGAGGACAATTTAAGTAAGATCCTTCTTCATCTGCAGCTTGATAATGTCAGCCAGGTCATGAAGAGCAGTGTTGGAAATGTAAGTGCAAGATGGTATTTCCGTAATAATTAAACAAAGTGTTGCAATGGCTATATATAGACATAAATGTGGTGAATTTAATGGGGGGCAGGATTGTAGATATAATGAGGGGTTTTCAGATATCATTAGTGGGGGCAACATACAGTATTTTCAGGCCTAACTAGAAATGTCTTCTTGGTTTGGAACCTCCAATATGATGCTAAAATTCTTCATTTACCTCAGAATCTTTCACTGAGTGAAATTACTCAGTTTGTTGAAGGCTCATGTGATGAAAGAAAATGGCTCTGAAGATCTTAAATGCCAGCAATTTAACAATTTCTATTACTGCATTTACCCCGTGTTCTTGCCCATATGGGTTCTTCTATTTTTGTTGCCTCTTGGGCAACTTAGCAAATACAACATTAATAAATCCAGAGACTTAGGGAAATACCATGGGCCATGACTTAACCATAATAATTTTAGATTGATTTATTTGGGATGAGGAAGAAGAAGGTGACTTACATAGTATCTTGGGCTAAGGGGAAGTCTGTATTTTCCACCTCACTCTCACACCAAGGAAAACAATAATGTTTCCTTTTAATTACTTTGGAATTTTCAACTGCCTAAATAACATAATTGTTATGAAAAGACTGAAACTAGACAGCTTTAAAATATTGCTACTAGTAAATAAAATTTCTTTAGTCACTTGCAGAATTAATAAATTACTTATATTTAATCTTTCTTTAGGTCATCTTTTATGTATGACACTGAAGATTTTTCAAGATGTTATTCATAATATCTGTTTAAACAAAAAGATGCTGTTAAAATTGCTCTTTATTCTTTCACACATGCAGTTATGTTCACTATTTTTTTAAAAAGCACATAACACATTAAGTTTCACAATAAATCTAGCTGGACAATTGTCTCTTTCTTATAGAGCAGTAAAAGAAGAGAAGTTATTTTAGTATATATTTACACATTGCAGGTAAAGCAGGAAAGGAAGTACTTTTACACAAGATTATTTTTCATTACTATCTGTTATAAACTCTGTAAACTGTGCTTTATTTATCAGTAAATAGTTGGGAATTTGATTTTCATCATTTCTAGCCTTCAATTTGATGACATATGGGGCTGTGAAGAGTGTTAAATAACTACCTTCAAATGATAGGCCATGAAAATATTTGAGTACAAACAAGACTATAATTAAATGAGGAATTAATTTTTTTAATAAGAGATATGCTATTATGGAGCAAGTCTAATTTCCTTCCTCTCTGAAACGAATTTTGTCAATAGATGTAAGTGTAAAACAAAATTTTAAAAAAATACATCCTCAAAAATAAATTATTGCTTTGATTTTTCCCGGGTTTATCATTTTTTCTTTTTTTTTTTTTTTTTTTTTTTTTTTTTTTTTTTTTTTCTTAATGAGTATTCTAAAAATGTCCTTTTTTTCCTAATTACTTGTAATTTCTTGAATTACAGTGTGGTACAAAAAAAATCACAAAAAGAATTCCTCACATTATAGCATTCAGCCGCAAATTCTGCATCATTGTGTGCAGATGTGTCTAAATTTAAGCACGGTCAAATAATACACATACTGAATTCACATTTAAATCCAGAGAATTATAATTCCTCTCACAGAGTATTCTGGATGCATTAAAGTAACTGAGCACAATCCCAATGCAACCCACAGTTCACCTCACACTAAAGAACCAGTGTCCCAGATAACTTCTGAAATATATTTACAGTTTCTCGGTATTTTATTGATCTCTGAAACAGTAGCAGTGGATGTCTGGAGAAAATGGTCCTTGTAAAAGCCAAATCTTGAGTCTGTGTAGGGCAGCAAGCACCCTTTCAACTGTACCTGCCTTTTGTTAACATGCCTCTCAGCTTCTCCATCCCAAACTTATTCCCACACCTGAAGAGGCTGGGAAGCCAAGATGTCGTGCAAACACAGTGGATTGGGTCAGTATGGAATAGTAGCTCCAAGCACATCAGGCAACCGCAGGCTTCATAATAAGACCTCCTGAGAAAAAACAAGAACATACAAAGTATAAAAAAGATTCAGTGGTGGCTCTGGAAGCTACAAGGAGTCTGAATGAAAATAAGCTTCAATTAATAGTTGGTAGACTTAAAGATATATTTTTTAGAGAAAATGGGGTGTCATTTAAAGTTAAGAGTTTGCTCGGCACTGTCTGCAAAGGCCAGAATTACCTATGACCTCTAAAAAGTGTCCCTGTAGAGGTTAGGTTCATGCTTATTTATACATTATGAAAAATAAGACATGGACATTAACTTACTCTCAGGTCTTCCATGAAACTTTGACATGAATCTCTTCCACAGGATTTCCAAGATGCTGGTTCCACTGCAAGTATTTCTTTTGAGTGCATATAACTCTATTCATCACTACCATGTCCTGAAATTGAATTGAATTTGACACTTCTGCTGAATTCTCAAGAGGTAGAAGATGAAGGAAGATGAATTCTCATAAAGGCAGAACACAAATACATGGGCACTAGCTTCATTTAGTTTTATTGCTCTATAAGTATTTGGTTTTACACTTTCCTATCAGTATGATAATCTTTTTTAGCTTGTGTGTTTATGTGTTTGTTAAGTCAGCATAAGGGCTCTCATGATGGATAAGAAAGCTGTAAGCTTAACAAAAGAATTGGCAGCTGGCAGAGGGAGTAAAAGGTGGTGTTCAGAGGTTATGAGTCTGGGCCTGAGCACAGAGAACTCAGGGTGTTTTTTGCAGGGTATGGGCCTCAATCACTAAAACTTAAATAAAAGAAGAATGCCAACTTTGCACGTCACATCCCATGACAATATTGCAAATGTTCAAGTTGCAGAACCAAATGCATTTGAAAAAAAAGGTGTGCTTACTTCCTCAATGGCATTTACAGGTTGCCCAAAAAAGCAAGTATCAAGATTGCACCAGAAAAAAAAAAAAAAAAAAAAAAAAAAAAAAAAAAAAAAAAAAACCACCACCTTATACAGCATGTGAACTAGGCTGTGAGCAACTTCCTACTCAGTTTTGCAAGAGTTCTTTATACCTCACTAGCATGGCATTGAAAAGTCATTCCAAAATACATTAAGCAGCATGAGTTCCTGCCTGTGGCATGCTGTTTGTTCTCTCCTCTTCTTCCCAAGGGAAGATATTTGGGCAGTGAAGTCTTGTCTATTTGGTAGAGTTGGTTTGATTATAAACAATTATGTTGCCTCAGTGTTTTTGCTAGAAATCAAATAAATATGCCTTGAACTTTGAATGGAAGGTCAGGTTTGTGACTGTCCTTATATCCCACGATATTCATCTCACTGTCTCAGAGTGGTCTCCAAGAACATTGTGTCTCCTAGACAGACAACTTTTATGACAGCATTTACCCCTACTGAGGTGGAGACAGGGAGCAAAGGGAATGGTCTGCATGGACAGATGAATGCAGTTATCATCACCAAGCTCTAGACATTTTTTGGCCATTGTGGAAAAAACCCCACTGCGATGAGAAGAACCATCTTCTTGTGGGGAGAGATTGTAGACAGCTGAGGACAGGTCTGATGATACACTCAAAGTAAACAGAATTGGTGAGGGCTTTCTATTGTAGGTGAATTGTTCTAAGTGCTGAAAGCCTGGTGACCAAACACATCAGACTCTTGTAGTCCAGCCAGGAAGCAAGTGAAGCATGAATAACTGAGTAACGTGTCATCGTCTGCCAGCATGGGATGGGGTCTTCTAGCCAATCAAAGCTTATAGAAAGCATTACTCATGGGTAATGCTATGTCCAAACTTAGCACAATCAAGGAATGCAAAAGGACTTCTAAATTATAGATTCAGCTGATCAATTACAGATGTGCAACGACTAACTCCAAAGTAGACTGCACTCTTCAGAACGGCTTTCCTCACATCATGATTCTCGCATGGGTTCAGTTTCACACAGATGTTTTTCATCCTTGGGCTAACTTTGTCCAGCTACAAGCCAACAAGACAGAAAAAGCAGCATGGTTGTATGGAGTAAGTAACTGAGCAGTGTCTCATCTACCTTTTTCTAGTGCTTGAGTTTATGATGAGTCACCTGATGAGTTTCACTTGATGATAAAAAAGACCCAAGAGACATCCTTCTTGAACCCCACACGTGAGCAGCCAGATAGAATCTAACAACTATTCATCAGTGCAAGCCTGCAGAAAGAGCTCAAAGCAGCCTAAGACATTCTCCTCTTTCAGAGGAAACAACTAATTTTCATGGCTGACCATCTCAAGCGCTGTGGAATGGAAAGGATATGGAGAGGGTGTGAACATGCTAACTCTCTCTAAGTAGCCCTTTCTCTTTATGTTTGTGACATTTAGCTACTCAAGCTCAATGGCTCTGCAGGTCAGCATCCAGACCTGAGATCAAGTAACACTGTTTCTTCTGTAGAATAAGTATTTGCTTGTGGGAACTCACTGGGGGCTGAGATGTCATCCACACCTTAGCTCTATAATGCCTGACATTTCATTTTCTTTAGTTAATTGATCATAATGAAGACTGAAGGTTTAGTATTTAAACATAATGAGTTTGTCAGTATTTCCTTTTCCTAATTATTTTCCAGTCATGATAGTCCTTTACTTTCTTATTCACACCACAGAACAAACTAGTGCTTGGTCAAAATAGACTTTCTGTAGTATTGCTTTATATGTTCCACATCTTCATTGCAATGGAGTAGGAAAAAAAATAATAATATCTCTTTACTAATGGGTAGCTGCCTCTGCATAAGTACTCGAGAAATTTCGGATGGTAAAATATAACTTTCATCAGCAATAATTCTTGACTGAGAAAATTGTGAATGGTAGATGTGCAATGTGTACAGTGCTGCAACTTTATCACAAGATCACTAAAGGAGTGCAAACAAACCAAGTAATTTATATATTCCAGAAATATCTTTTTTCTGCATGACTTCAGGTGTCCATTTCTATTCATATCATTCAATGTATCTCTAGATATATTTAGCAGAGGCAATTATCTGCTTTCTGCAAATGACTGACACCAGAAATACAGAATAAATGTAGACTTTAATATACTTTAGGAAAGCTACTGCAGTTGCCTCACACATATATCTCTGAAGTAACCAAGAAGCCTACAGACAAGGGAGAAAAATTTAACATGGTATATATAGATTCAAAAAGACATTTGACAAGATTTTCAAAAATTACACTGACAAGGGCAAGCAGGAAAACTCCTTGTGATATTACAGTTGTTAAAAAAAATAGGAGTAAATGCCAGTACCCACAAACTGCATGGTGTTCTGATCCAAAGAGTTCATCATATCCGAAATGACCACAAAAAGGTGTGACTCAGAAGGAGACATGGTGTGCTGCTGATGTGGTTATTCAGCATCATGAGGCCTGAAAATGAACCACAGAAAAGCCCCAGGAGACTGAGTGACTAAGTACAAAAATATCAGAGGAAATCACTTTTATGTAAACAAATGTAAAATGACACATGAAAACACAATCCTAACTTTGCAAACAAATCTAATTATGGCCCAAACTTGGCTACTAGAGAGATTTTATAGATACAATACATGGTTACATAAAAATATCAACACAAACATCAGATACCACTGTTGAATAAAGATTTTTTAATAAAAAACTCAGGAAAATGCTATGAATTATTAGGAAATGAATACTGAAAAAGACAAAAAAAGTCATTACGTCACTGGGTAAAATCAATTATGCGCATTATGAAAACCAAGATCATGGCAATGGCAAACAGCATTGCAGAAATGAAGAGGTAGAGAGAAACCTAGCAAGGGTAATTTTGAACCACAAAGTGGCCTTCCTATAAGGAAGAGGTAAAATAGATTAGGGTTAATAAACCTGGTGAGTAGGCAGCTGTGAATATAAGAGGTCAAGAAATCAAGTGTGGCATGAAAACAGTGAATAGAGAATCTGTATTAAAACATCTGGGAAACATCAAATGGTACTAGCAACAAAATCCACTGTAGATACAAATGTGTAAATCATTACAGTTTCTTTTCATCAGAAGAACAGCTGCAAGTTCTTAAATAATCTTAGACACTAGATGAACAGTTTTTACGGTACTTGAATTTACTAGCAACACTTCGATGTTTGCCACTGACTGAATCTTCTTTATGTCTAGTGAGACACCTGAGAAACCTCAATCTCTTATTTGACAAATACATAAAACTTTTGACATTTTTATGTTGCAACAAATAATAAGTAGAATGTCTAGTCATTGAAGTCTACAAACCTAAATTCTCTTCTTAAAAATGGGCTTGCCTCAGTGAATGATCCCTGGTCTGTACTGTCCTCAAAACCATGACCATGTGCTGTTTAGGGCAGGGCTGACTGATAAGGACAAAATCCACTAATAATGCCACAGCATAGATGAACAAGGGAGAGTGGCCAAGCTCTGATGCTGTTTTCTTTACTAACACAGATGACAGACACTGGTGGATGGAGATGAAAACCAAGGACATGATGAATCTTCTCACAATCCCAGGGGAGCCAGGGAAGTCTGTGGTGACTGATCACTTCTTTCTTGTGACTCATGAGCCACTTGCTGCAGAACCTTTTCAAAAGCTCACAGCACAAAGGTGCTCTTTATTCTTATGGAGCACACATCTGCAAATAACCTGGGATGAGGACTGCAGGGGCATCATAGATATTTCTGTTATAAATTTGTGCCATATAGACATGTATCAACAGACAAAGAATGATAACAGAGATTCTGTGTAACCATTGTACAATCCAGAGCTGTATGAATGATGTCACTGTGTTTGGAATAAATCCTAAATCACATGAAAAATACTCATGGGCTGTACTGAGCACAGTTGAACTTTGCCAGCTTTCATTTCAGGCAGGCAGAAATTTCTGTTTTCATGAGACTTATCACAGAATCATAAGCACATCAACTGAAAAGTGTCTCTGGGGATTTCTAACCCAATTTCCCACTCAGCACTACAGGGTCAACCAGGGCTTTGTCTATTAGAAAACTGGAAAGAGATTTCTCCATATCCCTGGACTCGCTCTCTAGTGCTGCACTACCAGTGCAATAAAGAAGTTTTCTTTAGTGTCCATCCTGAACATTCTAGGTCACAGTCTTGTGGTTATTGCATGTTATTATTGGATGAGTAAAATAACTTCCCACAATCTGCTGGCAAAGCTCCTCCCAGTGTAACCCACCATGCAGGTGGATTTATTGTGCAACAGAAGACAGTCTTGATCCAAATTTGGACTTCCTATTTTTTCTCTGTAACACCCGGGAAATTTGCAACAGGACTGCTACTCAACCTTTAAGTATCCCTTTGCTGATAGAGGAGCATGTCTTTGTGCCCATAAAAAAGGACAGGTTGGTTTTTCCACTGCATATTCAAACAATGAATGGGATCTTCATTGACCACTGAATAGTGGTCCTCAACAGTGTCACTAAAACCAGAACCTCTGAGTTTTATTCTTTTGGGAAGATACAATCAGCCATATACTATTTTATATATGTGTGCATATATAGCCTAATGTTATATATGCACATATATATACACACCAGAGCGCATGGCAAGATAGAATAACATCAGACATATTTAACAGTTTTATTTCTATCCTATCCAGTATTCCTGTAAGAATTTTAGGATGGTTAATCCAAAAATACACATTATTTTAATGTGTACTATAAATCAATTAGAATTTACTTATGCATATGATTATTCTTTAAATTAAGAAAACAATACTTCAACCTCAACATTAATCTTTTAAATGCATAACCTGTTTTGGAATGAGTTTCTGTGGTTTATGCCTGAAAGTTGGCCTAATAAATACTAGTCTTATGAAAAAATATTTATGTCAAAGGCATGAAGAAAAAGGGTAATTCTAATTTTAAAAAAAAGTTTATTTTTGCCAAATACATTTTGGGAAGTTTGTATCAGGGAAAAACTTTTGATTCCATCAACACTTTTTATTTTGTTTTGGGTTTTTTTGTAAAACGGACTGCATATCAGAGACAACACATTACAGGTGAGATCAAAGATTACTAGACAAAACAATCTTTCATGAAAAGGCTTCATATTTGACTTTGAAATGCTATATTTCAGTTATGAAAATTATCTCTCAACTAAAACATGAATAATTTTAAGATACAATGAATCAAATGCAAACAAAAAAAGTAGAAGAAAACTGCCACGACTGGAGTTCTAACCTGCAACAGTAATTTAAGATATTTTAGATGGTAAACCTTCCTGCATAAGTGTCTGCATTACTTTTATTCAATAGTACTTGCAGTTTCAATGTGTAGTTCCCAAGTTTCTGAAGATTTTCCATGGAATATATTAATTCAGTTCTGCTACTGTGTTTTAAAACAAACAATGAATTTACCACATAAGCTGTGTGGAGTGGGATATTCTCAAACTGTCCAAATTGCTAGTTTCCCTATAAGATATCAGATAGTTGTTCCCTGACATGACAATGTGTGCTTCACCTAATTCAGACAGACAAAAGCCACTCATTGATATTGTGAGTACATTTGATTATGCTGTAGGAGGCTTTGACTACATTATCACACTGATAACTGGTTTCCAGAAGATACCAAGTAACACATATGATGAAAGCTAGACTTGCTCTTTGCAGACCAGTCAAAGACCAGCATATTGTTTTCAGCAGGGAAGAAAACATAAGAACTTAAATACATAATCCATTCACTAGGAACTGGAAACTTTTCTGAAGAAAAAATAGTGCACAAAAGATCAGCAACATACTGAAGCCAGGAAAAAAATTGAATACATCCCTTCAATTCAGAAGCCAAGCTTACCGACCATAAATCCACAGTGAAATGCCTGGAAAACCACACAGCAGACTTTCAGCCTTGACAGTGCTTTTCCCTGATTCTGATGTTTCAGCATCAGCAAGCACAAGACTGCTCCAAAACCCTGGGTGGAAAATGGAGTGTCTCCCTTATCATTTGTCTTGACAGTATAAGATTTATTCAGACTTCTCTCCCCATCAATATAGTCATGTCTGTAACATGCCTGTGTTGTTGTATTTAGGAAATAACCTCTTGAGCTCTGTATTCTTCACTTCTATTTAATTACAAAACAATCAGAAGCAGAAATCAGAACGACTGGGGACAAAACTCTCCAGCTTCTTACTGGAAAACCAGGTGGTCTCTTGCCCTGTCCTACTGGACAGAAAGCCCTCCTGCTGAATCAAGTTTTTCACGTCTGACTGACCTGTGCATACAGGCTGAAAGGAGGGGATGCACTGTGCTCCCTCCAGTGCCATTACCTGTGGCAATCTCACCAGGTAGGCCTCAGCCAACCCTGTCAGAAAGGCTGGAATCTCTCCTTTTCCACAAAGTTCAGTTCTATTTCTTATCTAAATTCCATCACCTTGTTTCTCTTGATGTATTCATCAATGGGCCAGCGTGGAAGTTAACCTCCTTTTCATCCTACTCAAAACCTACATAGCATTGCCTGCTTCTGCTTCACCCTCTGACATACCAAAGCTCATCTCTGACATTCCAGATTCCTTTCAAACCTGGTGCTACCATAGGATATTTATAATAATTAATTGCTATAGATTGTATTGATAGAGTTGGTAGAAAAAGTTTTCTGCTTAGATTATGTTGCATTGTGAATTTTGCACTGAAATCAATGCCCAAATTACTGTACATTCTTTAGTCATTCACACTTTTCCATAGCACCAGAGGAAAGGACTCTGGAAAGTAAAAGAAATTAAGAAGTGCCTAAAAGATTCATCTTATAAAAAACAGTTCACTCCTTAGACAGAATTTTGCAAGGGAAGTGGCAGAAAAGATTGAGAACCTTCAGCTTGTATAAATCTCCCAGTCCTACCATCAGGCTACACTTACACAAAGTTCTGCCGAAGGCATTGCTGAATGTGTGTTAAGTATTCATATTCCTTTGACTGCACAGATATTTCTAAGCTGCCAAGACTTTCCTGGACTGCTGGATTTACTCACAAACAATGGTACCTTAAAGCCAAAGAATAAATATTAAATTTGAGAAACAAAATTCATTTTAACAGAATTAGGTAAGAGCAATGCCTTTTTGCAAAGCCTAAGAAGCACTAGCATGCCAATTTTACTGCCACCTTCTTCCCAAAGCAATTTTGCCATGCATTGCCATTAACAAATTCTGATACTAAGTTCATTGTAACTAAAAAGTTAAAAGGAAAACATGGGTATTTAATTTCATGGGTCCTAATTTCTAATATCACATTTCAAGAGATACAATGCACTTTTTCTAACATATCATCATAGATATCCTCTACTATTTGTTTTGAACAGGACTAATTTAAAGGAACAGAATTAATCGTTTTAATAATGGTCTTCTAGATGCCTTTATGACAATCTACTTTGATTTTACAAAAGAGAAAGGTAAGGATAGATGATAGCTAGGATGGAAGAGAGAGAGAGAGAGAGAGAGAGAGAGAGAGAGAGAAAGAAAGAAAGAAAGAAAGAAAGAAAGAAAGAAAGAAAGAAAGAAAGATAGAAGAAAGAAAGAAAGAAAGAAGAAAGAAAGAAAGAAAGAAAGAAAGAAAGAAAGAAAGAAAGAAAGAAAGAAAGAAAGAAGAAAGAAAGAAAGAAAGAAGAAAGAAAGAAAGAAAGAAAGAAAGAAAGAAAGAAAGAAACCCAAGAAATCATCCCATTACAGGTTTTTTATTTTCTTAAACTTCTTGGAGAGAAAAAAATAAATCAGAGCTTCCCAAATATTGATGTTATGCATTTTTTCCTCACTTTTTTTTTGTTTTTGCTTTCGTTTTTGTGAGGTTTTTTTGATTGGTCTTCCCCTCCTCCTTCCCCCCCCCCCCGCCCCCTCCGTGTGGTGGTTTTTTTTGTTTGTTGGTTTGGTTTGGTTTTTTGGGGGGGTGTGGTTTATTTGTTTGGTTTTGGTTTTAAGAGCAAGACAGTTTTCCTGTTTTGTTTTGGACTCCTGCCAACCGAATCTGCAGTTTTTCTACCATTTGTTCTGCTAATTCAACAATACCCAGTAGGTGGCCTCAGTGTATAATCTATTTCTTTACTCTTTTTTCAGTGATTCTGCCTTACTTTTTTCATTGCATCAATTTATCTTAGTTGGAATCTCCTGTGTTTATCCCTTATTTTCCTCGGGGCTTAGAGAAACATTTTCTTTAGAGAATACGGGTATTATCCAGGTCCTGATAGACATATGGGTCGGAAAATACAGCAATCCTCAGAGTCTTCAGCTCTGGATCTTTCAAAGAACTTGTGCTGAGTCTTGTGGTTCTCCCACATCTCCACCTCCAGAACATATCTGACTCCTCGGAATCAGTCAGCCCCCAGCTATGAACAAGGGTATCACCTACATATGTCATCCTATGGGAATGCCCTTTCAGACAAAGAAAAGGAAGTTCTTTTGGTACAAAAAGTGTGAAATGAATTCTTGGCCTGATTGAACATCTTAATTATCTTATTTATTGCATTTAAGTATTTAACACCTATTGAAATTAATGTATCTACCCATTATCACAAAATAGGAAATACTGAGCTCTGCCACTGGGGTTACTTCTATAATACTTTAATTTGACAAGGTTCTGTATTCAGTCTGCATTGTTAAACATCATGTAATACATACTGCAGACAAGACCAGTTGATATTTTCACTGAGACTTCCTACACTTAAAGAAGTGCCCATGCCTTTGTGAAAAATATTTATCAATTAAGTATATTTGTCTACGATGGAGTCTCCAAATTTTCTGACCTCATTTTTATAGATAATTGATGGGTAAGTTCAGTCTTTGACAACTGCTAGTAGCTAATAAGACAGACAGTCTTATAGTTTCCCTACCATAATGAGGCCTGAAACCAATTTGGCGGGGATCAAGGAAATATGAAGCCTCCAAATATTTCCAGAATTGCCTCACTATAAACTTTTTCAAAAAGGCAGATTGAAATGTCCTATAATAGATGTGCCTGTCTGCATCAAGAAGGAGTTATTTTTAGATTTGTGTTAACAAGAGCTTCCTAAAGAAAAGTTGATGTCTGGTTCTATCATACCCTAACACCACTTTCAGATAAGCCTGTGACCTCTGTTACCCAACAATGTGACTCCAGTACTGTCTTCACTTAAGGCTTCGTTCATATGGAGCACTAAGGAAAATGTCTGGTCAAGACAAATAACCAGACGATGTCTGTAAGCAAGGCTTTATTACATTTTCATTTAGAAGAAGGGCAGTTTTATTTTTTAGTAAGCTAAGATACGGTGACCTAAGTTACAATCACTGAGAACATCCATACAGAATTTTGGTGCAACTTAGCATATGTGCAGTAATTTATTTCATTTTAACATTCCAAAGTGTCCTAGTGCAGGCAAGCCCTGAGAAAACAACATTAGCCAAAATGAAAACTTGAGTTTGCATTTGTTCCCTCCATAGCCTGCTCTGCTACCATGGAGACAGACAGCTCTGTCACATCTAGTAACCTCATCTTCAAAGAAACAAAAACATTCTTGGTGAAAGAGCCTGCAAAGCTGTATTATTGGTCCTAAATGTGATCTTACACCCTTCACTGAAATCCCACTTCATCACAAAAGAAAACAGAACAATTCTCTGCCACCCTTGTTTTCTTCTCATCTCTTTCTCTCAGTTGTAATCAAGTTCCCAAATTGTTCCATGGGCAGCACTACTAATGGGCTCTGCACAACACCGCACCTGTCCCCAGCAAAACCATCACAGCACCCTTGTCCACTTTCTCATATCCCTTCCTAATCCTTACAATTCTTCTCCATGAAGGCAAGACCCTGCCACACCTTCAGTCAACCCTTGCATGCCTAGCTGAAGTTATTTGGTTCACGTCCTTGATATCTCCTCTCCACAGTCTCCTCTCCTGCCAGTTTGGCTGGGGACTAAGAGCACCCTGTTCAGACAGCACCGGAGGACTGGCCAAGCGTTGGCTGCCTCTGAGCAGGCAACAACTCAATTCTTCCTACATTTCTCTCAGTTCAACTCTCTTCTCTCCTACAGATCTTCACAAAAAGTATGGATATATAACTTCTATGCCATTCTGCCAAATGATCCTGACGATACCACTGGCAGAGACATCTTGGTTAGTAATGTGTCATTGTGGTCAGAAATTAGGCTCATGAGACAAGCGTCCTGGGGTCTCAACACATACTGAAAACCAAGTGTCACTCTGTTCCCTACAAAGGAACTTGACCACACTCCGCATTTCTTCATCTATCAACAGAAACATGAAAGAGCCTATTTAAACTAAAATTCAGAAAGGTGATGGGAGTTTAAGACAATGGTTGTACATTGGCATACTGCTGGTTTTAGCACTGAAGAAAGAGTAGAGTAGGTTTTGTAGCTCTCAAGAAAACACTGAAATAAAGAAATTAAAACTACATTCAAGTGCTTGGGGATAATTGTAGTTTGGGGGTGTATTCTGAATACTAAACATAATTTTGAAGGAACTCCAACTATTTTTAAGGAGAAAAGTGACACATGGAAGTTATTTTCATGTTAGCTGGAGAGACATCGAAGGAAATGCAAATTTAACCCTCAGACTGGGAAGGGCAAAACTGCAGCACATTCCACTTTCATGAGATTTAAATAAATCACTTCACTACAGACAAATAAAGCTCTTACAAGCAAATAGCAGATCTCAGCTCTGCTCCTTCCAAAAGCTGCTGCCAGAAAATCTTGACCTCTTATTTATTTTAACCATGTGGTTATACATGATTTGGGTGACTATAGCAATCACAAGCTCTTTGTTAACATACCAGTGCTGTGCATAAACTACTGAGAAGTCAATGACCTGGGCTCATCTCCACCCAAGGCACTGATCTATCCTGATCAACACAGTGATTTAACTGCTGCAATGCATTCACTATTTCAATCAGATCTTGGTATAAATTCACCAGGCTGAACATAAGAAGAGTCTTGCCCTTTCCTTTTCAAAGAAAAATAATGAAGTTAATCTCACCATTATAAAGCAGTACCTCCAGGCACATCAGATAGCTCAGGTAACCCAGAACTCCTGAACCCCAAACTAAACTTACATTTATGGTGTGTCCAGAAACAGAAACTGTGAGATGGAAAGCACCAGCTTTTTACATACTTGCATTGCCACCCACAAGACTTCAGAGGAATTAAGGAGGGTGAGCTCGGAATGCTGTCTGGCATAAAGCTGGTGTCTTTGGGGCGAAAATGAGCAGGAAAGGAGAAGGATGTCCCCAGTATGCTGAATGGATTTGTTAGGTAAACTAAATTTTTTGTTTCTCTCACTGACCCCAACATATTTTAGCTATTTTGAAGTATGAGCATTTAGCCCTCTTCTCCTACAGAGTGGTGTACAGGAAGAGGAAGACTAAGAATAGGATCATACACCAACCATGCACCATGTTCATCGTCACTCTGACTTGATGATAAGCAATAATGAGTTAAGATACATGCCAAAATCACTTAAATTCTGCTCTCTTTGAGCATCTGTAGTTTAATTAACATTTGTCAATTTTGCCTGTGAAGATATTGTTCTAGAATTTAAGCTCTGATACTCTGATAATTGCTAAATCTCACCTTATTGCTAAATCTAAGCATATGTCTCCATGAGACATATTAAACCAAACATATCGCACAGCTGCACACTCAGACTTTCAGTCTTGTGCCCAGAATTGACCCTGTTCAATTTTATAAACTCTATTTTGTTCTTAACCGCACCAACCCTTACACAAAGTTATCCTTTCACAGGCCTACCATGCACCCCTACAACACATATGGACCCCCAAACATCAGCAGCCCTGACAAGAACACAGGAATTCACCACTGATACATGGTATAAAACTTGGCTCTGGCCACTACAGATCACTTAGGGAATCCTGGGAATCTCTCTTGTCATCTTTTGATCATATAAATGGGGTGGATCATAGAATCATAAAATAGTTTGGGTTGGAAGGGGATTTTAAAGTCACCTAGTCCAACTCCCCTGCAATGAGCAGGGACATCTTCAACTAGATCAAGGTCTCAGACCTCCATCCTACCTGAATGTTTCCAAGGACTGGGAATCCACCACCTCTCTGGTCAACTTGTTTCAGTGTTTCACCATCCTCATTGTAAAAAATTTCTTCCTTATATCTACTCTGAATGTTCCCTCCTTCAGCTTAAAAATTTT
Source organism: Sylvia atricapilla (assembly GCF_009819655.1). NCBI lineage: Eukaryota > Metazoa > Chordata > Aves > Passeriformes > Sylviidae > Sylvia > Sylvia atricapilla. The sequence continues at coordinate 114,426,448 of NC_089140.1, read as the reverse complement.
ACACCTCTTTCTATCATAACAGGCCCTGGTAAGAAGTTTGTCCCCATCTATTTAACAAGTGCTACTTAAGTATTCAAAGTCTGCAGTACGGTCTCCCTGGAACCTTCTCTTCTCCAGGTTGAACAAAACTCCAACTCTCTCAGCCTTTCCTCATAGGAGAGGTGTTCCCTCCTTCTAATCAACTTTGTGATCAGCTATTGGAGAGGGTCCAGAATAGAGCCTTTCATCCTCCATCCTGTACTGAAGGATGAATTATCTTATGTATAATTAACAGCTTTCTCAAGCTGTTCCAGCTAATCCCTTAACCCCTCAATTCAGCATCATCTAAAGATGGGGACAGAATCAGGAAACTCCAACTGATTATCACCTCTTCAATGAGGAAGAGCTAAGGTTACATGAGCATGTACCTTGATTCCACACTCTGTTTTTCAAGGATCAGAACGTTATCGAACAGCACATCCTAAAAGAGCATGAGACATTACAAAACAATTTCGACAATGTGGCAATATCTTTTCCTGCAGTGAAACCTGCAGGACTATTGAGCTAATGGCCAAGCTTTTTAAATCACAAGGTCAGCCACTTCTTTCTCACCCTTCTGTATGCAATCCTCTCTTCTGTAATGTGACCATCAGGTTCAGAAAAATTAAGACAGCTTATCTCTCATGAGTCTTTGATGCAGTGTTGGCCCTGTTTTTCTGGTTTAAGAGCTTACAGATGGTGTTATAGTGAGATGCAAACTTAGTCATAAGCCTAACAAGCTTGCATTTTACCTATGCAAACTATTCTATAGAGTACAAATTATGTATATTTTCTTTCCATAAAAAGAAATATGATTATGATTATTTATGATTTTTTAAAAATTTGAAACTGACGTGGAATAGTGGAAAATAACATCCTGCAAAGATGGTGTTCATTTTAGTTTTGACCTGAAATTGTGCTTTTAAGTGTTGCAAAACAAAGCAAAACCTGAGCAAACATAGATAAATTTGAGAAGTTCATGAGGTTCATACTGATGATACAAAATTATCTTATCTGTATGAAGCAACATACTGACTGTTTAAAATCTAAGGTGCCCTTTTGACTTCTTCCTATAAGTGAGCTCCAGTTCATATTCTACTTTTGTGCCTTCTCATCTCTGATATCCATTCAACTCTAGATCTTTCAGGCCTTGAGAAATGGTCATCAACAAGTGGAACTGTAATGAGGTTAGGTAAGACTAACACAACAGGATGACAATTGTTCCTGCTCCATTTCACATGTGTGTAATTGTTCAAATATGAAAGCCTATGACTTCCTTATTACAGCTGTCCTATTTTTCTTGGTAATAAATTAAGGTGTCATTTTATTATGTATCAAATATCTTGGTGTGTACCTTTTATTGTGGTTGCTACACGTCCTAAACAAATGAGGAAATGCATCTTACATCTTCACGTGAGCTGGCAGGACACACAAGAAGAAGGTCACAGGATACAGTGATAAAGAAGAAACAGGAGACACAAACTTAAGGTAGAAATTTGCTTCAAGGACTTTCTACAAAGGGACACCAGCGAAAAGAAGATTAGAACATTGAGAAAAATAATGGCTCCACTGGAAGGACTGATTAGTGTGGGCATTAGATCTGAAAACCAGGCACCACTGGTTTGAACTCAGCTGCTCAGGACAGTCACCTGTTGGCTCAACTGTTCAAGGAGTTGAATGCCCTCCATTGCATACATTTTTTGCTTAAGATTTCATGGTCATAGAGATTTAACAGTAATATTAAAACTACACACACAGGAAATTTCTCTACACTAGCAGAAATATATATACTTTAAAATCAGATTGTTTTGTGAATCATATTAACCTATTAAACTTGAAACCTCTAGAACAACCTTTGTACATGCAATTGTCCAGTAATTTCCAGAAATATCTAATGGCCATCACCTCTTCAAACATCCACTATGTCTGAATTATGGCACTCAGGAGGTAATTTTTTTTAATTATAGGTAAATATCAGGAAATATTGTTGAGTATTATAAATTTTTCTATGGAGCATGTTAAATAATTTAGAGGAAAAATTAGAAAGATGATCTAGCTTCAAAGTGATTACAGCTCAATTTTCCACATGCAAAGCAAGTCTTCCAAACATGAAGGAAGTTTACAGGAAAGTATATGAAATAAATCCCAGCAGCTTTCATTTTCTATCACACCTTACTACCTTGATGGCAGAATAATTATCTGGCAGACACAGAAATACACGTCTCTTTCTGTAAAAGAAACAACACCAACCAACCAAACACCCAAACAAAACCAGCAAGCCACTGAGTGAATTGCTCTTGAGTATTTTGCTTCCAAACCAGATTTCATTCACAATTCATTACATGAAGAAACAGTTCTATGGTAGTTAGATGCAGCAAAAACAGAACTGATGAAGAGGTGGACAACATCAGCAAATTGTGGAGACACACCTAAATATTTGAAAATTCAGCAAGATCTAGAAAGTATTTAAGTCAAACATTATTTGTATGGGTTTGGAAAGAGTTCTGCCTGTGGCCAAGATACTACCATAATTTCTTGTGAAACTTTGCACTTTACAGTGATATTCTACTAAGTTACAATGGGTAACTTAGTTCATAGTTGGCAGTAGTCCGGCCAGCACCTTCCCAGGGCCAAGGAAAAGAAGTCAAAGAGCACAGGTGCCAGTATAACACTGCTGCTTCCCACTAGCTCCAGTTCTGGTCCATGCAGCAGAATCTCTCTTATACTGCAGCCCTAACCTGTGTAAGCCTGGCTGGCAAAGCACGTTCCCATGTGCTTCACTACCCCAGCTTTGACTACTGTCATTTCACCTCAGAGATGGGGCTTCTCTGAGGGAGCAGCTGGTGAGGGCACCAGAGCTTGCCAGACCTAACATAGAACAAAGGAAAAAACAGACACATGGGTCATTAACAATGCATTCTCCATTCTTAGATCCCTGATGCTTAAGAGGTTGCCTGGCTTTGCTGTATGGGGAACTGATCTGCTAGCAGTCTCTTATAATCTTTTACATCTTTCTGTGTCCTGATAGTCAAGTGTCTGGGCAACTTCCTCTGTGGAAAGTCTTTCCTTAGATTTCTGAGGTCAATGAGGAATGACTGAAACATAGATACTATTTTAATGTTGCAACTTGTAAGCAAAGGATTGGTTTTTAAGAATTAAAGAGATGAAAAAAACAAAATTGAAGAGAATCATTAAGAGTGGAAAGAATAAAACACTGGTCAGCTGGCTAAGTAGGAAGTACTGTAGAGTTTTAGGAGTGTTGAAGTTAGTAATGCACAAAAAGGGAGGGCTGAGAAGAAGTAACAATCTGGCCATAAAAATGTGTATATGGCATACATCCATCCAAATGTCAAAGAGGTGATACTTGGAAGACTGATAGGATTACAATGTAATAGTAATTATGCGTTGGCTAAGGTCCTCCTCTAGTGGAATTAGATAGGATTCTCCATAAGGAGAGACTGTGATCTGTTTCTGATCCCAAAGGAGTTGAGGAGAGCACGCCACTACCAAAGGAAAGGCTGTGGGGAAGACAAGGCAAGCCAGTAATTGTGGATGACTTGAGCTTTTACCATCACAGACATGCAGAAAAGAGATTCCAGACCTGGTGACACGGAGAAGCAGGTCTGGTTGAAACACAGCCTGCAACACTGAAACCTGGCACAGCTAAAACATGAGCACAGGGTAGAAACCCGCTGGCATGTAAGTTCCCAGGTGTGTTCCCCACCCATGGAAACGTCGTCACAGGGGCACACCTAACCTCGAGGCCCAGAGAAAACATTTCGGGACCCGCATTGTTGTATCAGGTGCCTATTGCTCTATCAGCCCTCGTTGCCCAAGTGCCACCATTGCGGCAATGGTGCCCATCGCCCTGAGAGACGGGGCCGAGCCGTGCCCCGCCCGTCCGACCGGGCAGGTGCCATTTTGTGGCAGCAGGGGCCCGACCCGCTCCCGCGGCCCCCGCAGGGCTGCCCCGCCGCCGTCCCCCGCCCCAGGAGGCAGCGAGCAGGGGCACGGCGGGGACCCGCACTCCGGGCCCGCCACCGCCGCCCCCGGGCCCGCGGGCCGCCGCCGCACTACATTTCCCGGCAGCGAGGGGCGGGCACCGGCCGCCTGGGGCTGGGGCTGCCGGGAGGGCCGCTGCCTCGCCTCCCGGCTTTCCGGAGCGCCGGGAGGAGAAGGGCTGTTCGGGGTTTTTTTTTAATGTAGGTGCAAGCGGAAAGGGGGAAGCTCCGCAGCCTAAAAAAAGCATCACGGCTCCCTCAGTTGGCGGTGGGCCCGGTAGCGGCAGCGCCGGGCGGCGGCGGCCGGGGAGCGGGGCCCAGCCGGGGCCCGGGTGGTTCCACGGGGGAAGCGGTTCCTTCCTCTGGAGGGCTGTGGCGCTTCAGAGATCGGGCTTTAAAATGATTTATTGAAGTTATGGTTTCTGTAATCACTTCGCAGGCATCCTGGAGGCTAACAGCTGTTGTGGGATCGTGGTGGCTCTGGGCTTGGACTGTTCGTGGGTGTTCGTTCCAAATGCAAAGTCACCCGTGTGAGGCTGTGGCTGTACACCACTGTACACCTCGCTAGGACAGACCAGGAGTGTGAGGTTGGCACCTGGGCCGTCTCTTTGGCCGTACCTTCCTGACCAATGTTTTGTTTCCCAGTGTTATGCCAGATGTAAAAAGGCAGTCTAGGAAGTTACATAAACATGCAAAACAAAACTGTACCAGCCAGTATTTGGGACTGCACACAAACAAATGCTGACCACGTGAAAATAAGAATAGAGTCTTTAAAGCTCAGGTTTGGTTTTAGTTGCTTTTAACTGAAAACTGGTGCCCGAGCTGGCCTGTGCATTTTCTTTGCTCAGAAAGTTGATAGATCACTGCTTTTCTTCAAGAGCTATAGATGATCTGTCAATTAAGAAAAAAATTAAAAATAAAATTTTAAAAAATTGAGGTTTCTGTTGAACATGATGGAAAGCTTTTTCCCCATTTACTTTACTTACCTTCTCTTCCTAATATATTTTTCAATCTTCGTTTTCATATGTCTAGAAATTTTTCGATGGAGCTCCATATCCCCATATGACAAATTTAGGCCAGTGACAGGAGGCTTACTTTTCATTACTTTTTAGTTACTGTTGTTAAATGTTGGGCATGCTCCACAGATAAAACAATCCATGGATCACAGCTTAAAATGCAAGAGGTAGGCAGATCTACGCTGTATACCAATTCAGTGGTACCTTCAATAACTAATAGTTCCTCTAATTGCACAATGTAAATATTATGTGCCTATTCTCTAATACCTACAAGGGGAGGTGAGTGAGATAAAACCCCAAGACTTTAATTATAGGTGCATGACATACTAACATGGACAAACCAATACAAAAGGTCTTTTTCCTAAGGGAAAGTTCACAGACATTATCCAGAGATCAAAAGGCATAAAAGCAACATTTCTGTAATTATTCAGAAGCTGCTGTAAAACACTGGCATGTCAATTATATTTTCTCCATTTATCCATCAGGAACATTAAACTGTTTTCTGTGGCTCAGGAAGTCCCTGACTGAATGTGTCCATGTGCACTGAAAAGAGCACTTGTTTGCTTTCCCTGTTCTTACACTGTTTGCCTAAGTACCTGCTGCTGGCTGCATGAGGACTAAAATACAAGGTTAAATAGATGTTTTGACTAACACGGGATGGCTGTTCTGCAGTGAACAATGTCACTGCCAGTGCTGTATAGATATCAATGATGTCAGACCAGCTGTGTAATTTAGCTTTCTGAAATGAAACATTTCTTCCTTTAAAGTGCTGCTCTGAGCAATAAGACCATTCTGCAGAGTCACTTTGCAAAGTGTCCAGCTTACTGCATACATACATACATAAAAGACTGCTGAGTCTCTGAAATGGGACTTCTAGTAGGCAATCACTAAAAACACTGGGTTATAATACACTTGCTCTTGTGTACATATTCGTTTTATAATCAACCTGCATAAAGTAATTGCAATTTTCACCATGAAAGTTAGTCTGATTTCCAGGACTAAGAGCGTAGAGGGAAAGCGCAGTTCCTTTTCTTTCATTTAGACCTTGAGGATGACTGACAGTTGTTATCAACCACCTGTTTATTGTGAGAAACTGAATAATTCAGTTCATCCACACCATTTGAGATGTTATATTCCTCTATCACACCTCTCCCCTCTCAATTTGTCCAAGCCGTTGAAATGTCTCTTAGGCAAAAAGTATTGCACAGTGTGACAGCCTGTTGACTCTTTGGCATACCTTCCAAGCTGTTCTAGATCTTTTCTGAGATGGGAGTAGACAGCAGGGGAACTAGTTCTCACTTAGCATGGAAGATGTGGGTGCATGATGGATTCATTGTGGTGTGATTACTGCTTTCTATTTTCTTACCCCTTCTTCCCCAAAAACCTATTATGTCACTTTGCATGTTATTCTGATACACTTCCCAATGCTTTCCAAACTTGTGTCCTTCTTCAGAAGCCATTGATTTGGGTTTAAAAAGCAAGCAGTTTTCAGCCTGATGGATTGTGAAACAAAATCCGGTATAAAACTAAATGGCCTTGCAGTCTTGTTTTCTCAAAGTGTGATTTTCAGGGAACAGAAAAGAGGCTGAGGAAGATAACATTGGTGGAACTCTCCTTCAACCACAAGAAATTAAATGGGCAACAGTGAAGCATTTTAAAAATGGCTTCATTTGGCGTTCAGCAATGGAATTAACATGTTACAGAATTCAAGTCTAGTACAGGAAAATATTTCAGAAATTAAGTGAGCAATAGTGAGAAATACAGACCTTTCAGAAAATGTAAGGGACTTACTTTATATTCAGATATATGAGAAGTGACACTGTGCGTGCTCCAATAATATTCTGCATTCAAATGAAACAAAAATGGAGAAAAAAGTTCTGTCTCTGTAATACTGAGATGTTTTCACAGGATTTCTGTGAGTGAGGTTCCACACTTAGCAAGTGATGTCTTGGAAGAAAAAAAATCACAAAATTGTTCAACTTACGTGGACTGTTAAGTGGACAGAAGTCCAGATTTGCAAATGAGGGAGAGTGACATTTAAGTTTGATTCAAACCTGAGAAAGCAGAGGTGATTTAATCTCTGGTCTCTCAGAGATCAACGGATCACTCTGAAGGTAGCAGGATGGAGGCTCTTCAGAAGTAGCCAGGCGAACACAGTGAAAGCTTGCCCAAGCCAGTACACATGTTCAATGTTCATGAATTCATATGTTCTCTGAGAAATTAGTTTCACCAAAATTATTACGTGTGGATTTTCTCTGTAGCTGAAAAGCCTAATAACTTAGAAATTGTAGAGAAAAGGGCAAGTGAAAATCCAAGAGCAGAAGAGTGCTGTGATTTTGCATGTAGCAGAGACTCAAGGGTTAATGTCCTTGCAGCTGGCAGCTAAGTATGATATCATGGACATAAAAGTTAGCATAAAAATATCAGCAATTCTTCCTTTCATAGCATTCTTTTCCAATTTGCAGGCCAACAATGCAGAGGAATGTATCAGCCTTTATTTTCTTCACAGACATTAGCAGCATTATCTCAACTTTTGAGAAATACACAGCAAGCCAAAATCAACCATCACAAGACATGCAAGTATATTCTGGCACTCACAAAGTTTGACTGAGGGACAGAGGGTACTTTCTGTCTTATTGAGAGGAACTTAAGATGGGAACAGGCAAAAATCCTGATCCTTAGTACTCACATCAGCTGATACTCTAGAAAGTGTGGTGCAGAGCTGGAAACTCCCATCTCCTTTAGGCCTCTAAAAAACAAATAACAGAGGAGCAAAGGAGCAAATTTTTTTTTCATGGTAGCTCACAATGATAAAGTTATGGAATGAGGCTGAACACTCAGAGAATTAGTGGCCACACGTTACAGAGTGCATTAGAATACACTAGAAACTCTGCACCTCACCCTCCCCAGGCTATTTAACATCTAAAACAAGACAAAAAGCAACAGAATTTGAAAAGAAGGAAAAACTGAGAAATGAAGATTAGGTCTGGCACAGAGCCATTATTCATTTCCTTCTCCCGTACCATTTATCTTTACTTCTAGCCCCTACCTGCACGTAAGGCTGCCCTGGCTTTCCATCAGGCCACAGATCTGCAAGCCCAGATGAAACATTCATGACTGCCACACTTGGAGTCTTCCCTCCAGCACGTAGAGGTTTAAACTAGTTGTTTGGTTACACCCTGCTGTTTCCACTCTGTGTTCTACCCCAATCCCACTTATTCCTATACTAGAACGCACTGTCCAACCTACTGCTTTCCCATACATTCAATTATTAAATTAAAACCTTGCTAACTTTTCTTTCTGTTAACTGGATATCAGCCTTGCTGCCTCATTTTCCAGACCTCCAACCCTTTTTGCTGGTTTTGCTTTCCTGCTGTGTCTCTAATTTTTCCATGTCAGAAACTTTGCATTACTCTTTGTTAGGAAGCATTTTCTCCAAGTCCCGAATGGTAGGAAACTGCCTCACTCTCTTTACTATTCAGTGAGAATTACAAATTACCTTTTTTTTTTTTTTTCAAATTCTCCCTTTAAATCCATTCTGACAGCCTGTACATCATAAATTATGCTTTAGCCCAGATCCCTTCAGTAACTCTTCACAAACTTTTTTTTTTTTCATGAAGAAAGAAGAAAAATCCCATTTGGGACACTTCCTCCTGCAGTACAGCAGGTACTCTAGAAAGTAAGCATGCTAATAAGAACATACCATGGGCACACAGGGGAGCATGCAAAAGTTCTGAGCAAACAGCTACATTGCAGCAGTCTCTTTGCAGATGATTGTGGCAGTCAGTGGATCATCTGTGTTTATTGTGCATCGGTGTTACAGCTTATACATTGGCAAATAAAATCCTAGTGTGGGATCACAAAACACACACTGCTAAACAAAGCTGATTTATAACAGCTCTTGGACACATGCTTAATATTTGAGCATATGCTGCAACATTTCTGCTCACTCTATCATGCATCCCTTTTTTCATTCATCTCGCTGCTCTGAATAAAGTGGGTTAAGTCTGGAGGCAGATGGGAGCTCAGGCAGCGCTGCCTGATTACCAGACTGACATAACAGGCATTCCTGTATGGGTAAAGAACATGATTTCACACCCTGTGTACAATACTACCTGTTACCATGGCTGGAGGCAAGGGCACCCATACAACACTTTCTTATGCCATGGGAGCCCCAATTCAGTCAGTCTTGTTTTGTAAGCTTTCACTCCTCTTGCCACACATTCCTCTGTGCTGTGTGAACATACGATAGATTTCATCACAGAGCTGGCCCATATCAACACATTTTCTTGTTCTGATGAGGTTCACTGCCCAAAATACTTGGGGAAGTAGAAACAATCTATCAGGTCCTGACATTGTAAACACAACAGGCAGTGAACTATGGGACCTGAGCCTCCAGCAGCTAAGACATGGTGATACTTAGTGCTGGCATTTTCCTCTTCCAATGATAATTTGTCTCTCTCCTAATGTTTGAGGAACACCAAAGCTGTTGGTTATCTTTGCTCTGTAGTTCATACCTTGAACATATCTTAATGCAGCACATCTCATCCCCCCCACAATCACTAAAGAGGACTTGGCACTTTTCCCAGAAGGAATGGGGCAGGAGTGGGTAATAGTTTGTCACTTTTACAGTTCCTCTATTTTCACATCTGCAAGTAGAAAGAACCAGAATTCCATAAACGTTGATCAGATGGTAAATATCACTCAAAGGAAATACACAGGATAAATGAAAATTCAGAATGTCACTGAGCCTTCTGTCTTCAGGATGATAATCCTTCCTCTTGACTGGAATCTCATTTGCCCCAACTGTTTTTCTTCTGCAGGAATAAAAAAGGAAATGTCAATTTTGAGAAACTCTGTCAAAGTCGTGTTTGCCCTGTTTCCTTCAGAGGCAGCACGGGAGATATCTGACTTCTATGAGCAAGTCACTAGGGTTTCTATGAAGACTCAATCCCCTCTTAGAAGTTGCAATGTGTGACTAAGGACAAGTCCGTGTAGGCTGCAATTGCTATGACCTACAATTGCTAAAGCAGCTGATACTGCCGATAAAAACTTACCATAGAATTATAGAATACACTGTGTTGGAAGGGACCCATCAGGATCATGGAATCCAACTCCTGACCCTGCACAGGACACTTCAAGGTCACACCATGTGTCTGAGAGCACTGTCCAAACACTTCTTGAGCTTGGTGCTGGGACCACTTCCCTGGGGAGCCTGTTCCAGTGTTCAGCCACTGTATGAGTGAAAACTCTTTTCCTGAGATCCAACCTAAACCTCTCCTGACTCACACTGATGCTGTTTCCTTGAATCATGATGAGAGTAAAGAGATCAGGATCTGCCCCTCATGAGGATATTGCAGAGTGCAGTGAGGTCATTTTAGAATTCTACAGTAAGCATTCAAAGAAAGCAGAAAGATCAGACTGTTTGCAAGCATATCACACTATTCCACTTCAACAGCTGGGGTACATGGGGCATAACTGATGCTTTAATGTCAAAATAGTTCTTGCAATTTCAGTGTTCTGATACAAAAAAAAAAAAAAAAAAAAAAACAAGTGTGAGAGCTTTTAAGAGAATATGGCTCCAACAGCATGACAGGGTAATCGTGTTTGTTGTTTTGACTGTAAAGCGAGGATGACTATGCTAATCACCATGCAATTGCATTTATCCAGCTTAGACTGACATTAACTATCTATTTGGTTTATCCATGCATCTTGTGACACATCTATAATTAAGTGGTGGTGAAGTCAGGTGAATGAAACAAAACATCTACCACAGATTCACATGAAGCATAAACAGGACCCTAGTGTGCTCCTGGCTACACTGTTCCAGCAGAGGTGCCAATATCTACCCAACAACAGAAGCCACGTGTTTCCTTGAAGCTAAGGTAGGCCAAAATACAATGCAGCCCTCAGTAAAAAAGGCTACAGACTAGGAGCACACTTCCATGGCATGAGTACTACAGACAAGCAGAAGTGACAGCACTCACAAAGTTCCTCAAACATCTTCTTATGACTTGAATGACCTTGGGTTCCTTTGAAGACATCCAGTGGGATGTTACACAAAACAAGCAAACAACACCAGTCCCAATTCTACACTCTTGGAATTCTGACAGCACTCAAAAATCAGCCCAAAAGTGACATGTGGCAAGAAGGAGACATCCACATCTGACACAAATTAGAGTAGTTCCATTTCTAGACTAGAATCAAGAGTAATGATTCCACTTGTGTCTTCTCTGACACAAGACTGTGAAAGATGCTAATCTGGCAGTCTTTCAAATGGTTCCTCTAAAAACTAGTTTGAGTCTTTCATAATGTAGACTAGTAAAGGGAAGCTATCTGGAGAATTTTGTTTCAGCAAGTTTTATTCAAGTTTCTTACATGCCCAAAATCTTCATACAGGCTGGGGAAAACGGGATGTGTCTCCCACCTTCTATCCTCCATCTCCAATCATAAAGTCATCTCAGTGTTAAATGCCATTAATTTCAAAGCATTAGTGCAAAGCACATATTTAAACCTTTCAAAAACTAAATAAATGGGGTGTGGTCGTGTGGATTTTACACTTCCTTGTTTTAAGTGAGCCACTTTAAACAATACAATCCACAAAAAGAAAGCAGCAGCCAATGTCACTGATTGACTGTCATTAGCCTCCTGAATGTACAGCTTTAATACGATAGTACTGGAAAGCTGGGATATTAACCATCATGATAATGATTTGCCCAGCAAACACCTTCAGCTGTATTTTTTTCTGGTGGCACTAACCATTCTCTCATCGTACAAACTTTCCTTGAAGTTGGCAGTGTTCAGCAACTTACACTTTCACAGTTCTGCAGCCTAAGGATGAGCAGCATATGGTTAGAAAAAACCTCCAAAACAATGCTGCCCTATAAGGGACTTGTGTATATATAGCAGTAAAGGAAGGGCATTTCACTGAATCAGCAAACCCAAGACTCCAGTCCGGGTACAGCAGAACACATGTTTTAAGCTCAAGTGTCGTTCACTCCGTCTAAGGGACGCCACCCTGAAGGGCTCACGCTCACTCTGGGTGAAACCCCTTCCATGCAGGATGCCTTCACCCAGGCCAGGTGAGCTCTTCACATCAACCACGCCTTCAGGTGCAGGTCTCAGCACGGACAGAAAACCACCACACGTATATAAACACCTTTTTTTTTTTTTTTTTTTTTTTAACCAATCCAAGCCAAACATCAAATCAAACCACCACCACCACCAAACCAAACCAAACCACCTACAACCCCAACAAACAACAACAAAATCCCAGGGAAAATGCGGGGGAGTTCGGGAGTTGTCCCGAGGCCTCCGCCCAACAAACTGCTCCGTCCTTTGAGCTTTTGACCCCACTCCGGTCTCAGCGAAGAGCCCACGGGGACAAGCGTCCTCAGGGCCGCCCGGGTCGCAGCTCTCCTTCCCGGGGCGGACCCCGCAGCTCCGTGCCGGGCCCACGGCCCGCCAGCCCCGGGCGGAACGCGGACAGCGCCGCGGCAGCCGCAGCCCCCAGCCCGGCGCTCTGCCGCTGCGGAGCGGACACCGGCCACAGCCCCCTCCGGCACCGGCCACAGCCCCCTCCGGCACCGGCCACAGCCCCCTCCGGCACCGGCCACAGCCCCCTCCGGCACCGGCCACAGCCCCCTCGGACACCGGCCACAGCCCCCTCGGACACCGGCCACAGCCCCCTCGGACACCGGCCACAGCCCCCTCGGACACCGGCCACAGCCCCCTCCGGCACCGGCCACAGCCCCCTCGGACACCGGCCACAGCCCCCTCCGGCACCGCCCGCCAGACCCTCCTCCGACACCGGCCACAGCCTCCTACGCCGTCCCGTCCCGCCCCCGAGCATCCGCTCGGCCCCGCTCCGGGGCGGGCTGCCTGATAAAGGCGGGGCCGCTCCGCTCCGCCCTGCCGTGCTCCCCGCTCCCTTGGCTGGCGGCCGCCCGGCCCAGAGCTGCGGCGCGGCGGCGGGAGGCGGAGGTGCGCTGCCTGTGCTCCAGGCCGGCGGGCGAAGGGAGCCCGGTGCTGGGGCGTTGTGGCCGGGCGGGCGCCGGGGGACGGCACAGGGTGTGCAGGTAGGAGGATCCGGGGCCGTGGGCGGCCGGGCGCCGCGGGGCAGCGGCGCGTCCTGGGGAGGCGGCCTGAGGGGCTGCTGAGCCGGTCACTGCAGCTGAACGCTGCTCCTGGCCTTTCTTACGATGCTGGGAAGAAAGGCTGGGTGGGTGCGCCGTGCCAAGTGCCAGTCAGATTCTCCAGCCAGCATCTTCCGGGGGCTGAGGAATTTACTGCTGCTCTTGGGCAGCTTTGGCTACAGGATCCCTATGGTTTTGTGGGCTCTCAACTCTCTCGGTACAGTGAGAAAAATTCGTCCTTGCCAGACGCTGCTCAGGTGTTTCTGTGATCAGCATTTAGTCCTTCGAAGAGCAAAGGCGATGTGCCGTTCAGCTGCCGGCCTCGGTCCTGCCCTTGGGTTTCGTGAGCAGTGATGGTCTTTAAGACCCTGTCAGGTCTGCGAGAGCCTGTCGGTGGTGAGCGCTGGCACACGGGCCGACAAGCCTTTGCTGGCCAAGTCATCGGCACTTAAAACATTGCCTGATACTTCTCTACCGCCTAAAAGCTCTCCACACTTGTGTCTGCGTGGACATAGGCATACCAGAAAACAATACAAGGCATCGAAAGTAATCTGAGATTCTGCATGTTCCAAAGGCCTCCTTGGGTAATTCACCTGTGAATACATCCCTGCTCACTTCAGTTGACAAGCCAAATTCGCCTGAACGACGGGCAAATTTCATTGTTTGTGTGGATATGCTTGGTTACAGTAGCTGGTGTATTTAGCAATACTAATGCACTGAGTGAGAATGGAGCCCGACAAATCTGGGTTAGGGCAGAGATGTTTCTATGGAAATGAAGCATCTCATTGAAGGATGCAGAGTTGGTCTTCTAACAGGAAATCTCCTGTGTTCTGTATGCATAAACAACTCTACTTCATTAAGTGAATGTCATACTTTTCTGAAATATGTAATGTACCTCTGACCTATACAAGCCTAATATTATGAATATTTTACTGAAAGAGTTACTGTCATAAATTTTCAACTGAGTTTAGGTCAAATTCTGTATTGCCTCTGAAGGCAATTGCCTCCCTTCCCCCTTTTCCATAGGGCTTAACTTTAACAACCTTATCCATGCCCAAGATACCAGTCCCCTTTCATGCAGATGGAGGGTTTTATGTTAAGTGCATTAAATTAGTTCAATCTAATTGAATTCAGCCACTGCATTAATTTTTAAAACTTGTTTCTTCTGTTTTAGGCTCAACAAAGAACTTGTGCTTCCCAAAGCTTACATTTTTTTATGTACATGAAATTTAATAACATTTTTCCTTTATAATTCTGTTTTGCTCCGAACTGTAATAGCTCTCCAGATAAGAGACCCTATTACAGGAAATGCCAATATTGGCTCTAGACAAATGTTCCAGTGCTGTTTTGATATTTGTTTCAGTTCTTACTGGTGCTACCGCCCCTGCGTACATTTTGTCACATTTTATGAGAATGAGGAATAGAAAGTACTCAATGAAAAGCATTCACCCCATGACTTTGCCACAAAGAACTTGTTTTTCTATCGCTGTGTCTTTGACAAATGTTTTTCTGTTATCAGAACAGTTTTAAGATGTCCCAATATTTCTGCCAGAAAACTTTCTGAAATAACTAGCTCTGCTCTTGCACAGGCCAATTTCTTTTCAAGAGCAGTCATTTCCCATGTAAAAAACCTGAGACTCGTGGTAACGCGTGTAGGTCCACATGCTAGATTTACTGAACTTTGCTCAGAGTAGCAGAGATCTAAGTGACTTATCTCCTGGCACTTGTCAAACACTACTACCAATACACACAGATAGGAAAGTTAACAAAGAGATGTAATCAGACTGGGCATGTAGTGCTAAAGGTTGAAGTGTATGTGCCAGTGCGCTCTAGCTGAGAAAGAAGGTGTTATTGCTTCATAATGTTAACAGTCAGGGATTTAAACCTGTTTTGACCAAGGATGAATTTCTTGCACAACTTTTGTGTACTGGGAAATAAAATAACATTCCTCCAAGGACTTAAAGGCCTGCTTGCTGTCAGCATTACTGGGATGTGCACAGATGGTGAGGTTAAACACGTACCTGAGATACTGTGATTCAAGCCTATGACATTTGCTGAATGCGGGAAGTAAAGAGAAGAAACTTAACAGCTTTGCAGTGCATTCTTAAAGAACTGTGTTCGACTGCAAAAGCAGGCTCTCCTCAATAATGGTAGTACAGGTAGCTGAAAAGTCAGCATTGACAGATAGTTATTTACCTAGAGTGCTTTGGAGATTTGTAAGCATCTTGTCTTCTGAAGCTCATGTTCATGCTTTTTCAGTACAATTGGGACTGTGACTTGTTCTGCATGTGATTTCATGGTGACAAGGAGTGCCTACACAGCAAAAAGAGTTGTGGTCCTAAAAGCAGAATTTTTCCTGACCTACGGTACCCGTTTGTGAGCACTCAAGTTTGGTTGCTGTTGGGCACAAATAAAGATGAAAGACTCCAAATATTTCAGAAGGCAAAGAGCATAGAAGAAAGGCTTTTATTGTCTAATTCTTCATACCGTTTGTAAGATGTGCCGATTCAGACTTACCATGGTTGGTGTATAGGAACGACACCTCTCCAATCCCATTGGTTAAACTAGAGAAACAGCAAAACAGCACCTGGAGAAAGATTGTTTTGAGAAAGGATAGTGGTTTGCCAAGATTGTTTTGAGAAGGAGCTTTCTTGAGTAATATTTCCTTGGGAAAAGGTTAGCAGCTGCTAGCAGGCTAAAATCTCTCAGACCCAGAAATATCAGGCCCATGTAATTTCTTTGATCAAACCGTAAGTTTTGATTTGTAATTGTCATGCATTTCCGTTTAAGACGCTCAATGGGCAGATTTTTAGTAGTAGTAGTAGTATGTATTTATTTATTTTAGATTTTTGTCCACATTCTTTCAGAACAGCAGAGAATGAGAGCCATGTCATGATGGGTGGGAAATTTCTAAAGCAGATGAACGCAGCTGTTTCCTACTGCTGCTGAATGGTAAATGAATTGTGTAGTGCATCGTGGAGAAAAGTGGAAGCCACCTGAAGATGAGACAGAAACAGGACAAATGGATTAGATATGCGGGTGTAAGCCTTCATATTTTTTTTAAAACAAGACTCTAAAGCAGGCTAGAGAAAATATTTAGAATGGATCTGGAAATGTTTTAGCAATGTTGATGTTTGCGTTTTCTCTGTGGTTTACCCTATCTGGTAAATGTTTTGGGTTTTTTATCAGGTCTCTGAAGAAATAGCCTGAAGATGAACTTCTTCCTGGAAACACTAAAAGCCATTGTACTTTTAATTTATTACTCACTGGAGTCCCTGGTGTTCTTGGTTGTTCCTGTACGGAAGAAGAATGTTAGTGGTGAAATTGTATTAATAACAGGAGCGGGAAGTGGTATTGGAAGACTCTTAGCAATAAAGTTTGCCAGCCTTGGAGCCACGGTGGTCCTGTGGGATATTAATCAAGAAGGCCTCAATGGCACAGTTAAACTGGCCAGAGAAAATGGAGCAGGAAGAGTACACTCTTACATCTGTGACTGTAGCAAAAGACAGGATGTCTACAGAGTAGCTGACCAGGTAAAGTGTCTTCTTTGTGCCTTTGGCATTATTCTAAGACGAGTGCAAGCATGGATGTAAGATGCATGATAAAGTTTTCTACTGGATTCAAAGCAAGCGATTAAAGTTAATTAATTCTGAATGTATTGTGCTTCCTATCTATTTCAAGAATTCTGGTTTTTAGAGTTGACCTGTGTATGTCTATTCCTTAAAAACTAAACAGAGCCAGGTCTCTTTTTCAGTAGCTCATTTTAACTGGGTAGCTTCTCATTCATTCCTTCAGCTACAGAGTGGGCCCTTCATCGTGCGGAAGTGCGGAAAATCAATTTATTGAAGCTAAAGCAATGTTTCAAGTTCTGGCAGCCTTTTACTGAAAGACCATACATTGTAAAAAGGATTAACTGCTTAGGCAATTTTCAAATCATTCCATTGCTGTGAAGAGATTTTTGCCATCTTACTTTATCTGAATTAATAAATGTATCTTGATGTCTTAAATATTTCATTCTTTCATTTCTGAAGAGCTTTGTAAACGTAGCATGTGGTTAGATAATTTGGGCAGACTAGCAGTACCGCCAACACCTAAAATTGTCAAACAGTTTCAAGTGTAAGAACCTGTTGTTATTCCCTTGAAATTTGCTAAACTTAACTGTTGATCTAAGAGGTTTCCACAGTGAGTGTTGCCTGGGGATGAATTTTTTTTAAAAGAAATTTCAGCTCTCTTCAGGAGCATCTGTTGGCTGAAATAATGTTTTGGTGCTCTGTAAGAAATTTTAGCCTTCTGCCTTTTCTGTCTGCTTCTTGATATGTGAAGCTTGTGCATGAATTGCAGCTTGTTAGAGGCTGGTGCTGTTGGTTCTGTATTCCAGCAAGCCTTGGTCCCCCTTGCAGCTCTGTTACACCAGCTGAGCTGGTGGACATCTGCTGTCCCTGCAGAGAAGTTGCACATCTCTCCCCAGGCCAGTAGCTGTGCTTCCTGCTGAATTGGGAGAACTGCAGGAGGAGTATTGTGAAGGATACTGTAATGAAGCAGATGAAAATTAACCTTTAGTTTTGAGGACTTGAATTGGGGGCTAGCTCTCTGAGCCCATGGAAAAAGGTGGTGGCTGAACCATGCTGGCCAATTTTGAAGAAGGGAACAGGGTGTAGATCTGTGTGACATGGGTTCAGGATGATGCAGACAGGGCTAGGCAGGAACAAAGAAGTCATAGCAGGGTCCAGTGCCTGGTCCCTCACTTAGAACCTTGTGTCAGCAGTTCAGCAGCTGTCAGATTCACTGATAATCCTCATGCTGATCTGCATAGAAGAAAACACCAAACTACCATTATTTCTGAAGTGGCATGTCCTGCTGATGATGTAGAATCATCCAATCTTATCAGTTACAAAAAGACTTTAGTATTAGGTGGTGCTTGGTGCCACTGTTTACTTCATGCAGTGTAGCAGACTTTGGTTCTTAGTTTTCAGTATCGGCCTTTGCAGGGTATGACAGCATGGTTCCAGGTCCTTTTTCCCCTTCTGGTGATTCAGCTTTATGCTGACTTGGAGTTTTGCAAGATTCGGTGAACAAAATTCATGCTGGCGGGGCAGGATATGTTTGAAAACTTTGCTCCCATTGAAACAGTGTCCTGAAGCCAAAATGAAATGTATGTGAGTCTTTATTATGTGCTTCATCAGCCACACAGAGACACCATGAAAAAGGTTACTTTGGTAGGAAGAAACCCAAAGGCTCTGCGGGTATCAGGTCGTCGTTTCTTTCCTGTACCAACAAGGTGAAGGACAGTGTTTTGGCCATTAAAACCTACAGCTTAAAATTTATTTCTGATGTCCCTATTCCAGAAGTACCCAAGTCCTAAAGCTTAGTTAAAAAATTAGACAAGATTGGAGGAAGTTTAAGGAAGATGAGGAATTAAACTAGAATGAAGGCTAAGTGATAAATTACTCTTTGATTCTTCACTGTTATACCAATTTAATTTTCCCAGATAGCTCAGATCAATGACCTGTACTTCAAATCCTCTATTAAATATTTTCATTCTCCTTTGGACAGCTGACACAATATCTTGCTCTCAGCTGGCCTGCGTGTGTTCTCTCAAATGACTCTGTTCATGAATGTTCTCAGTCTGGAGCTAAAAGGAAAACTATACTTCCTCTTACTGAATTAAACATATAGGTATTGTTTTTTAGCCGACTTTATTTCTGGGGTAGAGTGTTCCAGATTCTAGTCCAGAATTGCTCTTTAGTTTTAAGATGTGTTTACTGTAGCAAAATACCTGTATTAGTTAAGCTTTCTGCATTATAGACTTTCCTGGAACTTTTGTCCTCAGAAACAGAGGTGCTGAAAGCAGAAGCTTGTGTGGGGCTGTTGGGCTCCACAGATCTGGAGAAAAGCCATTAGAAAGGTCATAATACCTTTAAAAAGGTGATCCAGTACAAGAATCTGAAGTGTTTGCATCCATAACAAGCATAAGTTCATCTTACTTAAATGTTTAATGTATCTGTTACGTTTTCACATTGAAGAATGAAAAAATAATGTTTTGTATTTATTGCCCACTATCTTGATTCTTTTTGTTTTAGGTTAAAAAAGAAGTTGGCGATGTCAGCATCCTAATCAACAATGCTGGTATTGTAATTGGGAAGAGATTTCTTGATTCTCCAGATTCACTTTTAGAAAAAACCATGGAAGTGAACACAATTGCACACTTCTGGGTAATACCTGTATTTTGCATCTGCACACTAAGACATGCTTTTAACATGTTTTCAATGTTAATTTTGCATTTTGGAATTGAGGAAAACATGCAAGTATATAGATGTCTTTGGAAGAAAGAGTCAGAAATTATACAAGAAATTTTTTCCTTTGCTTTGGAGTCTGTAAAATAAAAAAATAAAAAAAAAGCTTGGAAGAATGGATCCTTTGGGACTCTCTAAGTGGAAGGCAGGTGGAAGCACTTTACATTTAGAAGTTCTCTTAAGAACTGAAGTCTACCATCTGCTAAATTCTGAGGCTGGTCATATGTTATAGTCTCATTATTAATTGACATGAAGCAGGCCCACCCTAATAATTGCTGTCCCTAGTAACAGGGAAGTGTTCAATTCTCCTTCCGTTCTTCTGTTCTGCTAGTGTTCTAGTTGTTCTGTGGTTGTGATAATTTCAGTAAGAAACACCACATGTTCTGATAATGCTCTTAATAGTAGGTGGAGCTTTTGTCCAGAAGGAGTAACCTGGTGTGCTTTTTCTTCCTTTCACTGAAGGCAGGTCACCAGTATGCTGCTTATATCATAAAGAATTGTGAAGAAAATATTCAGTCGTGTTTCAGTTTATTTAGACATCAATTCAATCACAAAGATTTAATGAATTTAATAGAAGGAAAACATGAAATTCAAGTCTTTGCCATTTCAAAAATTTGCAGTGAACACTTAATTCTCAACTCCAAGACTAGATGAATCTATATATTTAGCTTTCATCAAGTTGCCATCTGTCTTTGGTAATACTGGTGGGGTGGGAACTCCCTATTTAAATTGTTGAAGGTTGGAGTTCAAACAACAAGCTCCACATACATACACACATCCTTTCCATAATGGAAAGGGATAAGTTCCTTCAAACTGTTGGGAGAATTTCTCTAAAACCAACAAACATCTTCAAAATATTATGGCATGTAGTTTACTAAGTGAAATGTTACATTGCAATTCTGATTTACTTTGCAGACTTACAAAGCCTTTCTCCCAGCAATGACTGCTGCTAACCATGGTCACTTGGTTAGCATAGCAAGCTGTGCAGGACTGTGTGGAGGCAATCAGCTTTCAGGTAGTGTATGAAAGCTATATTAATTAAAAATAATTATAAATTATAAGTTAAGTCGTATTAATTGCGGTAATTAGTTTGATTTTAAACTCTGCAATTAATATCCATGGGGAAAAATCCCAAACTGGTTTTGAGTTTCTGGATCTTTCTATACACTTAAAGCCAGTAGTGAGACTTTTGATACAGCTGACCTTAAACAGACCATTCCTTTACAAATCATTTTCCAGAACTTCCGCAGTGCTGTGAAACAGGTTTTTCTGCCAAGACAGAAGGATCTTGAAGCCGTATAGAACTTCAGGAACTGATAACCTCAATGTTGTTAAAATTTATTGCAGTTTTCTTATAGGGAAGAGGGCATTTAAGATTTAGAGGAAGCTCAGAAGGTATTTCTGGAACATGTATACAAAGAGTGGGGAATATGAAATAAGGTGCCATAGCAGTGAAAGAAATTTAGATCCAAGGGAGTGATAATTAGTACAAACTGAGTTTCAAGTTGAAAGCACATTAGAGAGTCTTGACATTGTGAGTTTGAGGCATAGTAAGTGAATGCATGGACTTAAAGAAAAAATGGTATGAAAAAATAATTTCATTTACCACTGTTCGTTAGGGAGTGGAAAGGTGGCAGCAGGGATGTCATGAGAAACCCTCTGTCTGCCAGTCTAGAACAACAGTTGATTTAAGAGAGGAAAGAAAAGGAACGAATCATATCAAAAGCAAAATTTAACCTAATCCTGAAAGCCATTCCTATTCTGGTGGTGGTTTAGTAATGGACAGTAAAGTTTTATTTGTAAATTTAAATATTTAACTGCAATTAATGTTTTATTTTACAGATTACTGTGCAAGTAAATTTGCAGCAATTGGTTTTGCCGAGTCAATTGATATGGAGATGAGAGTTCTGAGAAAGACTGGTGTTAAAACCACAATTGTGTGTCCTTTCTTCATAAACACGGGAATGTTTCATGGTGTTATATCCAAGTGAGCAAACACTTTTGAGGTTTTTTATGAAGGTTGCGTTTTTAGCATGTTATAAACCCCTATTTCCCTTATGAAAACCATGAGCCAGGCTTTTTTTGCTTGTTTTATTTTTAGGGCTTCAGGTGGGTGTGAACAGTTCTGTCCAGTGACTGGATACTTTACTATCCTAGTAAAGCCTAGGTACTTTACTGTTCATTTAAGCTGAAGTGTGAAAAATTGTCGTGGTTTGACATTCATCAAATTTCGTTTATCAGCTGGGAGATAGGATTTTTTGGGAGAAAAAGGCAAAACAGGCACAACTTAAAAGTAAGAACAGATAGATTTTATTAATACACACTAAAGAAAAAAAAAGGAAAGACAAAAAATGAGACCTCCTGAGAAATTTAAACACCTCCCCGCCCGCGCCAGTTGTTCACTTTTTCACGCACTACAGAGAGAAAACTATGATTTTCAGTCAGTTTCCACTATTTAAACATGATTCTACATCACTTTGGGAGAGGAGCCTGTCTAGGGGAGGCTCTCTATGGGGAACACGCCAAAGAAAAAAAAAATCAAGTAGCTTTCAGAGATCTGCAATCGCCCAGGATTTTGCAGATTCTGTGCAGTCTCACCCATATAACAGCTTTTCACGCTGTTCATGGGCTTCCACGTGTGTGGGGTATCATTTTAAGAATGCTTTTCTAGTACAAAACAGGGATTCTTTTTAATTTCTAAATTGACTTCTCTCTCAAAAGAAATAGAGACCTCTTTATTCTTTCCCAGGAGCCAGGGATATATTCTAATCAAAATTCTTAATTAAAACCCATGTATATCAATACACACAACCCTTTGGCTAGAACTTGCATTCCCCCAAGCAACATTAGGATATTACAAAAACAGTCCATTTCCCCATAATTCACATCTAGAAAAGTCCGGTCAGAAATGTCCACTTCCTCTAGCTCATCTTCCAATAGTCTTTCTCAGTTCTTTTACTGAGTTTTTTCTCAATGCTCTCTCTTTCTACATTTCAAATGTCTTCTACAGAAGAGGGAAAAGAGTTAAAGTCTTTGCTTAGAGTTTTTCTTCTTCAGCAGACTGAAGGCCAGAGATGATGGTCAGGAGAGAGGAAGGGAAAGCACAAACCCAAGAACATTAGTAGACAAAATCTCCACCCCTGGTCAGACTTCAAATGATTCAAACTCGGATCAGCTCCTGGAGCTCTGGAGAAAAGTTCTTAGAAGTCTCTCCTCCTTCAGACCAGCGGCTCTGGCAGCCAAGGCCCAGAGCACAGCCACCGTGGTGCTGGCGCAGGGCCAGACTGCTGGTCTGCAGTCCTCCTCCTCCTCTCCCATCAGAGGGGCCGGGGGGGGAACAGAGGGGACACGGCCAGCCTCACCCACTGTCCCGCAGGCAGGGCCCCTCCCAAGGCCCGGCAGAGCTGGCCCTGGGGGAACCAGCCCAACCCACGAGGTGATACCTTCTCAGTGGTGTTACCTTCTCGATGGCCGGCAAAGGAAAGAGAGCGAGTCACTTGAAAAGTTCGGATTTAAGGCTGTGTTTCCAGAGATGTAAAAACACTCCCATTCGTCAGCCAACCTGTCCATCACAATCCATTCTAAACCACTACAAATATAACTGTTGTCCTTTCCTCTGCAGAAGCCAATTTTGTCCGTATGTCCAAAGTTCCATTTGTCCTCTCTGGTTTCTAAACCCCCATTCTCCTCCTGAAACTGATGACAGACCTTTGCTCAGTATACATATATAATGGCAAAGTTTAGGAGCCAAATAAAAGTCTGGTGTATCTTAATATGAGGTCTCTGTTTTTGTCTTATGAGAGGTTATACAGGGGAAAAATAACAATGTCCACTCACTCTAACATAATGAAAATTCTGTTGTTCATAGGACTCATGGTATTTATTTCTTTTTTTCATTGAATAACTGTAAATTTGAGAGTCTTTTGAATAAAATGCCAATCCAAAGCAATTTGTATTGTAACAATAAATATTTTCTTTTTTCAGGTGGCCACGTATGCTTCCTTATCTGGATTCAGAGTATGTGGCTGAAAGGATAATCAATGCTATTCGGCAGAACCAAGAAATGTTGATTATACCACGCATCGTTTATCTTTTATATTTTTTGAAAAGGTAAGTTATGTTTCTTTTCCCCTCTCTCTTTTCTGTCTGGAGATGCTTAAAATTATAGGAGGCTTCTACTTATTGATGTGAATTTTCATTAAGTTATGCAAGTTTTTGGAAGGGTTTTGTTTGTTTGTTTGTTTTTATGAGTTCAGTCTCCCCTTGGGCCACAGAATAATGGCAGAAATGTCTGACTGTGCCTTGCTGACTCCATTTGGGTGGAGTTTTCTGGGGGCTGTAGAGACTGGGCCTGCTTCTCCCGTACTGCATGTCAGAGAATTATTGGTTGGAGAAGACCTCTAAGATCACTGAGTCCAGCTATAAATCCATGTGGTGTCTTACTCCAGCATTTGGGCACTTTTATCTCTGTTACAAGCCAGGTTGGAATACTGATCTATCTAATAACTCAGGCTTCCAAATGAGTGTAAAGGATATTTTGAGAAGACCAGTGAGTCTGTATTCTGAAGAGTATACTGCCTTTGTAAGTATTAGCCAGGTTAAACTAATTCTGTGATAAGACTACACAACTCTGCTGAAGTCTTTGTTTCTTTTTACCTTTTTACCTCCTTTTTCTTTACAGCTTCCTACCAGTGAAAGCAACTGTTCTCCTTTTAGACTACTTTGCATGCCTTGATGTCATGAATACCTTCAAAGGTCGACCAAAGAAGGAGTGAAAAAGCACAAAGTTCAGAGACCAGCAGCTCTAAAAGTGGATGTTGTTAAAGGTGGTGGTGGGAAAAGTTTGCTTTACTAGCGGCTGTGAACTTTGGGTGCCTCATTTCTCAGCAGTAACAAGATTTTTAAGAGTTCCTTTTTAACTGGCTCCCAATCAACACCTTTAATCTGAACTATTTATTTTCAGTCCAGCCAATTGTTTTCTTTTCACCTCATTATGAAAATACATCAATTGAATTTAGTTGCATTGATTTATAGTGCCTTAAATGTGATGCTGCATCACAAACCAGTAATTGGCAACTTTGAGGTGAAGAAAAGACCAAGAAACCACATGTATTTAGTAGGTAGCCAGAAAAAGTCCTGTAGTGGATCTGACTTCTTGCTGCCATTCAGGGATCCATGAGGATGGGCTGTACTGCTGGTGCCATTAGCATTCCCTGGTAAGCTGAGGAATTCAAGAATTTCCTCAAACAACAGATTCTAACTCTTACAAATGAAAGTTTTGTGAGATAAAAATAAGCACTGTGTGGGTGAAAAAAACAATTACATTTATTAATTTTTGAAGGTGTGAGCTCTCAGCTCACAGATGACAATGATATGCAAATTAAGTGTTTGTGCTGCTAATCTACTTTGTGCCTCATTTATTTTAAAAGCTAATACCATGACTGAAGCTTTGTAACAAAAATTTTTGTATATTTTAAGTCCAATATTTTAAGAGCTATTTTAAATTGTCATTTCCTAAGACGAATAAACTTGTATTTATAAAGCATGAGACTGACACTCCTTTAGCAGTTCACCATCACTCTTTGGCATCCTTCCAAGTTGTTCTAGATCTTTTCTGAGATGGGAGTATGACACGTTTTCCCTCAAATCTCCGAAGCCGCAGCTAAGTCTGGGTGTGTCTCCATACCAGGAGTGGGGAGCTGCCCAGGCGTGGAATATATCCTGGGCAGGACCTTTGGGATTGACAACCCCAAGGTAACAGAGTGAGTCCCATCCAGGATCAGGTGAAAGAGAAGGAGGACACCCTCAGTGTGAGATTCCAACCACAGATTTATTGCAGCTGAAGGCTCCAGGGAGAGAGAGGAGTGAATGTAGGGGAGCAGGGTCTTTTAAGCAGGGGTGGAACAAGGGGTGGTACAATACAGCAACCAAGAACCATCCAGCAGGGGAGGATCACAGGAAGCGGCTTACAGGGTTATGACCAGTGAGGGAATACAAAGGGAGCATACAAAGCCGAGGAGCCAACAGGGTGTCCAGGAGAGTAGAACTTGATGGAACAGGGAAGGAATCAATCATCAGTTGACGGGTGACGGATGGAACAAACCTGGGACAGAACCAATCTTGAGGAACTAACAGGGAGGAAAGGGACAAACCACTGGAGAAGGTAAGCACCACAACAGGAGTAGAAACGGGTAGTTCTCAGTTACAATGGAAGATGTGGGTGCATGATGGATTCATTGTGGTGTGATTACTGCTTTCTATTTTCTTACCCCTTCTTCCCCAAAAACCTATTATGTCACTTTGCATGTTATTCTGATACACTTCCCAGTGCTTTCCAAACTCTTGTCCTTCTTCAGAGGCCATTGATTTGGGTTTAAAAAGCAAGCAGTTTTCAGCCTGATGGATTGTGAAACAAAATCCGGTATAAAACTAAATGGCCTTGCAGTCTTGTTTTCTCAAAGTGTGATTTTCAGGGAACAGGAAGGAGACTGAGGAAGATAACATTGGTGGAACTCTCCTTCAACCACAGGAAATTAAATGGGCAACAGTGAAGCATTTTAAAAATGGCTTTATTTGGTGTTCAGCAATGGAACTAACACCTTACAGAATTCCAGTCTAGTACAGGAAAATATTTCAGAAATTAAGTGAGCAATAGTGAGAAATACAGTATTTCAGAAAATGTAAGGGACTTACTTTATATTCAGATATATGAGAAGTGACACTGTGCGTGCTCCAATAATATTCTGCATTCAAATGAAACAAAAGTGGAGAAAAAAGTTCTGTCTCTGTAATACTGAGATGATTTCACAGGATTTCTTTTAGTGAGGTTCCACACTTAGCAAGTGATGTCTTGGAGGAAAAAAAAATCACAAAATCAAATACTCCCATAGAGATATTCAAAGTCAGTGGTGGAAAAAAAGTTTTAATTTCTCCATTTCTAGTAGAAAATAGAGTGAAAGATAAAGGACTACAAAAG
The DNA here is from genome assembly GCF_009819655.1 of Sylvia atricapilla. NCBI lineage: Eukaryota > Metazoa > Chordata > Aves > Passeriformes > Sylviidae > Sylvia > Sylvia atricapilla. Next base: position 114,400,009 of record NC_089140.1, on the reverse strand, counting down.
CAGTGATCAGTTTTTTCCTTAGGGTTAGCTGAGGGTAAAGGTCTGCTGGACAAGTTTCCTTTCTTCACAAACCTCCTTGAGACTTTTTCCTCATACCAATTTGTGCTGCTGTGGCATGACGTGCATCAACCTCTCGCCATGGACCAACATGATGCTTATTTTACTCCATCAATAGCCAGCTACAGGCATTACAAACAGAGATAAAATGGGACAACAGTGAATTTTAAAATAAGAATCTTACATGTAATACTCAAAAATACAGCAGTTTATTGCAGGGAAAATGAATTAACAAATACATTGGATGAGTAGGCATTCAAATGTGTAGGCAAACGGATATAATAAAATAAAGTGTAAATATAGTAATAAAATACAACAGAGTGTAGTACAACTTCAAAAAGGGTTGAGAAGTGTGACTAAAAGAGCTGGACAGAACTTTTCCATCTGCTTTAGGATTTGAAATGTCTTTTTCCTTATACTCTCTCACTTTCTAAGGTACAGAGTACTGCCTAGATCAATAGACTCATTCGTACTCAAGACCTCAAAGCCCTGAATAGAAATCATCTCCCTGCTTTAAATCAGACTTTCACATGATGAAAACAGCAATTTGCACTGGATGTTGTGTCACGTGTAGCATGCAGCACAAGCATGTAGCACCGAGGCACATCTAGAACCACCACGTGGAAATCAGGCCTGTACACTCTTAGTTTCTTCTGGGGAGTTGTTCAACTTAAGTGGACTGTTAAGTGGATCACAGAAATCCAGATTTGCAAATGAGAGAGAGTGACATTTAAGTGTGATTCAAACAGAAGGAAAAAAAAAAAAAAAAAAAAAAAAAAAAAAAAAAACAGCACTTCTGAAAGCAGAAGTGATTTAATTTCTGGTCCCTCAGAAATCAACTAGATCACTCTGGAGGTTTGAGGCTCTTTGGAAGTAACAAGGTGACCATAGTGAAACCTTGTCCAAGCCAGTACACATGTTCAATGTTCATGAATTTATATGTTCTCTGAGAAATTAGCTTCACCAAAATGATTACGTGTGGATTTTCTCTGTAGCTGAAGAGCCTAATAACTTAGAAATTGTAGAGAAAAGGGCAAGTGAAAATCCAAGAGCAGAAGAGTGCTGTGATTTTGCATGTAGCAGAGACTCAAGGGTTAATGTCCTTGCAGCTGGCAGCTAAGTATGATATCATGGACATAAAAGTTAGCATAAAAATATCAGCAATTCTTCCTTTCATAGCATTCTTTTCCAACTTGCAGGCCAACAATGCAGAGGAATGTATCAGCCTTTATTTTCTTCACAGATATTAGCAGCATTATCTCAACTTTTGAGAAATACACAGCAAGCCAAAATCAACCATCACAAGACATGCAAGTATATTCTGGCACTCACAAAGTTTGACTGAGGGACAGAGGGTACTTTCTGTCTTATTGAGAGGAACTTAAGATGGGAACAGACAAAAATCCTGATCCTTAGTACTCACATCAGCTGATACTCTAGAAAGTGTGGTGCAGAGCTGGAAACTCCCATCTCCTTTAGGCCTCTAAAAAACAAATAACAGAGGAGCAAAGGAGCAAATTTTTTTTTCATGGTAGCTCACAATGATAAAGTTATGGAATGAGGCTGAACACTCAGAGAATTAGTGGCCACACGTTGCAGAGTGCATTAGAATACACTAGAAACTCTGCACCTCACCCTCCCCAGGCTATTTAACATCTAAAACAAGACAAAAAGCAACAGAATTTGAAAAGAAGGAAAAACTGAGAAATGAAGATTAGGTCTGGCACAGAGCCATTATTCATTTCCTTCTCCCGTACCATTTATCTTTACTTCTAGCCCCTACCTGCACGTAAGGCTGCCCTGGCTTTCCATCAGGCCACAGATCTGCAAGCCCAGATGAAACATTCATGACTGCCACACTTGGAGTGTTCCCTCCAGCACGTAGAGGTTTAAACTAGTTGTTTGGTTACACCCTGCTGTTTCCACTCTGTGTTCTACCCCAATCCCTACTTATTCCTGTACTAGAACGCACTGTCCAACCTACTGCTTTCCCATACATTCAATTAATAAATTAAAACCTTGCTAACTTTTCTTTCTGTTAACTGGATATCAGCCTTGCTGCCTTATTTTCCAGACCTCCAAACTTTTTTGCTGGTTTTGCTTTCCTGCTTTGTATCTGATTTTTCCATGTCAGAAACCTTGCATTACTCTGTTAGGAAGCTTTTTCTACAAGTCCCAAATGGTAGGAAACTGCCTCACTCTCTTTACTATTCAGTGAGAATTACAAATTACCTTTTTTTTTTTTCAAATTCTCCCTTTAAATCCATTCTGACAGCCTGTACATCATAAATGTACTACCCAGATTCCTTCAGTAGCTCTTCACAAACTTTTTTTTTCATGAAGAAAGAAGAAAAATCCCATTTGGGACACTTCCTCCTGCAGTACAGCAGGTACTCTAGAAAGTAAGCATGCTAATAAGAACATACCATGGGCACACAGGGGAGCATGCAAAAGTTCTGAGCAAACAGCTACATTGCAGCAGTCTCTTTGCAGATGATTGTGGCAGTCAGTGGATCATCTGTGTTTATTGTGCATCGGTGTTACAGCTTATACATTGGCAAATAAAATCCTAGTGTGGGATCACAAAACACACACTGCTAAACAAAGCTGATTTATAACAGCTCTTGGACACATGCTAATATTTGAGCATATGCTGCAACATTTCTGCTCACTCTATCATGCATCCCTTTTTCATTCATCTCGCTGCTCTGAATAAAGTGGGTTAAGTCTGGAGGCAGATGGGAGCTCAGGCAGCGCTGCCTGATTACCAGACTGACATAACAGGCATTCCTGTATGGGTAAAGAACATGATTTCACACCCTGTGTACAATACTACCTGTTACCATGGCTGGAGGCAAGGGCACCCATACAACACTTTCTTATGCCATGGGAGCCCCAATTCAGTCAGTCTTGTTTTGTAAGCTTTCACTCCTCTTGCCACACATTCCTCTGTGCTGTGTGAACATACGATAGATTTCATCACAGAGCTGGCCCATATCAACACATTTTCTTGTTCTGAAGAGGTTCACTGCCCAAAATACTTGGGGAATTAGAAACAATCTATCAGGTCCTGACATTGTAAACACAACAGGCAGTGAACTATGGGACCTGAGCCTCCAGTGGCTAAGACATGGTGATACTTAGTGCTGGCATTTTCCTCTTCCAATGATAATTTGTCTCTCTCCTAATGTTTGAGGAACACCAAAGCTGTTGGTTATCTTTGCTCTGTAGTTCATACTTTGAACAGATCTTAATGCAGCACATCTCATCCCCCCCACAATCACTAAAGAGGACTTGGCACTTTTCCCAGAATGAATGGGGCAGGAGTGGGTAATAGTTTGTCACTTTTACAGTTCCTCTATTTTCACATCTGCAAGTAGAAAGAACCAGAATTCCATAAACGTTGATCAGATGGTAAATATCACTCAAAGGAAATACACAGGATAAATGAAAATTCAGAATGTCACTGAGCCTTCTGTCTTCAGGATGATAATCCTTCCTCTTGACTGGAATCTCCTTTGCCCCAACTGTTTTTCTTCAGCAGGAATAAAAAAGGAAATGTCAATTTTGAGAAACTCTGTCAAAGTCGTGTTTGCCCTGTTTCCTTCAGAGGCAGCACAGGAGATATCTGACTTCTATGAGCAAGTCACTAGGGTTTCTATGAAGACTCAATCCCCTCTTAGAAGTTGCAATGTGTGACTAAGGACAAGTCCGTGTAGGCTGCAATTGCTATGACCTACAATTGCTAAAGCAGCTGATACTGCCGATAAAAACTTACCATAGAATTATAGAATACACTGTGTTGGAAGGGACCCATCAGGATCATGGAATCCAACTCCTGACCCTGCACAGGACACTTCAAGGTCACACCATGTGTCTGAGAGCACTGTCCAAACACTTCTTGAGCTTGGTGCTGGGACCACTTCCCTGGGGAGCCTGTTCCAGTGTTCAGCCACTGTATGAGTGAAAACTCTTTTCCTGAGATCCAACCTAAACCTCTCCTGACTCACACTGATGCTGTTTCCTTGAATCATGATGAGAGTAAAGAGATCAGGATCTGCCCCTCATGAGGATATTGCAGAGTGCAGTGAGGTCATTTTAGAATTCTACAGTAAGCATTCAAAGAAAGCAGAAAGATCAGTCTGTTTGCAAGCATATCACACTATTCCACTTCAACAGCTGGGGTACATGGGGCATAACTGATGCTTTAATATCAAAATAGTTCTTGCAATTTCAGTGTTTTGATACAAAAAAAAAAAAATAAATAAAAGTATGAGAGCTTTTAAGAGAATATGGCTCCAACAGCATGACAGGGTAATCGTGTTTGTTGTTTTTACTCTAAAGCGAGGATGACTATGCTAATCACCATGCAATTGCATTTATCCAGCTTAGACTGACATTAACTATCTATTTGGTTTATCCATGCATCTTGTGACACATCTATAATTAAGTGGTGGTGAAGTCAGGTGAATGTAACAAAACATCTACCACAGATTCACATGACGCATAAACAGGACCCTAGTGTGCTCCTGGCTACACTGTTCCAGCAGAGGTGCCAATATCTACCCAACAACAGAAGCCACGTGTTTCCTTGAAGTTAGGGTAGGCCAAAATACAATGCAGCCCTCAGTAAAAAAGGCTACAGACTAGGAGCACACTTCCATGGCATGACTACTACAGACAAGCAGAAGTGACAGCACTCAAAAGTTCCTCAAACATCTTCTTATGACTTGAATGACCTTGGGTTCCTTTGAAGACATCCAGTGGGATGTTACACAAAACAAGCAAACAACACCAGTCCCAATTCTACACTCTTGGAATTCTGACAGCACTCAAAAATCAGCCCAAAAGTAACATGTGGCAAGAAGGAGACATCCACATCTGATACAAATTAGAGTAGTTCCATTTCTAGACTAGAATCAAGAGTAATGATTCCACTTGTGTCTTCTCTGACACAAGACTGTGAAAGATGCTAATCTGGCAGTCTTTCAAATGGTTCCTCTAAAAACTAGTTTGAGTCTTTCATAATGTAGACTAGTAAAGGGAAGCTATCTGGAGAATTTTGTTTCAGCAAGTTTTATTCAAGTTTCTCACATGCCCAAAATCTTCATACAGGCTGGGGAAAACGGGATGTGTCTCCCAACTTCTATCCTCCATCTCCAATCATAAAGTCATCTCAGTGTTAAATGCCATTAATTTCAAAGCATTAGTGCAAAGCACATATTTAAACCTTTCAAAAACTAAATAAATGGGGTGTGGTCGTGTGGATTTTACACTTCCTTGTTTTAAGTGAGCCACTTTAAACAATACAATCCACAAAAAGAAAGCAGCAGCCAATGTCACTGATTGACTGTCATTAGCCTCCTGAATGTACAGCTTTAATACGATAGTACTGGAAAGCTGGGGTATTAACCATCATGATAATGATTTGCCCAGCAAACACCTTCAGCTGTATTTTTTTCTGGTGGTACTAACCATTCTCTCATCGTACAAACTTTCCTTGAAGTTGTCAGTGTTCAGCAACTTAGACTTTCACAGTTCTGCAGCCTAAGGATGAGCATATGGTTAGAAAAAACCTCCAAAACAATGCTGCCCTATAAGGGACTTGTGTATATATAGCAGTAAAGGAAGGGCATTTCACTGAATCAGCAAACCCAAGACTCCAGTCCGGGTACAGTAGAACACATGTTTTAAGCTCAAGTGTCGTTCACTCCGTCTAAGGGACGCCACCCTGAAGGGCTCACGCTCACTCTGGGTGAAACCCCTTCCATGCAGGATGCCTTCACCCAGGCCAGGTGAGCTCTTCACATCAACCACGCCTTCAGGTGCAGGTCTCAGCACGGACAGAAAACCACCACACGTATAAAAACACCTTTTTTTTTTTTTTTTTTTCTTTTTTTTTTTTTTTAACCAATCCAAGCCAAACATCAAACCAAACCACCGCCACCACCAAACCAAACCAAACTACCTACAACCCCAACAAACAACAACAAAATCCCAGGGAAAATGCGGGGGAGTTCGGGAGTTGTCCCGAGGCCTCCGCCCAACAAACTGCTCCGTCCTTTGAGCTTTTGACCCCACTCCGGTCTCAGCGAAGAGCCCTCGGGGACAAGCGCCCTCAGGGCCGCCCGGGTCGCAGCTCTCCTTCCCGGGGCGGACCCCGCAGCTCCGTGCCGGGCTCACGGCCCGCCAGCCCCGGGCGGAACGCGGACAGCGCCGCGGCAGCCGCAGCCCCCAGCCCGGCGCTCTGCCACTGCGGAGCGGACACCGGCCACAGCCCCCTCCGGCACCGGCCACAGCCCCCTCCGGCACCGGCCACAGCCCCCTCCGGCACCGGCCACAGCCCCCTCCGGCACCGGCCACAGCCCCCTCGGACACCGGCCACAGCCCCCTCGGACACCGGCCACAGCCCCCTCGGACACCGGCCACAGCCCCCTCGGACACCGGCCACAGCCCCCTCCGGCACCGGCCACAGCCCCCTCCGGCACCGGCCACAGCCCCCTCCGGCACCGGCCACAGCCCCCTCGGACACCGGCCACAGCCCCCTCCGGCACCGGCCACAGCCCCCTCGGACACCGGCCACAGCCCCCTCCGGCACCGCCCGCCAGACCCTCCTCCGACACCGGCCACAGCCTCCGACGCCGTCCCGTCCCGCCCCCGAGCATCCGCTCGGCCCCGCTCCGGGGCGGGCTGCCTGATAAAGGCGGGGCCGCTCCGCTCCGCCCTGCCGTGCTCCCCGCTCCCTTGGCTGTCGGCCGCCCGGCCCAGAGCTGCGGCGCGGCGGCGGGAGGCGGAGGTGCGCTGCCTGTGCTCCAGGCCGGCGGGCGAAGGGAGCCCGGTGCTGGGGCGTTGTGGCCGGGCGGGCGCCGGGGGACGGCACAGGGTGTGCAGGTAGGAGGATCCGGGGCCGTGGGCGGCCGGGCGCCGCGGGGCAGCGGCGCGTCCTGGGGAGGCGGCCTGAGGGGCTGCTGAGCCGGTCACTGCAGCTGAACGCTGCTCCTGGCCTTTCTTACGATGCTGGGAAGAAAGGCTTGGTGGGTGCGCCGTGCCAAGTGCCAGTCAGATTCTCCAGCCAGCATCTTCCGGGGGCTGAGGAATTTACTGCTGCTCTTGGGCAGCTTTGGCTACGGGATCCCTATGGTTTTGTGGGCTCTCAACTCTCTCGGTACAGTGAGAAAAATTCATCCTTGCCAGACGCTGCTCAGGTGTTTCTGTGATCAGCATTTAGTCCTTCGAAGAGCAAAGGCGATGTGCCGTTCAGCTGCCGGCCTCGGTCCTGCCCTTGGGTTTCGTGAGCAGTGATGGTCTTTAAGACCCTGTCAGGTCTGCGAGAGCCTGTCGGTGGTGAGCGCTGGCACACGGGCCGACAAGCCTTTGCTGGCCAAGTCATCGGCACTTAAAACATTGCCTGATACTTCTCTACCGCCTAAAAGCTCTCCACACTTGTGTCTGCGTGGACATAGGCATACCAGAAAACAATACAAGGCATCGAAAGTAATCTGAGATTCTGCATGTTCCAAAGGCCTCCTTGGGTAATTCACCTGTGAATACATCCCTGCTCACTTCAGTTGACAAGCCAAATTCGCCTGAACGACGGGCAAATTTCATTGTTTGTGTGGATATGCTTGGTTACAGTAGCTGGTGTATTTAGCAATACTAATGCACTGAGTGAGAATGGAGCCCGACAAATCTGGGTTAGGGCAGAGCTGTGTCCATGGAAATGAAGCATCTCATTGAAGGATGCAGAGTTGGTCTTCTAACAGGAAATCTCCTGTGTTCTGTATGCATAATCAACTTTACTTCATTAAGTGAATGTCATACTTTTCTGAAGTATGTAATGTACCTCTGACCTATACAAGCCTAATATTATGAATATTTTACTGAAAGAGTTACTGTCATAAATTTTCAACTGAGTTTAGGTCAAATTCTGTATTGCCTCTGAAGGCAATTGCCTCCCTTCCCCCTTTTCCATAGGGCTTAACTTTAACAACCTTATCCATGCCCAAGATACCAGTCCCCTTTCATGCAGATGGAGGGTTTTATGTTAAGTGCATTAAATTAGTTCAATCTAATTGAATTCAGCCACTGCATTAATTTTTAAAACTTGTTTCTTCTGTTTTAGGCTCAACAAAGAACTTGTGCTTCCCAAAGCTTACACTTTTTTATGTACATGAAATTTAATAACATTTTTCCTTTATAATTCTGTTTTGCTCAGAACTGTTATAGCTCTCCAGATAAGAGACCCTATTACAGGAAATGCCAATATTGGCTCTAGACAAATGTTCCAGTGCTGTTTTGATATTTGTTTCAGTTCTTACTGGTGCTACCGCCCCTGCGTACATTTTGTCACATTTTATGAGAATGAGGAATAGAAAGTACTCAATGAAAAGCATTCACCCCATGACTTTGCCACAAAGAACTTGTTTTTCTATCGCTGTGTCTTTGACAAATGTTTTTCTGTTATCAGAACAGTTTTAAGATGTCCCAATATTTCTGCCAGAAAACTTTCTGAAATAACTAGCTCTGCTCTTGCACAGGCCAGTTTCTTTTCAAGAGCAGTCATTTCCCATGTAAAAAACCTGAGACTCGTGGTAACGCGTGTAGGTCCTCATGCTAGATTTACTGAACTTTGCTCAGAGTAGCAGAGATCTAAGTGACTTATCTCCTGGCACTTGTCAAACACTACTACCTCTACATAGATACTTAGATTCATCGATAGCAAAATGAACTATGAGATGTCATGAGACTGGGCATGTAAATGGTTGACATGTGCATACCAGCGCACTCTACCTTTAGCTGAGAAAGAAGGTGTTATTGCTTCATAATGTTATTAGTCAGGGATTAAAACCTGTTTTGACCAAGGATGAATTTCTTGCACAACTTTTGTATACTGGGAAATAAAATAACATTCCTCCAAGGACTTAAAGGCCTGCTTGCTGTCAGCATTACTGGGATGTGCACAGATGGTGAGGTTAAACACGTACCTGAGATACTGTGATTCAAGCCTATGACATTTGCTGAATGCGGGGAAGTAAAGAGAAGAAACTTAACAGCTTTGCAGTGCATTCTTAAAGAGCTGTGTTCGACTGCAAAAGCAGGCTCTCCTCAATAATGGTAGTACAGGTAGCTGAAAAGTCAGCATTGACAGATAGTTATTTACCTAGAGTGCTTTGGAGATTTGTAAGCATCTTGTCTTCTGAAGCTCCTTATGCTCATGTTTTTTCAGTACAATTGGGACTGTGACTTGTTCTGCATGTGATTTCATGGTGACAAGGAGTGCCTACAAAGCAAAAAGAGTTGTGGTCCTAAAAGCAGAATTTTTCCTGACCTACAGTACTCGTTTGTGAGCACTCAAGTTTGGTTGCTGTTGGGCACAAATAAAGATGAAAGACTCCAAATATTTCAGAAGGCAAAGAGCATAGAAGAAAGGCTTTTATTGTCTAATTCTTCATACCGTTTGTAAGATGTGCCGATTCAGACTTAACATGGTTGGTGTATAGGAACGACACCTCTCTAATCCCATTGGTTAAACTAGAGAAACAGCAAAACAGCACCTGGAGAAAGATTGTTTTGAGAAAGGATAGTGGTTTGCCAAGATTGTTTTGAGAAGGAGCTTTCTTGAGTAATATTTCCTTGGGAAAAGGTTAGCAGCTGCTAGCAGGCTAAAATCTCTCAGACCCAGAAATATCAGGCCCATGTAATTTCTTTGATCAAACCGTAAGTTTTGATTTGTAATTGTCATGCATTTCCGTTTAAGATGCTCAATGGGCAGATTTTTACTAGTAGTAGTAGTATGTATTTATTTATTTTAGATTTTTGTCCACATTCTTTCAGAACAGCAGAGAATGAAAGCCATGTCATGATGGGTGGGAAATTTCTAAAGCAGATGAATGCAGGTGTTTCCTACTGCTGCTGAATGGTAAATGAATTGTGTAGTGCATCGTGGAGAAAAGTGGAAGCCACCTGAAGATGAGACAGAAACAGGACAAATGGATTAGATATGCAGGTGTAAGCCTTCTTGGGGGTTAGGTTTGTCTCTTTTTTACTCTAAAGAATTTTTTCCTCGTAAGTTACCGAGGAGACCAGTTGTTAGCTACTTAAGAGCACTTAATTGAAAGAAAGAAGTGGCCGAAACCCAGTTGAGCAGATTTTTCTTTGTCTGTTGTGGGAGCATATTGGCCTTCTCTGATAACAAGCTAGCTGTTAAAAACCAGGTGGAGCAGTGTTGCTTATCTGTGTTCATTCTTCCACTACCCCCCATGGGGATATCTTCTGTTAATGGACCATTAAAGCTCACCAATGACATGACACATTACATCATGCTGTTGTAAAATGCTCTACCCAGGGAGGAGGAATCAAACTATCTTCACCTAGATAAAAAAGAGCCCCAAGTGTCATCTGACATCCAGTGTTCCCACGGGACTCCCAAAGGAAGGCTGGACCCATCTCTGGACCCTTGGCTCCACAGGATCATTGCTGTTTCCAGCAGAACCACATCTGCCACTCCAAGGAGGCTTAGTTTTTAGACTGTTTCCAGTTCTCTGACCAACAGGGTGTTAAGTTCTATTTCTAACTCTTTCAGGGTTTTCTAGGATTTCTTATTTATTTGTTTGCTTACTTATTCTTCTGTACTACAACATTTGTATTTTTAATATCCCTAGTAAAGAACTGCTATACCTATTCCCAAAATCTTTGCCTGACAGCCTTTTAATTGCAAATTTATAATAATTAAGAAAAGGCAAAGAGAGAGGCTTACATTCCAAGGGAAATTCCAATCTTCCCTGGCAAATACCTGTCTATCTAAACAAAGACAAAGACAACATATTTTTGTAAAACAAGACTCTAAAGCAGGCTAGAGAAAGTATTTAGAATGGGTCTGAAAATGTTTTAGCAATGTTGATGTTTGCGTTTTCTCTGTGGTTTACCCTATCTGGTAAATGTTTTGGGTTTTTTATCAGGTCTCTGAAGAAATAGCCTGAAGATGAACTTCTTCCTGGAAACACTAAAAGCCATTGTACTTTTAATTTATTACTCACTGGAGTCCCTGGTGTTCTTGGTTGTTCCTGTACGGAAGAAGAATGTTAGTGGTGAAATTGTATTAATAACAGGAGCGGGAAGTGGTATTGGAAGACTCTTAGCAATAAAGTTTGCCAGCCTTGGAGCCACGGTGGTCCTGTGGGATATTAATCAAGAAGGCCTCAATGGCACAGTTAAACTGGCCAGAGAAAGTGGAGCAGGAAGAGTACACTCTTACATCTGTGACTGTAGCAAAAGACAGGATGTCTACAGAGTAGCTGACCAGGTAAAGTGTCTTCTTTGTGCCTTTGGCATTATTCTAAGATGAGTGCAAGCATGGATGTAAGATGCATGATAAAGTTTTCTACTGGATTCAAAGCAAGCGATTAAAGTTAATTAATTCTGAATGTATTGTGCTTCCTATCTATTTCAAGAATTCTGGTTTTTAGAGTTGACCTGTGTATGTCTATTCCTTAAAAACTAAACAGAGCCAGGTCTCTTTTTCAGTAGCTCATTTTAACTGGGTAGCTTCTCATTCATTCCTTCAGCTACAGAGTGAGCCCTTCATCGTGCGGAAGTGCGGAAAATCAATTTATTGAAGCTAAAGCAATGTTTCAAGTTCTGGCAGCCTTTTACCAAAAGACCATACATTGTAAAAAGGATTAACTGCTTAGGCAATTTTCAAATCATTCCATTGCTGTGAAGAGATTTTTGCCATCTTACTTTATCTGAATTAATAAATGTATCTTGATGTCTTAAATATTTCATTCTTTCATTTCTGAAGAGCTTTGTAAACGTAGCATGTGGTTAGATAATTTGGGCAGACTAGCAGTACCGCCAACACTTAAAATTGTCAAACAGTTTCAAGTGTAAGAACCTGTTGTTATTCCCTTGAAATTTTCTGAACTTAACTGTTTGATCTAAGAGGTTTCCACAGTGAGTGTTGCCTGGGGATGAATTTTTTTTAAAAGAAATTTCAGCTCTCTTCAGGAGCATCTGTTGGCTGAAATAATGTTTTGGTGCTCTTTAAGAAATTTTAGCCTTCTGCCTTTTCTGTCTGTACAAAAATGACAATGACAGCCTTCCTGATATGTGAAGCTTGTGCATGAATTGCAGCTTGTTAGAGGCTGGTGCTGTTGGTTCTGTATTCCAGCAAGCCTTGGCCCCCTTTGCAGCTCTGTTACACCAGCTGAGCTGGTGGACATCTGCTGTCCCTGCAGAGAAGTTGCACATCTCTCCCCAGGCCAGTAGCTGTGCTTCCTGCTGAATTGGGAGAACTGCAGGAGGAGTATTGTGAAGGATACTGTAATGAAGCAGATGAAAATTAACCTTTTGTTTTGAGGACTTGAATTGGGGGCTAGCTCTCTGAGCCCATGGAAAAAGGTAGTGGCTGAACCATGCTGGCCAAATTTGAAGAAGGGAACAGGGTGTAGATCTGTGTGACATGGGTTCAGGATGATGCAGACAGGGCTAGGCAGGAACAAAGAAGTCATAGTAGGGTCCAGTGCCTGGTCCCTCCCTTAGAACCTTGTGTCAGCAGTTCAGCAGCTATCAGATTCACTGATAATCCTCATGCTGATCTGCATAGAAGAAAACACCAAACTACCATTATTTCTGAAGTGGCATGTCCTGCTGATGATGTAGAATCATCCAATCTTATCAGTTACAAAAAGACTTTAGTATTAGGTGGTGCTTGGTGCCACTGTTTACTTCATGCAGTGTAGCAGACTTTGGTTCTTAGTTTTCAGTATCGGCCTTTGCAGGGTATGACAGCATGGTTCCAGGTCCTTTTTCCCCTTCTGGTGATTCAGCTTTATGCTGACTTGGAGTTTTGCAAGATTCGGTGAACAAAATTCATGCTGGCGGGGCAGGATATGTTTGAAAACTTTGCTCCCATTGAAACAGTGTCCTGAAGCCAAAATGAAATGTATGTGAGTCTTTATTATGTGCTTCATCAGCCACACAGATACACCATGAAAAAGGTTACTTTGGTAGGAAGAAAACCCAAAGGCTCTGCGGGTATCAGGTCGTCGTTTCTTTCCTGTACCAACAAGGTGAAGGACAGTGTTTTGGCCATTAAAACCTACAGCTTAAAATTTATTTCTGATGTCCCTATTCCAGAAGTACCCAAGTCCTAAAGCTTAGTTAAAAAATTAGACAAGATTGGAGGAAGTTTAAGGAAGATGAGGAATTAAACTAGAATGAAGGCTAAGTGATAAATTACTCTTTGATTCTTCACTGTTATACCAATTTAATTTTCCCAGATAGCTCAGATCAATGACCTGTACTTCAAATCCTCTATTAAATATTTTCATTCTCCTTTGGACAGCTGACACAATATCTTGCTCTCAGCTGGCCTGCGTGTGTTCTCTCAAATGACTCTGTTCATGAATGTTCAGTCTGGAGCTAAAAGGAAAACTATACTTCCTCTTACTGAATTAAACATATAGGTATTGTTTTTTAGCCGACTTTATTTCTGGGGTAGAGTGTACCAGATTCTAGTCCAGAATTGCTCTTTAGTTTTAAGATGTGTTTTCTGTAGCAAAATACCTGTATTAGTTAAGCTTTCTGCAATAAAGACTTTCCTGGAACTTTTGTCCTCAGAAACAGAGGTGCTGAAAGCAGAAGCTTGTGTGGGGCTGTTGGGCTCCACAGATCTGGAGAAAAGCCATTAGAAAGGTCATAATACCTTTAAAAAGGTGATCCAGTACAAGAATCTGAAGTGTTTGCATCCATAACAAGCATAAGTTCATCTTACTTAAATGTTTAATATATCTGTTACGTTTTCACATTGAAGAATGAAAAAATAATGTTTTGTATTTATTGCCCGCTATCTTGATTCTTTTTGTTTTAGGTTAAAAAAGAAGTTGGCGATGTCAGCATCCTAATCAACAATGCTGGTATTGTAATTGGGAAGAGATTTCTTGATTCTCCAGATTCACTTTTAGAAAAAACCATGGAAGTGAACACAATTGCACACTTCTGGGTAATACCTGTATTTTGCATATGCACACTAGGACATGCTTTTAACATGTTTTCAATGTTAATTTTGCATTTTGGAATTGAGGAAAACATGCAAGGATATAGATGTCTTTGGAAGAAAGAGTCAGAAATTATACAAGAAGTTTTTTCCTTTGCTTTGGAGTCTGTAAAATAAAAAAAAAAAAACAAAGCTTGGAAGATTCTCTAGGTGGAAGGCAGGTGGAAGCACTTTACATTTAGAAGTTCTCTTAAGAACTGAAGTCTACCATCTGCTAAATTCTGAGGCTGGTCATATGTTATAGTCTCATTATTAATTGACATGAAGCAGGCCCACCCTAATAATTGCTGTCCCTAGTAACAGGGAAGTGTTCAATTCTCCTTCCGTTCTTCTGTTCTGCTAGTGTTCTAGTTGTTGTGTGGTTGTGATAATTTCAGTAAGAAACACCACATGTTCTGATAATGCTCTTAATAGTAGGTGGAGCTTTTGTCCAGAAGGAGTAACCTGGTGTGCTTTTTCTTCCTTTCACTGAAGGCAGGTCACCAGTATGCTGCTTCTATCATAAAGAATTGTGAAGAAAATATTCAGTCGTGTTTCAGTTTATTTAGACATCAATTCAATCACAAAGATTTAATGAATTTAATAGAAGGAAAACATGAAATTCAAGTCTTTGTCATTTCAAAAATTTGCAGTGAACACTTAATTCTCAACTCCAAGACTAGATGAATCTATATATTTAGCTTTCATCAAGTTACCATCTGTCTTTGGTAATACTGGTGGGGTGGGACCTCCCTATTTAAATTGTTGAAGGTTGGAGTTCAAACAACAAGCTCCACATACATACACACATCCTTTCCATAATGGAAAGGGGTAAGTTCTTTCAAACTGTTGGGAGAATTTCTCTAAAACCAACAAACATCTTCAAAATATTATGGCATGTAGTTTACTAAGTGAAATGTTACATTGCAATTCTGATTTACTTTGCAGACTTACAAAGCCTTTCTCCCAGCAATGACTGCTGCTAACCATGGTCACTTGGTTAGCATAGCAAGCTGTGCAGGAATGTGTGGAGGCAGTCAGGTTTCAGGTAGTGTATTAAAGCTAATATTAATTGAGGTAATTAGTTTGATTTTAAAGAAAAGGAATGAATCATTTCAAAAACAAAATTTAACCTAATCCTGAAAGCCATTCCTATTCTGGTGGTGGTTTAGTATTGGACAGTAAAGTTTTATTTGTAAATTTAAAT
The DNA here is from genome assembly GCF_009819655.1 of Sylvia atricapilla. Classification (NCBI taxonomy): domain Eukaryota; kingdom Metazoa; phylum Chordata; class Aves; order Passeriformes; family Sylviidae; genus Sylvia; species Sylvia atricapilla. Next base: position 114,384,710 of record NC_089140.1, on the reverse strand, counting down.
ATTTAACTGCAGTTAATGTTTTATTTTACAGATTACTGTGCAAGTAAATTTGCAGCAATTGGTTTTGCAGAGTCAATCGATATGGAGATGAGAGTTCTGAGAAAGACTGGTGTTAAAACCACAATTGTGTGTCCTTATATCATCAACACAGGAATGTTTAATGGTGTTATATCCAAGTGAGTAAACTCTCGTGAGGTTTTTATGAAAGTTGCATTTTTAGGGCTTCAGGTGGATGTGAATAGTTCTTTCCAGTTACTGGGCACTTTACTATCAGTAAAGCCTAGGTACTTTACTGTTCATTTAAGCTGAAGTGTGAAACATAATTGTTGTCCTTTCCTCAGCAGAAGCCAATTTTGTCCATAGGTCCAAAGCTCTATTTGTCCTCTCTGGTTTCTAAACCCCCATTCTCCTCCTGAAATCGATGACAGAGCTTTGCTTGATATGCATCTATAATGACAAAGTTTAGGAGCCAAATAAAAGTCTGGTGTATCTTAATATGAGGTCTCTGTTTTTGTCTTATGAGAGGTTATACAGGGGAAAAATAACAATGTCCACTTGCTCTAACATAATGAAGATTCTGTTGTTCATAGGACTCGTGGTATTTATTTTTTTTTCATTGAATAACTGTAAATTTGAGAGTCTTTTGAATAAAATGTGAATCCAAAGCAATTTGTATTGTAGCAATAAATATTTTCTTTTCTCAGATGGCCACGTATGCTTCCTATTCTGGATCCAGAGTATGTGGCTGAGAGGATAATCAATGGTGTTCGGCAGAACCAAGAAATGTTGATTATACCACGCATCTTTTATTTTATTTTTTTTTTAAAAAGGTAAGTTATGTTTCTTTTCCCCTCTCTCTTTTCTGTCTGGGGATGCTTAAAGTATAAATGAGGCTTCTCCTTATTGATGTAGTTGCTATCACAGAAAAGTGGTGGGACGACTCACATAGTTGGAGTGCTGCACTGCATGGCTACAAGCTCCTGAGAAGAGACAGGAAAGGGAGAAGGGATGGAGGGGTGGCCCTTTATATTAGGAAGGCTTTTGTTGCCATAGATTTTATGATTAGTGTTGATGAATTTGAATGCTTATGGGTAAGGATTAAGGGAAGGCCAATAAGGCTGACTCCTGTTGGGAGTCTGTTGTCCACCCAACCAGGAGGAAGAGGTGGAGAACCTATTCTATAAGCAGCTGGAGAATGATTCAGGAGCACCAGCTCTTGTTCTTGTAGGTGACTTTAACCCACCAGACATCTGCTGGGAACTTAATATAGCAGAAAGGAGGCAGTCCTGGAAGTTTTTAGAGTGTATTGAGGACAACTTCTTGTTGCAGCTGGTGAGTGAGCCCACCACTATGTTAGACCTGTTGTTTACAAATAGAGATGGACTGGTAGGAGATGTGGTAGTTGGAGGCCATTTGGGGCACAGTGATCATGAAATTGTAGTTCTCAATATTTGGTGAAGTTAGGAGGAGCATCAACAAGACTTTTGTATTGGAAAGCATTTATACAGAGATAAAGCAAAGCCCTTCAGAAACTTTTTCCTCGTTCATTGATCATCTCACACAAGCAATTGACGAACAAGTCAATGATGAAAGAGCAAAGCCACATTTGCTTCAGTCTTGCCTTTGCAAATGCCAACATAGAATGCAAGTGCATCATCAGTGTGATGCCTGATCAGCCCTCTCTGGTGCAGATAGTGAAAGCATGCAGCAAAGTCGGAACACCGCTGCATGTTACATCCATTTGGAGAGAACAAATGGAAAGAGTCATCAAAGCCCACCCAAAAATGCCAGTTCTCAGGTTTGGTTTTTCACCCGAGATTTAGGTGGTTAAGAGTTTTTGCCTCTGAAAAAGCTCTGAGCCAGGTTGCAAGAAAGAAGTGGAGTCTTAAAGGTCTTGGGTTTTTTGATTTTTTGTGTTGTTTATTATTTCGTGTCTCACAATGTTCTTTGTGCCCAGGCAAGATTTGAACAGCAGCTAGGACATGAGGCGACTCACCCCTTGATGGGAGGTCGCTACCTTCTTACACTGATAATTACGTGTGTATTATTCACAATTATGTGCCAATACCTATTACTTATAGTAACAGGGTCGTCTGTACTCTGACCCAATCTCCTTGAACTACTTTGTGCCACTGTCACAGCAGGAGATGGAGGCCAAGGGAGAAGAACAACCCAGGGCACCACCCTAAATCGTCCATTTTGTTTCCCCATTCACCTCCATTCTAAGAACCCCAAAACTACACAATTTTTCACCCCATAATAAGCTACACCACTGTTTTCACACCTTTGTGGTTTGTAATTCTTCTCTCAATGTTGGAAGCTATTCCCATGGGCTGAGATTAAAGGCGGTGTACTCCTGGACTGTATGCCAGGGTCTCCAACTCCCCTGTACACCTCCAGACCCCCCTATACAGATATCAAACCCCCCCACTTTGGTCCCAAACTTTTCTGCTGAGGTATGTGGCTTTCCAGGGCGTCCAAAGGAATGCCCTGGACTCCAACACAAGACGGCCAGGGTATCAGACCCAGTCAGCATGGGTTTAGGAGCGGCAGGTCATCTTTGAACAACCTGGTCTCCTTTTATGACCAGGTGACCCTCCTGGTGGATGCAGGAAAGGCTGTGGATGTTGTCTATTTGGACTTCAACAAGGCATTTGACACTGTCTCCCACAGCATACTCCTGAAAAAGCTGGCAGCCCATGCCTTGGACACACTTGGCAGCACTCTTTGCTGGGTTAAGGACTGGCTGGATGGCTGGACCCAGAGTGGTGGCGAATGGTGCTGCATCCAGCTGGTGGCCAGTCACCAGTGGTATCTCTCAGGGTCTGTGCTGGGGCCAGTTCTGTTCACTATTTTTATTGATGACATGGATGAGGGTATTGAATCTTTCATTAGTAAATTTGCAGATGACACTAAGCTGGGAGCATGTTTTGATCTGTTGGAAGGTGGGAGGGCTCTGCAGAGAGACCTGGAGTGGTTGGATGGATGGGCAGAGTCCAACAGGATGAAATTTAACAAGTCCAAGTGCGGACTCCTGCATTTCAGCCACAATAACCCCCTGCACCATTACAGGCTGGGGATGGTGTGGCTGGACAGTGCCCAGGCAGAAAGGGACCTGGGGGTTCTGGTGACAGCAGCTGAACATGAGCCAGCAGTGTGCCCTGGTGGCCAAGAGGGCCAATGCCATCCTGGCCTGGATCAGGAATGGTGTGTCCAGCAGGAGCAGGGAGGTCATTCTGCCCCTGTCCTGGAAACTGGTGAGGCCACACCTCGAGTGCTGTGTCCAGTTCTGGGCCCTCAGTTTAGGAAGGACCTTGGGACACTTGAGTGGGTCCAGAGGAGGCAACGAGGCTGGTGAGGGGCTTGGAGCACAAACCCTGTGAGGAACGACTGAGGGAGCTGGGGGTGTTCAGCCTGGAGAAAAGGAGACTCCGAGGTGACCTTACCACTCCTTACAACTCCCTGAAAGGCAGCTGTAATCAGGTGGGCATTGGTCTCTTTCTCCAGGCAGCAACTGACAGAATGAGAGGACACAGACTTAAGCTGTGGCATGGGAAATATAGGCTGGATATTAGGAAAAAGTTTTTTACAGAAAGGGTAATAAAGTGTTGGAGTTGTCTGCCTGGGCATGTGGTGGATTCACCATCTCTGGATGCGTTTAAGAAGAGACTGGATGTGGCACTTGGTGCCATGTTAGAGTTGAGGTTAGTGTTGGGTTGGATTTGATGATCTTGAAGTCTCTTCCAACAAAGTGATTCTGTGATTCTGTGATGTGAATTTTCATTAAGTTATACACATTTTTTGAAGAGTTTTGTTTGTTTGTTTCTATGAGTTCAGTCTCACGGAATAATGGCAGAAATGTCTGACTGTGCCTTGCTGACTCCATTTGGGTGGAGTTTTCTGGGGGCTGTAGAGACTGGGCCTGCTTCTCCCGTACTGCATGTCAGAGAATTATTGGTTGGAGAAGACCTCTAAGATCACTGAGTCCAGCTATAAATCCATGTGGTGTCTTACTCCAGCATTTGGGCACTTTTATCTCTGTTACAAGCCAGGTTGGAATACTGATCTATCTAATAACTCAGGCTTCCAAATGAGTGTAAAGGATATTTTGAGAAGACCAGTGAGTCTGTATTCTGAAGAGTATACTGCCTTTGTCAGTATTAGCCAGGTTAAACTAATTCTGTGATAAGACTACACAACTCTGCTGATGTATGTTTGTTCCTTTTTATCTTCTTCCATGTCCCTGCCTTACAGCTTCCTACCAGTGAAAGCAACTGTTCTCCTTTCAGACTACTTTGGATGCCTTGATGTCATGAATACCTTCAAAGGTCGACCAAAGAAGGAGTGAAAAAGCACAAAATTTAGAGACCAGCAGCTCTAAAGTTGTTATTAAAGGTGGTGGTGGGAAAAGTTTGCTTTACTAGCGGCTGTGAACTTTGGGTGCCTCATTTCTCAGTAGTAATAAGACTTTTAAGAGTTGCTTTCATCTGAACATCTGAAATAGCCAGTTGTTTTCTTTTCACCTCATTATGAAAATACATCAATTGAATTTAGTTGTTTTGATTTAAAATGCCTTAAATGTGATGCTGCATCACAAACCAGTAATTGGCAACTTTGAGACGAAGAAAAGACCAAGAAACCACATGTATTTAGTAGGTAGCCAGAAAAAGTCCTGTAGTGGATCTGACTTCTTGCTGCCATTCAGGGATCCATGAGGATGGGCTGTACTGCTGGTGCCATTAGCATTCCCTGGTAAGCTGAGGAATTCAAGAATTTCCTCAAACAACAGATTCTAACTCTTACAAATGAAAGTTTTGTGAGATAAAAATAAGCACTGTGTGGGTGAAAAAAACCCAGTTACATTTATTAATTTTTGGAGGTGTGAGCTCTCAACTCACAGATGACAATGATATGCAAATTAAGTGTTTGTGCTGCTAATCTACTTTGTGCCTAATTTATTTTAAAAGCTAATACCACGACTGAAACTTTATAACAAAAATCTTTGTCTCTTTTAAGTACAGTATTTTAAGAGCTATTTTAAATTGTCATTTCCTAAGAAGAATAAACTTGTATTTATTAAGCATGAGACTGCCAGTCTAGTTGGACTATTCAATCTCCTGCCAACAGAGGCAATGAACTACTAAAAGCAAAGGTGTTGTGTTCTATAATAGGGGGGTTCTTTTGGGGTTATCTCAGAAAGGAATTATATTGACAGAAGTGAATGGTATCATTACAGCCATCCTTTGAGTAATAGCATAATGTTGAGCTCTCTGAGTTGAGTGACAGGTTACCTGGCATCTACAGAGACTTGTTTTACTTTTCCTTTACTCTTAGGACTGTCCATTTATTTTGAGCCAATACTGAAGAGGCATTGTCCTTTTGATAATGGATGCTTTCAAAGCTACCTTGACTTTTTGTAGTCCAAAACAAGAAAAAGGAAGCTTATGTGTATGTCGCTTCTGTACATGCTAAGTCCACTTCATGACACAGTTCTCTGCTAGCAGTTGAAACAGTATGGTGAAAATGGGACTTTTATAATGGGGAGGGTTTTTTTTTTCTTTAAATCGTGGCCTAGAAACTACCTTCATTTCCCTTATCTATACAAATAGTATGGTTTATTAGCAGAGAAAGGTCCACATAGAACTACTTTACTACTGATGAGCAAGAAACGTTGAGTAAAACAAGTGTGTTAAAAATCACCTTACCTTTATGATGGATTGATGACAGTCAGAATTCAGATTGATGAAGAAGAGTTTTGTTTCAATCTCATTTCAGATCTTCAGTTTTCTTTCTGAAAAGTTTTACTCATTTTACAGTACACCTCAGGAAACAGAAGTTAACCAAGTAAAAAAGAAATTGTCTCAATGTGTAGTCCATACACCCATTGCACAGTTCACAAATTCTACCACTAATAACTATGTGCTGTATCTGTGTCTTCAGTCTCCTCACCTTTTATACTAACAAAACATACTTTTCCCTCCTGGTTATGAAATACTTGATATGCAGAGTTCTGGAGCAAAGGGGGAAAGTGAGCTATGCATATGAACACTTTGAGTGTCAAACTCCAGCTCTAGTGACAGCAAGTAACGTTTCTTTTTTATTGTCTTTGTGAACACACATCCTGCTAAGGAAAATTAGAAGCAGTGAGTCTGGCAATGGGATTTGAGGATTCTCAGCAGGTTCATGTTTGTCACAGCCCTAGGAGGATTTTATCTGATAATCTGTGCCAGATAAATACATCTCCAAGGGATTTTACTACTTCACAGAGCCAGTGGAAAGGACCTGTGCTCAGTTAAGTTTTGTATATCTCTAAGGCTGGAAACTGTACAACCTCTCTGGATAAGCTGTTCCAGTGTTTGTTCATGCTCTGTTTAAAAACAAATAAATGAAAATTATGTGTAAGTTGAATGTACTTATTTTCATGTCCTTTCGGAGGATACCACTAAGAGTCTGAGATTGTTTTACACCTTCCTTTCAGGTACTTATACACATTGAGGCTGCACCTTTTCTCGAGGCTAAGCAGTCCTAGAAATCTCAACCTCTTTGTATGCCAGGTGCTCCAGTATCTTAATTATCTTTGCAGCCCTTCACTGGATTCACTGAGTATATGCAAAAACTAGTTATAGTATATTGGAGACAAATTTCTGTACTAAACTGATCATGCATAATATGTCATAAAGAGCTTCACTAGAACATTTCTGCTTCCTAGCTGTCCGAGTAGGAGTACACAAATAACTGCTTTTATATAAATGTGCTGCTACCACATGGAATATTGTGGTCACTGGTAAATTACATCATGTGCCTGGAGGATAACAGCCTGTCCTGTGGTGGTTTTTATCTCTCCCATCTCCTATGATGGCATGACAAGTGAGGAGTTGTATCCTAGAGGTCAGACAGCACACATCCTTCTCCTGTGTTCAGGAGATTGCATGGAGCGAGTGTTTGGATCTTTGACTGAGATATAAATGTCTTGAGATAAAAAGTGGCTGATTTCCAGCATAACAATGATCTTGACTGATTGCTTTCCTGATGCCAAAAAAGATTATTTCCTTCTGCTCTCAGCAAGAAAACTCACAGAAGGATCACTGTGACACCCAAACAAGAAGATAAAATTTGAAAAGGAAGATCATTTCAGTTGTGACAGCGTAAGTCCTGACTGCTGGATGGTATACCAGGCAGATCCCACAAAAGACTTGTTGGTTTCATGGCCATTGCCTGAAATTTTAAATAGTCTCTCCCCAAAAATGACTGTCCCAGATTTGACTGGGATGGCTGCACTTGCCTAATGATCGTGGTTATGGTGATTCAAAGGCAATCCATGGTGTTTTATTGCCTGCTATATTTCTTTCCTGTGTGAGATCATAGTCCTGTAGTAGCAGAAATTTTGCTGTCCCCTAATGCTTCAAAACATGGAGAACATAGTGCCAAGAAAAATTAACTTAATTAAATCCTCTGAACAATATTGAGAAAGAAAACAAAACCAGCAGCTGAGATACATGTGCTGTTATTATTTTTCTGAATTTGGAATTCATACCCAGGAGCTACGTGTACCTGCTTGGAATCTGGTGTTCATGGTGATCTTCTTTCATTTTAGGAAGGAGCCAAGCGTTTACCTCTTCTCCAGTAATGTTCCTAGGGGCAGTTGATCTTCCAAAGACACCAGTGTGGACTGTGTACTTTGCTAAGCAGCTGTTCAAAGCCATAGGCTTTGTAAAATAAGCATTTTAACAAAATAACTTAGCTTCTCTCACTGATTTTTTCTTTGCTGTGGCAATCAAGAGAAATAGGTTTGGCTCCACAGTTATCGGATATTCTGGGGAAATGCAGGATTACTGTCTCTCAGGTGACATTTAAAAATGTGTTAGCAATGCTTCAGTAGGTGGGGGAGCACTACAAGTAGGGACTTCTGTCCACTCACCATATGACACACTTTTTCTCTAGTCTTAGGTGTCTCTAGCTTGATGTTCTGTGAGAACAGTGTCTCCAGCCCAAAGTTCTGTGAGAACTTCACAGATAGCCTGTGGCCTATGGCTGAGGAAAACATAGCTCTGTCCAGGGAAGAGAAGTGGGAAAAAATTCACACCTTCTTCCTTTGCCCTTGGCAATAGCACACTGGGGAGATGAGCATCCTCAGGATTGTGACAGAGATGTTTAAGACAAAGGTGTGACAGAGGCAGAAGTTCTGTGCCAAGGTGCCTTGTGGTGTTGCATCTGCTGGGTAGTTACTGCTCGATTAAAACAAACCTGTGTTGAGAGATTTCACCGCTTATTCAGGGTCATGCATAACTAAGTCTAAGGAAACATTGTTCTGCAGGATTTGTAGTGGAGTAGTCTTCCACAGTCCCTGCGCAGGAGGGAAGAACCCTAAGACATATTGTTACACTTTTGCTTGTCCATGTCTTGGGGTCCACAGGCAGCAACCCCAGCTGTGGCAGAGAAAGAAGAAACAACAGACCCAGAACAGAAGCAGCAACAGCAACACCGTCAGCACATGCAGCCAACAGCAGTTCAAGAGGTTCTTGCTGAACAAGTTTGGCCTGTTGGCACCATAAACTTCATGCCTAGAAGGTGTCATGGTCTAGGCTATGGAACCTGGGTGATGATGGGCAGATACCTCCCTGGGCAGGTATCTGCATCACCTCTATTAAATGTATTGCTGTAAAGGCAGCTTGCTCAGAGATTAATGCAAGATGATATTATGATACCTGAGGAATCTGTTGAGCACATGATTGCTCCCCAGAAATTCTTGTTGGAAGGTTAACAGGGAAGGTCTTCTCTGAATTAATTCTAGAAAACACACTTTGCACTATTTATTGTCTGCATATTGCTGGCATGATAATGATTAACCCTGAAAACTCACACAATGCAGCAGGCACAGCTAATAAAGTTACAAAACTGATTTGAATTGTCCTGTAGCTATTGCAGAATGTCCTGCCTGTGTTTTGGGGAGCTTCTAACAAATTAAGAGAGAGCTGTCAATTCCAAGTAATCACATCTATCAAGGGTGTTGTATCAAGAAAGAGCAAATACCACTAGCCAGGTGAGGTGCCTGTTTGAAGTTCCTTCAGGAAGTATGTAATTTCTTCACTCTGGTATTTAGTCAGTCTGTAAGAGACGATGGGAGTAATTGATGAGGTGCCGAGTTGAAATTTCTGCGTTAAAATTTCCTAAAAAATAGGAATAGCAAGTTAATTCCACCAAAAAGAAAATAAAAATACTTGAAGCAGTTAGAGCCTGCTGTTGCAATTATCTCCACTGGCAGCAAGAGGCAGAAATCTGTTTCCAGGCTTGCTTCTGAGTCAAAGACTTGGAAGCAGCTATGAAACTAGTTTATTTAACCTTTATTTTTTCCACATTGACAATGAAATATCTGACTGCCTTCTTTCATGCTTTTAGATCCAGATAATTTTATCTGCAATGACATATTTATAACAACATTTTAAGGATTATGGATTGGTCCTCAGCATTCAGATAATTGAAAAAAAAAGTATCATTTCATTTAATTTGTGTGTGATTGTAACTCTGCCCATCTAAATGGGTCAGGTTTTCAGATACATTCAAAGGGGAGAGGAGAGAGCACTTAAACAATCACATCACATTCAAGAAATAATGTCCTGACATCTGCTTTTTCCTAGATTTGGAAAGAGGCAGCTACATTTGTTGGAAAAGAACTACAGTATCCAAAGTGGAAAACCCCCTTAGAAAAGAAGACTGGAGGAGGGATTAAAAAGTGAGGAACTTTAATTCACCAGTTTGAATCGGAGTCCACTAAATATGTGGAGAGTGCAAGAAAAGAGGGCAGGATGATATTGGTGTATTGTTGATGTGTAATTAGTTGGTACATGGTCTCCTTGTATCAGAAGACTTCTTTTTGGTCCACAGGATTCTTGATGGCTGGATCAGTTTCTACTGTTCTAGAGAATTTCTTGACTTAAAACAGGGGTAGGTTTGCATTGTGTCTCACAAACAAGGTATTTTGTAAAAAGGATAAGCACTTTGGAAGAGAGGAATATAGGATATATATAAACAAACATGCATACATACATACATACATATATACATACATATATATATATATTCACACTTCAGTTATACATATATGAAGTAAAATGTTTAGATTTTCTTTTGATTCTACATGCAGAGGTATAAAGAGGCAGACAGGAAGGTTTCCAAGCCTATTCCCTTTTTAAAGTATTTTTAACTAGTTTTTGCAATTTAGTATATTGTAGCAGGTTTGAGATTTACATCTGAAGCCAGGTAGTGACTTGCCTGTCAGATTAAATAATATCTTATAGCAAGCATTTTATGGGGTAGCATCCTGACTGCTAGGAATCTAGACTAAGGAGACAGTGACATATTCACAGCATTTATTTTTATTCAGCCAGCCACAAGCCTAGCCTTTTTAACATTATTTTTCAGAACATGGCACAGAAACAATGGATTTTTCACATCCACAGGAAGAGCTCTTGCATTATTTCCATTGTGAAGGCCTGTCCTGTATTATTCTCTTTTATATATATGCTTTTTTGTTCTGTTGTATTACAGCAGAAAAAGCCACAAAGACATACCAGGAATATCTATCCATGTTCTCCACCTGAGTTATAGATGGATTTGTTTGGTTTTATGTTTCTTTCTTTTTAATAGTGTTGTCTTAAAATCCAGAAAGTAGCAGTAGAAGTCCAAGAAGATCAAATGATCAAGCTAAGGGATAAGTTCAGAGTTCACACCAATTCTTTATATGAGGACTTTGAAGGAGATAAAATAGAGCAATAAATTATGCCTTTACAACCAATTACAAATTCTAATAACTATGAAGCACATGATCTTGCCACTTGGAAACCCAGGAAATCACCCCAAGGAAATCTACAGTGTCCATTCTGACATTCCTGCATGTAAACCATTAGAGCTTCTGTGGTGGCTAATGAAGTTCAGGATTCACTAGGGCTTCATGCCTGTGTATCCCATTAAACCTGTTTTGGGAGACATTCTGCCACAGGATGGTCTCCAGATTTTATACACCTACTAATATTTTTAGGGATATTTTCACATCATTAGATGCATTAGTCTTTTAAACTGTAAACCAAATATAATCTGAATAAAGAATGACTTGAACTGAGTGACTTAGAAAATGTGGTAACTAAAATAGTCTTTTCCAGATACTGGGGTAAAGAGTGCTAAAACATTGTGTTTGTTCCCAAATGGGGAAGTAAGTATCCTTTTTCTTTCCCCACTGTAAACAGGCAAGATTTTTTTTCTTTTTTACTTTTTTGGGGATGCATTGATAATATCTTCTAATTAGGGGCAGAATGGCACTGCATCTTTCATCAAGCAAATAGCCAGGGCACTGCGTCAGTAGTGACTTAGTAGCACTTCAAGATTTCTGGAAATTCCTTGGCTTTCATCCTATTGCCACTCCCTAGCTGGACTGTAATGAGACTTGGATGGAAAATTTTAAGAACCTTTGTATTTTGCCTGCACAGAGAAAGGACTGCTATAAATTGACTACTGTTACCTTGGATATTTTTAGAGATTAGCAAAATGGATTGATTGTAACTGGACTATTGTCTCTTGAAGTAATTGTCTCTTAACAAAAATAATTGTTTTAGAAGAAAAAGATAAATACCTATAAACTTACAGACACAGATGTTATGCTTAAGTTTGGATTGCAGTTAACATAATGGTAAATAGTTAGCTTCAGTAGTATGGGAGACTTCCAACACTAAAGTGGCTGATGGTTTGAAAAGGAATTGAGGTAGAAAGACAAAACAAAGGCAAATCACAGTCACTACAGTGCTGATAATAATTGTTTGCATTTCAGATTTGTGTATGCTGTCATGCAACTAAGCACACACAATTTAGCAGTGGTTTTCCACTGAGGCTGGAATGGGATTAGAGTAGGTAGCACTTGGATTTACTTTTGCATTTACTTTTCTGCAGATACATGAATATTTGCATTCTGCATGAGGTGATGTTTTGGATCACTAGCTCTGTGTGTAGGAACGTCAAATAGCACCAAGTCCAATGTTGACTATTCCAGACAATAGAATAGTTTTTAATATTACTAACGTGGAATACTCACAGGAAAATACGAGAAGGAATGTCTTTGAATAAATCCCCTGTTTTTCAAACAATATGCTTATCATAAGACTAGTTTGAAGGCTTATTAAGAGATTATATGAGCAAACCTGGCTTATATTGGAATTCTGCTACATCCTTAGATCTTCCCCCACAAAAATGTTAACAACATCAGACTTGTTCCAAAAATAAGAATTGATAGAAATGGACTTGTTTGTTTACCTTGGTTCTGCCAGGTGATGAACCCTCTGGCTTTGCCACAATGAGAAGTTACACAGATATGTAACTTCGAATAATCCTTTTTGGCTCTGTTTTCTCCACCTACATGACATTAACCATCATTTTGCAACCCTTGGTTTGCAAAAAGGGTTTTGGCTCAGAAGATGCTGACAAAGATGATGATAAGAAATATCTTGTTGGGAAAAGGTGACCTGGCTAACCAGTTAAACAGGAGCCATGACACTGCTGTTCTCCATATGCTGGTTCTTCCTTACGGCCACAAGAGAGGCTTGAGGATGATCTCCCCACAATGTCTGCTCATCAGCAGGGGCAGTTGGTGCCACTGTTGCTGAGAACAGGCAGCTGGCATATACACTACCTCTATACACTATACACTACTACTACCTGTGCAGGCTGGGGCAGAGTGGCTGGAAAGCAGCCTGGTGGAAAGCAGCCTGGAGGTGCTGGGCAACAGTGTCTGAACATGAGCCAGTGTGTGCCCAGGTGGCCAAGAAGGCCAAAGGCACCCTGGCCTATGTCAGCAATAGTGTGGCCAGCAGGACCAGGACAGTGATTATCCCCTTGTACCCAGCACTAGTGAGGCCACACCTTGAATCCTGTGTTCAGTTCTCAGCCCCTCAGATCAGGAGGAACATTTTGGTTCTGGAGCATTTCCAGAGAAAGGCAACAAAGCTGGTGAAGGGTCTGGAGCACAAGTCTGATGAGGAGTGGCTGAGGGAGCTGAGGTTGTTTAGCCTGGAGAAAAGGAGGCTCAGGTGGGGTCTTATTGCTCTCTGCAATTACCTGAAAGGAGCAAGGCGGGGAGTTGGCCTCTTCTCCCAGGTAACAAATGACAGGATGAGAGCACACAGCTTTAAGCTGCAACAGGGAGGTTCAGGCTGAACATCAGGAGGAATTTTTTCATAGAAAGGGTCGCTAAGCATTGTAATGGAATTGTAATGCCCAGGGAGGTGGTGGAATCACCATCCCTGGTAGTGTTTAAGGAAAATTTGGATGTGACTGTGCCATGATCTAATTGACGTGGTGGTATTTGGTGATAGGTTGGACTCAGTTACCTCAGAGGTCTTTTCTAAGCTGAAAGATTCTGTGATTCTTTGACTACTAAGGTGAAGAAGATACCAAGACTGAATAAAATAGTCAAAAAGGCACATTGATCACATAAGTTAAAAATTATTCCAGTAAACTAACATTGGTTTGCATCTCTCAAAAAGTCTCTGTTTGTAAAAGACACTTATACTTGCCACACAGCAACAATAAGTTTTCCATCTTTTTCTCCCTAGAAGCTGGTTGGACATGTAGGGATGTAAAGCCTGGCAAAGTTTTTAATGTGGTTTTTAGTTTTCCTTCTGTCTTTCTCCACCACCACCAATCCAGAAAAGAGTAATTTGAAATAGCAAGATTTCAGAAGGATTCTCTAGACCTCATATATTTTTCTGGAACAATTTCCAGAATTGGAATATTCCCTTACTTTTCAGGTCACCAACAGGAAAACAGCGAACCATCCCTTACACGCATTTCTCCAGTTATATTGTACATGAGCCATTCACCAACTGATTGTCTCTTAAAGACAGCTTTTGAACAATGCCTGTGAAAAGCCCTGTCATGAGTAAGCAGTTACACAAGGAAGTTTTTTAGCAAGATCTCAACAGGCGTTTTTGAAATCATAATAATATCTGTGCAACTATAATAGCAGCAAATCAAGATGTGCAGTCAGAAAAATTCTCCCAGCTGCAGAAGACTATTCTCTTGCCAGTCTGCCTGTCAGTTCACTGTTGCTTGAGGAACTGCAGCCGAGCCAGCACTTTCAGCACTTCAGCAGGTGATTCACCAGCAGCTGAGTCATCCCTGTCCAAAGCTAGCACATGCAAAACCCAGGGAGGGGTGGAGGGCTGAGGAAATGAAGCACAACAAACCTTCCTCCACTAATTCATGCCATCTGGGAATGACAGCACATAGGCCTGCAGCTTTGTTTCCAAAACATTGTTTACAATTTTTATTATGAAGTCCGTAGGGAAGGAGACAATTTTATTTAACAGTTCATCATCATTACACAAACCGTTGTTCTGGGTTTAGCTTTAGAAAACAGGAAGCAATACTCATGATTAGTTAGTCAGATCTTTTTTTTTGCCGGCTTTTGTTGTTAAACAATTAGATGGGAAATTTGGAATTGAACCCACTGACATGCAACTGGAGTCTTTTGGTGTTAGAGGTCTCTCTGGTGAGCCATAGAGGATGTGAGCTGTTGCAGTCTTGACTCATCACTTTGGTTGGTGGTAACCCAGGCCTACATGGGAGGTCACTTGCCTTAAATGTCCATAACTGGACAGAAGGACAGCAATCACTAATGGTTACCTGTAAGCAGATGCTGCGTTGTGCCTGAGGCTCACATGTCCCAGTGTTCGTACAATCACCTTGTTTATGTGTGAAATCCCTTTAAGTTGCTTTGTTAGCAAATGTGAGCAGTCCAGCGAAGGACCCAGCAAGTGTAAAAACTGGTGGAAGGTTGAAGATGAGCTGTCCCTAGGCAATGGGACAGGGTAAAGGGAGCAGGGTCTCCTCCTTTGCGACATAAAGGCACACAGTTGATTATTCATTAGCACATAGTGCAGAAGAACCAAATTCACAGACTGCGTAATACTCTAGAACGCTTGGCTACAGTCAAAATAAGTCTCAATAATCGCTTTGGTCTGCAGTTTCCACAGAACAGGAGCATATACTGCACTTCCACCGTGACCATGCAGCCTGGGTTGAAAACAATTTCTGCCATCCAGGGTAGAGGTGAATAAAGTGGACACACTTGTCATCTCAAAGGCAAACTTTGGGTTTACCTCAGGACAAGAAAACTGGACTAGAACTAGGCTCCAGCTTCCCCTCAAAAAAGGTGCTTCTCTAAGGCAACATGAGCAGAAGAAAATATTCCCATATCATCTCTTTTTGCACCAATTTCTCCAGATGGGAGGAGGGACTTGAATTTAGCATGTGGCGCAACTTCTTGAGGAGCTTGGATGAAGGTGTAAGAACATGAGGAGTGTGATATGAACAGTTCAAGGTCAGAATTTAAGATGTATCAAGTGGCTGGGCATTTCCACACCCTGAGTATAGCTGGAGACATACCTAGAGGGCCAACAGACATGGGGAAGTAACACTGCCTAAAACCACTAAGATCTCCATTGTGAAAAAGCTTTCTGAAACTCATAATGTCCGGGCATGGGTCTGTGATTACAAGTCCGGTGGGGGTGCCACAGGTCTACAACAAGTAAGGCACAGGCTGCACTGTGCCCCATCCATGTCCTCTAATAGAACATATAATCATCAGTGATTGAGGCTCCAGCCTTGGCCATTTGCTGAGTGGGGAACTTTGACACTACAGGTGTATATGAACTTTTAAAAGTTATTCAAAAGAGTAATGAATCTACAGCCTAGGTCTTCATATTGTAAAAAATTCAGATTTTACATTGGCAATAAATCCCTCTCCTAGAGGATTTTTTTTAAAAAGACTAAAACAAGCCTGCAAATACTCTTAAATATTCTTTTTTCCATTCTCTCTCTGCTTGCTTGAATTATCCTCACAAATAATACTTAGCATAATAACAATCAAATATTTTAAACAGGTTTTAAAGACAGGAAAAATTACATTTGTAGATCTGTAGTTCTGTGACCTAAAATGTGATTGTATCACAAAAGAGCAAACGTGCACATGATCAAAGACATGCAATGAACATCGATGTGTAAATGCCTACTTAGATTTAGGCTAGCTTCCTCTCAGGTTGGGGTGGGGGGTTATTTTTTCTTTTAGTTTTTTGGGGGGGTTTTTTTGGTTTTTGTTTGGGGTTTTTTTTGTGTGTGTGTGTGTGTGTGTTTTAGCAGAATGAAGCCAGTAAGTTTGAACAATTAAACTACTGTCATAGGTACAAACTACCTGTCTTGATAATAGGGTCAGAGATGGCCTATTTGAAAATGCCATTAGCTGCCATTACTTGCATATTTTTTTCAGCCCAGCTGGTATAATATGGTCTTTGTGAAGTATGTAGAAGCTCTTTTTCTGCTTGTGGTTAATTAAATCTTAGCCGTCCTCCTTCGCAGAGCAAAATTCAGGGTGGATGCATAAGAAGCACCAAGCTACTACCAATCATTTTTTTTTTTTTTCTCTCACGAATTAGGGATTTTTAGTACCTGAGGAAGAAAGGTACCAGTAATATTATCTGCATAAATACCACATTTCTTTAAGAAATGTATAGGAGGAAAGCTTTGTTTATGTTACCCTTATTTGTAGTACAGGAACTCTATTATGTCCTGCTGTTTCTGGGTAGGTATCATTCTCCCAGTGCCAAACAGAGCTTACTAGACTGCCAGAATGACAATTTCATACCTTTTTATGAAGGCAGGTCCTTATCATGGCTTTTCTCAGAGTAAGGCATGCAAAACCCGTGTGTTTCACCACCCATGATACCACTTTATTACTTCTACACTTGCTGCAGCAAATGCTGACTACTGTTTTGTTAGGTAGGGTCTATCATAAGAGAGATTATTACGTGAAAATAATCTGGCACACCAATATTAGATGTCACTACTTCAGCTATTGGATAGGGGGCTGAGGTGGGAAAGGCTATGACCTTCATTTTGTTTCTTTGAATTAGTCATTTTAAGGTCTTTTGCATAAATACTGTGGGAGTCAACACTACCTGTGAGCTACCTGACAAGCTTCTGGTTAGGGAAAATTCAAAGCACATGATCCTGAATCCAAGATCCAACATGAAGAAAAGCATATCCTAAATACCGCACACATCTTCCAATAGGGAAGATGATACAGGCAGGTAACTTCTGACAAAAGAAAATTTTCCTGCAATCATCTCTCTTTGGAGAAACTTCATTATAAAACATGGCCAACTTCTGAGGTACTTGGGGATACAGAGAGATAACTTGTTGTCCAGAGATGTTGAAATCTGTACTGAATATGGACTTTTGAAAGAACTTTGCATATGCCAACACATTCACTACCCACAAAAGGGTTAATACATGTGAATATAGCAGAGTGAATGCTTCCCCTTGTTAGAAACCCCAGAAATTACTGTGAGACTGGAAGCGGAGTCCTAGGATGCTTTCTGGTGTTCTGACAATTTCCTACTTCAGCCTCTCTCTAGTGTTTATCGCTGATGAAATGAAAAGCAGCAAACAGACTGCCAAACAGCTCAGCTTTCTTTGGTTTTTTATGTCAAGTGGATTTTTTGGGGATGAGTTGCATAGCACAGTGTAAATCCCTTCCTTAAGGACCCAGAGGAGGAGCATCTCTGCAGCAATAACCGCTGTACTCCCAGCAAAGCTGCCCTCTTCCAGCAGTGCCATCGTGCCTTCCCCTCACAAACACTGCCTGAACCAGAGAGCTTTGTAAGCACCAAATTATACTGCACTAATAAACAAAAGTTTCTTGGCAAAGTACCCAATTTGGTTCCATCTAGTTTGATGAAAACAGGTTTATTAAGCCAATTTCCTTACCTAAGATTTGCTGAATATGTTCCTGCAATGCCATATTGAATGCCCTTCTGAAGACATGCAAGAACATCTGTGAACCTGTGTCAGACACATCTCATCAATGGTATTAATCTCTTACTGAACAGCAAATGTTTTTTCTCTTGGGTTGGTGCAGAATCTAGCAATGCGAAAGCTAAATTGGAAATAAATCATGAGTAAAAACTTGCCCAAAGAATCTACGAGGAAACAGCAATTCTAGACTCAAGAAAGGATGTGAACAAAACCAAATTAACAAATTAAAATTTTAAGTTAGCAAATTGCTCTGATTTTAGGAATGGTGTCAGCTTCTAGGAGCTTTACAGAGGCCAATTGGCAGCAATAATCAGCAACAAATGACCTCACCAGCACAATCAAAAATGACCAGCCTGCACTTCCAGACCTGTACAAAATTGGGCTGATCTGTACCCAGATGGGTCAGAGAACGAGATTTCTCTGACTCAAGGAGCAGCTGTCTGATTGCTAATATCCAGCTTTATAGCAGTTTTTCTGGCAGGCTGATCTTCTGCAGCTGCCAAACTGGAGGAGAAAAAGATACTGATGCTTTCTACCAACTCCTGGCTGGAAATTTTCCTACACCACAGAAAACCAAAGCATTTCGTGAACTCTTCCTGTCTCACAGTGATGCTAAAAGAACTGAAGTGTTATTTATTATAATTGATTCTCAAGGTTTTGAACATTAAAATTTAAATGGCAGAAACAAAAGCTGCTTTTGATGCAGATGTAGGTGAAGACCTACCAGTGAGCCTTTTCAGTGGTTTTCTGCTCCTCATACACATCTGCTTGCAGCACCCAAATGCAGTGTGATCACATCTATGACAAAATAAATGGGCACATTGTAAAGACTATTTCGACTACTTAGCTGAAGGTGCTAGGAGACCATAGTTCCTTCTAGATTCTATCTACTTCTAGCTACTTGTCACCTCAAAGCACAGCAGAGAGAAAACAGTCCAGGAAATTCCTGGAGTGTGGAAGAAAACTTCCTAACATAGCTGATGAGGGAGCCAACTAGGGAAGACACCCTAGTTGTTTGTGAACACAAAAGGACTGTTGGAAACCATCTGGGGAATGCAAACATGAAATGAGTTTTTGATTCTCAGAGAAAGGAGCAGGTGGAGGGGTAGAACGGAGATATGTCCAGTGGAACTGCCACATTGGACAGCCAGTGGAGAGACTTTGGGCTGTTTAGGAGCCAGGTTGATAGATCTACTTTGGAAGCAGTCCTGAAGGGCAAAAAAGTCCAGAAGGGCTAGACATTCATCAAGAAGGGTCTAGAGCACACATTTTATAAGAAGCAGCTAAGGGAACTGAGGTTGTTTAGCCTGCAGAAAAGAAGGCTGAGTGGGGGACCTCTCTGCGACAGCCTGAAAGCAGCTTGTAAAGAGGTGAGAGTCAGTCACTTCCCCCAGGTAACAACGGGACAAGAGGAAAAGCCCTCATGTTTTGCCAGGAGAGCTTTAGATTGGAGGCTAGGAAAATTTTCTTCACTAAAAGGGTTCTCAACCATTGGAAGAAGTGCCCAGGGGAGTGGCGGAGTCACCATTCCTGGAGCTATTGGAAAGATGTGCAGATGTGATGCTCAGGGATAGGGTTTGGTGGCAGACTGAGTAATGGCAGGGGAACAGTTGGACTGTTCTGAGTTTAAGAATCACAGCCCTTGTGTGCTCACAACTTGAAATAGCTAAGCCCTTTTTCAAGCACAGAAAGCCTCTTCTGACTTGCCAGAGCAGCTGTGACTTCAGCATTTGCTTCCTGTATTTTACTGCTTACTCAAACACCCTACATTATCCCTTCCAGCCCAGGGACACAAGGGTGACTGCAGCTCCACAGAGAGGTGCTAGAGGTACAGCTGGGCTGAACAGCAATGGTCATCCCCTTTTCCCTTCGGTAGCTGGATACATGCCCCAGGGCAGAGGTCTGTATTAGCACTGACGCTGGGGGTCACACAGAGGCACCTGCTGGAGGGAGGAAGAAGGGACATAAAATAGCACTTGCTGAAGGGAATGACTGTAAATGACTGAACATACAAGCAACACCTTGCAGAAATATAAATTTCCTTCTGTTCACCTATACCCTAGCAGACTTCACAGTCAATCCCCAAGGCTGATGAAATATTTTTTTCATAAATCCCATGAGTGCTGAGGTAGGAACAAACAGTCCAACAGCACCAAAGTGCAAAGTCCAAACATGAAGCACCAGAGACTTCTAAGATCAAAGTTTTTGTCATCCATAGGCTTTTGATGTCTAAACACCACAACAGCCAACAGGAGTAGAACCTTTAAGGCCTGTTGTTCATTTTCAGTCTGAGAGTCAAAGGGGTTTTTCCAACATCTTGAACTGTCACCTTTAACTTAAAGAACCACTTTAGTTTATCTGTCCCATAGATGAATACCAAAACACATAATTTCTTAGGTTATCAGTAACATCCATTCAAATCCATTCAGCATTAGGAAAAACAGAGCCAAAAGGTACTTAAAACTGGTATTGCAGGATATGGTAAATTCCTAGCGTACCCCCTACCTAAGGATTTGTCCCATTAGCTTCATTCCATCCTTTTTAACTTATGGATTGAAGCAAGCACTGTATGACAGACATATTCCAATGCAGCTTCAGTCAATTCCACTATTTTAATAAAAATAAGAGAAAATGCCACCCTACTTGTATATGCAATCACATTCACTTATTTCAACAGCTGCATGCAACTCTGCAGACAAGGACTACTCATGGATCCACATTTCAGGGAAACAAAAATTTGAGATCCACATATGACACAGTAACAAAGTATCACCAGCAAGGCTATTTCCATAACAACATTGCAAAAATTTTTTTTTTTTTTTTTGCAAACAATTGCAATCTTTCATCAATTAAAAATGTTTACATCCTTCAAAGTCAGGCTTGAGCTGAATTTAAATTTGTCTTAGAGCTGTGAATTGCTTTTAGAAATGAGGTATTGACTGAATATACTATCTTGAGCATAATCTTTTTTGTCATTATACATCACCTTGTTAAAATTGTTTTCCATTTTGACAGACACTAGCTCAATTTTGTCCTATGCAGAATTCTGTTGTTTTCTGCTAGAGTCACTTAATATCAGGAAGTGCTTGCAGTGCGTAGCAGTTTATTGAAGTAAAATAAAGACACAGCTCAAGGCTAGTGGGACTTGTAAGAGCAAGTAATGATTGAGGAGTTTCAGAACCATTCTTCCAAAAAAGGATTTTGAGATAGGAGTCATCAAGGTAGAAACCTGAAGGATAGAAAAAAAATTACTTATTCATAATCTGATGGTTTGAGTTACTACATATGGTACCATATATGTCATAAAATAATTAACTTTAAATGATCCACTGCATTGAGTTAATATAAATGCAGTACTTCCCTCTTCTTTATATCAAATAGGCTGCATTAAAAATGAAAACATTCAGGAGTAGTCTGGTTGTTCTACTTTTTACTAGTTTAATGCTTACAGAACTATTTCTTCCCATTGCCTCACATTCTTCCAAGACAACAAAAGCCTGCAACAAGTGTACTGTTTTTCCACACAATAATTACTTCTTTCATGGCTATTTTGGAAGACTAACTTTTAAGATGTAGATACTTTTAACATGAGTTAAGGGCTGTCTCCAAACCCATTAGAGCAGCATAACATTTTGTACTCTAAATTTATCTTACCTGTCCTGCAAAAGTTTTACCAAAAGCTCACCTATGCACATGTTCATGATCACTTGAACGCAAAAGTTTCACTACAAGACCATGAAACAGACTCGGAGCAACAGCAGATGCAACTCCCTGCATTTCAAAAGCTTCAGCTAAATCCAAAGAATTTTTCAGGACTCTAGAGCTAGACAGCTTGGACTCAATGATCCTTGTGGGTCCCTTCCAAATCAGCATATTCTGCAGTTCTGTGAACTTCCTTTGAACATCTTCAAGAGCACAGACTCATCCCAACTGCGGCAGCAGAAAACTGAGCCAGACAAGTCCCTGCACTGTATGGTAATAGAAAACTGAGATGGCTAAAATGTACAGATGGGAATCAGGATATTCACCCAGATCTGGGAGAACACCTACAGCTGCTGCTCAGTGCCTAGTTGTGATCAAATAACTACACTGAAAGAAAATCTATCAAGGGCCGTATTCCAAGGCTTCACAGAAATCTCCTATTTCCCAGCAATGATTTAGACTCCCGTCCTCCTTTTCTCTTTATAGGGTAAAGACAGGACCAATCTTTCCTTTCTATTGGATGAATTCTGCTACCTCTGTGGGAAGAGACCAAAAAAGCTTGAAAGAGTCAGCAGTGAGTGGAGTGCTTCTGTTTTCAGCCTGTTGTACAACAGCACCATCCAGCTGTCAAACAACAAAATTATCAGACATTAATGCCACTATCCAGATTTGGTCCTTGTATCACAAGCTAAATGAGTAATTACATGTATTAAAAAAAACCCCAAAATCAAAACCAGCCCACAGGTCCCTTCCCTGCTTCTTAATTAATTATATTGACCCACTGTGTTATGCTTTCTGGGTTGATATACAAGAGTGTGCTTTAGAGAAATTAAGAATTCAGCCCAGGTTTTTTCATCCAGTAAGAGTGGCAGGCTGCAGCTTACCTCTGTTTCAGTGAAGTGTGGAATGTAAGCTCTCAGGTATGAGGAAAAGACCATTATCTTTGGCTCACAACCAAAGGTAGTTAATCACACTACAAAAATTAATGGAAAAATCTCAACTTGTAAGAGCTTATGTTTTAGCTATCATACTTTACCACTCGAGCTTCAGTAGTGAAAGCAAGAGCAGCAACCTCAAGTGAGGGATAAAAATAATAACTCAAGTAACAGACCACTCTTGAGAGACATTACAACATGAGGAAGAAAACTCATTTCTCTCCCAAGATTTTGCATAAACTTCTGTTACTTAATAGTAAGGCATATGCAATGGAAATAAATGGCATTCCCTACAACAGATGACTGATTACCTGAATTAAATCTACAAGGTCACTGCTTAAATTGCCCTCAGTTCCACACTAGACTCATTTTTGTTGTAACATCCACAGGGGGCTTACTATGTGTGTCTGTCGATGATCAAAAATGTGATGTTAGACTACAGTTCCTGCATTACATGTGCCTTAGCCCATCTTATGATCCCACATTCATACCTGAAAGCAGTAATGATCCCCTTTTCTGATTTTTTGCAGATGGGTACTAGTTCTTTACAAACACTTTACAAAGCAGCACAGGGTACCTATCAATGCTAAAAAAACAGGTCAGTCATCCTTTAAAAGAAAACAGTGCTAGTAGAAGCTGCCCAAGCAAATATTGTCACAAAAAAACCAAACTTCTAAGTGCAACAGTTAACCTAAAGAGAAAGAGCACTTCTACATGCAAAATGAACCTGAAAGGAAATCCTAGGATAAATGAGATAACTTTAAGGAACTTGAGCTTATGCAAAGAAGAATGTGCATAAGCACATCAAGAATGAGATGATGTTTTTCTTGCATCTATTTAAAATATACTGTAGATTTTAATATAAGCTCAGAATTTAAGAGCACAGCAACAGAAAAGGCAACAGAAAACACCAGCAAGCACTAGAATAGTAGCTAAAGCCACAGGAGCAAAAAACATGTCCAAAGATACAGCAGAGGTGGCAAATGATAAATCTGTGCCAAGTAGGAGAGAAGGTGCCCTTAGACAAGCAAGGCAGCAAAGCCAGAAGAGTCTGAAGAGACACAGCCCTAAGGAAGAGGACAATAACTCCCCAAAGTCTGCAGATGAACAAGAAGATCAAAGAGAGGCACGGTTAATGAGGAAGTATTATGGCTAAGTTTAATAAAAGCAAGAAATTCTCTCACTATGAAAGAGAGAGCAGAGAACATGCAACCTTCAAAAGGAGCTGCAGTAGAAAATCCAGCTCCACACACAGGAACAAAACCAACCAAAGACAACAACAACAACAAAAGTACAAAAAGAGGGAAATGTTGAAATTAGCACTTAAGATGAAGAGAAAGCAGTTAGCACTAAAGAATCTTATCATCTTATGGAAAGTACATTTTCCTTGCTAGGAACTAACAAGAGAACTTGTGACATGCTTGAAGGCTGCACAGCTTTGCTTGGAGAATTGTATGCTCAAAAGGCATAGAGTTACACACTCATTCCAAAAGAGAGGGTAGGATCAACCCATTTCAAAACTCAGACGTAGATGGAGGACAGAAAGGAGCAAAAGCAGATTTTGTGGAGTTACCAGTCAAATCAAACAACAAGGAAACAGCAATCATAGAAAAAGAAATCATAAAAATCACAGCAAGCATAGAAATAGGCCTACAGTGGAAAGAAACAAGACAAGCCAGACAGGAGAAACAGAAAGCCATGAAGTCTTTCCAAAACAGTCTAAATAGAGAGACAACACTTTTACACGATCCTTCATGAGGTCAGCCAGAGTTCTGCCAAGCTGATCCCAAGTAAGAACTAAAGGATTTCACATGGAACCTGAGCTCATGACAGTAGTTTCTGTTTTATCACAGGATACAAGCTTTTAAGCCAGGACACCAGAAGGTAAAAAAAACACTGTTTCCACTAGACAGCAATCTGTTTACATTTATTAGTTGTTCAATTTAGCTAAAGAATCAACCTTATTTAAGATTAGAGTACCTGTTTAAACTGAGCTTTGTAATCTTGTATGAGTAAGCATTTCCAAACCCCAGGTTTCAGCTGTCCAGAGTCTTAGATAGTCTATAGTTAAACCTGCCATGTCACTCAGAGGATCTGTTTACATGTCTGCAAGTCCTCCCTGCCTGCCCGCCACCAAAGTATCTATTTACTATCCACAGAAATTACCATTCAACTCAGACCTGAGGAGCTCAGTTTTATCCTCACCAGTCTCTCTAACCTTCTAACTCACAAAGCTTGCAGATCTGTTTTACTGCAAGCTTCTGCTGCCACTGACAAGTGCAGTGGCAGACCTAATGACAAGCTTGTTGGATTTAGGATTTTAGTTCATAAACAGTCTTATTTAAACTAGGGACGTAGAATACAACACACGTGAAAATCGTGATAGAAATCACACATGGTAAACTCACACATTGAGCAGAACAGCTGAGTGCAAAAAATATGTTGCATGTACCAGCTTCTCAACCTGCTCCAGTCTTAAAACTCAGAACCACACTACAATGCTCATCAACCCCATGTTTTCAAACAGACTTTCTGCAAGGCTCATTAATTTTATATTTAGCATTTCACAGCAAGGTAGTTTCTACTTCCAGAAGTTTCTACACAAGTTACATTGGTATCCATATCTTCCAATAAAAAGAGGTCAGGTTCCTATGGCAGGAAGTATGAATAAACCCAGGAAGTTCTAACCCAGAAAGCTCACACATTTCAAAATTTAAGATTTTTTAATCCAAGATACGGCAACTGTAAAATCCAGTTCATAAAATGGTAACTTGCTGCCGCTTAGTCTTCATATGTACAGTGACAACAGTCAGTCAAATTTAGGTTTCTAGTCAGTAGGGCTTCCCCATGGATTCCAAGATTTTCTTTCTTTCTTCTGCTGAGGGCATCTCTGGTTTCACACCACTTCTCTTCCTTTGCATCATAATTTCATGCTGAAAACAGAACAGAGTGGCCATGAGAACAGATTTTTCACAATCTCTGCTCCTGAGATCTGAATGAACAAGATTCTTTAATAGAAAAATACTCTATATATCAAGACCCAGGTACTCTAAGCCTGAATAGCTGATAACTAAACATAATAGTAGTTAGCTCAAGATACCTGATAGTTTACCTTGCTGCTTCAGAATACAGTGCAATCAGTATTCCCATTACTCTATACCAGACTAATGCACAATTGTCTGTAAATCGTTTTTTGGTGGTTTGGTTTTTTTTTTTTTTTTTGGGTTTTTTTTTTTTTGCAATTTTCACAAGTACTTAAAGGCTAAAACCTCTTTACTACAATGGTATAAGGAAAGGAAGCAGCAGAAAACAGTTTAACTGCAGCTAGATCCTCATGGTACTTCTCTACCACCAAATAAGCTTTGTATTAGGATAAAGTAAACATGATCCAAGCCAGTGGGAAACCAGATAATCTCACCTTGACTCAGAACTTTGTCATTGCATTTGTTTAAAAGAGAACTTAATACTAAAAATATGTGACTCAAGTTCAGGGAAAAGCATCAGGTACTGCAAGAACACTGACTCACAATCTAAGACAGTAAATTCAGCACAACCAAGTGAAGTACTTCGATGTGCATGTGCTAAAGTCTTCCAGCAATGCACACTGAGACTACCTGGGTTAGTAAGTTACCATAAATACATCATTAACTGACTTTGAAGGGTTCAGAAAGCAGCATGTCAAAAGTAACATACATAAAGCAAAGCAGGGAGTAAAATTTAGAAAGTTTACTGTGCTTACCCAGAATTTTCGGCAGTCTTTGTACTTCAAAAAATAATCAGTACACAGATCCTTGTTATAGTTGTTGTCATTCATACATTTTGTAGTGGCATCTGTTTCCTTTAATAGGGGAAAATATACTTCAGAGCTGAGAGAAGTTACTGGACTCAGTGTTTAAATAGTTTAACAAGTCCCAGAATACATATGAAGATAGGAGTGAGCTCTTCAGATGAAAGAACACTATTAAAGAGAGCAAAGGAACATCTATTACAAAGGATCATCAGTACTTCCAAGCAGTGATTTCATTTGGAGATAACAGAGAATAGTACTCTTCAGACAGTAAGTACCAGAGTCCACAGAATAGTTGTTTATAATGATGCTTGGTATAACTCACAAAAGACTTTTAAAAAAATAACCAAGCTTGTCTAACCAGGATTTCAGGCTCTGGTTTTAAGGACAGAAAATTTAAGAGACTACTATCAGTTGTATCACTCCTACTTATGGGGAATTACTTGTTTTTTCATGCTTATTATAATGGATGATTTTCAGCCCTTCCCATCTTCAGACTCTTAAGAAACTTTTAATGCAAAGTGCTATAATGCAAGTGTGGTATACACAGAACAGTCTTCTAGCAAGTGCATTATTTAACATTGAAATGTACAGACAAATCTCAGTTCGATCATCTTACCGCTACACATGGATTTATATCGTGATCTCTAAGCTTTTTGGCATGCCTGGACATTCTAGACAAGACACTCGTACCTTGGGTAGAAAGGGAAAATAAACAGGTTCAGTAACTACTTTTAACAGTAACTCAGGATTAACTCTGAATTTCAGGATGTTATAAAGGCTTTCTAGTGACACACAGTTTAGTTATCTTATAAAAAAAACAACAAAAAAACCCCACAAATAAAACCCCAGCTCCTTTTGCAAAGTGTTATTTCAAAAGCAGTAACCACAAGACAACAGTGGCAAGTATTGCCCATCACCAAGACTGTTCACGATGAATTCTTGCAGAGAATGGAGCCACTGCAGCAGCCCTCACACCAGCCTTGTGTACCATGGAGGAAGTGACCATGTGCAGGAGAAACAGCTCCATAGAATCTGTTCACAGCCAACACACCGTAGACACTTCAATTAATAGCGTGTGGGAGGAATGTACAAGTAAACTTTTCCAGATTTGTTCCTGCTCCTTAGCTAGATCACATCTGTATCTTCACTGAGCTTTCCCAGGTAAAAGAAGAGCCCAACTATCTCCTGTGTTGCTGTATCAAATATTTAACAAGACAAGAACTGGTTTCACCGCAAGGTGGGACCAGACCCACTTATGCTGTGCATGACAACTTGAATCACATTTTTTTACCATTTAGTAGTTCGACACTGGCTCTAGGAACTGTAAGCTTGAGAGACAGAGTTCAGTGCCAAGAATCTACACTGATCCAAGATGACGACATCAAGATGAACAGCAGACCCTCTTTCCCTTTATAGCTTCCTATACACTGCCTCTGGCACACATATGGCAATACAGGTATGTGTTCCAAACAAATGCAAAATCTAACAAAAAATAAATTAATGTTGACCAGATGACTGCTTGAATCAATGCAATCAGAAACACAGGACAGAGGGAGCAAATTAAAGTACTGCTGATGAAGGGCACAACCTAATCTTGTTGTTTTCTCAAAAAACATTGATGCTAATTCTTAACTAAGACCTGTTCCTGCGTGCATTAGGGAATGATAAGAGCAAGTCTGCAGTAAAAAGCCAGTATAGCTTAATACCAGATTAAAAAAAAATTTTCAATTACTGCTCCTTTTAGCTCCTAGAGAAACATGTTTTAGATCAGTTTCTTTTTTGGGTAAGAGTAAACTATTCCCTGTAAACAAGCCTTAGGTTTTACATATATACTTTTCTGGTGCTTGGAGTACTCTTTGCTTTCCATATGGTCATCTTCTGCAAACGGGCCTTTTAATTAACAGCATCAGGGGGGAATGCTTTCACTTTCCTTTGAGAACTATCCAGTGCTTAAGTTAATTTCACAGGCTAGACAAACGTTCTTTTTTTTGCTGGTTGTTACGTGCATTTTTTGCTAAAGCACTTCCAACTTAAATGGAAACACAAGCAGGTATACCAGCTTCACCACAAACTTCGAGAAAGGAGGAGGGAAGGGAGAAGTAGGAAGTAAAAGCAGCATACCACAATGCTTCACCTCATTTGCCACAACAGATACAAGATTTTTAAATGTTTGCATGTATCTGCGTTGTAACTCTGCATTTCAATTATATTACCACCTAAGCAGACATGCCTCAAGGTGTACAAAGTTAGGCTGATTTCAGACTTACTCTCTGAAAGAACACTTGGGAGTCATAGGCTGTGCCGTCATAATCAGTGTTCCTTATACAAATCGCACTTGACACTTCCAGTTTGATTACACTATCAGAGCCTGAAAACATGCCCGATCTAAGGAACAATGCACACAATCCATTAAACACCTACTTAAGGAATAAGCAGATCAGGTTCTAATGAAGATGCACCGCTCAGAGAAGGCAAATGCTTAAACGTTCTTAGTACTACCCAAAAGGTCTGATAGCTCCTGCGCGTGTTCCTCTCTCCCCTTAAGGCTCCGAAGTACTTCGGACTCGAAACACTATCAGCTGTTAGGGCAGGCGGGTCACGCCGAAATGCTGCATTGTGACTGAAGGAGCGGTTGAGCAGGAAGCGAGCTTCCCCCTCCTCCCAGGTTTTGCACATGTACGGGCATCCCTTCCTGCTTTCAGATTACAGGTCAGAGCCCAACCACAACCGAAGGCTTGTCTATTCCACAGTTCTTAATTATGCTTTAACACATTAACAGCTGTAAACTGTACCACAGAGAACCAGGGCTGTTGCTGGCACTCTTTAACCCTAGGGCTTTTTCAGTCCATAAACCATCAGGGCACTTTCCTACAGGCTGCCGCCCATTGAAAAACGTTCGGTCTGCTTCAGATGCACACACACAGATACAAATACGCTCGTTACGCCGCAACACAGACCAGCTCATTAAAACTTTGAACCCCGGAGAAAAGACCGTACGAGAAATCCTACGGCTTTCTGGGCTGTTACGGCGGCGGAAGGCAGGCGGAGGCAGCCGGCGGGCCCAGACGCTCAGCACCGCGGAGCTGCCGCCTCGCCCGACTCAGCTTCCCGGGGAGGGCGGGCGGCCGCCCAGGTGCGGAGGGGAGGCCGGCGCCCCCCGCCCGGTCCCCGCCTTCCGCCGGCGGCGGAGCGGCCGGAGGCGCCCGGCGACCCCTTCCCCCGCCCCGGGTCGATCCCCGCGGCCGCTCCGCCGCCTCCGCTCGGCACCACCTGCCGCAGGGAGCGGTGCCCGGGCCGCGCCGCCGCCGGGCCCGAGCGGGGCTGCCCCGGCCCGCGGGCGGCGAAGGTCGAGCGAGACTTCCCTCCGCCGGCCGGGAAGGGGAAGCGGCGGGCGGGCACGGCGCGGGTCGCCGCCGGCGGCACTCACCTCCGTCCCCGGCCGTGTCCGCGGGAAGCCCGGGGCGGGAGGGGGGCAGCCCGTCTCCAATTCGAAAGACGTCAGCGGCTCGGGCAGCGCGCTTAAGTACGGGCGCAGACTACCCCGCTCACGGCCCCGCGGCTCCCCCCGGCCCCGCGCCGCCGCCGCCCACGCCCCGGCGGCTCTGAGTGGCACGGCCGGGCCGCCAATGGCGGCGGCGCCGCGCCCGCCCCGGCCGTGAGCGGCGCCTCCTTCCACCAACGGGGCGGGCGGCGCGGGCCGCAGGCGCCGGCGGCGGGGCGCGGCCGCGGCCCTGACTGACTGGGGGAGGCGTCCAACCCGCGGTGCGTGTGGGCGGCGGGCGGTGTGGGCGCGGCGTGTGCGGCAGGCTGGGCTGCACCGCAGCGCATACACTACAATGGCTGCTGGAAAGACGGGAAAGCAAACAATTTCCAGGCCCGCCGCGTCCAGCCCGAAATATGGGGAAAAAATTACAGAAAAATCGGAGAACACTGTAAAGGGTGGAAACGGGGCGCAGAGGGGATGCTGAGGCTCCCGCGGTGAGTCTGCTGCGGGTTTGGGGGGCAGGCGCCGGGGTTTAGCAGGGAAATATCAGGGTTATTTAAATTATGAAGGGGGAGGAGGAGAAGGAGGGGGGAGAGGAGAGAGGAGCAGCGAGCGGTGAGGAAAAGTTTGTGTTAACCATCCCTGCCTTCCATCCCTCTCCCCCCATCTCCCGCAGCCCCCCGTCGCTCCGCGTCGGACCCCCCCGGGGGGAAAAGCAGGGGAGGGGAGGCGAGGCGAGCGGTGCCCCCCCCCCCCCCCACCCACCCCCCTTCCCCTCCCTCGGAGGGAGAAAGAGATGATTTTGAGAAAAACCTCTCTCAGGAGTTTCCTCCACTCCTCCCCTCCCTCCCCGCGGCGCTCTGTTGGTTCGCGAGGAGCGGGCGAGGCGGCGGGGCTGCCCGGGGGACGGCAGGAGGGCGCGGGGTGCCCGCCACAGCCCCCCGCGGCGGGCCGGGCCCGGGGCCGCGGGGCAGCGGCAGGGGCAGGAGCGGCGCGGCCGCCCCCTCCCCTCCTCGCCTCTCCGGAGCCTGTGCTGTGAATGCAGTGACAGCGGCGAGAGCGGCGAGAGAGGGAGCGGAAGACATTAGAGACCGCGGTGCCGAAAAATGAGGGAAAAAATTAATATAAATTCGCCCACCGCCTCAAACCGGACAAATTTTGCACAGAAATTTGCCTCGTGGACCCGGCTACCCGTGGGGTGTCCCCCGGACCTGGCGGCTGCGTCTTTGGGGGGATCCGGAGTGACTTTGGGGCACTCGACCCCCCTTTCCCGTCGTTTTTTGGACAAAAGTTTTTTTTTTCGTAATAAAGAAACGAATTTGCCTGCTCTCCCCCTCCGAGTAGCCCAGGAGCTTTTCCCTTCCCCATCGGTGTGTGTTTAGAGAAAAGTGTGAACCCAAGTAAGTGCTGAGTCGTGTTGCATTGGGGAGGGGGGTTTGCTAACTGAAAGCAGGAGAGATCCGGAGAGAGAGAGAGAGAGAGCAGGGACAGCTTGTTGTCAGTATCATAAACAACCAAAATGGAGGGAGAACTGAGGCATATAACAAAATAAAAATCAGAAAAAAATGCCAAAAAATACCTAAAAATCGGGGCTGCTCCCCCTTTTCTTCCTCAAGGTAACAGAATAAAACCCGTGTCTTCCCGAGACCGTTTTAAGGTTTCAGGGAGCAAGGAGTTAATATTTATTATTTTTTTTTTGTTGATGAATTCTTTGGGAAGGCAAAAGCCTCTTATAACTCGCCACCGACAATGAGAAAACGTGAAAATCCCTTTCAGGACAGA
Organism: Sylvia atricapilla; assembly: GCF_009819655.1. Taxonomy (NCBI): domain Eukaryota; kingdom Metazoa; phylum Chordata; class Aves; order Passeriformes; family Sylviidae; genus Sylvia; species Sylvia atricapilla. The sequence goes on along the minus strand of NC_089140.1, from coordinate 114,353,161 downwards.
GAGGTAGGGGGAGATGATGGTGCAGAAAGTGTATAACTTGGGGGTAATGTGGAGTGATCCTAGATAAGATAAATGCTGTATGTGGTGCCTTACAGCTTCCTTTTTTAATGCTTTTTTTTTGGTGTGTGTGTGTGTTTGGGGGATTTGGGGAGATGGGGGCTCCTTTCTTTTCCTCTGTCTTTTTCTGTCCCTTTTTTTTTTTTTTTTTTTTTTTTTAATTTTTTTTTTTTTTTCGGGCCGGAATGTAATGCTTTTGTAGTGTCACTTTCCTGATCTAATTAGGATGTGTGAGGCAAAGAGTAAACCTTTCCGGTTTATAAAGTGCATTTTCGTTGCCTTTGAATTTCAAGTTTTCTTGGTGGCTCATTCCTCTATTTAAAGTGGATTCTTCAGAGTGGTGTGGGGTTGAGCTGGTGCTCCATAGGGAGAGCAGAGAGGGCTCAGGAGCAGGGCACCTCTTCTGCGAGTGTTTGCTGATTTCCCTGGCACGTTCAGTTCACCTGTTTGCCTCCTACAAAGAATGTATTCTGCAGTCCCCTCGTTTTATTAATATGAAATAATGATGCCTCATCTCGCCTCACATTGAAGTTAATGCGAAAGTGCTGCTGATGTTGGTTCCACGTGGGATCAGGGACATAGCAGGGCATTTTAAAGAGACAGCTTCTCTTTTCCTGGGGTTATCATCACCTCTGCAGCACCTCTGCCTCTAGCAGAGGGGTGGTTCGTTGTGGTTTTTTTTCATGGAAAGATATCAAATCGGCCCTAGTCTGATAAATTAAGGAAGGATAACAGGGGGAAACGTGCAGAATCGTTGGTTTCAAAGCAATTCTTTTGTGTGTAGCAGGTCTTCAGGGGAGTTTTCTTGGTGTATTAATTAAAATGCCGTGTTTTGGAGAGTGTTTTTTGGACTGTATGTTGCAGAAATGAAACAGTCTCAGGTAGTTTAATATTAAGATCTAGTGCTATTCTGCTAGCTGTGAATTCTATGGGAGGAGATGAATTCCCTGTGTGTAGGGCAGTTTCACAGACATTTTGTGAAAGTTGTGAAGTGTGTTATTTTTACTTTGAATACATTCAGTTTTGTTAGGAACACGTGAGTTTGTTCAAAAGTTTATTCTATACCTAAATCTCCTAAACCATCCCCAAAGGTTTTGAAAATAGTGAGAAGTAACTATAGGTTTTAATTGGCCAAAGTAGGGGCTCTTTACAAGTGCACCCTAGCTGTGTGCTTATAACATCACTTGGAAGAATTGCCTCTGGCTTTATTTAAAGAAAGAAAAGTCATCCTAACTGGGGTCTAGTGTCACGTATATGTGTGCATGTGGTTATGCATGCATGCTTTTACCATGGGTTCTGGCTGATACTGGTATTTTTTCTTAATTTTTTAACTTGTAAATGCTTAATTGTGATGATGTGAAATGCTCTGTTTGTCCCTATTATCTCCTATGTATTTTAATTTTAATTTGGAATATCCTATTTAAAAAATTAGCATCGCCTCTTAACATGGCAATTTGATACCTTTATGAGGAGTTGCAATGTTTCCTTTACACTTGCTTTGTTTTTGGAGTCTTTATATTTAGTTTTAGATTGAAAATTGAATACAGGTATGCGGTTCTTGAGAGGGAAGATAGGGTACTGAACTTGGAGGGAGACTATTGCAGCAGATGTTTTCTGTGAATTTGTGGAAGTTGAGTATGAATTGTGATAGCCCTCTGTGTGGAATAGCATGTGCTTGCAAATGATCTGTACCCTTTCTGCAAGTGTGACCAAAGAAACCTACTGCCTAGGATAGCCTTGTGGTTAAAGATTTGGGAAGAAATCTTAAAGTTTTCCAGTGACTCACAGTTGTGAAAATTAAATCACATTAAGTGCTCTTAGGTTAGAAACAAGGGTCATTAAGGAAGAAAGATTAATCATTTTGTATGAAGGAATGATATTGAATGTTTTTCCAAAACTGCCTTTTATGGTTTAGGGATCTCTTTTATAGTTTGTAAGAATTGAGACTTAAAAGTTCCTTTCTGAATCTGTCTTAAACTGATCTATTATTTTTATTGACTGAAGTAACATTACCCTGGAATGCATAGAAATTTGATAAATTAATAGCAGTTCACCATATGTTGGTAGTTTTAATGTACCAGGGTAGATAGCCAGATGGTAGTAGATGTGCAGAACTAACTTAAATAAACTAGTTAATGGTATTGAGAACTCTTCAAATGCTGTGTCTGTGAGCATCAGTATGAAGTGCTTAACATGTGTACAACATTTTGACCTAATTTGGAGCTTTTTAATCAATAATATTTTAATGCTGAAAATAGGTATAGACACTGGTAATAACAGTGTGAAAAAGGCAGTGTTGTGGAGTAGCTTTCTTGATTTACAGCTATATGTTACAAAGTAAATTCGGTGTATCCAACCACAGTACAAAATTCAGGATTTAGGGTGGAGAAAGTGAAAAGGGTGTTCTTTCAGAATTTGATACTCTTCTAAACTGGATTTCATTTTAAGGTATAATCCAGATGGAGATAATAATACCAGAAAAAAAAGTTGTTTAGGTTTATTTTTTTACAAACTCACTGTTTTGTAGAAAACAGAATTCTTTGTAGAGTAGTGAAGTGGGATTTTTTTCAGTAAAAATACAAAGTAACATTCAAAGCTTCCTTAGTTCTAAGAGTTAAGATAATCTTCTGTATTATGTGTTGGTCTGATTCCATACATGATACAATTTGATTTTTTTCAAGATTTTCTAAAACTAAAACACTTGAGGAAACAAATATTATGGGTTGTTGTTGGTAAAGTTATCCTACTTTTTTTTAGGTAAACTAGAGAGGTGTAAATGTATTAAATTTCTTCTTAGAGACTTACCAATCATATTCAATAATGTTTAAAAATCAATGACTACAGTATTCTACAACAGTACAAGCAAATACAGGAATCTAAAGTGACATGCATTCAACTTATCTTGAATGCTTTGCTCAAATGTGTCTCTTGGTGTGTGCTTTTAATTTAATAATTATCCTGAAAATTTAGTTTTCAATGTAGGACTTTTGAGATTTAAATTAAGAAACCTTTAGAAAGTTTGTATAATTCTAAAAGGCACTGCATATAAAATGCAGCCACTTCTAATGGTTGTCCATCTCTGCAGCTGGTTAGTCAAAATGGTGCCCTAAAGTCTCCTCCTTTCAGGGGAGCATATGTTTTAAAATCAATGGGTTAAAGAGGGCACTACTCGTGTTCTAAATAAACCACTGTGTATAATTGTTCAAAGCTATTTTGTAAAATAGATGCTTTTACTTCAGAGTCTAAACCATAAGTTTTTTAAATTTTCTGTCTATAACCCCTTATGTTGTTAAAACCAAAAGTTTTTGTGAACAAATACTTTTTGGAAAGGTTTTTGAACAAATTTATATGTTTACCAAGCAGTAATATTCTGGAAAACATGAAATCTGTTCAAGTACTTAGACCATTCTCAAATCAGTATGGACTTAAAAGGAGCTAGCAGTGACCACCACTGAAGTGACAGAGAACTTGCTTTCAAGGAGTTATTGTCCAGATATCTGCTACTAGTAAGAATTTAGCTTTTGAAAGAAATGTGCAGTATTTATCCACTGAACTGCTAAGCATCTTTAACTAATTACCAAATGTTTAGGTAGCCTTTAAAAACTATTTAAAAATAATTCAAATATTAGAACAAATAATATTTCTATTGATCAAATATAAAATGTTTAAACTTCTGAAGCATGGGGTGGGTTTTTTTGCAGTTATCTGGGCATTTTGCTAATAGACAATTGTGTATTTTTCCTCTAATCAAAAAAAGCCCCACATCTAGAATTTAATTCAATTTATATTGATTTTTAAATTGTGTGATCTTGTAACTTAAATGTGGAACATTGATTAACTCTCAATATAATCACTTACACCGATGCTTTTTATTTTTTTTAGTTGTCATGGAATATAGTGAACATTTATCTGAAATTGTATAGATTGCAGTTACTAATGCATTTCCCATAAACAGTTGTCCACCAAATATCAAATGCAAAAGATCCTAAGTGTATGCAAGTTCAGAAAACCTAAAATTAAACAGAACTGGTCACTATTACTGCAGATTCAGTTTTATTTGTATTTAGTTTGTGTTGTTAAAGTGTTTTTTATCTTCATCTGTATCAGTGTTCACCTGTTACTGTCTCATCTTTGGCCAAATAGCAGAAATTAGTAGAACTAGAGGGAGGTTTTTGACTTTAGAAAATGTACAGCATACTTTTAAGAGTAGTTGTGTGCTAACAGTTCTAAAGGATGGGGCCTTCTCATAGGATGTATTAAAATTTTTAATATTTAAATGGACCCTGCAAGTCTAGCAAACGGTTACTGTAGGATCATGGCATTAAAATTAACCACCATATATGTCAGGGGTTTGAGATGACTGTATAAGTACATACTTGACAGTGAAGAGTAGGAAAGGGTATATAGTTATTCTCATGTTGAAGGAATAAATCAGTTTCTCTTATAGCCTTCACTGTAGCCTTCCTCTCTCCCCTTCCTCGGTCATTGTCTGTCCAGAGTGTAGAGATACCTTGTCAAATATATTAAAATACATCATACAGAGTGATGGGCTGTTCTATTCATGACCAACCCTGGTGGTTTTTATAAACTTACAGGGTGGCACAAAGAAAATAAAATGTGGCCCAGTGGGTATTCATTTAGAGGAAAGGAGAGAGAGAACAGCTCTGAACTATTATAAAACCAATAAGCGAGATAAAAATGAATGCGGACAAGTGTGCCCTACGATGCATACAACAGTAACTCAAAACTCTGAAGTAAAATAGCTCAAATCAGATTTGAGAAAGTCAAGTGGGAGTCAGGAAAGTAAAACCTAAGAATTGCCATCAGATGCAATTAAGAAATAACTATGTAAAGAAACTTGGAAAAAGGCAAAAAGTGTCTGTTACAGTAAACTGAATTGCTATAATCTTCTTTTGCACTTAATGTGCTAAATTCCTCTCTCAAGGAAAATATCCCTAGAAATCAGATTAGAAAGTGTTTAAAGGGAATTATTTGTCAAAGTTGTTTTTTCACTTAAGTTAGGATAACTAATAATAATCTCTTCCATATTGCTGTAATAATACTTTATTTGATACAATTTAGCTGTACAGATTGCATGCAGATTTACTAATGTATTGTGCAGGTAATTTACCAGCAGCCTGACACTGTATATCTCTAACCCTAAAAGCCTTTCTTTATGGTTGTGAGTCACATCAGATCTGGCAATCTGCAGGTGTAAAGTATTTCTCATGAAATAAGATGTAGATTGCTGATTTTGCCTTATGCACATTTACTGTGAATCGCCAAATAACCAAAAAGGAAGGAGAGTGTCAGAAAACTTAGCTTCCCTCTTCGAGTATTGAGTGTGTACTTGTGTCCTATGGGGTGTCAGATTTGCTTGTGCATGAGTTTTCCAAAAACCCCTGCAAATCATCTGACTCTGAATTAATGAGATCTCACTGTACTACGTGTTTGAGCAGCAGAAAGACCCTGTGTACGCAAATCAGATTTTACTGTCTCGAGTGCTTGTCACTTCTAATAAAACTGTTTACTGTGTGGTGTATGTATTTATCATGAATGTTACATTAATATGTGGGATAGAGACAGACAAGCACACATTTTAAGGAGACATTTAGGGACAATATCATGTCTCTTGAATCAGTTGTGGTATAGGAATATTTTTTTTAAAGAGATCTTTTTGAAGGAAAGGCAGAAAGAGAGATTCTGGCAGCTTGCTATTAAATTTCAATCAAGCCAGTATAGTTAGTAATAAAACATTTACAAGTTTGTAAATGTTAAGTTTCTTCAAACTCTGACTGTCACGTGTGGAATTTTCATTTATACTATTTTGCATTTACTGCAGCTGCCTACATGTAAGGCTTAGTAATACTGCATTTATCACATGCAAGTATAGATAAAATATAAATATATAAAAGTAGAAATTGCCTGCAGCTGTTCTTATGTTTTCATAAGATGATACACTACAAAGGTGTAAATTTATGGTGTTAGCTACCTGCTATCAGTTACTGGTGCTCTTCTCCTCACAAGTACTTTAAGAAGAGTATTAAACTAAATTAAAAGAAATATAAAATAGTGTCAGAGTTTTGTGTTCTGTTTCAAAGCTAAACACGATATTGTTCAAGCTTATTTTGTTCAGTGGAAGTTACCGCGGTCAATACACATATAATTTGTTTCACCTAGGACACTAGGTAACACCTAGCTTAGAGAAGAGTTTAGACATAAATGCCAATTATTTAAATCTTCAGGCTTTTTTAAATCTGTGATTTGAAGTTTTCTTTTATTCTTTTGAATACTAGGATTGTGCTCAGATTAAACCACTCCTAATTATGCCCCAGCACAAACATATAGCTTATGGCTATATTTTAATCAGTTTCAGAAAAAGTAATAAAAATATTATTGCATCTGTCAAAGGATGGTGTTGCTACATGCTATTTTAAATGGTGCTTAAGTACAGTTATAAGCATACCAGTACAATGAAATCAGCTCTATTCCTAAACAACAAAGTTACATTATTTTTTACTTAAAAAGTTAACCAAGAGTCCTAATATGTTAATTATCCTAATTATTCAGGCTGGTTTTAGTATGTGTTGAAATTGCTTTAAAAAGTATATGTGAAATATTTATATCAAATTTGTTTAATTTCTCATTACTTGTAAAATGTAATGTTTTCCCAGTTATAACTTTAAAGGGGTTTTTTTTGTCTTAGCTGCCTGAGTGTATCCTTTTCTTTTGGATACACTCTTTTCTGAACCCAGCACTTCTTTAACTTGTTTAAAATTCTTTTGTTCTCTCAGAATCCATTTGTGTCCCTTTAGGTTTAGCTATTGATAATTTTTGTACTACAAAAATTGTGCCAAGGAATACTGTGAAATTAACTTGAGCTGGTGATGCTAGAAGTAGAAAAATTGAGTGCAGGGTAACACAAGAAATGTAATCATGATGGTGTTTGGGTGATGGGAATAGTCCCTAACTGCATGAATATTAAACTAATCTATGAGGAAAAGATATCAGGTCTTGTAGCATTAGTCAAATACATGCTATCACTGTTTCTCATAAGAAATACTCAAACACACTCCTAGTATCAATTGCTGTAGAAGGCAAACAGAAATCCAGATTGTGCTTTCAGAAATGTTAAAACTGTGAAATAAGTTTCTTGGGGAAGAAAAAATTTGTTTTAGATGTCTCCCCTGTAGTATATTATTTCACCTTTGAAAACTTGGCCACTTCAGAATATTTGAGAACAAGTAAGTTAAGTCCATCTTGAAAAATACATTTCAATTTCTAGTACAGTTATCTCTGCATCATGTGAAACAAGCTTCTTGCCCTTTGTTATACTTAAATATTTGTACTGAAAGGAAAGTGCATTTAAGCAGTTTTTAGCTGCATTGATTGCTTGGCAATTTGATTTGAGTAGCAAGATACTTTAGTTTGGGGGGCTGGATATGTCTTATTATTTTCAGTTTTCCTGTAGTTTGACTAGTAAAACAGCTGAACATAAAAAGAGGCTGGCTCTTTCTTCAATCCTCAAGTGAGAAGACAGGTGTGGTCAAAAAGGCACTCTAGTGACTTAAATCACTGCCCCTCAGTCCTCTCAAAATGTTTAAATCATATGAATTTGTGGTATCAGTCATGTTGCAACCTTGAAACTGATAATATATTATCGAAATTAACTCCATAATTCTTCATTAGCCGATTAAATTTCTTAAAGGTTTTGTCTGAATTAGAACTTGTATGTTGTGCTGTTTGTTCCATTTTTCATCAGGAACCAAACAATAAAAAGTATTTCAACTCTGAGCAAAGCCTTGAAGATTTAATAGATGCTCTAGATGTCGCCTATTCTTGTCATAGTTTTAGGTGTTAAATTGTAGTTGAAGGTCAAATAATCCCTTCTGCTAAGCATCTGAATTTCATCATAAAGGAGGTAGTTTGGTATTTGGATGTAGTTCTAGCATGAAAGTTTCATGTAGGCAGCTTAACAAGAAAAGCTAAAAGGCAGGCAGAAATTAGCTGTCAGGTTGCAAGTGCATTGTAACTGTCCTGTGAAGTGCACTGAAATCCCATTTCTTACTTTAGGATTGTAAGACTCATAGTTTGAAGAAGAAGGAGCTTAACTAATTTGTTAATTCTTCCTTCCCAAATATATATAAGATTTGTCACCCTTTTGGCTGACAACACCTTCTGGAGAGAGACTTTTTGTGAGGGTGTGTAGTGATAAGACAAGGACTAAAACTGACAGAAGGTAGGTTTGGATTTGACATTAGGAAGAAGTTCTTTTCTGTGAGGGTGATGAGGCACCAGAACAAGTTGCCCAGAGAAGCTCTGGGTGTCCCATCCCTGGGAGTGTTCCAGGCCAGGTTTGGTGGGGCTTTGAGTAACCTGGTCTTGTGAAAAGTGTCCCTGCTCAGGGAACTGGATGATCTTTAAGGTACCTTCCAACTCAAGCCATTTTACAATTCTGTAATATATCCAGACCTTTTGTAACTTAGGCCTTTGTAGGAAGGGTGTGAGGTTTTCTGGACAAAGATAATATTGCCCTTGTGAATTAACTTATGAATTAAGTGTTACTTAGCAACTTTGTGATTTTGCGTTTGAGGGTACATCTGAGAGAGAATGTAGTCAAAATTACTTCACTCGCTGTGCATGGCAGAGTTCTGACCCAAAGCGTGTGTGTTATGTCTTCTTGCTTTGAGTATTTTTAGACTGGTTGCATGGAGGTAAAAAAATTAATCCTTTTTTTAACCTCTACTTTTTGCACTTGTCACTTGTTTAGGAAGTTTGTTCCTTGATTTTTTATTTTTTTTTTTAAGTATGTTGCAGTGGCTGGCAGTTACTGAATGATTTGAACTACAGAATTTCTAAGTGGAAGAGGGAGATGTTTCTCTTGTCTGATCTTGACCAGATTATTTGAAAGTTTCCTTTTCTTTTCAACAGTGCTTTGCTAAAAATGAAAACAAATTAAATTGAACAAACAGTAAGGAAAAATGCATGTCTCAGGTTCCTCTTGCAAAGCTTATTAGAATCTAGTTGGATGCTAACAATTCATTTCACTGTGGACCTTCGAGATATGAAGCTTCTATATCATGCTTTCCAAATGTCACCATTTCCACGTATCAAATTCTAGAGAGATCATTAGTAAATGTGTAGTAGTTAATGTATGGTCTGTAATGCCAACATTATAAACCATTTTCAGAGTTAGAGATCTGTGTTGAAACTGAAGTGCTTCTCTGGGAGCGAGTGGTATTTCCCCATGACCTTTTCTTTTTTCAATATTGTAACAAGCATTTGAGATTGTTTCAGGTGGCACTCATTGAAAGGGGTGGTCTTTCAGGCTGGCAAGAAGCAAGCTGTTCAGGGCTTTTTCTAGTAAGTTAAAACCAGTATTTTTGTAGTTTCATTCAGAAGCTGGTGGTCATTGAGGGTACATCATGGAACAGTAGAGTCATGTGCTTCTCAGCAGGGGACACTGCTTAATGATGGAACTACAGTGTCCTGAATGTGGAAGGAGCACACCAGCAGTTAAGGATTCGTTGCTTTCTCAAGTGTCAACAGGGAACTGCTTAATTCTGGCTTTTACAAGTAAATTAATTATTCGGAATAAGATGCTTCCTTTACTTACTGGCATTTTAGTTTTCTCCTGTGGTATCAGAAATGGACACTTCAGGATGATTTTACAAACCTGTCAGCTTGAAAGGGCAATTAATGGAACCACAAATGAAGTTAAAATGTTCAAAATATTTGAAATATTAAAATATTAAACTGTCTTGAAAGCAAAGAAAAATAGCTACTCTACTAATCTGGTGATAATTTTCAGTGAAGTAAATAATACTTACGTGTCATGAGAGATTCATTTAGCAATAGCTTGGATCCCTCAATAAGAGAATGTTAGTCTATTAATATGCTTGTTAATATAATGCATAAGGTACTTGACTTAGAAGAATGTAGTTTTAGATAACACCATCATAACTCGATCAAAGAAAAAAAATTACATTATGTCTACATACATCTGTAAGCTAGATATGATATGCCTAGCTGTTCAGAACCTTCCATGATGATTTCTGGAAGCTGTACAAACACAAAGCTCTTCTGCTACATTCAGATAGTGCATGAGAAAGTGCTTTCTAAGGTTAGTGAGTGTTGGCTGGGGGAGTTTGAGTTCAGAATTAGAAGTGATACATAGAAAAGTGGTACTGTACTGACTTAGTAGTACAAAGTATTTTAGTCCAATGTCGAAAGTACATATTATAAAACCTGTGAGTGGATGTTACATGGCTCTGGAGTTGACTCTCTAGAAAATATGGAAATTACCTAGAAAAACAAGTATTTGTTTTGATGGAACTACAGTTTCCCTCTGGTGGATTTGCCTTTAATTGAATTCTGCTCTGTGATTTTTCTTACTATTTGCACAGAATTGTGCTCATGCTTTTTCCTCAAAAAAAAAAAAAAAAATACAGATAGTATTGTATTCCTGCTGTGATTATTATGCATAACATCTCTGACTCAGCAGATCAAAAGTTATGTTTACTGGAAAACAGAATTAACATTTTGTAATTTTTTTAAAGAACACTTAAAAATAGCTGTGTCAAAAGAGATTATGTTTTTAACATGCTAATCCACTAAGCCATCATACATCACTCTGTAGGCAATGTTTTTGTTCTAAGCAGCTACCTCTTACAAGAGCCCATCTGAGAGATTTCAAGATAGCCCAGAAATATACCCATGAAGTTGAGTTCTTAAGGAGAGAAACTTCTCAGTAGAATGCATAATACCTTCACTATCAAATTGCAGATTTTTTTTTTTTCCAAGAATCGTCAGCATGTTTTGGCCTCCTCTGAGGAGTTCTGGCTATTGGGGACAAATTGATGCTTAAAACTAGCATATGCAAAATGTTTTTTTGCAGTGGGAGGGGGTAGTTATTCCTAATTTTGATGGAGAATATTATGTTGTGATAACCAAATACCGGAATAGAATACTGTACTGAATAGGGGAAAGACAAAGGAGTATGAGAATTTCGGCCAGCTGGATTGGAGACTCTGAAATTCATCTGGATTAGTTGTTTCAATTGCTAATCTTGCCCCATGTTCCTCTGCCACTTTGTTTTCTGAAGTTGTCTTTTCAGTGTTTGTAATTGTATACTGTTGCTGAGTAAAGAGTCACACAGACGTGGGAAACGGCAGTACTGACTTGGCAGAAAACTCTGTAAAGTGCAAAAAATGCATCGGAAAAATAGAGTTCTGTCTTGTCTTTTGAGTGTAGAAATCTTAAAATGTTGCTTCTTTAGAACAGTATGTGTGGTAATCTGATATCTATGTGTATGATGACTGGCTCTGTGTACACCAATGACTAGAATTTTTTAGGTAATAAATACCAATACGAGAAATTTGCTTGAATTTAGTTGAATTACTGGGCAAAATTTGCTGAAACAGCAGAGAAGTAACCATTTTCATTTATTATTTAAATGCTAATTCGGAACGGTTCAACATGAGTGAAAAGTTTAATTAGTTGTTACTGCGGGATACTCTATTCTGGCTAGTTATGGAAGTCTATTTAATGTTATCTGACAGATTAGAATATTTAACTTGAAAATGTGCTACTGCCTGACTGGCAAGTTGGGACTTTGCCTACTGTGATTTCCTGCTGGCAAGAAGTCTATTTTAAGGCAAGCTTGGCTGTACTTGAACCTAACAGAATTAGCTAAGGTTTGATACACTGCCTTCTTCTTTAGGCCGCTGAAACATCTTTTGGAATTTGTGCCAGTGTGTTTTTGGACTGTAGAATGTGCCATGTGTGTAGAATGACTATAGAATGTAGAAGTGTGTTTCGTACAATATAAGACTCCTCAGGTTTGGTGGCATTAGCCCTGTACCTTAAAGTGATTCCGTGGGGATTTTGTTACTCTGGTAGTCAGTAAACACGTATGGCCAGAGCGCAATACATTGTGGCTTTGATCACGTCCCTTTATAACCATCTGCAAAGAGCAGTGCTGTAATGAGACACAGGGAGAATATGGGAAAGAAAGTATTATGTGATACAGAGAAAAATGAAACATCATCAGGCCTACACTGGTGATGTAGCCATAGTCCAAAGAACTGTCTCCTCACTGCGTTTTACTGTAAGGCACTGCACCCAGCAGCATGAGATAGTACTTCCTGCTTAACACTTAGGGATTATATTAGTAAATAAACGATTTCCCACAAGGAGTTGTATGTATTGCTAGACCGAGGTGCTGCATGGAAGCAACTATGCTAGTTTTTATGTAAATTGTTTTTAAATAGACTGTTGAATAAGGTGTGTACCAAACAGTCACAGGTTAAAATACTGATAAGGAAGGAATTGTTGTAAAGTGTTTTGTTCTGTAGCTGTATACTGAATCGTCCTGGCAACAGAGTTCTTCATTCTTCCAGGGCTGTATTTTCACTGAACAATTAGATGAAGTTACCTACATTTGAACTGATTGCTGTAGTTAGCCCAACAGGCGTGAGAGCAGTAAAACTGAAAACTGGTACATAAATCACTTTGAAGAGCTGGGTTGTTAACTGCATTAGTAAAAAATATGTTCTTTGACTCACCGATTTAAATATAAAAACCTAAAAGCAAACGCCTCGAAAGTTTTGTATGTAGTTAGGATAGGGTATTACTCAATTTACATGTATGACCAGTGCAGAAACAGAGAATGTCTCTAAATTCAGCAAGTGGTGTGTGTTGCTCTAAAGGCAGCAAGTGACTCATGTGACTGTCTTAGCAGCTGGGCAGCAAGATTAGAGAGCTACTATGTACACATTCCCTTACTGAGGGGTCCAAACTATTGCTAAATGAAGTTGTGTTACTGCCAGAAAGTGAATAACAAGCATAAGAAAATACAATAAATAAGTGTGTCATCAGGTTAGTGCAGTAGTTATTTCAGACAGTCGTTAAAGTGAAGGAAAAAAAACCCCAAACACAACTTTTCCAAGATTCATCTTTAAAAGATGTTGGTCTTTTTTTCAGACTCAAGCTTCATATGAGATTACATGTGAAGCGTCCCTTTCAATTTAGAGATTTGGAAAAGTCATCTTAAAATGGCTGTTTCTGACACTGCAAGGAAAAAAAAGAAAGAATGTTAGTGAGTGAAGAATCTTATTCCAAAGAACTCATTTATTTGTAAAAGTACTAAAAATATGCTTGTGTATCATGAAGTATTTTGATTTGAACTGAAATTGGCAAAGTGTGTACTTCTTGGTCACTTGCTAATTTGAAGACTTATTCATGATGTTATTCCTCATGTATTTCCTAATTGTAAGAACTTATGAAGTTTGTTCCAAATTGTCTTTAAGTTTTCCTGGCATGCCAGTATGGATTAGTGGAATATGTATTCTTTTTATTTTTTCTTATGTTTCCTTAATCTAATTTTGGGATTTTTTTTTTCTCAGATACTTGCTTTTCTTAAGAGAGTTGCTAAGCATTTTTGAATGCTTTGTTCTTTATACATAATGTGTTTATAGTTACACATTGGATTTCAACTATAATTTATGGATTTAAGCTGAAAACTGTCACCCTGTCAAACTTATCTTCAGGATTAACCCTCGGGAGAACTCCTTTTCAGTCTTGAGGGCCAGAGGACATACACTTGACTGTTGCAATCGAGTAAATTGATACAGAAATCAAGAAGATGTAAATATGAAGCTCCGTAGTGCTATTTTTAGTGTCAACTTTCAGACCGTAATTATGTTTTAAAGATGAGAATGTATTTACTGAAGAGGAGCTTTTATATTTAAAAAGCCGAATCAGACAAGAAGTCGAGCTCATGATAAATTCCCTAGAGTAAAAGAGGACCAGAAGAATGTGTGTTCCTAGTTATCATCACTGCGTCCCAGTAACCTCAACAAGGTTAAACTCTTGGTTTTTTGTTTTGCTTCAGGTTTTCTGGTTTTCTGCTTTCTCTATTTTTCTGTCTAGCAATGACTTGTTTCTCGTCTTGTTACTCTTTCCTCAACAATGAATTTCAGTTACATCTCAAGGAAAAGATGGAGACAGCGTAAAATAAGATTGCCCAGAGTTGTCGGTGCATTTGAAAACTACCTTCTCTAGGTGGACCATCATTTTTATACTTCCAAACGCCTTCATTTGACCTTTTTATTTTTGCAAATTTAGATTTCTTTATAATCAAGTCTCTTACTGTTTAGTGTTTTGAAATCTTGGGTTTATAGGAAAACTTCAGTTTGGGTTTTGTTTTGATTCATTCTTTCTGAATGTTTTGTTACTACTTTTTTAGTGTGCCATTTTTCTGTACCTGATTTCTTTTCTATTCTGCTTTCATTTTTCACTCCCAAATTACTCATCAGCTGCAAAGAAAAATGTCTCCGCACTGCTTACTCTGATGGTGGTCTGTGGCATAGGGTCACTAGGAAACAGCAATGTTTGTATATTGACAAGTAGTTGATAGATAAAGCACTAACAGATTGCGACCAAGGATGTACATGCTTAGAAAATATATTGATCCTCTGACTACTTGAATGCTTCAGTGGATCCTTACGTGCTGTTCTTAACATATTCCTTGAGATGAAGCATCTGAAATATCCATCTGCCAGCAGGGTTTCAGCTCCTGGGTCTTGCTGCTCTGTGTTGTGTGCCACAGCAGCTTCTCAGGCTTGGACTTCCTACCCCCACCCCTCCCGAGGGAAGAGCTCTGCCATCCTGCAGTTTTGTTGAGCTGTTATCCTTTCTTCTGCAGTGTGCTTTGTTTTGTTAGAGCACCTTTGCACAGCTGGAAGAATTATGTAAAATAAACAGCTGCCCTGGGAGGATTTTTGCATGAGCTTGGACTTGGCTTATTGTTTGTACCTTTCAGAATTACACCCGAATTTTCTTAGCCGCAAGTTTGTGCTGCTCGACTGAACTAAAGAGGGAAGTATCTTCTCATGGATTCTAAGGAGGAAAATTCTTAATGTACATCTAACCAAAAATACAGCATTACTTTTAATAAATTCGGTATTCAAATGTCCAAGGACAAACAGCTGAACAAGATCAGGCAAAAATATCTTGTGTTTGTATGAGATTGCCTCTTTTAAGTGGCCATGCTTTAAGAAAGGAATAGGAAAGATTCTTTCTTGATATAGTTCTCTTCCCCCTGCTCTGTCATGCCATTCCATTCTTAGGATTGGGAATTATCCTGGTGTTTGCTTCCTAGGGCTGTTACAAAATCATGGATATTTTGAAGGAAGTTGAGATGATGCTTCTGGTGCTATTTGTATCTTTCCGGTGAGGGTTTTGCAGTATCAGCTTGTGGTAGTGTGTGCCACCTGCCCAATATGCTTTTCTTTGGCAGGAAGGCCTACAAGTAAGAAGAAAAAAATGGTTTTGGGGAAGTTAGGTGTGGGGTGTTTGGGTGGGAGTTTTTTTGTATGTTTTTTTGGTGTTTTGTTTGGGGCTTTTTGGGTTTGGTGTGTTTTTTGTGGGTTTGTTCTTTTTTTTCTTTTGTTTTGTTTTTGTTTTTTTGGGTGTGTTTTTTGGGGTTGGTTGGTTTTGGGTTTTTTTGGTTTTGTGGTGGTTTTTTTTAAAGCCTCAACCTGTGTTCTCTGACAGAATTTCTCAGGGCTAGAGTTGCAGTCTCACCTCTTTCCTTGCACTGGCAGGGGGGCTGGCAAGTTGTCTGGAAGCTGTAAGTTGATCAGAAGTGACTCTTCAGCTCTTCAGTTTCAGATATAATTGTGGTATTTGATTCTCTTAAGAGCTGATGAGCTTCCTGGTGAGGAGAGAGAATTTTAGTAGCTACCTTTGGAAAGAGAGAAATCTCCGTTCTGGTGTTGGAGACAGTAAGCCTTCTGGGGCAAGCTGAAAAGTAAAGCATGGGAAGGTTTGGAGCCTAGATAACTGAAACACTCTTCTCCAGTAACTATAGATACTGTGGTCTTTCACAGGAGAGCAGTGGACAGGAAGAATGTTTGTTTCCAAGCACCGGTGACCGGGGAAGAATAAATAGAACTAAAGGAGGCTTTTGGAGTTGTGTTACTTTGTTAATGTCTTAAAAAAAATAGCATCCATTTTTAGGATTCAGTGTACTAGAGGCTGAAAAGAAAAACACAGCAAGCATCTGTCCTTCCCCTGACAAGCTAACAGTGTTGCTTGAAAGAGGAGAACTGATACATGTGGAAAGAAAAGGGAAAAAAGCAGTTAGAGTACTTGCAGTTACATGTGTGCACACTGTTTAATTTTGTCTGTTAATTGAACAACATGGCACAACAGTGTCTCACAAAGCCAAATTATGTTCCTCTCAGTCCATCACCATGGGCACTCCTATGCTATCCTGTTTTTTCAGGCCATGGATCATTGAAAGCAAATACCCAGTGGGATGCTGGTTCTCAGAGCAGTATGTATCCCACAGATGGGAGTTCACAAGCCAGTTTTCTGGCTGGAAACTTATACATGGATCTTGACAATGGAACATATTTATACAGAGTTCTGGTATGCTGTCTAGCACATTTGATGTTTTGCTTCAGGCTCTGGATACTTTGAGAAAACCTGCCCTACAGCCACGGTCCCTGCCCTGGTGAAATGCTGAGCTGCTTGTATGTTGTTTTTGACTCCTGTGATGGAGTGACACCTCTTGCCTAACCTGCAGCATATACTGTAAAGCACCCTGATTCCAAAGGAGGAGAGCCTGCAGTGCATGCACAGGATAAAATGCAGTGAGAATTAAATAAATTACTCTTGTGGGTTTTTTTCTTTAGTTATTTATTTAAGAATCAAATTTCTGTGGAATTTTTGGAAGAACCTGTTCTGAGATTACTAGGCAGAGTTTTTCAAAACCATTGTCTTCATAATCTGTTTAGAATGCAGCTTTCACTGCCTTTCACTTCAGCTTCAGGCACTAAGTATTTCTGCAAATCACTCCTTGTAGACACATGCCAAGGACTGGGAAAATTAATGACCTTCTCTGTAGCATTTAGTTTAAATGACACAGAGATCTCTAGTAGAATCTGAGACCTCTAGGACAGTGTTCAATTATCTGACTCAAAACATTGATTTCTGAGTTACTAATGGGATCGTGGAATAAGTAATTAAAAAACTGGCTGAATTTGGGTAGAGTTCACAGGAATGACAGCTATGAATACACCACTGTCCCTGTCTAATTTCAAGTCTCCACCTCAAAGGAAGGTGCTCAAAGGAAAAGTAGGAAAAGTGTGCCAGAACTTTTTGACACAGACAAAACTTTTTTTTCTATTAACCTTTATGTATTTGAAATGCACTGTTTTGAATGAATAAAAACTGAAGAAAAAAAAAACAGGGAAGCAGACACTAATTTGTAAAATTTCAGCCCAAACAATGGCAGTTTGGCAAAGTTGTAGGTTGGCCTAAATAGAGGAGTTTATCATATAATGGCAAGTGTTTGGCAGCATGGTGAAATGTGATCCCACTCATTCTGCAAATAGTCAAATATACTGGATTTGAGTTCACATTTGTACTTACTGACAGCAGTGTTGGTTCTTGTGTAAATTAACAGAGGAATTCTCCTGCTTTGAAATCAAGGGTGGCTAGAGAACTGTTACAGCAGGGCTTTGCAGGCTGAACAAGGGCTGAGATGACAGTACTTTTATTTAACCTGATAAATGCTGATCAGATTCTATGCTTGCATTTTATTTGGTAAGAATAATTATACTTGTGTGCATATTAAAACCTGGTGTTCTGCTTCTGGCACTGGCTAAATCAAAGTTGTCATGAAAAGTTAGGGGAGTAGGGATGATGCTCCCGAAGTGTTCTCCTGATCTTCAATAATCCACTTGTCAAGGGCCTCCTGAGCTAAACAGGATGAGTTTGTATTTACTAACCTTTACTGAACTTTTTCCATAACTTTTTCGTGTGACCTTTTTGAGCTTTTTTTTAAAAGGTCTAAACATGCTGTTGCAATGAGTTAAACTGCAGAAATGTTTGAAAGGTAGGGGCATTGCCTTCTCAAATTTGTGTCCTTTCATTTCACATCTCCAGCTCTTTTATCGGGAGAGCTGCCAGTCTGTTCAGCTTTCTCTCTCTCCAGCCACTTCAGCTGAGGTGCACTTGTATGCTCATCTCCCTTTTCTGCATGAGTATTGGTTTCTCCAGAAACTCCACTTGCTTCTTGGAGCTTGCCGTCCTTTTCTAAATTATGTTGCTTCTTCACCAATATTTTTATTTGTTCATGTGTCCTCCTACCCACACCCCAGTTGTTCATTGGAGTTTATGCTTTCTTGCCTGGTGTAGATGTCATGCTTACTGTAGTACTTCACTGTATATTGGGAATTAATTGTTAGGAAAGGAATCAAACAGGCAGCAATCTGTGGTGTGTGTGTCTCCTCAATACAGTACAAGAGCTACACAGCATGGTAAAGATACAGGAAAAGGTGAAGAATGAAAAAAGTAGTGAAACAGTTTCCATGCAAGGAAGGCCTAAGTTGGCTTAGACTTTTCAGCTCTGTTAAGTGACTACAAAAGGGAGAGTACTGAAAATAGAAATTTAATATCACAGACAGAATGATAAAAGAACCATGAGTGATATTGATGGGATAAAGGGTGAGCAAAATCATTAGCTAAGAGGAAAGATAAGTAGTGGGAAATGGGCTCAGTACAAGCTAATAGGAAGCTGTTGTTAATAAAATGTGAAATTAAGCTGTGGCACTCCTTGCCATGGGATGTTGTCAGTACAAAAGATTACATGGGCATGAGAGAGAGCTGCCAAAATAGTGGAAAGGGGGGGTATTAAATCTGTTCTAGATCTCTAAGTCCCTAAATCACAAGTGGTGATACTTCCCAAAAATACTGTGCACTTGTCTTCCTCTAGATCTGCTGTTGGCTTTTCCTGGAGCAAGGCTGCTGGGCTGCTGGACTTTTGCTCTGGCCTGCAAGGACCATGGTTGTGTTGCAATGAGTATTCAGGGACCCCGAACCGGAACAAATCACCCAGAACTGGAACAAATCACCCTGGCTGAGCCAGATGCCTTGCTGTCACAGAAACCATGTCTGTCTCTGTGAACCTATATAGAGCCACTTGCAAACTAGTGAAGTTTTTTTTCCATGTAAACTTAAAGCTAGTGTTTTGTTGTTTAGAAAGCCTTTTAATTTCCAGCCTAAGCTTATTTTGATAAGCTTATGCTTACACTTCTTCAGTAGTTCCAGCCCTACTGACTGTCTGTTTGATTGACTTACTAAGAACTTCAGTCTTTTTCTTCCTCCTTTGGTCAGATGTTTTGTTGCACTATCCCAGATAATTTTTTGTGAATATGTATTACCAGATATATACATGGTGTTCCCAGCAAGATCTTGGTAGTCCACTATAGTAGCATCTTTATGTCCCTTCCTGTACTGAAAGTGCAGCTGCTTTTTTTTAATTATTATATTTTATTTCTTCTGAAGCAGCTCTCTTTAGTGACTTTTATTAGCTGCTTATAGGAGGGTTATACACAGATTTTTTCCTTCTCTGCTGCTTCCAACTAACAGTTCATCACTTCTCAGCAGAAACCACTGTCTCTAAGCATGTTACTCTCTTTGTTGTTCCTTTTCATCCTATTTCTGTCCTTTAGATTTGTTACCATTTTTCTCGTGTGTTGTTTCAGTCTGCACTGTTCTTCTGCTACCTCCTTGTTTCATATTTTTTGCATATTTTTGTGGTGCTCACTTAAAGGCATAAAAAAATTCTGAACGAAAGTATTGAATCAAAAAAGTCTAAAGACCAGTCTTGGCAGAAGTCCAAACCTAACATCCTTCCATTTTTTTCTGAAAGAAATCTGTTGTCATCTCCTCTTGATCTGCTGCTTTTCCTGTCATGCTATTCTTGAACTAACTCCTCTCTTCTCAGCTCAACAAATTACTGCTCAGGTGGTAGCTTAGCAGATTCCTTATTGAGTGAGACTAGAAGTGTTGTGCTTCTTTTGTATAAAGACTATTCGTAGTGTTGAAGAAAAGCTGAGTGTTTGACATGGTTCAGCTTTTCAAAATCATGTGACATTTTGTTTGATTTTTTTCTTTACCTTCATGTTTTCATTCTTTCATTGAAAATATGCTCCAAGCAAGAGGCCATGCTATCATCATTAGCTGTATGTCCTGATAACTTTTCTCCACCTTTCTCAATATTGAGATGAGGCAAAAAGTGTGTACTTGGATTTGATGCTGTTGTGAGATGGTTTCATCTCATCACAGCCTTGTTTCCTGTTAAATCAGAAGATAGTATTTCAGTATGAAAGGAGAGATTATAGAAATGTGGTAGATGCTTTTTTTTAAATTCACCTTTCGGAAGGCCCTGTGTTGGTCTCTGTGGCTGACAGCCATCTGTGGGTCAGACGTAAACTTCTACATTACTTTCACTCTAGTAAGAGTAATGAGCTCAAGCAGTTGCCCAGTGCTCTCTCTTTTGTGATTGTAGATGTTCAGCAGACTTAGATCACACCAGTTTTATTCAAGGTGATCTCTGCACTGCCGATAATAATATGAACTTGGTCATTTGGCACCTTTTGTCACCCCTACTAAGGTAAGAGCATCTCAGAGTGCCATGATACTCCATTAGTGATACTCTGCTCTGCTCTGTCCTGTCAGGTTGGTTCCTCTTGGATGTTGGGTCTGCAAGACAGAGGTGGTGCCAAATTCCCATGTTCAGCAGGGTTGTGAAATTGCTGCTGTTCCTGACTCTGAATGGCTACTGAGTACAGTTAGTACCAAGAGAACACAGGAAATCTGTGCATGCTCTTGGGGCTAGAGATGTGTGAATCCCAAACTGCTCATCCCTGTTCATGAGGTGGCTCTTCTCTGCCTCCTCTTAGGCTGGCACAAAACCACTCCAAAGACTTTGACTACATGAAATGGTTGGGATTCTTTCTGTAGGGTTAATTTGACTGTTTTAGCTCTTTACAGTTAACTTGAATGTTTTAGGTCTCTGGCTTGGCACAGAGTGTGGAAAGGAAAGGAAAAAGGAAGGGAAGGGGAAGGAGGAAGAAGCACTGAACTGTTTCAGTGTGGAGGCATGATGAAAATAACTAAGTTCTGGGCAGACTAACAGAGTGCTGACGTGTGCTGTCTTCAACGTGACAGCTGGACAGATGTGTCCATCTCCAATCCCAAGGCATTAGCCAAGATGCTGTGCCAGAGCTGTTACCCCTGCCTCTGAGCTGCTCATGGATGAAAAGCTGAAAAGCTCAGCTGCTTTTGCTGCATGGTCTGGCTTCCAGCAAGGAGGTGGCTTATGTCCGGCCAGCTTGGCATGTTGGGTGGGCATGGTTGCCTCTGCCTATGGCTGACCCAGTAAACAAGGTGCTTGCTTATATGGAGTTACCCAGTTCTGGAGATGGCTGCTTTGCTTTTGGGATTGGATCCAGAGATGAGAAGGTAACTGCTGAAGTTGCTTGCCAAGGCAGCTATGAAATCTGATGACAGATGAGGCCTTGAGGTTAACTAACAGCAATTATCTTTACCGGAGCTGTATCTGTTCTGAGTGGTTTTTCAGAGGGTTGTTTTGTTTTGAAAAGTTGATGCCTCACAGTTCTGGTTTGTGTGTAATTCAAGGGAAATAATAAGCCCTCATCTTGGCAAGTACAGCCTTTTGGGTATAAACCTCAAAGTTGTGGTGACAAGTAGGGTAGCAATGAGAAATTAAAATGTGAATGTCTGATACACTCTTGTATTTTCATTTGGGAAAGGCTCCTCCAAAAGCACCCCCCTGCTTTGGTAAGGAAGCAAGTGATTTCAGAAAGAAACATGTTGAAATCATCAGGCCATTCACTGTACATGTTTTGGTAGTGAGTCTTTTTTCTTAGCCATTCATTTGCATAACCCTAGCTCTTTTTGACCGTTTTGTGCCCTTTTCTTTAGCAGATGTTTCCCCCCAGCACTAGTCATGGTGGTAACTTGTGCAAGGTGGCGGGACTGGGTGAGTTTGGGGAGAGGGGTGGAAGCTACAAGTCATAAATAAGTGTATTGTGTGTGGTTGATGATATGTAGCAAGTGTGGTTTAGTAAGATGACCTCCCAGCTCTTCCTGCAGAAGGGGATGCACACCTTCCTTTACTCTGGCACATTTCTGCAAGATGATAGGAGGCAGGAAAGAAATGTAATTTCTGCAGCCAAGTTTCTGTGTGTTACTTTTTCATGTGTTCTTACTGATAGAAGGCTTGGTTGGGTGCCCTGCTGTCAGACTGTATTACCCAGAGTTAGCTGGTTGTGAATCCATGCTTCGTGTTCACAGGTATTGCTTTTTTTTCTTAAAGACTGCTCGTGTGGGCAGTTACAAACACTGACGGAATGAGCATGAGTCTCCACATCTCCCTTTCCTTCGTCTGGTACTCAGATTTCAGTAAGTAGGGCATTTGCAGTTTGAAATTTGTAATTGTAACATTATCTGTCAGAAGTAAAGGAAAAAACCAGCTAAAATAAGTAGCGTAGAACACACTAGATCTGCTTCAGATAAAGCTGGCCATTATCGTGTGCTATTAAACCAAGTGTTTTCAAGGATTAGTAGATAATATATTTGAAGAGATTGGTTAGTGGTAGGAAATAAGGCTGCCAGTAAAATCTTTATTCTAGAGTCCAAATGCAAAGATCTCTTATTAAAAGTTATCCAGTTGTTTAGCTTTTCCTAACAGAGGGTTCATAGGTCACAGAAACAAGTGTATGAAATTTCATACTCAATAGTCACCTGCTTTTAAAGAAAAATAGCCATATTCCATAATTTCAAGACAACAGTTACTGCTTTTTGCTAACAGCATATGCCCCTGTGTGTTTACATTTGTGTGTATCCTAAGCTGTTTTGATTTTTTTAATTTTTATTTTTAGCAGTAGAAGCCCTTACAGACTACAAAGGATTTCATTTGCTTTCTTTCTAGCCACTTTTTCCTAAGAAAAGGTGACCATACCAATGATATGAAAAATCCTGTCTGCAGCATTGCCTTGCAATTCATTAACACTGCTGCTTTGCCTCTGTTTGGCTTTGTTTCACTTTTTAGGCTCCCACTCTTCACAAATCCCTGTTTTGGGGATTTTTTTTACCAACTTGTCATCTGCCACATAAAGGGACGGGTGACGGAAAAAGATGGTTTTCTTATAACTCTTTTATTAAGAGAGCCTTGTTGTTCCTAATCCACTATAATTTGTCTTAGTTTCCTCTTCCTTTATCTCATTTTGCCCCTATTTCCAAACCTCCTCACCTTCATGCTGATGACTCCTCCCTCCCTGATCTTTGGGTTTGGACGAAGCTGGGAGGTGTGGTTAGATGCCGGAAGCGCTCAGTTATTATTTACACAGGGAAACTTCATCCTGTCTGACAAGCATACTATTCGTAGCCTTGAGGGATATACCTGAAGGGCACTGAGTTTCCATGCAGAATTTAAGTAGATTAGATTATGTATACATATTTGTTTTGACTTGGCGGGTATCCCAGTGCCCGAGGTCTTAAAACATATACTTTGCTATACTCGAGGCAAGCTCAACTGCATGTTTCAAAAGATGCTCTGGGGAGATGGGAGGCTGCTGTTTGGAGTCCACAAAGGTGTTATCCTCTCTAGATCTGGTACAACACAGGAATTCTGACTACTGTTCTGTCTAGTCCTGTATTTTGTCTTGATATTAGGTGCTATCAGATGCCTCAAGGGGTGGTACAACCGTAAGATACAGAGGAGATTCTCTCTTATTTAGCTCTCTGCTGGTTTGTATTTTGTCCTGGAAAAAGAGAGTTGCTGTTATTTTTTCCTGAAGCCCTCTTGAAATCATACTATAATTTTGGATAATCCAGTTGTAAATCTTGTCTATCTAACTGTATGCTGCCTTCTGGCAGTTAATCTCACAAGCTAACACTTTGCTGTTAAAAAACAAGTTATGGTGTTTATTAATTTAAAATTTGCTATGCTGTGGCTTTATTGAGTGTCTCTGTCATAAAAACAGATGAAACCTGTGACTCTGAATCTGAAGAAGTTACTCCATTGCCAATAATTTTGATAGTTTTATCTTGCTATCTTGTTTAAAAAAAACAAAACAAAACAAACAAACAACAAAAAACCAGACACAAACATAAAAATGCAGCCCCAAAACTCAGGTGCTGTGGATATGCTGGAGGGAACTGTGAAGTTAAAACAGCTGTATTTTATGAAATTCTGTTTGGTATGGCACTTTTCCTTATAAGGACCAATGACCAATTGTTTTGATTATTTAGAAGGAAAAAATTCCATGAGAACTGTTACTGAAAATGACTAACTTGGCGTTTGTGATCTGTCGCTCTCTTACAACATTTGATGCAATACTGAATTTAAGATAGCTGAAACATCCAGTTAGCTGCTCAGTGCTTCAGCTGTTCCTGTGTGACCTATTAATTTCATTTTCTTGTAAATTGCTAATGATGTTTGTAAATAGATACTCCTCCTTTTTGTAGTGCTGTCTTCTTAATATCCAAGCCTTTGAAAATAAAGAACAGCCTGTGCATCTGATAGAAATCTCCAAGGCTCAGTTTGCGATGCACAGTGACCTGCAGGCTTTGGCAGCAAAGAGCTGAAGTGATTCCTTAGGTTTTGCCACCAGAGCAGCGAAGCCTTGGAAGGAGTGTGGCTCTGCAGCTGCTCATGGGCAGTGGAGGCTCTGAAAGACCACATTGGTTAGGTGCACTTTAGAAACTAGAGATGGATGGGTCTTGTTGCAAGAGGAGGGAAGACTTGAAAGAGAGGTATGCTGGATTTGGTTAAGTAGTTTTGTTTCTCTCTTTAAGCAAGGACTGGAAGTTGATAAAAATGTGTCAGCTGATATGCCTTAGATATGAGCTGCTTTGTTCTCAAAGTTGCACAGCGGGATGTGAGAGAGATGGGACCAGGATTTAGCAGATCTGAAATGTACATATCCATCTGACCCATTCCTTTGGTGTCTTAGTGGCTTATGGAAGAGCTTGAATACAGTAGTTAAAATCTGTTTGTGTTATCTAGTAGAGTAGTCTTTTAAAGGTAGAGGATGAGAAATAACCCATTGAGGGGATATTTTCCCTTTTTTTTTTTTTTACGTTATTATATTCTAACCGTATGCTGAAAATTATTTTTTTAACAAACAGAAACCGCATGCTAAATTCACTGCATTTTCTGTTCTTTACTTCTATTTTCCTTTTGAAAGTATGGAAACATAGGATTCACTCAAGCAGACAATAGGTAAGATTGTCCCTTTGTGAACTTTAAAATGGATGAAGTGAGAAAGAATTTCTAGGCTGATGATTACTGAGAAATAATTAACAAATCCAATTCACTATGCCTTAGTGCACAGTAGGATGTTACTTTGAATACAGTGCAGTTTCTCTTACAGCATCATGTGTCCGTGCTGAACTGAATTCTCAGTGTTGCATCACAGAGGACTAGTGACTGTAGTAAATGCTTGTTGTGGTGAGCTGGGTTCCACTCCGAGTTTCTTTGGGTTGATCGCTTCTAATGAACTGGAATTTTTATTTCTTCCTACTTGGCTCACTACCCATGCCCTGCTTTACTCCAGAGTAAAGGTAGATTCTGAGTAGAGGTAGATGCTCCATACATGTTGCCAGGTAGGCAAGAGTGCTGCTTTTTGTGGTGGAGGTTGTAAGAAAGTTGGTTATAATAATCGATCAGTTTTGAAGAGTCTGCCAAGGCTCTATGACTGAGCCTACCTGGATATGAATCGTTATGGGATGGACAGGTACAGGTGACTGCCCACATAAATGAAAGAGAGAAAACACACCTGGACCTGGCCTCGGGAATGAATCAGCACAAGGGACCACAAAGGATATAGCAGAAGACAAAGAAACTCAACAGGATTTTTGATCAGTGCCCTTATACATGCGCAGGGCTGTGGTTTTGCAAGTGACATTGCCACCAAATCCAGAAGTGAATTATTTTTCTTCTCTCAGATGGTGCACAGTGCCACAACAGAGGCCTGAGGTAAATGGGTTTAAAAAAAAAAAAAAAAGAAAAGAAAAAGCAAAAAAAAGGTCAATAGCCTCACCTATACCACAGTGTCCTCCTGGCCTGGGTCTGCTGCAAAGCACTGTCTCCTCAGCTGTGAACAATACCCAAGAAACGGCTACAGGATCCTGTGGAGGCTGGAGGAGGAAACCGATCCGGTAAGTATTGCATGCCCAATTGCACAATAACTTTGCAGGAGGGTTTAAACTACCTTTCTGGAGCGTTGCTCCATCTCTCAGGTAGCAGCCTTTCCCTTGCCATTTAACTTAGCCATTCTCAAACCTATGTCAGACTCCTGTTTTATTTATTTTCTGTGGGCTCCTCTTCCACACAGATGTGCTGTCACTCACTCACCACCTCTAAACTTCTGCACTCCAGCTACTGTCCCTCCATCCTTTCATTTCTCTTAGTCTCTCATCCAGACTATCAGCCTTTACTGTCAGTATTCCTGCCGCTCTCCCTGGTCTTTGCTCAGCTAGCCTTGCCTACTTACCAGTCTAGCTGTACTGAAGGGATTCTCAGAAACCTTGCTATATCAGCTCCCTGATACCTCCCATGTCTTCTCCTTACCCTTGTTCTCTGTGCTCTGTGTAAAAGACATTTTGTGAGGAATAGCATCAAGTTGTCTTAGCTGCTCAGATCAGTTATCCTCAGTGTCCATATCTTTGCAACTCTGTCCCGTACCTATCTTGCCCTATTTGAAAAGCCTGGAGATCTCCAGAAGGGGAGTGCTCACCCTGCTCTTGGTGTTGATGTCTCCATGGAGCTCACTGCCTGTTCCCTGCCTTGGGGGCCCTGAGGCTGTGGGGAAAGCAGCCCAGCGCAGTTAGGTGCAGTAAGGAGCTGCCTGTCCTTCGACTGAGCTGAAGCCATGGCATGGCTCACCTGCATGCTCCCTGGAGCTCTGCTGCTCGTGTTGGGTGCAGGGGGAGATAGTTTGAAGACTGGAGGGAGTCACATGTTTCAGGGGTATGCACTGACATAGAGAATGGATGGTGTCGTATGGGACTGCTTCCTTCTGCTGCTGCCTACACCCCTGCCTCTGTGATGTCCTTCAGCTTAGCAAGTGTTGGTTTGCCTTCCTCCCAGTCAGTGACTGTCACATCTGTGCTGCTGACTCATGTTCTGTAGTTTGTCCAGTACCTGACTCCACAATTGCAAATTGCTCTTGATCACACTTTTTGATGTTTTTGCATTCATTTTTATGCACTCTTGTTCCCCTCAGTGAAATGTCATCTTCTCATCAGTCTTTCTTTAAAGCTTTAATGATATATTTCTTTGCTGTGCCAAGTACCAGACATGATTCACACATTTCTGCCTCTTTTCTCTACTGATTTGATCTCTCATTTCCTCCTCGCTAATCACAGCCTTCCCCAGCTTTGGTTATGCTGCCCCCCTGCTCCAGACCTTAGTCATGCTCAGAGTGTTTATTCATCCTAGAGCAGTCTCAAACACAAAGCTATGCTGTTTCCGAGTTTCATTACTGTGCTCAATCTTCACTCAGGGTGAAGTACACAAAGAATTTTCACCTGTGTTGCTGTTCTAAATCTTCTGTGTGGTAGAATGAGTTTGTGTAGATCTAAAAGCTGCAACAGAAGTTTCTTACCTTAGCAGTGTATTTTACAGTAATTTTCAAGAGCCATAGAAAGAGTGACAATAGTGTCTAAGAGGGAGGTTTGACATAAAAAGTGCAGGTAAAGGAGATGTCAGGTTGTTGGTATTGGGTTGTTTTTTTCCCCTCTAAGGAAATACTCCTCTAACACTCCTGGATGAAGCTTATTGATAGGTAACCTTGCAGTGCATTATCACAGTTTGCCTGTTGTCTTTATTTATTTTGCTAGGGAGTGCTGTCCTTCAGCATAAGGACAGCTAGTTTCCTGTGCATGCAGTTAAATATGTAATGTATATTAGTTTTTGCTTTAAAAACAAACAAAAACTCAACAAACAACCAAAAGCAGAACCCTTTATACTCAAATTCCTTATTCAACAGTTTCAAAACATTTCAAGTTTCAACATTTCAAACAATAGTGACCAAAGCACCCCATTACATATCTCAGAAAAACCTAGAGTAGCTTATGTTTTATGTGCAAAGGATTTGGAAAGCATCTTGCAGTTTTGAAGGGCACACGGTGAAAAGAAGGACTGGGAGAAAATAATCATGAGGGAAGAAACTAGTTAGCAGTATTAAAATAGACTTTGTAATGAGTGGGGTAACTAGTAACATCTTTATTTTTTCTGATTTCTCTTAGCTCATAAAAAAGCTGCAGCCCGTATGAAGAGGGGAATTAGTAGCTAAAAGATAGCCATCAGATTTCAGAAGATAAACAAAAGGTGGATCTGATCCTTGAATTTGTCAGCTCAGCAAAGGCAGAGTGGTGAAAGGAAGGTTTCCTGGAGAACCCCCAGAAGATTGTGATCGATTACGCGTTTCTGGAAGGGAACAAGACACAGGCAGTACAAAGGTGCTAAACCTTAACAGTTCTAACAAAACACTGGTCAAGCGTTTTTATCTCCAACACCCTGCAAAACATAGGAGGTATTTGAGATTGAGACCACTACGTCAGTTGAGCTGAAATGTTTCCTGGCTACTCTGATTCTTGTGTATACCATGTAGAGGAGCATTCTGTGCAGGACTTGCTCTTTTTTTTAGGGTCATTATTTTTCACTGAAAAAAATTCACCATCAGCTAAATCAGTAAATAAATCCATTTGTCTAAACACCTGTCTGAAAAACTAATTGAACACACAACTGTTGTAAAATTCATCTCTTCACAACTTTTTAAAAATAAAATTAAACTAAACATACCTTTTTGATTGCAAATTTTTTGCTAGCCTAGAGCTGCTTTCCCACAGTGTGAAAAGAGCTCAAGCATCTTGTTGGAGAGCACTTTAGAGGAAGACATTCTCTGGGATTCACAAAAGCATCTCTATTTCATGTTCCCATCTGCTCTCCAGGATTTTTTCCTATAACGTGCATGAAACATTGATGCATACCATACAGTCGTAAGACTATTTTTATTCCATCTTTTTTGTCACCATCTTCCTTCCACCTTTCTGGAAGCCTGCCCTACTAGCAGTTTGCAGCTGTTCAAGGCAAAGTCTTGCATGTGTTTTTCTCGCATCACTTAATGTAGGCTTGAAATCAGGGAAACAGATTCTAAGTTGCTTTAAGAAAAGATGAGAGCTTGTAAGAAGCCTGGTGTCTTAGACTGTGGAGAAAAAAAAATTAAATTTCAGGACATGGGGTCTTTCATCACAGATTTCCCAGAACTGGTGAATGCTTACTGTGGTAAACAGTGTCCATCAAGACTGAGAAAGTCTTAAGCCAATGTGTTTGGAGGTGGAGCTGAGACTGAGTCGGGCAACGCGTATGCATTCACAATCTGCTTCTGTGACAGCAGGGAACCCTATCCCTGCCCCTTGACACAACGTGGAGAAAGCTTGTGCTACTGTCAGCTTTCCTGACTTGGTTGCCCTGCCAGTAACAAGATGATTATTTTGTGATTTAATGGTAAAGTTGTTTGGTGACCACATGGGTACAGCATTTCGTCAGGCTGACAGGAGCTCCCAAAGTGGTTTTCTGTTGATGCAGCTCCAGGACAAAATCTGTGTGGACTTCTGGCAGATTCTGGTTTTGCTGCCTGAAACTGATCCAGTCATTGCTGCCAGTCACCTGAATCCGAATATTGTAATCTTGGTGGCTATTCTGGATACTAACCCGCCTTATCTCCCACTGCAGTGTTCAGTTGTGTAGCCCTAAATTATGCATGACTGCTCTTAGTTGTTCACTAATCTGGCATCAGATCTCAGAATTCTTATGCATTGAGGTGTGCATCGCAAATTGCATTGCACAGCATCACAGTGCTCTGGAGCAGAATACTCAACATGCCAAGTGGGAAATGGGAACAAATGCGGAGCTACGTACTTACCTCATTCACAAGGATGCTCCCGTAGCAACAGGGCTTGTGGGGGCTCTGAGAAGTCACTGTAGTTAAAGTAAGCTGTTTAGGTGTGTGCAAACAGCACTGCACAAAGCTGGTGCATGAGCAGAGTCAGAAATACATTCAGTGTCTGTGCTGTGCAGCTTCAGAAAGGCCCACCGGTTACAGCTTTGAAGAGGGATTTGCTTTGGTATTCCCTTAAGTATTCTGCATTATTGGTTAACCTTCCCTAAGGCTTTTGTGTTTTAGCTCGTAAGGTCATTGATACTATCATCCAGCATCACAGTTGTAGCAGTAGTAGCAAAAGCAATTATGGCTAAATGCAACATGTTCTATTTACTGTAAAGCTACAATAATCTATGAAGTATTTTCTTTTCAGATAGAACAGCAGTTCCTTGATTGTAGGTTGTATTGGAAGTGACTGCTTGGAAATTGGCCACTCTTTCTTGTTGCCTTTCTTTGAGAGGGCTGGAATAAGAGGCAGAGGAAACAGGGCAACCAGGATCATCAGCATTTTAGTTGGAATAGCTCCAGTAATAGGATGGTTTAAAAAAATTCAAGGTTACAAAAAAGCAATGTTAAACTCTGTCACAGCTTTTGCCCTCAAGCAATGCTGTTTTGGCAGTGTGACTCAGGGCAGGACTGGGCTTCTGCCACAGGCTTTGCACTACTGCATGGTTGCCACCTATACCCAGGATGTGGTGTTATATAGTGGGGAGACTACCCTGTCTCTCAGTCACTTTATCTCTGTCCTGCATGACTTGTCTTTTTTTTTCCAAAATTGATCTTCCCAACCATCTAGTGTAGCATCATGAGGGAAATTAGCTCCTGTGAAAGGCTTTGTCTGAGCACAGTCCTTGCAACTTCTATGAAGTATTGAGATTTTTTTCAACCACCAACTTGCCCCTCTTATTCAAGCTTGTGTTAACTAGCAGGACTAGAGCACCAGAAACCCTTTTAATTGAATGATAGCTGAAACCGTTAAAAACATCTTTAGTTATGATTTGTTGGGTGACTGTCTCAAAAAGCAAAATGTGTAAAACCTATCCAATGTATTTGTGCTCCACAACGTAATTACATTGTCTAAATGGTATGTGCTCAAGTATTCAGGTTCAGAAAGATCTTCTGAAATGCAAGTATGGAAAATCATGGTTTCACGGGTAGTCTGGGCCAGGCAGGCATGTACCGGGCAAATCTGAAATTTGATTTTGGTTGGTAGGTGCTGTAATAAAGCATAGAATTGGTGGCCAACTGCATAGGAATGATGATGTGAGAAGAGTCAAAGAAGCATTTGTGAGGAGGTCCTGTCTCGGGGAATTGGAGTTCTTGGGAGGCATCAGCAAGAAGTAAAGGT
Source organism: Sylvia atricapilla (assembly GCF_009819655.1). NCBI lineage: Eukaryota > Metazoa > Chordata > Aves > Passeriformes > Sylviidae > Sylvia > Sylvia atricapilla. Next base: position 114,321,922 of record NC_089140.1, on the reverse strand, counting down.
GTTCTGATTCAAAAATCAAAGTGAACTTTATCAAAAAGACTTTTTAAGGAGACTCAGTTGATGTAAGAGAGGAGGTCTTTGCACAAGTAAATGACACTTTAAGAGGTACAATCAAAGGATAGAAGGTTCTCAGTTAAAGGATGGTCCCAATTAAGTTCCACAGAGATCTGTGGAAAATATTCATGAATGGTATCAGTAAGGGATGAGCAGTTGGGTGAGTAACTGCTGTGAAGGAGAGAGCTAGCTGTAGAGAGCAATAGAAGGATATTAAAGTGCTGAAGACTGTGCAACAAAATGGGTAATAAGATTCCATGTAGATAAATTATGATGGTAACTAGGAAGGATAACTGGGCAGAGCAATCCCCATTACATATTAGATTGTGAGTTTGAGCTGGGTATTACCATTGAGGAAATAAGATTTGGGAATTGCGATTGGCGATCCTGTGGGATCATGGACTCATTGGTCACCAAAACACAATCCAAATATTAGAGTAAAAATGTACAGAATAAATGTTGAAAGTGTCATTACAAGAGTGTATGAGTTGCTTTCAAGTTCTGTGTGTATTTCTGGAGTCTTCAAAGGTTTATTAGAACTGGAAGAAGCTTAGAGAAGGTCAATAACGATGATGAGCTACATGGAGTGGCTTCCTTTAAAGAACATTTCTGTAAATTGGGACTGTGGTCTGGGAAAGGAATTAATTGAGGGCAATGTCGTGGACATCTGCAGAGGAGGGAAGATGAAGACTAACCACTGCCTTTCAAAACAAAAGCATGCACACTTAGGAGGGAAGGCAGATTCAGAGACTTCAAAAAGAGGAGGTTCTCCATTAATTCAGCAGCGGAGAGACCTGTGGGATGACTTGTCAAGCATATGTTATAGATACTATAAAAAATTATATGATTTCTAGGAGAATAGAGGACTATTGCTTGGAACAGTGATGTGCTCAAAGTTGCTAAACAGAAACCACATATGGTTCAGAAATTCCTTGATATCAAAGGAGGGGGTGGTCTGAAGAGAATCAGAGAAATATCACACGTTGGTGACCTGTTCTGTACTTTTGATTGTTACTGAAGATAGAAGATATTACTGGCCTAGATGTACTGCTAATCATGCCCACACATTCACGCTCATTTTAAGGTGTCTTGTGACAAAGGAAAATACTTTTCCTTAAAAATAGCAGATTAGTTCCTGACCATATTAGAGTATAATCTAATGCACCTTTAGGTTGCATTTGTGCTTGCATGTGCATGTACAGGATTTGCTTTTGTATTTTATTACAAAAATAGCATGAGCCTATATGCAGATTAAATAGTAACCAAAATTTGTTTTCACAAAAGCATCATCACTTTAAAAATGGTTGCAGATTATTCTTGAGGAGGAGGAGTGGTAATGGTGGTGGTGTGATTCCAAAACACATGAAAACACTTCAGCAGGTTTTAAAAATTCTGACAGTAATTACACTAACAGTGTTATTTGTATCACAGTCTCTCCAAAGTTTTTGGAAAAACATCTATGCAGTGCTATAGAGATTCTTAAAAATTCCATAAACCCACAATCATCAGATGGGTTAGCTCTAGGCAGCTCTTGTTTCCTTTAATTTAGTATATAACCAGGAATCCTTTGGAACATTTAGTAACCAAAACTGAGCTCTCAAGATTTAAAGTGGACCTAAGTAATCTGGAACATGGAAAGCCAACAAAGAGATGCTGGATTGGTATTGTGATTTTTTTTTTTTCTATAAATTACAGACTATTAGGTCATGCTAAAATAAACATTAGTAAGTTCACGTTCTACTTTTCCAGAAACTTAAGGGGAAAGGAAAGGGCAGCATGATAGAATTTTTCTTCTATATTCTGAAAAAAAAAAGTTATGTAATGCTCTTTCTAGTGTAGCATGTTATAAGAATGAGTTACTTTCTAAAATTAAAAAGCTGGTTGTCCAAATTTCATGACTGTAGTACAGGTCTTAGAATTGCATAGAATTATGACCATGAAAAAAAATTTAAACTTAATAGTCATATCGATATAAATACCTATTTTTGTGTCATAGTTACTGTCCCACAGGAATCTAGTGGGTTTTTTCCTCCAAGTGCTTGCTTTATAAATTAATAAAAGATATGTATATTTAAAAGATGTTTACTACTGAAATCTGTGTATTTACTGCCCACAAGAAAAGAAATGTGTTTAATAATTTTAGCGCATTTATTTCCATTGCTACCCAAATTTCAGACTGGTTTGAAGGAATTGGATTTTTTTCTGCTCAACCACCTGCAGTTTCTGTAGGTTTCTGTTTTGTGCATGTTTAAAAAAAAAAAAAAACAAACTAAAACAAAAACCCCCAAAGCAACAACAACAAAAAAGCAAAACCTTAAATAAAATCTAGTATTGATGAATCTTGTATTTTTCTATCTTCTGTATTATATTCCTTGTAGCATAATCATCATTCTGCACACAGCAGATATTAGTAATGTGCTTGTCGCTAACAGCAGACTACAATGGTTGCCTGGTTTTAGTTTCAGTGGTTATGTTATTTCATTGTGTTCTAGATGTTCGGCTGTTTCCCTGAGGGGTGAACTCTTATGTGTTATTATCTCTAAGTCATTCTTATGTTTATATCTAAGATCGCTGGAGAGATATTTTCACTGTTTTGCCCACATCATTCCAGTTACCTGCAGCAGCTTTCGCAGGCAGTTCTCCTGCTGCATGCCTGGATTTGGTGGTGCGTTCCTGCAGCCTGTGCATGCTCTCACTGCTGTCCTACCATGCTCCCTCAGCCACCCCTCTACACTGTAGGCTAGAGCTTGAATCCTTGGAGCAGGATCTCCCTGAATTGAGGTGTGTGCTATAAGTGGGGACTGAAGTTCAAGATAAGATAAATACAGCCTTGTATATAAATATATTTTAAAACCCGCACAGCAAAACTGTCTATTCTTTTGTGATTAGTTTGCATATGTGTGCATGCTCCCTTTACATGAAGCATCACTGTACCATAGAGCCGGAGCTTACATCTTCGAATGGTTATTTGCAGTAATTGCTGTCTGAAAATGCAGAAGGCCGAGTGGCATCACCCACCTCTCAATGCCATCTTGTCTCACTGGGGTCTCAGTGTTGGACCCCTTTGTCTTTTCTTATCTGTCTATCAGCTTATGAGGGGAGGAGCTGTAAAGTCCTGGCTGATTCCCAGCTGCTGTCAGGTAGGATACTTGCCAGCTCTCCCCTCTAGCTGCCTGCCATACAAAAGGCCAAAGTGCCAGAGACATGGCTCTGGGGGCCAAGATCTGTCGCTCCAGCCATTTGGCAGTGCTTATTTTTAGACAGTTGTGTCAAGTGTTTGTACATGTTGCTTGCTGTTCAAAACTCTTCCAAATTACACAAAAAAGCAGACAGAAAATTAAATTCCACTTTGTGAAAGGGCAGGTGTGAGCCTCTCTTGGCCTAGTCAGACTTCATGGCCAAGTTCACTTTCTGGTTGCCTCACCCTAGCAATGCCCATTCTTCCTCCTTTCTGTCCTCCAGCGTCAATGCCTCAGCTTGAGTTTCCAGATGCAGAACCACAGAAGGACCTTCATTGCCCCTTCGCCTTCCACCTCTATTCAGCCAAGAACAGATGGGGGAGGATCAATGTCTTCCTACCAAAGCCAGGATTCTCTTTCTAAATATGGGCAAAGGTGAGCAGGCTCCCTCAGATGTCTCTTTTAAAAAGTGACATGCTGTTCAAATAAATGCAGATCAAATGGCCTGCCAAGCACAAGCAGGGATGTAGACCCCTGAATCAGTCAGAAGGGTTGATTTTAATTCAACTTGGAGAAAGGCACCCCTAAAGTCATCAATGCCCCAACATCTTTGCATGGTTTTTTCTTACCTGCTTGACTGTTTTCATTGATGGGATCAGCTTCTCCATCTGAGATCTTCCCTTATGGAAAGTTAGTTCTCTCTAAGAGGGACCTCTGAAAGCCACAGGTGGGAAGCTGGATCTTCTGCTGCCTGCAGCTACTCTGAGTTGAAGCTTCTCCTGCAAAAAATCCAGTGTTTTTCTACAGAGCCAGTCAGACCTCCTGCTCTCTCTCGGAGGCCCATACAGGTGTGCAGTAGGCACGTTGATCCTTGTTGATCCAGGAAGGGTGTCTGAGCCTTGCAGGGCTGCAGGTCCCAGCATGCTGTCCTGGAGCAGTGCAGGCACTTTGCCACTTCTGCCCTCAGCCCCTTCCAACAGCTATATCAGCAGGAGGATTCAATCTGCTCCCCCACAAAATGGAACTGCCTAGTGAGAGGCTTATGTGTAAGCCCACAGCACAGGGAAAGCCAGAGAAGGCTACATGGTTGCTTTAATGTGGGGTTAGATTCCTTCATCTTCAGGAGGTCTGGCAACATTTGTGCCATTTTAAGAGCCCCATGTGGAGGGGATGAAGTTTGTAGTTGGAGTCATAGAACAGTTTGGGTTGGAAGGGACTTTAAAGATCACCTAGTACCAGCCCTCATGCCATGGGCAGGGAAACCTCCCACTAGACCAGGTTGCTCAAAGCTCCATCCAACCTGTCCCCTTGAGCCCTTTGGGGATGGGGCATTCGCAGCTTCTCTGGGCAGCTGTTCCTCTCTACAAACAGAGGTGCTGTCTCACAGTCATTTTGGCTCTTCTGAGCCACAGTGAGTGGCTACATCAGCTGTCTCTTGCTCATGATTTCACTAACTCAGCTCCCCCAGCTAGTGCTCCAACAGAGTAGATTTCATTTGTCAGTACTTTTTAATCAGGTGACTGCTTGTCAGTGCTTTTTAGGCTATTGGTCACCTGGTACAGAAAAGAGGAAAAATCATTACTTATGCTATGATAATGCTGGCTCCTCCAGGTACATGGGCAATAGAGGCACCAAAAGTCTCTGTTGTCCTTTACTCTGAGTGGGTCTTTACTGTTGATAAACCTGAGAGAGGTTGGACTGGGGCATCCTGAGATTAATTTGCTCCATTACCACCCTGAGCAGCAGCAACTCCTTGCTTTCTTGGGTTGCGCTTGTTCATCCTCTTTCTTCCTCAACTGGGAATTCAGTCGGTGTTTCAGCTTTCCAAACCTCACACAACAATTCCAGCCAGGATGTCAACTCTTGCCCATGTATTTCTCTCCCATACCCCTGCTCCCTTTTATCAACCACAGCAAACCTTGCTGGCTCGTGTCACATCAGCACCTAAACCCCTGAGGTGGGAGCACAGTTTGGGAGCAGCAGGAGAGAGGGAGGTTGCCATTTGCTGAAGCAGTGCATTGATGGCAGTGGCACGTGTGATTGGATTTGTGCCACAGTGTGAGTGAGGAGCAGAAGTGGGAGCTGCCGCTGCTGCTGGCTCTGCTAGGTGGGGCAGTGGTGAGTGTGGCACTGCTGGGGAGTCCTTTGCCTTGTGTGGAGCTGGGAGGGTTCACAGGCACAGCCTGGATGGACATAACTGACTTCAGAGGACTTGGTCCTGTCCGTGTGAGTACGTGCTCACCTGGGATCTGTGCGGACCTTAAAGAATCACGGTTTCCTTAGGGTAAGTAAACATTTTCCATTTTGTTTCCTTAAAGAAATATTTAATACCCATGATGACTCTAATGCTATTAACTCCTTACTGAGTTTTCCCGTTATTATGATCCTAATATTTCTAGGACCCTTCCTTTGGCTTAAAGCTGATTGATTTCAGGAACTGAAACTAGATTTGCTGTTTTATATAAAAGGAAAAATGACAAATACTGTATTCTCAGTACTGTGTTCTCATTACCATTACTGCTTTTTTATTTTGAAAGAAAATAACCATGAAACTGTTGTTTTCCTTTAGTGTGCTTGAACCCTCTTAAGTATGAAAAGCAGGTTAGGAGGAGGATTATTGGTGATATTTCTCTATTGTCTTCATTATCCTTTTAGTTGAGATAGCAAATGTTTTAAAATATTTTCAAGTGTAACTATTTTATCAGATTTTCAGATAGGAATTTTGAATCTGGAAAAAGAAAGTGTTACTCTTTTTAATAATAAAAAGATTCGATTATTTTTTATTCATATTTTGTATTATTTATCTTCCATATAAGGGTTTTGGGGCACTTTTTTTTTTGGTTGAAATTCAAATATTATCTAATCTGGAGTTATCAGGGTGTTTGGAGACCTAGCAAAATCAGTGCTTCACAAATTCTGGAAGATCTGGTAAATTGTATGAATTCTAAGAATTCTGACAGAGAAGTTGTGTTTTGTTACTAGCACCCAAGTGGGCTTTGGGCACATGCATGTGACTGCATTTTGCAGTGTGATGCTTCTCTGCTTCATGTGGAGAATACTTTGAACTTTGTTATTCATTGAAAAATCTTCCTACCTCATCTATGTGAAAAGCTTAATAAAACTATGACTATAAGCAGTTACAAGGAGAACAGTACATCTTTGTCCAGTATTATGCCTGAGACACTTTCTGACACCTGAAGGTTCTGAAAAAGGTGGTCTAGAAATCAGCGTTATCGTGGACAACTTTTGTCTTTTGTGCATAAGGAAAGGTCTTTTATCCAATAGCATGTTTATTGTTGCAAAGCGTAGGAATTATTTTATCTTTTCACTTAATCCTGTCAAATGGTGTAAATGTTTTCATTATTCATACAAATGTAGCCCCTTCTGTATGTATGTTGAGCTCTTTATGTAATAATGGCCCTGTAGAAATTGAGATCCCACTAATTGTAGGTGTAGCATTGCCCTCACCTGGATCCACTGCATTGTGATTTTGTTGTATTCATAAGGTAATGAATGAATGCGAGTAACTGAGTGTCCTTTTTCATTCTCCTCAGCATTTTAGCTACATCTTATGCTTGTCTTGTTTATTTACTCGTTCCAGTTGCTTCATTTTCCCCTGGTTTCCATAGTCCTTCCATGTCTCTAGTGGCCTGTCTCTGAGGGCATCTGCTTTTTGCTAGTGGCTTTAGATGTGTGGTGAGCACTGAGGACTATAAACATTTAAGAAAAAAATATTAAATGCCACTGAGAGGACTATAATATGTTAACAGGATTTGTTGGGGTCTTTTTTCCAAACAGGAAATAGTCTGTAAATGCAAATATTGAAGGAGCTAAGTCCATGAGGACTTAGTCCGTTACATCTGTGTGTGTTGTCTTAAATATTGTCTACGTAACAATAGTAGTATGTTAGTAGAAACATCTGGGGAATGAAACTCTTCCTTTGTGACAGTGGAAGATGTTGAGATGGACATTGCAGGGGAGTGGATTTATAAGGGTCTTGCTGTGAGAGGAGGTAAGGAGTCATCAGTGTTTTCTCTCTTAAACAAGGTGATTTGGGGACCCCAAAAAGTGGAGGTGAGGGTTGTGCTCATTAGTTGAAAACAGAACTTTTTCTTGGAGTACTGGAGCAGTGTCTGCCTCCTGCCTGTATGTACAAAGCCCCACATAAATTTTCCTCAGCCATCAGAGAGCTTCAGTTGGTTGCTCTGAAGCACTTCTGACATTAATAGGTGTTTAGGGACACCTGTTTGCTCACATTCATGCTCACCAACAGAGAATGCTGAGGCTGTGCAGAGCTGAAGTTGGTATCAAAAGGCAGTATGATTTCTGGAATGCATGGGAAGCCAGAAGGGAAAATGTTTTGTGTAGGGGGAAATGTTAGATTATGACAGGGCTCCTGCCAAACAGCTTCAGCCTGCTGTGGGGTATGAGCACTGTGCAGGGCTTTGCCCTTACACATCTGGAAGAGTTGGACAGGATAAACCTCCTCATTACAATGAGGCACTGAATATGTTTTCTGTGTATACCTGTGTCATCCAGGAGGCCTTCTAGCAAGAAAAGGAAGACCTGCTGCAAATTTGCAAAAGGATGATGGCAGGGGAAAGGGAGATATAAGGGAAATTCCAAAAAGGCCCTCTCAGTTTGTTCAGGCATACCTAGACTTGCCCTCCTTTGGGATTTACCTGTAGCCTGTTCATCATTAAGAGGTTTTATTATTTTTTTAAAATTAATTTTATTTTCCTTTGCAGGTCACCCTTTAAGCTGCTATTTCCTGTATAATTAAGCAGAATGAAGGCATTAGGTTCTAGTAAAGTTGGGCCTAATCCAGAATCTTCTCTTATTCAGTCCTTTCTGAGTAAGAAACTCAAGTCTGGGCCCAGCATTTCACATGTTTTGCTGTTACATCTAAATTATTTGTGGTCTGTGGATTTTTAAATTTTTTTGACTTTATGAAATCTCCTTTGCTTTTGTCTAATTTTATCTCTTTATGTGTCACTGTCCAGCATAGCATTAGTTGAAATTATGTAAGTATACTGCAAATTGAAGTGCATAATTGCCACTGATAATGCAAGAATGATTCCTGCAGTTTATAATTAACAGTATATAATGTTCTGTGCATGGGTTGGATCTGTCCCTTTTAACTTTTCCTTTCCAATTCTTTCCAATCCCTGGTCTTGCCGCATCACAACCTTTATGAATGCACTGGTTTCGCTGGAGTCTAGTCCATTGTTCCTTTTGTTTTTCAGACCAGTAAAAATGGGAAGTACTGGATTCTGGTTTCCTCCAAGAAGAGTCAGCGGAACTGGTTAAGACCAAAATCTGAGGACTTTAGTGGGCAAACATCAGGTGTGCATTGAACAGAGGCTGCTTTAATCCTGCTTTAAGTATACGCTTCTTTAAAAATAGTATTATATATAAGCTTTTGTGTAACATGTTTGTTATATTTGATACTGCACATGTTTATTCATCCTGCAGTTGTGAAAGCACCAGTAAGAATGTGGATTTTAAGTGATGATATGTTGAGACACAAGTAGGCGATACTACTCATAAAATTCTTTCAGCTGGTCTTTGGAAAATTTAATATTTGAGGATCAGTGGGTTTTTAAAGTTTTATCTCCATTGCTCAGTCTATATATCCACACCCAAAAAAAAAAGGAGAAAAAGTGGTTATTTGGTATTCAGAGATCAATACTGACATTCTTAATTGCCTCACCTATTGAGAAGTGGTACTGAGATAATAGTGCATACATGTTTTTTAATAAAGCGCTGTCGTTGTTAAAGATTGAATCACACTATATTTGTTCTAATGATGCATTTTTAAGGACAGTTAAACACAGTTCAAAGTCAGCTTAATTAGTTTTGATGGTAGAGGAACAAAACCCGAATTCTTTGTCCCTGTGAATGTTCTGACTGGTACAGCAGCTAGGTTACCTAAAGTTCTGGGGAAGATAACAGTAATGTTATATTGGCCTGAATATAGGATGTTCTCCAGCCTGAGGTGTGATCTTCGCATTGAGAAAAGAAGTGAGAAGTTGTCAGATGTTAATTTATTGAGCCCAGTATGCTGTTCCACAAAAAAGGCTGCTTCTGACATCACATCAGATTCTGCAGAGCACCCTTCGGCATGGCCTCACATCCTGCATCTCCCCAGCTTGATGCACGTCCAGTTCCTTCCCACCCACCCACTGTTACCAGCTCACCCCTATCCTCATGTCCTTAAATATTCCCAATGCCTATGCAACACTCCCTGAGCCTCCCTAGCCCTACACCCCTGTCCTGGTTCTGTCCACTCTCCCTCCCTGTGGTGGCTCATCCTCCTTTCCTGCTGTCCCCGCTTCTCTTGTCACTCTCTAGGCACAGTGTCCACTTGCTGCTGAGCTCTGGACCCAGCATGGCTGAAGTAGCACCAGTCTCGTGCAGCAGACTGTGGAGGCTGTTCCCGCCTTTTTGTTGCCTTTTCTGCTAATCCTGCCTGCCCTGTCTCAGGCTAGGTATGGATTTGGCAGGGGGGCCAGTGGGGCTGGATCCCTTGTACCCCATTGGGGCTGTAAGTGTGCCCTGGCCATGCCGTGAGGGCTGTGACTGCTGTGCTCTCAGCTCTGTCTGGTGGGTCTAATGCAGGTGCCTGTGTGGTATAAAAGTACCCTGTGCAAGTGTAGGTCGGGTTGGATTTTTTTTTCTCCCCCCTGAACTTCATTTGTCAGGAGAGATTAGACTAAAACAAAATTTCATTCTACATTCAGGCCAATATGCACTGAAGACCACTGTACTCATTAACAGAAGAACAAAATTAATTTTATTACCAGATTCTGATTAAAGCTTGTATTTAAAAAAAAAAAAGCCCTTTCAATCAACAGATATATCACAACTTTGACTTGAATCAGACTCTCCTTTTGATTACGTTGGTGGCGTCATTGAACTCTTTGTAACTGGTCTTCATTTACTTTTATTGAAGAAAAGTATTGCTTCTAGGTCTAAGACAAACAACTATTCCTTATGAAGTACAATTAGTGAACTAGATTGTTGATTATGAGACAGAAAATAAAATTAAGCTGATATTTTGAAGACCTGTGTGTTTTCCCACTCATGGAACTGATGTCTCCAGGCTTCATCCCACGAGTGGGAATGAGTTTGAGATAAATCTGAAATTAGAAGAGTCCTTAAAAAAAGCCTTTTCTCTCACTAGATATCTTTAAAAGAAGTTTAGTGCTTCCTTATAAAATTGAAGTGAATAAGGTGGTCTTGCAAAACTGCTTGCTTAAAGGGGGTGGCACAGTTTAACCTGTCATTCAAGGACCTCAGGATTAAAAGGAAGCAGATTTCCATCTTAGTATGCCAGTATTTCTCTCCTCCTCTAAAGACAAGGAAAAATGGGGAGGAGGGAGGAAAAGGCTTAGACAAAGACATACTCTGTGTACACATTTCAAATGGAGGTCTCAGTCTCAGTCAGGATTTCTTCAAATGCAGATATTAAAGAGGCGCTTCCCCTTCTTCCTCTCCCTGCTTCTTCTGTCCTGCCATGCATTGAGGAAAACACAGGCTTTCCTTCCTTCTTGCTTTCTTCCAGGACCATGCTGGGGCACTTGCAATGACCGTGTAGTTTTCCCCCCGGCACACCTGGGCGCTGCTCTCCATTCCTCTCTGGAGCAGTTGGCGCTCTCCTTCTCTGCTGAGCCTCAGCGCGGGTGAGAGGACAGCTAAGGCCGGGGCTCCCTCCCAGCTCCCCTCCTTCACTGCCAGCAGGGAAGAGCCCGGCTTGTTTTCCAGGGAGGTGGCGTTGGGCTGGAGCAGCTGCAGCCTGGTGGTGCCTGCCCGGCTCCAGCTGCCCGTGTCCACCTGTCCCGGCAGCTGCGGCTCCCGCAGCCCGCGCTGTGCCCGGCCCCGAGCCCTGCCCCGGCCGCTGCCCCGCCCCGGTGCCGCCCAGCCCGGCCGCCTTCTGTGCAGCTGCCCCGGCTCAGACCGGAGAGGACAGCAGCTGCCAGCCGCAACACCGGGGCTGGGGGTGGGTGGTGCCACTTTCAAGAGAGGAAGGCTAAATTTTGGGGCTTTCCATCCTTCCCAAATGCTTGCATTGAGTGCTGTCCTGCTGTCCTCCTTGTTCCCGCTGCTGCAGACCTCACGCTCCACCCTTCTCACTACGGTTGGCACAGCATTTTGGTATCTATAGTAGCAGTTGTGCTCCAAGGATGAAGCAAAGCTGTCAGCAACCCCTGACAAAGGAGGGCTGTTGAGTGCCCTGTGATGGCAGGGGCCCAGTTGCCACTATATGATACCAGATGACAAATTTAAAGCTTCTCACCCACAAGTCAGACACAAGGATCACGTAATGCACCTCCTGTCAGTGAAAGCCTCCGGTTTAGTTCACATTTTACTATGCCACAGGGGCAGGACTTGGAGCCCTCATCCTGAGCTAGCCTGAGTGTTTACAGCGTTCATGTCTCACAGGGTAGCATGAGGATGCTGGTGGTCTCCAGCGCTGGGCTGATAAAACCTTGATCTGTCTCATCTAACCCTAATCCGTGGGACTTCTGTCAGTCATAGATCAAGTCTCTGTTAGCAGAGGGTGACTTTACAGCAGAATTTCACCTGATGTTAGTCATCATTGGCAGCACATGCATTTTGCTAGAGTAGATGTGTAGATGTGCAGTAATCACGGGGAAGGAGGTACATCTAAAAGGGAACCTGAGCTTTGCCCTCCATAGTGTTCAGCGTAGGCACTGCCGTGTTTTGTGCAGGTTTTCAAACATTTTAAGGCTTACAGACTTTCACTTTGATAGGGGTGTGGGGGTGTGTGCGCGTGCATGTGTGCTTGGGGATGTCTGTGCAAACACCACAGGCGCGGCTGTAATTCCTTTGAAATTGGAAGCTGCCTAAAAGTGCTTGGGTAGATAGGCTCTTTGCCTGATATCTCCCTTAATCTGACAGAAACTTTGCTGTTCTCCATCAGTGCTTGAGGGGAAGGTTGTGAGGTGTGATTTCAGGGCATATGTGGATCTGTTCCTCCTGAGCAATGCGTTTTAAGAGTTGCAGCAAATAGTATAAAGAAACCTTTAGGTATTACATTAGACCAGCTGAACCTAACTTTATTTTTAAGTTTTATTCAGAAGCATCACATAGCAAGTAAACTTCAAAATCTAAGTTTAGTTACAAACTAGTTGTTTCTTATTTTTTTTTTCCAGTCCCCTTTTGCTTTCTTTTACGACCACATGAAACTTGAGAAGCCATCTAAAGCTAAATCATTTAGTGGAGTTGGGCAATTCCCAAGTGTCCAACAAGAAGGCCTGGTTTAGGCTGCGATGGCCACTGTCATTCCTGGTGATTTGTCAGAAGTAAGAGATACCCAGAAAGTCCCTTCAGGGAAACGTAAGCGTGGTGAAACCAAACCAAGAAAAAACTTTCCTTGCCAACTGTGTGACAAGGCCTTTAACAGTGTTGAGAAATTAAAGGTTCACTCATACTCTCACACAGGAGAGAGGCCCTACAAGTGCACACAACAAGACTGCACCAAGGCCTTTGTTTCTAAGTACAAATTACTAAGGTATTAAACTCTATTTATCTTTCAGATTATATTATCTATTTTATGTTGGCCGTGTTAAGCCGTGTAAAAGTATATATTTCTGTACGCCTTCAGCTGATTGCAGAGAGGATGTGTTAATTAAAGTAGCCATTGGATTGTTTCTAGAATTCTAAATTACCTAAGTTTGCAAGCTAATGTCTTTGATTTTGTTTCTTAATTTGTTTTCTGCTTTTGTTTTCTGTTTGTTTGTTTTTGTTTTGTTTTGTTTTGTTTTTAATGAGCGTAGAATTTTCATTTGTATAAGGAATTGTCACAAGAAAAACAGTTTGGACTGAAAGTTCTTTGGCTATGGACTTTTACATGAGTACTTTCATACTTGCCCATATACCCCTGTTACAGTAGCTAAAACCCACCAAAACTAAGGTGTCAATTTAAGAGAAATGGCTCGCGTTTTGCTATATTTAAATTTGTCAAACTGTCTTTGTAGTGTCATGCTTTCAGTTAAAAGGTTCTGTTGCAAAGCAGCCCTTAGTGTAGTATTTAGCTGCCATTAAAAAATGAGCACGTGTGTTTTTTGATCAAAATAATTACTTACAGAATATATCTGTGTTTAAAGGCATATGGCTACTCATTCTCCTGAGAAAACCCACAAGTGTAATTATTGTGAGAAAATGTTTCACCGAAAAGATCACCTAAAGAATCACCTACATACACACAATCCCAACAAAGAGGCCTTTAAGTGTGAAGAATGTGGAAAGAACTACAATACCAAGCTTGGGTTCAAACGTCACCTGGCTTTGCATGCTGCAACAAGTGGTGACCTCACCTGTAAGGTATGTTTGCAGACTTTTGAAAGCACAGGAGTGCTGCTGGAGCACCTAAAAACTCATGCAGGCAAGTCATCGGGTGGAGTGAAGGAAAAAAAGCACCAGTGTGAACACTGTGACCGTCGGTTCTACACCCGAAAGGATGTCCGCAGACACATGGTAGTGCACACTGGAAGAAAGGACTTCCTCTGTCAGTACTGTGCACAGAGATTTGGGCGGAAGGATCACCTCACGCGCCACATGAAGAAAAGTCACAACCAAGAACTTTTGAAGGTCAAAACAGAGCCAATGGACCTTCTAGATCCCTTTACCTGCAATGTTTCTGTGCCTATTAAGGATGAGCTGCTTCCAGTGATGTCTTTACCTTCCAGTGAACTGACATCAAAGCCATTTACAAACACTTTGCAATTAAATCTCTACAACACTCAGATTCAGTCCATGCAGAGTTCTGCATCTGCACACCAAATGGTTGCCACATCGTTACCATTGGGAATGCCTTGTCCAATAGATATGGAGTCTGTCCACCCTTCTCACCAGCTATCGTTGAAATATCCGCTCGGTACTACCTCATACTCAGTTTCTATGCCTGAAAAAGAACAGCCGTTGAAAGGGGAAATTGAAAGTTACTTAATGGAGTTGCAAAGTGGTATGCCTTCTTCATCCCAGGATTCTCAAGCGTCTTCATCAAAACTAGGGCTGGATCCACAAGTAGGGCCACTAGATGATGGGTCTGGGGAAGTTTCCCTTTCCAAGGGCTCCGTTCCTATTAGCGAACCTCTAAACGCCCCATCATTGGACTTTTCTCAGCTGTTCAACTTCATACCTGTAAATGGCCCTCCCTATAATCCTTCTGTTTCGGTGGGAAACCTCGGGATGAGTTATACGCAAGAGGAGGCACATTCTTCTATGACTCAACTTCCACCACAAACCCAGGATCCACAAGATCCTAGCAATAGTATAGGCCTTGGGTCTCTGCACTCATTGTCAGCAGCTTTCACGAGCAGTCTAAGCACAACCACCACCCTACCACGATTTCATCAAGCTTTCCAATAGGATGTACAAAGCTGGCTTGTTAACTGTCTATTTGTAGAAATGCCTTAGGTGACCATTTTTAACTTAGTGCCTACTATAAGACATTATAAATTCTCTGCTTTTGTACAGTACCAATCTCATGAAGCCAGTAAGAAATTTAAATTAACTTTTTTTTAATGTTTTGAAAGTGTTTATTCTCAGCTGTGTTTACTTTGGTTTGTTGGTTTTTTTAAACAGTCTCATTGTATTGTTTTCATTTTCACTGCCAATTTACACATTTAAAACGTTCAGTAGAAAGTCATCCCAAGCAAACTTGCAACACTCATCCCGTTTTTAAAACCTTTTCAACCATACCAGCTATTCTGTTTTATTCATGTCAGTGGTAGAACTGCCACTTTTACCTTTTAATATATTTTACTATTTGCAAATAATCCATTTAAAATATGTATCACTAAGATTCCTGAGATTTGGGAAAAAAATTCTCCAGTCTGTTTCCAAACAAATCCTGTTCCCAAATGGTGACACATCTGACGTGTTCTATAATGACAAATCTAAATTTTTTAAATAAATATAGAATTCAGATTTTTCTGAAAATTTGTGTGTGTATATATAGAAGTCCATATATACACATGTACATATATATAGCATTTTGACTTGTATTAAAGTCATTATAAAAGTTGTTAAGAATTTTGCCATTTTCTGGCTTAAATTTTGGTGGCCTGTTACGGATAACAGAAAAAGAAAATTAGTGTAATTCTCTAAAATTAGGGCTGAACAGAATTTCGACAGAGAATCTCTGCTTGCCTAAATGACAGATGTTTCAAGTTGAATTTGAAACTGTTGTGCTTTCGTGACTCTGGTATAGGGAAACAGGCAAAATTAATGGCTGATCTTGAAATATAAAGATGTTGTAATGTAGTAATGCAGAATATTTTGTCGCAGTTTTTGTTTTAATTCTTAACTTGCTGTTTTTTTCTCTTTAGTAGCATAGAAAGAATACTGCATAGGAACCTTCCAGTAGCGTGTTCACATTTGTAGGCATCAGCCTTCTCCCCGCTGCCACCGCCAAAGGGTGGATCAAGTCCAGCCAGAAAGTGTGTACCTATTTTCAAAACTAGTGTGCAGTCAGAAAGTGAATGTAAATTTGCAACTACCAGTTTGATTTGTTTTGTTTTTATTGGAGTGATCTTTTCAGTTGTGTTACATGGTGTGTTATGTCCTCCTAAGCAACAAGTTAGATGTTAATCACACTTTCTACACCTGGGTACTTGGTTAGGGACTTTTTGCCCATTGCCAAGATTTAAAGACAGGACTCTTAGGAGTGAAGTAAAAGCATATTGCTTACACCACTTTTACCTAATGCAATATATTCTATTCCCCAACCCCTAATAACCAAAAGAGGAAAAAAAAAAAAACCCTAAAAAAACAACCAACCCTGTGATGCATAAAAGCAAACTAGATTTGCTGTAATTCAACAATAACATAATTTTCCTTGTCATTTTTGTACAAGGAATTAAAAAATGGAAAATCTAGTACATTAGTATCTCTCAAACAATAATGAGGATTCATACAAGGTTTTAAGTGGTTAAACTAAATATACTTCACAGAAACAAAAGTTGCTCCCATTTAAGGAGCTCATGCTCCACATGTTTTATCAGTAGCTCCTACTGGTTTTTTTAATGCTAGGAGCAATATGCAGGTGTAGTTTTACTATTTTATACATATGTGTATTTAAATTTTATTACTGAAAAATAACATTTTTATAAATGTGTTTGTGTTCCAAAGGCATTAAAATAAGGATGTATTAATAAGGAAAATACCTTTTGAAATTCTGCAGACTACTCCTAGATTTTGGGTTTAGGAGCACGTTATCTCAAAGTGGGCGTTTAGCTCTGCTTCACGACTGCTTCCTCTGGTTTCTGTGAAACAGATTGCTCACTTACTTACATCTTTAGTTGAATGATTTGTTCAATATTGCTTTTTTTCCATTCACCTTTCTAAAGGAAAGAAAAACACAGATGAACAGAGCACAAGCTGAATGCAACCGAATGTAACTCTAGTTTATATGAACGGCCATAACGCATCTAAGAAAAACTGGGGTTTATTCTCAATCTTTTTTAATCTGAGATGAAGATAAATGGACTTAATTCCTCCAGTGGGTTATGTCCCACGTGGAGCCAAGCATCTGCCACTCTCCCTGCAGCAGAGGAGAGCTGGGAGTGTTTAGCATCCTGCAGCTGGCTCAGCAGTGCGGCCGGGCAGCGCTGCCCTCCCTGGGCAGCCTCTGGCACAGGAATTTCCAGTCTGGAGCCACTTTGTTATCAGCCCCATCTGCCAAAAGACTTCATAAAAAACAAAATCCACAGACACTTTGCCAACACCCGTTTCTTAGTGCGTAGCCAGAACCTTTACTACTTTGTTCGTGCCTTAGCTTCCTGAAAGGGATTGACATTTCACTTGGAGTTAGATGTACATTTCACTTGAGAAATAGAGACCTCAGACAAGATATTGAACCTCATTCAGTCAGGGTTTCAGTGGGTGCCTGCACCCAGAGTGTTTGCAGCTGAACTAGGATGTAGGGTAACATGGAAGCAGACTGACCCTTTAAGCAATACCAACACCACCAGTGTACTTTTGAGCATCACTTAGGTGAAGTCAATATTGGCCACTACTAAACCATCAGTTTTAAACCCCGTTTTCTTGATTTCCCATGGATTCTTGGTGGGAGGGGGGAGGGCTGGCTGATCATGCACCACTCTTTGTGCAACTTCTAAACTTCTAGTAAGGTTGTTTTGTTGTTGGTGTTTGTTTTTTTTGTTTTGTTTTTTTTGTTTTTTTTTTTTTTAAATATATATTTTTTTGTGTACTTGTTGCTTGTGCTTTATTTAGTAGTAAATTGTGGAATAGAGTGATTTATTGTTAATTTGGCAGTAGCGGTTTTTAAAAACCATATACTGACTGAAACATGAGCCAGAGCTGATTGCTTTATTAAGCTAATAATGAATGTTAAGAGTACATATTTTCAGGATCATTTGCCTAGTGAGCTAAACTTGTATTATAGGCCAATATTTTTTAAAATAAAGCTTGGTCAACCTCTATGTTACACATATTACAAGATATAGCACTTTCAAAAAGAAAACCTAAACCTTTTAAGAAAATTTCGTACAGGTTATGCTTTTTATTATAAAACCTTTTATTATAATTTGTTTCAAGTGCCATTAGATTACATATATGTAGGCCTTTGGTATAATGCTTTGTGTACAAAATGGTAGACATTGTAATTTTAAACAGGTACATTTTTACAGTGTTTTCTTATCAATTTGCTATATTGCACAGAACCAGTGTGTCTTTCTTAAGGGTTTTACAATGGTTTTTACTAGGTTTACATGTTTCAAACTACACTGTCTTCTACTGCCATTTTGAATACCAGTCAAAAAACAATTAGGACTTTGTCCTTACCGTTTGCAAACTGTGTCTTCTGGAGTTCTTGATGGTAAACTTTGTCAAAAATATTTAACATGCAGTATTTGATGCAGAATTTTTTTTATCACATCCTATCATCGCTATGCTGCTGTCTGAAGTTAACTTTGGGCCTGATCCTGCATCCATAAATGGGGATCCTGCATCCTTTGTTATGTCTGTCTCATACACTGGTTTAGCAGCATCTCCTGTATTCTTCTCAGTCTATAGATAAGCCTCTGAAATATATGTACTTACCTGGTATGTAGTAAACCATTATAGGCTTAGCTGCCCATCCTGCTTCCCCCCAGTGTACAGTTTAAACCACAGCTTACTTAGCATCATGCTCAACTTACAAGTAATGCCACAGTAGTTCAAAATGTGTTGGGGTAGTCCCAAAGCTTTTATGCAATAAGGGTGTCTTACTTTTGTTGGAAGGCAGTGTCTTTTGATAACAGTTATCTAGCCCTGGAAGTGACACAGAACTATTGCTAATCATATGTAAACACTTTTCAGTATAAGCTTCAGTGGTACAGTTGAACCAGAGTGAATGTTTATCTCCTCAGAAACACTCCTGCAATATTGTTATATTGGATCATGCTGCTAATGTAACTTGGGATACAACTCCTCTCATGGTGCTACAAACCTCCCTGTCTCATTCAGATGTATTTTTACCCATAGAAAAAAAAAAAAGGACTATACTAGACCTATAGTTGTATGATATATTTTTATACTGTGACTTAATTTGTCATTAATGAACTTTGTGCAACACCACAATGTATTCATATGCACTTGCAAAAGTAAAATTTTGGACATGCAAATTTAAACGCTGACAAGCCCAGCTCTTGTTCACAAAAATAGGTGACTGCTAGTTAATGTTAAATGTGGGCTTTTTATATGGTGTGGAGTGAAGAACATACTATATGTTACTAAAAGCCTTAGACAAAAACTGGGAAGAGTATATTGGTGAATGATGTCACACCCAAACCTGACTCGGATTGCTGAAATTATATTTTTAGCTAGTGGAAAAATTGTTTGGACTTGTATGCTAAAATGTTTTTAATGATAAAAGTTTTGAGTTGAAAAAAAACAGAGGGAAAAAAAAAAAGAACACAGAAAACCCTGCATTCCAGACTGAATTTGTATATGTTTCTTGCATTTAAAATTTGCTATCCTGTGATATGGGAAATTGAGTTGCTTATCATGTATATGTACTTTAAAATGTATTCACAAACTACTGTTGTATTTGTATAAAATATAGACAAAAAGATTGCATATATATTTTTGTGTATAAGCTCTGTAAAATAGCAATCACGTTATGAAGCTGCAGCAGAACTTCATTTTAAACATTCACATCCAAAGAAACAGACTATTTATTGTCCACATACCCTGATTATAAAATATACCTTGCTGCTATTAAACAATAGTGCTGCAGCTTCTTGTGGCCTACAGTGTTATGTTTGCTGTACAAAAATATGTGAACTCCACAAAATATATCAATAAAATTACAGAATGGTTTTAGTTAATGAATAACTTATGCCTGGCATTTCAATAGATAATCTTGATCTGCATGTTTGGGATTGCAAGAAGCAATTACAGGGTACATCCAGTTCTGCTGGGTGTAGTTTGCAAAGGCATAACTGTCTTTATAATTAATGACTGGTAAAATGTCAGCTTTTCAGAAAATTTTAAGGCATAAATATCTGCATTTCATGATTTCACCAAGGAACAAATGGAATGATGCAACTGTGTCTGTGACAAGACAGATCTGAACTGAAGGAAGCAATTGAGTTTGCCATCAAATTGCACTTTGAAACACTGAGACACTGGAAGGTAAGTATGGGGTATCCATAGTGGGATCATACCTTTGGGACACATAGGATCACACATCATTTCAGATAAATGAAAATCTCACACATCATTTGTTGTAGTTTGCAGGACAAATTTTAAAGGCGTGGCATGTGCTACTGCATCTCTGCAGTATTGCCAGGAGAAACTCAGTTGCTTTGATCCCGTAGATGTCTGTCTGGCCATGGCACTGACTTCTGAAAAAGCCAGGCTAATGCTTGGGGAAGAGGTGCCTCGCAGCCAGGCAAGTAGCCTGCACAAAACTGCAAAAAGTGACCTCCACTCATTCCACACAGGTGTTCCCTAGCATAGGCTGTTTGCCAGGGAAGTAAAAGGCTGGCATTTTGCATTTCATTGCTTTTCAGAACACATTTTGTTAACATCTTTAGCACTGTCTGTGTTTGCCTGCTTTTGAGTTCCTCTCTTTTCCAAATCTTGGCTTTTTAGGTTCCTTGCTGTAACCCAGTTAGAGAAATGATTGTTAGAGAGAGTTGTTGGCTTTCGCCTTCTCTGCATGCAGTCATCTTTCCTTTCTTGTGATCCCTACCCCATTCCTCTGAGCTGACTTACCACTTCTGTGTCACTGGTTTCTAACTTGTTTGAGAAAGTTGGCCTTGTTATATTGAGAGTCAATAGCTCAACACATGCTCTGTGATATGAAATACTCTGCAAAACAAATTGTAACCACCCACGAATACACACCCCCTACACACCCCCTTGAGAGAAAATCACCCATTCACTATTTTGCTGTCCTAGCTGGTTCACCCACTGCTACTGATTTAACATGTCCTCCTTCCAAGCAGATAGCCTCTTGAAATTCCATCAGCCTCTGCAATTCCCTAATTGGAATGGGATTGCACAGATCACATCTATGTGTTACACAGAGATCTCTTGATGAAGTCCCTCCAGAATTTCCATGTTAAATTCAAGAACCACAGACATCTTCCCTTCTCTCTCTCCTGTAACAACCTTTTTCCAAAACTTGCATAAGAAAGTAAAGTAAAATGGTTCTGTTGTATCCTCTATACCTGGTCTTGCTGTCCTCCAGGAGTGGAAGAGGAAGGCTATTCTGGTTTTCCCCTTCACTTTCACTCATTCATTACATCTTTTTTTCCTTTCCACATACAAGCATGCCCTAGGATGAAAACTATTTTTGACAGAGAAATCCAGAACCAATGCAGAGCTACTGTGGATGAGCAAGAACTGAGCAGCTACATGCTGTTTGTTTCCCTGCTTTGCAAATCAAAACATTCTATAAAATTGGATAGAAAATAAGTTTTCCAAAGCAGCTGCTGCTGTAGTTTGCATAGCAAGGATTGGCCATCATGAACAGGCAGCAAGTGGGACAGCAAGATAAACTACTACAAAATTTAGTCAGTACTTAATAGTTTGAGAAGTATATTGGAAGATTAACTGGTGCTTATCAGCGTGAGCTGGCGCCTTTAGCAAATAAACAGCAACACTGTATTTCTGTTTTGAACAACACTGGAGATAATGGTGTTGAAAATGACAGATCCCAGCAGCAGTGTGAAGGTTCAAGTTCCTGCTCATGTGCCAGATCCCAAGTAATTCAGTATGAACTTTCTCTACTCCTAATAAAGGTGTGACAGCTTGCCTGGTATTTTTATTTTTCTACTTTATTTATTTATTTATTGTAATGGTCTGCATGTCCTCAATTAGTGAACATTTTTAGAGAAATAAGTATTTGTAAAAAAATATAGTGAACAATTGTGTTCTTCATTGTCATCACAGCCTTGTCTCATTTGGGGATGTTTGTATCACAAGATCAACTACAAAGCTAGTTTGCCTCAGAGGGGGCTGAAGAGACATCAGCTGTCAGCTGAGCACTCTGAAAACAGGCCTATGGTACTGGCTGAGCTGAAAATCATTTGAATTGATCCCTTGAGAGTTTATGCTGTTTAGTGGGGCTGATTCTCACTGTTGCACTGAACTGCCGCATACGAAGAAGAATGGTTTAGTGTCACTTTCATATGTCAGATCTCTGCTTGATGCATGCTAAGTAGTGCAGAAAACCTGAAGAGTCCCAGTTGCTAAAAATCAGTACAACGCGTAAACTCTGGTGAACGTTTGTGTGCACATCTATGTGGGCATGCCTGTATGCACGGGAAAGTAATCTAAGCTTGAAAAGTTGATAAATTAGTTATGGCGCTTTTTTTTTTTGCATTTTGGTTTCCTCCAAAATGTTTAAGTCTAAAGTGTTTGTGTTAGACAAGTCCAGAGGGAATCATAAAGTTTGTTAAGGTATCCCCAAGTTAACACAGTGCGTGGTTTCCCAGGCAAGCTGGAAGGGCTTCTTCCAGTTACTTGATTAATCTATGAGAGACAGCGGTTTATCTAAAGGGTGCACAGACTCCAGTGAGGAAGGTGTTTGTCAGCTTGTCCTTGTGTAGTCCTAGATACAATTTCAGCAGAAAAGTTCTATAGGCTGTGCCTCTGAAATTAGGCTCAGTTCTGGCTTACTGGCTTTTGTGTTGAATTGTTACACACATGGTCATGGGTAAATCCTTAAAGTTCCTTCACAAGTACTTATATTGAAAATAAAAATAACATACAGGTTTTGTATGGTTTAGGGGCATGCCATAAGTGAACAACATCTGAGCTGTAACATAAGACTATCGAATACCAAACATTCATGACAAATAAACACAGACTAAGGTCCCAAACTTTCTGAAGTTTCACCTGAAAATTGTCTCCTATTTTGTCAAGTATTTGACTCCTTACACCAATGAACTATTACAGGGTTGCCCCATAGTTTATGTGCTCTGTTCAGCTTGGGCTGAATTCAGCAGTATTTTTACAAGAAGCTTCTGCTTACTCACTGAAAGCCCTGCAGTAATTTACTTGAATTGTATGACCCGTTTTAATGCTGGGATTAAAACCCTTCAACTTAAAGCAGCCTCTGAGTATTTGCTGTGCCCCACCAGAGTACCCAGGCCATGACTTCAAGAACCACCAAATGTAGCTGATTCTCTTGCCTCTTCCCCTCTACAGCTCCCCAAAGAGGCAGTGTTTGCAGGAAGCCACCACATTTGCTATGGCACTGTATTTAATATACAGAGCTGGGCATCATTCGTGTTAATGGGATTAAGCAGCTGGGTGAGACTCCCCCTTTATGCATCAGCATTAAATCCATGTATCTGGCAAAGCAGCAGCCTCCCAGCACTAGACTTAGCACTGACATTACTCCCCTGGGTCCTTTGCTGTAGGTGATTAATTTTTCTCGTTTAGCACTGAAGCTGTTTCCTAGCCGTTAAGCTACAAGTCTTAAATTCCACCACTATATTTGGCATCTCCCTGTGACCCAACAAAGTCAGCTTTGCTCCAGGGGCAAGACTGCAAAACCAGTCTTGGACAACTTGGCTGAAAATACTGCATAAGGTGCTCATCATGTGACAGCAGCCAACCTGCCAGGTTAGGTATTCCTCTTTGCATGGCCAGAAAATGCTGCTGTGGGTGAAAGCCTGTAGTTTACTTTTCATTTTATCCCTAGGTTTGGATTCTTGTAGTTTGTCACAAGGTGCTCTTTTGAAATTGTGGTATAAATCTACAGCAGCAGGTCTTGGATTGTTATCCCTGGTCCACCTTCATCACTGAGACACCTGTAAATTAGCTGTGAAGCCTCACCTGCCTTTCCAGTGCCTCCAGTTAAAACCTCGGTGTGTTCAGGTAAGGAGAGCCTTTGCTTCATGCTCTTGAACACATAGAGTAACCTTAGTGTGAAGGAAAAAAAGCATCAAACAGCTGTTTGGCAATGTGTGTTTGAAACTTGATCTTATTATTTATAAACTAGGGCTTAACCTTTTTAAATGTTTATTATTATTATGTCTCAGCAGTAAAACAGCATCACAATTCTTGCAGATGTATTTTTTCCTTGCATTTGGGTTTACCTTTCTCTGCTTTAATGAAAACGTGCTTGTTTGCAGTTCCAAGGTGTCATTTGTCTCACCAAAACAGCCAAACTCTGAAACATGAACTGGATTCTTTTCTGGCTTGTTCTTGTAGGAAAAAAAAAAGGAAAAAAAAAAAAAAGTGGTTAATCAGTGGCCTATCTTCAGAGCAAACCTCTGCAGGGACTGGCTCCAGACAATGCTATCACTTACACCTGTGCAATTGATCATATCAGAATTCCTTTGAGGCAACTCTGAATATCGTTTGAGGTCTGTGAGGTGTGACCAGAAGCAATACTTGGACTATGAAACTCTGTGCATGAGGAGAACGTAGGTTCATCATCAAATCCTAAACTGAGATCAGAGCGACTAACAGCAAAAGGAGAAAAAAGAAAATTCTTGGTTTTAAACAGAGAAGAAAACCTCTCAGAAGTCACTAAGCCGCAGGCTATGGAACTGTCTTGCTTTGAGTAGGACTGTAATTTAAGTACTGAAGAGCTGCATTTGGCTCCTTTAGCAAGGTTACAAAGTAACCTAGTAGAAACACAATGCTACCTCTGTATTGTAAGGCAATTCTTAGAAGCCTCTGGTTAGCCAAGCCTTCAAGGGATTGTTACATGGTACAACCACCAAATGTACAAAGAAATAAAGTAATCATTGAGGAGAAGTATATAACTATACACTCCTAAACTCTCCGAAGTCAGTTCCAATCCCAAGCCCTGTCATTCTCCTGTTTTAGACAAAACTGGCTATTAATCACAAGAGTGTTATACCTTGATGAAAACAAAACTGGTGTTTGGTATGTGCCCTGTATTGTGTTGGGACCTTTAAGGTCCTTGGTATAGAGGATAACTTCTCCTGTCCACTGACCAAACAAACAGCAGAGATAACTAAGAACAATGGCAAACAAAGAGTTTCTATATTCCTGATATGCAAGTGAAATATGAATGGGGGAACCGAGTGAGATTCTGTATTCTTTCTCATCCAGAAGCACAGACTAGGTTGGGCAGCTGGTGCAGCATTGGATGTACAGGTATGTTTTACTTGCAGAAATACAGCACACAAGCTTGGAACAAACCCATTGCTGCTGCAGTTTATTGTAGCTGTGGCATCTGTGACATATTGCAGCCAACGGGACACAGACTGTGTGCTTCCCTCCTGTCACTTGTAAAAGTTTCTATTGCATTCCCTACTGATGACTTCTGGCTCCTACAGCTTCCTTTTCCCTCATGTAAAAGACAGTGCAATGGGAACAGTGTGGTTGGAGGCTGCTGAGGGTTGCCCTGGGGAAGGGAGGCCGGGAGGGAAGGGGCAGTGTGTCCCCAGCAGCCCTGCTCCCCTCTGCAGGTGCCTCACCGGGGGCTTTCCCCAGCCTGCGGTAATGCCGCAGCTAAACAGAGCTGTGAAGCTTACATGGATGTCCTTCAGTGATTGTAGCTCCTGGGAAGTCACTGGGCCACATCACCCATGGATTACAGGAAAATAATGTTCATTAAGAATAAAAGCCTGCTCGCATTTAAATCAGATTGAATCATGTTCACATGAAAGACTCTGGATGCTCCATTCCTTTGGTTCTTAGCCATAAGATTGAGGCAAGACAGTAAGTTACAGTGAGGCACTTTACATCCCAAAAAATGCCTCTCTTCCTGTTCAAAAATTCAGAGTATTCCCCAAGAACAATACAACAATGCCTACCATGGCAGGGCAAAACAGAAAGATTTCTGACAGAAAAGGGTAACAAGAAAATTAACTCAAGCAGTAACAAAAGGGCAGCTGACAGATATGGACATGGAGTTTGAAAATAATAATATGGAAGGTCTGATATATCCTTTTGAATGCAATTTCAATCAAAGAAATTTGGAAACAGCCTTAATCCTGTCCATTTCATCAACATATGGTTTTATTGCTGTTTTATAGCATTGACAATCATCAGATAGGCTGCTATGGTTGTCAGCTTAACAGGTCTATGCTCAGTCATCCACACATCCTCCTGCCTGTGCCTCTCCATACCCAACTTTCCCTTTGAACTTCACTGCCACCATAACCTGGTGAATACAGGCTTGGAGAATTCAGAGCAGAAATGTCTTTCTGGTTCTTTTATATCCTATATGGCACAGAAGCCCACTGAAGAATTGGAAAACAGGCATAAAAATCTTTTCTCTCTCTTATGTAACTTCATCCACTTTCTGCAGCTTTTCATTTCCATCACAACCCAGCTGCCTAGAACATATTCTCTGCAAAGATTGGAAATTAAAACTTTCTACACACAAGCTTAACATCGTAGTGCTGCTCAAGAAAGGAAAGTTTATATCTGTTGTCTTCATGGCTTATTTCACTGCATATTTAAAACTATACTAAAGGATACTAAAGATCCTCTGGTCCTCCCCCACTCCCAAAACATTCCTGTGCGACTGATGATGAGCCAGAAAAGTTCCCCAAAGCAGGGGTAGCAATAGGGTATTACTTTGCTGTCTCATGCTGTACAAAGGAAAGCTCACCAGAGTCCCTTCTAGGCTGGGAGGGGCCAGGAAAGAGGAGCCTTGTGTGGTCAGACAGTCCCATCTGCAGGAACTGTCCCACCCATGGCCCTTGTGAGGTCTCTTAGCATCCCTTAGTCTTTGCACTCTCACTTGCCAACAAGTCCTAATAGTACATTTTTATCTAGATCTTCCCCAGCCTGTTTCACAGTGCCAGATGATAACCCAAATTCTCCATTCCTATTCATCTGTGATCCAAGTTTGCTTCCCTGTGAATTGCTGTGGCAAATTCCTCCTGATTGTACTAAATCTCAGTCCTGGGGAAGGTCGCCATCCCTGATTCACTGAGAAGTGATGCCTTTGAGATGCTCTGGTCCAGCTGATCTAGAATTCAGGGAGGGTCAGGAAGTGACTTTGGGACGTGAGGTTTGTGTGTTAAGATGAACACCTGAATCCATCTCAAGGTGGAGAGCACTCCAGTTCTGCTTGCATATGGTCTGGGTACCCTTGAAACCCCCCTCAGTGGCCTGTGCTGCATTTTACTCATCCAGGAAAAAAAAAAAAAAAAAAAAAAAAAAAAAGTTAAACCACCAAGAAACCCCTGCAGTAACTGCCTGCAGAGTTGGTGCTGCCCAGAGATAAACCCTGGAGAAAGAGGCACTGTCAGTCTGAAGTCCCATGGCAGAAGCTGTACTGAAAATTCTGACATCCAGAGGAAGGTTCTGAAAAGTGAGGAGGTAGGAAATGGCTTCTAAGGTCTCCAAGATATTTGTCAACATGTACAGAAAGATACTGGAATATTTAAAAACCCTTAACTGGGTAGGTCCCATAAGGGTGCTCTGCTGTCTGGGGAGTAGAGCAGGTACCAAACACTATGGCAGTTAGTATGAGCACTGCAAATACATAAGAGGGTCAAAATTAAAAAAAGCCCTTTAAAAACCACATAGGTCACTAACACAAAAGTACATTTCTTTGATTTCTGCCAGAACAGGTCTGTAAATTCTGCAATATTTTTTCTAAGAAGGATCCAGAAATAAAATGCACAATCCAGAAATAAAATGCATCCCTGTACTACTGCATGGGGTGTGATGGGAAGATGACCAAATACTTATGTGTAATTCTAGTTACTGTATCCAAAGGATGATACAGAACAACAATTCCTCTTTATGCTGCTGTGAAGGTTACAGTCTTTCATGGCTAAAGCTAAGCCAGTTTAAGTGGTACAAACACACTTTTATATTTATGTCTGCCACAGCATCATCAAATGTTAGCACTGACCACTTCAGCTGCTTCCACTGACAAAGATTTTGAGCTGTTTAATGCACCTGATGCTGATCATTCCTGCCTGGAGCCAGGGTGAAATGCATTCACCAATCACTGCTTTCTTTATTCCTGGGGCATTTTGCTAGAGGCATTTAATGGGCAGAACATATTTATTTTTCTTTTGAGATTAGAAATTACGTGAAATACTTACGAGTTAATAATTTTTTAGGTTTAAATCTGTTTGCCTTTCTAGATATTTGCTTCAGGGCTGAAGAAGAATGTTTCCAGGTGAACCTGATTTGGTTCTGACAGTTGTGACAGATGCAGTTCATTTGGAGGAGGGAGGGAAAATGGGGAAGGGAGGATAAAAGGCTTTGGAAAGCAGTTTAGAGTCCTTTCTGTCAGGGAAGCTTTCTTGTTTTCTGTCTTAGTAGCTGCCTATTGTTTTCTCCTTCATATTATGCCATCACCTATTCCTCTTAATTGCTTTCTTTCTTTCGAGTATTCCCCCTCTGCGCATTTGCGCCCCTGCAGCAGCCCTTTAGTTATCCCTGGCAAACACAGCAAAAGCTTTTTGGGGGGAGCTTCCTCAGCCAGGACTCGTCGCTTGCCTCCACGCCTGTCCTGGTACTCCATTGACTGGGAGCAGCTCTGCCTCCTGCAGCCCTTGGGATCTGGGGGCTTTGGCTCTGTCTACAAAGCCACCTACCATGGTGCAACAGTGGCTGTGAAGCAGGTGAAGAAGAGCAGCAAGAACCGGCTGGCATCGCGGCAGAGCTTCTGGGCTGAGCTGAACGTGGTCCAGCTCCAGCACAATAATGTGGTACGTGTGGTGGCTGCCAGCACCTGTGCCCCGGCCAGCGAGAACAGCCTGGGGACCATCATCATGGAGTATGTGGGTAACATCACTCTGCACCATGTAATTTATGGCACTGGGGATGCATGGACACAGCGGGAGGATGATGAAGGAGGATGTGGAAGGAAGACCCTGAGCATGGAAGACACTATGTGCTATTCTTGTGACATCATGACAGGCTTAGCCTTTCTGCACTCACGCGACATCGTGCACTTGGACCTGAAGCCTGCGAATGTTTTCATCACTGAGCAGGGAGTGTGCAAGATCGGAGACTTTGGGTGCTCCCAGAAACTGGAGAAGGGCTTGTCCCAGAGCGGCCACGTTTGCCACCAAGGGGGCACGTACACACACCGTGCCCCCGAGCTCCTCAAGGGGGAGCGGGTCACCGCCAAAGCGGACATCTACTCGTTTGCCATCACCCTGTGGCAGATGCTGATGCGGGAGCAGCCGTACCTGGGTGAGCGGCAGTACGTGCTCTACGCCGTGGTCGCCTACAACCTGCGCCCCTCGCTGGCTGCCGAGGTGTTCCGCCAGTCCGCGGCGGGCCAGACGCTGCACAGCATCATCAGCTGCTGCTGGAAGGCCAATGTGGAGGAGCGTCTGAGTGCGGACCAGCTGCTTCCCAGCCTCAGGGCCCTCAAGAAGAGCCTCTAGGAAAACTCGGGACTCTTTGATTCCCTTTTGTCGACTTTTCCTTCACCCTTCCTCTGAACAAAATTAATTTAGCCCCTGTGTGATCTAAAGGCTTTGTTACTGGTTTTTGTTATACTTGAGCAAGGAACCTGAATTGTTTTGATATAAGAAAAAAAAAAAAAGAGATTTAATGATACTGTGAGGTTTTACTCTGGAAGGGGATAGAGGCAAAGATGAAGATGTTGGCATACATGACTTGTTCTGGTTGATGTGTGCTGCCTTGCTCACTAGAAAATGTGATGTGCAGAAAAATTGTTGGTTGTAAGTAAATGAAGTACAAATAAGGGTCTGCTTTGGAAGGTTATTTATACATAATACCTTTTGGTATTTTTAAGATGTTAAATATGAGTAGTTCTTGTCACCAGCTAGGGTATGCATTTGAGCTTTTCCTCTTCATTTATCAAGGAATGAGTATGGATCACAAATCAATGAATGTAGAAAAATAAATAAAGATTGTCTATTTAACTTGTTCTTAGATGTACTTAATTTCAGTATGTATGCTGCTTCTGATATGGAAAATGTGAACTATTCACATAGTTCTTGAAATAAAGAACCTTTCTGTCAGTCTAAGGCTACTAAGACTAAGAAAATGTATTAACAACCTGTCCTTTTTATAAGACTTCCCTGCTATCAGGTGTATTAGTAGCAACTTTCTAGATGGAAGATTGTTCTTATAATACTTCAAAATTTACAATTTGTGCAGAGTAGAGTTTTTTAAAAAGGGAAAAAAAAAGAATGGTAAAGGGAGGATTATTTGTGTTTCATAACACATGGCTCAGTATTGGACAAGATACTGGAAGGAAGGGAGAAACTGAAAAGGAAGTTTGCTTACTGCAGTAATAATGTTCCTCTTCTGGTGCCCAAAGCATATACTGTTGAACTATCCTCTGCACTGCTTCTGTCTTATCTCCTATCTTTCCTAATCTGGTTGTAGTGTGTCTGGGAAAGGAAGTGCTGTAGGCAACGCTGAAGACAAAAAGCTCTGATCCCTGACTTATCAGAACTGATAATTGTACATCTGAACCCTTATCTGGAGCTGCCTGCTGTAGCTGATACTCTCATTCTACTCAAAGCCTCTGCTTCTTTTTAAGACAGGAGAGAGAGTGATGTTTCATTCAAATTGTTTTTCTTCTTTACCCTTCCTCCCCCTTGCTTCCATTCTGGAAAAAAATAATCCCAAAGGAATTGAGCCAGTTTCCTGATTTCTGACACACATCTGTTCTTAGCCCCGTGAAATCCTGGAAATGAGCAACTATGCGAATTTGAGATGATTCTGTAGGTCTTTATGGTATTTGGATTGGTAATTGAAATTAATGGTTTATAAAGCATATCTAAGCTTAACTATTTCTTGGTCTTCTGTCCCCCTTAAGTGGAAATAGAAAATGCTGTCTGGAATCAAAACCCCTGAAGTAAATTCTGGAAAAAAATTTCCTGTGTTTCTCTGTCAAAATACTTATGCTATAGAACCAGAACTTTTTTGTGTGTGAGTGTTGTATAACTTTATTTAATAAAGAAGTTGTTTTATAGATGTTATCGTAATAAGTCAGTTACCTTTTGAAATGATTAGCTGAGGGCATGCAAGATAAAATTTTAGATAAAGCTATTTACATGCCTCACCTTAACATGAAGCCTTAAATAAAAATGTTTCTGCAGCTTTCAAGAGAATAAAAAATGGAATTAATTTATTTTAGTAGTTCCGAAATGCTTGTGTTATATTTATTTTGCCAGTTTAGGAAGCTTGATGCTTATACTGCTAGAAACCTGTGATTTTTTGCCTAATGATACTTTAGCATCAACAAGTGCTACTTGAGCCTCTGTGAAAAATCAAGCACCCTTCAAATTCTCTGTTGTACTTGACAGAAGGATACTAAAATGGCCAAGATCTACTCTTGAAGTATAATCAGCTCTGCAGATGTTTCTGTCAGTTTATGGGGTTCTCTTTTGATAGTGTGAGAGAGAACTCTGCACAGCACTTGAGATGTAGGCACACCATACTCTGCTGTCATAATGATGGTCTCTTTTTTTATTAACTTCAAAGGTTTGGTTTGGTTTTTGATTGCTAATGAGCTCTGAGTTAATACTAATCAAGAAATATCTCAAGCCTAACAGCTCAGAATCCTTGGTTTTATATGATGATAGTTTGCCTGTTTGTCTCACAAATATATTTACACCAATATACCTTGAATTTCTTTCTGCCAGTTTGTAGTTGGCTCTTGCAATTAAATAACTCGGCCATCAGTAAATTTGTTTATATTCCAGCTCCCCCTCTTGCACTTCATTTGTGGATGTGCTGGGCAGCAGAGGATCCCCTGCAACACCAGTTGGCACTTTTTCCTGCTGAGAGAATTGACACTTTTACCCCCGTGCTTATCTTTATCTTTAGGAGAGAAAACCTGGGGGTTTTCTCTCCTAAACATGACTGCTTAGTACCTTTCAAAAGTTTGCAATTAAGAATTTTTCAAATACCTTCAGAAACCCTAAGGGAACATATCAATCAGTGCCTTATCTACATCCTGTTAGTGCTCCTAAAAAATTTCAATACAATCCAACACAACTGTGAAGTGCAATTCTTCCAATGAAAGCAATATTGGCTCCTTCTAAACAAATCACGTCTAAGTATCTGTTATTTCCTTTAATATATAATCTGCTAATGTAGCTTATACAGATGTCACTCACGGAATTAAGAAATTTATATTTTTTAAAGTCTTCCCCAGGATATGATCCTGGACAGAAGAAGGGCCAACAGCACCTGGTTGAATTTCAGGGATTGCCTTCTCCAAGCTCAAGATTGGTCCATCCCCCCCAGTGGGAAATCAGGTAAAGGTGACAGGATGCCTCCAAGAATAAACAAGGAGCTCCTGATTAAACTCAAACATAAATAATAAATATGCAAGTGTTGAGACACCAGTGTGGTGTCTGAAGCAAGGAAGATTTCCTGTTGGTAAAGAAGGATGAGATTAGGGAACACTGAAACAAGATGTATGGGAAGTTCATAGGCCCTGCTGGGATCCATTCACAAATGCTGAGGGAGCTTGCCAATGTCCTTGACAGGCAACTCTTCCCTATCTTTGGAAGGTCATGGTGCCCAGGAGAGAATTCTGAGGTCTGAAAGAAAACAAATATAACTCCCTTTTGCAAGATGACCTAGAAGGAGAATCTGGAAAACATAAAGCCAGTGAACCTTATCTAAATCCCTTGAAAATTGGTGGAACAAATAACTCTGGAAATCATTGGTAAACAAATGAAGGACAAAAACGTGATTGGGAGTGATCATCAGGGCTTTATGAAGAGGAAATCATGCTTGACCAACTTAGTAGTCTTTTGCTATGAGATTACTGGCTGCTGGAGGGCAGTGGTGGTTGCTCATCTTGATCTTAGGGAGGTTTTTAGCACTGTTTGCCATTGCATCCTCATAGAGAAACTGATGAAGTACTGACTAAATAGTGGAAACAGAAAATGACCTGAGCTACTGGGCTCAAAGGACTGTGATCAGTGACATGAAGTTCAGTAGGAGACCAGCCCTTAGTGGTGTATCCCAGAGATCAGCACTGGGCCCGTGCTGGCTAACATTTCCATTAAAGACTTGGATGATGGCATGGAGCGCCCTATGTAAGTTTGCAGGTGATACGGAAACTGGATAGAGCCGTCAGTATCTTGGATGGTTGTGCTGGTGTCCAGAGAGACATTACCAAGCTGGAGAGATCTGCTGATGGCAGCCAGTGCAGGGAACTGCAGTGTTACTGCTGTTAACCCAGCACACCAGGACGCGCCCGGGGCCAACCGGTGGGAAAGGAGTTCTGCAGGAAGGGCCTGGAGCTGCCAGCAGACGCCAAGTTGAACATGAGCAAGCAATGCACCCTTGTGGCAAAGGCGGCCAACAACATCTGGGGTGCACTCCAAAGCCGGCTGCCAGCTCTTCCAGAGCGCTGGTAGAGGAGATTATTCCCCGGTGCTCACTCAGCCCTGGTGAGACACATCTGGGGCAATGTGGTGGCCTCAGCACTCTGCCGGAACAAGAAGGTCACGGATGTACTGGACAAGGAGTGGAGCAAAGGGCCATTAAGTTGATCACAGGAGTAGAACCTCTGTATGTGAGGAGGAACTGAGAGATGGGACCGTTCAGTCTGCAAAAAGAAAGCTCTGGAGGATCTTACCAGTTTGTAGAAATATTGATGAGAGACAGTAAAAATGGAGCCAGTCTCTTCTTAGTGCTGCTCAGTGACAGGACTAGATGTAATGGAAACAAACAAAAGGACAGGAAATCCCATTTAAATGCAAGAGAAAACATTTTTACTGTGAAGATGGTCAAACACTGGAGCAGGTTGTTCAGAAAGATTAAGGAGTCTTCATCCATGGAGATACTCAGAATCCAACTTGACATGGTACTGAACAAGCTGTTCTAGTTGACCTTCCAGAAGGAGGGGGTTGGACTAGAGTCTCCAGAGGTAACTTCTAACTACAGAAGTTCTGCTATTATAATAACATTTTTGGATGTTTGAATTTCAGGTATCTCCTGAATTCTCCTACAAAAATCCTTCTAGCTTGAGCCTATTTTGTGTTTCCTTCAGGGACACACAACATACATGCAAGGATCACTCTGCTTCTTTTCAATGGCTTTGTTGTCTTGGGGGGGAAACAGGTTAAAATGTTTAGCTGGGGTCTTGATCTTGTTTTTGGGATGCGATTTTTGTCTGTGGGTTTTTGGTTTGTTTTGGTTTTGGGGGGGCTTTTTTGGGTTTGTGTGTGTGTGTGGCTTTTTGTTGTTGGTTGGTGGTTGGTTTGGTTTTCTTTTAAAAACCTGACATCAACAGATGTGCCAGAGAATCTTAGCAGATTTCTTCTTGATATTCTGAAAATAAAAAATTATGAAGTTTGTGTTAGTTCCTTGAAGGTTTTTTCCTCTTTATTTCTATAGGTAATCCACCAGACTTTTATCCTTTTTGTTTTCTTCACCTGGACTCAACTTCGGGTTTTTAAGATTCTTTCCTGCCGGAATGAGCTAATGAGTGTAGCTGCACTTCACTCTTAACTTTGTCACACTTGCATTCCTACAAATAAAGTGTTAGTAGAAGACACATGATCCTAGCAGAGCAATTGCACACAACTATGTCACTAAGGGAAGGGATTCTGTTCATCCAGATTTTTCCCTTTCTATAAACTGGTTTTGTCCTTTTTCTCTCCTTCCCCGTATGTATGTATGCAACACAGTTGCAGGCGGTTAGCAAGACACGATTATAAGTTAGAAACCTTAAGGGCTGCTGTTACCTAGTTTATTTATCCTCTTTGTTTCTGGAACTGATTGCCAGTAGCTTGATCAGCCTAAACAGAAGATTTATTGAAGTATTGCACAGATTCAGAGGATGCAGCATCAGTGTAAGTCTGGGAATGGTGGCATTGGAATGTCTTTGATGGACAGGTAAGCTCTATTTAAGGCTTGGGTTATCTGATGCTAACATCAAATAAGAGTATTCCTCCTCAAATAAGAATCACCACACATCTTGACTGTGTTCTGGGTAAGGAACAAAGCCTCATTTCTCCCAGCTGGTAAATGTAAAGGTCAGATCTCTTGTGTCTTACTATTAACCAAGTTTCACAGCTTGATACAATTATTTTCCTTGGAAACTCAACTATTCTGGTGTTTTGTTTGTTTTGGGGTTTGTTTTTAACAGCAGCAACCTAAGTGCTGTTTCGGGGACCCTGGGATGCCATGTCACAGTAGCCAGCTTCTCAAAATGAGCTGCTTTTTGTTTTATTTTATGTTCTCTGTCCCTAAGCAGCACAAGCTGCCTTTCAAACTTCCAGCTCTGCAGCACTGAGAGCTAACTATTCGAAACTGGGTGGGTAAGCTCCTGCCTCATAGCAGTCTGGAGTAACCACAGCCTGCATGGAAACTTCAGCTCTTTCTCATTAATCTCCCACTACCTAACTACCAAATCTGGTTGCATTTACTAATTTTGGAAAGTACATATAAAGAAGATGCTGTAAAGGACTTGCATTTTCATGGGTAGTAACCAACAGCAGTAGCCCTGGACATATTATCCATATTAGAGTGTTGTATTTTGTGCTTTCCTGGGTATACAGACAGTATTGTCCACTAAGGGAAACCATGAGTTAAAAGTTCTAATTCTGGCGTTTTTCTCTTTTATTTTATACCAAATGGCATTTACCATCACAATCTCCCCTGACACATCTCCTCTTCTTCCTCAAATGGGTACATGTGTAAAGCTTGACAGAATGCACTGAAGAGATTTTATGTAGTTTTACCTAATTCAAACTGAATCCCCAGATAAGATCCAATACTAATTAGTGCTGGAATGGTTTTAGGTCAAAATTAATTTTTTTTCATACTTTACAATGAAAAGCAACTTCTACATGCTAGCCTGAGTTCTGTGAAGTGCAACAATTATTTTAGCAGTCTAGTAATTACAAGACAGACAAGAAAAGATGCCTAGAAGCATGGGAACAATGCAATTGTAATAAACAGCTTCTAGGAAAAATGAGAAATAGGGAGGGAAAAGCATGGAAGCTTATTAATCTTCAACTACTATAGCTATTACTGAAGGTTTAGTGTCTTTGGATCCCAAGTATAAATATCAAGAGACATTTCATAATTGGCTTTGAAAGAAGCTAGCATAAGATACAATGCTTGATGCTATGCTCTTTATTTTATTTGGCTTGTTCTGTTGTTTGCTCCTTTTTTTTTTTTTTTTTTTTTTTTTTTTTGGTGTTATGCTTTATCTCAACCCACAAGGAAAGTGGTAACATCACTGCTTTCAAACAATAAAAATACCTCATAACTTGGGAGGGGGCACATCCTCAATTCAGAAGGTAGGATGAGAGGCATGAAAACATAAGTCTGAAGAAGTATGGGTTGCTTCTGTATTCTGTTGGAAGATATACCACAGGAAAGAAAACAAACAAAAACTGTTTTACACAATATACCACAAATATTTGTAAATTCAATGGGACTTTAAGTGGATGCTTACCATTTTTACTCATATATCAATCAGATGCAGTGTTAGCATCTGTGTACATAATTTCATCTGCTACAACAAAGATGAAAATAGGGATAGAAAATGAATGGTTATTTTTAAAATTAACTCTACATGGAATATTCTACTTTTACTTTGTTCTAGCTATTTATCTGCTACAAATACCTTCATGTAGCACTCAAAGAGGCTCCTTCTACGCTTCAGTTAACCCAGCTGCCAAATATTTGTCTGCCTGTCAAAGAAAAGCCTTAAAACCAGTTAAAGAAGGGAAATGGAACAAAAAAGTCTACTGGCATCTCTCCCAGTCTGCCAGTAGCTAAGGATGCCATGGGACACTTTGACAGTGGAGGCACCACCATGCACCACCCCTGGACTTCTCTGAGCACGAGGCTGAGTTTTGCTGTTGACCCAGCCTGAAGTTCAATGGCCCAAGTGTTCAGCAGAGCAGGGAGGTGATTGCATTTGCCTTTGCAGGGCACCTGGGATAATAGGGCAATTCATAACTTAATAAATATTCTACTGCACATGTGCCAGGCTACAAAGAGCAAAGTAGGCTGCAAATTGGAAATGTAAATGTCCAGTTCTTTTTAAGTCACTCCCTTCACAAGGGCAGAATGAAAACCAGTTTTATTTTCGAGCCATGGATTTTTCTCGACCACTTAAAAATGGTGAAAGGGTTTTGATTCAAATATGGCACAAATGAAGCTGGTCCCAGAGACAAGCATAGAAAGCTGCACCTGAACAGACTGTGAAAAAGCTGAATGTGAATAAGGGAACTGATAGGCTGGGGAGGCTGGATTTTTTTAATAGTAGTTGATAGTATATATTACATAACATAGTAAGTTTAGAGAGACACCTTTTCCACGCCCTTGTTCTTCTCTTATCCAGCAGTTCCAATGAAATGGTTTACAGATAACATGAAAGCTACATGTAAAGCTTTTGAAGGAATGTGTCACTGCACGAGCATGTCAATAGATGAGCATCATGTTGATTTCTCTTTGTTAAGAAAGTGACAGAACTCCAGACCTCCCCTAAAGTTGTCAATCCTCGTACAGCTTTTGGAAGTGAAATGATTGCTATTAAATGTTTGCTGATTGAGAGGAGAAAAGTAGATATTCCTAAAGTTTAATAAATCATTCTTCCCAACAGCTGACTTTCAGAGGAAACAAATGTAGTTACATTTTAAAAACATTTTCATGGCGGCATAGTTTGTTTAAAAAGCTGTATATTGAATTTCAAACAGCATTTGGGAAAGTGTCCTGATGATACAAATCAGCACTACCTGACTGATCATAGCAAAAGAACCATGTGCCAGGGAGACAAGGGAAGGGGCTGGAGGAGGCAAGGAGATAAGCCAGAGACAGTGAGAGAGGAGACACCCCCAAATCCAAACCTATTTGCTATCACCTTTTCAGTCAGTGAAGCTCTCACTGAAAAATAACTAACTTTATCCTGGCATGTCGCTTTCTGTGTTGTATGCTGGAGATACCTGCCTGCTGGACTGTCATGATCCTGCAAGACTTAAACTAAGGTCTTGAAATAGTGCTTAAAATCAGACAGGGCCACTGATTCAGTTCAGAGTGGTCATGTTTCCACCAGGTCAAAGTAGTCTCTTGGTTTGTTGAAAGAAGCACAGACTTCCTCTTGCTCTCAGCCCCTTAAAACCCCAACTAGAGTTAAAAACTTGTGTAACTTCTAATGCTCTGCAAGCCATTACCAGTCCCCAAACTGCCTGAGAGGCCCTTTTTAATTTCCTTTTCTTTGCAATTGCACTATTACTAATTATGATTACTTAGTGCTATATTTCAGTAGCACCAATGACTTAGCAATATATTGTGCACAAGTAATGGTAGATTTTTCACTGGAAAAGGAATTTCCTTTATGTACAGAAGATTTTGAGAGTAAAAAATTCCATTTTCTGTATCAAAGGTGTGTTGCTGCTTTTGCTTTTTTTTTTTTTCCCTAGGAAAAATGAGAAACAATTCCTAGGTATTAACATAAACATTTGTTCCTGCCAGAAACATTTCACAAGAGTGAATGAGAATCAGTTATTCCTCTGAACAGGTAAGTGACTCTCAAAAAGGACATACACCTGTACGTGTAGGATGAAGTGGCTGCTGGATGCTCTCAGAAACAACTTCCAACAGTCATGATTATTGAAAGAATATTTTTTAAAGATACCGGTTTCATATATAAACTAAAAACACAAGGTCATAATGCTGAAAAAATGACAAGTATTAGTATTTCTGCAATTTTTTTCAGGGGACATGGGTACCATACTCAAACCCACCTTCTGTGTTTACCACAGTACCTGATTTTATTTGCCTAAAAATTGAATGCTTGACCACAACCTTAATAAACATTAATACTATATTTTCCTCAGTTTTAAACCTGTAGAAAATACTGCTTCCCTTGACTGGCATCTGGAAAACCTGTTGCTGGGGATTTCACAGTGCATGGAGGCAGGAATGTTGAGGAATGTTGGCTGTGCAATTGTTTGCACATTAGTGCACGCTAATCTACATGTAGTTGCTCTTACGTTATTTAATTGACTGCTGCAGGGGAAAAAAAGATTTTTTTTTTGTTTTATATCATTTCCTAGGGGAAAAATATAGCAACTATATTCCACATTTACAACCACATTTTGTAGAGTGGTGTGAAAGGCCATGCACAAGCCCCATTTTCATGAAGCAGAAACTTCTGGCATGCATTTAGGTGAAAGGTAAGTTTAATAGACTTGCTGTAATCTCCGAGTAAGATGTTCTCTTAAACAAAACTTCTGGGTCTTCTATGAATGATGTTACAAACTCTATGGTGGTTATTCCTGCCCTGCCACTGCAACCTCATAACTTCCATGCAGTAAACTGCAGCTGCCACTTTGCCAGATTAACCTTGGGGAGAAGTTAGTAAACCCTTTGAAACCAAAACTTCTTCGTATTTGATGCCTCTTGGATCACTTTCACGTTATGATGTGGATCTGACCAGCTGTTCTGAGCAATCACAGCATGATGGTTTCCTCAGTGGCTACTAACTCCTGTTTCTAAAGCACATCTATAACACTACAGCATCTCCTTTAGCTCTAGGTCCTAAGTTCTGTTACTATTCCTGTTTCTGTTGGGTTTTGAGTAATTTAGCTTGGCTAGTTCACAGAGGGTCAGGTCATAACAGAAGTATTGCTGAATTGGCTTTAATCTTTCTTTCCAGATGCCAGGGTTGGGAAGGGCACCTCAAGTCCCATGGAGGGCAAACACCTGGATGTAATCTAGATAAAGCTGCAAGTTGCAACTAATATCCATCTCTAATAGTCCTGTAACTTCAAGGTGGAAATCACCCCTTGCGTTTAGTCTCTTCATCATCTGTAGCAAGCATTTGCTAAATTTTGTGCTTGCAAAACATTTACCATCTCAAAACCCACTGGATCAAGAAATCACAAAAGGATACCAGTTCTAAAGAGATGATGAAAAACTTTTCAGGAACAAAAAAACTAAACATGAGGGAGTGATGCATTCCATATCAAGAAAAATTCTTCTTCCAGTCGTAAGGCAGTGTGAGGCCAGAACCATTCCTGAAATTATCCTTATTCCATGACAGAGAAGCAGTGCAAGCATCAGGAAACAATTCCCTACTACTCTGTCTACATTATATTAAACTCGTCATTGGATGAAAAGAACCAAAGATAACTTCATAACTGGGCTCTAAAACACATGGGAAAATATGTATATGGGCTACATTAACTGGTAAACAGAATTGCTGTAAAACTAAACAGCATTTTTTTCCTGCAGGACAGACACCCAGCCATGCTAATACCCTGCAGCTGGCAGCTTCCCACAAAGTCTTTGCAGAGGGGCAGACATGAGGAGGAAAGACAACTCCTAAGTCTTTCATAGCACAGTATTATAAGAGTTTATACGCACCAGTATGTTCCTTAACGCCACTACTTCCTTAGCACTCTCAGTACAAAGCATCCATAGAGAAGCCAGTGAGGTAAGAGCAGCAAAACAACTTGTGTCCTGGAAGTCATTTCCAATTCTGGTATTAAAACAGCTTGTTCTGTCCAATGAGTCACATAGATATTATTTGAGTAGGTGCAAGTTTTGAAGGTCTTCTACGAACTACTGCAGTGTTCTTGAACTATTTTCACCAAGTGAAACAGATCACAACAGTGCCAAGTGGTGCTGCCTCAAGTGGCCAAATCTGGATTGGAAAGATCTGTGTAGGGGGGAGTTTTTTGGGGGTTTTTTTG
The DNA here is from genome assembly GCF_009819655.1 of Sylvia atricapilla. Lineage (NCBI taxonomy): Eukaryota > Metazoa > Chordata > Aves > Passeriformes > Sylviidae > Sylvia > Sylvia atricapilla. The sequence goes on along the minus strand of NC_089140.1, from coordinate 114,281,574 downwards.
TACTTGATTAACTTTTCCCCATATGAAGTCTTCTGAGGTGATTTTCAAAAGGAAAACCGGATGCAAAAAAACCCACAGTTCTGTTTGTACGTCCACTAGCTCTGCCTTCACTGGGCTGTGCTGGGGATTTTTTGTACAGGAATTGTATTCCCCACTCTTGGTAAGCTGGCCTGGCTAACAACAGCTGGTTGGGTGTGAATGTGAGTATAAATAGTGTGTGTGTGTGTTCGAACAGAATACCCAAACTGGCATGTTCTGAGAAGATGTTTGCCCAAAACTTGGTAACACTAAGAGGAAATTAACAATAATGAAGCTTACTTAAGACAATGACTACCCAAATTAATGGTAACCAGGGAATTAGATTAACAAGAGCCTTTTGAGGAGGGAAAAAAAAAAAAAAAACCAAAAAAAAAAAAAAAAAAAAAACCAACTTGAAAAGCAGCATGGGAATTTGTGAGTATTAGAAGAAAGTTTGTGGTAGGTGCTAATATTTCTAAGACCCTCCTCATCAGACATGGTAAGTAGCTGCCATTCCCCTCCTGAGAGACTGACAGAATGAAGGAAGAGCAGGGATCCACCCCTCCTGCTATGTGGAATGGTTTGGAAGCACAGGCTTCCAAAAGTGGGACTGTGTATTGTAACACACACTTCTTGCAAGAGAGTGGAAGCGCATATAAGAAATGTGTGACTCTGTAAGGGGGACCAGTTGTAGAAGGGTATGAAATTAGTAGGTGCTTACTAGCAGTTTGTAAGCCTCTAGTGTTGTGATTTCTGTCGTAGTGCTGATACTGATCCACAATATATAGTTCACTGATTACCAGTAATGCCATATTGCTAACCTATAAACCACCTTGGCTGCTATCAAAGCTGTGTGAGTTACAAAAGGTGTTTTTTTCATTATTATGAATTTGACAGAAGCATCACATCCGCAGAGCAAGGAGTGGAGAGAAAACAAACATTCTTGCAGGAAAGCAGAGAACATACAATTAATCAATTTGAAAGAAAATTAAGATTGAACTAGGACAGGATGAATTGAAATATCCTCCTGAAAGCTTCCCAGATGGACAGATTTCATATAACTAGAAATGCTGTATCACATCAGCAGCTTTGTAATTCTTGTCAGTGATCTGTGTCAGAAAAACAAGGGAGAAGTTTTGCTCTAACCACATCAGTGGTATTAGAATCCAAGTGTATTATCTGCAGGCATAAAGCACGTATTTAGAAGACTTTGTGGTGATAACAATGAAGTTCAAGTTGCCCACTTGAAAACGTCTCACAACAATCAGTATTTGTGTCAATATTTATCAATAGTAAAGGACTCCATCAAGGCACAGTTGCTCTTTTTCTGAATCACAGGCCTAGCTCATGTTTTCCATGCTTACGTGAGGGATTTCTAAGGTAAAGAGACCCTAGTGTTATGAGGGGTGGTTGCATTTTTGTATGTTGAGCTTTATGCTACAATTGGCATGAAAATTTAGAAAATGTAAAATGGGCAGGCTAGGTGCGATATGAGAACTCCAGCTGTGCATTCTGTCTGCCTGCTACCTGCAGAGAGCAATGCCAGTTAACAGCTTCCCCTTTACACAGATCAGTCTTTTAAAGGGGGGTATTTTTAGTTCCAGATTTTTTTCCGAAGTTCCAGTAGCTTGGGCACTTGTGGAGAAAGCTAATTGCTGAGCAAAGAACTTGGATGAGAGATCTGCAACATGATACAACTGAGAAACTTAACACAAGAGGATCAGCAGATACCCACATTTAAGAACAAGCAGATGCTGTAGCCTTTCTCAAAACGGTAAAAAATAGCTTTCACTGGATTTCTCCTGACTGGTTTAGAGACTCAACCATCTATTGATGACCTTCGTGGAAGCCTGCTTCATATGATCCTGCTTCACAGGTATTTGAAGACCAGAAGCTCAAACACAACCCTTAAAAGTGTTCAGATCCAAATGACCTTGGAGAAGGAAGTGATTTACAAGTAAATAGCGATATGTTAATAACCACTGAAAGCAAACAGTAGAGGTATTAGGCTGGCATAACCAAGACATCTTCCAGGGAGCTGCCCACAGCTGCCCTGCCAAAACCATCCACGGGCCACCAGTGTGAAATAAGCAGAATAAATCTAGTCAAAATAATGAACAGTGTTCATAACCCAAGCTGCAAAGTATGGGAGTATGTCTGCCCTTTGACCCAGCCAACGGTGCATCAGAAAGGTTCAATCTTCACCAGAAGACAACAAAAACCTGCATTTCACTGAGTTACTACAAATGACCTGATTGACTACAGGCAGATGCTCCTTCTATCACCTATATAGACTCATCCCAGGATCTACTCTTCTGAAGGACTAACTAGTCAAAGGAAGAGAGAAAAAATATCCCCAGTAATCTGTAAACCCCAAAACAAAAGTCAGAAAGTAACATGAATGCACATGGACTGATACTCTGCATGATAAATCATTAAATTAGGTATCAAATTGTTTCTGCTACAGACTACTAAGTCATGTCAAAAGCACGTCTTGCTTCTTAATCATTTATCTTCTTAATTACTTGACATGAGAGAAAGATTCCTGGAAGCTTCAACTAAAAAGCACAGGCTGTTGAGTATTAATTTAAGTCACAGAATTCAAATATTTTAACTAAAGTTAGCATTGTCTGGGGAGAAAAACCTACATGAAAAGCTATATGCAATAAAAGGAAAACCAGGCAGAATACAAAATATTAATTAGAAGTTAAAAATTACAAAATACAAGACAAGCAAAAAGTTGTATTTAGACCGGCTTTTTACCTTCATGAATGGCAAGGAGAAGTATTTTTGTTTTTTAATTTATAGGGTGTTTCAGACAAAACAAAGTTTAGATAAATTTTTGTGAGAAAAACAACATATATCAGAAAATTCCAACAATAGCCATGGAAAACCTTAAACATAAGAACAGAAGTGAAGCGGTTTTTAAATCAGCAGCTCCAGATAGCCTGCATCCAAGAATTTTAAGAGCTGGCAAACGCGGCTTGTGTGCTGTTAATGTGGATTTTCCATAAGCTCTGAGAAATCTGGGGAAGCTCAGAAAAAAAATCTCAAAGAAAGCTGAGGTAATGCCAATACTAAGGAAAAAAGTAAGAAAGGAACAAATTCAGGAACTTACGGTCAACCTCGCCTTAATCCCAGGGGAAAAAAAACAAACCCAAACCAACTTCTTCATATAGGAACAAGAAATAAATGAGCAAATTGTACTTAAATTACACAGCTTAAATGTATGGAAAACGTACCTTTTCTGAATTACTTTTTTTCCTCATGCAATTACAGAATTTATTTGGTAGACAATAGGAACAGTGTTGATCTAACACATTTGCACACTGACTTTTTCAGCAGGACACAAAGAAACTGGCACAGTTGCGCACATACAGTTAATAGCAAGCAAATTAAAGCTGAGGCTACAGGTCTGTGTCAGTTAGACATATTTCTAATTGAATCCCACAGGAATCAGTTCTTAGCAGCAAGGTACTCAGTATTTTGTCTGGAAATAAAGTTTACTAAGAACATTCATAAAAGCTCTAAGTAAATAGTGCAGCAAGACTCCTGATTGGGAACCATCTGGATTACTGGAAAACTAAGTGCTTCAGCATGATCATTGTGAGGTCATGTATTTAAGAGTGATGAATTTAAAACACTTATAGATGGAAAGCTTCCTCAGGAAGTAGCTGGAATAGCTGGTAACAGAATAAACATGGGTTTCTTGTGTATGGGTTCAAAAACAGTATATATGTAATTGTTAAATGGCTCAGAAAACAAACCACCAGAACCAAATGATGTTTTCATTGCAGGGAGGAAGAGACCAGAGAAACGTGACTATCATCCATACAGATTTTCAAGTACTGATCTCCACTGGCAAAAGACATTGCTGCATTTCAGGAAACAGCAACAGGATGCTGAACTTCTGCATCCACATTTCTCGGAGGTGCTTTATCAGAATACAGCCTCTAGTACTTTCAAAGAAGATATTAGTAAATTAGAGATTTCAAAGAGTACATATAATCCAAGAGCAAACAAGCCTAAACAATGGAATAGTTTGCATTCAAAAGTTAACTGCATCACATAAAGTTTAAGAACCAAATGAAGACCTCCAAAGCAACTGGTAGGAAATATATACATATATATACACATATATGTAAAAGCAGAGTGTGACAGCTGAATGTAAGCTTATTTTAAAATACCAAACAAGCTTTCTTGAATAACTGTAGTAGTACCTAAGCTTCCAGAGGTGCAGTACTTACACTGACATTATACATGTCTATGATTCCTGGACAGAACTCCAAATTAGAACTTTAATAATTAATTTTAAAAGACAGTCATAGTGACCCTACTATTTGCCATCAGCTCAATACACATTTCTCTGGTTCTCTAGTGATATAACTTGAAACAGACATTTTAAGCAAAACGCTTGGTTTAGGACTAATAATTACCACTGTCCAGGCCAAATCAAAGACAGTGATCAGTAAAAAAAAAAAAAAAAAATACCCCTCCAATGTCCAACCTGAACAGATAATGGAACTTCCATTTTAAAAAATCACTTACATTCTTAAATTTAAGCACGAATAAAATTAGTGCGTTTTACTCAAAACTTCTGCTCTCGCACCTCCTCTTTACAGAATCACCTGGGCAGGAACAGACCTCTGGGACCTCCGAGTCCAACCTGTGACCGAGCACTACCACATTCAACTGGACCATGGCCCGTTCAGTCTCTCCTTAACCCCCCCCGGAACAGTGCCCGCCATCTCCCTGGGCAGCCCATTCCAATGTCTATTCATCCCTTCTGTGAATAAATCCCTATTAATGTCCAACATAAACCTCCGGTGGCACAGCTTAAGACCACGTCCTCTCGCTTTCAGTAATGAAAGAAGATAAAAAGACCCAAAGGCTCAGACGGGAACAGGCCCGCTATCACTGGAAGCGATAAAGCCTCGCTTGTGGGCCAAATCCCGGCGCTCCCCCCAGCAAAGGCCGGCATCTCCCGGAAAAGGCCAGCGGGAGCCCGAGGTGCCCGCGGGACCCGGGCGGGCAGGGCGCTGTGTCCCGCAGGACGGGCCAAGTCCGAGGAGGGGCACTGCGGCTGCCGGCCCAGGCCTCTCTCCACTCGCCACCAGCAGAGACTACAGGGCCACCATGGCCGCAGGAAGCAGCGCCAGCCCGGCCTCTCCGCCCCGGCGCTTCCGCGCCCGGCGGCCGGGTGAAAGGTCCCGCAGCGCCCGGATGGAGGCGGCGCCGCTCCGCTATATAAGCGCCCGCCGCCGCCGCGCCCGCCTCTCCCGCGCCGCCTGCTCCTGGCTCACCGCTGTTCGCTGGGCCCCGCGCCGCCCGAGCCCGGGAATAAGTCGGTCAGGAAGGCTCCGCTGCCGCCATGGTGAGGCGGGGGAGCGCCAGGGACAGGGGAGGGAGCGGGGCCGCCGTGCCGGCCCCACCGCGTGGCCGCCGTGCCCGCCCGGGCCCTCGATCCCGGGCAAGCGCGGCGCTTCCCGGCCGTGCGCGGATGGTTCTTGGCTGCTGGGACGGCTCCCGGAGCTCACCGCCAGCCGGCGGGCAGGGAGGGCGGCCTGTGGGCCTGGCAGAGCGGTTCCCTTCGGGAGCGGCACCGCGGGGAAGCGCGGGCCGAGGGGAGGCGGCCGCAGCCCGGAAAGCGGGGCTGATCCGGCCTCGTGTCGCTGCCCTTAAAGGCGGCCCTTGTTGGGGGACACGGTCAGGTAATGCGGCAGGTAGCACCTCATCGTCAGTGTGACATCCCGTGTTTCACGAATCACGGAATAGGTCAAGCTGGAAGGGTCCACAGTGGATCATCCTTGAGCACATGGCACGGGATTGAGTCCAGACGGCTCGTGAATATGTCCAGGGAGGGATACACCACACACAGCCTCTCTGGGCGGTCTGTTCCAGTGCTCAGTCACCTGCACAGTAAAGAAGTTCTTCATGTTCAGGTGGAACTTCTGTGCATCAGTTTCTGCCCGTTGACTCCTGTCTTACTGGTCGGCACCACCGAGAAGAGTGTGGCTCCATCCTGTGGGGAACCCCCCAATCTATATTTTTATAGAGGCATATATATATTTTTTTTTCATATCTCTTAAGACCTTTTTTAACAGTAATTTACTCCTATTTCATCAGCTCACTTAACTCACATTAATGCCCCATTATTTGCAAGTGTTTAATTGCTTAAGCTTGTCAAATCAGTTTCCTGAGTGGCCGAATTAGTATTTCTGGCCAGGTGCTCCTTTTTTTTTTCTCGTAGTGGGAATTGTTGAAGGTTTGTGATAAAGTCTGCTGCTTCATTTGTGGTGGTGTTAAGTTGTAAGGTACATGAAGACTGATTTTTTTTTTTTTTTTTTTTTTTTTTTTGAGGAAAAAGAATGTTTGTGCCAGCTGTATATAGGCAAACCAGGGAAGGGTGTGCTTCCAGCTTCCCACCCTGAGATGCAGTTAGTTAGACACTAAAAGATTGCTTTTCCTTAGAGTTAGGACTTTGCTCTTTCACTCTCTTCCCATTATTTCTACCATGCCCTTCTAGGCAATAGTGTTAAATAGTCTCATAGCTGAATTGTTCTTTACACTTTAGGAACCTGTTTCTAAGAGGCAGTGGATAAGTGTTAGTTGGTGTTCACTGTAGTGTCTGATATTTGTAACTTCAACATTTTAGGCCTTTAAAGATACTGGCAAGGCACCTGTGGAACAAGAGGTGGCGATTCATCGCATCAGGATTACTTTGACAAGTCGTAATGTAAAATCACTGGAGAAGGGTGAGTTGTACTTCTGTTTACTTGGGTAGCTTGTCAAGTAATGAATAAAAGGTGCTATGTAAGGCATTGCAAAATACAATGTATTAAAACCGGTTGTAATTAAAGGTGTTGCTGTTTGCCTTTTTGTATGTGCCTTGGCTTGCAAAGCCAGCCCAAAGTGCTTCATACACCTAAAAATTAATTCTGATTTAATTTTTAATGAAAGTTAGTGTTTCTGGGGTTTTCATTATGCAGAAAACTTATGTCATAATGACTAAGAGAATGCAGCTTCTTCCCTTTGGTTCTAATGGGGAATTTTGAAATAGTTATCATGCTTGGAATGTATAAGAAATGAAAGGCACTGGTTTATCAATATTTTGTCATTTGTGTTATGAAGAGTTTAGTATAATGTTCTTTGGAAAAATTTTAATCTTGTTTAGGAACTGCCTTTGCCACTGTTTAAACATATAATAAAAGTGTAAAATAGGTTACTATATGCAGGGTCTTCAGGCTGCTAACAGCTTAAATACGGTTTAAACTTGCAGTAATGGCTTTTGCTTACTGTTGGACTGATTTTGCTCATCATGTCACAACACTTCCAGTTGTACGTGGTTGGCTATGAGGATAATGCTTAAAATGAATGGCAGTGATCACTCATACGCTATTCTGAGCCAACATCTTGTTTAAAACACTTGCTTAAAAAATCAAGCAAGTAAAACAGTCACAAGCCTGACCCTATTGCATGTATTTTTTCAGTTTGTGCTGACTTGATCAGAGGTGCTAAAGAAAAAAACCTGAAGGTGAAGGGACCTGTTCGCATGCCCACCAAGGTACTTGACACTTGTTTTCCTGTTTTAAAAGTTCGTTTTCTTTCTGCAGCTATATGCTTAAAATGATATTTTTTTAAAGGACAAAAGGTGAGTTAAAAAGCAGTGCTGCTAAACCGAGGGTGACCCATTGTAAAAAGATGATTTCACAAGTTGCTTTGACACCTAGGGTAGCTGTTAAGTGCAAAACGTGCTGAATGTGGAAGGGGTTTTTCTGTTCAATTTATTTTAATAATGAATTAATTTTTTAAATGAAATTAAATCTGTAGGGAAGGAGTGTTAACATCAGTAGACCATGTAACTTAATAGGTAGCTTTCTAATGGCATAGATACCATACAGTATTTGTAGGTGATTGTAGATGACTCCTCTCAGTGCATCGCCTAAATAGCTCGTGCTTGACTTTTCAGACCCTGCGGATCACTACCAGGAAGACACCTTGTGGTGAGGGTTCCAAGACCTGGGATCGCTTCCAGATGCGTATCCACAAGCGGCTCATTGACTTGCACAGCCCTTCTGAGATCGTGAAGCAGATCACTTCCATCAGCATCGAGCCAGGCGTGGAAGTTGAAGTTACTATTGCCGATGCTTAAATGATGGTCATCGTTGAATAAAGCTGATTGACAAATTTTCCTCACTTGTTTCTTTTCTTACGTGTGCCAAGAGATAGTTCTGTGGTGGTTTTTGTGAAGAAGGACAATAGAAACCACAGGCAGAAAAAATGCTATGTGAGAGGACTGTATATTTAAGGAAGAATATGCCAGCTGTAAACACCAGGAAAATTAAATTTTGGCATCCTGGTTTTATTGGAGGCTGGCAACTATATGGTTGTGCAGCACTTCATGAAAAATGTATTTTTAACAATTTAAAGGTTTGATTTTTGGCTGAAATCTTAGTTTATATACAGACAAGTACCTGTATTAAAATCGATATTTTGGTAAAATTACCAAGTTTTCAATTCTTAGTTCTTGCTGTGCAAGACTGAACTAATACTTAGTTTATTTGGATTTTTTTTCCCCATGTGTGTTACAATCAAAAGATCCTGGGGTTGCTAGTTATAAAACTTCATAATTTGTGGTGAACACATTGAATTTAAGAAGTTTATTCTTTTGACATGCATGTAGAGTCACAAAACTGAACTATGGAACTGCCTAGTTGTCTTTTTGGGTTTAGATTTCCATAGATAATGCTAAGAGTAAGCTTCATATGTAAAGCAACAAAAGAGCCATTTTTATTGTTGCTTTTAAGTGTCTCAAATAAAGGAACTGTGATTAATCCTTAAACCAACCAACCAAAGCCCAGAGTTACAGAGAACAGTTTTGTTTAATCCATTAAGGATCAGGTTGCTGCTTCTGCTGCAAGCATAGGAGAGAACTTGAATTCTAATTAAAACAAGTAGTGGTTCTCTTGCAAGCAGCTTCGGGTCCTGTTTATATTTGCTAAGACCTGAAACTGATCAAAGCTTGAGCTTTCTAACCAAGAGATATACAAGAGGCCTTCATTTTCCTTAAATTTAAGGCCTGACAAAGATTCTGACCCTCCACTTAGGCTTGGGAGCTTTGGTAGAAGGGAGGTGAGTGAGTTAACGTGAACATAGTGTGTCAAGCCTGCTTCCTTGAGAAACAAAGTGAGCAGAGGGGAAAATACCCCCCAGCACAAAGCATCTGTGTTTAAAAGTCTGTTTCTGGTAATATGCCACAAATACAAGATGCCTGACAAATACTTGTAGCTGTATTTTTAAAATTATTTGTGTTATATGGGTTGTTCTTTACAGGAATAAATGGGCAAACAGCACATGGAGATGACTCACTGACATAAGTTACTTGTACTCAAGTAGTCTTCCTTCTGATTACCAAAGTAGCCCCGTGCCTGAAAGTACTTGGAAGGATCTAGGCACGGCTGGCTGCGTTTGACACAATTCCTGCCTTTGGTTTTCTCTATTGGTCAAAACTGTGAAAGTTTTCTATCTGCTTACATCTGGCTATACCTCTGAGTTCCAGGGTGCCTCTTTAACACACCTAAATTACCTGAAATCCCATCGATCTTCTTTTAGTTGGGGCACTTCAAGAACCAATCTCCTATGTCTTTTCACTTGTCTCCATAAACACAGATGCAACCTTTGTGCCTGGGTCCCGCACTGTGCAGAAATCCTGCTGCCCGCCTGGTGTGTGAACAGGCCAGCTCACAGCGGAGGGCTTTACATTTGTTACCGAGACGGTCGACGCCTACAGCTCGTGGAAGGCGCTGAACCGCGGCCTCCTCCAGGCCCGTCCCGCCTTCCCGCGGCACGCCGGCCCTGACCTGCACACTCCCGGCCGCCGCGCGACTCGCACCTTTCGCGATTTTATTTCTTTTCTACTTCGTTTTCAACTCGTACACCGCGGCAGTGCCGGAACGGTTACGTAACACCCACGCTGACTTTATATAACTCGCGCGGATGGAAACATTTAGGTACCCGCGTCTCCCCCGCCCATCCTCCCCGCTGCCCCTGTCGGGCAGAACACCCTCTGGCCGCCCGGCTGTCGGTTCAAACCTCTTCTTTACCGCCATGCCTTAGTAAGGACGATAAGCAAACCCTGCGGCCGGAGGACGCGCTGCTCCGTGCCGCTCCGCTCCATCCCGCTCCATCCCGCTCCATCCCGCTCCATCCCGCTCCATCCCGCTCCCCCGTTCCCTCACCCCTCCCTCAGCCCCGGCGGCTCCACAGCCATGCGCTGTGCGGCAGCGCCCCCTGCCGGGCGGAGGGAGTTCTTCCCGTGACCGCCCCTCTCCCCCGAGCTTGGCCAATCAGCTGCGGCCTCCCCTCGCACTCGGCCAATCAGCGCCCGCCTCTCTCCCCAAAACGCCCCTCCCTGCGCGGCCCGGCTGGCGGGTTTCCGCGCGCGCCGAGGTAGCGGCGCTCCCGGGCAGGGAACGGGAAAGGGAGCGGGAGCCGGGGTGGGCGGCCTCAGGAGCCGGGCTGCCCCTGGAGACGGGCTGCCCCTCAGCCCGGCTGTCTGCGGGTGTTAGCCCTCCGGGGACAGGGCTGCAGGTGGATGGGAGCAGTGCCCAGCTGAGGCTGTTAGCGCGCTTCCCCTTGTGTCTTTCCTAGTGTAACCTGCCAGGTGGTGGTGGTGTTTTTTTTTAAAGTTTGTACTCCCCAAACTTCTCTAGATTACTCTGTTCTCTTCGGAAGTGCTTGTTTATATATGCGAGCTGTCCTCATCTTTGTTAGACTCCATGTGCGTTTTTGTCCGTTCCCTGAGAAAATGATGGCTTTTTCCCTCCCTTTTCTTACAAGTTCATTTGCAGAGAACAATGGCTGATGAGGGGAAAAACTATATTTCCACGGAAGCGTGTGATGGGCTGGAATCGGTTTCTTTTCTGGGTGCAGAGGGTAAACCTTCGCCCTTGGAGTCAACAGTATTGCCTAATACAGAGGAGCAGCAGGTGTGGATTGGTTTTACGAGGTGCCTTCTGGTGATGCTGGGTTGTTTTTTCGTGGATTTGGGGTTTTATTTTAAAGGTTTAACAAACCTTTCTTTGGTAAGAACTGCTGTACTCCTCTGCCTGGAGATGATTCTTCTGCTTATTTCCCATTGCTTACACACAGCTCACAGCCTGCACCAAAGGCAGATATGTGCACAATGCTACATGATGCGAAGTGAAAAAAAAAAAAAAAAAAAGGACATCAGTAATTGCAGTTTGAATGTAATGAGATTGTAGATGCGAAGTGCTCAACTTTGAGGGGAAAAAAAAAAAAAGGACATCAGCAATTGCAGTTTGAATGTAATGAGATTGTACTGTTCTTTTTAATAAGCTGTAAAAAAAAACACATGGATCCTTGAAGTGAAAGCTCATTAGGTGCTTGGAAATAAAAATCTGTAATGCCCTGGTGTGCTTGAGCAGAAGATAATATACCCAGCTATGTGTTTTTAGAGGGATATGTTTTCTGGGTGACTTTTCCTCAGGTGACTTCATTTTCTCGGCTTAGTGCTGGTCACGGCAGGTCTGTGGAGAACTCTAGTAAATTCAACCTGCTGAATGAAACGTTGCCAAAGTAAAGACTGAAGCTCCTTGGGAAAGGAAGGAGTGCTGGGATCCCTGTAAAGTGCTCCCTGCTATTATTGCTGTAGCTGGGTGGGGATACTGTTGTATATTGATGGGGGGATGGAAAAGGCCACCTGAGCAGCTGAGAGTGGTTGCCTGGTTGTTACTGTGAGGAAGATGAGGGTCTGGTGCCTGGATGGTGGTAAGGAAGTGCTCTCTCGAGGCTAAGAATGTGTCAGTGCTAGCTGAACATGCACCATACAAAATGCAAGTGCAGTGCTATGTAGCAGCTGTTAGAATAACACAGCTTGAATTCAGTACAGCTGGAGACCAGAAGGTGGAAGCACTGCAGTTGTGCCTCTGATAGTGTGCTCTTTGAAAATCAAAATACTGGCTTTGTCCTGAAAGAATGCTAAAGGGAGGGGAGTGGAGGGGGGACACACTCCAAAAACGGGTTACTTAAGGACAGTAGAAGGTGAAGAAGGAAATAAAAGCTTAGAGTCTGAACTTCACATGAAAGGAAAATGTGAGACATTAATATAAAACAGGAAACACTGTATCTGAAATGTATGCTGATATGATTTGGGGCTGTTCTGTTTAAAAAGTGGCAATTATAACTGTGTTTTGTGTCTTTCTTCTTTTTAATGAATAGGTATATGAGCCTTTGAAAGTCTTCTTGAGAGTGAGGCCCTTTTCTATAGCAGAGCTTGAAAGCCATGACTCGCAGGTTCGTTGTAGAACTAAGAAATAATGTTTTTCTTCTCTTCGAATGCATAGTTTTGTAAGGCAGAACTTACTTTTACTTAAGCCATTTCCCCACAAAGGACTATTGGGCACCTGGATAGATGCAAGACTTTTTTTTTTCCCCACCCCCACAACTTTTAATAATTTGTATGGTACAGACATGCACACCTGTAGCTTTTCAAAATTCCACTGAGTGTGTTATTTAAAAATTGGTGTCCACTCTGTGTAGTGCTCAAGATACAAAGGAGTTCCATGGGAGAGATTATGCAATTCTAGGCATAATTGGAATATCTGACCCTTGAGTTTCTTTGAAATGCTTGAATAATCTATCACCTCATCCTGGTGACTTTTTCCTCAGCCTGTCAAAAATCTTCTGTAACCTCTACCCTATCAGATTCAGATGCCTCAGCATTTTCCACATACACATATACAAACATGAACAACTGCTCCCCTTCCCCTCGTTGTGACCACTGATACAAAGAATTCCTTTAGCTGTCTTTGGAGGACAAGGTGTCTGTATCTTATCTCTCAGCCCTTGTCTTTGCAGTCTCTCTGATTGAAGAGGGGTCAGCTTGAAGACCTATAAGAAGGATTTATTATTAGTTCTTATTTGATTTTTGTAAATTACTTTTAAAAAATGCATTCTTGCTTTTGATCCCCTGCAGTTGGGACCTTTGTATCATTTTCACTTGGATGATTCTTTTTCCCCCCTCAGTTTCCCTTTGTCTGTGCTTGGTCAGCTCTCCTTGAATAATGTGTATTTTCACAGTGCTTCCAGTTCGGTAAATTCCTCAGTCTGAGCTGGCTCCAAGTATAAATTGATTTGCAAAATCAAATTGTTTTGTGAGTTGTTTAGCACTTTCCTCTTTGGAGTGAGACATTTCTTAAAAGCCGGGGGGTGAAAGTGAACATTGAAGCTTGTACTAATTTTTTTGATTTCATGTAGTTCAGGTGGAAACAGTTAGTTGAACTTCCAACCTATTAGCTGTAGAATTTCTTTTGCATGGGATTAAGGCTTTTTTCTCAGCCTCCAAAAACAGAATGATTGAAAGATCTTCAACATTTTTAGAGTTTTCTACTTTCTTTACTATCATCTGAATCCAAAAAGAAAATGCTTGGTAACAAATGGAAGAAATGCACACAAAACATTCAAGTAAACCTCTCTTCCTAATCGTTAACTCAAACAGATAAATTTAATTTTTAGGTCTTTTATTCCTCCTTACCATGCATAATTTTCAGGAAAGCACTTTTGTTCCAAATATGTGGCACAGAAAAAAAAAAGTAGAACCCAAGACCTATTTCTTAGCATTGTAGGCTGATGCTTTAAACAAAGCCAATCAACAGGTTAACTGATCAGTTTCTGCTTATAGGGATAATGATTTATGGAAGTAAAGCTTAGGAGCTCTGGGTGAAATTCTCTACTCCTGCCAGCGATTCTCCACAGTTACTTTGGGAAAGCAGGAAGTTGTGGGTTTTGGACATAAATGATGTGTGCCCTGCCAGAGATGGTGCAGCTCCTGCCAACTTACCTGCAGGGCTAGCTGGGGGAGGCAAGTGCAGTGAATTGTTACCAGCTGGCTTCCACCTCTGCAGATCTGACTACTCTGGGTCTCTACTTGCAGGCTTCTGTGAGGCTGGTGGCAGCTGATGGCACATCCTGGGTTATTCTGTAGCTCTCTAGGGTTAAGTCCATCTGACCTGCATTCCTGTCCCTCATGATGTGGGAGAAATGTTAAAGACTATAGGTTCAGAGTCTGGCACAGTGAGCAGGTGATTGGTCTAAATTCAGAAAGCAGGTTTTTTTGAGCTTCTCAGAATCACAGAATAAGCTGAGCTGGAAGGGACCTGCAAGGATCACCTGCACAGGACAGCCCCAAGAGTCATACCACGTGCCTTGAGAGTGTTGTCCAAATGCTTTTTGAACTCTATGAAGCTTGGTGCTGTGAGCACTTCCCTGGGGAGCATGTTCCAGTGCTCATCCACCCTCTGGGTGAAGAATTTTTTTCTAATTTCCAAACTAAACCTCCCCTGACACAACTCCAGGCCATTCCTTCGTGTCTTGTCACTGGTCACCAGGGAGAAGAGATCAGTGCCAGCCCATTCTTGTTTCCTGGTGAGCAAGTTGTAGGCTGCTGTGAGGTCTGTATCACTTAATTACTGGCATAGAGCTTCTATATCAGTTAATAATCAGACTTATTAATTGAGGCTCCTAGGAACAACAGTACTTGCCATGTACATACCACACATGGATTATTGGTTTTAGAAATTCTGACCGGTCTCTGAACATAAATGTTAGGTTAAGTTACAACCAATCCTTTCAGATGATGCATCAAGACATTGTTAAGCTGTACTGGGAGTTCACTTTGCATCTTTGGTAGCCAGTCTGCTGTAAAATAAATTTTCCTTTAACACTGCATCCTACATTTATCTAGCTAGTGAGTGTTTGGCAATTGCATTTCACCTTTACTTAATTGAGAAAAAGCAATCAAATTACTTGAAACTAATTCAGTTTCTTTCATTATTTGTACCACTGTTTATCAATCAAAGGATAATGCTTCAGACTTACTTTGCTTTGTTAATGCTGCTCTTAGTCTGTTCCACACTGAAAATGACTGATGTGGAAAAAGAGTAGATTTCTCTGTAATTTTATTGTTGCAGTGATTGTACAAGTCACAATCACAAAATATGAAGGTTTAGAAAGTATTTCCAAGGAAAGGTTGTTGGAATGAATGCTAGTAAAAGCTTTTACCTCTTAGAAAACCCCAGAGGATTGCCTTGACTTTGTCTATCCTCTCACTTTCATGTGAAGTGAATATCTCTGTAGTGACATGCCTCTAGATGATATATGTAAATTGTGGGACTTTTGGTAGCTCTGGTGAGTGGGTGAAGACACTAGGCTTCTGGGGGGTTGTTGGAGGGGGTGTTCATTTCTTGTTTTGTTCAGATAGCTTTCTTCCTGAATAATTTTGTGTTGTGGTTTACCTTATCTTATTTAAGGGTTGTGTAACTATTGAAGATGCCCAGACAGTAATTCTTAATGCACCCAAAGAATCTTCTGCAATGAAAAACAGTGAAAGAGGGATTGGTCATGCTGTGCACAGCTTCACCTTTTCTCAGGTAGGCCATTCAAATTTTTGGTTTTGTTTTTTTCACTATAAGGAAAGCTGAATTTTGTGTTACGTCATGCAGTGTGATTTTTCTTCTTTTAATTACATGTGGTGGTACTTACTTTTTTTTTTTTTTTTAAGACTGCTTATTAATTGCTGATAACCTGTCAGGGAAGCTGTATTACAATGAAGGTGCCTATTAGATAAGACAAGGAAGCTTCTTTGGCATATCTATTGTTTTCTTTGATTAGATGCTACAGAAACATCTTGTAGGCACAAGCTTTCTGTGGTTCTGCTGTTCCTGCAGGTGTTTTTATCTCAGAAGTCTTACAGGAAACCCTATGTTTATAGGAATTTATGTAAGATGTATTTAGAAACTTCCTTTTGAAAGATTAGCAGCTTAACTGCTTAAACCTTCTATACTGAAAGCAAATTTCTTAACTTTAGCAAGAAGTTCTGTTCTTACAGTACCAAAAGATAAACAGTTCCAGGGATTGAGTTTTTTAGACCATTGTAAGGCTGATTTTCAATTGTGGGTAACTGATGAAGAGTGAGGAGGGAGTTTTACATCACCAGCAGAGCTCTTGAAAGTATCCACTGAACAGCATGTGCTCAACAGAATTCTGAGCAGTTTATTTTAGGAGTAGGAAAATATTCAAAAATGAGTGCAAGCCTGAGTGCCTCACAGAATTAAGCAGGTATCCTGTGAGAGCCCAACAGAAAACATTGAATGGTTCATGCAGGACAGGAAATTAAGCTGGTGTCTCCTACCCAGCTTGCTCTAAAACATTAGTCATTTCTAATTATTACTTAATATTTTGGATTATCAAACTTCTTTGTTCAGTTTGTCACTCCTTCCTTCCTTCTTTCTTTCTTTCTTCCCCTTACCCTAGGTCTTTGGACCAGAAACTACTCAGAGTGAATTTTTTGAAAACTCAATGAAGGATATTTTAAGAGCGTATGTTAATGGAGTGAATGGATTGGTATTTACTTATGGAGTTACAAATGCTGGCAAGACATTCACTATCCAAGGTATAAAATATTTGCATGTATAAAAACCAAGTCAAAACCAATGACAAGCTTACATGAATGTCTACACTTAATTTTTTAATATTTTTAAGGGACTTCAAAGGATCTTGGTATTTTACCTCGCTCGCTTGATGTGATTTTTAACCACATAAGAGGAAGACATTACCTGAAGATGAACTTTAAACCATATTTGAGCAATGATGTTAAGAAACTAGAAGATGAACAAGTTAAGCAAGAGGAAGCCTTAAAAGCTTCTATTCTTGCATCACTGAAAGAGGTTGGTGACCAAATGCTTCTTAAAGCTTTTCTGTAAGACAGAAAGTTTTTAAAGTCTTTATTCCACTATTGAGTCTTTATATATATATATATATATATATAAATAAAAATCTATAGTATTCATACTTGTGAACCTTGGAATAATAAGACAATTGGCTGGTTTTGGAACTCAGGGTAAACTGGAAGAACTTTCTGCAACACACAGTTCAAACCAAAAACCATCACAAAGCCAAATATCAGTTTCTAGTGAGAAGCATCTTCTTTAGAGGAGCAGTTCTGGCACCGTGATAACAGTAGCCTTTGAAAAGTCTGAGAGCTACATGACCAATCTAAAACCTGGTTCTTGTGAAGTGGCTCTTCTTGTAGGTCAGGTTCCCAGGCTGGACCTTGGTGCAGTCATTCAAATGCTTGTACTGGCTCAGGAGACATGATGGCACTGTCTTAGCAGAAGCAGTGAAGAAGGCAGGGAGAGTCTCTCTTGGTGGAAGACAATCTTATGGCAGATTAAGAAGCTTATAAACCTGTGATTTATGTAACCTCATAAAGTAACTTTGATTCATCCAGTGAAGCGAGATGCCACAAAATGAATGTCCTAAAGGGATTTCTGTCTGCCTTAGCGGATAGTGTGTGACTAAGGCTGGTCTCTGAAAACTGCAGGTAGAGGAGAGAAGTCTTTACTGTGGCAACCTCCTGTTCTTATTTTCTAGTAATTTGTTTCTACGGTAAGAAACTGTCTCACCAGAAAATGGGTATCCAGGTATTTAGGACTACTTTGTACTTTTAAGTCCAGTTGCAGTTTGGTATCAGTTTCCTTTTGTTCAGAACATTTTCTCCTGAAGTGTGATTCTGTGCATCTAATCCCAGAATGCAATAGGCTCAGCTGGTTGTCATTCAGAGCAACTCTAAATTAATTCTGGGATGTATAGTAGTAATCATTGGGCTTTGGGGTTTTTTTCCTGTGGTCTTTAATACTAACCTAGCTTAAGTACTCCAGTTAACCCTGAAAAAATATTCTTCTATGACTCAAATTCATATATAAAGTTCCACTCTAAATTCTGTTGCTTAATTTAAACACTGCAACCCAAAACTTTGTTTAGTCTGAGTCTGGTTAACTCTTGAGGAAATATCTCAGGTGAAAAATTTGAAAGATTTGAAATATTACATATTTATTTTGAAAATATTTATTTGTATGTGCATAGAGGATGAGGGGTCTTAAAGAAAAGTTGAAATGGTTAAGAAGATAGTAAGTAAATATGTTTAAAAAAATTTATGGAAGCTGCAGCCTTGAAAAGAACAAGCAGGAGCCCAGGGTCTGGAACAAAAGGTCAATATCTTATTTTGAAGATAACTCTCTATTTTCTTCTTTTAAATCACAATCTGACTTACTTATAACTTAGTAACTGAATGTTGCAGTAGGTGATCTAGATTCTGATTTACTGCAGTGAAAAGAGAGCACTCTCCATCAGGAAGTACAGGTAAAAATTAATCAGGAAACTATTACATGGCAGGACCTTGTTTATGTGTTATAGCGCTTCCATGGAGATAGCTCAGTGATCCGCAGTTCTGAAGCTGTGCTGCTTGATAGCTTGTGAATGAATAGCATCACTGTTTGGATGCTCTCTCAAGCTGTAATCTGAGAGCAGGTACAATTTGGTGGGCCTGGCTTTGGTTTACATGGATTTCTGTAGGCTCATTTCCCAGGCTCAGTTCACATGTCATACAGAAAGAGCTTGCTGTGCCTTTCATTCTCTTGGTTTTAACTGCTCTGTGTGACTGCAGCAGTTAATGTCCTACTGTTTATGTTCTGTATGTAGTACTGCTGCAACAACTCTTGCTTAGCATGGTTCATATCCTCTCTTTCCTTCTCTTTTCTTGTTCTCTTCATGGGATTAACTACTGTTTTTTACTGGATTAAAATATGCTTTATATGCATTCCTATTCCCACCTGTATTTTCTATTAAATGTCAGCTTCTGTTGTTGGCAAACAGTGTCAGTTTCTGTTCCCCCTTGTATTTAGGCATTCATCTTCATGCTCTTTTCTGTATCTCATTTGAAGAGCAGTGTAGCAACAGTTAATTCACTCAGTTTTTTCCCAAAACCTTTACAAAAACTTATCACATGCCCAAGTAATGTGGTACTGGATTTTCTTAATTGACCTGCATTTCTGACATGCACAGATGAGATGTGTGTCAGTCCCATATCCTGCTTGGTACTTCACAAACAATGAATAAGATCCCTGCTGTGGTTAGACTTCTAAAACTCAAGAAACACAATCATATAGACAGTGCAGCTTTTGCAAAATGGTCACTTGTGTGATTTTGTTGTAATTCTATTCTATTTTATGCTATTTATCTTCGAAATGGAAGATCTCAAACTGTGGCTTTGTGCCTCTCTGTAAGAATTCTGGTTTGGATATACCAGTTGGGTAACATTTGGCATCAGTAGTCAATCCATGGTCAACTTAGTGCTGCTTTTAAATAGCTCTAACACTAAGGTTTGCTTCTCTGGATCTGTTCCTTTCTACTGTAGGATGACCCTCTCTCAGGAAAGAGAAATCAGGGTAAATGTCCTGATTTATAGGACTATATAAAATAGGGAGAGAGAGATGTAAAGATGCTGGACTCCAGTAGGAGTTATCTCTGGAAAAACTGATGTAACAAAGACTGTGCTTTGGTGAATCTTGGCAGGTTTAAGGCCATTCTCTTGGTGTAAAGAAATTCAGCAGATGTGTGTATTTACAGAAACTATGCAGTTGTCTATTTTTCATGGCCTTTTAGTTATTAAAAGAATTTAGAATTAGAGCAACATAGAGTGTTGGTTTATCATAACTTAAGTCCTACTACCTTGGCAGTTAATGGAGGAAGTTCTCCAGTTCTTTTGGATGACTGAAGCACTGTTCAGATTTGGTTAATAGCTCATAAAGACATTCTGGGCTTTTTCTCCTAGCATCCTTTTTCTCCCAGCACTCTGAAGTTAAGTCTCCAGAGTTAGCAGCAACTGGCCACCAAAACTGGTTGCTGGGAGTAGCAGCAAGCAATAATTAATTTGATGGAAAGTGCACTTATTGATTATAGTTCAGTGTTATTAAAAAACATTTCACTTTCAGCCAGAGTGAGGGTGGTCTAATACTTAATACTACTTTAATATTTAAATCTTAAGTACTGGAATTGCTGTCATTTTTAACTTCTGCTTTTCTCATTGTCTGTTCATGTGGATTTAATATTAAGTCTCTTATTTTCTCAAGGAGGCAGAGAGCATCTCAAATACTGTAACAAATTCCTGTGATGCAAAGTTGGGTTCTTCTAACTGTACTTCAGACAATCAACCTTCTAGCTCCCAAGGTAAAGTAGAAAACTGTTATGTGGGGGAGAAACATAGCATAAATTTATAAATATTAGTGGGTAACTATCAGTGGATTAAAAATTTCCCTGTGCTATACTTCAAAGTAAATATATATGGGTTTTGACCAAATTTTTGTCTCTTTCCTCTGTAGAAAGGGCATCTATATAAAAATATTTTGATAGTTTCACTCCTTTTGGGGGGAAGAGGGAGACTTAGTTTTGCAAATATAATTTATAAACTGCTGGAAGTCTGTGATAAAGCAAGGCCATCAACTTGGAACTTGGCCATATTCTTGTAACAGATGACTGCTGAGAAATTTGAACATTTTTGGATAAAACTGAAGTTATCCATGTGTATCTAATTGTACAACACAGATGTCTCTAAGCCTTCTCCTTTTAGCAGTTTCTATGAGTCGTTTTAGAAGATTTGATATATTGATTTAAAATCTGTCAATGAGTTTGTCTTCAACTCTTCCTCTGTTTTGGGTTAGGAGAGAAGAACTTTGTTCCACTTGACATTCATAGGACTAATACACACCAAAGAACACAAGCAGCTGTGTGGATTTCCTTTTGTGAAATTTATAATGAGTATGTGTACGACCTATTACATATTTTATCTACATCGAAAACTCAAAGGCGCAGAGTTTTGAGAATCTGTGAGGATCAAGGAGGAAATTTTTACATTAAAGGTAATAGTACTCTTTTATGGCCTAGGCAGTTTCACAGAATTTCTCTGATGATCAGAAGTGTGTTAAAAGATCTCTTTTGCAGATTTAAAGTGGATTAATGTTCAGAGTGCTGAAGAAGCCTGCAGACTGCTAAAAATAGGAAACAAGAACCGAAGCTTTGCCTGTACTAGAATGAATGAGCAATCAAGTAGAAGGTTTGTTCCTCTAATTATGAGCATACTCTGTCCCTTTTGAGGGGAAGGGAGGGGACTTTAGAATATGTGTGAAAAGAACCACTCTTCAATAATAGTTTCATACTTGATTATTCTGGTTTTGTTATGAAATTATCTGAAAGAAAAGTAGGAGAGTCTCTGTGACTAATATTAGCTGGACTCAGGTTGCTATTCATGTCTTTGAACAACCAAAAAGATCAAATCACATCCAATTTTGAGTGCCAACAGGGCTGTGCATGTTGGCAATAGCTAGTGGTGCTGAGTGAGAATGGCTGTGTGAGGATGCTGAAGGAAAAGCTGGTTAATTTTTCATAACTGGCGATATAATTCTTGGAAACCTGGAGCCTGTTCACTAGGGGATAGGGAAGGAGCAAGTCGTGTGGGAGCTTGCAGTGCTTCTAGATTTTCTAGATGCTGTTAGATTGCTGTGTTCAAGCTGAGCTTACATGGTATAGTAAGAGTTAAACTCCTAGCTTTTTACCCAGCTCTGGACAGGGATCAGGGAGAATCTGGCTTTTGATGGAGTGAGAGGAAATAGAGAAGGCTGTATAATTTCTATTGAAAGTGCCTCCTTTCTTGATTTTAATGACCTCTAAATAATTTGTCCTTCAGCTGTGGAAGGGCCATGTTTTATTTGTACCTAATACAATCATAGTGTTACTAAGCCTACTTTTTTTCTCTAAAAAGCAAGTTATGTTGTTCTTTATTAGCTAAAGGCAGCTGCTGTTAAATTTCATGCTCTTTTTACAGTTTTATACCTAGAATGCCCAGTGCTTAAGGCATATACTAAGGAAGTTTGTGTGCTGTGTTTCCTGATGAATCAGAAAAACTGGGGACTTCTGGTTTTGTGACTTTTCTCTTTGGTTTCAGGCAGCATCTCCACTGCCTTTGTAGATTGTTTTCTAAACCTGAGTTACTGGATTTTCAAGTGTTACAAATTCAACCTTTCTGGAAAACAGAATTATTTCAAAACTGCATAAGTAACTGTGTATATTAAAGTAGGCAAATTTACAGCACTGTAAAACTTGAACTTATTCCTTTCTCCCCACCATTTATTTCTAAGTTAATCCTTCAGATTTGCTGAGTTCAGATACTGCCTAAGGTTTTCTATGTGAAATGGCTACATGACTACTCATCTTTTGATTAGTAGACAGTGAACTGGCTTGGTTTTTTCTCCAAGACAGTTTGTAGGCTTTGTGTTATGTTTTTCCTTTTTCTGTGTGGAAAGAAATAGAGAGTCATAAAATACAGCTTTTATTGCTGTTTTTTGCTACTGAATGAATGAACAAACGCATTGCAAAAGTAAACAATGTGTTAAGGTAACTAGTGAATTAATTCTTGTCCTTTCTTCAGCACTGAGCTTTCTGTGGCATACAAATTTTACTTTGCTTCAGTGACTGCTTAATTTTCATAACTGATTATTAAAAAGGACTTCTTTCCATTCCAGTCACAGCATATTTTCCATCAGGCTACTCAAGCTGACTGATGAGCATGAGCCACGTGTTCTTGGAGTATCAGAGTAAGTGAATGCTTCATGTGATTACCAAGAATGTAAATACTTTGGAAAAATTAATAAGGTGTGAGCCTACCAGACTGGTGAACTTTCTAATAATAAACAAATTCTGAGAGTTGAGAAGGAAATCAGAACTCCACTGAGCACATAAACTGACTGGAAGCTCAACAGGGACAATCACAGAAGTGTTTTCCTGTCTCTATAGTTTTGCTGGAGCAACTCTGTCAGTAATGTGTAAATTGAGGAAAATGTGTATTGTCCCACATAATGAGCAGGTGGTGGCAGAGTAAGACTTTGCAGCACCAGAATATAAGTCCTGGTAAGCAGAATTCAGATGTCTGATCACTACAGCTGGAGGGCAGCAGCTGATGCTGAAGGCCCAAGGTGCAAAGCTAGGCCAGTTTATCTTTCTACTCTGGGACCAGGCTAGACTTTATGGGTGGAATGTTTGTGACAACACATTTGGTGTGCTCCTAGGATGCTGATTAAAATCCATCATCCCAAAAGAATGGTGGTGACATGGTCTCAGACTGTTCCATGCTCCAATGGACAGTGAGAGGGGATCATCAATTGATTTGCTTAAAAACTGCCCTCTGTTACTATAAAATGCTAATGTGAGTGCACCTTGTGAGAACACTGTTAAGTCCTTACACTTAAGTCTCTGCTCTTATATGATTTAGAGGAAGCAGCCTAATCTTCAGGCCTGAAGCCAGTTAGAAGCTTTTTTTGGGATGGTGTGTCTTTTTTTTTTTCTTCGGATTAATTTAGCTTGATACAGAAAAATGAAGACAGCCTGTAACAGAATGTTTTAGTTCAGTCCTAGGTCCTACTGATTTCTCTTGTGTCTCTTGAACAGAGATTGTAATAAATATGTCTCACTGTGAGATAACACCTTTGAATGTCAGATGTTACAGTGATAAATACTCTTAAGAAAAGATAACTTGAGAAAAGGAATGCATCTGTATTTTTTTGCTGTTCTCTGTCATAATGTACCCCCTGGCAAAGCTTGGAGCAGCTGTTAGGTGAATGACAGAGTTTGTATGCTGCTTAAGAAAAAAGCTTTTCATTTTGTGCTAGAAAGGATATAGAACATAAGGCTTTTGAACATTTTGAAATACGTACCTTAATAATTTATATAGGGCTTACATCAATATGAAAGGTCATGGTCTTACAAATTATTTTATTTAAATAAATTTATAAGTGAGTAATGGTTTGGTCACACAAATTATCCAATTTCCAGAGGTTCCTGTATTTCAATAGCTTTCCTAAAATAAAGTAAAATTTATTGAATTCCTTGATTATCCAGGATGATTTTCTGATTGTAACCCATTGTGCCATGAGGGACAATTCAGTGGTCTGAGTTTAGTAGCTATAATAATTGCTACTAAATTGCTACTACATAATTGCTATAGCTAAGCAAAGAGCTCTAAGGTGAGCTGGGAAGGACTTCATGTGTGTGTTCTGGATAACTCTTTCATGCAGGTTGTCTTTCTGTGACTTGGCTGGTTCAGAGAGGTGTAATAAAACACATGTCTTTGGAGACAGACTAAAAGAAGCAGGAAATATTAATAATTCTCTTCACATCCTTGGAAAATGCATTGCAGCATTGAAGCAAAATCAAAACCCAAAGTAAGTGACAAGTTATTCACGTGCCAAGTTTTAGGTGGAAACACTAAGTATCCCTTCATGTTTCTGCAAGCAGTTTGCACAGAGAAAAATTAAAATCTCCAAAATCTTGTAAGTCTTCTTTATTATAGATGTCACTGGAATCCTGCAAACAATGTTTTCTCCATAACTGGTGTTTGTGGAGAGCAAAAGATAATTTGCAGCAAACTTCTGATTTTTTTTTTTTTTTAGTGTATATGTACACATGTTGTGTACAAAGCTCCAGTTTTGTCTTCTTCCCTTCCACCTGAAAATTATACAGGTAGATTCATCAGGCAGCTGATAGATGACCTGCACCTAGCTTTTGGCTTGTTTCACTATCTGCTTTGGAACACTAGGAAACTGTGATGCAGACCCTATGCTACTTTTAAATAGTTCAGTTTGTTGGAGAACATGTGAAATCCAGGGAAGACCTTGCTCTTTGATGTAAAATAACTTAGGCTTAAATATGAGCATCCTACTGGATCTCTTTGCTGAAAGAGAGAAATGGAACTAAGGTAAGCTACAATAGCCCACAATTTTACATTTTTTTTTTTCACAATTTTAATTTTTTTCTCTTACTGAGGATGAAGCCAAGCTATATTCCATTCAGAGAGAGTAAACTGACTCGTCTGTTTCAGCCATTTTTTTGTGGGAAAGGCAAAGCTTGTATGATTGTAAACATCAATCAGCACACTTCCACATATGATGAAACACTGCATGTGATGAAATTTTCAGCTATAGCCAGACAGGTAAGAGTGTATCTCCTTTCTCTGCAATTCTGCAATTTTTTTTTTACTAGTGATTTGTGAAATGATCAGGTTGTATGAATTTGAGTGTGATTTGGATTCTTGATTCATCATATTAGTTCTTCTGCATGTGGCCTCTCTAAAAGGCTTCTAGTAGTCTTGCCCATCTTCAAATCTATTTGTGGTAATAAGTTAAGACAACTGCAGGTGTCTGGCTGTTCAGTTCAACACAACTGATGTTCTGTGCAAAACATAGGGCGCTTTCAGATATGACTAATTTATACCACATATCTGAGCAAAATGCAGGGTTTCCATTCAAACTTTTGATGAATTACTTAACCTGGGTGCAGTTAAACATCCATTGCGCAAGATGACTTCTTTGCTTCTTGGATGGTTGGTGGTTGTAAAAGGACTATCATCTTATTTTGTAGTCTAAATTAGATCTTCTGCAACTGCATTGCTCCTATTTGACTAAATGCAAGTAATTAATAATAAAAAAAAGTCTTGACAAGCTTTTCCTCCATCTCCTTTAGTACCCTTGGGTGGATCCCATCCAGCCCCATAGACCTGTGTGTGTCTTTGTGCTGTAGTAGGTCGATGACCATTTTCTCCTGGGTTATGGGGGCCTCCTTTTGCTCCCTGTCTCAATCTCCCATTAAATTCAGGATTTGCAGTTGATGTTTGGCCTTAACCTCATTCAAGTTCCCTGAAGCTGCTTCTTGCAGGGAGTGGGATGATGGACTATGCTTGTTTCATGGCAGAAATACAGTGGTTTTTTTCCAGTCTGGAGCCACAGATTAATTCTGGCGTGTTATTACAAATCTGTAATAGCACCTCTAATATGATCTCAGGAAAATTTTTCTAATTCTTTCAGGTGTGACTTTCATTATAAATATGTACTGTGGAGACAACAAATATGTTGTCCTATGATGTACTTACTTAAAATCTTTATGCAAATAGCATGAATTGCTGAATCCTGGTCACAGTATTACAGGAAGGAGCAAATGTTGTAGGGATTTTCTGCTTTTCATTAAATTTGCAGGAAACTACACCAAAACCCTTATGTTTTAAGAGGAAGATAAACCACCTGTCTAGACAAGGATGCTACATTTGCTAGCAGATAATATTTCTATTTTCACTATTTTTAGAGTACTTAAGTCTTATATTAACATAAGAATTACGTTGCATTTTAGAATACTGAAATCTTATATTCATATAAGATTTGTTATATTGATTATTTTTTTCCTGCTAAAAGGCATGTAAGCTTTCGTTGACATTCATGTAATAATTAAATATTGTGTAAATACAACAATGCATTCATGCCACTTCTTCCTGGTATTCTGATACCTGCAATATTGACAGCATTGGTAAATCAGCTCTGGATTTTTCAGGTTATCCAGACAATCCTGCCCAAAAATTTTGGTTATTTTCCACCAAAGGTAGTTGGAGGTGATGACAAACCTATCATGCACTTTGACGCTAACACGTCTGTAGGTGACTTTGCTGACATTACTGAAACCTCTGCAGAAGAGGAAGTGGACATCACCATTCTGAGTCATGAGGTAAATGTCTACTTAGAACTGCACCCAGGAAAGCAACTGCTATTAGTTCTAATATTGTTTTAGCATAAGAGATGTGCTGGAAGCTGCATCAAATGGGAAGTTTAAGTTTCTGTTCAGTATCAGACTGACTAAGAGTGGCCTTGTTCAGTGTAGTTGTGGAAGGATGCCCTGTGGCTTTCTAGTTAGGTCAAGTGCTAAATTTGGAATTCAACTGATTGCCCAACAAGAAGACTAAGGAAGCAGTACATATCTTCAAAACAACTTAACTTAGTTTCTTGTGCTGTGGTTATTTTTTTTTTTTTGGAAACAGCAGTAACGAGTTAAGATGCAGCATCTTAAAAACAAAGCTATACAATCTAATAGCAAGAAAGTGTAAAAATCAAGTAGGCTTTATGTTGTTACACTGTACAGACTAATATTTAAATGCCAAAACAGAAGTAAACTTTTTGATCGCAAACACCATCAAGATGGACACAGAATGTATTTGCAGTAGGAATTCATGTTTGAAAATATTTAAACTTTGGTGCAGACCCCCCGAAACTTAGGCTTGTTAAAAGTACCCTCTGTGGATAGCTGCCTGTATGAATATTTTGTTTGAGATGCATGTCAGTATGTGTTTCAGTCTTGGTTTTTGAACTGAAATATTTAAAATTTAGGACCTCTTGAAAGCTGCAGAGGACTTAAAAGAGAAGTTAGTTGCAGAAAGGCAAAGTAAGCTCCTTCTGGAGGTGAAGATACGTAAAGAGATGGCAGAAGCAATGTTTCGACAGCTGTTGGAAACAGAGGAAGCCTGGAGGCAAGTCATATTGCAGTCTGCTTTGAGGCTGAAAGAATTCCACATATATAAATGCATATATATGGATTTATATACATCTATGTGTATATTTAGGACATACCTACTCATGTTATCTAGAGAAGATAGGACTGGACAGTTTCAAAGCCTCCAAAGGAAAGGGAAGAAAGTACATTAAACTTCTTCACATCAGCCTCTTCCCATTTACAATGAAAAAGTAATCCTGCTTTCTGCTGAACTTTCCTCTGTTTAATTTGTAATTACTGGGACTTGTCCTGGCTTGCTATTACTACTTAGCAGATGTGGAAGATTGTTACGGGTACCCCACTGAGACTTATGATTCTTCCAAAACATACATTCTGTCATGTCAATATGCATGCATGTGTTTAAGGTAGCTTGAAGTGTATCTCTTCTGAGCTCCTCTGCATGACTTATGAACCATTGTTTACTATCTTAAAAATTGCTGTGGCTCCCTGCACTGATGTTAATTTAGGATTTTTTTTCAAGTTCACTTGAAGCTGAGTTCGCTTCCTCTTAACTCTTCTTTAAATCAATTTCCTGCTGTTTGAATCATTAACAAAAATTAACACCAGGTTGCCAGTTGAGCACATTATGGTTTAACACCTGCACTAACTTCAAAATTGTTTGGTTGCCTTTAGCCAAACACACGAACTAGCATTGGTGCGTTTTCTCTATTGAGATGATGTTCTGCATCACTGACGGGGCATGTTTTTAAATTTTGATAATGATGGAGTAATATGTAATGTGTTGAAATAATAGGTGGAGAGGGACTTATCACAGGAGTATGAAATGACAGGACAAGGGGGAGTGGATTCAAAGTGAGAGTTGCTTTAGATTGGTTGTTATGAAGAAATACTGAGAGTGTGATGAGGCACTGGAACATGTTGCACAGAGAAGTTGTGGATGCCTGGAGGTGTTTAAAGGATGTGTTGGAAAGATCTTGTGAAAAGTGTCCCTCCCCGTGACAGGGGAGGTTTGAATTAGGTGATCTTTAAGGTCCCACCCAACCTAGGCCATTTTATGTTTCTATGAAAATGAATTTGGCATTTATCTTAAACGGAAAAACCAAAAACCAACCAAAACCCGAAGTGAAAGATGCCTCTAGGATATTTGCTTCAAATATAACATCTAAATGGGTGTGGTCAATTCTATTGCTATATGTTGGTGGATTTTCTTAGAGGTTTGGGGTTTTTTGACAGATGTTAAGTGTGTGTTCTCCTAGAGAACTTTTTTTGGTATATGCCAAGTAGAAGTTATGCTTTGGTGCAAGTCTGTAGGATCACTGAGATTAAAAGGAAAAAAGTACTTCTTTGTCTTTTTGTTTCACTATTTCTGATTAGAGAAATAACTTTAATATTGACAGTTGAATACATGTAGTCAAATGTAATAGCTGGGATGCAAACATATCATAAATAGCTAACATGTTCTCTTCAGCAACCGCTTGGAAGATATGAAAGACAGTTATGAAGAAAAACTCGAGAGCAAATTTGAAATGTATAAAGAGGCCATTAAGAAACACGCATATATGTGCGCAATGGAACAAATTGAAGACCATTATGTTCCCATAGAAGAATTTCTAGCTGAACAAGAGAAAGTTGAGGTATGACTTGACTGCCATTAAGGTATGTTCTAGCCTCGTAACTGTAAATCTTGCTTTTCTTGAAGAGAATCTCTGGGATTTTGAATGTAACATTCAAATAACTAGCAGTTCAGCCATGCTGTTCTGTGTTCAGTGCTCACCATTAACATACAGATGTCTTCTCTCTGGCACCACCACCTTTAGCACACCTAAACCTCATGATCTTTGAGAGCACAGTTCAGTTAAATCCAAGTCATCTTTATCTTTGTGCTGCAATGATTGGAACGTCCAGGGGAATGATGTATAGAGGAATCTGGCATTCTAGAGATCTTTGGGATCATAGGATGTAGAGTAAAATGCTGCTCTGAAAGGAGGATGATGTGGAATTTGTTACAGGATAGCTATTTTAATTATAACTGATCTCTGGTCTGGAGGTGGTGGGAGGATTGTGGGATAAGAAACTGATGAGAAATCATGCAGGAGAGAACTGAATCTCCTGAATGTACTTAAACATAGAATTGCTCAGCGTTGGCATTAGTAAGTTCCTACTCCTTTTGCAGTGCAGCCAGGTTAGTTATGAGCAATTCAGTTTTGGGTAGCAGATCAGATAAGAAACTATTGAAATCCTGGAGATGTAGAAGGGTTAGTTGACAAAGGAGAGCACAGCATGAATCTGAGTGGGCAGCTTCAGAGAACCAGAATTAGGTGAATAGCTTTTCTTGATGATGCTACTTGTTTGATTTCTCACTCTGAAATACCACCCTAACGATCTGACAGATACTGGAAAAGAGTTTAAAATGTAGCTCTATGAAGTACATTCTTCTTTAATCAGCCAGCTGCCTCGCAACAAGGTTTAGCACAGACGCACTAAAGTTTCCTTTCTGCTATGTGGTTAGTTTTAATACAGCTTGGAAATCCTCAGACTGGAAGAGTTGACTCCTGCATAAAGAAACTTCTTCCTAGGTGGTTTTGTGACCTGGGTGTCATCCCTCGCTCTGATTTCCTAATCATAACCTGTGAAATAATTTAAAATTGCACATGTGTGTGTGGTACAATTGATGTATGTGCAGTATTGCATCATATCAAGCAGAAATGCAGACAAATTCTACCATATGCCTTTATTTTTTTCAGGCTAGAGAGAGAAAAATACTGCAATTGGAAAGGCAACTTGATGAACAGTCAGAGAGGCTGTTGGCTCTGGGAAGTCTGAGCTCGGATATTCCTACTACTGAAAATAACATAGAACGAGGTAAGAATGTAATCTGGATATTCAAAGTTTCAGTTTACTTCTGATCATGTGTATAAACAAACTTTTCTTTTGCCTATAGAGCTTATGGACAGCACAATGAAGAGAGCCAATGAAGGATTGCAGAAACAATGTGAAGAGAAGGAAGAGGTAGCTCTTGCTTAGCATTTATCTGGGGATAATGATTGTAAACTGTCATGGTTCAATGCCTAAAGGTGTGCCTTGTAGACAAAAGCATGAAGATTCCTGCAAATGAGCATTGAGCTTATTAAAAAAAAAGCCTTTGCTCAGTTGTGGATGACTTTTGCCAGAGACTCTTTTGGCTTTATTTTGGTCTTTAAAACCATTTTCTACTATAACAACAAGTCAGGGTGAATGTGGTGTGAGTTGGAAGTATGTTTAGCCTCGTGTTGGAATTTATTGTAAGTATTGCTGCCATGACCTCAGTGCTTTCCTTCCTGAAATGCTGCCTGCTTCTGCACAGGGGAACAGTTACGGAATTTAGAATTTAGTTTAGATTTTAGATCCAATGTCAAAACAGTGCCTTAGAGCAGTCCTTTCTGGAAGTACTCAAATCCACTATCACCCTAAACTTAAGTAAAGGTGAATACCTCTGTTCTTCAAAGATCTGTGTTCTGAATGCCACGTAAAGGTGGGAATTATGGAAAGCATTAAATTTTAAGTATGAATTTCTATTCTATTCCTTGAGTGATCTTCTTGTAAAGATACAGTTTGTTGCCTGTGTTTAAAGAGGATTGGAGGAGGGAAGAGAAGTCTTGCTTCTTTCTCTAAGATCATATATGAGCAAGGATTGGAGAAAGAGTTCCAGCTGGTTCTAATAAACCATGTAAATGGAAAGTGAACTTAAATCCCTTTCTATTGAGAAAGAATACTCCAAAAATAACTTCTTTACAAAGTTTAATGTCTAGTGCTTTAGCCATAACATTTGTTTTCCACTTCTGTTTTTGAGAGCTCTTCATAATTTTTCCATGTCTCTTTCAAATTTTGGTGAAAGTTTGGCTTTTATGCTTGCTATGAGTATGCAGTTATTGATCGTTTTGTGTGGCTAGAAAGTGTTAGAACGATGAGATTGATTCCTGGCAATAACTGAAGCGAGAAAGGCACTGATGGAATCAGCTGGTTTAAACCATTCTGCTGCTTTGCCTCAAAGACCAGTGCATGTGTGACTTGTAATTCACTACTTTTTTCTTCCAATTCAGCCATTAAATTATGGGCAAAGGGTGTGAGTGTTTTTAGCAACTTTGTAGAAGTAAATTAACAGTAACCTCTATTTTTCTGCTTCACAATTTCTTTTACCTCTTGGGGCTTAGGCTTAATCCATTATTATTTCCATCAGAAAGGTGAGGTCTTCTGTTGTAACTGTGCTCCAGTTCTTTATATGAATAGTGTTAATAAGACAAAAGTGTTCTTTTAACTACTCTCACTGAAATGGAGCAGGCTGTTCCAGATGCAGCCTTGTCTGTGCTACTGGTCATTGATTGGCAGGTCTGTAAATCATAGCAGCCTCAACACAACAGCCTTTGATGCTCCAGTTGTATTTTATCACCTGAAATGATGAGCTGGGACAATAGGAGGTTGAGAGAAGCAGACTTTCTTGTTTTGATCTTGCAGTTTGCACTGTTCTAGTCATAAACAAAATCAATGTAAAACATGCTGTTTTGAACTTCCATGTGTTGTGGGCTTTATTTTCAGCTTATAAAATCTCTGAAGTTTAAAATACAGAAACTAAATGAAATCCTGCTAGAAGCTAATGAAGGCTACAGAAAAATGGCAGAAGAAAACAGTCAACTGAAGCACACAATCATACTCAAGGTTAGTCAATGATTAGAAAACAACTTTGATATGGCTTGTATCTCTAGTTGTACTGGATGCTTCTGCATCTTTTTACATGTAAAACCACTGTTAAATTAGCAATTTGTTTTGATGCTAGCATTTTTCTGTGCCTAACTTCCTGATTATGAGCTCAGAGCCCTTGTGTTTCACTACTTGACTCTGAATCTTGTAAGACAAAGCTCATTTTTCAACTTAGGTGATAGACTGTCAATAGGGTAACTCTGCTGACAAAGCCTGCTAATCTAAAGTTGTCACGAATTATTGTCAAGCAAAGAAAACACTACTTAGAACTCATCATGAGGCATGTTGCTGAGGCAAGCAAGGTGTTAATGCACAAATGTTACTGCAACAAGGCCTAAGGATCTATGCCTTTGAAGCTATAGTGATAGTCCCGCCACAAGTGGCCAAACTGGATGAGAGATACAGGCAGATAAACTGTTTAATACAGAAATAGACATATTTCCTTTGAAAGCAAGGACTTCCTAAAGTTTGCAGCACCTGACCTCAGATATCAACTAGATTCCTAAACAAAAAAGAATGCAGCTTTTGAACTCATGGCACTTTGAATCTATGCCTCACTTGTAATCTGCAAATCTGCAGGTATAGTAACTGCTTAGTGATGTCTTTCTTTGAACATTCCTTTCTGCATACTTCTTAGTCTAATTCTGAGACTGAAAATTATTTGACTTGAACTTTTTACTGGGAAGTTACCTTCCTATCCATTCTTAATAGGAAGGTGATTTTGTTAACCACAGAGATGAGAGTCTATTTAATGTTCCGTATTCTGCCCACTGAAAGCATTTATTCAGTCCTGGATAGCAGGCTTATGCCATAAGAGTTTTGATTTGGCCAGTTTTGCTTTCAGAAATTGTAAGGCAGGAAAGCCACCTTTATCTTATCTGGTTCCTAGAACAACATCAATTCTTTGCATAGTGTGGCAAAACATTTTAGCATCAGCCTTAGTCAGACTTGGTCTTTAACTGGATTTTATGGCCCTGTAGTTTGCTGAGTTTTTAATTACTTTGATGTAATTTAGAGGAAATGGGTACTGAATGGCCGTATGAC
Organism: Sylvia atricapilla; assembly: GCF_009819655.1. Taxonomy (NCBI): domain Eukaryota; kingdom Metazoa; phylum Chordata; class Aves; order Passeriformes; family Sylviidae; genus Sylvia; species Sylvia atricapilla. The sequence goes on along the minus strand of NC_089140.1, from coordinate 114,248,544 downwards.
ATAGTAATAACAAGGGTGTTTATAGGTTTAATAAAATAATGTGAACCAGAAAATTACCTGCATGAGAGAGACCATGCAGTGTTCATGTACTTAACACAGCCTTATCCTCAAAGGATCAAGAAATGAATAGTCTGCAGAACTGGGCTAAACGTGTTCTGGAGCTTGAAGAAACAGTGTCTTCCCTGCAAAAAGAGCTTGAAGAACGGAAAAAGCATTACTTGGCAGAGGAGTCAAAACAGCAGAAACCCAGGAGAGGTTTTCTGGCTAACCTGAAATCCACAGTAGCATCCACTGCTAGTACACCTCTTGGAAAAGGCTGGGGGAAGTATGGAGAGGCTTCACCCTATTCAAGAAAACAAGTACTGTTGCCTCATAAAGCAAAAGAATAATATTTGATAAATCCAAGTATGCATTTACTGGGCCTCTTTATTAGTCTAAAACTGGTAGCTCTTTCTCACTCTTAGATTCCATCTTCACTGTCATGTTGCCTGACAGAAAAATGTTTAACACAGAACTTTTAAAACTGAATCAGGGTTGAATTTAGAGCTATAAAAGTTTGGGTCTTTTAAAAGCACAAAGACATGCTTTTACTATTGATACAGGGATATGATTTGACAAATATATATATATATTTTAATTCTAGAGTAACTGCTATCATGGTCTTCTGTACTGATAAATGTGTGGTTCATGCAAAGTGGGATGTCCCTCATCTGCTGTTCATGATGTTTTTAAGTTATTTTATTTCATTGCTGATTTCTAAGAATCAGATGGCTTGTAAACTTAATCCTAAGTAGTTAAAATAGCATGGTTCTCCAGTTTTCTCCAGATCTGGTTTGAACCTGGAGACTCCCTTCTTGGGACCAAACTAAACAAACTGCTAAAGAAGGCAATGAAATGAAATCTGATCTGTCTCCTTGCTATTTTTCTCAGCTAACTTTGGCTTTGTAAAGAAATCTGTTTTAATAAAATTTGAATTTCCACTAGGAATATGTATTAAACTTTGAAAAATGTATTTAATAAAATTTTCCATTGCTAAATTCAGCTCTGACTCTTCATAAATCAGCAAAACCAAGATAAGCAAAGATCATAAAATTAAAGCCCAAATAATGATAGTGATTGATATAGGATGATCTTGAGTAGGAAGAATCATATCCTTGATTATATTACTTAGCTTTTATCTAGTAGCTTAAGGATGGAAAACTGGATCATGATAAAATTTGAAATCGTTTTCCTAGAGCCCTTTGCAGTCAGTGAAGGTGATGGGGTTTTTTAACTACTGTGGAAGTAAAATGCCTATAATTGCTGGAGGCTTGCTGTGGAATCTGTAAGTAAATTGGATTGATCAGTCCCTGTAATGCTGTTTCTTACAGCAGAAGGGGACTGAGTTCCAAGCAAGAAGCTCATCCTCCCTGGGGAGACAGTAGGTGGTGCAGCCTCCCCGTGTGACAGGAGGACAGCCCTTCTCTGCTGGGACTCCTCTTTCCAGGTCTTTGAGAGTTTTTGGGTTGGCTTCTGATCAGTAATCATTCAGACATCTTTTTAACAAGGCTGTAGAGGTTGTACTTCAGCCATTGCTTTGCTCATGTTTTGAACTGTTTCTGTTAAATATGGGGTTATCTGGCTTTAGTAGTTCTGAATGCCTATAATCCCTGCAAGGTAGAATTTCTAATTTTCTACTCCCACATAAACTATTCCAGCTTTTAAAAATATTTTGATGTAGTTATGAGACACCAAATGTTGATCTCTTGACTAAGAAAGTTATTATGTAAAAATTGCTTTAGGAAAAGCAATTAAAACAGAAGTTTAAAAATCATCAGAACAGGCTCATACTGGAAAATTTCCATAATGCCATTTCAAACTACCTTGTGCTACACCTTAGCAGCCTGTCTAGCAACTTTATGTACCACTGCCTCTAACCTATTTCCTGAGCAGCTGTTCTTTCTGTGCTCCCTCAGAGTTCCCAGAGCTCTTTGGTTGGCTACAGGAAACGGTTTCAAAGTCAAAGTTACATTATCTTGAGCATTTTTTTTTCCTTCTTCCTTTTTTTTTTTTTTTTTTTTTTTCAGTCTTAAAATAATATGAAGCCTGTAGTGAACTACTGGCCAGTACTGAACTGTTAATGTTTTCCCAAGAGTTGCTAAAGCACAGTGTAGCTATGCATTAAAGGCTTTTGAGAAGCTATTTTCAGGAACAGCTGAGAGTTGGTTATTCTCTTCACCCCCTCCAGCACGATCACAAATCACAAGAAGGATGCAAAAATGGTTGGTTTGGTCCTTTTCAGTTTCTCAAATTGACTGGGTGTAAGGAAAGCAGAATCCATTTGTCTTGGTTGTGGTGATAATCAGAGATTTCCATGTTCCATGTGAAGCTACCACTGGACAGAACATCAGCTGTTTGTTTTATCTCAAATTACTGCCATACAACTTGCTTCAGATTAAGTGTTTATTAAATTTAAAAATCACCATACAATAGAAACTATTTACATATTTAACTGATAGTCTGTTTAAACTGCACAGACTGAAGGAAGCCACTGGAAAAGAAAAGCCACAAATACTTCTGCTGCTGAGCTTCAACTGCAGGCACACTGAAGCTTTCACAGAAAGGTTTTAAGCTTCTGCAAAGTACCATTTGCCTAAATAATTGGGCTGAAGGATGGCAAAGATGTGCACTGGGTTTCAGTTTTAAGAACCAGTGTCACTTTGAGAAAGAAGTAATCTATGCTGTGGTTACATTGCAATTGCACTAGCTCATCTGTTTGGGTAAGTAACTTGATGGAACAATTCAATGTAAAGAGCTTAGCAAATTGCATTTACTTTAAGAATTAGATTTGTAATACTGAGCAACGAATGACAGTGTCACTGCAATGTAATTTGATACCTTATTGCATGTTTCCACAAATTGTTTTTGATATAGCTAGAGCTAGTTTTAGGTCTCAAACAGATTTGAGGTTAGTTGATTAAAGCAGCAAAAATATAAGGAATATTCTTGAATAACTGCAGAGGATTAAAAATGATTAAAATATTTTCACTGGTAACAGTTTCAGCGACTGCAATGAAAGTATTAACTTCCTTCAAAATCCTGTGCTTTTCCATGAACTTCAGATGGTGACTTTGGCCTTGTAGGAAGCTGAAGGTTGGACACAGAGAGGTGTGCTGCCACATCTGCAGTCATGTGTGTTCGTCTTGCACTTCTGCCATCTGTGATGGTTTCACAGTGCTTTGAAAATGATTTTAAATTTAGGGTTTTACAGCAGTAAAGCAGAACTTTTTTCAGTGTAAAGAATTACATATATAACTCTTCCTCAAAGGAAACCTTGACACTGTTTAGAAAGTCTTACAAGAGGTGACAGTATGCCTGATACTAATGTGAAGTAACAAAGTTATAAAAATAATTTTTGCAATATGCTGTATTTCAAAAAAGATGATTTAAGAATGTCACCATGTCTTAAATCTCTAAGTTCTCCTTTGTGACTTTTTGTTTTGAAAACAGCTGTTGATGCATCCTCTCAACCCTTTTATCAAGGTCTCCTTGTAACATATTGCATGACTTAGATCCTAAGAAGGTCTTGTTAAGCTGTACCAGGTCATGACTGCTTTCCTTCCTTCTCCCTCCCCACCCCAAAAAGCCTGTTTGCTTTAGGGTGTTTCTACACATGCAAAACACAGAGCCTTTAAGGAGAACTTGAAGCTTTAGAGGAACTGCTTTAACCAAATAAAAACATGATTTCTCTGCAGAATTATTCTTTCCTTCAGCATTTCAGCTTCCATGCTCAGTTAAGACATCTGAATGCATGAAGTAACTGGTTTGAGCAGTCTGTTCTAATGATAGTCTCTGCCGATGATCTGTGGCAATAGAAAAGGTGTTCCTTGTTCTATGGCTGTTGCTGATACTGCCCTTCTGTTGCTGTGTAGAAGTCATCAAGCACACTCTGTAGGTAATCAAAGGTCGGCCTCTCTTCTGCCTTGTCTTTCCAGCATGTTTTCATGATATCATAAAGCTCAGCTGGGCAGGTTTCCATGCGTGGCATTCGGTACCCACGCTGAAGAGCAACCATCACATCAGAATTGCTCATACCTTCAAAAAAAAATTTTGATGAAATTATTTCCATTCCTAGAGAAATTATTTTTTCTTGTTTTTTACTTCATTGTAAAGATGTTCACCCATTAGTATAAGACCCTTGCTACTTATTAAAGGTAGCTCCCAGCATGAGTTCAATAAACAAGGTTGAGGTGTGCACCAGCAATGAGGGACTTGCTCTGAAAATGCTGGTGGGAAGTTTTCCATTTCTGCAGTTGAGCATCACAAGCTCTTTGGCGCCAAGTCTAACAAAACAGTGGGAAAAATCACAATTCTTGTCTTCAGACCCATCTGTGTTCTGTTCTGACCAGTCCTGTCCCCATTTATTCTGCTTCCTGTGGTGTTGTGATTCCCAGCAAATGCCCACCCTGGCACCAGCCTCCATCTCTAGCTGCAAAGCTAGTGCTCTGCTTGCTGGAGACCCATCCATTCTGAGATGGAGAGCAGCCTCCTTGTTTGACCACACTGCCAGGCAGCCTTCCCAAAGGTTTCAGGTTTTCTTCTACATCAGCTTTTGTGTAAATGCTGTTGATACTGGACAGTGACTCATGAAATCATTAATTGTAATAGGCAGTTTCCCCTCTTGTCCTATTCCTGTCATGCAAAACCATCTTGCCAGCTATGCTGAGCTTTGCTTTTTTTCCCTGCTATGCTTTTTCTTTCAGAAGATAAGAACTGTAAGTACCAGCAGTGCATCCTGCATCTCATGTGCCAGCTAATGTCACATGAGAGAGTCCTGCCCAGGGCTCCATCCTCCTCCCTGTTTTTTTTAATTTCCTGTCACCCCTCCCCCTGTTATCAAACCCTTCAGAGACTGGTTCACAGAACAATTTCAACACCTACTCTCAGAAGGTCAGCTATGCTATCCAGCTTTTGCTATTTTAGGCTCACCACTTCCTATCCAGAAACCTGTCTTTGAGCTTATCCCTTCCTCTGCAAATCTAATCAACCCAGTGGTGCATTGCCTTCTCTGGACACAGACTCTTTTCTGTACTCAGTGACTGCTGTTTGTTCTGATGGCTGGGCATGCAGGAAGTGCCTGTGCTTCAGCCCAGAGATTCACTCTCACCACGGGCGGCTTTCCCTTTTGAGAAGGATATCCCAGACCTCTCAGCCACTGGCCCCTCCTCAGGCTAAATGCTCCATGTGGTGCAGTTCTGCCCAAGACTACAGCTCCTCCAGGTTTTCTCAGGCCATTCACCCTCTGGTCAGGGCCATGCAGGGCAGACTCCTGCACACAGCAGCGCCCCAGAGACGCAGCAGAGCAGCTCTGCTCGGCTGAGAGGGGCAGGATGGGTCCTGCTCTGAGCAAGGAGCAAGAGTGGAGCTGCAGATGTGGTGCTCCCCTGAATCCTTGGTGCAGCTCTGCTGCTGCAGACTCTGCAGGCCTTTGTATGTATTATCTGACTGCTATGGCTATGGGTTAAGCCACTTGGCAGGTAAGGACACATTTGAATTACAACCAACTGACAACTTCATCCAGTATAACGACTTGGATTATTCAAGATGACCATAGTTCATATAGTTGACTTCAGTTCAAGCCTGTTGGCTTTAAGCTTTTCCAAAAATACCCTCAGCCATGTAATCTGAGTCTGGATCAAAGTGCTTACTTTGGGCACATCTTTTGTATTTTCAGTTCCTCTCTGGAAGGAGAAGGGAAGTTTTCCTGAACTAATATTGCCCATGTGCAGAAAAGAAGTATTTCAAAGTAGGGAAAGGGCATGTTGTCATAGAATAAGGAATTACTGCTATATAGAGACAAATTAAATACAGGAAGAAAGTCAATAAAGCATTTTATAGAGAACAGTGATTAGACTGCTTGAACCTAAAGAAATGAATTGTATAAAATATATGCAGTAAACCAGTTATTCCTACTATACAAAATCTTAGTTAACTGTGCTGCTACATAAAGACTGCTGCTACTGGCCTTTTGTGCAGAATGGGCATGATTTTTTGAGTTTAAGTACTTTATAGGATTGTTCTTAGATCTGTTGTCTGCAGGACCAATTGTTACATTGTGAATTCTAAGGTCAAAGCCTGTGTTTCAGCTACGTTGCAGGAAAACTATCTGTTTAATATCCATTTGAGTTCAGAAGCAAAAACTGAAAACACTTTTATCAGTATCCCATAGTAAATATGTCATGTACATGCTTCCATGGATTTGGGGTTTTATTTAAAACAAAACCAGTTACCCACAGTCCAAGCAGTATTCTCAAAATAGCTACTTCCTTAACTTTACCTTTTAAAAACTGTTTCAATATTTTCTTTCTGTAGCTAAAGAATTATCTATCTTATCATATCCGAATCAGTAAAAGAAATATATCCTACATCCATGTTTATCACACACTCTCTTGAATACTAAGTTTTGCTACATGTCTGTTAATTTATGCTGTGGTACCTGTTAGGTTTCACAAAGACACATTTTCTTTATGTGAGGGCCTGGCAAATGGTGTGAACAGAGTGGATGGGGAAAGAATCTCACTGTACAGAAAGGGCCATACCTTGTGAAGAACAGCAGACAGAACTGGAAAGTGATTATGGATGTTGCCAGTACTGACACACTATGTAATCACCCAGAAATTAGATTTTAACTACCAATTCAACTTATGTGCCCTGAGAATCAGATAGTTGTTTTGTATTTCAGAGGTAGTTCCTGAAACTGCAGTTCCACTAATGGCTTTGAGTTTCTCAGGAGGAGAAACAGGATTTGAATTTAAGAACAAAGATCACAAAAGCTCCAAGTTCTAGGCTAGAAATGCTTCCTACCAAGTTGAGGACAGGTATTAGCTACTTGCCAGTTTCAGCTCCAACTGTTTCATATGCAGCTATATGCTGAATACTCTGGTTGCTAGAGCTGGTTAATAATTGAAAATAATTGAAAATTTGAAGCATTCCCATTAGAAGTGAAAAATCAATTTACTGGTTCTGTCCAGTGGCTACTGGTTGCAACCTATCACCCGGTCACTATTGCCGTGCTGGGGTAATTTGCCCAAATCTGTCATATCTCTTCATGTAAAGTAGATTGGTCACCCCTGTATTTTCCTGTGATTCTGATTCTCAGAATCAACTTTCAGTCCAACAGGTTATTTCAATTTGAACTTCTATTTAAAATAGATATATCTCTCTCTTCCATTTTAATGCAAACAACACCTGCAAACAATTAAAATCTTCTAATATGCAGTCAAGAACCTTCCATATGGAACTGCTGGTTGATAAATGAATCCACAGTGCATGGAGTATTTATGGTGCCCATAAAAATGCTCCCACATTAAAAAAACCAGTTGCCCAGACTTCCCCTCGAAGAGAGATTTTCCCCCAGCAGTCCAGCAGTACCATATCTGCTGTACAGATTGACTTTGTTCTTAGAATAAAACCATGATGTGGCTTATGAAGGTAAAGAGAACGATTTAGCTGCAGAATTAAGTATTGGATTTGCTTTTGTATTTTTGTAGTGCTGGTTCCCAGGTGACCTTGTAGGTTTGCTCAGAGAAAGACCATTTTCTAAGCAGAAATTCTTCAGAAATAATCTTGTGAGCCCAGTTCAGTGCAGGAACTGTCTGTACACACAGGCAAGTGCAAATGGTGGGGGTGAAAAAAAGTATCTTGACTGTGGGAAGAGCCATGCATTACTTGGCTGCCCACATCTCCCCTCTGATCCTTCCTTGGGACATGAGCACTGTGTAAGAAGAGCTTTGGGAGGACCTGCTGTGCCATCAAGTATTTCATAGCCCTCACCTACAGGCTCTCACCAGAGCACCAAGCTGTGCAAGCAGCCCCATCACCTCTTGAAGTTTAAGGGGGCTAGTCTTAAACCTAAGTGTTTTCCTGACCCAGAACTGTGCCATAAGAATGTCTTGTTTGGCTCTACCTCTTGTATGGAAAGCCCCCATGTTCTTCCATAGCAGTGTAAAGTTGGTTGCCATCATCACCCCTTTCCCACAGCCCGAGTCTTGTGGGATTTCCCATCTCCCTGTGTCCAGAGGTGTTCAGCCCACTGTCACTTCAGGGACTTAGGTCTGCCTCTTGACCATCTCTGGCAGTTCAAGATGCAGAATTCCAGCTGTTCATGAAATGTTTTCACTGTTTAAACAGCAAGAGCTGCTGCACTGGAAGCACTGGGAAAACTTTGCTTGGATGAACTATCTGGTCTCCCTTTCCTGTCAGGATCCCAAGGTTCTTCTCAGAAGCTACTCTGCCTATGAAAGGTGCAGTACAGATGAATATGGCTGTATTTTCCGCATCTGCCCACAAGAGAAGGGAATTTAGGGCAATTTTCTATAACCTCAGTAAGCTTAAATGAATGCAGTCTGTTGCCCAGAATTAATCATCTATGCCTGAGATGTAACAATTCTATGCAACCTTCATACAAGGTGTCTCTGTGTGCTGGAAACATTAACATATATTCTGTTTAACAATGAAAAATGAAACATGAAGCACATGGCCATCTCAGAGCTACCCAAGGCAGCTCCATTTGATGTGCACAGGCCCTGCACCTGACTGTATGGAACAACAAAGAGTAAGCATTTCTAGTGGTACACCAGCACTGCTTTGGGGTCTGCTTCCATATTTGTTTAGACTAGCTAGCACTGACAAATTATTACAGCCTATTTGCTTGTGAAAATATGCTTTCTTAGTATCTTCACATATTATGCTATTAAAATCCCCAGCAGCCTACAGAGCACTGTTAGAACTTGCAGCACTGCATCTCGCCATGGGACTGTGCTTCTTCTGTCCACAAAACAGGGGTGTCATAAATGCAGGATCTGCATTTGCTGCAGTTGTAGCACCTTTTGAATATATAAAAATGACTATATAACCATGGTGCCATTAGTCTGTTTGCTAAATTTACCCTGGAGAGGCATGTGTCTCACACACACAGTGACTAAGTTTTCAAAGCAGTAAGATTAACCTGTAAGACATTTTTCCGATCACTGGTGTCACTACTGTCAGATGCCAGCTCTTTCCCTGAATATTTTCTTTGCCTTTTAGCACCAAAGTATAAATACAGAGTAAAACCACAGGCCCATACCTGGATAAGGAATCTTTCCATATGTAACAATTTCATACAGGAGAATCCCAAATGACCACACATCAGATTTAATAGTGAAAGATCCATAGTTAATTGCCTCTGGTGCTGTCCATTTGATAGGGAATTTTGCACCTAAAAAAAAAAGTACACTCTCAAATAGTCACTTTAATCCATTTCACATTCAGCCATAGATGCTAAAGCAGTAGCAAGACATACCTTAAAAAGTCATATCTCAAAACAACTGTCTTTCATATTTAACTAACTGATTCCAGAAATTGCCATATAAAAGCAAACTCCTTTCAGTTAAATAAGAACATCCAGGCAGCCTTTGTTGGGAATACTACATTAATTCATTTGACAATGAGCAGTAATACAAGCAGAGTCTCTCTAAGCCCTTTTTAGCCTGCTCTAACATTCTGGCACAAAATACCAGGTGAGCTAGGAAACTTTTCTGATAGCAGAAAACACATCAAAGAAACTTGACATAAAAAATTTATAACCTGAGAAGTTAATTTAATCAATATATGATGTCCAGAGCCAGCTAAAACCCACAGATACGGGTCTGTACCTCTGAAAACTGCTTAATCAGACCCTTCCTACTGATCTATTGAATTACTATAACTCAGTGACTTCTGAATAGCTCATCTTCCTTTTATCTCAGCTGTAGTGTGTTGTTCTCTTTCTTCTTCATACTTTAGTTCCTCCCCTCTTGCCCTACGGTATCACAGTATCCATCCAGACTGAAAACCTGAGGCAGTGTCTTTAAAAGGAAAAGGGGAAAGCCAGGCACTCACAAACCACTCTGGAGAGTTACCCTTCTGCATGGAAACATAAATAAAAACTCTTCACTACAACCAACAAAGCACTTCTTGAAAGGATCCTTGACAACATTAGCAAAACGCTCATGGCAAAACCCACACATACACTTTTCATAGTGCATTTTTCCTCTTGCCAGTCTTCACCCTGTGACCTCCCATCCATGTGCCAAACAGGGACATGACCCAGCCTTCCAGTGTCCCTACCATGCTGCTGAACATGCAAATTAATGCTGCAGCTCGTCAAACAGCTTCCAAAGGTAACCAGTTCTGCTAAAGCTTTTCTTGCTACCAGCAACTACACCTGTTTCTTCCTTTCCCTAAGTGAAAGGAGGTCCATATGGCACTTAAGGAAGTTAAGAGACTATAAGATCACAGTTTCTTGGCCTTTAATTCTGTGAGATGGAAGCTGTGACTGTGCAATTACTTGTTCAATTTAGGAAAAAATTGTATGAAATAAATACTCTTGGTTGTCTTTGTCTTTAACATGTCAAAAAAGCCTGGGCAGAACAGAAAGGTTATTTGTTTCCTTTATTCATTTAGAAGTTGTTGGCATTAGAATGCTGCCCCTAGGAAGCTGTTACAACACTTTCTCTTCTTGGTGACCTTATTTCTGTTAGATACAGACTCACTGCCTCCCAGAGGCTGAAGTTTTAAAGACAAAAATAAAAATACATACCTTCTCTTGCTGTGTACTCATTGTCTTCGATCACTCTCGCTAGTCCAAAATCAGCAATTTTGCACATCAGTAAGTCTGAAACCAGAACATTCGCTGCTCTCAAATCTCGATGGATGTAATTTTTTCTTTCTATGTATGCCATCCCTTCTGCAATCTGTAACCAAAAGAAAAACTATTTTGCTATTTCAATACCATACAGCTCCATTAGCAGGTCTGATCCCTCTTTCTTGAAAGGCATCAGCAAAGCCTCATCTATTTATTCATTATTGGTGTCTTTGGAGAATTTTTTAGATGGAAGCCAGGAAAGGGGCTATTGCCATGGAAAACCTCTGCGCAGATCCAGTCCTCCAAAACTCTGTTTTCAGTAGCAGCTCTAAAAGAATTATTTCAGTGAATAACAGCTGGTAGGATTAGATACATATGAAAGACATTTCCTGAAACAGAATCTTGAAAAAAATGTTCCTAAGACTTCTATTAAAACATCCTCTTTCCTAAATTATTAACCAGTTTGTTTTCTAAATACTAAGAAAATCGAAGGAATTAATCGCTTAGGATACAGGTGTTCTGATGAAGCAGGTACTGATAAAGCAACAGCACAGAGAAAGTTAAAAAAATCCAACAACTTTCTATCCTGGACAATCAGGAAGCAATTACTAAGATAGGGGAAACAACTTTATTTTCTTCTACAACAACACGTACCTGCTCATACATGAGAAATTTTTGGCAACAGCCAGCTCTCAGATAGTATCATAAGCAAATATAATCTGCATTTCAGCAGCCCAAATTGATTTCCAAACCAAATTGGAAATTTGAGGATTAATAACCTCAAAATATGCACAGGGGTGATTTTTTTCTGGGCTACATTTTTTTTCCTCTGAAGAAAAACATTTTCCTTTTCAGGGGAAAAAAATAAAAAAGGAAACTGAAATAATAATTTCTAAACTCAGAGTAATAAAACTGATGTGTAGACTATTCTGCCCAAAAGTTTAAGAGGAGCTAAGAAAAGAGACAAAGAAACCATGTCTTTGGGAGCCATCAGCCTTAATCTTTCTTGTGAGACTGGTGATGGGACATTCCCAGTCAAGGCTCCACCTGTGCCACAGGGACCTCTCTGGGATGTCCGTGGGAGGTGACAGACCCTTATTGGCCATATGATTTGGGGAACACCCATGCCAGTGGAGCAGCAGTAAAGCAGTGAGGGTCCTTCACCAGTGACAGTCCCTGGCACCTCCACCACAAGCTCTTTCCTCTCCACCTGAGGAGCAGCCAAGTGCACAGATCCCTCCCCAGCACCAGAGGTGCTCCTTTCAGCTGTGCAGTAAAGCAGGCAGAAGCAGCTGGCCAAATCTGAAGAGAGCATGAACAACACTTCTGCTTATTCGTTTTTAAAAAGTCCCCAAGGGGTACTGCCAAGGCACACACTGCCACCACTTACAACACAAAACCTCACAGTCTTTGTTCCTCTTTTTCGGTTTAAGCAATGGAAAAATAGAGCCACTTGCACTCCCACTTCCTTCCACTGTGAACCTCTTCTTACAGTCAGATACATTCTCCAGAGAAGTGTGACATTGCCCTTGCACAGTGCAGGGGGGTTCTCACACTAAACCAAGAAGAAACTTTGATGGAGAGAATGAGCAACACCTGCATTTCACATTTTCTAGAAATAAGTAAAACATTTGCTAATGAAGGAAGTAGCTACTAGTGAATAATTGCCACTGAGAGTCTTATTAGGGACTTACAGACACAACAGAAGAGCAGTATTTAATTTACAGTCTGCTCTGCCTCTCCCTCCTCTCATGCCATTACATGGGTTTGGGGAGGAAGCACAGATGAAAGGGAAGGTTTTGCTGGAAGATCGATGCTGAGTTTGGACTGGCCAGCATGGCAGATACACCCAAAATGCTGACAGGTCTGGTGATGCCCCAAAAATACATCAAACACCACAAAGGAATGAGTTTCTCTCCTTCCCTGCACAGATACAACATTTGGGTCAACTGCTGGATAGGGAATGAAGAATCACTTCACAAAAGAAATGTTTGTGGTCATGATATTTTGTTTCCAAGTCCAACCAAGAAAAGCCATTGGAAAGATGATTTTATTTCCTCTTATTTGTGCAAGATTCACTGAAAAATGCAGAAAATTCCAAGGAAAAAATTAACAGCAAGGAAATTTAAATCAGTGAAGGAGGGGAAACACAGTGACCAAATAACTGAATTCACGCATTTGATCACATTAAACCTTTGCTTATGGAAAAGAAGAAAGAAAAAAATCGAGATTTTTAGATTGAGAGAATGGGTGCCAGAGCCCACGTGATAACTTCTAATGATTACTGTTGGGTTTTCACTGCCAAATGAAATGTTAATGCTAGAGAAATTCATATGAACAAAAGAAAATTAAAGCCTTTTTCCCCTCTCTTTTAATGATCATTGGTACCTGTCAAGACTGTTCAGCTACACGTAATGTCTATTTGGGAGCAGGATGGGAAAGCTAATTTGGGCTTCAGGAATATGTTTTGTGGCCTTTAAAAGAGAATTCTGCCTACACTGCTCAAGTGTTACTGCCAAGGAGGGAGCAGTTCCCCATCACCTTTAATGAACTACTGACACACACTTCTAGAAATACCCAAATTAAATCCTTTTAAAAACAACCCAAACAAATCTCTACATTCTGGGAACTATGCACCCAGGATAAGAATGACAGAAAAGTCCTCCAGGAGAAATACATCACTTCATAAGCCAATCTCTGCAGCTGTAAAGCTTCAGCTACAAGTCATGCTGTGTGTGGGACAGTGGCCTCAGAGCTACTCCCAGATGCCCACATGGGCTGCTCTGACCCACAGCTTCGTGGGATGCTCCTGCCAAAGCAGGTAAAACAGCCCAAAAACCAGACTGGAAATGAATGCAAAACACTGAGGGTGGACACAAGCATCCTGTTGCTGCATTTTAAGCAGAGGAAATAATGGAACATACTCTGAGTTCAGCACTGCCTTAAATCTGGTGATTCTCTCAGTTCCTAGGGAGAAGCCTCACTAAAAACAGTCTGCAGCTTTGAAAGGTTTGATGTGGAAGTGTTATTGATCTGGACAGGGCGGTCTTTGGTCTGGGATTAACCTTTCAATAACTGTACCTTTCAATAATGTCCAGATGCATAATAAAATAAAATAAAATAAAATATACTTCTTGATCACTGAGTTTTCAAAAAGACAGTTAATCTTTACATGACTGTCTGTGAAGAGGATGTAGACCCTTTGTATCTGGCCATTGAAAACTGTTGCAAAAGACACAGATCTTCAAATGATACATCAGTGTAATAACAATTTTCAGTTTGCAGCAGTGCTTATCCTAAAGGTGAAGCCAGGAAAGGTTGAAAAATCATATTCCTCTTGCCTTAGTCAAGCAGCTATGTACTTAAAGCAGACTCACAGGGAAAAATATTATTAAAGTAATGTGTATCATTATGCACTGGAACATTAGAGTGTATCATTAAAAATCAAAGAAGCATGGAAAGGAATACACAGTCGAAATGCCACAATGCCAAATAAGACTAAAAATTAATTGTGATCTAGGTATGACTTTCTACTATGACTTCAAAAAAAAAAAAAAAAAAAAAAGGGAGAGAGGAATTAAAACACTGCATCAAAAATCTCTACTAATTTTATTCTAAGTTTACTATTATTTCGATGGCACTGTAGCCATGAAAGACAGAAAGAAGTTGCCAGTCAAGCTGTAGATCACAGAAGAATTAACAAAAGTATCAGCACTGCATAAGAAAGAAGAAATGACAGTTTTTAGGACAAAGCTTTGACCCTTTCAAAAGTTATGAGTTTGTTTAGTAAAAAACATGTATAATATTCCTAACCACAGCCACTACACTTGTATCCTACATGGAAGGTAACGGATTTGCATAAGAAGCAGGAAGTTGACACATACAAAATGTTTGCTGAACTCCTGTCGTGTCGTTTTCAGCAGATCTAATCAAGCAGGAACAAATATGAATCCAGGAAATGTGAAACATAGAATTGGAGCCTCTTCTGGTAAATTGTCTCTGGGGCAAGACAGAAACCAACTAGTAAAACCCTGAATCTTCCAGTTGCTTTAGGAACTGAAAGAGCCAGGCTGGTGCTGACTTCTGTAGAGTCACAGCTCTGCTCTGTAGTATGTGCTTGAAGACACATTTGCAAAACTCAGTCTCCTTAAAACATCCTCATTTCAGAAACTTCTAACATTCATCTCCAATGGATAAAATTGTCTTTGCCAGGGCACAGCTACTATTAAATTCCCCCAGCCCCTGTTCAAATACACTGATTAAAACACAAGAGATACCTTCAGCTCTGTCAGAGAGCAGGTTGCTTTAGAAACTGAGCTGGATCGCCTTCCTAGCAAGCATTTTCTTGCCATCTTTCCCACAAACCTCATTTCATAAATCATGACCATTAGTACAGAAAGTAAACCATCAAAGTCCAGAACCTACGGCTGTAACTTTAGGTAGGCACTAGATGTAAGTGTAACCCAGTAACAGCTATCTCTGCCAAAAATGTCCATCAGCAAATGTGTTCACCTCACTAAACAGCTAAGTCAGTATAGCAGAGCAGGAGTGTATTTGATTACTTGCTTGGAAATGCTTACTTTTAAAGAGTTGTTTATTTGACCCAGAGGAGCAGTCCTCATTTTGCAAAGTCAGAATGTGTCACCTTCTGCGAACACATTTTTTTTTCAAGACTCTTCAAAGCAAAGGAGTAATGAACTCAGAGAGTGAAGCAATAAACAACAGCCTGGTAATGCAAACAACAACCTACAGTTCTCTTCACTTGGAAAATCAGCTTCAGCTGAGGTGTCCTGTACAACTGCCTGTAGTAGATTCTTTAGCCAGCTAATAGTCACAGAGACCACATTCTTCTCTCCCTTTCTCACATTCCCAGTCCCTCCTGTGTCTTGTAACATGACAAATGGATGAGGGCAAAAATAAGCTAATGCTCAGCTACCATTTATTGCATTTTCAGTGCTCCTGAGAGGCTGGGATGGCCTGGCAAAGTGCTTTGCCAGAATGGTGTGATAGAGAGCAATGAAAAGCTCAAGTGTGTGTCCACCAAGGGAAAAAAAAAAAAAAAAAAAAAAAAAGCAGCCTGATCTTATTTAAGAATAAGGCTTCCTTCCATGTTAATTTTAACTTTTTCTGAAACATACCTTTCCAAATTTCTTTCCCCTTTGCTCTGCAGAGAGGTTAATATCACTTCTGTAAGAATAAATTAGTTTTCCATTTGTACAAACCAGAGTCACACCGTAAAAGTACACACATTTTCTGCTCTCCTTTACACACAGCCTACATTCAGGAACAGTGTAATCCACAGGTTACCTTATCAGAGGTCTGAAAAGATTTTTGTCCATCTTTTGCCCTAAAGACCCATCAATTGATTCAGACTGCCAGAGACAGAAAAGACAGGTGGAACATTTGTGCTGGTCAGAGGGAAATCTCTGGTCTGGAACCACACACATGCAGCCTGCAAGTCTATTCCACACAGTCCTGTTATCACATAGTGGCATTAAGGGCTCTTTACAAATGTGCTCAAAAAACCCTACAAATTCTTTCCCTAAGAAAAATCCCGATATCTCTGTTCCAAAGTTTTGTTTGGGCCTCAGCCAGAAATCCTCAGAGAGTCGTTCCTGAACATTCCTTTAGGATGACTGCAAGCCAGTCTCAGGAATTTCTCTTGATGGTCTACATCTTATATGACAAGAGGGACCTCTCATGTCACCTGTGCAGCACAAGGTCCTGGCCTCTGGGGCCAAGTGCAGGAACTGGCTCTGAGAGGCTGCTGTCAGATCAGGGTGACAAGTGATGTCCATTTGAAGCGACCTTCAAAGCTTTGTGAATGACAATCTCTGACCCTTGTTATCTTGAAGTGATTTACCCAAGTAGTACACAGAGTTGCTCTTTAGTTCATTACCCCTTTTAAGCCTTACATTGCTAAAAACACAGTATTAATTTAAAATGAACACAATATCCCTAACTAGAATAAAAAGGTCTGCTGTGAATCCATATGTGCTTTTCTCTCCACATCTCAGGTCTCCTTTCATATCAATGCTCACAGACATTCTTTTCTCTCTTGAATTTTACACACTAATTTCAAAGCTATCTTTTATTTTCTTGTCTGTCCACTGTTACTCATCTCTTCAGACCATGACCTGGGATCCAGCAGGTTTTCCATACCTGCAAACTTTTATCCCACTAAAAATAAATTCTCAAGGACAAATTACCCAAAGGGTTCAGGAAATTTGGAGAGCCTGTAGCCACACTAAACCAATAATTATAAGAGAAATAGCTCTTTCATTCAGTCTATGTGAAATAAAAACCTGTATTTGATACACTGAACATCTATATAACAATATAATATACTGTAGAATGCAATAGTTTCAGTTGGAAAGGACCTTCAGTGATCATCTAGTCCAACTGCTTGACCAATTCAGACCACTTTAATCAGAAGTTAAAGCATATATTAAGGACAATGACCAAATGACTTTTAAAATATGTTAGGTTTGGGGCATTGATTACCTCTCTAGGAGCCCTGTTACTGTGTTTTGCAGTTCTTTTCGTAGGGAAATACTTCTAATGTCTAATCTTATCATTACATGTATAGCAATAATTACATAAAATATTTATATAATATTCTTATTGTGAATTTTTGGTATAAATTCCTAATGTTTTATTATACCTTTTATTGTTTTCCCATCTTTCCTCATGAGTTATAATAAGATAGCATAATAGGGTACAACAATCTATAAACTCTAATGCATAAAAAAACAACTCCAAAAAAGGTTGATTAACAATAATCTACCAGAAATGCCATCACTACCTACTACTAACATAAAGTACAACCTGCAAAAGCAGAATTATTATTCTGTTTTTGTTACATGCCTCCCTGGACACCTAATCCTGATAACTGTCTAAGACAAAACACTGGGCTCTGAGACATTTTATTCAGGCTTTGACACACAAATCAGTCTGGAGTCTCTCTTCAGATTTCATTTAAGACAGAGGTAACTTGTATATTTTAAAACAATCATCCTGGAGCATAAATCATACACTGGTACTTGAAAAACCCTTTCACAATAATTTACCTAAGTATTTGAAATCCAGAAGAGTACACAAGAGGAGTCTGACTAGTTAACCTAACTTAAGAAGTAAAAAAATGACACATTTATTAACTCTGAAGGAATCTGCTAAGTAAAACCTCACAAACTTGTCTTTGCACTTTCAACTCATGGCCACTCAAATTGAAAGCAGCCTTTTCACAAAGGAAGGCAGCTGGGTACTGCTGCCATCTGAACAGGTCACCAACAGTATCTAAGAGTTAAGCCTAACCACATATACCCTTTAAAACCTCTTCTATTTCCTCCTTTCAATTAACCATATTTACTCAAAATCGATCTGTAAATTGCATTTTTTTAATGTAAAAACCCCTTAGGATAAAATGGCCTAGTAAGAGTTTCAGACTCTCAGAGAAGTAACCCCTATATTTTTGAGCATATTTTTAAAGTTTTACCTGAGCAGAAAAGTCGATTAGCTTTGGAAGCAACAATTTACTTCCTTCGTCACTCTTCAGAAAATCCAGCAAACTTCCTGTTAAAACAGAGAAAGATTAAATCAATGCATCTTATTACAAAAATAAAGGTCACATTGGTTCCCCAATTTTCTGGATAACAGAAGTGACGCAGTGAGGTATTTTGATGCATTTTCAAGTTGACTACAGTAAGACAGTCTCTTTGCATGATTTAACAGCAGGAACACCCAAATCAGCAGGTCAGACATTCAAGCTTTGCTGTTTCCCATGAGACCATACCTCAGTTCAAGGGTGCTGAGTTTGACAAGCACCCTACTCTGTGGACCATCAGGAAAGCTGTCTAGGAGAATCACATCCACCAATCCTTTCCAAGTCATACAGACTAAATGTCTCAACATTTGCTCATTAAGTTGCCAGGCATAATTGCTTGAAAACAGAACAAATCAAGAAAAACTACCACCCAAGATAATCTGAGAAGGAAATTTGGCATATTTTGTGTAGTAATGCTCTAAAGAGTCCTTTCCTAGTAGTGCAGCCACTCTTGCAGGACCATACCTCACTCATCTTATTACACACACCTTTATCAGTTCAAGACCCACATAAGGCAATTCCTAAAGTTTGTTCCAATTGCCTTGCTGTGATACCAGAAACAAAAGTTAGCTAGAGAGTCCAAAGGAACCAGAGCTATTCTGGGGATTATCCTCTGATTCAGAAACAATAGAAAATGCTGCATTTAAGAAAACTATAAAAATGGTTTATTTCACAAATGCAGTAATGAGTCATAAAATTAAAGCCTCAGGCCATCTTAAGGATAGATGCTCCTTCCTTTAATATTTGAACATTGAAAAATAACTCTATCATTCCTTTCTTTAAAAAGAAAGAGAAGTAGTTTAGGAGAAGAAGAAGAATTCACTCAACTATTGCCTGCAGATTGTCGTGGTTTAACCCCAGCCATCAACCAGGCCCCATGCAGCCACACACTCACTCACCCACTCCCCACCAGTGGGACCAGGCAGAGGATCAGAAGGGTAAAAGGTAGAGAACTCATGGGCTGAGATAAAGCCAGATTAATAGGAAGAGGAAAAGCAAAAGCTGTCCACACCAGCAAAGCAAAACAAGGACTTAATTCAGTGCTTCCCACGGGTAGGCAGGTGTTCAGCCATTTCCAGGAGAGCAGGGCCCCATCACATGCAATGGTTACTCGGGAAAAGAGACACTGTCACTCCAAATGTCCCTTTCTTCCTCCTTCTTCCCCCACTTTATATACTGAACATGATGCCATAAGGTCTGGGATATCACTTTGATCAGTTGGGGTCACCTGTCCTGGCTGTGTCTCCTCCCACCCTCCCGTGCACCCCCAGCCTCCTCACCAGCGTGGGAGCACAAACAGCAGAAAAGGCCTTGGCTCTGTGTGAGCCCAGCTGAGCAACAACAATCTCTATATTATCAGCCCTGTGTTCAGCACAAATCCAAAACACAGACTGGGACGAAAATTAACTCTACCTCAGCCCAAATCAGCACACAGATCCAATGTTTTTCTCACCTTTTGCCATGAACTCTGTTATAATATAAATAGGCTCCTCCTTGGTCACTACAGCATAAAGCCTAACAAGCTTATCATGCTGAAGTGTTTTCATGAGGTTGGCTTCCTCCAGGAAGGCTTGTGCAGACATTGTTCCAGGCTTCAGGGTCTTCACAGCCACTTTGGTGCTGTTATGATAGTAACCTACAAGGAGGAAATGCAATCAGTGCACTGAAGTCACTCCGCAGCCCACAGTGTCCCAACTAGCAGGAATTTGTAAAGCAGGTGAGGTTGGATTCCAGGAATAGCTAAGGGCATGACAACAAGTGCCAGATGTAGCACAAATATTTATGCTAGAATTCCTTTTTATTTTGCAACTTATACAGCACTGCGGAGAAAAATGATCCATTCCTTATTTCAGAAAACAGTTATCTGAAAAAAAAAAAAAAAAAAAAAAGAAAAGGCAAGCAAATGATCTTACTTCATACCAAGTTTCCATTGACCAGTAGTCCCTAAATACTTGGCCAAGGCATATTTCAGTGAATGTCCACTTAAACTGCCTCAGAACAACAGAGTCCAAGGACAGGCTGGAAGATTCTGAAGTATCTTAAATCCCATGATTACACTTATTTCATGCATGCCAGTCTCATGCCCATAATCCTTCCTGTAACCCTTAGTGCTCAAAACGGAGCATTACAGGAAAGTACAGTCAAAAGGTTCTCGTGACCAACAAGGACACACTGCCAGGACTGCAATCCTGCAGTGCTCAGCACAAGATTTAAAACCTGATAACTTATCACACAGCCCATGCCAGGAGTGGAGGGGAATGTGGCTGTGGTTCATTTCTCTGTTTAGCAAACCTTCTAGTGTAACCTTCTACCTTTATTATATAAAAAGCAACTATCAGTAAACAGAAAAGCAGCGAACTATTTTCAGATTTAATGTTTGCCAGACATTAAATAAATGTTAAAATAGCATTAAGAGTAGCAAGCACTGATCCTAAAGTTTATCTTGTGAAGTCATTCAATTTGAAAAATAAGAGAAATAAAGGAGTGAGACAGAGGGATATGAATGTAACTTTTATCCCCACCATACCCAATGTAACACTGTGCAAATATTTCTCAGAAGACATAAAACCTTCATGACTCAACAAAGTAGCCTCATTTCCTTATTCAGTAACAATCCAGATCATTGCCATGATGGATACACCTCTAAACTTGAATCCACCATTTCCTCATGCTATTTATCATCCAACAAAAGAAATCAGTGGCCAAGCAAGCACCTAGTTTCCAGATCTTAAGTGATTGCTCTGAAAAGAGCACTGCACCTTTTTTGAAGAAGGATCATCACCTGAGAAAAGCCACTATGCCACAATCACAAAATATTTACCTGCATGATTATTAAATCTATTTTTCCAAACACGGTCAGGTAAAAACATAAGACATTTCTCTAAGCTACCTAGTAGTAAGAAATTACAGCTACAGGTCAAATCCACTGTTAAAGCTCAGGTATATGATTTATAACTACCAGAAAAACAGATAATAAATATATTTCTCTCTGTTTAAGAAGCAGGAAGATTATTTGTATCATTTCTACTATTCCATCCCATGCTCTAAAACAGAGCATGAGCTCCACTCTCAATTTGTTGAATTCTCTACTGAACATACTAATTAATGCAACTATTTCAGTGAAGCAATTATGACCAACACACTTAACATTAACTATGTAACAGTATTTTACATTCACTAGAGATATCCATCAAACTTGGGTCTTTCTTATAGATAGTTTGCTTTACTACAACATCTCTGTGATACTGAGGTTTTCTGCTGTAAAAAAGTCTACCTTGACCCTCTGGTGGCAATGTACAAAACAAACAGCTGGTGAGAGCACTAAAAATACCTGATTTTGGATATATCTCACATTCATTTATTTCATCGTGCATTGGGAGGGATGGAACACCATAACAAAGGTGGCTGTGAGCTCTATGAGCACATTCTGGTATTTCTAACAACTGCAGAAGAAAATATACTTCCAAAGAACATATTACTCATATTCTAATTCAGTGTTTAGTGAATAAGAGAATCTTTTACACCTGAGATGCAAGCAAGATGTGACTCATTAATAAACTACACCATAATCGCTGCATTTGCCTTGTTAACTTTGCTCTTAGCCCTGCTTGAGAATTCTCTTCATGGATTATTAATACCACAGAGCATCATGATTCACATCATATCAGTTCACAGTAGGAACAAAAATGCATAAAACATAGACCCTGCTCTTGCAGTGCTGCTCTGGTTCACCACATCACTAAAATAGCTGCTCAGAGGCACTGAACTCCATGGTCTAAAAACCCTTCATACCATGGTGGGAAGTCAGTCTCGTTGCATTTTAGCCACTGTATAAGCCAAATGTGAAGCAAGCAATAGTATGAAAGTCTGAGGACTGTGTGATGATGTCTCACACAACAAGCCATGTTCTCCTCTACGGGTTAGAATTGAATTCTCAAAAATATTTAGTGTTTCAGGTAATTATTTTGGAGTTGATTACTATTATTTTGACAGAGTAGTATCTTGCATATCCAGGTTGTCTCCAATTTCTTGCATAGACTTAATCAGGCCAAGGTGTGATATGAACTTAGAACAGACAATTGAGGTCGAGCCTGCCATTTCTGAACAGGACTGAAGATGCAGAACTTTGTGAACAAGCCTCTAATATGCACCTTTCCCCTTTCTCTATTTTCCCAGTAATTCCCTACAGGGTATACTGGGAACAACTTGCTTAAGCTATGGAGATATGACACTGCTAGAAGGCAGATAATGGCTGGAGCAGTTGAGAAGAAGTACTGGGAAAGAGTCTGAGGAACAGCAGCTTCTCTGCATCCAGTTGCACATCAGCACTTCACTCCTTCACCTACTACAGCCATCACTCAGCTGCAGAACAGAATAAGGCAGCAGTGGCTCCATCTCTCACTCATCTCCACACAGCCCACAAAACGGGAAGGCAGAAAGCTCAGGCTGCACAACTGATCACCAAAATGCACACATAAACACTAACTTGTTAGCCTAAACCCAGAAAATCTCTAAAAAATGAATAAAATTGAGCTTGTCTTGATAGAAAATACTGGTAAACTGATTCCAACTTTTCTTTGTTTAAAAGCCACTTTTCAGAGCTGGAGGAGATGCACCTGCCCATAAAACAAATTCTCTGCACAGGACATACAGGAACACAGCCAAGTGCTTGGGGCATATGGAGACCTGCTTTTTGTTCCTAGGATTTTCTTACTCCTTTCATAATATAAGTTAATTTCCTCCAAACTGTTCAAGAGGAAGATGTCCACATGGAAGCCCAGAAAGTAGTTATAGAGATACTAAAAAGAAAAGACTACAAAAGCTGTAACTGCATATCTTCACATTGCAGTATCAGTATTATCTCTATACTCCCATATTTCTCAGAAACACTCAGAAGGGACCTGTGGAAGGCATCTGTGTCCAACACCCCCAGGGACACCTAGAGCTGGATATCCAGGATTGTGTCCAGTTGGCTTTTGATTCTCTCCAAGAATGGAGACACCACAGCCTCTCTGGGCAGCCTGTGCCCGTGCTTGTCTCTCACACAGTGAGTGTTTGGAAGGAGTCTCCTGTGTTTCAGTTGGTTCCCATTGCCCCTGGCCCTGACCCTGGGCAACACAGAGAAGGGCCTGGCTCTATCCACTTTGCATATCTCCTTCAGCTATTTTCATACACTGATAAGATCCCCCTAAGCCTTTCCTCAAAAGAGAGATGCTCCAGTCCCCTCATCGTCTTTGTGGCTCTTTGTTGGATTTTGTCCAGTAGCTCTACATCTTTCTTTATTCAAAAGCACAGTTCCTCTGAGTGTGACCCTGTTCCCTCTGAAACCACAATTCTAAGTATCTTTTATCAAGAAGAAATCTATTTAATAATTAATCCATGGAACAATATTTCTCTCTAATTCACATGATGGCTGAAAAATAATTTTGTCTCTGTGAGGAGGCTGTGTAACAACCAGCTCTCCAATCAGGAGAGCACAGCAACCAGATTATTGCTCAGTACCTCTACATAACTCCCTAAATCCCTGGGTGATCATTACAATACACAGTGTTTGCTGACACCCTGCACCACACAGCTGACCTGATATGCTTTTCCATCTTGAACTTCCTTGGTTCTATGACTAACCATGCTCCTGATTTGAGAGCATCTGTGCCATGCAAATCATTCTCTTTCACTTCAGAAAGAAAGCAAAGAAGAGGAAATGTAGCAATAACTTTCACAGTACATTAGTTTTTCTCACAGTGCAGAAATTCAGACATAGAGTTCAGGTCCAATTTAGATGTTAAAATAATGACATGAACAAGAGGAAGCATCTTGAAGCAGAAACACCCTTTTAAAGTTTTATTCTTTTCTGTGTGTATGTGCAGAAGTAGTGACTTCCCAAAATGATCTGCATTTTCAAGCAGGTGATAAGCTCCTACCACAAAGCCTTCCACAGTGTTTCAGTGTAAGTTAAACATTTTTTGCCCTGGTTTATTAGACAGAAATAACTGCACAATGCTTGACACTTGTCCTGACTGGTATCTAAACTGTCATTCACGTATATCATAGCTAGAGGGTTTCCTAAGCCTTTTCTCATGAAAGGCTGATAAAAGGCTAAATTTGGCTATATTATATTTATTATAGAAATGTGTTGCTTGCACTTTTTACATGATTTATACCAAAAGATTGCACCTAAGACTCAATTAGAGCTTTCTGATTGACACTGTAGTTGTGTGTGTGTAATTTGCCACTCAAACAGCATGAGGCTGTGCTTTGCTTTTCTAAATGAGAGCATCTCTTCGAAGCAATGACATTCTCATCAGACTGACACACTCCCATGGATTATCAGACACCTCTTCACAGCTCTGCGTTTTCTAGCCAGCTTTGGGATACACTTTTAAATTGCTCAGAAATGCTCTGCCTGTAGAATCTTAGGTCTTAAAATTAATAATGATCATCATCACCATAATATGATTTTTTGTTTTAACTATAACAAATTTATTTCTATTTAAAGATAACATCCCAAAAAAGAGATTCAGGGAAAGGCTAAGGGAATGATTTGACCAGAAAAAACATCTGAATGAAGACTTTGGGAGGAAGGTATTGTTTACCTCAAGTAAGATGGTAACTGGCAAAAAGTGTGTAAGTAATGAATAGTGCACAGAACACTGTGGAACAAGGAAGCCAAAAGAATATTCTGATGTCAGAACAGGCAGCATTTCAAAAGCAAGATGATTAAACCATTTTCACAGAATGTGACACTGGGCATAGCCCCTTGCCAATAAGGAGTCACTAAGGCTGAGGAAATACTGCTTGTAAAGCAAGAAAGCAGATTATTCTGGCTATAATAATTAATGCTATCATTTTCTGCTGGGTATACATTAATATTTACAACTTGTAAGTCTGATGACTATTTTATTATTGGGTCTTGCCTGATGATTCAAGGTATGGGCTGTTCAATCTCTAGTCTTCTTACTACATAAATCACTTACTTTCTGAGCAGCACACTGGCAAACACTCTTGGGTTAAGTCTGTTCCCTTTTTTCACCCAGCACTTCATTGCAGGAAGCATCTTCTTCACAAATGGACAATGAAATCTCTATACACAATTCACTAAAAGAAATTGTTTCTTTCTATTTAATATTCTTTAACACTTTCTGATTTGAAACAAAGTTCTGAGAGGGTCATGGATTTTGAGATTCAGGAGCCACATCTGACTATAATCTTTTATTTCCACCTCAAAACATAACAAAAAACCCTACTGTCTTTGACCTTCTAAATTACTCTGCTTACGCATTATTATTTTCCTTTAAAATACACCAAAAGGATTTGTTCCACTTCCTTGGGAGGTATCTACCCCCTTTTACAAGCCCTGTCTCCTCACGAGAAGGTATATTCAGGGCCTGATTTTGCTGTTTTACAAGTATATAGGATCAGGATCATGTCCACTATATTTTTGACTGACTCTGAAATGACACTTTCTTCAGAGTTAAATACTCATTTCAGAAGAACAAACTTACCCATCCAGACTTCTCCAAACTGACCAGCTCCAAGTTTCTTCACTAATTTAATTGATTCCCGTGGAATTTCCCATGCATCTTTATCCCATGGTTTTTGAGGTTTGGGACTTATACAGGCTTTTTCCAACTTTCGGCATAAGCCATCTGATTGCTCTAGTTTTCAAAGAAGAAAACAAAATACAAAATACATTACACTCCTGTGCTGCATGACTTAAGACAAACATTGCTTAACTGCACTAACCAGCCCACAATAATATTCAAAATAACCAGATGCTATGATGAAAATGTAACCTTTCTCATGCTTTCACAAAAGTTTAAGTGTTTCTGATCTGAAATTTTGCATTCAGAGACAAATTTAATAAAAAAAAGTATCACATGCATCTGGTTACTGTCAGATTATTAAGGGGTTTTAGTACAATTTGCACCAAGCAAATACAATATCGGATCTTGTTACCAATACTATGTTGATTAAGATGCACATTGGAGTCAGGTTTGGGGTCCGTATTCTGAATTTGTCATTAAAGTTTTTTGCAACATGGTTTCAGACAGATGTGCATGCAAGCATAAGTAGGTCAACATTATTTTTCCTCCAGACACTGACCAGCTATAACTTTTATATGAATGTTGAATAATTTTCAGTTTTTCCAGCTATGTCGAACAGCTAACACACATAACTAACTATTCGGAAAAATTTCATGGCCAAGTTCTCAAAATGGCTTTAAAAAATTACTATGTGATTTTATGTCCTATACTTTTTTTTTGTCTTGTCTTTATTCTCAGTTACAAGATTAAAAAAATCTGTATTTGGAGCTATGCAGCAGGAGGTTATGCAGAACGAGAGGTCAGTTTTGCAGCTAAAACATAGGTAGACTTGTCCCTTTTTCACCCTCCCTTTTCTTTTTTAAAATAAACATATATATTCTATGTGGGTGCCACTTTACTTCTTTGAAGTATATGGAATGTTTCTTCCTTTAAAAATAAATAATTAAACAAATACATTTACAGGAAAAATAAAACCAATTTCACACTCAACACTAGGTACAAGACAACATGTGCAAGTCTATATGTGTTTCTGCTAATTATGAATAAAAATTTACTCTCAAATAAAATATTATTTACAATGCAGGCTATTCTTATTATAGCTTCACATCACCCTAAGTTTGATGAATTAGTCTTCATTTCACAATGGCATGCCACAGAGCAATCAGCACTAGAACTGGTTATGGTAACAACAATACTTGGGTTCCAATCAGTTTTATTTTATCTTTGATAACATGCATGCCTGAGTTATTTAGAAAAAAAAAAAAAAAAAAAAAAAGCTTTGAAACAAAATAAGAAACTATTTATTTTCCTTCACAGGAAATTTTAATAGACTTTATTAATATTTTTAAATATTATTTATACACAAATGCATTCTATTAAGTAATTCACTAAATTATGTAACTTACTTTGATAATGTTTGATCATATCATTGATGTTAGGAAAAGTTATTCTTGGAGAGATGTAAAATCCTCCATTGTCTAGACTCCTGATTTTGTAGTGCTTAATAACGTCGCCATGCTCTGGATCATAGTCTCGTATGGAGAGAGAATAGCTGCCTGTGGATAAAGAAGGAATACTCATTAACAGATAGCAAAAATCTACAGAGCCCACACACGCACAGTTGAGCCTAAGAAAACCACCATTTTGTCTGCTTTTCTTTTTACACACTTATTTCCTCAAAAAGCATTTTGCAATCCACCAGAGGAAGTTAGCAAAAACCAGCCCTGAACTGGTCACCAAAATGCTTACAGCTACACTTTCTTTTTCAATCTTATTCAACAAACTCGTTTGTTCCATATTCCAGGCAGCTCCACATTCAGTGCCCAGTTCTGCAGAAAGTCCCCCAGATCAAGTAGAAGTGGCTGGGAGAGCAGGACCAGGGCTGTCACCCTGCTCAGGCAGAAGCTGAAATCTGGAGATCAGCATTTTGAAAAAGGAACCTGCTGGTTGTTATGGATAGTTTGGAGATGGCTTCAGGCATAGAGGAGGGAGAGCAGATCTGCTGATGTGCTAGATCTCTTGATCCCTAGGCAGTCCTAGGGAGCCTAACATCATTTAGGATTTAAACTGGGGCAGGAGAGCATCTACCTTTAGCTACAGCATTCTTTGTTTCTTCTACTTGTGCAATTGTCCATTTTCAAGGGGTAAAAAGGGATCTCGCCCCCTTATCTCTCTTCACACATATATCCACTGATTCTGGGGGGTACTTTGCCTTACTCTCAGTACCCTATGTAGAATTTAGGAGACTTCTTTTGAGAACTTCGTTTAGGAGTCTTCAGCTGGGAGAACAATGATATAGGCCCATTACAGATGATACTTAGTCAAGAATCTGCAGTATTAGAGCCAAAAAAGCTACCCTGTGACCTGCTGAAAGTCTTCATGTGTCTTCCTCTGGAGGGTACAGTGTTACAGCATCCAGCTGGAATATTCATCCAGACTTACAGTCAGAATCCATAGGCTGGGGCAGAACTCCTCATGTTCTTCTCAAAGTCCCAGCTGAAGAGCCTGGAGACTTCACCAAGCTTTTCAGCACAAAGCTCTCTGTTTACAGTACAAAATTTTACCAAAAAGCTTTCTGAAAAGAGTCCCACTATACTGTAGAACTGAAAACCCTCACTAGGCACTAACTAAAATTTTAAACTTGTAGCAATAGGTACAGACCCAATAATGGAGGGATATAGAATGCAGCAGTTACTATTACAGTAACATGTCTTTCAGTAAAGGAGTCACCAACATAAAGAAGAGAAAAGATGCCACTTTATTCATTCCTGCTTCTTGTCGGTGTAATCACACACATAACACTTTTTTCCCCACCTTATCTCAGCTTTGGGTGTTAGCCTGCAACTCTCTTCTCTCTTTTCTGATAATTTTCTCATTCTTCTCACTCCTACAGAACTGCAGAAAACTCACACAATAGGATGCACTGCAACTACTCCACATCCAATGCCAATTCTTGTGTAGACTGACTGCATGTTTTCATCTCTATATCAATTCCAAAGTACCACCCCAAAACCTACCTTTTAATGTTTCACTTTCTCTGATAAGGAAAGCCCCAGGACCATTTCCTGGAGCCAGGAGTTGTCTTTCTGCATCTTTTCGGGTTATGTCTTTGAAGAACCACCTGGAAAGTATTTCAAACAGTTAGAAGCACTTCTTTCCCCACCCACAAAGGATACACCACCAAGGTGAAGAAGTTTGTCAGAATTTGGATACTGGGAGAACTTACTCTTCTGTTTCCAGGGTGTTTACTTTCGCTACATAGTTGCTGGGAATGAAACCTTCTTTTCTTGTAGTGAGAGATTTTGCTCTCCACCATTCTCCGGATCTGAAAAACAACAACAGTAGTATTCACAGGAAGGGAAAATGATAAATTGTCTTTTAGGTTCTAGTCTGCTGAGATCTGAAGTCAAGAGTGCTCTGAGAAGCCACTGGCTCCACTGGATCAATGTTTGATCACTGTTACTGAGGCCAGCTGCCAAGTCAGAGAACCACAGACTCAAAAATGGTTTGGGTGAGAAGGGACTCAAAAGATCATCTCTGTCATGGGCAGGAACACCTTCCACTGCAGCAGGTTGCTCAAAGTCCCATCCAGCCTGGAATAACTCCATAAAGCATTTGTATTATCACACATAAGGGAGCTGACTTATCATTCATACACCCATGGTATGAGTAGGATTGTAGAGAGAATTAGATGAGCCCAGAGAAAATCTGCAATACAACAATATTGTCATACTTACTCCTCAATAACTTTTAGTTTTTCTCCTTTTTTGAAGGACAAGTCCTCTTCATGAATGCCATCATAGGGATACAGAGCTACCACAATGACCCCGTGCTCCTCTGCGTCTACAAGAGTAAAAAGACAAAGGCATGTTCACATCACTTTGCAGGCTGACATGGGCACAGCATCCAGCTGTGAGACTTCTACAGAAACATACCTTGACTCACAAACCTCTGTCCTGGTAAGAGCTGTGCTTCTGCGTTTGCCTACAATAAAATATGTCTTTAATTAAGCAGTTTCAGATCTTTGTGATGATCTTAAATGACAATCACATATTATACAGTTGCTTTGGTATCATCTCATTATGTCTTAAAAGGAAATGCAAACATTTTTTCCACCATTCTTCAAAATATATATTGTATATAAAACATATATTATTTATATGACAATATAAAAATATAGTAAGTCCTCCTAGATTTTAAATTCAGCAGCTCAGACCTTGTGAAGGTGTGGCACAAGCTTTAGGGAGGAAATTCACAGCTTTGGGCCTTCTGCTAAAGAGGCTTTAGGTAGGGCACTTAAGCAGGACAGTTATTACTGTGTAGCTGTCATGCTAAAAGCACTACAAGTATGGTTATGCCACTAAGACTGTGGAAGAAAAAAAAAAAAGAGTAATTTAAAAAAAAGGTGATGTGTGTTCATTGACTGAGAGCACACTGAGTTCACTGTGTCAGCTGGGGAGAGAGGAGAGCAGGTCCCTGAACATGGGCAGGCAGCAGACCCAGTTTCCTCAGCGCAGTAGAGAAGGTGGGGGAAAAAGAAGGTACCAGTCATGCTGCAAATCAGCAAAACCACTTGGTACCCAGCAGAATTCCCCATCCCAGCACCCTTCCTTACAATGCCAGGCAGCACACATGGAACACATTAGCCTGTTCCCAGCACAGCACAGTGCTGCTCCCCTCCCATCGTTACCTACTCACCTCAGGCAAGGCCAAGTAGTGGCCTATCAGTGAGAAAAGCTGACTAGAGCTGGTAAAGAATCCCCTATGATTACTTCAGCCTTTAACTGGAATAACCAACACCTGGGTCCCATAACTATTAAAAACCCAACACCAATGCTTTAAAAAATGGATCTAAACTACTTCAGGTTTTCTAGTGTCATCTACAGATATAGTTACATCTGTTCGAGCATTGCCAAGTTACTTTTTTTATGCAGAATTCTATGACAAACACAAAGTAGCAAACCACCTTGTTTTAATTTTTATTCCTCTAGGTACTTATTCACTGAGGGTGAACTGCCCAACACTAAAAGCCCAGTTATGGATTAATGATAATTTGAATTTTTCCATGCATATGTTTTGGATTGAAATTTAAGTTATGCCAGTCATGCTTTTGTAGCTTCTTGCTACAGGAATTCTCTCCTGAGACTATCTACTTACTGGCCTTTGCTGTTTATTGGACGTTGGATCCCTCACATAAATAGTTCGTTCAGTTTTACGTACTGGTTGATTCTTCAAATCTAGCCCATCTCCATGCAGATTCTCTTTCCTTTTTGATTTTATACACCCCATATTTCCTGTTGAAATAAAAAAAGTATTAAACAGAATCATTGTGCTGTAAACCAAGCCCTTTCCCATGAAATCATCTGGGCTACATACTATAAGTGTGCTTCCTTTTCATAAAAAAATTCATGGGAAAAACAAGCGAAGGTTAGGCCCACACACTGATAGCTCTTTTCTGTTGCAAAGGAAAGAAATGACATGTCTCAATCCACAATGAAGTAAATAGTTATTTACCATTTCAGATTTTTTGTATTTTCTCTCCTTCCCTGCCCAAACTCCTTTTATCTTTCTAATACTTCTCTGAGCTTTGGAATAGATATAACAAAAATGTAATTATTGTAGGGATAACTTTTATCAGTATATTTTAAAGAAAAAACTCTTTTGGAAGACAGAGGAAAAAATTCCTGTCCAAATTCTGAGAACTGCAGCTGGAACTAGCAATGCCTGTACCTCCCCATTTCATTTTGCAGATGCCAGTCTAGCAGGGAGCTCTGTTTGATTCAAATCCCTATCTCACATGAAGCTGATGACTTGTGCAGCTCCATGGCAGACATGCTGCCACTGTGACCTTCAGTAATGCATCGCCTTGTTCACACAGCAGCCTAAAATACCCGATGTGTGTGCCAGTGGTGGCAAACCACCACACAAGGATGTCTTTTTCAGTATAATTTAGAAGGCTAATCCTTCTCTCAGGATGTGCATCCATGCTAAATCAGATGAGATACAGCTGTTAGCATCTGCGTGACTGCTAATCCTGTGATACAATTACATAGTACTCCAGCAAATATATATATACACAACATTATCTCTGCCATCCTCCCTCCAAGGAGAGTAATTATACTTACTCTTCAAAGAATCCACTATGAGTGCTTTTCAACCCTCTCCTTTCTTCCTCTCTCCCTCCTTTCAGGTCAGTGCTCTAATGCTAGGTTCACAGTCACATTTTCCCTTGCAGGCACACAGTCTCACTCCCCCCCTGCCCTAATTAATCTTTAAAGCCAGTTCTTTGAAGAACAATGTAAAACCTAAAATAAGAGCTCGGTGCAAATATAGGCTCAAGTAAACAAACACAGCTGGAGAAGCTAAATCAGATTGTAAGAGTCTCATGCCACTTTTACCTTCATCTCAAGGATAGACAAGGTTCATCAGAGTGAGCAGATAAAGCAGTAGTACAAGTGTCCATTGGCAGACACAACTGTTTCAGTGGGACAGTGCCTTGCAGCTACAAAAATTAACCAGATTGTCTGGGTTCATATTAAGACTTTTCATACTTTTGTAACAATACCTATGATAATTACAGTTCTAACTGATTACAAAAATAAACTGAGGCAACAAGCAGTTCTGCATGGCATGTCCCAACTTCCAACATCACCTTCATTTAATGCCCTATCCTGCCATTGAGGAAGCACTACATAATGACACATGCACTGTCTTATCCACAGGTGGAATGTTTTCTTCTAAATATGACAGGAGGATACCTCCCCTCCTACCATTTCTGCAAATTATCTGTCACCTACTGCCAACAAGTCTTGGATGTCCACAAGATTTCAGCAGTGATCTGTGATCGTGGTTTAAAGCAGTATTAGAACCCATTGCTCCCCTTCTTGTCTCCTCTTGAACTAAAAATAAAAGG
Source organism: Sylvia atricapilla (assembly GCF_009819655.1). Taxonomy (NCBI): domain Eukaryota; kingdom Metazoa; phylum Chordata; class Aves; order Passeriformes; family Sylviidae; genus Sylvia; species Sylvia atricapilla. Next base: position 114,215,839 of record NC_089140.1, on the reverse strand, counting down.
AATCCTACAGAAAATCAATATGCACTGACCAGGCAGAGAATAAGTGTCCTCTTCTTGAGTGTCAACATTTCAGTGTTCTCACACTTATTTGACAACACTGGAGCACTCCTTTATGCAGGAGCTTCCCTTAGAAACAAACATCTTTAACACTTAATTTTATTGCTTCAATTTTTTTAATGCTCAGCTCCATATGGGTTACATACTAGTTTTTTTGCAATACTGAGAAGGATTTTAAAAATTATTTAATTACTACTATTTAATTTTTTTATTTAATTTAATTTTTTAAATTTATTTTATTTATTTTAATTTTACAATTGTGTGTATGTAGATGACTCTTGTTCTATCATTAATGGTTCATAGGAAATTTCTGTACATGCACAGGCAGACTGGTGTTTGCAAACTCATCCTAGACATCAGGAAGGCCAGTGTTTAATTACCTGCTGTATCTGCAAGATCAGGTATTTATCCACTTAAGTGCTAATAACCTTTTTGCTCTTGAATAGTTCTGCTCCTACAGAACAAACAGCTGAAGTGGAGGACATTAAGTAATTTGATCGAAGTTGTCAGCCAAAAATCCCTTTTCCTATTCCTGTAAGAAAGCTGAGCGCATCTTTAGAGACTGCAGCATGTCCAGTGTCAGTGTAAACTCAGAGAAGAGCACTTTTTACTCAGATTTTTCTTCTGCAGCTGAAAGCACTTCAACAGCTGTAAGTTAAACCTGCTCTGAGGCTGTGCTGATGAGCTGAAAGTTGACATTTGTTCATGATAGTAACAACTGATCAGTAATAACTATGCAGAGGTGCTTTGGAATCACACAGAAGTTTACTTTATTTCATGTGAAATCACTCAAATACAGTTTGTCAGATGACCTTTGTGAGGGCTTCAAACAAAGAGAAGATCCCTCACCATGAAGCAGTTTTTACTGGGTTCTTTTCCTCATAGAGATGAAAGTCCACAGTCCCCACAGGACTCAGCTAGTTCTACATAAGCAAAAAGCCCCAAGAGCTAGTGCTAAAGACCACAGCTGGTTCAAGGGGGTTATTGCCCCTTTCACTCCAGTATAGCCCCATGGACTAACATTTAGTAGAAGCCAGCTGATGACAAGGGTTTACCTAAAGGTGAGCCCCACACTGCATTCTCCTAAAGCAGCCCCATTCTTGCACTCCAATTCTGCTCCAGAACACAGATTACAGCTTAGCATGTGGGCAACTGCTTCAGGAGTGAGATGCTGACCTAAGTAAAATGCCAGTGTAGGGCAGAGTGTATAAATAAATAAAACATTTCACTTGCTGTAAATGTTTATTTGCCTAGTGCTCTGTTGCTGTGTCACAAGGAAATGTTTTGTGCAGATAAAAAGAGAAAGAGAACACAGAGAAAAAGAGAACACACAAAGAGCAATATAGAGAGCCCAGCATCACTACAAACCAAACTCCATTATTCTTTATCAGAGACAAAAATAATTTACACATCAGAGAAAATGCTGCCAGTCGCTACTCAGATGTTTCCCATTCCAACAGTTCTGATATACAGGAGACACTACTTCCTATTCATGTTTTTCATTTATTGTCCACACCTCTAGGCATGACAGATAAACACTGAATTCAAAGAAATTCTATTTGACATAGATGCAAATCTTTATAAATAGATCTCTAAAAAAGCAACAGCTTCTCTTTTAATAAAGAGCATCCTGTAGTTCATGGCTAAAAGGTAAACACAAGGGCTTAGGTTAACAGCTGTAGCAAGGTGACAAGAGTCTAGGTTCAGGCACCCTTCAAAAAGCCACAGGAGTGGCCATAAGAGCTATCACACAGAGCCTCTGCAGCAGGTTTTTCCAAGACACTGTTTTTGATGTCTACACTGGCCTTGAGTTTTCCCCCTGAATCCCTTATGTCATCAAGTGTTATCTACTACAGCACTTGGGTCTTAATTCCCAAACAGTTTGGGAGGAGTGGAAGTCAGAAACTAATGCAGCATTCTTCCAGGGTTAATAGCTGTCTGTCCCCAAGGTAGAATTGCTTTATATGCCTTTTTCTACACTTCCAGCAAAGTAACACGTCTAAAGACATAATACTTCCCACTGCAAGCAGTAAAGTTTCACGTGACCATCCCCTGTCCATCCACCATCAGCAGCATTTTGGGTTTCATTTTGTCCTCGTGCTTACCCTTTGCATCATCTACACAGGTGATCTCATTTTTCATTTTGTGTTCATAACCATTCTCTTCCTTGTGATTTTGTTACATACAACATTCATGGTGTGTATTAGAAATTATTTCTTACAAGACCCACTTGATATGTCTGGTCTTTTCTTGAACAAAGTCATGTCTTCATGGAAATGACTCTCAAATGTTCATAGATTATACAATGGCCTTTCCAATAATAAAGTAACTTAAAATAATTAGAACTACAACACTGAGCATACAAGCTCTATTTTATCAAAGAAGTATGTATTTTATCCAATAAATATCTGTTGTTGAAAAGGTCAGTAATGATGTATCTAAACACCAATACTCTATATGGCTTAGGGTTTTAACAGATATATACATATGCATTTCAACAGATACATAAATAAAATAAATTTGTATTCAATTGAGTACAAAGAGTAAACTCTTCATTTAAACCACAAACTTCTCATGCACAAGAATAAGAAAAAAAAAATTAAGACCCCCAAATTACTCTGAGTGTTGAATATTGTTTTGTATTTAGCCTTCTGAATCAAAGAATAGGAAGCAACTGTTTACATCTATATATAAAAACCCAACTGGTTTCATACCTGGAGCTTTAAAGGGGGTTTAGAGAGCAGAGGAGTAAATAGTTTTATTTTTAATACCTCTTGCAAAATTTGAAAACAATACCATTGCCCTCCTCTGTTTTAAATGTTTCATTCTAACCTTTAATGCCAGTTGGTCTGCTGCTATTCACAAATTATAGTCAGAGGTAACACAGTGATGATGCCTTCATCAGATCTCTTGAACTCCTGTGCATTTCCCTCAAGGTCAAGGCAGAAGTGCCTCGAAACTCACAGTGATCAACTTAGATTAAAACTGCTGGGGAGGAAGGATCATAAGCCTGCTCTGCTCAAGGACACAAACATCTGCTTTCCTAGAAGCTCATCCAACATTCTATGTCACTTCAATCAACTGTTCAAATTTATAAATCTATGAAAAAAAATTTTTAAAATCTTACATGTAAGGACTTAATTTACCTTAAACTTCAGTGCTTACTCTCATTTTATGGTGATCTGCTTCTGCATCATCTGTGCTACCCAAGTGTTGCAAGGATCTCCTTTATCTCTGCTATTGGGACTATGATGAGGACCATTTCTGGGAAACCTAGGTTAATTTCTAAATTAAACCCATCATCACATGGCAAAGCAACTGCCAAGGAATACAAAGCAGAAGTTTAACTAGAGGTGGTAAAGCTCAGAAATGCCTTATCAGTACTGCTCTACCTATGTTCGTGCCAGTGAAGATTTGTAACTAGACCACAGTGAGAATAAGAACAACAAAAATAAATTATCTGTGGTTAGGAGCAATATGAAAGTATAAACTGGAGAGCAACTGAAGATAAGCTGTCTTCTGTCTCTTGCCAGTCTCAGAAGTTGTTAGATTTAAGCTTGTTCAGCCTTATTCTTATACCTGCAATTCACCATATATGTCTATAGCTATATATTAATGTAAGAATATATAATATTATCTATAGATACACATTTTAATTTTACTGTAAGTCCTGACTGTCTGATAACTTCAATCAAATTAGACTCATGAAAATGCAGAAATCTGGGGTCAGCTTTCACTTTGAGCTTGTTTCACTTCCTACATCTTGCTTTTGCACTGGCGACCAGCCTGGGGAACTTGAGCAGTTTCTTCCTCCCTTTCCTTTCTGCTAAAATGGTTCTGTATGTCTCAGCCAATCCTTGCCGTGGGTATTTTAATATCTTTTTTAAACTTAGCTTATTTCTGTAGGTCTGGATCACCGCATCTCTGTGTCTCCCAAATGGAATTTATCCCTGATACGAGATATGATATGATATATATATATGAGCCTAGACACACATGGGCACAAATCACCATGTGCTCCCTGCAATGCGTAGGTAAAGGAGCACAGATAACCTGAATCTACTCAGTGTTGGCCGTGACAGACTTGCCCTAAGTAGACTCCCACTGCTCCTCAGTTGTGAGAAGTCGTAGTCCAGCTGCCAGTATTTAAAAGAAAATGGAAAAATAACAGGGAAAGTCTTTTAACTGCCTCAATCTGCTTTGTGGAAAAGGTGAGACAAAGTTAAAACAATATTCTGACATACATATCTATATAAACAGGCAAGGGAGAGAAACAAGTTAATCCCCAGTGTAACATTACTGTGGCGGAAAAGTATGTAACAAACACATTACTGTAAAATTTCCTCAAATCTGGTCTCACTTACATTAATCCCTCAAATTTTCCAACGGTGCATGTCTGTCAGAGCAGGACAACATAGCGATCTAGTTTATCAACCATGATTAGAGCAAAGCACTACCAATTACTGTCTGGGAAAAGCAGATCTGTTCTAGGCAGCACAATCACATTGCACAAGCTCAGAAGCAACTTTGCCATGCTCCATTTTTAGAGACATTAATGGGCAATGATGGGGAAGAACAAAATATTATTGCTGAAAGGTCTCAGAACCTCATTCTGCTTTGGCTTAGAAGTTGTCACATAAGTCCTAGTCTTAAAAATGTTTTGGAGACAATAATGGCGTTTAGTTTAGCCCATCATCCTCTTGGGAGATTAGGAAGAAGTCACATCTTTTTCAGCCTATCTTCTAGACTTTAAAGATGAAACTCTCTCAGTTTTTTCCACTTCCACTGGTTATCCTAGTAGCCCTTCTCCATGTCTGTTTCATTTTGAACCCATTCCTCTTAAGTACAGGAGGTTGGAGCTGCTCAGGTGTTTCAAGATGATTCTCAGCAATGTCTTGAAGCAAATAGTATTATTATATCTTCCATCTACTGATATACACCACTTAATAAATCCCAGAAATTAATTTATGATTTTCACACTTTCATCACATTGGCCTTTCATAATCATATGGCCATCCAATAAGACATCCAGTTTTGTATCACTTTTCATTATGACAAACTATTGTCACAGCAGACTTTCCTATCTCCTGTGGCATTATCTTACAGTCTGATATCAAATTTCTCCCCATTGTTTTTCCAGCCTATTCGTCATGCACGATATTCTCAGCCACCTGTGTGTTTCTAATGCCTCTTAATATCACAAGGGGCCTCATATTTTTTCATTGCAAATGAAAGTACTTTTTAAAAGTCTCAATGCAATGCTAATGCAACACCAGGAAACAGAAAGTGGTCCTGCTAAGAGACTGGTAGTGGTTCCTGTCTGCTGCACTTCCCCCTGTTCTGCTTCTTTCACAATTCCTTCCTTAGCAATTGAGACCAAGACAAATTCTACTTTGTCCATGCTATCTCAAATTATTTTTATGTTTTCCTATGTCAGTTACAGAAAGCATCACCCTACCACCTTCATGCTCCCAAACACCTGCATTCCTACTACACTCCTACATCTATCACATTTCTACTTCCTCTGCAATGCTGTTTTGAGCCCTGGACCAGTATTTCTGCCTCTCCTCTTCAGAGCCCTGATTCCCAACATAAATGCACAACTGTCTCAGTCCAACTAAACCAGTCCGTGTGGGCAGACACCTTCCCTGAATCCTTTACCAAGCTGACTACTGCATTCAATGAAATTCTCACCACCCATGTTACCTCTGATATTTGGTGTCCTGTTTTTCTTTCCCACATTTGCCTTTGTATTGAAATGAGGAGTTGGGACTCTGCAATATTCATACCTTAAGTCCACCTCCTTGAAATAAAAATTCAAATTACAACAGGGCCAAAAGATGTCCTGCCATATAACCATACTGGAAGTGGACTGTGTATTAGAATCAAGAGAATGGTTTGGGTTGGAAGGGACCTGCAAGATCATCTAGTCCCCTGCTGTGAGCAAGGACATGTACCACTAGACCAAGTTACTCAGAGCCCCATCCAACCTGGCCTGAAACATTTCTAGGGATGGGGCAGCCCCAGTTTCTCTGGGCAGCCTGTGCCAGTGCCTCATCACCCTCACAGTACAGAATTTCTGCCTAATATCTAATCTAAACCTGCTCTCTGTTGGTTTAAAGCCAATGCCCCATGCCCAGTCACCCTTATAAAAAGTTCCTCTCCAGCTCTCTTGTAGGCCCCCTATAGATATTGGAAAGCTGCTCTCTGGAGCCTTCTCTTGTCCAGGCTGAACAACCCCACCTCTCTCAGCCTGTTTTCATAGGACAGGAGGAGTCATACAGCAAAAATCCCCCAACAGCTGACATAAGAACTGAAAACTTTTGGTGAGATAAAGTATCTGGAGTTGCCGTACTGATGCTGTATTGATGTGTTTCTGGAAAAGGCAGACCCATTCTGAGCAGCAATATCATATCATATCATATCATATCATATCATATCATCTTTTTTTCCTATACTTCCCATTTAAATTATTTTTTTTCTTACTAGATGAGGCTTTTTAGGGGTACATTAGCCAACACGAACTAACACATTGCTACATTAAATGGCAAATAAGTGACTTAAATTATCACATCTCAAACTTCCAATAGGAAGGAATGGTTTGGTAAAACTAATTCTACCAAAGTAAACAGTTTTCTATATTCAGATGGCACTTTCCAACCTTTGCCTGTCTTGTCTTTAAGTGTCCAGGGAGAGGGTAACTTTATTCAGTGCTTGGCTAAAATACAGTGTTTGCTGGAGCTCATAAATGATAGCATAACACATATAATAAATATCATCATAGTTGATTACATGAAAGGTAGCTCTAACGGGTGGGAAGCTTTGGCCAAGAAAAACAAAAATCTTCTATTTTTCTGTAAATTCACTACAGGTTTGTCTAGATTAGTTAAAATCTTGGTTTCATGCAGGAATTTTGGCAGTGGTTAAAAAAACACATTAAAGTCAATGAAAATCAGCAAGAAACACTGAAAATAATGTCACTGTGGTAGTATAATGATATTATAATGCTTTCAGAAGGATGAAAATAAAATCCTGAAACAAAACATCACTCTGAATGAAGCAGAATTTGTACAAACTACTGATCCTTGTTTATTCAATTGAAGAAAAAAAAATTACCAAAACACAAGAAAGTTAATCCACAGAAGACTGTAATTTTGCTAGCCTTGCATAATAGACTTTACATATTATGAAAATGTTCCAGATTCATTTAGTCAGTACTTTTGGCACTAATTTTAAACCAAGTATTACATTAAAATAACATCTGTTTTCTGACCTTATAATACTTGCTTCATTTTATTACAATCATTTGCTTCAACTGCATCCTCCAGAATTTTGAATCAATATCAACAATGAATTAATTCACTTTGCCAGCCCTAAGGCAACCACATCTTCCATTTCCTCAACTTTTTTCCACTGTACTATATCTTTTGAAGATAGGGGAAAAGGTCAAATAACCTCTTAATTTGACATAACAGAATAAATACTTCTATCAAATTCTTCAAAAGGATCATATGACATGGAACAGAAAAGCTGTGCCAACACGTTAACCAACTTAAAGGAAAGGTTCCCAAAATACTTTAAAGACTTTTAAGTGTAATGCAAGCTATAAGTAAAAATGTCATTTTCTTGACTGGTAAAAACTCTCAGTAATGACAAACAGCAGCTTCATATAACCAAATCTCCATTTCCAAATGAAAATTTGGCCAAACCACTACACTGAAAAGGATCAACATTCTTCCTGACTATTAGGAAGTGTCCCAATCCAGCTAGCAAACCCCAAGGACGACATCTACTTTCCAAGTTGAGTGAAAAAAACATACTTTTTTTTCAGCTTTAAATGGATAATTTTGGCCAATAAGGCAGTGTGCTAAATTTTCAGTAGCCTATATTTTCCCTCCTAATGTATGGGCATAATATGCAATATACATGTCTATGTATATGTGTTGCTATGCATGTCTATGCCTGCCACTAGGATAAGGATCCTTCTCCACTCCTTTTTAGTGATTAGAGCAATAACTGTGGTATAGGAAAATGAGAAACTACCCGTAAAAAACCCGAAGGTGTTGGAGTGAGGTCCAGGAGAAGTCCAAAGGTCCTCATCCTCATAGCAAGTGACATGATGGAAAGATAGAACAAGCTTCACACAGTTTCTTTAGAGAACACAGATCTGGGAACTATCCTTTACTCCCAACGGTACTCACCCAGCTATTCATCCTCCCCCCGTCTTTCACAAACACTTTGCCTCCCAAAACATGGTGTAGTTGAGAGATGTGCAACCAGAGCTTCTATGTGAGTCCAAAAGGCCTGGTTCATGGCCACAGTGGCTTTACTCAGGTGTTGATTTCAATATACTGTTTGACATATTGGAAAGCAAAAGCACAACCACACAAAACATCTCAGTATTACTGTGCAGTGCCCCATGCCTACATTTACAACGTGACACTTGAAAGAGAAGTGAGAGCCCCTCCCTGTTTTCACTGAGGCTCAGAAGACAACAAGGGGCAAAGTGAGCAACTTGCCAGCTTATTCTGAGTTTAGGGAATCATCACCAGGCTGCACCTTAATGAACTCTTCAGCTGAAATTTATTACTCTGCCTTCTCCAGAAGGTGCAAAGGAAGGTATATTTACAGGTAGGAGCTGATACTTGAAACCTTTGTCTCCTTCAAGTAAGGCAGCCTAAGGTTCAACCTCCATATGCCTAGACAAACAGATTGATGGGACTCTTGTTGAAGCAAATTATTAATAGCTACCATGACTAATGGGAGAGGACAGTTATTTATGAAGGTGGCCTTCAACTAGTTAATGTGTTGGCAACAAAGACTGTTTTGCAGATGTGATCTCCTCCTTTGAAGTGTGCCTGCAATTCAAACCAATTGTTATACTGTAAACAGAATGCAAATATCATGAACATCATGTAATTAGCACAACATAAAATCATAGAATTGTTAAGGCAAGAAAAGACCTTTAAGATCAACGAGTCCAAACTATGTCCCCAGCTGCCACATTTAGAGAGGTATTTTGAATGCTTTCAGAGATGGAGATCCTACCACTGCCCTGGGCAGCCTGCTCTAGCACCCAACCATACTGTCAACGAAGAATTTTTTTCTAATATCAAATCTAAATCTCCCCTGGCAATCCGTGACGCAATTTCCTCTTGTCCTGTTGCTTGCTGCTTGGAAGAAGAGATCCTACCTGCACATGACCTCCTTTCAGGGCATTGCAGAGGTCTCCTCTGAGACTCCTTTTCTCCAGGCTAAACATCCCCAGCTCCCTCAGCTGCTCCTCATAGGACTTGTGCTCCAGACCCTTCCCCAGCTCTGTTGCCCTTCTCTGGACTTGCTCCAGAACCTCAGTGTCCTTCTTATGAGGGGCCTAAAACTGAACAGAGGATTTGAGATATGACCTCAGCAGTGATGAGGACAGGGGGACATTCCCTGACCTGGTCCTGCTGGCCACACTATTGCAGATACAGGCCAGGATGCCACTGGCCTTCTTGGGCCCCTGGCTGGTTCATGTTCAGCTGGCTGCTGACCAGCACCGCCAGGTCCTTTTCTGCCAAGCCACTTTCCAGACTCTCTGTCCCCAGCCTGTAGTGCTGTTTAAGGTTATTGCAACCCAAGGGCAGCACCCACTATTTGGTCTTGTTGAACCTCATGCAACTGATCTCAAGCCATCAATCCAGCCTGTCCAAATCCCGCATCATGTCAATAAAAGCATGATGGAGGACAGCAAATTCACAGCTAGAAAGCCCTGATGAAGGTTTTGAGGGTGGTCTCATAGAAAGTATGCCACTTCTCCTTTGGGTTTATCTTCTGTGTTCAGTGTGTTTAATAAAAGAGAGAAATGGGGAACAGAACATAAGTGCATATTAGCTTTTGTTCTTTCAAATTCAGGTAACTGTATTCCCAGGGAAGAAATCAATTTTTATAAACATTACCTGGTTTCATGCATTCGACAACCCATGGATTTCAACATGGATTATGACAGTTATGGCTACATCAGGGCAGAACAACTTCTGTGTCAATGGATCCCAACTGTAATAACCTCTCCACTGTGTAACTCATATTACTTTGCCCCATGCTGCATTTGCCATTCTGTTTCATTGGTCAGAAGGCTTCTTTACCTGCTGTCAACTCCATGTTTGAATGCTGATATGTACTCATGACTAAACTTGCAACTAAAACATAGCATTCTTGTTATAATAGCATCATACTGTGCCTTGAGCATGTCTAAAGCACTGAATTTCACAAAAGAGAAGCAGATTTTTTTAAACTATCTTCAAACACCAGCATACATTTAAATTGTAAAAAAAAAAGTTACTCCTCCAGCACACTGTATTGTTTTATCAGTTGTACAGCACTAGATATACACAGAACTCTCCTGAAACAGAGGACATTGTACTGGGGTATGTAATATGGATTCAAGAATTAATGCTATGCTCAGATAAAAATTTGGGGTTAAATCATCCATGCTGATGTGAGCTAACACTCAGAGTACAGTTCCTCCTGAAAGTTTGCTAACATTGGACAAGTTTGTTCAAGTTGCAAGACGGAACTGCAAAAAGTTCTCTTAAAAAAAAAATCAGTGTCAAATCCAGTGCCACTAAATTACGTGGCAGAAATGAAATTTTTTGCTGTTCAATCCTTGCAGGGATACTAGACCAGCATTCAGCACTAACTGTTAAAGCATCCACAGGAGGAACCACCTTGTCTTGTTCTCACTGATGTTAAGTAGCAGAATCTCCCTTGACTTCAAGGGCTGTAAGAACATCCTCCAGGTTCTGGCATTTTACAGAAGTCTATTTATAACTCATTAATTTTACTTAATTTTAAACTCTGTGTTAATTATATTCCTTCAAGGGCATGAATCTAAATCAGCAATGTACCAGTTGGTTTCTCGCTCAGCTTAGTAAATTGTTTCAAGCAACTGCTGCAATTTGTGACACATGGAGTAGCGCCAAAGGGTATCATCTGAACCAAGTTTGCTGCAAACATGATAAATAGAATTAAAAGAACTCTATTATTAAAAATTTGGGGAGGTTTTTAGATTAAGTCCTTGAGATCAGAGGGGTTTTTTAATAGATAGGAGTACACTTCTCTTAAGCCTACCAGACATATCCGGACCAGCTGCAAAATTTCACCAATTTGGGTCTGAAAGCCTGTCATGTAAAGAGGGAAACACACTAACTGAAGTCTTGTGAAACTACATTCTCAAGCTGGGGTGGCAGTAAAAGGAAATACCTCACTGAAGGAAATATGTCACTGAATTAACATGAATAAGAATTCACATCCAAGCTTCTAAGCATATTTTTTCACATTTATTGCACACATGAGCATGAATAAGAAGTTTCTCTGAAGTCAACCAAAATTAGAAATATTTTACATGCTTTCTATTTTCATAAAGGAGTGAGAATCTGGAAGCTCTCTTTGAAGGAAAGATTGTAAATATCTGGTGTGACAGTTCACTTGACTGTTCCTGTTTGAAAAGTTCTAAGGAAGAATTGGAGTACTTCAATTTTAAACACAGATATGCTTTGCAGAAGATCTTTCTCAAGGGCAAGAATGAACAGTTTCTCGTATTACCAGGACAGCAACTATGAAAGTATATTAACTTGACTAAAGTTCTTTTATATTCGGGAGAAATTATTCTATACTAAACAGAAGATCTGACTACGGGACATATTTAAAGATGCATGTTGTATTTGTTCAATATGCTAATTTATTTAATTTTCAAAAATGGATTAATAATTTGACCTCCGCTACTATTTTAACTTTGCCTTGAAATTTCTTGTTTTCTCACTCTAAAAACATCCAACATTTTTGTATTCACAATATACCACTACTGGATTGTGCAGCACTTAGTATTTTCTGTTGTATCAAGTGCTGCTTAATGGTCACTTGACAGCAGATGAAGACCTAGCAGTTACAACCAAAGTAAGTTTCACCAAACCAGGCTCTGATCCTGCAAGTGACAGCACACAGCTTGCAGGAGCTTGACAAACTTCAGGAGACTGACACCAGGACTTTCTGCACAAAAGGCAGCACACAGACCTTAAAAAATAGGCCAGCACTCACAATAATTCTAGCAGATTTAGACTCGCAGTACACTGGAGGAGCATGACAATCATTATTTTCACATTCATATTGCAAGAATTTCACAGCACTATTATTACAACCATACTGGCTGCTCATTAAAGTTTATAACCTTTGTAACTCCACATAACTCAAGCATACAGCTCACAGGCAGGACATGTGATTATGCTATACTCTGAAAAACTGCCTTAGATTGTGCACAAGCCCCAGTGTTTAAATGTGACTTCAGCACTCATGGCTCATGCAGCTAACTTTCAAAGCAAGAACTAAAACCAAAGCAGTGTTCACAATGGTTATCCAAGTTTGTTTCAGGGGAACAGTAATGAGTCCACAACTTGCATTTTAATTCCGCAATAATAAGTGTTGTGCAAAGAAGATGCTCTAAAAAGTGTTAAGACTTCATTGTTTGGTCATGCAGGGGAAGTTCTCAGAACAACACAAACCATATGAGAAAAGGTGTAGGAGGCCAAAATCCCTAAGAAATCAGAATTGGGGTTGATACTGAGAAACAAATTAAGCAGGAAGACTGCAGAAGCAAAGAGACAGAAAAAACAATCAAATAAGAATGCAAAGGATAATAAATAATTGGGTAGAGACAATTATAGTCCCTAGGAAAGCATATATTCTCAATGAGTATGACAAAATACAGAACATGTAATAAACATATATATTCTGGACTCCAAGGAGAAATTACTTTCCTGTGTCATACCACACAAACCACCTGCTTTTATTGCAGGAGTAGGGAAAATGACCTTTCACTCATCCAAACCTAGTCCAATACATATGATTTGATTAAGCTACTCAAATGCATTTTTGACACTTGTAGCCTGGCTTAAATGTTCCATTAGGAGCAGAAGTATCCTACCTGAAGCACCCTTTTCCCACTTGTTCACTCAACCAAAACTCTTTTCTGCTGGTGCCAGCTCCATTGAACTAGGTTCTTCTAAACTTGCACTGCCTTCTCAAAGCTACATTTCTTAAGTTTCACTTTCTGTGGGGTCACTGTGTGGGCCACACCAACATCAATGAGCACAGAGCATCAATCCTGGAGCAAGAGCTGTTGGCTCAGCACCACATCCCCACAATATCAAGACTGGATTTCTTCTCCACAGGTCAGCACACATGCTAATAAATCCATGCTTTGCTTCTTTGAACCAGAAGTGTTTACAAAGAGGGTCAATGCTGGCTCAAAAACTTTTTACATTCACCACTACGCAGCACACAACCCCTGCATGCAACAGAAAAGAAACTTGAACAGAGAAGGTCAAAGCAGCATCACAAGAAGGGCAGACAACAAGGCACAGGACAACCCACACTGACCACTTTCAATACAGAAATCAGTTTTATAGTCAGTTTGAAGTTGCAATTTTAAATCAGATGCATCAAAGAGCAGTTAGCAGTCTCTAAAAATCAATTACACCAACACATAAACTGTACTCTAGAAAGAAGAGTCTTGCTGACCACCTACAGAAACACAAAGCTGCCCTTAAACAAGGCACAGCCTTAAAATACTTGAAGACCATGTCAGTAGTCAGGTAGTTACTCCACTGGACTTTGCATCTCTTCGAGAGGCTGGGGGTAAGTATTTCTGGATGACTATACCCTGACAAGTAGTTTACAAATGATAATTGGATTATGAAAGGTGCTTTCCCAGAAGGAGAAAAGAAAATTTGCTGCAGATGTCTAAATCAAGAGATGAAATAAACAGTTTATAACACTGACAGTCCTGAAGACAAAGCTGGAGAGAAAGAAAGAGCGGAATGATGTTGGCAAAAAAAACCCAAAACCAAAAAACAATTACCAACAATGATGAGAGAAGGAAAAAAGGAAATTGTGGTAGGGAGTACTCCTACAGCAGGGTAAAGATTGAAACATGGATTTTCCCAGGAAACTGGGGAGAAAAAAAACCTCAATCAAACAGCACATTATTACTAACAAAGACATTTGAAGTGCTGTGCCTCAAGGACTTTTTTGGAAACATTGGCAAGTATTATGGCAGAGGGAGGGGAATTGCTCCCAAGGAAATGTAGCAGGAGATTGTGAGAAGAGGCAAGCTCTCCTGGTCAGGCACAGTGGGAACTCTGCTATCTACTGCCTGCCATCAATCAGGCCATCTACATCCCAGGAGAAATAGGCTTAGAATTCACCTCAGTATGACTTGGTGCTTCTCCACTGGTGACAGGAGAGCTGCTGCAATCTCTCTTGAAGCCAGTGCAAATACAGCTGGACAGAAAAAGGACAAATTGCCACACCAGCAATCCAGCAGAAGAGTTGCTTAAAAGGCAGATTTTCCAACACCTCTCACAGGCTGCAATGCTTCCCTCCAGCCTTTGCACAGTTCAGCACATCTTTTGCAATGGTAAGCCTGGAGTTACAAAAACGTACTTTGAATCCCATTTGCACATTCTGCTACATCACAACGCCACATTCAAATGACTCTTGCAATATATTTTGAACAAGTCGAACACAACATCCAATATAGGATTTCCTCTTTCTCCTGCCCATCCCCTTCCTGTTTGTTTACCAAAAACTTTCACTTCCTCAGTGACACTAACATGAGCCCTGGTGATCACTTAACCCTGCTTCTCCAGTCCTTGTCCACGCACACCTGAATCCCAGCTCCCCAGGGCATTTACTGCTTACTGAAAGGTTTTAAAAATCCATCAAAACACATGGTAAGGTTGGGGTTGCCCTGGAGAAAACCATTTTCTATCCACTGGATCTGACGAATATAAACTTCATGATTCTGGCAAGGGATACTCAAAGCAGGCAATTTCAATATATGCAATAGATGTGCTACTATTTAGATCTTTCCCTATTCAGTTGATACTACCAGGAAATATTCTTTTTGTGTGAATACTTAAAACTTAGCCATAGGTCAGACTACTGATTTATAAATGTGTTACCACTACATAGGAATTCACTCAAACATAATCTTTAACTTTTAACTATTAATTTTGTCCTGAGCCCCTAGTACAGTCATACATGGAAAGAGAAAACCTGCATAGCAGCCAAAAATATTTCTGTACTAATTCCTGTGATACCATATTGCTTCAGTTTAAACCTAAGATAAAACTTGAATAAGACTTCATTTAAAAAAAAAAAAAAAAAAAAAAAAAAAAAAAAACCAAAAAAACCCCAGATTTGTATTCACCTATCTGTACAAACTAATGAAGGAAACATGAAAAAAAAAGCAATAGATTGTAGATACCACATCAGAAAGCTCATTTAACAGATTATGCTTTTTTTGACGAACTTCCTGAAACAGCTTTTTTTAAACCAACAAAGGAGAAGTTAAAAGCACATCCCAGAGGGAGTCCTTTCCCTTCAAAATATTATCATTTCCATACTTGGAGCAACCCTCTAAAATAGAGAAAACTGCAGAAAGTGCCATTGCAGAAGAGTAGCTGCATGCCATATTTCAACGTCTGTGGTGAACTATCACGTGTTCCAGTTTAAGACTGCACTATTGCCTATCACAGCTGCCCTTTTCAAATTAAAATAAGAAATTCTACAATATGTCAACCACAGGAAGAAGTAGCCTTCTACCACATGCAGCAGAGACCATAGAGGAAGAAGAACACTTTGTTCAGACTGTTTATCATTGTAGTCCTTTGAACTGAAGATGTAAGACAAGTGTGCTGCGCAAACACAGGAACCAATTGTAGATACTTAAGATGCCAGCAGTTTGAAGAAGATAGGCAACGCTGAGCTAAGGGAGAGCAAAAGCTGGCCTTGACAGTACTAGTCCACCCTTTTAACCCACCAGAGAAATGAGATCTACCCATGACTCCCTCCACCTGTCCCTAGTGACCTCCTTCTTTTCTTCCCACAAAGCGTTACTTTGTGTCAAAATACCTTTTTCTTTCTGACGCTCACCTGACAAAAGTAAACCAATCTATTCACTTCTATCAGTAGTTCTTTAGGGCACAAAACAAGTACAAGCATCTCACAAACATTTGGAGGAAATGCTTCCAGTACATGATGCATTCTGCCTTCAAGTTTTGTTCCATGAAGCCACATTTTTCAGGAAAGATGCTGAACTCAAACGTGAATAATTCAGTCTCGGAAATTACAGCATTTAATGACAATGTCAACAGGAAATGTATCTGAATCAGGCAAAAATAAATATGAAAGCACAGACCTTTCCATCCTTCCCTGAAGGACAATGAAGTTTAAACTAGGAACAGTCACACTAAGGACAGTTACATTGCGATTGTCTTTTATGAGCACAGGCTGATTTCATTGAGAAGGCACCATTGCTGTTTACAGGGGGGCAGACTCCTTCACCCTGTATGCGTCATTAAAGACTGTTTTCGTATGAATGCAATTTTACATTTTTATCTCCATTTTCCTGTGGTATGGCTTAGCAAGTCTGGAAGCCTTTCTTATTATACCATCTCTAGCATTCCTACACTCTCAGGAAAGAGGGGAGAGAAATAAATTGGAGAAATACAAAGTAGGAATATGATCAACAGGGCAGAAATCCTATTTCCTAGCTGGGCAATTGGTTTTTCTATAGAATGAAGCCTTTTTGCTTAGAGACAGAAATCCTACAGAGGCAACGTTATAATAAATGCTGCTTAACAGTCACATGGTTTGGTGTAATTATGTACACACTCAGCTCCATAGCTTCAAAAGGAAGTATCATTCCCTGCATATAAAGCTCACACAACCCTCAGGATCCCCGGCCCACAGATTCTCCTCCCATCCTTGCATTAGCACATGACAGCTCATATCCTTCTGGGATCTCTGTAGTAGCTGACATCCACCTCTGAGTACAGCCACGCTACCACAGCAGATTACTAGGAATCCTAGGTTATACCTAATGCCCCACTAATTAGTTAGTTTAGTTAGTTAGTTAAGATAGTTAGTTATTCCCCATGTGCTTGTCTTCTGTGTTAACTCAGTTTTGAAAAGGGCTTCCTGAACCCCAAGAGTGAAAATGGCTTTACAGCTCCCTGGACAGAAAAGAAAAAAAAAGAGTCACTCAGTTATTCCGGATACGCACATAAGGAAAAGAGGAAAGATCTCATCCCCTTCCCAGATCACCTAGCCCTTTGATAAAAACAAAAATTGTCTCATGACCAACATGTGTTCATCCCAAAACCTCAAAGATTCCTCTTAAGATTCAAAGTAACATGCAGAGTAGAGGCAGGAAAACATCTCCTTTTTGTGACAGCAATGGAATCACATCTGAGATTAAATACAGCAACACTTAAACGTCCCCAAATAACCACAGAGAGGTCAATGTTGCTCCCTGATGTGCCTCACAAGAAGGGCCAGGTGTAGCACCTGTGATTTGGTGAGACACCCCACTGAAGAACAGGTACCAAGCCGAGCCAGGAAGACCTTGGACTTGTTTTCATTGCCTGTCCCAGGAATTGCTTCCCACAACACTTGCTGTTCTGTGATGCCGTTTAGCTTACAGGAGCCAAAAAGGCCACAGGAAGAGAGGTCGCTTCAATTACATGGATAAACTGGGGAGAGGGAGGAAGGTACTACGGAATAGTTACTTATATATTCATAAATACTTATCAATTCATAAATACCTGCAAGGAATGGTTTCACATTTATGGAAACTCCCTGAAAAGGGTAACATTAAACCCCATAGTATTAAACAACTTGAAGGCAAACGGGGTTTAACCTTGCATTGTAAAGTTTCACAATTGATTGCTTTGTCTGAGTCATTGCACAACTCCACTGGTCAAGGGCCTTAAAAAGGAAGGCCTAAACCTTACCACGTTTTCTGTATATTTCTGTAGGAAAAACCTCTTATTTACTCAAAAAATAGAGAAAAGCAGAATAACTTGAAGTCAGCCAGCTACTGTACAAAGATGATCGTTCTATGTTATCATGGTTAAAATAAAATTTATTCAAACAGCACACAATTAAAATAGATTTTTATGTTATTAAATAAAGAATTCTTTCCTAACTAGTCTGTAGCTCACAATGTTGAAACAGAGAAAGAAAAAAGCTTTAAATCTCAGAAGAGATCCATAAAATGATATATCTTTTGATCTCAGTTCATTAATTTCAATCTTTCTCCAAGGTTTCATAACATCCTATTAACAGTATCTAACTCATCTCTAGCCTGTTGCTACTTTTTCAGAGAAAACGATTTGATTTTTTTTCTCATCCATACTTTCAGTGCTGTTGATAGTCGTATTAAAAACATAACACCTATTCTGTCCCTCAGTGTCGGGATGGAAACAATCCACACAAACACAATTTGACTCTCCTTTTGGTAGAACTGAGCCATGTTTTCCCAACATAGCTTCACTATTTCTCAACACGTATCTTCTGCTTTTTGTTTTAACTCTATAGTGATACTTGTTGAGTGCAGACTTATCTATGTGGCACTTGTACTTTACAGATACTTTCAATTAACATTACTATTCCTAAACTGTAAAAGTCTTACAGGTACTTAATGGAATCAAGGCTAAAAGATTTAATTTTCAATTTGTATTACGATAGCCATTAAGACACACATTAAGACTGGTTAGAGTGCTTCTCTTTCTTCAAAGGTGGGAACCAAAGGCAGGAGATGGGATATTGATTAAGGTTTCAGACGAAACCAGCTCAGTGCTCCCTATCTATATCTGCAGGAATATAACCTGGCTAAACAAGTTTTAAGCGTTAATCCCTTCGGTCTTTAGTGCCAACGGAGGGGAGCAAGGCAACAAGATGAGTTTGTGCCAACCCATTCACTGCAAACCCATGAAAGATGCAATTTCAACAGAAACTCTTAATTGCTTTACTGAAGGTACAGCATCAGCTCCTAAACTAAAATTTTAAGGTGAAAACCCTTCAAGACTGCTCCTAGGGGAATACAGTACCTATAAGAGTAGTCTACAAGAAACACCGCGCACCAAACATCACAATACCATTTTCTCATCTTTCTTTTAATTCCAAGCACATTTGAACATACAGTTAAGAGGAAGAAGCTTCAACTTGCAGAGCCCACCAGAAATCACCCTCCTAGAAAAAAGCAGGGTAAGAAGGGATACCCAGGGATCACATCCCCTCACCTTAGCCCAAGGCTATCGTTTTGGCTTGAAACGCCGGCTGCAGACTTTAACCAGCTAATTTCACACGCTCCCCGACACGAAACAGCCAGAAGGCATCCGAGCCCTCTGGATCACAGCAGAAGCCAGGCAAAGGGGTATGAGATAAGCCACGCTTTTGAGAACGATTCTTTTATCCCAAACGCGGTTATTTCCCTTAAGACCCCATCCAGTCCTACCGGGCAGGTCGGGCGGCAGCGGCACCTCCTCGCGGGGGCAGAAGCGAGGGAGAGCCGCCCGGGAAGCTCCTGGTCCCGCCGCACCGCGCCGGGGCGGGGGCGCGGCGGCAGCGCGGCCGGGCAGCCCCCGCGGCACCCCGCCGGAGGAGCGGAGCGGAGCGGAGCGGAGCGGAGCGGAGAGAGCCGGGACCGCCGCCCCCCGCCGCTCCCGGGGGAAGGCACTTACTTTCCCGGGCGCAGGTAGAGCGGCAGGAGCGGACTGCAGGGTGCGCGCCGGGCGCCGTGTCCCGGGCGCCGAGCGGCGGGGCCGGAGCGCTGCTGTCGCTGCGCGGGCGGGGCGCGGCCCGCGGCTGGTTCGCAGCGCGGTTACTTCCTGCTGCCGGGAACATTTGCATGTGGTGGACAGCGGGGCGAGCGAGCGGGGGGCGGCCCCGGCCGGCGGCTGCAGGGCTGTGCCGGGGAGAGCTGGGGCAGGGGCTGCGGAGCCGAGTCGGGGGTCAGCCCCGCCGGGCTGCCTCAGAGCGACCATCGTGAGGGGAGCGAGCCTCCTCTGAAAGTTACGGCTCAATTAAAAAAACCCTGTTAGGCTGAGAGGCAAAAAAGGCTCTCTTGTTCCACTAATAGCCAAAAAAACCATCTTGAACTTCAAAAATCCGCTGTAAGCAGTTTCTAAGGTCCATTGGAGGCTTGGTTGAGAGAAACAAAGAACAAGTAAGCTTGTCTTTCAACGTTTCTTTTCTTTCTAAATGATTTACTAGCCTGGTGAAAAGTGAAATAAAAATCTCCCAGGTCAGCAAAACAGGAAATATGAATGCATGGAAGTGACAGCCAGAGGATGCAGGTGAAAAGCTTTGCAAGAACTAGAGTCAAGGTGTCATGTGTGCGCTGCCAGACCGTGTGGGCGAGTTCAGGCCATGGAGATTTCTAAGGCAGAATCTCAAATGAGAAGCATTTGAGCTTTCCATATGAAAGTGTTTAGGTAATGGATCAAGTCTAAGAAACAGTCAGTGTTACAAGATGCAGGACACCAAAGGCACGTCCGTCCACTTCCCCGAAGTCCACCAGGACAGCCTAACTGTGGGTTGGAGGGGACTCGGGAGCTGGTGAGGACTTCTAACAAATAGCTGAAGAGGGCTCGGTGCAGCAGCTCACACCCTGTTGGGTTTATGAGGAGAGCCTGGTTAATGCCAAGGGGACTTACAGATCTTTGGTGCTAGTGTAAAGGCCTGCCACTCGGGGTGAAGTGCAGCTGGCACAGTCACTTCACTCTGCTTGGTGTGTGCTGCTGTAGCCTGTCTCAATGCCCTGGCTCCCATACACAGCTCACTGCCTCGATCCTCTAGAAGACTCAGTCCATAGAAGCAGTGATACCATAACCTGCCACAGTTCTTAATCAGTCCCAGATGTCCCTGAGCACCCGTGTAACTCTGGAAAGCAGTGGGCAAGAGTTTCTAGTCTTCTTTGAATTGTATCATCAATGATTAAAATAATATTGTGTAAATACTCAGTATTAGACTAGCCTCTAAAAGTATTGTAGGGTGAAACAATAAGGAATTCCTCAAGTTCTCTTAATAAAAGTTGGTAAATATTTTCTCCCATCCCTCAGCTTAGGTAAAGCTATTTCATAATAACAATAATAAAAAATGACAATAAACCAAACCAGACAACCACCTTTTTCCCAATGAAAAGTTTATACCAAAAGGAAAGATCTGACTAAATATACCCTGACTTTGGTTTGGGGATTTCTTTTGGTAGGAAATTTAGATTCCAAAAGTTTATTTAAAATGAGCTATTTCTGTTTGGAAGTGCACTGTTAGTACCTCATGTTAGTACCATTTTCTTCTATGCCTTCTTCAAAGGCAAGCATCTTGATCTTGTACCTTTCTTCTTGGAGAAGTGTACAGCTCTTCTTGCATAGATCCCACGTCTGTCTAGTTCTCCTCTGTTTCCTCTTTATTTCTTCATTTCATTATCAAGTATTCCACTGAGCTTAAAATTCACCTTTTTTTAACAAAGCACTGGTGAAAATAAAATTTAGTTTCATAAATGCATAACAGATTCCAGCACTCTAGTAGAATACAATCTTATATATAATGTGAACAATCTCGAAAAATAAGAGGTGCTGACTTACCCTTAATAGTTTGCTGTGCAATAGTAAATTAAGGAGACATAGAACAAATGCATCAGATTTGCTCTAAAAGAACTAATATGATGAAGGGTTAGAGTAGAATAAATACACTGTGCTTTATAAAAATTTTTAAAAAGAGAGGCTGTTAGTATTATTTGAAATGTCATGGGTTTATGTATCCTTGTTCCCACAGTCAAGAAGAATATGTACAAAATCTACTTTAGAAAGCATAAGCAGGAAAGGAACTCTCTCTCTCATTATATATTCATCAAAAGGGGAAAAAAAAAAGCTGATTCCAGCCTCACTGCATCTGTAGATCAGCTGTTCATCACGTTTTAAATGTCTTTGTGCATAGATCAAGAGAGATGGGGGATGGTGTAAAATGGGGCAAGAATGAAACTTCAAGCCTGTCACTGAAGGGGAAGTCCTTGCAGGAAGGACTGTGAGTCACATTAGCCAGCCAGTGTTCATGCCCAGCAATCGATTTCCCGCTTTGGGAAGATTTGACTCCCAGACAATGTCTCTGCTGCTGAGTTAGGCATGGCTGCAAGGCAGTGCTCCAATACAGAGGCCAGCTGGCAGTATAGGAGTCCACGTTCCTGCTCTTAGCATCCAGAACATGGGGACTACCCCAAACTGGCCCATGTGTCCTGGTTTCTGCTGGGATAGAGCTCATTTTCTTCCTATTAGCTGGTGCAGTGCAGTGCTTTGGATTTAGTATGAGAATAATGTTGGTAACACGCTCTGGTTTAGTTGTTTATGCTTACCCTAATTCAAAACCTTTTCAGTTTTCCATGGTCTGACAGTGAGCAGGTGCACAAGAAGCCAGGAGGGAGCTGACCTGAAGTGGCCAAAGGGATGTTCCATACCTGTCAGAGCCGGTATTTATATATATTATATATAATATTACACACTGGAGAAATTGGCCAGGAGGGGGCTGATCATATCTTGGGGGTGGGCTGGGCACTGTTTAGTGGGTAGTGAGCAACTCCATAGGACAACACTTTTTTTTTTCTTGGGTTTTATTCCTCTCTCTCTCTTTTTCATTATTACTACTATTACTACTATTACTACTATTACTACTATTACTACTACTATAATTATTCTTTTTTACTTTGTTTCAATTATTGAACTGTTTTTATTTCAACCCCTGTGTTTTCACTTTTTCCCAGGTCTCCTCCCTACCCCATGGGGAAGGGAGCAGTGAACAAGCAGCTGCCTGGTATTTAGTTGCCAGCTAGGGTTAAACCACAACACCATGTTGACTTTCAGATCAGCTCTGGAATATTTTTTTAGAGTGGTAAGTGGCCTGAGCCAAGGATGAGTTGAGAAATTTGTCAGTAGACTCAGAGGAATGTCCAATGATATTTGGTTGGGCACTGCTAATTACTGACTTAAGGAGCCTTGTAGGGTCCACACCAATCCCTCTCCATAACTGTGTAGGTGGCTGCTGCTGCTCCCTGTTTGGATTGTGTCTGGAGGCATGAAGAGGCACAAGCTGCAGGGAGCTGTGACTCTGGGCAGTAAATCGAACTTAGCCATGGACAATGAAAACAGGCAACAAACTTCTCTCTACATTTTATATATTCCTTAATCTCCTTGTTTGCTGAGCTCTTTCTGCAGTGTGTTTGAATACAAGAGCAGAGCATTAATAGAAGACTGAAAAATAATCAGTAAAGCATAAGTGGCATAACCAGGGAAATCATTTGAGGGAGATCTCAAGGAATACCTGGTTTCATTCAATTCAAGAAAAAGCAGAGGAAAGATCACTTTGTTCAAAAACAGATTTTCAAGGATTTAAATTCTTTTTGAAAGAACAGGGAAAGATAGAGCACAGACGCATGTAAAGCTAAAACATTTAGACATCTGGTGTTTTGTGTGAGCCAGAGTTGTGGAATCACAGTAGACACAGTCTTTTCTTTAGAAATTCCAGCACTTACACAGTCACTACTTGTAGTGTTTTTTCTCATAATTTTATCTCAAGACATTATCATTAAGTAAATTGCATATTGTCAACATGCTTCATAATAAGGTAGCAATTTTTAAACCAGTAGTAAAGAGTGGGTTATAAAAAATGAGATACAAGTCACACAGTCATTCTTCACTCAGTGTTGCTGGAGAAAATAAAAGCAGCATATTCTTTAGCATTAATTTTTTCATCATTTCCTTTCTTATTGTAACCTACTATTTTGAAGAAAGTCATGTTGACCTATAAGCAGAATATTTATAAATTTTCATTGTAAATATGCTCTTCATGTGCTAAAGATGGGTTACTTTTGTTTGTTCAAAGAAAAAATAATATAGAAAATAAATTTTACTTTTGAGTATGAGACAACAAGTTAATGCACCCTATATGTGGATATTCATCAGTTTCTGTTCTCATTTCCAGTTTGAATCCTGGGAAAATTAAGTTTTATGACACTAAAGAGAAATTAAACCAAACAAACAAACAAAACCTTAGATTTTAAAGGTAGTTGCATTATGATTATTTGAAATGTATCACGCAATAATTTACAATCTTGACTAATTTTGTTATTAAAATTTTGGAAAATATTTAAAAATACTTTGGGGAATAATGCACAGATCCTTTTAAACTTTGTATATTGACTCAACATGCATTTGACCTATTGTTCAGACTAAAATGCACATACTAACTAGGCTAAAGCTGGGAAAGCTGGCATCTTTCCTGTAGGCAGTGGTCTGCCTAAAGCACAGCCACTTGCATTTTATTACACTGATATTTTCTGGCCATAAATGCTCAATTCAGCACTTTTTATTTCATCTTGTTACTTCCAGTCTCCATGAACAACTAGTAATAATACAGCAGATAGAAAAAAATATTCGCCTTGAGATTCTCTAAATCTGAAAGTTAGTAAAAGCTGCTTCTTCTGCATCTTTGCTGATCTTAAATATTTTATTTACCTGTTTTTATGCATTGAAATTTTTCCCATTTTGTTTCCACTTGTTTCATGGCTGTGAGCAGAAAAATTGTTATTTAGTGAAACAAAGCGGGTCCAATACGAGAAGCCAATTTGAGAACCATCTGCAATGAACTAGATTGTGCTGGTGGGACAGCATCCTGAGTCTTGATGGAGATTGAAAATGGCCTATGTGCACTCTACAGAATATCCCAATTGCCTTTCTGTGGAAATGACAGCTCAAATAAAGGATTGTAGTTCTCATGAATATCATCTCACAGAGCCAAGAAAAGCAGCTGGACTGATGGATTCTTCACAGTTCATTCAGGTAGGCAATGAGAACGTTGAGCCGACAACAGGTGATTCCAGGAATCTTCCTCTTTTAAAGATTTGTGGCAATTTGCAGATATCATTATTGGTCTGAAGAGACTGCCCAGACTAATAAAGAATGTGTTTAATTTATGCTTAATTTTGTACACAGTTCTGTGATCACTAATGTTGAATTACCTGAAAGAACAGATTTAAGCTAATTGAGAAGCAGGTGTGTGTGATCATTTCAAATTAGCAAGATCACACAGTGGTGATATTTTTGTTTGCTTGTTTGTTTTCTGCCTCATATTTGGGACATTGCACCTCCTATTACCAGCCTGGACAGGCATTCAGCCTGTGTCTTTCAGGTCTTGCACCACAGAGATTGTTAGTTCAGAAGCAATGTGATGTTTCTGGAGGCAGTTTCCACAGAGGGCTGTTGTTGAAGAGCAGCTTTCCTTTTCCAGGATCAGCTACTTGCTACAGAAAATTTCCCTGTGGAAAGGCCATTGTTAGCATTGCTGCCATGCAAGGGCAATGCAGTGCTCAGGTTGCCCTTGAGCAGCTGTGTAGCAATGGGCAGATAATCCCATTGCTGATGCCAGCCACACAGCGGTATGAAACATCCATGGACCACATGCAGCTTTCATTTTCCTCTGGGACAGCACACAGCATTGGGTAACATGTGGATGTTGAGTTAATGAAGTCACAGCTGGTACCACTGAGTAAAAAAATGGCATAAATTGAAGTTATCACCCCCCCCCCACACACACACACACACTCCTTATTGCACAGGGTTTGTGATAAGCAGCTCTTATCTGGGACAGAAAGTAGCTATCACTGGAGCAACTCTGAGCATCAAGAAGGTTGCCTTGGTTACATGAAACCTAGAAACACCTAAATTTTTTCAGGTGCATCACCCATCAACTTGGGCTTGGGAAGGTGACAACTACCTATGTAAGTTAGGAGATGACACCTGCAACCCATAAAATTTTCAACCTGCACTCCCTGTGGACATGGAGAATGTGTTGGAAGGCTATGCTACTTGTAAGGGGAACCTCATAGTGGTGATCTCTTTATTCCCTATCTCCTGACCTGGCACAATTTTCTACCATCAGTAATGTTGAGAGGAGCTAGCGTGGATCATTTTACAGATAGTTTACTGTTGTCAGCTGAGGCTGGCTGGTTTAGCAGGACACAGAGCACTCACTCATTTCATATCTCTTGCTTGTCTGATGCTGTGCAGCCATGCCATGTACAAACCTGCAGCTGAGCCCATTCAGAGTAGTGGAGTTGCTGAATAACCCTCATCTTGAATGAGCCTGCTTACCTGTTCTTGCACTTAACAGCAACTTAGCTGTTACTAGGACCTCTGGCTTTACCATCTCAGGATGGGGTTTCCATGTGGCTGTGCAGCATGTCTAAAAGGCTGCTGGAGGGCCTCTGAACTGCCCTTCCAAACCAGCCTCCTGTCTGCACGCTGTGTCCTTCACAAAGACTCAGAGAGCCAAAAGAGCAGATGATGGCAGGGTAGGAGCGCAACAAGTGGAACTATAGCCTGTCCCTCCACCAGCTGCAGCTTGATCATTTCCTGTGAAATTTGTGAGGGTCACGTTGTCAGGGACAACCTAATTGTTTTGTGTTGAGTGGTTGACAGCTGTTTGCTGTAACTTGAAATCACGCATATGTCGGATACGAGCAGTAAATCATCTTTTCTCTGATTTTCCTGTTCCCACTTCTTGTTTCCCCATGAATCTCTTTGTATCCTGTTCTTGGAGACAGGCCCTAGTGGCTTTGGAATCCCAGCTGTGCCATTC
Source organism: Sylvia atricapilla (assembly GCF_009819655.1). NCBI lineage: Eukaryota > Metazoa > Chordata > Aves > Passeriformes > Sylviidae > Sylvia > Sylvia atricapilla. The sequence goes on along the minus strand of NC_089140.1, from coordinate 114,189,271 downwards.
CATCCATTTCAGCTCTGCAGCTCTTTGCCCCAAACTTTGGAATATTTGAAATTTCAACCCCGGACATCTCTTATGTCATCCAGCCCTTCTGTGAGAGCCCCCAAAGAATGGTCTCAGCTGGAAACAAAAGTAGAAAGTAATTGAAAAGCAAAGGCAAAAAGAAAATCATATCTTGAACAAAACTGGACTCAGGTTCAATCTCCACATGCACAGGGACTATGGAGAATGGGCACAACCAGAGTTCTTGTCCTGGATATGAGCAAGTATCTCATAACAGTGTCTCCTGCTGGCAGTGCCTGCCCTGGCAGGAGGTGCTCCTTAGCAGCTGCTGAGACTTGGGTAAGTTATCTGGTGTGGAAGTGTTTAGGGTAAGATATGAAGCAATCAGGAAGGATAAGTCTGAGGTAGCAGGAAATTCTGTGGAAGTAGGAATTGCTGATATTTATGGTTGTTATCAGCCTATTCTGAGTCCATGGCAGAACATGAGCTTTGTCACCTGGATCCACTCTTTGGATGTCCTAGGATAGTCTGTGTCACAACCACCTCTGTATTGCATCCACCCATTTGCTGCCCTGGACTGTTGAGCTCACTGGCTATCATGCACACCCTTTTCTTGATGTTCTGCTTTTGGCCACAGCAATCTGAATTGGTTTAGCAGGTGAATACAAGTAATCCTTGTTTTTTCCTTATCTAAATAAATCATGAAACTTTACAAAGGTCATTTGAACGTCTAGATCTGTAGCTTCTGCCCTGACTGGATCAGCTCAGCTGTTGGTAGCTTCCATGTGGTGCAGCCTAAGGGGTGATTTCTGAGGAACACCAGCTGTATTTAAGGCTTGTATAGGTTTATGGCTTGACTGTGAGTCAGTGACAGTGCTGTTTGAGCAGATTGTGAGTGCCGAGGCAAAGGAAAGGGTTAAGGGAAAGATTAAGTGAAAAGATCTGAGGCAAGGCAGAAATCTCATGTAAGATCCATGACAAAGAAATCTGACTGGTGAGTGTCCATTAGAGATGACCAACACACCTAAGACTGCAGGCTTGCAGCTGACAACCAAGGATGGTTATCCTTGAACAGGGCAGAAGCAACAGGGCATTTGGGCAGACTCTTGGAACAGTGCTAGCTGTCAAAGAACCACTGAATTTATACTTATGGCCATCTTAATTTAAAGCCAGCTTAAGCTTCATTGATACAAATTTAAGCCATAAAAACATTATACTGTATGTGTCAGGGCAGTGTTTAGTATTAGACAGCTACTGCAATGTTGGTCCAGTAGTATTTAAAATGAGGTTTACTGTTGTGTTGGACCACACACTTGGAGGCAAGGGTGGCACTATAAACAAAATTCAAATGTCAAAGGCAACTTTAGACTGAGCTCTGGAGTGATAAGGCTATTGTTGTAGATGGCATGCCTGCTAAGAGATGTCAGATTATTTAAATTAACTTTCATCCATATGAAGTAAATTGGCATATTGACAATGTTTGTTCTGTGGTCCATGCTGTAACATTAAATTTTATGAAACAACTTCCATTAACAAGTTGAACCATTTGTCCAACTAACGTGAGGTCATTGGTGCAACCTGAAATCAGGTTCCATGCACGTGCACACACTGCTGCTCCTGAGACAGCCCTCTTGCCCATAAAGATTAAATTAAATTATTTTAGCTTCCTGGTACTCAGAAGTTAGTCAAGCTTACTCACAAAAAGAAACACAGGCATGCACTGTGTTCTCCCCAAACCAACAGAGAGGCATACATTGCTTTAGGCATGCAAATTGCTTAATGATAATTATGGCTAATTTGCTATTTGCTTGTCTGTAACAAGCAGAATTTCTTCAGGTGCAGCTGTGAGTGGTGTTATGAAATGTGCAAGTCCAGAGAAAAACTGAATGAGCCCAATCTTTAATGTTCTTAACTAAATACACAGTAGATTCTAATTTAATTTCAATTTCTATACAAATTATTATGAAAAGAGTTTTTCCATTTTTACATTTGTGCTAAATAAAGCTGGTGAACGTAAACAGGAAAAAACTGCATTATTTTGGGCTTTAAAAATAAAAAAGATAAGATTTGTTTTCCAAGTCTTTGACCTCCCAGGAAGGCTACTAAATAGGGAGCTACAAAGAGAATGGAGGGTATCAGAACCATCCAGAAGATATGTAGCTACTAAGGAGCTCCCAGCACCTTGTATATTGTCACCAAAAGAGTTCAGTTGGAATCAGAAAATTATAGAAATTGGAAATTATAGAAAATTATAGGAGTTGGAAAAGACCTTAAAAATCATCATAGTTTCAACTCCCTGGCATGGGCAGAGATGCTTTTCATTAGAACAGGCTGCTCAGAGACCCATTCATCCTGGGGCAGGACTTCCTGGGATGGGGCTCCCATAACTTCTGTGTGCAACCTGTTCCAGTGCCTCTCCACCCCCACAAAAAAAGAATTTCTTCCTAATGTCTAAGTTAAATGTGCTCTCTTTCAGTTTGGTCATTCCCTCTTGTCCTTGTCATTTTTTGCTCTTGCAAAAAGGTACTTCATCTCCTCTCCATCATTCTTACAGACTCTCTTCAGGTACTGAAAGTTCACAATTAGTTCATCCCCAAGCCTTTTCCAGGCTAAACAAGCTCAATTCTCTTAGCCTTTCCTCTGAGGAGAGGAGCTATATCCCTCTAATCATCTTGGCCCTCCTCTGGACTCACTCCAACAGGTCCATGCCTTTCCTGTGCTGGAGACCCCAGAGCTGGATGGTCCAGGTTGGGTCTCACCAGAGTGAAGCAGAGGGACAGAATTCCCTCCCTCGCCCTGCTGGCCACTCTGCTTTGGATGCAGTCCAGGACACTTTGGCTTTCTGGGCTGAGTGCACATTGCTGGGTCATGTCCAGCCTCTCATCCACAAACACCTCCAAGTCCTTCTCACAGGGCTGCTCTGGATCTGTTCATCCTCAGCCTGTGTTGAGACAGGGGATTGGCCTGACCCAGGTGCAGCTCCAGCACTTGGTCTTATTAAACCTCATTAAACTGAGATTTCCATACTTCTTGAGATTGTCCAGGTCCCTCTGGCGTCCCATCCTTAGGTTTGGCAACTGCTCCACTCAGCTTGGTGTCATCTGCAAATTTGCTAAGGGTGCACTCAATCCCTTTGTCTACATCATGAATGAAGACCTTAAATAACACTGGTCCCGATACAGACCTCACATAACACTGGTCCCGATACAGACCTCACTCGTCCCTGATGTCCATTGACACTTTGAGCCATTGATCACTACCCTCTGGATGCAGCTGTCCCTTTGATTTCTTATCCAGCTAATCAAATCCATCTCTCCAAATTAGAGAGAAGGATGTTGGGGGGGACCATGCTTATGGCTTTACAGCAGTCCAGATAAATGACATCTGTAATCCTTCTCTTTTCCACTGATGCAGTCACTCCATCTTAGAAGGTCACAAGGTTGCTCAGGCAGGACTTGCCCTTGGTGAAATTCCATCCCTTATTGATAACGTTATTATTTCAATAAAGGTCACAGTTTTGGAAAATTATTGACATCTACTTAGACAACTAATCAAATAGATTAGTCAGAAAGATTTTTTAAAATGGAAAAAATGCCTACCGCGGAGGTAGATGATTCATAATTTGCACGTATTGCTGAAAATATAAAATATCTAATTGACTGAGTAATACACTAAATATTTTGTCCAAAAAGGCAAATGTGCACACATTTTAAATCATGGGGGCTCTTTCCCCATTGCTTGGAGACATTACTCAAATGTTGCTCCCCTTTGCCATCACCTCTGCATGAATGTAGTGCATTGCCAGAGACTGACATTACTCAGCCTTTAAAGAACCTTCCTGCCCTGATGTGTCAAATCAATGTCTGCCACCTACAGTAACAGGGTCACTGAGCAACAGCCAGTTGATCTGTCAAGCTCATGATCAGAGGAAAGGTTCACAGTAGTCCCAAAGCACTAGAAGACATTTCTATTAGTGACAGCTACAGCCCTGACAACCATTTTGAGCAAAAAGTGTCATGTGACCCTTTAGCAAGTGGCTTCCAGAATATGAGGATTCTTCAAGACAAATGGGAATTGTGGCTGCACAGAAAGTTCATGGACATGCTTTCTATGATAAAGAAAATAAAGGAATCTGAACCTGGGAATCACTATCTGCCACTCCTACTCTCTATCTAAAGGCTGTTTGTCTTAGGCATGGGTGTTTGTGAGAGAACAAGTCTGGTGCAAAAACCAGCATCACTCACTTTTCTGGGCAACTATCGTATGTGAATAACCTCCTACTTCACACTCTCCATAATTTATGCACACTACTGCAAAATTAATTAGACTTTTAATAAGCCATTTTTGAGAGAAAGCCACATTAACACTAACCTTTAAAATGGATCAGTGGGATAACAGCTCTCTCAGAGGAAAGCTTGTTGAAAAAAAATTCTTGAGATGCTCTAGTAATCTAGTAAAAAAGCTACTACAGAGCACAGCTAGAACTACGTGGACACTTTACTCATGTTATTTTTTTGCCTTCCTACCTTCTATTTTCTTTTGCATGTGGTATCCTAATTGCTCTGGGCTTTGCTTTTTGAAGATTTCCCTTCTTGTTCTCTTTATTCTCCTACTTTTTCTCCATCCCCATTATCTTTCATCCCATCCTCATCAGTGATCAATTTGGAGACTGGAACTGGTTCAGGAGAAGGCCACAAAGATAGTTAGAGAACTGTATCACAGTGATGCATGAGGAAAAGCTGACAACTGTGTTAATCGTGGAGAAGAAATGGTTGGATGAAGGTCTAATTTTACTCTTCAGCTACTTGAAAATGTGTTATAGGGAAGTAGGTGTCAGATTTTTTGGATGTGCAGCGTGAAATGATAAGATGCAATGGCCAAAGTTACAGCTGTAAAAATTCCAGATGGATCTAGAGGAAAAGTATTTTCTTCATGAGGGTAGTTAAACCAACCAGTGCCCAGAGAGCCTGTGGGATTTCCATCCATGGAGATACTCAGAAATCCTAGACAAGGCCCTCAGCAACCTGATCCAACTTTGAAGCTAGCCCTGATTTGAGTGAGAAATTGAACATTAAATGTCTTTGATCTGCTAATCTCTGTTTCCTTAAGGCTTTCTTCTCACACAAACTTCTCTTCAATCCGCCCCAGTCAAGCATTTTCCCTACCTGGTCAGCTGTCAGCAACTCTGGCCCCAAAATGAGACTACGCTATTAATTCATGTGCTCACTTTCCACCCGGCAATTTTTGTCATGCTCTTCTATGCCTGGTTGTCTCTGAATGGGAAGAAGTTGCTTTAGCTCTTTGCTGATGTGCAGATAGTGGATAGAAGAAATCTATTGAACAAGAAATCTGCTGGAAGAGTCACACCCAACTTGCTGTCCATAAGGTTGAACCCACTCATTAAAATTGTACCATGATGCTGTATCCACTTCTCTATCCACACTTTTACTGTCTGCAGCTATTTCCCTGCTTAATATTTAAATGCCAGATTTAGAAATATAGCTCTTAACATCCAATATAATGTAATGACAAGAATAGCAAAATCCTGATGAAAAAGCACAAAACCAACAGAGATATTGAGACACATTTGTCCCAAGTATGAGACAAAACGTATGAAAAAAGACAAAATTACAATAATGGCAATAATACAATTGTAATTGTATAATTATAATAAATATTGTAATTGCACATAGACAAAAATCCAAGTAGCAAATATCTGAGAACTGCATAGTGACAGTAGTGATTAATACATTGTTTCTTGAAAGGAGAGTTACAAATAGCAGTTCTGGCAAGAGTCTGGTTTTGACTACCAACAGCAGTATTAACTTGCTCTTATGGCATGCAGAGCAAAGTTAAGGCTGCTCACTAATTGTAAACATGTGAAGAAACCTTGCACGCTGGTGTTTCCTGAAAGAATTGGCCCAGAATACAAACTGCTTAGAATGAGAAGATTGGACTTGATGATCTCAGAAGTCTTTTCCAACCTAATTGACTCTGTGATAAAAATATTTAATTTTGGTACTTAGAAATGTCATTGAAATGACAGATCCCTCAGGCAGAGCAGATAAAGTCATCAAGGACTAAGCAGCCCATTTACTTTTGATCTTACAGCTTCCCCCTTATCTGCACAGGGAGACTACAAATGAAGATCAACAGGAACCAGCATGGGCTACTTCTTTAAAAAGAGAAACAGTGAAAATCTCTGTGAAGGAGTCCCGTGGGATTCCCACTGCTCAGAGAAACTGTCAGGTTGCATGAGACAGACAGAGGAAAGAGGAACTTGGTAATGTAGAGGACTTCACCCAAGAGCCACACGCCAGTGGCATGTGCCAGGAGCAAGCTGACAAAGAGATCCTAAAACTTTTTGGACCTTCACATGGGGAGTGTGTGAATGTCAGGAGGCCTGGGGGGAACAAGAGCCCCCAGCCCAGGAGGGTGAGCTTCACTCAGGACTTCTTTCCTGGGTGTTGCACTTGTGAGGCTCTTGGGAAGAAAGGGTAAAAACAGGAAAATTGATGAGAAGTGAATAGTCTTGCTCAAAGTGACCTTGAAGCTGGGAACATTAAAAATGTTGGTGTGGGAAAACACTATTTCTTATGGCTACTGTTGTTCATCCTCTGCCTGTTTTGGGAAGGAGAATTCCTGTCAGGGACATGCAGACATCTTTAGTCGTAGTGAGGCAGGCAGTGAACCCCCTCCCTGCTGCCAGCTAGGATGAACTTAGCCAAACTTAGGAGTCTGTGTTTCTGTGGCCAGGCCTCGTTAGTGAGGTCATGAAATAAATCCACGTTTTGCACTTTGGCTGCTCATGCTCTCTGTATATGTGAATTCACAAAGAGAGGGAGAGTATCTGCCTCACTGGACTGTGGCAGGATGTGAAGGCAAAGAGGCAGAGGCAGATGTTTGTGAGGTACAAAGATGTAGGAGAGTCTGATGGCTCTTGTTCAGCTGACTGGGTGGGTGAAGGCAAGGCTGTGCCTCAGCTCATCTCCAAGGTGGTCAGGAAGCACCTGCCCAGGACCACCACATTGTGCACCTGCCTCTGACGGCAGCTGTCTGCAGCGCTCTGAGGCCGAGTGCATCATCCGAGATCAAACTCCTGTTTGCGGAGTTTGCGGAGCACTCCTGCAGCATTTGCCAGGCCTCAGGCAGCCCAGGCACAGGCCACACCGTGTCACCTCCTGGGACACCCCTGCTCTGCAGCTGCAGGCTCCATCACCCAGACCTCCAGCCCCAGGAGACCGAGGCAATGCCAAGCCATGAAAGGGCAGCTTCCTTTGTTCCTTTATTATTCTCTTGCGTTGCCTGCAAACAAAACCATGAACCTTGAGGACAGTTTGTGCTAAAGAAAAGGAGCAGTGTGACCTCCATGAAAGCCATCCACCAGCTCTCTGACAGAGATGCATTTTGGCCAGACAAAGCAGGATAGATAGAGGCAGTAGGTGGAGAATTACCCACTCCTCATACAAAACCAAGTATGTCACCTTTGAAGGTGCTTTGTGATATGCTTTTTGACATTATCCAGTTATACTGAAGCAGGTTTTGCAAAAATAAATAAACAAAATGGTAAATGTAAATGTGAAAACCTAACCTTCCCAGCTCCATTATTTATTTCCCAGGATGATTTAAACAAAAATTTTTCAACTAACTACTCAGAAAAAACCTATTTTTGTGAACTGGTTCAACTGTGTCAGTCATCAGAGATAAAGGAAACAAGTACAACTTTAAACTGGAACATTAGGTGTGCTCTGAAGTACAAAGAGCAGTAAAGGCTTACAGTGATTACACCAGACTAGGTGATAAGAACATAATAGAAATGTGATAGCACAATCACCACCAACAAACACTGAAAACAGGTTAGTGGGGTGAACTATATATAGAGTTCCCAACTATTACAGAAATACAAATAACATCTGGGACAAAGGAACGCTTTTTTCCCTCTGGCATTTTTTCATTACATATTTTACTAAGCCAGCTAAATCAAAGGCTTTAGAAAACAATAGTGTGAGAACAATTAGAAAAGGACAATATGGTTCGGGTAATAGTTGAAGAAAAGCCAAGAAAGCCCAAATTATTCAGGAAGGCTATTGCAAATAAGAGAGAAAAAGAAAAGGCTCCATGCTACAAGTATTGAACAGTCTTAAGAGGAGATACAGAGCCCGAAGTTGGATGAAAGAAGAGCTCAGGTGTTAGAAGGGCCAGGAAGAAATGGATAGTTACTTTCAACTTTTGGCTAAGGCTAGAAAATAGTGCTTAGAGTGTTCCTGGAATTAATAGGCTAAAACTTTTTCACCCACACCAATATTAGTTACTGTAATTGGACTTTGAGGTTTGAAGCTGGGGCTTTTTGAGGATAAATAAACATATATAAATGTTAACCTAGAGACAGTCTCTGCCCTAAAGACTTCCAGTGTAGACTTAAGGCATGAATCTGATGTGGAGAGCAGATAGGGAGTAGAAGGTGTTTTGTTGACAAAAACTGTTGTGAAATAGATGGAAAAGAATGAGTGATTGAAAAATGGGGGGGAAAAAAGGTTGCAAATATAAAGAACAGAATGCCTGCTGCCAGTATCCCTGTGACCAGATAAGGAAAACACTCAAAAAATGAGGGAGTGGGAGAAGCCTAGATGAGAGGTGTGTAAAAGAACTATGGGGACTTTGTCACCCTGAAGATAATGGTGACATAAATATCAAATGAAACCAAGGAGCCTTATCTTTATTGTTCTGGCTGCTGAAGCTCTGTGTGTATGAGTGAGAAGAGAAGAACAGTGCCACAATTAAACATATGTGATAGCAGTTAGACATTGATTTTTTTTTCATTTCACTGTCAGATTGTAAAGTTATGAGACTTATTTATTGATAGATTTGGTTCCAGGTAATTATTAGTGGGGTTAATAGAAACCATGGCCACAAGAGAAGACCACAGTTCTAGGTACTGTATAAAAAAAGTTGAGCATTTCCTGACATGATGTAAAGGGAATATATAATAAAAGACAATTAAAAATGAAATAAGACCTTTTTTAATACATGACTATTCCAGTTTCATGAACTTCTAAGTGTTGTAGTAGCGACAAGTTAGGAAAAGGGATTTTGAGGAGGGAGATAAATTTCAGGAGGTTCCAATTAATTCATGTGAAGTCATGCCTCCAAAATTCTGCGAAGAACTATTACTGAAAGTTGTGCTTTATTGATTTGTTATCTGTCCACTATTTCCCTCTCACTTGAGCTGTCAACATAAAGATGTCTGTTTAATTTTTGGGGATTATTTATGTATACTCACACATATGCAAACTGTCTCTCAGGCTTACTCTAAGATTTCTGACTAGATGTTAATCTTCCTTGGATAAGATATTTTTTCCCCCCCAAGGCCTTTGCATAAGATCAAATTGGCTCTTTATAGATCTAATGTTCAAAGCTCTGTTTGTACTTGCATATGAAGTAGAAAGAAGAAGTATTTTATTTTTCCAGTTATTTAGCTTTTCTTTCTGTCTTTTTAAATATGCCAACTCTATGACCAGAATTATGGTATTCTGATTTATTGCTTTCTTTTGTTGGGAGCAGCATTTGTTTGACCTCAGTTACATTGCTCTTACTGATATTCTGGCCATCTGTATCCCTTTACTGGCATCCAAAAGGAATGAGTAAAATCTCATAGAAATTCTTCTACTGGGCATGCAAGATCTAAAAATTTAGCTGAGGATGATTGGGAATTTGGGTGAAAGGACTGGTGGTACAGAAATGGCCCTTCCAGGTCTTTCCCAGAAGAGCTCCAGTGAAGAAACTCCTCTCACAAGGCAAAAGGCTCAGGAAAATAACATTAGCTTCTCTAAACTCACTCAGGAGATTTTGCCTTTTTTACCTGCTGCTGACCAGGAGCAGAGCACAATCCATCTGTATATCTCAGCACCAGTGTAGGTAGTAACCCCAGAGGCGGCTGACTTCCCTCTCCTGATGTGGGAGGGAATCCAAGCAAAGAGGAGGACCTAGACAGGACTATACTGCCACTTTCTTTCCTACTTCACTATTTGTGTTGCAGGGAAAAAAGGGGGAGAAGTTAAAGAAACTGCCCAACAGCCACAGGATGTCCTGTTGCATTTATCTGGCGATGCAGGCGAATGACTCACCCATAATATTTGATGATCGGAAACTATAATGTTTTTCTCTCTTTTTCACATTTCTTCCTGAAAATATCAAGGATTCAAACTCTGAAACATGGTTAAAGCTGTGGTGAAGTGACATCTTAAAGCTATATGAATTCAAGGCAAGAATAAGGAAACTTTATCTTCAAAGCTTGTCATGTTCCAGAGAAAGTCACGTGACAAGAATCTGCTTGCCCATCTCTGAAAGCTGTGCTACAAGAGAGGAAATGGTATCATCCAAATCTTTGGCAAAAACCCTGCCCAGAGCATATTCTTTGACATGAGTTATAGACCGGAGCTGATTCTTTTGGGTTTTTTTGCAATTTAAAAATGCCCCTGAATGGTTATTGTGCCAGCCTCAGCTCAGAGCAGCATTAACAGCCTTAAGCTGTCCTCAGTTGGTGTTTTATGTCACCTAGTGCAAGGTTGCTCACCTGTGAATGTCCAGGCTGTAATCGCTGGCACTCAGCCTGTGCACAGCTGTGGGGACAAACAGCGTCTGCTTCCTCCCTTTGTCACATCTCCTCTGGCCCAACCTGGCAGCAGGGGAGGCTGAATCCCTGTCCCTGCTCCAAGGGATATATAAAGTAAACAGAGATCTGTTATAAAGCCTGGCTTTATATAGCATACCTGTACTAAGAAACAACCTGTCCAAAACAGATCAGGAAGGGAAATACAATTATCTGCATTTTATGCAGAAAGAGTGGAGGAACTGTTAGGGCTACTTCCCCAAAAATCACATGAGAAGTCTGTGAGAATAGAAACTACTTCCAAAGAGCATGTATAAAATAGCAGAGGCATACAACATTTTCAGAGAAGGGCACTCAGGTCCTTTATTAAAGCTATAGAGAGAACAAACTACATGTAAATTGTAAGAATATCCAACGCACATTGCTGTAGGCTGATTGTCAGCACATGCTTTTGGACCAGTAAAGGAGGAAAAAAAATGCAGAAACTGTTACAGGACATTTCATGAAAACCCAATTTTTTGTGTGGCCATGTCTAAGAGGCAGCTAAGAAATATTGGGAATGATAACTCATGAAGAGTGAATAAAGGGTCAGGATTACTGTCAGGTGATTTTATTTACCTTAGGGATTTAAGACCGGCTTCATATTTACTCAGCAATCACAAAGTGAGTTATTTACATGTGATTTTTTTTCATTGTGTTAATGCAGTCAAGGTTATCATGTGGTTCCTTGATTACCCTCAGCTGGGCAACTAAGAAAACATCAGATCCCATGACATTCACAAGGCTGTGAGAGTTGATAGGATTGTCTCTAAGCACACAGAACTGTCTCTTCATACTATGTTTAGTTTTGGTACTGAGCACTCAGTTATATCCGGGTAAATATTCTACCTCTCTCTTTGCTTATAAGAAAGATTTTCTCAGTGCTATGCAATAGAGATACAGAGAGGAAATGCCAGTTCCTGTCCTGGGGACAGGCAGAAGAAGAACAATTTAAGCATCTCGCTGGTTTGGCCAGGCACTGAGCACTGTTCCGACTTTCATCTCAGAGTTTTGGACCCCAGTACCATTTACATAGAAGTTATTGTTTTATAAAAATCCACTGTGTTATGCAAATCAAGGCATAACTAAAGGCAGTCTAAGAATATCGTAAAGACTCACAAAGTCCCTGTCTTGAAAAGTCCTTTTATGGGCCTTTTCCAAAATAATAGCTCCCTCAGGCTCAAATGTCTCATACCCAAGTAAAGATTTTGTTTAATTCAGAACTAAGTTGATTTGTCTGCTAGATTGTTTCCCATGGATCAGTCTGTTCGCAAACACAAAACATACCAGCATCCAGCTGGGTGTTACTGCTGCCAATTTTAAGACAATAAATGGTTCAGTACTGAGCAAAATTCAAATCTTTTATTCCACAAAGCAATAAAAGCGGTAGACATTGCCTACTGACACACTGCCAGAATAAATATTACCTACTGTACAAGTTTCCATTCAGATCTTTCAACAGGTCATGGTACAATCACAGACATTATCAAGCTTTATTCTGCATCAAAAGAGTTTTCATGAATGATTGAAATACTTACGCATTGCATTTTCAAACATATTACTCATTGAATCTTCATGACCTAAATTCTCCCTCAACAGCAGTGTTTAATGGGTTGGTACTGTTCTCCTGAAGACAGGGGGTTTATTTTGGGATGCAGCCTTTAAGGAAGACCTAAACAGCTTCATTGGCATTTCTGGCATCCCAAGACATGTTCTCAGCACATAAAAACCAAGGGAAAGGGTCTGAGTTCATCACATCTACAATGTGGCCCCTAGCAGAAACCAAGGCAGGAGCAGTGTTTTGAACTCACTTTTATGATTTGGTTGTTGTTCGCTTTATTAATACATTCAATTACCTCATAAAAGATTGTATTGATTGTATGCAGTAAGTGGATCATTGATAGGTTAGGTTGGGAATCTGTCTCATAGTGTTGATGGAAACACTTGCTACAAATAGACCTGCTAGATATCAAAGAAATGTTCTAGAAAAAGGAGAACTTGTATATTTTTTCCTTGAAATAAACACACTATGTTCTAACCCTTGATATGATTAAAGGAAGAGTCCTTTTGGCTCTTCCTGCTTCTTTAGTAAAGCCACATACCAGTTCACAGCAGTGGAACGCCAGCTGGAGCAAGATGTCCTGTGTGCCAGCACACATAGGTGGCCATCAACAGGCCTGGTTCTGTCCTCCCAGAAGGACAGAAGGTTCTGAGCTCCCAGAGGGCCATTTTGTCTCTCCTCACACTGCCAGTTCCATGGAGGATGTGTTTGCTATGGGAGCAATTTAGGTTATTGCACAGAGAGTGAACCCTCTATCAGTGCTGAGAATAAGAGAGGCTTTGTAATGGGCCTGGAAGGTGAAGGCACTTGGCTGATGGCAAACATAAGGTGTGAAGTGAGCATCATAATGGATATCCACCAGCAGCTCCTTTATGTTCATACTGGAAGAAAATGAGCTGAGATGTTTCATTTGGCAATAGGAGAGAACCAAATGTCTGGGTGAGAAGGTAATCAGGGAAGTGAATGACATGCAAGTATGCTCTAGTGAGGAGCAAAACAGTTTATCTGATTAGACAGAGCTGGTTATGCCACAGTTTCTGGGCTCTACTTAACTTCCAATCATTAAAAAAGGCAGATTTAGATTTTCTCTGAGAAAATGATATTCAGCAGACAGGAAGTGGACCATAAAATATACACAGTCTCCTAAACAAGGCTTCAAAGAAAATTCAGCCATTTCTATTAGATAACGTAGCCCTTTTTCCCCCACTTTAATGCAAGTCCTTGTGGACCATTTTACAAGGTTTCATGTGGTCTGGATTTTGTTTTTTCTTTCCTTGGTTTGTCCTTCCTTTGCAATGCTCCTTCTCTAAAGGTAGAGCTCTGTCCTGTGGAATACCATAACATTTTCAGGAAAACATTTTTTTCTGGTATAATAACTTACATTTAAGCTTTATTGCATGCAGTAGTGCCATACTATTGAATGCCCCCCCTCTCTTTGCTCTGACTGACTTGCTCTACTACTTTTTTTTCTTTATAGGTCAGACTCAGATATATTTTCTAAGGCAGGTTTTAAAAGCAAGGTTTTTCTCAGCTCTACCCACTGCTCACCAGCTTTGTTTTCAGCTAGATGGGCATGCACAGCATTTTTAGGCTGCTCCAGACCGTAGCCTGGCAATGGTCAGCAGTGTCCCCTCCCAGGGCTGGGAAATGCGTGCACAACTGGCAGGAAACACGAGAGCAGCCCAGGAGAAGATAATGTGGGAGCTGTTCATTCAGGAAGCTTGAAAGAAATGTGCTCTACAGCAACATGTCATGGGACAGCTATTGCTAAGGGATTGCACTTTTATTTCGGACAAAAAGATTAATTTTTTTTGAAGGATACATCTTTTAATGGGAGAGAAACTCTAAAGAAATAACAGGAATGAGCTATGGAAAAGCCAGAGGTAGGAAAGACAGTCTTTGGGACATGGAGAGTTAAAACTTTAAGGTTGTAATTTATTTATGGAAAAGAGCTAAGATCTTTGTGGATATGGTAACCAGTCCCAGCTCCTGGAGCCATCGAGGTGGCAGAATCAAACTCAGAACTCTAATTAGTGTAACTGAAGAATGAGTGTTATTATCTGATATAAAGCAATTTTAGACCCTCCCACAGTTTAGAAATAATAGTAATAACAGTAATTGAAAACATGAACTGACAAGTCACTAACAACCCATTATATCATGGCAGTGTGGAGGCACCTTGTACCTTCACAAAGCACCTTTCTGTCGATCTCTGACACAAACACACACCCAACATTGTCTCAAGAGCTGCTGCACAGAAGATGTTAAAATATGTTACAGACCAACACCCAAATTGTGGTGTTTCTGCAAGGTCTTTTTGTTTCTGGAATAAGGTGGAACTCAGAAAAACTTATCAGTAGCTGGCTTCAAAAATATTTACTAGTTTGTCTAAGCAGGTTTGTTTCTTGGTGTAAATTAAATCAACTCTCCTGAGCTATCTGTTTTTGCTTGGATCAAGACAGATGTCTCAGCCTTCTCTTATTTGGGCTCATATGAGATAAGAAAAAAACTAAAGGACATGTGAAGCTGAAAGACAGGCCAAATTTATCACACAGAGCAGTGATTCAGTGTGTTGGACAGAGGCTCGTTGCTTAAGCTGGAAGTCTCAGGTAAGAACCCTCTCCCCAGGGAGCTGCAGCTCACCCTTGCCCACCTGTGTGCAGAGCTGAGGCAGGCCAGACAGGGGAGGAGGCACGAGTCCCATGTTGATATTTCCTCAGCCTGCCTTGAGAAGGGAAAAAAAGACAAAAAGTTTTCTGAAGAAGAAAGAAATTTAGTTAAATACAGACTGCATGCTGTAGAAAAAACAATACAAAACAAAACCAAAACCAAAACCAAAAATAAATAAAGAAAAAGCTTTCTTTTCTTCCAGTCATTCTTGTCTTCATTTCATGGAATTCCATTTTTGGGAGTAGTAGCATGATGCAACTGAGAAAACAGCTACATAAAAATTCCCCCTCCCTATTCCACATTGGCATTCAGCTGCTCTAGGATACCTTATCCTGTGGCTGACGAGGGAGAGTGACTAGCAAAGGAGGCTGGGGGCAGAAAAGGGAACATACTTGCATTCCTTGTGCTTTCTCATTTTGTAATTTTATTCTGTCTGCTGCACAGACAGGTTTATAGAGAGAGAAATGCAGCAGATTATAATCCAGACCCTAATTAGCTCCAGAACTAATGAGCTGTCAATCAGTTTGTCTTCCTTCAGCCCTTCTGTGTGCCCTGCACCAAGACCAGCTCGGCCACATCTAGGCTTGCATTTCCTGCAGATCTGTGCAACCTCAGAGGATGAGATTGATCCGGACTGTCGTCCTGAATTTTCAGTTTCTCAGAGGAGTCTGGGGAGTTGGGGTCTGCCTTTGTCAATGCTCCTCCAGCTCTGCCCAGGGCTGTGATTTGCACATTTCCATCTGTGGACAGCCCCAGTGTGCTCACTGCCATGCACACTGCAGTCATGCTGTGCTGTCTCCTTGTGCCTTTCCGGATGTCTGCCATCTGGCAGACCCCACTCCCATTTGCAGCACTCTCCGAAGAGGGTGATGGATTTGCCTGCCACCAGGCACACAAACACACACATTGTCCGGGGCTGGCTGTGTGCCCTGCTCCTCCCAGCTGAGTGCAGCCCACCCACTCCGTACATCTCAACCTGGATGCATAACCAGCTTAGTGTGCAACAACAGTTATTTCCTATTTCAAAACAGTCTTGCCATATTTGGTACTATGTCATTAATCTCTAAGAGTTGCATCATTTTTTCTGAGTTACACCCAGTAGCTCCCCTTCTACCTTGCAGCCTTGCAGCTCCAGAACTGTGTTATCCCAAGCATCCACGGGTGTAAGGACACCCAGCATCCACCAGCATTTGGGGCATCACAAGATGGAGACAAATGGGAAAGAGGAGGAGGCAGGGTGTGAGATAACCTATCTAGATAACTGTGGTGTTTACATAGCAGCATCTGGTATTTTAGGAAAACCCATGGTAGGTATGTAATTAACAGAATAATATTTATTAGCAAAATCGTCTCTGTGCCAGCACCTGTAAGGATATCTGCAGCTCTCACATGAGGTGACACATGGAGAGGAGAGGAGAGGAGAGGAGAGGAGAGGAGAGGAGAGGAGAGGAGAGGAGAGGAGAGGAGAGGAGAGGAGAGGAGAGGAGAGGAGAGGAGAGGAGAGGAGAGGAGAGGAGAGGAGAGGAGAGGAGAGGAGAGGAGAGGAGAGGAGAGGAGAGGAGAGGAGAGGAGAGGAGAGGAGAGGAGAGGAGAGGAGAGGAGAGGAGAGGAGAGGAGAGGAGAGGATTATAATTTTGGAGGCAGCCACGATTTGGGTCTTCCCTGTCCTGGGCTTCACCAGCATTACTCCAGTTCCCAGTTGCCTTTTTCTGCTTCAAACCAGCCCTCACAGCTTGGAGCAGGATGTCCTGCATCCACATTGGCCATGCCAGCAGCTGGTGGCCCTCACTTGCACAGTCCCATTTGGGACTGCTGCTCCCTAGAGAATGAGATACTGGTAGCTTGCCAGCCAGCCTGACATCAGCCACCTCAAACTGAAACAAATTTTTAGTGAAAGAAAAGTGAAATTATATTGATATGCAAAATAGAAGTGTTCAGTTGCTGCCTGTAGAGACAGACAGACACAGAAATATGGAGGACAGATAGCTAGCAGTGATTTTCTTCATTTTTTAAGATGCAGTTGGCCCTCCAGTTCTCCCAGCTAGAAAGTGTCAGGACATTGAGCTGGGTGGGGTTCAGTCACCCATAAGACACTGAATTAAGGCACTGGGCAAGGCACCTGTTATCTCTAATATCTCCAGGCTGGTAGTTTAATTTGGATCACAAACACATTTTTAAAATAATTTTGTGTTTTCCCCCCTTACTGTGAATCCGAGTGCAGCACAGTCCCTGGAGCATGCATTCTGGATTTCTGCCAGGGGAAACTTAGATCACTCCAACCATCAACACACATGTGAGCCACAGGACCAAGTTACAGCTGGTCAGTGATAAAACCTCAGAGATGTGTTGCTGTGTGGGTCTCTGCACTGGCTGTTCTCCCCTGCAGGATCCTTTCCCAGGGTGCTGCATGACCTGCTTTTATGAACCTAGCTGTAGTAACTTCTCCAGCATGGCTGAACATTGATTTTGGGATTGGAATCTGTGCTGCCCTCATAGGAAGGCAATATGACAGGGAGAAGACTGAGAATCTGCCCGTGGCTACAAGGAAGGGATTTGGGGCTCACACCATCCATAGTACCAAGTAAGCATACAACTAGAATAACCAAGTAACAGCAAGAGAAGTCATGAATTCAAAAGTTGTTACACATTTCTTATTTACTACACAATTGTTTACTTGCAGCTCTTTTGTGTTAACCCCTCCATGCCCTTGGCAAATCCATTTTATAGTGCAACCAGCAAACTGCAGCATTGCTATTTTCTCCTGTGGTCAGAAGATTAAGTTCTCACACCTCAGAAGGTAAGTGCTATCTTATAAATCCCAGACATATTTTGACCAGTTTTTAATGAAGATCTAACCAGGAAAGGACAGTGCAGGTGCCAGCCTGCCTAGATGGGGGCTGGCCACTCATTCCATTGCCTGCCTCCTTCGCCTGGCTTTTTTTCAGGACCCATGGGGAGCTTGAAGCATTTCAGGTGCTTTAAAGAGGGTACCTGGTACTACCCTGCTGCCTGTTCTGGTTACATTGGCCAGTTATTCTTTATCCCCAGCATGGGACAGCTGGCTCCCAGGCCTACCAGTTGAAGCATCTGTGGCATTTTTCTTTGAAATGCAATTTGCCTGGTGTGCTACAGGGATTGAGAGTCCTGCTGTGGCCAGCACAGAGCAGCTTGTGTGCTTACTTCCTCAGCAATAAGCTGTGGAAATTGATAGTGCTGGTGGAGATCCTAGCATTGCCACTCAGCATGTGGTCTCAAAAACATGACTTGATAGCTGTCACCAAGGTCATCTGATTCCTTTTCTTGAGTAAATGAAAAATAAAGATCCCTTCAAAGCCCAAAAGGCAACACAAAGCTCTTATTACAGATGAAGAGAGGAAAGGAAGTGGCAGTGTTTGCTTAACACAACCTGAACTCCAGCAGGAATTGGATCTTTCCTTAATTCTGCTTTATCTAAATTACTGCAAATTGCCATGGATTTTTGCCATTCCTCTTTGCTGATGATAGTCCTGCAGAGGTGCAGGGCAGCAGCACCTTTAACAAAAGCAAAAACTGTGCAGTAATCCAGATCTGCTCCCAGGCAATCCCTCGAGCACCTGCAGTAGCCTGGGCACGACAATCTGCTGCTTCTTTCTCTTTTAAAACTCATGAAACTTTTTGCAGGACTAGATAAACTGTGATCTGTAAATTCTCGCTCCTTTTATTGCTCACCCAAACAGGTGACTGCCAAGGTGGGACCCACTGCTCCTTGGAACTTCTTCTCCTGGAAGTTTTCCCAGGTCCCTAATACCTGTCACTCATCATGTCTGTCAATATGCTCTGAGCTGGCCAGATACTCACGTTCACTTCCCTCATGGTTCACAGCTGTCCAACAGCTGCCCTTTGCTGGTTCCTTTTCTGGGCTGAGTTGAGATCATGAAGCTTCTAGGCATTTTTGCATCTTCAGTGCTAGAATGGCTCTTTTTCTTTTCTTTAGCTCTCTGGACTGTTGATTTTGCCAATTGGATTCTTCTTGGCAGACTTTGATTCTGCAGCCTCTGCATCCATTTTTGAAATGCTCTTCTACCTGTAAAGCAACTAAATTATTTCTCCATTTTGAATTTTTTTCAAGAAGTGATAATAATTTGGATTAGGTCATTCTTCTCATTAACAGAGAAAATAAACATGCAAGAAGTCAGACTGTTTCCAACTTCAACTTGCTTGTACTAAATGCTTTGATCTTTTAACAAAGCTGATAAATTGGAGCAGCAGCAGGGACAAGCAGCGTGGTCAATCCAAAATGCTGAAAAGACATGTCAGCTGCTATCTCTATGCCTCAGGCCAAAACATGAGGTGAACCTGCCTACAAAGCAATTTAAAATCAGTTCCACTTTGGACAGTCTTATCTGATCTCTGAACTATTGTAATGCAACCAGGTCTTGTTTTTATGTCAGCTGTTTTATTGGGATTTTTTTTGGTTTGGATTTTTTTTCTTTTAACTGCAAGGACTACGGATTTATTTTTAGATGAAGGTTGAGTGGTTTGTTGTTTTTTTTTTTTTTTTTTTTTTTTAAAACAATGCTCTTTACAAGCTGCAGCAAAAAAAATAAATCAAAAGACTGCCAGCAAAGTCACAAAATTTGGCATTAAGAAGCAAAAAGTGCTCACAAGCAGTGTGTCTTGTAGAAGCCACAACCCAGGCACTATGGCATTCAGCTCCGTGGGGGCCCTGTGGGCCCTTCGCTCTGTCCTGCTCCCAGTACTCGGCTCACTCACTCTTTGAGCCATCAGGAGCCCCTGCATGTTGGTGTCCCACTCTGCATTACAATGACCACAAGGGTTATTCTCAAACCTGACTCTACCAGCAGCACCTCTGCCTGGCAGGGTCAAGGAATACCTTGGTGGGTAATTTCTGTGTAAGGTGTAGAACTCCCACAAGGCTCATTATTCTTGTGAAACCTGTCCTTCTGTGTCAAAACCCCCTACTAAACACTTCCTGGAGCGTGTTTCCTTCTGCAGGAGGAGCCCAGAGTTCCCCATGCAGCTGCTTCCTGGGGAACTCCAGCTTCTGTTGTGGGGACCACTTTCCAGAAGTAGAGATGTGAACTTGAGCTCCAGATAGCATTGCATCTGCTGGGAACATCCAATCCTTCTGACATCTGAGGGAATCCCGTAGACAAGCTCAGCTGCAGCCTGCACCCATGAAAAGCATTCCCACACCAGCACAGACGTTTGGCACAGGCAGTGCCCCACAGGTGACCCTCTGGGGCCATGGGCTCTGCCAGTCTGGAGTTCCCCTAAACAAAGCTGTCTGTGTTTAACCCTCCCAGGCAGACTTGCAGATTAAGTTCGCGCATACCGGGAAAGCAGAGCGTACAATTCGCTCCCCTGTTTGACATAATCATAGGCTGTCCCACTGCCTGGAACAATTTAATGAATACCTTAGGACAGGTTTTGCTGTCAGATCACAATACTACCTTTCACAAAAGCTCTTGCCACTGTTACCATCACTGTATCCAACACTGTGACAACTGAAAGACCCCCTAGAGGTCTAGGTAGGAGTGCAGTGGTGCGACAAAAGTGTTTGTTCAACCTGTACCAACCTCTGGTGACTATGCAGAGGCATATCCTCTCTGATGTTCATTCTTTGGCCGTATGCTTAGGATAAAATCCTGGGGGAAGGCATTTCATTAGTTCCAAAACTCTGAAGGTGTTCTGTAAGCCCCTGTACTCATATTTACACAGCAGCTCTGCTGCTGCCATTGCACTCCTCTAATAAACCACAGCAGTTTCACAAGGGGTTGAAGCACAGCCTTGAGAAAAAGGAAGAGAATGAGCAAAGGCACAGAGAGACAGGAGGAATTGCGCTGTCATCAGCTCAGACTGCCTCCAACAGCATAATTTTTTCCTCAGCAGCCTGAGAACTCAGAGACCCAGAGCAATGCTTTGGGTTTTCAGTAAAGCTTGTAGGGAAGCATCTTGAAACTTGCTTTGGTTTTGGAACTTTGCAAGGTGGCAGGCCAAGACCTCAGAGATGTGTGGAAAGCAAGAGCTCAGAAAATACATTTGCACAAGACTTGAAGAAGGGTCCACAAGGACCTGGCAGCAAAATGACACTCTCTGACACTGTTGTGACACATGCTAAAAGACACTGATCCTTAGGTCTTTTAGGGTCCAGGGCTGGCCCCTTAGGGACGTTGCAGGGAGTGTTTTGCAGAGCTGTGTGCACAGCTTGACTGGGAATTCCCCTGGGTGAGGAAAGCCTTGGGCAGAGCCCAGTGCTGCCAGGGCTCCCAGGTGGGCTGCTGCTCTCCCTGCCTCCACCCTGGCCAGTAGCCTTGCTCTCAGCATCAACAGGCACCATCAAAACCTTGAGAGACACCACAGGACCATGCTGAGTAGAGGTAGAAACCAAGCCCTGCAGGGGACAAGCCCTGTTTGCAGACTCCTGCCTCCTACCCACGTGTGCAGCTCAGATCTTCAGAGCCTGGGTGAATCTCCAGCCTCACTAGGTTCAGCCACCCAGCTGGCTTTACCTAATCCTATTGCTTCCTTTCAGCTACTAATGGCTTCTGCAGCCTCCCAGGTCATGTCTTTTTGGCATTTTTTATGCTTTTGGATGGTTGTTTTTGTTGTTGTTGCTGGGTGGATTTTTTTTTTTTGTATGAATTGATTTTTGTGTTTGGGAGATGTGTGTGAATCAAAAGAGCATCACTCTTACAAGTACTTCACTGGACTGTAGATATTCCTAATACTCCATCCAGATGGACCAGGCTGAACCACTCCACAGCTTCATATGACAGCTGAAACAGGACAGGGTCTGAATTAATTTCAAGCCTGGTTTTAGAGTATTTATTCCTCTGCTGATGCAACACACACTTAAAAAGGTATCTCTACTGCCTTCAGAAAGAAATCTGAAATTTCTTCACCACTGAAAAATCAGCTTTTTATAAGTATTCTGGACCCCACAAAGATATTCAAGTGGCAGGAATACTAAGATGCCTGTGTTGGAAAGGCTACACTAGAAACAGTAAATCACTAAGTGATAGGAAACCCCTCATTCTTGGTATTTGGAGATGGGAAGGTTTGTGTACAAGGGGAGGACATTTAAAGCAAAGAGTGACTATGAGACATATGAAAGCTGAGAGAGCAAACCAAGTGAAAATAACCCAATTTTCAACTGATGTGTTCAATGAGTTATTGCAAGTAATTTTTTCCTTCTGCTATTTACGGGGTTTCCCTCTGCTAAATGTTACCATGGTCACTGTGGTGTAACATTAATTTGCTTATATAACCTCTGAGTTGCACATATAGACCCAGATGTTATTTCAGCAACATTACACTTGGGGAAGCTTACCTAAAACCTGTTCATGAAAACTTCATGGAACAGTTAATTTTTTCTCTTAACAGTAAAGGGACCTCATTCAGAGAAGGGCACAGTGATGTCCTACCATGGAGAGAGTTGCTCAGCCCAGCTGATGCTCTGCTCTGGAGCCCCTGAACCTGCAATTAAGCTTCAGCCTTGCAATGCATCTAACTTCATCTTCCATCACTTCTCTTCATGCTATGCAACAGAAAAAGAAATGAATGGGCTTGATTTAACGTTGGATTTAATTAAGATGAACCTAAGGAGATTAGGGGCTCAACAGTGTACTGGAAAGTAGAACTCAGTATGCATTTAATGCACTTAGTCCTTAGAAAACAGGAATTTTTCCCGAAGCTTATTTTGTGTTTTAAAATGGGTAAAGGATCAAACTTCTCTGAGTATTTACCGTAGCAATGTAACTTCTTTGTTGCCAAATGTATCATTTACAAAATACTACCTAAATTCAGAAAGGGTATTAAAACAGTAGCCATGAGCTGTCCAAAAATTTAACAGTGTCTCAGCCCACGACAACTTTTTTCTCCAACATAAAGCAAAACAACAGTTTATAGCAAGTCATGATTGAAGCTCTCCTCCATGAAGGGTTTGTTGGTTGGAATTATTAACAAAAAACTAAAAATACTCACAGATGTATCTGAGGCTTAACAGATTGGTAGATTCAAAGCCCTGGGGAACTTCAGAACTAAACTTCTGTGCAAGTGGGAAGCAAGAGCAAACATTTATCACAGCCCAGCAGAGTGTATTCTGACTTAAAGTTGTAATTAAAAAAAAACAAACCAAACCAGAAAACCCGCTTTTGTCCTTCTTGGTTATAGAGAGGAACAGCTATGAAAAAAGATATTCTTCTGCTTTTGATACTGCATAAAAATACACATCTGATACACATCTCCATGTGCTTGCAAAGCTCAGCAGAGACCTTTGAGAAATTGTTCCATTTCACTATTAAGTTCATTATGGAGGAAGTAAAAATTCAAATGGGCAAATGTTGTACCTTTTATATTTTAGCTTCCACGCTTTGTATACTGAACAAAATCTAACTACTTTCCAGGGGGTAAAAGTAAATTCACAGGCATTTCACCGTCAGAGCTTCCTTTTATAGAAGTAGCATCAGCAAGATCTCAAAATGCTTCTAAAGTGTCTTCCTTTAAGGAGGAAAAAAGGACCAAGTAATAAGACAAGGGTATTTGTACAAGCAGCAATAAGTTAAATATAGCAAAACTTAAGTGTACAGAGTACTGTGACATATACACTATAATGAATTTATTCTTCATTCAGGCTCATGGACTTGGATTTTTGTTTGTAGCTTGTAGTGAAAATCTAACAGCATTAATGCATTCACATGCCACTGCCACAGTAGATTTAGAGCTCCTGTAGTATTAGCATTCTTGCCAAACTCCCCTACGACCTAATAGGAAACTTCTAAGAAATATTATTTCCTTAATAATTCCCTTTAAATACTGATGCAGAGCCAGCACAAAACTTCTTCCTTGCTGTAGCACTGTGGCTAAGTGCAGTGATCCAAATTAGCTAAAGTATCTCCATAAAACACTTTGCATGAAGCACAAATGCAACAATAACAGCTCAACACTTGTCTGGTTCTGGAGAGACAGCAAAGCTAGAAAAAAGCTATTTCCCAAGGGCTGTTTTACTGCACTGCAAAGTTGCACTGAGTCATAACAATCCATGCATACACCAACACTTTGGTCGCTTGAATTGTTTTGAAGAGTTGGATTTCATTCCTTAATGGGGAAAATAGATCCTCTTATTTGACTATTCTACAGTAATTCTAGTTTTCTTGGATAGCACTAATGTTTAGTGCTTAGTTTCTGCTGCCTTCAGCTGCACTCAAAGTAGAGAAGCAGCAGCATTAACTTATCTTAGAAATTATTACTCCTACACTTTTACCTCAAAAACAAGCTCAACATTGATGTTGATGAACTTAACGTACAAGTACTATCAGTGAGAGCACCACAGCTATGCCCTAGTCCTTTCTCACCTGCCTTCTCTTCTGCTTGGAGAACTGCACAAACGCCACTCTTCCCCTTCAAACTACAAGTGGGAGCAGAGAGCTCTCATCAGGAAAAGCTGGTTTATTTCTGCTCTCCCTGAAGCCTGTGTGAGGATTCCAAAGGCCTAGAAAAGATAGGGGACAGAAACGCCTCTGCTTACTGTTACAAACCTCCAGGCAGAAGGTTTCTTCTAATATCTTTGCAATGAAGAGCAAAGGCAGGGAGATAAAAAAAAAAAACCAAAATGACAATACCGAGAGGGTAGAGTCCCACCTCCAGAGACAAACACATCCATCTCTATCTTTGAGCTGCAACAAGCCAGACCACTCACTAGAATTAACGTGTGAACCATCATCCTGCAAAGAAAACCTGGAAAGGCTTCTCACTGAGCATGGAGCAAGAGAGGTAGACTGGGGTTAACCTCTCACAGTGCATCTGACCCTCCAGTTCCACCTGCTGTTCAGATGCATTTTCTTCTCAAGCACAAACAGCACCTCTTGTGCTTTTCAGGCTATTTTTCTTGACCCTCTGGGTGCTCAAAACCAGAGCAAGCACAAGAAGTAGCACATGTGAGAGTTACAAAGAAATCCTGAAACCTCACTTCCACAGGTTGGGCTCGAACCCTGCAAAAGTGCATTTTATAATGATCTTTTTTCACACATTCACAGCTTTTCTATATTTATAGCTTTGTCAAAATTATTATAAAACATTTATTGACAGTAGTAATAAACAGAACAAATTTCTGTAAACAGAAATTAAAGTGGAAAATGGTTTTAAGTAATTTTTGACCAGCCAGCTGTACAAAAGCAGCAGTCAGGGAGGCTGGGTTTGGAAGAATCCACACGGAGTTCAGGAGATGTCATGCCTTATTAGATCACCAAAATAAGCTGTTATTGTCTTCAGTTTGTTATTGAGAAAATTTTGCTCTATTTCAACTTTCCCTCCTGGCCCTGCTAAGGAAGCCACCTGAAAAACAGAACAAAATGTAAACAAATCAATGCACAGGAGAAGAGGCAAACCCCCAAGCCTTCTAATGCACAAACAATCAGAAAAAAAAGTATCTCTGCTGTTAATACTGGTGGAAAACATTCCTTGGCAGCTAATGCCTCCGATCCTCTTTATGTCTCCTTTTACTCACAGAAGCCATTTGTGGCTTGTGACTGAAAACCCCCCCCTCACCCAAATCACGAAAACGAGGACTTAGAAGCAAAGAGAAATACTCAGAACTTGACATGCTGTGCTGAGGCAAGAGATGCTAAACTCTGGTTTGCAGGGTGTTTGGCATTTGAGACACCCAGGTGTAGCAAAACAGCAAGCTGTAAGCTGTGCTTCAAAGATGTCACATCCCAAATTTTGGGGGAACAGTAAAACCAATTTTAGTAATTAGAATTAGGAAGCATAAAGGTTGTACTGAAGAGTGGCAGGGTGGAGGGGAACTACCCAAAAAAATCCAAGCCGCAAACACGCAGAGAAACTCACAAAAAAACCCAGTCACAGTTAATTGTTGGTGCTATTGCAACCAAAAAAAAAAAAAAAAGCTGTTGTATGCACTGGAGTTACAGGCAGTGCTGAGGGCAAGGCTGGAGCAGCAGTGCCTCTGCAGGCTGGGGGAGCCTGTCAGGCAGCACTGGTCCCAGCTTTGTGTTTATGATCACTGGAGTGAGAATTTCACCATTCATGCTCCGTTGGACTGAGCCCAGTGCACACCTTTAACGCTTAATGGTTACAGACAGACAACATTTCACAGCGGACTTTGCATTTTGGACTGGAGCATGCAATACTGTCCCCTCTCCTGCTCCTACTCAGGATGCCCCTGAGGGATAACAGCTTACAGGCTATCAATTCCTCATCAGGAGAGACCACACAGTCAGAAGAATAAACACCAAAACTGAACATTGTCTGTTTTTTTTCTCCTCCACTCTGGACCCTGAGGACCTGTCCTGGGTTGGGGGGGGATGTCCATGCTCCACAGCCAGTTCTGCTTTGTGCTGCCATTCTCCCAGGCTGCTGCAGGAAAATTGTTTCTATAGTTCCCCATGCAGGGGAACTTCCCAGGCAGAAATAAAGTTATCAGGGTTTACAAGCCTGCAGTAGATTTTAACTGATCTTTAAGCTGAGATGATGTTAGCAGCTGCAACTTTAGGTTCAAGCTGTGTTATTAACACTTCTAAAGCCCCTTGAGACGTGACTCTATCGTGCAGGTTTAAATATAAACATGCTGAACTTCCTCTATTTCACTGCAAGTGAAAAATCAGCCTACTATCAATAGAAAAGAACAGATTAATTTAAATTACACTTTGAACCTTTATTCACTTGTCCAGAAAACTGCCACACTTATCTAAATCAACCATTTACTTTTCTGTTTTGATGTTCTCCTTTTTAATTTTTTTGTTTTTGCAGAAAAAAAGTGTGAGCAGTTTCTTTATCCTTCAACTTCTGGTGATAGGAAAAAAAACGCTCTGCGTTCTTGTAAGAGAGGAACCTGCCACTTAAGTAGAAAACCAGAGGCTGGCTGACTTATAAATAGCACAAGAATCTGAAATTGGCAAGTGATCAGGAATGTTAATTTTACAACTTATCTGTTCTTACTTGAAATCCACAAAGCACTGTGGGATGATCCATAGTTTTTCTAGCAAGATGTTAACTTCTAATTTTTTACAAACAGAAGCTGGAATGTCCCTTCCAAAAAGCATTAAGAGGCTTTGCACTTTATAGCTGATGTCACTTAAGTATTCTAAAATATTAATTGGATTAGTCAACTTAATATAGGAATACTGAAATTAGTGTCTTGGGGTTATGCACTCCTGCTTTCTGGATATGGTTTGTGTCACTAGCATATCTAAGTATGACTAATGCATTGATACTAAACACTAGTGTTTACTAAACATTCCTCTTAGAGGACCAAGTAAAACAAGATGCCCCTACACTGATGGGTGGTGTCCACCAAGGGACAGCTGAAAATTTACATATGCTGTGTCTGGTCTCTAACTGTTAAATCCAGGATAACTATGATTTATTTCAAACAACAATTAAAGGTATTTGACAAACCTGAAGGTGAAAAAAAAAATTAAATAAACACATGGGAATAAGCCCTGCTGTGACAGATCTGGTACTGTACGCTCTTTAACCCACCCGATATTCAGAGGAGAGAAATGCAAATCCTCTGTGACAATGCTTAGCTGTAAATTGCTGGAGGCTGCAAATTTAATTACATAGGAGTTGCCAAGTTTTTCTCGGCAGGGCTCAGTCAAGCCTGACAAGTGTAGTGAGGATGGGCTGCCACACACCAAGCTTCAGAAGGGTGCTGGCCTGGCAGAGGGACACCCTCTAAAAATAACAGGAGATTGAGGAACGATGCTTTGAGAAAAACAAAGGTGCTCAGCTATTTTTAGACATACCGACAAACATCTCCTGTTTTTGCAGCGCACTACAACGGTGAATACAGAAAGACTTCTTAATTTCTTTTAAAAACTTGACTAGTTCAAAATTTCTTTGTTTTGAACTTTCCTGTGTGCATTCAATGATTCCCTGCTGGCAATTCTCCTTAACCTGGTTTATTCTTTAGCCCATTGCTTGGAGGGACAGATATTGCCTCCTTTGCTGTGCTGCTGTTCCTAGGCAGAGGTAAAAAAGGTTGCACCTTTAGTTAATACCTCCCTTCATCTCTGTCACCTCCATCCTTCCATTCAGTGACTCCCACTAAAAGAAGTCCACAGCTACAGCCACAACACATCAAAAAGTAGCCAACAGGTTTGAAAAGCAGACATCAGAAAAGATGAAAATATGAAAGGGGAAACAAACATAGCAGATTATTTCAGGAGCACAAGTTGCTTGAGGTATAAACTTCCCTTACATTCTTCAGGTGTACTTTTCAACTTGAAGGTTTTCCTATTGGTCTTCATGTGTTTTTTAGATTTTCTTAATCATACTGAAACTCTTTTAGTAAA
Organism: Sylvia atricapilla; assembly: GCF_009819655.1. Taxonomy (NCBI): domain Eukaryota; kingdom Metazoa; phylum Chordata; class Aves; order Passeriformes; family Sylviidae; genus Sylvia; species Sylvia atricapilla. The sequence goes on along the minus strand of NC_089140.1, from coordinate 114,161,076 downwards.
GTAACTTTCTATCTGTGCCAGCCACAAACTAACATAACCATGGACAAAAAATTTACCATATTTTTTTCTCCCCTCCTAGAAACTTTTCTGACGTATGAGAAATACAAGCTTTTTGACTTGACATGCAGTCATACAAGGACACTGTGAATAAATTAATTTTATAGAATACTACTAAAATGAAGAATCCCCTCCCCTTGCATATAACCTAAAAGCTAAGGGGAACAAAACCCAACCCACTTGAAAAAGAAGGCAATGGCATTCTTTACACTGAACATAATAAAATAAAATGCTCTCAGGCAGCATTTTTAAAAATGTACAGGTATGCATGTGAATTATGACACTGTCGCAGTGGTGCTGCCACCCTTTAACAAGCCAGACATTTGTTTATTTTTTTCTTAACTTCACACAGGCAAACTACAATTCAGTCTGCAAGCACAATGAGCTTTAGGAAGACTGAAGTCCAGAAGTATCACTCTGGCTTGGTGCATGCTGGGGGGAACTTGTGGCTTTCTCTTTTATCAAGGACAAAGAACACACATGAGTTTAGATGCGGGCTGCTTAAAAGCTGTTATTAACACAATAGTCACAGCTGATGTGTATGCAATTACATTCACATAGAAATTATCAGCCTGCAAAACACATCAACCCACAGTCTTTTACCTGCCAACTCCCCTAATACCCAAGCATCTTAAAAATACTATCAAATCAAACTCTGTTCATTTCCTGGCCTCTCACTCCTTGCTTTGCTCATTGTTCTATTTACTCCTAAATAAAGATGACTCTGCTTGGCGAGTCCTATTTGGCTAGGTCTCCATAGCTAAAAGAGAGAATTCAAATAAATAAATGGGGTTTACTCATCTTTTACACTCCCTTCATTGAGTAGTCATTTTTAACAACTGGACCCTCACAAACAGAAAACACTGCAAACATTTTTCCATCCAGGCAGTAGTACTGCAGACAGAACAAGCCCTCTGTGTCTAACCCGAATGATTCATGGAGACGAGGTGGGAACAAAAACAAGAAAAAAAGAAAAGTACCGGCATCATGCGTATGTTTTGTAGGACTATCAAGGTTCAGAACACTGCTTAATTCTAGGCTCATAGAACCACTCTACACTAGACAAGAAACAAAAAGCCATTCCTGTATTGTGGCAGTATTTGAAATATAAGCCAGGTATGAGACATCAATATTTAGGACAGCAAAAGCTCCAACAGAACAATTTAACAAAATGAGACATAGTTACCACAAACAACAGTATGCCTGTCTTCAAAGAATGGTGATGTTTTAAACAACCACTAAGGCACAATCCAGTATCTGAGCTGCTAACCATGCACAGGCAGGGTAAGTAATAAACTCCCAATTATTTATTACTCCATCCCCCAAACCTGGCTAGGCTGATAAAGATGCTAATGTGGTTATCTGTCTCACAACAGACCAGGTCACCAACATTTCAGGCTCACCAGTTCATTGGGGGGAGCCATCATGCATCCTGACAACATTCTGACCACCAGTGAGACCAACAGTAACTGAGTACAACTTCTACAATGGGATGAAAAGCACAGATCCCACCATTAGCAAGAAGGTCCTACAGCAACAAACTGCAGGTTCCTCCTTATTTGCTGCAAATATTAACATGCAGAAGTATTTTCTGGTACAGAAAAGAGTCTGTGAAAGAGATTGGACTACCTGGAATGACTCCATTTCCCAGAGGTGAGTACACACTTCTCACTCTGCCCAATGAGGCAGAGCACAGCTAGATAAACACTTCATAAATTACACTTATCAACAGGCAGTAATAAACATACGTATTTTTCAATGTACATGCACACACATAATGATTATTCCTAGCCAGAAAGAATATTGTTAAAGATTAATTCAACCTAAAAACAGACCTGCATATATTACAAAATTTTCTGACATGTTTGTAAACAAGGAGATTTGATGCAATTCAGGGAAACATTTTTACATTTCTTGTAGAGGAACCCATGGTCTTGTACTGGTTCGCTGCTCCCTCTTGAGGTAGAAGTCCCAAAGTTCACTTCTCTTTGACCTAAATAAACTGTTGATTATTTTAAGGGAATTCAAAGAATCCCATTTCTCTCTACCAGACCTACTCTACACAGAAGTGGCCGTCCCGGCAGAAGTAGTAAGTGCTGTTTTTGCAATAAAATCATGTGGAACAAGGCTGGATATCTTGTCCACCAAGGCAACCAACACCGAGTCCTCTGACACAGCTAGGTCGAGGTCAGCTACCACACTACTTTCACTCCAGCAGCAGGATCCCAATATCCCTATCTTATGTTTGCTATCTAACAGTGATCTGATAGCCATCTTCCATAAAAATTACATATTTTCCACTAAATTTGAACCATTTTAACTAATGGTTAAACAGTATTTTTTTCACAATGTTGCTTCTAACTGCTGGGCTTTTTTTTTAAATTTAATTTTGTTTTGTTTTGCTGGAGATTCACAGCCCTGGAAGTGTAGTGGCAGTAAATCCAGAAACTTCACTCTTAAATACTGCCAGGGATTTTGGCAGGCAAACCCATAACAGCCTTCTGTGGACCACAGTATTCACCAAGGTCAGGTTTCAAACAGTCATATTTGACAAACCTTTGTCCACACAGGATTAAGACACTTCCTTAAACAGTGGGCTTGATTAACATTCTCTTTCCCCCTCTCAGATCATCAACCTTTTGGTTTTTTGTTTGTTTGTTTTTTTTTTGTTCTTATACTGCCACTATTTCTAAAGAAAGGCATAAGGAGCTGATTTCTTTTCCTGAGATTAGCCCATAGCCTGGAACACTGAACTGAACTGAACCCAGGACCTCAGCCATGAACTTTTAACAACTGAGCCATGGTTTTGAGCAACAGTTGTTACTCTGCAGCCATCTGTGTTAAGCCAAACCCATGGATGTAATCACCATCACTCAGAGCCAATTGCACCAAGATGTAGAGATGTCAGGACACCTGGCCCAATCACTCAGAAGAGAGCTCTTCTGTTGGAAAAGGTGCAGGCCTGTGAGGAATACTCCTGGATACTTTTGTGGGAACACAAAAGTGAAATGTAGATGCCTTTGGCCACTTAGAAATCCAGTGAAAAGTGCTCATGAGCAGAGGAGAAAACTCTAAGGTTACTCGTCATGGGAATGAAATATTTGATAAAATGCAGTGGTAAGACATTGTAATTAGAGAAACTACCTAAAATTAAGGTCCTTCTTTGAAGATTCATAGGCCACTTTGACATTTCACCAGCCTGAAATGCAAAAAGGAATTGAATCATCACCTGCCAAAGCGATGGTGCTGTACACAGCATGGGCTTAGAGTCTGCTAATACTCAGGCCAGGTGAATTTCAGCCTTTTTCTCAAGCCAGCTGTTTGCCACCAACAATTCCACAAGTCACCATATGGCTTGACACCCTGCCTGCTCTAAGTCAGACACAGTTTTTGGAAAAGCAGGAAAAAGTCCTGGGAAGTCCTGTGGCATCTTGCAGGTGAGAACTGCCCCCTTCTTTGCAAAAAGCTACAAGACATAATTAACATAGAAAATACACAGAGGAAACTAAACCAGACACTCAGGGGAATTGTTGGTCATGTAACTGCTTGAAAAAAACCCCTTCTATCAGAAATCTTTAGTACAGAAAACCCCACACCAGTGCTACAAATTCTGTGTTTATCACAAATCACTTCAATGCAAGCAGCCTATACGCAACCACACACTTGTGCGGACACCAACAGTACCACCAGGATGTTTGTGTCTAATCTACTCATCAGTGAGAGCAGTGACTGGAGGCTGGAATTTCCTGCCACTCCTTCATAAACTGACAGCCATGAAAGTCTAGGGCTCACTAACTTATCAGATAGTGAGAGCTGGTTAAAATATAGTGGGGTCTGATATTTTTATAATGACGTATGTGCCTTGCAATTGGCTTTGGCACTTCTACAAGAAACCCCATTCTGCTGCTTTAAGAAGAAACTGTCAAAACTATGGAAATAATCTTATAGTCCCATTTCTAAATATATCAAAATTACTGCAAACACTTAACTGTTAGTTAACTAAACACTAACACATTAATTAAGAAATCACTCAACACAAGGGTCAACTTAAAAAATCCGAAATACCCCACAATCAGCTGAACAGACTTAAAAGTCTTATGTATGTGCTTATAATACTTATGTTTTAAGTCAGCTGAGCATTTTATTCCCTACCAAGACCCCATGCAGTAACGCACCTGGTTAATATCAGCATTCCGAGGCAGAAAATACACAATATTGTTGGTGATCTTCTTGGAGAGCCTGAAAATTTCAAATGTAGAAGCCAGTAAAGGAAAAAACAAGAATGGGGAAGGAAAAGTTTCTTTGTATTCATTCATTTTGAAAGTATGCCTCAATTTAAGCTTTTATGCAATTAAATTGTAGTCATTCTTTTGAGTATGTGAGTAGGATTCTTCTCTGTCATGCAGAAACTCTATTTCAGCATTAGTGCCCTAATTGTAAAAAAAATCCCAACACTCACTTTTTATGAAAATTTAACTGAAATACAGGGAAGTATTTGAGAAATTTGAATGTAGTCTGTAGCTAATATATCTGGCCTACATTTCTTTTTAATCCATTTTGTGGAATCTCTCACACATGCATAGAAAGATTTTCTTACTCATACAAATATGGCTACATTTTAGCAAAAAAAGGGAACAAATTAAGATTATTCTGTGACAAAAGAAACCCCACACTTCATATATGACTAAACTATTATGTTAATACCTTCCCAGATGAATCAGTGCTCAGTATCACCGTTAACAAGCTAGAATGAAATTCTATATATTAATTAAAAGAGTTAATATTTAGCTTGCAATTTTCTGTGATTTCCGAAGTCACAGGCAGGTACTGTGACTAAGAACAGTTTTAGTAAGATATTTTAAGTAAGATATGCTCTTTATGAATCAATTAAAAAGTGGAATTAATGACAAGGTCATAGCTCACACAACTAGTTATTTTATATATATATATATATATACACACACACACCACATGGCTATTTGATTACTTTGGGGTACTGTAATAAAATAATTTAAAGGCGTTAAAATTGTCAAATGGATGTTTTAAGTTGCAAGCTACTCAACTCACTGACGGATTTTTTGCTTTCAGGAAAACCTCATCACTGTTGTTTTTGGTAATAAAAAATAAAAATATCTGAATGTAGGTGGGGAAGAGTACTAAACAAATAGTTTGCATCTGGAACTGCAGCTGCTGGCCATCTCATCCACAGTCAACGAGGGGAGGGGAAGGGAGGGGAAGGGAGGGGAAGGGAGGGGAAGGGAGGGGAAGGGAGGGGAAGGGAGGGGAAGGGAGGGGAAGGGAGGGGAAGGGAGGGGAAGGGAGGGGAAGGGAGGGGAAGGGAGGGGAAGGGAGGGGAAGGGAGGGGAAGGGAGGGGAAGGGAGGGGAAGGGAGGGGAAGGGAGGGGAAGGGAGGGGAAGGGAGCCCAACACAAGGTGTAACCTTGGAAAGGATATCCATCTGGGCAGATCATGGTCTGGATGTCGAAGATCTCGGCCGTGGCGTAGTCGGGCCCGCCCCAGGGCGGGCTCAGGAACACCACGTCGGCGCGCAGGCCGGCCGCCAGCGCCATGAAGTCCCCGCACAGGAAGTCGATGTGCTCGGCCACGCCGTACACCTCGGCGTTGTGCCGCGCCAGCCGCAGCTTCTCGGGGTCGATGTCGATGGCGATCACTGCCCACAAGAGATGGAAAACGCAGGGATTAACGGGAACCGGGAATGTCACACAACCATGGGGGCAGGTCACCGCGGTGAGGCTGTGACAACCCTGCACCTCGGCTCAAGGACTGGACACGGCACTGTCTGCCTAGGGTAGGAAGTCCTTCTTGCCTCAGGACAACCTCAATGAAGTCCATTAGAAACTGACTCTTCTCCTTTGTTTAAGACAAACATTTATCTGTGGCTGGACACATAGTTCTGAAAATTGAGTTTGAAAAGCCCCAACCAACACAGCCCAAGAAAGATGGATGATACAAGAATAGTACATAATCACAGAAATCTAAATTTATCCAGGAAATATAAAAAGCCAAGCGAGACGTATAAATCGGATCATAGCCTACCAAATTTAGCACAGTAGAAACTATCATTTATTTTGCTCAAACATTAGTCAGAAGAGTCAGATGAACTGATATGAGCATCTAGCAGAAAATGTTTTTATAAAAGTACTCTCAATATTTCACTACCATTTCATTAACAGGCATTAAACTAACCTGAAGTTATCATCCCTTTTTCTCTACTTGGCTCTGCAGAATCTGCAGGTGATTCCATTCAAGTGCTTTAAGTACTATTCACATGGAACCCATTTTTGAGTACACAGACTTCCAGTAACAACTGGGAAAAGCAGCAGCTTTGACAGAAGTCCACTTTTTCCAGTGATCTCCGGAGTATTTGATAGATAAGATACTATACCACACAAAAACAGTGCTGACTAGCACAACACAAATCCAACTCTGACTTAAAATAGAAAAGCAGTTTTATTGGTCCTTTTTGAAAACAGAGAGGTCATATTGTGAGTCTGATGAAGTAAAACAGCTGCTGTTGCTACAGAAGCATCAAAAAAGAAAATAAATCAACAAAACAGAGCACATATCCAAACAGCGTCAGGAAAAAGACTGAAGAAACAAAACTAATGCGCTGTATACGACCTGTATAACACCTACTTACCTCTTTTTGAGGTCAATGCAAACTGAATGGCATTTCCTCCGACCCCACAGAACGCATCCACTATGATGTCGCAGTTGAATGACTGACTGACGCGGACAGCAATATGCTCAGCTATTTTCTCAGGAGTAACAGAAAACCAGCCCTCTGCAGAGAAAGGGGAAGAAATGTATTTCTTGTTTCAAGGTCACCTAATTTAAAAACAACCAACCAACAACTCACATAAAACTGAAGGTTTAGCGTTAATACCAAAAATTTCAGCTTAGTGCATTCCACCAGGAAATACTGGCTTTGAAGACAATAAACTCTGCTCAGTCCAGAGATTTATTAAGTAAACAAAGTCTCACTGAAGCAAACTGATATGCCTCGATCTCAGTAGACATTTTGTTGACCTTGGTGCTGAGGATTCTAGTATATCAAGGAGAAATCCACAGGCACAGCTATAAAATACTTTATACATCATGATTAAGCTCTATAGCAAATAAAACTAGAAATATATTCTGTCTTATTCAACATTTTATTTTCTTCACCACAGTGTCTGGTCTGCCAATTAATCTGCAAGTTTTTGAGAGAAAGCACTATATATGGAAGGCTTATAAATCCAACAAAAAAAAAATCTGGTAATCCTAATTCCTCTTTCACCTATAAATTTATGATTTGAAGTGGTTTGCAAGTAAACATGGAAAAAAAATCGCTTTGCAAGTGACTGCTGCAAGTCAGAACAGAATGAAACTAGATCCATCAGCATACTTGGAGGTTTCATGAAATTATTTTACAAAATATAGAAATAGAAAAATATCAACGAGTTTTTGAACAAGTCCTGGCAAAGTATAATTTTGGTTGAGAAACATCTTCAGCAAATCTCAGGACTAATGCAGACAAGGATGTCCCACACTAAAAGCACTTCTCAAGTCCAAGACTTCTATTCACGTGTCTGCTGGGAGGGGAAGAAATTTATCCATGGGTGCAAACACACATTCAGCAGTGTCCCTCCTTTAAGAAAATTAGTAATAAACTGCAAGAAGGACCACAGATTTGAATACATCCTTGGATATACCACCAAATCAGCACACTTAGTGCTGAACATACCTCTGTCTAGTTTAATTCCTTCATCAAACCGAGAGAAGAGCCGGTAGCGCTGTGCCCAGTACTTGATGAGCTCTGGATCAGCAGCAATCTCAGGAGGTATAGTTCTCAGTGCATTTTTATTCCTCCTCCTTCTTTTCGTCTCCTTCTTCTTCACAGTAATTTTTTCATCTACAGCTGGAAGACACTGCAAAAGTTAACAGTCACTGTTCTTGTAGGCTAGGGAATGTAATTGGTAGGTGAGTGTTAAGATTTAAAAATGCTGCTGAATGTTCTTTATTGCTGTTTGCCAGATTATAAAGATTAAAGGCTCTAAATTAAAAAATAGCATCCTGTATTTCAAAGGATTAGTCACAGTCCTAAAAATCATCACTGTCCATCCATTATTTAAGAGCCTTAATCTTCATCTGGAGACAAACTCTATGTAATGAGCAAACAAGTGGATCAGAGACCAGTTAAATGCCCTTTTATCAGTTAAGAATAAAAACCAATCTAGACAAGAGTTTTACAGTAGGGATCTAACATAATAAAACTACTGTAGGAAGGATTAAATTATATATAAAACCCTGAAAAATCCTGTTTTCCTTTGTTTCATGTAAAACAGAAAAGTCCCTAATTCTGATTTTTTTAAATCCTAGAAAATAATTTTAGCAACACACATTCCCCAGAGCTCAACAATGTGCACTTGAACCTAAAATTTGATGTTCTGTGCAGCTACCTGATGTTTAATCACCCTCATCCTTGCAGAGAAAAAAAAAGAACATGAACTGCAAACTTGTTAGACCATTTTGAGGATAAACAATGACTGTTCATCTATAAAGAAACACTGTCACCATTAAAGACAACTGGGATTCTGGCATTCCAGACATAAGCTAATTCCACCACCACAGCTCTCAATTGCTTTTGTTACCTCTTAGACCTACTGAGTTTCACTGAATTAACAAAAGAAGTAAGTAGTGCATGACACAGTAACTTGAGAAGGCAGTTTTAAGTCCACTGCCAACTCATTTAATCAGTTTGCAGGGCACTGATTTACCTTGGCTGACGTCCTCAATCTCTGGCTGGAGATAATCAGGAATATCCAGAGGGACAAGCTGCCGCCCACCGCCATGCTCGGGCCTCTCTGCCCCCTGCTCATCGCAGCCACTCGCAGCAGCATCCTGCACCTCCCCCTCAAGCTGACTCCCTCCAGTTTCTGTGCAGGCTGCACTGGAAGACTCCTGGATTTCAGCATTCAGTGTCATACTCTGTGAGGCAGAAACGCCTTCCTGACCCTCTGAGTCGTTGCTGCTCGCAGAGAACACCTCTGCTTTACCCTCAGGGGTGGCTGTCTGGGATGTGTCTTCCTCCTCAGGTTTGCTGACCTGCTTCAGGAACATTTCCACCTGCAATTGTCAAATAGCACAGATGATCTGTTATCCAGAGCACAGCTTAAAAGCCTTACAGTTCAAAAGCACTTGACACTGCAGGCACTCTCTACCACGTGTATTTTGGAAACAGTAAAATATCCAGACTCAAAACATTGAAGAAGTCCTTAACCACGCCCCCTTTTAAAAGTACTTGGAAACAAGTTGTCTTGGGGAACTACATGCCCGCTACCTCCAAAAGAGAAACAAAAAAACAGCCAACCAACCAAAAGATCAGCAGATAAATACAGTAAATAATTCTCATATAATATCTAAATAGTCACACTTGACATAGCCCAGGTGACCAAGTCTACTACTTCACAACTACTTTTCTCTAATCTGCATCCAGAGATATACTCTGCCTCTTAGGAAAGAGTTTTTTAGCATAAACAGGTAACATTACCTTCACACATAAATTGCCTCACCTTCAAGATGTACCAAATGGTGCAGGTGGTAAAGGGTTCTGCTGCACAGCAGAGAGCTCGACATAAGCTCCTAACCAACGCACAGACACCACTCCAACTCCACAAAGGCACATGCAGATGCTCTTAACATTATTGCTGTTCTGAGTGGCTCTAGACCTGGAGTAGTTCCTTACCTGAAAGTCTGAGGAAATTTACAACTTTTTTTTTCTTTACATAATTAAAGTTGCCATCAAACTATACTGGCCCCAGGCACAAAATCAAAAACGAATCAGAAATTATAGCAGTGTGACTGGAGTTCAATAAAACATGTATGGCCACCACCAGAAAACAGTGCTTTTTACTTGGGTTTTGGGAATACCAAGCATCCCAGAAGAAGAGATGAAGAATGAAATAACATTAAAATCTGCCCCCTCAGATTTTCAAGAAGACTTAACTAAGTAAAATCCCCAGTGAACAAGTGTTTCTACTTCTTATCAATTTCTGAGTAAAAAAAAAAAAAAAAAAGGCATGATGTTATAGATGAAAATAAATGCAGGTAGAGGTATAAGCAAAACCCTTTCAAAGTTACTAAAAACATGAAGTTAAATGAAATACACTCATCTACACAAAGATCTTCTGTTACTGTTGTAATGCCAGCTTTAACAACTGGCCTCATACGCAATTTATAATCAAAGATACTTTTAGTAACAACAGAAACCTACACACACCTGTAAAGCTGTCTGCATCCAAATGTCAGGAATGACTTTCAGATAACTTGGCCATTTAAGCTCACATTCCTCTTGACAGGGTCCACCAATGCCTTTCCATAGCTATCCGAATCTAAATACTCTTACACTGGTGGAAGGCAGGGAGGAGGGGAGAAAACAAGAAAAAAAAAAAAAATAGGAGCAGTGCACTGGCATTTCAAAATGCCACCTACTCTGGGCAATTGATTTTCTTTTCATTTTCATAACACAACAACAGCTAGGGCAGCAGCTAAACCTATGAATTACAACAGTGGTAACAACGAAACATACCTTCTTCAAAGTTTTGCTTTTTTTGCATGTCATTTCAGACTCCTCTGTATAGAAGATGTGTGTGTTTTTGCTTTTCCTTGGTTTACGCATATCCAAGAATCTGGACTTCAGTTTTGCTTTTTTCTCCAAGTACTGCACACTTCGATGGGTGAAATCTGGAATTCCACCATATCTGAAAACAGACAGACAGACAGATACATACATAAGGACATTTAATTTCCAGTTTAGAAGCTTTAACATGAATGTTGATGTCTACAAAAAAGTGACTTAAATATTTTTTATTGCTCCATTTAAAATACGTCACTGAGTGCAGCTGCAAAACAACATACCTTCATGAAGATGTTAAAAATTTTTATTAGAAAATGTTTAACCTGATTAGTTTTACATGTTTTTTTCCTAATAATTGTATAACTTTAGATGAAAACAATTTCCCAGGCCAGCCTAAGAATAGGAAATGAAAAAAATATCTTGATTAGCAGAATAAAGGATTTTCTTGGTGGCTGTCAAGAATCTCCAAAATAGCTACTTTTACCTTCTGGCAAATGCAACCAAAAAAAATTCACTGGCTAACACATGGCAACACTTTGCTAGTATGGCAACATTTCACTAGTATAAAGGGACTTTTCACTCCAATAAGAAACAGTTAAAAATCATGATCTCAGCTCACAGGACTCCAAATGGAGAGGACCATTCATTATCAGAGCTTTTAAGCTCTAATTCAAGTAGCTGACCAGCCATTAAACATTTACACAACTGAAAGTACGTTACGTGTTGCGCTTCTTCAAATCACTTTTCCTTAATTATTCTCTTTAACTCTGCATCTCTCTCTCTCTAGTCCAATGATGACAGTTTTATTAAGAGCAGAGACTAACTCTGGGAATCAGCTTCAAAAGTTAAACAAAAAGGAAATGGAGATGAATGGTCTATTTCCATAATAATAAGAGAGCTGACTTGCTATGAAAAGCCCCACAGTTCCTCATAAGTAATTACTTTTGTCCTGTGCCACACTTGAAACCCAACACAGAGCAGGTTTCCTCAGGATCTTCCACTGGGTTTTCATCCACATCCAGCTCATGGCTAGGGAAAAACACAGATGACAAAGTTACTTACTGTGAAGAAACCAATCATTTTACTATAGCTACATATATATTACCTACACCACTAAAAATCTTGCCAATTGGAAACATTTAAATATGGGCTTCAAGTAAGTTCCTCCACACACTGCTGAAACCAAACCAAGCAAATAACACCACTCCATTCTTGTGCATTAATTTTTGGGTTGGGTTGGGTTTTTTACCCAATTCTATGGACAAATGCCCTTCTACTGGGGTTATAATATTCCAGCTATACTGAATGACCTCTTAAAATACTTAATGGCAAGCCCTACATGACGAAGACAGTGTTTGCTCGCCCCATTTCCAAATTACCCTAATCATCTATCATATCATCTATATTATTATCTGTTATTAATGCTGTGGCAACAGCAAAATACTGGGAAAAAAACACAAAACAAAGCTACACAATTAGCAGGTAACATTTCCACCCACTCCTTCACATTTGAGTCTGCAAATTTATTAGAGGAAGAGCCCTCTCACCACCTTTGAGACTACATTTTTAGAGAAGAAAGGTAAAAAACCTGCAACAAGGCAGATACTGTCTATTTTATGACTGCCATAGCTCTGAGCCTTTTACTGGCAGCATTCAATGCAGTTACACAAGATTATTTACTGTTGTTCTGGTATTGTCTATACTAATCAGACCTAAATAAGCAAGCTGCCCTATGCAATTTAACAATCTTGTACACTTCAGTGGCACAAGTACTATTACCTTCAACAGTCATCAAGGCAATACACCGTTTTCATAAAGCACTGGGAGAAAGGAAATATCCACTGCTTGTTGTGAGGCAAAGCAATAAGCAGTGATGGAAGACTACGTGGCTTTGTACTGACATTTTAACTCATACCCTCAATCAAAGGTATAGTTAGTATAAATCAGAAGGCTCCTGGACCTGGACTTTATGAGAAGAAAGCTAATGTAAATTTCATGACTTGCCTTCTCTTGACTTTGACATGTCTGTATTCAGGAGGCTCTTCATCCTCATCTTCATCTTGGTCATGAAGCAGCAACTGCTTTTCCTCATTTGAATTCGAATTCGAGCTACATGACTCCTGCACACCTGAAAAAAGATACATCATATTTTCCTTCTGCATAAATCAATTCCTTATCTTCCTGTCCCCAAAGCACTCCTGCAGCTAGAGCTGATTAGTGTGCCAAACACCCATTTTTACCTGTCTTTGTTTGGGAGACAACATACTAATAAAGCTTCCAGCATTACACTTTAGTGATAATAATCTTATGCAGGACCAATTTCAAATTATCTCTCCAAGAAAAATAAAATGTCTACAAGATACAAAATTTGAAACAGTCTCTTCCTTGTGTGTAAAATTTTGTTTCCATCTCATTAGCTATGCAAAGATATTCACACAGATTTAATAGGAGGAGATTTAAACACTCCTCTCATTTCTATTTTGGAAAGGAGATTTTCTTTTCACCTCTTCCATTCCAGCTCTACTGCAGGATCAAGATGGGACCACACCTGCTTCTTCTTCTCTTAGAAAGTCACCAGCAGCAGAGTCAAGTCTCAACTGCAATATCAAGACTATGATAAATAATTAAATATGCACTAACAGTGATCTCTCACCAACTTCTGTAGTACATTTGAAGATTTATGAAGTACATGTTCTGTTAAAACCATTTCTGGCAGAAGAACACATTCAATATACAGGTTAGAGATGAGAAATCATCCAAAGAAGCAGAGGCAAGAAAAAGGAATCATTCCACAAAATACCTAATTGACTTTTTAAAAATGGCATAATAAAGACATGCCCTCATTTCATACATAAAAGCACCTACAAAATTCTGATAATCAACTTTATCTGACTTGTATTACCTGACTGGTTAACGCTTTTATTTTCACAGGATGGTCTCCTTTTCCTGCTTCCTCCATCACAGGGCTCCTTCTGGCTTCCACTGTCAGATGAACTGTGTTCTTCAGGATCTTTGTGGGCTACTGTTAGAGCTGCACTGCTCTGCTCCACTTCCTCCAAATTCAGACTTAAATTACAAATACCAGAGATTATTTCACTGTGGGGCTCAGCACTTGAAGGGAGTGTTTCCTCACTTCTGGTGTTGAAGGGAGACAGCTCCAAGCTCAGCACTTCACTGTGCTCAGGTCCTGGACTAACCAAGCCCATTTCTCCTGAAAAACCAGTCTCCTGTATAACTCCATTAATTTCCACCTTGTCACCATGTGAGCTCTCAGTAGTCCATCCTTGACTTGTCCAGTACTGAAACTGTTCCCAGTAATACCAGTACAGTTCACTATAATGCTGCTCCCATTCTTCCTTAGTATCTGGATTATTCCAAGGCTCAGAGCCTGTGGTGGCGTCAGATGATGAGACCTCTTGGTGCTTTTCCAACCAACTTTGCCAAAGAAGGTCTTCTCCATACTCGTTCCAGTACTTCTCCCATTTTTCCTTAAGTTCACTGGGTAAAGCTTCACTTGCAAGGCTTTCTGAACTTTCACAGTTCCCCTCAATTATAGCCTGAGGTTTGCTGCTCATCTCACATTGTTCTGTAGGTAGGGCCAGCTCCCCAGAAACGGGCTGGATACAACCACCAGAAGCTTCGTCCTGGCATTCCTGCCCCATTTTATCCTTGTGTTTTTGCTGTAACTCTTTTTTCTTCCTCTTTTTCTTTTTCATAATCTTCACATTATTTTTATTTCTGTAATTTTCTGTTGCCTAAAAGATAATGGAAAAGTTAGAAGTCTACAATATATATACAATCTTGTCCTCTCTCCAATCACATTTCTGTTTCCATTGGAACCCTCCTTCTCAGGGCAACCCTGCTGATAGCTTTCTCCCCAAAAAGGCTGTAGAGTTTCTGGGTCTGATAGGGCCCTGCTTCATAACCTCATCTAACACATCTGAGGAAGCTGTGAGGAAGAGCTGCAAGAAAGTCTGTAGAAACACACACACACAAAAAAAGCAGAATGAGACAGACGCGGGGCTGCTGAGTTGGAAGTCATTAGTAGCTCAAACATGCAGAAGGAGATTCATCAACGAGAAATGCTGTAAAATCCTAAAGGGAAGTTTGTCAGGGATTGAAGGGCGACAAGTTTGAACTCAACAGCAAAACAGTATCTTGGAAACATCAAGGATCTGTTTTATGGGGATATGATGACTGATCCTTACTTTTACGTGGTATCTGCCTGACCAGCAAACACTGTTCAGTGTCTTATTAGGGTGGCAAATATAATGTTCAACCTCATAGAACGTTAAATCCTTGCTATCTTTGGATGCTGTACACAAAAACCCCATCATTTTGTACTCAAAAGACTCAATAAATCCTGCAGCTGAATCACTATGTGCCTTGAAGAGAGTGACCGAAAAGAGGGCAGCAATATCTTTTCCATCTCATAATAATCTGCAAGTTGGCTAACAGAAATACAAGGAAACACACCCAAACAGGTGGCTAGCCCTTTCACATGTGCAATACCATATTTCACTTGTTACAACAAACTCAGCTACTACAGTTACCGGTTGGAACAGAAGACAGAAACCTGTTCCTGAAAGGAGCACTAAGGTAACTTGTTGGTTTCACCAATTACAGCTCCACTTGTTTCAGAGGGGCATCCTGTGATGACAAAACTCATGGATAAAGGACTGCAAATGTACACCCCATCAGCTGCAATCTTTAATTTTGTTACATTGATAAAAGTGTAAGGTGGACTATAAAGAAGTTAAAACTGAAGAACTGAGATTGATCTTTCATCCACATCCCATATGTTAGTCCAAAGCACAATGCTTAGCAGTAATCTAATAAGAAAATGTGTTGTTTTCCCATTCAACTTATTTGCATATTACTACATAGCAACAAAAACTTTACATATACTTGGGGCTTGATGTTAGATTTCCTGTATGGACTATTTACAAGTTTTCAATCAAAATCACATAAAAGTTTCTCCTATTTATTTACAAATTAATCAAGTCAGAACCATGCAGGGCTCTGTACAAAAGTACTGTCTCACTGTCCAGTTGGTCTGTATTCCATAAAGTGGACATTGTGAGTATTGCACTGTCTTTTTCTCATCTGTGAAAACTTCAGGCCCCTTCTAAAGCCCAAATGCTCCCTATGGGAAGCAGAGCACCAAAGCCTCACTCCTGCCTTTTGGAACAGCCTGGCTTTATCAGCTGCAGGAAGGATTTGAAAACCTAGCTGTTTAAAGTACTATCAAAAGCTAAATGGCTAAAGCAGACAGTGTGAAAACACACGCTCAGACTGAAGTGTACTAGCTGTCCTGATGTGCAACATCAGCTTTATCACAGCTGTTTTAAATCAGATTTCTCTAGTCAAGAGAGCAGTATAGACATGGAAGTATAAAGAACATCCTTGACCTTGTTTAGTCCAACTGGCAGGGGGGTTTTACAACCCGGACAGACCAAAGTGCTGTGTGCTGTTACCAGGATGCAATGCAGGCAGCTTAAAGGCAGCTCAGACACATTTCCATGAACTGCTGTCCCAGAAATAAGTGAGGGGAGGCACTAGGTCTGGAAACACAACACAAACAGCATAAATAAAGCAAAAAAAGGATTTACCACAAAGTCCCTGTGGGCTGACTGCCCACCAAACTGAAGAGGCAATCCCATGCTCTTCATAAGCTCAGCTTCTGAGTCTAATTCAACTTCTTCCAGGTCCAGGGCATGATTAGTATCCACTTTTAATCTCACACTGGGACAATGGTTCTCCTCTTCAGATGCTTGTTCTTCTGCTGTTAACAAATTATATTCATTAATATAATCTGGTTCTGACACCTCAGTGCCACAGCATGGCACACAAAAAACAGCAGAACTGCCTCTTATGCTTTCTTTCTCATTTAAAAATCTTCTTCATAAATGGCTCAATTTCTGATTAACTATCAGCAGGAATCAAAATGTAACCTCAACAGCTAAAGCACTGGACTGGGCCTGGGTGGAAAGGAGTTAACATTCTCCATAGCAGCCTCTATGGCACTGTGTTCAGGATTTGTGGCTGAAACAGTGTGGATGGCACACTGATGATTTGGCCTCTGCTGAGCAGTACTCATACAGCCTCATAACCTGCTCTTTGCCTTACTGTGCCTCCCCCAGCAAGCTTGCACTTCCATCAAATTGTTAAGCAAAAACATATGTATATAAAATTCAAAATATTATTGAGAAAGTAGGAGCCATATAGGGATGGAAATTATGAAATCAAAAGCTCTTGACTCAGTTGATAATACTGAAAATACAAAAAGTTTTTGGCTTGGTTGTTCAGGTTATTCAGGTAATTAGTGCCAAATTATCACATAACATGAGATTTTTCAATTTTTAACTGATTATTCTCATCACAAATTACTCATACATGTACAAAAACACAGTTCACAATCTCCTCCTTCTCTCACATTGCCTCAATCTAATCTGTGCTATTAATTATCAGCTTCTATTTCTGCTCAGACTTCCTTTCAAATCAAGCTGTTATGCTGCTGCATCTAACAACACAGCGATGATAAAAACAGATACCAAAAGAATTATGTTCAGGTAGGCAACCATCCCATGAAGAATTCAGGAGATGGAGTAAGGGAATGGTGTTGAATTTGTTAAGAGAATACACCATGATAATTCCTAGATTACAAGCATGCCAAGTGAGAGACTTACTTTTCTGGTCCTCCTTATATGATTCATTGTATATATGTGAATCATAATTTTCCCCATCAGTGCTATAGCTTCTTCTCTGCTTCTGGCTCAGCAGATTAACTAGCAACAGCTAATGTCCTAGGCTGGGGTAGAGACAGCAGGAAACAAACGGCCCGGATTCACAGACCCTCCATTATGCAATCAATTTTGAATTAAGTTGAAATTATGATTTAAGATCAGGGATGCGTGATGTAATCTGTTCCATGCACTAGGTGAATATTATGTGAGGTGGTAAAGTTTATTTGGACAGGAATAAGCGCTGCACTTGGTTTCACACAAACTTCTACACCAAGATTATTGTACACTGAAAGCTATGTAAGTTCCAAGTTATTATTCACTTCTGTCGCCATAGCAAAAGTACAAAAAAACAACACAGACATAGGAACAACTTAAATAACCACACATAACTTACTTTAAGACTGCTTAAAAGTATACATTGCACAGTATACTTTATTACCTTACCTGTACTGTCATTGTCATCTTTGACATAAAATCCTTTTAATCCCAGTTTATATAATTTTCGATCTCTGTAAAAATAAAGACAGACACAAATGCAGAAAGTCACCACTGAAATAATCTTTTTTCACAGTAAAAGCAATCATTCAGTGGAAAAAACCTCCCCAGGGATGCAATAAAATCCCCACCACTGGACGTTTCAAGATGATACTGGATGGGGTACCAGGCTTTTCTAGGCTCCGCTCCCATGAAAGGCTGGACCAAGTGACCTTTCCAGGTCCCTTCCCACGCGGGCTGCCCTGTGACTCCAGACACGCGAGACGAATAAAAAGAAACAACATCTGGAAAAGGCAACACTTAAATTACAGCCTGACGGGAAAGCCCATGGGAGCGACGTTGAGGAAACGCTGCAGCTACGCAGTACAGTCCGGAATTACATTTCTGGGGCTCCTCTCGTTGAGGAACCTGCTCTCCTGAAGACGGGGAGCCTGAAGCCGGAGGAGAGCGCGGGCTCCGGCAGCGGGATCGGCGGCTGGAGGCTCCTCTCACCCTTCTCTGCTCCCCTTCCCCAGCCATAAACACGATAAACATATCGGGGGGGCTTTCGTGCACAGCCCCGCAAAACCCCGCTCCGCTTGCATCCCCCGGCCGCGGCAGCGCGGCCCTTCCCGCCCGTGTCCCGCGGGACGCTGCCCCAGCCGCGGGGACGGGCCCCCGCGGGCCGCGCCCGGCGCTACTCACTCGACGAAGGCGCGGGAGCAGAGGCACAGGATACCGCCGGCCTCCCCCGCCCGCAGCAGCAGCTCGGCCACCAGCCTCGGGCCCGGCTCCTGCACCATGGCCGCGGGCAGCTCCGCACGCCGGGCCGCCCCGCCGCCTTCCGCCGGAAGTGCCGCCCGCCCCGCCCCGCCGCCTTCCGCCGGAAGTGCCGCCCGCCCCGCCGCGGCCGCGAGGGCGGCCCGGGCCGGGGAGTGCCCGCGATTGAGGGGCGGCTCGTCGGGATACGGGCGTGATGGTGGGCTTCAGAGCGGGGGAAATAGCGGGGGAAGGGGCATCCCAGCTAAAGTCTGCGATAAAAGACGCAGCAGTCGAAATCCGGTAAAACCGAGATTGGGAAACAGAAGTGAGCGAGGCATTTTTGGAGCAGTGACTGGAGCAGAATCACAGAATGGTTTGGGTTGGAGGGGACCTTAAAATCACTTTGTGCCAATCTTTCTGCAATGGTCAGGGACACTTTCCACTAAACCAGGTTGTTCAAATCTTCATCCAGCCTGGCCTGGAGCACTTCCAGGGATGGGGCTTCCACAGCTCTGGGAAATCTCGGTGCCTCGCCACTCACCCAGTTAGGAATTAACAGCGAAACTTGGCACGGTGATAGAGTGGGGACAGCATGGGCAGAGGGAGTCAGAACGAAAACAAGGCCTGGTGAGAAAAGGGGCTTGGGAGGAGGCAGGGTGAGGCAGGAAGGTCGGAATGAGGCTGTGCAGGCAGAGGTTGGGCAGGGAGGGAGGCAACCATTGGGAAGCAGCCTTGTGTGATAGGGTACAGTGATGCAGGTAACCATGTTTTGCTCAGATACTTCTTTACTGTGGGGTCTTGCTTCAGGCAATAGCTCAAGATATAACCTGGGAAAACGCCATTGAGAGACCTGATGACTTGAGAGAGTTGGAGGATGTTTAGAATAAGAGGTTGGTTGGAGACAAGGGAAGGTACAGTGATGAGCAGACCACAGGATCCTGCCCAGTACAATCAGATCCTATTGTTTTATCTCCTGTAGAGATTTTGTATGATGGTGCACTAGGTTTGAGAGATTTCCTGCATGAAACATTGAGTGATGGACTGTTCAGTTCTATTTAAATTACTCAGTTTATCTATAAGATGCATGGAATTCATGTCTCTAAAGACCCTTACAAAGCCTACCTTGACATCACTGGGACAGGCTTTCTCAGATAAAAGTTACGGACTTTGGGATCTCTTCTTACCTGCTAGCCTGCTTCATCGCCAGTGAAAGAGTATGAGAAAGAAATGCAGCCTTCATATCTGCCCTACTTTTAGGTCCTGTCCTAGTTTCTACCAGGACAGAGTTAGATTTTTGCAGTAGTACTAAAATGGAGGATATCATTCTTAAACCACAACAGGCCCTCTGGAACGTGTGTGTTTCTGACAAGCTGAGATATTGGCTTTAGTTACCTGCATTCAATGCATGATAAGCTGTGCAATTTGTCTGCTGTGCTGTCTCATTCTGTTTGTCTCAGTGTATTTTAGGTAACAAGGCTGTACAGCCTCATGAGGGTGCAAGATGTCCTCAGGATTTATAAGACATTTCAAATAGAAAATGTGCAAAGAGGAGTTTGGAGGTAGAAGGATGTTGAGGTGTCAGGTGGGTGATTCAGGATACAATTAAGATTTTTTTTGTAAATTGATGGAATTTACAAAAAAAAATCTTAATTGTATCCTGAATCACCCACCATCTGATATAAACAAAAATATTAAATGCCAACGTTAGTCAGGGCTTGAATATGTCTATCACTACAGTAATTAAGTACTTTAGAAACACAGGGAAAAATTGCACCAGTTCTAGCATCTGTGTCGGTATAACTGAGTCTGCAATTAGGATGATATATCACCTTCATATTTGAAGAGTGAAGATGCAGTAAAATGAAAACCTTTCAACACAAACTGTTTAGCAACAGCCAAATGCTGTGCATTAAAGTTGAATTGTGAATTAAAAAATATTTTGAGAATTATGATACTCCTTAAGGAAACAATGCTACATTTTTAGTGAAATGCAGAGAATCGCACTATTGTATAAGAACGAGATGCCTCTTCTTTTATAACATTGCAGCCCAATATCCTGCAGGAGCAGCCACCATCAGGTAAGGCTAAACCTATGTGGGAATACCCCCTAATACTCTCCCATTCCCCAGCCACCTGCAGCTGATGGCATGTTTTCTGCCTGTTTAGTAAGACAGTGGATTTCTTCTCATGATACTGGTCCAGTTTACCCCACAGCTGTTACATAAGAAGGAACCTTTTCCATTTTGGACATGGTTCTCTCAGCTTCAGCTGATGCTTCCCTTACAAGAGTAAGTGAGCAATTGATCCATACTCAGCTACTGTGCTGGTGGATTTTATAGATAGCGGTCATATTCCTTATAATCTCTTCCAAGATGACAAACCCTGGCGTATCCAATGTCCTTCCTCTGGGAGCTGGGCTATACCTCTGGTTTTTTTACTCCCTTTTCTTGATGTACTACACCCTACTAGAGATAACCCCTGCTCTGATAGGGCTGACCTAGGCAGGGCAATGCGCTTGGGCTGCCATTCCTAGCACAAATAGCTTTAATATGTGACACTTAAACTAGCAGAAAGATGTGTGTGACAGAACTTGTTTCACTTTAGGTTGCATTGGCAAATAGCATGTTTAAATTAAAGTAAAATAAGCCATCCTTAAAAATTTTCCACTGATGAGATTCTACTGATTTAGAAAGTCCTATGTAATGAAATTAGTAAAAGTTTGCTATTAACAAGGAGCCTGTTTTATAGGAAGATAATGGACTGCTTCACACTGAGTTGGTACAGGGTTGGTATGTCCCTCCACTAGAACCAGACATGATTTACCTGTCGTGGATGACACCAAATCAATCTGCATTGCTGTAACCTGTTCCCCAGGCCACCTGCCCTTCCCTGCCCACCCTTGCTTTCTTCTGGTACATTCTGTTCTGAAATGCTTCTTCTCTACTCCCCCACCTCTTTCTGTTTCTTGCTCTTTGCTCTCACACACAGTCATGGAGCTGAACTTCAAAGCCATATTCTTGAACCTATCTGTTGTTATTTTTTTTATTTTTGTGTCTTAGGTAATAGTGAAGATCTCCCCTTTGCAGTGATCCTGGCTTTGCTTCTTTTATCTGTGCTTTTCAGAAGGTGACCTTGCCTCACAACTGGCTTTAAAGCTTTTCATTATTTCCTTTTTAAATCCCTTTTCAAAGCTAACTTCCGTGACAAATACTGACCAAATAATGATAATATGAAGAATATTCCCAGAATAACATCCTCAGCTATTAAAAAGAAAACAACAGCAAATACATGCAATGTTTATAAAATAGAACATATTCTCACCGTACTTCTTACCTGTTCAAGAAATTCTGAGCTCCGCCCTTACATTCACATTCCCTTACCATGTAAGAATAGTGCTGGACAAATAAGGCAGGTATTTCTAAGACAAGATGAAGCTTTTTATATGTTTATGTATGAACTCTCAGAAAAAAAGCATTCACTGTTTCTTTGAAGGAAATTATTGGATTAAATATGTATCTGAAAATAATAAAAAAATCAAATAGTTTATCAACATCTCCCTTTATAAGCAGATGATAAGATTAAAAAAATTAAGAACATTATTTAAACAGAGTAAAATTTCCTAATTTACATGTTTCTAAAGACAAGTAATTCTGTCACCTCATTGTGGTGGATAAGCTGAGAGAAATATCTGAGGATGTTTAAGTCAGTGCATTGCATTCTCTCTTAGCAGGAAAGGATAGGTAAACCTGAATTCCCTACATAAGAATCTCTAATCTCTGTAATTCACATATTGAAAGAATTGATTCAGCTGAAATATCTGGACAACTTTCTGGAATTTGTGCCCTCATTCTGGCTGATCAAAATGCCAGTTATAATTTTCTTCATACTTGAATTTTTTTCTTCCTGGTGCTCTCTACCTTTTCAGTGTTTAGCTTCACACTTATAAGAGAAAGGATGGCTTGAAGGGACATTATTCCAATGAACTGTGGACCAGAAGGTGGCAAATGGTGACATCTGTGGAACTTGTATGGAAAATCATGGCAAGCTAAGTGAGGGTTTTTTCTTTTGGCTTAAAAATAGTGTCTAATAAAGTGGAGAAGATGGAGGACATGTCACTTCACCAATTGCAGATGTACACAGAAGGACGTACAATTGGATTAAGCTTCAGACACACACTAATCGTCTCAAAAGGTATTGGCCAATGTACAAGTAACCAAATACTCAAACACTATACATCACTTGCAGAATTAGAGGTCTCACAGTAATATCTCCTTTACACTTTTTTTAGTAAAGATGAGAGTCCACTAAGCAAATGCAAATCACAAGGTCAGAGTTGTTTGACAAATGATTTTGTGACCATCTATGAGAGACCTTTGATGCTTAGATATAACTGATCTGGTGCATGAGAAAGTAATTTTATGTGGCAATATTATCTCACTGGGAATTTAACTACCATCCTCCTGAAAACTGTGTGCTTGTAATTTTTTTTTCAGCTTTTGCTTTTGTTTCAAAATACATAGAATCATTTAGGTTGGAAAAGATCACTGAGCCGAGCTATTAACCTAACACTGCCAAGCCCACCACTAAACCGTGTCCTGTGTGCCACATCTGCAAGTCGTTGAAATACCTCCAGGCATGGTGACTCAACCACTTCTCTGGGAAGCCTGTTCCAATGTTTGGCAACTCTTTTAATGAAGAAATTTTTCCTAATATGCAACCTAGACCTCCCCTGATGCAACATGAGGCCATTTCCTCATGGAGGAAATCTCAGCTTGAACATGAAGCCATCCCAGATAGATAGGGTATTATTTTTAGATGGAAGATGTGCCAAACAAATGTTTAAAATGACACAGAGCAAACATGGTATCCAGACAGGTTATTTAAGTCTTTCTTACTACACAGTGCATTTTTGATCTCCTAATTGCCTTCTTGAAGATACCTGAAGTCTCAGCCTTCTAGTAATGGGCAGAATCCTCTAATTATGCTGTACTCAGATTGTGTCATTAGCCAGATCTGTGGGAGCTGAAGGTTCTTGTAATCATTGTGGTTGCCTTAGTTGTGATGGTATTAGTATTTGCAATTATAGTGAAACAATAATACTATTAAACAGTAATTACTTCACTTTCATAGAGCAAAACATAAGTGTTTTAGAGAAAATCTACTGGAAAAAAAAATAATGAAGGGTACATCAGCCACAGCTCCACATTCTGTGTTTCTAGGACAGAATATGAATTTTAATTGCTCTTATATAGTGAAGAGCTCTGGCCTTCTTTGTTGTTGGCTTGTTTGTTTTGTTTTAGTTTTTTTTTAATATGTATGCATTTTTTGTGGGTTTGGGTTTGGTTTTTGTTTTGTTTGTTCGTTTTAGTGATGTGTTCTGGGTTTTTTTCTGCACAAAGCAGGTCAAATAAACATATGTGATATTTTACCAGAGTGGACAAATTGCCACAGAGTAGATTAGTGGTTTGATGCAACACTGGGGATTCCCACCAGTTCTGGCTGGCATCTTTAATTCCTAGATAAGAATCTTCTAGCTCACACTTAGAGGCAAAAGCTAGAAATACTACAAAGCTAACAGAAGACTTTTTAATGCTTTTGCTCAAAGCACCTTTGAATCATGTGGGAACTGTAATTAATTGGAACAATACCTATTTGGTCTTGCCAGTTATCAGTTATTAGTCACTGTTAACCTAATACTTCTGTTTCTGCCTGGTGTAGTTTAACTTTTTTTTGTATGGTAGTTAATACAGTGAAATCATAGCTGGTTCCGTAGCTCTGGCTAGATAATGGGCCAGATCACTTATTTTACAAATGGCCACTATTCATTTGCACCTTTGGAAGCACTGCTGATGTAGTTTAAGCCAAAGAAGGCCACATAACAGGACTGTCAATCCATCAGGGGCATCTTAAAAATTAGTATGAAGGTGTGTAGCTTTTATTCTTCTTCATCATAAAGCATATTGATCGTGTAATTGGATTTTTATATATATTCCTATAAGTAAGTTTTATAGTGCTTTATTGGAGCTCTGTTTTCCAATATAGCTCTGAAAATGATGACTTCATGATTCTCTTGTTGATTGTTAACTTTTACTAGGGGATTTGTGGATTTTTTGGCATTGTGTGAGAGCCCTAATCATAAACCCATTATACTTAATAACATCTACGTCTAACATCTACTGAAAAGATTGTTTCTAATCTAAAAAGTGAACAGCAACTTTGCCTGAAGAACACAAGACTTTTTATGGTTTCAGGCTGAAAAATGGTGTCAAAGAAAGACAATTCAAAAGGATATGGCCATAGGCAAGTGTTTTGAGAAACCATACATTTTCACCTCAACAGCCACCACTAACCACAAAACAAGATCCTGCTGGTTTAAGGAACTGTAGGGTAACAAAACAAACGTAATGGATCTAACCTCCCAAGAAACAGGGTGGCAAATTAAGGATGTGGCCTTGCCTATCTGCAGTAAATCAGTTTAATGTCTAGTCCTTCCATAATCAGAAGGAGGTCTTCCATACAGGGATCTTCCTCTGAAACTGAGCTTGTTCTTGCTGAGGTCCTGATCTGCAGATGCAAGGATGTTCTTGGTGGGCTGGCCCCTTGCTAGAGCTTCTTTTTAGGTTAAAAACTGTAGGTGACCAGTAGCTTTATTATTTTCTTTCTGTTAAATTAATAACAATTATATGTGTATTTATTTTATGGGACATTTGAATTATATGTTTTAAATTTATTTGCCATGTTTCATGATTAATATTTTCAATAAAATTATAGGGGATGCGTTGTTTCTCTGGAAGTAATTGTTGAAGCCTCTTATTTTGAGCTCATACTTGAGGATCCAAAAGCTTTAGCTACATTTTAATTTTCAATGCTTTTGTTGAACAGGAAACTTTTATTTAATTCTGCTCTTTTTGCATTCTCTCAGCTCAACAGTTATTTTTAATTTCTTTAGTTCTAGCATGACAAGGATGAGAAATTAGAGACTGTTCATCTAGGAGGTATTTTCCCAGGTTTAGCATGGGGGCTGCAAATTACACCAATGCATGTGAAAAGAGACTACCTACTGAGACAATTTGGAAATAAGAAATTTCCTTTCTGTAATACAAGCTCCTATTATGGTGACAACATAAAGAGAGGGATGGCACAGGAATGCACAAGACTGTAGCCAGCAACCATCTTTGCAATAATTAGATCATCAAGAAGAAGCATGTTAACCTCTAACTACATTTCTACTGGGAAATGAAATAGTCAATCATCCGAGTTAAAGACCTATTGTAACTTGAGTGCAATTCAGGGCTACTTAAGCTAATTGCTCATTGTGTTTTTAATAGCATATGACTTTTTAACACTAGGGACTGTGGCAGGCAAGACTTGCTTCACTTAAGTGGTTTAACTCAGATCAGGTCTAAGTGGTTTACTGATTTATTAACGACACATAATTAGCTGACACTCTGTGAACTTCACCTATTGGATCAATATCAACAGGCTGACAGATAAACCAGAGTGGAAAACACTTGCAGGATGTTGAAACACATCTATAAATTGCTAAGCTCCCTAATCTCCACCATTTCTAGTCCCACAGGAGCATAGTCAGGTGTGCACACTCCTCTATTAGAGGACAGGGGGTGACAAGTGCACCCCTCTCTTGTGGCCATGCACATTCTCCTGCTGGAGAGGGATTCCTGTATCTTTATGTGTACCAGTGCAGGTCTCTGCTGCCTGCCAGTCTGTGTGCTGGTGAGAAGGAACTCCGTGGGCTCCAAGCTGTGGGATCTTCTGCTCTTACACCTCATCCTGGCAGGATACAGGACACAACAGCAGCATCTTAGCCAGGGATCAAACTGCTGTGCTGAGTGCCTTCCACTCCCACATGTCACCCCACAGTCAAAAGTTTCCTTCCAGTTTTTATGCTTCTCAAGCTGATTCTTTTCTCAAAAGCCAGTTGGTAATCCCCTGGTTGCTGCTTTATCCAACGGATTCCTATTGTAAGCAAACATTGTCATTATTAATTTCCTGTTTTGGGGTAACCTTCTCTCAGGAAGTTTTGGGTGTCCTGTCTTTACATGCTGTTTCCACTCTCTTCATATAATGGGCTACTCTTCAAGACAGGTCTATCAGGAGGTTTTGTTACCTTCAAACTCAACTATATAAAATTACTATTCTAACATTTTGTGGTTTTGACAGGTGAGGAGCTTTGTGAGGGTGGAAGAAACACTAGATGGTCTATGGAGGCATCCTTGGTGACCTCTACTTCATTGCTGGTTTGCCCAGAGTGAGACGCAGGTTCTCTCACTTCATAGCTGATCATCTCTCAGTTAAAATGCCAGAGAAGTATTCTTTTTCTATGAGATTAAGTAAGAAGTATTTTAGATTAAAATATTTTTATGAAAATTACAGATAAATATATACTTACAGTAATTCTGGTAATAAAAAGTGACATAAAGGAACAAATCAAAGGGGGTGTTATCTCAGTCTCTTAAACCACCAGGGAGGCTGGCTGGGCAGGGAGGTCTTGTCAGGATCCCCAGTGCTGCTCCCCTAGACTTTGCAGCAGATGGTGCAAGAGGGCAGAGTGGAGGATGGAAGGATCTGAGCAGAAACACCCTCAACTCAGGGTGTTACCAGCCTTGAAGGGGGAACATCTCCTTGCTGGCCTCTTGGCCTCTCCCTCCTTTCTGAGGCTCAGCTTCAGGGTATGAGAGGACTCTGAGAAAGGGATGGGAATGGGAGGATTTCTGGGAAAAACAAGGGGCTGTGGCACTTAGGCACACAACAGACAGCTTCAAATGCATAAATAAGGGACTATAAAGTAGAGGAAAGGTCTGAGCCAAAAGGAGAATCTTTCACACCATGTGCAAGTACTATGGGATGCTCTGGGCGAGGTATCTTTTAAATCTATGTTATCAGGTAATGCGAGTGATACCTTTATGAATCAGGGACGTGCAATAGCTGATATAAAAGCCTGCAAGTGACATCCTGCTTATCTACAGGGATTCCTATGTAAGTGATGAGAGATTAGACCACCAAAGTGATTTTTAAAATGAAAATAAATCAGACATGAGCATGCTATTCCGGAAACACCACCCTTGCAGCATTTCAATAGATTTTGCAACAAGTCTTGTAACGCTAAGACCAGAATAAGAAGAGATATAAAGCTGGCATCAGATAAATAACATAGCAGTTCTGATTTTTTTTTCCTTTCAAAGCAGTTCTGTGCATAAAGGTGCTTCACTTTCTGCTCTTAAAAATCCTAGAAAGTGATTTTTCACTGTGCATTTCACTCAGGTCCCTTGCAGTTGTCAATGGGATTAGGGCTGTCTGTACTAGGGCACTGGTACCTTGTGAGCCTTTCCAAGCAGGAGGGGTTTTGCCAATGACTTTCAAAGGTCTTTTCTGATAGTGGAATAATATTAGGTGTTACCCCAGTGACTGCAGGGAGATGATCATAGTTTGTGCTGCTTATCTGTTCCCAGTAGGATTCATTTACCTCAGCTCCTTTTACCTGTCAAAGCCTTAGCCATGTCCTTTTCTTGCCTCCTTTTTTTTTCACCTAACACTTCTTCATACCTGTGCCTTAGCACAGTAAATCCTGCTATTTATTAATGACATTCTTAGTTGTAATAGCCGACCTCCTTACCACAATACTTTTGACTTCATTCATTTTGAGAAAGCACTTGCAGGAGAACTGTGCAGCTTTGAACTTAGTATTCAAAAGTTAAAAAAGAAAGAAAGCTTACGGTGTACTCGGCTGTAACCTGCTGCATGACAGACTTCTTCAGAACATCCCTTTGGTTATGTTAGCAGAGTGCCTTTAAAATAATTTTGACTTGGAATTTCCAAATTAATATTAGTGCAGGTTTATTGTAAACATATGCATTTTCATACTTATTTCAAATGACAGCAGGTCAGAAAATACGCTTTCATTTTTGAAGGAACAGCTATGTAAATGTTCTTTCAAATCACTGCTATTTAAATTGTTAAGCAAAATGTAATGAGTGATTACGACTTGTTTTAAAATAGCTTTGCTATTTAAGAATAAAAAACATTTCCTGATCTTTATGGTTGTTTTTTTAATAGGAATTAAATATATCTGGTGACAGATTCTTTTATACAAAAGGAAAGGGATGGTCTGGTATCATGTAGTTATTACTCTTCTTCCAAGGGTGTTGTGTGTTAGGTATTTTTCTGGAAAAATTATTTCTTCGAGCTGGCCAAAGCCTCTGCACCTGTGATATGTTGTTAAAATGTTGCCAAATACAAGACAATTTAACAATCTAAGGCAGACTGTAACTGTTCAGATTTTTTTGTAAGCTTCAGAAGGTGCTGTAGAAGTCTCTGAGAATTCTTGAGTTTTTGAGCTGAAAATGGAAATGCAATCTTGCCTGAGGCTTTAGGTCACAGTGCTTCCTAGAAAACAAAGGAACTGTCCGTAAGTATATTGTCATTTTTCTTAATAAAGAATTTTCAAATTGTGTGTGTGTTTTGCTTTTAAAATTGCTCCTTTATTAGAAGTCTTCCTTTACCATTTCTGAATTAAATGTAAATTTTTGGCCACCTTCCTCTGTGGATATGAATGTGCAATGCATCATTCTTTTTAATAATGATGACCAGAGGAAAAAACCCACGCATTTTAATACCTCTAATAGGAAGTAGCTTCCTGCACGTGATTGCGTTGTATGCAGAAATACTGTGTTGTGCATAGAACAAGAAAGAAAGAAAGTCCCAGGTGCAGAATTCTTAAGCAGCTTCTTTGCAAAGTGTAATGAAAATTTTGATCACAAGAATGAGTAACTGTGTCACTAGGACAATCTCTTGTGCTCAGTCTGTGACAATTTCATATTCTCAGTTTTCTGACTTCAGAATTATTCTTACTTGCTTCATGTGCTTGTTTATGTTGGTGTTATTTTTAAGTGTGAATTTAAATTCCAGATAGCATGGTGCATGTATTCATGTATTCATAAGTTACACAAACTGGTGCTAAAAAAGCTGTTATTGAATTGGCTTGTAATAACTCCAGAAGTGTCACAGAAGCACTATAATCAACAAATTTTAGGCCTTTGTAATAAAATGAACACTACACAAGCAAAGCGTGCCATATGCTATGCTCTTAGTTTTTCTTCACAGAATTTTGACCATGTTGGCATTCTAAAATATTTGAGTGCCAAGGCTCAATGATAATTGTGAAAATATTTAATTCTTGACTGCCCACTGAATCTTGACTAATGTGTATTTTCAGTTACTATGTGCTCAGCATGTTATGAGGAGTTGCACTGTAGGATGCCTTGCCTAATGCTATGATTTGAAGTTCTGCATTCTGAGCACCTGACCATTTATGAACAGGACCATGCAGAAACCACACTGGAGGGACATTTGCTTATTGCTTATAACCATGATGCTGTTCTTAGAGATTATGGCTGATTTCTACATTAACACAGCCTGCCTCAGCCACTCAGCAACTGCTCACTTTATCCACAGGATACTAGGTAAATACTTCTGTGGTGAATAAGGTGTTTAGAGCTTAAATTTGTATTTTTACTTCAGATACCAGCCTTCATACCACAATATGCAGGATGAATTTCCTGTTTTTCTGTTTGGTATTTCATTTATGCTTGATTTAGACACAGACTTGTCAGCTGGGAGAATTAATTACTTAATTATTTTTACAATTCATTTGATGTCCGATTTGCAAGGAAAGGTGTGCACCATTTTAAATAACCTTTTGCATCAGCATGACAAATGGATTTCATATACAGTAATTAAATCATGCTACACTGCTGTTTACAAGCAGAAAAGGCAAATACAGGCCTGTGCAAAGGAACAGGGGACAGTGTAGCCTTGGCAGAAGAAAGGAGTTCAGAGACAACTTGAAGAATGGCACAGATAGGAGAAGTAACTCTGCCCAAGGATTCAGGTTCAGGCTCTCTGACCTTGAGTCCAGTTTGGTGCATTACATTGGTGACGTAGAGCTTTGAGAAGATTATTTTTGAGCTGCAAGACCTGAGCAATAGCCACGTGAGATGAGAAAAGTAATAAGCCAGGCAAAGTGTAATTATTGAGGTGGTAATTGCTAGTAACTGAACAACAGAAAATAGCAAGAAAATACTAGGGAATTGAAAGAAAATGGTGAGCAACAGTGTTGTATGGTAGTCCCAGCTATTCATGCTTTTTGTTAAGCAGTAAATAATTGCTGTGTATTTTTTGAGCTGTATACATACTGTTCCTAAAATCTCTGTAAATGATGAAATATGATCAAACCTAAAGAGTGAAAGGCAGTGAGGGTCTCACTATAATCTGCTGTATGTACGTGAGACAGTCTCTCATCCATCTGAGTGGCTGGATTGGTTGGAAAGCTGTGTGAATTCTGCCTTCTGCCTTGTGATTCCTCAAGGGAGCAAAACAGACTTTTACAGAATGAGCATATGTCTGCATGACATCTGTATTTGCCCTTTGCAAATAGATGTCATCTTAGAACCATGCCATGCCTGTACATGAAATAAACTGTTGGTTTAAAATCCTGTGAGCCCACTTCTCTGTAGGATTACAGGGGACTTTTTTTATTTTTGCAAATGAACTGGGTTCACAATGCACATTTTTGGCACTGTGCCACTAATCTGTGTCAATTTTGTATGTTTTGTTCTTTATCAGCCTGCTCATCAGATATGTGATTGGACTGCTGTTTCAGGATGAGGCATAGATAATCTAGTAATAATGAATTTTATATGTATCTGCATCTCAGATTGTTACAACTGACATGTCCATCATCTCTGCAGTTCTGCCCTAGGACCAAAACTAGGTTTTGTTTGGGTTTTTTTCCTTTCTTTATCCATTCTTCTATGAATGTATCTCAAGTAATCTAGTATCTAATGCTTATAGTATACAGCTATCAAGTATATCTCATTTACATATATAGTATAATATATTATAGATTCACTCAGTTTCAATCAATATCTCTAAAAAATAGACCAATCAATTTATGTTATCTTACACACAAAGATTTTCTTTAATACCAGGAAGGGAAATTGTACTTATTAACATCTAGCAAGTGCATCCAGAAGAGGGCATAAACAATGTTTTTTCTTAAGAATATTAGATATTCTATACTGCAATAGACCAGAAATTCCAGTTAACCCAATATGCTCTGAGAGAGGCAATAGCAGATGCTATTCAGGAAGACCATGTGAATCTGGCCATTTTCTCTTTTACCTGTGTGTTTCTGCAGCATACAGAAATATTAGGAGTGTTATGGGGTTCATTTCTGCCTGTCCTGTTTAAAGACCAGTTATTCATGACTTTGTCTAAACCCTTTCTGAACCCATTGATAACCTCTGCCTTTATGAGCTTCTTTTGTAGGGAATTCCAGAAGTCTGGTGTCTGCTGCATAATCAAGTATTTCCATTTATCTTTGTTAAACCAATCTCCTAGTTTCATTGAGCTTACCTTAGTTCTAGTGCTGTGGGGTTGATGAAGAGTTCTCTGTTCACCTTTCCTGCTGCCTTTATGACACAATAAACCCCAACCACATTCCTCTCTGCCTTCTCTTCTGAAGCAGTACTCTCAGAGGTTTTATGTCTTCTCAAAAGACAGATGTTTCATTGTTTTCATCGTTTTAGTTGCCTTTCCCTATGCCCTTTCTAACTTGACTGTGCCCTTGTGAAATATGACTACCTGAACTACAAAAATTACTCAAGATCTGGGTGCATCATACTTTTGCACCAGCACAAAATAACAGTATCTACCTGGTTGTCTGAATGTCAGTAAACATTCAGCTGCTGGTTTCAAGCAACCATCCATGTTAATGCCAGGATCTCTTTTTTGAATTGTGACTCAATTGTAACTTCCTTCAAAAAGCATTTTTGCAACTGATCACAAACAATTTTTCAGTTGTTCTAATTTATCAGTTAAGAAAGCTGTGTGATTACTTAATCTCTGTGAATTATTCAAGGAATTGGTTCTAGAACTGATGTAGAACTTCTTTATTCCAAAACTTTGAGAAATTGATACAGAGAATAAAACAAAACAGGACAGAAGTTACCAGAAGAAAAAGGATCTCCTTAATGATGTTTCAAAATTTCACTGACAGATAGGAATCTTGGTACTAGAAATGTATACATTCTAGGTTGTTAAGAAACACACACAGGAGGCTGGTCTCTTAGGGATAAGAGACAAGATACACATTGCCTAAACTTCAAAATAATATGGTGCAGGTCTCATTGCACCTCTAGGTGGGAGTACCAGGATAAACACAGGGTCAGGGAGCTGTGCCTCAAAGACAAGCCTTTCCCTTATAATCCTATTATTAAAATGAAACTCCATTAAAACCAGAGAAGGTAGGTATGCATAGCTCGTCACATCCTGTCTTAGCAATCAGATCTAATTTTCATTTTGTTGTGCTGTGGTTGCCTAAACCAGCCTAATGTTGCACCCTGTAGCCACTTCTACCAGAGCTAAGAAGTCCAGCGTTTCTACACTTCTTGGTTACAGCCATTTCCTTTGGTTTTCTCTACTTTAAACTTGTGATTTAACCTAGACAGAAACAATACATAGTGTAATCTGCCCTACTAAAATGTCTATTTCTGTTATTATTTGCCCTGCTGCTTTCTCTGAGAATGTCTTCCACTTGCTCTCTGGATTACGTGCAGAACTTTTTGTGATTATCTGGTACTTACCATAACTGGTTCACACAGTTCTGTGCTTTTAAATGCTTATTGGGTCTTACACCTGAGGTAAAACATACCCTGAAGAAGAGAGGGAACACGGAGAGAGCACAGAACACACCACTAGTGAGTAGCATCAGGTAAGAGTGGAAGAGTTGCTGGGAAAGAATCAGGTGAGATTTTATCTTGCTTTCAAGAAAAATGTTCTGACCAAATATAGACCTAGTTGCCCCAAAATCTGCCCTGAGATAAACAGGCATATTGATAATAAAAATGAACTACCAATATACAGGTCGAACTGAATGTTGCAGCCAGATTGGTTATCACCAGAGATGCTGAGATAAAACAGAAAGGACGGTGAGGAATTGAATTTCATCAACTTAAAATAAAAGAAAAAGAACCCCCATCACACAGAAAGCATAAAGAAGATTTGTTTCAGTTAAAAGGTAGTGTTGTCACAAGATAAAATGCATATCTTGGTAGTAAATACATGTAATTTGGAAACAGTATCAGAAAACACGGTTGTGGAATAATGTCCTGAATGTGAAAAACCTAAAGTATTTTAAAACTGAGTTTGAAACATTTGGAAAGATTTTATAGAAAATTCTCAGGGAGAAAATTAATTACATGTATTACTGCTTCTGAACAAGTAAGAAAAAGGGACTTTTATTTACAATTCTCTAAGGGAATTCAAACATTATATTGATCTATGTGTCAGTTTCTGCTTCTTGTCTTTGGAGCAGAACAAAAGGCTCTTCCTGCCTCTCTCCTAATCTTTCCCCCTCTTTCCTAACCCTGAGCTTGCAGGACAAAATGTCTTTGTGTTTCTATTGACATTAAAACTTCCAGGTGTATTTCTAGTGTATACTCATACATGCACTTTGGCTGGAATGGCAGTCAACAGAGAATCTTTCCCTAAATCAGTCTGGCAGGGACAACAGGTTTTCCCTACTATCTGTGAGTTTTCTTTAACAAATTCCTTCTTGTTGCAGATAACTTTGTCATTGACAACTCCCTTAACGTGTCCTGTTCTAATCCTGTGACACTTAATTACTATGACTCTTGACCTCTTATTAAAATTCTTAAGCTAGCTGATGTGGAAGCATCATGTGCCACTGCAGGTAGAGTAGATGCTTCATGGGCTTCTTCAGTAGCTGTCTGCATGTTCCAGAGTTTTCTGGAGACTGGATTCATACAGATCTTTTCAGTTCTGTGTTTTTATATTGCAAATGGGAGTTGAGTAGCTTCTTCTTATTAGAGTTATTCTGCACACTAATAGCTCTTTTTTCCCCAGGAAAGTACAAATTTTGTCTCTGCTGAACCCCATGGAAATGGAACAGAAAGACAGCAATATTTTTCCCATCTAATTTAATGAGTTTAGATTTGTTTGATCCAACTCTCCCTGACAAAACAGACTGAGAAAACTTAATCACTAGGAAGGCTTGGGGGAGAGATGTTGCAACAAAGCAAGTTTGATTTGGACATACAGCATACCTTTTGGACATCTTGCATTTCTCAAGAAAGATGTCACCTAGTGAACCAACCATACTTGATTACTGACTCACCTCCTGCTTGAATTAGCTACCAGTATCCACAAAGCTGTGAACTACTATTCTGAATCCCTCAAAATACTTGGACAATCAAATGGGAGATATTTGAAAACAAAATTAGGAGAAAAGTAGTTAATCAGGGGTTAGCCAGGAAAAGATAATGGAATTTTAAAGGAGTTGATATTTTGAATAAGAGAAATAGAGGTGAAATTACAGTGTGTATCTACTTTATCCCTCTAGCTTTTCAACTCTTCAATACAGATAAAATTCTGATGTTTTTTCAATGAAGTACACAATTTGGCTAAAATTTGAATAAAATTGAGTTTGAATAAGAGAATGTTACAGTGCTAAGGGGCTGTCAAAGAGATGCATACTCTGGACTAGCTGTAAAATATTTTTCTCATCTGAATAAGTTTGGATGAGATAAAAATATTCTATCAGAGACATTTCTATCCTTGCCTGGCTAAGGAAAACCATTAGCTGTAGTTCTGGATCTCTGTGCTCTGTGGCAAAGATGACCATGGGTCCCCTGTGGACAGGAGGCATTGGACTTTGAAGCAGTTCTGAGGAATCAGGCAGCCTCCTGTCTCTTGCAGTTTCTCTATAGACCAAGGAATAGTATAAAAAGAAAGCCACCGAGGAAGAATCACCCAGCTTACATATATTCTTTGAGAAGGAAAAAAATCGGCCAGATCAGTTTTTTTGCCAAAGGTTAAAAATCCCACTTTTTAAAAAAGGAAAATGATTTCTTAGTAGGTTTTATTTTTATTTGCATTTATTTATTCAAAACTCTGATGTGGTTTTTTGATACGACAGATGTAGTGACACTTATTTGTACTCCTAAGTTGTCTGTTTGCTTTTACTAAGAAATTAATCTTCAATTCTATTTAATGAGAAGAAAAAATGACAAAAAGTACTTAGCATTAAATTCATTACCATTAAGTTACAAGAAAGAGAGAAACAAAATTAAAACAGTGTTCTTCAAGCAGGAAAGCAAAAGAAGGTGGAGCAGCATATGAAGACCTCACATAATACCAACATAAGAAATTTTGAATACAGAACTTAAAATATATTTTCAGTATAAGTTGATCTTTTTCCTGCACTTAACTTCTAAAGAAACAACAATAGTGTGAGAAGTGAAGATGTGAATTTATAGAAGATTAAAATAAAAAAGTTCTAGAATTGTATTTCATTAAAACCAGCTAACAATGCATTCCAGATTTAGTTTGTGAAAACTTACTAAGGGAACTATGTTCATACGTCTCATAAGAAATCGTGTGTTGGAGAAGAAATATCCTTGCAAAGTGCAACCATTTACTTGGTTTCTCTTCTACTGGCATATCAAAAAGAGTGTAAGGTCAGTCCATCAATTGTTTTTTATCACAGCCCTTGCTTGACAACCTGCCAGCATTTCAGGATGATCTCAAAAATCTCACAGTCTCAAAAATACTTTAAGCAATAGTGTATTAAATGTAATATTGTAGCCTTCCACAAAATATATTTGGAGACCTATTCTCTTAGAGAGCATATGTTGTCCCTCTTGCAAAGTCTGGTGCCACTTACGTTTTGGAGTAATTTTTACTTTCTAGGAACACAAGATCTGAGATCAGTGTCTTGACACTTAGTGGAGCTGCATGAAGGTCCATGAAGACACCCATGGAGGCTTCATGAACATGTACCTCCAGAAGTCAATACTATCTATCCAAAATGCCTTAGACAAAACAGTTGAAGTCACAAAGAGTACTGGGGAAAAAGTTCTCCGAATTAGAAATCAGTAATACAGTTTTGGGGAAGAGAAGTAAAGAAAACAACTTTGTGTTATGACTATACAATTAATTAGGAAACTACTAATCTTGCCAGAAAAATCTGTGAACTCATCACAGAACTGGTGGTCAAAGAGCAACTTTAAAATATGCTTTTACAAATTCAAGCCAGATATGTTTAGGTGAGATTTTGCCAGCCAAGGTGCTGATACTGAAGAACTACAGAAGTTTTCTTGCAAGCAAGGTAATATAGGGAAATACTTTCAGTTAATGGGTTCTAGTAGCAGACCCTGGGTCTAACAGGGGAACACATGGGGTTGAATCCTGATCCCTCTGGACTGCATGTGGAATGACTCTCTTGCAGAGACATGAGAAATGGCTGAACTTCCTTTAGAGCAGGGATAGACAAGATGATCTCTCAGGTCTCTGCACTGTATTTTTATAATTTTATATATCTCAGGTTGTTTGTTTTTGTGTTTTTGTGTTTTTTGTTTGGTTTTTTTTACAAGATTTCCACTGGATTTTATGTCAACCTGCTCATAATTTGGATATGATGTGATAACTTGGGAGGACAATAATAGGGTGGATAGTGGGATATCTGTGATATCAGGATGCTATGAGTCTCAGCAGGGCTTTTTCAAAGTTTCAGACCACCTGGCTATTTTTTTTTCAAAATCTTGATGATCCTTTTGTGGCTATGAGGTATACATTTTCAGAGATGAAAAAGACATTCTAGCCCCCAAAATGAAGAACTGTTTTCATAACTGATTGGGGAAAGAGGCAGTTATGCATATGCATAACTTTTGGAAATGCCTGAGGGACTCCTATGAATTTTACACAGTAATAGTAGCATGTCAATAGAACACAATTTTCTAACCTAACAGATGTCCAGTATGATAATGAATTTTATTCAAACCACCTCTAACTTCCCTCAAAATCTCCATTTATGCTGGGAGCAACCCCCTTACTAGATTTTTCCAGCTCTAGATGTAAGTCAGGCTACCTTTGCTGCATCTGATGCCAAGCACAAGTAATTTATGCAAACAAGAGCTAAAGAGAAAGAATGTTAAGATTTGCTGATGTAATATCACAAGTTGCCAGTCCCAGGCTCAATACTACAACATTAGCTGATCTCATTTGTAGAGGAACAAGGCATAATCTTCCTTTCATAGGGTTCACATATTAGTTGGTACAAGTGGGTGCAGATGCATCAAGACATAAAGAAACTAAAAATCCTTTTTACATCATTGTTATTCCAAAAACTTCTTTTTAAATAGGATTTTTATGAAACTCTTCTTAGAAAAGGACCAACCCCCAAACCCTCAGTCTGTATCTAGACATATAAAATATATAAAGAAAAATTTTGATGCAGAAAGGCTTGATATAATGTCAACTGTTATGCAAGATTATTTACAATCACTTGTTTACCCAGGATGATTAATAATATTATTTCCACATCTGGGTGGTGTTAATGCAAGAGTTAATTATTTGTTATAACTTTGATGAAACTGTTTATGAAGTTGGACTTTAATATCTGCTCTTTGACTTACAGTATCTAGGTAAATTACACTTTTATTGGTTATAAAATTGATCTTGTCTCACAGATGTGAAATCAATTGGTGGTTTGTTTGATCCTGGTCAGTTCTGAGCAGGATAAAAAGGGATCTTGAATCTCAAAGAACTCCCTGACTTCAAGGAATTTCTCATACTGACCACATTTGTGAAGGTCAGGAGATGTTTTTTCTCTGAGGCATCACTGCATGGAGGCACACCACTGAGGCAAGAAAACCAAGAAATCAAATATTGTTTTTTTTTTTTTCTTGTTGACTACTTTCAGGTGTACATTTAGCAGGACTGCTTTATTGGGTGAATGATTCAAAGACACTGTACTGAAAGCTCTACAGGGTGTAGTAGACAAATGCTTTGTTAGGGGTCTTTGGACTTTATTACTAGAAGACAGAACTTCTGAAAGTCCTGTTAACTGAGTAGACTAACAATTTACCTATAGCTCATGATGTTATAGAAAACATCAATGTTATGACAGCTGCACTTAACTGCACACATCCTCAGTAAATATCCTCTATTTTAAAAATGACCTTTACAAGGACATATTTTTTTCAGGTACTGTTTAACTCATTAATTCAACCACATATTTGCAAATAAAAATGGTAAAAATTTCAGTAGTTTCCTGACGACAACAGGAGTAAGAACCTCTTACCAGGAGTAATGGTATTTTGTTTGAAATTTCAGTTTTTAGGTTTGGAGTTATATAATGGAAAAGCAGTATCCCTGATGGCTGGAAACAAGAACAATCTCAGCTGGGGGACTTAGTCATGTAACACACAGGCAGTCACAAAGCCTGGGGTAGCAGATGAAAGAGAACATTAATTCAAGATTAAATCTGTAATTGCCGTGACCAAATCATGAGGGAGTGCACTTGCCTCTTACCTAACAATCAGAGGTAATAACAGAGCATTTAAAAACATATAGATATTTTTATAATCTCCCACCAGAATTAATTATTTGACTCCTTAGGGATTAACAAACTTCCTTTGCTGTCCAAGGTCAGTAGGCCAAGATGATTTCTGACATGAGGAAGTCCTGAATCTGTTCTGTATCAAAGCTTCTGCTGCATTAAGAACTAGCCAGACTGTGCCAACTGTTAGGTATTCTGAGCAGCAAAGCAACTGGAGTATTGAAGGTGTGTGATCCAAGTTTGCATACTGGCATGCCCAGCCTGCAGAGCTTGGAGAATTTTCACTCTTTAGGTGTATCAATTGTGCTCTACCCTGCTCCCACCATGTCTGCTGCATGAGTTTGTGGGATGGAAAATGTCTGGCATCAACCAGGCTCTCTCCTGATGCCAAAATCCTAGAATCCAGATTCTTAGCAGATTCTGAAAAAGAAGGGGAAAATGGCAAGAAACAAATATCCATAAAGGCGATGCACTTTCAAGGTCTGCAGCTGGGACTAGTCACTCTCTCTTTTAACTTCATGTGGCTGGGGGACTTTCAGGAGTTGTTCACAGTTGCTGAGTTATGTGTTTCATAATCCTGGAGACAAATAAGGAATGTGTAAGGCTTTATCCCTAGAGTAAGTCCTTTTGGAGGGCTCAGTAGTGGCAAGGTAGTGAGATGCAGTATGGATGCAGTTACAGAAAGTTACAGAGGAGACATGGGCCTTGTCAGAATGGCAGTATATCCTCAGAATACTGAGGCCACAGATACAGCTTGAGCACTGGTGGTGCGGGCTGTGATAACAGAGTGCATTTCTGTCCACCTCAGCAGTGTCACAATAGGCCTTGATGCAAGCTGTTCCGTAGTTACACTCTGCTTGGGAAAAAATAGTGTTCCAGAGGGAAAAAAGAGATGGCTTTCTTGGTATCTGCAGCATAAGCGTCAGTCTCAGAGTTGCAAGGTTTAGGAAGGAGCACAGGTAATTTCTCTGATTAAATTTTAATATCTGAGAATAATTTGTCTCAAAGGTACCCAACCAAAAAAAGAATACTACATTTTGAAGAAGCAGCCACACTGGTCTTGATCTCTTCCAACCCCATGGAAACTGTTATCACTGAGAAAAACACCTTCCTGAGAACACGTAATGATGAATACATTTCCAGGGGCTCAATAGGTGAGTATAGGAAGGCTGCAAGTATTGACATCAAGCCTTTACTAAGCAATAGTGTTTTGCAGATGGGAAAAAGTTGACCAATCTCTTTAAACAGTTGTGTGTAATTTGACATGGAAATATTGAAATATAGAAATTCCAACCAGTGGTCTAAATCAATTACCAGATTAGCTACCAAATGATGCAGTTCTTGACTAACCCAAAAATATTGTAGACTCCTTCAATTGTAACTGAGAGTTCAGAATGATTAAAAATCACCAGGTAGAAAGATAATCGAATCTATATCCAGAAATATCTTCCAGGAAAGCACTTCATGAACTCTGGAAAAAACCCTCTTGTTATCCAGAGAGAGAAAGGAAACTAGTTCAAACAACAAAAAGCAGTAATTATTACAAAATACCCTCAGAAGAAATTAGGAGAAGGATTTTTGTGATTCAGATTATTTGATCTGAGGTGGTCAGGCATAGGCCCATTCACATATTGGGCATGGGAATTAATATATATGAAAATAATGCATATTTTCAAAATTAACTGCATCTAAAGTGAAGTTAATGCCTGCATTACATGAAGGGCATTTTAAATATAAACTACATCTTTTTGGAAAACCTTACTTTAGATCCTAAGACTGTAAAGAAGCCCTAGAGATATATGAATAATAAGAAGATTTTTCAGGTGTCCTCACTCTGCTAGAGCAGTATAAAAAGAGCTCAAATGTGGATGAGAACCAAGGATCCCACTCTGTTGAATCAGCAGCATTCCTAACTATGTCTCTGGTACAGTGAGTGAAGTAAAATGAATGTGGTTTAACACATTGTAGTGGATCTAGTAAATGCAGATTTTATTCTGAAACGTGTAAAAGATGGTATTTTTTCCTTCTTGGATGACTCTATTTCACAATCATGTTGATTATTTTTTTTAACAGAGTTAAAAACTTGGGGTTTTAACAAGTTTTTATTAGTGGCCACTGCAGTTACAAATGTGTTCTGGTTTTGGCTGGGATAAAGTTCATTTTCTCCCTAGTAGCTGGTACAGTTTTGTGTTTTGGGGTTAGTATGCAAATGATGTTGATAACACACTGATGGTTTAGTTGTTGCTAAGCAGGGCTCACCACCAAGCCAAGGACTTTCCAGTTTCCCATGCTCTGCTGGTGAGCAGGTGCACAAGAAGCCAGGAGGGAGAATGGCTGGGACAGCTGACCTGAACCGGCCCAAGGGATGTTCCATAGCATAGAGTGTCATGTTCAGGGTATGAACTGGGGGGAGTTGGCTGGAAGGGGCCAGCCCCAGCTTAGGGATGGGCTGGATATCAGTCAGCAGCTGGTGAGCAATTGTAGTGAGCTTCACTTGTCTATCTTGGGTTTTATTCCTCTATCTGTTCTTATTAAGTCCTGTTTCGTGGATGCTATTGTTGTCATTATTATTATTTAATTTATTTAAATTATTCAGCTATTCTTACCTCAACATGTTTTAGCTTTTCTCCTCTGCATCCTCACTGTAGACTGGGAAGTGGAGTCAACAGCCGCAGTGTGATGCTAATTTGCCATCTGGGGTTAAAACATGACACAATGTAACCTTAGATACCAGTAAATATAAGATAGAAAAAAAATCCCTGTGCTGTAAATCGGCTATTTAATTCATTACTAGTCATAGAGGCATTGAAAAATCCTTGTTTGATTTGGTACAAATTGTGTCTGATCACTGAAAATCTAGAAATTGAAAATCCAGAAAAAAAAGAGGTTCAAGAAGCATGTTGGTACTCTTCTTAGAAGGAAAAGAGGACTGAAAAACATGCGGGGGAGATAAAATGTTTAAGCCAGTCTAATTAAGAAAGTATG
Organism: Sylvia atricapilla; assembly: GCF_009819655.1. Lineage (NCBI taxonomy): Eukaryota > Metazoa > Chordata > Aves > Passeriformes > Sylviidae > Sylvia > Sylvia atricapilla. The sequence goes on along the minus strand of NC_089140.1, from coordinate 114,118,973 downwards.
ATGCTTTTGATTCACTTTCTTATTACTAAAATGTAAGCTTAAGATTTTCCCCCATTTTTTAGGTTTCTTTCAGCTAATAGCATTGACTTTGCAAAATTACTTGAAATCATAGTTTATTGTTGTTTAATTGTGAAGATTACTGTCTTTTACATGCTCCTGAAGAACCCCTAAATTTCTTCTTGTGTCATGTAATGAGCATTGAAAATTAAAACCAAAAAAATATGTATCTCTGATTACCACTAATTGTAATGGAATATTAAAGTGCTATAATTTATTGTCTTTTAGTCCTTTCCAACAAACAATCCTCTATCTCCTGAAATGCCTGTTTGTTTTACAGAAGACTCATAACAAAATAATAATACTATTAATTATGTTGGAGGGTTGTGGGGTAATATCTATCACTAGATTTTTTTTTTTAGACTGATACAGACAAACATCTGTGAAAACACAGACACAGAGAGCACTGCCATAAGCAAGGGGATGGATTTGATCCCTTCTTGAGGTGACCTAGTCCTTTCCAGTTCACTGAAGAGATGGTTCAAATGTCTTAGTGACACTGGACCAAGCATGTTATTGAGGCATTAATCTGTTGTACTTTCTACCATAAGGAAACCTGCCTCAGAAGGAAACATGACTACACCATGACTCCTTGTCACCTACAGGTGACCTTTGTCACATTTCAGGCTGAGTTTTCTGGTTTTATTTAAGAATATAACACATCCACAATCTGAAATGATGTTACAATATTTTCTCATTAGTCTTTAACTATTTTCCTCTATGAGAAGAACTGTGGTTTCTTTCAAAAACAAACAAAACCAACCCCAAAATCCCCCCCAAAAAACTGCAAAACAAAAAACTGAAATAGGTTTTAGCATTTTCTATCTGCTGCGCTTTGTCAAGATTATAATTCACATAACCTTTTTTTAATGATGCAGAAGAAAACATCTTAAATTTTTCATTTTAGGCATAATATTTGAAGTTACAGTTTCATAAATGTCCAAAACAAGTACTTTTCTCTTAAATTCCTGAAGCATAAAGTAGTCTCCACCCTAGACAGATCCATTCAGCAAAACCCATGTTCCAGTAAGGCTTTTTGACCTTCCAGCTCTTTAGGCCACCCTGTTTGGTGTGTACCTCCTGTGTTGGCAAGGTGAAAGGGTGTATAAGGGAGGCATGTCACCCACACTTGATATTACAGCTCATCTACTTCATTTTCATCCGTGCAAATTCTACCCACTCAGATAATTGCTACATATACACCCACTCAACTGCTTGCAATAGAAAGAATGCTATTATTACAGTATTTAACTGAAGTAATAACTAGAGCAAAGTCATCCTACCTCTTGACAATCCGGCCCTAAATTGTATTACAATGTTTATTTTGGGTTTTGTTGGAGAATGCTTATAATGCTTGAAGTGATGCACAGTCAGTCAGGAGAAATGGGACCATCAGACTGTTCTGAAGGGAAGACCTGAGTCCAGCCATGGGATGAGCCTTACAACCCTATGTAATGGAAAATGAGATCCTTAATGAGATAAGGCCATAGTCTACTGTATCTATGCACATGAGTTTAGAAAATAACCATGTATTCAGATGAATGCAATAGTTAATAGCCATATTACTGGTATTTGTGTCTCTCAGTAACAACAACACAGGGCAAGTACATTAAATACACTTCAGTCCTGCTAAAAGATGCACACTTATGGCCATCACTAGTGTTTTGACTGCTCACACCACACTGGTCTTGGGTCATTCTGCTCAGAATGGCACTGATTTATCAGAGAAACTATGTGTGCGTGGTTTTACTGAGGTACCGTGGGTGGTGCAGCCCCGGAAATAGCGTGCAACTACTGCAAACATTTCTCTGTTTGTATTTGGGATAAATTGTTTGTTCCTCCCTCTTCTCTGGTCTTGATGACAGCAGGTTGTGTGTGACTCAGTTGTTATGGTCTAGTGGCAAATTTTAAGTATTTCTCTCCTTTGACCATATGATGCTCTTGGTTACATTACCAACTGCTTATTTAGCCTTTGAGCCATTGACTCAAGGCTAAAGAGTCCACTGTGACACTGGACTGAATGGAGGGAAACCACCACATATATTTCTGACCTGCATCTAGGCTGACTTACTATGAACCATAAAAAATGCAGTGTGTTTCTGTTCAGAAAAGTGTCACTTTTTAATACCTAAATATCTAAATGGCAGGGGTGTTGTAACTAGATGATCTTTAGGGTCCCTAGGTTCCAACTCAAAACTTTCTATGATTCTGTGATCTGCAAGATTCTGTCCTGTCTATGCTGTATTTTTCTCAATATATAGCTTTAATCAGACCAAATCAGACTAAGATGATAATTAAACATGAAAACTCATCCTATTTCTCTTGCCTCTAGGCACATAAACAGCACAAGACTATCAGTCCAGGCAATGACATTTTATGGCAACTGCTGAATTCCATCAGACTGGAGGGAAAGAGAAGTGCAAGGGAGTAGTGAAGGTTGTGTGAAGGAAGGGTGGGAATTGTGAAACATCAGTGGGGTTTTACAGATACGGGAGTGGGAAAGAAGCTGGGGAGCAGCCTTTCTTTCAAACAAACCATGGTGTATAAAAATGCTGGGAATGACAATGGCATTTCCAGATAATGGGGCTGTGGAGATTCAATAGTTCAGAGTCAGTGAAAGGATGCTGGGAAAGTTACACCTAAACCATAGGTGACACTGGGATAAACTGGGCAAAGATATTTGGAACCTAGGTGATGGAGACAAGGCAGGGCTCATTCAATTGAGATGGATTAATGTTGAAAATAGAAGAGATGCAGAAGGAGAGGGAATCTCAGCCTAAGAACTGATGCTGGGAGAGAAATAGGGAGTAAGAATAATGCAGACTGAAATTAGGTAAGAAAGAAAGAGAAGGAAGAAAAATGATATGAACATCAGTAGAGTGCACATATATTGGAAAAGAATGCAGAGGACACTTTCAAAATATTAAAGTATATAGAAAAGAGAGATAACAATAACTGCTAGGGACTACTTTTTCTTATAAATTGGATGAGACCCAAAAATCCTGACGATTTGTCACATCTCTGCTATCAGCAAATGATGCTCTGCAAACCATGGATGACAAGAAGGCAGGATGCAAATTTGTGGTATAGTGAAGGGATACTCTTCTGCCAGGTGGCAACCTCCAGCTGCAGTGGCTAGAAGAAAGTCTCCAGCCCTGCAGGCTGACACCACTGTCCCTGCCAGCAGTTAGAAGCTGAATCTAGAGCCAGCTGAACACCGACAGCTGTAGAAGAGAAGAACTAATTTGAGGATATGAAAAAGAAATGGGGAGGCTTGTGCAGCAAAGTAGCCTTGGCTTTCATGATCTTGCATATGTAAGAGGGATGGCTTAAACAGATCCTTGATGAAGGAACTCTTCCTGGAGCTAGGAGTAAGCACTTTGTGTTGTTCCTCAGATTATCATCTTCTGCTTCAGGGCAAATGAACTGAGTTAGTTTTTAGACCACTACATTTTAATGTCAAGTGACTTTGTGTTGTCCTCCGGGACAGAAGCAATATTTGTAAGGACAGGATAAGGTTGAGCCTTGGCAGAATTTGGTTTGATTCTGCTGATTTTAAACAGGAAAAAACCAGAACAAGTTTTCACACTTGATGTCTGAATACCCCTGCCTGAGCAATATAGTTTCTTACACCATCTACAGTCAGCAAATTCCATCTATATAACAGCTTTCCAAGAATGTTATTGGGGGATGTTTCCTTCAGGATCTAAAGGAAAAGCTCATTTTCTTCATCATCAGTGAAGCATCTCTCCAAGAAGATAAAAACCAATTATTCTTTGTCTTGGCAGTTACCTCTAAAGCTTCCAAGCTTGCCTGCAAATAATCCCACCTCTGTGGTACTATCCTGATTCTCACATTTTAGCATCAGTTTAGTGATATGTTTAGAAGATCAATGCTAAAAAAAGAAAAAAAAAAGGTGTTCAAGTTCAGTTTAGTGAGACCCCCAAGACAATCATCTCTTTCCATCACTCTGCAACATTACTGCCTGAAATAGGATCCAGTCCTAAGAACCCACAGAGACTGCCTTTGCTCCAGAATGGGGTTAGTAGCAATTGCTAATCCTGTCTAGGTTCTGGCATATATGCTCAAGCAAGTATTAAGAGACAGGAGGCAAGACCAAGGCAAAATTTTAGAAGCAAGTAATCAGTTTCTTTCAGTAAGAAACTTTATAACCAACAAACACAAGTTGTCATTTTATGTTAAGCATAGAATCACAATAATTTAGGGCAGAAGAAACCTTTATGATCTAGTCCAAGCATTAGCCTAAGACCACCATGTCCACCACTGAACCATGTCCCTGTGCACCACATTTACTTGCCTTTTAAATACCTCCAGCATTTCTCCAGGGATGGTGACTCTACCACTGCCCTGGGCAGCCTGTTCCAATGCCTGGCAAACCTTTTCAGTGAAGAAATTTTTCCTAATATCTAATTTAAACCTCCCCTGACACAGCTTGGCATGGTTTCATCTTGCTTATTGCTTTGGAGAAGAGAGATCACAGGACCCAAGGTGTGGCTTCACCAGTGCTGAGTACAGGGGACAATACCTGCCCTGGTCCTGCTGGCCACACTATTGCTGGTGCAGGCCAGGATGCCACTGGCCCTCTTGGCCACCTGGGCACACTGCTGGCTCCTGTTCAGCTGCTGCTGACCCGCACCCCCAGGTGTTTTAGCACAGGGCGTCTTTCCAGCCACTCTGCTCCCAGCCTGTAGAGCTGCAATGGGGTTGTTGTGACCCAGAGGTGGGACCCAGCACTTGGCTTTCTCAAACCTCATAAAATCAGCCTCAGGCCATCGATCCAGCCAGTCTAGATCTCTCTACGGAGCCTTCCAACTATCCAGCAGATCAACACTCCTGCCCAATTTAATGTTGTCTATGAACTGACTGGAGGTGCACTCAATCCCCTCATCCCAGTCATCTGTGAATTTATTAAAAAGGACAGGCCCCAATACTGAGCCCTGGTGAACACCACTTGTGATCAGCTACTAACAGGATTAATCATTCCATGTTCTACTTGAATCATCCTTGATGAAGGGTAGCCAGCTCCCAGCACAACTCACCTGCAGTGTCATGCAAGCCACACCGGACCAGGACTGCCAAATTCTGTAACCTATTTATTTTCAATTTTCAAATAGCAGTAGAAACTCTTACTTCTCTTGTAAACAGATTCATAACTTCAGTTTTTCTTGCTGGAAAACTTACTGGAGTATAAAATGTGTTGAAGTTATACTGCCATTAACTCTCATTTATTTTGTGCTTTCACTGAACTTTAACTGAGTTACTTTTTTTTTTTTTTTTTTTCTGAGACCTTCTTACTCCCAAAATTACTTACAGCAACAGGTATATCGTGTTTTAAGTTTAATTTTGATAGGTTACAAAAAGCCACATGCCTCTGCCTCATTCTTTGGACTGTTTTCTGTTCTTGTTTCCATCTAAATTGATCTATGTAAAAAAGGAATAGAATTAAATAAAATATTTCAGAGAGGATCTCAGCCATGCCTTCAATGTTAGCTGTAACACTTCAGTAATCCTACCCGGAACTTTGTGAGATAAGCCCTAAGGTTATATTTACCCTTCCCATAGCTTCATGCCATTGGCAGGACTGCCTGGCAACATTACAATTACAAAAAGAAAAGAGTTTACCATTTCTCCACATATTGAACTCCTGTTTTCTTAACACTTACTGGTCTGAAACACACTGGAGTGCAGAAGAGAGGTGACTCCAAATTATTCTTAATTTATCAAATATGAGTGTTAAATTTACTGTTCTTGGTCACATGGTATTCTAAACTCCACAAAACTACTAGAATCTCCTTACTACTGGGACTGGAATTAAATCTCATAGGCACTGTTCTTGCATAGATTGAGAAAAAAAAACAAAAGTGGTTCTATTCTTACCATGTCTGAACTTTTATTTTTTCATTCCAGTTTTATTATTTCTTCTCCTTCATCTTTATGATCAATCTGCCAATTCTCCATCTCATTACTTTAATTCAAAATGAGAACAAAGTACTTTTTCAGCCCTATTAATTTTTTATATTTATCTCACCTTGGTTGCTACTTTTTATTTTTAGCTGAAATTTAACATATGCTTCTGATTCACACGGCACAGTTTAGTATACCAATCAGTTCCTTTTGCTCTAGTTCTTATAGAATCTTTTTAGTCATGATAATATACATTGTACACTAGGTACCTGTAGGAATTTTGGAAACGTTCTAAAATGTTTGATGATTATTTGACTTAAAAATTCCAGGCTGTTGAAATTTGTGTCTCTTAATTAAATTTTCCCACTCCTTGAGATCCAAATACTTAAATTTTGATTTCATGTGATGGATTCCTCAAAGTGGTTTTGTCTATCATTAGAAGTCTCTCTTCATATGCAAATATGCTGATAGAAGCCCATATCAGATTCCTAAAAATACTCGGAAAAAAAAGCCTCATACCACTTTTTCTTCAAGATGATTCTCAAGGAAAAAAAATGAGATGAAACAGTAAAGATAGTAATGCATTTTTTTTCTTCACACAAGGTTATTCAGTACTTTATATTTCAATGTATTTTTCAATATCCATATTGTCATGTTTCTGTTTCATTCTAGCTGTCCTTCAATAGTAGTTTTAGTTCTTGCATTTCCATCTAGACTCTTTGATGATAGTTCACCATCATGCAAACACAAGGAAACAAAACACATGTGAACAAAAGAAAATAATTTCAGCTACATTTGGTGTCAGCAGTTAAGTGTTATGCACAACATTTTTTCTCTCTGCAGTGATCATCCGAATGTACTTTAGTCTCCTAAATACTTTCTATCTGCATTCTATCAAACTCTGTACTAGCATAACCACTTTTCCAATTATATGCTGTTTCATGCTAGGCAAGGAATATCAAGTTTTTTGTTCTCTTACAAGAAAGCCTGTTATTGAACAAATCTGTCTTGTGCCATAAAAACCAGAAGCCAACAGAAAAGCATCAGTGGTGGATGCTTTTTTTTGCAGGTTTGTGTCCCCTTCCCCTGGACCGCAGCTACAGCGTTGCATGTGTCTGGGAAGCAGTTTACTTGCAGTCATGCGTTTTACTTCATGGGAGCCAATTTCTTGTTCTGCATCAAATCAAATCAATGAAAATCAATCTCCTGTTTAAACAGGTTGGATCAACCATTTCCTGAACTTCAAAATTGATACCTATTGGTGGTTCTATCAATCTAAATAAAACTTCCATCATATAAGGAAGAGGGTGAACAACAGTAAAACATAAGGATATTTATTACATTTCAGGTTTCCTCTGCTGAATTTAGCCATATTAGCATGTTCTACCTGCGTTGTGCTTTAATTATATCCCACGTTTGTGTGACACCCAAGTCTCTTCACCTTTTTAAAGAGATTATTTCCTTTGCAAAACCAGTGCATATTCTCAACTTATCAGTCAATGACACTGCAGGAAAGTTTCCTTGATCAGTGTAGACACAAATTGACTGGAAGTCCGTCCCAGGAAGCCGCCTTTCTTCCAAGAAGGGAAAGGAGCAGAAGGCTCTGGGGGTCCCCTGCGATGGGAAGGGGCTCCTCCATCCCAGCACGCCCAGGCGGGGCTCCCGGTGCCCCTCCCGGGATTTTTTTATCATTGAAGAATTCCATGGAGATGTGGGCGCGGAGCCCGGCGCGTCTGGAAGGCGCAGCTCCTCCTCCTCGGCGCGGGTGCGGGGGTGGCGGTGCGCTTATCCCGGGACGGGCGGTGCGCGGGCTCCGGGACGGCGCCGCCGCCGCGGGCAGGTGAGCGGGGCGGGGGCCCGGGACGGGACGGGACGGAGGGCGGCGGGGGGAGCCTGTGCCGCCCCAAGGGGAGCCGGCACCGGGGGAAGGTCCGGCCGCCTTCCAGCGCTCTGGTGCTGCAGCAATGATCTGCTCTTAGGGACTCTTCGCGCCCGACATTGAGGAATCTCCCGAGTCTTCGCGGTGTTGACGTTTGGGGATGTTACATGACATTTCCAGGCGAAGAAAAGGGACAAATGTAGGTGTTGTATTTTACTTGTGCCTGAGCAGGACAGGTACCTGATCTGAATCCAGACACTGCTCCTTGTACACCCTCTCCATACACCCGACCACGTGTGCTCACAGGTCAGGAAAGCCAACCTGAGCTAGGTCCCAAGAAGTGTGGCCAGCAGGGTGAGGGAGGTGATTCTGCTCCTCTGCTCTGCTCCAGGTTTGAGCCATCATCTGGAGTGCTGATCCAGCTCTGGAGTTCTCAGCATAAAAAAAAACCATGGACCTGTTGGAACAGGTATAGGGAAGCATCACAGAGATGATCAGAGGACTCTCTTGCGAAGACAGGTGAGATTGTTCAGCCTGATGAAGAGAAAGCCCCAGGGAGATCTCATTTCAGCCTTTTAGTGTGTGAAAAGGACCTACAAGAGGGCTGTAGAGGGACTTTTTACACAGGCATGTAACCAGCAGGACAAGAGATAATTGCTTTGAACTGAAAGAGGGCAGTTCAGATGAAATGTCAGGAAGAAATTTACCATAAGAATGATGAGACACAGGACCAGGTTGCTCAAAGCAGTTGGGGATTCCCCATCATTGGCAATGTTGAAGGTCAGGTTGGATTGGGCTTTGAGCAACCTGGGCTAGTAGATGTCACTGCCCATGGGGGGTGGGTTGGAATCAGATGCTTTTTAAGGTCCCTTCCCAACCCAAACCACTCTATGATTCTATGATTTTATTATTCTTCCATCTCTTACCTGCCACATTTCTGGCAACCAAGCTGAGCAAGGATGCTCAGCTAGGGGTAGTGCCTAACATCCATATGCTCAACCAAACCAAGTGGGAATTCAGTTATTCATATTTGCTGAGGCTGTAAACGGGAAACAGTGTTCTGTGTTTGGTGTCATCAGTGTGTGAAAAAGCTAGAATGGCTGCAAAAACCTCGGGGACTGAGCACTTTAATTGCTGATAGTTTCCATCTAGTGGGGATAGACAGTTCATTTTTGGGATGGATGTGCTGAAGGTGGAGGAAGCTCTGCAAACACAGGGGAGTACAAGATGGGTGGATTTATGGATATAAATAAAGTGGGTGGTGTCAAGGTGAAACCAGCAAGAGAGTTATTTTTCATGGAACTGCCACAAAACATCCAGGAAATATAAAACTGAAATTTCATTTACATTGAAAAGCAAGAGGCAGAATTGTAACTTTTAGATTACTCCCCTCATGAAATAGAACAATTGAGTTTGAGCAAGGAGTAGAAGCCTGCCACAAGAAAGCAAGTGTCAAAAAATTCTCTCTCCAAGAGCCTGCAGTTATTTTACACTTGCTTCTGTGTAAAGCATCTTCTCACTATGCTCTGCTAAACTTAGTGCCAAGAGCAAACTAGTGAGCAGCAGGACCAAGATTATGACTCTTCAGTCATGACTGAAAGCCAGCTACAGGATTTTAATTTTAATGTAATGTCTCTTGTGACAGCTTTGTTCTTCCCTGGGATTATAGTGTTGGTAAGATTATCCTTATCAGCACATAATGCTTCAGCAAGACCTTAGCATCTGAATGACTTGTACTACAGGAGATTTTGTTGAAAGGGGAGCTCCTCTCTGAGTAGGGAGACAGTAGTTCTGTCTTCTCTGACATCACCTGTAATGTTACACTGTAGATAAAGTGATTACTCTGGAATTCGATATGCTTTATAGGTGGAGCCCACACAAATACTTTGCATGTCAACACACATGTTGTTCTCTATAAGAACAATGAAATCACTCACAACAATAGCTTCAAGTCCATCATTAGAGAAGATGAGAAAAATGTAGACAATTTAAAAAATATGTTTGGGGTTTTTTTTGTTAAATAATCGGACACTATAGTCACTTCTTAACCTTATAGAGGATATACAGTATTGAAGTACATTGAAGCTGCTTCTGGCTCAGATTTGATAAAAGCAGAAGAGAAATTTCTTTCTTAAATGACATTTGGGGCAAACTAAAGGCATTACAAGTAAATGTGTTTACTTTGTGGTAACACTCCTGCATTGTCTCCTAGTGCATAATCAAGGAGGTTGTTAGTAACAGACTTACAATAGGCCCTCATATAGTTGTAATAATTTCATATATGGTTTTTGATAGAAGGAATGCTTCAAAATTGTATTTGTGGTTTCGGCAGGGGACTGGTGAGACATAGCCAGTAGAACATGGAAAAATAGGAGTCGTGTCCTGTTGTAGCCCTTTGATGTTATATTGACAGTAGAGGGATGCATTTACCATGTTGGACTTGCATCATATGGTCGAAATACCAGAGTCTGGGTTTCAGTGATTGGAATTCATTCTTTTCTTATGAAATATTGGAGGGAGTGTGTAATTGAACTGTGAGAGCAGAAACTGAAACAAGATTGAGTACCCAATTTCCAGAAAAAGCCATGCTGCTAGTAGTTTTTCCTCAATCAGTCAATCATTTATTCTTTTTCTACCCTTGGATTCAGCTGGAATGATGTTGAATAAGCTTGTATCCCACTCATCCAGCTGACTGGCGGAAGGTGAACTCACCCTGTGTCTACACAACTGCTTTCAGATGTCTTTGGTCAAATCTGTACTGTTCAATCTGTTTTGTACATTAAAAAAATACAATTTTTCATATTGGTGCATTTTACTTTCTTTATAAAGCTTTTTTTTTTTTTCTGGTGTCTATATTGAACTCAAATCAGAAATTAATAAGACAAGATGTTAATTTATACTGTAGTCTGTGAGCTCACAAAGTTAAGGGTTGTGGTTTTCCAGCCAGCAAGTAATTTTCTGCTACATAAAAATTGGGTTGGAGGAAGAGGAATCAGTGGAATGTTACATTGTTAAAACTGATCAATGCAAACATCTAATTAATATAAGAAGAAAATTCTGAAAATGCTGTGTAATGCAGGACATGCATTGAGTTCTCATTTGGTATAGATTCCACCACTGATGGATATTTTGTCATCATGCTAGTCAATTGCACCATTCATTGCATATGTGCTCCATTTCAAAGAGATTTATTTTTTAATAAAAATATCAAGTGGCATTGGTAATATACTTGCATAATACCCATATGCCAAGTTTGTGCTGTTCTTAAGAGTGATTTTGCTTGAGTCAGCATTTTCACTGGCATCCGTTTAGCAGGGAGCCAGGAGATCCTGCAGGACATCAGGCTGGGGGTAAGAATACAGAGTGAAGGACTCGTGGAAGGATGACTTTCAAGTAGCAGCTCATGTGTGGCTTAAAGTAACTCTTTAAGAAGCTCTTGTTAAAACTATACGCACATGAAACCTGTACATGCTATTAAACCTCTCATTTCTTCAAAGAATGGAGGTGAATTTGTTTACAAGGTCTGTTTCCCACAAAATTAGAATGAGTAGTGTTAAGTTACCAGCTTTTCAGTTATCTTGCTGGAAATTTATCTGGCTGTTGAGTCTGCAATTACTCGTGCTTGGGGACTTTGGAATCATCTTCAATCTTGTTGGTAGATTATATGATCTCTTGTTCATCAGTGATCTGTGTATCCAAATTAATCCCCATATTATATAGGGGTTATAACTGATGCACTTGCTATGGATATGGACATTTTATCTGTGATTTTAAGACACTTTTGCTACCAGCTGTAGTAGTCTGTGTTCTGGATCTGAACCCTCAATAACAATACAAAATCCACTCACTTCCTTCACCCTATGTTGCAGGCTGAGCAAGTTATTCCAAATACTGCTCAGTATTTCTGATTCAGTAGCCTGAGGCAAGGCCCCTTATTGCAGCCTTCTCCTGGGCTCTGTCAGCACAGCATACTTTGCACACTTTGAGGATTTATACTCCTTGCTCTTATCAGAACTTTATAAAAAATAAGTTACTATAGAGTAGCACTGCACCATCAGTTTTGTCCTTCTTAAACACTATTTAAACAGATATTTTAATATCTGAATCATGCAGACTGTTCTTTTTTTTCTTTCATATTATTGAAAAAATATCTTTTCCGTGAAAATGTCCAGATCTTTCTGTATCTTAGTGGGGCACCCATCACCAGGATATAAACAATTATATATTAATTCTTGTTACTTTTTGTCATACTGATTTCATTTGTTTGTACCATGTTGAGCATCTTTTAACAGAGTGCTTGCTTCCTTTTTGTTTACTATCCTTCCAGCTTGTGCTCTGCATGTGAAACTGCCTTTATCTCAAACCAAGGGGTTTTGCACTTTTAATCTTCTGATTCTCTCACCCGTCTCACAGCAGTGGGCAGCGAGTGAGCAGCTATGTGGTGCTCAGCTGCCTACTGGAGTTGAACCAAGTGGTCCTTTTTTGGTGGCAAATTTGGTTCAAAGGGCTTGAGATAAGGACAGATTTCATTGGCACGTGTGAGACCAAATTTATGCCTACTGCAGCTACTCACTCCACAGGGCTTGCTATGGGGCTTGCTTGCATGTTAGACTCTGGTAGTTGTTCACGGCTGCTTTCCATTCTTCTTGTTTACTGTACTCCTTGTGATCCATAATTCTGAAGGGAGGTGTGCTTTACACCAGTCCTTCCCTATATTCTACCCAAAGCTTCAAATAAGGAAAACAGACGTGTACAGCAGCTTTGCTCATGTAAGTACACAGCTGAAGACGTAAAGTCAGAGAAGTCTGAGCTTGCTCTGTTTTATGATCCTGGCACTGACTTTGGCACTTAGATTTGTTTCTTGTAGGTACTTGTTCTGGTGCTGGAGCGGAAAAATCCACTCATTAAACAAGTAGCAACCTGACTGAGGCAAAGAAAACCTGTATTCAGTTATGGATTACTGAGCTGGATTGCAATGTTTAAATCTCTGGCTAATTCTTAAGAGTCTTAAAAGCAGTCAGCAATGCTGGAGTGCTCTTGCATTCCAGTGTAACCACTGCCTGCTGTCAGGCAGGCAGGGTCAGCTGTAGGAACAGACTAACTAGAGGATTGCATGTGGAAAACATATCAGAAAGGCCGTGGAAAACATATCAGAAAAGCCATGGAGCTGTCCTGGTCTTTGCCAAGGCTGGAAGATCTGAAGGAAAGGTGTGTGGTATGGATGAGGGGTAAAAAGCTGCTTTTCTCAGTGCTAACAGCAGCACCAAGCGTTGTCCCAGACAGCCCCAGGCCTTGTGAAAAAGCCATGGCTGCCTTGCTTTTTCTCACTGGCCCTTCAGCTGCTCACTCCACTGTCTGATGCCCTTGCTGCCAAAGGGAGAGGGAGAAGAAGCCCTGGGCTCTCTGCCGAGTACAGGGAGAGCCCACACCTCTGGCAGCAGTCTTGGCTAATGCTGCTAAAAATACTATCCACTTACCCTCTTTTGATAGAAATCATCTGATCAGCCACATTTCAGGGATCCTGAGGCTTTGTTGAACTCTAGTCCTTCTTGTTTCACTCCCTGTTCCATAAATACATCAATAATCTCCTAGCCAGCAGCTATCTTAGCACAACAGAGAGCCACAAAACGTTTGAACCTGTGTTATACCAAAATAAGCATCAGGTGTATTTACAGAAACCTTTTTTCCTAGACTGAAAAACTACAGCTGGTATGTTTGTTTTTTCTTTCTTTCTTCTCCATGCAGGACATGATAGGTAGAAAAGAATCTTGTGCTTCAGGACAGATACCAATGACCAACCTCAGCTGCCTTTTCTATGCACTGGAAGAATGGACTGTTGTGGAGTTCCTGAAGAAATACCTCGTTCATGTGATCATTGGCTCACTGACAATTAGTGGAATATTAGTTTTTTTTATAGTTCCTTTAACAATCGTCTTTTTCATTTACCTTAGCAATATTTTGCTTTTAATATATCAGAGGAACAATGAGTTAAAAGCAGATCCCTTGAGTGATGTTTGGAATAGTGTAAGAAAAACAATAGCAAGCTTTTGGGATATATATGCAAGAATATGGCATGGTAAGTACGACATGACTTGTCTGAAGCTTTGAATTACAACAAGTGGTAAATACACAGAAGTTTTAATTTTATTTTTTTCTTCCAAATGGATGCAAATAAGTTCCTTTTATTATATTTTGTATGGCTTCTTTAAACACCTTGCAGTATAAAACTTTCTCCACATCTTCTTAGGACTCTGCCTATTCTAATCCTATTCAAATGGCCTATGGCATGAGTTGTAGCAAGGATGGAAATGAGAGCAGACAAGGTAGAACAGAGCTCTTAGTTGGCAAAAGTTGGGTCCTTCTCAAGTCATTGTATATTTTAGTCTTCTAGTCTGGCTCCACCTGAAACAAACCAAATGTAGGAAGGGTCATGACAAAGATTCATAGAAGTGCATATCTGTGAGGAAATTCCCTCCCACTTTGAATACACTTAACTCTTGTGGAGAGAACCTCTTTTTGGGATTTGTACAGATTATGGTTTCAATTTAGGCATTTCACCTTCTCTAAAAGAGGAACACTTTAGTATGGACAATCACAAGCTCTTCATTCTCATTGACACAGAATGGAGATTCATGCTTCCAGATTTCAGGAAATTTCCAGACTGTTTGCCTCTGTTTCTGAAAATGAAGCATTTTCACACTAGTTGCTAATTTTTTTTTTTTTTTAAATATTATTATTGTAACATTTACAAAAAGTTCCTAATGGGAAATAAATTCTTTCCTTCCCTCACTGGGGGAAGTGAGGTTCAGGTCTGCTCTCATGATTAAACTGACCAAGAAATCAGTCTAGTGGCATGCTGTGGTGTCTAAGGGACTTTCTCTGTGCTGTTGACTAAAAGTTCCATCCAGAACTTAATTATTTTGAAAGCTACTACAGAGGCTTTCACAAGTCTCTGAAGGTCATTTAACAAAGGAGTGTAAAAAGTTTTCTTTAAACTGCCAGATGATTTACAGATATCATTTTCAGTGTATTGCTTTCCATCCCAAACAGGTTATGAGCTTCATGGTGTGGAAAACCTCCCAGAAGGACCAGGCATTCTTGTGTATTACCATGGAGCTATTCCTATAGACTACCTTTACTTTTTGTCTAGGCTGTTTCTGTGGAAGAAAAGACTTTGCCTGTCAGTAGCTGATCATTTTGTGTTTCGTTTACCGGGTAAGAATATGTTCTCTTGTATTTAAGCTTCCTGGGTTCACCTAACCTGTCCTGGTTTTGGTGATCTTTACATTTACTATGTTTGAAAGAGAGCTTTTAAACTAAAAGAGTGCTTTTAGATTGTTAAACTAAAAGTTCATAGATGTAACAAGACAAACAGGGTAGCATATCCTGTCTTTTCAGTGAAAACATTAGTAAACCCTCCAAAGCCAATAAATAGACATATAATCCTTTTGAGATGAAATGTCATCCCTCAGTACAAAATGCTGGATAGGACTTTACTATTGACCCAGTGCTGACTGGTCAGGAGAAGATACAAAGAAGCAAATATAATGCAATTTTAGGAAAAAAAAAAGGCATAAAGAAGAGTGTCTGGAAGGAATAGCAGGGCAATTATTTAAAGGCACCTTTATGTCACTAATATTGAAAGCTGTTTTAATATAGAGAATAGAGAAAGCTATTTAGAAGTAGAAGGACACTTTCTGGAAAACAAAGTTTTCATGAAAACAAGTATTGTAAACGCAAGTAAATTTGATGCTAAAACTATATTCAGGCACTCCTAGAAAGTGGGAATAATTTTCTTAAGGCATACTTAGCAAATACTGTGTAGTACTGAGCACATCAGAAATAAGAAGTCATCAAAAGATGATTGATTTTTAAGAGAATCCTCAAAAAAGGAGAAAGTTTAGCAAAATGTTGAAAAGGAGACTCCTTTTTTCAGGGATAAGTAAAGGGGTCTGTTCAAATTGAAGTGTCCCTAGCACAGATTTTTATCACAAATATAAAATCCACATTTCTTAGGACTAGGCAACACTCAGCTGTGCGGTTCCTGGACTATTGGTGTGTACATAATATATTGATCGTGTTATGTTCATGCCAGAGCAACAAAAGGTAGTAAATGCTGTGTCAACCTTCAAAAAAGCTATAAAAAGGTGTCTGGTAAGAAAGGCTACAAATAATTAAAATCAGACCTCCCCATTGCATTAGTAGAAGATGTGGCTAAAAGTGAAATTCCTCCCTAACCTTCTTTTGCTCTACTTTGCTTACTTTTTGTAAAGGCATGTTATACTTCACAGATCATTTTTTAAAATAAAAACAATCATATGCTGGACCTCAGTTCTGATTAATTACAGTTACAGGAGAATTCTTCTTGTGAATTAATAACTCTCTCCATCTCAAAATAGCTGCTAAGTAATAAAGTTACAAAAAAATACAAGGATAATTCAGAGGTGTGGCATGGCTTCCTTTGAAGAGCTAGGATATCAGATAGAAGCCTTGCATGGCTGAAGGATGTGGAGTCCTGGAAAAGGGGACTAAGAAGTGATAATATTTTCATGTGATACGTACATACTTTTTTGTCCAAGCAAATGAAGAACCTCTTTGCTTAATAATAATATGGCATTCCTGACTTTAGGATAAAACAGAAATGTGTCTTGAGTTCAAAAAGGGATTAAACAAAGTCAACATCTGTCTTTAACAGAATGATCTATGAAGCATGATACCTTGAATAATATTAAATGTCAGGATTCGGCACTGTGCTGTCCACTGTCTTCCAAAGTTTTTGTTGCAGACCTCTGTCAATCCAGAGTTGGTGCTTCCATTTATTAATATAAAAACCATTCTTTTCAAACTATGCTGTTTGAGCAGGGAATTTGAAGATTGTGGAAATGCTTTCTATCAGAGTTCCAAAGTAAGGTGGTAGCAAGGAAAGTAATATTAAAAAGCATGGAGTGCATCTATGGTTCTCAACCTGTCTTTTAGAGAAATCCCAGTCATGGAAACAGAGGAAGGAAATTCACTGTGGTGAATTCATTCATGACTCATTCATGCGGTGCTGAAATTGCCCTGCTAGCTCCTGTCATTCATGCATCTTGAGAGTCTTAGAGCAGTTCAATTTGATTCACATAGTTTGCAATTTAAGCACAAAATACTCAATTAAACCACTCAAAACGTCAACGTTTAAAATGTTAAACATCACAGTTTGAAAGAAGACTAAAAATAGCTGCTTGTCAGGTATTTACTTTTTGTAGTAATCTTTATTGTACTGATTCTCTTTGTTTTGTATTAAAATGTGTAAAAAGAAGGAGAGGGGAATAGAGGTTTATTTTTTGGATTCTTTGCTATGACCCACAAATTTTGTTGACATAATTTGGTTGATAATTATGGAAGATAGCATGTGAAAGAATTTTTTTGATTGAAATGTTCCTGACAAGATGGTTCATCTTCATAATATTTGGGCAAAAATATTGTCACATATTTGTCATTGTGCCAGCATTTACTCTGTAGGTGTCTTACTTCCTTTGTAAAAATTTGTCTTAGCCTAAATATATAGCTACTAGATTTTAATTTAGCTGTAATCTGGCTCCTATATGCAAACAGTATTTGGGAGATACATCATATTAAAAGTACATTTGCTTCTTATTTATTTCAGGACTTAAATTATTGTTGGCTGTGACGGGTGTTATACCAGGTACGAGGGAAGAGTGTCTTGTTGCACTGAAGAATGGATACTTGGTGTCCATCTCACCAGGTGGAGTTCGGGAAGCGCTCTTCAGTGATGAAAGTTACCAGCTCATGTGGGGAAATCGAAAAGGCTTTGCTCAGGTTGCTCTAGAAGCAAAAGTGGTGAGTGCCATACATTACCAGTCCCAGTTCATGCTTTCTGCATGTCTGCTTCATTATAAAATGCAGATTAGGACCATTTGTTGGGGAATCTTCCAGGAGAAATGGTTGGGAAGTAAAGACTTAATTCCCTTTTCCCATCGCTTTCCTTGAGCACATTGATTCACAAGGAGCAAGAGTTTTGTGGAACTGTCAGACTTTTTCTTGACTGTTTCAAAGCATCCATCTCTGTGTTTCCATGTCTACAGTTCCATCATGCAGGCATCCACTGTTCCATCTTGACTCTATTTCAGGAATCTTCACTGTGGTCCTTCTCCATACTGCCCTAAGGCTTCATTCTTTTTTTCTTATTCTTATGGATGTACCTTTTTAGCTTACTTCCACATAGCCAGTATTTTTTTTTTATGTTGTTTTAATATATTATCTTTATCTTTCTTCTCATTTATTCTGGGAGGGTCTAGGACTTTGTTCTTACCTTTACTTTTCTTCATGTTTGTGAAAGATTGCATCAACTAACTCAAGATGTGTCTACATCAGTGTCTGAGTTTGAATCGTGTGCACTTTTGAAGCAGTTTTTGCATCAACCATGCCTTCATTCACATCAAAGAACATGTTAGAACACTGGAGCTGCATTCCTTCTGGCTGAAACTAAACCAAAATTGGAACCTAATACTCACCAGTGTCAAATGGTCATTCAGTCAATGGTGCCAAACAAGAATTGGTTCTGCATAAAAACATAGCACTGAAACGTGTTCAGTGTGGATGTCAGATTCTCAGCATCCTCTAGACATGTGCTTCACTTGATTTGCACTCCACCAATGTACTCATGGCCAAGGGTTCAGCAGTTTCCATATGGATGATGATCTACAAATACAACCTTCCACCACTAGCTCTGATTTTATATCTAAATCTATATGGGAGACTGATTTTCTGATACAGTCTCTGGGAAATTATTTTATTTGGGATGGCATGCAGCTGAAAGGGCAGCAACCCCGTCTTTTTCCTAACTGACACTTCTCCTCATCATCACCACCTCTGGAACACAAGTTTCCTGTCTTAATTTAGACTTAAATTTAGACCATTAGCATACCTAGTGGTTTTTGAGTCTGACAATATAGGTACAAATCCAGGGTTTCTTTGTTCGGCCATGCACTTTCTGCTGCTTTCTCATGAACTGCACAACCATCACTTTTTCCTCACATTCTTAGGGATGTCTCACCAATTGCAGTGCTCTTTGACCTTCCACATAAAGTTTTCTGTCTATATAGGAGAAGCTGCACAGGGAATTGAGTTCTTCTCATGAAACTTTAATTTCTTAACATCCCTTTCATATTTTGTGCAGTTATATCTCTTTTGCACCTCATCCATTTGTTGCTTCTCTTTTTGGTCTCTTGTGCTATGGCTCCCTAGTACAAAGGATCTGAAGGTGCAAAATGTGTGCTTCAGATTAATATTTCTTCCTCACTCTGTCTCTAAATAATTGTGGGGAGATAATTAAACACAAAAATAAACTTAGGGGCATTTACCCAATGGATAAAGTAATTTTAGACCTGGAATCCTGTTTCCACATCTTGTCTTATGTGGCCTTTTAAAAAATCAGGTTTTATGTGCTTCTGTTCTTTTTTCCTGTTCTTTTTCACAAAACAGTAAATGGTAGTCATAATACTTCATATATTGTGTGGGCCTCTTGCCCACCACTACTGGGAAAGTATCAGAATGTGAATGGGATAAATTCAGTCTAAGTCATATGGGCATTTCGAGTTCCCTAATAGTCTTCTTATGTATTAAATGTGTCTTCTTATGTATTAAATTATGCTGAAACAGTTAGAAAGAGTTGCCACTTTAAAAACTTGAGAGATTTCTATTGATTTTGTTTTCATCTCTGTCTTTCAAGCTACTACAAACATCTGGAGAAACTTTTGCCAGATGTTCTCCCTTCACCTGGAACCTTACAGTAATGCAATGTAACAGGTTGTGGGTTTTTAAATAAAAATGGAATTAAAAACTATGAGTGCCCTTACACAGATTGCCACCCTGATCAAAATAAATCACAAGAATCATTGCCAGTAATTCTCCTAATTCTACCAGTCTTCCATAATACAGAAGCACATGGAAATAACCGAATAGTAGTACCTCAAATCGTTACCTCTTTTTCTTGACAGAATTTGGTTTTTGATGGGGGTTTTTAAAATTTCATTTGATGAATTGGATATTCTTTGAGGGTAAGGTTCTTGCAGTGTGAAAGGGTCTTGGGGTCCTTTAATGTTTGGTAAACAGGCACTATGTAAGACTGTTACCAGGAGGTGAGAGAGAGTGCATTATCCTTCTAGGTAAGCCCTACTAGCCTGGGCTTACCTTTACAGTTCTGTTGGTTCTTATATCTCTTATTACCCTCATTCAGCTTTGTGGGGTTTTTATGATCAGGAAGTCTGACTGGATCCCTGTATGGTGGGCATTGCTGTAATTAGCTTGCAAGCTTCACTGAACTTTGGGCATCATTGATATTTTTCTGGAAATCTTGAATCAAACAAACCTTAGATAACTAAACAGTTAAAAAAAAAAAAAAAAAGGAGGGGGGAACTCTGTGCATTTAACAATAGAGGGGGCAATATTAACCTTATATATCCCCTCTTAGATAAAGTTAGGCCCGTAGTAGTCACATTTTGACACATTTCAAGTTTGATTGTTTGTTCTTGCTGCATCCTTTTCAATACCGGCTAGACTAGTCTTTCAGGTTGACCAAAGATGCGTGTAGTGGATGCCAGGCACCCATCAAAGCCTCTCTATCACTGCCCTCCAAAACTGGACAGGGGAGAGAAAATAAAGCAAAAGATTCATCAGCTGAGATAAAGTCTGGGAGAAATCACTCACTGAATACCATTATGGGCAAACCAGACTCAACTTAGGGATATTAACTGCATTCATTAGTAACAAAATCAGAGCAAGACAGTGAGAAGTAAAGTAAAAGTCATAAAAACACCTCTTGTCCCATCTCTCCCTTTTTCCTTGGCTCTGCCTCCTCCTGACAGCTTTGCACAGAAGCCACCCCTGTAGCTTCACCTCTACCAAAATCTGGCCACAAAACCCAAATACACTGGGGATAGACTCATCCAAATATCAGAACTTGTTCTATTATGTAGCAATTAATATAAATTTGCTAATAGTTACTCAGATATCATGAATAAAAGCAAGATAGAATTGTAAGGGTATTTTAGAAGTTTCTCTACATACAGTGTAGCCATCAGCCAAAGAACTACACACAATTTATCAAAATGACTACATGGTGGTTAATAACCTGTCACAGATTACTTGAATGGGAATTTCAAGACAAAACTTACTTTATATATGAATAGACATTCCCATCCATCACATAATATTACAGAAATTCAATAGTTCTTACACTGAAAATGTTGAAGAAAAGCAAACAAGAAGGTAGTTTCATCCTCAGCCCTTACCTGTAAAGATTCCACATTTAATTTTGTGTACCTACTCTGCTTAACAAGAGTCACAGAGTGTTACTATTTAATGTTATGACTCAGTGTACCTCTGGGACATATATTTCTCTCAGCCAAATTCTTCCATGGCCTTCAGAAATGCTCTCTGTCTATAGCTTGGTTTTGGCAGGCTAATGGGGAGGGATCATAATTTCTGAAGATCCTTGAATTTAATCTGTGCCAAAAAATTCCTTCAAGGTGAGTTAGGTGAAAAATAAACAGGAACTATGATTTATAAAATTCTCTTGTATGGGCAAGGGGTTTGGACTACATGATCTCCAGAGGTCTCTCCCAGCCTCAACTATCCTGTAATTCTGTGATTTTCAAGGTGGCTGGGTGTGATACATCTCAGTTCCAGCACAGCAAATATAAATGTGTAGGTTACTGCAGATCTGGCTGTGCTGCTTTACAAATGCAAGATTTTCTGTGAATACCCGTGTTTTCCATCCTAGGGACTGAATGTTGCTGCCTACCCTGCACCTCAATGGCTGATCATTGTATGAGAGTAACTTCTGTAGGTGCCAGATTTCCTTTAGCCTACCATATGTTTCTCTTGTACTATTCCTAAAATTTAAAGTGTTTTGTCTGTGTGACAGATAGGTTTCAAACATTTTACATCTTAGATTTCCAGTATTCAATTAATAGCTGAAATAAAGTGTGGTATTTTTAGTGTCCAGTATTTAAATGTTTTTAAAAGACATTGCTGATTACTTTCTAAGGGTTTATTTCTAACACTTTCCCTTAATTTCACATTCTGAAAAGTTTACTTTTACAACTTTAGGCATGTTTGATCCTTTTGTTCTCTCTCAGGTATTTTTTCCTTTTAATGCTTTCTATCACCATGAGTTATTTGGTAGGCTCTAGTTTAGGTCCTTTTCTTGCTTGTTTTCTTTTTTTCTCATCTTGAAATTTTGGTTCAGTGGTAGTGATTCTTAACAGTACAAAAGTCTTCTTTCACTACCTTCTGGACAAGTTGTTCCAACAACCTGTTCAAATTAGAGTTTCAGGAAAAGGAAAAGGGACACTAGAGGAGAAAAAAAGTCTTTGCATATGTGGATACAACTACTGTCAGTTTGTCTACAAATTATGAAATCTTACCTCAGGCTGTGAGCCATGACTGTTTCAAGTGCAGGTATCTCAAGCGTGCTTCTTTTCAGCCACAATGATGAAGTGAACTTGTTCTGTAAGTGCCTAAGAATCCCCCCTCCAGAAGGTGTGCAGTCCAGGTCAGTGAGGACAGACAAATGCCTTTCTTTTGTCTCAGGGATCTGCAGAAGTCTTTTCCAGTGAAGTTTTATCCAAACATTACTGCTTCAGTAAGACCCTATTTGAGAAGCAGATGAGATGAGCCAACTGTGAATGTCTGCTTGCTTTCTGCAAGACTTCACAAACTGAATACTTTCCTATTCACCAATCATGACAAAAGCCATAGACAGAGAAAGTGTGGAGATTCGTTTTCTGTTCCAGTCAGTGATATTGCAGCAAATACATATTACAGAAGTTATATAAAACCTAGTACAATGTCAGTCATTTTATTTACAGGTAGTGACTTTAAAACACGTGTTTTTTGGGAGCTGAAAAATAGAATTTTATTTCTATTCTGGTGGTTTTTGTATTTTATATCAAGATTTCTTGTTTACTTAACTTTACTTAACTGACTGATAATTACCCTCTGTATGTGTGTGATTTTCTTAGCTGCATTAACAGGCACTAAAAGCAGAAATTCAAACCTAGTATAACATTTCCACCTTTTTTTTTTTTTTTTTTTGTACTTAGCCCATCATTCCAATGTATACTCAAAATGTCCGTGAAGGCTATAGGATGTTTAAAGAAAGAAGTAAGAATTTAAAACATTCCAAATACATTAAAAATATTTTTATCTCTTTTCTCTCAGATGTGTCTTACTTTTACCTCAGACTTTGCTTTTCAGGCTTTTGCTTACTTTGGATTCTCTCACTCTTGCTGTGGGTGAGAGGTAGCTCAAATTTGGAAATAGCTTGGGTGTAACTGGTTTGTGTGTGTGATTTGGTTCTTTAATGCAGTCTTACTTCTTTGGCCTATTAACTCTACGAAGCTTTGTTTTGGTGGACAGTTGCCTCAATCTTGCAACAACTTCCCGACTGCCAAATAAAGCATGCATTTTTAAGAAATCTTCTACATTAATCAGATTTCACATTTGGATTGTGTTGTCTGTGACTATATCTCACTTTTCCTCCCATAAACCAGGATTTTTTAGACAGTTATATGAAAGCACTCGATTGCCTTTTACTCCTCCATACGGAGGACTTCCAGTTAAATTTCGCACATACATTGGGAAGCCAATCCCTTACGACCCGAATATAACTACAGAGGAATTAGTTGAAAAGGTAAGTTCTCTCTCCTTGCAATATTGAACTACATACTTTTCCATCTACTACAGGTGCACTTGAAAGCAGTTTTGCATGCTTGAATAAAGACAAATACACTTTTACTAGCTTTTTAAAGCTATGGGCAGTTGAGGTTTGGGATTATTTAATGTACTAATGCCTACCAGTAAATATTGACATAGTAACAGTTGATTGGGATGCCCTCATCCTTTTAAAATGAATGAACTCTGTCTTCTTGTTATGTTAACTTTGTTTCTCCCGTGCCTTTGATAACTTTGATAATAATTATGATAACTGAAATGATGAAAAATTATATTTTAGGTGCAGTTTTTCAGTAATTATGAAAATAAATTTCTTAAATAACAAATAACTTTGGGAATCTTCAGTGAATAGCATAGGGCTCTAGAAGCAAAGTTCTTCAAGAGCTTCAGTCTCATGGTCAAAAGGAAAATATTTAAAAGTTGCATCCAAAATATAAAAATATTTAGAGTACCTACAGTTTGGTGAAATTAGTGATGCCCAGGAGCATAAATTATTTATAGATATAGAGTTTAAGCATTTTGAAAAATATTGAGCTAAACCGAAAATACAGCTTTAAATTTTTTCATGGAAGATGAAAGGAGGATTTTATTAAAAAAAATAATCTGCTACAACCTAGAAATACACAAACAAATCAACTGTCAGAAATCACTTACTAAAACCCACCTTGCTAGCGCCAAAAAGATGCAACAAGGCTAGATTTTCTTCTTTTGTTTTCTTTTTTCCTTTTAAAATGGTATACTGCAGGTTGTTCTGTGTTTCACAAAAGTGAAACCAGAAAGACAGGTTTGGTCTGTTACAAGGGAACAGCTCCAGCAAGCTGTAGAATTTAGCCTTAGCACCTTTAGGAGGCTGAAAGCAATATGACTGCCCTTATGGTTATTCATATTCTTGTATTTTAGGGGAACAGTGTTTTGTGTACCTGCAAAAGTGAAACTGAAATTTCCCATGATATTGGTTTACCTTACTAAGGCAAGCCTTTGGCTGCCCCCTTTGACCTCCACCGACTTTGGTGGGAGTACAGTTGGGTCTTCTGTGGCTGATATTAGTTAAAAAAAAAAGGCAACTTAAATGAGGTTTGAGGTGAGCAGTGACCTGGCTGACCTCTGTCTGATCCTGCCTTGCAAAGGAGTTAGGACATGAATTTGTCAGAAAAGGTTTGGCTACCCTTTTCTTATATTTTCAGTGATACTCTACTATAACTCTGGGGTAGATCAGTGGAGTATGTAGCTACCCTTACGTGAAATTTAAATAAACAAGGGAAACCAGGAGATAATTACTTATTTCTTTTATAAATATAAAATATTGTATTAATTCTCTTCCTAAACTTACATTTGAATCTCATGTAAAGAGTGTTATGAACTTTCTTATTATGTGCATGCTGTATATGATAAAATTATGGGAGAATTCATGTTGGGAAGGACAGACAGAGGTTCCTACTCCAAAGTCCTAGTCCAAGATAGGTCAGCTATAAGATCAGATGAAGTGAGTCAGGCTTTATCCATAATTTTTTGATGAAAATTTTCAGGGATGGGAGATTGCAGAAATTTAATGTTTGCATGTCTTAAAGGCCACTTTGACTAAGTAATGACCACATTTGATAAATCTCAATAATTTGAGCCTACTTAAAGTGCTTTGGTTTTGTTCCTTTCTTTTCCAAGAAATGTGTCGTTAGGACAGCTAGTTAATAAAAAACACAATTTTTTTTACAGTAGAGCTATGTGTGAATTTTCCCTCTTGAACCTCTGAGAAGTTAGTGATTATACTGTTCTTCCATGCATAAAATAGGTGTGTAAAGGCAAATTTCTCTTCTCTTTTCAGACAAAGACTGCTGTCCAGGCTCTCATAAGCAAGCACCAAACAATCCCAGGCAATATATGGAAGGCTTTACTGGAGAGATTTGATAAACGTCGTAAAAGTGATTAGCATGCTCATGTTTATTTCATTGGCTTTACAGCATACAGTAAAAAACAATGTCATACAGCACTGGTCACTAATACTTGGTGTTAACCAGTTTAATTTACAAATTTCTACAGATTTGGTGGAAGAAAACAATGTCTAGAAAGTTCCTCTATGTCTTTGAGAATATCCTGAAGTAAGAAAGATTGGTGAAGATGACTTATATATAATAGCAATGCAACTGCTAAATTCCCCCAAAGGAAATCATGCAGCCAAGGTTTTCCTGGTTCCTAAAACAAATATGTACTGACATCTGAGAGCCTTAGTGGTGTTGTCTAGGCCTGTGTGTTTGCATTTTGAGCACAGTCTGGTCTCAGAGCAGAGCCTCAGGGTTGGTGTTGTCCCACCAGAGACCACCCCATGGGGGAACCTTCCCTGAGGGCCCCAAGGAAGACATGTCAGAAAAAAACTGTCTTGTTTTAGGTAATCAGCTACTGCTTACACTATTCTCCTAGAGACTACAAAGAGATGCATAATCCCATTCAAACAGATGCTAGACTCCTTCAAACACATCAGCTTAGTAGTGCGTACCCTGGAAAGCAGGACTGTTTGCATCCATGACTTTTCCTCCACAGAAAAAGGGTTCTCAAAGAGAGGGAAAAAAAGCTCTAGTTCAGTGTAGCAAATATTGCCAATGCATGTAGAAGGTAGGTTCAAGTCTGAGCTGGTTTGTGCATGCTCTATTGCACCACAGCATAGTTGTTTAGTGAATGAGGCTGTCCCAGTCTGAAAATCCCTGGATATGGTGTGTGCAGTATGGCTGTGCTGTATTTACTCAAATCTCCCAGGGAACAGGCTCAGGGGGAGCTTTCTTAGGCAATGCATCTTTGAGGTTTATCATCACTGGTGGTTTGCCTAAAAATGCAGTACTGCAACACTGCCAGTACAGACTGACTGTTTGGAAAGGCAGTCTTGTCTTCCTAATGCAACTTGTGGAAAACTGAAAGTTAGTACAAAGCAGAATGTGTTTTTACAGGCTGTGGGATGGTGGGAGTGGGACAACTTTGTGTAATCTACCCAATATGCCATTAAATGCAACCAAGTCTTAACTTCAAATACCAAGAGAGGTAATTTTTGTGCCTCATTTTTCCTTCATGTACTCTTAATGTGTAAATATTTTTTCCTCTCAACGTCCTGAAAGCATCTAAGGGAATATATGTAATATTTGCCCATTTTTCAGTAGAAAACTGAATCTACTCTTTGGATTATAATAAATTCTTCCCTGAGTCTGCCTCTTCACAACTATTCCTTGCACATCTGGTGAAGGGAGAAGGATGGAGAGGTGAGTTATTTCTGTGCATGGAAAAGAAAAGAATCCTGTCCTGAAAAAAACCCTCAAATCTGTATTAAGATACAGTAGTCTTTACTTGAACACCTTAACTATAACTGCTGTATACAGACAGAAAGATTTTTCACCCAGCAGAGATTCAGCCTGCATAGGAGATGATAAACTAAAGCAGATCAAGATGCAGACCGATATGCCTGGACATAAGCAGGAATTCAAACCCAGAAGTCTTACATGCCGCACTGCAGCGATACAAGCTACAATTCAAAGCCTGAGCTTAAGCCAAGGGAGAAAGGGAACTAAAGGAAAAGGTTATAGAATACTAAAATGGACACAGATGAAGAAGCGAGAGGAATTAAAAGTAACCAGAATCTGAAAGCTTTCTTTGTATTGCAGAAACTGTAGAAGGACTAGACAGAATCATTGTCTGACTATCCTGTAATTCAAGTGCATTCATGCCATCAAGGAATGTGTCCAAAGAAGGGCAGTGAAGCTGTTAAAGGGTCTGGAGCACAAGTCTTATGAGGAAAATCTGAGGAAGGTGGGGTTGTTTAGCCCGGAGAAAAGGAGCCTATGTGGGGACCAACACCTACAGCTACCTGAAAGCATGGTTGCAGCCAGGTGGGAGTCAGTCTCTACTCCCAGGTGATAAGGGACAGAACGAGAGGAAAAGGAAGTTGTGCTGGGAGAGGTTTTGATTGGATATCAGTAAAAATTTATTCACTGAGAGGGTTGTCAAACATGGGAACAGGCTGCCCAGGACAGTGGTGAAGTCACCATCCCAGGAGGTGATTAGATGTGTAGATGTGGTACTTGTGGATATGGTTTAGTGGTGGGCTTGGCAGAGTCAGGTATTATTTGGACTCAGTGCTCTTAAACTTCCTTTCCAACCTAATGATTCTGATCCTGTGACCAAGAATTTGCACAACCTTTCAAATGCCGTGCTGTCTAATACATGATGCAGAGATTTCTGTCTCTATCTCCCCTATTTCAGACAGCTGCTAATATTTTCTAACAAGGTTTAGGTTTTTCGTGGGCTATTACATCTTCTAGAAGTACCACTGTGTTATCTGCAGCTTCACTGAGTAAAAAATAATTTCTATTTCTTGTCTTCTGTCACAGTTGTCTAAGAGTATTTTCTGGGGTCTCAAGATGATAGACAAAATTATTACGGAGAAACAGGAGGGATTTTGAATTATGTATGTTATTTTTCTAATAAAAAATTGTAAACAATTTTTCCAGAAACATTATAGTACTGCTCTAATAATAAGCAGCTATTATATTATTTTAGTGGCTCACTCTAAATTTTTACTCTTTTTAGAACAGTATTATAGACACTAGAATTAAAGCCTGGTGTTATAGAAACTAGAATTCTTTTCATACAAATAGAAATGTAATTGCAGATCAAATCACTCCCTTGCTACACTTATTTTTTTAGCCTCTCCATCATACAAGAAAATAAGGAATGAAAACCAGAAAGTGACCTGTGCCTGCCTCAAAATGAACACAGTATTTATGACTCATTAGGTATGGTTTTCCCAGTAAATAATGCAGGGAAATTCTTGTTTTGTGTATAAAGCTTTTTGTGTATAAAGTTTAACCAGCTCAAACAAGATTTTGCATTGGGGAAAAATATCCTACCTTTAAAACAGTAAATTAATAAAATCATAGAGTCATAGAATATTCAGAGTTTGAAAGGACCCAGAAAGATCATTGAGCCCGTGCTCCTGGCACTGCATAGGACATCCCCAGGAGTCACACCATGTGCCTGTCCAAATTTCTCTTGAACTCTGGCAGGTTTGGGGCTGTGGCCAATTCATTAATTGGATGTCAGTGGAAGCAGTTAGGCAGTAAAGAGCGTGTACAGCTGCACATTTATTAATTGGATGACAATGGAAACAGTTACACAGTACACTGTGTGCAACTGCTTAGCGGAGCAGCTGCACATGTCAAGAGGCAGATGATGTACGTGTGGAAGCAAGCTGGTCAGACAAGCACAGCAGGAGGGGATCTGGAAGATCCGTCCAAGTTCATCCCACCGAAGGCTGAGGGAGCAGCCATGGCAGTGTTCCGTGTCATCCTAGCAGGTAGGGTACTGCATGCATCACTACCCGTGTGTTTGGAGGTGCACCCGGTGTGACTGCAACACTACACTACTTACTTCTTTGATATTTATTTGTAATTTTTTTTTCTTTCTGTGTAAATCCAGGGATTACATCCACAGCTGTTAGGCAGCCAGCAATGCCTTAACAGCTCCGTGAATGCCGTGTCCGAAGCACAGTGTCTGGAAGTCTGACGTACTGCGGTGGGTACCAGGTATGGCTCCTGCTGCTGTGGCATCACCATGGGCGGTATGTGGTATGTGCCCACGGCAGGAGGGTGAACAGTGGGTGCTTGGTGCTTGGTGCTGTTTAATCTGGAGAAATGGAGGCTCGGGGGTGGTCTCATCACTCTCTGCCACTCCTGAGAGGAGGTTGGGGTTCGGCCTCTGCCCCCAGGCAACCAGCGACAGTACGCGAGGACACAGTCTCAGAGCTGCACCAGAGGAGGTTCAGGCTGGACATTAGGAGAGATTTCTTCACAGATTGGCCATTGGAATGAGCTGCCCAGGAGGTGGTGGAGTCCTCGGAGGTGTTCAAGGAAAGGCTGGACGTGACACTCAGTGCTGCGGTTCAGTTGTCACGGTAGTGTTCGGCCATAGGTTGGTCTCCACGATCCCGGAGGTCTTTCCCAGCCCAACCCCCTCTGGAATTCTGTGGTCCGGGGCTCCCCCCGTCCAGCCGCGCCGCCAGGCGGCGCCCTCCGCCCTGCCCGCCCGCCCCTCGCGCCGGCGGGGAACGCGCGCCCCCTGGCGGCGGCCGGCCCCCTGCCGCCGCGGCGGAAGCGGCGGGCGGTGCGTGCCGGACGCGGGTCCGGGCGGCTGCCGCGCCCCAGCGGCGCGGAGTTCCCCGCTCGCCTGCGCGCCCCCGCCGCCGCCCCCGCTCCGCAGGGAGCTCGCCCGCCCGCCCTCGCCCCGCCGCCGGGAGCCGCCCCGGCCCGGCCACCCCGCGGGCACCCGGCCTCCGCGGGGGCGGCGGGCGGAGAGTAAAACCGGGCCCCGGCAGGGACGCGGGGCTGGAGCCGGACCCGCCGCCGCCAGGGCAAGGTGAGCGGGCGCTGCCGGGCGGGTGGAGGGGCCCGGCCCGGGCCTGGCTCCGCTGCCACCCCGCAGGTGCCTGGGCGGGAGGTGACTTGCCGTGGTGGCCTCTGTCACCGCCGAGCTCGGGGCCTTGCTTTAACCACAGGGGCTGCGGGCGGGGCGCGATGGGAGCCGTGGGGGCAGCCGAAGCGGGGCTGTGTCCTGGTCAGGAAAGCGAGCCTCGAGCCCCTCCGTCCGCCTGCGGAAGGGACCGCTGACCAGCCGGCGCAGAAGCCAGCCCACTTCTTGTGCCAAAACAAGGGATAAACCACCCTCTAAATTCTAGGGTCTCTCCTGTCGCAGGTGACATTAGAAGGATTATCAGGGTCTTCTGGCATTTTTCGTTTATTTGGGCTTTTTTTGTGTGTGTGCTTGCGATGCCAGTGTTAATTCTGGTAGAAAGGCCCCCCCGTAGCCGTGTGTTTCTGTTGGCAGGGACTGTGTAGCTGCTGCTTCGCAGTGTCTTTTTAGTTTGGAAACACTGGGATGCTCTCCAGAGGTTTCACTTGCACATTGCATATGCATGCTGAAACCGTGCTGTGTGTCGTTTACAGCAGAGTGTGTTGCTGTCCGTAATCGCTCCTTTTATCGCGGTCACTAGGGTCTCAGTTATCCAAGCATCTGCTGACTGCAGCTGAAGGCCTCTGCTGTAGTTTAGTTAAGGACTTTTCTGGGTCATGTGCTAGAAGTCAGTGAGGGGAATTGTGTGTTAGCCTTGTTTCCACATCATAAAGCCTGAAGTGTAAGCATAAGTCGGTGTACATTTGTCATTAGTCAAATGAGAAGTTGTGTCTTGCTGAACTAGTGAAAAATGTAAGCCACTGCATTAGTAACTTAGAACTTTAAAAATGTGTATTTGAACTGCTCAACAGTGAGTTGGAACAGACCAGTGTCATTATCTGTTAGTGGCACTTAATAACTGTGTTCAGTGTGGTCTTCCTCAGCTTTTTCCTCAGATCGTAATCTGCCTTCCCTTCTTCACTGCCATTGTACCCGCATTGTGATGACCTTACTGCTGCTCTTAATGAGTGATTGTAGAAAGAGAAGCACAGAAGATGTTAGATCTTAATTTCTGTTGCAGGTTAGCACACAGATATATAAGTAAGCCCTAAAAACTCTGGTGATTACATTTGAGGTATTGCACTGAATGTTACAGGCAAAAGGACATGTAGTATTTTGCAAGACCGACATGCGTGAGCAGGAGTTTAAATTAACTTGAAGGAAGATTTGGGGTTTGGGGAAAGCCATAAACAATTAAAAATATATAATAAATGGGAGAGTGTAGCTGTAATATTCTTTTAAACTACATAATCACCTCTCAGTTTTGAAAAAATGCTTCTGTGCCATAACCCACACTCCATATTGTTCTCTAGGTAGTAGGTGGAGCCATTGGAGAAGTCCAGGCATAACAATCTGGTAAATATTGTGGTGTTGAATGCTAATCCTAAATCTCGCTTGGTCTCACAAGATGTGTTTCTTATACTTGCTGTGGGTGTTTGCTGCCTGACAGGTTCTGGAGTTGAGCTCTGGCAACTGGAATGAAAAGGAGTTGCTCTCCCACACACTGTCTCTCCCATCCTTTCCCCCTAATTCACACAGGTGAATTCGGTGCACAAAGAGACAGTGAAGGGCACTTCATAAACACTAGTGCTATGTGCTTATACGTGGCTGGAGATAAATCAGCTGCCCATCACACTGTCCTCAAGAGCATGCTGAGGAGCAAAATGTTGTGTGCCTGAATTAGTTTGAAACAGTCATGGACTGTGGGAGCAAAAATCGGCTTTCTTCTCATTAATAGGAGTTGTCTTGAGTAATGTGGGTAGAGGCTGATTTCCAAAACCAAAGGAAAAGGGACATCCTTGCTCTGCCAGAATGTGAGAGAAAATTGAGATAGGAAAATAAGTGAAATGAGTTCTGCTCTTGTATGTGTTTCAAGGTTCCTTAGCAAGTGTGGAGTAAAATTGATTTGCTTTGTCATGTTGGATGTCACCAGTGTTCTGAAAGCAATATTATCTTCTGTATTTCAGTATCTTGTTTCTTGAAAAAACAGAGCAAGGGTAGAAGAATGATAGATGTACATGTCTGTCTAGGCATAGGAGCTTTGCAGTCCTACTTGCTGTAAGTCACATTCTAATAAAACACAGCAACTTCAAGCTTAGATTCTTTTCGTTCTTAGAAATGCTGTTCTTAAACCATTTTTCTCTACAAGCTTGTTTTACAGTTGCAACATTTTTTTTTCTTGGTCCTGAGTAGCAGACCTTGGAATATTGACCAACCAGGTTTTTCAAGTCTAAAATAATTTTTGTACCCAGAGGTATTGGGTTTGCTGTTCAAGTACTGTAGCTACAATAGCCAAGCATTCAGGTTGTCCTCTGTTAATCAGGTGAAGTGAATAGCAAGTTTTCCCCTAAATTGTACAAAGCTAAGAAAAAAAGTGTTGCTCCAGAGTTTATAGTAAGCCTGAAATTGCAGGCTTGACTTCTGTGGGCTGGTAACTTTTTAGGATCTGGCATTGGAGTAGAGAGATTCTTAGACACAGTAAAGCCAGAGCAGTTAAAACTCTAGAGGACTTTTTGTGGTCTTTTTTTCCTTATCCTTTCTGCTGCCTCTCGATGTTGTGCTCTAGGTCTTGACATTTTGCTCTCAGTAAGTTTCTGGGTACAAATAAAGGACTTTCCAGGGCTGAGGCTTTCTTATTTGAGAGAGTCTTCTTCCTGAGTCATTCTATGGTTGTAGTGAGTGGAAGTGTTCAGTAGGTTTTCCTTACAGCGCTGGATTTGAGATTGTGCTGTTTCCTGTTGTAGTTAGTGCTTGAGAGAAGGTTTTATTTATTGTAGCAATAAATTAGACTAATCAATACCGCTTTCTGAAATTCCAAAAATTCAGTATTAATTGGTATTGGTAACAATATAAATGCTCTGAGTCTGTGCAAGTTGAACAGTTTTCAATGAGATAAAATCCTAGTCTGAAATTAGGCAACTGCACCATCTTTCTCCATTGGAATTGTCAGCATTTCCAGTACACAAAAGAAAAGGACTGTAAGGATCAAGTAAAAGTTTTGCTGTGTGAACTGTTATGTTTCTAATAAGTACTGCTGGGATGTGGGGTAGATGGTATATAAATAAAATGCATCAGAGAGGTTTATTGTATGATTTAACAGTATAGGCAGATCTATCTTTTTGGAAGATTTATTAATGTATTTTTCTAAAATTTTATTTTAAACAGGAAATGACAGGTGGAAATGAATCCTGTACTGCAGGAGCAACATCTATGTCCTACTTAACTTGCCTGACTTACATTCTGGAAGAATGGACTGGTGTGGAGAATATTGGAG
Source organism: Sylvia atricapilla (assembly GCF_009819655.1). NCBI lineage: Eukaryota > Metazoa > Chordata > Aves > Passeriformes > Sylviidae > Sylvia > Sylvia atricapilla. The sequence continues at coordinate 114,085,620 of NC_089140.1, read as the reverse complement.
ATTATCTGAGTTATGCATTCTACATTTTGTGGTTGCTTTTTCCACTTGTAGTAGTCTTTGTACTTCCGGGAGTTATTGTCATTCTCCTCTATGTTTCTGTTCTCTGGCTTCATATTTATAAAAGGAAGAATGAAATAAAGGAAGCCTATTCCCATGATGTTTGGATAGGTGCAAAAGAAGTATTGGCAACCTTATGGGATGGGCATGGACGAATATGGCATGGTAAGTGAGATCTAACCTTTCATTAAAAACTTCTGAAGCCCTTATTCCTTGTTTAGCTTTCAAGATTATCAATATAGGCCTGATTGTTGCTGCTGGTGCATGCCAATTCAGGCCAGGATTTTTTCTACTTTGAGTGACTGTCAGTGGTGCTTGAGATTATAAAAAAAAAGCTTTTTTTTATTGAGACTTTTTCACATGTAATTTTTTTGTCTTATGCATTTATTCCTTTGCTGCTATAAAATGAGATCTCTGTTCTGGTTAAATATATGCATAACTTTTTTTTAATTGCCTTTTTTTTTTCCCCTCCTTTTTTTTTTTTTTTTTTTTTTCCTCCTTCTTTTTATAACAATTTCTGGATTTCCTCATTTGAAGAAGACCTGAAATGTGTGTTGTGTGAAAAACTGTATCAATTAACTGTATCATTTCAGGGTCAATATATGAAGGCTGGAAGTTAAATGCCAGTTCCCTGATAGCTAGTATGTTAGGCAGCATGTTAGTGTAATTTAATTGCACTGAACCAGTCTTATATAAAATGCCAAATAATGGCAAAAAGGAGCACTTAGTTACTTTTTGAAATTAACTTCAGAGCCTAACACTGTTACAGAACCCTACTTTTTTATTTGTCTTTTACTTTCTCTACTAGAATGTCAAAACTAAGGGCCCTGTTTTTTGTCCTTCTGCTATTATTTCTTTATAAAGACAGATTTAATAAATGATTTGACTTTTCTCTCTAAGGAAATCATAAGTCTCTTTCAGAGCCATTCAGTCTAGATGCAGCTAAAGGAGAAAGAGATACTTAAGAGCAATTTACATATAGAATAAATCCTTCTTGAAAATCATCTCTATTTGTTCTCTAGTCAAAGGGAAGCGGGTTTTGAAGGCATTGATAACCAGATGGTGCTGCAGCTGTGTCAGATAGGCTTTGTAAGACTAAGATGTAACTTTCAAATCTGGGAAAGTACACTACATCAAAATCAACAGCTACATCAAAGACCTTAAAATGCTCACTTCACAATAAAAAGCTATTTACTTTTTTTCTCCAAGAAAATTATTTTTTAAGGCCTTGGCTCTTTTTATCCTTAGTAACTTTTTCTTTTTAAGGTCTGACATTTTATTTGTGCAAGAAGATTCTTATTCAGTCCCTCATTGACAGCTGTGACTTTTTTCTGCCCTGCCAGCTGCTTCCCTCTTATCTATACACTTGTCTTGCTAAAGAATTATATGTTTTCCATTTTTTCCCTCCCCCTTGATTCATCAGGGTATCACAAGAAGACCTCTCTATCATGAAATATAACATAATTAAAAAAAAAAAAAATAAAAAATAAAAAAAAAAAAAGAAAAAAAAACAACCCCACAATGACAAAACCCCCAAACCAACCCCCAAACCTGGTGATCAATACTTGTGACTTGACATGTATGATGCTGATGCCGTGTGCGTTAGTTGGCTGGCACGATGGAGCACAGTTAGTGGTTCCTGGGAGTGGGACAGATGATACACTTGCAATGTGTTGCAGCTCCACAGGTATACAAAGTAAAACAGAGGAGGGAGAAGAGCTCAGAGTACCTTCAGAATTAAATTAATGGAATATGAGTTGCAGACCTGATTAAGTTTGGAAGAAGTGACAAGAGGGAGTTTTTGGCTGAGGGAGTTTTTTTGGGTTTTTGTGTTTTTTTTTTTTTTTTTTTTTTTTTTTTTTTTTTTTTTTTCTTATTTTACTTTAAAAAAGATAACAGGACGACTGGGTGTTAACTGAATATGTTCTGTACTGATTCTGTACTGATTCATTTTGGCATTTTGTGTTAATTAAATATATTCTGCACTGTAACTTGAATAGAAATGTGAGATCAGGAAGAAGCTTATGTGTGTTTATGTATTTTTTAAGCTAGTCTTATATAGTCCCAACTAGCTTTTAGGATATAGTGATGGAAAGCTGGAAAAGGTATAACTTGGAGAGAAGTATCAAAGACAAGCTTCATATCCTGGAGTAAAAGGAGACATAAAAATGGGTGCTGTCATGTCAAATCTTCTAAAACAGTTACTGGTGGCAATGAACTTCAAAAGGTTAATAATAGCTTGAAATAGTTGTTTCACCACTCCGATCTGTATTTTGATTTCTTTTGAATGATTGATCCAGAGGACTTTCCTTGAAAACAGTGAACTGAAGAAAGAAGGATAAATTATACTGTTTGAGATAGTGAGACTGGGTGTTTTGTTTTAGTGTTGGATTTTTTGCTCTTTCTCAAAGTATGGTGCCTTAAATGAAACTTACATTCTCTGTGAAGCAACTTATATTTCCTGTAGATGCTGCAAGTTACCTTTTGACTTATTTATTGTTGGTCACTTTGCTCTTACCACTTCTCAATCCTTGTTGGTTTTAGTTTGCCAGCTTGCTGCAAGTTAGTTTCTTTGGGATAGAACTGTATAAAAATTTAACATCTGTTACATTTTTAACTCCTAACAGGTTATGAGCTTCACGGTGTTGAAAATATTCCTGAAGGACCAGGACTTGTTGTGTTTTATCATGGAGCTACTCCCGTTGACTATATTTATTTCTCAGCTAGACTTCATATAATGACGAAGAGACACTGCAGAGTAGTAGCTGATCATTTTGTCTTTAGATTACCAGGTAACATATTTCATTATAAACAAGCAGTTTTGAAATTCTTATTTTAATTTTTTAATTGTGTAATTAATAAAAATTGTGTTGGAGGAACACAGTTTTCAGAACAGACGTTCAGGCAAATTTAGTGAAAGTTTTGAAATAGAGGATGTTATTTACAAACAAGAATGAGACTGCCCCATGCAAGGATGGGACATAGTCCTGTTTGGACAACACCTTCCAATGACTCTAGAGTGTTTAGAAACAAAGAGAAGGAGATTGTAGGAGGAGCAGTGTTCTCCGTATTAATCATTAGCAAAGATTTTAATAATATGTTTCTTTTTTATTAATATAGGCAGAATGAATGGTGTGAACTGATTAAGAATTAAACTGTTTGGAACAAATGCCCTATAATTTAAGAATACTAGTCTGGAGAGACAATGTATTTTCTTATCCCACCCATCCCTTATATAGTTGAGGATAGTGGGCAGTGGAACCTGTCCCAGTGAAGAGTGTTTCAAGTGGAATCTGTTTTGGAGGAAAGCTAGAGAAGTGTTCAACACGTTCGTGTGAAACATGAGGTGAAGAAGGTAGAAAATGAAAAATATGTTTATGGCAAGATTTTGGCTGGACAGCCTAGTGAAATGCACTGCCAGTTGGTGAAATTAATTATGTGAGGAATTTGTTTTTTGTCTATGTGAAATACAGTAGTACCTACTTTCTTTCCCAAGTTCAGTTAGTGATTAAAGGCCTGTCAATTCACAAAATGCATTACAAGGAGCATTCTGTAGTGCACTGGTGCTTATAACTAATATAAGAAAACTGTCTTTTTGTCATTATAGATTCATTCAGCCTTAGTCCCTGGAAAGAACGTTTTCATACTGATCACAATATGACTTTGCCTCTACAACTGCTTTTGCCAATAGATTCATTAGTCAGTGATTATTAAATCATTTGCATTGAGATGACTAATATAACCTACTTCATGGTGCAGATTTGGCTCTGTATTGTATCTGTATAGGCACAGTTGTTTATCAAATGGGGCATTATGTTTTACTCCTTTTCTTTTTATGCTTTAAAATAAGGCTCTAAGTGTGAATATACTTATGAATCCCCCAAATATTGTTCAGTAGCATTGCAGGAACATCAGCCTGAATGGCTGATTTTGAAGAGCTGGTTTCAGCAGTACAACATCTAACTAACAGCTACAGGCATTCCTCAGGGATTCATACTGAGGCCACTGCTGCTTAGTCTTTTTATAGTACCTCTGAATGAGGGGCTGCAGCGTGCGCAGGAAGTTCACTGATGATACTAAGCTGGGGGAGCTATTGATATAATGGGCATTAAAGCTTGTTCTCAAAGTGACTTCATAGAATTCAACTGGCAGAAATACGAAATTCAGCAAATGCAAATGTGGAACTGTGTGTCTGGGATGGAGCAATTCTGTGCAACAGTACTCTGGATAAAAGGAGGCTTTGCAGGAAAGGTCTTAGGATTCTAGTAGACAACAAGTTGAATGTGAGTTGGCAGTTTGCCCTTACAGCAAAGATGATGAACTGCATGGTGAGCTTTTCTTGGTATGAATGTAGCCACTGGTTGAGTGAAGAGGTGTTTTCCCTTGGCATGGCATCTGTACAAGGGCATCCTGTGATATGGTGTCCAGTTTTGGCCTGGAGCACACAGTGTACAAAGAGAGGTTGAGAGAGCTGGATTTGTTTGGTCTGTACCAGATAAGGGTGGGGAAAGATACTATTGCTGTCTTCAGCAACCTAGTGGGAGGGTGGGGAGAAGAGGGAGTCAGACTCTTCTTGCAGGTGCACCGTGATAGATTGAGAAGTAACAGAGACAAGTTGCAACACAGGTAATTTTGATTAGACATGTGGAAAGGTATTTTACCGTGAGAGGGATCAGACATCTGAACAGATTGCTTAGGCAAGTTGGGAATCTCCATCCCTGCAGACTTTCAAAACTCTGCTGGGTGAGGCTCTGAATAGCCTGATCTAATTTGACTGGGAGGCTGGACTAGACAACCTCCAGAACAGAATCACAGAATGATTAGTTTGGAAGAGACCTCCAAGATCATCGAGTCCAACCCATGCCCTAACACCTCAACTAAACCATGGCACCATGTGCCTGCCACATTCAGTCTTTTCTTAAACACCTCCAGGGATGGTGACTCCACCACCTCCCCGGGCAGACAATTCCCATACTTTATCACTCTTTCATAAAAAAGCTTTTCCCTAACATCCAACCTACATTTCCCTTGGCACAGCTTAGGTCTGTGTCCTCTTGTTCTGTCATTTGCTGCCTGGAGAAAGAGACCAGCCCCCACCTGACTACAGCCACCTTTCAGGAAATTGTAGAAAAGGTCACCTCTGAGTCTCCTTTTCTCCAGGCTAAACAACCCCAGCTCCCTCAGCTGTTCCTCATAGGGCTTGTGTTCCAAGCCACTCACCAGAACTGGAACCAGAACTTTCAGAATCTACATAATTCTCTGTTTCTGTGAAGGAATTAAGGCTGTTCAGGGAGACAAGTCCAAAGAGCCCAGAAAATATTCTGGATTGTTTCAAAATGCACACAGTAATCTATGACTGGCAACTCAGGTAGATGCTGCTTCACTTGTGAATCAAACCAGAAAGACTGCGTAATTTTATCCTAATACTAAGGCTATCTGATCTTGATTAAGTATTCAGATTAAATTATATGCCTTTTCAGAAGATGTTTTAACCAAATGTTACTATGTTCAGCACAGGGGAAATGGGAAGGGGTGGTGGTGCATTTGGGGGTTCTGTTAGACACACATGGATGTGTTAGAATTGTGCCAGTATTGAGTATGCTTTTCTTGCATTTTGGAGGGGAAGGATGTGAAATAGTCATGTGAATTTTTTTTTCCCTCCTTCTTTTCTACCTAGAGGTTTGCCACAGGGAAAAACAAACCAAATATTCCAGCTTTCTGGTTTGTTTAGACTCTTAGCTGTGTAGTGCTCAGAAATGCATTGACTTCTCTAAGTTTAGGAAAAAGCCTTTTCCCAAAGCATCGGAGAGGATTGAGATTTCACTTGTGTTCTTCTCCATCATCCCCTGCTATAGTGTGGGCCATTTTTGCTTCCTAAAGTCATCTGGGAGCCCTCTTTAAAAGGTTGGCTGCTGTTTTATGTAACTAAGTCTCTATCCTGTAATGTTCCAGAGGAAAGGAGCTTTGGCTTCTTGTCTGTTACACCCACAAGGTGTAACAGACAAGAAGCAAAGTATCTTGTGGACTAGATGCTCTGCAGATATATATGTGTTACTATCTACAACTATGGAAGGTTGGATTCAGTGGTCTAAATGGTTCCTCTCTGTCTGGGTTCCTAAAGGTGAACCATGGGAAAATGATGACAGCCTTGCCATCCTGCTACGTGGTAGCTGACAGACCTGATCTTACAGTCACTGGGGCCAAGATAGAAAAATGCACAGGTTGAGAGTGGTGTTACATGCATTAGTACCCTCTCCAAAGGGTTTTCAAACATTTCTTCCGAAACAGTCTTGTGGAAAATAGGAGAAGAGTATATTGGGGAAAAAGACAGAGTTCAGGTTGAACTGTGGAATAAGATTAGATTTGAACTTCTTGGTGTCTGTAAGAACATGTTCTGAATGGCTGAAAAAGTTGTGTTTAGATGATTTTGAGAGTTGTTTTGTTGTTTAAAATGGAAAAACAGATTCTTGGTCCCTTTAATGCAGTGCTACCTGGTACTACCCCAGTGGTTCTTCTAACCTTGTGGTGACCTTTGCCTTGGACACAGGTACTCTGGCTGTCCTTTCAGGGTCATTGTGTCAGATTCTCATTTGCTTTAAGGGAGCCAGGTTCTTCTTTGGTACTAAAGCAGAGTTATCAATAGTAATGTATGATCTGCTAGCAAGGCTGTGAAGTACAGCTCAGAATGTAAAGTTGATACTAAAAGTCAAGGGAGGAAATACAGCTGAGAAATTCTGTGAAGACTTGAAATCTCCCTGGACAACTATTCTGTAGTACATTTTTTTGTCTATATTCTGTCAATATTCTATTTTTTTTTTTACTGATGTAGGAACTGGACAGGCTCATGGTGTTGCTTTGTCACACACACTCTCCACCTCACCCCTTCCCCAGTGTATCAAATGCAGAAATGGTGTTGTCACAGTCTTTGCTTCCTTGGAGTCTCTTTTCTTGCTCATCTCAACCCTTTTCATTACTTTTTTTGTCTGTCTCCTGAGCTCACTGACAGAAAGGACTGAGAGACAGGCAGCTTTTTACCACCAGGTACATTCCAGAGAGCTTTAATTAGTTTGGGAATGTCAAGCACTGTAAAAATCAGCTATTGAAAATCCCACAAAAAAAGTAGCTGAAAGAAATGAATTTCAATTAGATGAATTCTATTTCAGGTGTTCCTCCATGCAAATGCTACTAGATGAAGACTGAATGTCATCAGCAGTGTGTGAGGCAGGCACAGCAAAAATATGAGACAGGTGTAATGCAGCTTGTGTTCTGTGGCCATATGTATAGACAGATCCTGATTTGGTGTAGAGATGAGTTGGGAGTAATTATAATCACACCAGCTACAAAGACTGGTTTAAGATCAGATTTTAGTTAAGAATAAACTAATAATGTGTTGCCTCTTGCTTTCCTTCCCAGCCCTTCATTTATGCAAGCTGTAAGAGAAGACAGACCTCTGTCTTAACTTTGTTTGGGCTCTCCTTTAGCATGTGTGTATATGTAACAAATATGTGTATATGATCACAGCTATTCATTTGTTATTAGGAGGCAAAATTGACTAGATCAGTACTTTGTCCTTGTCTGTGGCTGATAAGGTAGTTTGCTTCAGTGGGAAACTTTAAGAAAGAGAAATAATGTTTCCCTTACTGCCTAGTCATCCAGAGTTACCATTTTGGTATGCACTACTCATAAGTACTGTGTAAATTTAAAATCTATTGAACCAACTGAACAGGACTAATTTCCTGCTAACAGAGGTCTTTTGTAGTTATGTCCTTTAACAATAGATTAGTTGTCTAAATTGATCAGATATGTTCCTTTTGATGCTTGTAGCAAATTTTTGATGTTCTGCTGTTTCTCGAAGAAAATACAGTCTGAATGACAGTCAAATTCAAGGTGATATGAGGAGTTTATGTAACCTTAGGTCAAAAACTTCAGTTACAGTATTAGCAGAAGTTGAGTGTACCCAATTGAAGCTCACCAGATGCCTCTCTGTATGAAATGCCATCCAGGTACTCACAGACTGAACCGGAGTCAATGGCTGCAGTGATCCGTAATGCAGAGAATGATGCATTTTCTCTGTCATTCTCCTTCTAGTGCACTGCTGTTCTTTGCCAAAGTTCACAAAACAGATCCACAACAGTTTCCTGGTATTGCTTCTTGTTGCTTTCTATTTGGACTATGCTATGTTTGAACAGTAGAGCTTGAGCAAGGAGCCAGTGCCCTTGAGTCAAACAACTCCTTTGAAGGTACATGTGAAAGATATCACAGAGTGCTTGGCAGTTCCTTTTCAGTTTAATCCTGGCTGTGGGATAACACCTGACTTTACTATGACAAAAAGCCACTGAAACCCCTAAGTCTTCAATTTCACAACACAAAATCTGTAAGTTGGATTTGATGCTTCAGTCCTTCTCAGGGACTCGAGGCCACAGCTTATTAGACAATTAAGTTTTAGCCATAGTGTTTCTGTGCTGGGAATCTGTACTCAATGGTAGTATAAATTAACATTTTCTGAATTAATATTATCTTACCCTACAGGTTTTAGAATACTGCTTGAGGTACATGGAGTTTTACACGGACCAAAAGAAGCTTGTGTCAGGACTCTGGAGAATGGCCATCTGTTAGCCATTGCCCCAGGTGGAGTTCGGGAAGCACTCTTCAGTGATGAAATGTATACTATTCTGTGGAGTGATCGGAAGGGCTTTGCTCAGGTGGCCATTGATGCAAAAGTGGTAAGTGTGGCACATCATGGAAGAGAAGCAAAGAAAGCTAAGTTATTACTACTTTCTTCCAGAAAAAGCTGTTTTGATTATCATATATTTTATGTTAGATTTCTGACTGTCATGAGTATGGTCTACTTGCTCTAACAACTACATTTCATGAAGCTTTTTGTTACTTTTTCTAGGTAAGGCTTTAGAGTCAGCTAAGAATAATGTGGTTAGGAAATACAGAGCTTAAAAGAACAAGGGATGAAATACAAGATGGTTTCTCCTTATAAGTATGTGCTGTTTTACACATGCCTGGTTAGTATTGTCATGGCTTAGCCCTCCATGACCAGCAAGGTCGGGAAACAACCCTACATATCAGAGTCATGGAATATGCTGCATTGGGAGGGACCATTAGGATCATGGAGTCCAACAATGTTTCTCTTTCTTCTGTCAAGAGTGGTGTGACCCACCAGGGTATAAACTCACTGGCACTTCATCCTGTATTGGCATTTTATGGTAGTGAGGGGTGTCCAGAGCTGGTCACTGGCGTGAACAGTGTCCCAGCATTTGTCTTGGTCAGCAGGCAGGTAGTTATTCATAGAGGACTGACTGTTAAGGCACAACAGTAAGTGTTGTGTGATATATTTGAAGTGTAGCTATTTTAGCAATCATTTCAGAATCCCTCTCATTCTAGATTTGTACTTGGAAGATGTGTGCATATGTCCATAGGTCTGCATATACCTAATTTAAGAGCAAGTCTCACACCAGGAGTTCTGTAGTTAGTTACTGTCATGGACAGACTAGTTAAATCTCTGGATTTTATACAGAAATAGAACTTGTAAGACCCAAGTGTGCATCACTTTTCTCACAAGGAAAATAGCACTGTTTAAGCAGGTATTTTCAACAGGTTTGGATTTTACTAATGTGTTGTATTAGCATGTGAAAGGCTATACCTGAGATTCAGCTATGATCGTACTAGTTGCATTTATTTTATTGGATGTGTTTTTGGTTCCCTTTATGCACTCACAAGGGTCTTGTAGTTTCACCCTCCTAAAAAAACTTGATAGACACAGTAAAATACAAGGAGTGTCAGAGGCAGGCTGAAAGTGGGAAAACCATCTTTTTTTAGATTAAAGATGAACTTTTGAGTCACCTTGAATCATAAGTAGAACTCCTCATGGAAAGAAGAACATGTCTGGAACATCAGAAAAATGTGTCTGAAACTGGGACCTTCAACTTGTTGAAGTTGTCTTATTTCAGCAGTTTTTTTGCTACAATTTCTGTCATATAAACAAAAATTTCTACCTCTATGTCAAGAGTAAAATGTTCCAAGTAAGATTGTTCTAGAATAAAGATATTTGTATGCATTCATTTTAGACAACTGCACTTCTTTTTATTCTCTGTAATTATTTTAAGACTTTTTTTCCTCTCAAAAAAACTTTAACTTGATGCATGTCTGAAAAGTGACATGTGCTAGTTCATCTCCATGCTTGTCTTTAAAAAGTTCAAAAGAATTTGAGTTCATGAAAATCCCATGAAGAGTTCTGTATTTCTAATGATGCTGTGTACAGTGGGCACATACTATAAAATGATATAAAAAGACTTTATATAGTAGCTCACCCCCTCACAGATCTTGTAAGTCTTGTCAGCTGTTTACAATTTTAAAAACAGCAATAAAAACTTGAAATACTCAACACCATTCTGAGTACTCATCAGCAGAAATAAGTCATGGACATGTATTGAGTATGACACATCAAATGTGAAGCAATACTATCAGCATAGCAGAGAGGGATCAGACAAGTTTAGTGTCCCAATCCTGTGAATCCTTCCCTTTGAGCATAACTACAAATTAGGTAAGAGGTTTAAACACTTAAGTCACAACTGTGCAAACACTGCTGGACTGGGGGAGGGACGCCCAAACGCTGCATAGGTTCCGAAATTCTGGACTGCTCCAAGAGGAAAATGGACTTGTTGAAATAGTGACTCACTGAAATCTTGTGGTATTCTCCAGTTTGAAACCTCATGGCAGAAGGTCACAGAAGAACTTCAGAATACTTGTTTTGCTCTCTGTATATCATTGTCTGATAACCATTTCTGAAATTAATTTTCCTGTTGAGTTTAAGTGAGGTAGAAGTTTTTTAGATAGCGTGATCTTCCTTAAATTCTTAATTATTTTTTTTCCCTCCTAGCCCATCATTCCTATGTTTACACAAAATGTTCGAGAAGGCTTTAGGACATTAGGAGGAATAAGTAAGATATTTTCTATTTTTCTGTAGTTTATTTTTCCATATGTGTTTAGCCTATCTCTGTAGAAATAATTCTCATAAGTCTGAGATTTAATACAGCCTTGTTTCTTGATGTTGGGTCTCTGGTACAGAGTTCAGAGGTGTTTTTAGGATTTAATATCAGCATTAGATGTGATATTGGCTCATCTAAGTTATTTTCCACATAACAGAGTTCTTTTACACAAGCAGTAGATGAAAGAAAAAGGAGCCAGAAAATGCAGGAAGATTTAAAGCACTTTTTTCTCTGCTTACATCTGCTAGGCCAACCCTAGGTTTTCTGCTGTCTGTTAAGAAGCAAAGCAAACGGGTTTGCAACTGACACATAATTCCTGTTCTCCTAAAGTTCTCTGCTTACACCTCTACCTGTACTTAAACTTCGAACGGTTTAAACTACATTTAATCTGTAATTGCTTTTCTATTCTGCACCAGGCCTGTGGTTCCTCGCAAAACCTTGCATTTGGCAGCTCTCCTTCCTTATCTCTATGGAACTTGCAGCCAGAAAATGGATAGATGGGTTTTTTGTCTGAGGGGTCTGGGATGATTACATGCCCGCATCTCTGCTCATTTGTTAGTCTTAAACTCCCTCTTTTTTTATATTCTTAGTTGCTATCTAGCAGAGGAGCATGAACAAGTCTCCACACCACATGTTCTGCCTTGAGTGCCTCATCATCACCTTCACCAGAGGGCTGCAGGGCAACACAGTGCTGTTTCTCTCTCCCTCTGTTTAAGAGCTATATATTGCATGGAGAAGGCCAAGGCATCAGATGCAGAAGCTGGAATAATTCACACATTTGTCACGTCGTACAAAAATAAACAGCGATTAATTTTTGCTGTGTTCAGGAGAATCCCAAACAGAGGAAATTGAAACCAAAATTATTAATGCTACTTGCATTTTACAGCAGAGTTGCTCAAGGAGTGTAACATCTTGATCACTGGAGATGTTACTCCAGTTTCAGTAGTTTTGTCTTTGTTTTTACAGGTTGTGTACAGAAAATTCCAAATCTTGATCAAGAAGGATTTTCTTATGCCAGCACCCTGGTTAATGCGAGTTTCTTGTCTGAAATTGAGAAAGATAATATTAGTGCATATTTTTCAAAGAATCTCTTCTGGGTACATTTGGGATAAATGCTTAGAAGGTGGCATGTGGAGAGTAGTATGTCATCTTAGAGTAGATTGAAATACCTGGTTTTTCTCTCTTTTTGTATGGTTTAACTGCAACCAGTGTGTGATCTGAAAGAGCAATTCAGTCTATTAGCATGACTGACTTATAGGCAGATAAGGCTATTTCTGATCCTCTAGACCTCAGTGGGACTGAACATGCAGTTTTCCAATACTAGTTTCTAATGCTAGTCAAATGAGCTGAACCTGTAACCTGTATTGTGTTGCATTCTCTTCCTTCTGGAGAGGCAGCTATTGAACATCTCTCCTCTTCTTTCTTCTTGTTTCAGCTGCTCTTTGGAGGAAAGATTTCACACCAAGTTAGGGTAGAAATAAGTCTGATATAAGCATAAATGCAGCTTTTAGGAAATGAAAGTCAAGGTAGGATAGCACTTGAGATGACACATTGTTTGAGAGTCTGGGTTGGGGGCTAGATTACTTTGCAAGCCAGTTTCAGTGTTAAGACATAGCGGGAATAAAAAGTTTTACAGAATGATTCCAGCATATCTCTCTCTCTTTCTCTCTCTCTCTCTCTCTTCCCTCCTTTACCCTCCCCTACTCCTCTTGTCCCTTCCCCACCTTTCTTTCTCCTGCTTTCCACTACGTTTTTTCACATTAGAAATACTTAGGTCACTATATGAGCGTATTAGATTGCCAGTAGTTCCTCTGTACGGGGGCTTTCCTGTCAAGCTACGTACATTTATTGGAGAACCCATTCCATATGAACCAAATACGACTGCTGAGGAACTAGCTGCAAAGGTAAGATAAAATAGCTGTATATGTAAATCTAAAATATTGAATGTTCTGATAAGAACTACTGCAATAGTCTTGTCAAGTAATTTCTGTCTAGGAGCCAGTTATAGAAATGGTGGAAACATGGTAAGTTTTGTACTTGCATAACTCTGAATATCATTCTTAAATACTATCTTTTTATTACTGCAACTTGCAGACGTTCTAGGTTTTTTAAAGTTAATTGCACCCTGTATTTGCTTTGAGAAACAACTTGCTTTAAAGACTGAAGAAGTTTGGTCAGATAAGACAGCTCTCAGTTGATAGAGAGAAGCGTTTCACCCAAGAGGAAGCATTCTGCTTCCTGGTGTTTTCGGAAAGATACTAAGGAAGCCTTTCAAACATAGCAAAGCTATGTTCACCAACTATTGGAATTACATTCAATAAAAGAAAAAGGTAAATAATTTCACTGCTTTGTCTAGTGTGTTTCTATTTTGTCCAGCTTCTAACCCAGCAATTTAACTTCTTAATGTTCCTCTAATTCAAATTTAGATGCTTTATAGAAAGGATTTTCAGGTCCTCATGTTCATTCAGTTTATTAATAGATTTCACAGTGCAAAGACATAAACCAGTTAAGTGGTGGAGCAGTGAGATGGAGTGGGCTGAAATAGGTATTTTTGAAAACTCCACAGATGGTCACTTATAATATTCTGAAAACTTCACTTGAGAGAGAGACTTTTCTTGACCATGCAGGTGTCAGTTCAGTTGTCTCTCTTTGTCTGTTTATGCTATGATTACATCTCTGCAAAAAGACACTTAAAATGCTTGTCTGCAATATCCTATGCCCTGGTTATGGAAAACTGGTTGTTTCTTTTGTGGGGTCACTGACAGGACTACAGAGCTGCTGGCTTTCAGCAGAGAATATGTTTAAGTTACTTTCAAACATGCATTGGCATCTTACATTTATGCTAACCCTAACTTCCTTCTGACTTAAGTTCAGGTTCTGCTAGTTGAGGCCCCTAGAATGAAAATTCTGTAGAATCCTATTTAGTTAGTGTGATTTTAAAGTTGTATCTTATGTTTTGGGCTATGGCACAGTATGCATTATCCCATTATACAGAGCAAAAAAATTAAGCTCAATTTTTTTACCTAATACAAATTATAGATTTGTTGAGTCACTTAGGACCAGATAAAGTCCTTCTCCAAGGACTTAACAGTTGATCACTCACTTCATATAAACAGAGGGAGCTTGCACCAACAAAAAACATTCTACCAACCTTTGCGCTTGCTGACCATTGGTTTACAGAGGCAAATAATTCTCTGTTCTTCTGTTTCTGGTCTTAAGAATTCACTAGCCTGTGCTTCTCTAGGCAGAATAGGAAGTGTATTCTCACCACAGCTTTTGCATGTTGCCCTGCTTTTAAATGTTTCCTACAGAACTTTTATATAGTAAGAGTAACTGCTGTGCCCTCCTTGGCCTGTTTGCTTTTTGAGTGAAAATGAAGGCTGCTGTCACATGCAGCTACGTGTCTGAGCATGAGCATGTGTTGCAGGACCAGTTCCTTCAGGGGCCTTGGGTCCAGAGGGCATTACTTTGTACAAGTCATATGTGCTGAGATACAATGATATTTCCAGTGCTGCTTCTGAGCATGTGTAGAAGCAAAGTTAATGCCCTGGAAGAGTGTTACGGGTGCAAACCTTGGCATAGGCAGGCGTTTGAGTTGCATCACGCAGGTGTTTAACATGCTCTATAAATCTAAGTCTCTTCATGAATTTACTCTGTGGTCATTTGACTTTTGACTTTTGTGTGTCACTAATGCAGCTTGTGAACATAGCTGCCAGACATAAGAGATACTAGTTTGTTGGTCTATTTAATGGCAGTGTTGCCACAATCACATCCTATGGGCTTAAATATGGAAGAACAGTATTTTGAACTTGCAGTAGTTCTGTGGTATTTGAAAGGATTAAAAAGACCCTAGAAATTGTGTTATTATATGAGCAGTATGAAGATGAAGTTTTCTGACCAAAACCTTTTCTCTTTTCCTACAGACAAAAGCAGCAGTAGAAGCTCTCATAGAAAAACATCAGAAAATTCCAGGAAATATATTTAGGGCTTTAATGGAACGATTTCAAACACAAAAGAAAGAAGATTAAGGTTTTCTGAACTTAAACTTCTATAACTACTGTTTAGTTATAATATTCTTAAAGACACATCTGTAAATTATTCATTCTTGTAATAACAGGTTTTAAATACTGTCCTAATGATACGACTGTATTAATTTAAGATAGAGGTCACTTGCCATTGCCCTTTCCCCTGTCCAGTATCAAGCTCAGGAACCCAAACTTCAAATTGTTCATAATGGGGCAAAGTTCAATTTTTGATAAATGCATTCCTACCTTGGAAGTGACGGAGTTGTTGATTCTGGGTTTGTTTTGGGTTTTTTTTTCCAAATAATACTGCAAGCCTTTACATATATAGTCTCTCTTCCTTTTGGTCTGTCATTGTCTCCCATCCTCACCATGATGGATCTCTAACCTGAATGTGAAACCCTCTGCAGAGCTGGAGTGTTATTGTCTTGACCTTCGTCAGTGTAAGGAGGTTCTGTGGCCCACATTAATGCCATATAATATGTATGAAAACTTTCCTGAGATTGTTACTGTCACACTGCTGGCAAACAGTCCACCATTTTTTGGCCTGCAAAACCTGTGTGGTGAAGTCTTTAGTTTTGCTGGGTGAGTTTAGAAGGGGTTTGGAGGAGTGAAAATTGATTAGAGAACTACTGTGATCCAAGGAGATTTGTTATGGAAACCACTCTGATGCTGCAAATGAGAACCCTACAACACAACTGCTATTCCAAGCCAAGGCATATTGGATAACTTCCCTTGAGTAGAGACTTGTCCCATTTGTTTCTCAATGAATCTACAAATTCTCTGAAACA
Source organism: Sylvia atricapilla (assembly GCF_009819655.1). Lineage (NCBI taxonomy): Eukaryota > Metazoa > Chordata > Aves > Passeriformes > Sylviidae > Sylvia > Sylvia atricapilla. Next base: position 114,069,753 of record NC_089140.1, on the reverse strand, counting down.
GTGAGCCAAACATTCAAACATCAAGAAGTAGAAATGAGAGTACTGTTTAGTAACATGAGCTCAAAATTCTGTTTTTTGATAGAAAGGGAAAATTGTTACAGCACTGTAAAAGCAGTAGTTCTTTTGAAAAACAGGATTAGCATTCTGAAATACTCTTTAGATTTAGTATGTGGCTAAACTATTAAATATATTGTTCAAACAGTTATTTATTTAAGTTAGATAAGGAAGGAGAGGGAAGTCCTGTATACTTTTTCCTTACGTGAAAACCATTGAATCAACACGAGAGAGTTGCAAGATTGGGCTTTTGTGCCCTTACAGCAAAATATGTAATTATATTTTTTCTTAGCTAAAGCCTATGGTTTTATTGTCCAAATAGGAAATAGCTGAAATATTTCTCCTAATTTACAGGAATTTTAGTCTACAGTTCTTAAATTAACATCTGGGAACTTTTTAGTTTTGGGATGGGGACAAATTCCTACAGAAAAGACAAAAGAGGTTTTTGCTATACGATGTGGTCGCCTTTCAATATTGTTGGGGTTTGACCTTTTCTTAAAAAAAAAAAAAATACACTCCCCCCCAGAAAAACCCAACAAATAACCAGCATTTGAAGGAGCAGTTGCATTCGCTCTAGTAGTCATTCCTCTCACCATTTAAGCACATAGTTTGCTTTATGCTCTTTTAAATGTGTATATTAGTGACATTGCATAAGTGCATGTGGGTAATGCCCTGTGTTAGAAAAATATCACTTTATGGGAAATCATCTATCAAATGTGGTTTACAAGACGCAAAAGGCTTACTTACTTTGATGCCTGGAGAGGCTAACTGGAACAGAGGCTAGACAGAGTTAAAGGAATAAAGCAGGTATTTATTAAAAGGCCTTCAAAGGATACACCTTGGGCAGTACAAGAGCCCAGCCATGGCTCTGCCCAAGATGGACCCAAAATGGACCCAAGATGGATGACCGATCAGGAGGTTTCACCATTTTAGAAGTTTTGGTCTATTTACATATTGAGGTTAATTGTCCAATTACAGCTTCAGGTTATGAAGTCACATCCTCCCAGTTTGCTCTCCTCAATTTGCTGTTGCTTACACTTTTTGGGCCCTGAAGCTGCAATGGTTCTCAGGCTGGAAAAGGATTGGATTGTTTTGTCTAACTAAACTGTGAAGAGAACTTTCTAACACTTCATGTGAAGTTCAGAGTCACATACTAATGCAGTACAGAATCTGGAAAATATGAAAGCTAAAACTTAAGGCATCAATTTTATGATACTATTTTATACCAAAAACTTTTTACATGGTGTTAAATTTTTTAAAGCTTTGGGAAGAATCATGGTATATAAAAGCAAATGCCCATTCTGAAGTTTTTTAAATTACTTGGGTTTTACTTGAAGGCAAGATTGTGTTCCTTTTAATTTATTGGACTGTGTTTCAGAAATACTGTTAATACCGCCTGTCATTAAAAGTGATATTGCTAAATTCCTGCATTGAAATATAACTTAAGTATGACCTTTTTTTACTGTCCATCTTGAGACAAATGTACATCAGTCTATGTTTGAACATCTCAAAGGCAGCTGAACATCTTTTGTGTTGAGGTTGCATATATGTAAAAGAGGACTCAATCTAAAAGGTTCCTTTAGACATGAATGGACATTGTTATCAGAGACTTTGTAAAATTTATTTTAAGTATGTGGGCTATTTGCTGCAATTTTGTCCCTTTAAGTGTTGAAAGATCAGTATAAAAAATGAAGGGCAGTATTGGTACTCTCTGTGTTCATATTTGTATAGACCTTTCATATTTATTTCTATATATTAAAAATATATAGAAGACACCTTTCGAATAAAATTGACAACTGGAACAGACTTCTGAAGTTCTGTGTTGTGTTTGAACTAAATGGAATGATACATGGCCTGTCCTGCTGAACCTTGAGTGGTTTTGAGCAGCATGTCCTACCCCTGAGATGCTCTTCTTGCCTTGCAGTGGCTGAATAGGGATGGAAGGAACAAAGCCCCTGAAGGAATGAAAGGAAAAGTAATTCAGACAACAGTGGAATAATGGAAAAAAGTCACATAAACATAAGGTCTGAGTTTTAGTAGTTGCAGTCTGTGCTGCAGAAGATCTTTACAAACATTGCGGTAGAACTTTTAGCTAAAGTTCTGCAACAGAAAATAGGCCATAAATACTGGCTAGTAAGGCTTATTTGTACAGATTTGGGATGTGAATGATTGCCTACTTTGTTTTATTGAAAAAGAGGCAGACATGGATAGAGAGTCTCACAAGTAAGGTTATAGACCTGGCATCCTTTTAGCTGATTTGGTTTACTGTGCATCAAGCAGAAGTATTCAAGGGGAAATTTAGCAGGGTTAGACTAAACCACTGATTGTCTGGTTAGCCTTTAGATACACTGAAGATATTACATGTTTCACCATGTGAGCAGCATAAGCAGGATATGTATTTTTAGGCTGTTTGGAAGTAGACCAACTGCTGTACTGACAGGCATTCATCATTATCTCTCAGCAAGACCCAAATCTCCTACTGGCCAATTTACTGTCCTGTTGTGTAATAGCAGAGCTCAGTCTGAACATCTATTATTAGGATGCTTTCACATGAAATTAATCTGTAAATGCAAGGTAGAGCAGTTAATCAACACTGTCAAACACAACTGTGTGGCTCATCCGGTATGGGGTTTGCTGTACAAGTGTAGCATTATGTTGCTTCATCCTATTATTCTGTGGAGAAGATACAATGATGGCAATGTATTAGCTCTACAGTGCTTAATCCTGGTTAAGCCCATGGTAGACACTAGGATGCTTTTCTTGGTGTTACTTTTGCATCAAAAAATTACTGTACCAAAGGTAAATGTTGGAAGTGCGTGGAATTGCTGCACGAGCATTGTAGCACTGAAAATACATGTAAAGTGAGAGAATTCTCCAAAATGTGTCTGCTCAAACTTCAAGAGACAATCTGATGACACTTTTCACTTTTTTTTTTTTTTTTTCCTCTAAACCCAGGACTAGTCAAAAGAAATGATAGTCTCAAAATTATGAAGATGGTCAGAGGGCTGGAGTATCTCTTGTATGAATGCAGGCAGAGAGACTTGTGGTTGTTCAACCTGGAGAGGAGAAGGCTCCAGTGGGGCATTGGAGCAGCTTCCATTACCTGAAGGGGTGGTACAAAAAACCTGGAGAAGGACTTTTGACGAGGCCATGTGGTGACAGGACAAGGAGGGACAGCTTTAAACCAAAGTGAGTAGGTTTATATTAGATATTAGAAATCCTTTACTGTGAGAGTGGTGAGGGACTGGAACAGGTTGCCCAAAAAACATTGTGGAGGCCTCATCCCTGGAAGTGTTCAAGGACAGGTTGGATGGGGCTTTGAGCTACCTGGTCTAGTGGAAGGTGTTCCTGCCCATGACAGGGAGTTTGGAACTGGATGATCTTTAAGGTCCTCTTCCAACCCAAACCATTTTATGATTCCATGATGCTTTTCTCATCATGGGTTGTTTGCAGTATTTGCTTGTCTGCTTTTTTTTAAACATAATTTTGTGTGGTGGAAATGGCTGCAGATTTTCCACTTGCAACTTTGAATTTTGTCACAGCATACGTTGCATGCATACCATATGTTGCTTTCTGAAACATTTAAAAATGGTGAAAATTATCTCTTTATGTCAGAAAATTGGTCAGAAAGATGTAACAAACTTTTGAACTGTAGGGAACATTTTCTTAAAACCTGAAGTGTTTACTAACATTTCTTGCTTTTGCCTGTATGTGAAACATTACAAGGTGAGATGCCATTTGGAATTAATATCAGGCTGCATATATAAAGCAGACTCAATATTTTTTCCCCACCATGGAGCTGAGTCAGCTGTTGTAGAGCAGTTCCTGTTCCACTGGGCCTTGTCTGTCCATACTAGTTACTGTAATGAGTGAATGCAGCACAACTCATCAAATCATCTTTGGCTCTTATTTTCCAGCTAAAACCATGCCATGCTCTGGAAGCATGAGATGCCAAAGTTCTAACAAAACATGTATTATTCAGAGAAGATCTTGAAAGTTTAAAAAATAGAAGTCAAGAAATGGAACTGGTTTTTACCTAATTCCTTTTAATGAGAAACACAATGTCCTAAATATCAGGGAGGGTAGGAATGTACAATTTTGTGTCACCTTTATACAGAATTTGGGATGCAGATGGGGCTAATCATCATATATTCTGGATGGATTTGCTTTTCTCTTGCTTTCAGTAGTGTTTTGTTAAGTCTACACTTTGCTCTGAGCAACTTATTTTTCTTTTGGTTACTTCCTAAGTGGGAACAGAAATGGAGACCCTAATGAAAATTTGTTAGTTCTCTTTTACAGAATCACACAATCAATTAGGTTGGAACAGACCCTGGAGATTATCAAGTCCAACCTATGACCCAACACCCCCATGTCAACTAGACCATGGCACTGAGTACCACATGTCCAATCTTTATTCTTAAACACCTCCAGGGACAGTGACTCCACCTCCTCCCTGGACAGTCCATTCCAATGCCCAAACATCCTTTGTGTGAAGAAAACCTCCCTGATCTATTTGAAGTCTACCAAAGGTACCAATAAACGTTTCTGAGCTCTTGTTTCTGTAATGGGTTGTACAATGGCTCTCCAGACGCTTCTTTAATGATCAGATTTCTTCCTACCATCTCAAAACCACTTTCCTGACAGATCCACTAAAACCTCTGAAGCATCCTGTCCATTTAGAAATGAATTCATTTTCTTTTGCTCATTATGCAGTGGATTAATTTTCGTAACTAGTGACCACAGCATTTGCAGGCTTGCTTGGTTAATGTTTTTTACCATAGATTTCCACTTTCCAGACAGAAATTTTGGTATCCTATCTGGCTTTGTGAGAGCAAGCTTGAGGGAAACAACTGACTGCAGCTTGGCTCAGTCTCCGAAGGCATTAATAAAAAAAAAAACAAATCTCACAGCTGAAGCAAGCACACACCAACCCAAAAGTACTTTTGGAATCCTGATTCTGGGCAATCCTGAGTCACATTTATGAAAACAAAACTTCCTGGCTCCTTTTTCTCCTTGCAAAACCTGACACCAGCACAGAGGCATAGCAGCTTTGATGGCATTTCCAGGAGCAAGGTTGCTGTCTGAGTTGAGCAGTGGTGAGGACCCTTATCTTGGAGGAGCAAGCTCAGGAGAAGACATCAGCAGCCCTCAGGGCCTGTTTGGAGGAAAGTGTAACTCAGTAGTAGTATGTAGTGGAAGATGTCTAGTTGTCAGTGCTATATTACACTATCATCAGGTGTTTCCCACCTCCAGGCTTGTGGTTTCCTCTCAGAAGCAAGCTAGTAGTCATGCTTGCTACCTAATTCCTTTCTCTGCCACTTGTCTCTGCCAAAATCTTTCTTGCAGCCATCCCCTGTGATGATACCCAGAGTCTTCAGGACAGGGCTTAAATCCCACTAAAGCTTTGCTGTCAGAGCAGGCTGAAGCAAGCTTGAGTGCCTGTGGTTCCCCTGGCCTGCGGCAGTGTGTGGTGTGGTGCTGGCTGGGCTGCCTTTGCAGAGCAGTCAGAGGAAGAGGCAGCAGCCTGACTGACCCAGCCACCCTCTTTCCAGTGCCTCATGTGCTCTAAAATATCTTGTTTAGCCCAGGGCTGGCTCAGGTGTGGCCAGACACACACAGAAGTTAAAGGAGAGAAGGAGCTTATCTCATTAACTTCAGGTCTGTGCATATCCCACCACCTCCTTAAGATCCTCATACAGAGCAAACTTGATAAGGGAAGGCTGCTTCTCTGACAGAGAGGAAGCTTTGTATAAAGAACCTCTGGTATTTTTCTGTCATCGTACAGTATGCACGAATAACATTTGTGGGAGGCAGTAAGCTTTCTACATGGCAACTGTAATAAATGAACCAATAGATGTTTATACTGTGTGATTTATTCCACCCTTCTGGTGCAGCAAAGGGTCTGAACTTGTGCTGAAACCACTTATAATTGCTTTGGTTACTCCGCGCCCAGTGCTTAATTTGCAAAGCTCTCCTTCTGAGCCAGTGGCTGTAGTTTGACAAGCATCTAAATTTGGAGAACAGCTTTTGTTACTGTCTGCAGCAAGGTGAGTCAGAAGAGCCTGGCATGTGGGCAGCTAAACACCCACCAGGGCCCAAAAAGACACTTCAAGAAAGGATGAGAGTAGAGAGCTGACCTAAAAAGGCAGCCAGAAAATCTCAGCTGTTGGAATGCATCAATCCATCTTTAGTTTCTTAACTCATAATATCTTACATTAATAGCTACAGGACCAGATACTGTCTGACTTTACACAGCAGCATATGTAAGTGTGCATGTGTGTTTTTGTGATGCCCTGCTTCTTTGGTATAAACAGGATCATAGAACCTACTTCAGCTGCTGATGCAAGGCAAATAGCAGACCATTATTATTCAATCCACCTGGGCTTTGCAAATGTCAAGATGATATCACTCATGCTTGCTTTGTCATTATTACACTTAATCATTTTTATTAGCTGGTGAACCAATCAGTTCCTGTAGATGTGCTGGTTTCTAACAGATTGTCCCTTCAAACCATGCAGCAAAAATAGATAGCAAGAAAATAATCATTTCTGTAGCAAAAGCTTCCGAGTTTAATGCAGATCTCTGCAATTGTTGGAACTAGGTCTATAGGAAGTTTTATCAATTGATTTCCCCATTTCTGAGGATCTGGGTCCCATTTCCAATATCTAAAGTAGGAGACATAACCTGTGTTAACAGCATGCTCACATTGGGCAAATAAAGCCAGAAACACTCGGCTTCCGGAATAATGTTTCCACCTCAACAAGTTTTTTTTATATTATGTATATCAGGATATTTCTGCACTCCAGAGGAAAAAACCACACAGGACCAATGATGTAACAATGGGGAAATCTGATATTTTTAAACATAAAGGTGTTTTTCACCTGTAGAAAGGGGACGTCCCAAAAAAGATTGAAATTTTCATACTGGAGGTTTTCTTCTGGAGAAGTTTGATTTCTTTGGCAAGCTGTCCTGTTTCAACAGTCCCTCCTCCTTTCCAGGCAGCGTGCCAGGCAAGAGACAGCAGCAGAGACAGGCAGTCAAAGGAAAACACGTGAGTCTGTAGTATCAGCTCTTTGGGGACAGAATGAGGGCCTGCTTCCATCAAATTTAATCAGATTTAATGCTCAACCACTGGGAGCAGCTACTATTTTGCAACTGGAGAGAGGAAAAGATGTTTGGCTGAGTGCAGGCAGGATGTGTTGGAGAAGGTGGTGGTGATTCAGCCCAATATAAATGTACTACTGCTGGGGTGGGGCGAAGTCAATTTTAAGAGGTGCAGCAAGTGTTGGCAGCTGCATGAAATAAATTAGTAAGTCAAATGAAGAAAACATCACAAGCTCCTGGTAATATATATGCCCATGACCCAAATTTCCCTTCCTGGTATCCCATACTGCTCTGTGTGTGTGCTGGGTTTACCTTTCGTTTTAGCAGAAGGTTTATTTCTCCCAAGAATCCATTTCTGTAACAACAGCACATCTGGAATGGAAATACTTGATCTTGTACAGGTTGCTGGGTTGTTTTTTCCCCCTCCTTCATTACATAAATTACAATCATCTGAGGGCAAGGGAAGGATCTTTGAACAGCTAAGCTTGCAGTGTGAAAAGGTTTGCTAACACTTTGGCCTGTTTTTTTTTTTTTTTCCCCCAAGCATACTGGCTGTAAGTTTGCGTTTTCAATGTCAGGAACAATAAGGGCACAGTGAATTTAAAAGCATTTCTGCCTTGGCACAAGTGGAAACCCACCTTGCTGAAGCAGAGATTATTCCTTTGAACACTCGCTGAGCACCTCTGAGCCCTCACAGCAGATGCTGCATCCGTGTCCTGACAGCTCACAGGAAGGGCTCAGACTGGCGCCGTGCGCCCTCCGAGCCAGCAGCAATGTGAGCTGGCACATGGGGAGCTGCCTGTTCTTGCAGCCTAATGTGGGCTGAAAAAGCCAGTATGAAAAAGTTCTCTTTGCAGCCTCTGCTTAAAAACCAGACATGTGGGACCTGGAAAGTGCCAGAGCAAGGAGCACTGCCCTGCCACAGAGAAAAGCTCAGCTCTGGCAAGGCAGCAGGGCACGGTGTCCAGCTGCATTGCTCACCCTCCCTACCATGCCTGACTGGCTGTATGTCCTTGCTGGCTCTGCTTACTCCCGCTACACTGATCTGTGCACTCATGCCTTGACACATAGCCAGAGTCTTTGTATATTTGTCCCAGGCAGTTAAAGATAAATAACGGAGAGATCCTGAGCCTAGAAACTTCTCTGCTTTCTTCCCCCTAACCAGCTGCCTTCATAAGAGACAGAGCATCTCCCTTGGGTCTGTCTTCCTGTCTGAATTCAAATGGCACCGCTTTAGTACTTCCTTTGAATCGAGGTAGTAGATAATGCAGAGCAAATGACTGCTTCTGATAACTCAGGTTTCAGAGGAATGTCAGATAAAGTCTTCAAGGCAAACTGTAATGAACACAAGGCTTTTATGTTCTTCCAAGATTTTTTGTTTTTCTCGAAGGCTGCCCTGTTTTTTCTGAGTCTTCCTTTAGGAAATGTAAGAGCTATGATCTCAAAAGAGGTTGCACATGTGCACACAAGACAACCTACTCCAAAGGATAAAAGTGCAACCAAAACTTCACTTCCTATTTTAATTCTGCTTCGGGCAGAAATAAAAAGAGAGTATATTATCTCTGTGCACAGTCAGAAGCATCCTGTAGCACAAGCTGCTGGTAAAAATGAATTATCTATGCAAGAAAACTTACTTAATTAAAGAAAAGGTTTTAGGAGATCTGTATTCAAAACAATGTTGAAAAAGTTAAATTTAAAATTGAGGTTTCTTGTGTCCTACTTGCATGCACTACCAGGGCAATGGCATACCTGACTGGAAACACCGTGCAATGACTTTCATTGCTGAGGGAGGAGATGTGCCATGCTGGATCAGACCATTTGCTGTGGCACCATCCAAACCATGCACTGGTGAAGAGTGCTACATCCAGCTTGCCCTTGTGCAATTCCATAGGGCTGCGTGGTAGGTGAGATGAATCCAGACAAGGCAGCAATGGTCCCGTGCTGAGCAGGAGGCACAAGAGCCTTTAAAATGGGCAACAGCCAGAGGTGACCTCCTGTAGGGGCTGGGAGACAGGTTCAGGCAGGAGCAGAAATGTCCTATCCCTTCCCATGGGCTCCCCAGCCCACATTTTAAAGTCTCACCATAATGATATATCAGACATTCAACTCAACTGAGTACTGAGAATGAATACCAAGGACCATATTCTTTGGATCCCAAAATTTCCAAGAAGTTTTCTCATTTAATTGCACATTTTCTGAAGATGTCCGATTCTAGACATCCACACAAGGATATTGAAGATGGAAGTTTCACTCTGAAATTCTTTCTGCAACAAAGCCTCACAGAGGTGTCTACAGGCAAGGTAAAATAATTTTATGTGCTAGGTTATACGCCACTATAATGAAATCCTGTCCCGTATGAGTGTTGAAAAAATTGCCGTCATGAAATCTCTTGTCTTATCAGCACAGTTTGGGATCAGGTGATGGGACCAAATGTAGAAAACTGATAACTACATAAATAGAATGAAGTTGGATAATTGTAACTTTCAATATGAGATAGGTCGGATATATAAGCAAAAGCCCATCTAAAGGCTAAACTAGATGCATAATTAGTTTTGAGTCACACACAGGAGTTGATGTCACTTTAAAGAAAGATTTAACCATGAGGCATAATTATTCTTCATAGCCTGTAATGTCCTGTCAGCCATCAGCTTGGGCAGAGAGGGTAGAGCTGTAACTCCTGTGTGAGCACCAGTGCTTCTCATGGGAGGCAAAGCAGCCCATTTCTGCCTTTAAGCCATATAATGGGACTGAAGCTTCAACCTCATTTTTGCTTTACAAATACAGTGCACCCTGCACTGTGTAAGCTGCTCACAGGGGTAAGATATTTGGAGATGTCATTAAAGGAAGTCATTAAGACTTGCTACGTGTCTTAATGCTAAAGCAGAGTTTAAGCACATGGCAGTTATTTACCTTCTTGGGAAATGGTGAATGCTCTAGAATATTATGGAACAGCTAAAGAAGGGTCTCCTTATTTCGGGTTGGGTTTTTCTAGATTTTAAAATATGGGCACATACAAAAGTCACAGAAATTCGAAGTCAGCACAACAGATCCTGGGGTGAAACTGTAGGCAGAAGATAGCCCAGGGTACTTAACAAAACACTACAAGGCGGGGAGGTTGAGAGATGGGTTAATTTTCCTGCTTTTATTAGGACATTGTTAGAATATTCCTCAGGACATCAAACCTCTGACAAAACGTCACAACATGTTACCTGTAACGTTAACCACAGAGCTCCTCACAAATGCTGCACCAACACAGTCAGCTGGAATCAAAGTCAGCAAGGAGAGGTGACAGCACTTGAAATGTAGTCTCAAACATAACAGATGGCAAGCGGAGCCCAAAGCAAAACAAATCCCCAAAGGAGAACACAAAAACAAATATCAGAGACAAATGGGCATTTAAAATAAATGAAGAAATGCATACAAAAGGAAAATGCCTTAAAGGGAGAATCTTGGAAGAGTTACAGAATCATCAGACAAGAAAAAAAGATCAGTAGGAATAAATATGAAATAGAGTTGTGTAACAACTCTAAGCACTCAGTCTGAAGGAGACTCCAGATGTTCCCTCTTTCATTTAACTGAAAGTTGTGAAATAGCTGGTTTGCAGAGGATGGCTTGAGCTTGAGGCTGGTCATGGTGCCTCCTGTCTCATTACAAGGGTGAGAAACTGCACCTAGGGATAAGAAACTACATCCATTCCACTGCAGTGATGGGTCCACTGGCCTAGTGGAAGAGTGCCCAGGGCTAACAGAGGAATAAAGTAGGGTCAATGCTGGTGAATATATAGAAAAACTATTAGCAGCAGCTGGAGCCCCTAATCATGGATGTTAGGTCCATATTGAAAAGATTGGTGGAGTTTAATGAAGTGATGAAATTCTAAATTTGTACTGCTTCCTATCTTTACAGACTTACGAAATTTAAAATTAATACAAGACTAACATGCTTAAAACTATGAAACAGTTTGGTGATGACCTGCAGGAGACCACAATATCTGTAATAAATCATGAGCTCAGTTCCAATTATTTATAATAGTAATGTACTTAAACTTATTCTTCCATGTCTTGGGACATTATCAGTGATCTATAAACTGGTCAACTTGGTTGACAAAGTAAGTCCTGTGAGCACATGTAGCAGTCACACAGCAGTGGGAAGCAGCACATATACTTTGGGTGGGATCATGGCAGCAAAGCTTGTGCTCACAGCACTCAACAAGAACCTGATTTACAGTAAATTACCGGTTTGCTGAAAGACACAGTAAGTGTGAGCATTAGGAGTTTTTTGTGTAGCCTCTTGTGGATGAGAAATCCCTCAGCCTTGGATGAAGTCTAGCACTGAGGAGCAGCCCCTGAAGCCCATGACATGCACGGCCCACTGTGCTAGGTGGCAGCAAAGGCAGGGAAAGCCACCCTTCCAGTCACCCTGGCCCTGCATCCTCCAGAGCTTTTTGCCAGCAAACTGAGCTCCTTTCCCATTGGAACAGAGTGCATGTGAGCACCTGGGAATAACATTAATGTAAAGTAGGAAAAAAATGCATTATTGTGTGGAAAAGACACTGGAGAGAGTACTGAATTTAAGAATTTGCTTAGCCCAAAACAATGCCTGAGACTAGGTTTCCAATCCATCTTCACATCGAATTCACCTGTGGTTGTGTTCTTGACCATGGCTCTGAAATACTCTCACAGCAAAAGTACTGCACATCAGTACTTACTTTTCTGCTTTCCAGCTTTGTTTCTGAACTTACTGAACAAATGAGTCTTATAGCTGTGCAACATGCAGGAGGAAAATAAAGACATTCTAATCTCTAATCTACATTTCCAAGTTTCCCATTGCTATAGTAGGAAGGCACTACTCCTTCCCATGCACACAGGTCTCTAGGTGCATTATTAGCACAATATTAAGTTCAGCCTCTTACTAGCTCCCAAACTAAGTCAAGTAGGAGAAAACCCCTGCTTGAATAATTTTGTCAAGACACGCAGGACTTTTATTATCAACTCCCTGTATTTTTTCAGATTCTAGTTTTTTTTTTCTTCCCCTGAAACTATAGACATGTCATTTCTTTTAAGGCAGGAGAGACAAGATGTAGTCTGAATAAGCACTTTTCAAGCCACTTGGATTTTTTTTCTCCCTTTCTGTTGTAAAGAATCTAATTAAACTGTCTACTACCTTTGTTCAGCCTAAAAAGAATCTGCTCTGATTCTTTCATGTAGGTTTTCATTAAAAGTCCCCTGAAGAAAACTTTTCCTCTAGAGGTAAATAATTTGCATAAAACCATGCAAAATAAATCCATTTTACCCCAAGCTAACTAGACCCCACTGTGGCAGCAGCGCACCAAATTAATGTGTCCCGTGCAGCCTGCATTTGGGGAGAGAAGTAGGAAACCATGGTAGAGGGAAAATAATATTTTAAAGTATGTTTCTATTACTTGCCTACTGGTTTTGGAGCCTTTGGTGGGGATTCACAAGGTTACAGGGACTGAGGATTTAGGACTCACGTGAAACCATCCCAGTACTGCTGCTGGGCTGCTGCTCCCTTCATTATGCTTTTCCAAGTTGAAATAATAAACTACTCACTTCAAACCCTTAGCCACACAACAGACACACATAATAAAAAAACCCTGTGGGAATCTATCAGTCACATATCATCCCTACTGGCAAATTCTCTTACCCAAGATATGTACACATATATTTTTTTGTCTCTTCGAACTCGTGACAGTTACCTAATTGTTTTGTGGGTTGTTCATCTCCCTCATCTCCCTCTCTTGAGGAAGGCCAAGAAGAAACATCTGAGAAGGAGTAGGAACATGGCTGTGGGATAGAAAGGCTGAGGGATCTAGGAGCTTGCCTTTCTTGCACAAACTTTGGCTGCTGCTTGAGGTGGCGTGGCGCACGTAAATGTGGTAATGAAGTACAAGAGAGTTATCAAGAATATTGGAGATGTTGCCAAAGATAGCAACAACTTGTGTAATTGTTCACTGATTTAGGCAGGTAACCCAGGAGGCAGAGTAGAACCATCTGCATCTTCCCTGGAGTTTTTCCAATTATTGGTGTCAAGACAAGACTGGGGTGAGGCTCAGCTCTGCCTTCTCCACTACTCAATGAGTATTACTGAATAGTGATCCTTTCAGGGGTCGGAAGGGGGTTTCAAAACAAGAAAGCACCTTCTTCTGTCTCCTGTGACCGTGACCCTTCTCAGGTGATGGAAGAATCCTGGGTTTCTGCTGGCCTGCCTAGGTAAGGGCAGCTGTTTTGGAGGTCTTCTTTCTAGACAGCACAAAGAGCCTCATCCATGGTGGCAAGAGCACCCTCTTACGCTGCTCTGGCTGAGATGCCTGCTGGAGTATCTCATGATTTCTTGGGTGTCTCTGCTGGGACACCACCTGTAAGGTTGTCTAAGCCCCTGATGAAGAATTCTCCCAGTCCTAGGCATAACTTGGGAGCCACTTGCATCACTGCCACATTCAGAGATGGGAGCTTCTGTGGTAATACTGACTAGGAACATAAAATAATTGCTGGTGGAGATCTCTAGAGATCATCTACTCCAAACCATTGTCCAATCTGGACTAACATTTGTCTTCTTTGGTAATAATTTCAGAAGCTCAAAAGTTAGCATGATTCTTCTGATCCAGGATAAAAAAGTTTTAAAAAGGACTCAAGAGACAGGGTAAAATGACCACAGTGTACTTTATTTAATGATTTTGGTACCTTGTGTTGCAATAAAATAAAAAAAATCTACAAAATCCAAATATATAAAATTTTCAAGTTTCCCTTTTAAGTTTTACAAGAAAAATCAAGTTGTAACCAAGGAAATTTGTTAGTATGAAGCACTACTTTCAACTTCATTTCATCACAAATTGCAACTTACTTAACAGACCAAAATAACTATGGTACTGCAGTACATCAAATACTTCACACACTGTGTTCTTTACTATAGCACATGTAACCTCTGCCACGGGAGGCAGCGGTCTCTAGCCAATAAAGACACTCTTCACAATCTGAACTCTAAAGGAATGTTTGTATACATGGATTCAGAATATATATATTTACAGGAAGATTTCTTTTTCTTTTTCTTTTTTTTTAATAACTATTTCGATTCTTCATTTCAAATAAAATACCAAATACATTTTTACAATGTTTACAAGTCAAAGCACAAGTTCTGCAATGATTATCATTCACCTCTAGTCACTGTGCTTGTACTGGGGCCGGGGAGAGGGGGTATCTACACTGTTCCATAAACACAAATGTGATCTTCCATCACTTTGTTTCCTCAGTGATGACTAAGGAGTATAAGCACAGTAACAATTTTTTTAGCACAATCAGTGTATAATGCAACAGTTTACAACAGACAACTGAGAAACTATTGGTCCACTCTGTTCAATTTGCTGTTTATCTGCCAACTGTTATGTTAGTCTTTGTCACATAAATTGTGTACAAGAGAAGAGTTAAATAACACAACTTGAATAGGAAAGAGCATACATTTTTAAGGCAAATTAATAAGCAGCTTATGGTGGTTTTTTGTTAAACTATACCCCAACACAACCTAAAAATAAAATGTATGTTCTGCAACTGTCAATAATTATGTCTTCTTAAACTGATCTCCTCTATAAATTGATCAACATGGCTTTGAACCTGGTTATTCAAAACTGAAATAATCCCTCCCCCCAAATCCCCAAATCTAGAAAGTGCATGACTTCATATGCGCCGAAACAAAACAAAAGGCAGCTGAGGTAGTTAGATGTAAAATGTATTTATGAAAAATAACTGAAAAAATAAAACAAGGAGATATACAGTAAAAACCCACTCATTTGGAATTAATTTTACATCAGGCAACAACTTAAAGCAGGAAAATTTATGACTTCTGAAAAAAAAAAAGTAGTAATAACATATGAATGAAAACAGAATATTCTATTAGAATTTTAATTTCAAGTATTTGAGTATATTTGCATGTGCATTATTTTACAGGCTTTGTATAGTATTAGGAAGTCATTTACTTTTTATCAGGCATCACATGAGATCTGTTTGACTCTGGGACTGAAGCTCCTGCAACGTAGAAATACACTGTGAGTGCCTGAAGGTATGCCACGATGTGTGCCTGGGAGCACCACCTTGGGTGAACTTCTACACATCCATTCTCTATGACCTCACCTGAGAGTGACAGGGCCAGGGATCCTGGGGACTGATTGTATAGATGTCCTGGGAGCCTGCCTGGGATGTACTCACATGCCTGGATCCATGTGGGATGTGCCCATGGGGTGGGGATCCCGCATGTGATGTCCCTGCAGAGCTGGTGTGTACACATTTAACCCAGGCAATGACCCTGTGCACCAGAGAGAGGATCAGCTTCCACTTTGGAGCACTGTCACAGCTCCTCATGGGCCTCCCTACCTGTGCTCAGCACCATTGCATTTCAGCTCTCACGAGGATCTTTTCTCATCTGGAGAGATGTTACCATTCTGGCAGACAGCACAGTCTCCAAGAAAGGGTTTGCCTGAATCCACTGAGGATGAATTGGGATTTTGGCTCACATCATGGTCCCAGAGCTCCATCAACAGTTCCTGGCACAGAGGCAGACCTAGCTTTCCCTTTCATTCCTGTGTAGAAAGACAAACAGGCAGATTTCTTTAACAAAATGCCCAAAAGAGTGCACATGTGCATGGAAAGCCTTCAAACTTTGGGAACGAAATTCACAAAAAAAGCACCTACTTGTAGGAGAGAGATCAATTTGGAATTTGGAGATGTGTTCCTGTCTTCAGTAACAATAACCTAAAACCATCACATTACTAAATGCGCAATGTGCCAGCTCTTCTGAGCCCTACTGTTAGATCCCTCCTCTGATGGCCACAACATGGGTATGTGCAATTTACTATCGTGAATTCTGCACCTGGCTTGAAGAGCATCACAGCAGGGAGCATCACAAACTGAAATAGTTCCAGTGTGAGAAGTTTTCCTTAACTTTTTTTTTTTTTTTTTTTTTTTTTTTTTTTTTTTTTTTTTTTTTTTTTTTTTTAAATTGGCCTGTGAAAAAGTAGGTTTTGTACTTCTGAAGTGTGTGCATATGCCATCTTTTTTTAAATTTTATTTTCTATTAAAAAGGAAATCCTGAAGCCCTTTTGTTCTCGTATTTTTTTTCCTTTTTTCCTCCCTTTTATTTTATCCTTCTAAGCTCACTGTATTGTAAACATGATTTTCAAAAGTAATGTGTGATTTTGGCCAGCTTAATCTCTGGCAACCCAAAATGAGGAGTCACTAATATTCACCAAGTGCTGAAAGCATTTACTGTGGTGTGGCAGAGATGGTAATGGTCAATTACTCTTGGACATCCTGCACATCGTGGCCTTTTACTTTTTCCTGCTAGAGCAAGATAGAAAACTAGAAGACTGGACTGTGAGATTTCTTGATGTGGCATGATATTGCAGCTTTCCCCAAAATGTTTGTCAGGAATTTCTGCTCAGTTGCTTTGATTTTTTGAGCATGAGAGCAAGTTTCTCAGAGAAGTCAAGGTTTTATAGCTTTATGTAAACATAAGCAGAAAAAGATGCTCTGATTTTAAAGTGAGGAGAAATATTTTTTCAGGTCTGATTTCATAAAACACAAAGATGCCAAAAGGTACACTTTTGCAATGGATGTAAAAATAAATTTTCTGCATGTGAAACAACAGAAAAGACAATCCTCTACAGCCTAGGGAATCCAGCTCAATGTTTCAGTGCGTTGGAATTGTGAAGACTTGATATATGTAAACATCCTCTTCACTGTGTCATAACTTTTATTCACCACACTTCCTTTCAAAATACAAATAATATTTCCAAGTCTCAGTACTCACAACCAACATTTGCCCCAAGAAGAAGCAGTCCCCCTTCCCATTACCAGTTCAGTTGTGCCACTGGTAGCCATTGGGGAAACTGGCAGAGAAGAGGATCTACCTGCACCTGCCTCATCCCTATCCTTCTGCTATCCCTGCCTCTGTCCAATTGCTCTATGGCCCAGCACTAAAGAATGAGATGAAATTTGTCAGGATCCAAATGCTAGATCCATTTTCAGGGATTTCAGTGGTGAAGAATGACAGGCAAGTATCCTGAAGGGCTGGAAAGCAGGCTGAATAGAAAAAGAGGACTCTTGCATGAGCTTAGGATAAAATTTCACTTCTCCAGATTGTCCAAGATTTACCCTGGAGGTCAGTGACTTGGGCTTTACAGGAGGATTTATATGTCTTGAAACTGAAATTGAAATATATAGCTCAAGTGACAGTTTTTCCTTCACAGAAAATATTAAAATATAATTAATATATTCACAAGCTATCTGAAAATTTAAACAGACAATTTATCCTGGAATGCAGTGAGGTATTTTGGCCTCATCCAGTGACTAAACAGAATTGGAAGACTTAGGAATACTAAGGAATACTAAGACCTAGAAAATGCCTTAGTATTATTTCCAGTAGACTATTTTTAGTATGAAGCCTAGTATTTCTTCCTCAGACATCTTCAATAAACTAGTCAAATCTGTATTGGGTGCACAAAGACTGAAAATTTCACTTGACAGTAAATTCTATTGCACTGTAAAGTAGCTACTAAAGAGATTCCTTAAAAAAAAAAAATTACTTAGACTGGCACTGGGAAATTTAAAAGCAAAATGCTCATGTGCTTTCTCCTGGGGCTTATTGGACTCCAGTACAGTCAAAAGAAAAAAATCCATTTGTTGTGGTGGACCTTCGGAAGTCCTTTATGATTATAAACGGCATGTAGTCAAATCAAATCCCAGTATAAAAAATGCTCCTTTCTACAGCTTTGGTGTAAGCATGACTTACTGTGCACCAGGCAAAGTTTCTCCATCTTTTGGTTGGTTTTGTTTAATTGTTTTTATTTATTTATCTATTTATTTATTTCCTTAGTTGTAGATTATTGAAGATGATTTAGTAAGTAATGCTGTTACCAAGTCTGTCTTTTAGGATCACTCACGTGAAATTGCTTCAGAAGGCTCCCTTGTTTTACTAATGGCCTGATTTTTGTGCTTTTCCCCATACCAAATCAAACCCATCAGTGAACCTGAAAACAGACTTGGAGTTCTGGATATTAAGAAATGGAGGGTGGAAGAACACACAAATTAGTTAGCCTTATCTGAATATAAATATTGCTGTAATGAATGGAGAATATTCTCTTTTTAATTATTACTGGGTTAATTAATATATTTTGGAGGAATCCATTTGAAATATCCAGTGTGAATTAACTGACACGCTCCTTGCACATTGCAAATTTCAAGAGAACAATGTATGCTGAAGAAGAACAATTAAAAGTTGGGTGGTTTTTTTTTTCCTTTTCCTTTTTTTTTTTTTTTTTTTCCTTTTCTTTCTTAAATACAAGAAGATTACAGAGAGCTGCACAAAGTTTCAAAGCACAGCTGTACTCTGGAAAATAGCTATAAAACCAGTATGATAATGAACTGTGTTTATTGTGTCCCAGAGGGTACCATTTCCAATGCTCTCGGCTTACAGTGAGAAGATGAATCTCCCATCTGCTGATGCCACAGGTCAAATGCAGAAGTCAGACTTGGTGTCACCTGGCTCTGCAGCATGTGAAATAACAATTGTTAAGTTAACATTTGATTAAAGAGGCAAATGAGCAAGCATGGGAAGAACAACACAGGCGGCTGCCCCTGTTGAGACTATCTTATACACAGAATGGCACCTGCAGGAAAATACAGTGATCCTCATTTGTTAGAATAAACATTAGCTTGTTAATAATACAGAACTCAGAGAATAGACAGCAAAATATCTATCCCCTCCAGCAGAACAAATTACACAGGGGACAGTTTCTGCCCTTGAGAATCAATGGGAATTGATTTAAAGGAGCTGCAGTCCTGTTAAAGAAGAACTGCAATGGAATGGCAGATCCTTGTTTGCTAATCCAACATGATCCCTATTATGGCCTGTTCTGTGAGTCAGAAATTACCTCAGAAACAAAAGATACCAATTTTTAGGTTGCTATGGGCATATACCAAGGCTGTGGAATGATGAAGTAAAATCAGCTGACCTGAAGTAAAATCAAGATAACAGCTGTCTATAATAAAAATTCCTGCTTTGCAATTGAGAAAATTACTTCAGTTGTTCACATTTTTAACTCATTTTTCCATCTTAACTATAGAAGTTATCCCATACCCAGGTGTCACACAAAGGAATTTTGAGTTTTCTACTATGACATGAGTAAAGAAAATTTCTTAGATAACCTGGACACTGCCTTTTCTCATTGGTGAGGTTTCCATACAAGACTCATACACACAAGAGAAAAATGCAAGCAAGGAAAAACATCAGAACATTATCTAGTAAACTTTCCCAACCTTTCTGAGTAGATCTTTGAAGAAAACAGACCTCTTGTGATATGCTACACTTACAGTTCATGCACAAAGTTACGGATAACTTTACAGAGTTTTCTACTGAAATAATGATGAGACTTTTTCTGCTACTAAACAAGAAAGAATTGATGATAACATCTAATATAACTGGAAGTCTTTCAGCAGTAATTTCCATGAGGAGCTGAGTGACAGAATACCTGAGCATGAACAGATGCTGTGAAGGCTGACCTACTCTAATGATTCACAGCTCTTTCCTAATTATAAGGCTTCTACCACATCTACTGATGTCCATTTTCTCTATTTTTATTCCTGCTCTATGCCTTTATACTATCCCACATGTGTGGGAGCTGTGGGATGAAGTAGGTGTGCATGAAGTAGGTGTGTGGATTATTGGCAATAAAGGAACAGGCACCTGCAAATCCACTATTTGCTCATGGATGTATCATGTGAGAAACTGAGAGCATGAGAAAATGCACAACCAGTTGAGCAACACCAAGCCTATAATACTTCATATACAGAAAAGACCATCTTTTGAGCCTATTCTAAACATTAGAGTTCTTGTGGAAGCCATCTGAGAGATTTATCCTCCATATAGAAGACAATAAGGTTCTCTGACCCATAATCTATTATAAAGATCTATCATTTCTAAATCTAAAAATCACTGGCATAATTGCCATACAAAATCCTTGTTTCCCAGGCCTTTGTTTGAGACACTTTTGTATCTTATTGCTAATAAACCACTCCTGTCAATAGCAACAAAGTTATATCTAAGAAGTATCTTTCATTGTCTCCCTGTGTGTTTCAGTTAGTTTCTAACACATAAAGAATTTTCACAGTCAGTGTCTTTCCCCGAGGAGAGAGTAATTGCACCATAAACAGTATTTTGGCATCAAGGTTTGTTAGTTTGAGTCTTGGGGGGCTTTTTTGCTGTTAAAAGACTCTCTCCTCCTTTTGTCCACCGAAAGAGCAGGGGCAGCCTTTTCCACAGCGTTTCACAAACATATCTTAATCTTGACCAGAGGAATCATCATTTTGCTTGCCTGTCTTTTGGATCTCTGGCCTCCTTGCTAAGGTCACTAGAGGAGATGCTTCCACAATAAAATGTTTGTACAGATTACTCACATGTGTGCCCTGTGCAGCCTGACTGGAGGGGGCTGACATCATCCCACCTGAAAATTCTCTATCAAGATGGTCCTAAGCCAGAGCTCTTGCTGAGTCCCATGTTGCTGTAATTGTGTTCCAACAAGTATCAGAGTTGTTAAACATGAAACCACCCTCTCATTCTTGCTGATTTTTATAGAACTGAGTGTACTATCCCTACACTATTTCTGATTATGAAAAAAATTAAGTGCTTTGCTGATCACAAGCCTTCCATTATTCAGATATCTCTGTAAGCAGCATTATTTTTTTAACCTTCTGCTTCATGTCAAAGTAGCTAAAATCCACCTGTGTGTTAAAAGCAATGAAAAACGGTATTTTCTTCATTCATTCACCCTGTTCTTAGTGCTGTTGCTAAATGCAGCATGTTTTTTATTACAGTAATTTCTCCAGAACAAACAGTTGCACAATCAGTACAGCCATCTCAAAAATGAAATTTTACTGCTGCTAGATAGAATGACATTTTAGCTGATAAGATGAATAAATTACCAGAAGGAAATTTGACCAGTTCCACATTGGCAACTAAAGCTGTTTCAACCCTAGTAATCCTCTTTAAAATACAACTCCTTGCATATGTGAAACAAATCAAATAGATACATGTTTTCCAAGATGAATGATGAAAGCTTAGCTAGGATGAATTTACTAATGTTGCACTTCTAGTTCTCTCTTTACAGTGTGGACACCTCACTGAACACAACTAACAATGGCTTTTTTTTTTTTTTTTAATCTCCTGAACTGATTAATGTTTGCTCACAGGACCTTGATTACTGTATTACAAGCTACAGATTTGCAAGATTAAAAATGTCTGTTGAATTAATTAGCTGCAAATCAACCTTGGCGCAGCTCGACAAGTTCCAAGCATTTTCAATAAAATAAAAAAGGAGGAATCGATTGCAACCACAAATACATGACAATATGTTGGCACTTTGTGACTATAAATAGTGGCAGCTGCCCTCTCTGCTGACAAAGGAAGATTTTTCATTGTCCATACAGTGCTATCTAAAGGCTAAATCCTGCCCAGATTGGTGTGGCAATCTCACCAATAGCTAAAGTGTTCTCAGTGAAATACGTCCCATGGGCCAGCCCAATAACCCAGGGAGAACTGGAGCTGGAAACAAGCTGCCTGCTTTTTCTTCACTTTCAGCCAGAATGAACATCACAGTGCTGGTGCCAGGAGTGATCCCAGCACATGTAGATGCTGGCTGACAGGAGAACAATGTGTGTGCCAAAGTGGAAATTCAGGGAATGATGTTGAAAGTGGCTGCTTTTGACCATTTCTTCTGTAGTTACTGCCACTGTCTTAACACAGTCAAGATACCTTTAGATGTCTCTGACCATATAACAGGTCTGCTTGGAAACCTACTAGTTTTTTCAAACACTGTCCTTAATGCTGAATGGTGACACAGGTCAGGAACTCTGGACATGTATCTGAACTTCAGAGAAGCAAGTGCCTTCATTGGCTAATAGTCTCTTCCTCAGCTGCATAAAATTTAAAATTAATGATTGTCAAATATTGTCTGAGAAACAGTCTGGGATTGACACATAATACTGCAGAACATATTGAAAAAAGTATCAGTAGCTGGAATTTCAGAAATGGTTACTGCATATGTATGGTACATTTAAATTCACAGGAGTATCATTTTCAAATGCATGCATTTGAAATTTATCTTCAGTATGTAATCTGTGCAAGAGCAAATCTTCCCCTCCAACAGCTTGCATCAGGAAACTGCATATGTGTTGGATAACAAATCCAATTAGCATTCTTCAATCAAAATGCAAGTAAACCATCCTAATTATTGCAGGTTATTTGCTTCATAAACTACTGACAAAAACAACTGATAGTGAAAAAAATACAACCAACGTTACATTACATGAAACAAAAGTTCAATTGGTCCTTTTGCCATTTTGCTGTATGATTTTTTTCTTGATTAAGTAAATGTAATAAATCCTTTTTTATTTTATACAATTATCCCTGCTCTATGCTTTACCAAAATATTTAAGATATGAAATATAGCATTAGACATATTTTCTCCATAACTTTTTCTTTAAGTGCTGGCACACTAAATCACAAGGCTGTTTCCAATAATGACTGGAATGTATTTTCCAATAATATAATTTTCTTTTTTGCAGTTACCATTAGGTTAACCTTAATGACAATGTTCCTGATCCTTTTTTTTTCATTTGTTTTAGGCTTAGGATTTAAATGAATTGTAAGATTGAATCCTAATAGAATCTCAGGACTCACTATCCTCACTGTGTGTATACACTAACACACACACATATATACACACACATGTATGTATATATGTGTATATATATATATATATATATGTATATATATTCTTATATATATATATATATATATATATAATGCATTTGAAACTGTAAATTTATTCCCAAGCATGAGATGAGGTCCTATTATTTTTACTATGGTAAAATCAAATGTTTTCACATAGAGTACTCATTATAGACTGCTATGGACACTGAATGTCTTGCATTCACCATAACCTGGGCTAGTTGCACACAACTGTGGCTCACATGTACTGTCCAGAGAAACCATGTCTGCTCCACATGCTTTGCTAGATAGCGCAGAGCCTGTTTGCCCTTTGCTCAGCCCAAATTGATCTTTGTTTGGCAAAGAAACTGGGATCTCCAAGTGTATAAAGCTTGGGCTCAGGAAACTACAGATAAGCTACAAGTGTAGCTCTGGTGTCCATACAAAGCCTGCCTGAGCTCCAAAGAACAACCATGTGAATGTGGCCAGAGCAGCACACAGGGCATTAATAGACCTGATTCCAGGCAGCATGTAGGGATTCAGGCTTTGTCACAGTGCTAACCACGTCCATACAGCTTTTGGTCAGGTTGGAAGGTCAGCAAAGTGATTTTCCTTCTGCCCCAGATGTTTACTGCAGACATTATTCTGGCTGGGTGCAGGCAATGGCACTGAATGTGCTCAACTGTTTTCAGAGTCCTCAACACTAAAGGGACTGAATACGTCATAATAGAGGTATGTCTACACTGCACACGTGTACACTTGCATGTCCACATTTACATTCTCCACAAAGAGGAAGAACAGTTCAAAATATGAGGCGGGGAGCATTGCCCTTCTCCTCACCAGCATGCAGCCCTATATCCTTCCCCTGAGAGATAGCAGCTAAAGATATGAATAATTGCTAGCTGAGAGATCACTGTATCTGGCTCTCCCCTTGGTCTCTGCTTACCACCAATTTACTGCTGGAAAAGCCCTCATGAGTATTTCAGTGCAAAGCTCTATGTGATAGCACCACAGAGGACCCAATTCTTTCAGGTAAGATGAGCAGGAGAATACCTGCTCAGAGGATCCTGGCAGGCTTACGTGGGAGATAGGAGCTGAGCTAACTTTGTGCTGTGAAGACCAAATTATATCTGACCAAGTCCAGGAGGCAAAGTTTAGGTCCTTGAATATCTGGCATTTAAAATGTTCGGGAGCTCCTAATTAGTGCAGTTTGGAGGAACACAGAATGAGCCTGAGACTCCTGCTGTGCCTGTGCTGACCTCTGCACCTGTGCTGCAGGTAGCTGGTCCCCAGGTGGTGTGGGTCCCTTCCATCCCATGCACGTGGTTTCCCTCTCTTTTGTGAGCTCTTTGGTGCATGAGGTGAGGAAGAGAGTGCTGGGCTATGACCAGGCCTTGCCCTGAGCAGACTTGTAGCACACAAACACAGTCTATGCCTTGCCTTAGCACTGTGCTACGTCTCTGCAGGCTCTTCTAGACATTCAACTAGCAGCATTTTACCTTGAGGAAATCACTGATCTGTGAAATTCTGTTTTGCGGGACCATTACACACCAGGTGGCTGAGTGGACACACCTATTTCATGCTAAAAAATGCTTTTGTGAGGTTTAGTTTGGTGCAGAAAACTACCTCAAGCTCAGTGCTCTGTTAAAAGGATGTTGGCTTTCCTATAGCAGAATAGATCTTGTGTAGAAAAGCTGCTAGCATTCCTAGAGCATGCCAGAAGCAATTGCTTCCAAAGTTATTTCCTCTGAAATAAGAGGCTGAAACCTACAGATAGAGAAAACTTACAGCAGTCATATCTTTCTTTCTATGAATGTTGCATTTTGTTACATTGACAAATCTGTTACATTTTCAAATTTATTCCAACCATTCTTTGAAATGAAATTTTTGGTTACACTTGAAAGTTTCTTGGCTGGTTTTATTTTACATTACCTTGCACGAAGAAGTTGAGATTTGATCTTTCTATTATTTGGTCACTTTTATCACAATTTCTTGTAAATCTCTCTCAATGAATATAGTAACTATAAGTCTGTTTTAATTATACACAAGCTTCTCTTTGACTTCTCTGGCTCATGCAAATCACCTCGTAAGTGTTTTGAAGAGGACTTTTTGCCCTGAATCTTTCATATCTGTTCTCTTTGCCCTAGGATTCAGAGGAGGCACATAGTTTACTAGGGAGTATAGAAGATCCTCTGTGTAAGAATGAAATGCTAACCATTTAAAGCAAAATGTAAGGAGCCAAGCTTACACAGTCAGAAAAAGTTACTTTTAATGAATGTACTGATCAGGAATTGGCTTTTTAAAGAACCAATGGAAATGACTGGTTTCAGACACATTTTTCAAAGTGTTCTTAAAAGGATCACAAAACAGCAGCTCAGTCAAAGTGGGTATATACTTGAACGTTTGAACCAAAAAGGAAAGAATAAGAAATCTTTGATTCGTGCTGAGTCAGCACTAAGTTTAGCCCATGTATTTCAGGTTGAGCCAAGAGCCATGAATGCTTTTTGGCTTTAAGTGAATCTCTAGCTGAGTTCACTTCGGAGTGAAGAGGTGAAAACTTCCACTATCATGGTCAGAATTCATATCATTCACTCTAGGCCAGGGCCTGATTATGACTTACTCATACCAGTGAAGAGATGTCACCAATATTCTGCACTGAGGTTATTGAGGTAAAACAGATGGTGCCAGAGGATCCCTCATGTGTTAAAACAGCTTTGTTAATCTCTTAATCAGTGACACCATTCCCCTAGCTTTGCATGAACAGGGCTTTGTAATGTCATCTCTGTCTGTCCTGTAATGAGGTCAGCACATACCAGATGTAAGAAATTTTCTCAGAAGCAGATCACTCAGCAATTTGCAGCCACGTGAAAATGATGGCAGAATTTGTTCAAAAAATCACTACATGTACTGCAGTAATTTGTTGTGCCATTTTTTTTTTAAATTCCCAGATATAAAAGAATCTTTTCTCATTTTGCATTTTATTTCTTTTATCAGAATAAAGAGGAATGGATTCAATGCCGTAATGAAAATATATAGTTCTATAAACAATTAAGGGAGGATTTTATAACTTAATGTCTCTGGTACACAAATGGCTGTTTGCCTCTTACTCCATTTGGCTTTCTGCTGAGAGCACGGGCTCTATGGAGCCAGTATAATTGCTATAAGTAGCGAAATTAAATGGCTTGTTGTGTATTGAGACAATTCTTCCCATGTTCTGCATTGTTACACTGCAGAATTAGTGATTGTAGTGTTGGGCTTGTAGATTCATGGACATGTATTGCCATTATTTTCATCACATGCATCTTGTAGGGGTTTAAGTTACATAGGCTTGTTTAGATGGATGCACAGGTGCAATTTACTCTGCTTCCCACCACGCACAGGAGTAAGAGAGGCAGCAGTAGGACCCCAGGAATCTGCTGAAGTCTTTTCCTTGGCATTGTGCAGGCAGTGTAAGGGGTGCAGAGTAAATCACAGCATCTCTGTCACTCTGGATTGCACAGCTTCAGGCAGGGAGCAGAGAAAGGGCAGTGGCTTTGAAAGTTAAATCATTGGCAGAGCCAACTAAAACTCAGTGCCACTTTTAAGGCTCTTTAGGAGTGATACGATCGAATCACAAACACTTCAAACTCGTTTAATTTGTGTTCTAAAAACCCCAACAGTCTAGTTGTAGAATATTTGCTGGCCAATAAAAAGTAAATGAGCATATTGCATGATTTGGAGTCCCTTTCCAAATAAAGCAGCACTTCAATTTTTAGTACCACTTATGCATTGCTCCTTTGGGGAGATAATGATGTATTGGAAAGACCATCATATGTTTTAAACTAATACATGTTTAATAGCTATTTACCACATATAAAAAACTAAATCGCCAATAAAATGGTAATTTTCCTCCTCTGTTTAAAAGTTAACAAAATCAGGCAGATGAGGCCAAGCATTAAATTTTGGAAGGAAAATATTCTCAATTAAAAAAAAAAAATAGAAAATTTGTCAACAAAAATATTGTATATTCCAATCAAGTCCATATAACCCACGCAAAGAAACATTGTTCTGTCACAAGAAGCATATTTAAATTAACATAAACAAAACTGGAAATTAGGTTTTTTCATTAATAAATACGCATGGAAAGAAAGTATTGCACATATTTGTAAAGAACAGTTTTAAGAAAAATTTTCCCATTACAGTTCAAACAGCTTTTAAAATAAGTAAAGTTTTCTCACATTTTCGTACGTTTTCTGAATGAACATGGATATATGTAACCTTTATTTAATTAGTGATAGTAGTTGAATTGTCTTTTCTGCAACAGACAAATTCACAGCTCTCAAAATTCTAGGACCAGGTTTTTAACCAGATAAATTACCATCAAGTCTGCTGCTAAGTTTGTTTGGTTCATTAGAACAAGGCTCCTGTAAGTCTTGCTTCTAACAAATAGATGTGATTGCTTTTCTTTACCAGAATGTAAATACGAAAATATGAAACTTTTCTTTTCCTGTATTCTGATATGAAATTTAAAAGGCCTGATGTTTTCATTATTTCAAAAGCAAAAGTTCCGGTTTTTTACAAGTTCTTTATTTAATTTTATTTTTGCTATTGCTGTCTCAGTTGAACTTTATTGATTTTGGAACTGTCTGTGGCAAAAAGAAGAGTGCATATTGATTATTAACTGTCCATAAGGCCATAATGGAATTTCAGCATGGACTATGTTTAATCTTGGCAATTTCAATAAAAAGTTCTTACAGCTTTTAATGTGACGACTCACGGCAATGCAAATTAGGAAACTGTCCATGTGGTCATCAGAGTGTTTAAATTTCAGTCACTGCCCTGTTCTCAGTGCAGGTAACACTGACATCATGAATGTAATGAAGCAAGATTTTGGATAGCAAATTTTGACTTCGTGCATAATAACTTCTACCCCTGCCTCAAACTGCTGGATTTAACTCTGATGACAAGATGTATATATGTAGTGCTGCATATATATAAACATATACACAAACACACATATGTATGTCACTCTGCACTCACACCCTGAAGTAGTTTGCTTAAGATAAACAGGTTTGCAAACATAAAAAATTTTAAAATGCTTTGAGAGTAAAGAAAATAAATGCTAGGCATTTAAAAACCACATGGATAAATAACACCTCTGCGTCCTTTCTTCTGAAACCAAATAGAAGCAAATCAAATAAACTCATCTCAAACCTTCTTCAGAGACCTTGCAATGCAAGTACTGGTGAAGACCTTAACCCTTTAAATTCCATATGAAGCAATTTTTCTTCCATTCTGTAAGCCTGACCAAAGGGCTTACAGCTCTGAGGAAGAGTGAGAGGATGAGAGGGACATCAGAGGAGAAGGAGCTCTGCTGACAGCAGCAATGCTGCCCCTCTCCCCAGGAGGTGCTGATGGGAGACTGAAGCTTGAGCAGGCTGCCCGCTGTGCCTCACTCAGGCTTCAATTTCCTAGTTGTTAAAGCAGCAGCAAACACTTCAGACTTTCTCCAAAAGAAACCCTCACGTCTTGGATCACAGAGCTTATATTTGCCTTCTTTGTAAAGCAAAACAGCAACTCCCTTATGTGAACTAGAATTTGATTCTGGAGTGAAGGGTCTATTGAATATGACAGGACAAAGGACTCGCTCCCAAAATCTATTTTCAGTGATTCTTGCAGTGGTATATTTTCTGAAAAAACATGAGTGCTTTTCTCTGAATAATCAGCTGTATCTCCATGAAGAAAAGGGTTATCACTTAGTAAAAAGCTTCAGGTTTGAACTATCAAAGATATGTTTTATTTAAAAAAATTTATAGAGGCAGTTGGCCTTTGCTTAATTTGAAAATGCCTAAGAAACCCCTGAAGCATTGTTTTTTTCTGATCTGTGTAAAGTTCCCTCTGCTTTGCAGATTCCTGCACTTCCACAGGTTCTTGTTTTGAGGAACTTGCCCCAGCAAAGAACAACAGGTATCGAATATTTCACTAATAAAAAAAGTCAACATTAAAAATGGCAATTGAACGTATACAAATAAACATAGTCTGTGTAACCTTGGCCATTTCATAGTACAAATATTTGTAATAGGAAAGACAGAAATTTACCCAGCAGCATACACAGCAGTGACTACACTGGATATATCTGACAGTGAAGATTACAATACCAATTATCAGGTCTTCTCCATCCTGACAATGCCATTTACAACAGTAACTCTTCAGTTCTGCTTCGCTCTCCTAAAATGGATGGAAATAGTTATAGCAAATTGTTTCTCATGGAATCACTTGGTGTCTTTACAAGCCACTTACATTTGAAGCAGGATCCACAGTTTATAGAGTATTCTAAAAGTACCCATGTAGGCTTTCATATGGCATTACACTGCAAAAAAAAAAAATCCATAATATGTGAAAACCAGGTTTTATGTAAACCTGCAAAAGCCATTTGATAAAATTCATGGACCAATTATTAAAATCTAAGCTATAAAGAGAATGAAATGTATTAAAAGATTTGAGGTTTATAAAAAGTAACCTTTTATACCATATTTTACTTTACAAAAATATTGAAATAATCCATGAGTTTTTCACTCTGCACCAGCTTTAAAAAAAATACTATCAAATTTTGACTTGCACCTTTAATGCATCTGAAAGCACCATCAGGGGATACTTTTAACATAAAGTATAATACCATTAACTAGATATAGGGAGGTATTTAAAACCCAAAAGCTTGCAGCAAAAGCACTCTATTACAAGAGATTCTAATTTTTAGACACGTTTGGACACCAGTCTTGAACAGGCAGAAGAGGCTCTTCCACATAACTTGTTTATTTTATACTTCAGTGAATATACTTACTAAGAGGTGGCTGAAAGCCTTTAAAAGACATCATTTTCACCTTGGTTGGGAAAAATCAGAGCTGTCTCTATACATTGAGAGCTTGGTTGGTCTTTCCTGCTTCTTTTTCTTGTGCCACTTGTTGTGTCCCTCAGGTAATATCAACCTTGAAATGTTTGGCACTAGGAGGGTATGGCATGTCAGTCTCTTGTCACACCTGCATACATTCACACACTGAATCATGCATTCTCAGTCCTGAAACAGAGGAGTTTCAGTGTGTTCAGCTCCTTGTAGTTTCTTCTGAAATATCTGAATGGGGTCCTCCAAAAAGTTTAGAATATGAAAACTATACTTCCTTGCTCTTTCACTTTTTTTTTTTTTCAAATTGAACACTGAATCATGATTATCATTTAATGAACATCACTACATGCTAGAGCTCCTTATTTCTCCTCAAAATCAGAAGTGAGCTGCATAGAGTTTCTGTTGAAAACAACATCGAGAAGTTAAATTGCATTTAAAAAAGACTTTGAAATTCCACAGAAAACAAACAGTTCTGGTAGTATGAATTTTAATGACCTAATTTATCAGAATTTAGTTTATTTTCCATTGACAGCCTTATAAACATGATTCTTTTTAATTAAGAACTATTTTGCAAATGTATTCTAACCTGAATGGTTGATTTATATATAGGAGTGCTGAAGACACTACTAAGCTCCTGTTTTTTGCCCCAGAAAACAGTTTTCCTAACAGCAACACTGCGTGCTATAGTTTCGTTATTTTTGAAAAGGCTGGGATTTTTGTTTTTGCCACTGACTGTGGAAATATGAATCATTAATTTCTAAAATAAAATGCACTACTTGCTCAAGTTGAAAGCTCTGGTCAGAACCTTTTTATTGGTTTGATTGTAAGTAATGTGCAGTCAGGGTTTCATAGCAGTAAGGGGTGGTGGGTGAGTTCCCCCAGCTGATGTGACTGATAATATGTGTGGGTTAGTGTTTGGGGTTTTTTGAGGATTTCAGATGATGCTGCTGTATCAGTGTCCTGCAGATGGACTGCACACAGTGGATCAAATGATAATCATGATGATGGCCAGACTAAGAACACTACAGCTTGCTGCTCTACTTGTAGTATGCAGTTTAGTTGTTCCTACAGCCCTACTGTCAACCCTTAATTTGGACTGTAACATTGGAGCTGCTTCAAGCTGTGTTTTTGCTTTGTTTACAATGTGGTTTCATATTCCAAGCGCTCCTGAATAAGGGCATCATCTTTATACTGTAGCCGTGGAGGAGCAGGGGAACATTCAAACGCTAAGATCGCCTTCCTCAGGCTCCTGTCCAACACGTGTCTCTCCCAGGCTGGGTACCTGTTCCTGAACAGATCGATTTTAATGACAGACTCCTCAATCCTTGGTGGCCGGGATGAAGGTGTGGAGGGTGCAGTGGGTCTCACCTGAAACACAGGCACACACCCATCCCTCTCTGTGAATTTTTGATCCCGCTCGCTCGTGACGCTCCGGTTGTTGGAGATGGAGCGTAGTGTGCTTGTGGCCACTTCTGGGGGAAGGGTGAAGGCAGCGGCAGGGTCCTCACAAGCACAGCTTGGTGACTGCCCAAACCTTGGTCCATTGGGGTGAAAGAAGGCATAGTACATTAGCATAAAAACAATGCCCGTTAAAAAGCTGCTGAACACTACACACAGTGCTGGTATGGCAAATGCATCAGAGATTGGAGGGGCCTTGTACAGATACCAGAGAACACTCAAGGCGGTGTTTTCTAAAAGGATGACAAAATAGTAAATGAAAAGCCTACAGCGTGTCCTTCCTTCCTTGACATTGAACCAGCTGAAGATATAGATTATCCCGACAACCATGTCGAAAACTATCTCCTCCCATTTAGTGATGCAAAACTCTGTTTCGCAGTGAACGATCCAGAAGGTCATGATGCACCAGTGCAGCACGATGAAGATCCCAAAGTACAGCTGGAAAACCGAGGCAAACAGGGCAAAAGTAATGACCCTCGCTGCAATCGTGAAGAAATGCCAGCAAAACTGGATTATAACAGCCATATAACTGATGGGCTTCTTGTCATCGCGGGAGTCACGGAGGGCCTTTTGGTAGGAAGCCAAAGCCCAAGCCAGGGATACAAGGGATGCTGCAGCAGTAAGACCTAGGAGGAAACAGGAGATGCAGTTAAGGCATAATAAGTATGTCAGCACTTGGCTGAAAACACTGAGATCCTTGCTGCTTTAAATGTTCTCCACTGCTGGCACAATAAAACCTCTTCCTCCTCCTTTAGCTCAGAGAAATGAACCTCTGCTGCTGAAATTTCATTGCCCGACGCTGGATACACACAAACAAGGGCAGCTGTTAAACCATGGTCTGCAATTCTTCCCTAGCAATTACAGGTTCGAAACTAATTAACTCATTAACAACTTTGAGCGAGTCGAGAATAGGTGTCTCCGTCAGCTCTGTGATCTAAGGGGACCTACTGTGGTTATTGTCTTCAAGAAAGAATTTTCTGATTTTGATAAGTCATTAAAGAAGCCTAATATAAAACAACCAAGTCTTTCTAATTAAAATGCCAGCATCATCTACATATAAACTAAATTAATGATAATGTGAGCATAAATCTACATGTTAAAATGAATTTATGTCGCTCTTCTTACATCAAAATTTAAACTTACTGCCTTACTTGCTGAGGGAAAAAACCCGCCCATTTAGATATTTTCACCACTTTTAAACAGAATTTCAATAAGTAGAAAATGTCTGAACTTATTTTCTTCCAGCTGAAAATGAAATTTATTTTTTAAATGTTGGAATTTTTACTGAATTAAAATTGTGAGTAAAGATGCTTCTAAAGTAGGGGGCTAAATATTTTAATTTATGCAATATATCACAGAATTGCCTACATGCAACGCCCTAATCTAAAATACTTTAGTAAAACCTGACAAATATTTAAAGCATTCAACATGAAATTATTTCTCATAAGATTTAAAACATTGGTTTTGTGAAAATACAAAAACTGTAAAACAATTGTTAAAAACATAGACCTTTCTATACTTATTTTAAATGTGTATTATTATTTTCTCTTCAAGGGAATTTGATTCTTGTCAGAAGGTAAATTTAGGGAAAAAAAAGTTGCTTTGAAATGAATCTGATTTTTAAACTAATCTGTTGCTTCCATACACTACCAGAAAAACACCTTACATTCCCATTTCAAAAATGGTATAGTTCAGCAAAATTATTCAAATGATAAATACTTACATAGCATTCTGGTGGAAATGAATAATTCTTCTTTACTAGAAGATTAATTTTTATTTGCTTACGACTTGTATCCAGCTGCTTTGGATGGAAATGGGAATTGCAATTGAAATGTAAAATCCTTTCCTTTCAAGTGTATTTATTATTTAAATAAAATTGCAGTAAATGTATACAGAGGAAAAATGTATCAAGCATTTTATACCTAAGACTGTTTTACTAGCGAGGCTAATTTTACATACAGCTAATGAATGAATTCATAAGTCTCAGGATCCCAGACTGAGAATTTATTCATAGACCATTTAAAGATAATGATGCTTCAGCTTATTCTATTTCTAAACAGTTCCTTAACTTTGAACTAGTTATTGAAGTAAATCAAACTGACATGAAGAAAACATTTCTTTTGTTGGCTGTTAAAAGCTGTTTAATCATTTCAACAACCTTTGGTTCTGTATGCATAGCTGGTATTTTTCTTCCTATTAAACAGCTTTTTTTAGAACTTAACAATCAAGAATATATTACTTACATATTATAAACTTAAAGAAGTTGTATTAATAGAAAATGATAAATTTAAGCCTAAATACATATTGCTATTTACTTTGAAAGAAAAAAATAAAAGGTTATTTGAAAAGATAGAAAAAAGTAAGTTATGGAGATAAAATCCATTTGAACAACTCTCTTGGCTTAATACACTAAGATTTTGCTCAGTAAGTCGTATTGAGAGATTCATTGTTTTCATCAGGGATTGTGTTTGCCAGTGTTTCTCCCTCTCTGACAGAGTGCTAAAAATGTGAGCTCCCATGAATCCATGAATTGAAAATCCCTTCGTTTTAAAAATAAAAATAATAACAAAAAATCAGCAGAAATATAGAGCAAACTTAGTATTCCAGGAAGAATTTTTAAATAAAACTTCATAATTTTTCTTCCCATGCAGATGCCTGCACAGAAAAACCACTAAAGTTACTTCTAGAATCTTCCTTTATGGAGAAAATAAGCTATCAGCCTTGAAGACAGGAAAGAGACATGGTATAAATTGGTGTTTTCATTTCTGACATGTATATTTGCTTTTTCACATTGGGCTGCCTTTCTGTATCCATTATCTCTGATGACAACCCTGGGAGCTGAAAATGTAAGTTCTTGTTGTCCTCTAGGAATGTTTTAAGTATTGAAAAAACACAGTTCATTTCCCTCATGAAATGAAAAGTTGGGAAAGGTAGATGAATAGGATAAAGAATCTTTCAATACAAACAAGCCACTCTGAACAAGAACTCAAGAATAGCATTATCAGCACAGGAAAAAATAATGTGAGAGAGAAATCCATATATTTTCTTTGCAAATCTAACTTTAATGACCTCATACACTCCCCCAGAGGTTTGTAGAGATACCATAAGTTTTGCATTAGGACGTGTAAAATCATTCAACAGTGCACACAGAATATAATGTTAAATTCATAGGAATTTCTACTATTCTAATGCTAATTAATTCATAGTCATTGTCTGGGACATAGAGAAGCAAGTACAATAGCTATGTAATTCTGTTATTTAAATAGTCATTAACAGGGAGTCATCTTCTGCTTTTACAGCACAAACTCAGGGATACTGGCATACAGGAGAGAAAAGGAGAAAAGGGAATGTAAAAAAGGGAAGAACTGCCAGTTAATAAATTGTGTATCGGCTCTTGGCGATTGGCAATGGCATTAGGGATATAGAATTAGGATAAAGTGAAATGCTTCATGGGCTTCATCCATTTTTCTTTATTGATGAGACTAAGCACTAAAGAATTATTGAAAGTAAATTAATGATGAGAAGAATGATGTAAAAGGGATGCAAATGGTGGTTTGTTAATAAATTACACTATATAAATATTTCACTGGAAATGGTTAGAAATAAAGTGAATTACTGTAGCACTGAATGGATAATTCATTAATTAGAACATATTGATGCATTTGCTGAGTATATGTTCATATAAACCTCTTTATCTCTATTTCAAAGAGGAACAAAAATAAATTTCTATTACTATCAAAAAAAATTTTGGCAGTGCAGGTGCAACCAGGAAGACTTATTTGCCACTCAGGAATAAAAAGAGATTGGACAAGATCTGTGCAGCCACTGTATATGAAGAACAAGAACCAGCTTTCCCATCTGCTTATCTGCAGTGTCTGCACACTTTTTGGGTGCACTTGCAGCAGCTTTCTGGTGTCTTTTACTCTACTGTACTATGAGTCTTGTATTTAGGGTCTTGATCTCAGAAATTAAGATTAAATAGCCATTCCCAGTGAATATGTACACCAGCAATTATATGCCTACCCACTACAGACTGTTACAAGAACCAGAAAGCAGGAATACTCTAAAATGGCCTTAGGAAGCAGGAATGCCTGTTCCTGTTCCTTTCTTTTCTAAAGATGAACCTTTAAACATTTTCCCCAGTATATGATTTGATCTCTAAATTTCTGTCCTGAAGAGGAAAGAAGTGCAGGCTTTGCACAGGAAAAAGGATGCTTTTGTATGGTTCTAAAGTGGAGGAAGACCTGAAACACTTAAATAGCAAAACAGTGGGAGTGTACATACCACTTTCAACCTTTGCAGTATAGCCCATCCACAATAGTCACAACAACAATAAAATAGTGCATTGATTGTATCAGGAAAACATTCTGCCAGGAACTAATTATAATCTCTTTTGAGTGAAAAATACAGTTTAACCTGTTTTGTTCCGTGAATGGTTTGCATTACTTAATTATTTGTATGATGGAATGAGATATTTTTAACAGTTCTTAACATAGTGAGAGTCATTCAGACCTTTTGTCTGATAAAGAAGAGAAATGCTCTGATTGAATTATAATTTTAATTTCTTTCCCTGAAATTATTTTCTTCATATATGATATGTACTTGCATTTTATAGACTGTGGCATTTCTGTATAGATACTTCAAATATAATACATAAGATACTACAATCAACTACAGCTCATCAAATACAAGATAAAAACCTCACACATATGACTTTCATAAGTGAAAGCAAACACAAATGAGGGAAAAGATAATGCATACTTTCACAAATGTAATATTGTTGCAATGATGCAAGCAAGCTCGAATAACTAGATGAGAATCAATGCAACTATCCTCAATGGCATTTGTGAGAAACCTGATCTGGACTTGAAAGATTAAAGATATACCCAGGTCCATAAATTACTTTTTTCTAATCATATCAGGACATAAATCCTATATAATATAAGGACAGAACAGGTCGAGTCATCCGGAAACCCTACAAATGAATGAACTGATCTGAGAAAGTGCTCCTTGACATTCAACCTGATTTCAGAAATCAAG
Organism: Sylvia atricapilla; assembly: GCF_009819655.1. Taxonomy (NCBI): domain Eukaryota; kingdom Metazoa; phylum Chordata; class Aves; order Passeriformes; family Sylviidae; genus Sylvia; species Sylvia atricapilla. The sequence continues at coordinate 114,033,449 of NC_089140.1, read as the reverse complement.
GTCTTGCCAAGGAGTCTGTCTGCTTCATCTCTCCTTTAAAACTTGTACTCATCTCACCATTTCCAAGAGTAAATTAATCTAAAAGCAGGAATACCAAATGCAGCAGGACATCTAGGTGTGACAACATTGCCTGGGATGTGAGACTTTGAAACATTATTTTAAGAAAGCCTATTTTTTGGTTTTCCTTCTCAGCTGGAGAAGTGACATTACATGCATCCAAGCTTCCACATGCTTCTCTGAACCAAAGCCAAGGATCTCGAATATTTGTATCTTAGTCCTTTAGGAAACAGCATATCATGACTGCATCCCCCAGCTTCAGAAAATGTCTTGCTATATTTACACATATTTTACCATGCTGCTCTGCAAGTATAGGCACAAGCTAAAGATTCACGTGGAGGCAGCCTTGCAGGCAGCTTGGCAATAGTCTGTGGGTTTCTGCACCTATTCTTTTGTTCCCAAACACAGTGTATGACAGCAATGTTTGTTATGCTGTACATACTGTGCTTCCATATGTGGTTTAGTACACAGGAGAATTTGAAGGCTATAAGGGCAGCTTTTGGTCATATCAAGGGCCACGTGTCCAGGTCATCAGTATGTGTTTCATGCACATGGATCTCATTGCCTGACCAATACCATGAGATGAAACCTAAATATGAATCTTACTTTTGTTGCATTCATTCCTATTTTCTAAAGGGACAACAATACAAACGCCTTCACCTGGGCTGTTTCCCCATAAAGACCTTGCCAAAATAATTCTATTACTTTCCCAAGTCAGTAAGTTTGTCATAGATTAGCTATGCTGAATCAAGATCACAGGCTTTCTGTTCAACTGAAATAAGATTCCTGAGGTAAGAAAAGGACTTTTTTCTTTTTTCTTGACTCCCACTATATCTGATTGTGTCTAGATTGAAAGGTCACTGGACTGAAATGTTCCACTCCTGTGGTCTTGCACTCAGACTCTTTGCTACCCACAAACATGGGAGTGTGTCCAAGGATGAGTCTCCAGTAGTTCAAATTTCCAGTTTTTGCCACAGGTTTCATTCATAGCTGGAGATTTTCAAGGCAACATAGGTGGTTTCAGCAGCTTGCCAACATTCAGCTTAACTTTCTCCCACTGCATATCAAAGTGGATTAATGCAGCATAATGGGTGACAGGAACTCTTCCTGGTTGAAATGTAAGTCAGAATTACACCTGATGTTACTTCTCCTATGTGTTGCACAATACTCATAGAACATGCTAGCATATATATAAGAATAATTTCTCCTATGATTTCTCTCAGCTGCTTTCAATAGCCACTTCTGGCGAGACAACTTCCAGCTGCTTCTTTAATTTGGCCCTCCACAACAAGTTGTCATTGCCCTGAAAAATGAGAAATACTCTGTGTGTTATGTTACTTTCAACGTTATTCTTTTTACCTACTCCTAATTTTTTACCAGCAGTGGTTTGGACTCTGCAGAGGACCAAGGTTAACTGGCAAAATTTTGGCTTATTATATGTATCTTTAGCAGTTAGGGTCTGTACAGGACACCTGCCTAATGATTTACCTCTTGCTGCGCTCAGAGTCTTATCCACTTTAGCAAATCTAACTGTTAGGCAGTGTTGAGAAGCTTCTGCTGATCAGCAGTCCTGGTCATAGCTTTAAATATATGGATGATGGTCATAAATTTGCTTCAAGATAAAATTAAGCCCAGTTTCCTACTGCCCTTCCCCCTAAATCCAAACAAACGTTTTTTACCCCGTTTTTATAGTTAATATTTCAGGACTTGGATTAGAAATTATGAATAAAATCAACACAGGTAAAGAGAGGTAACTTGGTATGCAGGGACCATAAAACCATGAAAGATGGCACTCTCCTGTCTTTAAAAAGACCACAGTAAGTAATTGAGGTCTCTCTTTCTTCACAGACACCAAAAGCTCCACTACCTTCTCTTCTATCTGTACAAGTAATCAGCTCTTTCAGATACTTGAAAGGAAGTCTCACTCCAGAATACCCCAGCTAAGGCCAGTTACTAGCTCACATGCTGGATGATCCTCTCCCTTTCAATTTCATTTTTTCAAGATTTGTTAGTTTCTTGTTCTACCGAAAATGAGCTGTACTTAAAACTTTCAGTTTAGGAGTCCTTATTAGCCACCAGTCACGTCCAGTCCTTCACTGGCAGCAACATTGCCTGGTACTCCTGTGTGCCATGCAGTCTGTGTGCCATGCAGTCTGTGTGCTGCCAGGCTTGACAAGACAGCATGAGATCATTTTGCCTCTTAGGAATCTAAACTTAGATTCTGTACTTTCACAGCTAGACTCCTTGTCTGTTAGGTAATTTGGTGTCTTTTATTCCAGGGAAGTGTGTGCAGCACAAACATACCCACTGACTCCAGGCTCATTTCCATGATTTCTACATTTCAGGGATTTCAATGGCTCGAGCCTGCTGCAGGTAACTTGCAGAAATCAAGGGATTATTTGGAGGATACAGCAACCCCAAGCAGAACAAACCGTGCCATTAGCTCTTAAGAAACGTCATGACAACCTCATGCTAAGCTAAATATAGGGCACCATCTATGGGAGACAGCTCCACCTGCACTGCTCTGTCCAATGCATTGCACGCACAGACACCTTCCACAGTGCCAATGGCAGCAGCAGCAGCCCTTCTCCCTGACACTCAGCAGGAGAAAGAGAAAAAGATGGCGTTTACTAGACATGTGAAAAGTCCTGTTAGAACTTAACTCTCGAGGAAACACCTTTCTGCTGGTCCACATTTCTGTGATTTCACTGGTACTCTTCTGTTGAGCTTTTATATACTTTTGCTTATGCAGCTTCTGAACAAATTCTATGCTCTTGTATTTCACTGATTTGGAGGAACCAGACACATAGGTTTTCATTCCATGGCATCTAAAAATATCAACTGGGACTCTTTTTATTGGAAATCCTTTGGAAAAATATTAAAGTGAAACTCCCCCCCCCCCCCACCCCGCCTCTCCCAGAAGATGTACAGAGTAAATACCATTTAGATTATTTAAGTCTTCTACTAAAGAATACACAATTTTAAATATATATATATACACACATACATAGTACTTAGTCTATGAGCGTGCATAAGCATGAATAGGGAGAAAATTAGTATTAGCATTTGTTCCTTTGGCAAAGTCACTGTGTCACCTGCCCCACGGTTTGTATGCCATCCTTCTCAGCTCACTGGGCAGGGGCTGGCTTGGCACTGCTGCAGGTGTGCACTGAACCCACACATCCAAAGTGAGCAAGACAGTAAAACTTTGGACTAACAACTCTCAGAGCAATAACACAAAACTAGAACTGAAATGGTACAAAATTCGGAAATAAATCTGATGAAGTAAAAGCATGGTGGTGCTACTAACAGTATTGGTTTCCTAATCAATTCTCCATGAAACTGGTTTTTAATTGTTTTCTAACTGTTTTCTAACTGGGTTCAGGTGCCCAAGTGTTGGCAGGGGGACACATGGAGTAGCCTCCGTGAGGAGAGGTCAGAGCCTGTCCCATGTGGGACACAGCTGTTCCAGCCAGTTTCCAGCCAGCTCCAAAGTGAGCCACCACAGGACACAGCTGAGCCCATCAGCCAATATGTTGGTGCTTCTGAAAAACATATTTAAGAACAGACATTTAAAAATGTCTAATAGGCAGAGAAGGGGGAAAGTAAGGATATGAGAGCAGCCATGTAAACACTAAGGTGAGACAAGAAGGAAGGGGATGAGGTTCTCCAGGCATCCCTGGAAGAGAATCATGGTAGAGCAGGTAATTTCCCACTGCATGTGAAGGACCATGATGGAAAATATTTGCAACCTGAAGCCCATGGATATTTCTTGAAGGAAAGTATGGCTTTTGGAGAGCCCACACTGGGGCAGTTTTATCTTGAAGGAACTGTACTCTGTAGGAGGGATACCATGCTGAAGTAGAGGAAAAGTGTGAGGAGAAGGAAGCAGGAAAGGAAAGGACGGTATGGACTGACTGCAATTCCCCATTACCCGTCATCCTGTGCCTCAGGGAAGGGGAAGGCAGAAAGGTCAGGGATGAAAGAATGAAGTTTATTCTGGTAAAAAGATACTACAGGGGGGAAATTTTGCTTTAATTTATCTGTGTTTCTGACTATCCATGTGTGCTTTCACTGGCAATAAATTATATTAAAAGTCGAATCTGTTTTGCCTGTGATGGTAACTGGTAAAGTTACCTGCCTTTAGCCCAACCCACAAGGTTTTTTATCCTCTTTTCTCACCCTGTCTTGTTGAGGAAGCAGGGTCTGTGAACAGCTGGGTGGGAGTCTGACTGCCATCCAAGGTCAGCACACCACATGAATGACCTCACACCAGTATATTTTTGCATGCACAAACTGTACATATGTATCCCAGCTGGTGGATGGGGTCCGCCGCTTGGGACCCAGAGCGCCACAGCCACCCCAAAGGATGTCTCGCTAGAAACAGCTCCTTGGGGGGTCAGGGCGCTCCTCAGCTGGCAGAGGGGCTTCTCAGATGGCAGGCAGAGCAGTGATTTTTCAGCTCAGTGATTTCAGCTTTCAGTGATTTCAGCTCAGTGCTCTCAGCTCATGCCCTTGTGAGTTAGCCCCTCTTTTAGCCGGCTGTAGTGAGAGAGAGAGGTCTCGTATGGAATTTCCGCAGGTGGTACTTTATTGCAAAGGTACCAGCGAAAGGGATCCAGGGACGAGGAACCTCTGCTGACTACAGGAAACCCAGGGGTTTTTATGGGACACCAGGGTGGGAGGAGAAGAGTACAAAACCAATCAATTGTAACAGATCTACATAAAATCCCGAGGGGGCTTGTGGGTCTCCGGACAGGTCGCCGTGACTAGAAGGTCTTTTGTCTTAAGGGCTCTGGGTGAAGTTGCGGAATTCTTTCTTAACTCCTCAGCTTGGCCCTCTCCAGGACAGAGCAGCTGGGGCTCCGCCCACTCCCACACATATGGTCATGCCTTTAGAGGCCAGGTTGTGCCTGTTCCTTCCAGGACCACCGAAGGAAATGATATTGTTCTTGCACAGGGATACATGAAACATTCCTCAAAATTCTGTAAACCATTCTTCCTCTGAAGGGTGTCTTACCACATGCCAGTGACCTACAACATACTGGCTGCCTCAAAAATGGATGTCTGAGAATATCCAAGCTGTCACGTTATTTCCTGAGTTTAATGAGAAGATGTGGGAGCAGAATGCACCAAATACCTGTCAGAATTGGAAGGTTACTTCAAAAAATACAGTTTTTCAATGCCTGTAGAGAAAAGTACAAATTCTGGAAAAGGAAGTACCTACAAAATTTTTTGTTTTAGTTTAACAGAGCCACAACAAAGTCACCATCTTATTAGTTTTAGTAAAACATGTAAAAAATTTGATACTTGAGTAATATGTTTCATAGATGTAGAGATATATTGAAAGTGAGACAGCACAATAAAAATCAGTGTAAAATACAAGCCACAGAGCATCGCATCGTGAACACTGAGTGAATTCTATACTTGCTTTCAAAGACGTAAGAATTCAGAAGTTTCAAACAAAGGACAAAACATCCTTCTAAGGGATATTTGCCTTCAAATATGCACTTTTTTCAGTCTGAATTTATCTACCTTTGGTTTTCAGCCATTGATTTGGCTGAAGTTCTGTAGGGTTCAAATGATTTAAGCATAGTATTCCATGGACCTTCAGAGTTTTAAAAATTAAAGGTTTCCAAGGCATAGTTTTTTTTACTCAGAAGCCTTCAGTACTAAATAGTTGAAGACAATTTTCCTAAGCCTGAAATAAGCTGGTGAAAGATCTATATTTTTACTACTATCCCAGATTTCTGATGTGTTTTACACAAGCATCCCACAAGTAAAACAACTTGAAATGATCATACTGGCTGCAATATGGTGGAACATACCAGAAATAGTATCTGCAAATTCAAACTATCTCTTCTGAGTATTTTTTCAAACAAGTATCCTAAACTACAAATAGCACTATCACTGGCTCAAGAAATGTCTGCTGAAGAATTGGAAAAAGAAGGGCTAAATCAATATTTCAAATACACCAGGTTTGTTTTTTGTTTTTTGGTTTGTTTTTTTTTTAAGATATTGCACTAGCTGTGGCTAGCATCCAACACAGACAAGACTAGAAGCCAAGATGCATTTTGGCATGAAAAATATCCCAAATGTCTTATACTAAGTTTTATTACAAATCAATAACCAGGGACAAGCTCACTGGTAAAAAGTATTGACTCCATGCAGAGATAGCATGAGGCCCTTAAATCTCCTTAAGTTATGATATTGGGATTGGCTTTCAGTGGTTCATAGGCTCATGTTGGCTCAATGAAGGGGGATAAATTTCAGCTCTCATTAAGGAACTGATATTTCTCCCACTTGCACATTAAAAATGGTCTGAAGTTAGTACCTTGTTGGACACAATTTGTCTCAGAAATATTTTGTATATGTAGCATTTTTTGTGTTTGTATTTTAAAGCTCTCTAAGCTCACAAAAGATGTTGAGGGTAATGTCTGATATATCTGGTGCTCTGGGACAAAACACAATTAGTGTCACTCTGAAAAAGAAATCAATTTAGTATTTGTTCAATTCCACTTAGCAAAGGAAAAATTGGAGCTGTTAGCTCATGTTAGTACAAGAAGAAGTTTCCTTTGGATCAAACTCTTTGCTATGTTTCTTTCACTTCAAAAAAACTTCAAGTGTATTTTCACAATAATTCATTAAACAGACATTTTTCTGTTAGTGGAAAAAAAATCACTAATCTCTTCTTCTCCATCTCAAAAGAAAATCTATATTTTCACCTACTGTGAAGATAATGTAAATTGAAACAAAGTCTAACAAACTCTTTTGAAGAATATTCAGTGTATTCTGGAGATTAATTCTCCTTCCAGCTTATGCCATGCTTGGATTATTTCAGGTTTCATATTTACACCTTTGTCTTCAATATTAGCTGCAAAGTTATTTATTATCAGTAAGGAAGCTCTACAGCTATATATCTACCTGTGTCTGCTTTAGTTGGAATATATACACATACATGTAGTTGGATACATGCAGGTAAGTATTACACACTTTCTGTATGTATGGCATATTTAGAGTTATATACTACATGCAGACAGGAAAACTGGTGCAATTTGAATATACCAAGCAAAATAATGACTCAGAATTTCTTCTGAAAAACTTTTCCAATATTTACCTGTGGCTTGTGCCAAAAAATTTGCACCTTGTTGCAAGTTTAAATGAATCTCATTTCCGTTTCTGCTGCTTGTCTAGAAGACTGCAAAGTTAACTTGGCTCCTGTCATTAGGCTTCTTTTTTTTTTTTTTTTTTTCCAAATGTGTAAGTGCCCAGAGAGAGAGATCGAATTACTTCCTCAACCTTTCCCAATGTTCTAGGCTTATGAGTTCCTAAAAGATTTGTAGGCCTATGGTTGGTTGATGGTCTCTGAGACCATTCTTGTCCTGTCCTTTGAGTAGCTCCTTCCTCCTGGAAGTGTGAGTCACAGAACAGGGCACAGTGGTCTTATTGGTGGTGTTCAAAGTGGTTTATTCTTTTTAATGTGTCTACTGTATATTTTTTTCCTCTTCATCCACGGATCAATATAAGTCAAAGCCTCAACTTGACACCGAGATCTCACAAAATAGGACTTCTCTCTCCTGCTATGCCATCTTCTGAGTTACTGTTTTCTAAAACAGAGAATTTCCCATCCAATAGGTGTAGTGTGTGTTGTAAAATACACTTTCCTGAATTAAACTGTAATTAGTTAGCTGTGAATATTTCGACCAATCAGTCAGACTGGCCTGTAATGGCAGCTGTCCTCAGCACTACCAGCTACCCTCACATCTCTGTGCAAAGCCTGAAAATGCCAGTCACTGGAAACCCAGCTGGCAAATGATACCTGTCATCATCCATAAGGCTATCAAACAAGATGAGAGCAAGGACAGGCATTTAGTAGGCACTCCTGAGCACTCCCTCACTTATTCTTTCCTAATTTTAATATCCATCTAGATGACAGATTTTAGTACAGGTTATATGAGCTCTACTCCTTCCTGCTTCAAGATCTCATGTGATTTGAAGTCATATGAACTTTTAAAATAATATTTATACATTATTCATTATAGTTGCTGTCATCATTCTAACTTCTGAGCTTGTCAGTGAATGATAACAGGTCTGGATAACACGACCTGATATCCAATAACTAAAAAAGGTTTGCAGAATTCTACCATCTCAATTCTAATTCTTTGTTACCTGAGTACACAGTTGACATTTCTATTATTTTCTGCTGAATTAAAGTCGGGATGATCTATACTAATGTTTATTTCCATGCACACTTCCTTTTAAAATCTTAAGATTTGTTTCTTTATGCATCTGTGCATCAGTCTGCTCCATGGCAATTATTAAGAATGACCAACTAATTCCAACAGAATTTGACACAGAAACAGATGTCTCAAAGATACTGAATTCTGTGAGATTTAGGGAAGATGGCATCTAGAGAAGGACCCAAAGAAATGTTCCCACTTAAAGTATAGTGGACTTCAGGCATTTCATTTTTATGCCTGAATTTCAGGCATTTTTATGCCTTCAGGCATTTTTATTGCAACAGCTAGGGACCAATTAGTAAGTGAATAAATATGTCCCTGGCAGCTGGCAAATTCACAAAGATGTAACTTTGAGCTAATCCCAGCAGATATTGCCTCTTAGCTGTCCAAAGACAAAGTCATGAGAGAAAACTCAGAATAAAGCAGGGAGTGAACAGCACAGTGTGACAACCCAGGGGATCAGAGAAAAAAATGGATATATTTTCAGGGCAGTGGTTAAGGCAGGAAATGAAGCTTCATTATTTTTGCTGCTTGAAGAACATATATTAACAGACACTCTCCTTTTCTTGACCTCATCTACTTTTCCAATATTTTGTTAAAATGTAATGTTTCAGTGTCTACAGGCATACATGACAGGGTTCTCCAGGCAGGAACATGACAAAGCTCAGGCTGGACACAGAACACAAATAGGACCCTGTGAATGGAACTCAAAGACTTAGATCATGTTTTAAAGATTACTGAAAATCTACCTCAATTTTCAGATGAATGAGTTTTAGTTTTACACCAGTGTGACTGTAAATCAGATTCTCTGCAGACACAAAGGGAGAAGAGACAGTCAGCTGCATATCTGATATTTATTTGATTTATTGTTTTTTGATACAGTGTGACAGCAGATTAGCAAGGCATTTTTGTGACACTGATGATCAAGAAGTCATCAATTCACATCACCAGGACAATTTAACAAAGAGAATAACAATAATAAAGCATTCAATCTATAACCTGAGTAAACAGTTACCTGAGTAAACAATTTGATATAAAAATCCAGTATTTTTTCAACATCACCAATAGTAACAATGACTGATAAAATCCCAGAAGTTCTAAACCTACTGGTAAATATACTAGACTAATAGAATACCTTTACTCTGGTCCACCTTATTAATTTTGATTTGGAGAGGAAACAGGATCGTGTGTGTGTCCTCGACTAGGGGAAGGTGTTGATATGCTATTTCCCTTCAGCTTTGATACTTGCTTGGATGTGCAGCTGTGAATGACTCTTCATTCAGCCTACAGAAAAACAGCTTATCTCTGCTACTACTGTGCTTAGATAACTCGTCCCTCTCAGTCAATTATAAACATAGTTTTTCTTCAGAAAACAGAGCTCCTAGAAAGCCCTCTAAGCCATGCCACAAACACACTGCCAAACAAAGAATCAAAACCAGCACCATGACAAACCAATAGCTCATTTTGAGATTTGAAAGTTAGTATGAAAATACACTTCAAAGAGTTCAGATTCCCAGTTAGAGAAAAAAAAGTTCCCTGATCTATTTGAGTAAATGATCTTCCACACAGAGATGAAGTAAATAGGTTAGGTAAATTTTTTTCTTTTTTTTTTTTTTTTTTAAATAATTGTGGTTCTTACTAGAGCACATGCAAAATACCTTTCCCCAAACACTCGGGCAGTGGTGGGAAAAGATATTTCACATTAATAAGAAATCCATTCAGCATGCACATAGATTGTCTCTATTTCTCTACAAATTTTAACATCAGGATACCAAGATAAATTATATTTTGAGCTCCTAGCATTTAATTTGAACTCTTAGCACTTCTGGTCTGGTTATACTGTAATGAGACTCAGATTTTTCTATTGCTATTTCTGGCTGTTTTGAAACACCATATTATGGGCATTGATATAAGGAATAAATGCAATGCATTTGAAATAACCTAGTATATTTAAATTATTAATTTTTTTCAAATCTTTACCCAATCTGGGAAACAAGATACGGAAAATTTATTTTGAACAGTATATGAATACAAAGTTATTTAGATATTTTCCTTATTCTGTTCTTGAAAAGCAGTGTCTGTCAAGGGGAAAGAGTCTGATTTAATTTATTTTTCTGAGATACTCAACTCTTCCTTTCTTCTCACAAAATAACTACCATAAGCCATTGATTAAACAGCTTGTCCATTTTGGTTCTACATATTTTCCTTCTACTGTTTCTGACCCCAAAAGTACCGAGCATCACCCTCCTCCCAAATGCTCCCTGAGACACCTTCCTTTTCTCTTTGTCACCTCATCTGCAAGGTTTTCAAACTGCTTTTTTCACAATGCTCCTTACATTTCTTACTTTCTTACAGGTTTCCCAGCTCATGTATTTGTTTTCTGTAGAGGTGCTCCAGATTCTTAGCCTTCTTCCTATGTCCATCTCATCTGGTATCCACATCCTGTACTCATCCCAGCACTGGGAGAGGGTGCCCAGGTATCTGCATTTAGATAAAACCTCTTGATGGCTGGAGCACTGAGGTCAGAGCTGTCTGGTTTAGGAACGTGTTGTGGCCCACAATAAAACCAGACAGCTGCCCTCCCATGCTCACTCCTCTTGGCAGCAGCATCCTGTCCCACCAACTCACTGCTCTGGTTTCCAGCCTGTGTGTAGTCACAAACAGGTTGCACCTATTTGCTGTTCTTCAGGCTTTTTCCCGAGCCAGCTCATCTGCTTTCCTTAAACAGACAAGGTTTTTTTAAGTCCTGTTAACCGTGGTTATTTTTTAAAATTTTCTGTGGTAAAAGATCCTGCTACAGCAATGAATTTCAGACAAAACCAATATTATTCTTAATTTTGAAGCAAGTTTTATCTGTGTTACTTGCCTCATATTTTAATACAAAATGTCATATTGAGGACAAAGGTCTGCTGGTCTGGGTAACTATCAAGTCAGCAAGGATATTCACAGCTTCCTAGTTTTTCCAAAGCAGCCTTCATTATCTAGGGCATTTCAATTCACTTTCTTCTGTTCTGACTAGCACTCCTATTTCCTAAATTATGTCATCAGAATAACCCCTGCCCTGTGCTTTTATACATTTTTATTACCTTTCTTTCTCATAATGAGGTGAGGAGACTCTGAATACAATAGCCAAGTAATCAGGTAAAGTTCTGTGGACTGCAGGAATATATTTGTAATTATTTGCTGTCACACTGTGTTCCTGTCTGCATTAAAATAATTTATGCTATTCACAGGGTCCCTAGATCCATAAATTCATAATTTAACATTAAAATAGATAAAGTCATAGGCATGATTTCAACACAGTCTATTCTCAGTGCAAAGAGTTCATAAACTGAGTACCTCAGAGGCTTCTGGGAAATGCAAAATCATTTTGTACAAAAAATGATGTCTAACAATATTCAGTTAGTAAAACACATTATTTCTGTCCCCAGTATAAGAATCCCTCTTCTTTATCCATGCTGAAAAGGTGACAAAATTTCCCGTTATAGCTCCATTGTATTCCTCTAAGCTCTTTAAGGGGAGCAAAGTTAGCTCCCAGACTGTGCGTGTTCCTGTGAATGGGACATTTAACAATTCTTTGCAGATCTAACACCTTTCCTCAAAATATTTTAGTATTCCCTGTAGTCATTGCATTATTCTCAAAATAGCTGATGAAGAATGTCAGTATGACATCCATTTTCCTGATGCATGAACCAGGGAAAAAGGAACTGAATGATTTGCCTGAAATATCAAACTACAAAGCCTTTTCAAGAGTAGGAACCCAGGAGTTTTAAAGCAGAGTCTATTATCCCAGGCACAAAGTGCATGGCTTCAACGGCACCTCAGTGCCACTTTGCAGCAGACTCCTTGGCTAAACTTTCAAACACTGAAATTTATTACCAGTGTTACTTATTTATTATTATTTATTATACAGGGAAATTATCTGCCTGCATTGGTACTGTGCTCATCAGTGGACTCGAGCACCACTGCCCATGAGCCAGCACTACAATCTGTGCCTGCACTGCAGACACTGGCTCATCAGCATTGAGCTGGATCTTCAGATCTTTCCCTCTTTCCTGAACAATAAGTTTACCAAAAAGATATACAACTTGTATATTTTGGAGGCCAGTTGAGTCCCACTTAATCTATCAAAAGCAACCAGGCTTTGAAAATAGGTGAAAGTATGAAGGAGAGAAGGTTTTTGAATTATGCTTTTTACAATTGTGGGCAGTGACAGGTATTTATTTCATTCTTTCAAGCACTTGGCTAGCAACCACAATTCGGAATTACCACAACTGCCATTTCTCAAGAGCTGTATAAATCAAGGTATCTTACCAACTTAGCAGCTTTCTAGATTCTATATCAAGCAGTGCTTGATCTAGTTTATTTTCTTACAGCTGGAGGTGATGCTTTGTGCCTGTGCTCACCCAAGACAGTGGTTAACCACTGTGTTAGAAGCATGCTGAGAATGCCTGCTGCGAACACCGGCACGCCTCTGGGTAAGTACAAGAGATGTTATCCTGGAGTTTTTCCAATCTCAGATGCCATTCACCAAATTATCACAGTGGTGATATATTTGTTCAAGACTTCACATTTGTGCATACGAATTTCTAATGTGTTTTGTGCTAATTCACTGGTCATAACTGTTAGGTGAATTAATTCTTCTTAGATTAGTTTTGCAGAGGCATAAAATTCCAATGGCTTTCCTCATCTGAGAGTCTCGAGGACTGGGTATTTATGAGCATAAATTCTGTGAGTCATTAGAGGAATTTGGTTCACTAAACATCTATGGGCCTTTAAAAAAATCTTATCTGATACACTCAGTACAATTATTCAATCGAACACTGCAACTTGAATTTATTATTTTTGGCCAATGGCACATTCCACACCCACATCTGGAACTTCTGAGCTATACAGGGTATATACTCAGATGTTTAAAAAGCAATGTAATAGCAGCACTGTCTAAGTAAGGATATTTGCTTAGACCATTTATTTTCTGAAGTATTCAAGATTTGCCACTTGTCTTTAAAAATTTCTTTTGCATCTTTAGGAATCAAGCAGCAGTTTTACTGGCATATTTGCAAGTAGAATATTAACAAATTTCCCTAACTCTACAAAAGCTATTGTATTCTAGGTATCAGCGACCTGAACTGAATTATTACTGCATGGTAATAATGTCCTCAAAATAGAAGTCTATAATGTGAACACTTAAACTCATGTAATGAATGCCAATTATTCTATTACTCTGCTCTGTGTATAATTACAGAAACTGGAGAATATTCTGGGCTTGCAGTTTTTCTATTGTTGGGCTGTTTGGTAAACTTGACTGGCAGCTTCTCTGTTAATATTTTTTTAACTAGAAGGGAATCAAGTCATGCAGCCATTTTGAGTGACAGCTAAAAAATAGTGATTAATGAGCAAACACTCCACACTGCATTTTAAAAATGCAAACACCATTCAGGAAAAGGAGCCAATTTGTATAATAAATTACTTTATAAGGCATGCATGATAACAGAACTGAGGAAAAATGGGATGCCAATCTAGGTGGGCTCGATGCAGCAGGCATCCACAGCACAGGATGCCTTTACATCTTGAAAGGCAAACACCATGAATCTTGGCTAAAGTGTCAATTAATTAAATAAGTTGCTAATATAAGTAGCTTCCTCATTTTTGTTTTCCCAGGATGAAATTAATGAAGGCACCCCTTGCACTTTTGGAGACAGACACTTACATAATCACCCATATTTGCCAGGGGAAATGTAGGTCCTCGGCCTTCAGAGTAGGAGGATGGATTCAGGGAGTTTGCCAATACATTATCCTGGCATAAATTAAAGGAGCTTGAAGGTGGCTGTCATTTGCCTTTGCTGCTGACAGTTTTAAAGGGTTATTGATTGGCTGACAAGCTTTGGAGGAGTGTAGCCACATCACCTTTCCCAAGGCCACAGTCTTTGCACAGGAGGGAACCGCTGCTTGCCTTCCAGGGCATTGTTCCCCTGGATTCCAGGGAATTGTTGCAGTCCAGAAAGCTCTTCTGCAGTTCCTGGCTCTGAATTAAGGGCTGCTCTGTGGTGGGAGTAATTGCCTGTGTTTGTGAAACAGGTCAGCCTGCCGAGCAATGCAACGCTCTTTCTTCAGCTGCAAAGCATCAAAGCCTTAGAAAACCACCTAAGTTAAATGTTTGTGAGAGAAGACAGTAAGGGAAGGAGGAAAGCTGAGCAAAGGTTTAATGCATTGTAACCAACCAGAAATCACCTGAGAGTCTTTCTGTGAGGAAAAACAAGGCTCACCAGAACTGCTTTTCAGTAGAGGCATATAGTCACACAGAAAGAAAAGAGTAGTGCTGAGGAACATAAAGAGCTGTTTTTTAATACAATTCTCTCTTGTGTTGGCTGTACTTGCCAACATTTCACCTTAGGGGTAAAACTTCTTGTTTGTTGACCCCTGGTACAATGAGGTGAAAAGGAAATGCGTTACTCAGTAGGATTTGAGTTGTGTTAAATCCATTGCAAGAAATTTGTGAAATGTCTGGTTTCCAGTTTCAAAAGTAACTTAATCTTCAGCAGTAATTAAGTGCTGAACCCCCTGATGTCAGTGGGAATTAGACATTAAAGTATTTCATATGAAATCCCATGGGCCAAGATCTCCACATCTAAACATAACATTGATGTAAAGTTTGCTGTAAGACTCCTACTACAGCTCAAAATAAACCCTTATGTTGAATCCTTAGTGCCAGTTCCAATTCAGTTACAGTTTTGGAAATGTAACCTGAAGGCATATTGACCGAGTCCTTTGCTGAGAACTTGTTCACTGCCTGTCTGGGAAAATTAGTTTCCCCAAGACTTGAACTATGTTTTCAGTGGTAGTATTCTTCTACTAACTGCTAAAAACTTCCTAGGCTGTTTCTGGGGCTCTACCCAGCTAAGATACACAGATATCTTTTTTCTTCCTTTGGTCAGTCATCATACTTAAAGAGTAGAACTCAACGAAAAATCCAAGATAAGGCAAAAGCACCATTAGAATGATCTTCCAAGAGGGAAAGTAGACATGGCCAACTTTTCTTCTAAATTAATTTAATACAAATGCTCAGAAGAAGCAGCAGTATAACAAACTGCTCCACTTTACCCAGCTGAAATATCAAATAGCAAGACCAGAAAATGTTTAAAAATCCTATCCATGATTCTGATGGAATTGAAATTATTTTTTACTCGTTATTGTTTGTGATTATCTTCTGTAATCCAAATGAACCCTGTGCCATAAATTTCTTATTTTAAAAATTTTTGTTTTATTCAGAAAAATTTCAATAGATGTTGAACATGCTTGGGGAATTTTCAAGGTTAATTGTCAAATCCTTCATGACATCATGTCAGCTTCTCTGTGGTAAATATAGGCTTGTGATCAGCAGACTGTCAACTGTATTTATTTATAAGCCAGTGTTCCTAGAAACACATCTAAAGGCTATACTTAGAGGTTGTGCCACAATACTGCAGTGCTGCAAAAACTGGTCACATATGGAGGTAAACAGTTTTGAAAGGTTAACCCTCCTCACTTGTGATATGCTCTGACATCCTGTGGATGCCAACTAGCTGAACAAAAAAGAAGAGGAAGAGCTCTGGGTATGTCAGAAAAGCAGACAGTTGCTTATTTGGATGAAAATTTACAGCTTAAAATGGTAGGATGGAAAATCTGCAGGGTACTGTAGGAAGGTCAATGATATGGATGTTAAGACCTGGAACAGGCTCACAACTGACTTAGTCCTCAGTGAGTTTTATGCCTGAGATCATGAATATTTATTCTAAGTAATAAATTATTTATATTAGATAGCATGCAAGTACATTTATTATAAATATGTTTTAAATACAGTATTAGTATAAAAAAGGCAAGGCACCTAGTCACTCCAGACAAGCATGCAAAAACTCTCAAAAGATTTTCAAGGTCTAATTTTGTGCAGACTTAAAATAAACATGTCTCACACTCATCTGTTCTGAGACAATCTCCTAAGCAAATATGAGCTGAGAGTCAGTAAATTCAGTTTGGTATGCACTCCTCTTCCAGCTAATAGAGCCTATGCTACCAAGCAACTCTCTCAGCTAAAGTTCCCTCAGTATTTACGACTGAGCCTCAAACATCCTTGTAAAGTATTATTATGTTTCTGTTCTCATTTTATAAATTAAAAACTGAGAGACTTCTTTAGGAAATAGGGCTTAAGCTTTTTTTTAATGTTTAGCAGCGATGAACCATTAGCTCATCTCATTCTCTCCATGCAGCCAGGTTAGGTATTTTTAGAAATCAAATGTAATGTGACTCAAGCCTTTGCCCTTGGTGAAAGATATCTAGGTAAAATTTAATGGCTGGGGATATACAGACAGTTGGACCTTAATTCCTATGAAACTCCAACTGTACTAATCAGCATAACAACCTCCAGAAGAAGTTGCAAACATTAATCCATTTTCCTATGTCTATTCCCACAAATGTCCTTCCTTTTCTACAGAAGGAAGTACTTTTGCTAAGAAGAACGCATAATTCTTTGTTTCCTGTCAAGAATATTTTACAGAAAGTACCACTCTTTTTGCCTTAAGCCCATCAATAAGTCTGCAAATGCATGCACTGCTGTGATTTTTCAGAAGGCATATTCCATGGAGATAAAGATATGAGATGAACGAAACCCCCTCACCCAGAAGATAAGGCATAACTTATACCAGTCACATGTAGTCCAGGATAAAAATACACCACTTTGTTAATGACCAGTGAATTAAAGAGAAGAGGTAGGCCATTGTTTATCTATTCTTATTCATACCATGTAGAATTGTCCTGTTCCTACATTAGCAGCCTTATTCAGGGTCATTGTAAAGACCCCTAGAACTGTTCTTAATGACACCGTAAATGTTTGAGAATATGCAATACTTTTTTTCACGGAAATATGCTGTGATGATTACACAAATACAATTCAGAGAGGCAAAGAACCTGTCCATATAACTCTCTGCAAAATCAGATTGTTCAATTTGATTGATACATAAAAATGTAACAGAAATATCATCTGATCATTGAAGATATTGATTTAAAAACACACAAAAAAATAAGGCAAATTCATTCACCCAGGTTCAAATCTACACAGCTCTTTTCCTTGTAGATTGTTTTTATAACAGTCTAAAAATAAAAAGGTCTTGTCAGAAAGAAGCCTTGAAAGAAAGTACTATCCTTAAGGGTTACTAAAAAAAGAAAGTTTGTTCAGAAGAAAAATGTTCTGCCTTGCACTGACTAAAACAGAACAACTAGCAAATTCCATACAGGCCAATGTAGGCTTACCAGTGAAACTAAGTCATCTCCAGTGTGTTCTTTGCAGACCAGCTGGTAAGGTGTATGGTTCTGTATTGCAGGGTATGGCTGAGGTTGTGCACCATTTGCGCAGCTCTGTGGCACTATTTCTCAGTGTGTGCATGTCCCTCCACGCCTCACCTATTCCTTCTGGCAGGCTCTGCTGGTTTTGGCTTGGGTAGGGTACACTTTCTTCCCAGAGGCTGTGGTTTGGACTTGTGCTGGTCACAGTGACAGTTACACAGAGATGTCTTCATTCTTGCTGAGCAAGGCTTACACAGACCCAAGCCCTTTTCTTCTTTTTGTGCTGCCAGGTTGGTGAGGAGGCTGGGGATGTATGGGAGGGTGGGAGGAGACACAGCCAGGACAGGTGACCTCAATCACCACAGGGATATTCCAGACCTTATGGCATCATGTTCAGTATAGAAAAGGTGGGAAGAAGGAGGTTGAAGAGAGAATGTTTGGAGTGATGGTGTTCGTCTTCTCAAGTCACTGTTATATGATGGACCCCTGGTCTCCTGAGGATGGCTGGACACCTGCCTGCCCATGG
Source organism: Sylvia atricapilla (assembly GCF_009819655.1). Classification (NCBI taxonomy): domain Eukaryota; kingdom Metazoa; phylum Chordata; class Aves; order Passeriformes; family Sylviidae; genus Sylvia; species Sylvia atricapilla. The sequence continues at coordinate 114,015,311 of NC_089140.1, read as the reverse complement.
GAAGCACTGAATTAATTCCTTGTTTTGTTTTCTGGTGTGCACAGCTTTTGCTTTCATTATTAATCTGCCTTTATCTCAACCCATGAGTTTTCCAGCTAAGGGGTAAACCCTTCAAATTCTCTCACTGATCCTGCTGGTGGGGGAATGAGAGAGGGGCTGCATGGGGGTTGGTGCCTGCCTGGGGGTAAATCATGGCACAGCCTGTGCTGGCTCACCTGACTTTACATGAGTGTGATTGATGGTGTCCATGATGGTGTTGAGGGAGCATCCTCAAAGATAATGGTCCTGACAGGACTACCATTAAGGTTAGGACAAATTTCAGATGGCTGATGTAATTTCTGAATGAGTCCATGCTATCCTTGAGGCAAGGGAATTAGGGTGATGGAAACCTAGGCCTTGCTGTTGAGAGGTGATAGCCATTGAGGAGTCCTACAGGAGTGGCTTTTCGCTTAGTTAAGTATCAGAAAAGGTATGATGTTTAGAGGGCTGATTCAACAGACACAGAAATAATTTTGTGATAATTCCCAATTTTATCAAATATTTTTAAAGTACCTGATTAACTGCAAAGAACAGTGTTAATGAGTCATTATTTTTTATTATTAAAATAGCAAGAAAAAAACATAAAGTGCAATGAAGAAAGATTAAGGAGATAGAGTTGCCGCACAGGCTCAGGCAAAGATGCAAGAGGCTTCATATGCGAAGATGCAAGAAGCCTCTGGCAATGGCCCAGATCCTAAGGGAAGGTACACAAATAGGACAGCTGTACTCTTTCCCCAAATGTGAATTTTGTGTCAGTTCCCTTCAATGCTCTCTCTTTTATGACTGCTCTCAGCTTTGCTCTGGACTTGTCTAACAACCACCCAGAAGATTCTCGCACCTTAAATATACCCTATATGAAAACCACATATGTTTACTCATTCTTAATGTACCATCTGCTAAATTCCCTTCTTAGTCATCAGACAGTGTACCAAATGAAACTGCAAACCACTGGTTACTTCTCATTGCGCTCTCAAGTTCTTATTTCATATGCATCATGTGAGCTGTCAGGTTTCAGAAAAGCCTGAAAACACAACCCATATGTGTTGAATGTCTTCAGTGTAATAATGCATCTACTTTTTTTGTTCTCCAGAGAAGAGGAGCTGCCACGAGGACAAAGAGACTGGAGAGCTGAATCAGGCACCGTGTGATTGACTCATCCCTGGTGGACAAAAGCCAACGTTAGGTTTTTCCTGCTGCACACTGGGCTGTTCCAGTCACAAAGATGAGGGAGAAAGATGACACAGCTTTTCAGAAACTCCCTAAGGATGAGACTAACCGAAAATGTCTGTCTGAGCAATACATTCTATTTATTTGCCAATCTTCATTTTCATAGATTATAAAGAGCAGTGAAATAGTTAATAGATAGGTCTCAGTTCAATAACTGCCACTAAAAACCTGAGAACACATTGACAAAAAGGATATTTCACAGTGCTCAACACCATTTGTTCAGAATTTCTGCTAATGCAGGTGCACATAGTCTTCTTCATCTGGAGTTGTTTCAATTTATTTAATAACTAGAGAAATTAGGAACTTTAGATATAACTAAACTGAGGTTCTGGACGACAAAATATCAACATCAAACAAAACCAAGTTACCTTCCAACTCATCTGAACTGAGCTTCTGGCAGAAACAACAGACCTTTCATGCGAGATTTTTCTGACTTTAGTCTCTGTTTCTGAGACTGTACAATTATCACAGCACACACCAACAGGTCAGATACATCCTGTTGAAAAGGGAAGAAACTGAAAGATAATCAGGATGATCAAAGTCAGAAGATCTGCATCTATTTCTTATAGACACAGGAAATAACATGATAAAGTGCAAGCCTTCAAGGTATCAGTCACTCAGTATCTCTGTTTACAAACCAATGAGGTTTGAGGCATGAGGCCTGCTGATGTAATTTGTAGGAAGCATCAAAGGAGCTAAGAAAAAAGTTAAAAAGCCCATATAATTTCAACATGTGCCTTTGCAAAGGCCTTGCATAGAAAGCAAAAAAAAGCTGTTTTAAATCTGCTTACCTGAACTTACTCCATTACTAAATTATTTTTTCTGGTTTCCTCCAGAAAATAAGAATGGAGAACTGATACTTCCTTGTAAGAGAAGCGATTGTTTTTAATTGATGGTGAAATCAATAGGATGTGTACAGGACCTACTGCCCTCAAAGTCCCTAAATACTGCTTACTAAGACAATTGTTCTAATTGGCAATTAGGCAATTTTAAAAAAAATTGTTGGTACTGGAGCTCTCATGGTATTGTATTCTGAACCAGCAGTTCCAATTAGCTTTGGCAAGTATTTTGAGAGGCACTTTAGCATGAGGGTCCACACAACAAATTTTCACTTCTTGTAGCAGTTCCATGCACATATTTATATGGTTTGTATAGGAAATTTCCCCAGTGGTTAAAAAAGTGGCTACGTATGTATATGTCATAGGGACTGAATCTGACACTGTTTTCTTGGCAGGGATGGCCAGTTTGTGGCTTTTGCAGAACTTCATCACAAGGGACATTCTGTAGTGAGAGCAATATACACTGTAGTATACACCACCACCTGAGAATATATACAGAAAAAATATATATTCAGTATCTTGGACTGTTACAGCACGTAGCAATGAATGCTAAGAAAACACCTCAGTAAGCCTTGGCTGCAACTTAGGAAAAAAAAAAAAGGAACCTTCTATCTGGAAAAGTCTGTGTTATTGGAAACAATACAGATATATTGTATGGAGCCTCAAGGGTTTGCTATTTGAATAGGCTACACTGGTCACCTTAGTTATGGCAATGCCTTGCTCAGCACATCAATTTTCATCTCATAAAGAAATGTATTTCTTCAGTAGGGGAAATGGCAAGTTTCTGATCTACTTGCACTGCCTGAATGACGTAACAGATGGCATAATGGAAATTTTCTCCTTTATGGTGACCAAGTGTGGCAATAGGAGCCTTTGCACTAAAGAAGCTTTAGAATCTTCATCAGGCAAGTCCTGACTCATTTCAATATAATTTCACTGAAGATATCTTGTATGAAGCCTAGCTTTTTTCTGCTTCCCTCTTTGGCAGTAATTGATGGCCAGGCCAACTCTGATTCATGGGTCATAAATATGTCTTTCAGCTAGTTGATAGAACATCTATCAAAAACATATTTAGGATTAATTGCTTTGTTGTGAAGAATTACTAATTATTGCATTATTTAGAATCTTAGCACAAATAAGTTTCTGTCCCATGGTCTGGGTATTTTCATGTAATTTAATCTCACAATCAATCTAGTGTCTCCCCCAGCCAACAATAAATGTTGTGACAAATAAATGAAATAAAATCCTAGTCACTATGCCTAGATTCCTCTGTAAGAAACTTATGCAAAGATGAGCTTTCCAGAGAGTTTATAAGACAAGACAGGCCTTAATCATGTAGGAGATGCAGCCTACAGCTCAGAAGTTCATAATGAGGAGCATTTTGCCAAATCCCAAATACACTCCTGTACCAAGGAGTTGCAGTACTTCAGCAATACCAGCTGCAACAATAAGTTGCACTGAATTACTCAACTTAGAAGTGTTAACAGCTGTTCTTTTGGCCTGTTACTTGAAAGGGACAAGATTTTTTGTGTCTGCTGTGTGGTGAGAGACTGAACTCTGCAATGACAATGTGAGATTAGACACTGCATTGTGCCATCCTTGTTTGCTAATATCAGTAAGATCCCTTGCTATCTCTATGAGCTTTCCTCCATTTATCACCTTTCATTCTGGATGGATATATGCATAGCTCCTACAGAACACCACACAGCTGTGAGCACACCACATCTACTTGTCATCCATACTCAAAAGACCTCATGACAGGAAGGCAATTACACACAGCTACCCGTTAGGTCCTGCCAGGGGACAAAAGAGGAACAATGTAAGGACCACATCACCCATCCTGTTAGACCTCCACTGCCTTTCACAGTAAGAGTTCATAGTTTCTCATAGCCCTACAAGAATCAGTGTTTGTAACTTATCCCTTCTGCTGCCAGGAATGGTATGAAATAGATCACACAACTTCTTTTCCACATTCAGATTCCAATCAGATTGGTATCTTTTCAGTACTGTTTTGAGGATAGTACAGATCTGAGATATTTTATCTACAAAATAACTAAATGAGGAAAGCCCAGCTAATGATCACTGGGACCCGTGATCTAAGCCCATTTGTGACTAGCAAAACAAACCATTGTTGATGTGGGGAACTGCCAATGCATATGAGAATTTCTCTGACTATTCATCTGCAAGTCTATGAGGAAGAATAAAAGACAGTAATGAGTGGCAGAAATGTTCATGATAACATCCTACTGTTTGCTATTGAATCAACAGTAATAGAAAAACTATTCCCAATTTCCATTGTAATAATTCACCAAGAACATGACTTCAATAAACACATAAACTTGTAGTGCTGCTTCATCGCCTGTGAACTTGGGATTTTCTGAATTAATTAAATCATAGGAAAAAAGCACCATCTCAGGGAAAATTCCGCCTCTAGTTGCCCAAAATACAACATTTGGCTTGGTAGGAGAAGCATTATAGTGTATATGGATTGTAAACATTATTCATGAGGAATACTAAATGGAAATTGAAGCTGATATTCATTCCAAGGTTATCCCATCCACAAGCATCAAATATATATTAATGGGAAAAAACAGTGATGTAGTGGCAAATTATATTATTTTTCTCTGGTCTGGATAATTACAGTCTTGTATCTCAGCAAATTTTAACGGCCAAACAGCTTTTTAGATAAGAATAGTTAAGTGCAAAGAGCAATTAATCATGCAATAAGTAATTTTCCTCACAAACAGCTGTTGAATTTCTAATTCTGATGCTTTTTTGATTCAAAAACTCCCAAGTGTTCTTTGGGTATCAGGTAAGTATTTAAAAGAAGTAATACAGTGTTTATATGATAAGCATGATCTCTGATACTGTTGCTTAATTAAACAGTAAGGCTTACAGAGGCACAGCCCAAGACACAAAGCTCTGTTTGATTTGGGTTCTGGCTATCAGACAGTCATCGGAGTGTGGAAAAGTGTTCTTAAACTAACAGTCACCTTTCATTCATTTACAGGCGTATCTGTGGTAAGGTATATCAGAGAGAGACCCTAGAGTCTAAAAACTCATTTTTGTTTTTCAGTGACAGAAATAGAAAGAATTTACCTAAGGCTTTTCTGCTGGATTTGTGCATGAGTCCTGTTTATATTCATATGTTGAGCATAGTTTCTGAAGAAAGTGTGAGCTGTGCATTTTATAATGGTAAAGTTTCATATGGTGTCTATCACTGAAGTGCTGTGTAGCTGACGTATTTTGATACTGCCAAAGTGATATCCATGTGGCACAAACCCCTGAGAATTTAAACTGAGGAACACTATAGCTAAAAACAAAAGAAAGAAAGAAAAAAAAGAAGAACAAAAGAAGAACATACTACAAAACTACAACCTGAGTTAAATAATACAGATTCACTAGGCAGCACTGTAGAAAACTAGGCCCAGCTGCATGATGACCTCCTACTACGTATTTCCTAATGGGATGCACAAGATATTATTGATCTAAGTTGAACCCAAAACTTTGGACTGATATGTTTTTACTGCAAAGTCTTTCAGGACCTTTGGCCCTTATGTAAGAATACTTCCATATTTCAATAAAATAGGAAATATAAATGCTAATAATATTACTTGTATTTGCCAATGTAAGCTGACATCATAATTGTAAATGAATTTTATTTACAGTGACTTATTCACAGCCTACTAGAGATTAGATCTTTCTCATACTTGCCTCTGAAGATTTTATAAGCCAGCTAGGACTGGACTAGGTCAGATATAGAAACTATTAAGAGGTGCTATGAAAATTTAGATATTCTTGTTGGATGCCTCAATGCCAAAGATTTGGTTTCACTTTTATCCAAGTATTCCAATTAAGCTGAACCATGAGTCTGTACAGAGACTTCAAACGGACTTTTCCTAATGTTTGAAAGTTGAGTAGAAAAACCAGTTGAAATGTAAGCATGGTATTTCTCCACAAATATTAAAATGTTCTGCTGACATTACTTGGTTAGAAGTAATTCAGTGCAATTTCAAACAAATGACTTCAAACTCTTCTAGAAATCCCAGTTAGAAGTATAGTTGATTTATGGAAGTAATTTGGGATACAGTCGACACACAGCAAGGTTTTGGTACACAAGCATGGTGAATACCTGATGTGTGGCAATAAACCATTTTTAATTTGCCAGAAGCAGAAGCTAGGGCAATGCTGTCTTGTCTTGTGTTCCCAGCCTGGCCCAGTTTTCTGCAGGTCACTGCAATACTGGGGCAAGGCACTGAGTGGCCAGTGTAAGCCCTGGGGCCTCCATCCATCCTTCCATCACCAGAAATCCCCTTTATTAGCAAGGTTCCCTGGGAAGGCCATGTCAGAGGTTAAGTTGGTACAAATGGGTATTGCACTAGGCTCAGGAATATGGCTCTGGAGATCAGCCATTTTACCAACTTGTATGTGAGAACTGGCTGAGCTCTCCTTCCCCTCATTCCTCTATGCTTTGCCCACTGTGGGTTAGCAGTGCCTTCGCAAAGGAAACCATTTTCTTTGCCCTGGAAAGGTAAGAAAAGGAGCTGCCTCTATTTTCTCAGCCCCAACTGATGTAAACACAGTTATACAGTGCACTACTTAGATGCTGCATGGAAGTGAAACAGTTCAAATGCACCTGTTGAGTGTGGATCAGATAAACATGTCATAGATTGAATCACACTGCCAATTGCAGCTGTTAAGAGGACTTATACAGCAGATAGAATGCTTGGAATTGCTAAATGAAGGTTACATCATTCAAAGATAACATGCAATCTCTCTAGTGCATTTTTTAAAGGAATGTCAGACTCATTTCTAAGAGGTTCTTTGATAGAGCTGATAAGACTGATCAACCAGGTTCTTTACAGATAGACTCAATAGTTTGCAGCCATGTAATGGTCACTACAGATATTAAGAGTTGCTGATAAAATCTTAAATGAAGGATTAATTTCTGCCCAGTTACTCATCTAAGGCTATGTCATTTATATTTATTTCAAGGTAACAGTCACATGCATATCTAAACACATTTCAAATGTTGGTTTCTTGATAATCTTAACAGCCTGAGAAATTATTTTATTACTACTTTTACCATGTAAAACATTAGAACGGTTACTGGTGGCCTACTTATGTAAAAAGGTCCTTTCCTGTCTTGTCCTGCACTACTCTTATAATGCCATCTTTAAGAATGAACAAGGAGCTTATTAATATTCCAAAATATCCAAGGTTACAAAAGTCTTTTAAAGATAAGAATCTTCAAAAAAGGAGCTCACATTTAACATGGGATGAAAAATTAGAGTGGACAGAAAGAGAGACACTTCTGATCTGAATTTTTAAAGTCAATGAACATGGATTTTGATTGTCAGTAAAACTAAAGAGTGAGAGAGCTATCTAAGGAAAAGAAACCCCCACAGCACAGGCCAGAAGCCATCAGTTCTGTTATTCTTCCAATATAGAAATACATTAAACAGCTGTGCAGAAACAGACTTTAGAGGCATTCCAAGTCCTGCAAACATTGGTGACTTAGGAATTAGGGATCCTGGGTTTAAAATTTTGTGCTTGGTGAAAACAGGATATTAATTTTATTTGGCTGGAATTATCTTCCTTCAGATGTAAAACAGATGTAAGAAGAAAACAGATGTAAGAAGAAAAAGCTGTGCATAATTACTTTGGATAAAGAGCAAATACAGGAAGAGATAATTTCTAAAATGAAGCAGGTAAAGACACTGTTGTGGATTCTGACTCCTACAAATATAATGAGGAGAGACTCACCCGAATGTAGAAGCTTGCAAGGACTATGGTTTAGTTCCCCTCTCTTTGCTTTGTATTTGAACCATAAATAGTACTTCCATTTGAAGAAGCTGCTGGACAAACATTTCCCTTGGCTGCTACCTCAGCTTAGAGACAATACCAGACTGCAAAACTCATGCTATAATTGAGAATATTGGGGGCTGCTGTGTATATGTAAGATGAAAAGTGGTCAGGCTAAGCAGGACAGCATCTTTTCAAAGAAGGAAACAAAGTCTCTTGGAAACTGCTTAGAAAGAATAGCTCACATTATACTGATAACTTCACCCACAGTCCCCATGATGCTGAATGTTGCAATGCAATTTCCAGTGCTGAGATGGATCCCTAGCTCTTAGCCTTGGAGAGGTACGAAACAAGAAAAAGAAGATGCTTAAGGAGCAATCCCTAAAGCCTGAATCCTAGTTGAACCAGTTGGAAAAGCTGAAGACAAAGCTGAATTACAAAACATCCTGGTCTTAGAACTTTGAAGAGACTGGTGCTTGCAGCCAGATGAGGCTGAGGTGGGTCTATGCAGTGAGGAGAGCAAGCACTGGGACTCTGCTGTACGAAGGGCAACAGGGCTGCTTTCCAGGTTGTTTTTCTTTTTGTTTTAGTGAACCGATCAAGTGGAGCAAGTTGCCTACACTGTGCCTTACATTGTGGTCAACAGATCATTTTAGTCTTCAAACTTGCTGAGCCTCTGTGAAGTATGTTCTGTTGCTCAGTCACTACTGAGGTGAGTGCATTGTGCAGGTTTGGATAAGGAAATTTACTGTCTTAATTTTATCTCAGATGCAAACAAGGTAGGGAGGAGGTTCTTGCAGTGATTCAGAGGCTACACTAAAAATTGGTCATTTTAGAGTTATTATGCTTAACTCTCTGCATTATTCTATTCTCTAGCTGATTCAGGTCACTCAAAATTGGAACAAAGTAGAAAAGGAACAAAAGTGTTTGGATTCAGATTTTACACAGCTAAGCTCAGTGAAATGACCATTACCCAACAGGACTAAAATAAGGACAGAATCCTGTTCAGGCTAGACAAGACTAGACTTTAAAGAGCATAAAAATATGTATTTTTAGTTCAATTGCTGATTGACTTTATCTCTCCAAGTTTGCTTTTTTGTTAATAAATAGCTCACACTGTAAATTATTTATGTTTTACATTGAAAACTCTTTTTTGTGTGTATCTGAAAACACCAGAGGAAAAAAATTGTAATACATGCAATGATTTGACTTTATCTCAGCAACTTCTTTGCTCTCTCTAGATATCAGAAACATAAAACAAGCTACTGTCCTGACCATGTAAAGAGCAGCTGCTGAAAATTCAATTCCTTATTTTTGTTTTTCCTAATGATAGTAAAGTTGGCCATACCATTTCTAGTATACAAGCATTTGGCTTCATTCATTCAAGCACATTCAGAAATTCTCACAATGCTTTCACATTTGACCTTCTCCTAGCAAACCTCTAATTTAACTAACAGATTTCCTATTAAATAAAGCTTTTTAGGTGAAGACTGGAAGTCTCTCCTCCTGGAAAATAAGGGTGAGGTCTTTGCCCAGCACTCCTCCACAGTAGTCCCAGGTACCTATTCCATAGATTTACTGCTTCCTTCTCTTATGCCAGAAGCAACACTTGGGTAGTTTTGCAGTTGGTGGTTTGGCAAGATGATCTAGTTTAAAATTTGAAGAATTTGTTCACGCACAGCACTAGTTTTAGGAGGATTTGTGCAGTCCCAGAAGTCCTACCACTAGAAAAGAGAAAGTAGGAAAAGTGCCAAAAAGAGGATGTGAGAACTAAGCACTTGATCAGGAATGTGGCTTTAAACTGGTGGGAGTTCCTTGAGATACTGGACAGAAAAACTGAATGTTAGTTAACAGTTACTTTCACTTTCCTACTTTGAGAAAATGCTAAATAGAAAAATTCTTTGAAAAGAATTAATGTGTTGCAGTGTCTGAATCTCTGTGTGAAGCATCTTCTGTGGCTTCGGCTGTTTCATTTCGGTGATCAGAGGCCACCGTTACCTTAAAGATGTACATATTCTGCTTTCACAGGGCTAAAATTTCTGAAGGGTTGCCTTGAAAAATTCTATTTGAACAAGAAAAAATAAGATCTTTTACTCCATAAGACGTGCTCAAAATATTTATCAGCTATATAGTCCCTAGCACAGACAATTAAGAGTGCCCAGATTCAGCTGAATGCATACATGAATACACAATGTTAAACAATCAAATGTGCCCATATTTAGGAAAGTATTTGAAGAGAGTTGTATTTTATTTGTAATAAACTCCAATGAAGGCATTTAAATACTTAAGGCCAAGTACTTTAAGTTTAAGGATTTTGCTGAAGCAGTCTAAAGGAGAAATACAGATTTGAAAGATCAGTATGGTCATCTACAAAGAATTGATCATGGAGCACTTTTAGTGGGCAAAGGTCTCATCCTACATACTTTCTACTCAGTAGCAACACTGGCTTATCCTCTATCTGTTCTGTCTCCCCCATATGACTTGATCACCTCGTCTTCAGAAATATCTATATTATGAAGGAAGCCTTTGAGAGAAACAGGAATTTAAAAAAACTTGATCTTTTAAGTTATCCAGTTTTGAGTGTAATGCCATAAGCAGCTACAACAGCACAAATGTGAGTGATTAGCTTCAGGAGGGGGCAGGAATGAATAGGTTGCTTTGAAACTTATCTTGTGGTTACAGGCTGAATTTGAATGACAAATTTATGAACCCAGAAGCTCTCAGTAACACTCTAAATACATAAAAGTTTGTGTGTGTCTTTCCACTGCTTAGGTGTGCAAATGATTAGTTTATATGCAAATTAAATTATATGCTATTTACATGCTGACTGTGGATTTCCTTAAAAATGGTGCCTTAAGAATGGTTCTTTGCTGCAAAGATACTGGAATAACAATATTGCAAAAAAAGTATGGGGCATGGTTTGTTTCTTTCAAATCCAATCAACTCTATGTACAAATTAAAAATGTACTGGTTTTGTTATTAGTAATTTAATTTCAGGATATTCATAAAAGTGACATTACTGTCTTACTTCAGCAACCATGAGAATTGTGCACCTGAAATTTAGGGCTGAACCCTGATCATGGAAAGGTGCCTGGTACTCTTTTGACTCCGTTAGGGGCAAAAGCTTTCCTGGGACTGACACACTGATGACTTACAGAGAAGGATGACCATAATACTCCAACACGCATTGAGTTTCAGGGACAAAACCACGTGTTTTTCCCAGTTGATACAAGGGAAGAATGGGGATCAGTAACCTGTCTTGCTGTGCCCTGCCAGCCATTGCTTAGAGGTGATTGAAGACTGAGAAAAGAGTCATCAATTATTTAGGTGATAGAAAAGCTGAAAAAGAAGCACCAATTGCAGGTTTGTTAGAGGCTCAAGGACCATTTGGGTAAAGGCTGTAGTGGTGCTTAGGTATTGTGTTCCTTGCACAGCTTAGACTTGTTGGTCATGAATGACAGCTGCATGAAACTGCAATAAAGGAAAACAAGACACAGGTGGTTTATAGTCAGACTCACACTGTGTCACCCTGACTCCTCTAAAATAATATTATTGGAGAAGGCAATGGACTATCTATGGAGTTTAATGAAGGAACTTCTCAATGTTACTTGAGTCCATCAAATATTGTAAAAATTAATCTAGGAATTGGAAAATGTCTGTGGTTTTTAAGCATACCCAGAAAACCTAGCACTGTTAAAAAATCTGAATATGTATGCTTGGTTACTTTGCATCCCAAAATAACCATGTAAGCCTAAATTGACAAAAAAAAAAAAAAAATAGGGGGAGGAAAGAAGCAATTAAAGCTGCATAAAGAATTAGGTTGGCTGTGGTTATTGTAGGGGGTTGCTATTTTCTTCCTTTTGAGAAAGGATTGAGATCAGCTGTAAGTTGTGTCATTATCTGCAATTCTTCTAACAGCAGCATGGTGAAAAGCTGCCAAAGCATTTAAAATTAATTCAATCAGGCTAAGAGGAGTATGTCAAACTGACTTCTTTGCCTGTAAATTACAAAATTATCTATAGTTAAAATTAGCTTCTAACCATTCTGGAGAGGGAGGAGATGAGCTCCTAAAAACTACTGTATGCTGTGATGAGTCTGTGATGTAGGCTTGATGGCCCATCAGCAGGACTTGCAAAGTCAGTTGCTATTGGTAGGGCTGTTGAGGTGTATACATGATGCACATATAATTGATTACCACTGCAAAACGAAGGAGGTGATAATAGTAACTGTAAACTATAAATAGCAGGTTATTATCATGAAAAAAGATAAAACCATCTAGATGCTGAGTTATGTTCTCATTTCTCTTCAAAAATCAGCACAGCATAGCCTACTTAGCTCTTGTGTAAAGTAAAATTAACTTTTTGACTTATTACTATTGGTGTAGAAATGTCACTAAAATTTCCCTTAGCAAATTTGGTTTTGGTCACATCTATCTTCTGATTACTGTCCTTCAGCACAGGGCCCATTACAGTCAATTACATTGTTATCTGACTCAAACATGTGGGCAGTTCAGTCAGTGACTTTAATTACTTTCTCAACAAAGCCATGTTGGACAGTCTCTAAAATTCCTTCTTTGCCTGCTAGGACATTTAAAAGGACAAATGACTTTTGCATTCTGTTCATCAAACATGACAGGAAATCTTTTAGTTTAGTTATCTCAAGTCAACTTTTATCAAAAAATGTATCTATATCTGGATTGTCAATGGGTTTACATCCTTTAAGATCTGGCAGGCATTGTGTACATTTAGCTTCTTTCAAAATATTTTCAAAAACAATAGGGAAAAATACACATCTCCAAGTGAAGTCTGAAATCAATATACGGACAGAATCTTTTCCTTAAATTATTCTCTTCACAATGCAAAAATGTTTTGAAGTGGTCTCCTTTGGAATAAAAGTTCACAGCATCCTGTGCTTACACACAAGTCAGTTGTGCTCTGCTTTTAGTCTTGCCAGAACTATTGGATGGGTCATACATGTTTTTTCACGCTGAGTAGGACTTCTGGTCCTTGCTGTAATTGCCAAGACACTTCTCTGCAGTTATTTTCTAGCTTGTTCTAGAAATTCAAAGGATCACATCAACAACAACAACAAAACCCTCAAACCGTTTGTAATTATTTTGAATGTGCAATGAACTTAATAATACTTAAGTACTTCTTATTGATACTAAAGTCCATGGACACGTGGATAAAGAGAGGAAGAGGATGCAATTACTGGGTGTTCATAGCATCAACAAAAGGATGTTGCATTATTGTAGAAAGCAGGGAAAACACCTATAGCAGACACATCTCACAAAACTAATGAAAATAATTGCCCCATGGGGCCATAATTGAAACTTTTTAACCAAGAACACTTATTTCAACAGGTGTATTTGAAATGTCACTGATTCTTGTTTGATAGCTACAGCTGCCAATCCATGCATCTAAAGGTGACATCTGAGCCAATGTTCGAATAAAAATAATCATGGTCTTTGACTGAATAAAATTCTATGAAATGATTGTTGCCTTTAGAATAAACAAAACTGCAGCTGTTCATTTCATGAAAAACAGATTTAGACACGTGCAATCAGGGCGAGAACTGCTCAGAGATGTGATAGCTCTCTGATTGCAAAAGGGACAATTACTCCTACAGGGTTTCTAGAATCAATGAGGGACCTGGGTGACCTAGTCAAACTCCTGCTCAGAGCAGCATCAACACTGAATACAAGCCAAGAGATTTAAGTCTTTTGATAATCTCCAAGGAGGAAGGGTTCACAACCTCTCTGGACAATCTGTTCCAGGATTAATTCTCTTCTTGAGGAATTTTTGTTCCCTCTTACATACAGCCAGAACACCTCCTGTTTGAATTGATGATTACTGATTCCCATACTCCCATTGTGCAACACAGAGGAGAACCTGCCAAGAGGAGGGACCAATATTTCCTACACATTTTCCCTAAGTATCTCTCCTACTGCCACTATCAAAAATAAATATTGGTCTAGCATGACCTTCAGTTTCATCAAGTGCAGTGCCTCAGGTTCCTATGACAGAACCTCCATCACTTCTCCACGTAGACCACTAGATAATAATTACTAGGTTTTAACACTTCTGCTAAGCAATGACTAAAGTATAGAAAAATAAAGGAAAATAAAGGGTCTAATCTACAGATACTACAAAAAAATGTTTGTCATTAAGTGCCTTGCATTAATTATCTTGGTAAAACAGCATATGAGAAATATGATTTACCAACAGAACCTGGTGAACTACAGAGCAGGGATGAGGCATAGGAAAGAGCACTGAGAAAGAGCATGCAAATGACCATGTAGGTGCCAAACTTGCATTTGTTAGCAAATGTGTCACTGTGATTCTGAACTGGAAAGTATCATCTCCCACTGCTTTGTACTTTTGTCCTTATATAAATGTGCAAGAAGAAGAAATTGCAAGTGGTACAATGGAGGCGGGGGTGCATGATTACAACCACCCCCACTCTGGGAGGCACCCAGGCATTGCTGAAAGGAACAACAGGTTCAGACCTGAAGGAGTGGAGTTTGGAGATGAAGCTGTCGCAACGAGTGGCCTGACAGGTTTATTAGCATGGGACAGAAGCATGTGCACCATAAAGGGTTTGGGTAATGCAGTAGAGTGCTACCGCATGACAAGAAGACTGATCAATAGGACATAATCAGAACTGCTGTCCGGCATTAAAGTACTGGTATTGAGTTTATGATCTGAGCACACTCTCTTGATCTCTTCAGAGAGTTCACACAGACTAGCAGAGTGAGCTCAAATGTACCATTTAAATATGTCATATCAATTTCTGAGTTTATGTTGCATATAGAGGCACATGGGGCACTGGGATTTCTATGCCAAAGCTTAAGGAGAAAGGGCTGCATGCACTGCACTGTGTCCAGTACTCTTTTGTAACCTATGTCTTCATCTCCTTTATACTTGGAATTGCGTGTGCTGTAAAACCTGCAGCTTCTTTAAGAAAATAGTTTACTTTAGGATAAGTTTGTAGAGGGAAACAATACCTTTTATCATGAAAACTTCACTTATATCCTCAGAGCATCATGATTTCAATGTTACTTGAAATTCATTTAGACAAAAGAGAATTGGATTGCACGCCATTCTTAGAACTGTCATCCTCATCGGCTCTGTCAAACCATACACTAGCAGTTTTGATTTGCCACTTTTCAAAAAAAAAAAAAAAAAAAAAAAGATATTTGAATGCAGAAAAAGTTTCTAGACATTTACTTGAATTAAAAGAAAGCCAAAATGTACTCCCAAGAAACTGTTTATTATAAATGCAAAGTAACTTGTAAATACTCATTAGAACCACAAAGCATGACAGATCTTTTGCTCTTTTTTATTTTAATTTCTTAGGTTTTAAAACATGTTAGGTTTGGTTTATATTGTGGTGGGGATTTGGTTTCTCTTGTTTCTTATTGAAGGTAGTGCATGGAAGAATTTATCCTTGGGCACTTATAAAAAGCCATAATCATTAAGGCTGCAAATGGGATATGGGAAATTTATACAGACTTCACAGTTGTGCTGTGGACTTCCTCTTTCACTCTGGACAAATGTTTAAAAAATCTAATACCCCTCTCCTCCAAACTCTGTTTGTTTGCATACTAATTTCACTCAAGAAGAGACAATAACCTAACATACGAAGGCCAAGTAACAACACAGGCCAAGAGAAATGCAAATCCTATTCTGTTTACTGTAACTGCCTGCACTAGACTGGCAATGGTGCCAGTTGGTTAAAATATTAATTGCTGATAGTATATAATTTTCTCCCTGAATACACAAATATTTTGTCTAGGAAGCTGCAGAAAATTTTTACAAGCCCACAGAGAAGCAAGTTTCATATGCATTTTTGTGCGATATAAGGGATTTCAAATTTTAACCTTTAGTGTATGCCACTAGTTCATGCATGAAGTAGTGCCACTTAAACTGGTTTAAGAAGTTGCCACCCTCCTTGCCTTGAACTGGTTTACACCTCCACACCTCCCCCAGTGTTGTCATGGCACATGTGAAATCATGGCTCTGCAGCAAACTGGATCAGTTATGTCATCCAGCCAAAACTGTTTCTGTCCATGTTATACTTCAGCAGGATTAGTTCTGCACAAAGAGAGAGTGAGGGTTGGATGGTTGGGCCCAGAGGTTGGTGGCTAATGGGTTGTGTTCTGCCTGGAGGCTGGTAAGAAGCAGAGCACCACAGGAGTCTGTCCTGAGACCTTTGTATCTTTGTCAATCACCTGGAGGACGAAACACGGCTCACTCATCAGATGAGCTGATGGCACCAAACTGAGGGGACCAGCCAATATGCCCCAAGGCAGGGCTGCTTCCTGGACAGGCTGGAGGAACAGGGCAACAGGAAACTTATGAAATTCAGTAAGAATTGCATAGTCCTGCCCCTGAAAATGAGGAATGGCTGGCAGCAATGTAGACTAGGGACAGACTGGTGGGGAAAAAGCTCCAATGAAGAGCCCCAGAGGACCATGGCAGACAGTAAGTAGGACATAAGCCCCATGTTCCCTGGTCGAATGGCATCCTGAGTAGTGTCATTAGAAGCACAGCCTGTAAATTGAGGGAGCTGGTGGCTCCATTTATGCAGCAGCTGTTTGGACACATGTATATATATACATATATTTATATGCATACACACATACATATCTACAAGCCCAGTTTGGAGCCCCCAGCTCCAAAGATGCATCGATCACATGGGCTGAGTTCAGCAGAAGTTCACTGAGATAGCCAGGGGCTGGAGCCCTTACCATGTGAGGAGATGCTGCAGGAGCAGGGCTTGTTCAGCCTGGAGAACCCATGAGATCATCAATAAGATGGAGCTAGGCTCTTCACAGAAGTGCAAGGTGGAAGGATAAAGGCAATGATGTTAAGTTGAAATACAAGAGGTTCAAACTGAACAGAACTTAAAACGGTTTTCCCCATGAGGATGGTAAGGTAGCCCTGTGAGGACACAGGCTGCCCAGAGTGGTTTTATAGTCCTCATCTTCAGAAATGTTCAATATCTGACTGGATAAAGCCCTCAGCAGCCTGGTGTGACCATATGGCTACCTCTGTTTTGAGCAGAAATCACTTCCAATTGACATGAAAGTCAGGGAATCCTTGAATTGGCTCTGCTATGGACTAAATAGATATGGAAGTGTATTATTTATCCCCAGGATCATGCAGTTGGGGCATATTATGACAGGAAATGAAACACAACACTTTCAGCTGCCAAAAACACACAAAAGAGACCTACCATGGTATTCTTTTCATTAACAACTAGCAGATAAGCAACACAAGGAACTTCATTACTAGAGATTGTGTTTGTCCCTCTCCATATATACAGTCTATATTTTTGTGTATTTATATCTGTGAGTAGGCAAAGATATCACTGCTTGAAAGGTTTATCCCACGCAAAAATTACTCTGTACAGAGTGTTTGCTATGGTATTGCTTACATTTCTTAGCTGTCTCCATAGTGAGAAGAGTTAAACATTTAAGAAGATTTTAGAGGACTAGAACTGATAATAAGGGCGTGGAAAGATCTGGATTATGCATCACTGATTATATGAAATCAGACAGTCGATGAAGCTGATCCCTACAGACACTCATGCAGTACTACACGTACATATGACTATCTTGGATATCTTTGGAAATAATTGGCTTGTTGTGTTTGTGTACATTGTACATCAAGAGATGGAAAAAATGCTAGATTTAGGAGAAAAATAAGTATCAATCCTTCTCAATTCTAACAGATTCTCCCATGATGCCTGAGATATGAATTACCAGTGCTGCTTTCCCACCGTATTGTAAGGCAGGAGTGCTTCATCCTCACCTCAGATGAAGAAAGAGATGCACTGAAATTGAATGGCTTGCCCAGGATCACATGTTAAATCTCTGATGAAATCACAAAGAAAAGCTGCGTATTAAGGGCAGCACGTCCAGTGTCTTTCTAAGCTTATCTTCCGTCATCTTTTTTTGCTAAATAAGAAGGTTTATGGGGTCAGACAAGCTGGGGTTTTTTTTACCTGTATATGAACCACTGATTTCAACCTACCTTAGTACCAGTTATTCATTCAGTTATTCCTTAACTTAACATTGTTGTTCCTGTCTGTGCACAAACATGAGCTTTACTCTGGTTGGCAGCATATGCAATTGAAATGCTGTGAAAGATGTTGATAACCATCTTATATCATCTTGTAATTTAGCTTTGTATGAGCAGAAAAAGAGATCTTGGGAAAGAAAGAGCAAGAGATAAAAAAGAGAAAGAAAGGGAACACCTTTACGTGTTATTACAGCCATAATTTCCAAGTTGTGATAAAAAAAAAAACTAAAATATGAAAAAGAAAGATTAATATTAACAGTCACACTGGGCCACACAAAGTTCAGCCTGATGTGCATAATAAACTTTCTGAAGACAAACTTAAGCTTAGCGTAACAAAGTGAAAAATATTTTGTATGGTCCACTGCATTTCCTAAAGAAAATCCATAGCAAAGTACACTCAAAGTATTGTCTTGCATGGTAACATGGAACAGGCATAATCCAAAAGCTTTATGATACCTTTTTTGCCTGGCTATTGCAAAACACCTTCGAAGTTCATTCTGAAACAGATACACAGACTTTACCATGTGCACCACCACAAAATCAGCTATTACTATTTTTTCATTTAATTAAACTATCATAATTTATTTTTTATATGTCATATTTGGGACTTAAAAACATTTCTCACTTGAGTTTTCCCCTAACTTAAAAGAGCAGCTGGAACATTAATAAGAAATAAAGAAATCTAAGATTAACTTTTCATCATTCTCTCCAAGGCCAAGCAAATGTTTTTAGACAATGTATTTTCAAGTGAAACAGAGTATCATGTGTAGATACTTCTGTATCAAGCTGGAAGTAAAGCATTTGCATCAAAACAAAATTCAAATCTACTTGGCAGAATTTTTAAAAATACACATATTCAAACAACCAGATACCATTACATTATGGTATAAATAAACACCAGCTAAAAATCTGGCAAACTGTAAAGATTTCTTGATCAATTAAAAAAATGTGGAAGTTTAATTTAACGGAGAAATATGTACGTAACTACCTCTTCCTTTTTTTCCTGTGGCTATACTTCGCTCACTTTCTCTCTGTCTTTTTTGGAAAGTACAGCCAGTTCAGCCTGCTTTTCCATGAAAGTTTCTTACATCTTTTCAATAAAGTAACACAGGAGAAAAATCACATCTTTATCCATGTTCGGAGAGTGTGTGGGAATAATGTGCCTTTGCTTAAGGTCTGGTATTTCGTACATACATACTCTGTGTCTTAACTTTTACCCTTTGGGGGCACTGACTACCTTCAGTCTTCTGAGTAAAACACTGTCTTTCTTCTTGCAAGGATGAGGACACTGATATCAATTCTCATCAAGCTTTAATTTAAAAAGGATAAAATAATCAAAACATTATGTGCACACTTATCTGCCCTCAGCTCCACAATTCATCATAATTCCAAAACATTTAATATGTGTTTTCATCTGAGAATGCCCCTTCTGGGCAAATGACAAGTTTGGGGTTTTTTTGAGGTTTACCCTAAGGACATGGTAGACAGGAAACAGAGATTAAATAAAAATTACATTAAAGAAAAATTCTAAGTACATCAGTCTCCTAGAAACTTTCCTGCCACTTTTCAAAGGTGACCCAACATAACCCTTCAGCGGATGTCAAATGCTACCAAAACACAGGAATTTCATTTAGTTTTTTCTGCTGTGTGAGGGGAAGGTGCGGAAAGGGGAAAATTTATACTTTCTGAAGAGCAAAAACCCAACAAAGTCATAGAAACCTTAGGAAATCCAGTAGCGAGGCAGTGCTCTAAGGCTGACATCCAACTTACTGCAATACATTCCTCGTCAGCTTAGGCAACACAGATGAGAAATGAGTGAAGCTGTCATATGTGAAGGGATACAAAACATTCCTTCATCCCACACTGACCTCACCTGACTTCTGCAAAGGCCAGCACAACCCTTTTCTGTGCACCCAGTCTTCAACGGAGAATGATTATCTGTGTTTAGAAGGGGTGGGCATGTCTGAAAAGTCAACTATTCTGTGTCTTGGTGCCTCATTTCTCAATCTACTGGGAATAAAGCTAGTTCTGATTGGGGCCATTCAGGAAGAATAAATGTGAATTGTGGTATCATGATTCCTAGTACCCCAAAATGAAGCAGCATGATTTCATATGTTAACCACACTGCTAAAGCATTCCAACCAGGTTTAGAATAGCTCCTTCCAGCCTGCTCAGGAGTGGGGGCCTGCCCTAGAGGCAGAGGGCCTCCAGCAGGTACCCTGTGCTGAGCTCCCTCCCTCCATTGCTTGCAGACAAGTGAGCAGTCCTCGCAACAAACCCATATCACCATCCCAAGGGCGACCAAAGTGAGGTCAAACTCATTATCTGTGGTGATGTTACAACAGTTGTTAGGAAAACACATGTGGCACTCAGGTGGTGGCTGTCTTGTGAGGGGCAAGACAAGATAAAGATGATTAGAAACCAGCTGCAGGTACTTTTCAGGCTGGTCTCAAACTTTCTCTTTGCTCTTCAACCCTCAGCCAGGCATCAGTAAAACTGATTTTTGAGCTGCTCATAGTTTCAAAGGGACCACATGCTGACGTCAGAAAAAAAGATAAATATCATTGCGGGTTCAAGAAGGAGAATGGTAGGGTAACTAAAGAAGATAAAGTGGTTCCAGAGATCAGTGCATGAACATTCAAGTCTTGAAAATAAATTGACACAAGGATGACACCCATTTGAAAACAAATTAGACTTTTCAAAAGCAGGCTCTGGCCTGAACTTACTCTGAACACCTAAAATGCCCTCACTGAGACCACTTGGGTTTTAAGAGCAACACAAAACCAAAGAACAAATTGCTATTCCTTGGTCTTGGCCTGATTTTCCAAAAAGTTACCACACTATGCATACTATTTTCAATTCATGAACTGTTTAGGCATTATTTCACAGCTATAGTACAGAGAATTAAAGAAATGCAGTGTATAAATTACATGCATCCACAACCTGCACTATTTCTCCTTTACAAAGGTGGGCAAAGAGTTGCTGTCATTTTGATTACATCTGTATATGTCAGCAGGAAACTGAGGGTGCATGTCTGTTGAATCACAGGATTGAACAAAAATAGATTTGTTTAGTCACTGGTACAATTAATCTCTGTGTACATATATAGATACATATACAAACACAAACTATTCAAAGATGTAAAATTTCAGTAGATATGCATGCACTTCAATACAGCACATCTGATGTTAACAAACAAAAGGGTCACAGTAATTAATAGCCCAAGTGTAAAATGTTCTTACTGTTGTGTGGCTGATGAGACCACTGAAAATCAAATGTTTCTGGTTTTAGGTGAGAGGCTGCCAACCTGGCTGTTGGGTAAGGGTGGAAGGTTACACACAGGCACATTCCCTAGGGGAATGACCTGACTCTAGATTTTCTACTACCCCATCACGTGTCCCATCAATCCTACCACCAACCAAGCAAGTGAGGAGGATTTTTCCCATCGTCCTTTCCTTCTCCTGGGCTCAGACTCCCTCTCCTGGCTTCTAGCACCACTGCACCTTGTCCCCCTCCCTTTTTAATCTTGTCCAGAGATTGAATGTGTCTTCAATGTCACTGTTCCTCACAGAAACCTCTGTCAGTTTCCTAGGGCTCCATCACAGCACCTGCTTGTGTCAATAGGGACCTGCCTTTTGCTGTTTTCCCATATTTTACCCTCTACATGGAGCTATCCAACACACAGAACAAGGGGGCAATTCACAGTATGGGGATCTGAATGGATTTCACATCTGGACATCCCTTTTGTGAAGTGCTTCTCTGATGAGATGAGCTGCCACCTTACCTGTACAGACTTGCTGACAAATGCCTTTAGTTGACAGCATTCATCAGATGAATTTAATTCGCCAACTCTTATTGTCTAACAAAAATCCTATTTCAGTCTTGCAAAATTTCCTATTTTCAGAGTAGCCCTGGCTCAGAGGAGGTAAGATGTGGGCACTGTTGGTGGTGCATTCTGCTGTCCTAGTAAAGTGTGCAAGCATTCCCATTGTTTCCAGGGAGATAGAAAGGCCTTAGAGAAGATTTATCTGTGTGTTCTACAAAAAATTGTAGAGAAGATGGGACTGGATGATGGTAAAGAAGCAAGAAAATGGAAAGCAAGAATGATGTTGGATATAAAGCAGTAAGAAGTAGAAGAAAAAACCTAGATGAAGTGCAGGAACATGCCTAACCTTGTGAATAAAATGGGCCAAGAGCCATTGTCTGGCCCTGTGAACAGCATAATTTGCATCCCTATAGTTATGAACTTCTTTCTAATTCCCTTCCATCTCCCCAAAACCCCAAATACAGACAAGGAGGACAATGCCATGCAAACTGCCTTCTGGAAGCAGCCCCTGGGGCTGTGCTAATTCCCCATGGAGCCTAGCTGTTGCCTGGAGAGTACTGGTAGCTGGGGCTAGGGCAGTGTACATCCATGTCCACCCCACCCTGCTCTTGTTTCTTGTCCTTCAGTATGTACAGATATAGATACACATACGGAGAATGCGACAGCTGACAAAAGGCCACATACAGTTGTGAAGGACCACAGAAGTCAGTGGAGAAGCAAGAAAAAGTATTATTTGCACAGCCTTCTGTACAGGCTAATTGCTGTGGGATGCAGTAAGGGAGCAAAGCATATTCCCACCTAAGGAGAGGATAACAGATCAGCCTTAAAGCAATGGAAGCCACTTACATGCATAGTTGTTGACTTTTTGTTGAAATTTGAACCAGAGGTGATCACAGATAAATTTGAAGTTGTCCATTTCACTCTAAAAGTGAAAATTATGAGATGATAAGCAAAATCAATGCCATTAAAGGACCACATGATTTGTAAGCCAACCTCTTTTTTATTCTTCTCTGAAGAAACACACTCTTGTTTAACACCTCCCTTTGGTACTGGTGAAAGCAGCAAGAAGGATAAAATTGCTTATCTCATTAGCCTGATACTATCTGTGAGCAGTATGTATGACAGTGGCATGGCTCAGAAACAACATTCATTGATAAATGAAATAATTATCAGATCATTAAAGCAGGATTTACCTGCTACGAAGCATTCAACGTGGATGAAAAATATTTTGTACCATCTGTGCTCCTGCCCACAACTATAGGTGGTGCAAATCTGTTTTCACTGAGATTATGGATGGGATCAGAGGAGAAGGCTGTGAATTTTCCATTCCAGACTGTAATTGCAGAGTCAGTGCCTTTGAGAGGCATGTGTGATGGTGGAAGAGACAGTAACAACCCTTTCCATTCTGAAATCAGCAAAACGGGGTACTGGGTCTGGTGAGGATGGAGTTAACCTCTACCAGCCCATAAGGCGCTGTGTGTTGGACTTGTGGTTAAGAGTGTTGATAACACATTGACACTTGGCTGTTGCCGAACAGTACCTGCACAGCACCAAGGCTTCCTCCTTTTCCTGTTCTGCTCCCCGTCTCTCCTCCCCAGCAGCAGGCTGAGGGTGAACAGAAGCTGGAAAGGGTCACAGCTGGGATGGCTTGAACCAACTAAGGATAGTGCATATCCTAAGGAATTCTGCTCAACAAAAAAAAAGCTGTGGGACAGGAAGAAAGAAGTTGGGAAGTTTGGCTTCCAAAGTGGCTATTGCTCAGAGACTGGCTGGGCATCACTCTGCTTCTGGAAGCTGGTGAGCGACTGTCTTTGCAACACTAATACAGTTTTTTCCCCTTTGCTTCACTTATTAAGCTGTCTTTATGTCAACTGTCATGAGTTTTCTTGGTTTACTCTCCTATTCTCTTCCCTGTACTCCTGGAGGAGGGAAGAGGAGTGAGTAAATGGTTGTGTGGGTGCTTGGCTTCTGGCCAGGGTCAACCCACTACACTAGATTTTACCCCAACCTTGTAAAAGTTATACAAAGTGTAAGGAATTGTCATGTGTATTTTTCTGTCATGCATGGAAACACAGGAGATATCTATTTAAAATATGATTTGTTAATTAAAAGGAAAAACAGAGGGATTATTTAATTGCCAGCTTGATTGCAAATTTTAACATTGAAATTATATTTGGTACATTTACCAAAGTTTTCCTCAATATATCCAAAGTTTAAACATGCAGAAATTGCAGAAAAACTCTATTTCCTAACCAACCTTTACCTTTATCGTTGTAATACTAATCATCATAGCCAGCTTATTTTGATGACTGCATAGAAAAATCTTGCAGTAAACCATCTGAAGTAATTTTTTTCATAGTGGCAGAAAAATCTCTAATATCTAAAGACAGAGATAAATTTTATTCCAGTTCCTACTTGCTATAAAGACTCAGGCATAAAAGAGAGAAAACTTATGTCCTTCATCATCTGAAAACTTTACTTCTCAGACTGGGCATATTTATTGGAGTGGACATAGTGTCACTCTCTTTAATAATCTTTGTGAAATAAAGTTTGTACATAATATACCTTTGCTCAATTATGTCCTTAATTTACAACAATTCAACTAATATTATTTTCCTGCTTCTGCAGTCCCATTCTGGAACTTCTGGACTTCTGGAACCAGGTTGGGTTGCTGCCCAATCCAGGACACTATGCATCTCTATGATGTGAACACAGGCATCATCTGTAAGCCATGTCCCAGAGAGTGGATAAGGAAAGTTAAAAAAACTTTAGAAAAAGAAATTAGATTTCTCTATTATTGCAATGAAAAGAATTTATGACCTAATATTTTGTTCTTAACAAGCTGTATTGGCATAGGAACACACGATCAATTTTTCAATTCAGGAATACTTGCATGAAAAAATGTAAAGAAATAGCAGACTTCACATATTTCCATACGTTGTATTATAGTCATTATAACAGTAAATAGTCTTCAGAAGCTTCCTTTTTCAATCTAAAATCAACTATTCAATTAATTTATGATGGTTACCTGCATGAAAGCTTGTTTTAACATAACACTTTCTTTTGGATGTGCCTTTCCACAAAGAAGTTCTCCTCCCTAACATGTGAAGTCCTGGTGGTCGCACTGGACACCTGGACACCTGCTCATCCTTCACTGCTGCAGCAGTCCAACTGCTCTCTGCCCACAGTGCAAGTAAATCCAGCCTCTGTCTCCCAGGGGCTTTTGGGCTGGAGCATGAACATACTGTTGTTGAACAGAGAGGGAAATACTACTGAAGTATGATTTGCAAAGATCCCAGAAACCAGACAAGTAAGCACAGTTTCCTCTCTTGTAGAAGGAGCTGCCTACATCCTCCATCCTTCTGAAAGGAACAAGGGCTGTCATGGCAAAGATCTCTTCTTCCTTGTCCAACCAAACATTCTTTCCTTTTCCCACACTCTAGATCTTTTAGTAAGAGTTTATGCAGACTTATGGAATCTTATGGGTTTTCTGAATAAAGGATTTTGATAAATAGAAGGCTTGGTGGAGAATCTTATTAATGCATATAAATAACTGAGGGGAGAGTGTAAAAAAATGGAACCAGACTCATCTCAGTGATGAGACAGAGTCAATGAGCACAAACTCAAACACAGGATATTGCCTCTGATAACAAACACTTCTTTTTTAATACTTTGAGGGCCAGGGAACACTGGAACAGAGAGACGTGGTCTCTATATTGGGAGATACCCAAAAGCTGTCTGAAAAGGGACCAGGTCTGTCAGTGATGGCCCTGCCTTCAGCAAGAGGGTTTGACTAAATTATCACCAGAGGTTTCTTCCACTGTCATCTAATCTGTGATTTTGAGATTTGCTGTTTGTTTCTTTTCCTAACTATGGCAGGAGGAAATTTTGGACCCTTGGTTTTCATTTAGTTTTGTAGCCAGCTATCCAAGGCACACAAATCTGCAAACATGGATTACAAACCCCAAAAAAGATTCATGAAGGTTTGTGTATCTGTAGTGGATGTTCCTCTGCTTGGTTCCGGACCCTTTTCTCCTCTCCTGGATGGTGCACTGTAATGTACATGGCCAGTACTAGAAATGCCAGGACCCCTCTCTCAGCATGACTTGTGTTCAGTCATTTCTTCCCCATCTCAGGAGTAACTTTACCCTGTCTACTTGAGTGGTATCAGTAAGGGATCATGTACTACCCTGTAGATTGTACACCCAGTGGTTCAGTGTAGCTGGTTTGTGCCTGGATCCAATGAATGAAGCTCTTTGGCCAGAAGTGCTTCAGCCTCCTGTCAGTGTTCAGATGCATTTTGATTTGCTTTGTATTATGGTTTCTGGTCCCAACAGAGGTCAGCTGCAGCCTGAGCAGCTGTTCTACTTGATGTTGTGCCAAACAGATCTTTCTCTGTGCACAGTGTATCTTCCTCTGATGAGACTTTTCAGCTTGGAAGGCTCACCTCTATATTGCATTAAAATTCTCCTTAGGGTTGTCTTCCTTCTAAGTTCTTTCTGTCATTGCTTCACTGTCACCATGACAGCTTAAAGCAAATCTTTATGTTTCTGTCCCATGTATCTCCTAATTTCCAGCCACGAATAATTCTTGCTGTTGCTTTCTGTTCACAGATACTGGCTCTCAAAACCAAATAATTTGGTGATGCTTTAGCAATCTCATTTCCTGATTTTCTCCTAATGGGTAAATTTCTGAACCTCCACACTGAATTATTCCAGTGCCATCATGTTCCTGTTTATGATTCTGTTTTTTCTCTTCCCTGAGTGTGACCTGCAACTTCTCAACACTTTGAGTTTCACATTACAAGGCTGGTCCACCCTGTTCTTTTTGCCTTTTTTGAGCTTGTGCAGTCAACTAGCATTTCACCCCCCAACGCCATCAGTGACACACTCCTGTTCTATCGGTGTTTAATGCACAGGAGCAGCTCTCAGCTTGTCTTTCCCATTCTAACAGCACCATCCTTCACAATTATAACAGGCAGCCCAGTGAAAGGAGAAGTGAATATTGCAGAACTAGCTCCAGATCTGTGACCTAGCTGTAATGTAGCAACACCTTCTAGTTCCAGGTGTCTGGGTGGGGATAATTTCTTAGCTTTGCTTACAAAAGCAAAAGTGTTTTGTGGTATCAAGGTATGATAGAGGGAAATCTAAGGCTGCTGCGGTTGAATAAATAAATGTAAATGTGGGAAAGCAGCCCTTGTACCTGTACTCATGCCACAGAGGGAGGTACTCTCTAGGTACTTGATCTTGCACTGAGTTCTTCAGCTCTTGCAGTGTTGAGTTTCTAAGAGACCCTTGACTTTTGTTCCTTAATCCGGATTCTAGATATTATGGTCAAGAGTTCTACTGTGCTAGCCAGCACTAACCACCAGAAAAGAGAGCCAAGATGGCCTCTTGAAGCCATTCAAAGAAAACCACTGTCATTATTTCTTATACTAACTGCAAACCCCAAATACTCTGCTCCCTATCCCAGTGAATTTACCATCTTGTTGAGGATAAAACCTGCCACATCCTCCTCATAACTGTCATCACACTTATCTACTATCTCTCTGCCTCTGCTTTCCCCAAAACACAGCTCCTCATTGTCCATCAGCCCACATCTTCTTGTTGCTCTTTTATAGTCTCTCTAGTCTCTTTCACTTACAGCATGAACTCCAATAAAATACCTGGATTCATAACAAACTATCTGCTCTTTTGTTCTCCTCTTTTTTTGCTTCCTCCCATCTCACCTCCATGGATAGGTAAGGCAGATGACACTCTACAAAACTTATTATATTCAGTTGTGGCAAATGGACTGCTTATCTTCCCTTTATATTTTTTTATTGTTCTACTTTGACCTTCACAGTTTTAATCACTATGAGTTACTGCTTTCAGTATATGTAGGGATGGCACATAGCCCTATTGTGCAGTTTGACAAGTAGTTATGAATATTATCTCAATGCAAAATATTATGAAAGAGAAGGAAATAAATTCTTACTGTAATTTCTGTATGTGCCTTGACAGAATCCTGCTTACTTAAAACTTCTTCAACTTTCTGTTACTCTTCTATAAAAACTGTTATGGTATACCCTCTGATTCTAATTTCTCATCTTTATGTTCTCAAAGTCACACTTTGAATTTCAGGCTTCCAAAAGACAAGATATCATGAAAGAGACACTGTTGAAATTGTAGCTCTAGCAGACCATTAGTGAGAAGAAAACAGGATGCTTTCATGTATTAACTTATTTGACACAAATGTTCTGTTCTGCTCTGAATTCGTGTAGTTTGAATCAAACAGGAAACTAGAATTTTGATTAACATCATAAACTCTTCTAAATTTCTCCTGAACAATAGTAATCTTTAGCTCAACAGTGTTTCAGTGTAGAAAGCAATCAGTATTTGAGTCTGAGTTTGTTATGCAACCGGGGGCAAGAGCAGACAACTTGAATGTTAAAGGGAACAATTTGCATTATACTGTAACCATTTTGTTGCTGTATGGTGTAGTGTCCTGCGTACCACTGCTCACTTCCTTGAGTTTGATTTCTCATTGCTTTATGCCTCTTGAAGTGTTTTATGCCTCTGTAAAGTGTGTATTTAAAAAATACTCTTTTAGTTTAATCATACTTCATACCTTCCTTAATCCAGTATGAAGAGAACAAACTTCATGTCACTCCAGATATCCATTACCATAGACATAATGATCTCTTAAATGACTAATCTGTCAATATTTGGAAAGCATAAAATCATACTCATTTCAGGAGCTAGTGCCTTGATGCCTCAAATTGCATTTTTAAAATAAGTTGTCTTGCTTGACTCTGCACCTCCCATCTTTCTCTTCCCCTATTAACATCATAATAGGAACATAAAGGGATTTTAACATGCCAGATGGCACCTCTGAGGATAAGGGAATACCCTGCCAGTGTGCTCCTAAACCACTTACTCTCAGCTTGTTATAACGAAGCTGGAGGTTCCTATGTTCTGAAATGTAATCTGGGAAACAGCACCTGGTTGCAGAGAGAAGTTCTTAGAGAAGCCAGCAAATACAGGAGACATGCCATATCTCAGTCCACAAAACCATTAACTTAATGAATGCATTTTCATTTTAACAGTGTTCAGACCATTAGATGACAGGATAAGATTAACAGAAGAAAAGGAAAAAAAAAAAAAAAAGGAAAAGACAACTTTAATCAGAGCTTTGTGAAGTGTGCTAATTATCTTCAGGGAATAAGATGCCACAATGAAAGACTGTGGTTTAAACTCCCTTTCCTGAGACTCTGGAGCTTGCATTTGTTCTGAGCAACAGTATGTTAGGTAGGGACTCTGGGGTAAACCTAGACTGGATGTGTTTTGTGATCAGTGGACTGCATAATGAAATACTGATGCAATATATTTCCCTTTTTCTGCAGGGGAGTCCCTCTGGGATTGATATAGCTACATTTGATATTATAAAGAATTTAAAACCAGTAATAAATGTGTGCATATCTGTTCCTAAACAGCAGATATAGATTTTGATGCACTGACTATTTATTATGTGTGGAGTTTGTTGCCTTTTTTTTTTTTTGTTTTTTTTTTTTCAGCAGTATACAAATGTGCCTCACTATGCTTTCTCTTAGCAGTTTGAAACTATTTTATATGCATACGATGCATTAGCAGCCCCAGCAAGAAAGCTGAAGGAGCCAGCAGGATGAGTGAAGCTCCAAACAACTGCAAGCCTACATGACTACTCCTTTGGTAGATCCTCCGGCTCATGCTTCTCTATGACAGTTGCTTTCAGCTTCCCCTTCACCCAGCTGTATCGTGGGTTTCTGGTGGTATATTTACTCTCACAGATGCAAGGAATGAAGTTTGACCTGATTCCTACTTTTTTCAATCTTGATAAACTCTAGATATGTGCCCAGTGGCATCCATTCAATCCCCAGCCATCCTGAAGAACGCCCACCAGAGCCCTTCCAAGTCTCTCCCAATGTTCCTCAGCAGTTCTCTCAGGCAGGTGCTTAAAACACCGAAGTCCGTGCTTTGAGCAGCTGGAGCCATCCTCTCCCCTTCCCTCCTCCCTGCTCTTCAGCAGCGGTACAACAACTCCAGCAACAACTTCTTCGCATCGCCCTGGGGCCACCGGGAGCCGGAGTCAAAGCCCCGCTGCGCCCGGAGGGAAGGCGCCTGACCCCTGCACTCGGGAGCGCTTTGGGGACTTTGTGTCCCCCCAGAGGGAAGGCCCCTGCACACAGAAGCGCTTTGGGGACTTTGTGTTCCCCGCAGAGGGAAGGCACACCGGAGTGCTTTGGGGACAGTACGGTCCCGCAGAGGGAAGGCCCCTGCACTCGGGAGCGCTGTGGGGACTGTGTTCCCCGCAGAGGAAGGCGCAGAGGCGCTGAGGGGACTGTGTTCCCCGCAGAGGAAGGCGCAGAGGCGCTGAGGGGACAGTACGGCCCCGCAGAGGAAGGCGCAGAGGCGCTGAGGGGACAGTACGGCCCCGCAGAGGAAGGCGCAGAGCGCTGAGGGGACAGTACGGTCCCGCAGAGGAAGGTGCAGAGGCGCTGTGGGGACAGTACGGTCCCGCAGAGGAAGGCGCAGAGGCGCTGAGGGGACTGTGTTCCCCGCAGAGGAAGGCGCAGAGGGCGCTGAGGGGACAGTACGGTCCCGCAGAGGAAGGCGCAGAGGCGCTGTGGGACAGTACGGTCCCGCAGAGGAAGGCGCAGAGGCGCTGAGGGGACAGTACGGTCCCGCAGAGGAAGGCGCAGAGGAAGGCGCAGAGGCTGAGGGCTGCCGGGCGGCGCCGCTCCCGGGCCGGGCTCGCACTAGGTGTCGCTGCGGGGCCGCCGAGGGGAGCCCGGCACTGCAGCTCCGCGCCCCGCGCTCCCCGCCGCAAACTTTGTCTCAATGAAGCCTAAGCGAAGCCAGGAAGGCTTTTCCGTACGTTTTGACAGGGAAAGAAAAGCAGGATCTGCCAGCAGAAACAGTGCCCGTTCCCGTTCCCTCTCTCCAGCGTGAATGACGGCACCGAGAGGGATTTTTCTGGGCCGCTTCTTCCAGCAGGCACGAGGAGACGGCTGGTTTCTCGCACACAAGAGTCTCTGTGGCCTGAAGGAGTGAGGAGAATTCGTATCTTGCAGCTCAGTTTTGAATTGTACCACTGAGCTATGCCAGTGTGTTTTAGGACATCCTCGTGCTCACAAACGCTTTGCATCTTTCAAAATCCCCCAAAATAGATCTGACCTCTTACGGAGACCTTGTTCTACCCTCTGTAGAAATTTCCCTCCCGGACTGAACATGCGGACCCAGCAGCTGAAAAAACAATGGCATTCCTGATGTAGGGGGGGAAAAAGCTGGAACTTCCTGATTCTGCACACGAATAAACTAGCTGGACCCAAATTGCTCATTACAGACTCAGAGAAGCTGCATAAAAGACAGGCTGGAAACAGATGAAATTCCATTTTAATTGCAGAGGAATCGCCTTTGGCTGAAGTGGGCATAGTGATGCTCAATAAACAGTAGTATTAGAAGCAATATCAGCCTTTTCACATTCCACTTCCCCAAAGTGAAGAAACAAACGTGCTATATTAGTGAGGCTTTGAGGCTCAATATCTGAAGGTAGCATTAAGCCTTGAATTAACACACTGTTCAAGCATTGAAAAAAAAGAAAAAGGGGGATTAATTGAACATGTGACCTGGGCTCCTTGAAGCAGCCCTCAGTTTAATGAAACTCCTGGAAAGTGTTTGTTGTGATGACTAAGAAGCACTCTCTGTATACAATGACTAAACTCTTCAGTAGTAGAGGTGGCTCCTATTCTGACTGAGTGTGATTTCATTTCTATTGACCTATTTGGCAAAGGCTGTGGTTTGATAATTTCTCATCCATACCACACTAGTTATGTAACTGACATCATGGTGATTTTTGAGGACGTTCCACCTAATTATGGGTCTTCTTTTGAAGGAATATAAAGCATTGCTCCCAAAAAACTTCTAGTATTAGGATGATGACATAGTGTTTACACACACACAGAGATACATTTGTCTCTGTAAGCCTCTGTCAGTAGTATGCCTGTGATGTAAATCTGACTTTTTAAGGAGTTTAGTCAGGGTAGAGACATTCTGAGATAATGTAGGAGGGGCAAGAGATCTCTGGCAATCACATGGTCATTTGTCACAAGAGAGCTGGCAGGGAGTTTCTGGAAGGAATGGTTGCAGTTGTGATAGGAAAACAGTGCTGAGTTTCCCAACCGCAAGACACATTTCAAACCCAGAAAGGTCTTGCTGTTTCCTAAAATCTATTTATCAGAGCTCACAACTGTTAGGACAAGTTTCTAAACATGGTCTCATTTTGTAGTCGCCTCAACGACGACTAAAGAAAGCAACCCTGGTCAACCTTTACAAATATGTTCCTCTCTACACCCTTTGGATAACTGTCATCCTAATCAATACCTGAGTAACTGAAATTCCCTAAGATCAAAGTTGTCACTTTCTGACTGCCCTCTTCCTGATCTAAGTTCTCTAACTCCTGTAGTGAGGGGGAGCAACATCCAGAGTCTAATAACTGACTTTACTGTGTTAAAGGATAACCCTTCTGCAAAAACAGATCTCCTTACAAGCTCAATAGCACCCTTTTGTTTTCTGCTTCTGCAATCTTGTTATCCTTTATGCTTTAGAAATTAATAAATATACTACACGTGTTTCTACATGTAAGATGAAATTTCACTTTTTATCATAAATTGAAGATGCTTTTTAGGCTCAGTAGCTTTTTAAAAACATAATTTTGATAAGAGTAAAATCAGGTTGCTACCAATCCAGTCTCAATTCTTATCTGGTTTTGCTTCTCATGGTAGAGGTAGAGAAATCCTTGCCACATGTGAGTGATGATAAACTTCAGGTGAATGGAATGACTCCAAGGTTTTTCCTTGTAAGCATTTTTCAAGGTGTAGTTACAGGAGAAAAATGTCCTCAGTCCCAAGAACTTGAAATTTTTAACTTCAACCTTGTGAATTGAACCAGATCCTGACTCCACCTGAATCTTCAGAGAAATTAGCAGGTGTAGGAATATATGCAAATCTCATTTCCAGATTCAGCATAAACTCATGATGAAACAGTAAAAGGATGCTCTTAGACAATGGTGGCTTTTGGGCTAGTGGGATGTGGCAATAATAAACATTCTAGTATATATATTTTGAAAATCTGCTTTGTTTTTTAAACCAGAAATTTAGGGTTTTTTGTTGTTTGTTTGTTTGTGGCTTTTTTTGTTTTGCTTGTTTTGCTTTGTTTTTTTAAACTTGTGTAATTTTTACAATGTACCTCAGTGCATAAGGTGGTTGCCTTTGGAATGATATTCATGCATTAGGTAGGAATGGAAAATGAAGCATGTTACTGATAAAGAAAATTATGGTGCATCACATTTAGTACTAGAGGAACATGTAGAAATGTGCCAGGCTCTGTATATTAAACACTGTCATGGATTTCATATTGCAATGGGACAGCCCTAGAGAAATCATAATATAGGACTGATTTGTATTCAACAATCTTCTCTTTTAGATAAGAAACATTTAATTTAGACTTTTTTAAGACTTGAAATAATAGGTTTGTACAAATTTTATCTTAGGATTGTGTAGTTTGCACTTGGTCTTTATTTTTTTCCTAAGCTATTCATATATCTTAAATATTGAAAAATTTCTGCTGGGTTTGGGGCGTTAAGCAGATTGTTGGTCACCAGAACTTCATTTTCTAGGACCAGTCTTAAGTGTGGTTTTTTTACCTCTGTTATCTTTAATTTATTCTTGCTAGTTAAAAACCCACATCTTTTGATTAATCAGCTTGAAGATGCTGAAGTAAGGGAAGTTAGGTCTTTCCTTTCAGATTTAATGAAGGCATTTCCATTATTTGTGTCACTTGCATAATCTCTCACAGGAACAACAATATCTATCCGAAACATAAAAGATTCAGCAAGCAAAACCAGCCAGACATAATCCAGGCTCCCTGGCACCATGTACCTTCAATTTACTGATTATTTCCACCCAATATACTTCAGAAGCAACTTCACAGCTCAGGCCTCCTTGGCTCTATTAGCCTCCTTTTTTATTTGATTTGAAATCACTCTAAAGGTAAGAAATCATGCTAGCTGCAAGATACTGCCTTGTTAATTGCTCCTGCAGATAATGAGCACCCTAAGGGTCGAAAGAAGGTTACAAGGCCTATAGAGACACATCAGAAATGCATAATTTATATCTCTTCCACCAGTTAACATTGCATGTTTCTGTGTGCACAGTCTATCTTAAGCTGTTCAGCCTCCAGCTTTTCAGGCATTTCATTTTTGGATGGTTCACCATTGAAACAAACTAGTGAAACCTCCCAAATTTTCCTTAGGGCTTTCTCTTCCTAAATCCTCTTCTGTCATATGCCTCAATTATTTGATGGTGAAGGATTTTCCATTTCTCTGCTCTTTGTTTCTCTCCTCACTTCCCTATTTGCAGTCCAAATAAAGTGCCAAGATTGAAAAGTATTTAAAATAATTAACTTGGCATCTTGTACAGCTTGATTGAAAAGCAGGAATTATTAATAAAATGGGCAATGCCTGTAGGACCTTTAATATAATTGCTGTTTTGTTTATGCTGACAAACTATAATGTTTTCATTTTGTTATTCAATCATTATTAAGATTTGAGACAGTGAAGTTATGTCTACAGTATAAATGAGGCATTTATGACTCTTAGAAGAAGAACTGTAAGTTGTACTGCAAGCTCTGCAAATGACATCTGCCTGTGAGAACCTGTTAACCCAGGTTTTAAGGATGGGCTAGAATTTCATATTTCATCCCTAAAAACCAGTTACCTTATGCCTCTGATACAGTGGGATACAGGCACTTGCAATCAAGCAGTTTTGTTTGGCCTCTGTCCTCATCTCCTCTGCCCCAAGAGTTCTCTGAAGAAGCTGATGGAGGCTGGTAGTGCCTGAGTTAATCTACTCAAATGATCTCACTGATGAAATCTCATGTATCTTCTGAGTCACTGAATTCAGATTGTGCCTGCCAGTTTGAATTAGGCAAAACCAGTTATATGAGGATAATCCCAAGGTATCACATTGGAGCATTTTCTGTACAAGGCTGATCTTTGTGGCAGGTGGAACAAGCTGTTCCTTCCTCAGAGAGCAGCACTGTCATTTTTTGGGGCAGAATAGATATAATTCACTGCTATGACCTGTAGCTGTATTAAGTCACAAACGTTTGCAGTTTCTCTTATTGCTGCAGATGTGACACACAACCGCCATAGGTTCAACTGCCATTTTTTTAAGTGCAGCATCTTTTTTTCATACTCAACAAACTTTTAGTTTATTCCTATGTGATAATGCAAGAAAACTTCTGTGGTGAAGGAATTCAAAATTTCTGAGATCCCAGATCAATGCAAACCCCTGGTATGTGCACAGAGAATCTCTCCAAACTTTTTAAAGCATCTATCTTGCAGCATAAGATAGAAGTAAATGTGTGTCCATCTCCCTAAATTTTAGCCATGTTTAAGTCAGATACTGAAACAAACTTAATCACCTGAGCTCCATTTCTAGTCCATTGAGGAAATGTGAGCAGATCTACAGGGTAAGTCATCCTATCTAAATTAGAAGTCCCTCAGAAAGTAAGAACATCCTTCAGATGCCTCTCTCTCACAGCTGGCTATAAAAGTAGCTTAAACAGAACATCTAACTTTTAAATAGAACTGTAGTTCAGCAAGATTAATTCACCCTTAACATGCAGTTTCCTCAGTATCATCTTCACAATTCAGCAAGGTATTTAACTACATGCCCAGCTTTCCATGGCTGAATAACTCTACTCACATGGACTGGTAAGTATCTTGTTACACCAGGGACTGGATGGTTTCTTGAAAGAAAGATTAACACTCTGTGTGGCTGCCTCTGTTAGACTCCAGGCTGCTTGTTTATGACATTAATTCTCTTTAGCTTTCTTGAGAGCAGATGGAAAAAAACAAAACAAGCATTCTAGGTATTTTCAAAAGAAATACGTGGCATCATTTACTGCCTCATTCTGTGCTGCATGTTTGACTAAGTGTTTGAATTATTTCTGCTTTCTTTTGCCTAAATCTTTTAAATTTATTTATTCTCTGCTATTATTTACTGAGACTGTTTTATGTACTCTGTTAAGTGTTTGGGGACACTTTCATGGTGTGGAATGTTCCACACATAATAAAGAACCATTGTTCAGGCAGCTCCCATGGCAGTTGATGGTAGAGAATAAAGTATTAGGCCATAAATTCTATCAGTGTAGTGTAAGCAGGAGATTGTTGACACTTTATGTTCCAAATCAGAAAAAAATACAAAAAAATCTTGCCAGTTTTGAGTAGCTTCTAGTAATTACTTTACATGAGAATCTAAGAAGTATGCTCAGACAGTTGACATGTCTCCATTTGGCATAGTGTTTATTTCAGGCAGTTTTCCTCTACTACTTGCTGAGGAATACCTAGTTTAAGACACTTTTTCTCTCTTGTTGACCTAACTATGCATGTTCTTCTACAAAACCCTGATGACAAGAAGAATTGGATATTCAGATGAGTATCTGTAGGAACAGTGGATCACTGAGACCAACAGAATATGAAGCCCCCATCCAAACAGAGATCAGAAAGAAGAACATTCCTAAAACAAATTCATTTGAGATAGCTTGAATTCTGGCAGAAAACAAAATGAGCTGAAACAAATGTCAGCTCATTTAATATACAAGTCAGAAGAAGAGCCTGAGCCAGATGATCAATAGTGTTTGAGAGCATTGGCATATTCCACCAGAATCCTCTAAAATAATTACTCACAGTGATGCTGTTTAGGTTTTGCCTTTTTTCTTTTATATGTTCTCTGTATTCTTCACACGTATATTTGTAACTCTGTTGCCTATTGTATTAGGGACCCATTTTCCCAGTACTTTTCCATGATTTTTCCTTAAACAGAAAGGCAAAACAAATTCCAGAGCTCCAAGCCCTGGGAGGTACAAGGCTCTGTACTATCTTGGTTCTTCCTGGGAATCAAGGCCAAGAACAACCCCTCAAAATACATACTCATGGACAAAGCACAGCTAGTGCTGAAGGGGGTTCTCCAGAGAAGGGGCTTGACCTGGGAGGGGAATTGCATCACCACTTGTCCTCCTAATTGGTGCTTTTTATCAATTATTCTAATTTCCTAAAACCTATAAAATGTACTCACCCCTCAGGGGGGTTGCTTTTGTAGACATCTTTCCATAACTTCCCCCCGAGGCCTTCAAACAAAGATCCTCTTTTATATTACCTCCTTACTAAAATATCTTGAGTTTCATTTCCAGGTTGGGAAAAAGGCAACAACAGTAACGCTGTGGCAGTGGATGCTGTCTGAGAAGCATAACTGAAAATCACTGAGCTGAAATGAACTTGCACCTCAGCCAAAACCAGGGCAAATCACTGTCTATCAAGGATCAAAGGTGAAACTGAACTACTAGTGTGAAATCTTAGTAGAATTCCCTTGTGTCCTCCCTCTCCTCTGTCAGACACCCATGTGAGGAGCCCAGGAGTTCCTGTTGAACCACACTGGTTCAAATGGCTCCAGTGTGGTGAGAGAGCAGCCTGTCCCTGGGTGATGTGAGGCTGGCTGTCCTAAAGGTTGCAGCTGTGCTTGGTGTGCCTGTTGAGGCTCACAGGAGTATTGACACTGACATACAGGGTACAGGAGGCTGCCTACGATTCCTGCAGGTCTAAAAATGAGTGTTACACCAGGGTGGGAGGTGTAGGTGGGATCCCCGTGGGCAATGCTAAGTAGGGCTCAAGGCCATGCTTCTGGAAGGCTGCTGTGAGGTGTAGGTACTGCTCAGGGTGCTGGTGTTGTGCTGGTTCCAAGATGGAATCTTGGCTGGAAGAAAACATATGGGCCTTGTGCTTTTCTTCAGCAATTTTGCAGAAGGACTCAGTGCCCCACAATGGCTTTGAGCAAAGCTTGTGTACAGGGGAGAATTAAATGTAATTAAAATGTAAATTCAAGTTTGGCAGCTCAGTTGCATGCTTGCACTCTGCTGGCCAGTACCTTTATCTGTTGCCTCTTTCTTCCCCGCTCATAACAGCACATTTCTGCTATTTTAGATCTAGTTTTTCAGTATCCTGGGGTTATGGTACTTTATAGCAGGAAGAAGGTATAATTTTAGTGTATTTTAATTCCTATGCCATGCTCTCTCAATCTGCCTCCTTATCTCCTTTTGTTCTTTTTCTCTTAAGCAGAAAGGCAACAGAAATCAGGCACTGAGGAAAATGAATACTGCTCCCTGACAACAAAATCTAGAGCCAACTGTTGCAGTCAGTTTCAATTTGCATTCTCTGGTGAAACCTGAAGCTTACTGGGACATGGAAACGCACAGACTAGAGCAATTTATGATCATGCACGTAGCTACTGCTTTTTCTTTTTTTTTTTTTTTTTTTTTTAGCTTCTTTTTTTCTTGCAGTTGTTTAAAGGAAATGTTAGCAGAGACCAGACTTCTGCCAAACATATGTAGCTTTTAGGATCCTTACATGCAGGATGAATTCTCAGTCCTGAGTGAGGGGAAGAGGGAACATTTCTCATGCCCCTGCTGGGGAACAATACAAATTCAGTTCCAGCTTGCATAGAAATCTCAAATCTCAGTCCTAAGTCCCTCCACACATAAATACATGAGCCTCTCTGCACAGTTTGCCTATTCTTGCCTCACTTTGGACATAGTTTATGACATAATGCTAATTTTGTTGATTATTGTTTTGCATTTTGTAGCATGGTATTGTTCAGTTAGTTTCTTTGTGTTTCATAGGAGGAGAGTGAATTTTGTGATCCAAATACATTCCTCCTCATCTGACACCTGACATTAACTATTCAGAGAAGCCATAATAAAAACACAGTGTGAGTTGTACTATTACAGCCTTGATAATGGCTTTAGAGGGCTGAACATATTTAAATGATTGTATTCAAAGACACTCAGAAGCTAAAGCATCGTGTTTTGACAACAGAAATAGTGGTTAAAAACGTTGCCTCCTTTTCTTCAAAATTTATGACATTGTCATTAAAATCAGTATCTTTTGCAAATGACAGTGAGGAGAAAGTGTGTTTGGGGGGGAGAGAATAGAGGGGAGGATGAGAAGGAGAAAATAGGACTTGTCACCATGGATTAATAAGCCAGGAAATGAATATTTAGGCAGTAGTGCTTAACTGGAACTAGCATCAAATAGTCACTGTGAAGAACTGATAAACATTTTGGCACTCACTGGTGAGGTGCTAATGAAATTGTATGTATGTTTTTGTGTCCATATGGGGGAAGCAATCAAACCCTAAATATTAGTTAAATAATTACATACTATCTTAAGGAAAAAAATTGTTCCTTCTGGCCATCTTATCAGATAACAAAAATGTAGGACTCATAAGTAAGTTCATAGTCCTATAGGTATGAGATACATCAATAAAGGAGCAAAATTGTAGTCCAGGACAACCATATTTATTTAAAGAAATATATATACTCAAAATTAGGTAATGATTTTATAGTGCTTATAAGGAGTCATGAAAGCCCTTTAAGTTGTAAAGTACCTTGTGACTGGATCATTACTTTTACAAGATTACAAGATATTTAATGATTTCACAGGATATCATAAAAAGACTCAAATATTTCATGGTTTCAACAATATATGATTTCAGGTTTTAGTGGGTTAAGATGTCATTTGGATCATCAAGTACTTAGGAAATTCCTCTGTAGCATCAATGTATTTACAAACACATAACTCCAAATTTTTCTTTATGTTACGCATACTTATCATTGGAAAGCAGATTACATATTTACGTGCTTAAACTATGTATCTCTTTCCTTTTAGACATGGAATTGTTGCAGGTTTTTTTCAAAGTAACAGGTATTGGTGTGTTATAGGAAGAAACTAAAATGCGACTCCTAAGATGTGATCTAAAAGCCTGGTGCCCCCTTCATTACGTTCCAGCTTTCTGAAGACTTCAGATCTTATCTTCTCTCCTTACAGACTTGGCAAAGTTTAATATACAGTTCTTGGAACCAGAAATTTGGTGTCTGAGAATCATTTTTCTATAGCTTTCCCCAGCAGGACTATTTTACTTAATAGCAGGTACAGCTCTTATGTAGAAAAATGTGTGAAAGTCTCTAACTGGAATCCTTTCTTAGCTGAAGACTTTGTTCTACAAATTACTCATGTTCACGTATTTGTCTAACCACTTTCTATAATACCTTTCAATTTTTACTTTTAACTTTTGTATATTCAGCTGTCTCTTCTGTTTCAAGAAGCATAAAGAATACTCTACTTAGAATCAAATCTGGAAATGATTCACAGTATGTACAGATACTGTCAAACCAGAAGATATTCTTAAAGTGTCTGATCTCTTAATTTGTTCTGCCTAATAAGTTTAAATACTTCTGAATATATAATATGAAAGATTTGATCTGATGATTGCTATTGATGAAACCTCAAGTAGGAGGAAAAAAAAGGCCTTAATGCATAAGAGTTCCTCAAGTGTAGTAACAAACAAACCTAACACAAGTCGGTTGTGTTGGACTTGCTACTTCATTTGCTGATAACAACTAGAGCAAGACACTTCACTGAATGGCATAAAAATTCTACAATAAACAGTTTAGGAATAGCCTGCCATGAAGAAAAATGCTTTTTCTATCTCAGAAAGCAGAACTCTGAAAGACACAATGGCTAGATTGTAAGCGTTTTGCTGTTAGAATGCTGAATAATAATAATAATAATAGTACTCTAATAACAATAACAATAATAATGTTCTTCAATCCTTAGTCACCTTCACCTGTTGTGCTTTGGCCTCAGTGATATCTGACACAAAGGATGCCTTTATACAGCAGATGTTTCAAAGATAACACTCCTCAACACACACTTCACACTTTGCCACTGTTCAACTTAGTGGTCCTTCAGATTTCATGTTAGGTGAAGTATAGCTAATGTGCTTTCCTAGAGATCATTTGCAGCTCTGTACATTTTATCCAGCTGATCTTTTCAGAAGAGCTTTTTTCAAAGCTCCATTCATTCTCATTGTCTCAGTTGTATCTCAGTTTCAGAGAAACACACAGGACTCTGCCTTGGGGGTAGCAGATTTTGCTGCTGTCTTATATTTAAGCTTTTTCATGCTAGGAAGCCTTTTATAAAGAGATCAGCTCTTACTGCTTTTTAGATTGCTCTGGGTCTTGGCCCATGTCCTTGTTCAAGCCACAGCTAAAACTGAATTCTTACAGCTGCTTTAGGTAATTGAGGATCAAAATTTAGAAGTGAAATGCTGATACCACCTTCCCCATACAGCATTTAGCTGCTTCGTAATGAAGCAATCAGCCGTGTATGTAAGTGACTGTGTTGTGAGCCTCTCTGATCTAAAACATGTGTTAGCTTAAAATATCAATTCAATTGCGATGCATTATGCTTTGCTCAGAAACCCCATCTGGCTCCAAAGGCTGGTGCCACAGGATGTGCTGCTGCTGCTGCGAAGCCAAAGGCCTGTTTCTGCCCTTGTTTGCACAGCTCTGCCTCTCAAGGAATGGCATTGAAGTGGCTGGAAGTGAAGCACCCCAGAGCAGGTGTGGAAATGAGTCAGCCAGGTGTATGGCTACATCATGCAAATTCCCAGCTTGTTTTCCTGATTTTGCTGCTATGCTCATTATTGAGGAAGTGAAAGAAAACCCCTCAAAACAGAGAATGCCTTTGGATTTCTTTTCAAGCAAATGATTGTAACCTCATTTCTTTTCTACTGAATCACCATTGAAGACACTTCAGGCATTTCTGAGCTGTCTCGTTATAACAAAACTGACTCCATAGGGGGAAAGTAAAATCACCCTTTTTAAAAGGAAATGCCAACAAAAAAAGATATAAAATATTCATCCCCTAGCAGAATTTCTTTTCACTGCAAATAATTTAATGTCTGCTGTGCTTGCAGGTGAAAATACATCATTGAAACCCTCTAGATGAGAGTACTGGTCTCATGGCGTGCGGGAGATCTGCTGGGACTACAGTGGGTCTGAAGAAAAGGCATGGGGAGCCATTTTCAGTTTACTGTTGCCTTGGTCTCACGTTGCACATTTTTCTGCCTTCTGCTGAGCAAAACCAGCACAGAGCTCAGTTACTGAGGAAAGCAGTTATGTTTTGAGCTATATTTACGGATGACAAGCAGCTATGAATATATACAGAGAGTAAATGCTACCATGTCGCTTAGGGTCAGGATCAAGAAGATCACCAGAGCTCAATTTTTTTATGGCTTTGGGGCATCTTACTTATTTAGCTTCATTACCAAGAGTGACTAACCTAGGAGCTCTAAACAAGCTCTGAATGTCTTTCTATGGCATGGGAGACTTGGAAAAGATCCAGTTTAACTAGATGGTACATGAACAGCTCTCTCTCTCTATATATCTCTCTCTCTCTATCCATCCATCCACCTTTCTGGTGATAATGAATCACTCAATACATTTATCCACAGAGCAGGAAGGAGACTGTGAGACCACCAAAGGCTCTTATTAAAACCTGAAAACAGCCTGAAGTTGCATAAGCTTTCAAAGGGCTTTGATGCTGTGGTGGCAGCAGATGGCTGAAGGAGGGTACACCCCATCATTCACTTGCCCCTGTGATGGGAAGGACAGCACAGCTCACGAAGCAGCCCCTGGGCTATTGCAGATTTTGGTACAGCATAAGTGAGATGGGTGTTAGTTTCATTTTACAGACTGAAAACTGCAGTGAATTGGGAGGTTTTTTGTGAGTCACTCTGTTGTCCCCACCACCGGGGACATGGCAGCAGCCTTGCTCAGAGTGTGTGGCAGCTGGCAGAAGGGGTTTGCTGCTGCTGATCTCTGCTACATGTGAGCCCTGAAACCCATGGTCCCAGGGCCCAGCACCTGCAGGATGCTCCCAATCAGTCCCTGGGCTGCTCTCTGACCCTGCCACGGGGCTCTTGGGTCTTCCTAGTTTCACTGGGTAGGAGCTCCAGGGAGGGTGCAGCTGTCAGAGCTCCTGCTAAGCTGTGACAATCCTGGATGGCTGTTGGAGGATGACAGAGAGCACTACTTGCGGCTGTGCCAGGAAAAGTCACACTGAGGGAGGATTCAATTCACACTTTTGACTCAATTATGTGAGTATGAAGAATTCCTCTGCACCTTGAAATATCCACAGGGTAAGAAAGAACACACAGAGGCAGTGTCTATTATCTATAAGGGCCTGGGATCAATAGTAATTGAGTAACCTCGTACCACGAGATTCTTCCTGCCCAAGCTGTTTTACTCCCCAGAGCACACTAGCCACCCATGCACAAATGATATGCTAAAAGCCCCACACAAAATTAAAACTAGAAATTCTCTCTTCAGCAGTAACACAAAAGCTGTTAATGGTTTGTTTTTAAACTGTATGCATTATATACAGAGAACAGATACAGTTTACCACTTTATTAACTGACATATTGTGAGAAATAACACCCACTGGAAAAAGAAAAAATATTTTAAATTCTTTTCATTATAATTTAGTTAGGAAACCAAAACTAATAAAATACATTTAATAGGTTTTTATCCGCATTAGGTTAGGTAGAATGTCATGCTAAACACAAAAGACAGCTACTTAATACCTTTTTGCAAAACAATGCTCCCATAAATCCCAGACCAGCAAGTAGATTTATACATTAAAACAGTTCCACTGAGTTCAGTGAGAAGGTGCCCACAGGGGTGACCTCCTGTGCCTGACTGGACCTTTTGTTTGAGTCTCACTGTAGCACTGGTTATTCACTGATACTTGCAAAACTCTGAGCACAAAGCAAAATGAAATGGGTTTTTATATTTGCAGCTTCATACTCACCTAACACACAGCTGAAAAATACTAATATGTATAAAACAAGATATGAAATCCCATGCAAATTTCATCATTTGTAGTATATCCTGAATACCATTAACTTGGATGTCATGCAAGGCACATTTTAAAACCTGCATTCCCACTCTGACATGCAACTTGCAGCTAAACATCACTCTCAACAGAAAGAATTAGTTCTGGTTAATTTGGAGGAAAAAAAAAAAAAAAAAAAAAAAAAAAAAGATTATGCAGATTACCAAAATAGCATGCACTAATATGCACTAGCAATGAAAATGACAGGAAATTTCAGATCTGTGTTTTTGGCTGAGGCTGGACATGCACTTTGGCTCTGTAACTGAAGATTTAAAGGTCACTGCATGATGAAGAATTCACATAAATTCTTATCTTTGAGGTATTGTGCAGTCTTTGGGTAAGACACAATCACGACTAAAATTTCTCACTGCTATATTAGACACAGGAACTCTTTTTCTGTGCCAAGCATGCATCACTTTTTTCCCCATCCCTGAGCAAAACGTACCAGTCATAAAAAACACAGGAACCCAAAATGAAACTGGAAATTTTTTCCTTGGCAAGTTGCTTTTAGCACACAAAAAACGGAGCAGAAGGATATGCGAGCAACTTTCTGACATTCCCCAACAAATAAAATTCAGTGTGTAGGCAATATATCACGCTTGCAGAAGCTAAATGCATTACTTTGTGTCTCAGGCTGTCTTTACCACTGTGTATACATTAGCAGCTTTGTGAAGGCACTATTAAATTTAAAAACCTGTAGATAATGTGAAATAATTTTTGTAGGGTTTTTTTTTTTTTTTTTGCCATTCCCTGCAGCAGTAAAGAATTTCTTTTCACAGTCCCTGAGGCTCACAACGTCCTTAAAGCCTGGATCCCTCAGAGGGGAGCAGCAGATCTGCAGGAGAGCAGGGCTGTCCTGCAGAGGGATCTCAGAAGCCTATTGTCACACTTAGAGGGTGACAAAAAGACTTACAAAGGCAAAAAGGAAAACTCTGCATGTTCATGTAATTTTGGCCACCAGTCTGGAAATACTTCACAAACTGGAGTGAGGACAGTGGAGGGTCACTGAAGTAACAGGATCACAGAATGGTCCCTTGGGTACTGAAAGGCCACAATTAGGTCACCTTAGCTCCATGCGGAACAATCCTTTCCTTGTATGAGAGATTCTCCATCCAACTGATTGACTTGATGGCCTCCTTTGAACTCATTCCAACAGATCCCTGTACTTCCTGTGCTGTGGACCCCAGAGCTGGATGCAGTTCTCCAGGTGGGATCTCACCA
Organism: Sylvia atricapilla; assembly: GCF_009819655.1. Classification (NCBI taxonomy): domain Eukaryota; kingdom Metazoa; phylum Chordata; class Aves; order Passeriformes; family Sylviidae; genus Sylvia; species Sylvia atricapilla. The sequence goes on along the minus strand of NC_089140.1, from coordinate 113,970,393 downwards.
GAGCAGAACAGAGGGCCAGAATTTCCTACCTTGCTCTGCTGGCCATGTTACTTTTGATTCAGCACAAGATATGGTTGGTTTCTGGGCAGTGAGTGCACATTGCTGGGTCATGTCCAGCCTCCCACCCACCAGCACCTGAAAGTCCTTCTTATTAGGGCTGCTCTGGATCTGCTCAATCCCCAGCCTGTGTTGATACTGGGGGTTGCCCTGACCCAGTTGCAGTGCCAGCACCTGGTCTGATTAAACCTCATGAGATTCCCATGTTCTCACATCTTGAGCTTGTCCAGGTCCCTCTGGATGCCACCCTGCCCTTCAGGTGTGTCAACTGCACCACTCAGCTTTGTGTCATCTGCAAATTTGCTGAGGGCGCACTCAATCCCTTTGTCTATGTCATCAATGAAGATTTAAATAACACTATCCTAATATGAACCCTTGAGGAACAACACTTGTCACCAATGTCCATCAGGACTCTGAGCCACTGACCCCTACCCTCTGGATGTGACCACCCAACCACTCCCTTGTCCAGCTAGCAGTCTACTTATCAACTCCAGCTCTTTTCCATTTAGAGAGAGGAATGTTGTGGGGGTTTTGCAGAAGTCCAGGTATATAACATCTGTAATCCTTCCCTTGTCCACTCATAGCCACAATGCTAGGGGCTAGAGTACATGCTGCCTGAGCTGGGTTTGTGTAGCCTGAGGGAGGACTGGTAAAGAGGACTGTGAGCCAAGAGGAGAGATCTAATTGCCATTTTCTCTCTGCCTAAAAGGAGAATTATACAAACCCCTCATACTTAAAGGCCCACAGTGACTCAAAACTGCAGCAAAGAAAAACCTGATTTGCTGTAAGAAAAGAGATTTTTGCCAGGGTGGTGAGCACTGGTACAGTTCACCCACAGAGGCTGTGGGCTCAGCAACCACAGAAGTGCACAAAACTCAAAGAGACATGGCCCTGAGGAACCTGATCGATTTTTGAAGATGGTTCTGTTTCCAGAAGGGTTTGGACAATTGATTGAGGACCCTTTGACCTATCTTATTCTTTCATTCTTTGACAAGACACTCAATTGGTGTGAGCTGGAAATATCACCCAGAGGTGAGATTATCAGCTTGGTACTTGAACAAACTGCATCAAAAATCCTTGAGAAACCAATCTTTAAGTTATATTCCTATGCAAATATAAGTTTTAAAACCACTTATAATGGTTTTCTTTCAGATTGCCATAATACTTCTAAGGTATGACAAAATATGTACGTAAGGTTGTGTTCAAATATCCAAATATATGACAAGATTCTTCAAAATTTAGTGAAGGAGGCACCTACCTACTATCTTTGGTAACCAGCTGATTTATTGAAACCTTCCAACAGGTTTTGAAGCTTAGCTAGAGACACCTCTATCTGCAAATGTAGCTAGGATAGCTAATGCCAGAAGAATGAGGACAAAAAGAGTAGCAGTAAAATGTATACTAAATCTCCTCAATACTGTTTTTAATTACTTTTTCCTTCTAAAATTACATATGCAGATTTCATGCTGGTATGTTATGAAGCCTTATTGCTATTCACTCAGAATGACCTGAATAGTTTATTCATTTTCCTGTGATGTAATGAATGGGAAAAAAGTGTCCAATGAGTGGCCATGCTTCACAAATTGTATTTTTGCAACATAATGCAAACTCACATTTATATGTCTATATATATTTGTGTAATCCTCTGGTCTTTTATGTCCAGTTAATAGGTAATACACATGAATAAAGATATCTGCATAAATTCAGTAAAAAACAGTCACCAGAACATATTATTTACGAAAAATGTTTGATGCAGTTACCCTCATTACTAATGCTGCTAGAGGATTTAGTGTTATTTTACTGCAGTTAAACAGAAAGAATAAAAATACTCACTAGTCATCTCTGATTGACTTTCAGGGGTTGAGGTCCTCTAAAATGGATTTGTTAAGAAGCAACATCATAACTCTGCCAACTCCTTATCCTTCTCACAATACCTGTGTACATTGCCTCTTGCTTTTACAAGTTGTATTGATGCATCACACTTTTAGTCAGAACGGACAGGGCCAGGACATCAGGAAACACAGGAATGAACACAGAATGTGGAGCACTATAGGGTTACAAAAAGATCTATAGGGTTACAGAAACACCCATGGTCTCATAATCACTCCCTGGACACGGGTGCTGAAGAGAGCTGGTATTCAGAAAAAATGGAAATAATGGCAAAAGCAGTGTGTGTGAATAGAATGACAGCAGCATGTTCAGGAAGGGTTCCCTGATAAAACAGATTCTGTTTGCATACAAAATCACTTTGGGGAAAGATAGTGGGTAGTTGTTAAGAGTCTGCTGTAGAATTCCAGAGTTAAATTTGGATATGGATTGAGATGTTCAAACCATTATTACAGGGAGAAATTCTGCACAGAATTGTCTCGTTATGGCAGCATCTGATTTGTCAGATATAGGCTGGAGAACAAGTGCTGCTGAAGGCAGCCCGATATTCCAGAGTGTGACAGCTGACAGGTTTTCTGAGAGGAAGCAGAAAGGATTCTTTCTAAACTTAGTTATGGAAAGTATAGAGGTTGTTACAGGACATCTAATTGTAGCAAAATAGCATTGAATCACAAATGTTGGTTTAATTTATATAAAATGGAGGGATAAACAAAATAGATCTGTTAGTAAGCCCAACAGAATTTTAGAGAACTGAATGAAGGCAGCAGAAGTTAATTGTTCTGTTCCCCACTTCTCTGTGGGGGAGACTTGGATTTTCTTTGAGGCAAAACAGGAGGGATTCTGGAGCTTTTGAATACTGAAAGCCAAAAAAACCTCTACCAAAAAAAAAAAAAAAAAAAAAAAAAAAAAAGCCTCAAAACCTACCTCAGAAATGGTTCTTTGATGGAAATGGTAAAAAAAAAATGATGAGCAATAAAGGTTGTGCTTTATTGGACAATTTTCCATAAGGGCTCTTGAAATAAAGCTCAAAGACAGAGCCACCTGACAGAAAATAGGGACACAAAGGAAATCTGTATTACTGTAGATGGAAGCAAAACTTAAAGTTCTTTGTTTTCACCCAATGCAACAAAACCTCTCTGTCTCAGGATTCAAAATAAGGCAATGTATGAAATCCTGCTGTTGGTGAGAAGCATCTTGAGTATCTCCACTCAGAACTTGTGCCATGTGACTGAAAAGGAGGCATTTCACAAGTACCTGGCTGAAGCAGGACTACAATGCAGGCTTCAATACAACACAAAGCTTTAGAGCAGCTTTTAAAGCAATAACTAACTGAAAACAAAGGTTAATCTAGAACCATTGGATGGCTTGTGTTGGAAGGGACCTTTGACATCATCTAGTTCCAAATGTCTGCCATGGGCAGGGACAACATTCAGGAACATCAGATTCCTCAAAGCCCTGTTTAACCTGGACTTGAAACATGAAACTGTACAAAAAAAATGGATACATCAAAAATGAAGTAGATAATAAGAGAGCCAGAGAGTCTAGAATAGCTCTATATCTTTCTTTTATAACCCCTTTCTCAACAAATAAAATATGGCATATCTAATCTGTCAAATGGCAGAACAATGACTACAATGCTAATGGGAAAGTGCTGGTGATGCTTGAGAGGTTAGGGAATGATAGAAGAGAAATAAGGCAGGTAAAGGAACTAATTAAAGAAAGATACTGCAGATTATGTTGAAATGCTAATAAAGAACCCTTGAGGTGAAGTAGAGTTACTTTTACCTTTCCAATACTGATTACACTTGGAATCAATCTTGTCGGAATACTTCTCTTAATGACCTTTGTTTAAAAGGTAATGTACTAGTAAGTGTTTGGGAGATATTGTCAATGTAGCAAAGGAGAGTGATATGTGGAAAAATCAGGGGCACCTCGCAGGCTGGAAAAGTAGAAAGAAATGAAATTTCATTACCTGCATTTAGTTGTTAATATATTTTTTAATGTAATTGGAGCCGCATCAGAGTGACATGACACCCGAAGAGCCTGTGTATTTTAAGGATCATGAAATAACTAGAATTAACTAGTCCAATACTTGAGCGAAAGGGAATTGAAACCCAAGATCATACTTAGTGAGATACTGCCATGAGAAATATGGGAGCTCTGGGTAAATGTCATCCGAGTTTTCTGTTCAGTCTTGGTCATCTGTATATACCAAAGATGAATTCAGACTGGGACCGAGGAAGAAAAAAAATCTATGAAGAAAATTCAGAACCTCTCATGAGACCAGAGAATGCACAGCAGAAGGAATGATTCCACTTTTCTATCAAAGTATCTCTTATTCCCTAGTCCCATTTGTCACTCACAGCAGTCCCACTGGGCAGGGAAAGCAGTGCAATTCCTTGTCTGGAAGGATGCATATGACTGATGGCTAGTATGTAATAAAAAATATTGGCTGAAGTCTGACTGATTTTCCCTGTAGTGGAGACTCTCCATTTTTTAAAAAATATTAAAAAATTATAATTATTTTTATTTATTTTTCCTTTGTATTGGCTGCTTTTTTCCACAACATTAAAAATATAATTATCTTTGAGATTGATTATTCTTTTATACTTGACTGAAATACTGCAATGCATCAGAAGTTCTTAAAAGCAGGACTGAAGGACATAAATGGGCTATATGATTATATGAACCCCATTTCCTTAGGGAACAAGTGTAAAAACAGGGGTGGCACAAGAATAAACATGGATGACGAACTGCTGATAAAATTAAAAAGTCAGGACAGGCATCAGCAGGTCTCCATCAATCAGAGAATTAAACTTTCAACTGGTATATTAGATACTAAGAGTATAACTAGTTTTAAGATTGTAATCAGGTTACGAAATGGATTACATGACATGATTGCCTTCAGGAGGTCCCCTCTGGGACTGTCAGAATCAAGGGTGTGCTAATATGATGGCTCTATCCTAATGAGCACAAAATAACATTTTAAAATTTGCAAAAGGACCTGTGGATCAGTTTAAGATAATTTAATTTCCAGAAAACACATTTATTTTGTTGTATATCATACTTGTTGATCCTTGTCACTGAAAATCTATTTTGCCAAGTATCAAGCAGAATCTGTAACTATAGGTTGCTCTGTTTTAGTTTCTCTGTGGAAAGGTTAGTGCTGGACTGCAGTGGTGCAGAACCTTGACAACACAAGGAAAAGTAATGGCAACTTGCCCAGAACCCAAGTGCTGCACTTGATTTCCATACAAATGTACATTGAATTGTATAAAATATTGCATCAGAATTATTTTTCTGTATTTTATTTATTTATTTATTTGGCACTACAAATGTGGGCAGCATTTTACAGAGCAATCCAAAATTGCTGTGAAGGTAACAAAAAAGAAAAGCTGTGCAAAAGCACAACGTTGTTCACACAGAAAGTTGTAGACTTAAATGATTTTCAGTTTACTGCGCTGATATGAAGAGTCTGAATTCCTGATGCACAAAGTTGAGCTTTGCCAGAGGATTTTTTTAATCAACTAGCTAACAACACAATTTGCTTCTGCCAGATAAAGTTAGGACCTATCAGCCATGTCATAAACTGCTATCAAGTCTCTGAGCTTCTTCTTCAGTTCAGGCAGGAGCAGCAATTTGTTTGGAGCAGAAGGACTGGAGAATGGTGCTTGGCACTGTAAACTTTTGTACACTGGCTGCAGTGTCAGCATATGAACAGTACAGGGCTTCCAACAGAGTTGGTAGAAAATGGGAATATTTTTGGCCAGGGAGATTTCCTGGAAATGCATTTGCAGCAGAATCCAGTAGCTCTGTGTGTGGTGTGTGGTGACATCAATGAAACATGATGAATTTATAAACTGGTCTGAACTTTTCATTTTGCTTTTGGCACTACTGTCAGTCCCCATTAAGAGATGCAGCATTATTTGACATAAACTTTGATTAGACTTTGATTAAACTTTGATAGAGACTTTGATTAATAGCACTGTATGGAGAAGCCAGGACAAACCTCCTAGGGCTGAAGAAAAAATTGTCAATGCAGTAAAGAGAAATGAGAAGATAATCTATAATTTAAGCAATGCTTTAACTAATACAGTATAAACAATGAAATCTGTGGCAAATCCAGTGAGTAATCCTGTCTATCTGTTCATCTAGGTGAGGTTAGAACACCATACCCTTGAATAGGAGAGTAGCACCTGTGTGATAAGCAATGGAAGTCTCTTTCCAATCAGATGGTCAGCAGGATTTTTTGCTTGCTGGAGTTTACTCATTTGAGAGGAGAAGCCTTTCTAAAATCAAATGGCATAGTGGGAAAACCGAAGTAAATAAAAGAAGAGTGCCAAGGGATGACTGCTAGTCTGTGGGGAGGACTCCAAGATGAAGTGGCACATAAAGGGATGGCCTGACCTTCCTTACCTACCCTGATGCTGTGTCCTCCCTTGCCTCCCCAGGGCTGGCATTCCCCATTATGTGACATCCCCTGCCCCTGGGAGTTTGGCTATGCTTAGAGCAATTGCAGGAGAAACAGACTCCCGTGAGGAAAAGAGGAAAGAATTACTTATTTCAAGGCACATCAGCCAGTCTTCTAGAGAGCAGATTTTTCTTCAAACTTAAAGGAATCACCAGAGTGGAAAAGGTGGAGGCAATAGGGGCATTAGCACAGCTCCAGTTTAGCCCACTGTTAAACTGAAGTTGTTTGTCTTCTTGAGAAATCAGCACCTAGAAATCATCAGCTTTCCCACAAGCAATTTCACTCCTTCCATTCATGTGAGACCTGGCTGCTGCTTGTAGGCAGAATAAGAACGAGCATTGCCTCTAAATGTGCCAGTTTTGATGAAACCTTAAAGGCAATGAAATTTTTAGATAACAACTTAGCTATTGTTTTACTATTACTGATATCTCTGGATGAGGATGCAGAAGAGAGATGACACTCCATAAGGACTGTTGATGGCCTCCCACACAGCATTGTTCTGCTGCACGTTCATGATACAGGGGTACACAATCCTTGCTGGAAGCTTACGCTGCAGTTTTTAAATTCATGCTTGGGGAGCCCAGGCAAGTGCTAAAAGATCCTGTGGTGCATCCTCTGAGCTTTTAAAGTGGCCCTTTCTGTAGTGTATGAGACACTGAGAGGAAAGGTTTCGCAGATGTCTGGCAATATTTTTCATGATCCCATAAAGATGCACGTACAGATCTGCACATATTTCTTACCTTGATTAGCAGGGCTTAGTTACTGAAATAAGAAATAGTCTGATCCAAGCCAACACCCCTTACAAAACTTGGAATCTTCAATAACGCTGATAGCATTCTCCTGTCGGGAACGATGCTATTTTGTTGCATTTGGAATTGAAAATATGGAATTTCATAAATAAAATACTTAAACGTTTTTCTTGCTGTAATTAAGGATTAAATTAGGAACATCCTGCTTACAGACCATTTATTTGCCATGCCAAATTTGTGGTTTGTGAATGCCATGTATTTTTAAGAACATGGACCAGTGATGTCACTTAACAATTCTCATATAACTTTGTCCTCTGGGACAGAGAACTTAAAGAACAACAATAAAAAAAGTAGCATTCCCTAAACAAAGAAAATCAATCAAACACCCTGTTTATGAACCATGCTGGAAATCTCTCTCACAGGCCCAGTGAGTGGACAGCCAGCTGAAGCAGGTACCTTATGGCTGGGGGCTTTTAAAACACCCCCTTGGAGCATGATACCACTGAGACAAATTATGCTCTTCTTATGCAGCCTCACAGCTAATCCACCATCCTATGGTGCAATGCGTTATTCTTATAATTTCTTTAGGAAAGGAGAGAAAACAGAGAAAGCATTTTCACAGCTGGCAAGATGCTAAAATGTATTTGCTTTTATCATGAGAGTATATGATATTACTGTTTAAAAAATACTACAACCTTGTTTAATTGTCTGCTTTTTTTTAGATGGATCCTTTTCTCTGTGTAAGAAAATGGGGGAAGAAAGAATAAATAAACACCTTCAGTCTTCTCAGTTGAAATCCATAATTAGTTTTATTACTTTCTGGTTTCTGATACACAGGTTTCACAGAGCTGATGGCAGGCTGTAGAAACTATTTTTGCCTTTTAAATTGAGGCATTTCAGGTCTTCTCTAATTAACAACCACTTGCAGAGTGTATCACAGGCTTAGTGCCTACTCACCAGACTCCTTTCTGAGAGACAGATCTGTTATAGCACTGAGGACGAGAGGCATTCTGTATTAATAGTTTATGAAGATAGCTAAATTACAGCTGACCATACAGTATTCCTCCCCTAAGTCTCACTCTGGACTTGCTTTTTCTGGGAGACAAACCTTGAAGTGATAATACCTTCTCCTCAATGATAATAGTTTGAATTTGTTGGTGTGGAGCCTTTTTTTTATCATTTTGAGAAACAGCTGTAGGAAGTGCTTAGGCAAACTTCCTTGTCCAGAGCACCAACCAATTAAAATAGAATCTTTGGTTTTCTTTTCCCACTAGGATGGCAGAGTTTTAGATCTAACGAAACAAAACCACAGGAAGAAGGACAGCTTTTTATTGCATGACAGTTCAGAGCTCTGTAAAGGCAAAGCCTCGGATTTATCCACAGGAAACTGCCCAGGATCAAGATCTTCACACAGTTACCCACTTTGTATCCAGTCTTTTTTTACCCAATCAGACTCATGCATGTTACTCCTAATAAGCTAACCAGACCCAACATTTTCTTGGAGCAAGGTGCTGTCACATTTTCTTCTTGTACAGTGGTAAGCACATGAGCTGCTCCTTAAAAGCAAATGACAAAAATTCTGCATTTCCTTCCTCCCTCTGCCCTCTGGTTCTCTCCTCCTCCCTTTACTTCTCACTGCCTCATGGCATTTTTGTCACCTTCTGGATCCCAAGTTCCCATTCACTTCATTCCCTTGCTAAAAAATTCTGTCCAGGTGCAGCCATAAGGCAAAACAATGGCACAATACAAAAGGACAGCTGTCATGAAAAAATGAAAGCAGCATGAAAAATGCAATAGTGAAGGAGATAAGCTAATATCTGTATCATCAACTGACAAAGCCATATAGCAGGACATATGCATGCATTTACCATTCAAAGAAGTAACCACACTTGCTGAAAGCATCAACATTAGAAGGAAATCCAGAGTGTGAAGGAATGAGTACTGCTCAAGAGATGATTTGTATTATTTCAGATAACCACAGCCAAGGACTGATGGGCATAAACACTGGCATTTTCTTCACAGAATTGCTGTTATCTCCTGTGCCATCTCCTGTTTTGCATAATGCCATATGAACCTCATTACTGCAGTTTGCAGGGTTTTGAACATTCACAGAAAAAAGCATACGGAGAAGATAATAGTTTGATTGATGCAATTTTCACATTGGCCCAGTGGATAATCAGAAGAGCCCTTCTATTACAAGGACATGCAGAAAGCAAAACATTATAAATCCTACCCACAACCCAGGGCCATTAAGAAAGGCTAAAAAACCCTCTAATAACACAGGCTTTCTTGACAGAGTTTTTGTTAACAGCTAAATAGCAGCTAGCAGGCAAGATCTGCTCTTATGCCAGGGCTACAAGACACACAGCAGTCTGAATGAAGGATATTGTATGTGTGGAAATTGCATCTTCCAAAAATTATGAAAAATAAATAGATTAAATGAACCCCTACCTTGGAGAGCCTGGAGTGTACGAGTCTGTACAACAATACAGAGTTGCAGGACCAGCTGTGGTGCACTTTCCAGAAAGGTGGCCAGCAAATGCAGCATACTCACATCTGCATACTCATACACCATTTTCCAATAAAACCGCCATCTGTCATTCTCTCCACTCTGTCGACTCCGGATACCCAAGTACATCGTGTGAAAATACCTGGAAATGAAAGAGAGTGGTTATAGAAACACAGAATGATTTTTACAGGTTATAGTACTGCTTGCAAATAACATTCTGTTCAATGTACTTCAAAATAATGAACATTTCTTTTAAAAGATTGTTGTATTCAATTTATAATAGTTGGAGGGTTAAGAGTAAACTAAACTGAAGACAAGACTAGCCTTTATAAGGCCATTTAAAAGCTTAGTGTTGTCTTATTAAATGGTGTTTCTTTCAGGGCCAGTTTTCTAATTTGACATATACAGGTGATATCTTTATTATATGGCCTTGCTCAGAGGTTTTGCAAATAATGAGAGGAACAAACTGACTCTTTAATGAGAACCTGCAAAGAAATCTCCTTCTGCATGGCTCTATTAGGACTTGGATGACCACCTGCACTGCAAGTCTGAGGGGGTCTTAGCCTGTAGCTCTGCTATGGCTGAGCTCATTGTCCTGCTTTTCCACTCATCTGATGCACTAAGTATTTCAGATACTGCCAAGTATATAGTGGTTGTTTTCCTCAGCATTTGATTATTTTATTTGGAGAGAAGATGTAGCTCTGAGTTCCTATTTTAGGAGGTGTAGAGCTCTGGTTGTGGGTTCCCTTGGAGATCAGAAATGACTCACTAGGGTAGCTCCCATGCAACAGTAGCGGTAAGAAGCAGGAGAGCCAGGAACCCAACAGGCTGCTGCTGCTCCCTGTAGTAACCAGCAGATAAAGGGAACAAAGCCTGCCAGCTCTCGTGGCTTGTGCAATCAGCAAGAAAAACACCAGGCAACCAGCACATTAAGCAGATTTTGGTGGGTGCAGGAGTAATGAGTGGTTTGAGGAAACAAGGGATGCCTTCTGAAGGCCAGTACCCAGATGCTGTGATGCCTGTGGTCACCCTTGCAGAGCTTGCAGCAGCCTCCCATGACTCACCTGAATCACAGCACAGTGATCACTCTGGATGGCCTTTGATCCACTCTTATTCTGATCTGATCTCAGTCATTCTGTGTCAGAAAAGCTCCCACATTGTTCCTGCAATTTCAGTTCCAAACTATTTAAGGCTGGCTGAAAAAAACACCCAGTCTCACTTAATGAAAAATCTTGAAGATTAAGGTATTGTCTTGCATCAAGGTGCCTTGTGTCCTACAGCAGTAGTCTGGTGGGCTACTGCTAACTGATGTGGATCTTTGTTTCTCTTTTTCTTGAGGTATCCTTCATATCCTGTTCCTGACAGCATTTTCTTATGATGTTTTCAATATATTTCAGTATATGTTTTCACAGCACTTTTAAGGTGAGATCCTATTTTATGACTAGAAAAGTTTAGTAAGTTTCAACCACTTTCAATATGAATTGTTTTAATTAGTTAAGATAAAGTATTTCAGTATTTCTTCTTCCCACAAGTTCTTATCTTAAAACCCTTTTCAAAACTGGTGGAGCATGGTGAATTGTGAAATCTCTTTCTACAAAGGTTTCATGCAACCTTAAATTTCTACTCTGCTCAGCTGTAACTCTGAAGGTGTCTTATGCTAATGAGAAGAGTTTTGGCTTCTGACTGGCAAAGAGCCCAAGACTTGGTTGCCCCCTTGAAGAATGACCCAATGCACCCTTGTGCCTAATGCACACTTTACTGCAGAGCAGCAGTTTTTATTCAGGAATATTCACTAGACAAAACCAGGGAGTAACACAGAGAAACAGCTGAGAGGACAGATCTGAGCCTGCAGCATTTCTCTTGACAATGCACATCACAGCAATATAAAACAAAAACACATTAAACTCACATTTAAATTAAAATCACACCAGGTGGCTTTGAATTTTATCAAAGTCCCGTGTGGGAGTGAAGCAGCAATGAGCTGTCAGAGATTGAGACCACAGAGGTACAGTAAACAAGACACCAACTGTAACTCTCATGCAAAACACTGAGCAGGTCTAGATGGGTCAGAGTGTGATGGGATAACTGGGGCTCTCTGGTGTCTTTGGGGTTAGGTAAAGTGAAATGGCCTGCTGCCCAGATCTGAAAGCCACTGAGCTGGAAAGGCATCTTTCGCTGCACAGTTCTGTTTAATGGGGTCCACTGGACCCACAGGTTCTCAGTCACGATCCATTTAATTGTTCCTAGACCTCTCACTGAAGTCCTGCAGCACAACAGGGACAGGTAAGGCTTGAATTTCCTTCTGCAGCTTATTGTTTGGGTGGGGTTTGTTTGTCCTGCCTAACATGTCCTCCCAAGGGCACATCTTGGAGCATTGCATATAGTGGGAGCAGAGAGCATCTTCAGCATAATTCTTTTAAGATATCAGTAAACCTTGCTATAAATTCCTAAAGGAGCTGTGGCTGTTGAAAGTTGTGCCAGGAGGCTCTAGCTCTGCCAGTGGAGCCATCTGCAACTTCAGTTCTACAGCATTTGTACAAAAAAATACTTTTCCTATTACAGAAATGACATACTATGGCAGGTGAAGACCCCTAGGGTTCTTTACCTGCTCTGCAGAGTGGTTGTGCATGGCAAATATGTTGTGATTAATGAACCCGTATGGAAATATTTCCTCTCCCATTGCACTTTATTGTGAAACACTGGCAGTGAGTTATTGGGGACTGGGGAATCATTGCTCTTTGTCTACTTAGCTCTCTGCAATTTAAACACAAGACATAGAGGGGGAAGATACTTTCTGTTTTTACACACTGGGGACCAAATTTCAGCCTAGGGTGGTTTTTTTTTTTTTTCTCTTCTTTCAATTTTGGCCAAATTAATTGCAGGCTGAAATGAACATTTACACACATAATTACTGTCACTGATTTATAGGCACAATCAGGTGATTAGACAGTTAAACATTCTGATTTGCATCCACAATTAATTGCACCAGCAATTGATGCTAGGTGTGCAAATTAGCAGTTATTAAAATAAAAAGATGGTCTCACAAAATGATTCATATATCAAAGACACTTTTTTCTGTGAAATGTAGCAGAAAAAAATGGGAGAAAGTGCTTTGTTGTAGTGGCTTCCAATATAGCTTAACACTGCAGTAATGACACATTCTATTTTATATATATATGCATTATGTAATTCCAGTTCAGACACCCTCACTGGAGGCCTATTGTCAGCAAATGCCATACAGACACAGTCAGAGGTAGTTCCTGATTTAAAGGGATTTTATATTTTGGTGTTTTGGTATTGCTTTGGTGGAAATTCACATTTGTATGTGAGTCAGGTTGTGACTCCTATATACAGTCATTCCCAAAAGATATAGGAAAAAGTAGTATGGAGTTCTGCATTGCAAAATGTCTTAGTAAATTGATGTTAATGAACCTGAAAGGGCAGATGTGAATGTTATTATTTTGGTTGTGATTGTATTCAGTCAACTACAGTCTTCTGCTGGTGCTTTACAAATATCCAAAAACTGCCTATCTGTGTTCCCAAAGAACATTTAATTGATATGAAAAGAGATGAAAAAGAGTGAAGAATTGAGAGTTAGAGCACCTGACATAAAAAGGAAAAGAAGCAGAAATGAGAAGTGTGGTAACAATACCGCCATCTAGTAAAGTAACTACTTTGTCTTGATTCATTATCAAGTTTGTCTTAAAGTTTCTTATTTCACTAGAGGAGTAAAACCAAATAAAAACCCACCATTCCACTCACTCCACAAAAAGACTCTACAATTTCATAGCACACTTGTTGTGGAGAAAAGTTAGACAAACTGAGTTTCTTAGAGATTTCTGCAGTTAGAAGATTATGAAATCTCTTCTATTAAGTCATACTGACAAGGAAGTTCAGCCTGGGGAAGAAAAGGCTCCAGGGAGATCTTATTGTGGTCTTCCAGCACCTGAAGGAGGCTGAAGGTTATAGCTTCACACTGAAAAGGGTAGGTTTTAATTAGATACAAAGAAGAAATTATTCATGTAAGGGGGTGAGACACTGGAAAAGGTTGTCCAGAGAACTGTCAATGCCCCATCCCTGAGAACATCAAGGGCAGACTGGATGGGGCTTTTAGCAACCTGGTCTAGTGGAAGGTCTCCTTGCAGATGGCAGGGAATTGGAACGGGATGATCTTTAAGGTCCCTTCCAACCGAAATCATTCTTTCAGCCTGTAATTCTATGAAAAGTACTATGAAAAAGCAATAAATTAAATTTTGATTTTAATCTTTTACCCTCTCTCCCCCCTTTTTTTTTTTTTTTTTTTTTTTTTTTTTTTTATGAAGACAGACCACTGCTTGGGTTGTCAATGCTGATTTAAAGAAGCTTATATTCAGATGGAGTCAGATATATATACACAGTATATCAATATCAATATATCAAATATATAATACATGTATATGTATATATACAGATATATATACACACAGATATATATACAATGGAGTCAGAAGCACTATATCACTGATAATCAGATGGCAACATCTATATTGTTATTTGAGACTTAATGTCTTAACCTTTGAAGGAAGTAGAGAATTTTTCAGCATTTAATTGTTTTAACTTATTTCAGTGCATCACACAGCACAGTATACAGGCCATCAATAAAGCATAACCCTGAAGGATGTGAATCTGAGACAAGACCACAAGCGGCATTTTTTCCATTATATTAATGAGGGAAGCCAGTAAAGTAAAATAAAACAAACAAACAGGCTACTCCTTGTGCTGTCCACAACAGGTGTCCAAGATGCAAGACAAATAGAAATAAAAAATTGCCCATATTTGTATTTGGGAAAAAATGTATTTGGGTCCTAGGGAAAGAGACATTCATTCTGATAATACAGTGGCTCTCCAGTATTTCCAAAATTAAGAGCTCTCATTTGGCTCCAGCTTCACATACCAATCTTGAGGATGGTCAGCATAGACTGAGATACCTACATTTGAAATAACACTTATATGATTAAAGCATACCCACTTGTGCATTTAATTGCGATGAGTAGCGTAATTAAATATAATACCAAATATTTATAGGAGTGCTTTCCATATTTAAAGTGATGTACGACCACAGCTCTATTAGCTAGGATGAATGAAAATAATCTTACAGAGTTTGTTCCTCACGAGTTAGCAGCTGACCAACCTAATACCTTTCTGCAGGAGCAGAGCAGGTATCACTTTCAGTCAGCACACACAAATCCAGCTGGTATTTTGGAAGCCAGTGACTGGAAGGATATGCCTTTATCACGTGTGAAGAAAATTCTAACTCCTTTCTCCCTTATTCTTAGGAACTTCTTCCCAGGTCGTGCTCTGGTACAAGGCAGGCAAGGAAGTCCCCAGAATACCTGCCAAACAGGAGACAATTCCTCAGAGTCTGTTATTCTGGAAGAGTGTTTAGGTGCCACTGGCCTCTGTGCTAAAGATTTCCAACCTGCCTACAATTCATCTACTCTTTTATGAAAGACCTTTTGTGAATATTCTGGTATCATTGAAACTGAGATGCTTTTGGCAGTGATTTAACAGAGCTTGGGTTTTACCCCAGATTACTTCATGGTATCTAGTGTCATTTATGCCCATTCCTTCTAAGAATTCTTTCAGAAGCTGCTCCATTATGCTTCACAGCCACCGGTCTTTTTCATACAGATAGCTGAGGCTTATTGGAAAAAAAAACCACAAACCCTTATTACTGGTGGACATGTTGTTCCCAAGTATCTGGGACTTGATTGCTCTTGCTGCACATAGTTTTGTTCAATCAGTGTCCTCCAGTCTTCTGAGCTCCTCTGGGATTCTCATACCAAAGTTTGATATTTGCTTTTACCTCCTTTCTTCCAGTCCCACAACTTTTGCATATCTTTAGCTAAAAATTTAGATTTTTGAGATTTGGAAAAGTTATGTTCATCTGCTGCTCATTCAGACAGCATGCACAACAAGTATGTGCATATGCAAGTGCAGAGCCATATGTGAGTCCAGTCTGACTATAGCTCTGAGCACTTGCTACAGATTTTCACCATAATGAAATTATCCATCTGATGATAATATACAGCTCTAGAAAAAGGTCTTCAGTTTAGAAGTGTCAAAGACTACATTGTTACCATGTGCTTTATCTAAAAAGTCCTCAGGATGATACACATGAATAGAGACCATTTTCATTCTTTGGAAAATGAAATTATTCTGATTTCATGCCTCATGTAGTCCATTTTATTGCAATTTCCTAAGTCTGTAGAGGATGCCTGCTTATGTTGCATAATCTAGTGAAGCACTTGTGAGAAGATCAAAAGTCATTAATGGCTAGTTGGAGCAGTCCTAGACATTTATTCTGATGCCTAATTTGCTCCTACATAAAACACTATATTAAACAATTTAGCCATACCATAAACAGTTGTTCTTTCTGTGTTTGAGGTGTAGAGGATGAAAATCACTACTGCAGAGCTAAAATCAGTAGAATAAACAGCAATTCGGATAAGTGGTATTTTCTTCTGTTGCTTAGTTACCAGAGAAAACTTAACTGTGTTTGTATCTCAACAGTATTTGCCATGTTAAATAACAACAGATTGTTCTATTTTACTTCTTATGTGCCTTTTTATTAGGTGTGCCTGAATACTTTAAAAGAAAGTTTCTTTAGAAGGAATACTTACTGCCTCAGCAGTACATGCTAATGCTTATTCTTTTTGTTCCGAAGAAACAAACAAATCCCTTCAGTTTTAATTCCTTATTATAGAAAGGAAACAACAGCCAACTTTTAATTTTCCAATCAAATTATTTTTGATGGGACCATTAAGGTTTAATGTGTAAAAGGAAACTGAAATGCATTCTGGAGCACAGCAGTGACCAAAACTCCTCAACTAAGCACAGTTCTGGCAATTTACCAGCAGTCAAAGTCTGGCCTTAATTTACTTTAAATTATGAGTGCAGCATCCTCATCTGTGTCACTGAGATGAGATCTGTGTGAGGACAGATCCCACTGGGGAATATTTCATCATAAAACATTAAAAGGCTGATTTCCAGGATACACATACCCTATAAGGATAAAAAACAAAACCCAATGCCTTGTATTTAATTTTAGTTTGCAGTATTTAAGCTATCAGAAAAAATAACTGCTTTACTTCCTATAACATAAAGCAAGGCACTTATGAGCATAAACAAAATGATTACATCTGTTTCATTACAACCTATAAAGCATTCCCCAGCATCTTCTATGACTGGGTGATCCTTCTCAAATGGCCATGAGTCGTAATACAGCAGCATTTTATGGTCATCTAAATTTTTATGGCCATCTGAATTTAGCTGCTTTGTGAATTCCCCAACTGTAACCAGTCATACCCAGCACTTTCTTCCTTTCCTGACACGTGTGAACTGCAGACCTCCAGTGTGTGACCCAGTGGTGGAAGGAGGTAGCAGGATCAAGTTGATTAGTCCAGGTTTAATAAGGAGAAGGCAGGGTGGTCTAAAGAAATCTCTAATGCAGCCTGCTCTCCTACTAACTGTCCTCACCCCTGGGATACAGCTGCTCAGAACCCACTGCTCAGCCCACTGAGGGATTCAACCATGTGTGAGGCAACAAATCTCCTTGTACTGGAATGAGGTGCAGCCTGGATGGTTACACTGAGCAGCATGGATGCTGGGCTGTCCTCTGCTAGGACCTCTCTAGCTTTACAGGAATTTACTGTCCCTTCCTTTTCTCTCAGCAGATTCAGGTGAGACAGGCAGCAAACCCTCTGCCTCTGCACACAGTGAGGTGATATCCCCACAGCATGGGGGGGATATATAACATGCTGCCAGATGAGTTGGAAGTACCCCAGCATGTTTGCTGTTCAGTTTAATCATCTCCATGTTTCTCCTCTGAGAACTGGGATATTCCCAGGATGCACTTGCCTCCCGGGCTCCCTGTCAGCCTGGAGGCTCTGTTGCATCCCAATCAGTCTGTGAAGTCCTGTGCTGCCAAGGCTGCCCCTGCCATGCCTGGGTCTGCTTTCCGCTTGTTCAGTGCTGGGGACCCAGGGCAGGGGGCAGATGGAGCTTGGTGGCCATGGACCCATCAGACAGGCAGCTGATGGTGCCACTGCTAGTGAAACCTTGATGGCATAACCTTGTCACAGGAAGTATGGCACAGCCACTGCCCACAGCTCCTCTAGATGCTGCCCAGATACTTCTCAAGAGCAAACATCAGTGCATTTTTTTTTTTTTTTTGCACTATCAACTATGGGCTAGAGTTGAAAAGGAGAATGCAGAAGTGAAATAATAAAAGCTTCACTGTATGCTGCAGATGTGTATAGCTTTGTTTTTCATAGTTTCTTCACCAGGCTTTGCTACTGGTGCTCCCTAACAGCTGCTTTTCCTGTTTCATTCATGGGATAAGGCCATTCAGAAAAGTTCAGCAGCACTGAGAACTAAGAACTGAGAAGTTTTACTGCACTGTCATCTCCTGCATGGCACCGCACACCTGTGTGCTCTTTAACTACAAGCACTGCTTCATTATAAGCTGATCAAATCACTGTGGGCCTCAGAGGTTCTCAGAGGCTTTCTTGGTTTCCACTTGTGGGAAACACTGGAGTTTCTTATATGTTTCAAAGCTGCAGCCCTGACAATACTCGTGTTTTCAGGAAGTGATACCCATGTGAGATCAGACCCCTAAGGGCAAGCAGCCTCCTCAGAGATTAGATATCTGCCCTGCTTTGTGTCCTCTGAGAAACTGAGGGCTTTCCTGGTTTGTTGTTTGTTATGGGTTTTCTGAAGCAATATTCCAGTGAAGCTGTTAGGAAAACATGGCTCTATTGGTAATTCCAGGGCACTCTTAAGTGATGAATTAAAATCCTGATTCACAGTCTGCTCTGTGACTGTCTCCTTTTGGTTTGCTCCTCGCAGCCTTACATGGTTTTGGGAGTGGCCGATGGAAGGTTACATCTGTCCTGTAAAGAAAAGCTGAGATTCCCAGTATTGGTTTACAAAACCAGTAGTGGTTTACAATGACTTTCTTTCTTCTCTTCTCCTGCCTTCCTCCCCATGTCATATTTTTCATTTGCTTCTAAGCCTGTCTGCCTATTAGTCATCCTAAAGCACCCCGAGAAGTGAATCCTGGTTTGCCTCTGTCTCAGTCTGGAGATATCAAGAAGAATCAGGATCAGAAAAGCACAGGATCCCCCAAGGAGCTCCAGGCATTCCCTGGAAAGGCAATTAGTCATGGCCAAGGATCTGTACCATGCAGCTGTCACAGGAATAATCATTATCATAGGCATCCTCACTTCACCAGCCCCTGGGGCTGCAGCAGGAATTGAATTGTTTCCCTATTCCCTCACAGCTCTGACAGACTTACGATGATAGCCCTTGGAAATGGTCCTGAGACCTGCCATGTGAGGTTGGCAAGAAAGATGCACCTGTGTCCCAATCACCTATTTGATTGCACTTGAAGAAAGGACTGCTTGTAGAGCTAAGATGGAGAGGGCACAGATGGAGAACAGTGTTTCTGCCCTCTCAGCTTGGGGACCAGGTGCATACCCAGATCTCTGGAGAAGCAGCCAGGCAGCCTCCTATCACCACACAAGGATTAGACCAGTAGAAGGTATTAAGAATCCTTTGCCTATCTTACCACTGTTTTCACCAGAGCCAGTATCCCACAGCACACTCTGCAAACCAGTGTTGTGTGGCTGGAGACCTTGCAGTCTGGAGACAGGCTCTTCCCTGGGTACCAGTGTTTGTCATTCTCACTGCACACGGGGAGATGCTCAGGCCTCTCTGGGACAGCTGACATTCTCCCAGCATCCATCTCTCAGCCCAGGCCCACAGGGACAGGGGCTATTTATTGATCTGAACAGTTCACAGGGGAGGTTTCAACACGGAGGTGGACCAGCAGAGCAGCTGGTGAGGTAAAGGTGAGGTAAATACCCTTGAGTATTCCTGTGCCAGGTCACATCTGCTTTGTAAGGGAACCCTTCAGAGGCAAGTTCTCAACCTCATGGTCAAACTCACCATCTGGAAGAGGGAATACCTTTACACGAATACTCACATAAACCCATGTTCTTTGTCTCTTTCCCTGATGCCTTTGATAAATTAAGTAGATAGATCTGCCTGCTGATTATGCAGCTTTCCAGTGAAAACTTTCACAGAAAAGAGCAGACAATTGTGATTTCTTTGGTCTGAAGGAAAGGAAATATTTGCATTTTTAAATCAGAGGAGGTGCCTTCAGAATCCTTTGGAAAAGTCAAGAGGAGAAACAGTAGTACAAACACTAGAGAATCAGAATAGCTAGGGTAGATGCTATATTTTATCCCCACAGACAAAGGGTAATGTGTTTCCTTCCATATAACATCTTTCTTTCATGACCATTGGTGTGTGCCAGCAGGATGAATCTGGGTTGTGTCACTCTGGGGGCCTAGCATGTAATCTCACACTGTGAAACAGCAGGAGCTAGCTGCCTCCAATAACCAGTAAAACTGAACTATTGCCAACCTTCCCCTTCCTTCCTCCAAAAAACCTTCCAAATTGCTTATAAGAGCTTTTATAGGACCTTCTTGCTCTTTCTGGCTCAGAGAAAATACACAGCTGAGAATTCTGTTTGGAAATATCTCTGCTGTAAATAACTTTTTATTCATCCTATTTATATAGCAGTCTGCTTCAGCTATTTCTTTTGAAGCATTCAGGAGAAGCCATTAGCTAATCCTGCAATAAAAAACTCCTAATAAACTGAATGGTCATTGTTTGGATGGAGCAATCTATAAACACTCAGGAAATAATGTGGGATTAGTCACTCCTTAAGATATAGACAGGCAGTGCTCGTGTGATCTTTATGTGATGTTCAAATGGCTGGCAGTGTTATTTAACAGGAATTTAGGCTAACTTCCTCTTGGTGCTTATGAGTTGTCTGGACTAATGGAGAATGTTCTTTAAATGTTGCCTGCTTGAAGAATTTTATAAGAATCATTCAAAAACAAATTTGCCAGCAAATAGCGTTAGTACGGCTGAAAAGCATCTCACACAGAAATGGTCTTGAATACCAAGCTGAACACCTCACTATATCTGCGTGCTTTGCAAACCCAGTATTCAGAAATCATAGGAATAAAATCTCTGGCTTGGGTTTTGCCTAGGGAAAAAGCTCTAGGGCAAATGACAACATTTTCATGTCAGCCTTTCAGCAGTTCCCATGGGCCAAATCCAAATGGGAAAAACACTCAGACGAATCTAGAGGGAATTTTGCCAATTTATGGACCTCCCAGTTTGCCCCTTATCAATATATTACAGCAAAAGAAGAAGGAATAAAAGAGGTGACATGCTGGCAGCATACAAGCCAAAGGAGAAAATAACATGAGCTGGCAAGACAGCAATTACATTTAGGACTTGAAAGCAAACTGTGGTCATTAGAGATCTACAGTTTTCAGTCTAACTAGAGCTCTATATTCCAATATTAGTTCCTTCTTAAAAATAGCACAAAGTCCAAGAAGCACTGAAGGATAGTAAAGTACCTTAAGAAAAATGCTTCAAGAATGGCTTATATCAAAGCAGAATTTATATCTGGCTGAGACTGAGGCTGAATTCCACAGCCATTTTGTTTAAAAACTTACTCAGAAAAAAAGGTAGAGGTAACACAGGCATGAAACAAGAATTAAGACAGATTTTTTTTTTTCTTTGCTATAGCAGGAATAGAAGAAAGGTTTGAAAAGGTTCAGCTAAGGTTTGGTCTATGAACATTTTTTAATACTATTTTTATCTGGATGTAAGATCAGTTTTGCAGCACAAAACACAACCATATTTGCATATATATGCATATGTATAATCTGAAATTCCCCTGCAGTGTAGGCATGTTATTCCAGCAGAGAAAGAAGACTTATAAAACTTGGGAAATCATACTGTTGAAATGCTACAAATACAACTAAATAAACATAAGATCTGTCCCAAATGGACATACGTGCATGTATAAACAAGAGCAGCACTTTCAGTATCATGTCTGAATTCACTATCACACTGAAAATTGCTGAAATTAAGAGTCTGATGTAGAACAGGAATGCTTTCAAGGTGGTCAAACTGGACAGGGACTTACCAGGAACAATAGGACCATCTGCTGCTCACCAGGACGAGCAGGGATGGGCCAGAACTGGAAGGGTCTTTTGGGACTTCTGGAGGGAACACTTGTGCTCCACAAAGCATCTGGCACTATCCTTTTGCACCTGGGCAGAAAACACCCCCAACCCCCCCCCCCCCCCAGTTATAATTTTCCTAAGCTCAATGAAATTTAAAAGAACTCTGAAGGATATCCTAACCCTACTTTGCCCAGGGTATATCCACTGAAACTGGCAAACAGTGTGATCTGCTTCACCCTTCCATTGCAATCTTATACACAGAATGGCTGAGGTTGGAAGTGGCTTCTGGAGGTCATCTGGTCAAGGAGAGCCATCACCTAGAGCAGGTTGCTAAGAGCATGTCCAGACAGCTTTTGGACATCTCCACAGATGGATACTCCACAACATTCCAGACCAGAGCAACTTATCATGTGCTCTGTCACCCTCACAAAGTGTTTCCTGATGTTCAGAAGGAACTTCCTGAGTTTCATTTTGTTCCTATTGACTCTAATCCAGTCACTGGGCACCACTGAAAGGAGCCTGACTCTGCCCTATTTGCACTCTCCTTCCAGGCATGTGAGATGGTCCCTGAGCTATCTTCTTTGTGCTAAACAGTCCAGCCTTTCCTCAGAAGACAGATGCCTCTGTGCCTTAAGTATGTTTGTGGCCCTGTGTCAGACTCTGTCCAGTATTCATCTCTCTTGTACTGGAGAGACCAGAATAGAACACAGAACTCCAGGCATGGCCTCACCAGTGCCAAGTAGAGGAGTGGGACCACTCCCTCAAGCAGCAGGCAGCCCTTTGTCTAATGCTACGGGACACCATTAGCCTCCTTTGCTGCAAGGACACACTGGGAGCTGATGCTCAACTTGGTGCCCACCAGGACCCACAGGTTCTTTTCTCACAAGCTGCCTCCAGCAGAGTATATTCCCCTGGTATATACTGGTGCATGGGGCTGTTTCCCCCAGGTTCAGCGCTTCGCACTCTCCTTTTTGAATTCCATGAGGTTCCATTTCTCCAGCCTGTAAAGGACCCTTTCTCCTAGGTTTGTGACATCAGCACACTTGCTGAGGACACACTGTGACCCATCATCCAGATCATAATACTTCTCAAGATGAACAGGAGCAGAGCTGGCACTGACCCCTGGGGTTCACTGCTAGTTGCTAGGCTCCAAATAGATTTCACACTGCTGTCACAGCTCCTTGAGATCAGCTGTTCAGTCAGTTTTCAGTCCACCTCACCAGCTGCTACTTCAGGCCACACTTCACCAGCTTCTCTACAAGGATCATATGGAAACAGTGTTAAAAGCCCTGCTTAAGTCTACATGAAAAATATTCACTGTTTCCCCTCATGTATTGAGCCAGTCATTTCACCATGGAAAGTTTATACAAAAACTAAGACAAGATTGGTATGGCAGGACTTTTGGTCAGATTTGTAAGTACAGCATTGGTGAAAATGAAAGCTTACAAATAAACAAAAAAAATTAAAAGTATGTTTAGAAAGCAGATAGATCTTTTAACTATCCATGCCCACCACTGAAAAACTCTCAGACACATGACAGATGCCAGTGATAAAATTCCTTATTTAGACTGACACCTCATCTCCAAAATGCCACATGCTACAAGTCTGATTCTCAGCCTAGACTTTACTTTGTGACTTCTTCAAGGAAAATTTGGGACATGTCTTCCTAGATCTTTGCATAATGAATAAAAATTCTCTCAGAATCCTAAGTGCAACTGAAGTAATACATAACACTAATGATAATACTATTAATAATAATGATAATTATAAGGCTGTTTAGCATTATTTGCTTAAATTGGAAACCATCATATTAATACAGACAGAAAATTGTATGAACTTCCTTTAACTCTGGAAATCATTAAGAAATTCAGTTTTTTTGGCTAATTAGAGTTGAAATTATGGGACCTGCTTGCCTTCTAAGTTAGCTAGGTAAAATACCACCGTCTCCCTGACATTTCCTTCCTCTGTGTATCCCAGTTACCAAGTGCAGAACTGGCTTTTCCACATTTGTGATCACTCTGAATTTAAGGAGTATTTGAGGTGAAGGTGGAGACAGATGTAAATGTGCCTGATAAAGAATGCAATAAAAACTACGAACTGCTTTTCTCAGCTTTTCAAAAGCACAATTAAGAACTTGCTTTATCTGCTGGTAAAGATGAGACCAGAAGCTAAAAGAGCTTGGGGAAGCAAGAAAAAGTAATTTTTGTAGTTAGTTTCTTTTTTATTTTCTTATGCAGATTACATTAAAGAGAAGGTTTCCCTTTTTAGACCTACCAGGTTCCTTTCTAAGAGCAATCTACCTAATTGCTGCTGGCTTCCAGGCCACATATATGTCCTTGGTTTCCAGAGGAAATTCAAAAGGAGGTAATGTAACTCATAAGACTGCTTCTCTACACAAAAATGTACATGTATAGAGAACATAAAGAAAACACACAGCGATGCAGTGAACAGCTCCTTCTGGGTCCTCTGAAGAAAACAAGGGACCTGTGATGGTTTAAGAAGGTGAAAGACCATGCAGATGGCTTTGCCACACCCATGACCATGGCTGGTCCCTATGAGTCCCTTGGTACTTGCACCATATTCCTGTGATTTTAAGCCTTCCATGCTCTGCAGCAAAATTAATTTCTAAGGCCTAGAAAGCTTTACTAAAGCTAACTCTACCAAAGGCCTGTGTACTAGTGTTCAAAGATGCATATCATTTCCTACAGCTAGAGGCAGCCATTTAGTTTTGGCAGATGTTATTTCATTTGTTCAGGCTGAAAGGTCACCATAATTCTGTCAACTTTATTTTCTGTATTCAAAATGTCACCCCAAACAGGTAGCTAAGGTAACACATTTGCTTTCTACATGTCTTTTACCATTTATCATGTCAGAGAAGGTCTTTTGTGTCTTAGGAATGCTAATAATTTGAGAACTGATCTTTGAAAAAGAACACTCGAAGGAAGTGAAGCACCTTTTTGAGACAATTGTCTCAGTTCCAGACGTGCTTGATTTCATTGTTTTTCTAGGGGCTTTGACATGTTTGCGTCTGGCAGGATTTCTTTGCTTTCTCAAAGCATCTCTTGGTGTAAGAAGACAATTATAATGATCTGGAAGATTTCTTGCTACTGTCCTCCATTTCTCTGCTCACATTTACTTGTATCTCCCATTTGCACCTACAGAGACATGTAACAAATGTGACCCTGTGCTTTGAAAGCCATTTCAAAAAAAGCAATTAAAGCCATGGCTATAAGGACACCTGCACTGATCTGTCTGCTGATGTCCACCATCCACGAATCCTGACTGTGCAAACCAACTCCCTCCTTGCCCCAGCTCCTGAATGTGGCTGAATCTTACTAAACTATTTCAACATGTCATGCAGGTCAACCATTATCCCTGCTTTTCTAATTTAATTTGGGCTTGTTTTCTGTCATACTATGATGAAATAGCTTTATGAGGATCACTAGCACTAGAA